>NC_080064.1:1842500-4242500 GCF_949987535.1 Balaenoptera acutorostrata | reverse complement strand
GGAAGAGCATCCTTTCCCACGTGGAAGGTTTGTCTGGGGGCCCGAGCTTGGCGCCGACCGATGCGGGAAGGTTGCTCCGCCTTGGGGTTGGCCGTGTGCCGCCCTCTGTCCTGGGCCCCGAGAGCTCACTGGGCTGGCCGAGTCCTGGAATAAAGACACCGGCTCCATCGTGTTCCCAATTAGGACCTGTTTTGGACAAATAATTGTTTTTAGTGAGTAACTTTTTTTTTTTAAAGGAAGTTTGTATTTCTGGCCCTTTGGGTTTAGGCACAGCCCCCTTTTACCGTCTGGGGGACATGCTCCGCTCCCACCCACGAGGACCTGGTGAGGTTAGTGTCCAGATCCTTCCAGAACGACTTCCCAGCCTGCAGGCAGCGGGTGCGTCGGCGGGGGAGTCGGGGCCGCAGACCTTTCTCGCTGGTCTTCTTGGCATGTCCCTGCCCTCCGGGAAGTGGCAGGAGTGGCAGCCGTGCGTGGTCTGAGCATGTGGACCCTGTGCTGGGCCCGTCCTAGCGGGGGGGCACCTGCGGCTGCAGACCCCGTGCAGCTGACCACGCCTGTCCTTCCCACTTCGTGGGCGTGAGCGGACCCCGTGGGGACCCCGTCCCTGTCCGTCCAGGGCGGCGCCGTGCACGCAGCTGCCCACGGGCCCTCGTGCGGGTCCTGATGCCGCGCCACGCGCTCTCCCGGCAGGTTCTGTTCCGCGCAGGCAGCGGCAAGCCCCTCGCCGTGCTCTGCCTGACCGTGGAGCTGCAGCCCCACGTGGTGGACCAGGTCTTCCGCTTCTACCACCCGGAGCTCACCTTCCTGAAGAAGGCCATCCGCCTGCTGCCCTGGCACACGCTTCCAGGCAGGTCCCGCCGTCCCCGCAGCTGGCATTTGGCGGGTTCAACAGGTGGAAAAGGCTTCTCCCCAAGGGTGACAAGTGGTGTCCTTACGTCATCCTGCGATGCTCTTTAACAACACAGGGCACAGCTGTAAATTCTGCCACTTGCCTCAGTCGTTTGATCGTTTGACATGGTGACCTCCTCACCTCCTCCGAGATGCCAGGCGCCCTTGGCAGGCTGATTCCATTCTGAAATCCACAGCCCTGGGAAGGTTGCCCGGCCTCGGGTGTCAGGCTCTGCTCTGGCCTCAGTCCTGAGCCTGGAGAGCTCTCCGGGCTCCGCTGCACCTGCTGATTCATTTCCAGCTGGTGCTTTAGAACAGATCCGAGCCTTTCACGTCTGGCACTGGCTCCATGGCACCCCCGCTTCCTTTTGGTTAGTCTCTTGGGGTGAGTCCCCGGGGAGGCGGCTCGGAACGGAAGGGCCGGTGTCCACGCAGGCGGCAGTGTCCATCCCCCAGCAGGGTTCACTGAACAGCTGTGATGGCCCAGGCTTTCGGGAAAAGACATTTGTCGTGATATTCCCCACTCCAGGTGCTCCCGTGGGGATGCCCGGTGAGGACCCCCCGGTCTACGTACGATGTAGTGACCCGAATGTCATTTGCGAGACCCAGAACATGGTAAGTTCTGTAGCGCCCTCCCGGGAAAATCCTTCCCCGCCAGGTCCCGCCCACTATCTGCACCCCTGGTCTCCTGCAGCCTCTTCATTTGAGGGTTTTGCTTAAGCGGTTTCTTTCTAAGATGCTGAAGGGCTACTTTGACAACCTCATGAGAGCTTTATGAATGAGTTTTCATTTTTTCTGCTAGCAGATCACTTCCTTGATTATCTGAATTTAAATTAAAAAAAAAAAGACGTGAGGCAAACTGAATAAAGTGAGTGGTGATTAAGGCACTTATTAATTGCCTTTGTGTAAGGATAACGGCCATAATCATATTATGATTGGTTAGGAAACTGGGTAAAATCTCCTGCAGAAAATAATTATTAAACTCAATATGAAATCAAGAAGTTAATGATTTTTCTCTTTTGCAGTGACAAAAATAGTGAATTCTGATGAGTACAGAAAATGAAAAAGGTGTTAGGGGGGGAGGGGGCCCGGTTCACACCTGCATTTGCTTCCTGCGGACTTGGGGGGCTGGGGTCAGAGCAGAGAGGCAGTGGTGTGGCCGTGACATGCCCCCCGCTGTCTGGCAGGGCCCCGGGGAGCCCCGAGACGTGTTCCTGAAGGTGGCCAGTGGTCCCAGCCCGGAGATCAAAGACTTCCTTGTCACCATTTATGCGTGAGTACGTGGGCCCTGGTGGTCTGGAGGGTGGGAAAAGGGGGTGAGGAGGCAGGCTGGGGACTGCTGGTGGCACTGGAAGTGGGCCAGCCCTGGCTGTCTCTAAACTTGTGACGGTGCTGGGGGCCATCGGGCCTTTGGCCACATGAAGTGAGGTTCTCAGACTGGCCGGGGCCTTGCAAGGGCGCCTCTGCTCAGAGCGGCACCACAGTCTAAGGGACACGTCGGGAGCCCAGCCAGGAGAGAAACTCGAGGCTGCTTCTGCCCCAGCACAGTGCCAGGACGGCCCAGGCAGCCCTTGTCCCTGGGGTCCCCGCCCCGAGTCCGAGGGAATGCAGGCAGCGGTCCTGCCCAGGCCCCCCAAGGGGAGGTGGAAGGTGGCATCATTTCCTTTGATGCCCGAGGACTGGGTGAAATGACCCCGGTCCCTTTACCTTTTCCTATAAGTCGTATCTCCCAGCCCTCAAGACCCTTTAAAACCGGTGCAGGCTGGAGGGTTTGGTGCAGCCCACCTGGGAACGGGCGGGGGTCTCCTGTGCTGAGTGCCCACCCGGCTGAGGGGCAGCGCCAGGCCTACACCTGCTGTGTGGTGGCCGCAGAGTGTTGTCCTGACGGCCCGTGGGCAGGTGATGCTGAACCCCATTTACAACCAAGGGTCAGTGTCCTCGGGCACCAGGCAGCTAACGCGGGCCCCAGGCTCAGGCCCACGTGACCTCCAAGCCCATGTCCTCATCCACGCTGTGCTGCCCGTGGACTTTGCTCCAGGCCTGGTTTGGGATTAAGGTGGCCTAGGTGCACATCTGCAGAAGCCCACGTTGCCATGCCTCCAGAGTATCTGTTCAGAGTCAAAGTCACGCAGAGGCCGCAGCCCCGCCTGAGAGCTTCCACCTCAGAGGGAAGGTGGCCGAGCGGGTGACGGCGGCTGGGCCCCAGCCCGCCCTCCTGGCCGCCTTTTCAGCCTCCTCGGGGCTCCTCTCCCGCGGTTGGTGTACTGCCCTCGCCCGACCGTGAGTGGCTTCTGCCCGCGCAGGGACCGCTGGCTGGCGACGCCCGTCCAGACCTGGCAGGTCCACCTCCACTCCCTGCAGCGCGTGGACGTCTCCTGTGTCACAGGCCAGCGGACCCGCCTGGCCCTTGTCCTTCGGGGGATGCAGACAGTTAGGAAAGTGAAGGCTTTCAGCTCCCACCCCCAGGAGCTGACGGTATGGCCTTCGGCGGGGGTGCGTGGGGTTGGTTGTTGGGTTTCGCGGGTGTCCCCTGGCCCCTCCCCATCCTTGCCCACCCCGGGGAGGGGGTGGGAGCTGGGCTGCGGCCTGGTGGTCGGTCCTGAAGACTTCGATAGAGTCTTCATTCGGATCCCCTTTATCAGACGTGCCGTCGTGGGATGAGAGACACGTAAGCCCTGAAGGTGAACTTGTAGACTTGTCGGGAGGTAAATATTAACAGTCACTCTGGAATCAGTGCGGCTGCAACCGTACATCTGGACAACGAGGGTGACGCAGACGCCCTGCCAGCAGGCCAGGCTTCAGAGCTGGGGCTGTAAGCTCTGTCTCTCCTGAGGCCGCTCTGACACTTAGGGCGTCGCGCTGTGTGGGAGGGGACTCGCCCCGCACAGATGGGGGCACAGACTGTGACCCGCAGGCATGGGTGCTGGTGGTGAGGTCCGCTCTGGCCTCAGATCGGGCCTTCTTACCTCTGACCCCACGCAGGCCAGGGGACCTCCCGCCCAGCGCAGGGGTTCCCCTGGGACCCGCTCAGCCCCTGGGCTGCACGCCCAGGAAACCCCTCGTCTGCACGACTCGAGGGGCTGCCTCCCGACCTGCTTCTCCTCTGTTGTTCCTGAAGACGGACCCCAAAGGCGTCTTCGTGCTGCCCCCTCACGGGGTGCAGGACCTGCACGTGGGCGTGAGGCCCCGCAGGGCGGGCAGCCGCTTCGTGCACCTCAACCTGGTCGACGTGGACGCCCACCAGCTGCTGGCCTCGTGGCTCGTGTGCCTCTCCTGCCGCCCACCCCTCATCTCCAAGGTCTGATGTGAGAGGCGCTGGGCCACGCGGTTCGGGTGGTGTGTCCTGTGACCTGGCCTGCCCAGATCCAGGCCGGCGTTTCCTCCTCCCGGCCCCTCTGGCTGGGGGCCTGGGGTGTGGGTGTTTCCTCCTGTACCGTGAGCCCTGCGACCCGGAACTCGGGGGGCTTGTCTGCCGTATTTATGGTGACGTCCAGTGTCTGGGGCCCAGGAGTGCAGGGCAGGCTTGGGAAGAAGTGGCTGGAGAAGGAGCCCGGGGCCAACTCCTGCCCTCCCCACAGGCCTTTGAGATCACACTGCCTGCCGGGGGCGGGAAGGGCGCCAACAAGCGCATCACCTACACCAACCCCTACCCCTCCCCGAGGGCCTACCGCCTGCACAGCGACCACCCGCGCCTGCTGCAGTTCAAGGAGGACGCCTTCCAGGTGCGGGGCTGCCCGGGGTGGGGGGCCTGGGCGCTGCTTCTCCCGGGACCCTGCCTTGGGGGCGTCAGCAAGGCCTGGGGGAGCACGGCCTGTGGCCCCCAGGGGCACCCTCTGCTGAACTCTGCCGGGCCTCTGACCTCACACCCAGGCCCCGGCGGGGGCAGCCCTGGGGACGACCTTCCCTGCAGTTTTGCAACAGTTTTATCCAGACTGCCTGGCAAGTTAGGCCTTTATCTCCTGTGACTCTTTCGGGGAAAGTGAGCAGCGGCTCGGGCAGACCCGGGTCTGTCGCTCGGTGGAGGGTTTAGTGACGCGTCTCCTGGGGCTTGGGAGGAGCAGCCGTGAGGGCTTCGACAGTAACACTGGGAAGCTTGGCTCAGAGCATGAGTGTATGTCCCGGGGCCTGCGAGCCTGGGGAGTGTGTGTTTGCCTGCGTGGAAGCGGCTGGAAGAGAGAGAGAGAGGGGTCGGCGGGGTGGGCGCTAGGACGGCGATGCTTCTTGCCAGGTCCGGGGAGGCGAGACCTACACCATCGGCCTGCGGTTTGCGTCCCGTCAGGAGGCCGGGGAGGAGGAGATTCTGATTTACATCAACGACCACGAAGACAAAAACGAGGAGACGTTTTGCGTGAAGGTCATCTACCAGTAAAGGAGCGGCGGGGGCCGTCCTGCCACTGTTCGGGGTCAGGCGGCTGTCCCGGAACTCGGTCCCGTGGACTTGGCCGAGGGAGGGGGGTTGCCGTGCCCCTAACCGTTTGCGATGCTCCCACCCGGTCAGGCTGCTGCCGGTACCACCCACGTAGCAGCCCCACGGGAGTCCTGACCGTGAACGTGCGCGCCCGCTGTACCCGGGGCCCGTTTCTCTCTGCGGCACGCGGGGGATTGTCACCGTCTGTGACGTTAGGATTTACTGTCAGCAAAATGTATTTTCTGAATCATTTTAAATGATAAAATTATGTTTTTTTTAACTGAGTTTTATACAAACACTGTATTATTTGCTATGTAATGTTTTTTTATGCTGGTATTATTATTTCACATCTTTTAAAAAAGTTGTACGAAATACTAAATTTTTACACGTTTCCTCTTTTGGCAGTTGTCTTGAGCGTTTTCTGCTGTTCTCACCATTGTCAGAGTTTTCTGTCTGCAGCATAAGCTTGCTTTTCCCTGGAGGATGACGTTGCCGAGGGACAGTCAGGTGGCCCGTGGTTTGTGGCCTCTGGGAGAGTCTGCTCAGTCCTGACCTGAGGGGAGGGCAGCTCTGACCTCTGCTTCTGTTGTCACCTCTCCTGCTTTGATTCTGGTCCCCCTGCCTCCCTTTGTAAGGCCCCCGTGATGACATTGGACTTACCTGGAAGATCCAGGACAACCGTTCGTCTCAAGATCCTTAACTCCATCCCCTTTACCACGTGAGGTCACCCAGTCACGGCGTCCAGGGGTCAGGTCAGGCCGGCGGGGAGGGGGCATTGTACTGCCCACCCCCATCCTGTTGGCCAGAACCTAGTCACTTGGCCACACCCAGCTCCAAGGGGTCTCAGAAATGTCTTTCTTCCAGGTGGTCGTGTGTCCAGGTGACTTTGGGGGATGGTATCCCTAGCGGGGGGAGGGGGGAAGGTTTAGGGGGGCAGCCAGTCATCTTTGCCCCAGCGCTGCTGGTGGGGATGGTGAGAAGTGGGCAGACGGGGAGCACCCCAGGGATGGAATCAGCAGGGTAGGTGACGGATTAGGGCTTAGAAACAGAAACTTTACCTTCAGTCTGTTGGAAAGATGGACAGAAAGGAAGCGTGCTGTCCCAGCCCCGGTGGTGAGGAGACAGCAGGGTGGTAGCCAGCTGTGCGCATGTGCAGACGGGAAACCAGACTCCCATGGAGAGCAGCCCATGATGGGGGGGTCTCTCTGCACCGTGAACCCAGGGGGGCTCCCCGTGATTGAGAGCAATAGCCGGGGAAATGACTGGGCAGGCTCTTTGGAGAGACGGTCAGCGAGGCGGCCCAGGGTCAGACGCACCGTAGACAGGAGCGGGGCATCGGCTGCCCCCAGGGAGCCTGATTTAGACCCCAGCCCCATCAGCGGGGTTATAGACGGCACCTGCACTGGAACTGAGGCCAATCACCCCACCCCCGGGAGGGGCCCCTGCCCCAGCAGCACCCAGCAGCACCCTGCAGCCTCCTGCCCACAGGTCCTCCCTGCCGGGCGTGAGCCCCCAAAGAGTGGCGTGGAGTTGGATTCTGGGGAAGAGAACCGCCTCAGGCCTATTGACCAGTCTGCAACGTGAGGACCCACCAAAGGGCCCGTCTGTCTGTTGTTCGGGTGTTCCCTGTTGTCTTTTCAAGGGCGGCCTCTGCGTTTTGCACGCCTGCCGCGCGCACAGCAAGATCTCAGCTCATCCACGCCCCGGGACAGTCCAGGCCCGGGCCCCGCCACCAGGGACCAGGCCCCGGTGGGGAGTGTTTTAGGAAGGAAGGCAGTTCTGGAGCCTAGTTGCTTGCTGTCCTGGGGGCACACGGTGTGGGGGGGGAGGTGGGCAGGGGACGCTTCGCTTTCATCTCCTCCCATTTCCAGATGCTTCCAAGAGCCGGAAAACCTAGGGGCCGCTGCTCTTCCTAGAGGCAGATCCGCTGGGAGCGCACTTCACCCACACGCAGTGGTGGGACCTCAGCGGCTTCCTTACACCACGTCTAGTCTACACGGCAGAGACTGCAGCGGGGGCCGTGCAGGCCTTTCTGTGGCTCAGGCCGCCGTCCCCAGTGAGCTGTGCCGAGCCACCGGCAGCAGCCCTGCCCTGGCTGGAGGTGGGGTCAGGGGCGCCCCTCCCCACTGTGCCCGGGGGGCCCGCAGGCTGCAGGTGCAGGAGCTGGGGGTGGTGGGGCGCTCGAGGAAGCAGCGGCCGGCCTTGGCGAGAGAGAGGCCATCAGCCAGGGATGCTCGTTCTCTGGCCCTCACTCCCTCGTTAGTTCATTCTTTCATCCATCCGACCTTGGCTGTGGGCACTCCTCCGGGCTCTGTTTGTGCAGGGGGTGCGGACACTGTGGTGCCCTGAGACGGACACCTTCCCGGCCTCAGGTCAGGAGCTGACCTCCTGGGGGGCTCAGACGATAAAAAGTGGGTACAACATAGACGGTCGGCCGGGCGGTGATAAAGTTTGTAAGGGGAAAAGCAGGAGCAGGGCGTGGAGCGGGTTGATGTTAGGAAGGAGGTGACTGAGCGGGTGGTGGGTGAGAAGGGTACAGGAAGGGGTGGAGGGGCCGAGGCAGGTCTCAGGCTTGTGGGCTGCAGGCTGGTTCTCGGGTGATGCAGGGGTGACGGGGCTGGGGTGGACAGGTGCCTCGCCTCAGGACCAGCACCGGGGGCCACATTAGTGACCCGCCTTCCCCAGTGGCCACCGCGTTGGCACCATGGGGGCTGGTGAAGCTGGGCTCAGCTGGGTCGGGGGGTGTGGGGGGCTGTCCACGCTTTTTTAAGTCAGAAAAGCAGGTTCTCTACACACAGAGGATCTTTCCCTTTGCCTTTCTTCCCGTCCCCTCCTCCAAACGCCCTCCCCCCGGGGACTGTGGCCTTCTGGTCACTCTGGCATGTACACCCCTCTCTTCTTGGGCGCCGGTGAGGATTTGAAGCCCCTCCCGGGAGTGAGAATTGGGCACAAGATGGGGGCTTGTGCTTGTCAAAATTTATGCCGTTCTGAGCGTTTTTTCTTTTTCCTTTTTTTTTTCTTTTCTCACAAAAAAGAGAGATTTAAAAAATTATATTGGGGGCTTCCCTGGTGGCGCAGTGGTTGAGAGCCTGCCTGCCAATGCAGGGGACACGGGTTCGAGCCCTGGTCTGGGAAGATCCCACATGCCGCGGAGCAGCTAAGCCCGTGAGCCACAACTACTGAGCCTGCGCGTCTGGAGCCTGTGCTCCGCAACAAGAGAGGCCGCGATAGTGAGAGGCCCGCGCACCGCGATGAAGAGTGGCCCCCGCTCTCCGCAACTGGAGAAAGCCCTCGCACAGAAACGAAGACGCAACACAGCCAAAAATAAATAAATTAAAAAAAAAAATTATATTTATTTATCTTGTCTGCGCGGGTCTCAGTTGTGGCACATGGGCTCTTAGTTGCAGCATGTGGGATCTAGTTCCCCGACCAGGGCTGGAACCCGGGCCCCCTGCATTGGGAGCGCAGAGTCTTACCCACTGGACCCCCAGGGAAGTCCTGAGAGATTTCTTCTGCAATAAATTTTCCGTGTTAAATAAAAGCCATGGCTGTGATCCGCCATATTGGGGCTCTTCTGCTGGGGCCCAAAGCCCAGGTCAAGTTCACTGTGCGCTCTGGGTTGCAAAGCACGGGCCTTCTTCCTTCCTTTATGAACCTGAGGTGTCCTGCCCCGACGCCCTAGACGTGAGCTAGTATTTTCATCTAACTTCTGACTTCCTGGTAGTCAGTTCCCTGGTCCAGCTGGCATCTGCAGAAGCGCCAGGTGATTTACACGAGAAAGCGGGGGCCCAGCGCCCTCCTCGGGTGGATCTGCCGTAAGGGCTGGGAGCCGCTGCTTCTCCTGCACGAAGACGTACCATCTTTCAAAGGGAACCTTATCATTTCCATCAAGGGCATTTTTTAGCATTAGTATTTTATTTCTTCCCTCCTGCTCCTCCTCCTCTCACCCCGGCCGAAAGCTGCTTTTAACTAAATGGAGTCAAATGAAGGCCAGATTAGCTGCTTTGCTTTGCTCATGTCTGATAATGATTTAATGCTATGTTTTTCTCTATTTAGAAATAAATTAAGGCGCCTTTTAAAATTGTTGCCTCAGGTTCGAAGAGGTTGGGGAATACAACCGTTCTGTTTCCTTAACAACCTTTTTCCTCCCAGTGGAGAAGGTTGGGGTGTATGCAGCTCTAACCCCCAACAATCTGGACGTAGTGGTGTTAGTTTTATTTTCAGGGATGTGTGCTGAGACCTTTACAAAGAAAGAGCAGGAGAGGAGGGGAGGGAGGGAAACAGCCAGTGGCCGCGAGAAGTCGTTCAAGTGCGTCCGTGTCTGGCGTGACTTGAGCACCGTGGGGTCTCCCTGGTCCCGTGTGGGACGCTGCCCTTGAGTCTGAGGGACAGACAATGAATTCAGAGCCCCTTCCTGCTGGTGGAGGGGGCGGAGCTCCACATACAGTCAAGACCGTGTCATCAGGACAAGTTTGTTGGCGTGACACATGGGCCCCCATGGCTCTCCTGATCCCACAGCAAAGCCAGGTGTGAGCTGGTCGTGGGGGGCTGTGCAGGGCCGAAGGAGCCTGCTCTCCGTGTCGGGGAAAGGCCACCTTGGGACAGCCAGCCATGTGTCATCTGTGTCACCACACTGCTCCTCGCCTCTCCAAGGCTGTTAGGGAGGCCCTGAAAGCCAAGTGCAAGTCAGAGAGTGATCTAGTGTCCCCACAAAATCCATGCCCACCCAGAACCTCAGAATGTGACCTTATTTGGGAACAAGGTCTTTGCAGATGTCCTTAAGGTAAGGATCGAGATGGAGTCATATTGGGACCATTAGGGTGGTCCCTAAATCCAGTGAGTGTCCTTTAGGAGACAGAAAAGGACACACAGAGGAGGTCATGCAATGGTGGAGGCAAGGATTGGGGTGACGTGTCTGCTGGTCGAGGGCCACCAAGGATTGCTGGGAGCTACCAGCACCTAGGACAGGGGCCTGGGACCCGTTCTCCCTCAGAGCCGCCAGAAGGACCTCTGGCCTCCGGAGCTGCGGGAGAATATACTTCTGTTGGATTAGGCCACCTGGTCACTTGTGACGGCAGCCCCAGGGGTCTTAAATATCCATGTAACCAGCGAATCAAGATTTCTGTCTGGTCCTTGGGAGGGAGGGCCAGGTATAAATCTAAAGAGTGACCCGTAGACAGGGCGACCCTTTGCTGTGTGTGGCCGTCCCCCGGGCAGAGGTGGCTTCCTGCAGCAGCGGGGCCGCTCGGAGAGCCGCGTCAGCCTCGAGTGTCTGTCATCTCGGTTGTCAGATCCCGAATTGATCTGTGAATCAAGGCTCTAAAGATACATTTCATCGCAAGAATTCAACCTTGAAATAATCACACACCAAAGTGATGAGTCCATCTCCAAGAGGCAAAGTCACCAAGACGAGTGTTCTAACGGCACTTCAGGGAAAGGAACAGGCACTACAGCCTCCTTGCCCCCAAAAGTTGAGGGTGCCTGAGGCTCAGACGGGACGCCCAGGTCGGAATGGGTGTGAGGCCGGTGGGAAGGGCTGAGGTCACCAAGGCCCGGCAAGGGCCCCGGGCTGCAGGCGACCCTGTCCTTCCAGATCTCTCCCTCTGCTGCTCTTAGCTTCTCGCGGCCTCCAGCCTTCAGTGGGTGAGACAGAGGCGGGAATCCTGCAGGGGCCGCGGGCCCTGAACTCTCTCTCTCGGCTCTGTCCGCCCTCTCCCTCACCTTGGCTGGGCAGTAGGTATGGGCAGAACTCGGATCCAGACGGGCCTGAATCCTGGCTCGGCCACGGCCTGCTGCTGCGGCCGCTCTGGGGGTGCCGCCTTCTCCTGTGTGAGGTGGGGTCCTCGGTGTCCTGTGGGAGGTGGGGTCCTCGGTGTCCTGTGGGAGGTGGGGTCCTCGGTGTCCTGTGTGAGGTGGGGTCCTCGGTGTCCTGTGGGAGGTGGGGTCTAGGAGCTCCTGCCACTTAGAATCTTGTTAGGATCTGGAGTTCATGCAGGGGAGGAGCCCAGGTCTAGTGTGATGGCCTCAGGACTGTTCCCGAGCGCCGTCCCCATCCCACCAGGCGGCTCTGAGTGCAGTGCCCTCCTTGGGAGCCGTTTTTCCTTCCACCCCGATGGCGGGCCTGGCTGGGCGACATGCTTTGGCTGTGGCCTGGGGGCGCAGGTTCCGTGGCTGTGTCCCAGAAGGGGCTGCTCTCTCCCTGGGCCCCAGGCGTGGTTGCAGGGAGGGGAGGAGAGGAAGATGGCTCCTCTCGCAGCTGGCGGCCTCCTAGTAGCCCGTTACATCTTGTTCACATGGTTTTTAGAAGCATGGATTTGAAATGTTTGGTCCTTTTTAAACCAAATATAAACTTTGATCCTTTCTTCCACTTTCCCGGTTAGTGTTGGACTCCAACTCTGGCAGTTGAATGGCGGGGCTCAGAAATGTGGTCTCATGAGTCTCTGGAGATACCAGCACTCCTTGCTGGGTGCCCTGTGCGCGCTCTCAGGACCCTCATATTCCAGATTGCAGATCATGCCTTCTTACACATCCAGGCCAAAGAAAGTGAAGGTGGATTCTTGTGTGTGTAGTTGTCATTGTCGGTGTCTCCCTGAGCCGCACGGCGCTGGGCAGGGCTCGTGGTTTTTCTAGGAGGTCATGAGGGCAGAAGACACACCGTGGGGATGACTGACCCACACCCTGACCTCGCAGCTCACTGGCCTGTGTGGCCCCAGTCATTGCTGCCTCCCCACCTGGGTTAGTCACCTGTCCCAACAAGCACCACAGATGGGGGCTTAAACAACAGCAATCAGTTCTCTCCAGAAGGCTGGGAGGCCAAGATCAAGGTTTTGGTCAGTTGGTTTCTCCTGAGGCCTCTCCCCTTGTCTTGTGAACGTCTTCTCCCTGCGTCTTCCCACCGTCTGCCTTTGTATTTATCTATGGCATGATTTTCTCTTCTTGTAAGGACATGAGTCCTGTTGGATTAGGACCCACCCTTATGGCCTCACTTTACTTAACCACCTCTAAGACCCCATCTCCAAATACAGTCACACTCGGAGGTCCTGGGGGTTAGGACCTCAACAGATGAATTTGGGGGATGTGATTCAGCCCCTGACACAGACCTCTGGCTGCCACCCTCATGCTTACCCCCCGGCCCCCTCTGCGTCTTGCCCCCTTCCCTTGCCTCCTGTTCTCACAGCCCCTTCCTTTCATTACCGCCATACCCTGAAGCCCTGAGACCCCTGGTCGTCACAACTGCTGGGCAGAGGCCCCCTCTGTCGGGCGCCCAGGCAGCGGAACAGGGAGACAGGCTCTCAGCCATGCGCTGAGTTTCTCCTTGGATCTGTGGCCCTAACTCTCAAATAGGCCTCAGGCAAATGGCCCTACCACACCTTCCTGGTCTGTCTCTTCTCCAGGCTTCCAGAGAGC
This sequence comes from Balaenoptera acutorostrata, assembly GCF_949987535.1. Lineage (NCBI taxonomy): Eukaryota > Metazoa > Chordata > Mammalia > Artiodactyla > Balaenopteridae > Balaenoptera > Balaenoptera acutorostrata. The sequence continues at coordinate 4,229,794 of NC_080064.1, read as the reverse complement.
GGCCCACCCCTGCTCCTTTCTTCTCAGACCACCCAGCTCCCACCCTCAGAGTCAGCTGCTAACCTTGCCTCATCCTTCATGGAGGAAAGAGGAGCCACCAGACCAGAACCTTCCCGTGGTCCTACCATGATCTGTGACCCGGCTGTGCCCGAGGCGGCACCCATCTCGCCTGCCCTGACAGAGGACCAGGTGTCCTGGCCCCCACGGGGGCCCGAATCCCACCCCTCTAACTCCTGAGGGCCTCACTCCTGCCCTTCTGTCTCTTCTGGATCACTCCGCATACAGTCATTCTCGATCACCCATCATCTTAAAAAGAAAAGCCTTTTCTTTCTCCATTCTCCCCTCTTGCTGCCACCTGCTCTTTTCCTCTGGATAGAAAATCTTGCCAGCGTTGTCTGTGGCCAGTGTCTGAAGCCTGCCCCCGTCCCCCCGCCATCGTTCTCTCTCCTGCTCCACGGAGACCTCGCTTTCAAGCTTACCTATGGCCCCTGTGAAGCCAGGTCCATGGCCACTGTCAGTCCCCTTTGCTCTGGCTGCCTGGCACCGCGGCTCCCCTGCCTGGTCTCCTGGAGTTGGGGGGTCACATTCTCCTGCTTTTCCTCCAGCCTCTGCCCCCTCCTCAGCCCGGCCTTTGACTGCCACCTGCCCTCAGCCCCTCTGTCCTGGTGGCCGCCTCCTGTCCCATGATTCTAAACAGCATGCCACGTCTGTCACCCCTCACACCCATGTTGTGGCCCTGACATTGTCCAGCACCGCCTCGGGCTGCTGTCTGGGCGGTTCCCAAACCTGCTGCTCCTCTGTAGATGGTGCCCAAACTCTGCTCGCTTGGGGTGGCCCCCGTTTCCTGCCAGAACTTCCACTCACCTAGAGGTACCGTACATTCAAGGCCATTCCCCTGTGATGGGAATCTAGGTGTTCCCAATTTTCCTATAATAAAATGCTGCAATCGATAAGCTTGTACATGTACTTTTATGTTCTCCTGTGAATGTTCTGTAGGATTGATCCTACTGTTGGATTTACTGGGTCCCCTAAAAAGTGAAACCTCTTTTTATTTTATTTATTTTATTTTTTCTAAAGGATTAGAAATCACAACGTTGATTATTTATTTAATTATTTATTTGGCCTTGCCGGGTCTTAGTTGCCACACGCGGGATCTTCATTGTGGCGTGCGGGATCTTTTGGTTCCAGCATGCAGAATCTTTAGTTGCGGCATGTGGGATCCACTACCCTGACCAGGGATTGAACCCAGGCCCCCTGCACGGGGAGCGTGGAGTCTTAGCCACTGGACCACTAGCATTTAATAATAGTCATGTTGCCAGCAAAGAACAAACCTGCATTCTACCATGGGTCGAAAACTGTTTGTGGGCTATTTGGAAAACTTTACTTAATGTTTTCCTTAATTAGAATCAATTGCGAGACCCTAGTAAAGAAATAAGTCCAAACATGAGATTCTAAGACCTCACACTGTGAAAACATCTTTTCACTTTTAAAGTTAAATGTGTACTTTGTAAAACTATTCAAACAATACCAAAGAGTATAAAATAAAAATTTAAACATTCTCTCTTCCCCCCACAGCTTCCAGTAACACTTCCCAGAGGAAACTACTATTTCTCTTGGATCCTTCTAGAATGTGTTTATGCATTTTAGTGCATAAATAGGTGTACTTTTATTTGCACATGGGATAACATTCTTTTTGCTCACTTAATTCTGTATCCTAGTGATCTTTTCAAAATGTAACGTACAGATCTTGCTGAGTCATTTGTATTTTCTTCCTAATGTCTTACCATACATATTTATAGTTTTTGTTTTAAACTATACATTCAGAAGAGTATCTACAACTTAAATATGGTTTAAAGAATAATGCTACAGTGAATACTTATGAAGCCACCACATAGAGAAATGGTATCTTTTAAAAAAATTTTCATTTTAAAACTCTAGGCTGGTCTCAAGAACACAACTGCCTTTTGTGTATTGCTCTATAACTGGCGACATGGCTAAACTCATTTATTAATTTTAATACTTTGGCTGTAGGATTATGTTATGGTGGACGTGTGAATACTCATATCATCTGTGAGCGTGACAGCCTTCTTTCTCCCTGTCCAATCCTTATCTCTTTTTAATTTCTCTTGCTTGTCCTAATGCACTGGACGAGGCTTTCTAGGAAAATATTCCATAGGAATGGGTGTAGTGCACGTCCTTGTTTTCTTCCTGATTTTAAAGAACGTGCTGTCAGTGTGTCACCATCAACATGAGCTTGTGTAACCACAGTGCCCTGTCTGAGGAACACCCTGTAGGACCAGGGTTCCGTGGAGGTCACTTTGGAAACCGCTTCTCTGCAGGGTTTTGGAATCGAGGAGTCCAGATTTTATCCTTTACTGGTGTTGGAGGCGGGCTTATACTTCTGTACTAGATGGCCCTGTTAAAGTTCAGATGTAACTTTATGAGTCCTGATCGACCACTTCTCACAGTAATGGGACTCTTGGCCCTGGGTACAGCTCCCACCATGGCCAACTTCACCAGGAAGTGCCCTCGCTTGGGAATGTCACTGGGTCTCACTGGTCCCAGCCGTGTGTGGACAGTGGGGTTAATCCCCCTAGGGCATTAGCTGTGCTCAGTTCCCCTCTCACACCATGAACAAAAAAAAGGCCTCTAGCATCTTTTTTTAAATTATTTTTATCTATTTATATATTTATTTATTTATTTTTGGCTGCGTTGGGTCTTTGTTGCTGCGCGCGGGCTTTCTCTAGTTGCGGCGAGCGGGGGCTACTCTTTGTTGCGGTGTGCAGGCTTCTCATTGCGGTGGCTTCTCTTGTGGTGGAGCACGGGCTCTAGGCTCATGGGCTTCAGTCGTTGTGGCACGTGGGCTCAGTAGTTGTGGCTCGCGGGCTCTAGAGCGCAGGCTCAGTAGTTGTGGCGCAAGGGCTTAGTTGCTCTGCGGCATGTGGGATCTTCCTGGACCAGGGCTCGAGCCCGTGTCCCCTGCAATGGCAGGTGGATTATTAACCACTGCGCCACCAGGGAAGCCCAGGCCTCTAGCATCTTGAGGGGTATTGGCCTCAGGTGGATCAGCCCAGCTGGAGGCAGATGGCCCCACTCAACGTGCCAAGATGGGCATTGAGAAATAGGCTTCCTGAGTCTTGTAGCCCAGACCTCAGGGCCTTTGCAGGAAGGAAGCACAAAGTAAATACGTGAAGAGGGGTTTGCTGACCTGCTAAGCTGGTCTCTGCAGAGGGTCTGGGAAAGCATGCTTCACCTCTTATGACCCATCGTGCTGTGCATCCCATGCGTGGAGTGATAATGGAAATGACCCAAGAGACCCACAGGGAAGCAGCAGCGTCACGCCCTCGGTCCTGCTGTATCCCGCTGTCAGGAACCCCAGGATGAGCCCCTGGGGAATGCTCCCAAACCCCGTCGTTTCTGAGACTGTGAGCTACTTATTGAGGCTCTCACCAAAGGAGAGATTGGCTCAGGTCAACGATTTAAATAAACACCAGGCTTGGTTTTATTCCAGCTTATTACCCCTTCATGTAGGTAAGCTCAGGGATCAATTGTTTTGGATCAAATTTTTGGTTCAATTTTTTTTTAAAGAGATACGTTTCTGATTTTGTTTTTCTTTAACATCTTTATTGGAGTATAATTGCTTCACAATGGTGTGCTAGTTTCTGCTCTATAATAAAGTGAATCAGCCATACATACACATATATCCTCATATCTCCTCCCTCTTGCGTCTCCCTCCCACCCTCCCTATCCCACCCCTCTAGGTGGTCACAAAGCACCGAGCAGATCTCCCTGTGCTATGCAGCTGTTTCCCACTAGCTATCTATTTTACCTTTGGTAGTGTGTATATGTCCATGCCACTCTCTCACTTCGTCCCAGCTTACCCTTCCCCCTCCCCATGTCCTCAAGTCCATTCTCTATGTCTGCTTCTTTTATTCCTGTCCTGCCTCTAGGTTCTTTAGAACCATTTTTTTTCCTTTCTTTTAGAATCCATATATATGTGTTGGCATATGGTATTTGTTTTTCTCTTCCTGACTTAACTTCACTCTGTATGACAGACTCTAGGTCCATCCACCTCACTACAAATAACTCAATTTCGTTTCTTTTTATGGCTGAGTAATATTCCATTGTATATATGTGCCACATCTTCTCTATCCATTCATCTGTTGATGGACACTTAGGTTGCTTCCATGTCCTGGATACTGTAAATAGAGCTGCAATGAACATTGTGGTACATGACTCTTTTTGAATTATGGTTTTCTCAGGGTATATGCCCAGTAGTGGGATTGCTGGGTCATATGGTAGTTCTATTTTTAGTTTTTTAAGGAACCACCATACTGTTCTCCATAGTGGCTGTATCAATTTACGTTCCCACCACCAGTGCAAGAGGGTTCCCTTTTCTCCACACCCTCTCCAGCATTTGTTGTTTGTAGATTTTTTCATGATGGCCATTCTGACCGGTGTGAGGTGATACCTCGTTGTAGTTTTGATTTGCATTTCTCTAATGACTAGTTGAGCATCCTTTCATATGTTTGTTGGCAATCTGTATATCGTCTTCGGAGAACTGTCTATTTAGGTCTTCTGCCCATTTTTGGATTGGGTTGTTTGTTTTTTTGGTATTGAGCTGCATGAGCTGCTTGTAAATTTTGGAGATTAATCCTTTGTCAGTTGCTTCATTTGCAAATATTTTCTCCCATTCTGAGGGTTGTCTTTTCATCTTGTTTATGGTGTCCTTTGCTGTGCAAAAGGAGGTTTATTTTTTTAATGAAAATTTGTTTAATAGTGAAGAGAGCGAGTATGGAGTGCTCTGGGTTACTGGATCCCGATGCATGTGTATTTGCATCAAACCTTTTGCAGGCTGGTCTCGAGCCCTCTGCTGCTCCTGGGACTCATTCCTGTGCAGCGGGACCTCCCAGCTCTCAGACTGGAGGGAGGTGGTGCGTCCAGCTGGGGAAGGGGAGGGGTCCATGGAGGGAGCGATGTCAGGCTGCTTCCACTGTGGTCAGCGGGTTCCCCTGTGCCCAGGGGAACACGCGTGGTGAGGGGCCACCAAGGATGAGGAGGCTGGGCCACTCCCTCTCCAACTCCATCCATACCCAGCTGCTCTCAGAGGTCTGGTCAGCCTCGTGCAGTCCAGGAGGAAGGCTGGATGGCGAGCTGAGGGTGTGTGCAGCAGGCTGCTGGCAGGGACCGAATGGGGATTGGCAGAGGGTCTGCCAGGGTGGTCATGTTTCCTTTTTAACTTACAGCTGGGCTGCAGGAGGGCCAGGAGCCTGAATAGCCAAGTGTGGGCGGAAGATTCCAGAGCGTTGGCTGGGCCCCTGTTGGCTCCCGCTCAGCCTGCAGGTCCCTGCACTAATGCTGCCATACCTGGGGCTGCAGAGGTGGAGCTGGGACTAACCTCCCCTGAACAACAGGCATGAGAAAGTTCCTCCAAACTGCCGAGGGGCTGGAAGGTGCCGGCTGCCCTGAGCTGGGTGCCGGGTGGGCGTGCTGCTGGGGGCACTGCCCGGCCGGCTTGCTGGTCATGAGCCTGGCGGCTTCCCCGACAGACAACCCGACCCCTTTTCAAGCACATCGAGCCAGTAAACCAGAGACGAGCTTCACAGGGCTGGTGAATCTCAGCTCTGCGCAGTGAGGAGACTCACAACCATCTCCAAGATGCTGGTGGCCAGGCGCCCAGGGCCTGGCTTGTAGTAGGTGCTCAATTAGTGTTCCTCCAAGGCACGACTCCAGACGAAGCCTTCCGGCTTCTGGCTGTTATCTTTGGTGGTGGATGTGCCTGCTTGGGAAGCTGCTTTTGTTTGATTTCCTTTGCTTCCTCACGGACCCTGCCCCCTCCCACCCCCCATCTTTGCGTTTCATTTACCAAGTGATCCTCAAAGAGCAGAACCAAGAGACTCAAACACCGGCTCACGGGCTTCCCTTGAGGCAGCCGGGCTGCGGGGGGGAGCCGAGGAGCTTGATGCTCCTAACCAGGGTCTTGCATTCAATCAAAACTCAACCTGATAGAGAATGGACTTGAGGACATGGGGAGGGGGGAGGGGAAGCTGGGATGAAGTGAGAGAGTAGCACTGACACATATACACTACCAAAGGTAAAATAGATAGCTAGTGGGAAGCAGCCGCATAGCACAGGGAGATCAGCTCGGTGCTTTGTGACCACCTAGAGGGGTGGGATAGGGAGGGTGGGAGGGAGATGCAAGAGGGAAGAGATGTGGAGACATATGTATATGTATAACTGATTCACTTTGTTATAAAGCAGAAACTGACACACCACTATAAAGCAATTATACTCTAATAAAGAGGTTAAAAAAAAGCAAACAGCTCAACCTGAGCACCACCCCCCGCCCAACGCTGCCTTCAAGGGCTTTATCTTTCCCTTGGGGGCAGGAGCTGGGCACCAATGGCTGTGGGCTGAGCAGAAGACAGCCTCCATCCTGATGTCCTGCCCCTGGAGAAATGACTACTGGATTAAACATCTGAGCTGGGAAAGTGGTTTGTGTCCTGAGACAAGGGGTGACGCACAGCCCGGGGAGCTGGTCCATGGACAGCGCCCCCTAGGGATGGGCCACGGGGAGGCAGGGGCTAGGGCAGCTCTCCCTGGAAACGAGGCCGGGAATTACTGGGCAGCATAGTGGTGAGGCTTACTGTATTTAAAAAAAAAAAAAAAAAAAAAAAAATATATATATATATATATATATATATATATATATATATATATATATGTAATAGTTTGTATCTGCTCATCTCAAACTCCTAACTTACCCCTCCCTCATCATCCCTTTAGGTAACCATAAGTTTGTTTTCTGTCTGTGAATCTGTTTTGGTTTTGTAAATAAGTTCATTTATACTATTTTTTAGATTCCACATATCAGTGATATCATATGATATTTGTCTTTCTCTGTCTGATTTACTTCACTTAGTATGATGGTCTCTAGGTCCATTCATATTGCTGCAAATGACATTATTTCATTCTTTTTTATGGCTGAGTAATATTCCATTGTATATATATATATACATCACATCTTCTTTATCCATTCGTCTGTCGGTGGACACTTAGGTTGCTTCCATGTCTTGGCTGTTGTGAATGGTGCTGCAGTGAACGTTGGGGTGCAGGTGCCTTTTTGAATTAGAGTTTTCTCTGGATATATGCCCAGGAGTGGGATTGCTGGGTCATATGGTAACTCTAGAGACATACTGTTTATTGAGCTTCTGCTCTGTGCCAGGTGTGGCCTCAGGCACCTTTCAGATGACATTTCATTCAGTTTCCTCAGCTACTGGGTAAGTGAGATGCTGTGCTGCCCACTTTACAGATGAAGAACCAAGCTCATCAAGGTTAAGACGTGTGCCTGGGTCGCACAGCCAGGAGGTGATAAGCTGCGAACCAGCCCAGGTGCTTGCTGTGACCCCGAGTCGCCCCCAGATTAGCTTGGCCTCAGCCCCTTCCCAGCCGCACAGCTCGAGGGGCAACTTTCACAGCAGATGCACAACCTGCACAGCTGTACACGGCCGCCCTGATCTGGAAGCCCCGCCTCCTGGTTTCCAGCCCCAGGAAGCCGTACAATTGCAGGCAGTGCCTTCTTTCTTTCCGTCGCTGAGGGCAAGGCTGGTATTCAGCATTCAAAGTCGGAAGGTCAAGGTCTTTCTGGCCTCGGGCCCCTTGGGCCAGTTCTGATGGCTCAGGGTTGGACAGGCTTTTCCTTGGGCCGGCCTCCTGCCAGCTGGAAACCTGGGTCTGAATTCCACCCGAATGTGGCTTGGCTAGAAACCCCTCTTCCTTGCATGGCCACCTTCTGAGTGGGGCCGGGGAGAGATAGACAGGCAGGGACCCCTCCACCGGCTTTGCCCAGGACGGGGGAACATCCCCCCAGGTGTGCCGACAGCTCCCTGCCCCAGGGATGCCTTCTCAGGGTCCCCTGGGTCCTTGGTGACATTGTGACCTCTTCCTGCTGTCCGGGCCGGTGGACCCCGGAGGGCAGCTCGGCCTGGGCGCTCGGGACACGGGGCTGCGGGGCGCCTCCGTCCTGGCTCCGGGACGTCCATGCTGCTACTCTGCCCCATGCGTCCCTGGGGCAGCCTCCTCTCCTATCCTGGTCTGGCTACTTCACGTTTGGAGCACTAGGCAAAACCAAAGCCCTGCGAGCTCCTGGCCTCGACGCTCATGAGAGCTGACGGCTGATGGCAGCACCCGCCTTCCCTCTGCACCCTCTTGCTGGGATGCATGCCAGGCCGGGGCCTGGGAGAGCCCCGCTAACACCCCGCTCGATGGGCCGGGCAGCTGAGCCCCAGAGGCGCTGTGTGACTTGCTGCTGGCAGCAGAGCTAGAACCCGGGTCACCCATCGCCGCATCCTGGGTCCTTCCCGGGTCACTAGGCTGCAGTGGAGCGCGTGGTGTGGGTAGCTGGACGGAGTAGGGCCCAGTGGGGAGGGGAGGGAGGGGGCCCTTTGCTGCCAGGAGACAAGCAAGGCGCCCCCAGCCCAGCTTCAACCTGCTGCCCCGTGTCTCTGCTTCTCATCCCGCCGCCGGGACAGGGCCCTGCTGGGTCAGCCTGGCCTCCTCTGCCTGCCCCTGAGCCTCGTCCAGGGTGTCTTTGACACTCACTGGGTCTGGCTGCAGTGGTACCAGGCTGGCCTCGTCATGGGGGCGGGGGGACCCCGCTCCAGCCCAGCCTGCTTGGTCCCCGCTCCCGGACCGGGCTCTCCGCTCTCTGTCCCACTCGGTCGTGCACCGAGAGGCCTGAACTTGCAGAGGCAGCCTCGTCGGTACTCGGCCCAGCCCATCCACCTGGGCACCGGTCTGCCCTCTTCCCCTCCCCCACGTTACCCCCCATCCCTCTGCCTCTCTCTGCAAGGGCCTCTTGTGCTGTGTCTCTATCTCTCCCGCCCCCAGCGCGATGTCTCTCTGCCGCTCTCGCCTGGCCTGTCTCTGTCCTGGCCACCCCCAAACCTCGGCAGCCCCAGCCTCACCGCTTGCCGGGGTTGGAGCCGCTTTCCGGTCTGAGTCAGGCTGCGAGGTGCTGGGCATGGGGACGGACGGCCCCACTGTTGGCCCTGTAAGAGAAGGTGCTGTGAGAACCAGAAATAGAAAACTGGGGCCTCAGGGCTCCGACCGGGGCCTGGCCGCTGCCCCCCAGCCCGGGCAGACCCTGGTCACTGTGTCTCTGTGGAGCTGGGCGCTGGGGCCCAAGAGGGAGCTGACTGGCCATTCTCCCCACGTCCTGCGTCCTGCGCTGCCCTGCTGAGCTCCTCCTGTCTCGTGCTGGCTGGCACGCTTGGTCATTTCCTGAACAAGAGGAGACGGTGGGCCTCTGCTGTCTTCTTTGACACTTACTGGGGGTCTTGGAAGGAGGTGGTGCTAGCTTGAAGCCCCTAACTCCCTCCCAATAACTCCAAGCCTACATAACTGCCACTATCTGGACTTGGGGCTCGGGGTACCCAGACAGGGTCTGTGGGGGGCCCTGACTCCTCTCTCTCTTTAGGAGCAGCACAGATCTGTGAGTCAGGTCTCAGGAAAGACGCTCAGGCCTGGGCCTGGGTGGCACCTGCTCCCTGCTGCCCCTGCTGCCCCCACAGCCCGTGTGTACATACAGCAGGCTCCCGGGAGGCAGGGGGAGCAGATTGAAAGGTCCAGGGTGGAGAGGGGAGGGAGACCCTGGCCCCTGCAGTCAAACGTCCAGTGTCCTGCCTCCCCACCCCCGCCCAGGGGACTGGCCAAACTCTCTGAGCCTCCGCCTCCCTGCCAATCAGCCCTGACAAGCACTTCACGATGTACGCGGCCTCGTCTTCGTCACCAAGCGGATCTATCCCTTCAGTGCCCGTCACTCACCAGCGGGGTGACCTTGGCATGCTCTTCACCTCTCTGAGCCTCGACTTTCTCACCTGTAAGTTGGGACAACAGCATCGCTGCCTCAGGGATGCTATAGGATTAAGGAGATCCCATGTCAGGTGTTTGGTGCCCCGCCCTGCAGGAGAAGGGAAGAGGATGGGGGGGCAGGGGTGTTCGCAGAAGGTGGCAGCTTGGGGGGCTGCCAAGCAGGAGGAGGGGGACATGTGTCCCTGCGACAGGATGCAGGTTCCTCTTCCCTCCTGGGAGCCTGGGATGCAGAGGCCACACCCTGAATGGCAGAGTGGAGTGCTTGGTCCCTGATGCCGTGGGCGGCCAGGCCACCCTGGACCATAGCCTGCTGCATTGTCTTTGGTCCTCCCGGACCCCGGGGCTGGCAGGTGAGGGTGCTGAGGCCCCGAGGTTGGGTGGCTTGTCCGAGGTCATGAGAGAGAAAGGGGGTGTCTGAACCCGAGTCAGGTGGACCCCGCAGCCCCTCTTATGGGGCCCCACGGATGGCGCCTTTTCCTGGAGGAATGAAGGGAGAGGCCTCCATGTGCCCTGCTGGCTCTTCCCCAAAGCCACTGGGAGCCCCGGGCAGGGTCCTGCTGCGGACGGCTTTGAAGGGGCTGGTTAGTGCCGGGTGAGTTCCGATCCGCCACCCGAAATGTCCTGTTGTGACAGGAAGCTAGGAAAACAGAGACAAAAATCAGTGAGGGTGTGGAAACAGACACTGCTGGAAACAATTTCTGGAAGCAGCATGGCCTGGAAGAGATCTGAAGTTGGTGGCCCGAGGGAGACCTGGGCCAGGCAGAAGACAGGAGTGGCCCCCAGAACCTCTCCCTGACCCCTCCGGGTCCCCACAGGGCCTGAGCTTCAGCTGTGACAGCCCGTCCTTGGGCTGGGCGGCTGCCGCGGCAGGTGCTCTAGGCTGGGGCCTCCGGGGAGAGACGGAGGTGAGATTGAAGATGATGGGAGAAGCGGGGGTAGGAGGATGATGGGACACGGTCTCAGCGCCCGTCCATCTCCCTGGGTACCCGGCCCTGCAGGCCAGCAAGTGAATATCTGTGGCCCTTCTGGAACACTGTGTCAGATGGCTGGTTGGTTGGTTTGTTCCTTCCTTCATTCAGCAGCTGTGCCTCAGGGACGGCCAACATGCCAGCCGCCATTCATCCATCCCAGACACGTCCGTATCCATCTTCCCATCTCCGTATCCCTGGAACGCAGCCAGGTCACCACTCCTCAACTACAGACCCCGAGGCCAGGGTGCTGACGGAGGTGAGCCCTGGCTTCCTGGCTGTCAGGCAGAGCTGGCCCTGGCCTGCTGCGGGGAGCGGGGAAGTGGCCCCCAGGTACAGATGATCGGCAGTCGCCCCCTTGGGCAAGAAGGGCAACGTGCTTCTCCAGCCCCTGCCTTGAGTGTTGGCGGGAGCCTCTCACTGCTCTTCCTTCCTGCGCCCCTAAAGCCCTCCCTAGGCTTGGGGAGATTTATGCCCTGAAGGGAGCAACGCCACTGCCCTTTATGGCATATTAAGCTGACAAATGGGCACCCCTATCAGGGTCCATGCTGGGTGCCTCCCTGTTGCTTCAGTTGGTTGGAAAGTGACAGGTAATATTTTTGAAATGAATCCTGTAAAGACTACAGTATATCAAGGGCCCTACACAGGGTTATTAAAGGAGACTAACTGAATAATTCTCCTAGGATAATAATATTTCTTAAGGATTATGGATGAGCCCTGGTCTTTCCTTAGCTACCATGAACCAGAAATGTCCGAGGGTGGATTCATGTCACTCTTTAAAGTTGCAGAGACGATTAGGCTTGCATGAGATGCACAGATCAGAGTTAGATTGACAGCTCCGGAGTCATGTGAGATAAAATATGATTGGAAACTGTGATTTCCAGGCACTCGCTCACAGATATAATTAAGATATCCCGTGCATAACAGTTAAGGAAGTGGCATATGCCCAGGACCACGATCCTGGGAGCCTGGCAAAGATTTGTCTCCCTGAGTCTTTGGATTCGTCAGCTTGGACAGGGAGGCTGGCTTTGGTCAGGGGCTGCCCCACTGCAGTCTTCTGGGTGTCCTGGGTGGGATTCTGGTTAGTTTTCTGCAGTGTGTGGGGCTGGAGTTGGGAGAAGATGCCTGGGAGGGGTGCTGCCCTCTGATCCCTGTGGCCCTTTCCAGGTAGAAGGAGGCGCTGGGCGGGGTCCCCAGCACCTGCAGGAGGTGCTAACTAGCTGGGGGTGGGGTGGCTTCTGGGCCCCATCCTTTGAGGATTTGCCCCTGGCCTAGGAGACAGGAGCAACCCCATCTCTCCCAAGCCTAGGGATTGAAACCCAGGTTGGTGAGAGGCTGAACCACCAGCAGGGTCTTGGCCTCTGAGAGCCTAGGGTTCCAAGGCCCACTCTGTGCAGGGAAAAAGTCAGCCAGCCATTTTCAAGCCCAGGCTGGGTGTATGATGGTGGTGATGGCGGTGGGCGGAGACACTTCTTCCCCACCTCAGACAGCCTCGTGGGCTAATGACCAGGCAGTCACATGGGACCCTGTGCTCAGGAGGGCTCCACACTTGGTTTAATGCTCTGCCCTTGCTGTCTTGAAATGCTTAACAATTTTTCAACAAGGTGCCCTGTGTTTTCATTTTGCTGGGGGCCCTGCAAACTATGTAGCTGGTCCTGTTTCCCACTCCTCTGGGGTGGGGGTAGGGGTAGGGCTGGAGATCCCACGGGGAGGTGTCGAGAACCCCTGCTGGAGAGTTTGGGAGGAGACCTGGGCCTGGGAAGCTCAGCCTGTCCCCACTGCCCTCTGTCTTGGGGACTTGCCAGCCCACTGTGGGCCCGTGCTCTGGTCTGCATGCCTCTACCTGCGAAAGGTAGGCGATTCTACCCACGTCTGGGGAGAGTGTTAGGGAACTGCTGTTGCCCTCACCTAAGCCACAGACTGGGAACTCACCTTCACAGGGGGCTTGTTACCCGTGTGGGCGGGAGGACAGCCTGTCCCTCCCTGCACCCTTCTGCTTCCTGCGAAAGTCAAGGCCAGCTTCACAGACAGTTAAGGCCCTCGCCGCATTCAGCCTGGGAGAGATACATAAAGCGCTAATGTGACAGCTTTAATTAGGCCTTTTTTTCACAAATACGTACGTCAGCTAATGAGCAACGGCGTGGAGGCTGGATCTACTGCCGCTGCCAGCCATGAGTCTTTGTGTACGGGAAGGAAGCCAGGTGGCTCTCCCATGAAGGACATCTTCCCGTCAGCAATCCCACCTCCAAAGGGGATCCCGGGGCCAGAGGAGCTCACGGCAGAATCCGAGCGGCTGGTCAGACCGGGCGTTCCCGGAGGGCTGCTTCCGGCCAGAGGTGCTGACCATGCACCCGCTCTCAGCCCTGAATCCCCGAGGCAGGGGCTCCTCCCGAGGCCCCGCAGGCTCTCAGCTGTATGGAAGGGATGAAGGAGTGAGTGTATTGGGAAGAACCAGCTTTGCCCCACGAGGTGCTGCCCATGGGCAGTCACTTCCCACCCCTCCCTGGCCTGATTGCCCGGAGAGCCGTGTCCAGGAAGGAAGCCCCTCCGCGTTCCAGCATCTCAGCCCCGACCCCTTCCCGCCAGGCCCAGCACAGCCCTGCCGGAGCTGCCCCGAGGCCCAGGCACCACGACCCCAAAGTCTAGAGCTGTCCCTCCACGCAGGAGGCTCACCTTTTCCTGCAAGGGGCTGTCCCGCCCTGCCTCCCCCCTCCCCTCCCTGCCCCGGGACCCTACGCAAGCCCGTTAGTCCGTCCTTCACTACCTTAGCTTTAACTAAACCGTGAACTTCGCTGGACCTCCACAGAGGCGGGTCGATTAGAATCAAGTGCAGGAGTAACCCCGATGCATCAACAGGTGAACAAATGTGGTCCATGCATACGATGGGGTATTACTCAGCCATGGAAAAGCAATGAAGCACTGACACATGCTGCAGCGTGGGTGGACCTTGAGAACATGCTAGTGGAAGAAGCCAGACACAGAAGGCCCGTTGTGTGATTCCACTTATGTTAAATATCCAAAGAGGTAAATTCACAGAGACAGAGGTTGGTTAGCGGCTGCCTGGGATTGGGAGAGTGACCAGTGACTGTTAATGGGGACAGTGCTCCTTTGGGGGGGGATGAAATATTCCGGAATTAGTTACAGGGGATGGTTGCACAACATTGTGAATGTAAAAACCACTGAATTGTACACTTTAAAAGGGTGAACTTTATGTATGGGAATTATATCTCAATTAAAGAAAAAGAGCAACCTTGAGGTGGGGAGTAGGGTGGGGAACCCAGCTGGCCTGGTGGTCCAGAGAGAACGCCCAGGACGCTGGGCCGGAGCTTGGTCATCTCTGGCCTCTGCTAGGCCACTCAGCTCCCAATGGCGTCTACATTGCTCATCCACAGCAGCCCCCGATGCCCAGGGAAGGGAGTGTTTCCTTGGTAAGCGCAGTCATGTGACCTGGGCCCAGCTGGGCTGTCCCACTGCCCTTGGACATGACAGTGGGAGGGAGCAGGGTGGAGGGTGGAGCCGCTGCTTGCATCCTCTCCCACTGCCTGCCCCCTGCCCATGTGTCTAATTCTATTTCCTGTCAAGGTTCTGCTTGATGTCACCTCTTCCAGGATGCTCTCCAGGGTTCCTCCACTCAGAGGAAGACCTCCACCATCCTCTGGGCTCCGGAGGAGCCTGGGATTTCCTTTCATGGGCTTCCTTCTTCCACCTTCTGCTCCGAAAGTCTGTCCTCCCTACAGACTGAGGGCTCCTTGAGGCAGATCATAGAGTCTGGAGGGACCTGGGAGGACACGAGGAACAAGTCCCTCCACAAAGCCATCTTAAAGATGAAGAACCAGAGAGGCCAAGCAACTTCTCCAAGGTCACACAGGGAGATAGCCCTGGACTGCGGAGTGGTCACTCCGAAGGACGCCATGAGGTGTCTAACTGATGTGTTTGTGTGTGTATATGTGCATGCATGTGCAGATGTGTATGAATGTGTGTGTGCACATATGTGTGTGTGCATGCATGCTTTATAGTAACTATTTTGATCACGGAACACTGGGAGCAGAGGAAGCTGGTTTTGCAATCTCACAACACTCGTCGGGGCTTCCTGTGGGGGAGGCAGGAGGCTGGTGTGCGGGCAGAGCCATGACTCCCAGGGGGACGCAGGTTCTAGCTGGGCCCCGTCCCTGATGTCCTGTGCAACCTAGAATGATGGCATTCAAGTCGAGCTGGTGCGGAATGAGGCCCGTGTCAGGTGGAGGGGACCCAGCCCTTGGCCCCCAGGGGCTCCTGAGATTTCTAGGAGGCTCTGATTCTACAGACTGAGCTTTCTGAGCCATTCCTGGAGGTTAGGCGCGAGGCCATCCTTGGGTCTCGGTCAAGGGGCGGCTTTGCAGCAAGATGCCTTATAACACGTGCCCTTAGAGCACTGTCTGAATTGTCCAAAGGGGTCCTGGCTGGGCTCCCTCTAGCCACGGCCCTGGAGTGAAATTCAGTGAAAAGATTGTCAGGAAGTGGCCCCAGATTCCCAGAGCATCCCCACCTCCCCAGGCCCAGGCTGGACCCACGGACACATAGCACCTGCGGAATCCGGGGACCAGGCTGCTTGACTGGGGGAAGACGGGGTCTCTGATTGGTGCCGGCCTGGAAGGAGGTGGTGTGGTCTTCATCCTGCTCAGGCTACCTGATGAAGTTGTCCCAGTAATGGGCTCATAACACTCCCTGCTTGTTGCTTGCTTGTCTTATTTTTCTCCTATGACTTCCTCCACATCAGGAGGAAAATTGGATTCTGGTGATGATCAAATGAATTCACAGCTAGGATATCCACCCTCTCCCCTCCTCAGGGTGGGCAGGAGGGGAGAGTCAGCTGGCCTCCCCCAGCTGGAGCTGCCCCTGTGGGCTGTCTGTCCCCAGTGTCTCTGCCCAGCACTCGGACCCCCTGATTTATGTCCCCCTGGGAGTGCCCAGCCCAGCCGCCCAGCGTCCATCTCCTGTCCGCAGAGGGCTGGATGGTGCACTGAGGCACATTAGCAGCTCAGACTGAATAAAATATTGTGCTTGCCTCTGAAGAGAATTTTTCTAATTTTATTTTTATTGCTCTAAGACAAGCTCAGCTCATGGAAATTATAAACCCCCTCTGCTTCCTCCTTTGCCTCCCCCTCTGCTTCCCAGCCACCTTCTTGTGAGACCACTTAGGATGCCATGTAGGCCCCATCCTGGTCTCTGCTCAACTAATTTGCATTTTGGAAGTTGATGATTAAGCTCGGTAACAAGGCTGAGGGGCTCCTTGTGGGTCATTCTTGGGTGAGAAGTTTCAGCCCCTGAACGGGTAACTTTTGGATTACATAGGTCAATAAAAATTGTTTAAAAATCAGAGAATCCTTGGGTCTCATTTAGAATTGCCAACTTTTTATTTGCCAAGTAAGAAGAATTCCTTCTGAACTACTTCTGGTACCATAATTTCATAAAAGGAAGAACATTCAAAACCTCAAACTGAGGAAGGACACAGTCCAGAATAAGGAACAACCCCCTAAACGGACACAGTAATTGGGACGGAGAGCTGCTCTCTGTGGCTCCCATCCCAGTGCCAGGCGAGTGGTTGTAACAGAATATCACAGATGGGGGCTTATAAACTGCAGACATTTATTTCTCACAGTTCTGGAGGCTGGAAGTATGAGATCAAGGCGCTGGCAGATTCAGGGTCTGGTGAGCCCAGCTTCCTGGTTCATAGATGGCCGTCTTCTCACAGTGTCCTCATGTGGTAGAAGGGGGCGGGAGCTCTCTGGGGTCCCTTGTATAAGGGCACTAATCCCATTCATGAGGGCTCCACCCTCAGGACCTAATCACCCCCAAAGGCCCCACCTCCAAATACCATCACATTGGGGGTTAGCCGTACAACATATGGATTTTGGCCGAACATAAACAGTCTATAGCATTCCCACTTCTTGGAGGGCTGGTGGATGCCTTGCCAGTGATGGCCCTTGGGGCTCCACCCAGGATAGGGGGACCCCGTGCCCCTAAGCCTGTGCCCAGTGGTTTGGGCAGGCAGCTCCTGGGAGGTGCTAGGAGGGAGGAGGGGGTGGAAGCTGAGATGAGGCTGGGCCAGGGGTCCAGGGCATTCCTGCTCCAGCTTGGCAGGCAGGGCTGCGGCAGAGCCGCCTCCGGGCTATGCTGCCCTGGCACGGCTCTCACCCCTTCCCGTAGTGTCCGATTGGCGCTGGTGTGGACAAAGCCTGAGGGAGCGTCTTCTGATGCCAGTGGGCAGGAGGGGGTTTGTGTGGGGAAAACAGAGCCGCCCACCCCCAGTTCAGGAAGCTGGTTGATTTTCTGTGTGGTTTTTAGCCCTGGTGCAGGGAAGGTGGGGGGCCAGACTCAGCTTTCTGGTTCCCAGGAGGGCTGCAGCCCCGGGGGAAAAATGAGACATCAAACAAAGCTCAAAGAGCCGTCTTGCTTCCCCCTGGGCCAAGCTCTCAGCGAGTGTGTGCGCTTGAAACCCCGCTTTCACGGAAGCAGCACCCGAGGACCTCACAGCAGCAACGGGCCTGCGTAATGCTGCACTGTGGGGACTGTCCTTGCTGCCTGGAGGAGGGGGAGGAGGGTGGGTGGAGGTTCCCTACTGAGCGACGGAGGAGGGGGTGGGACAGACCCTTCGAGAAAGGGGTCTTAACCGGAGGAGCCTCACAACACACCGGGACCTCTGGAGCCTTAAAGGGTTTGTGCAAACCAGAGGGAGAGCTCTGAATCCTGCACGGCACACGGGAGGATGCCCTGGTCCCCACAGTAAGGCCAGGCTTTGCTTTTTTGCATTTCTGGGGGGAGTTGGAGGGCAGGAAGCAAAGGGCATGTTGGGGCTGAAATAAGCTCCAGGAAGGAGGTGCTGGAGCTGATTGGAGGAGGACTGGTGGCCGTGGGCTCATTTATAAGGCTGCTGGAGGGGGGAGGAGACCCCACGCGGGGTGAGACTCAGGGACCCAGGGGTCAGCGCGGTGACCAGCCCTGTATCATTTTCTCTCCTTGGCTCTGCTTCTCATTTCCTGGTCACGGCCAGAGCCTGACCCAGCCCTGTCCTGAGGGCGGAGGGGAGGAAGGCTGTGCTACAGGGCAGGAATGGTGACGGGTCTGGGAGAAGGAGAGAGTGTTGCAGGACTAGGGGAGGACCTGACCCCGCTGGGCTCAGACCTGGGGCTCCCAGCTCCCTGAGGCTCAGGCCACGTAACTCTGACAGTGACAGCCAGGGAGCCTGAGTGAACATCGTGCCCAGGGCGCCAAGGGCACGAGGGCTTGCCAGCGCCTTCGGGGCAGGACCGACGGCCTCAGATGCTCCCACAGCCTGGGGGCGGCCCCGGGCTGGAGAGGGAGCTGAGTGTCCGGGACACAGTGGGGGGACCCAGGGCAGCATGACTAGCCCGGCCGCCTTTCCACGGCTGTGCATCCGCCTCCCTCCCCGGGGAGCTCCGTCACCCTGGAAACCCTCTTGACTCCTCTTTGCCAGGACTCCTGCATCTGTCTTTCTGAGTGGCATCTTCCAGACGTCAGGTGATTCCTGGCTGGCTGATGTCCCCTGCTGTCCTCCTCTGAGCTCTCCTGCATCACACCGGCCAGCGTCCCTTTACAGCCCCCGCATGGCGGGGCCCCTGGGTTTCTGAGAAGATGTGGTAGCGCAGTGGTGCTCCCTGCCCCCGTGAGGAATCACGGACAGTCCCTGAGGCCTTTGCACCCACAGGTGGCCAGGTGTTGGCTGCTGCAGCAGGGGTCCAGCGTGCGCCTGTCATCTGCTCTGGGATCTGTCCTTTCCCGTAGCACTCCTGCACCTTCTGGAAGCCGTGTTCCCAGGGTGGCTGTCTGTTCCCTTCATCCACTGAGTGAGGTCTGAATGTGTCCTCTGTGCCAGGCGCTGCTCCAGGCACTGGGCGTAGGGGACATCGCAGACAAGAGACCCTGTCCTAACGGAGCCAGGGACGACCGTGTGCTCCCAGCCTCCCTGGCACCCCCGTACTCTGCACGCCCAGCCCCATCACTGCGAGCCTGCAGCCTGAGATGCTGCTTTATGATGCCCATGCCGAGTGGGACTCAGGGCTGGGCTGATTGGGAGAAAGTAAACTGCTGGATGAAGGTGGGAAGGAGCAGCCAATTGCTTCTAAACTTGGGGATTTCCAAGCAAACTTTTGGCTTGGCGTGACTTCACACACTTTTTCTTCCTGAAGATCTCGTTAAAAAATTATTCAGTGACACTCGTGAAAGAATGGTAAGGCAGACTTCATTCAAGGGGGGCAGAGGCATGACATAGGTGTAGGGACCTGCAATGGGGTTTTGCTCAACTCTGAGTACAAAACGGACAAGTGGGCATTTATAGCCAAGGAGCAGGGTGGACGGAAAATCACCAAGAGGAAGCATCAGGAGTAAGGGGGATCCTGGCTGAAGGCAGGCCAGGTGGTCAGACCTGGGCGATGGAGACACGATCAGATATGGCAGATGGGGATTCTGGCTAAGCTGACTTAGCAGGATTCTTGCTAAAACTGGACAAGGCAGAGAGGAATCCGAAGGGCAAAATTCCAGACCTGGTTGAAATGGGCTCAGAGGAGCCTGCGGAGTTTGGTCAAGGAGAGAATCTTTGTCAGGTTAGCAGAACGGTCATTGTCTAGGGGTTGCAGTTTAGACCTTCCTGTCCTTTGTACCTGGGGTGACTGAGGCCACTCCCCCGTCACTATCTGGTTGTGCACTTGGGGTATGGTGAGGGGACACCCCTTCCCTCTCCTCCCATCCCAGCTGTTGGGTTCTGGGGGCTCTGGCTGGGGTGATGGGCAGAGTCTGTGACTTGGGAAAGAAAAAAAAAGCGAGTCTGATTGGCTCATTCAGACGTCACCCACAATTCAACCAGGCAGGGGCAGGAGCTGGGAGGCGGAGGGACAAGGTTGGGGTGCTGGCCGGGGCTCCGGTTTTCACTGGCTCCGTGTCCCTGGGGGATGGAGGGTTTGGGGGAGGGTGGGTAATGGGGACGGAGGGGGCTTTGTTTGGACTGGACACACTGGGTGGCGGCCCTGCCTCCTCTGGGCTCAGCAATGGTCCGTGCTATACCCAGCGTCCTCTCTCCTGCGGATGTGGCTGAGTCAGGGAGGGCGGAGGTCCAGGACGAAGCTCTCAAACCTCAGGTCCACCCCACTGCCACCCTGCGGAACGCTCCCGGTGACAGTGGCAGAAAGCACCTGAAACTGAGTTTCCAGCCCTGCCATTCCGAATCCTCGGTGTCAGGGGTGCCTGCCCCGGACGCCATGCCCTGGAATTTAGGGAATGAGCGAGGTTCCCGGTGGATTGTGGGAGGGAAGCTACGGATGTCCAAAGTGTGGGACAGCGGCGGCCCTGCCTTGTGCTCGGCTCGGACACTGTGGCTCTTCCTCGTCCGGGTAAGCGTGCGCTCGCAGTCGGGGCGAGAGACCGTCAACGCCTCCTACGGAAATGCTGAGTAGCCACTGCTGTCCCAGCTTCTTTTTGGAGTGGTGGCAGATCACTCGGGCACACAGAGCCCTTGCAGTCACGTTCTGCAGAGTAATTCGTCCTGAGCTGTGAGTCCCGGCCCAGAGGATGTCCTGCAGGGACCGTGCCCCTGGGATTCCAATCCAGAAATCAGAGTAATGAGGGTTGCCCGTAATGAGAAGTGAGGGTGTGGGTGTGGGGAGCCCAGACACTCACTCATTCATTCATTCATTCATTCAGCAAGTCCCTCGGGTGCCTTGAAGACCCACAATATGCCGTTGAGGTGGATGGACAGTTGAGGTGGGCTGGTCTGGGTTCCAGCACTGGGGAGAATTGAATTCAGGTCAACGTTGGTTGCTCCAGAAGCAGCCCTGAGCAGTGCCGAGCACCACACCAGGTGAGGATTAAGGTCTTCTTTTAGGGAGGCGCCCCCGGTTTGGGGGTTCTTGGCAGCCCACCTGGAGGCAGCTGTCCGCAGGTCAGGGGCATCAAGCTACCTTTGCTAACGTGGCCATGGCAGGACGTGGAAACAATCTCACTACCTGATTCCCCGGCACCAAATGGGTGCAACAGTTCAATTCAACTCGGACACTGTGTGCCTGGCATCAGCACAGACCCCCCGGCTTAAGTGCTCAGCCCCACAGACTGTCCCCCTTCAGACGCCAGTCACAAGTCTCAGGCCACGTGCACTTCTGATCAACCACCTGTAATTAAGGGG
Organism: Balaenoptera acutorostrata; assembly: GCF_949987535.1. Taxonomy (NCBI): domain Eukaryota; kingdom Metazoa; phylum Chordata; class Mammalia; order Artiodactyla; family Balaenopteridae; genus Balaenoptera; species Balaenoptera acutorostrata. The sequence continues at coordinate 4,208,782 of NC_080064.1, read as the reverse complement.
AGGGTCCCACGACTCCCTCCTCAGGTTGGATAATTTGCCAGCAGAGCTCACAAACCTCTGGAAAGTGCTGTACATGGGTGGCTTACCAGTTCGTTCTAAAGGGTACAGCTCAGGAACAGACAAATGGAAGAGATGCACAGGGCAGGGTGGGGTGGGGGGCACAGGGTTTCCATGCTCTCCCCAGGCCACCACCTCCCCAGCACCTCCCAGTGTTCACCAACTCAGAAGCCTCATCATTTAGGGTTTTTATGGAGATTTCATTACAAGAGGCATGGTTGATTAAATCATTGGCCCCTGGTCATTGAACTCAATCCCCAGCCCCTCCCCATCCCCAGAGGTCAGGGAGTGGGGCCGAAAGTTCCCTCTTATCCCATGGTTGGCTCCCCGGGCCACCAGCGCCCATCCTGAAGCTGCTGGGTGTCTACCAAGAGTCCCCTCTGTAGCATAAACTCAGGGAGGATTGAACAGGGCTGGTAACGCATAACAAACGACGTTCCCATCGCTCAGGAAGTTCCAAATTAGACCACACCCTGTTAAGGTGGTCCTTCTGCTGGTCCTTCCAGTGAGTCAGGACCCCCGGTGTGGGCCCGAGCTGGGAACCCCTGCTGTGCCCGAGTTGTGGCCTTCCTCTCTGGTGGGACTGCCGGCTTTCCGTTCACATCTGTGTCGGGGCTGTGGGTGGGCAGAGCTGGGCGAGGCCCCCAGGGGACCCCAGACAGCCTCCTCGGGGTGGAGGCCCATCATTCAGTGTGGCCCTGTTGAATGGTTCTGTGTGCCGGGTCCTGTGCTGGGTACCACTTTCCTGTCACCGCTGCCTCCGTGAGGACCAGGATTTCGTCGTCATGTAGGGGGTGGGGGTGGTTTAGACACATGCCCTCTCAAAGCTGGTTCATCCAGGGTTCTTCCCTGGAAGCGCCTGTGTCAGACTAGCTCAGACCTGACAGGTGCCCTGATCCCCTCGGGGGACCCTGGGGTCATCACGAATGACCTCAATGGACAATCTGAAGACCAAGGTGGGAAGATGTTAAAATCTTCCTTCTCACCAAGTGGCAGCTGCCATCCAGGCACCCCCAGTGAAGCTTGCCCCGTGCCTGTGTGCCCAGGCTGGCACTGGAGCGTCAGGCAATGTCCCCTATTCCTTTTACTGTCATCAACCTCAGGCCGGGTCTGTCTGCCCTGCTCCTCTGCTGGGCCCTTGGTGCCCTTGTTATCACCAGCCTCAGCATCGCTGCTCCAACCTGACAGCTGGGAAGGAGGACGGACATGATTGTTAGGCTCCCTCGTGGCCCTGAGACCCACTCTGGAAGGCTCTATCAGGTCTGTGGTTCCCGAGGCAGAGCCAACTTGTTGGGGCCGAGCCCCTGTTCAAAGTGTGGGTGTTGGTGGAGCCAGAGGGCGGATTTCCTAGCTGACAGCTGATGGTGGCGCTGTTGGCTCACGCCGGGCACCTAGACAGCCAGCTTGGCAGCCTTGGGGGCCAGGAAGGAAGGGATGGAGGGAGGGGAGCCCGGTGGGCGCAAGCCCTCTCCTGGTGGGCAGACACTCCTGCGGGTTTCCTGGCCCGGGTCCACTGCTGAGTCTCGTTGAGGTCCCCGGCCTTCCTCAGTGGCAGGGAGGGCGGTGGCTGGACAGTGGACCATGGAGGGCCCGGTGAGCAGGAAGCGGCAGGGTTGGAGCAGTTGGACAGGCCCAACCGAGGGGGCCTGCAGCTCCGGCTCTGTCCACCTCCAGCCTCCAGGCTCACGGGGCCTGAGCAGCTTCTCTTCAGACTTGGAGTCCTTCTTCTGCTGGCTTCCTGTCACCCTGGGGACACCTCTCCATAGCTGGGGAGGGAGTCTGCAAGGGCTGCTTATAGTGGCTAGGGCAACTGGTGAACTCAGCAGCCAGGGTCTTACTGTTGGCCCAGCCCAGGCCTGGGTGGTCCGAGTCTGACCACCACTGCTCCTCCCTGAGACGGTACCTGCGGTTGGCAGGAAAGGCTCTGTCCTAGGGCTGGCCTACCTCCTACCAGGGTCTTCCTGGGGCCCCAGTGGACGCCTCAGCCTTCCCAGGAAGCAGGACTGGGTGCTTTTCTGGCTGCATGCCTGACATCCTTCCAGACTTCTGACATACGCTGGGAATTTTTCTAAGTTGACAGGAATTGAACAGATATGAATGGAAGCCCTCCCATGGCCCAGTGCTGTGTTGGCACTCACCTCGTTATGGAGAGGGTCTCCTTCCTGCCCAGGGCTCTAAGGCTGGGTGACTGACTCCTCACTAGGAGCTAGGAGGTGGAGCTTGGGCCTGTGCACGGATGCAGGATGGTGACCTCGGACCAGTGGCTTTTTCTTTCTAGACCTCGGTCTGCTCATTTAGGAAATGGGAGAATTGAGTGAGATTCAGTTCCTTTTCACCCTGGTGTTGGGAGAGGTTCCTTTCAGCCCTGGGTTTGGCCTTCTGTTCTCCTTGTTGAGTTACCCTTGTTGGGCCTTCTGCTTTACATTTCCCCTAACTCCTACTGGTCATCTTGGCCTAAGAGTCCCTTCCTGTCCTGGGGACTCTGTCTCTTTCCCTGCTTCATCACCATCATCACCACCACCATCATTATTACCATCATTATCATCACCAATATAATCACCATCACCATCATCATCATCATCATCATGATGATCATCGCCACCATCATCACCATCAGCATCAGCGTCATCATCACCACCATCACCAACATCTTTACCATCATCACCATCACCATCACCAACATCGTTACCATCATCATCACCAATCATCATCACCATCACCACCATTACCATCACCATACCATTGTCATCACCGTCACCATCATCAGCATCAGTATCAACATCATCATCATCAGCAGCATCACCATTATCATCACCATTATTATCACCATCACCATCAGCACCATCATCATCATCATCATCATCATCACCGTCATCATCAGCATGGCCATCACCATCTTCATTCCAGCCTCAGGGCCCATTTGGTGGTTAAAGACTCAGGTTCTGGAATCAGCCTTTCTTGGTTTTGTTTCTGGCTCTGCCATTTGCAAACTTGGCCTAAAGCAGAACCTAACTCCCCTCACTTTACCCTCTTATAAACTGGGGCTGATGCCAAGGATCAGAGGAGGCAATAGGTGTTAAGTACTTAGTACAGGGCTGGACACTTAGCGACAGTTCATTCTTCTTGTTAAAATGATCCTCGGGCTTCCCTGGTGGCGCAGTCATTGAGAATCTGCCTGCCAATGCAGGGGACACGGGTTCAAGCCCTGGTCTGGGAGGATCCCACATGCCGTGGAGCAACTGGGCCCGTGGGCCACAACTACTGAGCCTGTGCATCTGGAGCCTGTGCTCCGCAACAAAAGAGGCCGCGATAGTGAGAGGCCAGTGCACCGCAATGAAGAGTGGCCCCCACTTGCCGCAACTAGAGAAAGCCCTCGCACAGAAACGAAGACCCAACACAGCCAAAAATAAAAATAAATAAATAAATAAAATGATCCTCAACAGCCCCGTGTGGATGGACATGGTGGCTCATGGAGGCTGAGGCACTGGCCCCAAACACATAGCCATTACGCACTGGAGTTGGTGTCAGAATTCAGACTTATCAGCTTCCAAAGCCATGCTTGTCACCATAGAGCTTGTCACCCTCCTCTCAGGGACTGCTGCTCTGAGTGTTTCAGACAGCTATCCCTATATCTCTGCCTTGAAGCCTCATGCCTTGAAAAGGCAGAGGTGCTCTGATGGGAGAGAGGGCCACTGAGTTTCTCTGGGACAGCCTGGCTCGGTGGAAAGTGTGTGGATGGCTTGTTCTGGGGGCAGTGATGGGACTGGTAAGAGAGATGGAAAAACAAGGGGCAACATTTCTCCTTCCCTCTTCCACCCTGTTCTCATTCACCTACTTGAGATGGGACAGGTCAGGAGGATATGCACTCTCCTATTTCAGGCCACTATCACTTTCCCTGTTGGTTCCATTTCCAAGGGAAGCAGAAGGAGAAATCTGTAGCAACAGACACCTGGTCCTCAAGATTTGAAGAACTCAGAGATGCGTATCATTTTTGGGGGGTCAAGACCTCTTTGGAATGATGAAAGCTATGGTAGCCAGCCTCCAAGTTGACCTTCTGATATTTATGCCCTTGGGTGGCCCCCTCTCACACTGAAGAGAGCCAATCTGCGTAGATAATAGGACATTGTAGAAGTGACAGAGTGTGGCCTCTGAGATTAGGTCATAAAAGTCATTCCGACTTCTGCCTTGCTCTCTCTTGCGTCCCTTGCTCTGGGAGAAGCCAGCTGCCATGCTGTGAGGACACTCAAGCAGTCCTACAGAGAAGTCCACATGGCGTGAAGCTATGTCTCAATGGCCAAAAGCCAGTGAGGAATGGAGGCCTCCTGCTAACAGCCACCTTGAATGAGCATCCTTGGAAAGGTCCTCAGTCCCAGGCAAGCCTTCAGATGACCGCAGCCCCAGCTGACAGCTTGACTGCAACCCCACAAAGATTCTGAGCCAGGACCACCCAGTTAAGCCACCCCCGGATTTTTGACCCACAGAAACTGTGAGATAATAAATGGTTTTAGCTGTTAAATTTGGATAATTGGTTATGTAGCAATAGATAACGAATACACATGGGCTCCCATCCCAGAAACACGCTTCGACCCACTTTTCAAACACTTCCAGGACATTCAAGGAGCTTCTGATATCCAGGAAGATCAGGCTAAAACTCTGCTCTGATTGCAACCCCTCCAGGCATGGAAGCAGACACTGAGGCCCAGGGCTTCCTCACCTCATGGTGGCTGGGTTCCAAGGCTGAGTTCCCAGAAGGACCAAACAATGGGTCCTGGCCATTTCAGTCACTCAGGAAGCCCGTGAAGCACATGGCTACAATGACACACGGTGATGAATGGTTTAAACATCCCTGGAGCAGCCCCACCTGGGTATTTGCTGGATGGGCTGGAGTAGAGGTAATAAATCTTTTCATCTCTTCTGAGCAAAACATTTTGAGCTTGAAGAGTCTCAAGCCACTGCCATCATCAGCAAAGTGGGAATAACACTACGGCCACCATGACCACCTGTCCTCCCAGCCGTTACCTTCACCATCAACATCACCAGCATGGCCACGCTCGTGACATCACTGTCACCATCGTCATCACCACCACCGCCATATTGCTACCACCCACTGCAATCATCACCCCCCATCACCAGCACTCTGACCACCCACCACACCCCTGGCACCTAGCCCTAACCACGCCATGTCACCACCACGGCCACTGCCACCCTCTGTAGACAGGAGTTCTCTGACCTTCAAATGGCACAAAAGTTCTCAATGATCGACAAAAGGCGACATTACTCAGCAATTATGGTTTTCATGATAAAGGAAGCACATGGAAGAGGATGGGCTGGATGAGAGCATGGGCGTGGTTGTGTGCTCGGCCACGCCCACTCCGGGGAAGAGAGGCTGAGACGGAGGCCCGCCTCCCAGCAGGTCAGGAAGGGCATCTTGGCCTGGGAGGATGAGGCACTTTCTCCTTCCTGCTGGGGAACAGGGAGCCCATCTGCAGCTTCTATTCAATGCCGTTTGAACAGCTGAGCGGGCTCTGCGGTGTTCACTTCAAGCAGCTGAACACTGTAGAGTTTATCAGGTCTTGTAAACAATGGAGTGTCTTCTCCGCAGCTGCTTAAAGGGCTGGGACCAGCACGGAGGCGAGCCTGGCTGTGCGGTGCTGCAGAGGGCCAGCCGTGCTCCCCGCGGGCTCCAGCCTGGCTTGTGCTTTGGGATTCTTGTTCTGTCCTCATGGCTCTGCCCCTGCTTCACAGAAGCTGATGATCTGGCTTCCTGCAGGGCCAACTGAAGGGGTGCTGGTCCAGTGCAGCCAGAGAGGGGTACATCTGTTGTCTTGCTTGTCTGGCATCTATTCTCCCTCTATTTTTCGTTTAGTGGGGATTATGCCTTCCTCCTCTCTCTGTCCGTTCCAGGTCTTATGGACCGGACACCCCCTCCCTGCCACATGATCTTGTTCTGGGAATGGCATCCAGACCCAGCCACTGGGAATTTTCCTTCGGGCTCTCCAAAGACATCGGATGCCTGACCCAAGTTGACTCAAGAAGTTTCAACCCTGGGACTTTTGCTAGAATTGTTTGGAAAGAGGAAATCTTGTTCCGATCTTGAAGCTGGGAGACATAGGCTCACAGCGTCACCAGAAGTCAGCCTGCTGGGAACGAAGGCAGTGTGAGGAGGGCAGAGCTGAAGGACAGAGAGATAAACCAAGTCCCGATGACATTGTTGGAGTCGTCTCAGCATGTCCTGGAGTTGTCACTTACACGAGTCAAGAACGTCGCCTGGGTTGGCTGAGCAAGTTTGAGTTGTGTTTCTAACTGAGAAGGTCCTTAATTCAGCCGGGATCCCTCGTCTGAAGAAAATCTCATCTGAAGAAGAGCCCCTATGCCCTTTGTGTTCCGAAGGATGTCAGAATAGCTTCTGTCATGCACCATGGACGCCGGTATCTTCCTTCCATCCGTTCCCTGGGACTTGGGCTCCTGTCCAGCTTTGGTGACTCCCTGGGCAGGACCATAGTGGGAGGTGACGGTGTCTCAGAGTAGAGTGAGGTCCTATGGCACCTGTGGTTGGTGCTAAGGATGGAGTGGGGGTGAGAGTGGGAAGACCACTTTAGTTGCTTCCCAATTTAACCTCTGATCTGGCTTGTGCATCTGACATCCAAAGAACACATGACTCAAGGACTCAAAGATTTCTTTTTGTAAAAACACTGTGTGTGTGTGTGTGTGTGTGTGTGTGTTTGTCTTTAAGCTGATGAGTTATCACTGAAATATTTGTAGAGAAACCAAATAAAGGAATCCTAAGTAGGGAAAGGGGAGTTGAATGATCCAAATTCATTTCTATGTCCTCCTCTCTCATGACCCCCTAAATACATTATCATCTCCCAGTTTAACCCAACCTTTCAATTTCTAAACAGTAAATTAGCGTAGAAAGACCCCAACAGATGCATCAGATCCCCTTGCAGAGAATGGATTTTACTCTAGGAGTTTTGCAGAAAGGAGTTTATTATAGGGCATGAAATGACTTCTTCAACTTTTGGGAGGGCTGGAGAAACAAACTCCAGTCTGAGCTTTGAGGCATGATCAGTGACAACTGAAAAAAAAAAAAAAAAAGCACCACCTAAAGGTTGAGAGTTATGTTTTATTTGGCGGACTATCTGAGGATTTCAAGCCCCGGACACAGCATCTCAGATAACGCTGCGAAAACTGTTCTGAAGAGGGAAGGGCGGGTGGGGGAGCCAGGACATATAAGAGTTTTTGCAACGAAAGACCAGGTGGTCGGAACATCAGAAGATGACTGCTAATTAAAGAAAACTATACATCTCAAGTTAATGCATTTAGAGCTTTTCTACGTATGGGAAGACGCAAAGTCTGGGCTCACTGAAATCATTCCTTTGATATGCACTTCAGCTCTCCGGGCCAGTGTCCTGTGCTTTCTCATCCTGAGTCCCCGCAGGGCTCACAGTCTGGGGTGTTGTACTGTGATGGCTTGACGGCTGCAACATCCTTTGTTTACTGATATGGCAGCAACATTTTAGTTCTCATCTGGAAACTGTTTCTGTATCGCGGGATCACCGCAGCTACAACTGCAGAGGCTCTGGGACCACAGAGGTCTCTGCTCTGAGCCATACCAGCAAAGTGGCTGTCACCCCACACCCCCGAACCTTCCCACAGAACTCAGGTCCATGGTCCTTCCTTGCAGGGATGTATCCCTTTGATGGTAGAAACTGCACCTGGAGCTGGGCTGCAAGGGATTCTGGAAGATGTAGTTTTACCTACTGGCCTCTGCAGAACAGGAGGGTGCCTAGAAGGAGGCGGGAGCAGACACCAGCAGGCCAGTGCACAGGCCCCTCACAGCCCACCCCTTGAAGGTATACCCCCATCCCTACTCCTTCCCAAACTTCAACTCCTAAACCGTCACATCAGCTGCTCCCACAGAATGCAGTGCAAGCATCCCTCAGAAAAATGCAACCGTCCTCAGTCCTGAAAGGAGAGCCAGATCCCACCCATCACACAAACCTAAAATCAACCACCTACGACACACTGGTTCACAGTAGGAGGGCTAAGGGAGGGGAAAAAGGAAATCCAGGGCACAGTCCTCGTTTATGCAGCTGGCCGGGGGGCCACGTAGTTGATGTTTGTAACTTCTTTCTACTACTTGTTCTGTGATCTTTGTTTTCAGCATCTCAGCGGGGTTGGGTTCTTAACCTGGAGGATCGATGTACAGCACTGTCCCTGTGGGGTCTGGGATCTTGGTGGTCCTACCTGCATGGGGTTACTGTAGACTTCATCACCTCCCTCACAAGACACTACAGTAACAGAAAGCAGTCCCCCAAATCTTGGGAGATCTAGAACAGTCACCCTACCCCTGTTGAGGTGAGCAGCTCTATTTCCCCCTTGATATTCAGGATCAATTTCTCCACCCAACATGGTCTCTGTTGATCCAATGGCACAATTAGCCCCACAAGGTCAGGTGGTACTTTCACTTCATTAGCTCCACTGTTGGGTCCTCTGGTTATGTCTTCTCTTGGGCACTAGATCCCTAGACCAACAGAGCCTAAGGTTTTGGAGATGGGAAGCAAGAATGTAAAACTCTGCAGTGAGTCACTGGGTGCGTACCTCCCTCGTTTCCCTGACCCGGATGTTCTGCCTGCAGGAGGAGCAACGTGTGGGGTTTGCGAGTGCAGAGTACACACTGCACCGGACAAGACCGCCCTCAGCCCCACGCGCCATCGGCTCTACCACGGAGTCTCATAGGGTCTTCCCACCATGCTCCACTATTCCGGAATGCCAGCAGCTTCTGGGAGACGGATGCAGGGAAGGAGCAGTGGATCCACATGTCGCACCACTGCTTTCCTCCTCTGTCTGTGAAATGAGTGCCTTTGCCAGGAGCAGTGCTGTGTGAGACGCCATGGAAGGCAGTCAGCAGTGCCATAGGCTGGCAGAAGCACGGTGCGCAGGGCAAGCAAATCCGTATTCTGGATAAATGCCTGTCCCAGCGAGGCTAACTTGTCTGCTGGAAAGGGTCTGGCTCTCCCAGGGTGTGTGCTCCCACGGGGCTCGGTTGCTATCTCTGCCACACCTGGGAAGGTGGAGCTGCCCTGGGGAGGGGAGAGGAGGGCGCTGAGCACCTGTTGGAATCTCCATCCCTGCCTCAGTGGGCCCACTGAGCAGGCACGGGGTGGCTGGGGAAGGAGGCTCAGAATGGGTCAGCTTGTCCATCTGGCTACGGAGAGCCTCCTCTGCTCTGGGGACCAGACATCCTGACGCTCCTGGTCATTCTGGGAGGCCTGCCCCCCAAATTCCTCCAGCTGTGCTCTTCCCAGGCCGTGACTGTGGGGCCAAACCTTCCGACAGTCCTCACGTTCGCTGTGCAGACCTGCTCTCATCTCTCCTTCCAGGACCCACTGGAGAGTTGCTGTGTCATTGGGGTTCTGCCTGCCGGGAAGGTTTTCCTTTTCCACTCGCCTTCAGGCTGGGGCTGTGGTGCGCTGGCATCTGGTTGTGGCTGGTACCAGTGTTTCGTGCTGAGCCTGCAAACCAGGCTTGCGTTCCTTCTTCCTAAGTGAGCTGGTCGCAGGAGACCCCTGGGACGATAGAGGTGGGTGGAGGGAAGGATGGCCAAGCCATTGGAGTAGATGCGCTGGAGCGTGAGTCACTCCCTGGTGCAATTTCTTGGGTTTCCAGGGCCTGCTTGACCTGATCTCTTTTTTTTTTTTTAAATTTATTTATTTATTTTTGGCTGTGTTGGGTCTTCGTTTCTGTGCGAGGGCTTTCTCTAGTTGTGGCAAGCGGGGGCCACTCTTCATCGCGGTGCGCGGGCCTCTCACTATCGCGGCCTCTCTTGTTGCGGAGCACAGGCTCCAGATGCACAGGCTCAGTAGTTGTGGCTCACGGGCCCAGTTGCTCCGTGGCATGTGGGATCTTCCCAGACCAGGGCTCGAACCCGTGTCCCCTGCATTGGCAGGCAGATTCTCAACCACTGTGCCACCAGGGAAGCCCTGACCTGATCTCTTGTATATGCCTTAGGTGGGGGCTGCCGCTTGGCTTGGCCCAGGGCATGGCCTGGTAGACTGGGTGGCCTCCAGTTATGTGGGGTCCCTTGGCGCTCTTTAGGGGCCCAGGACTAGAAGTACAATCTCCCCATCAGGTCTGATAGCAACTGCTGAACTGTGCCTCCAAAGGGAATCGTTGTTTGCCGCAGAGGCTGTGACTGTCATTCAAAACCCAGGGGATGGGCGGGTACTGTGATTCTCCATACAGTCTCCCATCTGTCACCCACACTGTGAGCCCTGTTGGATCTCAAGGATCGCAAGTGCCAAGAGGCAAAGCTGCTTGTGTTGCAGCCCGAGCCAGCCAGCTCCAGCCTGATCTGCCCTCCACAAGTCCCAATTCTGACTGAGGCCACAGTGGACTGAGGCCTCCATGGAGGATTTCAGGGATTAGCATCAGCTCAAAGCCAGTGTTCAACAACCCTCAGAGGTCTGGGTATTCCCTCCCCCGTGGGCAGCACACTGGGCAGTGGCCGCAGGTCCCTTTGGGGAAGGCTGGGAGGAAGGCTGACAGCATCACATCCGGTGCTGAGGGAGGTCATTTGAAAAAATGGTTGCTATTACCCCTGTGTCCACACTCCTTTGCAGTGTGACAGCAGCTCCTCCCACTGAGAGGTGGAGTCTATTTCTCCTTGAATCTGGATGCCCTTGTGACTTGCTTTGATGGAAAGAAGGTAGTGTTTATATGACATTGTGCTAGTTCCAAGCCAAGGCTTCTGAAGGCCTCGCTTGCTTCCATTCTTTCTCTTGGGACCCTGCTCCTCCATACAGACAAGCCTGTGCTAGCCCACTGGAGGATGCGAGACCACATGAGGCAGGGATGAGCCAGTCCTATGGAGGCTCCAGAGCATGGGAGAGGCTGGCCAGGCTGAGTCTGTTTAATCAAGCAGAACTTCTGGGACTTATTTGGTGGTCCAGTGGTTAAGACTCTGTGCTTCCAAGCAGGGGGCATGGGTTTGATCCCTGGTCAGGGAAATAAGATCCCACATGCCATGTGGCATGGCCAAATAAATAAATTAAAAAAAAAATTCAAGCAGAACTTTCCAGCTGACATAAAGACTCAGGAGCAACAATGAATGTTCAAGCCACTAGGTTTTGGAGCAGTTTGTTACACAGCAATGGCTAGCTGATACAGGTTGTAACCCAGCACTGATCCCCAGGGGAACCTGGCCTCCTCCTCATTCAAAGGGTTCAGGGTCCATGAGCCAATCCTGGGAACTGGTTGAGGAGCTGTGACTCTTGTGGTGCCTTGTCAGGCCTCTGTTCACCAGGCCTAGAGGATTTTATTTTATTTTTTTGGTTACACAGACCAAGCAGGACCATAGTAGTCTGCCCACCTATTTTAGCCCCCGGGGTCCCATGATCAACTGACCTCTATCAAAGAGTCCTATGAGTTAAGGCATTCTGATATGCATTCCTGCTGTGCTGCCCATGGGGGTCATCATGCCTCCTGGCCTCTGGGACATCAGTGTTGTTACTCGGAGATCCCAGGGTAATTGCTTTGCTCTGTGCACCCTGGAGCCCTCTCCCCACCACTTCATCCTTGGATGTCAGCACACCCTTTGCTCCCTTTAGCCGCATGCCGTCAGGTCAGATAACAAATCCCAGATTTTACTCCTGGTACTGATTTCTGAGAGGCTTAGGTCTCAGCAGCAGAAGAAAGATCTATTCCAGTTAGTGTAGCAGAAAGGGATTCCTTACAGGGTATTAAGTGGCTTATGAAATCAAGTCTGAGTTTCCAGGAAAGACTTTTAAAGCAACAGCACAGAATTGGGCAGGCCAGCAGGTGAAGGTCAGGAAGCTGCCCTTGGAGCCAGGCCAGCCCACCCACCACACAGCTCAGTTCGGAAGGTAAGACCCACATGAGTGCATCTGATTGGGGGAATCTGCATCTCACCGTGAACTCAAGCTGCAAGGGCTTCTGGGAAATGTAGTTTTAGCTTTTCTAGTCCAGGAAGATGATGGAACAGATAGAGAGAGCCAGTACCCCAAACCCACACACCCAGGAAAGCCCTGGACATTGCACATTCCTAGGGCGGCATGGATTACAGGACTCCCACCCCATCAGAGCAGGGAAAGGCTGGCCTCTGAAATGTATCAGAGACATCAGTTAGGGCCAGACTGGCAGAAGCATCTCAGTGTCTCCCTATTCTTGACCACTTGGAGTCCCTCTGACCTATGGCATGCTTCTGTGATTTGTTAAGTTTGCGAAAAACTCATGGGATAGGGGGCTTCCTTACTTGTATCATGGTAAGCGTGTCTTTAATTTTTTTTTTTTTTTTTTTTTTGCAGGGGGGCCCATACTGCCTGGTTTTGAATCCTAGTCTGTCTCCTCTGGAGGTGTGACCTTGGGCAAGTTACTTCCTTTCTGTTTTTCATCTATAAAATGGGCAGAATTATATTACACATATTGTAGGGCTTTTACGAGGATTAAAGTAGATGATAATTTTAAAGCCCCTAGCACATTGCCTGGTAGAGAGTATGCATTTAATAAATGTTGAATTTTGATTATTATTATTCTACCTGTCCTATAAGTAATGGTCCACATCAATTGTTTGTTGTTTAAAACGGAATTCTTTTACAAACAGATGGTGAGACCCTGTTAACGTTTAACTTAATTCAGTAATGAATGAATTAATGAACAGCAGGAAGTTAAAAGTAGCTGATTTGAAGAGTGTGTCTGAAGCAGGGGTTTATAGGTTGGTTGCGAAAGGCAAGCTGAAATGAGCTTGCTAAGTCAGATGTAAAACCGGTTAATAACCTAGGAGGGCAATAAAAGTATAACCTTTTGGGTCATCTTCTCCACTGGGCCATAAAACCATTACTCCTTGCCAGTTTTGACAGGTTAAACCCCCTAAACTTATAGGGCTGTAGAACATCTGGGCTCCTAGCCATTGTGCATCATTCAGGAAGCAAATCTACACTCTGGAGAGAATCTGATGCTCAGGCAGACTTAGAAAATTCTCTAGCTGGATATCAGCAAAGCCAGTGGGCATCATATTTCCTTTTCTCAAGTTCAGGATACACTTTTATTATTAATGTGCATATATGAAGTTGCTACCCATCATAAAGATATAGAGAAAAAAACCCCCAGAAGATGACTGGGTGATTTTGTTGCCTTTGAAAGGAGCCCCTGCCTAAGGGCTTCTGAGTTTGCTCTCACCCGGGAGAGAAGGGAGAAGCTATTGGGAAGAATGCTTCTGTGTGGGTGGATGTCCTGTGAAGGTCACCCCTGGGCAGAGTTAGTAACCTCTTGTTCTGATGAACCCCTAGTTATGACGGAGCATGGAAAAGGATGTCAGAGCTGCTAGTTCTGATTACCCTGCTGGTGAAAGAAAATCTTAGCAGGTGGTGGAGGTGTGTCCACATTTCTTCTTCCTTGGTCAATTTCCTAACCAAGCAGAACCTGTTCACAGCATCCCAAGGCCACTCGAACATGTTTTGGATTGTTTGAGACACACACGTATCGAACTCAGGAACGATCACACTGTGTCTGTGATGGGAGTAGCAGCTACTAGGACAATATGTTGTTTAGGGAGTCCGGACCCCTGTCTTCTGCTCTGGCCCAGCCCCCTCCTCCCTGCAAAGCCCTAGGGGAGATGCTTGGGGGAGGACAGGGGAAGCCAGCTGCAGCTCTGGCCCAGCTCCCCGGCAGGTCTCTGGCCAGCCTGGTTGACAGTGCAGACAGCTGCATCTTCTCCCCCAGCCGCCAAACCTGAATCTCAGACCTTGCCACTTGGTTGGGGTGAAAGGCCACATGTGCCAGTGTCAGCGGAAGATAAAGCTGGGGTTCATGTTTAGAGGAATGTATATACCCGGAGGTATAAGGCACATGGGCAAAGGAGGTGCCACAGGTGTCCAGGCTCCAGACCAATCAGCTCTGCTCTCCTCATCCCCAGGGTGAAGGGGTGGGGAGGGGGAGGGGCAACCCAGACGACCCCAGTCATTTCTTACTTTCTGCACAGTTTTTGCCTTATCCTCTTAATGCTTGTACTGTATTATCATGATTATTCTTTAAATGGACTTGGCTTTTTAGTGAAATACATTTATTTCAAAAGGGAAATGCAGGTGTATCATTGCCCTGAATGAAACACCAGAATCCATTTTTCAAAAATAGAAGGTAACTGTAGAAAGAGAAGATAAAACAATGCTTTTAACTGTAGTGAATACTGGCTTTTAAGAGAAGTTTTTGCTTTGGTTTGTTTTTCTTTCCTTTCCCCCCTCCTCCCCCTCGCCCCCCTCCTCCTCTCCGCTCCCCCATCTCTCCTTAAGAAGGGAGAGTAGATGGGTTAGAGAGAGATGTTAAAGACAGATTCCACCAAGCTGAGGCATGGCTCCCCTCCCCACCCCAGGTCTTTCCTGGGCCTTTGATGCCCTGCGTGTAGGAGAACTTTCCCCAGAGCCAACACACGGCAGGGAGGAGAGCATCTCCCAAACTCCTTCTTTCTCACTCTCCTCCTCGCCACCCACCTTCCCTAGAGCCCCTACATCACTGGTTTTAGCTTGTCTGGGAGCTGCTTTTTTCTACCCATCAGGCTCTCCTGGGAGAGGCTCGGCTTTGGAGACTCCCTTTTCTCAGCACCACCTCGTTGGCTTTCTTGGGAATGGTTCATGGTGATTCTCCCCAGGCATCTAGAGATGAAATTGCAGACTTCTGTGGCTCTCTCTCTCTTTCCTGTTCACCATGGACATTTAGGAACTTTTTCAGGTACAAGCAAGCCACCTCTATAGCCCTTAGTTCTCCAGGCTAGAAAGTTGGTTTTCAATGGACATTTGCAATGTGCGGAGGTCATTCTCAAGAACAGAAGTCACCAGTGATTGCTCCCCTGTTGTGTACCAGACTCTGAACTTAGGGCTTTACATTTGTTGTCTGGTTAACTCGATAACCTACGGGGAGGTATCACCTCCATTTTATGGATGGGAAAACTGAGATTTGGGATGTTTAAGTACTTCCACCAAAGGAGCACATCTTGTCAGAATTAGAGCTTAGATCAAAATCCAGGACTTTCTAATTCCCAAAGACTGTTTCCTTTCTACAACATTGGTGGATTCTCAAACTTTGTTGAGCCCTGTCAACACTGGCAGAGTGTGTTAATATTCAGCTACCTTGGACCCAAATCCAGTCACTAGGGATGGGGTTCAGAAAGCTGAATTCTAACCAGTTGCACAGATATTCTGGTGCCTGTCCAGATGTGCTAGCCTGTGAAGACACCTGTGTTCCAGGAACACACATGTGGCTACTTCTTTGTGGCCACCTGATCTCCTGGTTGGCTTTCTGAAAAGCAAAATGAGTTCCTGATAAGGCTGATTTCTAAATGAAATCTCTAAGTCAAATTTAGATTGGAGCAAAATAGCATTTGAGTGAACCAATGTATGTCTAGAAAATAAGCTAAGTTTCTACCAAGGTTTTAATAAAGACTTTTTTCTATAGAATATGCTGTTGTCAATATTCATAGACCCAAATCTCACAGATTTTATGTATCTCTATTGGTGGTTTTTAAAAAATTTGTTTCCAAAATCCATTAGTGTGTGTATATGTATGTATATATATATATATATATATATATATATATATATACACACACACACACACACACTAATGGATTTTGTATATATATATTGCTGATAATGAGTTTATTTCCACTGATGCTTTGAATGATGACCCTGTCATCATCAAAGAAAGTCTAGACTATATTCAGAAGACTTTGCTTACTAAAGCCAAAGGAAGAGTAAGTACACTAAAAAGACAAAAGAAGAGAAAAAAGAAAAAGAAAACCATAAAATGACGATGTTTGAACAAAAAGGATTTTCTATCTAACCCTCCCTGGCTGACCTGCCTAAATGACCATCAATTCCATTTCCTCTTCCTGTGCACAAAGGAAATCTCCATTTCCCAGCTTCCTTTGCGTTTGATCAGGGTCACATGACTGGGTTCCAGCCAATGGGATGAGGGCCAGTGTGGGGTGCATCCCTTTCAATCCTGGCCATGGTGGTCCATGCTTGCCCTTCTCCTTCTTGGCAACCCCAGAGGCCATGTATCAAGAGGACATTCTCACAATACAGAAGGAGCCTGTGGTTCTGAGTCACCACTTGGAGGCCACCCAAGGGAACCATCTGGTCAGCTTTGGACAATGTGATGAGAGGGATGTAAACTGTTATTATGTGAATGCTGCTGAGATTTTGGTGCTGTTGACTACAGCAGCCAGTGTTAATTGCCTTGTATGTCCACTTAGCCAGAGAATCCTATTAACTCGAAAACACTCCTTTCCAATAATCATTTTTCTTTTTTTAGCATCTTTATTGGAGTATAATTGCTTTACAATGTTGTGTTAGTTTCTGCTGTACAACAAAGTGAATCAGCTATATGTATACATATATTCCCATATCTCCTCCCTCTTGTGTCTCCTTCCCACCCTCCCTATCCCACTCCTCTAAGTGGTCACAAAGCACCGAGCTGATCTCTCTGTGCTATGCGGCTGCTTCCCACTAGCTATCTGTTTTACATTTGTTAGTGTATATATGTCCATGCTACTCTCTCACTTCATCCCAGCTTACCCTTCCCCCTCCCTGTGTCCTCAAGTCCATTCTCTAAGTCTGCGTCTTTATTCCTGTCCTGCCCATTGGTTTGTCAGAACCTTTTTTTAAAAATTTTAGATTCCATATATATGTGTTAGCATATGGTATTTGTTTTTCTCTTTCTGACTTATTTCACTCTGTATGACAGACTCTAGGTCCCTCCACCTCACTACAAATAACTCAATTTTGTTTCTTTTTATGGCTGAGTAATATTCCATTGTCTATATGTGCTACATCTTCTTTATCCATTCATCTGTCGAGGGACACTTAGGTTGCTTCCATGTCCTAGCTATTGTAAATAGTGCTGCAATGAACATTGTGGTACATGATTCTTTTTGAACTATGGTTTTCTCAGGGTATATGCCCAGTAGTGGGATTGCTGGGTCATATGGTAGTCCTATTTTTAGTTTTTTAAGGAACCTCCATACTCCAATAATCATTGTTAATTAAGATTGAGATGCTGTGGGCTGTGCTGTCTTTATTCAAATATTCATATTTATTTAGCACTTACTTGGTCAGGCATTGGGGTCAATGCTTCCTTACATCATTTTATTTAATCTTCGTGAAATGGGCATTAGTATCTCCACTTTACAGATGAGGAAACAAGGACTCAGCAAGGTTTACCCAGGCAGTGAGAACTGAGACTGGAGTTTGAATGTAGATATGTCTGATTCTGGCTCATCTTCCCACCATCATGCTAGATGTGTTTATCCTTTTAATCTGAACAGGTCATAAAGGGATTTTGGAGGGAAGAATACTGTGTACCATTGGTTGACCTGGTATGTGCCTGTGCAGAGGCAAGAGAAAAGACGAGGCGTTTGATCAAATCGTTCTGAAAAATGCAGGTTGAACCATTTCTTGAAGTGGCATCGGCTTTGGTAATCTAAAGTGTTCCCATATTAGCTCAATCGATGAAAAACATACAGCCCCACTTGTGGCAAGTTCATCCTGAAATCTGAGTTCTGGCTCAGTCAATTTCACATTTCATTTTTCCCGGTGAAGATTGTAGCTCATTTTAAAAGCTTCTCTGTTTCCTGGATCCCTTTTCATCTTATTTCATATTTGGAGTCAATGAAGCAGAATTTCGGGTCTTCAATATCCGATTGATACACAATACCACCTCAATCTAAAAATGGCTTCTGAGGGTATTTCCAGTCGAATGACCTCATTTTATAGGCATGAGGTTTGTCTATTCAGATCCCCCTGGGGTGAAGTTCTAGCCATATGTTGGGTAAGGTTTCTTCTCATAGTTGTGCACAACTGATTTCTCTTTTCAGATTGCCTTGACTTAAAATTTTTTACTTCCCAAACTTAAATCTACAAACGGTGTCCTTATCCCCTTTGACCCAGTGGACCCAAATAGGGTCAGAACTCCCTGGTGTAGAAGGGTTCCAGTCATGGCAATCCCCCGGCTCCCATGAGGCTCCTTCCTTATTGAGATGGGCGTTGAACAACTCTGCAAAGCTGGGAGAGGACAGATGCGTTTAGAAATTGCCCAGGAGCATCAGAGCTCTGACAGATGCCTCCCTTCTGCTCTGCTTATGAGAGATTTCCAACGTGGGAGGATTTCAGAGCGCACCTGCAGCCCCCAGAAGGGAATCTTGCTTTGGGGAAAGTGGTAGTGGCTCTGAAATGGCAAAAGGCAGTTACTGAGCCCCCAGACTAGCTGAGATGTTGTCCACTGACCCTATTGGAAGCCATTAGCAGCGGCTGACCACCTGGTCCCAGACACTGTAATGAGAATTTATGGGGTCAGTAACTGGGAGGGAGATGGGTTCTTCCTTCTTTACCAGGCTGGACACGCTAAGGCTGCAGTTCTCTAGATTCCTAACTGGCCCCCATACCCTCTGGGCAAGAGCCCACCTTATTTATCTTACGGTCAATCTACTATCCAGAGGGAGGTAATTCTTTGCAAATGTGGTGCAGTCAGAAAGGAGGCGTCCTCTCTTCAGGTTCTCTTCAGGTAGAAGCATCTGGTGGGCATGTTGGTGGGGTGACCCTTCCTACCTGGCAGGTGCTTCAAGTCCTGGAGGGGAGAGACGAGGGTCTGCACAAACCTCTGCACCTTAGAGTGTGTGAGTGTGCAGGTGGATGTGTGTGCAAGTGTGCAGAGGTGTGAGAGTGTGTATGTGTGTATGTGAGCACGTATGAGTGGTGAGGGTGCACATGTGTGAGTGTGGAGAGTACATGGTATGTGTGAGAGTGTGCATGTGTGTGAGTGTGAGTGTCTGTGTGTGTGTGTATGTATGGATGTGTGAGAGTGTATGACAGTGTGTGAGAGTGTGTATGTGGAGTGTGTGTGTGTATAAGAGTGTATATGCGCAAGTGTATGAGTGTGACAGAGTGAGTGTGGACTGTGTATAGATGTGAGTATGGGCGTGTGTGTTTGTGTGTGTGTGTGTGAAGCCTGGGGAAACCACAGAGAGGAGCCATCACAGAAAAGAAGCTGAAGGGCTGCAACTGGGTTCTAGAAGGAGTGGGTCAAGGAAAGGGCGTTAGCCAGCCTGCAGGGAAGGTTGAAGATGACGGGGGAGGAGGGTGGTCCCTCTTCCTATTTCCACTGGATTCTCCCAGCAGCCCCGAGAGTGAGCCAGGGAGATAAATGGATGCTCAGAGAGGTTAAGTGACAGGCCCAAGGCCTTTAAATGAAGGGTGTCAGTTGGAAGAGGCTTTATGATGGAGACTTGACAGACTCTCTAGGGGTCAAAGGTAATGAAAATGACATCATCTTAAATTAAGGAGGGAGAGACCTGAGTGAGGAGGGGCTCCTTGACATGAAGAGCTTCCTCCAGAGTGCTGTTCTCAGAGTAACATGAGAGGGACGGGACGTGGCCCTTCCTGGTGGAAAAGTGAGCCCCCAGCCACCTCCCCACCCAATCCTGCACTGCAGGGAGGAGGTGTCCCTGGGGCCCCTGATCGCCCTTTGGAGTCCAGGACTCTCCCCTCACCTCCACCCCTGGGTCACAGCACACCTTCGTAAAAAAAAATACACACGTAGAGTAAACCAGAGGGCTCTCCTGTTCCCTGGATTTAGGTTTTTCTTCTTCTTTGACCTTAGAATGAATTTTAGGCACTGCATCTTGTGGATCTGACACGTAAGAAAAATGGAGGGAAATGAATGGGTGAATGGTTTATTTAAATGTTTCTACTATGCTTTTAACTGATTTTGGATCCTCGTCTTTGATCTTGTTCCCATTTGAAACCTTGTTTGCTTATCAGATTAACCTTGTTGAGATTCAAAATAAGGTGCGTCTTTAACAACTGCAGTGTTTTCTGCGGCACCGTGGAGCTTACAGAGCGTGTGCATGACCCCTTGACCTTTCTTGAGCAGCTTAAATGATGGGGCACATGGTCTGGAATTCAAGTCCTGGTTTTGACTTTTCATTCTTTTACTTATTGAGTGCCTTGGGCAAGCTCCTTAAGTGGGTGGCGGGGGGGGGGAACCCAACAACAACTGAGCTTCTTGAAAATAGAGAATGAGGCTCTCGTGGGGGAGGTGCTGGGCTTCTGGTTTGTTCTTTCTGACCCTTTATCTTCCAAGCTGAGCACAGTGCAAGAGCCGGCATCTGATCCGTAGTCCATTCACTCATCTATTGAACCAGTCTTCAACCAGTGCTGCCTATGTGTTCAGGCATTGCTTTAAGTCCTTGGAATATACCGGTGGGCAGAAAAGACAAAGATTTACATCATACAGCAGTGAATTATGTAATAGATTAGAAGTGACATTGCTAAGTGTAAAAGTAAAGCTTAGGAATATCAGTGCCAGGATCAGAGTGGGACAGATGGCTGTCAAAGTTGGTCAAAGTTGGAAGAAGATGCCATTAGGGCAAATACTTGAAAGGGATGAGGGAATTGGTTGCAGGTACCTGGGGAAGCATATTCCAGGCAGAGAGAGCACCCCTTGCAACGGGCCCAGGTGGGTGCTTTTCGGCCATGTTCGGGGAAAAGAGAGGAGGAGGCTGGGTGAGATCAGAGTTATGGGGGGCAGATCACGCGGGCCTTGGGGGGCAGCATAAAAATGTTCGTTTTCCTCTGGGTGAAATAGGAATGATCTGATGGGTGTTGTCAGTCATCGCTCTGGTGGATGAATTAAGAATTCGCTGCAGGGGGGCCAGCACGGAAACTAGGAGACCAGGTAGGAGGCTGTTGCAGGAGTCCAGGTGAGAGAGGGTGGAGTGGGGGCTGGGGGAAGACCTGGATTCTGGAGCTGGCTTGCAGGTGGGGCCAGCAGGACTGGCAGACAGATCGAATATTAGGTCCATGAGAAAGAGAAATCCAATGGGAGGATGGAGCTGCCATCAGCTGGGGTAGAGAGGGCTGAGGTAGAGCAGGTTTGGGGGAAGATCTTTGACCCCTTAGGAAGGAGAGTCTTCCTCTAAGACATTCATCTCATCTAAAACTCAAATTCCCACATCACCAACAAGGAGATGGGGGCACAGTGAGCCTGAGCAACCTTCCTGAGGTTGCAAAGCTGGGAAGCATGGAGCTGAGATTCAAAGGCAGCAGGCCATGCTCTCAGCCACTTCCTTTGCCCACTTCTGTAGAATGAAAGTGTGAAACCAGATGCCTGCTCAGCGGGGCCGTGCTGACCCTGCCTGAAGAGTCTGTGTGTGGGGAGGGGCGGCCAGCTCGGAAGGGCACCCCAAACACTCTCTGCATGGGAAGGGTGGGGAGGGAGTCAGGAGCAACTCAGGTTACTGGTTTTAGATCCTAGACTTAAGCTCTAGACAATTTGTACTTTGTGCAGCATACACTGAGCACCTACTATGTGCCAGGCTACATGCTGAGTATTGGTGATTCATAAATAATTCCTCATCTTCAGAACGCAGCACTTAGCAAGATGCAGATAACGTTGTTTGCTTCTTCTTTATGCCAAGATTTCCCAATCACCTTGAGAGTCGACCTTGATGCTAGACCTGGGTCTGGAAGCAAATTTGTATTCATCTTCAGGGGAGTGTAATAGATATGTTGTGTTGTGTGTGAGCGTGTATAGGTGCGTGTATTTGAATGCACGTTTTGGCCTGTTCTGTGTCTCTATGTGGGTGGATGTGTCTGTGTGTACATGGGCGTTGTGACTGTGTGAGGTGTGTGTCGATGTTTGTGTGTGCGTGTGTGTCTGTGCACCCGTGTGTGTGTTTGCATGTGTCCATCTGTTCTGTGCCTGTGTGATTGTGTCTTGGTGTGGGTCGGATGTGTCTCTGCATGTGTGCATGTGTGTGTGGCTGTACGTATGTGTGTGTGTCTACATTTGTGTCTGTGTCTTAGTACCACGGTGTGCTGTGTGCATGCGTGTTCATTTCCACTGGTACGTGGGGATTCCTGGGGGTGACTCCTCACCCCTCACTCTCTCCCTCAGTGCCTGCCTCTGTCTCTCCTGTTGACAGGTTTTCTCTTGCACTCCTTATTACCAAACCAAACTTGGGTCCACTTGCCCAAGCACAGTAAGGCCAATCTACTGACACCAGGTTGTGGTAATGGAAAGTACAGTGTTTATTGCAGATGCCAAGCAAGGAGTCCAGGTAGCTAGTTCTTGAAAGACCCGAACTCCCCAATGGCTTTCAGGGAAATGTTTTTAAAGACAAGCGAGGGAAGGAAGTGTGCTGTGGGGTGTGTGATCAGCTCGTGGACACCCTTCTGACTGGTTGGTAGTGAGGTAATTGAGAGTCAACATCATCAACCTTCTGTTTCCAACCAGTCTGGTGGTGGGGTCTATGTGCTTGTGGTCAGCAAACAGTTAACTTCTTCCACATGGTGGGGTTTCAGTATCTGCAAAATAGCTCAAAGGATATGGCTCAAAATCTATAGCCTTAGAGGAGGAACTAAAGGTCTTTGACTTTGTTTAATGGCTAAACTTATTATTTTGTCTTGTTTGACTGCTTTCCCTTCTTTCTGTATTTTCTCACTTCTCTGATGAAAATTATTCTTTGGAACTTGGGGAAGGCCTAGGAGGCTAAAGTTTTTCTACAGACAAGAGGCAGGTGGAGGACGTAGAGGGGGTTCTGTCCTGGGAAGGCCTCCATAGGGTCCTGCTCGGTTACATCCTTATCCCTCTTCTAGAAACTTCCACCTCAGCTTTTCTCTTGATTCTGCAGACACCTGCTTGTCTCCACTCCAGCCTCCACTCTGGAGGCTGTTATTCTTATCCTCTTTCTTTTCAAAGATTGTGTTTCCTGCAAAGGCCGTGCATTTTCTGAATAGCAGGAGGTTCAACACGGGGTCTGAACATCTCTCTAGCAGCTTTATCCTTCCTTATTTCGTAATTGACCTTGTTAAGTGGGTTCACCCAGGAAGAGCCCTAACAGGTAGAGACAGATCTCTTTATTTGTCCCTGATGATAATAAAGGAGCCACTAAATTAATTATGCCAACTTCCATTTTATTGAGTATGGTGTTCCTTTTGATTTAAGAATATTTTTACCTCTCCAAGTGCTTTTAAGGAAGGTTATGGCAAGAAAAAGTCTATTCATCTCTGCAGTGTATTTGGTTGCTTTTCATAAATTGTCTAGATTGCATTTTAAGGGAGTGGAAATTGAATCCAGTCTTTTTTTTTTTTAATTGCTGAAACCAATTAGCTGTTGAAGTGTTTAGTTATGAGAGAAGCATTCGGATCTACAACCAAGTAGAGACTTCCTGAAGCAGTTTTTCAGCCCAGTTCTGCCTGCTCTTCCCTTATTTTTCCCCAGTCATATTCTCCAAAGAACTAGCTTCCCTTATCAACCTCCTGTTTAGACCTGCGCCATTTTGGAGGTAAGTGGGGGTGTCAGTGATGCTGTTACTGGGATACTAGTGAGGGATTGGTAGCCCAAAAGTTGACTCTCTTTTCTCCAGGGGGCTCACTCTGGTCCCAGGAAGATCACCTGGGTAGGGGGTAGAGGAATGATTTTTAGAGGGATGCTCACTTGTATCTCAGAATCTTTTCCCCTGTTTCAGTTCTTACTTCTCACTGTTAACGTTGTGAGGCAAAGCTTAAGGAGGTCAAAATACAGGATAAACTTAAAAAAAAAAAGCTTTATTTCTAGGTCCTTGATGAGTATCAGGAGATGCAAAACTGATCTCTTACTGGAGAGTAAGTCCCTGGGGAGTCATGACCTGGCTCAACGATCACGGTTCTTCTGAAATCAGAGACACTAGCATCCTCATCTGCTTGACACCCTTACCCATTTTTTAAAAAAATTTTTTATTGGGGTATAATTGATTTACAGTGTTGTGTTAGTTTCAGGGTCCAGCCAAGTGAATCAGTTATACATATACATATATCCACTCTGTTTTAGATTCTTTTCCCATACAGGTCATTACAGAGTATTGAGTAGAGTTTCCTGTGCTATACAGTAGGTCCTTATTAGTTATCTATTTTATATATAGTAGTGTGTATATGTCAGTCTCAGTCTCCTGATTTATCCCTCCCCCTGCTTCTCCCCTGTAACCATAAGTTTGTATTTTACATCTGTAACTCTATTTCTGTTTTGTAGATAAGTTCATTTGTAGCCTTTCTTTTAGATTCCACATATAAGTGATATCATATGATATTTGTCTTTCTCTGTCTGACTTACTTCACTCAGTATGAGAATCTGTAGGTCCATCCATGTTGCTGCAAATGGCATTATTTTGTTCTTTTTTATGGCTGAGTAATATTCCATTGTATATATGTACCACATCTTCTTTATCCATTCCTCTGTTGATAGACGTTTAGGTTGCTTCCATGTCTTGGCTACTGTAAATAGTGCTGCGATGAACATTGGGGTGCATATATCTTTTTGAATTATGGTGCTCTCCTTGACACCCCTACCCATTTCTCAGCATTTTTACTACTAACTTAAAGCAGGCATTAGCAAACTACAGTCCACAGACCAAATCTGCTTGCTTTTGTAAATAAAGTTTTATTGAAACACAGCCATGCCAGTTCATTTGCATATTGTCTTTGGCTGCTTTGGGGCTACAATGTGGGAGGTGAGTAGTTTTGACAGAGACCGTAAGGTTTGCAAAACCAATATATTTACAGTTGGCCCTTTAAGAAAATGTTTGTTCAGAACAATCACAGACGTAGAGAACAGACTTGTGGTTGCCCAGGGGGAGGGGGGTGGGGGAGGGATAAATTAGGAGTTTGGGATTAGCAGAGGCAAACTATTATATATAAAATAAACAACAAGGTCCTACTGTAGACCACAAGGAACTATATTTAACATCCTGTAATAAACCATAGTGGAAAATAATATGAAAAAGAATATATATATGTATATGTATAATGAATCACTTTGCTGTAGACCAGAAACTCATACAACATTGTAAATCAACTATACTTCAATAAAATAATTTTTTTAAAAAAAGAAAACGTTTGTTGACTTCTAAAGTATTGAATAGGAAAAAATGCCTAATTCAGTTTTAACTTACTCCTCCTCTTCCCCTCCCCCCAGAAAAAAATGGACAGATAGAAGGTTAAAACCTTTTTCCTTTGGGAAACTCAATGGCAAATCCAGTACTCTGTCCATGGTACTGGACATGCTTGACCTTCACTCCTTGAAAGCATTGTTTGCTACCAGAGACAAAAAGACATGCTAGTGGGTGAAGACCAACTAGCATGCCCTTCACGTAGGAGGACACACGACTTACGTTCATTGTCCCTCCAGCTTTCTTGGATTGAATAGGTAGAGGTGACCCTTGACAGGGAGGATTCCATGTATCTTTGCTTTTTAATGAAGAGTAATGGCTTTGCAAGTGTTTACATAGCCAGAGGGTATTGTATTGGTGATGAAAGGAGATTCCCATCCTGGCATCTCTATGAATTACATTTCCTGAAAGTGCCTGAAAGTCAATTAAAAGTATGTTTACACTTTCATTGATGCACTGTGGCAGTGAGGTATAATATTTAGAAAGCACGGTAGCATTTATGTTCTAATTGTGGACATAAACTTCTTGTTTTACACTGGAATTGAAATCGATAATGAAACAGAGCAGCATTACATCAAATCAATTCTGAAAGGCTCTTTAAGTCAATCCAAATTGCGGAAAGAGAGATGAAGGTAGTCAAAATATTTAGGCCAGCTTATTTTGCTAAGTTTGGGTGAGGGTGTAACTCATGAAAAATACAGGTAATCTGGGGCTTGTTTCCATAATTCTGGTCTCTAAACATTGACCACGCTTTTCTCCAGGGGGACCTCTGGAATGGGGTAGCACTGAGGTCTGCTTTTTTCAATATTCCTCCTGCAAAGTCCCAACCTGCCAAAACTTAAAGAGGCAACCTGGAGTATCCTATGTTGATTTTTTGTTAAAAGATATACAAAAGTTTGGTTGCCTAGCCTCAGAATTGAAAAAAAATCTATACAGAGCAACATCTGATACTCCTCTGCCTAGTTTGGTTAAATTATTTCGTTATTCCTAGGGGAAAATTGTCACTTGGTGTCATTCAACCTCTTCATCACCTAGCATTGTTCAACCAACTGCTCTGCCAAGGTCAGGGGGGAAGCCATGTGGATGCTGGTGAGATGGTCCCACTTGAAGGACTGAGATGCAGTGGTGGAGGTTCTGTGAGGAGGGACAAGTGGTCCCAGTGAGCCGAGGTCTGCAGCATCCCCTCCTGGTAACAAGATGAGGTTTCTGAGCAGATCTTAGCATTTGCCTAATAATCTGCCCGCAGGGAGACCTGGCTTTCCCAAATACTGTGACAACCTTGTAAAAACTGGGTCGAACTGGAACAACCTGGGAGTATTCCAAACAATTATTTTATGAGATATGTTTAAAAAGTCATGCTTCTGAAAAACAACCCCCACAGGGTCTAGTCTTACATTTTTACCGCTGTTTAAAAATGCCCTCCAGAACCATCTGTAGCTTGAGTTCCAAAGTATACAGAACAGGTTGATACATTTGGGTGAATCTCCAACAAGGACCAGGGTACTGTGGAGGTTCCAGTCTGCATGCAAAACCCTCGGGGAAAGAATCACTTCTGAATGAACCAAAGAAATGGATGGATGGATGAATGGGTGGAAGGATGGCTGGATAGACAGATGGATGGCTGGATAGACAGATGGATGGCTGGATAGACAGATGGATGGATGGATGGATAAAAGGGAAGGATGCATGGATAGATGGATGGATGGATAGATGATGGATTGAAGGATGCATGGATGGATGCACGGAAAGAAGGAAGGACTTCTTTGGTGGACCATAGAACCATACTATATTCCCAGGCCATGGCAAAGAATCTGGAAATCCCTGACTCCCCTCCCATTGTTTCTCTTTTGTTCTGAGACAGTGCTTGCTGGGGTGGGGGAGGCTTAGGTATTAAGTATCTTGATAAGCACTGACCTCTGTCTGAGGAAGGAAATCACCTTCTCTCTCTGCTCACCGGAGGCTCCAGCAGAGAGTGGAGACTTCTAAATGAGACTCGCTCAGCTTCTCTTAAATTGTTCCTGTCTGACTGCATGGGCTTGACGTTTTCCAGATACATCATGTGACACCAGCTGATGCCTAAATGCATGTCACTGATGAGAGTGATTCATCGGGAGGGACCAGAGACTTGGGTGGCATTTTGTTGTGGCAGGCAAGAGAGAACATGAAGTGTGTGTGTGTGTGTGTGTGTGTGAGTTCACCGTGGTACGGGCAGAGGAAGGCTGAATGCTCAGAGGACAGAAGCTCAATCGATACAGTGGGTGTTTTCCCTGGGGGGCTTGGTTCTGGCTGGGTGGGGTCTGGGGAATCTGCCTGAATCCTGAGGAACAGATGGGTCCCCCAACTCATGAAGACAGTGAGGTAGTGATCCCTGGGTTGGGAAGGCATGAGACTTCTGGATAACGGAGCTGACAACCAAAGGGTGAATATCCTAAACCTTGTTTGCAGGTTAAAAGAAACACAACTCAGCTTCTTTTGGGATCAAAAACAATAAAAACAATGCATGTGTGAGGTATTATTTAATTTGTTGCCTTCCCTCCAGCCTTGTGAGGTCCATGGGAAAGATACCACTGTCTCCATTGCACATGAAAAATGAGATGAAGAAGATGATGATGGTGATGATGATGATGACAGATTGTAGCTGCTTTTTATTGTGGATTGTGCTAAATAACCACCATGTCTTCTGTCATTTTTTCTTTAGGACAATTCTATGATTTTATAGGTGGGAAAGCCATGGCTTAAAGAGAGGTCCTTTCTTTCTTTTCTTTCTTCCTTCCTTCCTTTCCTTCCTCCTTTCTTTCTTTCTTCCTTTCTTTCTTTTCTTCCCTCCTTCCTTCCTCCCTCTCTCCCTCGCTTTCTTTCTTTCTTTCTTTCCTTCTTTCTTTCTTTTACAAATATGAACACTTCCCCACAACAACCCTGTGAGATAGGTATTATTATTGTTATCACTTTCAACTTATAGGTAAGCAAACTAGGCACAGAGAGGGTAGGTAACTTACCCAAGGTCACACAGCTAGGAAGTGGCTGAGCCAGGATTCAGAGCCAGCGTCTGAGCAGTCCAGGGCCACCCTGTGCCGCCCTCCTGCAGTGAGTAGGTGGAGGGGCCTGGCTGAGTGCTTGAGACTGTCATTTCCTCAGTCACATGAGCACCAGCAGCAGTAAGCCACTGTTTCCCCACATCCTCCCTTTCTTCCAGACCACTTCCCGGGCAAGACAATGAGAGTGCCTCAGGGCAGCCCACGAGGGACCGACCATGGCCATGGCCTCACTTACCTGAGGGCACTGTCCTGAGTCTTCTGATCACTGGGACTTGAAGCCCCAGCCATGGACAGAAAGGGTCTCAGAAGTGACCATCTCTCATATGCATCAGTGATGGGGCTGGGGTCTCAGCTGTTCTTCGGAAGAGCAGCAGAAGGCTGAGCCTGGCAGAAAGGTGGGCTCATCCATTGCCTGCCACGGGCAGGATGCTGTCAGCTGGGTCCCAGCTTTCATGGGGCCAAGCAGTTCCGCCCACAGGCCTCCGAGGGCAGACAGTGTTCTTGCAGCCCTGCTGGCTTTGTCCCAGTGGGGTGTTTCTGAGATCTGCTAAGACTGGCCATGGGGCTGCCATCAACAGGCACTGCCCTCGCATGGCTCTGGACCATCCAGACATGGTGCCCGGCAAGGCCAGCGGAAGACCTGCACCCATGGCTGGTTAAAGTAAGATGTCCTCTGTGGACTCAGGGTCCTCTTGTCCTGCCCTGTTCATGGGCTCTTAATCTAGGAGCATCGCAGATGGGACCTAGCCTGTGTCCCCCACTTCCGGCACCCCAGCTTATCAGAGTGCATTGAGGCTGCTTGAAGTTGGGGTGGGTTGACTCCCCAGTAATGGCACATGGGGCCAGACCACAGACTTCCCTGGACACCTCGAAGGAATTTGACCTTTACTGCGGGGGTGACAGCCACGGAGGTGCTTGAGCAGGTGAGGGCCGTGCTCAGACCTGGAAGAGTCAGGCTCGCAGGGCCAGGCTCCGGGCAGAAGCGTCCTGACGGGACTAAAAACAACGGAAGTTTATTCTGCCACAGCTCTGGAGGCCGGAAGTCCTGTATCAAGGTATAGCCAGGGCTGTGCTCTCTCCAGAGGCTCCGGTGGGGGGATACTTCCTGCCTTGTCCAGCCTCTGGTGACCACCAGCCATCCTCGTGGTAGCATCACACCTTTGCCTTCGTCTTCACATGACCTTCTACTTTCCTCCCCATGTCTCTCTCATGTGTCTCTTATAAGCACACTTGTCATCAGATTTAGGGCTCGCCCGGAGAATCCAGGATGGTCTCATCTGGAGACCCTTAACTTCAAATCACACCTGCAAAGTCCCCTTTTTCCAAA
The DNA here is from genome assembly GCF_949987535.1 of Balaenoptera acutorostrata. Taxonomy (NCBI): domain Eukaryota; kingdom Metazoa; phylum Chordata; class Mammalia; order Artiodactyla; family Balaenopteridae; genus Balaenoptera; species Balaenoptera acutorostrata. Next base: position 4,179,369 of record NC_080064.1, on the reverse strand, counting down.
AAAGTAACTTTCACAGGTTCCGGGGGTTAGGAAGTGGACATATCTTTTGGGGGGGGTCACCATTGAACCCACTGCCTTCTCCCATGGACTCCCCTGGCCTGAATACCAGGAATACGATTTCTTCCTGTGTTTGCTTGAATGCAGAAGGAGGGCAGCCAAAGGGCAGAGGAGAGCAGCGTTGGTTTTATTCCTCTTCCATTGGGTAGGGATGCATTTTTTTTTTTTTTTTTTTAATAATGGCGTGGCTAGTGCATGGGCCTTACTGATTGCACCTGTGTGCTCCTCCAGGATCTCAGGATTATCTCTGTCCCTCTTGAGTCCCTCACCTAACCAGTCTCTGCTGGCTTGTAATTCCCTTGATACAGCAACGCCTTCCGTTTTAAAAGGTTCCCATCTTGTTACGTTTTCTGTCCAGTTTTCTTCCCTTTCCTTTCTCTTTCCTTCCTTCTCTCTTCCTCTCTCCCTCCCTCCCTCCTTTCCTTCCTAAAGTAAAATTGACCTAATGTAAAATTAACAATTTTAAAGCAAATACTTCTCTGCCATTTGATACATTCACAACATTATGTGATCATCCCCAGTTCCAAAGCAATTCATCAGGGAATTGGAAACACTGTACCATTTAGCTGTCTCCCCCTTACCCCCTGCCGCTCCCACCCCCAGCTCTTGGTAACTACTAATCTACTTTCTGACTCTATGGATTTACCTATTCTGGACTTTTCATATAAGTGAATCCGGGGTCTTGTGTTTCTGACTTCTCTCATTAGCACAGCAAGGCAGGCTCATCATGTTGAGCGTGTGTCAGTGTAGCACACACAGAGGGACTGCCGCCGCCTGCCGGGGATGACGTCCCCTGCCTGGCTCTTCTGGCTCTGAGCTCAGGGGCGTGGCTCTGAGGGTTGTTGGGACCCCCTGGAGGTTGGGTGTCTGTGGTCAGGACTCGGGAAATCAGGATCTCAACATGATACGAAGTGATGCAGTCAGCGGCTTCCAGCTGCTGCTGGCCACGGCCACCCAGGGCCACAGCTGGCCACGGGGAGAGGAGATGCCTTTCCCACCACATGGCTTGGCGGGGCTCAGGCCTTGGCAGAGAGACCCGGGTCTCTAAGGCTCCAGGGAACCGAGAGATTGTACCCAGTTTGCCGAAGGCCCGTCCTGGCTCTGGGCAGCCAGGAAAGGAGCTCAGGGCGGGGCTCGGCAGAGCCACTCAAGATGCCCTGGCTCTCTGTCCACTGACAGCTACCTGTTCTGCCCTTGGCAAGGGGCGTGGGGTCCTGGAGTTTCTTCCCAGGCCTCTGTGTTCCTCGGGAAAAGGCCCAGCCTGGCAGGCTGTCCCCAGCCTCCTTCTCCTCCTGGTCATCTGTGTTCCCGGCGGGCTTTCCAAAACCTTTGGTTTGGGTTGTACCTGCTTGTCGACAGGGAGGGGCCCTTTCTGCTCCCGCATATCACCTCCTGCTAATGCAGCATGGGCATTCATCTGCTGGTGGAAGCTGAGCTTTGCGGTAAAAGTTGAGCCCTGGCCTGATGCTCAGGTGGGCAGGTGGACCTGTGTGACCACTGGGAGAGCCTGGGGTAACTGTCTCCCCAAGTTGGGTCTCAATCAGGGGCAGCTGTTAGGAAAGGGACCCATGTTAGCTGATTCTCAAAGCCGGTTCTAACTGTACCTTTATGGCCTGAGATGCTGCTCCAATCAGCCGGATTCCTGTTTTCCAAGCGCTGCCCTCCTAATCCCCTCTGGGAGCCGTCTGCCAGGTTGTATGTCTCACCAGCCCAGTCCCCAGGGTCCCCGCCCTGGTCCTCTGGGTGGCTCTGCCAGGACGATATCTGATTTACTGAACTATTAGAGGCTCCTTCCCCGGCTCATCACTTTCAGGACTTGCTGGACTGAGCCCGCCTCTGCTTGTGTTGAGTCAGTCCCCACGCTTCCTTGGTGTCCCCGGCAGAGCGTTGGGACCCCTCCCGTCTCACCCAGGTAGAGGGGATGTCATAGCTCTGCACTGCTCCCTGCTCACCCCTCCGTGAGCCTGGACGTGCCCCCAGGGCCTCAGCAAGATCAGTGATGGGTCGGGGTGGTCCACGCTGGGCTTCAGAATGAGAAGGAGGAAGCAGGTTCAAAGGGTACTCTTGGGGGTTCACCCCCTTCCTTGGCACCCAGACCCCCAGCCGCCACAATCCCTCTGCCCCTGGGGGTCTTGGTGTCAGCCTTGGGAGAGGCGTTCAGGTGCTGGGTGTCTCCTATGACCCCATGGTGCCCGAGAACCCCGTTTGTAGGTTGAGAAGGTTAGGGCACGGAGCTGGCCGCGGCACCTGGCTTTGGGCCCTCTCCACTCCATCACGCTGCCGGCAGCCACCAATGAAACCAAACAGATGGGGGTAAAAGAGATGGGTGAAGTCGCAGCCCCCAAATGCCATAGGAATACAAATGCCTTTGGGTCTCTGGGGAAAAATAGCCGAATGGTGTCCTTGCTCACCTCACATTTCTCCCATTTTTCTAAGAGAGTTGTCAGCATGCCTGATTGCTTTGGATGGAGTCTGCTGATTGCCTGGGAGAGCCTTGACCCTTCCCTGGGGGTGGGGATGGGGGGAGGGGTGGGAGCCATGGCAGGTGGAGAACTCACATCAGAACTCTAGAATCTTCCTGGAGACGGCGGCCATTGGACCTTCTCTGAGTGGTGGTGGGGCGCAGCACCTGTTCCGTTGTCCGGGAGGGGTGGGCGGGGGTCCCCCTCCCGCCGGGGAAGCAGGGAGCGGGAGCTGGCGCCTCTCTGCTCCGTGGGGAGCTCTCCAAGGCCCCCAGGCCCGCCTCCTCCTCCCCCCGCACGCTGTCTCACCCTGGTCGGCCTGGAAGCTGATCGGATCAGCCGACTCTGCCAAGCGCCCGGCAAGGCCCCTGCCTCTGGCTGAGCTTTAGGCTGACGCCTTTCCTTTGTTAAATTCCATTTCTCCATTAAAAAAAAAATCCCAGTCTTCGTGGCTTTTCTTTTCTTTTCCTTTTTAAAAACATGTTATTAAAGTATAGTTAATTTACAATGTTGTGTTAGTTTCAAGTGTACAGCACAGTGATTCAGTTATACATATGGCTTTTATTTTCTTGACTCTAGGAAACTGACTTTTTCTCTTGGAGGAAGAAATGGGATTCTGGATTCTTCTGTGTGTCCTAGTTGCAGGCGTGTGGTCTTGATTTTCCAACAAGGCAGTGGGTTCACAGCGGGCGTGGACCACCTTGGCGGGCAAGGAAGTTTGGAACTGCAGAGGTGAGCAGCTCAGTGCTGGGCTCACACGGGGCTTTGCTTGACTGTATACATGTGTTGTGTGTATATGCGTGCACATGTGTGCATATGCACATACTCCTGCACATTTGTGTATTGTGAGTGTGTTTGTATCTGCATGCATAGGGGTGTGTGCACCTGTGTGCATGTGTCTCTGTGTGTGCATGTGTCTGTGTGTGCATGTTCCTTGTAGGTGCATGTGTCTGTGTGTGCATGTGTCTTCTATGTGCATGTGTCTATGTGTGCATGTGTCTTGTATGTGCATGTGTCTGTGTGTGCATGTGTGTGCATGTGTCTTATATGTGCATGTGTGTGTGCATGTGTGTGTGTGCATGTGTGTGTGCACAAGCATGCACAAATGACCTGCCCTCAAGCAAGACACGGGAGGGGACACTTGTGCATCCAGCACCGCTTCTGATCCTGGCCTCATGCTGGGACCAGGAGCAGCCCCAGCCCTTGTCCTCACCCCAAGTGCCGTCTGTGCAGTTGGGTCGCGTCCTGTCCCTGGAGGCTGCCTCCTTGCTGACTGTGCCCCAGCTCTACTCACCGAGCCCCGTGATGGATTCTCTTACCCAGTTCTGATGACTCATTCTTCCTGCTTGGCTTTAATTAGGTCCCATAAAACATCTCCTGCTGAGAGTTCTGGCTCAGTACTTACTATATCTTTCAGGTTCAAAGAAACTGGAATCTTTCCTTTCAGTAATTTAACAGAACATTTCATGCTGTAAGGGCTAAATGCCCTCCAGATTCCTCGTCTTCTCCAAAGTAACTCTGAGAGGCATTGTTTTTATTACTGGAGAAGATTACTGGTTTTCTTCTTATTTCTCTCTCTAATGTCTTTTTGGATGCTGCAAGGGGCCCTGGCTTCCCGAGTGTGAGACAAAAATCTCAGTGGTCCATTCCCAAAGTGAGCAGCATAAACTCCAGTGGACCCTTCTGGAAGCTTCCCCTCTGCTCCTGGCGGCCCCGAGAGAGACAGCCTGTTGCTCTGCTTATCATGAAGAATATTTCTTTTCTTTCCTTTCATACCTGCTCTACACTCTTGTGATGGGGGTGCCAACAATAAAACGGAAGTAAGACCACGTGAAGCCGCCCTCCATGGGTTGTGACGGCCTGGCTTGTTCCTGCTGTTGACTAAAATAATCAATAAGCAATCAAAAATAAGAATAGAAAAGGGCTTTACTTGAGCCAAAATGAGGACTAGAGTCTGGAAGCCAGCCTCTCAGAAGACTCTGAGGTCCTGCTCCGGAGAAGTATGGTTTTCAGCAGAGTTTTATGTCTTATCAGAACAAAGAACATTAAACAAGTCAGGGATACATTCCTTCAAGGTTTCAAAAAAAACAGATCAGCACGTTCACAGCAAGTCAGGATGGCCTCTGCACCTGGTAAGGGAGTCTTATCATGAAAGGAGGATCAGGGCTTCCCTAGTGGCACAGTGGTTAAGAATCCGCCTGCCAATGCAGGGGAGACGGGTTCGAGCCCTGGCCTGGGAAGATCCCACATGCCGCGGAGCAACTAAGCCTGTGTGCCGCATCTACTGAGCCTGCACTCTAGAGCTCGTGTGCCACAACTACTGAAGCCCACGCACCTAGAGCCCGTGCTCCGCAACAAGAGAAGCCACGGCAATGAGAAGCCAGCACACTGCAACGAAGAGGAGCCCCCGCTCGCCGCAACCAGAGAAAGCCCGTGCGCAGCAACAAAGACCCAATGCAACCAAAAATAAATAAATAAAATAAATAAGTTTATAAAAAAAAAAGGAAAGAAAAAGGAGGATCAGCATTGGCATCCCAGGAAGAGCGGCATATTTCATCTTTATTTTTAACATGATGTTCTTCTGGTCAATGCACCCTTTTCTTTAATAATTAAAGCAGGTGCACAATGCATGTTTGATTGGCCACAAACAGGCTGTTCTAGTTAGTGTAAAATTCAAGTTAACTCATGTAGAAGCCAGAATAACTTCCTTAGTCATTCCCCAGATCACTGCCCAAGTGTGCCCCAGATCCCTCCAGCTCTCGCTGGCTCTGTGGCCACCAACCTACTCAGAACTGCCACCAATACCACCTGGGCCTGAGGGACAGCTTCCTATGGTTCCCTCTTCTTCCACCCTTCCCTCTCCAGCCAGTTCTCTACTTTCTGAAAATGCATTTTGGAATGGTTAAGATCTAGTCTCTTAGCAACTTTGAGGTTTATGATACAGTGTTGTTGGGTATATTTGCTATGCTGTGCATTAGAACTCCAGAACTTAGTTAGGGTTGCAAGTTTGTACCCTTAAATAACAATTAATTATGTGACACAAGAGAGATGTTAGCTAAGCCAGGGTGGTAATTGCATTGCAATATATAAATGCTTCAAACCAACCACCTTAAACTTACAGTGTTATATGTCAATTACGTCTCAATAACAATACATAAGTTAAAAAAATAAAGTGTAAGTTGGAGCACGGCACTCCCTGCTCTAAAGCCGGCCGATGGTTCCCTGTTGACCTTGGGAGGAAAGTCCAGTGCTGTCTCTGCCCTGTCCTCACCCTGCCCCGTGCTGACTGCACCTTGGGGGGGGCGATCCTCTCCTCTCTCCCGTTGGGTGGCGGGGGGTTGGGACCAGCTCTCTTCTCCTGGCCCTGCCTTCCCCACTGGGGGAGCCCCGCTAGTGCAGCACCCCTGCCACAGCTCCACTCTCCTGCTGGGGCTGACTTTGCCCTTGGTGGGGAGCTGAGTCAGTCTGACTTGGAAATCCCCACGCCCAGGTCATTCCCTTCAGCCCTGCCTTTACGGTCATGAGGACGACAGTTCTCCTTTACCTGTCACTTATCTTGTTTTCCATTGGTTCAGAACTCAGCCAGGGAGAGGGGGTGTCATTTCTTGACCCCCCTTGAGCCCCAGCAGGTCCTGGGTGTGTATGCTGCCTCCCTGCCTGGGTCCCTCCTGCTCTAACCATCACTCTCCCTGGCCACAGTCTAAATTCTAGGTCCCTCCTGTTACTTTCCTCTTGTAACACTGCGTTTCTTTCCTTCGGGGCAATCGTCACCATTTGTCTCCGCACCAGGCCATGTGCATCTCTCACCCCCATCTCGTGTGGCCGCCAGATAGCCCACAGTCGGGGGAGGTGATGGATTGGCAAGCATCAGAGGCACAATCCACCTGCTCTGAAGGGCCAGTAAGAACGGCAGTGACGGGGTGGAGGGACATGGGCGGGACCCTCACGTGGGTCACTGTCTCTGGGCTCCAGTTGCCTCATCTGTAAGATGGGATCCTAACAATAGCAGAAGCGACTCACTGGGCTTTGCCCATCAACGCCACCAATATGCTTTGAGAACCTTTCCATTATTTTCCCGTCTGCCGTTACTATGAACGTCTCGGTACTAAGCGTGAGATGCAAAGATTAGAGAAAGCCTTGCTCAGGTGTCCCCTTGGGTCCCACAGAGGTGAGGATGAGAAGAGAGGTCCTTTAAGGAATCCGTTTATCAAAGCCGCGTAGGAGGGGAGGCGGCCGTAGTGGGGCATGCTGCTGATCAGAGCATTCGGGACGGATTTGACGGTCCCTTGACCCCAGCTTGCCTCCTTCTAATCCCTCCCGCAGCGGGGGAGTCTGCCGCTGTCCTGAGTCCCGCGGGGATGCAACGAGTGAGTGACCCCAGCTGGAGGCAGAGTCAGGTGGTCCAGGGAGGCGGGGACGGTGACCCGCTCCCAGCCCCGCCATTGTCACAGGTTTGGGCAATCGAAGCTGGATTTTGTTCTGCAGCATAAATGGGCTTGAGCCTCACTGCCTCTTGTACCGAAGGGACCGGTGATGGCATGGGAGGCGGGGCAGCCTGGGGTCCTCCTGCTTCTTCCCCTCCCTCTGAGAGCGGGAGGGAGGAGGCTGGAGACAGGGGGAGCCAGTTCCCTTTGCACGAGCCAGATGCGATGGTTTTCCATTATCTGCTTACTTGCGGATGGCCTGCCCCTCCCTTAGACCTCAAGCTCCAGGAGGGAGGGACCTGGCCTGCCTGTTTCGCTGTGCATGTGGAACCAGCATGTCCCAGGGCTCGGCAAGTGTTTCTTGGGTGGCTGAGTGAGAGCACGGGTTAGATTTTGAGAGTCTGAGACCCCAGATGGCCTGAGGTCCCTCACTCTTCCTGCATGCCCCCTGTGGACTCCCCGCGCAGCCCCACTGCCCATCCCCCCCAGGCTCACCCATGAGCCCTTTGCAAACACTGCCTCCTGCTTCCTGCCCTTTTGCTTCTGAGTTTTTCTGAATCCGTTTGCTCATTGCCGTGAGCGCATGTGGGCAGAGAAGGACTGGCTCAGCAGGCCTGGTTTGTCCAGACCCTGCACACTCCTTGCCCGGCCCCTGGAATATCCTGCCAGACAGGAGTGTCTGTTTACCTGATGCCTTGGGTCACACCAGAGTATAACAATGTGACTTACGGTGGGGGCCTTCACCTCTGCAGAGTCTGGAGACGGAAGGTCCTGTACAGCCAGCCATGCCTGTGTGACTGCCCCCAGCAGACACCCTGGACACCAAGGCCTGGTTGGGCTTCCCTCGTTGACCACACCTGTTGTGTGTTGTCCGTCGTCATTTCCAGAGAAGCGGTCACCGTTGTGTGTCCCTGTGGGCCTGGTCCTTCTGCTGGCTTTAGTCTGAATCCTTTCACTCTAACAAACCATAACCACAAGTACCATGACTTTTCTGAGTTCTGTGAGTCCTGGAAAAACACTGGACCTGAGAGTGGTCGTGGGGACCCCCAAACACACTGTGCTTCTGGAGGGTGGACAGAACTTAGTTAGATTTCCTGTAACTTTAAATTCGGATGTAATTCCAAATTTATACCAAAGTTGCAAGAATAGTGCAAGGAATTCTTATATTCTCTACCTGAATTCAACCATTGTTCACATTTTGACCAATCTGCTTTATCATTCTCTCTCTCTCCATATCTATCATCTATCTATCTATCTATCTATCTATCTATCTATCTATCTATCTATCTATTATCTATCATCTATTATCTATCTATCATCTATCTATTATCTATCTATCTATCATCTATCTATTATCTATCTATGTATCTATTACCTATCTATCTATCTATTATCTATCATCTATTATCTATCTATCTATCTATCATCTATCTATCTATTATCTATCTATCATCTATCTATTATCCATCTATCTTTCTATCTATTATCTATCATCTTTCTATTATCTATCTATCATCTATCTATCATCTATCTATCATCTATTATCTATCTATTACCTATCTATCTATTATCTATCTATCTATCTATTATCTATCTATCTATTATCTATCTATCTATCTTTCTATCTATCTATTATCTATCATCTATCTATCTATCTATTATCTATCTATCTATCTATCTATCTATCTATCTATCTGCATTCGGATGTCTTCAACAGTCCCAATAACACCCTGCTACCTGCTGTTTATCACTGTTCAGGGTCTAATCCAGGGTCACGTGGGGCATTTTGTTTTCCTTCTACCTTCAACTGGAACAGTTCCTCAGCCTTTCTCGGGGAACTTTGACTTTGGCATCATGAAAGGTAACAGGCATTTATTTTGAAATGTCCCTTAGTTTGAGTTTTCTCTCGTTTCCTCATGTTTAGATCCAGGTGACCATTCAGCAGACAGATTCCTGAAGGGATGCTGTGTCTGGAGGCTCAGGATGTCTGGGTACAAAGGCTTCTGATGGTGACCACCTGCTTTGGGGAGCGTCCACCAGGTTCTTTACCTACTGGAAGTTACTCATTTCCCTTTATAATCACTAGGAGATTCTTGGGGAGATACTTTGAGGTTAGGTAAATATTGTGCCCTTAGGTGAACTTTTACATCCACTCGTTTTAGCCTGGGCTGATCATTTCTTAATTCCAGCATTCCTTCTGCATTCATTAATAGACATTCTGTAAGGAAGAGCTTTCCCTTCCCTCCCATTAATTTATTAAACTTATCATGTTAGTATTTGTTAAATTTGTTTATATTAATCTATTATATCTATTATATTTTTATTTATTAAATTTATTTATTCATCAACTTAGATATGTCTGGACTCATGGTTTCCTATTTGTTTCAATGGGCTATCATCCATTACCATCATTATTTACTTTTCTGCTCAAATAGCCCTAGATTTGGCTCATGGGAGCCCCTTCCCCTGGCTGCTGGGCCCTCTGACAGCTCAGCATCCTTCTCTGAGCATGTCCTTGCACCAGGCTCACCTGTACTCACCATTTCTCCGGGAGTCTTGGTCAGACTTTCTCCTTTGTGTTCTCAGCTGCTGACCACCCCCTTCAGGGGCTTGGGGCCCTCAGTGCAGGATCTTAGTGGGCTGAAGCAGATGCCTCCCAAATAGTCCATGTCTGCGGAATAGAGGTTGTGGTTTGGAGATGCGTATGTTTCCATTTTCAGGCTTGGAGCATGACCAGGTTAAAATCAATTCCTCTCTGATGAAGATACCTAAGGAAACATGCAGACATCTTGTTGGCCCCAGCACATCAGGGCCTGATGTAACCTTCTTCACAGGATGGGAAGCTGAACATGGCGATGACTTCCAGCCTCCTGAAATACACGCCTGCAGTGTGTTTCCAGCATGGTGGGCGCTGACCAAGGGTTCCCTCCCTGCCTTCCCTTTCGCCCTGAGGGCAGGGGCTTCTTAAGTTCTCTGCAGCCTCCAGATAACCGTGTAGCGTCTCCTGCCAGGCAGAAACTCAGCAAACATTTGCTAATCCTTTGCAACCTGCATTTGTGTGTGTGTGTGTGTGTGTGTGTGTGTGTGTGTGTGTGCGCTTGCGTGTGTGAATGCATGTGTGAGCGCCTCTGTGCGTGAAGGCATGTGCCTATGTATGTGTGTGAATGCACGTGTGTGTGTATGTATGTGCATTTGAGCACATTTGCATGTGTGCCTGTGTGGGTATGTGAGTGTGGGCCTGCCCCTGTATGTATGTACATGTGAGCATATATGCACGTGTGTGCACGTGCCTGTGTGCCTGTGTGTGTGCGTGAGTGTAGGTGTGTGTTTACGTGAGTGTCTGGGTCCCAGGCTGCTCTGAAGAACTCTCTTCCTGCTTCCCACCCACCCACTTGAGGGAATGATAATTTATTAGGGTTAGCAAAGAAGCAAATCCTTTCTCCTTAGGGAGGGGACAAAGAATAGGCACAGACATATTTAAGGGAATGAATCTGGGAGAAAAGAATGTAAGGGATGTAAACTTTCACACCAGGATCACAGAGACTGGCCATTGCCCACCTGCCATTCCCTCCTTCTGAGATTGAGTCCCCCAACCCTAGGGGCATTAAAGCCCAGAGGAGCCCCTCAGGTGGTTTGGATGGGCTGACCTCTAGGATTCCTTCCTACTCTGAGGGGGAACGGCTCCCCCAGACCTGGATGCAACCCTGCGAGGAGAGGGGCCTGGTCACGTTTGCTTTGATCCTCCTACCCCCCATTCCACACAAGAGTCCCCACCTGGAGGTCCTAAGGAAGGACTCTACTTAGTGAGAAGGATGCTACTTCTCACTAAAGTGGAAATGACTGAATAGGCCTGAAGTGTGTCTCCTTCCAAGTTTGCATTTTTCTTTCTTTTTAATGTTTGCCGAGTCATTCCACTGACTGGGCCAGCCTCAATGTCAGATCCTTCTGTGATTTCTCATTAAATTTTTACAACATCCTTGGGGAATGTGTGTGTGTGTTTGCGTGTGTGTGTATCCTATCCTTCTTTTATAGGCCAGGTAAGGCCAGTGAGACTCAGAGAGGTCAGTGATCTCATCTAATTTCGCTGCATCAGAGAGAGAGAGAGAGAGAGAGACTGCCAGCCTTAATCCCCTACCAGCCCCACCTGGGACTGAAGGGCAAGGTGTGGTTGCTTCTTACCCTCAGGTTCAAGGCCAAAGACTTTCAGCCATGGTGAACTGACAGGGCTGGGCCTCCCTTCCTCCCTCCCTTCTCTTCCTGGCAGACGTGTTCCTGGAATATTCCTCTCATGCTCCTACCCCAGGGCCTTTGCATCTGCTCTTCCCACTGCCTGGATGCTCTGCCCAGTGTTGGCATGGTCCCCTCCTGCCCGCATTCAGGGAGATCTGTGATCTCCTCTATCAGGCCTTCCTGACCAGAGGTCCCGCCCTGCTCAGGTACACCACCCACCACTGAAACCGAGCAGGACCCTGTGGGGTTCTTGGGCACAGAAGAACCCCATCCCCATTTCTTGTTTGTAGGGAATAGGCTTCAGCCTCCATGACCTTCCGTGAGTTCCAAAGGGCAGGTTCAAACAATTGCTAATCAGGGAAGGGAAGGGATGCAGAGACAAGGGAGAAGCAGTCAAGAAACAATAGTGCAGCCTTGGGGCAGGGTCCTGGTTCTGCCTTAAGGGATGCACATAACAATATCTTTGAACCCTTTGTAGAACTAAAACCTCCAACAAATGGAAGATGTTAATTACTTGATGAAGCATTCTTCATTCAAGAGAAAAGGTCACAGTTTGATAACCTTGAGAACCACAGAAGCTCATCAGGAGACCACCTGAGGCCAGATTAAAGGAGTGCAGGCCCTGCACACACCCTGATCCTTATCAGTAACCCCACCCTTGAACCGCTGCTATAAAACTCCTCACCAAAGCCCCCTGGGTGGGGACACACAGTTTTGAAGGCATTAGCCCTCTGTTTCCCCCTTTGCCTGGCAAAAACGATAAAGCTGTTCTTTTCTATTTCACCCAAAACTCTGTCTCTGAGATTCGGTTTGGCACTGGTGCACAGAGGCCGAGTTTTGGCACCAACCCTCCTGTATCCAGTTCACTCCTTTCTGCCTTCCCCAACCAGAACACCAGCTTTCTGAGGGCAAGCATTTTGCCTGGATTCTGGCCCCAGGCAAGTGGAAGGAGCTGGGCCAGCATGGGGGCAGGTGGGGCTGTCTCTATCTGGCTCTCTGGGCTCCAGGGAGCCGGTGGGGCATTGCCTGCAGGCCTCCCTGCCACGCGCTGGGGCCACGGACAGCTGGCCCTACACCCGATCCCCCATCTCAAAGTCCGCGGGCTTGTGGGACTGCTCCACAAAGCTGCTCCAAAGCGGTCCCTAAGTTGTCACTTTGGACAAGATAAGCACAGACATTGAGAGTAAGCGTTTAGAAGCCGTGTAGCCATTTTCAGGGTAATTTTATGCCTGTTGCATCTAATAAAAAAAATTGGGAGCTCGTATTTTGTGTCTTTCCTCATTTCATTTGTCTGGCTGTTCATTTTTACCATATTTTACAAGTACAGGTTCGTGACAAATTGAGAATAAAAACCTGTGTCCTTCTCCATAGATAGTTGATAAGCTGGCTTTAGAGGACAATCCTGTTTCCGGGGACAGCTGTCAGGGAAAGTTGGTGGCCCTGCACAGTGGCCTGAAAGGAGCGCTGAGGGGAACAGGGCAACACGGGTGGGTCAGAGGAGACACAGGCCACCAGTGACTGTGTAGGAGCCCATCCCTCAGAGCCTGGGGAATGATTAAGGGAAGATGGGATTGGGAATCTTCCAATACCTGAAAGGCTCTCCTGGGCGGGGCCAACCACATCCATGTAGCTCCTGTTGATAGGACGAGAATTTTGTCTCTGGCAGACACTTGGACATACAGGCACACCACAGAGATACTGCGGGTTCGGTTCCAGACCACTGCAGTGAAGTGAATATCGCAAGGCAGCGTGTCACATGAATTTTTTTGGTTTCCCAGTGCACATAAAAGTTATGTTTACCCTATACTGTACCCTGTTAAGTGTGCAATAATAACATTATGTCTAAAAAACAATGTACATACCTTAATTCAAAAATACTCTATTGCTAAAAATTGCTAAACGTCATCTGAGCCTTCAGTGAGTGGTAGTGATCTCGGGGAGGCAGCAGCAGTGAGTTGTGGCTTAAAGCAAGATCTTAGTTCCCCACCCAGGAACTGAACCTGGGCAGCCTGGATGAAAACCAGGAATCCTAGCCACTAGTTCACCAGGGACTAGAGTCTAGAAGCAAAGTTCCCCTGGCTCTTACCCCTACTGAAAAATGCATTTCTCAAGGAGGCAAAAACTGTAAAAACAGGTACAAAGTTTATCATTAGAGACACAGCACAACACGTGGGAGAGCTCACAGAGAAACAGTTTGTTTAGTTAAGACAGAAGCAGGGCAGAGATGCACACCCGGAGAGGAAGGGTGTGGGCGTCCCCCCTAATGAGGAGGAACAGTGAAGAGGCGGTTAAGTCATTTATATAGGGCAGTTCTTCCGGGTCTTTGTTTACCTTTGGCCAATTATCTGGTTTCTTTTTCCACACCTGACCTGCCCTAGGACCCTCCCCAACCTGTGTGCACAACTTTTTTCCAAGATGGATTCTGGCCCAGAGGCCTATGGGGGGCCTTGGCATCACCTATTCTGGGTGATTTTTGACCCCCAAGGAGACTTTCTGCACAGGTGCAATGTCTCCCTTGCCCCAAGGATGGGAAATGTATGACCTCTTGATCTTTTACTCAAGCAAGGTTTAGCCCCTCTCTGTTCCTGCCGTGACTGTTATCTTAAAGTGTCCACAGGAGACAAAGTCCAGCTGTTTACCCTGTTCCTCTTGTTATTTCTATCTTGAAGTGCAGACAGGAGGCTGGTCATAAATATCTAACCTGGAGCCCACCTATCTCCTGTCTCAGGAAATGCAAACAGGAGGCTAGATGTAAGTGTCCAGCCTGAAGCCCACCTTTTTCCTGCCCCAAGAAAAGTAAACAGGAGGCCAGTTTTAAATGCCTAGCCTGGAGCCCATCTGTCTCCTGCCTCAGTAGTAGTAACATCAAAGATCACTGATCACAGATCACAGACAAATATAATAATAATGAAAAATTCTGAACTATTGTGAGAATCACCAACATATGACACAGAGACACAAAGTGAGCAAATACTGTTGGAAAAATGGCAACGATAGACTTGTTCAATGCAGGATTACTACAAACCTTCTATTTTTAAAAAATGCAATATCTTTGAAGTGCAATAAAGCAAAGCCCAATAAAATGAAGTCTGCTTGTATTCCCTAAATGGGAGCATGAATTACAGAGTACCAGCCCATCCATGCATCTTCCATCCATCCATCCATCCATCCATCCCATGTTTATTAAGCACCTATTATGCTGATTATTAGAACAGGCACCTCAGTTCCAGGTGCCAAGGCTACAACAATGGACAAAGCAAGCCAGTCCCTGGCTAGGGGCTGACACCCTAGTGGAGGAGAAAGGTAACCCAGAAAGTAATGAAGTACAGCGATTCCACATTGTGCTAAGTGCTACGAAAGGGAAAGAGAGTGCAGGGTGGGAAGGACTGACTTTGGTTGGGGGTTGACGGGAAGCAGGAGATGGAGCCGCTGCTGGGGGTGTCTGGGGAAGGGGGTGCTGGGGGTGTCTGGGGAAGGGGGTGCTGGGGGTGTCTGGGGAAGGGGGTGCTGGGGGAAGAGGCAGAGGGGTGCATCCAAGAAGCTGGGAGAAAGTGTTAACACACAGATGGAACAAAGTGAGGCTGGAGAGTTAGGCAGGGTCAGAGGGGGCCAGGCCTTGTGCATCATGGTGAGTCCTGCAGGCGATATTCTGGGCATAAAGGGAGGCCCTGGGGGCTTCAGCCAAAGGAGTGGCTGATCTGACCCACAGGGAAGTACATTTGTCTTTGGATGGGAGAATTGCTCTAATAAGGACAGCTGTCTAATAATGGGCTGAGCTCCCCACTCCTGGAGGTATTTAAGTGGGATGCGATGAGCATCTGCCAGGCACGCTGTATTCCTGAAAGGGGAGGGGTCCTTCTGAGGACCCTCCCACTGCTGAGACTCAGGGACTGCAAAGCCAATGCCCCCGAGGCTGTGCCCTTCAAGTGGGTGAGTGACACTGGCCAGGTGTGAGTGCCCATGTGGCACTTTGGGGGCCCCGGGGCATGGGGCAAGTCAGCCAGGTGCCACTTGCTGGTGGCTATAGGAGGGTGGGCCTGCGTCACCAAATCTCCAGCTTTCTCAAGCAAACCCAGAGGTTGGAATTTTATACATAACCTCCTGATTTTTAAGTCTGGCCTCAAATGACTTGGTGGGCCCTTGTCTCTGGACTGGATCCAGGTGGCAGTTGTCTGTTTGCAAGTCCTGCAGGGACCCAGTCCCTGCGTTGCTTCTGCCATTCAGGTGTCCAGGCTCTGCTGCCTTTGAGGAGCTGATCGTCTGGAGAGCGCAGCCCCTCACGTTCTGGAAGGTTCTGGAAAAGGAGGTGTGGCTGACCCCCCAGAGGCTTCTTACCACTTGTCCGGGGTGCCTCGTGCTCTGACTCAAGCTCAGATCTGTTCAGGGCCTTCACACACGATCCTCAGGAGACACTGTCCCTGGAAATGCTGCAGGACTGAGAGGGGACCCTCTCTCTCAGGGCGCCTCTGCTCCTCCCCGGGTGTAGGGGCCCAGCAGACCAGCGGGAAGATGGCATTTGTGCAGCGTCGAGGGGGTGGAAGGGGTGGTGAGTAGCAAGTGGGAAGAGAAGCCCTTATTTTAAATTTTATATATTTTTTTCCTTTAAAAAATTTTTTAAAACGTTTTAAATTTATTTATGGCTGTGTTGGGTCTTCGTTTCTGTGCGAGGGCTTTCTCCAGTTGCAGCGAGTGGGGGTCACTCTTCATCGCCGTGTGCGGGCCTCTCACTATTGCGGCCTCTCTTGTTGCAGAGCACAGGCTCCAGACGCGCAGGCTCAGTAGTTGTGGCTCACGGGCCCAGTTGCTCCACAGCATGTGGGATCTTCCCAGACCAGGGCTCGAACCTGTGTCCCCTGAATTGGCAGGCAGATTCTCAACAACTGCGCCACCAGGGAAGCCCTTTTTTTCCTTTTTAATGAGGTAGTTCATGATCATTGTAGAATATTTAGAAAACACAGAGAAGCAAAAGGAAGGAAAACCCCACTTAGGATCTCACCACTCTTAGAAAAGGATGGTTGACATCTGGCGCCCTCCTGCTTATTTTGAGGGAATATGTGGTGGTTTTGACTCAGGCTGTAAATGCTTTGACTCTCGTCCCTGTGAGAGGTGGGGTCAGTGCCCAGCCCCTTGTCTGGAAGGGTCTTTGTGACCGGCTCCACAGATAGAGTATGGTGAACGTGACCCTGTGACTTCTGGGTTAGGTCATAAAAGGCCAAGCATTGTGCCCCTAGTTCACCAGAACACAGGCTCTCGGAGCCCTGAGCTACCACGATGAGAAGTCCACTGTAGGTGCTCTGGTGGCCTGTCCTGGTTGTCCTGTCCTTGTCACCTCAGCCCAGGCGCTGGGCGTGTGGGTCAAGATGACGTCTTGGAGGCAACCTCCAGCTTCCCCCTAAGCTGTGTGTGTTGTCCCAGCCAAGGTCCCCTGTGCCCTGGAGCAGAGAGAAGCCGGCCCGTTGCGCCCCTTGCCATGCTGGGCCCACAGAATCCAGGAGCAGAACGAAAGGGCAGCAGGTTCTGGCGTGGATTGTTAAGCAGCAGCAGAGAGCCAGGATGAACATCATTAGTAGCATCACGTGGGGTCTCTTCAACTTGCTTTCTCCCCCTCAGTGTTTCATGAGCATCTTTTCACATCATTAAATGTTCTTCTACAACATCGGCTTTAATGACTACATAATATTCCGCGGTACGGATGTGCTATAATTTATTTGGCCAATCCTGCAGGTTAGAACTGGTTTGTAATCAATCTCCCATCACCACTATCTCTCTCTCCCACCCCTGTGCCGACTCCCACCCCGCTTTGCTTGGGGTCCAGCACCCCACATTGGCTGCTTCCAACCCCCTGTTCTGTCCTCACCCTGTTGGGGCTCCGACACCCCACATTGGGTTGTTACCATGGCAGCCGCCTCTTGTTGCATCTCATGGTCCACCCTCCTCTCTTCCTGCTCATAGCTGACATCTCCTGCCAGGTGGCCACGGCCCCTCCTCCCCGCCAGTCCCTGCAGATTCCTGCCTGGCTGGGCCCTGACTAAGGGCTTTTGGACTGAACCATTATGTAGGGGATGAGGAAGAGATTACAGGACTCCTTGAACCTGTGTACGATGCGGAAAGTTTTATTCTAGGCCACATGTACCTATTCGCCTAACACTAGAAGAATCATCTCTTTTTCCTTTGTCCTGTAAGCGTAGCTAGGTGATCTCTGGACAGGAACCACTAACTCTTGTTCTCCAAGGAGATTGTTAAAAATATCCAACGCCTGCCTTGGGAAGTCAGCTCCCCAGGAGTACCGACCGCCCTGTGTAAGTTTCTTTGCCTCCCTGTAGAATGATTTTACCAGGTGGCCTCAATAAGCATCCCAAGCCACGCTGATTGAGGTTCTTTCAAGACAACTCATTTTCCCCAAACAATACTTTGTGCTTCACAATAAAGTGATAGGATCACCCGCCCCCCCACCATAATTGTAGTTTGGAGGACCAGCATATAAGGCCCCTCCCTCGTTTCTGGCAGAGACAGGATTTGAGCTGCTCAAGACACTCAGCTTTCATCATTTGACCCAAAGGTTCTGTTTCCAAATTCATCCATGTGGCAAAGTGGCTGGTGTCTATTTTTTCCAGCTTTATTGAGATATAGTTGACATACAACATGGTGCAAATTTAAGGTGTACAACACGGTGATTTGATACACTTATATGTTGCAAGATGATGACCACCATAGCCTTAGCTAACACCACCATCCTGCACATAGTTACCATTTCTTTTTTTGTGGTAAGAACATTAAAATCTACTCTTTTAGCAAGACTCAAGTGTACAGTATAGTATTTTTAAAATTTTCAAAAATTGAAGTGTAGTTGACTTACAATGTTGTGCTTCAGGTTGTACAGCTAAGTGATTCAGTTATACATTTATCTATCTATATCTATATCTATATCTATTCTTTTTTCAGATTCTTTCCCATTATAGGTTATTACAAGATACTGAGTATAGTTCCCTGTGCTATACAGTAGGTCCTTTATAGTACAGTATTGTTAGCTACAATCACCACGCTGTACATTAGATCCCAGAACTTGTTAATTACATTCCTGGAAGTTTTTACTCTTTGACCAATATTTCCCCATTTCCCGCACCCCTGGCCCCTGGTAACCACCACTATACTGTTGTTTCTCTGAGTTCAGTTTTTTTTAGATTCCACATATAAGTGATACCATGCAGTATTTGTCTTTCTCCGTCTGACTTATTCCTCTTAGCATAATGCCCTCAAGATCCATCCATGTTATTGCAAATGGCGGGATTTCTTTCTTTCTCATGGCTGAATAATATGCCATTGTGTGTATATATATATATATATATATATATCCATTCATCCATCGGTGTACACTTGGGTTGTTTCCATATCTTGGATATTGTGAATAATGCTTCAGTGAACATGGAAGTGCAGATATTTCTACAAGATCCTGATTTCAATTCCTTTGGATTTCTACCCAGAAGTGGAATTGCTGGGTCATATAGTAGCTCTATTTTTAATTTTTTGAGGAACCTCTATACTGTTTTCCATAGTGTCTGTGGCTGGTGTTTTAACTTCATCGTCAAGGGTTCTTGCTACATGGCTGCTGATGGGTCCGGCAGGGCTGGACACACCCCCGGCCCCAGGCCTGGCTCCCAACAGGAACAGTATAACCTCATGGCTAATGACGTTGACCAGAATTCAAACTCTAACTTGAGCACTTACTGGCTGTGTGACCTTGGGCAAGTTACTCAGCCTCTCTGAGCTGCCCTTTCCTTATCTATAGCTGAGGATAAAAGCAGAACCTACCACATCATAGGCTGATGTGAATTATGCACATAAACTCCTTAGCATGGTGCCTGGCACCTAATAAATGTCCAATATTACCTCTTCTGGAGCATATTAGATAAAGCTGTCCACGTGAGAAACAGTTCTAATATTGGTCAGTCAGTGTCCATGGCTCAGATACGATGACTGACCTTCAGGTTAGCCCTCCCAGTGGTGACCACTGTGGTTTTCTCCACCCACAGTGATTGCTCCTGAATAAGACTGTGTAATTAAAATAATGTAATAGAACTCTCTGTATTTGAGAGCCTTTGTAAAGACCAGAATATAGGGTGACCCTTCTCTTGTTTTTCTTTTTTTAAAACAGATTTATTCCAGAATAGTTGGAATAACTGGGTGGTGTTAGCCCTCCAGCTGTGTTCTTCTTTACCAAAGTTGTTGAGGCTATTCTAGATCCTTTGTCTTTCCCGTTGAATTTTAGAACCAGCTTGTCAATTTCTGCATAAAGCCTTTGGGGATTTTGACTGGGATTGTGTTGAGTCTATAGATCAATTGTGACTCCCTCTTTTCTGAATTTCCTTTTGGGGAACAAATGCGTAAAATTGTCTGACCTGTCCGGGACATGGGATCTCAGAGGCTCATGACTCAGTTTACCTCCCTGGCTCCTTGCGGTGTTTCTGAACATATGTCAAGGAAAAGTCATGAATGAACACAGAAACAGCACATTGCGTGGCAGGTCTGCCCTCAGCGCTCCAGTTACATGTGGTCCCCGTGACCCACAAGAGCTCCCCTACCCCATTTTATAGACGAAGGGACAGAGGCACGAAAGTTGTATAAGCTGCCTGTGACCACAGCTGCCAGGTGGAAAAACAGAACTTCAGCCCTGCACCCCGTGCCTGTAGCAGTCTCACAGCCAGTGTTTTAGGATCCACCAGCCCAAGCAAACTCTCCACATCATGCAACCCATCTTCCAGTTTGGGGATGAAAAGGTAACAGACAGACAAATAGAAACAACTGCATTTACAGAGATTCCAAGGCAAGAACACAAAGAGTGGTTCTTTAGAAAGAAAATAAGAATTAGACATCGAAACCATGGGACCCAGCAATTCCACCCAACAGAAATGAGAATGTGTGCACACAATGTTCACAGCAGCACCATTCACAACAGCCAGAGGTGAAAACATCTCAAATGTCCATTGACAGATGAATGGGCAAACAAAATGTGGCATATTCATGCAATGGAATATTGTTCATCCACAAAAAGGTATGAAATCCTGACACGTGGACAAACCTTGAAATCATGGTGCAGAGTGAAAGGAGCCAGGCACAAAAGGTCACATGTTATATGATTCCGTTTCTATGAAACCTCCAGAAGAGGCAAATCCACAGAGTCAGAAGGTGGATTAGTGGTTGCCAGGGGCTGGCGGAAGGGAGGGATGGAGGGAGATAGCTAAGGGGTGCAGGGTTTCTTTTTGGAGTGATGAAAGTGTCCTAAAATGGACTGTGAAGATAGCTGCATATATCTGTGAAGAGACTAGAAAAACTCCATAGGGTTGTGCGCTTTACATGAATGAATTGTATGGTATGTGAACTATAGCTCAATGAAACTGTTAAAAAAAAAAAAAAAAAAGAAAAACGAAAAGAGCAATACCAAAGATCCGTCTGTGGTGAAATAAAGCTTGCCTTAGGTGTTTTCTAAGAGCTCCCCACATCTGCACCCCACCCCCGTCCCAGCTTTTGTGAAGTGACTTCACAGTGTCCTGGCCACCTGGGTCCCCCACCATGGTGCCGTCACTGCCCCTTCGCATCCTCTAGACACTGGGTTCGGGCTGCCTCTTTCCTGCCTGCTCCTGGGCAGCAATGACCCGGCCTCTGCCCCATCCCTGTGGGGCCCCTAGCTCTGACTTCTAAGATGCTGCTTAGCCTGTGATAAACTCCTTCATCTCCACAAATACAACTTCTCTGGGCTGGGACTTTGTCTCCTTCTCTTCTGCATCTCTCTGTGTCTAAAAGAGTGCCTGGTACACAGTAGGTACCCAATAAATGTTTTTAAATGAATGAGCACAGATATTATCTTGTCCAGCAGTGTTACCAATGAAATAGGAGATTTCTGAAAACCTGGTGCCTTAATGCAAAAATATGGATTAAAAAAATTGAGGCAGAATTCACATAACACAAAATGAACCTTTTTTAAGTACATAATGCAGTGGCCTTTACTCTATTTACCACGTTGTGTGACCATCACGACTATCTAGTTCCAAAACACGTTCATCACCCTCAAGGAGACCCCGTCCCGAGTAGCAGTCACTCCCCGTTGCCCCTCCCCCAGCCCCTGGCAACCACGAATCTACCTCTGACTCTGGGCATTTGTCTGTTCTGGACATTTCCTAGAAATGGAATCATACACTGTGTGACTGTTTGTGTCTGGCTTCTTTCGCTCAGCATCATGTTTCAAGGTTCATCCAAGTTGCAGTGTGTATCTGACTTTCATTCCTTTTCATGGCTGAATAATATTCCATTTAATGGGTGTGATATATTTTGTTCACCCATTCATAAGTCTACAGGCACTTGGGTTGTTTTGAGGAATGAATTTCAAATGTCTAGGATGGAGTTGGGGGGGCTTTTGAAATGCCCCTTCCCTGTGACTTTCCCTCCCTCCCGGGCTCACCCGAGGCCTCGGTGGCAGGCCACCGGTGGGAGTTAGATGCGGGTGCAGGAGCTTCTCCAGCCTCTGTGTGAAAATGGGAGGGGAGGTGCTGGTTGCTTTGACAGTAGCAAGCCAGAAGTGTTGATTAATACTTGGAGCTTTTTTACCTTGGTGTCAACTTCACCTTCATTAAATCAGAAAATGTATTAAAAAACAGAGAGGAGCCTGGAGGGGTGGGGGTAGGCGGGGCTCTCAGGAGGTGTCCATCCCGCAGCGAGTGGTCACTCTGTAGCTCCGTCCTGGCTGGAGGCCAAGCCTCCCAAATCGCCCCCTTGGCCATGACTGTCCGGCCCACAGCCCTCCCCACGTCGCGGGCGCAAGAAGCAGAGTCACCCCGCGGGGCCCGTGCCTTGCTGCTGAGGTCGGGAGCTGTAACTGATGAGGAACCTCTGCAAAGGTCCCTGCTTCCGCCGTTCAGATTCAAGGCCGTGGAGCCAGAGTGGTGCAGTGGACACGGAATGGGGACCTCGCTGCTCCTGGACCCTCCTCCACTCCTGGCCTGCCTGGAGCCCAGACAGCACGGCCACCTGCTCCCAACGGCCTGGGAGCCGTGCCCAGCCCCTCGCAGCCCAGGCGCTGCTCCCGGCCTCCTCCTCCAGGAAGCCAGCCTCAATCCCTCCCTTCCCAGAAAGGACGGAATTCGGTCTGAGCTGAGACTTGCAGGCAGGGAAGTTGAGCAAAATCACACCTGAGCACATTACAAACCATCCTCACCACGATTGCTCCTGCTTAGACATTTGATGTCTGCAGAAGGTCCTGGAGATGGTTGCACGTTGTCACACATGGAGGTTGGGACTGGTGACAGGCAGGACTTGGTGTCCAGAGAGGATGAAGTGGGAGGGCTCTGCTTGCAGTGAGAACCAGACTGGGCCCCTTCCCTCCCTGTGCCACTCCCCCCACCTCCATCCTCACCAGGGACAACGCCTCCTCTGCAAGGCTGCTGTGAGGGGCACATGCAGTGAGGCAGTGGCT
Source organism: Balaenoptera acutorostrata (assembly GCF_949987535.1). Taxonomy (NCBI): domain Eukaryota; kingdom Metazoa; phylum Chordata; class Mammalia; order Artiodactyla; family Balaenopteridae; genus Balaenoptera; species Balaenoptera acutorostrata. The sequence continues at coordinate 4,156,732 of NC_080064.1, read as the reverse complement.
GCAGTTTACAAAGGGAAGGGGCTGTACCTCTCACTGGAGTCCAATACGATCTGTGGGTGGTGGCCACAAGCAGGAATTTCTATCTGCATCTTCCTTGGAAGGAGCGGAGAGAAGAGAAGGGTCTTACCTAAGGTCATGGAGACTTCAGGGCCACCTGAAGTCTTGGTGATTAAGTCACCTATGTAGCAAAGGTGAAGATGAAATTAAGATCTCAAATCAGTCGACTTTGAGTTGACCTGGGGTGAGCCTGACCTAATCAGGTGAGTCCTTCAATGGGACCAGACCTTCCAGAAGTCAGATGTTCTCTTCTGGCCTTGAAGAAGCATGCTGCCATGTGTGAGCGGGCCAGGTGGTTTGGGCCTGAGGGCGGCCTGTAGGAGCTAAGAGTGACAGGAACCTCAGTGCTACAAGTGCTAGAACTGGATTCTACCAACCCCTGAATGGGGTCAGAAGAGGACCCTGGGCTCCAGATGAGAACACAGCTGGCTGATACCTTGATTTCAGCCTCTGAGACCCTGAGTGGAGGATTCGGCTTTCCTGCCCAGAATCCCGACCTACGGATGCTGAGAGGTAAGGAATGTCCATTGTTGTAAGCCAGTAAATTTGTATTAACTAGTTATGCAGCAGTAGATTAACAGAAGGTAGAAGTGGTTACAGCCAGTTTAGGATCGATCTATCTATCTATATCTATCTATCTATCTATCTATCTATCTATCTATCTATCTATCATATATCTATCTATCTATTTTTGGTATGATCCTTAGTTTAGGTTTTAAATAATTTCTTCTCTCTCTCTCTCTCTGTCTTTTCTGGTTACACCTTATTCTTAAGGGATGAAATCCATGTCCTGAGTCCTAGTTCTGGGCTCTTCTGGGCTGCCCATTCTCTTTTCCTCTCACATATGGATCTGGTATCATCAAAGACTCTTGACATGTTCAGAGGGAACCAAAGATCAAACACCCTTGAATATCATTCTGGGAGACTCATTAACAAATTCATGAATTCAGGTTCTGTGTGACTCAGTGGGCTGGCAAAGTCGGCCACTGATTTATTTCAAATACGGTGTTTTCCAAGAACGTCGTTACCATTCATGATAAGTGACAGTTTGTTTGATTTTACACAAAGCGTGTTTGAAATTCACACGCTTTGCATGTTGAAACCGAGAACGGGGCTCACCTGCCACTTCCTGCGGTCAGACCAGCCCTGCCTTGGCCTGACCTCCCCGACCCCAGGGTGGTGGCGCTAGCATCACAGAACACGGACGGGAACCTCGTGCTACTGCAGCACAGGGTGCATCCCTGGGACTGCAGGGCACGACTGGCCTCTCTCTCTCTCTTCCCTTCTGCTTCTCCTCTTTATTCTTCCCTCACTTCATGGTTTTTCCTCCGTCCTTGTGGCCACCCTGGCACCTGAGTTTGTGGGTTACAGGCTGGCTGCTTGGACCAGCAATTTCTTCTCTTGACTGCAACTCAGCCCTCCCAGGAGGGGAAATCCGACTGGGTCAGGTGTGTGCTCCTGAGCTGCCTGCAGGGGGCGGGACCATGCAGAATATATGAGCTGCCAGGGGCCACTCTTGTGGATAAGGGGCAGCTCCCAGAGAGGGGGATCTCTGCCTTGTGGGCAGCCGTATCCATGGGACAGTGTTTGGGAGATGTCTGACTGTTCCACCCGCTGAGCAGAGGATCCAAGGGTCATCATGGTCAGCTCACCGGCAATCCATGGTCTGGACTGTCCTCTACTGTGTCCGCCTCTATTTGAAGCCCTCCAGAGTCTGCAGCCCTGCAGCGCCAACCGGCTAATGGAGCATTCAGAGCTGCGTGTGATGTCCAACCGCCCGCGATGGCCCAGGTCATCCTGGAATCTGCTTCTGCGGGTCTGCTTGGATCAAGTTAATCAAAATGCATATTCACGTGAAAGCGTCTTAGAGACCTTCCTTGCTGGGGAGCCAGGCTGTTGGCATGGAAACCAGCCTTCCCTCTGACCTGGTTGCTTTCCTCCAGGTCAGAGGGTGAGAGCGACCTGGCGAGAACGAGCTCGCCCCACCCCGAGGTCACCCCACCCCGAGGTCACGTCCTGACTGTCTGGGGAAGCACCAACGGTGTGATCCAGCATATTTATCTGGTGACACCGCTGCACAGTGTGGCTGGCCTCACGTCACAGGTTCTTTTAAGATGAAAGCTGTCAGGCCTTCCCTGGTGGTCCAGTGGTTAAGACTCTGTGCACCCAATGGAGGGGGCCCGGGTTCGATCCCTGGTCAGGGAACTAGATCCTGCACGCCACAACAAAGATCCCGCACACGGCAACGAAGATCCCGTGTGCCGTACTTAAGACCCAGCGCAGCTGAATAAATAAATAAATAAATATTAAAAAAAGATGAAAGCGGGCTTCCCTGGTGGCGCAGTGGTTGAGAATCTGCCTGCCAATGCAGGGGACACGGGTTCGAGCCCTGGTCTGGGAAGATCCCACATGCCGCGGAGCAACTAGGCCCGTGAGCCACAACTACTGAGCCTGCGCGTCTGGAGCCTGTGCTCCCCAACAAGAGAGGCCGCGATAGTGAGAGGCCCGCGCACCGCGATGAAGAGTGGCCCCCGCTCTCCGCAACTAGAGAAAGCCCTCGCACAGAAACGAAGACCCAACACAGCCAAAAATAAATAAATAAATAAAGTAGGTGACTTTAAAAAAAAAAAAAAAGATGAAAGCTGTCAACAATCAGATATGGAATCTTTATACGACACGAGCAATTCTAATAAGTGCTCTATCACAGCCAGACTGCGGGACTTCTATCTGAAATAACGGCTTTACGGAAAGCACATTCGACAAGTTGCCAAAAGTAAAAAATAATCCTGGGTATGGGAAATGACAAAGACCTCAAACAGATGTTGTCAGGATTTAATAAGTCGAGATGGATGACGGTTGAAGCGAGACTTGGGTGCGCGTCGCGGCTCCGTCTGGTGCTGTAAGCCGGAGGCCCATCCATCTCTCGCTCTGGTCCTTGTAGATGCAGCATGAAGAATAGCCAGGGATGCAGTGAGTAAACATCACATCCTTCACTTTCTGAGAGCACAGGCCCTGGTTCACTCCGATGGACACCTAAATGGAAACAGAGTACCTGGTGGGGCAGGTAAGCTTCAGCACACCTTCAACTCCTGCGCGCGGCCCCAGAGGTTTCTGGGATGAATGCCAAGAAAACGTTCACGCCCGAGCGATGGACGTTTATTAACAGTGGAAGGTTTGGCAGACCCTTCCGGCCAGTGGAGGATGCCCCATGGTCCTCTTGGCTCTTCCCGGGTACCAGCCACACTCTACCATCCTGGGTGTCCCCGCACGGAGTCCTGTACCTGTGTGCACAGTGAGGGGCTGGGTTTCTTCTGGCCCTTTTCCCCTCACTGGGCTTCAGGTCTCTCTGGGGCAGAAACCATACTTCATTTCCAGCCCTTGTGCTCAGTAGAGCACCATGCTTATGAAATGATTGTTTAATGAGACTGAGTGGAAGGGAACTAGTGCTGGGGGGACAGAGAAGGGAGACACGTCGGGCTCTGAAGTACATCTTTTTCTGTGGCTGCTGTGGTCTGAATGTGTGTCCCCAAAGTCCTGTATTGAAATCTTAACCCCCCAGGGCAATGGTGTTAGGAGGTGAGACGTCTGGGAGGTGATTAGGTCATGAGGGTGGAGCCCTCAAGACTGGGATTAGTGCCCTAATTAAAGGGACCACACAGAGCTCTCTTGCCCCCTTCACATGTGAGGGCATGAGAAGCCAGGCATCTGCAACCACGAGAGGGACCTCCCCAGAACCCAACTGTGCTGGCACCCTGATCTCAGAGTTCTGGCCTCTCGACCGTGAGAAATCAATGTCTGTTGTTTACAATCCACCCAGTCTGTGGTATTTTGTTACAGCGGCCAGAACAGACCAAGTCAGTGGTAAAATACACACAACATAAAATTTACCATTTTAATAATTTTTGAGTGTGCAGTTCAGTTGCATTAAGTACATTCACACTGTTTTGCAACCATCCCCACCGTCCATCTCCAGAACTTTCTCATCTTCCCCAATTGAAACTCTGTCCCTGTTAAACATTGACTCTCATCCCCCTGCCACCCACCCCTCTACTTTCTGTCTCTATGAATTTGACTCCTCCGGGGACCTCACATAGGTGGAATCATACAGTATCTGTCCTTTTGTGTCTGGCTTATTTCACTTAGCATAACGTCCTCAAGGTTTATCCTCATTGTAGCAGGTGCCAGAGTCTCCTGCCTTTTTAAGGCTGAATAATATTCCACTCTATGTAGAAATGCATCCATGGAACTGTATGAATGGGCCGTGAAGGTGGGAGGTGACCTGAGCAGGTGGCCACACTGCCTTTGGAGCTGGGCTCACCTGGGTTTGAGGGCTGGCGCTGCCCCTCGTAGGGGCAAACCTCGGTGCTCCCTGAGCTCTGAAAAATGGGAGCAGAGATGTACCCACCTGCCAGGGCCGCCTCAGGACACCCACATTCTGCACACGAGACCCCAAGGGGAGCTACTTTTCCTATGAAGTTGCAGGCGACCCTGGGATCCCAGGCCAGTCTGGACTTCATGGATTTTGGAGTGGAGGCAACAGAAGACTCACGGGGAGTGAAGTGGGGACCTGCCCTCCCTTTCCCAGCTGTAGACCGACTTCCACCTCCAACCAGGGGCCCCGGGTGCCTGTCCTCCTGCCGCCTGGCCTTCCCATTGGCAGCTGCCTGGATCGGCTCCCACAGACCCCCATTGCCCACCCTGGGCCTGTCTGTTCTTCCTCAGTGGCCAGACGAAGCAGCTCTTAGTGACAGGGCGTTGGGGCTAAATTAAAACCAGTGACCTGCAAATTAAGGGCTCCAAATCCCATTTCCCGCTCCACAGCTGCCTCACCATCGTCCTCTCCTTTCCCTCTTAGATTGGAGCCTGTCAACAGCCGTTAGTGCTGCCCGGTTATGAATCTGTCACACGGCAGCGGCAGCAGCAGCGGGGCTCCGCTCTCAGCAGACTGAATCGTCTTTGCATTTGTGAAATTTTTCTTTTTTAAAGTAATTGCCCATTTTACCCCCATTCTTCTTGTCTGCATGTGAATATTCTTATTTAAGGTGAAAGTGGGGAGCTATTGTCATCCCAGGCTGGATCAAGGGACCATACAATATGCCATGACAAATTGAGGTTATTTTTCTGCAAAGATGTTTTGGGGGCCTGGGTTTAGAGTCAAAGGGACCTTCAAAGTATAAAATGTTCAAAGTGCTTTCATCGGCTTTGATATGAGGTAGCGCGTCGGTTGGATCCGAAGCGGAAGGTGACAGGCTGGTATGCAGATGGTCTCTGTGTGTCCAGTCTGTTTCCTCGGGGCGCCTGGGGGCCACTCCTTGCAGCCCCAGAGTCAGAGACCAGCCCGCCTGCCCTGCGGCCCAGGACTCGGGGTGGCCAGGCACTAGGAGGGCTCTGCAGTGTGCCTCTGTGTGACCTTGGCAATGCCCTTCCCTCCCTGGGCCTCGTCCCTCTGTGAAGTGGCTTCACGAGGGCTCCTGGCTTCTCCCAGGGGAGTGTCATCTATTCCTCGCGTTAAATTCTGAGGGGAGAGGGCGTGGGTGCCTGCTTCAGTCCTGGGACACAGAGAGCTGGTGTTTACTGGCCCGTCTCTCTGTTGTGGCTTCCTTCCTAGCCTCAAGGAAATTCTCTTTCGGGATTGAGCTAAACCTTCATTGGGAAACACTTGCCAAACGGTCGCTACTCAGGCGGTGGGTTTGGAAGTCCAAGGTGGTTTAGGAAGACAGAGTTGTGCTTTGAACGTGAGGGTGGGCTCAGCAGATGGGAGGGGGGCCGAGGTCTTTGGGAAGTGGCATCTTTTCTGGACTGGGTTCAAAATTGTCCTGGGAAAGCGACCCTGCTGAATCCTTTCTCTAGAGGCCACTGTGCCTCTCCCCCGGGGCTGGTGAGCCGAGGGCCCCAGCAAGGCCTGGCTGGCTGCGGGGGGAGGGTCCGGGGTCGCGTCCCTTCTGTCCCCCACATGCAGCCCCACTTTGCCTCTGTGCCCTCCTGTTCCTTTCATCTCTCTGTTTCCTCCTGTTCCTTTGTTTCTCCATCAGACATGCTGCCAGGCCCTGGGGGCTGGAAGGTACCCTGATGCATGAGACACAGCTGGACCCACAAGAGGCCAGAGGAGGCCCCTGGCATGAACCAGAAGTCATGGCTCAGGAGCTCAGGGCCTCGGTAGAAACCTCTTCCTCAGAATTGCTTCTCGGTAGTTTCCTGGAAGGTTCCCAGAGCTTTGAACTTCAACTTAGCCAACCGGCGCCGAGCAGGACCCAAGGCCCCAGGGCGGACGAGCTGGTCCCTCAAGCTCCTGCCCCGGGGGGACTGCTGCCCACCCCACCTGCCCTGGGTGGCTCTGTGGTCCATGGAGGTGGTGCCAGTCTTGGAGTGAGAGTGGCGGGAGCAGGCGTTCGGGGGAGCATGGTGGGGGCACAGCTGTGCCCCATCCTGTTCCCCAGCCCAGAGCTGCAGCTCAAGCCTGCTTCCTTCTACCAGGAAGAACTGAGCTTTCTGAATGGACACCGCCCTTGGGGAGGTCAGCGGGATGGAACCGTGTGCCCCGTGTGTGCGTCTGTGGAAGGATTCGGGTCCTCTGGATGTCTCTCCAACTGCAGGGATCCCAGGCTGGGGGGCTGCATGCAGAGTCTGGCCCATAGAGAGTATTAAACAATATATATATATACTGGGGCATCCTGTGTTTAAAAAATAGTAAATAATTTGCCAGCATTAAAAAATCAAATCAAACTCTGTATTTCTTTTGAAAAACGGGAAGTTTCTGGCCACACTAAGCCTACATTATCCCATAGTCCCAATTGCCTGGATCTGGGAAGCAGCTGCCCCCTTTCAACTGGATACATGCTGTGCTTTCCCGCAATCACCGCCACTTCCTATAGTATCTCCCATGCTGAGCCCATGTGTCTGTCATCTAATTTTTGGCCATTTACCTGGCTGACTCTATGGGATCTGAATTTTCAACCTTTGGTGGTAGGATTGGGGTTACGGCAAGTCACCTTTGAGTCCAGTGTCCTGTGTCTGGAGTCTAGTTCTGCTGACCGCTGGCTGTGGAACCATGGACAAATCACCCAATCTTTTAGAATCTCGGGTCTTCATCTATACAATGGGCTAAATGCTTTCAACTTCAGAGAGTTATTGGGAGGACTAAAGGAGATGATAATTCACGTAAAGAGCTTAGTTGACTGCCTGTCACATGGCAATAATAATAATATTATATGTATTATAATGATATTTTAATGATAATATAATGATATTTTAATAATTTATACTATAATAATATTAAAATAATATTATAATGATAATATAATAATGATATAATAATTTATACTATAATAATAAGACATAATTACAGTGTTGTAAAAATTTATAATAACATAACATATAATAATTACAATATAATATGTAATCTAAGAATTGTAATAATAACAACAAGACCCAGCACCTACTGTCTGCTTCCCGGGGCAGGCACTGTCCTGAGTACTGGACCTGTACTAACTTGTCTAATTCTCACAATAGCCCCTGGGATGCAGGTCCCACTATCAGCATCAGTCCCTCATTTTACACATGATGAAACGGAGGCCCAGAGAGGTTAAGATGTTTGACTGTTGTTCAATAGAAAGTGGCAGAGCTGGGGTTCGGACCTACACCATCTGGTTCCTGCCTCTGCTTTCAGCGTATACAGCACCAAGTTGCCTCTGCTGCTGGGATCCAGGTCCTTCAGCTCTGACATTTACTGGAGGATCTGAGGCTTGAAGTTCTCCCAGGGGTTTTCTTGCAGCTCCAGTGGATGTTGGGTCTTGGGCTTTCTGGACAAACCCGAATGGGCGGGGGATGGTGGCAGAGTGGGGTGGCATGCAGATGCGAGACCTTGGGTAACTGTGACCTTCTGGTGGAAGCCAGGGCTCTTGGTCCCCGCTGCCCCCACCAGGGCTGTCCGGCCTCTGTTCCAGCAGCCCCCCAGCCTCTGAGAGCATCTCAGCAATAACCACAACAAGCTGCAGCTTTTGTCAGTGGGAGCTTCCAGGGAACGCGTGGGAGCCGGGATCCTTGGGTTTCCAGCCCCTTTTGTTCCTTCAAATCAGAGCTCATCTTGTCAGGAACAAAGCAGCAGCAGAGCGCTCGCTAGCTGGATTAATCCTGTTAAACAATTCACAGATCTGACGCCAGACGCCCCTTTTGAAACCTGGGGGTACGGACTGCAAGTCAAGCGTGAGTCTCACATCGCTTTCAGCGGCTCGTTGCCCGGCAGAGCTGAAGGGCCAGGGAACAGAGACGGCGGACAAGGCAGTGTTCCCGCGACTTCACTGGCCGGATTCATGCTCACCGCGAGCTCTTCTGCTTTCCTGCGACTGATGTGCAGAAAAGAGACGGACATGAAAGGGAGAGGTTGCCCCTCGCCTCCCAGTTGGGCCCCTTCTTCCCAAACCCTCGCAGGGAACAGCCCGAAGTACTCTCATCACTCCACTAGGGCCGGCGTGGGAGAAGGAGTCGGGCCGAGTGGCTGCGGGCCCAGGGCAGCGTGTCCAGGGCTTACACAGTCAGCAGGGCTGAAACTGTGCCGGACCAGATCCTGCACACCACGTAAAAGCTGATGGGTTGGTCCTCAGTTTCCCCATCTGCTAAGTGGAGACTGTAGCCCTGCTGATCTCACGGAGAGTTGAGGAGGATTTAGGAGAGTGCCAGGTGTCCTCTCAGCCAAAGGCATCAAGCTTCGCAGTGAGTGGGTGTCCCTGTGCCCCGCAGGGAAGTAGGACACGGTAGAAGGAGCCGTTGTCTCACTTGGGGCTGGTTCTTAACTAGAGGAATGGGGTGCCCTTGGGGATTATTTCTCAGAAAGAGACATGGAATTCTGGCTAAACTTTCCAGGGGTGCATGAGCCCCATGTAGGTTAAGAGCTCCCAGAATGTTCTGGGGATCTTTGGAACGTCTGTGGAGATAGCCCAGTGCCCTCAGCCCTCTTCAGGGCTACACCAAGTGGCCCTTCTGTCCTCCAGGGATGATGCTGGCCTAGGTGGTCCACACCCCATCCAGCTGGCAGGCTTTCTTCACCTGGAACACCGGCTGCTCTCGCGTCCGCATGGACAGAGCTGCTTGTCACCCAGCCCCCGTTGGCTGCCTTCTTGGGCTGCCCTGGGTGGTGGGCAGTGGCCAGGGTAGGGGCTCTGGAGTCAGAGGGCTGGGCTGAATTCCAGCCTCAGTCTGATGGCTGCGGTGCTGCAGGTGCCTTGTTTAACCTCTTGGTACAAGGAAGTGGGAATAATGGTCATTGGACGGAAGTTAAATGCACTTGTGCATCTAAAGCATTTCCCACAGCCTGGCTCAAGGAACGCTAGTGATCTCATCATCACCCCCCTTGACGGAGGCTGAAGCCATGCGTCAGAGAGTCTGTGCACACGTGTGTGCACTGGGTACCCGACTTCTGTACCAAGGGAACCATGGGGCTGTGGACCCCCAGCGCTGGTGGAGTCTCTTCTGGTAGAGGGGCTCGTGCTGTTGGCTGTGACATCTGTGTTCCTTCTGTGACATCCCTGCTGGGCTTAGTGCAGGGGGCGGTCCTCCTCCCTGTCCCCTGCTCATCCCTCAGGCAGGACCCTTGGCCTGGGACCAGGTTCTCCCGGGAGTTCTCTGGCTTTCTGTGTCTGGGCTCTAACGCCGTTTCCAGGTGGGGGTGGAGGGCAGCCAGGGCCACGCTGTCCACAGGAAGAGCCCCAAGGGCCCATTTCTGCAGGCAGTGAGAGCCCAGGCCCTGTCCCATACCCCTGACTTGAAGTTTCCACACAGACCTAAGGGCCTTGGACACACCAACCAGCCCCTGACCGCCCAGCAGAAGATCCTGAGGTTCAGGGCAGACAATAGAGACTGCCATCCCCAGGCATGGTCAGGGTAGGGTGGATGAGGACGTCCACCAGCTGGGGAACAGGGAGGACAGAGGGCTGTGTGGGCCAGGGAGCCCCTGGGTAGCTTGCTGATAGTGTACAGTCTCAGGACAGGGGAGGGGAGGCAAGGGGAGGGGAGGGGCGGGAGGGGAGGCAAGGGGAGGGGAGGGGCAGGAGGCGAGCAGAGCTCCGACAGGGCTGGTGAGCAGGCTGGGTACTGTCTAGGACTTCTGTGGCACTCAGCACTGGGTGCTGTGACAGTAGGGGAACACCTGGATGGGTTCCTGCACATCCTCTCTGTATAGGGACAAAAGAGCAACTAATGTTTACTGAGCATTTACTATGTGACACTTCAGTGGAAACTGACAACTTTTTATCTGCTCAGCCTGCATCATGTGCTCTCAGCCAGACAATTGCATAACTCTGCCCCCCAGGCATGGTGATTGGCTCAGGGATGGGCACATGACCTAAGTAGGGCCAATCAGATTCACCCTTGGGATTTTTGCTGGGGTAATGGGGAAGGAGGTTCTCTCTCTCTTTCTCATTTCTCTCTTTCCTCACCAGCCATAAGATAGTAAAAGCCAGGACCTCCTGGTCTGCTGGTGGCCATCCTGCTGCCTTGTGGGGAGAGCTTGCCTGAAAATGAAGCCAAAGCAGAGGAGTGGGGGGCTGAGAGAGGTGGGGAGATAGAGCGTGTGAGGGAGGGTGGACACAAACATACCCCCCAGTGGCATTCTCAGGGCCCTCAAGGTTGGCCCCACCCCTCAGACCTTCCAATCATGGAAGCTGATGCACCCCCTCTCTGGCCCAGCCTGTCCCTGTGGGGTTTCAATTATTTTTCCCAGGCGCTGTGCTCAGCACACGTGTATCATGAATTCCAAGTCTTGCAATTACCCTAAGGGGTAAGTTTCTTATTATTCCTGCTTTCAGAAGAGAAAGACCGAGACTAAGAGGTCTCATCACCCACCGAGGTGGTCCCTGTGGCTTAGAAGGCTCAGAACTGGGATCCAAGCCCAGGGCTCCCATTCCAGAGCCCATGCTGTGGACACACACGAACCCTTCCTCCTGACCCCAGCTGCCCGTCAGAGGCATCAAATAAGTACTTGTTGAATTAAACTCATCCTGGCTGCTGGGAATGGGGTCCAACTCCCCTTCCTTCTTTGGATTTGTGTGTCTGCTCCGGATGTGCCCGAACCCTTTGCCTCTGGCTCCTGGGCTCTCATGTAGGCTGAGGCCCTCCGCCGCGGTCCTCAGGTGTTGGGGCTGGATATCCTGCAGCCAGGCCACGGACGCTCCAGCAACACCGCGTCACAGAAACTTTCCCAGAACAATTCTGTGAGCCACTTGAAAGAGCGAGACGGGCTGGATCCCCGTGTAGTCAGCTGAGATGGAAACCATTGCGTGGAGGCTTCGGGCGCCTTGTTCCCTTTCAGAAGCAACTTCCTTGTTTGATGGGAACAGAGACGGTCCTGTAACATCCAGGTCAACGTGTTCTTTGGGGGATTTTAAAAGAGGCCAGAAGTGTGTTCTGAAGAAAGCAAGCGAGTCGGTCTTCTTGGCTCCACGTGGTAAACTCGGAGCAATTTGGGGAAGATCAGAAGCGGTTGCATTTCTTCCTTGGTCTGGGAGAGATCAAAACTGCGGTTGGCAAAGGTGATCTCATCTGAAAAGTCCCTCAGAAGATCCAGAAAAATTGGTGAGCTGGGGTCACGCGGGGGCTGGGGGCCTGCTTTCCTCTGCTTCCACCCAACTACGGGGCCCCCGCCCCCCTGAATCCTGCTGTGAGGTTCTGGGAGGGCCAGGGAGACTGTGGAAAGGGTCGTGGTCGGGGTGATGCCAGGAAGGCGGGGACGAGCCCTTGTTCCTCATCAGCCTCTCCTTTCCCCGAGGCCCTGCATCTGCCTTCAAAGGCACTCAGCTCGCTTTGTGCTGGGCGTTGAAGGGGGTTTCCTGGGAATGGACCCTGCCTCTGTTGGCCTTTCTCTTCCATCCGTCACTGGCTGGGGTGAGGTGCGTTAACCCCCGAGCATCTGTGTTCTGGGTGAGCTGGCAGCTGTGGGCGGTGGCTTCTAGAAAGAATCAGGATCTCTGGGGCAGAGAGCCCCGGGCCCTCGACCCCTGTCTTAGGTGGGGTCTCCTGAAGCAGACGTCGAGATAAGGTTGTGATTGTGAACCATTAGTAGGGAATTGGACCCCAGGGAAGGGGACGTGACCGGGCCAGGAAGGCAGTGGGGGTGTGGCCACTGACTCAGTCTCCCCGGGGAACTCCGTGTGGTGGTGCAGAAGCGTATCCTGGGGGCCCCGGAGCTCATGCGGGACCGATTCTGGCCCAGCAGGTCTGGGGCTGCTTGAATTCTGTGTCTCTGACAAACTCCTGATGAAGCCGTTGCTGCCAGCGCACCGCCCACATGGCCCAGAACACACCTCCCAGCTGTCAGGGTTTGACTTGTGTTCCCAGAAGATACACTGAAGCCCTAACCCAGAACCTGTGAATGTGACCTTATTTGGAAACAGGGTTTTGGCAAAAATAAGCAAGTTAAGACCAAGACATACTGGGTTTGGACGGACCCTAATTCAATGAGTGGTGTCCTTAAAAGAAGAAGAGAAGAGACACAGAGGGAGGAGGGGAAACAGCTACGTGAAGATGGAGGCCGAGATTGGAGGGATGCGGCCATGTGCCAAGGAATGCCTGGAGCCACCAGAAGCTGGAAGAACAAGGAGGGACCCTCCCCTGGAGCCTCTCAGGGCCGTGGAGTCCTGCCCACACCTCGATCTCAGACTTCTGGCCTCCAGATCGTGAGAGAATAAACTTCTGGTGCTCTAAGCCCTCCAGGTTGTGGGACTGTTACGGCAGCCCGAGGAGACTCGTACAGCACCCAGGGGGAGAGGGAGCTGTCCCGGACATCAGCCCTCAGCACATCCAGCTGGACCTGGGACCTGGCCGAGGTAGCAGGTGCAGATTTTCTACCCAGAATCGGTCAGCGCCGAGGGGAGGTGGGTGGGCCCTGCGGGCTCCTGCTCCCGTCCTGCTCAGAGGTGACCACATCCTTTCCTGGAGGGTGAGGGGCTGGTACTCTGGGGCTGGGACAGGCTGACAAGGGTGAGAGGAGGACTCCCCTCTTCGACTTCCCCACATGGATGTGTCACCCGCCCCTTTAGGGCTGATGGGGAGGCTTCCCGGGGAGGGATGGGGGCAGCGCCGGTTCCTAGGAGGAGGAAGGAGTTTGAACCAAAGGGCCCAGGTTGCTAACTTACGTCTCTGAGCCAAAGCTTTCTTGGGCACAAGAGTGGAATGACAGGCTGCAGGACTGAGGGCTAGAGGTGATGGGTGTCATTGCCTAGGACGGACGGGCCCGGCGCAGAGGAGGGCAAGCAGAGAGGGAGACGGAGTGGGGCTCCTCCCACCCAGGGTCCCGCCCAGCACCTTTGGGTAAGGTGAGCTCCAAGGGGCAGTGGGCCAGCCGACATGGTCCCCTTGTTTCCCAGGGACGCTGTTCTCCTGGCTGATGGAGACCATCGCCCCCTCCAGCCATCCGTTCCCCTGCCATTTCAGCCCCGGATTTCTAGAGGCTCTTTAGAGGGTCAGATGTTTGCAAGTTGGCCCAGTGCTGTTGATTTACGCTTTAGCAAGCCTTGCCTTTACGATGATCAATATTTGATTTACGCCCTGGGTTTGTCCTGTTTCTGGTCTCTTTCTAACTCATTAAATCTTCCTTAATCGAGTCTCTAACTTTATCCTTTGGAACTTATCCTTCAGAGACAGCTTCCGGTTCCCCTGGTTGGCTTCTGACCCATTTATTTGCCTTTTGAAAAAACAAAAGCACATTTGGCTGGAGCTAGTTCTGGAGGCTGGCTGCCAGGAGGGTGTGGCTTGTTAAATGTCACAGCCGTCTCATTGCCATGGAGGCTCCTTCCGCTGATTGAATTTACTTGTGCTGAAAGGGTCAGGCCCTCCCGTCAGGGGATGGGGCTGATTTCTGGAGGTGCTGAGCGGCAGTGACTCCAAGCCTCCAGGTGGTTGTTCCCGGGGTGGGTGACGGCCAGGTGGGGGTACCTGGGCTGGCAGGGCTGGCAGGGGCCTCGCCAAGCATCTGAGGCCGCAGTGGGCCCGCTTTCCTTTGGTTCTAGGCAGGTGCCTGGTTAGAAAGCTGGACCCCTCCTATAAACTTAATAATGAGGATGAGCTGAACTTGGGGAGCCAGGAGCAGGGGCTGGATCTGTCACCCGGTGCTTTATATTCACTTTCATACCCAACTCTCACAACACCCCTGGGAGTTGGACGCCCATTTTACAGACGGGGACACTGAGGCTGAGCAACGCACCCAGGTGACTTGGCAGCTAAGGGTCAGAGCAGGGATTCCCACGCAGGTGGTCTGAGCCTCTGCGCCTTGCTGCCTCCTACAGAGAGCTCTTGTACTGCATCCTGTGTGGGATGCTGTGAAACATCCCACAGTGAGCTGGACTGCCCACCACACAGCTGGTCACCCCCAGTGTCAAGAGCGCTGAGGGGGAGAAATTCTGCTGTGGGGAAACCGGCCTTGACTTTGGATGGCCAGTCCCTCTCGATGTCTGCAGTTAGCTCCGGATTTATTCATTACAGAATCTGGATGTGGTCAAATATTGGGTTGCCCCACGGAAGGGTGGTAGACTTCATAACAAAGAAAGGATAAAAAGGGGTGGACACGCTTACTGTAAGCAGAATATGCCGCTTACCTGTGTTGGGTGCAGAAAGGATGAAATTCACTCACAAAAGGCCACATGCTGTGTGATTCCATCTACATGAAATGTCTAGACCAGGTAAATCCATGGAGACAGAAAGTAGACCAGTGGCTGCCAGGGGCTGGAGGTGGTGTGAGGGGTCAGGGGGCCCCAGGAGGCAGGGAGAGGGCTGCTGAGAGCCGGAAAGCGGAATGCATTTGCCTTATGTCCAATTCTCCCTCTGATTTTTCTTCCTTCCTTTGTGTTCTAAGCTTTCTATGACGTAGCTTATATTACTTCATGTTTTTATTAGGGTGGTAAAATGATCAGTGTTTTTTCCCCCCTTTTTCTGTTTCCTGATTTTTGTCAAATGCACATTCTTAATGCCAAGAAAGGGAGCGAATAAAAAGCAAATTGTTACCCCATCCTCTGTACCCAGGCACACTCTATAAAAGCAAAGGAGGACAGGACTTGAGTCTCAGGGAGCCAAGCCCGATGAAGCAGGTGGCTCTGGCTGGGGCACAGCACGCCACCCACAGACGCTCTGCCCGCTTGGGGAGGGAGTGCCCGTCCTCCTCTGCCCCAGAGCCTCTTCTGTGGAAGTGCCACGTGAGCCGTGCTGAGGCCAGGGCACCGTGAGAGCCTGGGCGGAGCTGCCTCTTGCTCCTGCCCAGTGGGCTCTGCCGGTCTCCATCCCGGGCGGGAGGTGGGCCCTCACTGGCCCGTTCCTCCTGCAAGGGGCTCTGAGGCCGAGCTCGGGGGTGGGGAAGGAGGGAGGTCCTGGCCTGAGCCTTCTCCTCTGATCCAGCTCTCCTGCTGTTTTGTACTTTCATCCTCGTCTGGTCCAGGAGGGGTGGCCTCCCTCCACCTCCATGTCCCCTTGGCCTGGCGGGGTCTTTGTCTGCCCCAGCTGCATGTGCGGTACACTTGCCCCGCCTTCTGCTGTTCCCAGGACAGTGTGAGGAGGATGGGTGGGCACTAATCTAGGACAGGCTTCGCTCCTTAGAGGGGACCTGCAGGGCCTATCAATCACCCGAGGGCAGGTGAAGACTCAAAGAGGCTCAGGCACCATCACTTCCCAGGCTGGGGCTGGTCCACAGACCCAGAGCCCTTGAATAAAGGGGAGGCAGGGTCCCTGGAGGAAGGACCCTACTACGATGCTAAAAATTTAGATCGTTAATCTTTCTCCCAGCCCTCCCAGAGGAACCTATGACTTTTTCCAGGAGACTGGGTGCTGGGGAAAGGGAAGTAATCAGGCCATTCGGGGACTGCTGGACACTGGCTCTGAGATGCCTTGGATTCCAGAAGACCCTCCAGCCAGTCGGGGCGTATGGGGGTCAGGTGATGGATGGAGTGTCAGCTCAGGGCCGGCTCACAGTGGGCCGTGGGTCCCCCATCCTTTCTATGGTCATTTCCCTGATTCTGGAATGCAAAATTGGGATAGATCCTCAGCAGTTGGCAGAATCTCTGCCCTCTGTACCTGGAGAGTAGTTGCTGGGAGGGAGGGGCAAAGAGGCCCCAGCAGTCATTGGCCCAGACACAGGCACCAGCCAAAGGAGAAGTGCCCAGGCCTGTTAAAGAACCAACTGGCAGAAGTGAGGGCGAGTGGGCCAGAGGGGTCTGGCCTCCACGCTGGGGTGAGGGTGACCTGTGTGAGGGTGGGCTTTGGAGCTCCACCCATGAGCCAAGCCATGAGAGCTCAGAGCGCCTGCCCCCAGGGGTGGGGGATGTGCTGGGAGGGCCGGGTGCCCAGGTGGGCACCAGGATCCAACCTATCGAGAGAGACATGCCATGGAGGCTTTGGGCAGTGGGGAGGGGCTCAGGGAATCAGGCCTCTGTACTCCTCCCAGAAACTGGACTCACAGAATGAGAACCGCAGAGGCAGCTGTGATTTCTGGACCGTCCTGCAGGGTGGGGTGGGCAGTTGTGATGCCCTTTCAAGGAAGCCCATTTTGCACATTGGGGGTCAGGCTCCTCCTACACATGGGAGACCGTGGGGGTGGGCTGCAGTATAAGCCGGAGGTTAAAACAAGGACTTTGAGGTCAGCCAACTGGGTTCCACTCCCACCCTCTCCTATCAGGAATCATTAACCACTGGGAATCTGTTTCCTCATCTTAGAAATGTCAGTAACAGCAGTGACCATCTGCCAAGCTCTTGTAATGGATGCAAAACTTATTATAGCTATTTCCTTGTTCACTCACTCATTCATTCATTCATTCACTATCCAACAAGCATAGAGCATCTACCCCACACTGACCACCTTTCCAGGTACTGGGGTTGTAGCCATGAGCAAAACGGAGTCTCTGCCCTTCTTCTGATGGAAGGAGACAGATGTAAACAAAGAAATAAGAAAAATGACAGAGGTGATAAAGCATGGAAGAAAAGTAAAGCAGAGTTGGGAGGGAGGGCACGTGCTAATTCAGAAAGGGTGGTGGGGAAGCCTCTCTGATGAGGTGACACTGAGTGGAGACTTGGGCTGGGGAATGATGGTCATTTTAACCTTCACAGAAGCCTGAGCCAGGCATAGGCCTATGTGAAGTGTAGTGATTTACTGATGGAGATTTAGAATAATAAGTAGAGGGGAAGTATATGTATTCGTCCATTGTTCTGTAAGCATGAAGATTCTTCACAGAGTCTAGGCACCATCTCTTCCTGTTGAGGACCAGAAACCTTCTCTTCCAGGTCTTTACTGTTAAACGCATCATTCTTGGTTAATCTCACCTCTCCTGCCATGAGTAAAAGGCAGCAATGCTGTGATGACTCAGAGCACCTTGGCACTTTGGAGCCTGTTTGTATTGACCTAATATAGATCTTCGCAACTCTGCAATTCCTAATTCCATGTATTTAATGCTGGTTACATCATTACTCATGACGCTGCATTATCCATTGCATAGTCTGTGAATCCTGGCTTCCGGCAACTCTCTCAAAGGACCCTGTGCTTTGTTGAAGATGACCGCAAATGCTTGTCTTACTCAGAGTATGCAGGAAAATGGGAACAAAAATTTGCTCTCTGGTTCTCATGTTACATTCACCATTTGTAATTTCATAGCACAGACATAGAACAAGTCCTCTTCCTACTATGTTTTCTCTTGAATCTTTAGGCCATAATCACTGTATCCTTAGAATGAGATCTTCTTTGCGTTGAAGACCCCTTGAACTTTCAAACACCAACACCAGCAGGAAGGGTAGGAAAGGGCCCCATCTGCACAAGAAATGTCCGTCTGTCCTTGGGCAAAACCCAAGACTGACCCAGGAAAACACAATGACACCACATTGATTGGAGGCAAGAGAGAACATCAGTTGGAGAGAACTGTATGCTTTGAAGAGCAATGCCTTAAAAGCCCACAGAGTATGCACCCCAAACACCACTGGGGTTGTGTAGGAGGAGGCCAGGTGTAGAACTGAGGCTGTCATCCTTGCCAGATAGTAGTAAGGTCCCCCTTTCCTGTGGTGTCACCAGAGACAACATGGGGGAGCCTTGACTTCCACTGCCACCTGAAGCATCAAGGTGCCCCTCTCTCTCCTCTCTGGAGTGGCATTAGAGGGAGCCTAATGAAGGGTCTGGATCTTCACCATTGCCAAGAACCCATGAGGCTACACCAAGTGTGGTGTCAGTGAAGACCATGTGGGGACGGGAACTCCCACCCCTGCCCAGCAGTAATAGGAGCTCCCTTTCACCCAGTCAGGTGTCTGTGGAGGCTGGCTGCAGAACCTTCACCTGGCAGCAATGAGTCAGCACTCCTCTCCCACTTCTGCTGCTGGAGCAGCCCCAGAGAAAGCCATCTAAAACAGAAGGTTTAAATAAGATCCAGAGTCTCAACAGAATACAACAATGTCCAGGTTTCAATCAAAAATTTCTCATCATACCACGAACCAGTAGCAGGTCAAACTGATTGAAAAATGACAATCTATAAAAATCAACACCAAGATGGCAAAAATGTTAGAATTATCTCACAAAGATTTTAAAGCAGTCATGATAAAAATGCTTCATGAAACAATTAAAAACACTCTTGAAACAAATGTCAAAATAGAAAGTCTAAGCAAAGGAACAGAAGATAAAAAGAGGGACCAAACGGACCTCTTAGAACTGATAAATACAATAACTGAAATAAACAGCTTAGTGGCTGGGCTCAAAAACAGAATAAGGAATGAAATGGGGGAAATCACTACAGATTCCACAGACATCAACAGGACAATAAAGGAATAACTACAAACAACTGTGTGCACATAAATTTGATAACTTAGACAAAATGGACCACTTCCTCAAAAATCACAAACTACTACAACTCACCCAATATGAAATAGATTAATTTGAGTAGCTCTATAACTATGAAGGAAATTGAATTTGTAATTTAAACACACACACACACACACACACACACACACACACAAAAGATACCTTCAGGTTCAGAAGTTTTCACTGGACAATTCTGCCAATCATTTAAAGAAGAATTAATATCAATTCTACAAATCTCTTTCAGAAAATAAAAATGGAGAGAAAACTTCTCAGTTCATTTTGTGAAATTAGTTTTACCCTGTTACCTAAACCAAAGACAGTACAAAAAAAGAAAACCAAAGACCAATTTCTCTCATGAATATAGATTCAAAAATCTTCACAAAATATTAGCAAATAAAATTTAGCAATATATAAAAAGAATTATATAACACATCCAAGGAATTATAGGCATGCAAGGCTGGTTCAATATTTGCAAATCAATCAATATAACCCACCAAATTAACAGGATAAAGA
Source organism: Balaenoptera acutorostrata (assembly GCF_949987535.1). NCBI lineage: Eukaryota > Metazoa > Chordata > Mammalia > Artiodactyla > Balaenopteridae > Balaenoptera > Balaenoptera acutorostrata. Next base: position 4,137,357 of record NC_080064.1, on the reverse strand, counting down.
AGAAATATCACATGATCATATCAGTGATGCAGAAAAAAAGCATTTGACAAAAATCTACACCTATTCATGATAAAAATTCTCAGAAAAAATAGGAAGAGAGGGGAATTTCCTTAACTTGCTAAAGAGCATCTACAAAAGACTTACAGCTAAGCTTGAGTTTAATGTTTAAAGACTGAATGCTTTCCCCATATGATCAGTAACAAAGCAAAGCTATCCACTTTCCCCATTCTTATTCAACTTACTTCTGGAAGTTCTAGCCAGGGCTATAAGGGAAGAAAAGGAATTGAAAGGCATACAGATTGAAAAGGAAGAAATAAAGCAGTCCCTGTTTGTAGATAATATTGTTTATATAGACTATTCCGAGGAATCTACAAAAAATGCCTCCTAGAACTAGTAAATGAGTTCAGTAAGGTTGCAGAATATAAAATAAACATACAAAAATCAATTGTATTTCTGTATCCTAGCAATGAGCACATGGACACCAAATTAAAAATATAATACTATTAGAATTGCTCAAGAATTTAATATTTAGATGCAAATCTAACAAAACATGTGCAGGACTAGTATGTTGTATACTACACAATTCTGATAAAAGAAATCAAAGAGGATCTAAATAAATGGAGAAATATATTTTGTTCATGGATTTTAAGACTCAACATAGTAAAGGTATAATTTCTCCCTAAACTGATGTTTAACACATCCCCATCAAAATCTCAGCAAGATTTTTTTTTGTAGATATGGAAAGATTATTCTGAAATCTATTTGGAAAGGCAAAGGAACTAGAATAGTTAAAACAAATTTGAAAAAGAAGAATACAGAGGGAAGAATCAGTCTACCTGAGTCAAGACTAATTGTATAGCTACCATTACCAAGATTGTGTCATAGTGGCAAAGGGAAGTCATGTAAATCAATGGAATAGAATAGAGAACTCAGAAACAGGCCCACACAAATATGCCCAAGTGATATTTGACAAAGATGCAAAAGCAATTCAATGGAAGAAAGATAATCTTTTCAAAAAATAGTGTTGGAGCAACTGGACATCCAGAGGCAAAAAACTGAACGTTGAACTAAATCTCACACCTTATACAAAAACTAATTAAAAGTTAATCATGGACTTAAATGTAAAATATAAACTTAGAAAAAAACTAGGAGAATATCTTTGGGATATAGGCCAGTCGAAAGTTCTTAGATCTGACACCAAAAGCACAATCCATTAAAGGAATTATTAACAAATTGGGTTTCCCCCAAATTAAAACTTTTGCTCTGTGAAAGACCCTGTCACAAGGATGAAAAGACAAACTGTAGAATGGGAGCAACTATTTGTAAACCACATATCTGACAAAGGAGTAGTATCTCAAATATATAAAGACCTCTCAAAACTCAACCGTCAAAAAGCAAACTATCCAATAAGAACATGGCCAAAAGGCATGAGCAGATATTTTACCAGAGAATGTCTACAGATGGCAAATAAGCACATGAAAAGATGTTCAGCTTGATTATCATTAGGGAAATGCAAATTAAAACTATCATGAGATCTTCTTACACATCTTCCAGAATGGTTAAAATAAATAAAAGTGACCATACCAAAAGTGGGTGAGAATGTGAAAAATCTGGCTGGTGAGAATGTAAAATGGGACAGCTATTCTGGAAAACAGTTTGGTAGTTTCTTAAAAAACTAAACTTGCAACTACCATACGTACTAGCAATTGAATCTCTGGGCATTTATCCCAGAAAAGTGAAGACTTATATTCACAAAAAAAACCCCTGCATAAAAATGTTTATACCAGCTTGATTTGTAATCGTCAAAAGCTCCAAAAACCCAGATGTCCATCCACAGTCTATGGTTAAGCAAACTGTGGTATCCCCATACCATGGGATAGTACCTGGTCATACAACTATTGATGTTCACACCTGGACGAATCTCCAGGGAATTTCACTGAGTGAAAAGAGCCAATCCCCAAAGATTCTATGCTGTATGGTTCTATTTATATAACATTCTTGAAATAACAAAATTATAGGAATGGAGAACAAGATAGTGGTTGCAAGGAGCTATAGAGTTTGGCTTAGAGGTGGGTGTGGCTATAAAATGGCTGGATGTGGGATTCTGTGGTGATGGGAAGGTTCTGTATCTTGAGTATATCAATGTCTAGATCTTGGTTTTTTATATTTTATTGACGTATAGTTGATTTACAATGTTGTGTTAATTTCTGCTGTACAGCAAAGTGATTCAGTTATCTATCTATACATCTATCTATCTATTCTTTTTCATATTCTTTTCCACTATGGTTTACCACAAGATATGGAGTATAGTTCCCTGTGATATACAGTAGGGTCTTGTTGTTTATTCATTCTATATATAATGGTGTGTATCTGCTAATCCCAAACTCCCACCCCACCCCTCCCCCACTCTCCCCCCTTGGCAACGACAAGTCTGTTCTCTGTGTCCATGAGTCTGTTTCTGTTTCATAGATAGGTTCATTTGTGTCATACTTTAGTTTCCACATATAAGTGATATAGTATAATATTTGTCTTTCTGACTTACTTCACTTAGTATAATAATCTCTAGTTGCATCCATGTTGCTGCAGATGGCACTATTTCATTCTTTTTTTTATGGCTGAGTAGTGTTCCATTGCACGTATGCATCACATCTTCTTTATCCATTCATCTGTCAATGGACATTTAGGTGGTTTCCATGTCTTGGTTATCGTGAATAGTGCTGCTATGAACATAGGGGTGCATGTATCTTTTTGAATTAGAGTTTTGTCTGAATCTCCAATTATCTTAAAAAAGTTAATTAAAAAATATTTTGAAGGCAGTTTATGTAATAACTTCATGTTCAGCATTAGTATGTATATATAGTACAATATATATCGATATATATAGTATATAGTGCCAAGTAAGGATGTGTTGATGTATCAGAAAACTCTTAGTAGGCGCCACACTCTCCATCAATGTCAGGCAATACACAAGAACACCGTCATCCCTTGGCATCCACAGGGGACTGATTGGTTCCAGGACCCATTAGCTCCCAGCTGCTCTGCTGTTTGCCCTCCTGTCCGAGTTGGGAAGTGCTCTGAAGAGGTGGGTGGCAGCCTGCCTCAGGAAGGGGCGCTGAGGCAGGACAAAGGGGCAAGGCTCAGGCCCGGGTACTACCAGGATTCCCTGTGAGGGTGCTTCCCTGTGCCAGGCACAGGCTGGACGCAGGAGGTCTGGCCCTGCCCAGGGAAGAACTGAAGAGTGCTCCAGCAAGGCCAACATTGCACGGGGCACCACCACGGCAAGGAGGTCAGGAGTAACTGGGGGCACTAGTTAGGCCAGGAAGTCCCTCCAAACTCCCTCCCAACTGTGGCCAGAGCCATGCTTTTAGAATCTTTCAAAGGCTTTTTTACACTTAAAGAAGATTCTGGAAGTGCCTTCCTTCCTAGATCTTGGGGCCTGTATCATCCTGCCCCTGTCCACTGGGCTCCCCCAAACCTCCCCCTGCACTGGCCCCTCCTTCTCACTCCCACTCGGGAGCTTTGGACTGGCCCTGCCCCCGCTGCACTTCTGTCACTTCATTCTCAGGAACAACCACGGGTGTGGTGTTGACCATGGTGTTGTGGGTGCTGACTGGGGACAGCTGGGAGCCGTCTATTTGCCCCTCAGTGGGGACGGCTACATAATCTACGCCGTGGCCGCTCTGCAGTTTCCCACAGTGATGTTTGGGCAGCAAGGACACCACGGCCAGACAGTGGTTGGGGAGCCTTAGGTGGCATTTGGCAGGGACCCAGGAACCTAGGGGCAGAGTGTGCCCAGTGAGCTGGAGCAGATGGGCTGCACGCCAGTGGTCCTGTTGGCTGGGGGTCCCGGCTCGCGACCCACCCTGCAGCCTGCAAGGCAGAGCTTGGGGTCAAGGCTCCAGCTGGGCTTGCTTGCTCTGTGAAGGCCACGTCTGCCCACTGCCAGACTGCAGAGACCATGGCGAAGACACCAGGGGGCCCTGGAGGACACGAGAGCAGAGCAAACGGTCCAGGAAAGCCCAAGGAGCAGCCCCCAGCAGGAGACAGCCCTGGTGCAGGGAGAGGAGGGAGCGGTGCCTGTGTGTGTGTGTACATGTATGTGCATGCATGTGTATATGCATGCATGTGCATAGATATGGCTGTGTGTGCACATGCATGTGTATACGTGTGCACATGTGCATGTGTCTCTATGTGTATGCATGCGCACACACACAGGTGTGCTTCTATATATGTTCACGCACATGTGTGCATACATGTGTGTACATATATGGGCACAGGTGAGCACACATGTGCTTATGTGCATGTATCTATATGTGTGCATGCATACACGTACTGCATGTGCACACACATACGTGTGCACATGCATTTCTGTATATGTATGTGCATATATGTACATACATATACATGTGTATATGTATGTGTATATATGTGTATGCATGTGTATGTGTATATATGTATATGTGTGTGCACTTGTGCATGTATATGTATGTGCGCACACATGTGCAGGCAAAATAGGCACATGCATCCATGTGTGCATGCATATGTACATTTGCATGTGTGTGTACAGGTATGCACACACGTATGTGTATGTGTGCACATGTGTACATGTGTATATATGTGCTTATGTGTATGTACTCCTATGTGTACATCTGTGCATGTATGTATATGCATATGTATATGTTTTTGTATGTATATGTGTGCATATATGCATGTGTATGTGTATATGTATATGTGTGTATGTATACGTGTGTGTGTGTGTGTGTGTATGTGTGTGTGTATGATTTCCTAACACAAAGCCTCCTTGCCCATTAGGAAATGCAGCCCTCTTGGAATCAGATTCTGGCCCCATCAGTTTCCCCAATCAGGAACTGAGGTGGAGCAGGGGATGAGAAGGGGGGAGAACTTTTCCCCCCACATATTCCTGATACATTCAGGAGAAAAGGCATTTTGCCAAACAGGAAGAAAGTATGAGCCCAGTTTTAGAGAGCTTGTTTTAGAAAAACAGAGAAATGACTGCTTAGGAAAATCACTGGAAAGATGTACAAAAACATGTCAAGTGGTACACTCGCAGTTTGGGATTTCGGCTAATTTTTATTCGCTTCTTTTGGCTTGTCTGCCTTTTCTAAAATTTCTACAATAAACATCTATTACTTTGTAATAACAACCAAAAAGTTATTCTAACAGTTGGCCCAGAGCTGTGACAAATGTTTAGATGAGTTGCCACCCGAATGTGCGACACGCTTACTTCTGCGGATGCCCAAACACAGCGGGGGCGCGGCTGAGCCGTCAGAGATGATCACTGGCTTCCTTACTCAGCGGCTTCTCGGCTCCCACCTTCGTGCTGCCTGAGTGTTGGAGGGTCTGTCTTCTCGGGGTCCGTAGGTTTTGCTGGCCCCTCAGCGGGTCGGGTACTTGACACAGAGTCCCTCCTGCTACCCTGGCCCCCAGTGCAGAGACTTGCGCTGGTTTCCCCAGCGGGGCTGGGGTGTGCTCTGTGGCCTCTGGGTGTTAGGTGTGGTCCTGGTTTCTCAGGGTCTGGTCTTGAGAGCAGTTTTGATGTGGGCTCCTGGGCCCAATGCCTGGGGTCAACAGTGGTGCCTGTGACCTTGATGAAATCCCTTAGCCTCCCAGAGCCTCTGGTCCCTCTTACATAGAAAGGGGTCCATCATGTGCTTCCTGCGAAGGACTGATTAGAAGAATAAACAATGTACGATGCATCTAAAGCCCTGGCACACAGTAAGCACTAAACAGGTGTTGATTATTGTTGTTATTCCTGTCTGTGCAATGGGAACATTGGTAGACAGAATAATGGTCTCAGAGATGTCCAAGTCTGAATCCCCAGAACCTGTAAATGTGTTAGGTCACATGGCAAAGGGAGGATTAAGATTGCAGGTGGAATCAAGTGTGCTCATGAGCTGACTGTGACCCAGGGACAGTGTCCTGCATTATCCAGGTCGACCCACCATAACCACAGCATCCTTGTAAGTGGATGGAGGAGGCAGAGTCAGAGGCAGAGATGTGATGGTGGCAGAATCAGGGTCAGAGAGAGGCTCTGGCTTTGGAGATGGAGGAAGGGGCCATGGGCCAGGGAGTGCAGGTGGCCTCTGGGAACTGGAAAAGACCCCGTGGGACCAGTGTCATCCTTTTGAACTATGCAGGTGAGATAACAGACTTGTGTTGTCACTAAATTTGCAATCTGTGTGGCAGCGACAGAAAACTACTGCAGGTGCTCTCAGCTTTTCTCACCCAAGAAGGGGCTGGAAGATGGGCAAGGTCCCAGGCCCCCGGTACATCCTCTTGCAGCCTGTGGGTGGAGCGGGTTGTAGCAGCTGGCCTGCCTTACCTGCCTAAGAGGTGGGCCCCTTTCTTGACAGCTCTTGGGTGTGATTTTGGTGGGGTGGGGTTTGATGCTTTGGAGAGGTGAGTGTCTTCAGGCTCTTGATGTCAGAGCAGGGCCTGCCCAGTGCCTCCAACTGGATCTGGTTTCCAGAGCTTTCCTTTGCCCCCCCTGCGTCCTCCCAGATGCCTCCTTTGCAGGGGCTCCCTTGAGGGTGCAAAGGGGGAAGCCCGCCCCCACTCACTCAGAGCTGAGGAATATCTGGAAACCTCCCCAAGGCCAGTCTGTGAAGTGTGCCTGAGAAGCTCTGATGTGTGCCTGCTCTCTTGCCGTGAACGGGGAGAGGTTTGCAGCCACTCTCATTAAAGGCTCCTCTATTGGTGTGAAATCCCAGCTTCAGAAGGCTGCTGGGGAAGAGGCAGGGGAGGGGAAGCTTGCTCCGGGCGGGGGGCAGGGATGGAGAACCGGCGTGGGTATCACAGCCTGCCGCCTCCAGGGCCATCACACCTGCCCAGCCTTCCAGAGGCTGGGTCAGCAGGGCCAGGGGGCTCACCTGCCGTCCCCACCTTTTGGTCTGTCTGCCAGGACCTGGATGGCTTCCTGAGCTCTGCAGAGAAGCCTCCAGAGACCTCCTCTCCAGTCATCCTGCCTTTCCCCAGCATTGCAAGCTGACCACTCTGACAATGACCACTGGGTCCAGGACGACTCTAAACCCATTTCCTGAATTGGATAATTTAGCCTCCGGACTCTCAGTGTAGGAGGCACTATTATTGCCCCTATTTTACAGATGGGAAAACTGAGGTATAGAGAGGTGTCTCAATTCCTTCCAAGTCACACAGCTAAGAAAGTAGCAGAGCCAAGATTTGCCCTCAGGTAGTGGGACCTTGGCACCCACCTACAGAGCCCCCTGCACACACAGACCAGGGACACACTCCAGGCTGGGGAAGGGTCCAGAGTCTTGCTCTGCAGTTATAGCCAAGTGAATAAGAGGCAGCTCCAGCATTTGGTTCGCTCCAAGATTTTGAGGCAGAGCATTATTTTTAGGTTCAAAAGGATAGATATACAACGAAGAGTGGAATGCAAAGTTCAAACAGAAAACTTCACAGATGGTTGGGTTTTCGGTGGCCGCCATGGACTGGGGTCCCTGAGAGCCTAAGGTCACACCCTTTGTTGTTTTTGGAGTTTCACTGCAGGCAACAGGAAGCCCGGAATTGGGCATGAAAGCCCGCTGTGAGTGTGAGGTTCTCGGCGGGGGTGGGCCATCTTTACCTGTGTTTTTCTCGCCTGCCTGCTGACTCCTGGTCGTCTCCTCGGCCCGGTTCGTGGTCTTCCAGGGGGCTGTTCACACACTGGACGGAAGTGTCCATGGGAAGGGAGAGCAGAGGAATGTTCCTTGAGAGTTTGCAGCTCAAGGACCAGAATCCCCACCAGGGTGACGTTTACTGTTTTGGGAAATCACCTCTCCAGCAGCCTCACGCTTTCTTTTGAGGATGGGCAGGGGTAGCTGCTGGTGTACTGTCTCCAGGGGCCGGGTTAAGGAGCTGAGAACTGGAGGCTGCTTGCGGCCTCAGCTCCGCGTTGAGCCAGCAGGTAGTCTGTGCTGTGGTCTCGCTCTGGGATGGGGCTCGGTCCCTTCCCAGGGTTGGTCTGAGACTTGCTCGTCCCTGAGGGCCTGTGCGCCACCAGCATGTCACCCCAAGATCCCGAGCAAGCAGGCTCACTCACCCCCAAGGTTCTCAGGTCAGAAGCGGGATTTCTTACTGACTCATCTGTTTAGTCTGCTCAGTAATGCAAAGATGGAGACCATCGGGGGAGCCAGCATTTGCTGACGTGTGCAGTCCTTTCCCCTCTCTGAGCCTCAGTTTTTCCCCCTGTGAAATGGACCACAGGTTCTCTCGGTCTGGTGTAGTTCTAAGCATCTCCCATCCCATAGCTTCACCCAACAAATTCCCAGTGTGGGGGCTGCCAGGCAGGGTCTCCAGCGCTGGGTAAGGGCAGGCTCAGGGTCAGGAGAGCATGTCAGGACAGAACGGGCAGGACTCTGAGCCAGAGGGGCTGAGTTTATCTCCTGGCTGGGCTGTGATGAACTTAGGAAAATGATGCAATTTCTCTTTTTTTTTTTTGATTTTTTTTTTTTGATGTGAACCATTTTAAAAGTCTTTGTTGAATTTGTTACCATATTGTTTCTGTTTTCTGTTTTGTTTTCTTGGCTGTGAAGCATGTGGGATCTTAGCTCCCTGACCAGGGATTGAACCCTCGCCCCTGCATTGGAAAGAGAAGTCTTAAGCACTGGGCCATCAGGGAACTCCGAAAATGATGCAATTTCTCGTGCTTTGGTTTCTTGGATTGGAAAACGGGAGTAATGATTGTTTTTACTTCCAGGGTTGTTGTGTGGTTAAGTGCCATATTTAATCTTAATAGAAACTTTCAATAACTTTAGGTATTCTTTTCCATCAGTCTGATTTTTAGCTTTTGTTCCAACCCTTCCTGGTTTCTTGTTATCGTGCCTGGGTTTCTTTCAAGGCCCTGAGTGTGTAGGCTGTCCTTGTGGCCTATTGGAAATGTCAGCTCTGGGTACAAAGGACATGGCAATTTGTACTCACAGCTGCTGCTTTAGTGTCATAGGGTGGATGCCACTTTGCATGCCCAATTCAGAGTCAGAGGACCTGAGACACAAAGGGCTCAGGCTGTCGATTGAGCCGACATTTATTGAATGCACATTACATTGGGTGCTGGGCTGGGATGGCATCATCCATTCTGAGTTAATGGATGCTTCCTCTAGAAAGCATCTGCACTCTGCAGCGTCTCCTCCCTAACTCAACCTCTTGTGCCAAATTGGTGCCTTGACTCCCACCTGAAGCCCCTGACACCTCTGTCTGCTCCCCCTAGCTCCAGGGCGTGGTGCCCCCACTTTCCAGAGTTCCTGGGGCCTTTGCCCTCTCTCCAGTTCTTTGGCATCACTGAGCCATCTGGTCTACCTACCATGTGGCCAACAGGGTCTTGAGCCTTCCTGCCTTTGTACCCACTCCCACCTCCCCTGCCTCAGGGAGGGCACTCACGGCCTGAGGGAGAGGGGGGTCCCTGGCCTCCACCCAACTCATGGCCTCGAATCGACAGTGGGGGGTCTGGGCTCAGGGCACAGCTGCAGCTCAGGCCTGTGGGTGCTTCTGTGCATATGGCTAGCAGGTGACAATGGGGGGAGCTCTTGTCCCTGGAATGGAGAGGGTGAATAAGCCTCTAATGGGATGCTTGTTCTCCCTAAAAGGCTCTTTAAGTAGCTGGTTTGTGCAGAAGAATTTGCATGGAATTTGCAAATATTCCTGCTCCTTCAGCTCTGAGAGCTTTCTTTCTTAATAACGGAAACTTGTCGCTATTGTAGGAGCGGCACACACTGGGTCCAAGTGCCAGACGGGAGGCTTTATTTAGAATAATTCCAGATAAACAGTTCTGTGACCCTGGTAAGTGCCTGTGCTTGAAGTGTCTCAATCTCTCTCTGGTTTTGAAAAATTGTTTCCCTGCCTGGGCTGCTGCAGATGCTCGAGGGAACACCTGCCTCCTACTGTCCGTGTCCTTAGCCTCTGCTGTCTGGGGGCTCTCCCCTGGGGAGGAGTGAGATGACATTCCTGCCCAAAGTGGCAAGTGCTATGGACCCAGGGCTGAGCTAACCTTTCAAGATTCTTTGCATTCAACCCAACTGGCTGGGCTTCTCCTGCTCAGAACGAGGCTGGAGCAGTGGTATTTCCAGAGGGCACTTGGGTTGGTAGCTGGTTATTCTACTTGTCAGAGTTTCTACTGGATTCTGCTGGCTCTAGAAACCCTGGTCTGGTCATTTATATTAGTCTTCTAGGGCTGCTGCAACAAAGTACCACAGGCCGGGGGGCTTAGACAGCAGAGATCCATTGTCTCACAGTTCTGGAGAAATCCAGGTGTCAGCAGGGTTGGTTTCTTCTGAGGGCTGCTAGGAAGACTCTGGTCCATGCCTCTCCCCTGTGTGTATCTCTGTCCGAATTTGCCCTTTTAAATAAGCACACAGTCATATTGGACTAGGATCCACCCTAATGACATAATCTTAACTTGGTCATCTGCAAAGACCCTATTTCCAAAAAAGCCACACTCACAGGTACTTGAGGTTAGGACTTCAACACCTTTTGGTGTTGAAGGAGATCCTCTTTCTGGAAGAAGATCTGGTCCCCAGCAGGGAAAACATGGCAAACCATTTCTGGGGCGAATCTGCTTTGCAAATGATGCTTGTGTTGGGGGTTTTCTCACACAAGGTTTCTTGCTGACTGCTACTTCTGTCCTAAAAACAGAGGAGAGGGTTCTTCTCAGAATAAAGAAGGTTGAGAGCCAGAAACCACAGAGAAAGAGCGGGTTTTCAGAAGCAGCAAAATGAACTCGGGCTGTGGCTTCTGGTGGCCTGGGTGTTGGAGGAGGTCACCGAGAGGACACGACTGCCAGAGGTTCCTCACCCCTCCCTGTCCTTGAAAGTCCATCATTCTCACAGTGGGAGCCATTTCCAAGGACGCAGCCCTGAGAGAGTCAGGTGTTGTTAAGACCATCTGAGCCCTGTTGAGGCCTCTCTATGAACTTTTAAGGTTCAGGTGGGCAGGTGTCCAAGTCAAGCCTCTTGTGTCAGTTCCCTGCTCATTGACCTGCCTCCCGCCAATCTGGGGTGTCAGTCTCTTTCTTCTGTCTCCCCTCGCCCTCTGTGTATGAGGCCCTTTTGTGAACCGACACTGGCGAACCAGGCAGGAGAGGGGAAGTGGGCCCTGTGGAAGAGGTGTCCTTGGTGGGAATCCCCACTAGCCATTGCCCTCTATGTGGGGAGGGGAACCTCTATGTCAGATGCTTGTGGATGCTGCGTAAGTACGGGGGTGCCCTGAAAACGCCAGTTGCTTTAATGCACTTGTTTGAGGAGCCATGCAGAACACGCTGTGGCAGAGAAAAACAGATGGCTGTGCAGTGGACTGGTCTCCACCATGGGCAGGTCGGCTGGACCCTGATGCCCAACTAGAGGCTGAAGGTCGAGTCAAAAAGTAGGAGGAAGGAGGGGTGGAATAGGGAGGGTGGGAGGGAGGGAGACGCAAGAGGGAAGAGATATGGGAACATATGTATATGTATAACTGATTCACTTTGTTATAAAGCAGAAACTAATGCACCATTGTAAAGCAATTATACTCCAATAAAGATGTTAAAAAAAATAAAAATAAAAAAAAATAAAGTGAAAAAAAAAAGTAGGAGGAAGAACTGAGATTAGGGAAGGATGTGTGGGTGTCCACTGCTCTGCTCACTTTGGGCTGGCAGACAATGTGGGGAGCACCTTTGTTTTTCAAAGTAGGAGAGTCAATGCTCTTGTGACAAACAAGACATGATCGCGACATTAAGAGGTAGAGTCCCTGGGAAAATGATAGTGAAGGTGAGGACGTTGTGGTGATTAACAGAGAGACAGACAGGTGCCCCATGCTGTCTGACCCCAACACAAAGGAAAATTCTAAATAGTAATTACCCTAGACTTCTGATTATAGAGAATTATACCCCAAAACTCCTGGGAGGAAACTTGCATCCTTTCTCTGTCCCTTGAAGTTGTAACTCTTATCACTTCTGAGATGTGAACACCTTGGGAGATGACTAAACACTGCCCATGATTGCCTGAGACTGAAAAGAAAAAAGGGGAAAAGAGGCTATTTAAAAATGCAGACTGCTATAGAAGTCCCCTTGTTCTAAATCTAGTCTACAGCCTCCATAAGATTACTCGTCAAGGGCAAATACAAATCTTAAGTTTTCTCCACAAATATTAGTAAAAGTCTTTAGCCATGTGAGTGGGTACCTGATTCACAGTTCAAGTTTTGGAATGAAAACTATGGGGCCTCTGTGTCTGTCTGTATGAATGTTATGTATCTGTGACGTTTTTCTCCCTCCAGAAGTATTGTTAAAATTAATTTGTAAAAGTTTTATTGGACAGGCATAAAAAAATAAATTTGATATCAATAGTGTCTTTACTTAAAAAGGAAACAATTTTCTTTCATCTGATAAAAGGACAAAGTAGTCTGGGACTACTGGTCTGTTCTTGATGGGATTGTGAAGGGTTTTTCTTTACCTTTGAAGTAATCTGCCTAAAAAACAAAGATTCTGTGTTTTATCAAAATAGTTTCCTGTGCTTCATTTTGTCTTTGATTACTTAAGAAGACGGAATCTTCCCTATTAAAAGAGCCAGTTTTTTTTTTTGTTTTTTGTTTTTAAATAATCACGTAACTTCCTGTATTTGCCTGAGAAGTCATTAGTTGTCGCTTTGGTTAAATGGATAACTAAGTATTGTATTACAATGACCTGTAATCCTATTTAATCAAGTGTTTTAAATAAACTTTTTGATATTTTTGACAAGTTTCCCCAAATAAGATTCGAAGTGAAGTCTTGTTGACTTTGAACTAACTTTCGGATTTTCCAGAGGGCCCCTGGAACATCTTAATAGATGTCTTTTCTCTCCTTGTAAAAGAGAGATAGTAAACTAATTAGGCTTATTTGATATGTTAAATTACATGGGAAGTATTGTCAAACAAGAAGTGATGCTCAACTTTCTTTGGGGTATATTTGCATGAAATTCCTAAAAATCTGATATGTCCTGGTATAATGTTATCACTCATAATTTAAAAATGTATGTCACAGAAATAACCAAATTTCCTTGTCAATTGCATTATAATGAGCTCTCATCAGATCTTTAACCATGACCATTTAAAAGTTTTGTTTTTGTTTTTTTTCGTCATTTACAGACAGTTTTTGTTCTGCTCTCATGCTTTTGCAAAAGAGTTCCTGTAAAAGGGCGTCATCATCAAGGAGGTTCATGGAAAAGACTGACAAATACAGGTTTCTGATAACTAAAATCAATTTGCCTTCCTGTGGGAGGGGCAATAGTGGACCTTTCAAGTGCATCCTGAGGCTACCTGCACAGCACCCTCCTACATGTCATGGGACGGCAGCCCGAGACCTGTCCCCATCCCCCTTCCCCACATCAGTAAGACAAGCCCCTTACATTGATGATACTATGTTAACATGTGAAGACTGGCCTCTGCTGCAGGATGTTCTGCAGGCTTTGCTGGACCATCTGTGAGGAAGGGGATGGGCAGTAGGACCCACAGAAAAGTCAAGGCCCCGGCAGCTCTGTAAGGTTTCTGGGAGTTGTTTGGTTGGGTACAGTGCATGTTGTCCCAGAAGCTGTGATTGATAAGGCACAAGCCTAACCAAGCCCTAGGAACATGAAAGAGGTGTGAGCCTTTGCAGGGATTTAGGGTTTGGAGAACGTTTATTCCCTTCCTGGCACAGTGCCTCCATCCCTGGACCTGGGGAGCAGAGCAGCCCCTGCCTTTGAGAAGCAAAGACACTAGTGAAGTGTCTCTAGAGCTCTGGGCATCTCCCAAGCAGGGTTGCCATTGCATTAGATGTGACTGTGACTCTGGAAGGGGTGGGCTGGGCACTGAGGCAGAGGCACAGAGGAGAGAGGACTCCTTGGATTCGGTCCCAGCCCTGGGATGGAGCAGATGCCCCAAACACCCCCAGAGAGCCCTGGCTCCTCGCAGGGCACACGTGCTCCCCCAGGTAGAGCTGGTCACGGAGGGGGCAGCACAGCGAGGTCAGAACTTCCCTTCCTACCTGGGGGTGGGTTGAGAACATCGAGCCCCTCTGTCCCAGTTCATGTCCCCGTGTTGACGAGGTGGCAACCTGACTTACAGCAGAGGCGTGCCCTGCCCGCCAGCCCACTGTCGCTAGAAATGCGGGTGGTCCTAGGCCCTTAGAGTACGTAGACCCTTCAGATGCCCCTGCCCTGTTCCTGCGGGGGTCTGTGGAGAGGGAATGGGAGAAATTCCCACTGATGCGTGGTGTTCAGGTGCCTGGAAGCAGGAATGAACCCCAGTAGCCAGCAGGCTGAGCTCAGAGCAGCTTGGCTGTTGGTCACTCATGAGTCCTGAACTGACACTTGGGCTGCTCCAAAAGGAGGAACAATACGGCTTTGACGCTGGGAAGCTGAGCGCTGGATGATCACGTGTAAGCCCTGTGGGGTCAGGATGTGTGCAAGGACACTTGGGTTCAGTAACCGCATGGCCTGTGTGTTCTAAACAACACTCAAGGCCATTGCCAAAGGAGTCTGGGGCCATCCTCAGGTGAGGGATTGGCAAATTGAGGGCTCTAAATATGCCTTGTTTTGTCTGGATGCTGCATCTGGCCTAACCCAAGCTTTCCCGTCACCGTGCAAACCTGGCTGCCACCATTAGGGGATCAGAGAAGCTGAGACGACGTAGGATGCCCTCCGTACACAGACAGTCACCTCACAAAGGTCATGATGTGCAAGACTGGGCAGAAGAACATGACACTGATGGAGGGTCTGTCTCCCCTGTAACTGGCAAGCAGCAGCATTGGTAGAAAGAACGGACATTAAAGCAGCAGATTAAATTACCAACAGGAAACCCCCTTGGCCGGTGGACCAAGTACTGTCCCAGGCTTTAGTACATTTGAATGATCGACCAGTAGGGCCTGTTGCCCCATATGCCCGACTGGGGGCCCCACGTTGTAGAGGTGTGGAAGTGGAGGAGAGCGCCGTCCCCCGACTCTCGAGTACTCCACACGCAGTGATGCTGGGAACGCCAGGTGCCATCCTGCCTGGGACAGGCGGCATCTTCTGAGATGTGTGATGGGATGTCCCACCGGATGGGTGAGTAACGTCACACCCCTGGGTGAGGGGGACTGCTCAGTCTCCAGCGGGACCCCGTTGTTCTGCTGCCAGCCGGACCTGTAGAAACATATTGTACCTGCAGTGGAACACGTGCCATTGAGTGGAGCAGGTGGGGGGCTGGTCTGGCATATCCCACCCCCAGACCATCGTCTCCTGCTGGACAGCGCTGCCTCCCTGGCCAAGGTGTATGGCAGGTACACAGGTCAGTTTCCTGAAGCTGCCGAGCTCCCGCTCCTCCTGTTTCCCTCTGGTACTGTCACTCGGCCGCCATCTGTGTCCCCTCCATTGGCCGAGAGGACGTTACAGCTCACAAGGACCCCCTTACGAGTTCACCCAGCGAGCCTTGAATGACAGCCGGCATAGCATCCTTACCGAGCACTAAAACCTCTCTAATGAGAAAGGCTGGCCTCTGAAACAGGCTGGCCCTGGACAGCGTTGCCGCCTTGCAGGGAGGCACCTGGGCCATCACCTGAGCAGAGTGGTGTGTGTTCGTGCTGACGAGTCTGCCGATGTGTCATCTTTATTAAGTCACACGAGGGCACAAGTGACACCCTGAGTCATCCGACCCCCAGCCGAGGGGACTTGGGAAATCGGTGGTTTGGGTCACGGGGCTCTTGGTGGAGGAAACTGTTACTTCGTTGTGTTAAGCTTCGTTGTGTTGAGTTCTCTTGCCTGTACCTGTACTGTTGCCATGGCCTCTGCTTCCTGGGCAGCCGGAGAGCCACCAAGGAGTGGCCTTCAAGCCAGGGGACCCCTTGCTGGCTGCTGGGCTCGCTGCGGAAGAGGCGGTGTTGTGAGATTGAGAGAGCCCATCACGGTGGAGGGCAGGTGTTGGAGGAGGTCATCGAGAGGATGTGACCGCTGGGTGGTGACCTGCGAGCTGGACCTCGGCCATCAGAGGTTCTTCACCCCTCCCTGCCCTTGAATGTCCCCTCGGCCCACCACTCCTGCAGCCAGAGCCGTTTCCCGGGACGCAGCCCTGAGAGAGTCAGGTGTTGTTAAGACCATCTGAGCCCCATCAAGGCCTCTCTACCATCTTTTAAGATCCAGGCAGGCAGGTGCCCAAGACGAGCCTCTTGTATCAGTCCCCTGCTCCCTATACCTGCCGCCTGCCGATCTGGAGTGTTGGGCTCTTTCTTCTGTCTCTCCTCACCCTCCATGTAGGGGGGCTGGTTTGTGAACCAATACTGGGTTCAAGCCCCATCTCTGCTCATAGTACTTGCTGTGTGACTCTGGAAAACTTACTTAATGTCTCTGAGCCCCTTCCCCAATTTGTAAAATAAGGGTAATAAAATCACCTGTATCACAGACTCATTTTGGGGCCAATGAGAGCTTGTAGGCAAGTGCCCAGTGCAGTGCCTGGCTTTGCCCAGCTCCAGACACTGGGTCCCTGGGGGCTATGCTTACCCCAGCCCCCCTGGCAGCACAAGAGCCCTGGTTGAGGAGTTCGAGGTCTCACTCCTGGGCTGAACTTCTTCTGAAGGGGGAGCCTCAGCTTTCTCATTGGGAGGCCGAGCCTGGGCGTGGGGTGCACTATGGTCTGAATGTTTGTGCCCCCCCCCCCAAATTCGCATGTTGAAATATAATGGGATGGTATCAGGAGATGGGGTTTAGGGAGGTGACTAGGTCATGAGGGTGGGACCCCATAAATGGAATTAATGCCCTTATAAGAGAGTCCCAGAGAGCTCTGTCCCCCTCCCACCATGTGTGGACACAATGAGAAGACAACCAGGAAGGGGGCTCTCACCAGACACGGGGTCTGCTGGCGCCTTGATCTTGAACTTCCAGCTTCCAGAACTGTTGTTTATAAGTCACCCAGGCTATGGTATTTTGTTTTAGAGCCCAGACAGACTGAGATGGGGCGGGTCCCTGCTGAGTAGCCGGGATGGCCACAGCCACTCTCTGGGTGGTAGTGGGGTGAGGCGATCTCTCCTGGGCTTCTCTCTCTCCTTTGCTTCAAGACCTAAGGGGAAGCCTTCCAATCTTCAGGGACAGGGGGCTTCTGCCTGCCTCCCTGGGGGCTCAGCTCCTCCCAGAGGCAGCCTCAGGCCTCAGGGCTCCTGGCTGACCTGGGTCTGCTCTGCCGCCAGCAGATGCCTACCCCCCCCCCCCGCCCCCCCCCCCCCCCCCCCCATCTCCTGGAGCAGAAAACAGGGAGGGATTCCTCTTCCCTGAGCAAAACTGCTCTGGGTAAGGCCCCACACTCCCCGAGACTTCTCAAATGGCAGGACGTTTAGCTCTGCTTGTCTGGAGCTGGATGGAGTTCCAGCAACCACAAAGGCAGACAGCTCAGGAGATACTCGTCGGATGAATGAATCAGTGAAAGAAGGAAGGAAGGAAAGGCTGCAGGGGAAGAACCACTTCCCAGGAGAAAGGGACTGAGCCAGGTTCCTCCTCAACTTCCCCCAAGCTGGGTGCTGGCCTCAGGGCCAGAGGGAAGTTGGGTCCTTGCCCAGGGGAAGGGATGTCCCAGCTGCAGCTTCGCAGCTGGCAAGGGGCTTCCCGCCTGCTCCTGGGGACGTGGGCACAGAGAAGCGGTGAAGCTAAGTGTTTTCAGAGTCGGGAGCTCAGAGCTGAACAGAGGCTGCCTGGCCAGCCGTGAACCTCACCACTGCTTTCCACTGACCCCCGTGTTTGCCTGTCCAGCCTCTGCACGGGCAGTTCAGCCCCTGGGATGAGCTTCCAACTAGCAAGAGCCCAGCCCACCCTCCACCAGGTGCTGTGAGCCCAGCTAAGTGGGCGGGGCTGCCAGTGAGGAAGTTTGAGGGTGTCAGTCTGACTTCCCACCAGGTAACCATCCTGCCCTGGCTCAGTTTCTGCTGGAGACAGTCCCCACGGGGCTGGAGTGAGCGCCCGCGTGAACAGGAGCTAAGGTGAGGGCGGTACGGACCCGCTGTCCGGCCGCCCCCCTCCCTGTGGCCCCCGTGTGGGATCGCGCCTGTAGGGGAGGAAAACATCTTTTCCTTCCACCCTTCCAGGTTCATCCACTGGCGCTCCATACCCAAACAAGAGAAACGCATACAGGTTTATTTAATATAAGCTTTATGTGACATGGGAGCCTTCATAAGGAAATGAAGACTCAAAGAAACAGTGAAGCCTGAGTGTTTTTATGCTGGGTTGGATTAAGAGTGAAAAGTCATGGGGAATCGTGATAGGACAAAAGAGTGTGGGCTCAGGGCAGTGAACCGGGGAGCTGTTTGTTCAGATCCCTCTCGGCGTCCCCTTGTCTTGGGGATAAGGGTGGTCCCATCCTCCGGGTGCAGGGAGGGCACCTGTCACAGAAGGGCACCTGTGACCCGCTTCGGGGGAAGGTCAGAGGGTCCTTCCCGCTCCTGCCTTCCCTTGAGCAAGTTCAACGTGCCACCGTGCCGTGTGTGGGGTAGCGTGTCTGAACCCCGTCCCATTGCAGCCCTTTTCTCCATCAAGAAGAAGTGAAGGCACAGCAACGTGCACTTAGGTTTTGGAAGAGTCTAGACTCTTGACTGGCCCAGGAGGGAGGGGCGCTCCTGGAGATTGGGGTGGGGGAGGCCAGGGAGAGGCTGCAGTGCAGACAGACAGACGTGGTGCCCGAGGCAGGCCAGGCCTGGTTTCAGGGCCGAGTGGACCTCTGCTGGGCTGCCTGGAGGGGCTGCTGCGGGGAGGCATTGCAGAGGGGGACCGGGCCCTCCAGGCACAGAGTGGGGGCGGAGGAGGAATCTAGAACCTGTGAGATCTGGGCTCCGTGGCCGGAGGGAAATTTTAGCCTGGGCCTGGGCGGGTAGCCCCAGCCCAGAAAGTGAAGGGCTGTCCCGGAGCACCAGGCCCACGTAGAGCCCAGCAGCTGCCCGCGGTGGAGCTGCAGTGGCCCGGGGTGGGACTGTCCCCATCCGCTCCGCTGGGACGCCTGGCCTTCTCATCTCTCAGCGCACCCTTCACCCCGAGTGTCTCTGTCTCTCCCTCTCTCTCTCTGTCTCCCTCTCTCCTTCTCCTAGTCTCTCTCTCACGTCCTGAAAAGCAGCTCTAATTCCCTTGTAGAATCCATTATTCACTCCCTTCCTTCCCTGTCCACTGAGCCGTGAGCCCCTGGAGGGCAGGGATCGTGCCTGGGCCGTTCACGGTTCCTGACACATGTGCTGACACACAGCAGGTGCTCAATAAATCCTTGAGGATCGCCGTGAGTGCCGGTTGCTGTACCGCCAGCCGTGCCTGAGGGGACCCCACTGGCCCTGGCGGGCCCGTCACCCAGGTTAGGGGGAGGTGATCCCGCTGGCTGGCAGGCACGGCAGTGGCTCCCATCGCACGATGGTCCCGGGGAGTTTGCCCCAGGCCTGGTGGAAATTTCACGCTGCTGGAGGGACCCAGGTTGCCAGTCCTGCCGGCCGGGACTGTGGTTCCCTGCCTGGGTCCCGTCCCGAGGAGGGCTCCGTGGTGACCCCCACCTTCCATCCTGGGGGGCTGGTCAGGAGCAAAGGCCCAGCCTGCGGGTGGGGGTGCATCCAGGACCCCCTCCCAGGCAAAGTCAGAGGAGGGTCTGAGTTTGCATCACGGTCCAGATGCTTCCAGGGAAGGTTATTCAGAATCCCTGCAGCTTCGGTTTTCTCATCTCTAAGGTGGGGTCAATCATAATAACAATAGTGATAATGATACTTAGAGTAGCACCAGCTTATGTGGGTTTAGCGGAGGATCGGGTGACCTGATGCCGAGTCCCTGGGTTGTCACAGACACTCAGTAAATGGCAATTATTATCCCCTTTAACATTGTGATTGTGGCTCTTGTTAGGTTTTGGGGGCGGGTGGTGGTTGGAGCCAGAGTGTCAATTGCTGATGAATGTGAACCTCAGAGGCCAGTGCTGACTCCAGGCTGACCCGGGAGGGATCAGCCCAACGCCGGGGGGAGCAGGCAGATGTCCCAGGGCTCTCACCTGGCCTCCATCGCAGAGGGAGTCGTGCTCCCACCATGGGGTTAAACCACCCTCCGAATCCAGACTCTGAGCTCCTTTTCGCCATGGCAAGGTTTCTGGCCTTTCCAGGAAACTTAGTAGCGTTTGCGAGCCTTGTTGACTTTGGGAGGAGCCTTTGCATCTGGGCCCTCAGCCGAGTGCTGGGAGCCTGGTCCCTGTCTTTCACTGAGTTTCCCAGCAGAAGTGCTCTCCCTGGCTGGGGCCCCAGGGTCTCCGAGACACTGCAACCTCCAGCTCTGTCTGGGGTCCTGCTGATGCCATCTGGCCCCTCTAGGTCCCTGGGGTTCAGACATGGGGGGCGCCAACTGGCAGTGCAGGCGGCCTGCACTGCACCCCGCTGCTGCCCATCAAGAACCCCCAGAGGGAGCGTGGCCTGACTGGTCAGTGCCGTCCTCCCCTCCCATTTTCTGAGGACTGTGCTTCTTTGAATGGTTGCAATATCCTTCAAAGCGATTCAACAGTGCAGCCCTGGAACCCACATGGGGACCTTTGCAAGGGCCTTCCCACCCACTCATGCTCTCTGGCTAGCTCCCCTGGGCCCTGGGAGACTGTTCTCTTTCGTTCACCCCATCCCCAAAGGCTCAAGATCCCCCAGGATGAGCAGAACTGTGTCCCCAAGTGTGGAGGAAGGAGCTGGTAGGAGAAAAACCCCGGGGGAGAAGCAGGCGTTCCAGGGGTCCATCTCACGCAGCCAGAGCAGAAGTGGAGCAGGTGTGCCGGACGGGGCTGAGGTCAAGCCGAGTCCTGGGTGGAGAAGGAGGGGCAGCTCGTCCCCCTGCTGACCACCAAGGCCGCCTCGAGGGGAGAAGGGTCTCTGGAAGAGCCTGGAGGGGGCCCACGCACAACCCTCACTGAGCAGCTCCCACGTGGGGCTCACAGTGAGCAGCCCATCTGGTTCTCAAACAGCCCGTGAGAAGTTGCTGCTTCCATCCTATCGACGAGATGGGGAAAAGGAAGATCAGGTGGAGGGGACCTGCCCAAAGTCACACCATTAGCAGACTCTGTGCTCTGACCCCTGGATCCTTTTCCCTCCCTCCTCCCTCCCTTTCCCCATCAACCACCTGAAGAGCCCTCTCGGTGCCCATCCTTCCTGGAGAGGAGGCTCTGCCTGGGACCTCGGGGACTGCGTGAAGGTCTGAGCCTCAGAGCCACTTGGTCTTGTCTCTCTGTGGCTCCCCTCGTATCTGGGTGACCCACAGCCCTGGGCAAGGGACGGCCACCTACTTACCCAGGCCAGCCTGTCTTGACTTCTCCGTGAGGGACGTGAAAAGGGGCAGAGGGAGGCTGTGGTCCCCACCCAACGGCCTGGGTGCCGCCCACCAAAGGCACATCTAGCCAAGCGGGTAGGGGTGGCCTTGGTTCCCCGCTTTTGGTAGGGAGGTGGGAACCCCAGATGTCTCCGGTCTCGGCAGGGTTCCGTGTGGGGCTGACGTGGTCCTGGGACCCTAGGAGGCCAGAGCCCACGGCTCCCAGCAGCAGGGGCCTGGGTCCCAGGACCACGGTGTGGGCCCTTCAGAGCCTCCTCCGGGCCCCGAGAGCCCCTGCTGGCCCAGGTCGCTGCGGCACAGGACACAGAGGAGCTGCTGGCATCACGCGGCCCCCGATGGACAGCTTCGCAGGACGGGCCGAGACGGGCTGGCAGCCGCCCGTGTCTGACTCCCCTGCGGAACGGCACTTGCTTTGCACGCTGCTCCCGCACTGTTTGAATTGCAAGTCCTCTTACTTGGAATAACACTGACTTGCACATTTGAGTAGTTCAAGCAGGGAAAATTTAATCAGATGCCAACTGAGTAAATGCCAGGGGCTTCGAAAAAGAAATTTAAATTGCCAGGTGGATAAACGTTTGGGTAAAAGGACCCTTCTCACGGCTGCCACTGTGGCGGCTCTGTCTGCGCCTGTCTGCTGGGTGCTGCTCAGGGTCCGTGTCGCAGCGCCGCGGCCAGCCCTGTCTGTGCGCAGAAATCATGCTGCAGAGCAAACTGGAGTTCTGGGCGGTTGCTGTGAGGGTGGCTCCCGGGTGCCTGTCCTCAGGCAGCACCAGTGCCAACTCTGCTTTAGACAGTGCTCGGGGTCTGGGGTCCCTGCCTGTGGTCATCACTGGCCCCAGGGCTTGGGGTGGGATGGCGGGGCACTTCCACATCTCTGACCCTGCCTGGGGTCCAGCCTGGGGTCCTGTGCCTGCAGAAGCATTTGCTGCACTGTGGGAAGGACCACAGGCCACAACCCACTTACCGGTGGACAAGGCAGCATCTCAGTGCCCAGCAGATGCTGGGGTGCTAGTTGGTTTCTCTCTTCACTCCTGATCACCTGAAAAAGGTGCTAGGTGCTGGCTAAGCTGCCCCACCTCCTGCCCCACTCTGGCACCTTCCCAGGAGGCTCTCCTAAGGGAGGCCCTGGAACCAGCACCTTCTTCCCTCTTTGGGGGCTGGGAGGAGGCCCGCATCTCAGTGCAGTGCCCCCTAGCTGCCACCAGGGGTCACCAGGCCCACGGCAGGCTGGAGGGTGGACGCTGGTGGCTGGGAGCGGAGTGCGGGGCAGGGGCAGCGGCAGGCAGCCAGCGGCAATGGGGGTGCAGGCGTTGGTTGGTGTCTTGGAGGTCAACCCAGCCCAGGCCAGCCGAGCTGTGGGCTTTGGTGGCCGGGGTGCCCTGGGAGATCAGCTGTCGTGCCTGAGCTGCAGGTCCTGGGACCTGACGCTGGTGGAGACACGAGGCCCGGCACACTGCTCAAGGGCATGGTGGACTTTGGAGTCATTCCAGGATGGCTTTAAATCCCGTGTGGACTTGGGCCACCTCCTTAACCTCTGCAAGCCTCAGTTTCCCCACCTGTAAAATGGGAGAAATGATGGAAGTGTTGTTGGAAAGATTCAGCGAAGTGCTCAGCCCAGGCCTGGTGTCACACCATCACTCAGCAGACGATAAAGACGGTTCTTACTCCCGTCAATAGAGTTTTCAGAGGGACTGTCCTTTCTGTCGCCATCTCCTCCAAGATGCTCTGTGGCTTCTGCTTGTTTTTAATGTTCCGAATCTCCTGTTGATTATTCCTGGGGTTTCAGCCAAATAAGCACTTCCAATTAAAGCTCTCGCCTCAGCTCAGAGTTGGGTTGCCATGGCGACAGGAGCAGGGATTTTAGTTCTTCCCCGGAATGTACACACATGTGTGTGAGAGTCTTCGTGTGGGTTTCTGCCTGTGTGTCGAGTTGTTACCAGTGTCACTCCTGCGGGGCCTGGAGCTGGCAGGTGGGTGGGGAGAGGGAGGAAGATGGGGTGTCAGGCGTGACGCGGAGGCCCCTTCAGCACGGGGGAAGCCTTTGCCCGAGTGCTCGGGCCAGTGTTGGGAGGAAAATGTGGATTTCCTCGTGCAAGCTTGGCCTTCCTGGCAACGGCCTCAAGGCCCCTGTCCGGCCAGGCAGGTGGGAGAATGCCCAGGTGGTGGACGCCCCTGCCCAGGTCTCTAGAGCCTCCCAGGTGTGTGTGTGTGTCTGAATGTGCCTGTGTGCCTGTGTGTGTGTATGTCTCAAGCTGGCTATTGGAGCTGAATCTCAGACAGAAAGTTCTAAACTCAGCTCCTCAGCTCTGGCTGGGGGTTGAGTGAGGTCCAGGGAGGGGCTGAGCCAGAAGCAGAGACGAGAGGCTCGCTCTGACCTCTGGATTCTCAGAATTCCAGATGCATCAGCATCAGTCCTCGTCTTCAGCACTGCAAGTTCTTGGAAGGTAGGTTTGTTGCTTCATGTGTGGGTTGGCTGGGATTTTTTCAGTTGAAAGCGTCAAAGCAGCTTGTGCAAAATTAAATAAACAGAAGGAGAAAAGAAAGAACGTATGTGCACACACACGGATACACGGGCACACCCATACAAAATCACACGTGCTCACACACAGACAGGAGGTCATACACAGACTCACACACAGAGACACACATACACACACACACACAATGGGGCCCAGGTGCTGGGAATCCCTGCTCATCCAGTTGCCTGCACAGCTGGATCCAGAGTTCTGACCTTCTCCACGTCTCAGCCCCACCCAGCCTTGGGGGAACCTCCCTCCCAGTGGTGGGAAATCTCTCACAGGGAGGAGAGGTTTCCTCTGGCCGAGCTGAGGAAGCAGATCTCAGGGAAGGATCTGATGGGCCTTGCTGGGTTGTGGCCAGCCCTGGACAATTATTGGGCCTGGGGCAGTGGTCCTGGCCTGTCCCAGGTCTCCTGTCTCCCAGGGTGGGACAGTGAATGTGGATGCACTGTGCCCAGGACCACATGGGGACGGGGTGCTGGCCCCAGGGTGCGTGACCATGAGCATGGGAAGGGCTGCCTTCTCTGTGGAGTGGACACTCCTCATCCAGGAGGGGGCTTGATCTTTTGCACACGCTGTGTGCCCAGCAGAGCTTCGGTGTCGAGAGCGGCTGTGGCCCCTCTCCACCGGCTCTGCATCTGTGGAATCAGGGAGGCCGAGGGTGATGGGAGCTGGTCTGGAGGGACCGACTGCCGGCTCTGGGGGGCCCAGCAGGACCGGAGCCCTCGTGCAGAAGCCAGAGGTCATGCAGAATCTGGCCTCCTCCACGCTCTTCCCTGGGAGCTGGGATGAGCATCTCTGGTCCTGAGGAAAGAGTGTCTGTGGATTTGGGGACTGGGGGTAGAAGAGCCAGCCTGCCTCGGGGCTGGCTCCATGGGTCAGCTGAAGGGGGTCAGGCAAGGGGCTGGGCAGACCACGACCCCCAGCAGTTGTCACCACACTTGCCCAGAACCCACTGCTCCCTGGAGGCTCTGAGGAGCTGCGGGCAGCCCAGGTGGCCTCTGTCCCTCCTCTAGGCTGTGATTCTGAGTCTGGGGACAGTGTCCCATCTGCTGCTGAGACCACAGAGCTGGGCCCCCCGGG
Source organism: Balaenoptera acutorostrata (assembly GCF_949987535.1). Classification (NCBI taxonomy): domain Eukaryota; kingdom Metazoa; phylum Chordata; class Mammalia; order Artiodactyla; family Balaenopteridae; genus Balaenoptera; species Balaenoptera acutorostrata. The sequence goes on along the minus strand of NC_080064.1, from coordinate 4,112,489 downwards.
GGCTCAGTGAGGATGAGGACCCCGGCTGACGGCAGGTCCACAGCCGGCTTCCTGCTGGGAATGCAGGCACTCCTCCTCCTCCCGAAGGTGAGGTCAGCTGGCTGGGGTGGCACTGCAGGCAGAAGGGGGGGGGTCACCGCCCTCCTGGAATTGGCGACGCCAAGCCCACCTCTTCTCCTTCCCCGGGGGAGGGGCTGCTACAACCCCGCTGATCTACGAGCCTCCCCATGTGGCAGGCACTGTGCAGGGCTCCTCACTCCATGCTCCCACGTCACCTTTGTGGGGACCCCGTGGCAGTTGTGTTATCCAGCCTGCAGGTGAGGCACTGAGCATGAATACGTTGCCCAAAGTCCAGCAGAGCAGGCAGTGGACTGGGGCCAGGTAGCCAGAACCAACCATTGGGCTTTTCTGCCTCTCAGGGACCTTCCTGCCCTCCTTGGGGCCCAAACAGCACCCACGCCTCGGGAAGTGGGCAGTGGAGGGGAGGATGCTTGGATCCTTTCCCTGGATTCGGTGCTCCTGAGAGAGACTCCAGCTGTCGGTGGATACCCACCGCCTCCCACGTGGCTGGAGCCCGAGGTTCCCACTGCCACCTCCCTTTGTTCCATTGGAGCCCAGAGAGGGAGGGTGGAGAGGGGCCAGGGGAGGGGGTCGTGGGCAGCCGCAGACGGGCGTGTGCAGGGCCAGAGGGACGGAGACTAGGATGTCCACGTGCCAGAAGCCCCCCCTCCGGGCAAGAGGTGAGCCCACCTGTGGGGAGGCGGGGCTGTGGGCCGCCTGGGAAATTTCCTGCTGCCTGTTGAGTGGGGCTCCCCTTGACTTCCTTCCTGCCGCTCATCCCCTCCCTGCCCCCAGCCAACCCCCCCAGGACCTTAGCAGGCAGCTCAGAACCGCGGCTGAAGCCGCCCTTGTGCCTGGCCACGCTCACCAGCTCTTGGTCCTGTACGAGGCACAGGCCCATCAGAGGAAGGGCGGGTGCTTGTCCTTGAAGGAGTGGGTGGCCAGAGAGCGGGGCCCAGGCCAGCAGGTGTCTGGTGAGGAGGCAGGTGGGGGTCCCCAGGGCACAGCCAACTTTCTCACCCCCGGGATGGAAGACTGTGCCCGCCTGTGCATGCATGAGTGCCTTTGCACACATGTGCCAGTGTGCATGCGTGTACGTTCTGCGTGCAGTGGATGAACGGAGAAGCTTCTAGGAAAGGCCTGTGGCGGAACTTCAGCTGCTCACCTACTTCCCCTCTCAGTCTTTGCCTCACCTCTTTGATTTCTGTGGCACAAGCTGGTTAATTGGTGTGAAGAACCGAGAACGAGAACTCTCCAATTAGTGAAGAGCGACTGCAAGGAGCTAGAAGCTGGAAGGAGCCTGGGCCTCTTGGGAGAGGGTCAACCAGAGCACCACCTGACCAGGGGCGTCATCTCAGATTGCTGCCTGATGAAGCGATAACTTGGATTTGTGTGAAGCCACTAAAATGTTGAGGTGGTTGTTACAGCGGCTGGTCCATCCTGACTAATAAATTCCTAAGATTTTCCTCCTTAAGACTCCCGTCCTGTGAGCCTCTGCCCCAGTGTGTACCTGGCCAACTCTTCATCATCTTTCAGGACCTAGTTGAGGTGCCACCTGAACTAGGCTAGCCTTTTTTGGGTAGCCTTCCCCGGTCTTCCGGAACTATCAGGTGCTGGTTCTCTTGGTCCCAACATTCCCTGGATTTACCTCTGTCATTGTGCTTACCCTGTGGTACCATAAAGGTCTCTTTACTTGTTTCTCTCTTCCACAAACCTATGGGCATCTTGACGGGTGGAAGTATGTCTGTGTCCTCAGTGCCTGGTATGGTATTGGATAGAGTTGGTATTCACTGTGTTTTTGTGAAGCTGGAAGAAAGAAAGGGAGGGAGGGGGACGGAGAGAGATTCTCTGGAGTCTTTGGGTCCTTCTCTGGAACTAAAGTTACAAAACAAAGATCAAAGTGTTCCAAATGACCCACATATATACTCTGGGGACACAACTGGGTTTCTGTTAAAAACTAGCCTTCTCTCCCAACACCATCCAGCCATGAAGAGGTTAGATACCTTTCCTCTGAACCATTCTCCCATTTATAGGTTTTCTCTTAGTCCTGACTTAACCTTTGCTTTTGTTATTCCTCTTTCTTTCACCTCTCCTCCATACATCCATCTATCTTTTCCTTCCAAAAAATGTACTGTATGCCAAGTGATGTTCAAAACATAAAAACTATTGCCATGAAAAAAACAGACCAAAATCCATGCTCCTCTCATGGAACATAATCTATGTATCCAATTATCTATCTATCTATCTGTCTATCTATCCATCCACCCATCCATCTACCCATCTCTGTATCTATGTATCTATATCTATTTATCTATGCATCTATGCATCCATCCATCTATCCATCCACCCATCTATGCATCTACCTATCTACCTATCTATCTCTCTATCTATCCAGCCTAGAAGTGAAAGCACGTGACTTGCTTTGGCCAATGAAATATGAGTAGGGGTGAGTGATGTGTGTCACCACTGGGCAGGAGTTTAGAGGCAGTTCTTGCTTTGCCATATTCCTTTTCCTCTGCACAGAGGTTGGCACATTCTAGGTGTTTCCTGCTTTGTCGACGTGGGCCCTGGAGTGAGGAACACTATGGCCTGCAGACCACCCTCTCCCCCAGCATAACAACCATACTCCTCCAGACATGTGGTATAATAAAGGATCAAAACTTTCCTACGAGCCATTCTGGTTGTTGTTTTCTGTAGCACACCCTGGCCTCGCCTGGCTGATAGATACAAGGTGACAGATTGTGTTCCAGATGGTTATGCCAGTTTACATACCCATCCTCAGTGTCTCTGAGTGTCTGTTTCACTCTGCCTTTATTGGCCTGGAATAGTATCTTTCTAATTTACTAAAAATTTTGACCAGTTTGAAAGGTGAAAAGGAATCACATTTTAATTTCCCTTTCTTGGATTAGTAGGGAGGTTGAATGTACATGCAATGGTCATTTGCTTCTCTGTTTTCAGTAACCGTTTTTATGTGTGCCTACTGTGTGCTGGAAGTGTTTCTGAGAAGTTCTGTTTAGTCTGACCCAGAAAAAATCAGGGGTAAGTTTGAGTTATAAGCATACAAAGTACTGGGAAGGAAATTCCCTTATGAGATAAAAATGTACCGTAGGAAATTCCCTGCTGTGGAAGAGCAGGTTTACAGATAGCAGAGGGGCTGGACCTGTGAGGGCAGGTGGGGACAGAGAGCAGAGAAGGTTGTTCCTAAATCCTGGAGCTCCCTGTAGAGGTTCCCCTCCTGGCCGCTTCCTGGAAGGCACATGAAAAGCCTGGTTTATAAATATCCCCTGTTTTGCCTCTGTTTCTGGTCCCGCACTTCTACAGGGGCTACAAGTGGTGGCAGGAGCCAGGTGGGCCCCTGCGTGGCCCCTCTCTGGCTTGCCCTGTGCTGAGCGCCAGGCTCTGCCTTCCGACAGCTGCACTGGGAAGCCTGGAGCAGACTCGGGGCCGTTCATCACAGCAGCTCGTTATCTCTGAGCTTATATAAGTGCCTCCCAAGGTCCCTTCTCTGGCCCAGGTCTTTAAAAGTAAGCTGCTTACATAACTGCTTCGAAGGCACACTGGAATTAATTTCCAACATTAAATTTGCTTTAGGAGGAAGTCTACTAGAGACAAATGGGGAGTGGGAGGTGGGCTCCAAGGAGAGGATGCCCTCAGCCCACAGCCCGGCTAAGAGCTAGGGGCTCCCTGGAATGCTGCTAAGTGGCAGTGGTTGGGAGAGGACCCCAGGATTCTGCGTCTCCCCCCACCTTTATGCCACGATAAATTAGGTAAATTTCTCTGGCCCGTAGAAAGAACCAGATCACGCAGAGGCTTTCCGCCACCAGGGTGATGGAACAGAGGCAACCGGGCCAGCCATGATGGGGCAGGAGGCCGGGAGCCCCCTCACTCATGAAAGAGACAGGTAGGTGGGGAGGGGGTGGGGCTGGCAGGGCTGCGGCTGCCCTCCCGGGTGGCGGACACCTCGGTGCCAGAGAGGGTCTCCCTCCAAGAGGGTCCCCCCCAAAGCAGGACACCCAGTGGGAGGAAGGGAACATGTGAATGGCCGCAGGGTGGCCCTCACTGCTTCCAGATACTCCGATCTGTCTCCTGGGTACAAGGTAACGGCTGCCCCCTTACGCACACTCAAGCCCACGGTGTCATCACTTGTCTGAGCTGACCTGGCTGGGATCCTTCCTAGAGGCCTGGACAGGGCTGAGCGCCAGGGGTCCTCACCGGGCCCAGGGGGTCTGGGCACCAGCGTCTTAGCCCCTGCGATCCTCTTGGCACGCTCCAGTCTGCAGGGAGCTGAGCGCCGGGCAGCTGATGTCCAAGGGCAGTGCCATCTCCAGGGTCCTCCGTGGACAGAGCTGGTCCCGGGCCTCACCCAGCTCATTAAAACACTTGATGATGATCACTTGGCATTTTTCTTGCACAGCGATGTAGGTTCAGGTGCTGGCATGAACTTCCTACCCCAGTGCTTGCTACCTGGGCCTCCAAAGCTAAACCGTTGAGTCCTACTTTGTCCTGGGAACTTTCCTGATCTAATTTGACTGACTCATGGGTGCTTTTAATTGCTTCATGACCCAGGAGAGTCCTCCAGAAGGCCCAGCCTTTGAGAAGCGGCTGGACGGCCAAAGGATGTCTGCTTCTCCACTCTGGCTGGTTCTACTGGTCCCCTTGGAGCTGGGAAAGCCCTCGGAAGAAAGGACTGATGCACTGAGATGCCTGGTGTGTGGGAGCACGAGGGTGGTGTGAAAATCATGAAAGCTGCATCCCAGAGACAAGAAAGACAAGAGATGAGTGAGATAGTGAGTTGGAGAACTCAGTGGAAGCCAGAACTCAAGCAGATGGGTGTCTGAAGATGGAAACTTCAGGGACTTGCAGGAATCTTGGGAGGGCACAGGACACCCCACAGGCATGAGAGATGTACTGGGGTCCATTTTGACCAAAACTCAAGGGACAATGTGCTCCTGACGTATACTTGGGTGACCTGTGAGTCCCAGGGCTGTGGGATTCCCAAGGCCTCACCTGGCTTACCTGTGGACCCCAGAGGCTGCAGAGCACCAGCATGTGTGTGTGTCGGGGAGGGGAGTCCCCTGCCTGTCGCTTCTGGTCCCAGATCAGAGTGCATGCACGTGCGCGCACACACGCGCACACACACACACACACACACACACACACACACACACACACACTGCTGGGCAAGCCCTCAGGTTTGGGTCCCAGACAGTGGGCTGGCCTGCCGGAGCAGACAAAAGCCAAGGAAACTCCCTCGCCGGACCAGAGGACAGGACAGGGGACAGAGAACTGGCCGGGGTCTCTACTGCTCTACAAGGACAGAGGCAGGCAGGAAGCCTGACAGTTTGCTTAAAAAAATCTTTATGTTTCTGAACCCCCAAACCGAACCCATCAGAAAGCATTGCAATGAAAACACAATCCCCGGACAAACCATGTTTTCCGGAAACCAAGCCTCATCTGGGGCAGAGTGGGGCATCTTCCACGTCCCCTGCAGGCTGCCCCAAGCTGCTCTGAAAGGGGGGCTGGGCGAGCAGAAGTGGCCCGGCTGTCGGGTCATTTAGACCCTTGGTCAGAAGCTCACAGCCCCTGGGGCTGTGTCTTCCTGGAGAAGGTCACACGGTTCTGCTGGGGAACTTGTTTTCCTTTTAATTATTCAGCACACGTGCCGTGTGGGGTGCAGGTCCTGCGAGCGGAGACTGGATGTGAATAACCTTTCATGCCAGCAGAAAAGCTTAATAAGGTGACATTAGGGCCCAAGACGCAGCAGGACACGGCCTCTGCAACTTAATAGCCCACCTAGAGACAGCTGCTGGAGGATGCATTTATTCTGCAGCTCGCAGGCCACCAGCCCAGAGCCTGTCCTGCTCAGGGTGGGAGGTGGCATGAGGGGCAGAGCCCCCCCCGGGGCCAGGATGTGTTCTGGGGCCCACAACCCTTTGAGGAGCAGCTGGGGGCAGCCAGGAGGGCTGGTGGCCGCGTCCTGCCTCCCCCATCTTCTAGAAGCTGGCTCTCGGGCAAGTTACCTCCGTTCTCTGAGCCCCCTCACTCGACAGGTGTTCGTTGTGTCCAGGCGTGCTGGACACTTTCTATATGTGTGTCCTCTCTGTGCAGCGACATGGAGAGTCCCGGGGCCCACGGCTGCTTCCAGATCATGAATGCATCATCAGGGCCCCGCACCTGCAGGCTCTCAGCGAGGCCGCGCTGGCTGGTCCTTCCTTCACTCACTCGCTCACACGCCATGTTTTTCCTGGGTGTTGCCATGGGGAGCCCGAGGCCGGGCACCGAGGGTGTGGGCACCTGTAGGAGAGTCTGGCAGGTGGGCACGGCAGAGGGGTGAGCGGGCTGCACGTGGCACCTTCCCCACGCTGAGCTTTCCAGGACCCTGGGATTTGGCTGAAAAGCCCATCTTTGTCCTCAAGAGCGCCTGGCCTTGACTCCTAGCACCCCCTCTCTCTTTCCTCCCTCTCCCTCTCTTTTCTCCAATAGTTTTTGAGCAACTGCTGGGTGCCAGGTGCTCTTCTAGGTACTGGGGATCCAGCAGAAGACAGAAAAAGTCCCCACTCTGCTTGCTACCAAGAGGGGCCCGGAGCCGGGTGGTAGGCCCTGTGCAGAGTGCCCCTCAGAGTCTGGGGCTCCTGGGGGCCCTCCAGGGTTCTGGCTCTCACAGCAGAGGTCGGGGCTCCATTTCCTGCTGCAGGGCTGGACAGGACCCCCTAGAGCCCAGATGTCCCTGGCTTGTGCACCCAAGAGCCCAAGGGACAGTGTTGGGGAGGGGGAGGCTTTCAGACTGGGGGACACTTCTGAGCTGAGATGGAATCCTAGCTTGATGCTTATTTTTCTTTTTAATTGGAGTATAGTTGATTTACAATGTTGTGTTAATTTCTGCTGTATAGCAAAGTGACTCAGTTTTACATATATGCACGTGTATATATATGCATCCTTTTTTACATTCTTTTCCATTATGGTTTATCTCAGGATATTGAAGATGGTTCCCTGTGCTATACACTATGTCTTTGTTGTTTATGCATGCTGTATATAATAGTTTGCATCTGCTGGCCCCAAACTCCCACTCCATCCCTCCCCAACCCCACCTCCCCCTTGGCAACCACAAGTCTGTCCTCTATGTCTGTGAGTCTGTTTCTGTTTCATAGATAAGTTCATTCATGTCATATTTAGGATTCCACATATAAGTGATATCATATGGTATTTGTCTTTCTCTTTCTGACTTACTTCACTTAGTATGATAATCTCCAGGTCCATCCATGTTGCTGCAAATGGCATTATTTCATTCTTTTTTATGGCTGAGTAATATTCCATTGTACATATATACACCACATCTTCTTTATCCATTCATCTGTCCGTGGACATTTAGGTTGCTTCCAGGTCTTGGCTATTGTGAATAGTGCTGCTGTGAACATAGGGGTGCGTGTATCTTCTTGAATTATAGTTTTGTTCAGATACATACCCAGGAGTGGGATTGCTGGATCGTACGCTAACTCTATTTTTAGTTTCCTGAGGAACCTCCATGCTGTTTTCCATAGTGGCTGCACCAACTTACATTCCCACTAACAGTGTAGGAGGGTTGCCTGCTGCTTATTTCTTGACTGTGCGACCTCAGACACGTGTCACTCGCCAATGACTGTGGATGGTCTAATATTTTTCCCTACTTGTGAGCAGCCCACCGCCCTTTCATGGATGGTGGCAGAAGACATGAGACCCCCGGCACAGAGACAAAGGCTGTTGTTATTCACTGCATGGCAGGCAGCACCAGCTTCACTGGTCTCCTTGGTCCCTCTTTGTCCCCCAACCCCACGTATGATGCTGGGTGGCCTAGATGCTGTGTGTGGGAGGTTCACCTCACAGCTGAGGACCCCAACTTCGGGAACGCTGATCTTTTTGAATGGGCTACAGGCAAACCTGCCTGGCTTTTGCCCTGGAGGGAGACGTTATCTTTACAATACTGATGCAAAGAAACCTGCTTCTGTCCTGGAGGGAGATGATCTCTCCGGTCTCCTGGCTATTTAAACACCCTTGAAAAGATAGTCTGGAACCAAAGCCGTAGGTGCCTCTCTGAGATGTGCAGAAACACAAGACCTGGGAGAACTGCATTCCAAGAGTGAGGAACTCAGTCTTGCAGAGCCTATTCCCCCATCCGGAGAAGGGAGACCAGTGGTGCCTCCCAGATCCAAGGGTCCCTCCAAGCCAAATGTTGTTACAGGCCATCCCTCTCCACCCCACCACCCTTCACTCCCCCAGCCCACAGGCAGGGTGCGGGAGCTGGAGGAGGAGCTTTGCAGACTTGGGTGGTCCCATCGATGTCTGGTCATTCTGTGAGCCCTCCTGCTGGTTTGCAGGTCGGCATCTCTCTGCAGCCTCAGTCTGCTGGGACCCCCGCTCCAGGCTCTACAACCTCGGCCACCTGAGGCACCCTGGCTGGCACGCCCTTCTCCAGTGAGGGGTGATCGATGATGGACGGCTGTGGAGACTGTGACTCTCGGAAATGACACGTGCCTTTTCTGCTTTATTGTTCATTGCTTATGTGAAGCGATCTACATTTCCAGCTGTTAATGAAGGATTCTAGATGTGTTAGGAAAAAAAAAAAACCCCTCAAAACCTCTATTCTTTGCACTTGGGTTGTTAATTAAATTCCAAAGCTCCATTTTCAGGTTTTAATTAACAGCACAGAGCACTTACTTGGCATGTTGGCCTCACGTGGAGTCCCTCCCTTTGCCCGTCTCGGAGGAAGCTCTTGGACCACGTTTCTGTGTGATGGGTCCCAAGGCCCCCACTCGACAAGGCTTATGGGCTCAGGCGGCCTCCTCTGGAGGGTGACTGGGGCTGCTTTCTGTTGCTGCTCCCAGGAGAGAGCTAGGGAGACACTCTTCCTCATCAGAGTCTGTGGATGGTCGGAGGGTCACCCGAGCCCTTGTTCCCGGGGCTCGGGTGGCAGGCTGGCAACGGGAGCGGTGTTTCTTGACCCTCTGAGGCTCCCCCTGCAGTTCAGGAGCTGCTGCCATGTGAGCTGAGGCCATGGAACCGATGACCGGCTTCCTTAGGCAGAGAACCACTTCATGTAGATGGGAGTATGGAACCTTTCTCTATGAAATGAGAAAGCGTCATAGAAATAACAAAGCAATAGTATCAGCCTCAGCTCATTTCAGCTCTGCAAACCTTTGCGGAGCACGTGTGATGTGCTGGGTTCTGTGCTCTGTGCCTGGAATCTGAGGGTAGACTCTGGAGAGCCTCATGGCAAGAGGGGGTGGGTGTAGGTTCTGATGTCGGCAAAGGTTAAAAAAAGGCACATACTAAAAATCACTCTTAACCTGCCACCCAATCCCTGGATCTGGGTCCTTGGAAGTTCAGGACCCAAGGATCTCCTCTCTTGTCTCTCTGTGTTCTAGCTCTGCCCTCCCTGAATGAACAGGACCAAGGTCTAGTTTGGATGGAGTTGGGGCTGTGAGGTAAGCTCATGAAGAGATGGTTCTTTATTCTCCTTCCTGAAACCTCAAGATGTATAATTGAGTTCTTATTAAATTTCCATTTAATGCCAACAGTTTATATAAAACAGCAAAGTGAAAAAGAGATCAGGGGAGATTTATTTAACCTGAAAGAGGACACAAACGGGGTGTGTGTGGGGAATAAAGACTCAGTGTCCTTAGAGATTGTCATACTGAGTGAAGTAGGTCAGACAGAGAAAGACAAATATCATGTGATATCACTTATATGTGGAATCTAAAAAAATGGTGCAAATGAACTTATTTATAAAACAGAAATAGAGTCACAGATGTAAAAAACAAATTTATGGTTACCAGGGGGGAAAGGTGGGGGAGGGATAAATTGCGAGATTGGGATTGACATATACACACTACTATATATGAAATAGATAACTAATTAGGACCTACTGTATAGCACAGGGAACTCTACTGAATACTCTGTAATGACCTATATGGGAAAAGAATCTAAAAAAGCGTGGATATATGTATATGTGTAACTGATTCACTTTGCTGTACGGCAGAAACTAACACAACATTGTAAATCAACTATAACCCCACCCAATAAAAATTATAAAAAAAAAGGAAGACTCAGAGAAGGCACAGCAGACACAGCTGCTGGGGGTACATGGAAGAGGGGCACTGGGCCCCCAGCTTGGGGCTTGGGGAAGATTTCAAGGAGGAGATGGCATGCTGGCTCCTGAGGATTGCATTTCATATTTAAGAGGTTAATAGATTTGGAGCAATATTTAAAGAACTAAACATCTAGGCACATCTGAGTGCCTCTTCTACCGTAGATGAATGTTCTCAGGCTGTGAACTCTACGTGTCACCAGTGCCCAGCGCAATATAACTGCCTAATAAATGTTTGTGGAAAGAATGAAAGAGCATTCATTATTTTTTCTCTATCTCTTTTGAAAGGGAGCCTTTAACTCTTCCTCTCACTAATCCAGTGGTTTTCCACCAGGGGATGTTTTGTCTCCTAAGGGACATTTCTTAATGTCTGGAGACATTCTGGTTGTCACTCTGGGGAGGAGGCATGGGGGGGGTGTGGGTAGAGGGGAGAGATGCTGCTAGACACCCCACAACCCACAGGACAGACCCTCATAACAAAGGTTTATTCCCCAAAGCATCAATAAGTGCTGAGGCGAGAAGCTCGGCACCAGTAGTACTTGGGGCGTGGAAGGCTTTGGGCTGGAACCTGGTGATGGGGGGCTGACCCCTGCAGCCAGCCCTCTATTTTATGCTCACCTGAAGCCTTGTGTCTGGCAGGGAGGTTGGTATTTGGTGATGGATGGGCTCAGGAAGTCCCAGCATTTTGCACTCCTGTGGCTTCTGCCGTTGGTCCCTCTCGCCGTAGCCCTGCGTTTGAATGTTGATAGACTGTTCACCCTCCTGGACCCTCAGCTATGGTCCTGCTCCAGCCAGCTCTGGGGATCCTATGGTCTTTTAGAGCAGGAACTCTGGGGCAGAATGTCCCCTACCTTTCCTCTGGCTGCTCTGGCCACTGCCCCTGCATATACCATTGTCACCCCAGCTTGGGACTTCTCTGTCTGCCCAAGGCCACCCCACATCCTACGCGTGCTTTAAGCCCCCTCCCACGTGCCCGACCCACTGCAGCCGCGCTCAGCCTTCTCCTTCCCATTCTATGACACTGGCGGGGCATTGTGTCATCCTCAGCCTTTAGATGATTCTCCCTGGAAGTGCCCTTTTGAGCTGCATGATAGCGGAGTCCGTGACCCCTCACAGAGACCCTAATACACAGCTGCTAGAGTCTGCAGAGGGCTTGCTCCATGCCAGCACCTTGCTAAGGGCTGTGCATGTGTGATCACACGGTCTAGCGAGTTGATGGTCCCGTTGTCACTTGTAAGAGGAGTGAGAGGCTGGGCGTGGAGAAGGAAGTGCTCCCAGCCGTGGCAGGGCTGGGCTGTGGACCAGGGGGCTGGCCAGGACTGGTGCCCTGTGCCCCCCAGGACAGCCGTGGGCACGTAGTGAAGACCTCACGGTGTGGGGGGCAATGTTGATGAGGACAGAGCTGGGGGGGTGCCCACCAACACCCCAGGCAGGTGGCAGGGATGAGAGAGACCCAGGAAAACTCAGATTTCTCCATCAGAGCCTTCTGTCCGTTCTCCTCTGTCCACATCAGGACCTGCTCTAGGCTGGAGGCCACAGGAAGGAGGGAGCTGAGGGTGCCTGAGTCCCTCTGTCTCGTGGAGGGTTAGGGTGCCTCCTTGCCAGCAGGGGCTGAGCGGTTCTCTGCGTTGTGCCGCCCCGCGTCCTGCGGGCTGACCACAGATCACACTCTGAGTTTTGGGTTGTCTGTTTCCCTGGGGACCATAGGGCATCTGACACGTTGCTCGGGGATTAATTAGCTGCTGCTCAGCGAGCACTTAGGGGGTGAGGTGGGCTCCTTGTGGTGCCAAGTGTGGCACTCAGCCCCAGGGGTAAAGGAGGGCACCTCTGTGACCCAGAGGTCAGGTGGGGAGTGGCAGCGCTGTCTCGCCAGCCTGGACAGACCTCAGGGGCGGCTGTGTCCCAGGGAGCCTCGGCAGAGGATGTTCATTCTGTTTGGTGCAGGAACGATTTCCCCTCTGTTTGAAATGCTCTTCCCGGCGCAGGTATCCCAAGGAGTCACAGAGCAAAATGCAAGTTGGGTCTTGCCGAGGTCACCGGTGAGCAGACAGCAGGCACCTCCTGGCTGTGCCCTGGCCTCAGAATAGCTTCATTTGCTGGGAGGAAGGTTCAGGCTGACCAGATGCAGGCGTGTGGTGGTCTTTGGAACCGGCTTACTGCCCGACACCCTCAGAAGAATTATACAAGGAAGCCCCTGTCACCATGTAGATGAGAAAAGCAAAGCCCTGAGGGACCTGCCTGGGGCCAGCCAGTGTGGGCAGCTCAGGGTTAGAACTCGGGATCAACCGGTCCCAGTGCCCGCCAGCAGCCCACGACCCCAGCTGCTCTGACGAGGCATTGTCCTCACCAGGCTGGGACTTGGAAGGTAAGTGAGGCTCCTGGGGCGTGAAATTTAAGGAGGGGCTCACTTGCAGGGTTGTGCAATGCCTTATTTGCCTCGCCCTAGTCCGGGCCCTGGTCCATGTATGTGAAGGAGAGAAACCAGCTGGGGGGACCCGGTCAGCCCCCGTGCCCTTCGAATTCCCTCCCGCAAAGCAAAGCTTGGGTGGGGGCCCCAGCGCTGGGTCTGTTTGCATCTCAAGAAGGGTGTGAAACACATCAAAATAATCTCAGAGCAAGTTGCTGGAAAGCTCCTTTAAAAGTCCAAGAGACGCATCTCTGGTCTTTACCTCTAGGGGTGGGGAGGGGGTGGCTTACATCAGTGGAGTCCTGGTTGGGACATCTTTGTCAGTTGCTAGTGACAGAGAACCCAACCACCCAGGTGGAAAGGAGGGCTCCATCCAGGGGTTCAGACAGACTCCCCAGGCCCACTCTCTTCCTTTCCTGCTTTGGCTCTGCTCCTTTTCTGTTTTCTCGTTGGCTGCATCCTCATGGTGGCAAGATGGCTGCTGTTGCTCCGGTCTCACCTTCCTCTAGGCCTCTCTCCCAGTAGGCACTGCAAAAATTCTATGGCATCTATTAGCTCAGCTGGGATTACATGCTCATCCCTGGACCAATCATAGTGGCCAGAGAAATGCAGTACAGCAACCCAAACTCAGTGTGTAGGGATGGGTGGGTGGGGGAGGGAATTGGGCAGACAGAGCACGCTGGCAAATGTGCAGCCTAGCACAAACCAAGAAAGAGCAAAACCCACTGGACACACAGCCCTCTGCTTCTGACCCTGAGTCAGTAATTATCCACACCTCCGGATATCCTGGTCCTTGCTTACATTACATTTAAATGCCAGTTCAGTCCAATCGAATAGAATTGTCTGTAATTAATCTAGGCCTGAAAGTGAAATTTCAAAGTGGCCTTTATTTTAGACTTAATCATGATTTCCAGTGGTCTTGCAGGCATTAATTGTTTAAAGACGCTTAATGAAGCTTAATCAGTCCGTCCAAACATACCTCAGGCCCGGAACGATTTGTTCACACCACAGCCAGATGCTTCCAGATGCCTCCGAGGGCAGGGGACAGCCACAGAGGGGGTGGCTGGCTTGTCCTTCCTTCCAGGAACCTCACTGGGTAATGTCTCATGAGCCCCCACCTCCAACCATCTCTGAGTTCCTGTCTTCATTGTGTCCTCTGGCTGCTGTTTCCACTTTCCAGGCTCAGGAGGTTTCCCGGGCTCCTTGAGAGGGTGCTAGAATTCTTGTCATGTCCGCTCACTATTGTACCTTTTAAAGGACAGCTGCGGTGGGGCGGGGGCATGACCTCTCCAGGCCACGCTGGGCTGGTTCTCAGGCCTCTTGGCCCTCTGCGCTCGCCTCCTGCACTGATACATGGATGAAATCCCCCTTCCCTCACCCCTCCCACCCTGTGTTGAGCTCACCGCAGTGTCGGGTGGAGGGTGTTGGGACCTACAGCCTCTGTCCCCGGACAGCGAGCTGACTTTGGATGAGGAATTTAACGCATCCAAATGTCCATCACATGCAACCAGGGCACAGAGTGGCAGCATTGTTGGGCTCAGGCAGGTAAAGTGTCCGCCTGCGCTGGCCCAGAGCCCGCGGTTGTGTTGGCCATTATTATGGTTATTACTGGATCTGCGACATTTATTATTTCAGCCCTAATGATGGACAGGCACCTCGCCAAGTTCTGTGTGTGCAATGGCAAACACAAGTGAATAGACAATTACCATTCAGTGGGATGTTAGCTTTTATACCCATCTTGCTCCAAATGGTATTAAGGTAGCCATAGGGTGTATTGAGAGCGTGGATGGCGGGCGATGTGCCCAGGTGCTCCGGGAGCCCTGGGAAGTCCCTTGTCTTGCAGCAGAGGGGAGTCAAGGTTGGCTTCCTGGAGGTGATGCCCTGAGTGTGTGTCCTGCCATGAGAAGCTGCCTCTCCCTTGTCTCCGCTGGGGAGGCTGGCTGTAGGTCTTTAGGCTGTGGTCTGAGCCTGCTTGAGCTCGGGGTGGTATGAAATTACCACAGGAGGGCACTCAAGCCAGCATCTTCTCCCCGGGGGGAGAAGATGCTGGCCTCCTGCTCCACCAGCCAAAGGGGTTTTTAATGCCCCCAAGTCAAGAGCTGGGTTGCCAGGCACACGGCCTTTCCTCTCAACTCAAGGCCTCCGTGGAACCACCCCGTGGTCCATGGGGTCCCGGCCGTGCTCCTCCTGCCCGGGACAGTCTGGGCTTCAGCGCTGGGGCTGGTGTGGGCCCAGCTCGAGGCCGGCCAGCGGCTCCGCTCCTGCCCCCCTCACAGAAGAGGGCCCTGGGGCCCACAGGTATCATCCAATGGTGTCCATCCTCTTTCGGCGGGGGGCTCCTAGGCCGACGTGCTTATATGTAGTACTCTTTGAACCCGCATTGGATTAGTTTTGTGCCTTGTTGGCAGTAGCCACTGTCATGAGAGCCACCTGGGCACCCGGTGGAAAGTTCCAGAGACAAGGAAGCAGTGACTGATGGTGGCAGCGGCAATAGCACCAACGGGGGCTCCGGTGGCGCCTTTATCCTCCCGGTGGCCTCGCTGCTCTGCATGTCCATTTCCAACAACACGCGAGGCTTCCGGACGCTCTCTGCTGCTTCCAAATTGCCGCAGCACAAAGGCAGACCCTTGACCCTGTAACTTTCCTTCCACTGGAGCAGGTGGTCAGACGTGCAGAGTCGATATTAACCACCACAGAATTATTTCTCAGCCTGGCAGGCTTGGGACAACGTGTGTCACGAAGACAATTCCTGACTATTTAAAACACAGGATTTCAAAGGCTGGATCCAGGGTGTTTTAGGAGAAGGACGTGTCCTCTTCACACAGGGATGGCGGCTACCTCTGGGAGTTGCACGATAGGACGAGGGGGCAGGACACGGCGGAGGCCCCAGCCCTGCATCTCTGTCACCATGGTGACACAGGTATCTGGGCCTGTTCCCATCACAGAGACAGGCTGTGGTGACTTCCATGGTCCTGCTTGGTTCTAAGTTTCTCTGTTAGCCTCACCCCCTTATGCTTTAAAAATCTGTTTGGAAACATGGTTTATTACAGAGACTGCCTGGCTTTGGTTTGGGGACTGTTTGCTTGTAAAATTCTTACACTGTGGATTTGGACCAGGACATCCCAGCCCGGGGGACTCTTGGCTCTCCTGAAGGGACAGCTGCCTGCACTCTCCCCCTTGGGGAGGCGGGGGGCTGGGTCGGTCCTTGTGGGACTGGGCTTGTTGTCTTTGCCAGCGGTGACTCTGTTTCTAGATGTGGGCTCTGACCATGGCATCTGGGTCCAGCGTCAGGGGAGCATTGTGGCAGCAGGCGGAAGAGGTTTTGGAGAATGGGCCGCTGGGGTCTGAGTCTTCCCCGAAGCTGAGCTTGGTGGGCAGAGAGGGGTTCCTCCCATCTGGCCTTTGTGGGGTGACCACAGTCGAATATGACTTCCAGAAACATCTGTCCGAAAAAGAGCAGAACTCAACCAGATCTGGAGGTTCCATTTACACATCCTGATTGCACCACAGCCCACTCCGGCCTCCTTGGCATCTGGGGAGTGGTGCCCAGGCCGCTTCTGGTGACTGCTTTTCCACGGGATCCAGTTTTAGAAACAGCGTTCTCCTTCTGGCTGACCTTTCTGCTTTGAAATTGCCTCTCACAGAACAAGTTACAGCCTGAGGTTAGGATGTCCCTTCATTTCATTCTTTCGCTGGAAAAAAAAAAAAAAACTCCGCTAAAACAGACAATTCAGCCACATCACACGCTGCTGTGCTCTGGAGGGTCCCTCCGGTCCTTGCAGAGGGAAACTGAAGGGAGACGATTTCTTCTGCAGTTTCTAATGGGGGAGACTGCTTTCTCCAAGGAAGCCTCCTCCTTGTTTGGGGAAAGAAGACTCAGAGATGGGGTTCGCCTGCGGGGGCCCCAGGAAGGGTCCGGGTCTGGCCTGGCAGTGCCGGGGAGGCGGCAGACCCCGGAACACGGCACGTGTCTGGAGGCATCATTTGCCCCTCTCTGATGGTTCTCATCCCTCGCTGATATTTTATGAGCAGGATGTTTATCCCCCAAGGGTTTTGAAACATAGCTTCATCTGGCTTGGGAGTTTTGGACTTGTGTGCAGAGCACAAGCCAGCAGGACCCAGGCCAGTTGGGGGTGCGCTGTCCCTGGGGGCGCTTTCGGAGTGGCCGAGCCATTTGTCCCCGTGGGATGCAGTCGCCCGGCTCTGGCTTGGTTGGATCAGGGCCCAGGGTGGGGGGGAAGGGCATGGCCCCCCAGGGCCTCTGAATGCTTGTGCTGGTTGTGCGCTGCTCAAGGGTGCCTGGCCCAGCAGCTGAGCAGGTGCTGCAATCCAGCCTGCATCTGCTTGCCAAGCCTCGGGCCTGGCTCAAGGCGGTGTCTGCCTGGAGGATGGGGAACCTTCTCCTTTGTACAGAAGCCTCTGTATGCGTGGCCCTGGGACCTCCCTGGGTTGATTTCAGAGGAAACGTGTATTACCATATCTTTTAGTTGCTGTATTCTGATGCTTTGACATCTGGGGCTTGGCTGAGCCTGGGGGTTACTCCTCCCAGGACTAGCCAGTTCTCAGAGATAGACCCAAGGGGAAGGTGCCTTTCAAATGCAAACCATCCAATCCAGAATCCCTACCCACAAGAACCTTCTTAGACTCTGATACTCCGGGCTACTATTCTCCTGCTCCGGTCACCCCAGGGCAGGTACCAGCCAACTAAGGAAAGCCGATGCCCCAGAACCCGCTGAAATTATCCAAACCAGCCAATCCTAAACCTGCTTTCTCTGCCCACGCCCCCTTCCATCCCACAGAAACCACAATAAAGGCTCTTGCCCACATGCCCCCAGGCCCTGTGCTTCCCTGTGTGGCCTTGTCTGGTATGACCCCTCCTCTGGGATCTGTGAGCATAACACACTTCTTCTTTCAATGGCAGCCATGTCCATGTCTGTGTGTCTCACATCCCAGATTAAAACAAATCCTGGACTTTCTGTGCTTTCAATTGCCCTCATCTTCCAGGCTATTACCTCAGCCTAAGGAAATCAATTTGGCCCCCTAAGACTTGCAAATACGGCACTTTGGTTATAATGAATGTGAATGGCATTTGATCTGCCCAGTTACTGCTGGTTCTGCCCAGAGGGGTAGTCGTGAGGGGTTTCCTTACCCTTAAAACCTGTTGTCAGAGAGGCTGCCTGGGGAAGGACCCTCTGCAGACCCACTGCCCGCCAGGCCCCACCTGCCCAGGTCAGGAGTCCTGGGAATGAGAGTCCGTCTGGGCAGGAGTGTTTCCCACAAGGTTGGGGGCCTTGTGTTCTGGAGAAGAGTGGGGTTGGGGGTAAGTGGGAGGTGAGTGAGTCAGGGTCCCTGGGACTTCTCATGGGCCAGACAGACCTGGCTCTGCCACTCAGGAGGTGGGTGACCTCGGGCCAGCTGATTAATCTTACTGACCCTTGGTTTCCTCGTTGTAAAACGGGACAGAATCTTCTCCCTTGAGCTGTGGGGAGTAAATCATGAGTGTCCAGGACAGGCTGTCATGCGGCTACGCTGTCGGCTGAGATGATATAGACAGTGAAGGCCCCAAAGGCGTCCACGTGCGAATCCCCAGAACCTGTGGCAATTCTATCATATGGCAAATGGGAATTTGCAGATGTGATCTTGGGATGGGAGATTGTCCTGGATTATGCAGGTGGGCCCGACATCATCACAAGGATCCTCAGAAGAGGGATGAAGGAAGGTCAGATCCAGGAAAAGGCAGTGTGAGCACGGAAGCAGAGTTTGGAATGATGTGGCCGCAAGCCAAGGAATGCTGGAAGCCTCTAGAAGCTGGAAGAGGTAAGGAACAGATTTCCCCCCAGAGCTTCTGGAAGGAACCAGCCCTGCCGCCACCTTGATTTCTGCCTGTAAAGCTCATTTCTGACTTCAGAGGACTAGAACTGTAATAGAATAGATGTTTGCTGTTTTAAGCCACTTGCTTTGTGGTCATTTGTTATGGCGTCAACGAGGAACTAATACAGGCTGGTCGTAGTTGCTCTGACTGCAGGGTGGTGTGTATGGCCTCAAGTTCTGGGGACCTGCCACCCTGGAGGAGAGTCTTGGGTTGTGTGACCTTGAGGATATTACCTAACCTCTCTGCGTCTTGGTTTCTCCATCTGTAAAGTAAGGATGGAATCGTGCCCACCTCATGCCACAGTTAGCATTGCTCCTGACACCTTGTGAGAGGCTGTGGAATGCTCTAGTTTAGAATGTTTCACACAGATGTTATTAATATTTACATTTAGAGACCCTGAACCCAGGACTTGCTATCTTGTCTGCTCAGGACACAGGGTCTCCTTGTAGTAGATGTTTCATAAACACTTGTTGGAGGGGGGACTGAGGTTTCGGGTCTAGTTCCTGCTCCTCATGTAACAAATAAAGCATCTGAGGTCAGAGCAGGAGCTTCTAGGTTAGCACAGTAGGTCAAGGTCAGTAGGACTTTCAGTGTTCCAAGTCCCAGGGTGGTGATCTCCAGACCCACTCGGCTACCCTGGGTGCTCATGTGACAACGGGGGGACAAGGCTTCTGTAGGCAGCCGTTGGTTCAATGACTGGGCTTACACCTGAGATGGTGGCCATCAGAGCCCAGTGCCCTCTCCTCACCTGCCCGGTCTTCCTGCCACCTCTGCAGGTCAGCTGCCCTCCCCTCTGAGAAAGATCAACAAGACCCTTCCTCATGTCGATGGGACCTTCCCGTGGCATTGAGCTGTGATTTTGCTGCCAGGGTTGGGTGGGTGTGAACGCAGACCACCCACAATCAAGGAAATGAGGTGAAAACACTGTCAGAGGCTTTCCTGACCCAGGAAGACTACGATTCATCTTAGAAATTCTCTGTTGCGTCGATGTGGGTACACACTCCCAAGGCCCCGAATATCATTTCCAGTTGTTTAACTCAAATAGGCAGCTATAAAACATCACTGAGAACAGTCACACATGATAAGGACGAGGAGATAAATCCAGGGAGGGAGTGTAACGAGAGGCCAGATGTAAGGAGTGCTTTTTCAGAATTGAAACCCTTTGCACAGATGCTCCGGGGCTGGATGGGGTGTCAGAAAACCAGGGATTAAGTCGACAGCTCAATAATGACAAGTGCCCTTAGGTATGCATTTCCTTCTTTCTCCCCAACTAGAGTCCTTCAAGGTCGGACCATTACCTCCACTTTGTGGCCAAAGAAATTGGACTCAGGGTGTTAAGTGACCACCCAGTTACATGGGGCGTGACTTCAGGAACATGCTCGGGTCCAGCTCAGACTTCTTGCATCTTAGCCATTCTTTGCTTCCACCCTGATTTTTGAAGCATTAGACGTACAACTTGGGCGGGGGGACGCAGACAGCCACACTTCCTCTGGGAGCTGAGTAATACAAGTCCAATGTGGGGGGTGGTAGAGTCTAAGGCCCTGGGTGCTGACCTGGCAGTCACATGGAGGTCTGGCCACCTGACCATAAGTCTTCTGTAAGGAGGGTGACAAAGGCATTCCATGGGGGAGGTAAGAGCGCCACAGAGATAAAGATTTGTGGACCAGTCTCTTGTTGGTGTCAAAGTCTATTCTTGGATCTCTGTCCCTGTCTGTTCACTTGGCAAGTTTGAGGAGCATCTACTGCGTGCCAGGTGCTACCTTAGGGCTGGGGATGCAGCTGAGTGAGAGCAAGCCTGCCGTCGCTGAGCTTATCCTGTGGTCTTCCCGGAAGCCTGGTACAGAGAGAAGGAGCAGGATGAGGGTCTTAGATGGTTCTCATTTGCCAGGAAAGGTAAGGACACAGGGACTGGGGGT
The DNA here is from genome assembly GCF_949987535.1 of Balaenoptera acutorostrata. NCBI lineage: Eukaryota > Metazoa > Chordata > Mammalia > Artiodactyla > Balaenopteridae > Balaenoptera > Balaenoptera acutorostrata. The sequence continues at coordinate 4,092,114 of NC_080064.1, read as the reverse complement.
AGGGCAACAGAGGAGCAGGTAAACCAGATGGATGGATGCTGAACCTTAGGATTAGTATTCAGCCCATCACTGGAGGCTTCTGAACACAGGCTGGGTATGTCTGGGGGTTGCTATGGTTTTAACCTGCCCTTCATCACTTCTCAAGGTCACAGACAGCATACTACACAGGCTGTACAGAATCTGTGCTGGTCCCTGAGCTGGATCTGGGGGCAGGCCCTTGATCGCCCCCAGTTCAGAGTGTACTGGGGAGCCTGCCTTGTGCTTTCCCATTGGAACATCTTCTGGTCCACTGACCTGACGGTTGTGTGACTTTGGCCTCAGTTTCCTCATGTGACTGAAGCAGCTGCCCTAGATGGTCTGGGGGAGAGGGGTGGGGCGCTTTCCTTGCTGGGCAAAGATTCCCCACGTGTGCCAGATGCCGGCTTTCTGACTAGCTGCTCATGAGCTGTGACGCAGCACCTTTCCACCAAGGACAGTGAGAGATTTATGAGATGATGGGCCTCCTTTTCTCCCCACTGCATCTTGCAATAATGACGGAGCAGCGAGGAGTGCCAGAGCCATTTTATTTTTATTTCATTTCTTCCTGAAGTTCAGTACTTTCCAAAGCACCTCCACATGGTAATGCTATTTTCCTGGCAGGAATGCGTTTATTGGAGCTGTCACTCACCACTGAGCTGCTCCATCTTGGCTCTGCGGCAGGCCTGATGGAGTGATAGAGCTGTCTATAATTTAAAGGCTGATGGACCCCAGTGGCCAGCCCAGACCTTGCTGGTGGCACAAGCTCTCTGCAAATTGGTTACTAGTAGGTTCATGTCCCTAAGTGACTGAGTTTTCTCTCTTGGCCAGTTTCCTGCCTGGGGCTGGCTGAGAGTCCGCTTTGCCTCCTAAGATCATCCTTGACAGTCCGGCTTGCCGCAGTGAGTGGCTTGGGGGGTACCCTGCCGCTACCTGCTGTATTTTGATTGACCACAGGGGGTAGGACCCTGATGAAGGAGCTTGGGGCTGGGGGTCATGACCCAGCAATGACCCAGGGCAGGTGGCAGAAGGAACATGGGTTTGAGAGCCAGGTCTTGGCTTTGGACCCGAGTCTGAATCCTGCTGGCCCATTCTCGGCAGTGAGCCTCAGGTTTCCCATCTGTGATGGGGGTCAGTGTTACCCCGGCTTCCGGGGCATTTGTGAAAACTACAAGGGGTCCAGGGCAAAATGGAGGGCTTGGGACACAGCTGGTGCTCCTGCCTGGATGGCCGTCTTGCCCAGGGTGTTCTCAGCTCACTTGTCCACATCTCAGGGTTCTAGGTCTGGGGGAGGGTGATGTCGACTCCCCAAAGCAGAGGAGTTTTCCCTTGCTCTCTGAGTCTTGGAGCTGGATCTGCTGGCTGTTCAAGTTCTGCATTGAGAACCTTCTCTCTCCTCCACAGGGTGTCCATCTCCCCATGGAGGTCTCCATCTCCCCCCATGGGGTCCCCATGTCCATCCCCACAGGGTCTCAATATCCCCCACAGAATCTCTATCTCCCCAAAGGGGTCTCCATCTCCCCCATGGGGTCTCCCTGTCCCTCATGGGGGTCTCTATCTCCCCCACATGGTCCCCAGAACCCCAAGGGGGTGTCCATCTCCTCCATGCAGTCTCCATCTCCCCCCAAAGAAGCACCTATTTCATTTGCTTTATTGGGAAGCCAGAAAAAAATCCACGTGAAAAAAAGAATCTGCTGAAAACCCAATACCATGGGGGAGTTAACTTGAGATAGGTTGCCTGCAAATGACCAAGTAAGATGATTTCTGCTTAAAACATTCATGGGCTATAGGCAAATGAGGTTTTAAAAATACTTAAAATTTTTGTTTTTCTTCGTAGACTAAACATTTTCCTTGCTGATTTGTCGCAGTAACTTGCGAAATATCACTTTCTCATATCTTCTGTTTTAAATTATTTTGTCTTTTTCTGAGTCCATCCCTCCAGCTGAGTGACTGCACCTTTCCCAGGAATGATTGGGACCAAATAGGGGTATTTGCATTTGTCAGTTGTGGTTGGAAATAGCAGGAACACAGCCTGCACTGCCTTCAGCTCACCACTTCGAAACAGGGAAGCGGATGGAGCTGGTCCAAGGGAACGGGCCTGAGTGCTGTCAGCCACGCCCCTGCCTTGGTTCTGCAGGAGGCTTTGTTCCTTCAGATACGCTGCCTTTCCACCTCCGGAGCCAGGGCTGCAAATCGGCCTCCTCTGCCATCTTCCAACCCAGGAAAAGAGACTCCTTTCTCCTATCCGGAGGGAGAAAAAAATTCCCAGAACAGGCATCTCATTGGCTCAGCTCACATTGCATTCCTGTTCCTTGACCAATCAATTTGGCCTCAGGGTTCAAATGCGTGAGGGACAGCTCTCCCCACCAATCAAGTGATTGGACCATAGCCAAGCAGGAAAGAGGAGGCACAGAGGTGGCCCAGGTGGGGAGAGGAGATCCAAGAGTCTAGGAGACTCATTTGCATCCCCTGGAGTGTTTCTTTTCAGGCTTCTTTCTCCCTGAAGAGAGGAAATGGAGGCGGCTCAGACCACATTTCTCAAAGAACAATCTCTAGGACGCAGCTCCCATGACATTCAAAGAACAGACTCAGGATTTCCACTCTGCCCGGCTTCACTGGAGGGAATTACCTCAGCTGTAATCGGCTTTTCCTCACGTTCCCAGAAATGACAGGTTTTTCATTGCACCTCCCTCCTGTCTGAGGGAGGGTGATTAGTTGGTAGAACAACATCCTAATGTTTTGGCTGGAAATCAAGGTACCTGGGGAGAGCGTTTGGGCTCATCAGATACATGTGTTCCCGCACATCTCCCCCCTGCCCTGCTGCTCAGAAGATGAAGGGGAGAAGCAGGAGGAATTGGGGGGGGGCCAGCTGGAACCAGCACATCTTCACAGACGTGGTCCAGGCTGCTGGGGTGCTTTGTGTTGCTTATTTTATGCCCCCTCTGTGTGCAGGGGTGAGGGCTGAGAGTCACGGGGCATTTTCCAGGTTCAGCCATGGTTCACCTGGTGTGCGGCCACACCCAGGGCTCCCAGGTGACTGTCTGGGGAAGGAGGAGCAGGAGGGGAAGGGGATGGTGGGGACACCAATGTCCCCCCCACCCCTCTCTTGCCTTTCTCTCCGTCCCAGGAGAACTGTAGCCAATGGGGGAGAGCTGGGTCTCTGCTTTCCTCTAATCCTTGGAGGCACGTGGGGGAGTGGGAAACGTGGGGAGGCTGGGGGAGGGATGTCTTGGAAGGACAGAGTCCACCCTGGAGCATCCCGACACTGAGACCCAAGAGTGGGTTGAGCTGGGCTGGGGTGGGGCAGACACAGTTCCTGGGGGTGGGTGGGGAGGGCTGAGCCCAAGGAAGCCTATCCTGAACCTGAGCCTGGTTTCCATCTCACTACACAATTGATTAATCAGGTTCTTCAGTTTTCATAAGTCAGTAGGTCCAGATGTTTCCCATTGTATGTTACAAATGTTAATTATCTTCTAATTACTTATTAGCTGAGGCTGCCTTGGCAATGAGTGCCCCAGAAGCCCAGCCAAATGAGTCCGGAGCTTCAGAAAGGAGTAGATTAACTAACTGTTTCTTCTGGCTGCAGCTTCCAGAAATTTCTCATCGCCCATAGGGTTTTTTCCAATAGTTATTATTTTTGGAGGGGAGAGACCTGGTGGCCTGTGCACTGGGGACCCATATGGCTAACCGTTTGGAGGCCTGGGGGCAGGCTGACACCCGCCACAGTGGTTTATTCAATTCAGCGGCTCAGGGCCCAGGGCCCGGGAGGATTAGTGAGGTGCAGGAGCCTTGTTCAGGCATCAGAGGGCGGGCTTACCTCTGGGGCCACTGTTCCTCCGAGGCCTCCCTCATTCTTGCTCCTTCTCCTGGAGCCACTGGGCATCCGTTCCCCTGGACCCAGGTCAAGGTCAACAGGATGGATGGTGCCCCAAGCTGAGCCTTTGGTGAAGGTTCACCCCTCCCGGTACACATGGTGGGAAGGTGTGTGGTTGCTCGCTCTCTAATGCCCGGATCTGCACCTTGACAGGTGGCTCTGTCCCCAGGCCCTCAGTCCCATCAGTCCTTGTCAGTGGTTGGACCCTCTCATGTTGTTGGCCAGCACGCGCTATTGAGGTGCCTCCCATAGGTGGCACACCTGGGGGCTGGCATCCCCTTCTTGCTGCTCCTTGCTGTGCTCACCTGTCTGGCAAAGAAATTCTGTAGGACATCCTCCTTCATGGAGGGACCTGCCCCATCACCTCCGTGGGGACAGGCACCCAGTCCCATTACAGCGAACCCTCCCCTGGCTTCCTCCTTTGAGACCCCTTTGTTATTCATGAGGAATAAAAATAGGTGGTGTGAAAAGTAAAATCAAAACGATGTCGTTGTTGATCAGGGCAGTTTGTGGCAGTTCTACAGAAAATGACGACCTGTTTTTTTCCTGGTGTTGAGGCTGATTGATTTCCGTGGAATCCGTGGGTGTGATGCGGCCATACTTCCAGCTGCACACGCTGGACTGAGGTGTGAGCACTTGTAGGCGTGTGATGCATTTGGCAGAATCCTTGTAGCGTCTGGTAGCTGCCCTGTGTGTTCATTCATTCATTCGTTCATTCATCTGTTCATCTACCTACCCGCATGCTCATCTATGCACCTGCATCTTTACATCCATTTATCCATCTGTTCAACCATCCATCCATCCTCCCACCTGTCCTCCTACCAAGAAACATTGAGTACCAGCCAGTCGGTGAACTGGGATGCTTAGAAGGTAAACTCCTGAAGGACAAGGGTGATGTGGGTGTAACTTGCTGTAGGAGTCTGCTCGGGCTGCTGTAACAAAGTATCACAAACTGAGTGACTTAAGCAACAGAATTTATTATCTCACTGTTGTGGAGGCTACACGTTGAGATCAAGGTGTTGATAGGGCTGTGTTCTCTCTGAAGCTCTGGGGAAGGATGTTCCGGGCTTCTCTCCTGGCTTCTGGGAGTTCCTTGGCTTGTGTCAGCAACACCCCAATCTCCACATGGAGTTCTTCCTGTGTCCAAATTTCCTCTTTTTATAAAGACATTAATCATATGGAATTAGAGCCCATCCTACTTACGTCTTCTTAACTAATTACATCTAAATTTTGGGGTGGGGGGTACACAACTCAACCCATGGTGCCTGCTGTATTTCATCTCCCCAAAGAGCCATCCCAGGCCAACCTGGGGCCTGAAGATCCAGGTCCAATCACAGCTCAGACCTTCTCTCCTGGCACGGAATCCTGATCACTTCAGCCAGCAAATGCCACATTGTTACCTGCCTCCGAGTTCCAGTGGGTGGTGATTTCAGTAAACTCAATGAATCACCTTGGCTGGGCATAGACAGTGAAACCCCCCATACCATGCAATTCCCACTTGAGGCAAACAAGAGAGGCCGAGCTAACCCTGCCTTGGGTGCCCGCCGCATGTCAGGCTGGCAGTGTGCTTGGTGAGATGATGTGTGTGAGTGGTCATTGTATATATCTACCAGGCCAGATTTGGTTAAATTCTGCAGCATTTAATCAAAACTTCCTGGCAACAGTGTCTGAAACAAGATAGATGTTTTATATCACTTTTTATGTAACAGTGATTTGGAGGTGGGTGGCTGTAGGAAACTGTTTGGGGTCAACACTCCAGCATGGCCTCATCCTCATTGTCCAAGATGGGTGCTGGAACTCCTGCCATCTCATCCATGGCCCTTATGGAGACTTTCTGGAAGTACCATACAAGGTTCACATCTCATTGGCCAGAACTGAATCACATGACCACATCTAGGGCAAGGGAGGCTGGGATATATAGTCTTTTAGTTGGGCTCATCATTGTCCAGCTAGAAATCGTGTTCTATTTCTAAGGAGGATAGCAAGATTGGATATTGGGCAGGGAATTAGGAATCTCTGCCCCCTCTGCCAAAGGACTCGTCTGGCTGCCTCTCAGAGGTGGGGGCTTGAATAGATTTGGGATGCACAGTGCGTAGGGAGGGGGTGGGCATGAGACAACAGCCTGGAGTCTCACCCCACTCTCCTTGCAGTGGGCTGTAGTAGTGGGTTTGTTTTCAGTCACTTGGGGGCTTGAGTTCTCAGGCAGTCCGCTCAGCTTCCAAGGGGTGTCCAGGGCCTGGGAGAGCTGCTTGTGTCCCTCAATACCTACGTGGCCTCTGGTTCTTCTCCTTCAGGCTGCTGAAGCCTTTCCTGGGGTGAATGGGGCCCACGAAGCATGCCGAGCCCCTGACTTGTACAGTTCATCCAAACTCTGTGATGTCCCTGGTCTCTCTCAGAAAATAAAGTCTCATTGTTTGTTTTCGTTTCAGCAGCTGTCTGATTTTTCTTTAAAGCAGGGTGTTTAGTCCAGTAAAATACTCAAAACCCTGATCTCCGGCCCACATCAGTGTCTGTTCCTTCTGCACGGGCCTGGCCGGGGCTGCAGCTTGCGGTGGGGCCAGCTGGGGATCGGTGGCTTTCTTTGCTCTGGCCTGCCCAGACCCCACTGCCCTCTCAGTCCCAAGGCCCATGGTCCTTCTGAGGTTGGAGTGGGAGGGGAAGAGGAAGGGACAGAGAGAGCATTTGGCGCTGAGGGCTCTGGGGCTTCTTGGAGATGCCCCGCTCTCTGACTCCTCTGCAGCAGCCCCATGATGGAGGCCGGCCCCCTCCTCACTCTCCTGTGCTTCCTCGATGGCCCAGGGCACCTGGCCGCCCACTCCCCACAGACGATCCCAAGCCATCACCCCTTGAGGCATCTTCTTGGGAAGAGTCTCTTTAAAGTGGTCCCAGGATATAACCCTAAAGTAGTGCCATCTGTCCCCAGGAGACCCACAACTGGCCCTGTACTGGGTGGCGTGTGACCCCCTGCAGCCCTCTTGCCCTTCAGCCTCCCTGAGGTTGTGCCGCTCACAGCCTTTGCTATGGACTCCTCTTCGGGAGCCAGTTGACTTCCGTCTGTGCCCTGCACACTCATGTCAAATCCTCCCAGTGTCTCCTAGAAGCTTCTCTCCCCTCGTCCAGGTGAGAGCAGGTCCCCCCACCAAATCCCCCGGAGGGGCTCACAGCAGACTGGCCGCTTTCCCAAGAAGTGGACTTGCAGATGCAGCCTCTTCCTTCACCTCTTCAGCGCCGATATTCCGTGCCCTCCAGGTGGCTCAGGACGAGGAACTGGGACCAGTTTGCCGGTCACGCACAGGTGCTTGGGCTCTCTGCCTTTGACGGTGGAGGTCACCCCTGGCATCTCTTAACTTCGGCCCTCAGCAAAAACCAAGTCAGAAGCCCCATTGCAACATCCTGTCCTGTGCAGAGAATTGTCTGAGAAAGTGTTACAAGTGAGGATTCCTGGGGACCAGCTCCTGGGATCTGGCTCAGCAGGGCTGGCGTGGGACCAGGCAACCTGCATGTTTGAGGGGCACCCCAGGTGAGCCGATGCTGGGTCCTTCCAGGACTTTGGGGCTGTCATTAGTGGTGGAAGGTGGCACACGTTCCCCACGGCAGCCCCACCCGGTCGTTCCGAAGCCCGCCAGCCCCCAGGCTTTCTGCGGCCGGGCAGCATTTCCAGACACTCTGCTTAAATGGGTGTTTCATTTTTCCATAGCCCACTGATCAAGTCAAATGCCTATAATACAGCAGTGTTATCTGAGGGAGACACGCACAATTTCTTGGCTAGATTTCCAAGAAATTTTATGAAAGGCTGATTTTCTTTGAGAGGTCTGGCTCCTTTATGTGCTGAAATAGAATTGGTTGGAATTGATTTTCACCGGGACGGTGAGAGCCCTCTCCCATCTTCTGCTGGTCTAAGACATTATGGTCCCTCCTCTCCCGTCTTCATCTTCAAAGGCATAGCATAAATTAGACAAAAATAGGTTTTCAAAACAATATTTAACCCCTCCTTAGTAGACAATCACAGCCTCACTCTTGTGATTGCAGAGCCCTTCATGGTGTGGATGTGGCACTGAAACCAGCAGTGAGATAAACACAGCTGGGGGAGCATCCTGCAAATTCCGGACAGCACCCCAGGGCCTCCCGCCAGCCTCCCTTTCCATCCAGCTCCTGCCGCCTCCTCCATCCGCCCTCCTGGATTCAGTCTCCTGTACTCTCACTGGGTCCCTGGAGGGTCTTGGACCCCTCCTCTGCCTGGGCTAACTGTGTGTTTTTTCCAACATCAATTTGGTTTTTATCTTCCTCATCAGTTATGGGTACCTTTTCCAGCCTCCACATGTACCATCTTGTAACAAAGGTCATGTCATCTGCCTGGAGGAGGCGAGGATGGGCAGGTGCCCAGAGGTGCCAAACACGGGGGGCTCAGGTGACTGCCCCCAGCCACGCTGGCTTTTCAGGGGCAGGCTGCCTTTCAGATGGTGGTTCAAATCCAGGTCTACCACTGTAATATTATTCGGTCTTGAACAGGAAGAAAATTCTGACACATGCTGTGGCACAAGTGGACCTTGAAGACATTACGCCCAGTGAAATAGACCAGTCACAAAAAGAGAAATACCGCATGGATCCATTTATGTAGGGTTCCTAGACTAAATTCATGGAGACAGAAAGTATCAATAGAAGGATGGGTGACAGGGGCTGGAGAGATTGGGGAGTTAGTGTGTAATGAACACAGTTTCAGTTTTATAAGATGAAGAATTCTGGAGATGGATGGGGTGACGGCTGAGCAAGAATGTGAAAGTACTTAATGCCACTGAACTGTATGCTTAAAAATGGTTAAAATGATAGATTTTGTGTTATATATATTCTACACAACTAAGAAATCAATTAAAAAAAGAAAATAATCTAGTTCTATCTCCCTCTAGGAGTTGAAGCACAGGGAAGTCTCTAACCTCTGCTTTCTCATCTGTAAAGCAAGGATGTTGATAGAATGACAATTTGTAAACTGAAACCCAAATATAAATATCAGATATTACTGGGAACTTGTTTGCTTGTTTACTGTTGAGTTTTGAGAGGTCTTTGTGTATTTTATTGATAGATACTAGGCCTTTGTCAGATAGGCGGTTTGCAAATATTCTCTTCACTCTTCAGCTTGCCTTTTGTTTATTTACTTTAATTAATTTTTATTGGAGTATCGTTGCTTTTCAATGTTGTGTTAGTTTCTGCTGTACAGCAAAGTGCATCAGTTATACGTAGACATATATCCACTCTTTTTTAGATTTCCTTCCCATTTGGGTCACCACAGATCATTCAGCCTGCCTTTTCATCCTCCTAAAAGAGTCTTTCAAAGAGCAAACTTTAAAATTTTGATGAGGTCCAATTCATCAGTTTTTCCCTTTGCCAATTGTGCTTTTGATGTCAAGTCTAAGAACTCTTTGCCTAGTCCCAGGTCACAAAGATTTTCTTCTATCTTTTGTTCTAAAAGTTTTATAGTTTTATACTTTACTTTACCTATGATACATTTTGAGTTAATTTTTGTATAAGAACATGGGTTTTTGTTTTTGTTTTTTTGGACTATGGATGCCCAGTGGCCCCAGTACCATTTATTGGATAAGCTATCCTTCCTCCATTGAATTGCTTATGCACTTTTGTAAAAAATCAGCTGGGCATATTCATGTGGGTCTATTTCTGGGTTCTCTATTCTGTTTGACCTATGTGTCTTGTCCTCCACCAAAAACCACACACTCTTATTTACTGTATCTATAAGACACAATCTGAAATTGGGTAGGCTGATTCCTCCTACTTTATTCTTTTTCAATAATGTTTTAGCTATTCTAGTTCCTTTGCTTTTCCAAATACATTTTAGAATAATCTTGTCTATATCTACAAAAATTGTGCTGGGAGTTTGCTAGGAATTGTGGTAAACTTGTATGTAAATTTAGGGATTTAAGGAGAAATGACAGTTTTACTCTGTTGAGTCTTCCAATCCATGAACACGGTATGTCTCTCCATTTATTTAGATCTTTGATTTCTTTTGTCAGAATTGTGTAGTTTTCAGCATATAAGTCCTGTACATAGTTTGTTAGATTTACAACTAAGTATTTAAATGTTTTAGTGATTATAAATAGCACTGTATTTTATTTTATTTTTTTAAAATTTATTTTATTGAAGTATAGTTGATTTACAATGTTGTGTTAATTTCCACTGTACAGAAAAGTGACAGATGTGTGTATATATATATATATATTCATTCTTTTTCATATTATTTTCTATTATGGTTTATCACAGGATATTGAATATAGTTCCTTGTGCTATACAGTAAGACCTTGTTGTTTATCTATCCTGTATATAATAGTTTGCATCTGCTAATCCCAAACTCCCACTGCATCCCTCCCCCACCCTCTCCTACTTGACAACTACAAGTCTGTTCTCTATGTCTGTGAGTCTGTTTCTGTTTTGTAGGTAAGTTCATTTGTGTCATATTTTAGATTCCACATATAAGTGATATAATATGATATTTGTCTTTCTCTTTCTGACTTACTTCACTTAGCATGATAATCTCTAGGTCCATCCATGTTGCTGCAAACGACATTATTTCATACTTTTTTATGGCTGAGTAGTATTCCATTGTATATATGAATGGTACTGTATTTTAAATTTCAGTATCCAGGTGTTCATTGCTAGGAATACAGAAAGCATTCAGTCTTATGCCATTAAGTAAAATATTAGCTGTAGATTTTTTAGATATTCTTTACCAAGTTGAGGAAGTTTACCTTTATTCCCTTTTCTGGGGGAGAGTTTTATCATGAATGGGTATAGATTTTGACATATGCTTTTTATGTACTGGTTGACATGATTGTGTGATTTTTTTTTCTTTAGCTTATTAATATGGGGGATTACACTGATTAACTTTTCAAATGTTGAACCAGCCTTACATCTCTGGAATAAATCCTACTTGGTCATGGTGTAAGTCTTTATTTATTGCTAAGTTTATATTTGCTAATATTTTGTTAAAGACTTTTGTGTCTGTTTTCATGAGGGATATTGGTCTGTAGTTTTTCTTTTTCGAATTGTATTTGTCTGGTTTTAGTATCAGGATAATACTAGCTTCATAACATGAATTGGGGAGTGTTCCTTCCTCTTCTATTTTCTGGAAGAGGCTGTACAGAATTGGTGTTGATACTTCTTTAAGTGTTTGGTAGATTTCTCCAGTGAAATGACCTGGGCCTGGAGAAATCTTTTTTTGGGGGGAATTTCAATTAAATGACAAATTTAATTTCCTCAAAATTTATAGAAGTATTCAAACACTTTATTGCTTATTGGGTGGGTTGAAGTAGTTTGTATTTATCAAAGATATGTTCTACTTAGTCAAAGTTGTCAAATTTATGTGTGTAGCATTGTCCACAGTGTTCTTTCTTATCCTTTTGGTACCTACAGGCTCTATAATAATACTCTTGTTTCATTCCCCATATAGGTAATTAGTGTCTTCTATATCTTTTCTTTCTCCATCTTGCTAAAGGTTTGTCAATCAGTTGAAGGCCTGAATAGAACACAAGACTGATGCCCCACAGGAAGGAATTCTGCAGGAGATGCCTTTGGACTTGAACTGCAGCATTGACTCTTCCCCAGATTTCCAGGCATTTGAGCACCTACTGTGTTCTGGGTGCTGTTGTAGGTTATGGGAATAGGGCTGGGAGCAAGGCAGAGACTGTCCATGTCTGCAGGGAACCATGCTGACTAGTACAGGAAAGAGACTGGCAAACACACAAGAGGGCATCAGGCAAGGTTGGTGTCAGGATGAAACTAAACTCGGGTTATGGTGAAAGGGATTGCAGGTGGGAGAGCTGAGGTTTGGTGATGAGGGTGGGCTTTCCTGAGGAGGTGACATTTAAGTTGAGGGGAAGGAGGAGCCCATTGTACAAAGATTCTGAAACACTCCAGGCAGTAGGAACAGCAAGTGCCAAAACCCTGAGGCAGGAATGAGCCTGGGGGTATTGAGGAAGGAAAATGGGGGCAGTGTGGGTGGAGCTGAGTGAGTGAGCAGCAGGAAGGGATGGGGTGAGGCCACAGAGGTCACTTACATGTGGGGGAACTTCCCCTGAGTGGATGGGGGCCCATAGATGTTTCTGAGCAGAGGAGTGGCTGTGTCCAATTTTCTCTTTATAAAGACCTCTCTGGCTGCCATGTTGTGGAGGGGGTGAGGTGAGGTGGGGTGTGGTGGGAGAGGAGGAGAAAGAAATAAGGGCCAGCTTTACATGGCTTTGGCTCCTGTTGCAAGGCAGTGCAGGCCCTGGAGAGAGGGTGGGAGGCTTGGACCAGGATGGTTGCCATGGCAACAAGAAGTGCATCCATGGTATGGGATGCACTTTGGAGCAGGAGGGATTGGCCTGGAAAGCTCTGTTGGAGACCTCCAGGACTTTTCATGGATTAAAAAATCAAGTCAAATAAAACCCCCATGTAAAACCAGGCAAACTACTGTCTTTCTAAAGAGTGATGTGTTTCCTGTCTTCTGATGATGAAACTGAATCTCCATCATTTTCCCTTCCTGCATACTCTCATTTCCTCACTCCTTGGAGGGCCTTCCTGTTCATTGGCTGTGGTTCTCTCTGGTGCATGTTGTCTGCATGGGGGGGGGTTCTGGGCTGTGGGCAGCTCTGCCTGCTCCAGGAGGCTGCCTCCTTTTCAGTGCTGGCTGTGGGGATGAGACGCACCCAGGCCACAGGGGCCTTGTCGGGTGGGTCCACAGTGCTCTCTGTGCTCAAGGCTGCAGGGCCCAGAACTGGGTGGCTGCAACTTTGACATCAGCTCCTGTAGGGGGGCCTCAGATCCCTCCTGCTGAGAGCAGCCCTCTGCCCTCTGTGTTGCAGGAAGCTTGCAGCAAGTTGATGGGAAGCAAACTCGACTTTACCCACAATTAACTGCATTCAAAGGAGGGGAGAATGAACCAGATCCATGAGGGCCTGAGCCTGGCTTTTCTGTTATCAGCTCAGTTTTTCATCTACAATATGAGAAATAGTAAGAATACTTGCAGTGTTAGCATGAGACCCATTGAAGCCATATATGTAAGGCATCTCACAGGAGCTGTAGCCAAATGTAGTTTCCTTTGCTGGGGAAATAAAAAAAAAATTTAAACTTAATCATAAGAGCTGGAAAATAAAGGCTTATCTCTTCAAGGACAAAATCATTAAAAATAATTTAACCACTGTTGAGAGAAATCTTTCTGAAATACGTCAGGGGGCTCCAGCCTCAGGTGCAGTAGTCTTGCCTGCCATCCTGGACCCTCAGCACCCACCGTGCTTTGGTTGGAGATGCCTTGAGGGTGGGCTGGGGTAATGAGGAGGCCAAGGCTTGGACACCCAGGCTGCTGGGCGTCTGCCCTTCTCTGACCTTCCCTGTTGCCTCACACGAGGTCCCTCTTGGAGTGTGTGCAGTTCCCTCTGCTCAGAAGAGTCTGGGGGAATGAAATGCCCGGGTGCCTGTTCTGTTTGGCTGTCAGAATTCTGCCCTATGAACATGTTGGGGGATGGCGGGGGGGTGTTCTGTATTGATACCCAAGATTATTTGTGGAAATGTGTGTGTGTGTGTGTGTACAAAGTGCCTGACATTAAGCTTTGGATGGCTGAGGCATCCACTTCAAAGACATCCATCTCCAATAAACTAATTGCCACACAACTAGGTAAAGAGCCCAGCTGTCCCGCCCCAATGGCCCTCTTTTAGAAAGCCCTAGGTGACCAGATAATGGGCCTTGGAGTGGCCCTGCTTCTCCCTTTCTGCACTTTAATGCTTGCTTTTATATCCACCAATAAAGAGTGAACCTGTGAAACCAACCCTCAGCCCCAATAATGGCAGAGCCCCAGATCTGCTCTCGCCTGACCCCAAGACCTCATTGTGTGGCCCTGGGCATGCCCACCGTGTACCCTGTGGAATCTGTGGGGAATACACCTTGAGTTTTCAAAGTTCCCTGATGGTTGCTGTTGAGGTGCATCGTGCAATCATAATAAGAAGCACAAGGGCCGGTCCAGCCATGACACTGGCTCCAAGTGGGGAAATGTCAGTGGGGAGGGGGCCGCTGCAGGTCAGTGTCCCCAAGCATTCCTAGCTGAGAGCAGCGCTATTGACAGGCTGACACCATCATAAGACCGTATATCTACATATATGTATATACATAACTTTTCAAAGAATAGCTTGAGAGTTACAGAAAAGTTGCAAAGATAGTGCAGAGTTTCCATAAATCTCAAACTCAGTTCCCCCCATTTTTATAGTACATTTGTTACAATTAATAAAACAATGTTGATGTATTATTATTGACTAAACACTCATTATTCAGATTTCACTAGTTTTCCCCTAATATCCTTTTTCTCTTCCAGAACAGGACACCACATCATATTTAGTTTTCGCGTCTCCTCGGGTGCCTCTGGGCTGTGACAATGGCTCAGACTTGTTTTGTTTGGATGACCTTGACAGTTTTGAGGAGAACTGGCCAGGTAGTTTGCAGACTGTCCCTCTGTTGGGATTTGTCTGGTGTTTCTCTCATGGTTAGACTGGGTGATGGGATCTCGGGAGGAACCACAGAGGTGGGGTCCTCCTATCACACGGTATCAGGGGTACCTGCTGTCAACACGACCCACCGCTGCTGATGCTGACCTTGGTCACCTGGCTGAGTCCGTCACTTTTCTCTCCTGGACATTTACTCCCTTTTTCCCTTTCCAATCTGTCCTCTTTGGAAGGAACTCACTATGCCCAGCACACACTTAAGGGGAGGGGAGTTACGTTCCACCTCCTTGAGAGGCAGTAGCTACATAAATTATTAGGAATTCCTCTGTAAGGGAGATCTATCTATTCTTACCCATTTGTTTATTTATTCCATCATTTATTTATATCAGTACAAAATCATGGATTTTCTCTTTATACTTTGGGTTGTATTTATTTTGTTGCTTAAATTGATCTGGCTTTGACCATTGAGCACTCTTTCAGTTGGCTCCTGTGTTCCTTTGATATAGCCCCATCATTTTGATTTTTTGGGCACTTTCTTATCTTCTGGCAACTTGTACATGTCCTGTTCCAGCCCTAGAATCAGCAGTTTCTCTAAGGAGCTCTGGTTCCTTTTATTGGAGAATGGTATCTAGAAACCAAGATCTGGGTGCCAGGTGTGCTCATTGCTACTGGGATATCATAGCTTCTAGGCCCTCTCAGTAGGCAGAGCAAGGAAATAAAAGTATGTTTACTAACTAAAAGGTGTTTTGAGACCAGTTTCTAACGTGTGTGTGTGTGTGTGTGTGTGTGTGTGTGTGTGTGTTTCCCCACACATGCAAGGAATTCTTCAGATACCAGCTGGGTGTCCAGCAATTCAACTCAATTAGGACGCTATCTACCTGGAGATAGTGTCAGGTCCCACAGGTTAATGGTTCAGTCTCAAAAGACTGCCTTCTCCCCATTTCAGAATGAATTGCAAATCCAGGTTGTTATCTGTTCTTCTGACCAATCAGCTATGAATCAGAGGTTCCAGTGACCCCCTCCTTGGGTTTGATTAATGTACTGGAGCAGCTCACAGAACTCAGAGAAATTTTATTTATTAGATTACTGGTTTACTATAAAAGGATGTAACTTAGAACATCCAGATAGAAGAGATGCACAAGGGAAAGTATGGGGCATGGAGTTTCCATACACTCTCCAGGCATGCCACTCTCCCTGAATCTCCACATGTACCAACCCAGAAGGTCTCTGAACCCTCTCCTTTTGGGTTTTTAAGGAAGCTTTATTCCATAGGCATGAATGATTAAATCACTGGCCACTGGAGATCGATTCAGCTTCCAGCCCCTTCCCCAGAGTTCAGAGGGGTGGGATTGGAAGTTCCAACCCTCTAATCACATGGTTGGTTTTCTTGACCACCAGTTCCCATCCTTAGGAGTAGTCCCAAAGTCACCTAATTTTTTTGTTTGTCTGTTTTTAAAAGTCGGGTTTATTAAGACATAAGTTACATATACAAAATTACCCTTTTCAATGTACAGTTTGATGAGTTTTGATAAATATATACAGTAAGTGTAATCATCATAATCAAGATACAGAAAATTTCCATCACCCCCAAAAGTTTCCTTGGGCGCTTATGCAATCCACCCTCTCCCCCAACACACAGCTCCGATTTCTGTCCTTATAATTTTGCTATTTGTAGATTGACATGTAGATAGAATCATACAGTATGTAGCCAAAGTTACCTCATTAGCATAAGATACACCTTTGCTGCTCTCATCATTAAGAAATTCCAAGGTTTTTAGGAGCTCTGTGCCAGAAATGGAGATGAAGACCAAATACATATTTCTTTTAATCACAATATCACACTAACCCATGTATATACGCACATTATATATCATCTATCTCTTATCTCTCCATCTATATCCATATTAAGTTAAACATGAGTTCATACTCATGTCTCCAGCTCTAATCCAGTACCACGTGGATCATTCTAGCCTCCTCCCCCTGCTTTTCTGTAACCTTCACTTCAAAATTGGGAAACCTGGATCCCACTATCTTCCAACCATTTACCTGTTTTTACAGTCCTAGTGTATATATATAGTGGTTTCAGAATTGGTAATGAAGGAAGCAACTTTACCAACTAGACTACAATGTCTATGTGCAATTTCTTTTATCTTTAGTCCAACAGACTTCACACATTTCCAAATGCACCTTAGATCAGCACCTCCCCCCACCCTTTCAGTGAGGTTATGTCAGGCGCTTGTATTACAGTCAGTCTTTTGTCACGGTCTCCATGCCACCTTGGAATCCCCTGACTTCCTAATTGATTTTAAAAAAATTTACATGCATTAAGGTTTACTCTTTGTGATGTAAAAGTCTATGGGTTTTGACAAATGCATGGTGTCACGTATCTACCAGTATCATACAGAATTAGTGCACTGTCCTAAAATATTCCCTGTGCTTCATCAACTCAACCTCTCCCATCCCTAAACCTCTGGCAACCACTGATCTGTTTTCCATCACTATACTTTTGCCTTTTCCTGAGTGTCATGTAATTGAAATCATAAAGTAGACCGCCTTTTAAAACTGACTTATTTCACTTAGTAATATGCATTTAAGGTTCCTCCATATCTCTTTGTGGCTTGGTAGCTCATTTCTTTTTAGCCCTGAATGCTGAATAATGCCCCATTGTCTGGACCTATCACAGTTTGTTTATCCATTCACCCACTGAAGGACATCTTGGTTGCTTTTAGTTTTTGGCAATTATTAATAAAGTTGCTATGAACACTCTTGTACAGGTTTTTGTGTGGATAAGTTTTCAACACACTTGGGTAAATACCAAGGAGTGTGATTGTTGGATCATATGGTAAGAGTATGTTTATCCCTGTAAGAAACTGCCCAACTGTCTCCCAAAGTGGCTGTACCATGTTGCATTGCCACTAGCAATAGATAGGAGTTCCCATTGCTCCACACTCTCAACAGCATTTGGTGTTGTCAGGGTTCTGGATTTTAGCCATTCTAATCGATGTGAATTGGTATCTCATGGAAGTGTAGTTTTAAGTCCACCCTTTATAGATGGAGAGTATTTGTGTGTCCAGTGTGCTCAGCAATCCCTCATTGTCAGGTGAACCTTTGTGAAATACACGGAGAGTTCTGCAGTCCTATTAATGGTCTTTGTTCCTTCCTGTTTGGGGTGGGTCCCCAGGCCTTTGCCTTTTTCAATTCACTGTTAGTGTATATGCAACTGTCTGCATGAAAAGCACTCTGAAAAACCTAGAAGCACAATTAATCAATGGGTAATTTATTGTTTATGCAGTAGTTACCCAAGCTGGTAATGTCACTCTAATGCAGGAAATATAGATCTTTCCCTCCCGATAAATTGGCCGACCTTCACTGCAATGGGCATCTGTTTTCAGGAATGGGTGATAAATAATCACCACTAAATTACATGCAGACTTTCTTCCTTTATTTTAAAAATGTGGATTGTGGTTTCTAACTAGGGGGTGAAGGCAGCGGAATGAGAAGCAGCTCTGACTTGAAGGAAGTTGAGCGGAAACACAGTGGACTCCGGGTGAGGCAGCTGAATGAAGCTTTTTCTTTCTGTTTCTTTTCCCTTTTTTTCCTATTTGTTTGTGTCAGTTTTTCAAAAGTGCCTGTTGATTTGATTTTTGAGATGTGAGGCTTTCAACTTTTCTTGCAGTATTTCTCAGCAGAGTAGAAAACCTGAATCCTATTAAAATGATCCAAATACCCTGGATGTGTGTGTGTGCATGTGTGCACATTTTTTGATAACTTTGGAGAAGATTTTGGAGCATGTTGAGCCCAGACCTGGATATTTACAGAAAAGTAACCAGGGCTCCATTCAAAGACACGCCCCTTGTGGGATGAGACAGATCAAGAAAACAGCTCGCCATTCAAAGCAAGTCTTTGTGCTCAGGAAGTAGGCTTGGGCAGGAGCAGGGAAGGCAGCTGGGCTGGTTACAAAAGACCCTGGGGAGCATCAGAGCCCCTGGAAGACCCTGCTGGGGGTCAGCTGCAGCTCAGGCCCTCCCTCCTTGCAGGAGAGGCTGGGCTTGTGGCAAATTGCCTGCTGGGGACCTGGAGCTCACATAGTAGGGATAACAAAGAGGAAGCACCTGGAACTCCTTGGCAGGAGTGAGGCCCAGTGAGGTCCTGGCTTGCCAAGTTCATGTAGCTGGGAAGTGGCAGCTGGGTTCTCTGACTTGGCCTGTATGCCTAAGAAGGTGGCTGATAATAGCTTGTGCTCTTTGGCTGCTAAGTGATCCATACATTGCAAGTTGCTTCCAGTACAAGGTAGAAACATGCATTAGTAAATTCCTCAGGTGAGGGCTTTGGGGACTCCCCCCATCACTGAAACTGAGCCATGCCTCCCTGCCTCCTGTGGGACAGGCCCTGCTCAGTGCTGGCAATCAACAAGGCAAAGCCCCTGTTCTCCTGGAACTGGCTCGGGGGGTGGGAGGTGGTCCAGGTGTCCCGGGGAACCATCTGCCACAGAGTATCCTGGTTGACCCCACTGCCTCCATCCGGCATTCCCCACTCCTTCAGGGGGCCCGGCCATGTTCCCAAGGCTGCTGCGGCTTCCAAGGACCCCCTGAGCCCCGCCCTCTGTCCTCAGACTTTCTGAGCTGGTTTGAGAAGGGAGCACCAGGTGGGTGGGCGGGGGCTGCCTCTGAGCATCCTACCTGAAGCTATCACCTGCTTCTCTGCCCACAGGCATAAGATCTCTTTCCTCTCCTGCCCCCCTTATTGGTCTCCACTCAACAAACATTTATTGGGCACTGACTGTATGCTAAGTTCTGCGCTGGACAGAGGCTTAAAAAGGGGAAGAGGTTGTGTGTGGTCCCAGCCCTCAGGGCCCTTGGTCTTTGCTCGGTCAAAGTCAGTGTACACAGTGCTGAGATGAAGAAACCCCGGGCTCGGGGAACGGGCCCTGCTTCCAGCCCTTCTCCCAGGGACTGCTGCCATAATGGGGCAAGTGGGCAGAGTTCACAGTTTGTGGGCATCAGGGACTCCCCCCGTTCAGGTGGAAGATGCCAAGGTGTCAGACCCCCAGACTGCCGGGCTGAACGGTTCCTGGGCGCCCAGGAATCCTTGCCCTGGCTGGTCTCCTGTGTGGGGGGGTAGAAGTCAGCAGAACGTCCCTGCTCGTGCTGGCAAGACCTGCCTGGCCCTGGGCGCTTGGGCTTCTATTAAATTGTTTATTAACAATCAGAGTGTCAGCATATTATCTCCCTGCCTGGGAGGGATCAGATGGTACCCACACGTCTGTCACTTCATTTTTATTTATCTGGCTTTCACCTTGATGGGTAACAAGTTTATACAAAGTCCCAGCGGATGGAGAGGCACAGGAACCAGGAGACGACCCCACGGGGGTTTCACGTGGGCACCCCCAGGCTGTTTGGGGGTCCTGCAGGGGTCATTCCAACACCAGGAGCAACAGTGAGGTCAGGCTACAGCTGATCCACCAGACACTGACCTGTGTTGGCTGGTTCCTCGTTCACCAGCCCTCCTGTCACGTGCACGTGGTCAGCTCGGATGCCAGGGGCTGCGCTCGGTGCTGGACACGGTGGTAAGGAACGCAGATGCCACCCACGCCTTTGCGGGGTTGAAGGTTTTGAGAGCAGAGGCCCTCAGTCACGAGCGGTTCTATCCCCAGGGGATGCTTGGCCAAGTCTGGATCATTTTTGGTTGTCATAACTGTGGGTGGGGAGGGACTCTACTTGCATCCAGTGAGTGGAAGCCGGGACACTGCTAAGCGCTGGGCAGTTCCCAGGGTAGCCCCTCAGACAGAGACTGATCCGGCCCCTGTGTGACGGAGCTCCTGGAAGAAAGATGGGCTTCAGGCAGGGCCTGCTGAAGTGTCTTGTTAAACTGACATCCTGCAAGCAAGTAGGATAAATTAGCAGGGGGAGGCGTGTGCGTGTGTGTGTGTGTGTGTGTGTGCGTGTGCGTTTGCTTTTTGGGAAGGAGGGAGGGAGGGGATGAGAGGAGCGTCTCACGGTGCCCTGGTACATCCTGGAGTCGGAGTGGATGGGAAACCCCATCAGGAGGGCCTGCGGTCTCTGCTGAGATTCCAGTCTCTGCTTCTAGATCGCTTAAGCACTGTTATGACAGGCTCAGGTTTAAAAAAACCCCTGACTGCCTTGTAGAGACTCCTTATATTCGTTTCCTGTGGCTGCCGTCACAAATGACCACAGACTGGGGTCCTTAGACAACCTAAGTCCGTCCTCTCTCAGTCTGGAGGCCAGACGTCTGAGATCCAGGTGTGGGCCGGGTTGGTTCCTCCTGAGGCCTCTCTCCTTGGTTTGTAGACAGCCGCCTTCTCCCTGTGTCCTCACATCATCTTCCCTTTGTTTGCGTCTCTCTCTGGGTCCAAATTTCCCCTTTTAATAAGGACACCTTCATACTGGATGAGGGTCCACCCTGATGACCTGGCTTTAACTTGATCACCTCCATAGAGACCCTCTCTCCAAATAAGGTCACATTCTGAGGTCCTGGGGGTGAGGACCCCAACATGTCCTTTTTGGGGGCAGGAGAAGGGTGAGAGGCAGGGAGATGGGTTGTGTTGTCAAGATCAGGTGTGAAGGGAAGTGGCTGGGACAGGAGATGGTGGCAGTGGCGGTGGGGGGGGGGGGCAGATGGCCTGGGCAGGGCCTGGGTTAATTGGGTCCCATGGGGTCTGCTTTAGAGTCTTGAGAAACTACCTCGGATAGGTTTTACATTCATTTCCCTTTGTTGTTAAAAGTACAGCTTTGCTGTATTAGAGGAAATTTGACAAAAGACCGACATCACGCTGAGCCTTCATAACTTTGCGCAACTGTTTTCAAACGCCTAACTCTTAGCCCCAGGCATACCTTAAAAAAATAATTTATTTGGTCTCAGTAAAGTCATGCATACTGATTGTAGGACATAGATGATTCAGAAAGTCTGGAAAAGCATAAATTATAAGACAAAAATCACCCATAGTCATGTAAATGGCAACATGGAATTCCTTCGAATGGGTACTTAACTGCTCTCCCCAGGTTGGATGTTTGAATTATTGTAAAAACTTGCACTGCATGTTAAAATGTCAGCTTCCCCCAACCTCATTATCACAAAAGTGTTTGTCTGCAAATTGAAAGAGGCACTTCATCAGTATTATACTTTGCATTTCTTTACTCAAGGAGGGTCACGTCTATCCTATTTTGCTGTCGCCCTGCCTGAATGAAGCCAGCCTGCCTTTGTCCTCCTCCCTTCATTCGCTGGGTCTTTGGGATGGTCCTGTAGCCCCGCAGGAGTTCACAGTGAAGCAGGAGGGAATTCTTCCAAAAGAGAGTAGATGCCAATTAAAACCAGCCCTGGGAGTTCACCCACCCTGACCCGGCCCTCCGTGTGGTTCCAACCACACGCTCTGCCCAGTTGTGCCCGCTCCGCGTGAGGAACAGGGGGGCGTCAGACCCGTGGTTTGTCTCATTCGGTCCTCGCTGCCATGGGAAGAACTCCAGTGATTTGCCCACGTCATGCTGGGAGCTGGCTGAGCTGGGGTCTGAACCCCGTTGTCAGACCCCAAACCCCAGATCCATGCCCCTGTGCCCTCCTGCCTCCCTGTGGGCTCCTGGGACACCTTCTGTTTTCTGAGGGTCCCACTGCTTGTGGAGGTCCTGCCTACTCAGGCCCGGGTCTTATCTGGTTCTACTCTCAGCTTAAAACCCACGTTGGAGCCCATGTGTCTCTGCCATCACGGAAGACGAGCAGCCTAAGTTCTCCAGAGGGAAACCTGGTCAGCCTGGGCATCTGACTGCAGAAGGGAGATTTTCCAACATGGATGGGAAAAGTTGGCGTGCCGGGCACCAATGCACCTTCACCTTTATCTGCACAGCTGTGTGATTATTTCCATTTCACAGATGAGGAAACAAAGCTGGAGATGCTAAGGAATTGCACCTAAGGTCTGGCAGCGAACAGCATCAGAGCTGGGGTCTGAGCTCTGCCCCTCCTGCTGCGCTGCTCCTCCCAGCCAGGGTGGCCTTTGGGGACTGCATCGGCCTCCTGTCCTGGCTTCAGCACTGCCAGTGTGATCACCTTCGATCACACACACACGTTCACACACCCACATGGACCCGCACTTTATACATATGCACACTCATACACACATACAGACTTGCACATTTACACATACACGCTTGTACACACACACACAGACACTCGCTCACGCTTATGCTTTGCTTTGTTTGGCTCTCTCCACATTTATGATTGTCTCCAAACAGACACTGGGGCCGTACAAGGTCTTTATCTCGCTGGGATATCGACTCTTTGTCATGTTCGATGCTGTTATTTCCCCCGGTCCGTTGTTTCTCTTTTTGTTCTGGTTTTGTGTGCTTTCACTGTACAACTGCCTCCTTTCCTCCTTATTTTTCACTGCCTCCTTCTAGATGTGTTTCTATTACCGGTGACTGCAAATCGTTTTCAGAGGAACATGCTGATTCACACAGCTGTACGGAGCTCCACTGGGTGGTCTTGGTTGCTGGAGCCTGAAGGTCCCCTCGGAGGGTCCCAGCCATGGCTGGCCCAGGGGACAGGCATCTGTGGAGAAGAGGGGGTGGTAGGAATGGCGGGGGCGGGGGCAGGGCAGTGGTCAGCATGGCTCCTCGGCGGGTTTGTACCTAAAAAAGGGTGATCTTTCAACACTGGGGTGGTAAAAAGACACTTCCCAGGAACTATTTTTCTGGTGACTTCATGTGGCTTCAGACACAGGGAGACTCTTTCAAGGGTTTGTGAACAGTTTCCCTTCTACTGAAAAGGGTAAATTTCATGCCCTCTCTAGGGATCCTGGGAGAAGCTATTCTTAGAACTAGTCTGAAAAATTCTATATGCTTAGAAATGCCATAGATTGCAGCAAATTTGAAGGGGAGGGAAACTATAATTCCTCTAAACAATTGTCTTCTTCTATTGAACAGAGATATCATTAGTTCTATTTTTAATCAGCAAACGCTATATTTCCAAATATAAATATAAAGGGGCTCTGCCAGCTCTTAGTCCACTTGGGAGGGGGGCCCTGGAGTCTTGGTCTTGCCAGCAGGGCTTGGCCAGGATTTTGGGTGAGGCACAGGGACCTTGACCCCAGGTCTGCCCATGGCCCCTCTGGCTCAGGTGTCTATGAGCCTCTGACTCAGGTGTCTATGAGCTAAAAAGACAAATTGCCTGCACCCCCTGCCCCAGACAGGAGGGCAGAGGAGGGACAGGGTCTCCCTAATAAATGATCTCATTCTGAAGGGGGCAGAGTGGAGACCAGAGAGCACACCTGTTTGTGGCAGTCCTGAAACCCCACCGGGCAAATGTTTCGAGGTGTCAACCCTGCCGTGGGTGGGGAATGTTTTTTGATTAGGCCCCGGTTCTGCTCCCAGGGGGCAGCTCCCTTGGACCCCTGCAGCCTCTGGCTCCAGCCACTGGGAGTTTGGTTTTCCTGGCGCCCTCCTCAGCTGCCTGTGAAGCAGGCCTTGGGGACTGTGCCCTGCACGGAGGGTGAACAGCTTTCCCAGGTCTCTCCCTGCCTGGAGGGGATCAGGGCTCTTCTTGCTTCAGATGCCACAATGCTCTGCTCCCCAATGCCGGCTGTCCTTGTGGACGTACAGCCACCTCAGACATGTGGCGACTTCCTCTTCTCCAGCCCAGTAAGCTCTGTATTCCAATAGCCAAAGCCACACTTCCTCTGGAGGCATAATTCTCACATTCTCTCTATTTCTTTCCCTTCTCACCCCCTTGCTTCCCTCTGGTCTCTCCTCCTAAGACATAAGCACACTTTCTTGTCATACCGGGCTTGGTTGGAAGAGCCACACATATGGACTTTTTTCCATGGGCTACTCTGTCCAGCTGGAAGGATGTACTGGGTACAACACTCCTGGTTGGACTATTATCCTGAGCCACTGAATCCTTTCATTTATCCCTGGAGGGGACACCACTCCCTTGACCTGGTCCTTCACCACATGGCTCAGTTTCAGTCTTTTCTCAATATGTTTACTTTTACCACTTGTGGTTGGGAAGAACTTGGCTCTTCCAGACCTAGGAATTCCTGAATTTGGGAATTCCCTGGGCTCCCTTTCATTTGTGTCTGCAAACCGGCCATTTCCTTTCTGATCTCACCTCTTGCTTGCAACGCTTTGCCAACTTCTGACAGCAACCAGAGCAGGCCCTTCAGTCCCCTTTCCAGCCCCTCCCCCAGGGCAACAGCTGCGCTGGGTACATGATTTACTCTTCAGGTCACCAAAGGTGACAGGGTTCCCAAATGTCTCACCACCACATAACAGGGGCCACCATCTTCCCGGCTTGCAGTATCAGTTTCCTAAACTCGTTGCCTGATCTCAAAGCCCAAGCTGCAGAGTTTGGGTTTTTGTTACAGCAGCAGCTTACTTCTAGGATCAACCTCTGTATTGGTTAAAATGGGCTTGATTTTGATGAAGTGGCAACTAGCCCCGAGGTTTCAGTGGCTCAAGCAACAGAGGTTTACTTCTCACTCTGCTCCATGTCCATGTTGGGTTGGCTGGGGGCTCTGATGCATGCTGTCCATGCTGGGAAGCAGGGTTCAGAGCCTTAACCATCTGCAGTATTACTGGGCACCAATGGCCAGGTGAAGGCAGCATGGCGGCTCACAGACTTCTACTCTCCTGCCATTGGTCAAAGCATGTCACATGATCAAACCTAACTTCTGCTCCCATTCCATTGGCCCAAATAAGTCACCTGACCATACAACTTCTGCTCCAATTCCATTGGCCAAAGCAAGTCACATGGCCATACCTAACTTCTAGTCTCATTCTTCTATTCTATTATACTTCTATTCTCATAATCATACTTCTATTCTCATTCCATTGGCCAAAGCAAGTCACATGACCATACCTAACTTCTGCTCCCACTCCATTGGCCCAAATATGTCACATGACCACACAACTTCTGCTCCAATTCCGTTGGCAAAGCAGGTCACATAATTACAGCTAACTTCTGTTCTCATTCCACTGGCCAAATCAAGTCACGTAACCATACCTAACTCCAGCAAGGGTAGGGGAAACAGATTCTCTGCTGAGAAGGAGAGAACCTGGATGATGGGAGCAGCTCTAAAGAAGGTTGCAGGATTTAAACAATAATAATGGTTTCTTTGGTCTTTCCTTCTGCCAAATAAAGACTCAGTTCCTTCTACTGTTTCTCGTACAATATTCCACACCCAGCTTTTCCCCAGAAGCCTTCTCTGGATGCCTCCATTTCCTCACCCTGCTGCTTAGAAGCTGTTATTCTCATATAACGCAACCCTCAGATCTGAAACCTGGTGCTATGGGAAGAGCCGAGAACAAGGCTGGGTGTGACCTGTGTCCACATATTTGTTCAGGTGGCAGGGTGGCCAGTGCAGAGGAGGGAGGAGCCGGGAGTGCTGTGTCCCCAAGGGAGCGGGTGCTTTCTTCTAGGCTGTTTTCATAGATTTAACCTCAAACTCCCACATCCCCACCCAGGAGGGGCTCTGGGATGAATCACTGCCCCCTGTCTTCCTCTCTTGCAGTGTCACAGCCAACATGGGCAGCGTGGCCTGGGTCTCTGAGAAGCCCCACAGTCGAGATACCTCTTGCATTTGGATTTTGTGATTTTCTTCAAGTTGGTGTTTTCCCAACCTATTTGATGAGACAGCCCTCTCTCGCCCCCATCCAGGGCAGCCCGGAAGTACTGCTGTCATAGGACCAGAGGCTCACCCGTCCTGGTGGAGAGAGCCTTCCCAAGTCAGCACACTGCTGCAGGCTCTGGCGGCCGGGCACAGGCTCAGCGATGGTCTGGCTATTAATCAAAGCAGGCAGCTGTTTATTGTTCGGTGTGCTCCAGAGTTGGAGAGATTCTTCCTTAATTATAATTTAGAGATTTCATCCAAATGAATTAGTAACTGCAGCCCACACCCACTTCCCGCCAACCCCCTGCAGTATGTTCTCCCCTCTCTGGTGCATAATTCTACTCGTGCTGTGCTTCCCAGACCCCCTGGACTCTTCCCTACAGCCTGGGGTCCCTCAGGTCAGCTTCCAAAGCTTGAAGGAGGTGTAGGCACAGAACGCGCAAACCAAACTCTCTGAGAATTTGCCTCTGGGACTTTGAGATCTTTGTATCTCTGTGCCTGAGATGTAGCAATTGCTCAATTCCTGCTTTTGGAATTTAATTTACTTCTTTGAAAAGCAGGATGCCATTTCCTTTTCAGATGGCTGCTGTCTTCCCAGAAGAACTGGGTTGGGGGTCTGCCTGCCAAATATTCCCCTCACCCGTCAACCCAACCCCACATGGTTCCTGGAGCTGCCACCTCAGAGGAACTTTTAATCACCTGACAAAGGAACAAAATGACAAATGGAATCCCTTGTTTGACCGACCTTGGTCTGCAGGGCCGCTTTGCCAGGCTCCCTCCCTCCCGGCCTCAGCCTGTGCCACCGGCCCCAGGCCCCGACATTAATCGGCTCTCTTTCCAAAAGGTCACAGCCGTCTCTTTGAACATTTTAAAAGGCAGTGAGCAAATCACACGATTTTAAAATAGTTATACCCGGTGTCCTCCTGTCTCTTCTGGCCAATGTCCTAAGGGTGTGTGATGTGATAAAACAGCTCAGGCACAGTTTATTAATTCATTCAGCAAATCTGTATTTTGACTGAACACCCTACATCACACGTGCCTGGCAGTGGGCTAACTTCGGGGATGCATAGAGGCATAAGCCTGGGTCCCTGCCTTCCAGGGGCACACGGTCTGCTGGCAGGGAGAGGTGGGCAGACACTGGCAAGCTCTGTGCGGGGCCCGGTGCGTTGCGAAGGAGGGAGCCATCAGCCGTTCTGCATCCAAGAGGGCAGGGAAGGCGTCACAGATGAGCTGAAATGCTGTGAAGTCCCAGGAGAGGCTGGATCAGACACAGGTCCCTGTGCAGGCCATGCTGAAGCTTCTCTAATGCCTGTCCATCAATCCCCGGGCGTCTGGTAAAGGGCAGGTTGTGCCCCAGCAGATCCGGGGGGGGGCCTGAGATTCTGCATTCCCAGCAAGCTCCCAGGGGAGTCTGATGCTGCTGGGCTGAGGACCATGAAGATGGAGGCAGGTGGAAGGTTGGGGTGTGGCAGTGAGAAGGATCCAGAGTATCGAGGGTCATTATGGGTGTAGCAGAATGTGGATGGGGGGGCAGGGAAAGAGAGGCAGGGTCCCATATTCAGGGCTTTATGTGCCCCGAAGAGTGCCAGTTTCTTCTTTGGGTTCCTGGAATGTTCTCCTCAGGTGCCTACCTGAGCCCTCATCCCATTGCTTATGGCTCATCAGGTGTGTTCTCTTTCCTCCTTTAGCACATGCAGAGCTGGGGTGGGTCACGACCTTGTCTTCCTGACACCCGAGGGTGACTGGATCCACCTGACTTCTCTGGGTTCTCCCAGGTCTTATTCACTTAACTTTGAATCTCTGTGCCTGAGATGTAGGGATTGCTCAATTCATGCTTTGGGAATTTAAATTACTTCTTTGTCTACACATTTAAAACTTCTTTGCTTGCTTGCTGGCACTGGGGTCCCATGACAGTGGGCAAGGTTGCTATGTATGGTTGTCCAGGTTGGACACTGCGGGAGGTGCCCTGCCAACATGGCCCGAGCTGGGAGGGTGGGAGTTTTCCTAGTGAGGAAGTGTGTGTCGGGGCTTCCACTCTTTGGGCCTAAAGTAGCATCTTGCCACCAGCTGCTGTCCTCTGCTTCATCTCAGTCCCGCAAAGGCCTCTGGCAGGTCCTGGTCTGGGACCTGATCAAAGTGAGGAGTGTCAATGTCATCCATCTAAGACGGCTGTGCAAGTGTCATGTCTGGACTCTGATTCTTGTATCCAGGCACGTAACACACTTGCTGTTGCTTCATGCGTTAGTAAACACGTGCTCCCGATGGGTGGGGTGGTCCCCAATACTTGGCTTCCCGCTGGGGTTCCAGCTAAAGGATGACCGGGCGGACATGGGGGGTGATTGGCACTGGGTGAGTTGGTTGACCCTGAGCTGGTGTGTGGCCTGAAAGTCTTGTGGCAACAGGAGGTCCTGCCTGGGATCGCTAACTGGGAGAATGCGACTCCTGCAGGGCGTGTGAGCCTTCCGTTGCAGTGTGAGGGGAAGCTTCGAGGTGACATGTCCTCCCAGCCTCCACAAGCCTGACAGATGGGTCCAGGTTAAAACGTGACGGATGCACAGTGATAACCCATCCCAGTTATGGGATGAGCAGCTCACGATGCACTGGCCACTCCCTCCTAGTGTTGGGGTTCCAGAACTCTCCACTGTGCCTCTCGGTGGCAGTCCTGTTGGGTCTGGGCTGGGGGCTCAGGACACCCAGAGGGAAGCAACAGGCCATAGC
Source organism: Balaenoptera acutorostrata (assembly GCF_949987535.1). Taxonomy (NCBI): domain Eukaryota; kingdom Metazoa; phylum Chordata; class Mammalia; order Artiodactyla; family Balaenopteridae; genus Balaenoptera; species Balaenoptera acutorostrata. The sequence goes on along the minus strand of NC_080064.1, from coordinate 4,063,420 downwards.
ACAGCCACCTTAATTTCCGCGCCCTTCATAGCTGCCTTTGTGTGGTCCTCAGTGGTGCCTTCTGTTTGGAGGATGATATCTGGGCGGAGCCAGGGGCGCTGAGCCGTGGACAGCCGTTACCATTTCAACCAGGGCCCTGGGCTCAACGTCTCAGCGTGCTGTTCCCGTATGGCTCCTTCTGCCAGGGGCAGGGTCACTCTCTCTCCTTCCCCTCGACATCTTTGCAAAGGAGCTTCTTGGTCTGGATGGATTCCCTGGTGAGCGCTGCTGTCCTGGGCTGGAGGGTTGGGCGGCCTTTACGCCAAGAGCTTAAAACCTCAGACAATAAGGGTTGAAAATGCACACCTTTGAGCATTGGGTACAGAGTCAGGCCTGGCAAGATTTCAGCAGAAGGAACTCCTGGCTGCTCTTTCTCTCTCCTTGCTCCTTTTCTCCTAATTGCTGCTCCATCCTCTCAAGGGTTCTTTATCCTTTCCCACCAGGAACCAGGAAACCATCTGGTTAAGGTCCCAGGCTCCAGAGCCCACGTGGTTCAAACCCTGGCTGCATAGCTTACAAGCTCTGTACGCCGGGGCCAGTTCCTTAGTGAGGCTGATCGTCAGTTTCCAATTCTGCAGAATGAGGGCATCAAACGCGGTTGCTGTGAATGCGAACGGGGGACGCTGTGGGAAGGCGCTCACGGCAGCGTGTGGCCTGCGGTGAGCGCGCGGTGCACTGATCACGCCGGTGACTCAGCGAGGCTGTGGAGGTGCAGGCAGCCTGAAGCGGGGGCTCCTCTGTGACTTCTGAATCAGTACAACTGCTTTCACTGGTTTTGACTCAACACGAGGTTCTCAGTTCCAAAGCTTTTCATGAAGCTAATTGCTGGCACAGCGTAACAGGTAGAAGATGACACAGGCTATGCAGACAAGTCAGTAAGGGCTGGGACTCGAGCCAGGTGAACAGACGACAGGTGTTACAGGGTGGGGCGGATGTCGTAAAATTGATGTTGATGTCATTCACTGCAGATGGGGGGCGGGGGGAAGGAAAGAGAAGAAAGACGGGTGAGAAGGGAGGGCAATTTGCTTCCTGTTACATCTGAGGTCTCCCTCTCCAGAACTGTGGTCCTGGGGCTCACGGGTGGGGGATGGGTAGGTGGGTTTGCAAGGCTGGGTTGGTCCTGGATGCACTTACCGGGCCAGAGGGTGAGGCACGGGTGGGTGCCTGATGGGTCTTCCGGGAGCCCTGGGCTCTCTCTCCCACCCACTTGAAAAATATCCTCTTTTGTTTTAAGCCTCTATGGCCTGAATGCTTTGTAAGAGCAGCTGTACTGCTGCACTGGTCCAAACAGCCCCTCCCCCTCCCCCAATACTAACATGAGTCTGCTTTAATAAGTGAAACAGGAAAGTCGTGACGCATTCCAAGATATTGACAACGGCCCTGGTACTCAGTAGGACGAGTGGAGGAGATTAACAGAGTACCATTGGGGGCAGCTATGGGGAGGGAAATAAAACACTTCACGTTTATGCCCTGACATGTTGAATCTTTTATTAAACTGGTACGAAGAATTCATCCTTTTATTCCTCTTAAAATGTGAATAGAATGGGGCAAGGATCCTCAGCCAATATCTTCAGTGGTTATTGGCCACTTAGGCCACAGTGAGAGAGTTTCCAGATCCTGTCTTGAGAGTGAGGTTCTCTAGAATGATGCAGAAATGGTCCTGGAGGCGGGCAGAAGACAGGCTGCAGGGTGAATGGGTAGGTGGGTGAGTGGGAGGGGATGTGCGGAAAGAGAGGCTAGTTGTTAGAGGAAACTCGGCCATCCGACTCGGGGACGGGAGGGCCGGGTATGGCTGCTGGCGGTTGCTCAGTTGCTCTCACTGCTGTCAGGACAGAGAAGCAGCTTGTGGAGGGGCCTGGCCGTGCGCCTCTCTGGGGAGGGGGCAGAGGGAAGACTTGAGGGCAGAGGTGGTCACTGCTACTGATTCTGGAGCCTGGATTCCCTTCTCCTCTCCAGGTGGAACTAAGCCAAGTGGCTGCTTTCACTTAGCCAGCAGCATAGGGGCTGAGCAATAAATTACAGACCGTTAGTTTCACTCTAGTTGGAGAAAGACCCTCTTGGAAGATGGAGTAGCAGCTACTGCCAGGGGTTGTGTGTGTGTGTGTGTGTGTGTGTGTGTATGTGTGTTCATGTGTGTGAGATGGTGGTGGTGGGGCGTGGTGGCCAGCCGACTAGTGAGATGAGTAGGTCGACATGGCCAGGAAGACAGGCAGGCATGGGCGGAAGGGACGAGAGAGTCCCCAGGGCAGGACAAGGGCAGTGTTTTGTCTCTCAGGGCAGCATCGCTGCACGATGAGGCTTTCCCTGCTGCTGAAGCTGGGCCCACGAAGGCTGTAATTAATTGAGACAGGACAAGATGCTTTAAAATTTTTACGATCGATTTGCATAATGGATCTTTGTTTTAAAAAAAGAAAAGAACAAAACGCAAGCTCTCAGCCATCCTGGCAATGCTCTTCCTGCAGATGCAACCTGGCAGGAGTTGGCGTTTCTGACCACAAAGCTTTTCTATGAAAAGTCAGGTTTATTGCCTTTTCTTGTCTGATTATAAAAATAACGCAGACTCACTGTAGAAGGCTTGGAAAATTCGGAAAGGGATAGCCACGTTTTAACATCTTGCCATAGGGAGGATCTGGCAGGGGTGGATGAAGTGTTTTTTGTTTTTACCTCAGAAGTGATCCCCTGACAACTTCTCTTGCAGCAGTACAAGCTTCCGTGGTGTTCATAAATCCCTCCGGCAGCCCAGCCGACAGCTCTGTGTACTTTTACTACCAAAGGCTAATTGCTCCATCTCTGTCTGCCCCTGGGATGGAAGAGGATGCTGAAGGTGTGGAGAGGGGAGGGTGGTGCTTTGGGGGAAAGAGGACCTCGGTGCTGACACTGCACTGGGGAAGAAGGATGGAATCAGGCAAAGTCAGGCATCTAGCGAGCGCTCCCTGTACCCCCGGCTTTGTGCAAAGTGGGCCACATGCTTATGTCATTTAACCTTCAAAACAACCTAGCAGGTGGGTACTATTATTGAACCCAATTTACAGATGAGAAAACGGAGGCACAGAGAGGTTAGGGGGCTTGCTCAAGGTCACACAGCTAGTGGGAGTCAGAGCAGAGATTCAATCCAGGCAGCCTGAGTTGCCGTGCCACTGAGGCCAGGAGGTGTGTGTACAAAAGATAATGTAAAAGCTACGGTTATTAAGGTGGCCTTCTGGGGCACACCCTTGGATAGTTCCCTCCCCTTGGGTGTGGGAGGGACTGTGAATACAGTGGGATGTCATTTGTCTGATTAGGCTACATTATATGACAAGGTGAATGCAGATGTGATAAAGGTCCTTCATCCGTTAAGTTCATGAAAAGGGGGATTGTCCTGGGTGGGCCTGACCCAATCAGGGGAGCCCTTTACAAAAGAGCCCAGAAACCAAAGAAGGAAGAAGTCAGAGAGAGCTGAAGCAACAGATACCTTTCTGTTGACCTTGAAGAAGCAAGCTTCCATGCTGTGGAGGGGGCCCCATGGAAGAGAATGGTGATTGACTTTGAGGCGTTGAGGGTCTCAGTCCTACAACCACAAGGAGCTGAATTCATCCAACAAACAGTGAGTTTGGAAGAGAACCCCAAGGTCCTCACATGAGATCCCAGCCCTGGCTGTCACCTTGATTTCAGCCTGATGAGACCCAGAGCAGGGGACCCGGCTAATCTGTACCTAGACTCCTGACCCCTGGAAACTATGAGATAATAATAAATGGGTGTTGTAAACCTGCTGAGTTGGTGGTAATTTGTTACACAGCACAGATAATGAATACACATGCAAATTAATGCAAACTAGACACTAGAAGGCACAGCACCTTTGCATAGCAGGTACTTAATTAGAATGGCTCTGCCCTCATCTTCATCCCAGAAGCCACCTGTCTTGAGCAAGGACTGGGTGCCTCCGGACAGACAGGTGGACTTGAAGGCAGGTGCGTTTAGGTCACCTCACTCCTTTGGCAGCGTCAGGTGGCCCAGACACTTGTCACTTAGGAAAAGCCAGCTAAGACTGGATTCCTTCTCCAGCCACCAAAGGTTCTTAAGAAGCCCCAGCAGTCACACGGTTGCATAACTTTTTTTCCTCTAGGCTTAGAGGCTTAGAGATGAAAATATTTTGTCTCTTTCACATGGCAGCGGGGTGTGGGTGTTGGAGTCCTGCAGATCCTTCGGCTGTAATACATAGCACTGTAGGCAGTCCTATTACCAGCCCCTAAAATATGCAATCGAGGGGAAAATGGATAATGAGATGAGGTTTGGAGAGTGAGCTCTGCCTGGTGTAGGAGCAGCCAGAAGATAGAAAGGGAGTCATAAACAAGCGGAAGAGAAAATATAGCAATCATGTCCTATGAACAAACACCCTAATCATCTTTCTAAGACCTCACGCCAGGCTGCCACAGGGCATGTGTGTTAAGAATGACACCCTCTGCTGCTTCCGCTCCAAGTCACAGCTGAAAAACCCCTCCGTGTGCTCAGCGAGATCCAGCCTCGAGAGGCAGAGGAAAGAGCTCATAAGGACTCTGAGATGATGTGATCTAAGCTGGAGGCAGCTTGGCTCTCACAGTTGAGCAAGTCCCCTGGGGCCTGATGAAGGATCCACAGAGTTAGGGTCCGGCCCACCTCCCCAGACCTCAGAGTGAGACCCCCGGGCACTTGTCATCTCTTCCCCATCATCTGCCTAATCTCTTCCTGTTCATCTGTGACAGTCATCTCCTCCAGGAAGCCTCCCTGACCGCAGTCTGGGTCAGGTTCCCTGTCCAGGGTTTTGTTGCTCACTGGACTTTGCTCTCAGAGCAACTATTACAACTGTGATTGCCAACCTTCTTGATTTACCATCTGACTTGTCTTCCAGACCCTAAGCTCCAGGAGGGCAGGGACAGTGTGTGGTTCATTGTTGTACCCTAGTGTCCAGTCCAGTCCTGGACACATAGAAAGAATATTTATAAAATCAAATGAAGAAAATACTGGGGACGTGGGTAAGGGACAGTGCAAGCCATCTAAGGAGGGTTGCCCTAAAGGTTTTTGCAGGTCTGTCTCTTGTCATTTCCACCCTCATTTGGAACCTGAGGTGAACCCGACCTCCCTTGTTTTACAGAGAAGGAGACTGAAGCCCAGAGAGGCAAAGCAGGCTGATGGCATGGATCTGGGTCTAGAACCATGCAAACGGTTGTCCTGTTACATCACCTAGTCTCAGCAAAGGACCAAAGGACAGGAGGTGGAACAGACTATTGGGACACCCTGAGTTTTGCACCAAGTCACACTGACAGAGCCATCTGATGGAGGGTCCATTTTCTTTACAGAAGAAGTGTGTGGGTAATGCTCAATTGGGCCAGGACTAGGGTGAGGTGAGTGAGGTTCCAGGGCACCAAATTCAAGGAGCTGTCTGCTTGAAGGGCACTTGCCTGACCCTGAGAGTGAGCTTCTCCCTAGAGTTCACCTTGTCTCAGCCCTGACACTCAATCATGTCTTAGGACCATGGAAGGTGATGCTGAAGGATTGAAGACTTGGGGACAAGGCCATCTCAGGAAGATCCATCCATCCATCTATCCATCCATCCACCATCCACCCATCTGTCCAACAAACCATCCATCCATCCATCCATCCATTCCTCCAACTATCTGCTTCAGTGAGTTTATATTTTCAATGAATCCTTTCATTATTTATCTATCTTTCTCTCTTTCTTTCTTCTCCTTCTCTTTCTTCCTTCTTCCCTCCTCTCCTCCTCCCCCTTCTTCTTATTCTTCATCATCATCATCTATCCACACACATGTATTTACTCTGTGTATCTTTATGCACAAATCAGTTCCCTTTCCTTTAGATAATGGAATTCACTTCCTATTACCTGACATAAACTCTCACCCCGGGGCCTTTGCCCATTCTGTCCCCACTTCCTAGACTGCATTTCCCTCCACTTTCAAATGTTTGTTCTTCTTTATTCTTCAGTCTCATTTCTAGGCAGTGTCTCCTCCTGTGGTCGACGTTTCTGGTGCTGCAGCATCTATTCTCCACGCCTAACAGCACCTGATTTTTTTTTTAAAGAACCGCCTCTCCCTATTATGAATAGCCTTGATGGGGCAGCAAAAATTAAGATGTCCTCTTGACACCCATCCAAGGAGCAGGCACGTGACACAAACCAGGCCAACTGGACTCTCCCCTTCTTCACTGGACTTCCCTGGGGTTCTGTCTTGAGTAAAGGGAGGAAAGGAAGGGGGAACAAATGGTTGTAAGCCCTTCATTCCAGCAGCTTCACCAGGAGCAGTTTCTGCTGCCAGACCCCTGGAGGACCCCATTCCTGATCTCCTCTGAACTCTGGCCCCTACAACATCCCTTTACCCTGAGGCATATGGAAGTGGTCTTTCTTGTTTGTCCAAAGGCTCCTAACAGACATGCCTCTTCAGAGAGGACTGGGATGACTTTCTTTTTTAAGTCAGCCCCCTTCCCCACCTCAGTGTCCTCCTTGTTTCCTTAATAACAATTAACACAACGTGTGTTTATTTTATTTTATGTCTATGTACTTGTTTGGTTTCTATTAGTGATGGCTGTGCATGTGTTTGTTTTCTCTCCCAGTAGAATATAAATTACAAGCTTCCTGAAGGCAGGGGCTGTGTCTGTCTTGCTCATAGTTTTCTCAGTGTCTTGCACAGTGCCAGGCACATAGTAGGCACTCAACACATATTTGCTTGATTATGATGAAATTTTGAAGTTTCTGTTAAGGAAGTAAAATTTCCAAGTCTTCTTCTCATTTGTGGAGTTAGGGCCTGAGTACTTGCCCTTCTGGACCTCAGCTCTCTCACCTTCTGTCCCACCATCCTATTTATTTCCTGCAGTGTTTATGTGGTCCTAGATTTAAAAATGCTTTAGAAAAATAAGGCCTTGAAAGCTTGGAGTTAGAAGTTCTGGCTCTGGATCCAGAGAGACCTAGGCTCCAGTTCTGCCTCTGCATCCTTCCTGCCTGTAGGACCTTGAGCCTCAGGGTTCTCATCCCTAAAATGGGAATAACAGCACCTCCATCAAAGGGTTGCTGTGAGGATTAAATAAGGTACAACGGGAAAGAGCTTAGCACAGTGTCTGGTATCTGGAAAGCATTCAATAAATATTGGGTGAATAAGAAAGAATCCATGAATGAAGATTGAAAAAGTATCTGTACTTGGAAGAAAATGTTCTACCTTAGAATCCTGATGAGTCATAATGCATTTAAAATGCATGCTGTTGTCATCATCCCATTATTACTCCTCAGTTCCTCTCTCCTTCTTCCCCACCCTCCGCCCATCTGTGCCCACCTGGCTAATCACAGGAAGCTATTTTTACACTTGACGTAGTGGAACGGTAGCAGATTAACAGCCCCAGAGACGTCCATTGCTTCTATTAATATTAAACAGGGTATTAATTTTACCAGTAACTGAAACATTAAACATGTATATCCATTAGTGGTCATTACTTTAATCTCCAGAAACTGTCTAGCATATTCCAGGAATAGGTCTGCTCCACTCTTATCTATATTCTTTTCCTAAATTCACTGGTGAATCAGGGATCATCGTTTTTATTTCCCCGAGGGGATGTAGATAATTATAAACTCATAGCTGTTGAGGGAGAAAGTCTGAGAAACCATCACATTCAATTCCCCAATTCAGTACTACATGACTCTCAAGACTAGACCTGCAGCATGTGGAGTGCTTGCTGAGAGTGGTCTTGCTAAGACTCTTCTTCTATTAGGGCTGCCATCCTGATGTGCTGACTGTGAGCACCAGCTCTTAACGTAATTGTTAAACATTCAGATCTTGACTGCTAATGACCCTGAGTGGACCTAGCTCAGCACATTTGGAATGGTGATATGAAGGGCTAAGAGTAGTTAATAATGATGGGACACATGCTATGGAGTGAGTGACAGACAATTTACTAAGTAGTAACATAAGGACATCCAACGTCTGCTAGTAACACATAGAATAGTGCTGATGACAACTCCCAACTACTCCTCTCTAGGAAGCTGGTGAAACCCTCAGGGTGGGACTGAGGGACAAGTGTGGCCCAGTGGTTAAGAGCATGGTCTCTGGTGTCAGACCATTTGGGCTCAAATCCTAACTCTACAACAGGAACAGAAGGAACAGTGCTTGAACCTCACACAGAACCAGACACACTTGGTACTCTCACCAGTAACAGTTGAAAAACCTTATTCTTCCCAGGACGTTGGGTAGAGTACTCAAAAAAATTGCCTCAGTTTTGTGGAAAATTAGCCCTAGGACAAAGCTGCTCTAGTCCCACTTAAAAAGGCTCAAAAGAAAGTCTTCAAAGGACCAACATCTTTCCAGTTAATTTAACTGCATCCTAGAACAAAACTCAAGAATATTTATAGAAACACAATAATATCCAGTACACAGTAAGTTGAAATTTACATTGTCTGTCATCCAATAAAAATTACCAGGCATGCAAAGAAATAGGAAACTACAATCAGTAATGAGAAGAAAAGTCGATCAGAAGATACAGACACAGAAATGGCACATATGATAGAATTAGTAGAAAAGGATATTAAAACTCTTCTTATAACTAGATTTTCCACATCAAGAAGGTAAAGGAAAGCTTGAGCATGTTAGGTGCAGACATGGAAGACCAACATTGAACTTCTAGAGATGAAAAATATAATGCTTGAGATAAAAAATATACTGGATGGGATGATTAACAACAGATTATACATTGTAGAATAAAAGATTTGTAAACCTGAAGACATAAGCAATAGAAACTATCAAAAATGAAACACGTAAGAAAAGACTGAAAAAAATAAACAGAATCAGCTTCAACAGACCTAATATATTTGTAATTAGAGTCCCCCAAAGTGGTGAGAATGGAAGAAGAAGAAATATTTGAAGAACTTATGGCAAAAAATTTCAAATTTGATGACAACTATAAACCCAGAGATCCAAGAATCCCAATGAATCCCAAGCATAAGAAACACAAAGAAAACTACCTCAAGACACATAATAATCAAATTGCTCAAAACCAATCATAAAGAGAAAATCTTAGAAGAAGCCAGAGGAAAAAAGATATATTACTTAGAGAAGAACAAACATAAAAGTGATGGCAGACTTCTAGTCAGTAACAATGTCACCCAGAGGATAGCGGGGTAACATCTGTAAAGTATGTAAGGATAAAACAGTTGTCAATCTAGAATTCTATACCCAGCAAAAATGTCTTTCAAATATGACAATAAAATAAAGATTTTCAGACATAAAAAGCTTAAAGAATTCATTACTAACTGATTACCACTGTAAGAAATGATAAAGGAAATTCTTCAGGCAGAAGGAAAATTATACCAGTTGGAAATTTGGATTTACACAAAGGAATAAAATGTACCCCAAATGGTAAATATGTGGGTAAAAGTGAAACGTTAAAAAAAATCTTTTAAAGATAATCGACTGTTTAAAAAAAACAACAATGGAGTGTGGGTTTATAGCATATGTGGAAGCAAAATGCATGAAAACAATAACGCAAGAGCCAAAAGGGGGAGATGAAAGTATTATTTTAAGGTTCTTGTCCTATATGTGAAGCAGCATAATATCATTTGACAGTAGCCTATGATAAGCTAAAATGTACACTATCAACTGTAAAGCAACTACTAAAAATCAAAGCCAAACCAAACAAAGTAGTTATACCTAATGCCAAAAAAGGAATAAAAAATACTCAACCCAAAAGGAGACCAAAAAAACCCCCAAAAAACAAAAAAGAGGAAAAAGGGAATAAACAACAGATGGGGCAAATAGAAAGCAAATATTGAGATGACAAATTTAAACCCAACTCTCCGATATTCTACCAGTTGTGCATGATTATTTAAAAGCTCTGTGTCCCAGACGACAACAGTCCTTGCACACAGGCTTGCCAACACACATGCTGTCTACGCCCCAGTAGGCTCTCATTACTACTTGTGATTACTGCTGTTGGCAGAGAGCATGTCTGTGTTGGTCACGTTGAGAGGTTCCTTCTTGGTCCTGTCTCCCCATCCCTCCTACTTGGATCCCTTTCTGTACTTCCACATCCAAGCCTTCTGGGCTGGGGAAGTTTCTCAGCCTCTCAGTCTGCATGTGTTCCAGGTCCATGAACTGAAGATTTCACAAAAGTCTTCCTGTACATTTAACCACCACCCGTGGATCCAGGAGGGTTGCTTGCTTTCCTGCAGAAATCCTGTGGCTGGGAATGCCAAGAAGTTGCTCTCTCTGTTCTCTCCTCTCTTCTGATGGTATATTTCTCAGCTTCCCTGCATCTCTGGGGAGGCTTCATAGGGACGGCTATCAATTTCGGGAGGGAGAAGAGAAGATGACTGTTTGGGAACAGTCCATAAACTGTTGACCCGAGGTGGACTCAGCCATGCTTCTGGCCTCTCTACCCAACACCTGTCCCCTCCTGGGTTGGCTGTAGCAACTTGAGTTTGCTGTTCAGCTATGGCAATGCCTACCTTTAAGGGGCTGTGGCTTGTTTTAAGCCCCAGCCAATAGCACACCAAGAAGCTGCTCAATACACATCTGTGGAGGGATTTCATCATCACAGCACCTGTAGGGAGATCAGTGGCTGAGTGAGATGCTCAGGCCACACAACTGGTCAAGGCTCAGTAGGGCCTGGGTCCAGGCCTTCTGGGCTCTGCTACGGTGCTGTATTCATGCTGCACGTGGCCTCTCATAGTGGTCTGCCTCTGCTCTGTGATACCACCACCGTAGGGGTGGGGACAGGCAGCCCTCTGCAGATGGAGCTCATTCTTGGGATAATGGCCCAGCTTTGTGCTGTAGGCCTGGAAGCATCCATCAGCTGCCTTCCCTCCTCCTTGACTCAGGTGTGTGGGTCCCCCCCAGACCACTCCATCCTTTACCTGCCCTATCCTTCTTGGTACCCTCTTGCAGTTAGAGAGCCAGGGATGTTTGCTGTTAGTTCATGCTCTTAGCAGCTGTTTGGTAGCAATGCCCAGGTGGGAGAATCTCTTTTCTGTTGTTTTCTAAGAGCACAGGTGCTTCTTCCAGTCTCTGGACCTAACTCCCCTGATTACCCCCCCTCACCCTTGGAGACAGGAGATAACTGGGCACACAGAGCGTGAGGCCTCTTCTTATGTGAAGAGCTGTCATTCTGTGGCTCTTGCATTTTCTGCCGGTGTCCAGACAAGAGACCATAGGTAAATACACTCCAGAATCCCAGAGCACTGGCCACTTTCTCTCCTTAGCTCAGGGTATTTGCTCCGCTCCCCCATCCCCACCCCGGGCCCATGCCATAAAATGTACAATGTCAGTTTGTTTGACTAAGGACCCTGCTGAGTATTTAATCCTTACTTAAAGCTGATGTTTATTTTATTTTGGAGTTTAAATTAATCCGCCTCAGGATACAAAATTAGATAAGGCAGGGATTTCGGTCTCCTGGAATGATCCTTTTCACATTGACCTTCTTAACGCTTTGGCTGCCGGGAGGATTGCCCATATCTTTCTCTGCAGAGCTGCCCCGGGGACTGGCCAGGTGAATAGCTGTGTTCCTGCCCCACCATCCCCTCCACCCGGGGCATGCCGTGCTCATGACACAGCGGGTTAATATACATGCTTTTCTATCATAACAGTAATAAATCCTCGCAAAAGGAAAAAAAGATAATATAAGAGCGGAAAAAAAGAAAAAAGAACCTACCTATAAGCCTACCACCTAAAGATAACCATTGTCATCATTCAGGTATGCTTCCTTTCATGCACATTATCTCTTTAAAACTATTCCACAGTCTTATAAGCATACAGAACAGGGTACAGAATAATGGTATCCAACTTTCATGGACCTACCAGTTAAACTTAATATGTGGTAGCTTTATGACACATTTGATTCAGGGTTTGTTTTTAAGGGAATAAAATATGACAGATTCAACTGATGCTTGAGTTATACGTCCTTTATCTAGTCTGCTACCCTCCCCCACCTCCCCATTATTCTGAAGTCAATGTGTATCCCTCCCAGCCACATTTTAATACTGAGTATGCCTGTTCATAAAGAATGAGTAGTCTTTTTTTGTGTGTGAAATTTTACACAAATAGTCCATACAAATTCTTCTGCAAGTTGCTTTTTCCCTTCACCAACATTTTCCAGATGAGTCTAGAATTCTGCATGTCTGATAAACAGGTGATCCTCTCCCCTCCCCCAGGTGATGCTGAAGTTCTGGTCCTCCCAGTGAAGTCTGGGGTCTCGGGATCTGACCATTTTAGGTTCTGCTGTAGAAACTCAGCCAGCTGATCTTCAGGATGGAGGCTTCACTTTGCAGCTTCATCAGCAGTGTGCAATTTCCTCTTTGCTCATCTTCAACTTCCGACATCCTGCAGAGCTCAAGGGTGTGAAATAATATTTCCTTGTTTTAATTTGAGGTTCCCTGATACCGTCCTGCCTTGTGTTCCTTGGCCCTTTGGGTTTCCTCCCCTGTGAATTGCTTCTTTGTCTCTGGGTCTCTGGTTTGTCCTCCTGACTTCTAAGTGTTGTTTTTTTTTTCTTTTTGTGATCTGGACATCAGTGTTTTTGTGGCTAAATACATGACAAATATGTTTTTCCTACCTCTGCATTATCTTTGTCTTTTAACTTTATTCATGGCCTCTTTTGTCAGATCAAATTTTCCACTTTTAATGTAGCTACATTTGTGAGTATTTTTCTGTATGGTGCTGGCTTTTTTGTGTCTCATTGTAAAACAGCCTCTTTACCCTGTTGTCACAAAAACATTGTCCCTAATTTTCTTCTAAAAGTTTGTTTTTTCTGTTGTATTTTTTAATCCTTTAGTTATTTGTTCTATAGGAAACGTGGAATAGGGATCTGTATTTCATAACTCGTGCCACATACCAAATGACCTCAAATCTCAGAGACGTACATCATAGGCAAGCATTTCTCACTCCTGAGTCTGTGGGCTGACCGGGCAGCCGGGCTCAGACGGCAGCAGCCAGGATCCTCTGCTCCAAGTGAGACAGGCTGGGACCTGGGACCTGGGACCCTTTGCTGCAGTGCCTGCACCTCGACAAACGTCTCCTCCAGCAACAAAATACAAAGACACTATAAGGGACTAAAAATAACTGCGTGCATGCTCAGCCAGGGCAAATTATGCACAACAAGATACAAAAAGACCAAACATCCAACTGCCACTTCTGAAGACCCGGAAGCAAAAGCAGGGTGTCAGGAGCAAAAGCAGGGTACTGAGCATGCCCGCTGCACACACCACCACCACCAAAGGGGTGGGCAAAACTCCTAAACCACCCTTCTGGCCTGACCCCTGGACACTCTTACCCTCACCCCATATAAGGAACAAGCTCCCCCCTCCTCGGGGAGCCAACAAGGAAACCTGTTACTTGTTCTCACTCCTCTCTGTTCCAGCAGGGGCCTGGGTTTCTCATCTGGCCTCTGATCAATTTCCATTGATTGGGGAAGGCTGAGAACCCTGGTCGGTATCACAAGCAACTCTCATCCCCTTCCTGGGGGCAGGGCCAGCCTGGGCACATTCTTCTCCTGGCAAAGGCAGAAGCAGGGAGGGCAAAGGGAGGCACGGAGGCCTCTTAAGTGCTGGGCTCAGAACCTGTACACTGTCGCTTCCACTCCATCCCATTGTCCGAAGCGGGTCACATGGCCACACCGGAGGTCAAGCCGCAGGAAGAAAGTTCAAGGGTGGACCCCATGTCCATATGCTGTGGTTGCCTTCAGTTTTTGGTGGGTTCTCCACTTCTTGAGGTTGAATGATTGTATCCTCACCTCCCCAAACCTCAGAAGACACATTTTCTCCTGATTCCCTGAGCCAGAGCGCAGATTTATTCTGGTGTATAAAGACCAGAGGAGACCTTGAGATTCCAGGCTCTGCTATGGACTGATTCCACACTTTCACCATTTGACACCCAAGGCCATGTCCCTTGTCCTCACGTGGGGCTGAGGTTTTGTCCAGATCCTCCCCTTCTTTCTCCTCAGGCTGCCCAGGCATCAGCTTCTTACTTCTCTGGCAGGGTTCCCTCTTTCACATCTATTATGTGAGGGAATCCCTTTTAATTAATGTATTTTTTACAATGTCTGGCTTTATTTTGGTACAGTTCAGCCTTCCATGTCCCCACCTTATCCCCTGTGTCCCCCTGCGTGGTCAGCAAGAGTGGGTCCTCCCCATCTTCTCTCCCGAGGAGGCCATGTCCTGGAGGCATCGAGACTGGATAGACACTTGGGAGACCTGAGCTTTGGTCCTGATTCTGTCATCACTTTTCCGTGGGAACTTGGGGCAATCACCAAACCTCTCCGTGCCTCAGTTTTTTAATTCTTTGAACAATCGAGTAATGCTAACTTCAGTGCATAAGTAAAGGCGATGAATCAATTCTCCTGCTGCCCCCTAAACTGAACCCTTTCCTCCCCGCCCCCGCCCGTTCCATGCCTGCCACAGTCTAAGGCTTTCGTGTCTGGGCACGAATACAGAGAAAGAAGAGGAGGGAAGCTTTGAGAAGATATTTATGGGGTCTCATTTAAAGGAAGGAAGTGGGGGGACAGAGAGGGATGGGGAAGCAGGATCTTGCACCAATGATGGGGAAAATCTGCCGTGTGGGTCTGCAAGGATTCGGATGTGTAGGAGTCTGGGTCCAAGCAGGAGATAGAAACCACACTGTAGGTTAAACAGTGATGTTTAACATAAAGGATTATTAGTGGATAAAAAAAAGTAGCTACAAGGTTCAAGGAAACCCTACATGGTTCTCAGGGCTGCAATAGGGCATTGAGGAAGCACAAACTTGAACGGTGTCCAGACGTCATTGGAGACAGTGTGGTTCAGCCCTTGGATAAGAGAATTTTGTGGATTTGGCCAGGCTGGAGCTGACCTGGAGCTGCTGGGCAAGCTGCAGGCCACCCTCTGGAGGGTGATGGAGTGGCCAGACAGGGCACAAGGCTGCAAAGCACACGAGCCCTGTGGGGTCCTGCAGAAGGAATGGCTCAGTGTGGACCCTCAGGACATAGGTGGGTATGTGACAGCGGCACAGGGCGTGCAGAGAGAGTCTAGGTGCCTTTGCAGGGACCTTCAGATCACACGGGCCTGTGGTTTCTGTGTCAAGAGGCTGTAGAATGGTTATCGCCAGGCAGAGGCCACGAGGCTGCAGAGTGATCACGTTTGGGTCTGTGGCTGGGGATCTCCCAGCATCCCACCCCTTTCCCCATCCAAGTCTCTCCAGCCTCCTTTACTAAGAAAGCCCCCAACTGTGCTCATTTCGAAGGAGAAGTATTGAAAGGAGTCTGGTTGATCACACTGCTCATACTGAAAGGTGCAGTTGGGGGTGGGAGGCACTACATTGATAGTGAACGTAGAAAACGTTTACTCCAAGGAGTGAGGAGGGGCTGGGAGTAAGCCAGAAGGAACCACCTGGTATTTGACATAAATGATCTGAATCTTTTTTTTTTTTTTTTTCCACACACACACAGTGTATTTTATTTTTACAAGAGATAAATAGATTGACAACAAGCATTGTACATGGATGACCACAACAAAAGCAACAATGATTGCAATTACCAAACATGAAACACACTTATACTATGTCATAATATTGACATTCAGTCCAGTAATCCTCCACTGTAACAGCTCCTTTACTTTGCAGTGAAAATTGATTTGTATATTCTTTTCCTCTGAGTCCTTGTGGGATTTTTTTTTTTTTTAATTCAGACAGAAAGTCACAAAAATTATACTCATCCTCATCAGTTCACTCAGTCCCATGTAATTAATTTCTTTTTTTCATCTTGATCTTTTGTTAGCACTTTTATGAGTTCATCAGTTTTTCATTAGAGTTCTGAAAATGCTTATTCATTCAGTTCAGCAGTACAGTCAGTTACCAGAAACCTGTACTTGTCAGAGTCTTTTCCATGAATTTCTTGAAGATGAAACCCTTTTATAGGAACATATTTGCAAAATCATCAGAGTACACCCAGAACTGTCTGTAAATGACAAAAGACTTAAAAATGACCATGGTTAAAGATTTGATGAAAGTTCATAATAACGCAGTTGACAAGAAAATTAGTTATTTCTGAGATATACATTTTAAAGTAATAACTAGGATTATTACTTATAACATTATACCAGAACATATAAGATTTTTAGACGTTTCCTGTAATGTCTGAAACATTTATATTAACATATTTCCATACATATTTCCATACAAATACAAATATAAGATTTTTAGAAATTTCATGTAATGTCTGAAACATTTATATTAACATATTTCCATACATATTTCCATACAAATACAAATATAAGATTTTTAGAAATTTCATGTAATGTCTGAAACATTTATATTAACATATTTCCATACATATTTCCATACAACTACAAATATAAGATTTTTAGAAATTTCATGTAATGTCTGAAACATTTATATTAACATATTTCCATACATATTTCCATACAAATACAAATATAAGATTTTTAGAAATTTCATGTAATGTCTGAAACATTTATATTAACATATTTCCATACATATTTCCATACACATATAAGATTTTTAGAAATTTCATGTAATGTCTGAAACATTTATATTAACATATTTCCATACAAATAACCCAATGAAAGTTTAGTATTAGTTGTTTTGTTTGTTTTTTTATACTGCAGGTTCTTATTAGGCATCAGTTTTATACACATCAGTGTATACATGTCAATCCCAATCGCCCAAATCAGCACACCACCATCCCCACCTCATCGCAGTTTTCCCCCCTTGGTGTCCATATGTCCATTCTCTACATCTGTGTCTCAACTTCTGCCCTGCAAACTGTCTCATCTGTACCATTTTTCTAGGTTCCACATACATGCATTAATATACGATATTTGTTTTTCTCTTTCTGACTTACTTCACTCTGTATGACAGTCTCTAGATCCATCCACTTCTCAACAAATGACTCAATTTCGTTCCTTTTTATGGCTGAGTAATATTCCATTGTATATATGTACCACAACTTCTTTATCCATTCGTCTGTTGATGGGCATTTAGGTTGCTTCCATGACCTGGCTATTGTAAATAGTGCTGCAATGAACATTCGGGTGCACGTGTCTTTTTGAATTATGGTTTTCTCTGGGTATATGCCCAGTAGTGGGATTGCTGGGTCATATGGTAATTCTATTTTTAGTTTTTTAAGGAACCTCCATATTGTTCTCCATAGTGGCTGTATCAATTTACATTCCCACCAACAGTGCAAGAGGGTTCCCTTTTCTCCACACCCTCTCCAGCATTTGTTGTTTGTAGATTTTCTGATGATGCCCATTCTAACAGGAGTGAGGTGATACCTCATTGTAGTTTTGATTTGCATTTCTCTAATAATTAGTGATGTTGAGCATCTTTTCATGTGCTTCGTGGCTGTCTGTATGTCTTCTTTGGAGAAATGTCTATTTAGGTCTTCTGCCCATTTTTGGATTGGGGTGTTTGTTTCTTTGATATTGAGCTGAATGAGCTGTTTATATATTTTGGAGATTAATCCTTTGTCCGTTGATTCATTTGCAAATATTTTCTCCCATTCTGAGGGTTGTCTTTTCGTCTTGTTTATGGTTTCCTTTGCTGTGCAAAAGCTTTGAAGTTTCATTAGGTCCCACTTGTTTATTTTTGTTTTTATTTCCATTACTCTAGGAGGTGGATCGAAAAAGATCTTGCTGTGATTTATGTCAAAGAGTGTTCTTCCTATGTTTTCCTCTAAGAGTTTTATAGTGTCCAGTCTTATATTTAGGTCTCTAATCCATTTTGAGTTTATTTTTGTGTATGGTGTTAGGGAGTATTCTAATTTCATTCTTTTACATGTGGCTGTCCAGTTTTCCCAGCACCACTTATTGAAGAGACTGTCTTTTCTCCATTGTATATCTTTGCCTCCTTTGTCATAGATTAGTTGACCATAGGTGCGTGGGTTAATCTCTGGGCTTTCTATCTTGTTCCATTGATCTATGTTTCTGTTTTTGTGCCAGTACCATATTGTCTTGATTACTGTAGCTTTGTAGTATAGTCTGAAGTCAGGGAGTCTGATTCCTCCAGCTCCATTTTTTTGCCTCAAGACTGCTTTGGCTATTCGGGGTCTTTTGTGTCTCCATACAAATTTTAAGATGATTTGTTCTAGCTCCGTAAAAAATGCCATTGGTAATTTGATAGGGATTGCATTGAATCTGTAGATTGCTTTGGGTAGTATACTCATTTTCACAATGTTGATTCTTCCAATCCAAGAACATGGTATATCTCTCCATCTGTTGGTATCATCTTTAATTTCTTTCATCAGTGTCTTATAGTTTTCTGCATACAGGTCTTTTGTCTCCCTAGGTAGGTTTATTCCTAGGTATTTTATTCTTTTTGTTGCAATGGTAAATGGGAGTGTTTCCATAATTTCTCTTTCAGATTTTTCATCATTAGTGTATAGGAATGCAAGAGATTTCTGTGCATTAATTTTGTAACCTGCAACTTTACCATATTCATTAATCAGCTCTAGCAGTTTTCTGGTGGCAGTTTTAGGATTCTCTATGTATAGTATCATGTCATCCGCAAACAGTGACAGTTTTACTTCTTCTTTTCCAATTTGTATTCCTTTTATTTCTTTTTCTTCTCTGATTGCCGTGGCTAGGACTTCCAGAACTATGTTGAATAATAGTGGTGAGAGTGGACATCCTTGTCTCGTTCCTGATCTTAGAGGAAATGCTTTCAGTTTTTCACCATTGAGAATGATGTTTGCTGTGGGTTTGTCATATATGGCCTTTATTATGTTGAGGTAGGTTCCCTCTATGCCCACTTTCTGGAGAGTTTTTATCAGAAATGGGTGTTGAATTTTGTCAAAAGCTTTTTCTGCATCTATTGAGATGATCATATGGTTTTTCTTCTTCAATTTGTTAATATGGTGTATCACATTGATTGATTTGCGTATATTGAAGAATCCTTGCATCCCTGGGATAAATCCCACTTGATCGTGGTGTATGATCCTTTTAATGTGTTGTTGGATTCTGTTTGCTAGTATTTTGTTGAGGATTTTTGCATCTATATTCATCAGTGATATTGGTCTGTAATTTTCTTTTTTTGTAGTGTCTTTGTCTGGTTTTGGTATCAGGGTGATGGTGGCCTCATAGAGTGAGTTTGGGAGAGTTCCTTCCTCTGCAATTTTTTGGAAGAGTTTGAGAAGGATGGGTGTTAGCTCTTCTCTAAATGTTTGATAGAATTCACCTGTGAAGCCATCTGGTCCTGGACTTTTGTTTGTTGGAAGATTTTTAATCACAGTTTCAATTTCATTACTTGTGATTGGTCTGTTGATATTTTCTGTTTCTTCCTGATTCAGTCTTGGAAGGTTATACCTTTCTAAGAATTTGTCCATTTCTTCCAGGTTGTCCAATTTATTGGCATAAAGTTGCTTGTAGTAGTCTCTTAGGATGTTTTGTATTTCTGCGGTGTCTGTTGTAACTTCTCCTTTTTCATTTCTGATTTTATTGATTTGAGTCCTCTCCCTCTTTTTCTTGATGAGTCTGGCTAATGGCTTATCAATTTTGTTTATCTTCTCAAAGAACCAACTTTTAGTTTTATTGATCTTTGCTATTGTTTTCTTTGTTTCTATTTCATTTATTTCTGCTCTGATCTTTATGATTTCTTTCCTTCTGCTAACTTTGGATTTTGTTTGTTCTTCTTTCTCTAGTTTCTTTAGGTGTAATGTTAGATTGTTTACTTGAGATTTTTCTTGTTTCTTTAGGTAGGCTTGTATAGCTATAAACTTCCCTCTTAGAACCGCTTTTGCTGCATCCCATAGGTTTTGGGTCGTCGTGTTTTCATTGTCATTTGTCTCTAGGTATTTTTTTATTTCCTGCTTGATTTCTTCAGTGATCTCTTGGTTATTTAATAACGTATTGTTTAGCCTCCATGTGTTTGTCTTTTTTACGTTTTTTTCCCTGTAATTCATTTCTAATCTCATAGCGTTGTGGTCAGAAAAGATGCTTGATATGATTTCAATTTTCTTAAATTTACTGAGGCTTGATTTGTGACCCAAGATGTGATCTATCCTGGAGAATGTTCCGTGCGCACTTGAGAAGAACGTGTAATCTGCCGTTTTTGGATGGAATGTCCTATATATATCAATTAAATCTATCTGGTCTATTGTGTCATTTAAAGCTTCTGTTTCCTTATTTATTTTCATTTTGGATGATCTGTCCATTGGTGTAAGTGAGGTGTTAAAGTCCCCCACTATTATTGTGTTACTGTCGATTTCCTCTTTTATAGCTGTTAGCAGTTGCCTTATGTATTGAGGTGCTCCTATGTTGGGTGCATATATATTTATAATTGTTATATCTTCTTCTTGGATTGATCCCTGGATCATTATGTAGTGTCCTTCCTTGTCTCTTGTAACATTCTTTATTTTAAAGTCTATTTTATCTGATATGAGTATAGCTACTCCAGCTTTCTTTTGATTTCCATTTGCATGGAATATCTTTTTCCATCCCCTCACTTTCAGTCTGTATGTGTCCCTAGGTCTGAAGTGGGTCTCTTGTAGACAGCATATATATGGGTCTTGTTTTTGTATCCATTCAGCCAGTCTATGTCTTTTGGTTGGGGCATTTAATCCATTCACGTTTAAGGTAATTATCGATATGTATGTTCCTATGACCATTTTCTTAATTGTCTTGGGTTTGTTTTTGTAGGTCCTTTTCTTCTCTTGTGTTTCCCACTTAGAGAAGTTCCTTTAGCATTTGTTGTAGAGCTGGTTTGGTGGTGCTGAATTCTCTTAGCTTTTGCTTGTCTGTAAAGCTTTTGATTTCTCCATCAAATCTAAATGAGATCCTTGCTGGGTAAAGTAATCTTGGTTGTAGGTTCTTCCCTTTCATCACTTTAAGTATTTCATGCCACTCCCTTCTGGCTTGCAGAGTTTCTGCTGAGAAATCAGCTGTTAACCTTATGGGAGTTCCCTTGTATGTTATTTGTCGTTTTTCCCTTGCTGCTTTCAGTAATTTTTCTTTGTCTTTAATTTTTGCCACTTTGATTACTATGTGTCTCGGCGTGTTTCTCCTTGGGTTTATTCTGTATGGGACTCTCTGCGCTTCCTGGACTTGGGTGGCTATTTCCTTTCCCATGTTAGGGAAGTTTTCGACTATAATCTCTTCAAATATTTTCTCTGGTCCTTTCTCTCTCTCTTCTCCTTCTGGGACCCCTATAATGCGAATGTTGTTGCGTTTAATGTTGTCCCAGAGGTCTCTTATGCTGTCTTCATTTCTTTTCATTCTTTTTTCTTTAGTCTGTTCTGCAGCAGTGAATTCCACCATTCTGTCTTCCAGGTCACTTATCCGTTCTTCTGCCTCAGTTATTCTGCTATTGATTCCTTCTAGTGTAGTTTTCATTTCAGTTATTGTATTGGTCATCTCTGTTTGTTTGTTCTTTAATTCTTCTAGGTCTTTGTTAATCATTTCTTGCATCTTCTCAATCTTTGCCTCCATTCTTATTCCGAGGTCCTGGATCATCTTCACTATCATTATTCTGAATTCTTTTTCTGGAAGGTTGCCTATCTCCACTTCATTTAGTTGTTTTTCTGGGGTTTTTTCTTGTTCCTTCATCTGGTACATAGCCCTCTGCCTTTTCATCTTCTCTTTCTTTCTGTAACTGTGGTTTTTGGTCCACAGGCTGCAGGATTGTAGTTTTTCTTGCTTCTGTTGTCTGCCCTCTGGTGGTTGAGGCTATCTAAGAGGCTTGATGGGAGGCTCTGGTGGTGGGTAGAGCTGACTGTTGCTGTGGCGGTCAGAGCTCAGTAAAACCTTAATCCACTTGACTGTTGATGGGTGGGGCTGGGTTCCCTCCCTGTTGCTGTGGCGATCAGAGCTCAGTAAAACCTTAATCCACTTGACTGTTGATGGGTGGGGCTGGGTTCCCTCCCTGTTGGTTGTTTTGCCTGAGGCAACCCAACACTGGAGCCTACCGGTGCTCTTTGGTGGGGTTAATGGCAGACTCTGGGAGGGCTCACGCCAAGGAGAACTTCCCAGGACCTCTGCTGCCAGTGTCCTTATCCCCACGGTGAAACAGAGCCACCACTCGCCTCTGCAGGAGACCCCCCAACACCAGCAGGTACGTCTGGTTCAGTCTCCCCCAGGGTCACTGCTCCTTCCCCTGGGTCCCGATGCACACATTACTTTGTGTGTGCCCTCCAAGAGTGGGGTCTCTGTTTCCCCCAGTCCTGTCACAGTCCTGCAATCAATTCCCACTAGACTTCAAAGTCTGATTCTCTAGGAATTCCTCCTCCCGTTGCCGGACCCCCAGGTGGGGAAGCCTGGCGTGGGGCTCAGAACCTTCACTCCAGTGGGTGGACTTCTGTGGTATAAGTGTTCGCCAGTCTGTGAGTCACCCACCCAGCAGTTATGGGATTTGATTTTACTCTGATTGCGCCCCTCCTACCGTCTCACTGTGGCTTCTCCTCTGTCCTTGGACGTGGGGTATCCTCCTTGGTGAAGTCCAGGGTCTTCCTGTCAATGATTGTCCAGCAGCCAGTTGTGATTCTGGTGCTCTCGCAAGAGGGAGTGAGAGCACGTCCTTCTACTCCGCCATCTTGGTTAATCTCCTATTGATCTGAATCTTTGTTTCAATTCTTTGGCGCCCCTGCCTATGGAATTATTATTCATGTGGGAGTCTCTTAAGTTGGGCGTGGCCTGTGACTCATTTTGAGCAACAGCTTGTGGGCAGAAGGAATGGGTATCCCTTCTGGGCAGATTTAAGAAGGGGCACGTGGCTTATCACGTTTTCTTTTCTCAGCCTCTGGAACTGTGGAAGCACCTTTGGGATGGGTGTCCATCTCTCTGAGCCCCTGAGTGACGACAATGAGCCCACCTGTCTCCCCTTCTCCACCTGTGATAGACACGAGACCAGAGTGGGAGTCAGCTCTGTTGGCTGAGCAGCTGAGATGCTCTTGTTACAGTGACATAAACGGCTGAGCCTGACTGATGTGAGACCCTATTTAATCCTCAGCACAGCCTGTGGGACAAATGGTCTTTCCCTTATTCCACAAATGAAGAAAATGAACCTCAGCGAGGTCAGCGACTGTCCCAGGCTCTCACAGCAGGGGGTGGGGTCGGCATCTGGATTCAGGTCTGTCTAACCCCAGACGCTGCAGTGGGATTCAAATAAATCGTCACTGTTGCTTTCTGCCTTCTTGGGAACCCATGTGTGACTCAATGGATGGGGTGGAAATGTTTCTTGTTCAGAGATAGGAGAAGGACCATAAATCCATATACTGAATTGTTCCTTTTGACCGGAAGTTTTGAATGTGACGATGCACGAAAAGGTACTTGAAAAGTTAACCTGGGATTATCACTAGTGATTCCAGGACGCGTTCCTGCATGAGCAGCCAGCTCAGGAGCCGGGGTTTAACACTGCTTCCCTGGGCTGGGGGCTCAGCAGATCCCTGGGAGGGAAAAGACGGAGGCACACGATAGATACATGTGCTTACCCCTCACCATGTGTGAATGGAGATGCATGCACGCCCATGCATGTACATGTGCACACACAGGCATGCACACACACACAAACACATGTGCACACTTTAGCATGTCTTTCCCTGCCACATATGCACACACAGATGTACAGCCCTGCTCATGGCTCATGGCTGGGGGAAGGAGAACTGGTCCTTGGGGGTACTTTTTCCTCTGGGCCATGATGCATCTGCTTCCTGCCTCTGTTTCTACCACCACGAGGTAGACAAACACATTATGCTCAAGCACAGGCTTTATTGAACCTTTTATTCATATTTTATAGGCAGTTTTAATCCAGCTGTCAAACCCCAGGCTGTGAGGCCCAAGGGGAGCTGTGGGGGTGGCCGTGTCGGGCTGGCCTCTGCGAGTTTGCACATTCGGGCTGAATCCTGCTGATTCGGATCCCTCTGTGAGCGCAGTGCCCCGGGCTGGTTCACGCCCAGTCCAGAAGGTGGGGTCCTCTGAGCTGCAGCTTGTCCTGAGCAGGGACACCAGAACATTCCCTGAGAGGACGGAGACCTCTCAGCCCCTGCTCAGGCACACTCATCTGTACACACAGCCTCAGGGTCTGGCAGGAGTGCTGGGGGAGGGGGTGCAGAAGCAGGCCTGCTCTCAGCACATGCTCTCGGGGGAGGAGACCCCTTTTGGGAAAAGTCTAACCAGCACCCAGCGATGCCTCAGTGTCCTGGATGTTGGGCTTCTTGGGTGAGGCACAGATCCGGAGCCCGCACCGCGCTCTGACCCACTCTGGCTGTGCGACCCTGGGGGAGAGTTAGTCTGTGTGTGCAGTTTGCTCGCCTGGAAAATGGGGATAGTTGGGGTCTCCTGGATAGACCTATGGGAGGATTGCAGCCCCTCTGTTCACAGCTGCCCCCTCCCCACTTATTCCTCTGCAGTGGTGAGAGAGAGGGAGGAAGGGGCTGGGCCGGAGTGTCCGCCCAGCGGTCAGGGCTCTGCTCCTTCTCCCCAGGGGAGGGTGACCGGGGTGGGGGGGGTGTGTTGGGGGTGGGGCAGGGCAGGGAGGACGGGCCTCCCGCTCCCCACGTGGAGACTCTCTGCCCACGCGCATTTGATCACAGGGCTGCAGGGGACGGAGGCCACAGCTCTGCAAACTGCCAGAGAGGCAGGTGACGATGAGAAGGTTAGATTCCCTGGACACAGCGTCCTCGGGCGGGAGCCAAAGATTCTGAAAACAAACAAGTGAAAGCCACCAAGCATGACACACAACTGGGCCCCAGGGAAGGTCCGAGCCAGCCGGCCCTGGGTGGACGAGGCCTGGGGGTCTGCCAGCCTGGCCTCCCTGCCTCGGCAGGGGCTCCATGGGCCTCTCAGCCCTTCTCTGAGTTCCCGCTGTCAGGCCAGCACAGGGAGCCTCTGAGAAGGGCTGGGATGAGATCTGGCCAGGTGCCTCTGTCCTTAGCTGGCATAATGTCACCTGTCAAGCCTATGAATAACGGTGAGTGAGTGATTGAAATCCCACACCTGGGCCTCCCCATCCTGGAGCTTAAATGGCTGTGCTCCAGCCCGCAAAGCCCACGTGGGTGGCAGGAACTGGGCCTTGTCAACGGCCACTGGAAAGGAGCTTTGATGTCCCCTCAGGGGCTGGACCAGGATGAAGTGCTCCTAATATGTGGTTATAAGCATCCGAGGGGTGTTTGTAATTGAATTATTTGGGGCCTCAGGAGGTTGGGCTGTGTGAATGGGACCTGCCAAGCAGCCCTTATGAGACGTTGGGCGGGTGGGTGACGGCACTGGACATCATCGCCCAGGGGGACATTTTATCATCTCAGGAAATGGGTGGGTGGAAAGGCCCAGACTTTAGAGAGAGGCCCCGGATCCTAGTCTTGGCTTTTGGAATCATTTGCTCTGGGCTGTTCATCACCCAGCCTTGGCCACAGTCCCCTGCTCTAGGGCTCTCAGAAGTGGGAGACCATCTGCCCTGCAGGGCTGTCCTGACAGCCAGGCAGGCAAGGGTCCTAGGTGAGAACAGGGCTTTGGGGTCAGGCTGCTGGGTTCCGCCTGAGAGTGAGCTGCCTACCCTCTCAGAGGGTGGGGGGTCCCATCTGTAAACGGAGGTCATGGTTCTCCTCACCTCTCTAGGCTGGTTTCACGCACTCATCACAC
Organism: Balaenoptera acutorostrata; assembly: GCF_949987535.1. Classification (NCBI taxonomy): domain Eukaryota; kingdom Metazoa; phylum Chordata; class Mammalia; order Artiodactyla; family Balaenopteridae; genus Balaenoptera; species Balaenoptera acutorostrata. The sequence goes on along the minus strand of NC_080064.1, from coordinate 4,037,823 downwards.
AGAAGCCAGGATTTCCTCCTTGGTCGTCCTCCTGCCTGATTTTTGCTGCAAGTCAGGGCTAGAGGAGGGGGGGTAGCGTGGGGCTGGAGCCCAGGGGCCTGGCTGGCTCTTTTGTCCAGGTGGGGAGGGGGCCTGGCAGGGCTGAGGCCCCGCTGCACTTGGGTCTCCAGGGTGGGGCTCCAGGCAGCTTATGATCACCAATTTCCTTAGTAATTACAGTGATAACAATAATCATGAAGACTCATTTGCGTTTAATGCGTGTGTGTGCACACGACAAGTCAGAGGGTGGTTAGGCAGTGCTGGGTGCCCAGTAGGAGGTGGCTTCTGGCAGGAACTGGGCTGTTATACACATGGCGGCATGGGGTGGGGAGCTGACTAAATTTGAGAAAGAGAGAGAGAGAGAGAGAGAGAGAGAGAGAGAGAGAGAGGGCGCTTGTACGGGCTCCCACTCCACACAGCTATGCATGGATGGGAAATTCTCGGGAAAGACTCCCCACTTCCCCCAACACCATGAGGCTCTGACTGCTGGTACAGACGTGGCCGGAAGCAGAAGTTGGCTCTGGGCTCTGCCAAGCACATAGCAGGAGCCCAGAATGTTCCCCGAGGGATGCACCAATGTGTGTGTTTGCTCTATAAAGGGGCATATACCGACCTGTGTGTTTGGAGGGGTGGTTAGAGGCCGTCCAGCCCAGATGAACCTGAGCAACAGGTCCTGGGGGGTCAGGATGAGGAGGAGGGGGCTTCTCACTGTCCACCGGGGACTCTGAAGCTCGGAGTGAGACAGGCTGAGACCTGGGGCCCTTTGCTGCAGTGCTGCAATGCTTGCACCTGGACAAACGTCTCTGCCAGCAACAAAATACAAAGAAAATGTAAGGGACTAAAAATAACTGTGTGCATGCCCAGTTCCCTGGTGGTGCAGGGGTTAAGAATCTGCCTGCCAATGCAGGGGACACAAGTTCGAGCCCTGGTCCGGGAAGATCCCACAGGCCGCGGAGCAACTAAGCCCGTGCGCCACAACTACTGAACCTGCACTCTAGAGCCTGTGAGTCACAACTACTGAGCCCACGTGCCACAATTATTGAAGCCCGCGCACCTAGAGCCTGTGCACCGCAACGAAGAGCAGCCCCCGCTCGCCACAACTAGAGAAAGCCCACGTGCAGCAACGAAGACCCAATGCAACCAAAAAAAAAAAAAAAAGAAAGAATAATTATGGACAATTATGGACAAATTATGGCAAATTATGGACAAAAAGACCAAAAAAAAAAACAAAAGAAAAAAACCCCGACTGCCACTTCTGAAGAGCTGAGAGCAAAAGCAGGGTACTGTGCATTTCCCCTGCACACAACACCACCAAAGGGGTGGGCAGACCACCTAAGCCCCCCGCCGCCCTGCAACCGCCTGACCCCTGGACCCGCCCCTACCCTCACCCCATATAAGGAACCAGCTCCCTGCCACTTGGGGAGCGAGCGAACAAGGGAACCTGTTGCTTGTTTTCGCTTCCCCCTGCTGCATCAGGGGCCCCAGTAAAGCCTTGCCTGAATTGCTTGTCTGGCCTCTGATCAATTTCTGTTGTTTAAGGAAGCCAAGATCCCTGGTCCGTATCAGGGGAAGTGGGATGTTTCACATAAAGTCACACCCCACTAAGTGGAGGAGGTGAGATTTCCACCCATGTCTACCTGAGCTTCTTACACCAAGTCACCTGCCTCTCCCAGGAACAGATCTGGCCACAGCAGATAATAGGAGGCCACCTGAGACAAGAGGGTCCAACTGCAGGGCTGGCATTCAGAGCCAAGGGCCAGGTGCTGGAGGACTTGTGGGGGTGGGGCAGGTGGAGCAGGGCTGAGGGGTCAAGGCAACAGGTCAGCAGTTTAGCCTCCAGGTGAGTTTGAGGACAACGCCGGAGCTATTGTCTGTTATAGGTTGAATTGTGTCTTCCCCCAAATTCATACATTTAAGTTCCAACTCCCAGCACTTCAGACATGACCTTATTTAGAAATAGGGTCATTGCAGATGTAATTAGTTAAGATGAGGTCTTACTGGAGTTGGGTGGCCCGTATCCAACACGACTGGTGTCCTTGTAAAAGGGAGAAATCTGGACAGAGACACACACACAGGAAGGACGCCGTGTGAACATGAAGTAGGGACCTGGGTGATGCATCTACAAGCCAAGGAACGTCAAGGTTCACCAGCCAGCCCCTGGCAGCTGGGGAGAGCCCTGGAACAGACACTCCCTCGGAGCCTCCAGAAGGGACACCTTGATCTTGGACTTCTGGCCTCCAGCCTGGGAGACAATACATTTCTGCTGTTTTAATTCACTCAGTTTGGCACTGTTACTGCGGCATGGCCGGGCGAGAGCAGAATAAGGGAAGGCCCAGGCCCCTCCTCATGAGGTTTGGGTTCAGGATGCCAGGACGTGGTCCAGATTCCATCCCCCTCGGTCCTTCTGTCCTTGTTACTGGCCCACCTTAGGCCTCCTGCCTCCCTGGGGCAGCCAGGGCTGCACAGAGGACATTCAGGGAGATTTACTGCGCCGGAAGGCAGCAGGAAGGAGGCTGACGGATGCCATCCCTGCCCAAGGCAGTTATCCCCCAGCGATGGAGGCTGTCTTTTAATAGCCACGTTACTTATTAATGTGTTAATCAATGTTATCTCCTCGGGTAATTGCCTGGCCAGAACAGAACCGCATGCATCTCCCAGTAAGCAGGCCTCTTGCTTCTCCTGTCCACATCAACAGTTTCTGCTATTTTTAGTTTTTTAAGGAACTTCCATACTATTCTCCATAGTGGTTGTACCAATTTACATTCCTACCAACAGTGCAAGAGGATTCCCTTTTCTCCACACCCTCCCCAGCATTTATTGTTTGTAGATTTTTTGATGATGGCCATTCTGACCAGTGTGAGGTGATACTGTGTCGTAGTTTTGATTTGCATTTCTCTGATAATTAGTGATGTTGAACATCTTTTCATATGCTTTTTGGCCATCTGTATGTCTTCTTTGGAGAAAAGTCTATTTAGATCTTCTGCCCATTTCCTGATTGCGGAAACGTGGTGGGTGGAGTGATAAACCAGGAACTTAGGATGAACATACACACAATACTATATATAAGATAGATGATCAAGAGGACCTAGTGTATAACACAGGGAACTCTACTCAATATTCTGTGATAACCTATATGAGAGAAGAATCTGAAAAAGAATGATATATGTATATGTATACCTGAATCATGTTTCTGTACACCTGAAACTAATACAACACTGGAAATCAACTATACTCCAATTAAAAATTAAAAAAAAAAGTTTCAGCTAAATCCTTAGAACCGCAGGACAGACTTCCTAGGTGAGTGGGCCTCCTGGGCCCTGTGTGGGGGATGGGATATCAGGTGCAATTGGCCTCTGGGCCGTGGACATGTCTGACCATTCATTCATGTACTTAGCCAGCCTTCGCTGAGCACCTGTTGTGTGCCAGGCACAGTTCGGGGTGCTGGGTATACAGTGGTGATTAGGACAGATGAGACCCCGGCCTTGGGAGTTTCCACTCTAGTGGGAGAGGAAGATCATGAAAAAGTTGAGACAATTTCAGCAAGTGACATGTGCTCAGGGGAACACACAGCCGAGTCCTGGAATTTGTGAGGTCAGGAGAGGGAGGGTCCACGTGTGTGAACCCGGACCGGCCAGGATGGGCAGCTGTGAGAAGACCTGCAGGAAGAGCATTTTAGAGAGAAGGAACAGCATGTGAACAGGTGGCTCTGCAGGGCTGAGGGGGCCTCTGCAGCCCTAGAGTTGATGGTCAGTCCCGTGGGTATCTGCCTTGCGCGGGGAGCGGGGGGCGCTGGCCAGGAGGAGCCTGGAGCTCAGAGAGAAAGGATTTCCCCAAGAGGTAGAGAGGAAGGACTCCACCATTAGAAAGAGTGATAACCTTCACCCTTCATGGGGGGTTCTGTGTCTGCCATGCCCCATCCTAAAGGCTCATTTTGTTCAACCCTGCACTGAAGGAAAGTAGCCAGTGGAAGAACAGAGAAACCCTGGGGCCAGACTGCTGGGTTTGAACCACCACCCAGCCTCTTCTGGGATCTGTGGCCGTGGAAGGTCCCTCAGTGTCTCTTTCCTCACCTGACGATGGTGACGAAAGGTGCCCACCTCACCGGGGCGCTGAGAGGATTTGGTGAATTCATGCATGTGACGCGCTTAGAACAGTCCTGGTACAGAGCATGGTTACCCCACTTTTCAGATGAGCAGAATGGGACTCAGAGAGAGAAGGTGGGTGCGTTGCCCAAGATTCCCCGGCCAGGCAGTGGCCGAGCCAGCACTGAACCCAGGTGGGCTGGTCCCAGAGCCGTCTATTCAACCATCACGGTCTGAGCATCAAAAACCCCAGCCACGACTTTCCCACAGATGAAGTGGCCACCTGGTCTCTGCTGCGTTGCCTCTGACTCATCTTCCAGCCCTGTTCTTGCCTCTGCCAGTGTCTCCTCTTTTCTGGGTCCCCATGTGGCTCAGTCCCACCTGCAGAGTCTCTGAAATGCCACTTAGGAATTGACTGTCGCTCCCTTTGCTAAACCACTGTCAACTCTTCAACGTCCCATGAGGGGTGTTGAGAAAGGACGATGATGATTTCGTAAACTAGAGACAATGATGTGTGGAAAACCAGCTGGATGAAATCAAGGGCCACAGAGTCCCTGCTCCACAGCCCAAGACTGAAGATAAATCCTGAAGCAAGAGACAATGGAAGAGTCATCCCATTTCCCATCTTAAGTCAGTCTTCCGTCCTTGGCTTGTAGCCTTGCCCAGGGTCTCAAGTGCATATCCTTCCGGGATCCAGAGGCTCACATAAATGAGTGAATTAACCTGCTGTGATACAGTAGGTGGGTATGGAAACATGGGTAATGAGGGCAAATACAAAATATTTGGGCTGTATTTCGGCCTTGGACCACCCTCTGAGACCTCTGGTAGAGCAGGAAAATGGAGGTTGACCCTCATAGCAATGTCATATGAAACTATGGACCCCAGGTGAATGAACTTGGTAACAGGGACCAGCACTCTTCATGTGATGGGGGTTGATGGAGTATTTGGGAGGGAACAGCCATGAATACATTGGCTGAGACTTGTGTTCCAGTAGCTGAAGCCATGGTCCATCCTTGGATTGGCGTTTCAATGGACAGGCCACACATAGGTCTCTGACTGCTCTGAGAAGTGAACATTGGACAGTGTGACTCATGGCAGGAAGAGAAAATCTACAAGGCGGGAACACAGGGGCCGAGGAAGGCAGTAGACAAGAAGCCTGTGGCTTTCTCTCTTGACAGTGGTCTCTCTGACTGTGTCCTGATCCCAAACACCCTGTGTGGTTCTAAGTGGTACCCACACTGACTCAAGAATCTAGAAGAAATAGCAACCCTGAGGGGTTTTATAACATTTAGAAAATAAGATGAAGAGTAAAAAATCTCCCACAAAGAAAGCACCAGGCCCAGATGGGTGTATGGACAAGTTTCACAAACTTTAAAAGAACAGGTCATTCTAATCATATGCCAAATAAGCGTGACTGGGAATATGAATACTTAATTTTCCATGAACTATGTTTCCAAGAATCTGTAAGCTCAAAGGTAGATTGGCATGTGTTGGGACATCCTCGAATGTTGTGAGATTCCTTGGGTTTTTATTGTTAAGAAATAGAGGTACTGCCTGTATTGAATTTTTAATTTATTAAGAGTTATCAGTTAATGGAGATCCTCCATGCATTTATACACCCCTATCTTACAGGAATGGAGGAATATCTTACCCAGAGTTGTGCACTTGGTAATTTTACTTTACAGCATGTCTTGGACATTGTTTTGGAGTGTCCTTTCTTTTTTCATTCTTTTTTTTTTTTTAAAAAAACAAGCTGCATCGTATTCTGGATGCTAATATGGATGATCGTTATTTAAATAACCAGTCTTCTATTGAATGACACAGGCGATTTCCAGATTTTTGTTCATTAAAACAATTGTGTGCTAATTAGTCTTACTCACGCATGATTTCAGATATCAGGAGTGTATCTGCAGGGTAAATTTCTGGATCTAATTATGTAGTATTTAAGTAAAACTTTGAACACCACCCGGTTAAACAGTATGTGTAGATCTAATAATAATAAATCTGGAGCAACTTTCATCATGGATTAAAATGTACTGAACATATTGATTATGTTCTTGGTATATCTGAAAATAAGATGTTAAGTCCTATTGAGAGTCTTTAAATTAAACTATTTTAATAAACTTAAAAAAAAAAAAGATCCCACATCCGCGGCATGTGGGATATTCCCGGACCAGGGCTCAAACCCTTGTCCCCTGCATTGGCAGGCGGATTCTTAACCACTGCACCACCAGGGAAGCCTGAAATTGCTGAACCAGAGAGTACGTCCATTTGGAATTTTGGTAGCTAACATTCAATCACAATCGATAAAATCTGTTCCAATTTATAGTCCCAGCAGCAACAGATGAACAACTCTATATCCCCCCAAGTGATACAATGATTTATCAGATTCTTGATCTTTGCCAAGATGGTGAACGAATAATGTTACCTTGCTGTGGTTTTATTTGCTTTTATCTTATTCTGAGTGAGGTGGGTCATATGTTCATATATTTAAGAGCCTTTTTTATTTATAGTTCATCTTTATGTGGTTGTTTTAACATTTATCTTTTGGGGCTCCTAGATTTTGTATCTTTGCTAGAAGTGTCTTTCGCCATCCTGGGATTATTCCTTTTTTGAAAAAAAAAGAAAACACATGGTTTCTTCAAATACTTTAATGGTCTTTCTTTCTTCCCTCCTTCCCTCCTTCCTTCCCTCCCTCTTTTCTTTCTTTCTTTCTTTCTTTCTTTCTTTCTTTCTTTCTTTCTTTCTTTCTTTCTTTCTTTCTTTTTCTTTCTCTCTCTCTCTCTCTCTCTCTCTCTCTTTCTTTCTTTCTTTCTCTCTCTCTCTCTCTCTTTCTTTCTTTCTTTCTTTCTTTCTTTCCTTCTTTCTTTCTTTCCTTCTTTCTCTCTCTCTCTCTTCCCTCCCTTCTTTCTGTCCTTTCTTCCTTCCTATAACTTTAACTCATCTGTTATTTCCTCTGGTATAAGGTATAAGGTAAGGATCCAACTTTCTTATTTCTTTTTTTCAGATGACTCCTGGGTGATCTATCTAAGATGCAGATCTGATAGAGCTATTTCCTACCAGGGACATTTTGTACAAATCCCCTCTCCCCTCCTCCCCGGGCAGGGCATAAAGCTAACTCCCACCCCTGTTCTCCAGGCTCTGGCTGCCCCCTCACACTCCTGCTGCCCAAGAAGTAGCACATTTGCTTCCATCAGGGTCTCTCCCCATCTTTTCACCTAGGGGGATGAGTGCTAAGTTGCAGGGCTGGGGTGGGCAGTGAGCAAGGCAGATGCAGAGATCCACCATGACACCAGGCCCTTGGAATATTTGTTTCCCGTACAGAACATAGGCTATGACTACGTGGGGAGACATGTCTTGGAGGGGCTTGGCTTGGCGGGTCCTTCACCAGCCCGCTTCCTGGGAGCACTCTCTCTCTCTCTCCCTCTTTTTTCCCTCTCTCTCTCACTGTCTCTCTCTCCCCCTCCCTGTCTCTGTCTTTCTCTCCCTGCTCCCTCTTTCTTTCTCTCTCATCCTCTTTCTCTCTGTCTCTGGCTTTTGCGTGTCCTTGTTCACTGCCAGGGCAGTGCCACTAAACTTTGCCCAGAGGCTCAGAGAAAGCATCCAGCTCCTTGATATTTACCAGTGGAACGGCCCTAATACCAAATCAAAACACCCAGCAATTAGATTTCAAATTTTCCTTTGAGCCCTCGTCATTGTCAGGTAGGATCCAGCCCATCGAAATGCCTAGACTGATGTCCATCACTTATGCTCCTGCTTGTTGGACGCAGCTGCACTGCCTGCTGATGTGCTGTGGAGGCCCTGGTCCTGATGCCCTCTGCCCCCTCCTCCTGTCTCCTAGCAACACTTCCAGCAGCCTCCCTCCACAGTGAACCCATGTAGCGTTTCTGGAGCAGGCCTTGCAGTGATTATCTTGGTGGAAGTGGAGTGAGTGTTGTCCGGACCCTAGCCCAGCTGTATGAGCTGCAGGGATGGGCGGAGTGGGGGTGTGTCTCCTGTATCCTATGGCCTGGATGCACCTGTGTCATCTGTACCCCACAGCCAGCAGGGAGCAGTGCATTCAGACAGTGCATTATTCCCCTTATGTCCCCAGCCTGGGTCACATGAATCATTTTCTCAGGGCCCCACTGATATGTCTGCTCATTCTGGTTCATACCTTTTCAAAGGCTGGACTTGGAGGTGTGGATGCCTGGGAGTGGTCCTCAGCCGTCCCTGTGCTCCAGTGGCCTCCACTCCGGGCAGGGGCACGTGGTCAGGAGCTCGAGCACTGACGAGCTGGGTGTCCTTGGGCACAGACCTGACAGCTCTGCCTCAGTTTCCTCATCTGCAAAATGGAGATGCTTACCCGTCTCTGAGGGTTGTTATGAGGATTCTGTGATGCAATAAGGGAGAGGTGCTTAGACTGGTCCCCAGCACTCGATAAGCCCCCGTTTACATCAGTGATTAGTTGCTGTTCTTATTGGTCTGAAGTATAAGGTGATGCTGAAACCTAGTTACCTTTGGTGCCTTAGGGAAGGTCGGGACCTCCTTGGGAAGAGAAGAACATGCATGTCTGCAAACAGTCTATGAGACTGACCCGTGTTCAAATTCTGCCTCGCCACTTACCAGCGGAGTGACCTGGGACGGGTACCTCGCTACCGTGAACTTCAGTTTCCTTTCATGCAAAGTGATGGTGATGGTGTCTGCTTGCTGGGTTGTTGTCAAGGTCAGGAAGTGCCGAGCCTGGGGCCTGACACGCAGAGAACACTCAGAAAAAGGCAGCTAGCTGCCCTTGTGATGGTGTCCTCATCCTGGTCCCCACCCGGAACGGATCTCCTCTGCAGAGATGGCTCCCAGGTTGGGGCTAACACTCAAAGCCCCCACTTCTGAATCATAGTCCGGATTCCCACCAACATTTCCCAGCATCTGGAGCTGCCCCCTTGCATGCATTTGATGCCTAAATCCTTTCCTCGGGGGACCACTGGAGAAATTGAGTCTCCTGTCCACAAGGGGCTGCCTGAACGTGGAGTCACTCTGGTTGGTAGAGCAGCTCCTTCCTCCAACTCTGGCTCCTCAACTGTCCAGCGGGCAGAGCCCTGGGCTAGTCTTGCCCATTTCTAGGCCAATTTAGCTCATTCATACCTCTGCCCGCCCCTACGGGCGATGTGTCCGGCTGGAAACGCCCTCTGGTCCACGTTTCCCTGTGAGGCCCAGCCCATGTCTCACTCTGCCAGGAAAGCCTTCACTGCTGGGTCATGTTCTCTCCCACCCCAGCTACTCCCCTTCCCTGCAGCCTGGACAGAGCAGGGCGCAGCCGAGGGGCTGTGCTAAGAGCGTTTCAGGCTCTATAATGTTTTCACAGCTCTGCCCCATTACATGGTCACCGGACTATCTCTTCGCCCCACCAGCAAGTATCAGAGCTTGAATTCGCATTCCTATATGTTTGGATGCCAAGGTTGTGACGCTTGTAACGATACACCAGGGGCCTCTCTGGTAACCCTGGTGTCCTGACCTCACGCCCCTGCCTTGCATCCTCTGACAGTCAACTGGGGGCCATGAAGGTGGCCCTGCGTGGTGTCCTCCACTGAGACCTGGCACGTGGACTGGACATGCCAGACTGACCCGTGTTCAAGTTCTGCCTCGCCACTTACCAGCTGAGTGACCTGGGACGGGTACCTCACTACCGTGAACTTCAGTTTCTTTTCATGCAAAGTGATGGTGATGGTGTCTGCTTGCTGGGTTGTTGTCAAGGTCAGGAAGTGCCGAGCCTGGGGCACTGGAGGGGGCTGAGTCTTCGACCTCAATCACCCCCTCTTCTTCTCCCTCCTACACGCAGCCCATTCCCTCTTTGCACCCCTGAGCCTCCCCAGCCATCCCGGCTACTGTGCTCTCTTTGACCTTCACCCAGAGGTGGACTGGCTTGTGTGGCGTCTGCCCCAGGGTGGCCGAGGGCTCTGTGATGGGAAAGGTGACCCCGAGCTGTCCTGAACCTTCCCATCATCCCCTAGGCCCAAGCTGGCTGCTAGATTAATGATGTATGTGCAGTGCAAGAGATGCCCATCACTCACCCAGCACAGCCAGTTTCTGCCTCTGTCAGAGACAAATTTCCCTCTCCCGGCTCTGGGAGCCCAGAGCCTCCACTCCAGCAGAGAACCGGGACCCCCTGATTCTTGGGGTCCCACGCAAGTGCCTCCCCCGCCGGGGCTGAGATTGCGGTCGTTCGTCAGTGCTGCTACCCTTCCTTCCAAAAGCCAATTACATCCGGCCAAATAAACCCTGGTTTCCATGCTCCGGTTAATTACTGAGTTCTCCGGGCATGAAGATATTTTTCTATTTTTTACTGTCTGGGTGCTCTAGAGAGTTTATTGATTATCTGATTCGTTGGGAGTGAAGATGCTGCAGCCTGGGGCACGGTGAGGAAGGTGGTGGCAAGTTTCAGCTTCTGGGGCTTCTGGGTGCTCCTTCGCGTCCCAGCCCTGCAGCCACCGGAAATAAGCTGACCTCAGAGCGTCCAGGAGGGCGTCTTCTGACGCACTCTCTTGCTTACAAGAGGCAGGAGACGTGCAGGGACTGGGGTTGGGCTCCGGGGTCACATCCCAGCTCCGCCCCTCACCAGTGGAGAAAGCCTGGAAGTTGCCCTCCCCTCTCAGAGGGGGCGTGGCTTCCCTGCGGTGATGTGGGGTAACTGATGGCACGGACGCTATGGGCTATCACCCCTCCGGGTACCTTATGTATGTATTCAGTTAATCCTCAGAAGCCCCTCATGGGGGAGGAAGTGCCATCATTCCCACTTTACAGATGAAGAAACTGAAGTTCTGAGAGGACCCCTGAGCTCAGAAGGCTGATGTCAATACTCACCTTCTGGATGTTGGTGGATTGAGTTTGCAAGACCCAAGTGGTGGCCTGTGCCTGGCGTGTAGTGAGTGCACAGTGCGTGTGAGCTACGGCTGGTCCACCTGAGATCCTCCAGGCTCACGGTGTGTTTGCATTTTAAAGAAGCCGGGGGGAGAGGCCAGGCCTTACCCAGTGAAGCCAGGACTCCAGGCATTGTCAGGGCCATGGTTTTAGGTGAAGTCCTTTGTTGAGGAGCCTCACGTAAGTTCCATCCTCTATTTGTCTGCTGCCCTTCTTGCTCTCTTTGCTAGGGCCTTAGTCATATGCAATCAGTACTGGCTGACTGATGGTGCCTGGGGAGTTCAGGCTGATAGTTTGGGGGGAGGTCTCTAGGGAGATGCCGCAGGGCTCTAACCTCAGCCCTGTACTGAGAACAGTTTTTCTTTGGCGACTTGGTTGCAGGCATAGACTTGGGCTTTTTTGATACCAATATCAGTGCTCATGCTTAGGCAGCTGTTTCTTAGAGCCAAGCCTCGTTCAAACCCTTCGCATCTAATAAGCCCTCCACGAGCTTTCCCTCCAGTGCTCACATAACCCTATGAGGGAGGGTTACCATCCCCCATCCCAGCTTGGGAAACTGAAGCACAGAAAAGCTGAGTGACTGGCTTAGGGCCACAGATCTCCCCATGCACGTGTCAGGAGTCTAACTCAGGTGGTCTGGCCTAAGCCCACCCTCCCTGCCTCCTTCCACATGGTCTCCTGTGACAGCTCAAAGCAGGGGCGGAATTTCAGGTGACAGACCAGGATTTTAAACAACCCTGACAGTCTCAGCAGTAGGATCAGTTCTAACAGGACGAAACTCAACAGGGAAAAGGTAAGGTCTTGAGCCTGGGTCCCCGAGTGCACGGCGTGCTTATGAGATGGAGGTGCTGTGACTTCTCAGCGCCGTGGGCCAGACAGAGCCTGGGTGTGAATGCACGGGGCACCGGGGGCTGCTAACCTGTGGGGCCCGTGCAGAGGTCAATGCAGTTTTAGGTCGAGTTTGTAGAACAGGGTCCAGAGGGAGGGAGATAAATATCAGAGATAAACACCTGTGTGTCCAGAGGATCGCAGCCTGGTGGAGAGGATCCGGGGAAGAAGCAGTGTCAAGACTGCTGGATAAAACTCACGGGGAGTCCCAGCCAGGCTTCTCACGAGGTTTGGAACCTTAGACTGGGGCCTACTTGGTCAGATCTGACCCCAGTGGGCTCTTGTGAATACAGTTTGATTGGCAGGCAGCCACGCCCACTCGTATGCATGTCACCTCTGCCTGCTTCTAGGCTGCTGGGGCAGAGCTGATTAATTGCAACAGAGACCACATGCCCTGCAAAGCCTCAAATATTTACTCCCTGGGGCTTTCCATGGCCCTGAGAACATGGCTCTTTTGGCTCCTTGAGTGTCCCAAGCTGTTCCGGTGCTAGGACCTTCCTAGAATCTTTTCTCGGAGGCCATGGAATTCTGACCCCACTCCTCACCTGGCTACTCTGACTCTCAGTCAAATGGCCTCTTCTTCCAAGACGCCGTTTGTACCCACCAGCCCTGGCGAATGTTCTCGCTCACCGAACCCCATCCCTTCCCTCTGTTGACACCGTTTCTGAGCACACTTTTGTGCGATGTGGTTTTTGCTCATCTGTCTACGTGTGTTTCATTCCCATGGTGACCCCTGCGCACAGCGTGGGTCCTGGCCACGCATCCTGTCTTTGACTGCTGATGGATGGAGAGTGAATGAACAGCCCCGCTTGCTCCTTGCTCCCTCCCAGGGTCTCTCCTAGGACTCCCCACGGGCATCTCAAACTCACTGTGTATCAGCGGACATCCTTGCTACCACATGGGCGCTCTGTGCTCGCGACCATCTTCCAGCTTTCCATACCAGACCCCGTTTTGGCCTTCATGCTGCCATGTCAGGGAGCAGTCCCTGAGACCACTCTCACGTCTGGTGCTAAATGCAATTTCGGGGGTCCCCAGGACCACCGTCAAATTTGAGAACTCACTGGGACTTGCAGAATTCCCTGGGAACTGTTACATTCTTGGTTATGGTTTACCACAGTGAAAGGATGCAGATTAAAATCAGCCGAAGGAAGGGACACACAGGGTCGAGGCCAGGAAAGTTCCAGGAGCTTCTACTGGCGGCGTGGACAGTGCTAAATCCTCCCAGCGATGACATGACATGTGACAATAACACACAGGGCACTGCCAACCAGGGGAGCCCCCCGAACCTCGGCATCGAGAGTCTTTACTGGGGGCCCATCCAGTCACATAGACCTGGCTGGTCACCCACGTGACTGACCGCAGGCTCCAGCCCCTGCTGAGGTCAGGCTGATACCTCGTGATGCAAAGCCCCCCTCCCCAGTCACACTGTTGACTGTCTGGTAGCTTAGCCCCCCCAGGTAAACAAAGACGCTCTTATCTTAGGGATCATCTCCCAGGAGACAAGGGCAAAGGTCAGACCTGTCTCTGGGCTGTTTAAATTCTTAGTGCACTACTATCTATAAAATAGATGACTAATAAGTACCTACTGTAGAGCACAGGGAACTCTACTCAATACTCTGTAATGACCTATATGGGAAAAGAATCTAAAAGAATCTAAAGAATCACGTCTCAGAACTCCCCCGCCACCCAGAGCACATCTCTGCCTGCATCACCCCCATCACTTCTGAGCTCTGTCTGGTCTCATCGGCTGTCTGTTCTCACCTCCTCGTTTCCGCTCTTGTTTGACCTATAACCTTGACCTCTCATTCTGCTCCTGCTGGCTGTATGGGCCTTACAGTTTAGGTGTTCAGTATCTAAAAGCATCTAAAAAAAGAGTGGCTATATGTATATGTATAACTGATTCACTTTGCTGTACACCTGAAACTAACACAGCATCGTAAATCAACTCTACTCCAATAAAAATTAAAAAAAATGCTTCGTGCACACGCTTCACACCTTCTGGCTCCAGCTCCTCCCACTCCCCACCCCCACCTTGTTCACTCCGCGGTCGTCTGCCCCCTGGTCCAGCCCCACCCTCGCATTCTCCTGCCTCTGCAGAGCCTCCGTCTCCTCCTGGTAGGATTCTGTGTCAGTCTGCTTACTCACAAGCCTCCTCCCCCTCCCCACGTCCATCCTATAAACTCTCGGGTCATGCCGTTGCACAGCGGCCCTCCCCGTGGGCTGTGGGGCCCTGTCCAGCCTCCCTGGACTGCGCTCACCGTCCTTCCCAGCTGGCCCAGCCTGCCTTCATGCCCCTGCCCCCGAGCCGAGCTGCCCCTTCCTCCTCCTCAGACTCTCCTCTCCAGGTCTGCAGCCCATTTGGCATTTGCAGAGGATCCCAGCTGCGCATGCATGGTGGGTCCTCCAGGGAACACATCTTTCTGCAGGCTGGTAAGTTCCAGGAGGGCAGGGAGCTCACTGAAATTTTGGGGGGGGGGTGCGGGGGTGGGTGGAGGAGTTCCTAGGAGAGCAAGGGGGCTCCGTGAGTGCCGGATGAGTCAGCAAGCGGAGCTGGCACTTGGCTCCCTGGGGGAGGGAGTCCCGAAGTGGACCAGTGCCAGGAGGCGGCAGAAGGCAGTGTCCCTGTGGCTGACAGCGAGTGACCTGCAGGGATCGCACGGCTGTGATGAGTGCGGGCCTGGTCCCCCATCCCCAGCCTGGGCATTCCCCGTTGGGTGCACGTCACAGCCTGTTCCCTCCGTCCTCCCACACCGTGTGGCTGGAGCTCAGTGGGTGCTCCTGGGAAGGGCGGCTGCCTGGGAGGCTTGTCTGTGCAGCTCTTGGTTTTGGCCACTGATCTTGTTGCCTGTTCCCCCAAAAAACTTGGGGCCAGGCAGAGTGGGGGACGTGTGGGTTTGGAAAAGGGGCATTTTCTATGGCAACTAGAAAGCTGGATCGTGACATTCTTGAATGGGGAGGCAGCTCCACTCCCTATCTTAAGGCCTAAAGAAACCTTCATGCCAACAGGGTGCTAGCAAGTACCACCTGGGTGCAAAGCCCTTTCTCCTTGTGTCCCTCTCCATCCCTGGGTTCATATCCTTGGGGTGAGGTCATGAGGCTGCTTCACTCTCCTCTCACTCAAGTCTCAACAGCTCCTTTCCTGACCACCTTGCAGGCACCCTGAAGGCGGTGTCCTCAAGTCTCTTGGGGCCGGGACCCTGGATCTGATTTTGGCCTGTCCAGCATGCATCTCCAGGAGGGTCCTGATGTGTCTGGCCTGCACACCCTTCCCACCCACCTTCACCGTCAGATTGAGTTATCTTGACAGGTCCTTTACTCAAAGCCATGGGCTCTGAGAGCCCCAGGGATGGGGACCCATCCCTGGGCCGGGCGCATCCTAGGCACGTGACAGTTGTTGCTAGTGGACGAAGGAAAGCGGGGACGTCAGCGCCTGGCAATGCAAGAGCCACAGCCTCCACAGCTCTTTTCTTCCCCGTGCAAGGTGAGGTCCGGGGGCCAAGCACCAGGCAGTGTGATTGGATGGGGAGGATAGGAGGCGGTCTTGAAGGGGAGCTGGCCTTTGTCCTTCTTAGGGTGACTGAGCAGATGTGGAGAGGGGACTCCAGGCACCTGGGTATCACGTCTCAGAGATCCCCCGCCACCCAGAGCACATCTCTGCCTGCATCACCCCCATCACTTCTGAGCTCTGTCTGGTCTCATCGGCTGTCTGTTCTCACCTCCTCGTTTCTGCTCTTGTTTGACCTATAACCTTGACCTCTCATTCTGCTCCTGCTGGCTGTATGGGCCTTAGAGTTTAGGTGTTCAGTATCCTACCCTCGGCCCCATCCCCAGTGAAACCTGCTCTGATTGCCCCAAGGGGGGAAACAAGTACCCCAACACAATGCCATGAACACCAAAGAGGAGATGAAAGCACATCTTAGATAAAAACTTTTTCTGAGCCTTTTTTTAGACTTTATTTCTTTAGGGCCATTTTAGGTTTATAGGACAATTACACAGAAGGTACAGAGAGTTCCCATGTATCCCCCCTCTGCTCCGCCACAGTTCCCTCTCTTAGTAACATCTTGCTCTGGTGTGGGACATTGTTACAACGGACAGATCAATACTGATGCACTCTTATAACCAAAGCCTACACCTAGAGTTCACATTAGGTTCAGTCTTTGTGTTGGGCTTTGCCGAGTCTTTTGTCCTCATCCTGAGAGCAGGTCAGGCCTGGCCACTGAATCACAAACTCAGAACCATGGACAGCAGGCAGGGGGGAGGCTGTCGTTACAGTGCAGCCCTCGGAGACACACTGTCAGGGCTCAGCGCCCTCTCTCCTCGCCCTCTGCTGGCCTTCTGCCCCTCCTCTCCCAGCTAGCTCCTGTGACATCTCCAGACCTTTTGGCCCAAATCCTCGCCTTGAAAAATGCCAGCGGGCTGTCAGCTGTCTTGAGGAGGGCACAAAATCATCACCACAGAGCTGGTTACGATTTACTTTCAAAAGGCGCCCTACAATTTCTGGATGCAGGAGGGCAGGTGGTGACAAACCTGGGTCTGCAGTGAGAAGTGTGATCATGGCAGAGGGAAGGCAGATGGACCAGGTGTCTCGATTCCTCAAGCCATCATCCAAGGACACATTTCACAAAAAAGAAAAGAGCATGGCTGTTAGGTGTATAAAAAGTGAGAAACTTTACTCTTAGTATTGAAACCTCCCTGAAGTGGTATTTTTAAATCTATTGGATTGACAACATTGGTAAGGAAACAATTGTTCTTCTGGTGGGAAGGTCAATTGTAGTAACTTTTTTTGAGGGGAGGGCAATTTGCTGACCTCTGTCAAGATTTAAGATACACATGCCCTTTGTTTCAGCAAGTCCGGGTAGGGTTTGACCTTACAGGTATATTTGCACAGGTGCACAAAGTTGTATGCACAAGAATAAACACTGGAGAAAAAATAGAAAGGTACATGTGTCCACCAGCAGGGGGCTGGACCCATGCCTTATGGTGCATCCTTACAATGGAACCATCTGAGCCCTAACCCTAACCTTAACCCTAAACCTAACCCTGACCTTAACCCTTCAGAGAAAGAGGCAGAGCTGGACATCCAGGTCCGGACAATCTTCAAGATACAGCCCTTGGGGGGTAAAACACAGACACCATGGCATGCTGTGCTCATGTTACAAAGAGACACATGTGCATGCATATATGCTTATGGATATAAGACTGCTCATCTAGAATAATACACAAAACTTCCTCCTTGTGTTTCCCTCTTGGTTCTGTTGGAACAATTTCCCTTGTGCATATAGCACCTGTTCAAAACTGATAACAAACAGAAAGATCTGATTACCACTCCCGCACTCCAGATATTCTGCAGTGCCTTCCAGGTGGAAGATTGCTCTTCCTCATTAGTCTCAGCAGCCAAGAAGACATCATACAAGTTTTCCCCTGTGGTGTGCAATATGCAAATAACTAGATTTCTTTCCTTTATATTTATTTTAAAGGGTTTCCATATGCAGTGTGGGGCTCTGTCCTTCCCTTCCCAAGGGCACTGACGTTCCAGTGTAATCTTCGTGAGGACAGGGACTTCATTTGCCTGGCTTACTGCTCTGCCTGCAGCCCCCAGAGGCATGGCGCTCAATGAATACTTGTTGAATCCATCATGTACTCCCCCAGCAGCGTGTGTTACCCCAACCCCCAATCCTGGTTGAGGGTTGGACACTTCCCCCCATTACCTGAGACCTTGTCTGAGCCTTTGGAGCAGAGCTACCTGGACCGATGAGACATCATCTGAGGTCCTGGCTGTGAATAAGGGACATCTCAATGGAAAAAGAGACTATAACCACAGAAGCGCAGGGCCACAAGCCCGCACACGTTTTCATAAGGATCTGGGTGTTGAAATCCAACAGCCGATTCCCTGTTTTGATTTGAGATATTAAAATGAGCCTTGAGGAATTGTATTCTATACTGGAAACCTTTGAGCTATTTGCTTCATTAATCCTGTTACAACAGTGACGCAGGAAGCCTGCTCAGGTAGCAGACGGGGGCTGGTGGAGCAGAGCCTGCCCAGCTAGATGGGAACAGCCCTGACGAGGCACATTTGCTTTTGGATTCTGGGAGAGCTGCTCATGTGAAGTGACCAAGCCTCTGAAAATTACTCAGCAAAGTCCTCTTAGATGCAAAAGAACATGGAAGTTAGGGGGGTGAACAGCCAGGGTCCTGACCCCAGGTGGGGAGTGGGACACACTGTGAGAGTTTATGTTTGCTAAAACAGTCCTGGGTTTAAAGAACTTTGAGAAAGATTGTCCACAAAGGAAGGGGGTTTAACCTGCATGGAAGCAGGCTTTCAATGTTATGAAGCATGATCCTACCCGAGACCCCTGAAACCCAACAAGGCCCAGTGGTGACTGCCGTCCTTTGTCGTTAGAGAAACCAGGGGCAACTGCGCCTCCAAAGAAGCCCTGAGGACCACAGCCCAGCACACAGTGAGTGACAGCTGCCCCATCCAATTGGAATGTGGCTTTCCCTCCCCCAACACCTCTTCTCACCTGTGCTTCTATCAGAGGACTGATCCCAAGTCACATGGATAAATTTGTGTATTTGTTTTCTGCCCCTGCTGTGTGGTCCACAATGGCTGAGACCTTGTCTCTGTTCCTGATACCCAGCGCACCTGGCACACAGCACACAGGTGTGGCAGCAGAGACTATTGTGTTTTCTCTCCTGCTCCATCCTGATGCCCTGCAGAGTGCCAGGCACACAGTAGATGCCAACATATCAGCTGAATCACCTATTGTATTCCTTTCCTACACCTGTCATAAGAATAAACTATGAACCGGTTGCTTAAAATGACAAAAATGTATTCTCTCACAGATCTGGAGGCCAGAAGTCTGAGATCAAGGTACTGGCAGGCCACGCTCTGTATGAAGGCCCTGGGGGAGGACCCTTCCTTGCCTCTTCCAGCTTCTGTTGTCTGCCGGCATCCTTGGTGTTCCTTGGCTTGTAGAGGCATCACTCCAATCTCTGCTCTGTCTTCACATGGCCTCTTCCCTCTGGGTGCATCTCTGTGCCTGTGTCCATGTCCAAATTTCCTTCTTCCTTTTTTTTTTTTTTTTAAAAAATATTTATTTATTTATTTATGGCTGTGTTGGGTCTTCGTTTCTGTGCG
Organism: Balaenoptera acutorostrata; assembly: GCF_949987535.1. NCBI lineage: Eukaryota > Metazoa > Chordata > Mammalia > Artiodactyla > Balaenopteridae > Balaenoptera > Balaenoptera acutorostrata. The sequence continues at coordinate 4,018,782 of NC_080064.1, read as the reverse complement.
AGGGATTTCTCTAGTTGTGGCAAGTGGGGACCACTCTTCATCGCAGTGCGTGGGCCTCTCACTATCGCGGCCTCTCTTGTTGCGGAGCACAGGCTCCAGACGCGCAGGCTCAGTAGTTGTGGCTCACGGACCTAGTTGCTCCGCGGCATGTGGGATCTTCCCAGACCAGGGCTCGAACCCGTGTCCCCTGCATTGGCAGGCAGATTCTCAACCACTGCGCCACCCAGGAAGCCGAAATTTCCTTCTTCTTTTAAGGAGTCAAGTCATTGCATTAGGGCCCAACCTAAGCTAGTATGACCTCATCTTAACGTGATTACATCTGTAAAGACCCTACATCTAAGTAAAGCCAGTATACAGGTCCCAGGGGTTAGGACTTGAACAAATCCTTCTGGGGACACAAGTCAACCCACAACACTGATGGATGCAAAAATGGTAATGAGAGAGAGGCTTCGCTTTGTAACCAGGCATCTGCAGTACTTTGAAAGGAAAGACTTAATGGTGAACGACGTATACAGTTTACACAGGGCTTTCTGTTCTCATACACAGTGTCATTAGGTGATGAGACTGATGGTGATGGTGAAATGATGACGATGATGATGATAAAATAAAAATATCCAACCTTTACTGAGTGACAGCCGCATGTCAGGCACTGAACTAAACGTTTTCTGGGTATCATCTCATTTAATCCCCATGATTGCCCCACAGTGGAGCCTTTCACCTATCGACTTCCTGATTCAAAAAACATTTAGTATTTCTTGCCCTGTGCCGGGGAGTGGACAGGGTGTGAAGGCCGACGTCTTCATTTCCAAAGCTGAGAGTCCAGGAGAAACCATTTTTGTTAGGTTTCCATTCCTCCACTCCCTTCTCTCTCTCTTACTCACATTGTCATCACTTTCTTCCTCAGTGTGCTGTCTCCTCATAAATTTTGTAATCCTCAAATTACATTTCTGTCATCTGCCCATTCATTTTATTACCTGCCGATAAAAAGAAGGTCAGAGTCCGCAATCCCCAATTTCAGGAGCGTTTACTCATCGCCAATAAATAGAAACCCTTTCTCTGAAAAGGCAAAATGATAACATTAAAATTTAAAAAAATGTTGTCAGAATATTTTTAAGAGGACGGTAACCTTCCCATCTGACCTGCTCTTTGGTGAACAAATCAAATGACACAGTTATGTCTCCCGTGAACTTTAGCGGCTTTGAGTCTCCATGTATTAGATTTGGCTTAACGTAAAGAACAGCTTTACAATGACCAGTGTCCCCAAATGCACTGGGTGTCCTGGAAAATCAGTGCCTGCCTCCTGCAGAGACTGGAGATTCCCACTTGACAGAGACCAATTCCTGGACATTATTGTGAATGTTACCAGGTGTGTGTGGGGCAAACAAGCACCCAAACATCCACTAAATATCCATGAGGGCTTATTTTTGTCCCAACATTCAGCAACTGAGTCCACTAATTGATTGACTCACTAATTCTTTCATTCATTCAACAAGTACACTTTCAGAACATTTTTTAGCTTTATTGAGGTGATTGATATACGAAAAATTTGCACACTTTTAGTGTATACATTTTGATGAGTTTGGACATATGCAAACACTCGTGATACCATCAAGGTACTAACCATGTCCATCACCTTCAAAAATGTTCTTATGTTTGTGTGTGTGTGTGTGTGTGTGGTTTTGATAAGAACACAACAGGAGATTTATCCTCTTAATGTATTTTAAAGCACACAATACAGTACTGTTAACTCACAGCTTTCTGTATGTCAAACATGGGGCATGGTGATGAGAGCCAGTGGTGAGCAAAACAAAACATGGTCTCGGCTCTCAAGAAGCTTCTGGAATCATAGGTGCCATGACTGGGGTGGGATAGGGACCTGGGGGCTGCAGATCAGGGTACCTCTGACCATGACCTTGTCTAGAGGCCCAGCTTCTCATAACTCTCACAGATGCAGTAACTCTCACGGATAAGGTCACCATCACTGCTACAGTAACCACCCCCACCCCTGCCACCCTGCTAGTGATGCTTTAGGCTCTGTTGGTCTTGCCCTATCTAAGCTCCTGCAGATGGAGTAAAAGGTCCTTCTAGAAATGGCCATCAGAGCCCAGATCTGTTCAGCCTGCCCGGATGGCAAGGTCCCACATGGCCACCCCCACCCAAGGATGAAGCCCTTGCTGTATTGCTTTAACCGCGTTCTAAAAACTCACACGTGTTCCTTCCCTTGTTCCCACCTTGGAGCTCAGATTCCTTTCTGGCATCGTCTGTGTGCCTTTGAGACCTGACATCCTGCTGGCAGCTTTCTGAGCCTTGTTGGCTGCTCTGCCAGTAGCCTCTGCTTCCCTCACTGAGCTGTGATCTCAGGGGAGGCTAGTGAGCCTTGTTCCTTCTGGAAACTGGGATGAGAAAGGACTGCTGAGGTGGGGAGGGCTGAGAGCTGCTGTTGCCATGGATGCAGATGGCCATGGGAATCTGAGAGCCATCAACTCGTCTACAAGCCCCAGAGAGAAGCTGTGACCTCCGTGCTCATAGGGGAGCCTGGGAGAGGGTGGATGTGAGCTGGGGTCCTGGGCAGGTTCAAGAAGGTGGCAAAAGGAATCAAGGGAGTTGGGGCCATCTCTAGGCCTGGAGGCAGGAGCCCTGGGCTCTGGTCCAGGCCCACGGAGAATGGGCTATGTTGTTGCCATGCCCTGTAAACGCCTAGGGGACTCTCTAATCTATATTCCAGGTGGTGTTGCTTTGGTGTGAACTCCCAGAGCACCTCTGAAGGAAGGAGAGGAGGTGGTTCCCCCAGGGCTGCCTGACTGCAGAGTGTGGAGGTGGGGAAGGGCCCTCCAACCACTTCACGCTGGCAGCGGAGGATTCACAGGGAAGCAGCACGGGCTCTCGGCAGTGTTGCTGCTTCCTTAGTCTCTGCCTTCCTTCTTCCTGGTCACTTGTCAAAAGGCTAGAGACCCCCCTAGGGATGGGTCACTTCGTGGTCATCATAATCTTCTGTACCTGACAGTTGGACCTGGGAAAGCCTTCCCCAGTCATGAAGCATCCCTCTCATCCTGTATCACCGGAGGGGCAGGTGGAGTGGGTGGGGGAGTATGGACTGTGGGGGAGGGGGTGGGGTGGAGTGGGTGGCCTCTGGGGACTGCTCTGGGGACAACTGTGGGGTCAGAGGAGTCCAGAGTGAGTCAGCTCCAGAAGGCAGCCTGCAGCCTGCATCACCCTCACCTCATCGCACACTAAGAACAAGGTTCTCCATCCCTGTGTTACCTTCAGAGTCTTCCACGCCCAAGGTTGGTGAGGAATTCCTGGTGTAGCGAAGCACTCATTCAGAGCACAGGGGGAGACTGCCTGGTGGAGGTGTCCTGTGAGGTGGCCGTGCAGTGCTGGATGGGCAGGGTGGTGGTCCTCTCAGGCTTGGAGTAAACAAATACACAAAGTGTAACCAGGTGTCATGGGTGGAGGTCTTTGTGGATATGGGACTCTTCTGCATTTGCACTGTGGTGGCTATAAGAGTTGACCCGTGATAAAAATTATGTAGAGCCACACACATGCCCATACACACATACACATGTGCGTGCACACGCACAGAGACACAGGTGGACACACATGGCCAGACACACAGCACACGTGCACGCAGACATACACACACAGACACGCATACATGCACATATACATGCAGGCATCAACACAGCTGTCTGGAGAAGCTGGTGAAATCTTCATCATGTTTGTAGAATATACAGTGCTCATTTCCTGCATTGGGTTTTCTATTCCAATTATGTAAGATGTTATCCTGGGGCAGCGGGGGGAAGCTGGGGCCAGAGCACATTGGAGCCTCTCTGTACTATTTTCACAACTTCCTGTGAGCCTATAATTATGTCAAGTGTAAATATAATTTAATAGTTTAACATTTAATACGTTTCTGAACATTTAGTAAATTTGTTTTAATTCGATTTAATTAATATGAAAAATAAATTTAATATAATAATAAATTAATACAAATAGCAATAAACAAATGCTTGCAGGTAGTTTAAATATTTAAATCATGTACTGGTAAAGTTTTTAGATGATTTCCATCCCTAATTATATAAAAAGAATAACCGCAGAAACACAAAATCAACAAAATGATGGCAACTTCCCATAAGTGCTAAGAAGCAGCTCATCGTTCTGGGATAGATGATAAACGATGGGGTGAGAGAAAGCTGCTCTATTACCAGGTGGTCAAGGTGAGGCAGGATAATCCCACCGCCACCTTCACCTTATTTGTGTTGCTGTGGTCGTAGGTGTATACAGTCCTCTTGGCTCTAAATTCAAATCCAAGGAGCCCTACTGGCCTCCTCTTTTGGGTGTTGTGGGATGGAAGCACCATCAAGCCTCAGGCCCATTAATGTGCCTGCGGGAAGGTTCTGAGCAGGCAGAGGTGTGTGTCCTGAGCGCGGTCCATTGCCCTCACCCCACCCCCAGCATCCTGGCCGCGGGGAGGGGAGTGGGCACCCTTCTCCAAGGTGTCCCTATTTCCTTGGCTCTCTTGGCTTTTTCAGAGCTTTTGGTCCCAGCCATAAGGGAAACATAAAGATCACTTTGGATAGCCATTTTGAAAAAGTGATGAAACCGCCTATAAACCAGCAAATTATACAGGGGAGGTATTTTATGTCTTGTTTTCTTTACAGCCATTCTGAATGGAACATAAAAGTCACTGGAAAGTCCCAGTTTCTGCCACCTTCGGGCCCCATTTCAGAGTCTACAGCAGGATGCATTTGTCATCAGACCTCCCGCCTCTGTGCCAGCACAGGGCGAGACAGGCTGGAACAGCCTTTAGGAGTCCATTACCAAGAGAAAGTAAATATTTTCCGTGTGTTGTGAGGAGTGAAATTTCTTGGCTCTTGGTGAGAGGTACAGGGGCAGTGAGGCATGGAAGAATTCAGAGAGCAGAAGCCAGTCCACAACCCTCAGTCTCAGTCCTTATCTGCAGCCTCCAAATGTCCCCTTGGTGATACCACATCTTTCACTGGCCCCATCAAAGGATGGAGATCATGATTGACAGCAGCCTTCAGGGTCTCTGCAGCTGTCCCCATGAGCAGGGCATTCCAGAACAGTGAAGAATCACTCTTACTAGTAATGAGGCTCAGAGCTGGGAGCTTGAAGGTTTGGGGTAGCATCAAGGATTCATCACCAAATGGCTTTGGGCCCTGGGGTATCACTTATGACTCCATGCCTTGCTTTTATTATCAGTAAAATGGGAGAGAGCATTTGCCATAATGGAGTTGATGTGGAAGAAAAGTGAACTTGTGCATGACGCTTTGAATCAAGCAGGAAAAAGAACCATCTAGTGCTTTGCTTGGGCAGATTCATGTCTCCAGCGTTTATTCAATTCCATCCTAGCACGGAGGCTGGAGGCTTAATTATAGACAGCACTTGGCAATCTTGGAGAATGGGACAGCTTCCAGAAAATTAGAGATAAGAAAATGTTCCAGTTTGAAAATGAGGATAATGGCAGATTCTAGAAACTCTACAAGCCAGAGAGCATTTGAATCCGTGTCCAGAACCTGAGAGGTCATGCTCTCACTCTATTCCATATTGGCTAGACCTACCTGTGATGCCTTTAGTGTTTGATGGCATTATTTATAAATCTAAACAGATTCTGAAGGGGGTTGAGGCAACAAGTAATGTTTATCCTGGAATAGAAAGGTTGGGTGTTTGGCATGGCGGCTGCCTTTGAATGTTGGATAGGTATTTCTGTAGGTGGGAAGTAACTCATTTCTCTGTGTGACCTCAGAGGACAGAACTGAGGTTTCAGAGAAATAGGTTTTTATCTGAAGAAAGAAAGGAGCTTCTCAAAGTCTGAGCTGTTCAAAGTCGAACCGGGCCACCCAGTCAGGCAATGAACAGCCTTGCCCCTAGGGCTGTCCCAGTAGAGGCTGGGTTGATGAAGGTAAGACTCATGCAGGTGAATGCTTGATGGGGCCATGGAAAATGGATTAAACATTACCCAGGTTACATAGAAAGATCTGAGGTGTAGGAGCATTGGCACAGGAAATTCTCTTTTGAGAGTTTTAAAGGGCAGGTTTCCAGCATTTTCCCAATAGGAATCCAGTGTGTGACTCTAGTACATTCTTCTCTGCCCAATGGTCATGACTGTCCTGAGACTGTAATTTTTATTGGGACTGCAAAGGCTGATGTTCATGTGGTGATAAAACGTGGCAGGTAGCCAGACACTCTCCACCAGAAGACTAGGCTCTGACCTTTGCAGAACCAAGCCCCCATCTGGACGCTACAACCCCTGCGTTCATTGTGAGGGGAAGGACATCTCAGAAGGGCTGCTCATACTCCGTTTTCAACACTGAATTCACCACTTTGTAATGTTTTCTTGGAGACAATCTTAGAATCTTTCCTGTATTTTGTCCTATGTGTAAATGTCACTGTCCACCAGGAGGATGGGATGAGAGAGAAAGAGTCATGGTCTAGGTGTGCCCCATCATCACCCAGATGGTGAGCCAGTAGCATACCCTGTGCAAGATGCCATGTCCCATTGTAGCTGTAGGTTTCATCATCCAGAAAGTGAACCTGATCTGAGCTGTTACAGTATGGAATGATCCCTTTGGAAGGGTTCAAATTGCTCTTGATGGAGAGTAAGGTGATGGAAAATCAGGAGCATTCATACTGGGAGGAAGACTCCAGTTCTCTTCTTTCCATTCTCAGCATCAGAGCCTGATTTCCGGCTCCCTGGCACCCTGCACATACTTTGTCATCACTACCACCTTCCAGCCCATCCTGCAGGCAGCCAGATTTCCTCTCAGCCGCCTCTGCCACCTCTTTTGCTCCTTCAGTTTCTTTTGCTTTCTATCTGGGCAGCATTATGCCTGCCTCACACAGCTTCTGAGGAAAGCAGAGAAGGAGAGAGAGGTGCCAATTTAACAAGATAGACATGCTCTGGTCCAACCTCAGACTTCGGAATCAACACATTTGTGGTCTGTAAAACGTTCTTAACATGCAGTGATATTGAAAATATTTGCAGACTCCATTTGTGAGATCTTAAAGGGAATATCCTCTTGAAGGGTGTCATTGTTTTGGTTTTGCAAAAACATCTAATTAAAATGGCATGATTTCTTTCTCAGCCTAAGTCTAGATCAGTGATTTGTAGACACTTAAAAATAATGATATCCTTTGATTTCTAGACAAAATTTTTCATGGAATCACAACATATTAAAATGGCAAAAATGAATTGCTCTGATTGAGGTAAGGGACAGGTACAGGTACCCACCCTTGTGCAGGCATCCAAGGCAGCTCCTAAAGCAAAATATTAGCCCACTATTATAAATACAGGGGAAGCCATGCAAGGGGTTTGCTCCAGGCAGGAGCCTTCCAGTAGCTCAGGACTTCCCATAAGAGTTTATACCCCAATTTATTCATTTAACAAACATTTATTGAGCACCCACCATATGTCAGGTTTTGTTAGATATTTGGGATACTGCAACAGATGAGAAAAACAAGTCCCATGCTTTATAGGGCTTGGATCCCAGTGAGTGACACCGGCATTTTGTGTTAAATACTATGCAGGAAATAGACTAATGAGATAGAGAACAGGGTAGAGGCTGCTTTAGGAAGACCTGTCCTCCCTGACTTACATATTTGAAATGGATGTGGCCCTTCCTTCCCATGCTTACTTGTTTTTCTAAGCCATGGTGTCATTTGGACTAAAGCAAGCTCAAGAACTGCCTGAGAAGAGGCCCTTCAGGAGCTTCTGTCCAGCAATTCCTGGGCAGACGAATGCCCAGAGACAAATTAGGGGGAAGAGACATCTTCTGGGAAGGATGGATAGAAGAAGAGAAATCTGTAAAGCACCAGTCTTTTCTTGAAAATGATTGGGACGTCATGCACATGTGGACATTTGTGGACAGACTGAGGGTGATGGCAAGCTTAGCTCTTCTCTCCAGGAATTGCCAGTTGCTTACAGGGAAGCAATACGTCCTTCATTTGGGTCCAGGCAGACTCTCAGGGAGACTGTTTAGCTACCAGAACCTCTGAGAAATAAAGGTGAGAGGTTAACAAGAGAGAGCCCTGCCAGCCCAAGCTGAGCCTGGAAATGGCTGCTTTCATCCCTCAATCGGTCTTTCTCAGGACCACGGAGAGCGTCGCATCTCCTGCTTGTCCTTTATGTGGACGACAGGGTCGTCTGTCTCCAGGGTGAAGCTAGTATAGCAAAGCATGAAAAGTTACAAGAAATGGGGAAAAGAAACACACAGGCAGGCGTTATTATATGAAGTTATTTTATTCCTAACAATTGTGCTCAAACCATACTTTGATGAGTTAAATCCTATGCAATGGAAGAGTTCTTTATTAAACAAACACAAACAAAACCTGAGAGTAATGTATTTTTAAAAAATCAGCTTTACTGACATAAAATTAACATACAATAAATCACACATTTTTAAGGTGAACAATCTGTCATAGGTGTACACCTGTGAAACCATCTCTTATGTACTGAATGGTGTGTCCCCCCAAATTCACATGTTTAAGTCCTAACCCCCAGAAACAAAGATAGTGACTGCATTTGGAGACAGGGCCTTTAAGAGGCATTTAAGTTAAAATGAGGTCATTAAGGTGGGTCCTTATTCAATATAACTCTTATCCTCATGAGAAGAAATTAGGACACAGACACAGAAAGAGGGAAGACCATATGAGGACACAGAGAGAAGATGGCATCTATAAGGCAAGGAGAGATGCCTCAGGAGAAACCAACCCTGCTGACACCTTGATCTCAGACTTCCAGCCCCCAGAGAAAATAATTATCTGTTTTTTAAGCCACTCAGTCTGTGGTACTTTATTAAGGCAACCTTAGCAAACTAATATACCATCAAAACAATAAAGATAATGAACATATCTGCTACCCTAAACATTTCCCCACGATGCTTTAAAATCCTTTCCTTTTACCACTCCTGTGTCCCCCTCCCATGTTTTCCTAGTCACCACTGGTCTGTTTTCTGTTATTATAGATTAGTTTGCATTTTCTAGAATTTTATAGAAATGGAATCATAGTGTATGTACTATCATTTTTTGGGGGGGCAGTGGTGGTCTGGATTCTTTTATTCAGCATAATTATTTTGAGATTCATTCATGTTGTAGCATGTATCCATAGTTCATTCCTTTTTAAAATTACTAAGTAGTATTCCATGAAACATTTATCCATTCACCTGTTGGTGGACTGTTGGGTTCTTGCCAGTTTTTTGACTGTTACAAATAAAGCTCCCAGGGATATTTGCATACAGCCCTTTGTATGAACATATGCTTTCTTTCCTCTTGCGTAAATTTAAATACCTAGGTGTGGAATGGCTAAATCATATGGCTTAACTTTTTAAAGAAACTTCAAACTGCTTTCCAAAATAGTTGTACCATTTACCTTCCCATTAGCAGTGCATGAGAGGTCCAGGTCCTCTACATACTCAGGAATACTTGCTATGGTAAGGATTTTTGATTTTAAACATTCTAATAGATGTGTAGTGGGATCCCCTTGTGATTTTAATCTGCATTTCCCTAATGACTTATAATGTTGAGCATCTTTATGTACTCATTTGCCATCTGGATATCTTCTTTGGTGAAGTTTCTATTCAAATAGATACCTACTTTGCCGTGTAAAAAATTGGGTCATTTAAAAAATATGTCCTTTATATATTCTGGATACAAGGTCTTTATCAGTAGAAAACAACTACTGTTTTCTCAGTCTGTAGCTGTCTCTTCATTTCATTAACAGTATCTTTCAAAGAGCAGAAGCTGTACATTTTTATGAGGTCCAATTTATTAATTTACAATTCAATGGATCATGCTTTTGGTGTCATAGAAAAAATACTTTGTCTACTCCAAGGTCACAAAGCTTTTATGCTAGAAGTTTTGTAGTTTTATATTTTTAAAGTGTTATAATTAGAATGATGATCCATTTTGAGTTGATTTTTATATATGGTGCAGGTGTGAATCAATGCTCTTTTTTTTTTTTTTTTTGCATATGAGTAACTGTTACAGCACCATTTATTGAAAAGATTTTCCTCTCTCCATTCAAATGCCTTTGAATCTTTGTGAAAATATCAGTTATCCACATATTTGTGGGTTAATTTCTGGGCTCTCTATTTTGTTCCATTGACTTTTTTGTCGATTTCGATGCCAACATTACACTGTCTTGATTGCTGTAGCTTTATCATAAATCTTGAAATCAACTAATTATTTTTCAAAATTGTTTTGGCTATTGTGGGTCCTTTGTATGCATTTTCATATGAATTTTAAAATCAGTTCATCAATTTCTAACAAAAAGGCTGTCATTTAGAATGGGGTCACATTAGACCTTTAGATCCAATAGGAAAAAACTGTCATCTTAACTATAATGAATATTATGATACATGGACACCATATATCTTTCAATTTATTTAGATCTTCTTTAATTTATCACGGCAATGTGTTATAGTTTTCAGTGTACAGAGTTTTCACATTTTTATTAGATTTATCACTAAGTATTTCATTTTTGAAGTTATGTTAATGTTATTAGTTTAAATTTCAATTTCTGATTGTTTATTGCCAGTATATGGAAGTACAATTAGCTTTTGTATGCTGATCTTGTGTCCTGTAACCTTGCTAAACTCACTTATTCATCTGTAGAATCTGTTGTGATGCCACTTCTGTCATTCCTGATACTGGTAACTTGTGTCTTCTCTCTTTTTTATTCTAATCAGTCTGGTTAGAGGTTGACCAGTTTTATTGGTTTTCTCAAAGGCCAACTTTTTCTTTCATTGATTTTCTCCACTGTTCTTCTATATCACTGGCTTCTGCTTTGATTATTATTTCATTTCTTCTACTTACTTTGGATTTAATTTCTCCTTCTTTTTCTAGTTTCTTGAAGTGGAAGCTGAGGTCATTGATTTGTGCTCAGTCTAGGGATAATTATTCTCCATGACTGAGGCAAGACCCATCTGTGTAGTCTGTGTATTCTACCCAAGGCCCTGTGAATTATGAGGTTTTCTGGTCCAGCTGGGGTATTGGCAGCAGCCCTGCCTTGTGTGAGCACAGAATTCTGTTCCCTCTAATCCTTGCATGGGTCCTTCTGTGGACTTGATTAATCTCCTCACACATGTGTGCTGACCAGTACTCAGCTGAAAACTCAGGGACAATCTGTGGGTCTCCAGAGTTCTCCATCTCTGTACAACTCTCTCTTCTCTGGTGCTCTGAACTGAAAACTGCTGCCTTGGTCTCCCGAGACCCTCAGCTAAGCTTTCTCCACTCAGGGAGAAGATGGACATCCACCATGCTCTGTCTGTGCCACGGCCTGGAAACACGAGGCAGTCAGCTGGGGTAATTGTAGGGCTTGCCTCTTTCCCATCTCTCAGGCATTGCTTCATTGCTGATGTCCAAGTCCTGAATATTTTTGATCATTTTAAAATTTGAACTACACATCGGCTCTCCTGGGTCTCCATCTGCCGATTCAGCCTCCAGATCTTGAGACTGGTCAGCCTCTGCAATCACATGGGCCAAAGCCTTACAATAACTCTTTTTCTATATACGTGTATATTTGTATACACATCCCATTGGTTCTGTTTCTTTGGAGAACCTGACTCATAGAACTTTTTGTTTGTTTCAGGCAGGAAGGTAAATGTGGTCCCTGTTACTCCATTTTGGTCAAAAGTGCTAAATATCGTTATTTATTGACACAAATAATCATTTCGCAATGATGTGGATAGTTTCCCCATTTTTTGCTGATTTGGGGTAAGTTTGGGTTTGTTTTCTGTTAGGTTACCTTGTGAGGGAACTCATGGCCACCGTGAGGGAACAAGGCCGGCACTCAGGGGCAGAGGGTCAGAGCCGGCCAGAGAGGACTCCCACGGTGGAACTCTGCCCTGAGTGGTGCACATCCTCTGGTTCCAACTCTCCAAAATGCAAGCCAGATGGTACACAATTTGTTCGTAATTTCCCAGTCTTCCCTTTGTTTGGCCAAACGGATGCCTGGTGGCCAGGGTGCTGGCCAAGGAGAAGCCGAGGTGTGGCTGGCATGCTTTCAGCTCCCCTCTGCCTTATTAGAGCAATGGCTTCAGCCCCCATCCACGTATTACAGGCTCCATAAAGCAGACTAGATTACACAGTTATGTTAGCTTGCTGACACGTAAAGACAGCTGGTCCTGGGATTCATCAGGTCCAAGCTGGGCTATCTGGACGCAATGACTGTCCCAAGTAACATCTGACAGCACGTCCACCCTGGGTACTGCACAGACAAAAGCCATTTCTGTTCCTGAGAGAGCTTTCCATCCTGTACTTAAGAATTTTTATGGGTTTGCGGTGACATTTCCATTTTAATTTTCTAATTATTATTGGTGAAATTGAGAGGCAACTCCAGATTTATTACATTTCACAGTCTGTCGTGTTCCGCATACAGCTGTGAATCTTAACAGCCAGCAGGGCAACCTTCCCGGGACTGTAAACATCAGCCCGCAGCAGGGGAACACAGGCTGCCAGGTATGTCCTTGACCCTGCAGTGTAGGGGCCACGGGGGGAACGAGTCATTACCTGCTGGTAACCACCTCCACCTTCCTCCCTGGGCCAGGTAGCTTCAGAGAGATCAGACACAGGTGCAGTGAAAGCCTTGGTCTATCCGGTGTTCTCATCCCTTCCAGGCATCAATGGCTCCTAGGAATCTCGGTACAAAAGATGCAGGCTGGACAGTGTTCTCCTGCAACGCACAAAGTACAGCCAGAGAGTCTTCTCAGTGGCTCTGTTGTGACTGCTGTTTACATCAGGCCGACATCTGTCAGTCTTTCTGGGGAATTAGGTTTCTCTGGAGTTAGTGTGTGATACACACACTCCCATACCCAACCCCACTTTTATTTGTGGTTGGCACTACCTTTTAAATATATTTTTTTAAAGTATTTGTTTATTTATTTATTTATGGCTGTGTTGGGTCTTCGTTTCTGTGTGAGGGCTTTCTCTAGTTGTGGCAAGCGGGGGCCACTCTTCATCGCGGTGCGCGGGCCTCTCACTATCGTGGCCTCTCTTGTTGCGGAGCACAGGTTCCAGACGCACTGGCTCAGTAATTGTGGCTCACAGGCCCAGTTGCTCCGCGGCATGTGGGATCCTCCCAGACCAGGGCTCGAACCCGCGTCCCCTACATTGGCAGGCAGACTCTCAACCACTGCGCCACCCAGGAAGCCCGATATTTTTATCCATGTATTTTTTATTTTTTGCACCGACATTTTTCCTCCTGTTTATATGTGCTTTTGCGCTCTTCCTTCATTGCTGGATATTTATTCCTCCCGCTCCTCCACCACCCTCCCCTCCATAAATTGCAAACTCTTAGAGGACAGAGACCGTGCCAGATCCTCATCCTCGAGCCCAGTTGCACAAGACCTGGCAAAGCGGAAATGTGGATGCCACAATTAATAACTTATTCCATATGTTCACTGAAACATTTACAACATAAGAACCCTGGAAATAAAAGACCAACTGCAGAAAAAAGCCTTTGGTTAATTATAGTGCTTGAAGAAACATAAAAATCAGACTTATGAATCCATAATAATATGGGGAAACACTGATGCCTTAACTTGAAGTGAAAAGGTAGGATCGAAACACAGGTAACCTATGATTCTAACTATATGAATACATTATTATTTTGTTATTTATTGAAACCTGAAGTTGTTCCAAAAAGAATTTAAGGCAAGCTGTGCAAATATTTCTGTAGTTACACACATCTGGAAAAATATTAGCTAGAAAACGGTCTGTTCTCTTCTTTACCGAGTGGCATCTGGGAAAAGGCAACATCATTCATTTTGGTGAGGTCTTTTCTTCCACGGCAATGAGATGATTTTGAGGTCCTGTGCCTCCTTGAGGGGTCTGTGTAGCAGACAGGTTTGGAAACCCCTTGTCTGCCTGAAGACAAAACAAAACATCTCTGCTCTGGGACCCTGCAGGGAGCAGGCTCTGTGCACACATGAGGTCTCGGAGAGCCTGCCCGGCATCCTCATCCTGCCCGGCGATGCCCATGGATGCTCCAGCAGAGAGAGGGCGCTGAACATGCCCGATGCCTGGTGGGTTAGGCCTGGGCATCAAATTCTTGGCTGAGCTGCTTGGAGGCAGGTGTAGCCCCACTCCCCTTGGAGCTGCAGGTAGCAGGGTCCTCGCCCACGGCTGCTTCTTGAGTCACTGGAGCTGCCACCTGCTCTGCCTGTGGGTGACGATGCTTGAACACCCACTTTTTAGACATCTGGGGAACTCAGCTCTCTGGCAGAAGTGGAAAATCCAGTCCTAATTGAGAGTCTTGAAAATCACCCAGGAGTTTTTTTTTTGAGGGAGGTGAGGGCGGGGGTGGGAGGACCCTTTCTAAATTCCCTAGTGGCCTGGCAGGGAGTGCAGCTCCTAAGGCTCTGTGCCCTGACTTTGACATGGGGCTAAGACATAATTAACATGGCTTTAGAGTTGACCAGGGGCTGCTGATTGGCTCCCCAAGAGGCCTGCACAGGGGACGTAATGAAACAGACTCTCCTTGAACCTCAGCTGAACTCGGGGTTACTTATTTAGGACATTGACTTACTGATGGGCTCCTGCCCCTTGTGTTTCCTCCAATCCCTCTATACCCGCCTCTAGAACACCCACAGCCTCTATGACTGCTGTACAGTTTCTTTCCCTTGAAAGAAGACCAGTGTTCTTCTCAAGGCAACATCCGCTCCTTACTGGATGTAGCTTCTTATCCAAACTTCTACACCTGGTGTATCAGGGCTCCTCAGTGGTCCACGGTCAACATGTCTTCCATGGAGCCCCCGGATACATGAGATTTAGGTGCCAGGTATTCAAAGGAGCTTCATGGCAGGTGTTTTACTATTTCTCGCCCCATGAAGCATGACTCTCTAGTGGGCATGAAGTATCAGGACTTCAGCTACCCTGGGGGCCTTGAGGACACTGAGGGACCACTGTTCCCCACTGGGGGTTACTGCCACATAAAAGCAACAGGTGGGCTGGACTCTGGGACCAACACCTCCATTTGGGCCCCAAGGCACATCTGCCATCTCGCCTTGGCCAGAGCGACACAGGCTGCCGGCTCCCACCACGGAGAGGGCAAGGGGACTAAGCCATGTGGACCAATGGCCATGATGGAAGAGAAGAGACCCCTGGGGTGCAGCGAGCCACTGCAGCAGCCTGCTGATGGATGGAGAGCTAATGGCATGTGATATGCAGCCTCGAGGAGTGCCGAGTAGCTGGAGGGAATGACTTGAGTCCAGAGCACAGAAATTAGTTGGTGGGGAGCCTGGGCTAGCAGGCAAAGGAATCCAATCTGTCAGCAAGACTTCTCGGTTCTACCTTCAAGATTGACCCAGAATTCAACCACTTCCCTCAATTCCACAGCTATCACCACACCAGGCCACCCCATCACCTGTCTGGATGATTGCAGTAAACATCCAAACTTGTTTCCCTGTTGCCAACTCTGCTACTACAGCCTGTTCTCCACATAGCCAAAAGGGCACTTTAAAAACCCAAGTCAGGTCACATCATGCCTCTTCCCAAAACCCTCCAGGGGTTTCCTGTAGTGGGTTGAATAGTGTCCAAAAATTCATGTTCACCTGCAACCTCAGAATGTGGCCTTATTTGGAAGTAGGGTCTTTGCAGGTGTCATTAGTTCAGGATCGAGGTGCAGTC
Organism: Balaenoptera acutorostrata; assembly: GCF_949987535.1. Taxonomy (NCBI): domain Eukaryota; kingdom Metazoa; phylum Chordata; class Mammalia; order Artiodactyla; family Balaenopteridae; genus Balaenoptera; species Balaenoptera acutorostrata. Next base: position 4,003,137 of record NC_080064.1, on the reverse strand, counting down.
ATACTGGATCAGGATGGGCCCTAAGCCCAATGACTGGTCCTTACGAGGAGAGGAGAAGATGGAGTCACATGGGGTGGGGGTGGGGTGGGTGTGACCACCCCCTGAAGACGAAGTGGAGATCTGAGAGACGTGTGTCTGTCACGCCGAGGATTGCCTGCAGCCCCCAGGAGCTGGGAGAGGCAAGGACGGATTTTCCCTAGAGCCTCCAGAGGGAACATGGCCCTGCCAACATCTTGATTTTGGAATTCTGGCCTCCAGAACTATGAGAGAAAACATTTCTGTTATTTTAAGCCACCTAATTTGTGACGATGAGTTACAGCAACCACAGGAAATAAATACAGTCTCCAGTGGACTTACAGAAAAGCCCAAATCTTCCAGTGGCCTCTAGACCCCAAGCAGCAGCCCCGGGCAGCTCCCAGAGTCTCGTCATTCCTTTCCCCCCAGCCTTCTCTGCTGTCGCCCCACTGTCCCAGCCTTTGTCCCTCAAGCCCTCCGGCCACCCTCGCATGGCAGGGCCTTTGTGCCGCAGGTGGGCCGCCTGCAAGCCCATTACCCAGGTGTCTGCGTTACCCACCTCTTTACCTCCTTCAGGTGTCTCCCCAAGTGATGTCTCTGCAGGGAGCCCCGCCCCGCCCTCCCTTTTTAAAATGTCCCTCCCTCTGCCCCCCAGGCACCCCTGAGCCTCCCTACCATCATCTATTTTCCCCAAAGCATGTGGCGTATGATGCATTTCTCTTGACTGTCTCTCCCCACTGGCGTAGAAGCACCCTGGAGGATGACAGGGACTCACCAGGAACCTGATGAGCAAACGAAAGGAAGACCCTCTCCTCCCTGCACTGAACGGCCCTGCCCCACGTGCTCCTGAGCCCGTGACAGGTCCCAAGAGCAATGTCAGCCCCACGTTCAATCTGAGTCCAGCTCTGCCCACCTGATGAGGTCACAGCTCCTACCTGGAGGTGGGTGGGCAGCATCCCAAAGCAGTGATGACGCCAGTATTTTGGGAGCGGTAGTAAATGCATGCTAGTTGCCTGCATTTTGTATATGCATAGTTTATACATGGAGTGAGATGATGAGTGCGTTATATAACGTCTGTACACACACGGTGCAGAGATGAAAAGATGGAAATATTGACCCAGGGAGAAAACAGGCAGTTGACTGTTTCCTGGGGCCTGAGGTTTGTTCTGTTCTGAGTCATGATCTGTCCATTTTAATACGTCTCCTCTCAGCCTCATTCTTTCTGCTTCTGTGGCACCAAGGCAGCTGGCTCCACGGATGTTTATGACCGAATGTGTTAGTAGCTCTTTCCTGAGCGGGCAGGTTTGCAGCCTCTGCTCCTGCTGGGGCCTCTCTCCTCTCCGCCCCACCACCCCTGCACAGCGGCCAGCCCAGCATCACGCCAGCACCTGGCAATCCTGCCCACAGAGCTGTGGGCTCTGCAGGCTCTGGGGTAAGGAAATGCCCAGAAAAGGAAAAAAGGCGGAAAACCCTCAACCATGGACCAGTTTTCAGATTCTTGGAGAAGGAGAGATTGTTGCTGCCAGGTGGTTTTCCAGCTTGTGGGCACCAGGCTGCTGGCCCTCCTTCTGCTGGAGTCTTAACTGTTCGTTTCACTGCGTGGCTACGAGGAGAGGCTGGGAGCCTCTGGCTGTGCCTTGTCACCATTTGTTCCCTCTCTTGCATTAGTTGGTCTGTGGTTGTGCCTTCTGAGCTACGGCCTTGCTGTTTTCACAGGGAGGACGTCTGTCTTGGGAGTCAGAGTGGTGGGGCTACGTGCACGGCCTCAGTCCCCATCCTGGTGGCCTTTCCCAGACCTGAGTCAGGCCAGCGCCCTTGAGGATGTGGACCATGGCCTCCGGGACTCCCATCATGCCCTCAGTCACGCCCCTCCAAGGTCCCCTCCCTGGAGGTCTGACTGGTGGCCAGAGCCGGGCAGAGGGTCTTGGCCTGGGCCTCCCTACACATCACAGCTCTTCCTCTGGCATCTTTAGTCCCCCAGGCTCTAGGTTCTTTCTCTTCAACAGATCAACACCATCCAGTAGAGTCTTGGCCGCCTGCCCTTGACTTCTGGCTACACCACCAGCACGTTCCTCCCCCCATGTGGTCAGACTGCTCACATCCTCAGCCCCCATTCACTCTTAGGTGGAGACACAAATTACCCTCTGTTGCTCCCAAATCCAGTGGAAAAATGCTCCTTCCCCGCGTATTTGGTGTTTCGGGATCACCGCCACCTGCAAAGCTTGACTCTCCCGACCTGTGACGCCAACCCTCTCTCGCTGGTCGGTCTCCTCCGTGGGCTCCTCACCTTAAGCATGCAGGGCGAGCCCCCACCCCTCCAATGGTGCACCCCAAATCATCCTGGTGGCCCGTGCTCTCCTGAGAGCTGATGCCACAGAATCTGTCCTCACTCCTGTGATTTCCTGCCAACACCTCCATCTCTGCCTGCCTAGAGCCCTTCTGTCCCCCAACCCCTCCCCTGTCTCCGTGAATGGACCCCAGGCTGGAATTTGGAATTTTTCTGGAATCTTCTCTTTTGCTCCCTGCTACGTCTCATGGTTTCCCAAGTCCTGGCTCTTCTAGCCTTTGTTTCCTCTGGAATCAGCTTCCTCCTTCCATCACCCTCTCCTTTCTTTGATTCCCTGTGGTCATTATTTTCTCCAGACCGTGTCCCTGAGCTGGTCTCCCAGACTCTACCTGTGCAAACCCATCCACCTCTGTGAGACTCCAAGAGGGAATATACGTGGAAGCAGTTGGTTAACGTTCCATGAAAACATGGGAGAATTTTCAGACAAGGCACACACCAGGCTGGCAGGGCAGGAAAGTAATTTGTCCTCCAAATCTTAGGGTCCAGGCTTAGGAGCACGAGAGCTTGCGACAGGTAAGCTGGAGATAAAGCAAAGGAAGGCTTTCTCACACAGGATACTTCCAGCTCTGGAACCGATGCCCACAGAAGGAACACAGCCTGCCTCCATGCCCAGCGTCCCCAGGGCCGCAGAAAAGCCATCAGTGACATTTTCATGGCAGCCTTCCAGAGGCTGCGGAGGGCTGTTGGTTCCTGGCCCATTTTTCTCTGGCCTTGAAAACCACCTTTGTCCCACGGCTGCTGCTGTTACTGCGAACACTGTCACTTAACATTTATTAAACCTCTAAGCATTTATTATGTGCCAGCCCTGCACATACACCTTTTCTTTTAGTCCTCACAATAACCTTCACTTTTTTTAACTTTTTATTTTATATGGGAGTATAGTTGATTAACAAGGTTGTGTTAGTTTCAGATGTACAGCAAAGTGATTCAGATATACATATACATGTATCTATTCTTTTTCAAACTATTTTCCCATTTAGGTTGTTGCATAATATTGAGCAGAGTTCCCTGTGCTGTACAGTAAGTTCTTGTTGGTTATCCATTTTAAATATAGCAGTGTGTACATGTCAATCCCTAACTCCCTAACTATCCCTTCCCCCCACCCTTCCTCCCTGGTAACCAAATGTTCATTCTCTAAGTGGGTGAGTCTGCTTCTGTTTTGTAAATAAATTCATTTGTATCATTTCTTTTTAGATTCTGCATATAAGCGATATCATATGATATTTCTCTTTCTCTGTCTGACTTTCTTCACTCAGTATGACAATCTCTAGGTCTATCCGCATTGCTGCAAATGGCATTATTTTGTTCTTTTTATGGCTGAATAATATTCCATTGTATATATGTACCACATCTTCTTTATCCATTCCTCTGTCGATGGACATTTAGGTTGCTTCCTTGTCTTGGCTATTGTAAACAGTGCTGCAATGAACATTGGCGTGCATGTACCCTTTTGGTCCATGTTTTTCTCCAGATATATGCCCAGGAGTGGGATTGCAGGATCATATGGTAGCTCTATTTTTAGTTTTTTAAGATGCTTTTTAGATGCTGACACGGAGACAAGCCAGGTTAGGGGCCAGAGAGGCAGCACAGCACATGGTGGAGCTGTGATTAGAACCAGGTGGTCTGGGTCCCAGAGCTTGCACCCCTGACCTTGGCCATGCTGTGTTTCCACTGATGGTTTCACACCGTGCCAGTTCTTGGCTCTCCTATCCTTTCTTCCTCCTTCACCTCTTGTGGTAAGAGCTTGTCAGCTCCTGCCTGTAACTCTTCTCCCTGGGACAACTCTCTGGGCCTGTGACATCCTGCCTGCCGTAGGGGACTGATGGTTTGCTCGGCACCCGCTATGCTCCAGGAGCTTCACGTGTGTGCTATTCAGTCCCCACAGTGACCCTGCGGAGGGGCAGCTGAGTGCAAGACTCCAGAGCAGGGCCTCCTCTCTCTCTTTCATCTGCTCTGCTTACAGAGGGACTCTCTGATATTTAGGGCAGATGGACTTCTACCATGATTCTTGGCTCACTAATGGCGAACTCTAGGTTGGCCCAGACTGAAAGCTCCACCTGTAAGGCTCCCCATCCTTAACCAACTCCCTCCTTACAGAGAAACTGCTAGACCTCCTCTTCTTAGTGACATTTGGCTGAGAAACAGATTTCTCTTTCCCCCAGCGTCACAGCCCAGCTGACCATTAAACATTATCCTTTATCATATCTTTCACCACAATTTATTTGGTGGTTTGATGGGCAAAAAATATTCCTGGCCCATACCTTTAATGTAACGAGGGCATTAGCGATGTGTAATGGTGGTGGAAATCACTTTCTAATACATAAAATATAAATACAGCCGAAGTCCACAAATGGCTGTAACTCTTCCACTTTTCACGGTCGATAAAAAAACAAAAAAGCCCCACAGTCTTTCCTCATTAATTTGGACCAGGATGAAACGGTGGGGCTGCTGATTTTCCAAAGTGCTTTCTGCAAAATAATGAGACTGTTTATCAACATCTAGAAGGCGAGGGAGAGCTTGTGGCTATGACAGTTTCCATAGTAACTACAAGGAAGGATGTGAGACACAGCTGGTGGTGTCTCTGCTGCTCCCCGCACCCACCCCGTAATTGCAAGGGTCAGGCCTGGGGACCACGGGGCTGACAAGGTCGCTTGGTGCTGCGTCCTCTTGGTTGATTTTCAGGTGGAGTGGAGGGGATTTTAGAGTTTGGTAAAAGTAGTATTTGGTCAGAAAGGACATAGGTCTTAGGATTGTCAATAGCATGATATATCTTAAAATCATGGCCCTCTGTGTGCAGCCTGGCTGTGAAGAAAACAAAGGACAGATTCTTAAAGAGCATTTCACACCCACAAGAATGGCCACAATATAAAAGACAGATAATAACAAGTGTTGGTGAGGATGTGGCGGTATTGGGATCCTCATTTTTTGCTGGTGGGAATGTAAGATGGAGTAGCCACTTTGGAAACCAGTCTGGCAGTTCCTCAAAAGGTTACTGAATTGCTGGGTCATATAGCAATATGACCCAGCAATTCTACTTCTACATATGCACCCGAGAGAAATAAAAGCAGCTGTCCATACAAAAACTCCTATGTGGAGCATTATTCCCATTGTCCCAAAGTAGAAACAACTCAAATATCCATCACTCGATGAATAGATAAACAAAACATGGTGTATCCATTCGATGGAATATTATTCAGCCATAAAAAGGAATGAAGTGCTGACATCTGCTACCACATGGATGAACCTTGGGAACATTATGCTGAATGAAAGAAGAGGGTCACAAAAGACCAGATATTAAATTAGTTGCTTGGGGCTGCCATAACAAATCATCACAAAGTAGGGGGGCTTAAACAACAGAAATTTAATCTCTTGCAGTTTTGGAGGCCAGAAGTCTGAAATCAAAGTGTCAGCAGGGCTGGTTCCTTCTGTTCCATGCTTCTCCTCTACCTTCTGGGGGTTTTCCAGCAATCTTTGGCATTCCTTGGCTTGTTGATGGCGTTCTCTCTGTGTCTTCATGCTATCTTCCCTCTGTGTATGTCTGTTTCTGTGTATAAATTTCCACTTTTCATAAGGATAGAAGTCATATTGGATCAGGCACCCGCCCTACCCAATATGACCTCATCTTAACTAATTACATGTGCAATGACCCTATTTCCAAGTAAGATCACATTCAGAGATACTGGGGGTTAGGACTTCAACATATGGATTTGGGGGAGAGGATACAATTCATCCCATAAGAGATTCCATTTATATGAAATGTTCAGAATATGCAAATCCAAAGAGACAGCAAGCAGATTAGTGTTAACCTGGGGCTGAGGAGGTTGGTGGGAAATGGGGAGTGACTCCTAACATGGGTACAGTGTTTCTTTTTGGGGTGATGAAAATTTTCTAAAATAAATTGTGATGATGGTCACTCAACTCAGTGAACTAAAAACCATTGAGATGTACAATTTAAATGGTAAATTGTTATCTCATGTGAGTTATAACTCAATAAAGCTCAAAAAGAGATCCTTGAACATCCAAGAATAGAAGGTTTCCTTTGCAGATTTCTGTCTGGCAGACTTTCCTGCTTACTGCTTTGACCAGTGACCACAAAGTCTTTTTCAGCCTCCCCTGCTGCCCTGATCACATTGTCCCCACTTCTTGGGATGGTGTCTTCTTGTTCTTTCTCTGTCCTGACCATCCTCCAAGGGTCCGGTGAAGCATACCCCTTTTGTGAAGCCTTTCCTGATGACTTTGGTCTTCCCTAAGCTCATCATCCCTGAGTTTCTATAGCACATGCTTTTTTTTTTTTTTTTTTTTTAATTTATTTATTTATTTATTTATTTATGGCTGTGTTGGGTCTTCGTTTCTGTGCGAGGGCTTTCTCTAGTTGCGGCAAGTGGGGACCACTCTTCATCGCGGTGCGCGGGCCTCTCACTGTCGCGGCCTCTCTTGTTACGGGGCACAGGCTCCAGACGCGCAGGCTCAGTAATTGTGGCTCACGGGCCTAGTTGCTCCGCGGCATGTGGGATCTTCCCAGACCAGGGCTCGAACCCGTGTCCCTTGTATTGGCAGGCGGATTCTCAACCACTGCACCACCAGGGAAGCCCTATAGCACATGCTTTGACTCTTGAGTTTCCCTGGGTTACCTTGCCTTATTCTCTGGTTGTTCATGAGTCCATTGCCTTCCCAACTGGATTGCATGCTCTTCCAGAGCAAGAGCTGTGGGGTCCCTCCCCAGTAGCCCCTGGGCATGTGATTGGTGTTCTGCACATCATTAATAATTAGACTCATTGACAGTGATGAGAAGACAAACCTGGCTCCCACCCCTGCCCCAGGGGAACAGCTCTACACAAGAGAGCATTCATTTGGCCTGCTTATATGTCACTGAACCATGGTGTCACCTGCCCCTAGTCACCAAGTCAGGGTCGCTGTTGCTCAGAGAAGTCCCTTTCTTTTGGAGAGAGATCTTAGCTGCATGAAGAGCCAAAAATGCATATCCTGGGGTCTGAGCTTATTCCAAATATAGGCGAGAGATTATTCCAAATATAGGCGAGATTATTCCAAATATAGGCAGGAATATTATTCCAAATTATTCCAAATATAGGGGAGATTATTCCAAATATAGGCGAACCCTTGATCCTCCGCCCTGCATGGCCAACTCTTTGAAAGTCTGTGGTCATGGAGTAATTTTGTCATGTTCCTTTGCCTTTGCCAGCTTTTCCTTCCCTGCTCTGGATCCTCGGAAATTTTCATCTCTTTCCAGACAACTTACATCTCTCTCTCAATTTCAGTTGACAAAGAGAGAAGATAGACTTAGTGCGTGACTCATTTGCATTTTAATTTCCACTTCCAGAAGCTAGAGGAAGCATTCTAGCTCAAAATCCTAGGCTTTCTAAAGGAATGTTTCCCCAGAGATGGCATTTTAGGCAGCAGTGGAGAGGTAGTTGGGGACACGAAGTGCTTTATGTTATTCTCGGTTATTAGGCTGGAGAGACTCCATTATCAATGTTTCCTCTCTTGAAACCCTCTCTGCCAAGTTTCAAACACTTTTCTTTATCAGCCGTGAAACTTTTTTTCAAATGGAATATTTCACGAACTCCAGTATATAAAGCAGATAAGATTGGACTCCTGGTCAGGATGACTCTGTAAATTTATACTTCAAGGGCAGACCCATAACTGAGAAAAATATAAAAATGGAAAAGTTACAAAGGCATGTCCATCCTAGTGAGAGACATTAAGATGTATTTCTCAGGAACTGATAGGACAAGCAGACAAAATAATCTGTCAGGATATAGAAGATCTTAGCAACACAATTAATCAAACTGACCTAATTGACATTTATAAAGCACTGCACCCAAAAAAGACAGAACGTGCATTCTTCTCATTTGAATAAATGAACATGGGGCATTTCCAAAGCCAACCATACAGGAGCTCTTACAGCCAGCCTTAACAATTTTCAAAGGATTGAAAAAATCCCGGGTATGTTCCCTGATCACAGTGCAATTAAGCTAGAAATCAATAACAAAAAGGTAATTAGAAAATCTCCAACTGCTTAGTAATTAAGCCACACACTTAAGTGACCTGCGGTTCAAAAAAGAAATCACAATGGAAATTTGGAAATTTGAAAATATTTTAAACTGAATGATAATGAAGACATATCATTATACTTGTAGATTATATATATGCTGAAAAATCAATAGCTTAAGCTTTCATTTCAAGAAGCAAGAAAAAGAAAATCAAGCCAGAGTAAATAGAAGAGAAGAAATAGAAAGATAAAAGCATAAATGTAATACAAAGCAAATATACAATAGAGAAAACCAATAAAGCCAAAAATAGGTTATTTTATTTATTTTTAATATCTTTATCGGAGTATAATTGTTTTACAATGGTGTGTTAGTTTCTGCTTTATAACAAAGTGAATCAGCCATACATAAACATATATCCCCATATCTCCTCCCTCTTGCGTCTACCTCCCATCCTCCCTATCCCACCCCTCTAGCACTGAGCTGATCTCCCTGTGCTATGCAGCTAGCTGCTTCCCAGTAGCTTTCTATTTTACATTTGGTAGTGTATATATGTCCATGCCACTCTCTCACTCCGTCCCAGCTTACACTTCCCCTTCCCTGTGTCCTCAAGTCCATTCTCTACATCTGCGTCTTTATTCCTGTCCTGCCCCTAGGTTCTTCAGAACCTTTTTTTTTTTTTTTTGGATTCTATATATATGTGTTAACATACGGTTTTTATTTTTCTCTTTCTGACTTACTTCACTCTGCATGACAGTCTCTATGTCCATCCACCTCACTACAAATAACTCAATTTCATTTCTTTTTATGGCTGAGTAATATTCCATTGTATATATGTGCCACATCTTCTTTATCCATTCATCTGTCAGTGGACACTTAGGTTGCTTCCATGTCCTGGCTATTGTAAATAGAGCTGCAATGAACATTGTGGTACATGACTCTTTTTGAATTATGGTTTTCTCAGGGTATATGCCCAGTAGTGGGATTGCTGGGTCATATGGTAGTTCTATTTTTAGTTTTTTAAGGAACCTCCATAGTGTTCTCCATAGTGACTGTATCAATTTACATTCCCACCAACAGTGCAAGAGGGTTCCCTTTTCTCTACACACTCTCCAGCATTTATTGTTTGTAGATTTTTTGATGATGGCCATTCTGACTGGTGTGAGGTGATACCTCATTGTAGTTTTGATTTGCATTTCTCTAATGATTAGTGATGTTGAGCATCCTTTCATGTGTTTATTGCCAATCTGTATATCATCTTTGGAGAAATGTCTATTTAGGTCTTCTGCCCATTTTTGGATTGGGTTTTTTGTTTTTTTGATATTGAGCTGCATGAGCTGCTTGTAAATTTTGGAGATTAATCCTTTGTCAGTTGCTTCATTTGCAAATATTTTCTCCCATTCTGAGGGTTGTCTTTTCATCTTGTTTATGGTTTCCTTTGCTGTGCAAAAGCTTTTAATTTCATTAGGTCCCATTTGTTTATTTTTGTTTTTATTTCCATTTCTCTAGGAGGTGGGTAAAAAAGGATCTTGCTGTGATTTATGCCATAGAGTCTTCTGCCTATGTCTTCCTCTAAGAGTTTTATATTTTGTGGCCTTACATTTAGGTCTTTAATCCATTTTAAGTTTATTTTTGTGTATGGTTTAGGGAGTGTTCAAAGTCCATTCTTTTACATGTAGCTGTCCAGTTTTCCCAGCACCACTTATTGAAGAGGCTGTCTTTTCTCCATTGTATATTCTTGCCTCCTTTATCAAAAATAAGGTGACTGTATGTGTGTAGGTTTATCTCTGGGCTTTCTATCCTGTTCCGTTGAACTATATTTCTGTTTTTGTGCCAGTACCATGCTGTCTTGATTACTGTAGCTTTGTAATATAGCCTGAAGTCCAGGAGCCTGATTCCTCCAGCTCCGTTTTTCTTTCTCAAGATTGCTTTGGCTATTTGGGGTCTTCTGTGTTTCCATACAAATTATGAAATTTTTTGTTCTAGTTCTGTGAAAAAATGTCATTGGTAGTTTGATAGGGATTGCACTGAATCTGTAGATTGCTTTGGGTAGTATAGTCATTTTCACAATGTTGATTCTTCCAATCTGAGAACATGGTACATCTCTCCATCTGTTTGTATCATCTTTAATTTCTTTTATCAGTGTCTTACAGTTTTCTGCATACAGGTCTTTTTTCTCCTTAGGTAGGTTTATTCCTAGGTATTTTATTCTTTTTGTTGCAATGGTAAATGGGAGTGTTTCCCTAATTTCTCTTTCAGATTTTTCATCATTAGTGTATAAGAATGCAAGGGATTTCTGTGCATTAATTTTGTATCCTGCTACTTTACCAAATTCATTGATTAGCTCTAGTAGTTTTCTGGTAGCATCTTTAGGATTCTCTATGTATAGGGAATCATCTGCAAACAGTGACAGCTTTACTTCTTCTTTTCTGATTTGGATTCCTTTTATTTCTTTTTCTTCTCTGATTGCTGTGGCTAACACTTCCAAAACTATGTTGAATAATAGTGGTGAGAGTGGACAACCTTGTCTTGTTCCTGATCTTAGAGGAAATGGTTTCAGTTTTTCACCATTGAGAACAATGTTGGCTGTGGGTTTGTCATATATGGCCTTTGTTATGTTGAGGTAAGTTCCCTCTATACCTATAAGTAGGTTATTTTAGAAGACCAGTAAAACTTATGAACTCCTGGTAAAACTGATCAATAACAAAAGAGAGAAAACATATTACCAATATGAGGAATGAAAAAGGAAAAGGGAACAATTCTGAAGATATTACAAGCATTATGTAGATAATAAGGTATTATGAACATGTATCTGCTAAAGCTCTTCTATCCCAAATAGATAACGAATCTATACAGCTCAAGAGTAATAAGGAAAACAACCCAGTTAAAAAATGACCAACAGATTTGAACAGATACTTTACCAAAGATGACATACCAATGGCAAATAAGTACATGAGAAGATGCTCAACATCATTAGACAGAGAAATGAAAACTAAAACCACAATGAAATGTCACTACACACTAACCACACTGGTTAAAATTAAAAAGACTCTCCATACTAAGGGTTGGCAAGGATGAGGAGTAACTCTGACACAAAAATATTAACTCTAAGTAGACCATGATAAGTTAGGTAAAAATACTATAATCCATAGATCAAACGCTAAAAAATAATACAAAGAGATATAGCCAATAATCCAATAGAGAAACTAAAATGAAATACTACAAAGTACTAAACTAGTCCAAAAGAAGGCAGGAAATTAGAAGAAGTAAATAGAAACAGAGAAGATAAACAACAAATAAATAATAACATGGTTGACCTAAATTTAACCATATCAATAATCACATTAAATGTAAATGATTAAGTATTCCAAGTGAAAGGCAGAGATTGTCAGATAGGATAAAAATATAATACTCAATTACATATTATGCACAAGAAATCCACTTTAAATATACAAATATAAATAGATCAAAAGCACAAGGATAGAAACATATATTTCATGCAAAAACAAATAAAAAGAAAGCTTGGCATGGCTATACTAATACCTGACAAAGTAAACTTCAAAACAGGGAATGCTTCCAGGAATAGAGACAGTGCATAATTATAAAGAGGTACATTCACCAAGATCTAATAATCTTTTTTATTTTCTTTTCCAGATTCTTTTTCACTATAGGTTATTATAGGATATTGAATATGGTTCCCTGTGCTATACAGAAGGTCTCTGTTTATCTATTTTATATTTAGTAGTGTGTATCTGTGTTGGAGGATAGTGTAGACTACAGAGTCCAGAAATAGGCCACATATATATGGCCAATTGATTTTGACAAAGTGCAAAGACAATTCAATATAAAAAGGATAGTCTTTTCAATAAATGATGCTGGAACAATTGGACATCTGTGTGCCAAAAACAAACGAACAAAACAAAACAAAAACAAATAAACAAATCTAACCTGAATCCATACTTTTCTCCTTAAGATCCCTAAATGTAAAATCTAAAGCTTTAAAATTTCTAGAACAATGCTGTTCAAATTAACATACCCATCTACAATGGGTATACATTCTATATCTGTGCTTTCCAAAGAATTTTAAATTTTCTTTAATTTTAATTAATTTAAATTTAAATAACCACATGTAGTTTGTGGCTATCATATTAGACAATGAAGTTTGAGAAGAAAACACAGGAGAAAGTTTTGTGTCATTGAATTAAGCAAAGTTTTTTCAAATATGACACAAAGTGTGATCAATAAAAAAAAATGGATAACTTGGGCTTCTTCAAAATTGAAAACTTCTGCTCTGAGAAAGACTTAAGAGAAATAAAAGATAAGCCACAGACAGGGAGAAAATATTTGCAAATCAGTTATCTGATGAACGGCTTATATTCAGAATATGTAGAGAATTCTCAAACTAGATAAAAACAAACCAAACAACTCAATTAAAAATGGGCAAAATGTCTGACAGATACATCAAAGAATATATGTGGAAAGAAAACAAGCACATGAAAAAGATTCAGCATCACTAGTTATTATTAGAAATGTCATTTAAAACCACAATGAGATACCACTACATACCTTTTAAAATGGTTAAAAAGGAAAAGCAAAATCTGCCAATACCAAGTGCTGATGTGGATGTAGAATTGGAACTCTCACACATTAATGGTAGGAGTGCAAAATGGTACAGATACTTTTGAAAACATTTTGGCAGTTTATCAAAAAGTTAGATATAAACTTGCTATATGATACAGTAATTCCAGTCTTGGTATTCACCCAAGAGAAATGAAAACACATGTTCACAAAAGATGCATATAAGAATGTCAGTAACAGTTTCATGTATACTAACCCCAAATTGGAAACAGTTCAAATATCCATCAATAAGTGAATGGACAAACTGTGGTATATCCACACATTGGAATACTTCTCAGAAATAAAAAATAAACTACCAATACATGTAACAACATATTTGAATCTCAAAAATATTATACTGAACAAGACTCCATGCTGATTCTATTTTGTATGAAATTTAACATCTGGCAAAAATTATCTGGTGATAGAAAGTATACTTCTGGTTGTCTGTTGGAGTGATGATGGGGATTGACTTGAAGGGGCACAAGATAACTTTCTAAGATGATGTATATAAATATTAATCTTGATTGATATATTTTTTAAAATGTATATCTTGATTCAGATGTTGGTAACATTAGCATATATATTTGTCAGAAGTCATTGAATTTTATGTTTAAGATCTGTGCAAAATACTGAACTTAAATTTTTCCTTAATTAAAATAAATGAGAGGGATATCTATTTGCAGATATGAAATGATATCCAGGATAAATTGTTAAATGGAAAAAAATCAAGGTGTAAATCTGTATACACAGTTTGATAATTAAAAAAAATAAGTTTATTTATTTTTGGCTGCATTGAGTCTTCGTTGCTGCGCACAGGCTTTCTCTAGTTGCGGCTTCATTGCTGTGCGTGAGCTTTCTCCAGTTGTGGCGAGCGGGGGCTACTCTTCATTGCGGTGCGTGAGCTTCTCATTGCGGTGGCTTCTCTTGTTGCAGAGCATGGGCTCTAGGAGCGCAGGTTTCAGTAGTTGTGGCTCGCAGGCTCTAGAGTGCAGGCTCAGTAGTTTTGATGCACGGGCTTAGTTGCTCCGTGGCATGTGGGATCTTCCCGGACCAGGACTCAAACCCATGTCCCCTGCATGGGCAGGCGGATTCTTAACCACTGTGCAACCAGGGAAGTCCACAGTAAGATAATTTTTGAATAAAACTAATACAAATGATTACCTCTCAAAGGACAGATAGAAGACAGAGGAAGTGGCAGGATGGAAGTGATACTTTTCTGAATTTATCTTGGTCTAGGTTTCTACTTCGGTATAATTTATAAAATTAAATTTATAAATAAGGAAATAAAATTTAAAATCCCAAGAGAAATGTAAATTGGAAAAAAGTGAAAGAACTATATAATACAGCATGTACTATTAGTTAGTAATTCTTAATACATATTTAATTACACTGTAGTGTAGACTTGCAAGTTGCTAAGAGAGTAGACCTTAAATGTACTCCCGGAAAAGAAATGATAGTTATGTGATATGATGGAGGTATTTGGTGACACTACGGTTGGTAATCATTTTACAATATATAAGGGTATCAAATCAAAGTGTACACCTTAAACTTATAATAACAATTATGTCTCAATAGAGCTGGGGAAAAAAACAACACAGTGAAAAGAATTATTTAGTGTTGCTTTAGAATACAGTACTGTGATTGTACATCCTTAATTGATACACTGATATACTCAAGGTAGAGTAGGGCTGCAAAAAATATTAAATTTCATTTTGAAAGTCATTATTTTTAGTAATATTGGTATTAGTCTTTAAAAGGTATATAGGAAAATGAAGCAAGTTCATGAATTATGTTTATATTGTTAAGGCCCAAGATTTTCAGCTTAAAAAAAGAGACACCATTATGAAATCAAAGGTGTATTTAATCATCATTAAATAAAATCCATGTAACGGCAAGTTTGAATTGGAAATATCAGTATGATCTTATGATCTTTGTTTTTTAAAAAATGCAAGTGCTGTTGCTGTCCACTAAAATTGCCCAGAAGCAAAAAGCATCTTTAGCAATCAATTTATGGTCTCTATACTTCATTCCTCATGAATAGGAACCAGGGCTCTGGAAAAAATTGTCTGATTCCTAGCAATTAAAAGGAAATAAATATGTATCCTTCCTTCCCTATAAGAATTATTTAGCCCTGGTTGATGATAGTTCTTAAGAGAAGAATCTTAGCTAATAAATGTGGAAGGATTGTTAGAACTGGAAAAGGACCATTTTTCAATCCCTAGTGGAATAATTGATTCAGGCAAAGATGGTCAACGATGGGGCCATTGGCTGCAAGAACCAGAGAGGTTCAGGATTTGCCCCAGGTCACACAGCTTATGTGTGGCAGAGGCAGGATCTGAACCCATGGTGCTAGCAGCCATGGTTGTCAACATTACCCCATTTTCCTTCATAAAATGGTAATAGTGGTTAAAATTATTCACTCATTCAACAAACTCATTGTGCACTTAAACTGCTGGGGATCTGCCAGTGGGCACAACACACAGAGTTCCTGCTCTCATGGTGATCAAATGCCCCAGGGGTTAAATCCAGTTGTGTGGGTATGTGTGTGTCCATCTTACTCTTCCCTGTACTTTGCTGTGTGTTTGAAAGTTTTCATAACAAAAATAAGAAAAAGTAAATAAAAGATGAAATCAGTTTTTTATTGGTATCAATTGATCTTAATAGTTCAGATTCATCACATTTACTTATCAAATCTGAACAATGAAGCTATACTGATGCCTGGGACATGTGAAATTGGGGGTTATGGAAGGTAGTCCAGCATCCAACTTATTTCAGAGGCTTCTCAGTTGGACCTTGACAGGAAAGTCTTGATTCTCCCAGGAATGTAGTTATAAAAAAGAACAATTTTTTTCAAGTCCACCTTGCAGTCTCAAGATTCTCTTCAATTAAACTGGCACTGAGTCTTGAAAGACAGATTTACAGTTATTTTCAAGACCAAAGTTGGAGAGGAAGGTTTCAGGTTTTAAGGAAGAATTTAACCATCTCCAGAGTGGCAGCAACCCCTGCATCCCATGCCCCTGGTTATTATCTGTAATGAGAATGAGCCCTGCACCCTGATCCTGACACCCACCAGGCATTAACCGAAGCCCACATGTGGGTGCTGCCGGTGTGGACTAATTTCCCAAATACATCACACCTGCAGCCTCCCTAGTCAATGACACACCTAATCAATGATGCAGCCGCAGGGAGGGCGGTCGAGACTTTGCTCCAAGTCCTCCCCAGGAAGGAGGTAACCTGTCAGCCGGGAAACGGGCTGCTGGTCCCTGAGGTGTGAAACTTTCCATTTAACACCTTGGTGAATGTGCTGATTTTTTATTACATCTAAAAATAGTTCAAATATAATTACAGTGAAATTTTGTAAAATCACTTTTGGAATCCTTGAGCAAATTCTGAGGGGTCCTGGGCTATGTGGTTTGAAAACTCACCTTTTATAGCCCGTTTGGGACCCTCCCCTCACTCTGCCTTGGATTGTGGTTTTTTTTTTTTTTTTTCGTGACTTCTTTTTTATTTTGTAGTCAGAAAAACAATGAACATTTCAGTCTGTTTTCTTCATTCCAAGGATACGTGACAAATATTGTACCTTTCTGGAAACATGTAAAAATGATAAAAATCTTGACTGCTGAAAGGTTTCTTAATTGGAACGTGTTTGAAAATTGGAATTCTCTTTTTTAACATATAACCAAATAGATCTCTAAGTCTCTGGTTAATTTAATAGAAGGAAATCCTGCCTTTAAATTTGAGAACCATATACATGTTTAATTTTTCATGTAACTAATGCAAGGCCCATTCATGTCATGCTGTTACAGGAAGCTAAATTTCTTTAGGTTTCCAAAGCCTCAAAACATAAACATTAACAGGAATTATGAATGATGGAGGGGCTTAGGTAATTATTCTTTTCTTTTAGTTTTTGTTTTTTTACAGGTAGTTTTGAATTATGAGTTTTCCAAGAGGTGGGGACTGAGTCTTCATCCCAAACTAGAGCCGAACAAAGTTCCAGAGTCATTGTTACAGGCTTAAAATAAATATCTGGGAAGTAAATAAATGAATGAATGTATGGTCCCCCTCAAGGACAAGGAATGGTCATTCTTTTGGTGTCCAGGGGACTTGGCATAGGACCTGGGAGACGGTCGTGAATCAGTGGGTGAGTTTATGAGTGGAGAGAGTCCTTGCTTCCTGGCAGCCTCACAACACGCATCTCTGTTAGGGGATGAAGCTGGCCCTGTTACCCACGTCTCCTGGTCCTTGGCTTTAGAAGACCACCCAGAGTGACCCGTCATGTCCAAACCTCAGCCCAGACTGCAACCTTCGCTGCCCACTGGCTTGGAGGAGCCAAGCTGAGTCAGAAGTTCCCTGGACCATCCCTCACTTGTGGGGCCCCCAATGATGCTCTCACCTGCAGCCTAGGCCTTTGAGCAGAAAGCTGAACATAGATGAAGGCATTTGGGGGATCCACTGCTTTTCTGAGATGGGGGATCCCTGGGTCGGGGGTTCATGGTTGGCGGGTCCCAAAAGGGTGTGGAGCAGGTGGCCACTCTCCCCTGTTCCCCCCACACCTGGGTCCGCCTGGAATCCACCAGCCCTGGGACGACTTTCCTTTTGACAGATTCTCCCGAGACCATCGGACTTGTCAGGACTCATCAGGAAAGGCTGGTTTCAGGCAGTAAATTGAATTTGCAAGCAAGATAATCAGTTACTTATTTGGAAGGTGAGCCATGGCTCCCGCCTGCTTCTGAGGAAATGAACTCCTTCTCTTTGTGGAATATTTACTGCTCAGAGGGAAGCAGAACTTGCTTACCTGAGTGAGACAGCTTGTCAGCTCCAGGGGAGAAGAGATGTTGAGTGAAGTGAGCCCAGGCCCCACTCCCCACTACCCCGCATCCATGGTATTTATGTAGGTGAAATAGGACCAAACTCACAGCCTTGGGGCCCTGGGTGGCCCCATCGCACGCCCAGTGGGAGGTAAGGTTGGCATGGAAACCCAGGTACCCAGGTTCCCCATCTCTCGCAGGTGCTGCTGCTTCAGGTAAGACGTCTTCTGGACCCAAAGGAGGAGGGGGACACTAGCCTGTCCCTCCAGTCCGCTCCTCTCACCCCCAGATCCTCAGGTCCTTTATAGCCCCGAAGTGGCCCCCACCTGACACCTCTGGCCCTCACATTCCCAGGGAGGGTCTCCACCCTACAGAGCCAGGGCCAGAAAAGGGCTCATCATGATCCCTGAAAGCCCCAATTCTAAGATGCCCCTGACTGTAGGGGGCTCCACTGAATTAAGAACAGCATCCCAGGACAGGGCGTGAAACCCCATTACATTCGGCATTCATCCTGATTATAAAATGTATCCCGATTCCAGATAAGCTAAAAAGAGAGGCGGAAAAATGTCTTAGAATCAAGGAAACGTGGTGTTATTTTCATTGTTCTCATTATTAATTTGTTTACATCTCACTTTGTACCCAAAGGATTTGCTGTGGGGAGTTGAGACAGCTGCTTCTACGTCCCTCTGCCACATCTTGGTTAAGAGGCCATCAGCCGAGGCAGCTCAGGGATACCTGCGTGCCTGCCGGGCCCAGTGCCGTGTCCAGCCACAGACTGGGGAGGCCCTTCTGACCTCCTGACCTCCTCCAGCCGAGTCAGGAGTCTGTGTGTCCTCCCCGCCCTCTCCCCAGTTTAGCTCACCCTCTGGTACCCGGGTCTCCAGAATTTCTGGCTCTAAAGCCCTGAGCCAAGGCAGGACCAGCTCTCCTGTGTTTCCCTGTGTGCTCTGCTGCTTAAGCCCAAGGAGTGGGGGGGTCTCAATTGGAGCCTGGCCTTCGGGGCCATCGGGAAGTTAAGGCAGGAGGTCAGACCCCACTTCCGTCACGCTGGCTAGTCTGATTTACGCCTGGGCCTTCGTTGGTTCCCTTGTCCCGGGCCCGCCTATGTTAGGCATGGGCCTCATGTTTGCCGGGTGAACGAAGGAATGAAACCCACTTGCTCGCAGTTCCTTCTCTGCTTTTCCTTGGGCTCCATGGCTCGGGGCTGCCAACACAGCTCTGAGCATCAGTACATCAAGCAGGAGCTTTCCTGCCCCGAGCCCGGAGGTCTCCCCTTCCTCTCTGGGTTGCCCACGAGGGTCCCCGTCCTGGCAGGACTAAGCTCATGGTGACATTTTCCCTAGTGCTCTCACCTTTGCCGGGGGGAGCTTTGAAGCAAGTTTGCCCGGCTTGTGTGCCCCTCATTCACGGGAGGGCCGACTCCAGAACGGATGTGCGTTCTCCCTCCGGGCGGAGGAGGCTCTGAGCCCTGGCTTCAGAGGTGGAGCCAGAGTCCCCAAGCGATGCTGCCTTCTCTTTATTCCACGTCCGTCCAAAAGGGTGAGCAGGCTTTGCAATTGGATCTCAGGCTGGCTGGAGACCCAGGCGTAATTGTGTTCATGTTTATTCTGGAGGGAGTCCTTTCTATCTGCAAATATTAACTAATCCTTGGCTTCACTCTGGGAGAGACACAGTG
Source organism: Balaenoptera acutorostrata (assembly GCF_949987535.1). Taxonomy (NCBI): domain Eukaryota; kingdom Metazoa; phylum Chordata; class Mammalia; order Artiodactyla; family Balaenopteridae; genus Balaenoptera; species Balaenoptera acutorostrata. The sequence continues at coordinate 3,983,664 of NC_080064.1, read as the reverse complement.
AGTTACACAAAGGCTAGGGCCCGAGTCAAGAGGAGAATGCAAGCACAAAATCAAAGGTTCTCCTGAGAGCGAAATCAATACACACAGCTAATCCCTGGGCCTCTAATTATCCCTCATCACATAGAGTTTGGCCTCTGGTCCCTGGAATTCCAGGGAACTGGGGATTCTGCCTCATTAATTTTCTGGTCACCTCGGAGTTCACTGGGGGAGAGGCACACCTCCTCAATACAGTTTCATGGTGGAAAATCACTGAGTCATGGTTTCCCCTCCTTGCCTTGAGAGGGAGGACCCACTGTAGGATGGCGATGGAGTCTGGGGTGGAGGCAGTGGTCAGGTCCTCATTCTGGACGCGGCATCTTCTTCCTGAGGGGTCCTGTGGAAGGTCTTGGGGATTCAGGCTGCTTCTCTTCTGGCTCCAGGACACATCCTCTGAGCAATTTCCCTTTTCAAACAAGCCCTTTGGCTGGAGTTGGCTTTTCTTCTCTGCTGCCTCTGTCTTTCCCAAAGCAGGATGGGGTAAACCATTCCCAGGTAACTCAAGAATGTTGCTGGCTGGCTCCCAGGTGATGGAAGCTTTGCTAAATTTTCCTGTCAGTTCCTATTTTCTTCTTCTTTCTTCTGAAAGATAACAAGAGGGAGAGAAAACATGTCAAGCAGTAGCTACTGATGGGTTGTGAGAGGAAGGAAGCTGATGGGTTCCCATGCTGGGTGCAGAGCTGGACCATTCTGGTGGGGCCTGTTGTGGGCTGAATCCTATTCCCCAAATATATACGTTGAAGTCCCAAACCCTAGGACCTCAGAATGTGACTGTATTTGGAGATGGAGTCTTTAAAAAGGCGATTAAGTTATTGGGTTGGCCAAAAAGTTCGTAACATCTTACAGAAAAAGCCGAACGAACTTTTTGGCCGACCCAGTAAAATGAATCCATTGGCCCCCAATCCAATCTGACTAGTGTCCTTATAAGAGGGACACCAGGGATGCTGGAACAGGGGAAAGGCCATGTAAGGACACAGTGAGAAGAGCACTACCTATACACCAAGGAAGGAGCCCTCAGAGGACACCAACCCTGCCAACACCTTGATCTTGGACTTGCAGCCTCCAGAACTAGGAGAAAATAGATTTCTGTTGTTCCCGGGCCCCGGCCTGTGGTGCTTGGTTTTGGCAGCCTGAACTGACTGACGCAGGCCCCTGGGCTCAGCGAGGTGCAGTGGGGTGTCCCCCAGCATGGATTTTCTGGGATCAGGGCAGTTTCTACTCTGTTTGTACCCAGCACCCACTGGGGCTGCCCTTCCTCCAGCCGACCTGCTCTGGGGGGACGTCACGCGGCAGCCCTGCCAAAGTCTTGAGCAGCAGTCCCAGCTGGAATGCTGAGCTCAGGGCCTGTGGGGCAACTGCTCGTTTATCTCCACTTATGGGACCCCACTGGAGAGCCAAGGGCCCAGAGAGCTGCCTTCTGCAATTTCCTGTTCTACAAATGCTGATAGTTCAACCTACTGGCCTCAAGTGAGAAATCTGTAATTAATCGAAAGACGATCCCTATTCAAATCATCCCAGGGCACCAATTTTGGAGACCAGTTCCTGGGCTGGATGGGCTTGGCCCAGGAAACTCTTCTATTTTCCTAACTAACAGGGAAGGACATGTGGCCAGGGCCAGGAAATGTGCCTCTGTGGTTTTTTTAAGGGATAAAGTAAATGCGTCCAAAATTCTGCTGGTGGAATTTGCTGGTAAAAGGAACAACTAAATTGATGACATAAGAGCAACTGACTCCATCCCCCTCAAATTGACACACCCACTTCCATGTCCCTTCTACTGGAGCCTCCCTCCCATGTATGTCCTTTTCTTTTTTTTTCTAAATTGATGTATAGTTGATTTACAATGTTGTGCTAGTTTCAGGTGTACAGCAATGTGATTCAGTTTTATATATATATATATATATTTTCACATTCTTTTCCATTATGGTTTATTATAAGATATTGAGTATAGTTCCCTGTGCTATACAATAGGTCCTTGTTGATTATCTGTTAATACCCAATTCCCAATTTATCCCTCCCCCACTCCCACCTTTCCCTTTTTGTACCCATAGTTAGTTTTCTGTGTCTGAGTCTATTTCTGTTTTGTAAATAAGTTCATTTGTATCATTTTTTTAGATTCCATATAAAAGTGATATCATATGGTATTTGTCTTTCTCTATCTGACTTCCCAACACTGTGTGAAAGTGGTGCTTACAGAGGGAGGATGTGAAATGGAACGCGAGGATGTGACAGTGAAACCCGTCCTTTCTGGGCATGCGACTCCCTGATGGCGATTTCAGAGGGGCTCTGGGCTGAGCTTTGTAGGGTTGGTCCGTCTTGTTGGAGTGAATTTTGTGGCTGTTCACCCCTTTTTCACTTCAAGAGCCGTGGGCACTTCTGTCTCTGCCACTGCAAGCACCGATTCATAACGGTGATGGGGGATTTTGGCTCAGTTTCTATTTTTCCTTCCCCCCGCCCCCTTTTCCCTCCTCCTTCTTACACCAAACCAGGATCTTCTAAATGTCCCTTCCACGCCACCCCTTTGGGGATGCCGTCACATTCAGCATTGTCACCCCACTGTCATGGTCACCCTCACGGGGCCAGTCACCAGCCTCCTCTCCTTTTTCCCCAGAACCACAGTGGTCGCCCCTGCCCCCCACGTATAACAGCCCTAGATATTCTGTCCACCAAAGAGAAGTGCACAACTATGATCCCATTTTAGTGAAACCAGCTAAAATTTATAAGTGAATGTTTACATGCCTGTGATGTTCCTGTTTATGAGTAGATGAGCATGGAGATGGGTACAGAAGAGCATGCACGGCCCAAGGGAGGGGTCTTTGCAGGGGGATGAGGTGGGAGGTGAGGAAGAGAATGGGGTGTATGGGGGGAGACAGAGAGAGAGAGTGAGAAAGAGAGAGAGAGAGAGAGAGAGAGAGAGAGGGAGAGAGAGAGAGGGAGAGAGAGAGAGGGAGAGAGAGTGAGAGAGAGAGAGAGGGAGAGAGAGGGAGAGAGAGAGAGAGGGAGAGAGAGAGAGGGAGAGAAAGAGAGGGAGAGAGAGAGAGGGAGAGAGAGAGAGGGAGAGAGAGAGAGAGGGAGAGAGAGGGAGAGAGAGAGAGTGAGAGAGAGAGAGAGAGAGAGGGAGAGAGAGGGAGAGAGAGAGAGTGAGAGAGAGAGAGAGAGGGAGAGAGAGGGAGAGAGAGGGAGAGAGAGGGAGAGAGAGAGAGGGAGAGAGAGGGAGGGAGAAAGAGAGAGGGAGAGAGAGTGAGAGAGAGAGAGAGAGGGAGAGAGAGGGAGAGAGAGAGAGGGAGAAAGAGAGAGGGAGAGAGAGTGAGAGAGAGAGAGAGAGGGAGAGAGAGAGAGGGAGAGAGAGAGGGAGAGAGAGTGAGAGAGAGAGAGAGAGAGGGAGAGGGAGAGAGGGAGAGAGAGAGAGAGAGAATTCCTATTTACAGACTGAACCCCCAGCAAGTGCTAATGCAGCAAACTCAGACCTCTGCACTGAGAGTGGAAACCCCCCCTTCCCCAAATGGGTGGAAAACATGCCCTGTGTGGTGCTCACGGCGGATGACCCAGACCCCAGAACTGAACTTGAACTGTTGCCTCAGCCGCACAGGTTAGAGCCCTCCTTAGGTGACCTGTGGGAAGGGGGTTTGGAGATTGCTCAGTTGGCGCGTGCCTACTCACACCGCTGGCTGTGACGTTAGTCTCCTCGGGAAGCTCAGCCCCTCCGGCTCCCCATCAGCTGCTCTGTCCAGCAGATCCAGGCCGCGGTGGTGCTTGCTGTCCTGGGAGTCACATGCCTGCTTCGTGCTCAGGTGGCTCCGTGACCTTTGTGGTGGCTGCTTGGTGCGTCCAGGCTCTGTGCCAGGTTCTGTGTGTGTGTGTGTGTGTGTGCGTACTAATATGTGCTTCAAACAACACAAATTATCGTATAGTTCTAGAGGTCAGATGTCCTAGCGGCAAGACTGCTTCTGCAGGCACGAAGGGAAAAAAATGATTCCTCGGCTTTCCCAGTTTTTAGAGGTTGCCTGACTTCCTTGGCTCGTGGCCCCTTCCTTCGTCATCCAAGTCAGCAGCACAGCCTCCTCAAATCTCTCTCTCTCACTCTCTGTCTCTGATCTGCTTCTATCATCACATCTCCTTCTCTGACTGCTCCTGCTCCCTCCATCCTTGTGATGACATTGGGCCACCTGGATAACTGAGGACAGTCTCTTGTCTCAGGATCCTTAGCTTCATATCTGCAAAGTCCCTTCTTGCCCTGCGAGGTCACATATCCACGGGCTGCAAGGATTAGGACATGGACATCTTGGGGGTCAGTATTCTGACACACACCTATGTGCATGTATAGCTATATGGAGATCTATCTATCTTCTTAGGTTTCCAATAATACATTCTGTGATAATAGGTACTATTACTCTTGCTCTGTTATAAAAGGGGAAACTGTGGCACAGAGAATTTGATCAACTTTCTGGAGGACGTCCAGCTGGCAGGTGTGAGACCAAGCGTTCTGACCCCAGGTTCTGGCTGCAGAGTCCAGGCTCTAAACTGCTTCTTTCTAGACTCCTCCAGAGATGATATTAATAAAAATCAAGGCTGGGTACTAACCATCTATCAAACAACTTCAGGTGTTGCTGGAAATGCAGGAGAAGTAAAAGGCAAAACTTCTGAGAAGTCGCTCATGAGGGAGCTGAGGAGGAAAGGCCAGCCCACAAGAAGGTAAGAGAATGTTCTAGAACGAGGCAACTGAAGGGTTAGTCCATCGGATGCTTATTTCCGGGAAAGGGATTGCAGGTGATGGCTTCAATGCATGAAGTTCTGATCGAAAAGAATCAGGGTGTAAACGAGCTGGGATGACACCAGGTTTGTCCCAAGGTGGATTCCTTCATGAAGCAGAGAATGATTTGCCTGTGCACCTATATGTATTTATGTTATAATAAAAATAGGGTGCATGGTCAACATCACCAACCTGAGCTACTTAATGGAGGGTAGGGATAGGGGCATTCATAAAATTTTAGTGTGGAATGTGCTTTTCTTTAAAATGAAGCAAAGTTTTTCTTATTTCCAAGTATGTAGGGTAATTCCAACGAGGCTACTGAATATAACAATTATTTGTAACCAGCACTTCCAGTGGAAGGCATTCCCTTCGGGAACGTCTGAAGACCTTTCTTAAGTACTGTCCCAATCCACTTAGAAGCCTGTTGACGGTATTCCTTTGTTGTGAGTTTCTGAAGACACTTCCTGAAGAAATGTCTGCCTGGTCCCCTTAATAATTACCCCAAATTCCAGCTGAGCGTGACAGCTGGTGCTTCAAGGCATGGGCAGGTGTTCCCACAGAGACATGGACATAGGATTGTCTCTGGGTCCGTCAGTGTGGTTTTTCACCAGGGCTTGGGTTGGGGTTCACATTGGCCCAATAAATAGCAAACCCCTCCGTGCCTGAGCTCTGAATACTGAGAAATTAGACAGGAATGAATGAGGCCGCTGTCTTTGGTATAGACGTGACACGCTGGCCACTGGAGGGTGTGTGTGGTGGTTTCCTGGGTGTGAGCCCCAGAATTAGGCAGATTCCCCTCCCCGGAGCCCCTTGGCTGTGTTAGGTACTGGAGGCATCCCTTGCAGGGCAGGGCCATGGTGAGACTGGCCGCCTGGGGGGCAGAGCAGAATGCATGCTTTCTGGGACGGCTACAGCTGTAAATACACATCATTCCTCCTCCCAAACCCACAAATGAGGTACTTTGTGCCCTGGGGAGGAGTGAGGGAGGAGCAGAGAAAGGCCAGGGGGAGCATATGCCAATGGGGCTCCTTTGCTTGGAAGGGAACAGAAGACGGGGGGTCCCCATCTCCCCGTCTCCAGGCCTCCTCCAGCAGCCTGGTCCCTTCTGCTGTCCCTCTGCGCTTCTACCCTGGGGATCTCACTTGATGTCACAGCTTGGAACAGCACCGTGTGTGCATGAGTCCAGATTTGCCAGTCCATCCCAGACACCTCCTCCAGCCCCAACTTAACTGTGTCCTAGAGGGAGGGCTCTGATTGGATGTCTGACTCACCTCCCCACCCAGTTTCACTCCATCTTCCTTGTTGGTAGTGGGTGGGGTGGGCACTTCCTCCCCACTTCCAGAGCCTCCCTCTGGGTGGGGGAGCTCCACTGCTCAGGCACCTCCTGTCTTGTCAGTCCCTCCAGGGGGGCGGCTCCCTTATCTGGGAGGAATTCAGAGTGGTACCCATCCTCCCCCTTCTCTCAAGAGCACTCTACCCCGGGGTGCACAGTTCTCTGATGGTCCCCCAATCAAAGTGACATTTTTGACCTCCATCGGCCACTTCTTATTTTTATTTCTCAATAAGTTGAGAACGCAGGTCAGGGAGGTGCCCTGGAGACCCCACATTTCTCATCTTGAGCAACGGCATCACCTTGTACCTGTGGTTCAAGTCGGAGACCCAAGTCCTTCCTTCCTTCTCTCTCTGCTCTTCAGCCCACACCCAGTCTCTCAGTGAGTCATGCCAGCTCTTCCCCCAGATCGATCTCAAACCTGTCCACGGCTTCCTCCCCAGGCTGAACCAGTGTTTTTTGATTGTTTTAATAGTTTTCCAATGGAACTGCCTGCTTTCCCTTCAATTTATTGAAATACAAATCAAGTTCAGTGGGCTCCCCTTTTCCTTAGGATAAATTTCAAACCCAGTTCCTTGGGCCTAAGAATCATGCACGCCCTCCCTCCACCTGCCTCTCCCCTCCCCCACCCCTCTTTTTCCATCTCAGTGTGTCCCAGCCATATGGACTTCTTTCTGTCCCCTGAACATGCCATTTTATCACCACGGCTGACAGATTGTAGCACATGATATGCCCTCAAGAAATATTTTCCAAATGATTGAATTGTTATGTGCTGTCCAGGTGGATTTGGGGTGTTCTAGGGCCTTGGAGAGTCCATCTCTACAATGAGATGGAAGCCTCGGGCTCTCCCAAGCTACATATTTGTCCTTGTTCTGACTCCATGCTCAGCAAAAACGTTCTGGTTATGATTGGCTTTCCTGGTCAGTCTTCCTCCAGGGAGAGAATGGGCTGGTCCTGCAGATGTGAGAATATTCTGCTTCCTGTATCTGCATTATTTACCCCTGTAAACCATTACACTGGTGTTTAGGTCATAAACAAACAACCTACAAGCGTTGTTCACTAGGATACACATTGCAAGGTGGGCATGCTCTTGGTTTCTTAGCTTGCAGACTGAGAGCGAGACCACGGTTCTGGAACATTTTCTAAAGCAATGAAGGTTTCCTTAGGAAGTTCTTGGGAAACAAGCCACAGGCTCTCTTCTGGCAGCAGGCCCCCCATCAGAATGGCTGCTTTGCTGAGACCCCCAAGCCTTTCTTGTTTTGAATTTTTTAATGCGTGGGGCCCAAATTTGTGAGGTTTCAATATTTCCTATTTTCCTAAAGCAAAGGCATTCTGGTTCCCAAAGTTACCAGGTTCTCATGTGTGGAACGAGGACCTGGGTTCTGAGATGGGTACTTCTCTAAACTGTTTCATGATAGATGTCAGCTTCCTTGTAGGATCTTGATTTTCCTTTTTAGAGAATCCCACACTGAGTGTGGACCTCATGGGAGACAGTGCTCTCCCTGCTCCCACACAGCCCGCTGGTGCACACATGACCTACTCTCAGCCAATCAGATGCCGGCTGGTGCGCTCTTGACCTACTCTCAGCCAACCAGGTGGCAGCTGGTGTACTCATGACCTATTCTCAGCCAACCAGATGCCAATTGGTGCACTCTTGACCTACTCTCAGCCAACCAGATGGCAGCTGGTGTATTCATGACCTATTTTCAGCCAACCAGATGCCAGTTGGTGCACACATGACCTACTCTCAGCCAATCAGATGCTCAATCATAGATTGTTGAATCTACATTGACTGCTTCTCACTCATGGGGAGAATTCGGGTGTTAGTCTTCTCAGCAGTGGCAGTGGTAGGCATGTGGATCAGAAAGATTTCCTTCATGACTTTTCCTGCCTGGCCTTCCTTAACTCCTTTTGTTTCTTCCTTATTTAAAGCTTGGTCCTTTATTTCCCTATGGGCTTTGAGAAGACTTGATATCTTTCATGTGTGTGTTTGTGTATGTATGTTTGCATGTACCAACTTTACCTGGCATCATTTCTTTGTTTGCAACTAAGAACTCTGATGAGTAAATTGATGCCAGGAGTGGAGTGGACACAACAGATGCTTGAGGACAGGGACAGAGTTTAGAGTTTATATAAGTTACAAAATGAGCTCCGAGATGCTGTACCAGAGACCCCAACGCAGAATGGCTAAAACAAGACAAACGTGCATTCTCTCTCATGTAACGGTGTGAGTGTTGGGAAGACTTTGCTATCCCCAACATGTGGCTTTGTGGTTTAAGATGACATCCTTTCCAAGCCATGCCAAAGAAGGAAGGAGGAGCTGGAGTGCTATCATCTTTCTTTCTTTTGGGGAACATGACTGAGAAGCTGCACACATCAAGCTTGCTGACTCTCATGGGCTTAGCCACAATGCCACTTCCAGCTGCAGGGGCGGCTGGGAAGCCAATCTCTACCTGGCCAGACCTATGCTCTTCTAGCAATATGGTAGGAGAGTTCTAAGGCTACAAGGAAGGAAGATTGAACAGTTGGAGATGTTAGAAATGAAGGCTACAGGATGGGATGGGAAGCAGGCAAAGTGCAATTAATATTCTGGGGTGCAAATGTAGCAGCCCATAGTATGCAGCTAATGAAATTATTGCCTGTAATGACCTGGAATCCAGTGCTGAGTGAGGCAGAGATATGGAGATGGAGGGATCATATCGGTACAATCATAAAACCGTGTGATGTGTGAACAATTTGAGGACTGCAGGAGTGGCCTGGCCGATTTCTACCACATGGAATTACTAAAGGTAAAAGAGTGTCAAAACTCCAAATATTCCAGTCCAGGCATAGTATAAAGCTCAATGACATTCTATGACCATGCTGTTAAGATCTATCTTTCAGCTGGCAGAAATAGCAAAACAAATAAACAAACAAGAAACAATAACAACAAAACCCTCTGAGCTTGATCTGCAGAATTCTGAATTACACTATCAGTTGAATTCAGTTTCTCTAAGTCTTGTATATAAAACACAGGAGGCTGGGACTTCCCTGGCGGTCCAGCAGTTAAGACTCTGTTCTTCCACTACAGGGGGCACAGGTTCGATCCCTGGTCGGGGAACTAAGATCCCACATGCCACATGGCATGGCCAAAAAAATAAAAATAAAACACAGGATGCTGATCAGGAAAGAATGGAAACCTAAAAATTGGACTAGAAATATGTGGAAGAATTTGCAGCCCTCTGGTTAGCGTGAAGTCTGTCGCCTCCTTGGAACTAACCTGAGGAAGCAGGCTCAGCCCTTGTCTCATTAAGCTATTCTGTTCTTCCTGGAGAACACCACCCCTCCCTACACAGAGAGAGCTTCCTTGGGAAAGAAAGGGATCACCCCTCATTCCCTGCACGGTCCTCAGATAACTAGACCTCGGCATGTCCCAGGGGACCAACTGCAAAGTGAAATGGCAACAGAAGGCTTACCCTGCAAAAGAACTGTAGGAGTTTGCTAATTTCTGTCATAAAAAATCTGGAGGCATATCTGTGGGAATGGATGTCTAGGATAGTGACCCAAGGAGGAAGAACATAATTAATGTCAGGTTCAATTGCTAATTACAGATACAGGTATTGTGAGGTTTAGGTGTTGTGCTAGTTTCCTAGGGCTGCTGTAACAAAGCATCACAAATCCAGCAAACAACAGAAATATCCTCTCACAATGTGGAGAGATAGAAATCTGAAATGAGGGTGTTGGCAGGGCTGTGCTCTCTCTGAATGCTCTAGAGAAGGGTCCACCCTTGCTTCTTCCCAGCTTTTGGTGGTTGCTGACCATCCTTGGCTCGTAGACACATCACTCCAATCCCTACCTCCCTTGTTGCAGGATTCCCTGTGTGTTCCTGTTTTCTCCCAAATTCTCCCTTGACCTTCCCCATTCTATAAGGACAGCAGTCATTGCATCAGGGTCTACTCCAATCCAGGATGACCTCATCTGAACTTGGTTACATCTGTAACATCCTATTTCCAAATAAGTTTCCATTTATAGGCACTGGGGAGACATCTTTTGGGGAGATACCATTCAACACATATAGAAGTAATTTAATGCTCCAGCCTGAATAGCTGAGAGGGAATCTAATCTTTTTCTTGCTGGTTAATACTAACCTGGGCTCAAAATCAGGAGGGAAGGCCCCCCCATCACTCAAAGTGCACAGGCTGTAATTTGTAAAACTCTTAACAGCAATGGTGGTGGGAAGGGTCCCAGGAGAACCGAGGCTGGTGGCCATACTTAGCGGTTGGAGAAGGAGGGGGAGTGGACATACAGAAAGCAGAATGGTCAGTTTGCTTGTCCGAGGCCTTTACTGTGGTTAATTGATCACGGGTTCTTGAAATGAAAATCAAATGTCAGTCCACTGAGGTCTGCTTGACTTGTAAACCGATATAAATACACACATGAGTAAATAAAGTCTAGGTCTGAATCATGACTTGAATTCTGTGGTTGAGAATCCCCATACCTGAGTCAATTCGTGAGTCAAAGTCCTTGGGCGGAGGAGAGGGCTTAGGAAGGACCTGCAATGGGGCCACGGGTGCATGGCATGACCTTCCTCCCAGCCTTACCCAAGGGATCCACACTGTTCACAGAGTTATTGTGTGCAAAGTAGGGGAAATGCCCAAGATATGGTCTCTTGGGCACTGGCTCTGAGCTGACACGTTGCCTTTGTCCACTGGTTAGAGTGGGCTGGTTGGGGAAGGCCCAGGTGAGGCCTGTTAGCCTCCCTGTGGGCCCAATGCTGGGACCATTTACTGGTCATTTGCCCAGTTCCAGGGTGAACACTTGGCATCCCTGGAAAGAGGTAGGATGCACTTATGGTCTATTGACCTGTGGAATCAGGGAGATCCCGGGGATCTGGGGAGAATTTATGGACCCAGGAGAGCCCGTGGAGTCAGCTAGGGCCCATGGACCCAGGGAGAGCCGTGAAACCCAGGCTATCATGGAGGGAAGACCAAGTGTGAGAACTTCAACCTCTCTTTTCACATCCAAGTAATAAGTAAGTCTTCACTTCCTAGAGGCTGAGGAGGTGGGTGCAACCATCAGAGACCTGGAAGAGGATGCCTTGGTGATTCTCACCATATGCACCTGTGCACCTCCTCAAGCACACAAGGGCCAGGGGTGGGGAGAGCTGACACATTCATCACTGTACAAAATCCCCCGAGGGAGGTATATTATCATTCCCACTTTACAGATGAGAAAATTAAGGGTTAGAAAGTTTAAAAAAACGGCCCAAAGTCCCAGAGCTAGAAAGGCTGGGATCTGAACCTAGTGGTATTATCTCAGTGCCCCAGATCTTACCCACCACTGAAAAGAAGAAATGCATGTGTTTCAAGGAGCCCTCCATCTTGCCCTCCTCTTTAGGTGAAACCCTAGGAGATATTTCAGAACCTGAAATGGGAAAGGTGCTTTTGTTCTGAGGCCTCAGCTCTACCCAGAGCAATCCAGCCCCAGCCTGGCGTTCCATCGGATTTCTTTTCTCTTGAGAGCAAATCTGACTTGATGCTGAGGCTCACCCTCCCAGGTCCAGGGATGTCCTCATTGTTATATTCTGTGCTCATGGAAGTATAAGTGTCACCTAAATGGGTCAGGTTCTACTTGGGAGACCTTATTTTGTTTCTTCTAAAGATTTTCTTTTCACTGAACCCCAGAGCAGATTTGAGCTGCTGCGTGGCATGGATGTTGATGAGCTGGGGGTGTGAAGAAGGGGGGAGGGCTGGGGAGGGAAGGAGAGATGGATAGAGATGATGAGAGAGGGAGGGAAAGAGAGAGGGGAAGAAAGGAAAGGACGGGGGTGGGGGGAAGGAGGGAGAACCAGCTCCAAGCAGCAAAGGGCCCCAGGTGGCAACTCAACGCAAATCTCAACCCACCAGCCCACCAGGCTGGCTTAAAAAGCTAGGAGTGAGGTCTAGAAAAATGAGGAACCCACTTTCTAGCAGGTTAGGATTCAAGACCCCTACTTTTTCCACAGGAAAATGGGTTTTAATGCCACTCAGGCCATAGTCTTGCTTTGTTTCTTAATGCGAGTCACTTGCTCTTTGGGGAACAGGAGCAGCAAGGGAAGCAAGAACCGTTTATTGAGTGCTTTCTATGTGTCAGGCACAGGGCTTTATATGGACATGTTCGTATATGAAGATAGTATTTCCTGTCCTGTTGTGGCTTATGTGCAATGGTCAGGGGAAATGGTAGAAAATGAAAGCAAATGAGATGCAAAAATGCTCAAAGCCCCCACAGCTTGAAGATAGAATCAGGATGCTGGGCCTGCCTTTCAGGGGTAATGTGGGCAAGTTTTTCCAAGTATCTTGGTGGGTTGGCTAAATACTAGGATGTTCTCCTCCCCTCACCCAATCTCTCCCATTTTTCCAAAGTCTGGTTTGAAAGCTTGGAGTGTACAAAAAGAATTGGTCACCTGCACTGACCACCCGCAAAGCTCTGGTCATCAAGGAAAGACCTTCACCTGCAGAGGGCAAGTAACACCTGCTGCCCACCACCAGCCCAGCATCCATTCCCATAATTTCTGGTAAACTTAACTCTGCTTTGTAGAATGAGCCCACACTACTTTCATGCAGCCTTGGTGGCTCTGTCAATCAAGAAGTCCCTCCCTCACCTGGCCAAGGGGTGGGCACATGACCCAGACTCAGCCAATCAGACTCTCTCTCCCAGAATTCTGATTCTCACAAAAATGGAAAATGGTTGTAGCCACCCTCGGGAGCCTGTTCCTGCTGCCCAGGTGACAGGAAGTGATCCAGTTCCTTTCCTTCATGATATCTGATGCTTCACTTTCCCCTCTCATTTTGTAAAATCAAGTGTCCCTGACCCTCCAATAAATGCTTAAATTGGCCAGAGTCAGACGCTGTACTTTGCATCCAAAGGACCATAACCGGTACAGATGTATTATCTTAATTATTTCACACAATACCCTTAGAAGCCAGGCATTGCCTTGTCCCATTTGATAGATGAGATAACTGAAGATTGGGAAGGGGGTCACCCAACAGGTGGGTGGTGCAGCCAGTGAATTGGAGCCCTGCTCCTCACAGCTCCCCTTCAGGTAGCTTTAATCCAGGTGGACAGCAAGCCCCTTCCCCACCTCCCAGCTCGGCTGGCCTCCTCTGGGGTGGGAGCTCCACCTGCATGCCCTATAAATTGGTGGGGCACCCTGGGGAAGGAGTGTCTCCCCTGATTATTCCAACAAAGGCAGGGTGAGCTTTCTGATTGCCCTCTGGAGAGATTGGCCAATTCCTAAAGCACCAATCACCTGCAAGGCCTAGGGGCTCCAAGGAGCTTATCCTCCAGCGTGGAGCCTTGGTGGTGGTACCTCCACTGGATGATGGAGTTGATGACCCTGCATGGGTTAGGGGCTCGGGTGTGAGGCAGGATGGGGCGGGCCGTTCAGGAGACTTGGATGGATTACATCTGAACTGATGATTTTCAAGATGGCCCATCCATCCCTGTTGCAACTCCATCACTGAGATCTATCACCAAGAAGTTGAGAATGTTAGAGACACTTATCAAGACAGCCCCCGAAGAAGCCAGTGGGTGAGTCAGCTTTCCATCAACAAGTTTCCTGAGGCTGTTAGGTCTGGGAGGGAAAAAGTGCATCTTCCAATCTGGGCAGGAGATGCCTGACGGAGGCCCCAGGGGCTGATGGTCAGTGGCGGGAAACCTCCTTACTTGGGGCAGGAACAGCGTAAGTGATCCCTACCCCACCTCCTGCCTCTTGGGGGCTGAGACCTCCTGACTGGGGCGTTTTGAAGTTGGTGTGTAAGACTCTCCCCGGCACTGTGTGGGATGCAATGCCATGAGTGGGGAAGAATTGGGAGAAGGGGCAACCACCTTGGACGGGAAAGGGCTTCAGGGAAAACCAACAAAGTGGCTTCCTCTATCACTTCTGCCCCCTGGGGCTGACACTTTCCAGCCTCAGCAGCTGCTGGTGTAGGGCTTTGCTCCCCTGCAGCAGTGTCTGCATCCGTCATCCTGCAATCTCAGAAAATCTTCCCTCTTGAGTTTTGGTTGCAGCCACATCCCACAGTGAGGCTCTGGATGTGGGGTGGAAGCTCCGAGGACCTGCTTTCAGCCTCAGCTGACTGGGAGGTTCAAGGCTTTCTCTGGGGAAAGTTCATTGATTCCAACAGGAATTGAAAGTCTGCCGTGGGCCAGGCATTGTGGGCATGAGGGATTCACGTGTAAACAAAGTAGACCAAGGTCCTGCCTTCTGGAGCCCACATCCCATAAGGGGAGAGGTCGTTAACTGCTAATGAATTTAACAAGGAGTTAGATTATCTGGTGAGTTAGGATGAAGTCAATGCTGTGGGTAAGGAGGTGGGGAGGGCTGGTGCGTGCGTGCCTCTCTGTGTGTGTGTGTGTGTGTGTGTGTGTGTGTGTGTCTGGGGGAAGGGACAAGGAAGCAATGTCAAATGCAGTGGTCGGAGCAGACTTTACTGAGAAGGTGATTATTGAAGGAAGAAGGAGGAGGAGGTGAGAGAATTAGCCCAGCAGCTGTCTGAAGGAGTCTGTTCCAGGCTGAGGGAACATCTTATGCAAATCCCCCAGTAGGGAGTAGGCCTGGCAAAGTTGGCAGAGCAGGGGAGCCAGTGTGATTGGCCAGGATGGAAGATGGGAAGGTGAGGTCAGACAGGTGACGAGGTCACACAGGCAGAGCTTGGAGGCTAATTTTGGATTTGGCTTTTTCCCTGATGGCAATGGGGAGCCATTGTCAGGTTTGCAATGGCGAGTGCCATGGAGGGCTTTTCTCAAGGATCTCCAAGCCTCATGTATGAACAGAGTGTAGGAAAGGCAGAAGCAGGAAGATCAGGTGAGAGGCGGGTGGTCTGGACCAGGTGACAGCCCTGGGATGGTGAGATGTGGCAAGATTCTGAACATGTTTTGAAGGTTGGATTTCCTACTAAATGAGATTGTGAGGGACACAGAGGAGTTTGGGATGAACCCCCAAATGTAACCAGAGAATGAGTTACCATCAACTGAGATGGTGAGGGACATGGATGGAGTCAGTGTTTAGCAGGAAAGAGAGGAGTTCAATCTTGGACATATTGAGTTTTAAACACCTAAAAACACCCAAGATGTGTCAGTCGTGAGTCTCACCCCCTGAGGGTGGGGTGGCAGGAACCTTCATATATCTTCACTTTGAATGTAGGGAGGGGCCTTCAAGTTGGCCACTTAGGGAGCTTGACATGTGCCTCCTGACTGTGGGGGCAGGTGAACGACCACCAACAATAGGGGAAAGGATGCCACAGTGTTTCTCCCAGATCAGATGTAGACACTGCAGAGACATTTAAAATCTCATCCAGGACATCTCCCTGGAGAAGCAAGGAGAGCCCAAGGTGGGGTAGACATTCAAGTTCTTGGGGATGAAATGTCCAAATAGAGGGAAATGCATCTTCTGAACCGTGTAAATTACATGAATTACATCAGCACTTGTTCCCTTGGGGGCGTTGGAAGGACCTGCAATGAGTCCCAGTAGTGGCCACTGCTTTGATCATCTGGGGGTGGTCCATGACTGGAAGAGGCCAACGCCTGCTGACATTGGTCCTAGACATGTGAGAAGCTTCATGTCCCCCCCTACCTGACTCCCTGCTATGGTCAGAGGGGTGTCTGAAGACACAGCTAGGACTCGGGGCGAGGAGTGTGACAGAAGAGGCTGGGCCATCAAGCTGGTCTTGGCTGGAAATGGGGGCCTTTAACCTTAAATGATGCTTGGAGTTTTGACTATTAAATCATATTGGACTTTTCATTACTGAAGTGACAGGTTTTTGTGACCAAAAGTGACTGGAAGCCTTTTTTATTATCTGAGAGTAAACAGGCTAGATCTGGAGCTCTCATGAGATTTGAAGCAAGACCAGGGAAAGAACAAGCCCCAAGATATGGCCAACAGGGAGATGGTGGGGAGGGAGAAGGGAGAGTAACTTTGCTCAAGGTACAGTTTCCACTGGTCACTCAGGGTGGCCAGGGCAATGGGACAGCCATCAGGAGGGTGTTGATTGGAGAAGGAAGGGAAAGGTCCAGAGGATGGGGTAGGGCCTGTGGTGGAGAGTTAAGAACAGAGAGGAAAGTGCGCAAATGCTGTTTAAGAATAATCCAGCTTTATTTTTCTTAAATATTTTCATCTTTTTTTGACAACAAATCATATTTGTGTGTTTTCTCTGGTTTTAAAAGCAATACTTGTTCATTATGGAAAGTTGGAAAATATAAAATAGGATAAAGAAGAAAACAAAACTCATTAATAAATCAGGAGTAATTACTCTAGCAATAAATACTGCTATAGTTTTGATGTGTAATTTGGTATATTTTACAGGCTATTTTTTGACCACTTTATTCCCTAATATTTCATGGAAAAGATAGATGTTCATAAGAGAATATCATGAACAATTTTGAGCCAGTAAATTTGAAAACATACAAAATGGACAAAATCCTTAGAAAGTATGAATTCCCAAAACTGACTAAAGAAAAATGAAACATCTAAATATTCCTATAACCATTAAGGAAAGTGAGTTTAGTTCTTTATCTTCCTATAAAAAGCACACCAGACCCAGACAATTTTACATTTAGGTTTTACATTAAAAAAAAAATTTTTTTTAATTCTTACACCAATGTTTTCAGGGAATAGTTTTACAAAATTAACATATGATAAGGATATAGTCTTGATATCAAAACAAGAACAGTTTGAGAAAGGAAAATTATAGGCTAATCTCAAACATGAACATGGATGCAAAAATACTAAAAACATGCTAACCAAATACAGCAGCATAGTATAAAACAGATAACCTATTGTGACTAAGTTGATTTTATTCCAAAAAGCAAAACAGAAAATATATTAATTTATTTCTTCCACATTAACAGTTTAAAGGAAAAAAAGATACATTCAGTTTAATGCATGTATAGAAAGCGTTTACTTAAATTCAATACTCTTTTATGATAGAAGCTCATTTTACTCAAACTCCAGAGCAGCAATGCAGAATCTAGAAATCTTTAGCAAACATCATATCCAGTGACAAAACACTTGAAGTATTTTTTCAAGCCACAAATGCTCACTATCCCTTCTGCTATTCAACACAGTATTGGAGGAACTAAACAGTGCACTATGACAAGAAAAATAAATAAAAATAAACAGATCAGAAGGAATAAGTATTTTAGAACTGTCAGTGTGTCCAGAATGATATGCTTGTCTTAGAAAAATCCGAAATAGTGTAGAGACCAATTGTACAAGTTAATTAGACAGTTTATTAAAATTACTGGATATATTATAAATATAAAATTTAATTACATTTCTACACACCAACTTCAATGAATTAAACATTTAAACTAAATAAATACAATTTACAAATAGCACTGTCAATAAAGGGAAACTAAGAATAAACCTGATGGAAGCTATGCAAGATCTTTGTACTAAAATTTTAAAAACTTTGTTGAAGAATTCTTTAAATTACTTAAAGAAATTAAGAAATATTGCATAGTTATGGATAATTCAAGACAATATTATAAACATGTCCATTCTCTTCGAATTGACCTATAGATGCAGTGTAATTTCAATCAAAATTCCAGTAGGGTGCCATGTGGAACTTGACCTGTGATTTCAAATTTTATATGAAAGAGTAAAGGTCAAAAACAGCCAAAATGCCCTTGAAGAAGAAATATAGAATGTGGGAACTCTCTCATTCTGATATGAAGATTTATTAAAAAACCATAGAAATCAAGACATTATGGTCTTATCAAAGCAACAGACAAGAAGATATATTGCAGAGATGGCCTTGTTCATCAGTGGAGAAAGGAAGGGTTAATCTATCAATCAATATGTCAATAATGCTACACCAATGGTTTATTCTTGTGAAAAAATTATATCATATGCTCACCCTTTCATGGAACTCACAGAAATAAAGAATACATGCTAGATTGAGCACATGAAAATGAAAAACAAAACTTTAAGACTTTTAGAAGAGCATATAGGAGAATGAATGTAAACCCACAAAATAAACATACACACACTATTAAATGAATCATCAAGGAAGAGGTCAGTGCAGTCAACAATATTAAAATCTAAATCCTTCTATTTATCCAAAGGTACCATAAAGAGGGCAAAAGACACACTGCCTACTGGAGAAGATATTTATTACTCATTCACTGATAGAGAATTAGTACCTTCAAGACTCAAAGAAATCCTGCAAATCAATAGGAAAAGCAGGCAAATATCACAAATGGGCATTTTGTAGAAAAATATTAATAAATTTCCAAGAAAATGTATGAAAAGATGCCCACCCTTATTAGTAACCACGGCAGTAAATTAAAATCAAAACGAGAAACCATATCACCCCTGACAGATAGGTACAAATATAAAAGTCTGATGGACTGGCTATTTTCCTGCCCTAGTCTGTGCCCTTCCAACTGGCCCTTGTGGGCTCCATCACTGTTGGCTTCTGATTAGCCCAGGCTGGGAGGTGGGAGAGAGCCCAGGAGACTTCTCTGCTTCCTCCCTGCTGTAGCTGCCCTTCACACCTACAGCTCCTACCGGCCTTCCTCCCTGCTCCCCTGATGCTGGGCTCTGGCCACACCCCTTCCCCTGTCCTCTCACTCCTAGGGGTGGTACCAGCTTCCCCTCTGCCAGTCCCCTGCTGCCTCACCACCTCTGTTCCTTCTCTTAGCCTTGCCCACTCTTTGTGAAGTACTCTGTTCATTAATGCCTCTTCATGGAACAATCTGCTTTTTTGCTGGGACACTGAAAACAATGCCAGAAATTGGGAGGCCATGAAAAAACAGCGGTCTTTATTCATTGCTGCTGGGAATGCAGGTGGTATGCGCCCTGTGGGAAACAGTTTGCCCTTCTCTGCATTTGAAGATGCACTTACCTTACAAACCAGTAATCCCTCATCCATACACCTAATCCCAGAGAAACTCCAGGACACGTGAATGGTAGCAGCAGCCTTAGTTGGAATGGAAAAAAAACAAAGGAGCCCACACAAACACCCCATCAAGAGTAGCATGGCCAAATACATCGTGGTGCATTACACCAAGGGTGGAAGTGATGGAATTACAGGGCACACAAAAGCACGGAAAACAATGTCGGTCATAAAAGCATGTCAGAAGAACATAAAAATGCCACCCATTCATGTTAAATTCGAAGCCTAGAAAATGAAACAACATATTGTGGAGGAATACATACATATGTGGAAAAAGGGAGAGAATGACAAAATTTAGGCTGGCGGGTGCCTCTTTGGGGTTGGGAGGGGATTATAACCAAGGAGCAGCACCGGGGTCTTGACTGTACTGGGAACCATGACCTTTTTAAGGGATGCTCATCGCAAACTATACACATATATGATACAGATTCTTGCGTGTCGGATCTCTCTCATAACATAAAATACAGAAATGAAAACGTACTTGTTAGGGACATTACCTTCCTCCAACTCTATATTTAATGCAGGAGAGCTTTTTCTTTTACAGTTGTGTTATAATTGAATCACTCCCCTATTGTTGGACTTGAGGTCATGTGGGCGATTGTTCCTCAGTAACCAAGCTGGATGGTGCTTTATCTCATTTGACCTGCATGCTCATTCTGGAAGATCTACATCCATGCTTTTGGATGAGGAACTGCAGGACGGGCTGGTATTCACAGGACCCTGATATCACTCTAGGTTTTCTGCCTCCCTCTGGTCCCGGGCTCTCCCCCAGCTTGGAGTGTTGGCCTGATGGCTTTCTTCAGGCTGCCCGGGACCTGAGCATCTGCTCGGCTACTCCAGGCTCAGCTTTGTTTGGGGTTCGAGGCTGGAGATGTGGTGGTGCTGGGGCCTGCAGGTTAAGCTGCCACAGAGCCACAGCCTGGAGCAGCAGGGAGCGGGCACTGCCGGGCATGGGACTTGTTCCTGGCTCAGAGAGCCCTGAGGCTGCCATGTGTCAGCCTGCGGTGACCTGTCTGCCTCCCCTGGGGTCTGGGTCTCCCACTGGCTCCCGGTCCTGCGTGGGCAGCCAAGGCCCTGTCTGGACCTTGGGCCCTGCAAGTCGTGACTCAGCCCTGGGACACGGCTTTGTAAGATGGTGTCTGAACCACAGCTTTGAAACACACTTCCCTTCTCTACGGCAAGAGAGCTGAATTTTACAGCAAGTTGACTGGGAGTTTTAGATCCTTTTTTTTTGAACAGAACCTGACTTTTCTGCTTTTTTGCTGTAAAAGGAAGAGCTTATTTTCTGAGAGTTTGTGTCCTGCCAGGCACTGTGCATACATTCTCCACTTTATATTTTCAGTTTATCTTCTCAATGAATGGGTAGTACTGTCCCATGTTATAAATAATGACACTAGGGTCCAGAGAGATTAAGTTACCCCACATCTAAGGGGGCATCTGAGGCTTGACCTCAGCCCTGTTCATTCCACATTCTCCGGAAGTTAATGAAATTCTCCCTGGGCACTAGGCCTCCGTGTTAACTCAACACGTGCCAGATGGGGCAGCGAATAAGGCATTCTTGTTCTGCAGAGCCATCAGAATTTACGAGCCTATGACTGGCTCCATCCCGGCTGTCCGCTCTGGACTGTGTGACTTCAGGGTGGCAGTTAGTCTGCCTAATTCTCAGTCTCCTCGTAAAATGCCCTCAGAGTTGGCGCCCACCTTACAGGGTGCGTTGAGGTCAAACGGTGAGTGGGTGTGCAGTTCTAAGCACAGTGTAAAAGCTCCAAATATTTATTTCAGTTATGGAAGAGGGAGCAGAATAGGAGAGGGCTTAAGGATCTGAGCTGTAGAGACACAGAGACCAGGTTTAAATCATGGCGCTCAGAGTTACTAGCTGTGTGGCCCTGGGGAAGTCACCACCCCACTCTAAGCCTCAGTGTACCCACGTATAAGAGAGGGGCACCCATAGCGCCTTATGTATAGCCTCGTGGAAGAGCTAAGTGAGGGAAGGTGTGTTGACTTTGAACTGAGCGTCTGCACAGTCAACTGTGGGCACGTGGCAGCTGCTGTCTTTGGTGTCCTGGTATTTCTCCCCGATCTGGCCTCATGTGGTGGGAGATGCAGGAAGGTGACAGGCCTGGGGGGACAACAGAAATGCCCCCTGGTCCCTCTCAGACTCTTAATCCCTCAGTCCCTTTCAGGTGGGGTGGGGATGGAGGGAGGCAGGCAGGGCTCAGCTGAGTGGCCCAGGGACCTCCTGGGGCACTGGCTCCTGCCTGGTTGCTGGGTCTCTCTCATGCCAGCACTTAAGTGAGGGAAGCCTGGAGCAATCAAATAGCAGCCAGCAAACACGACTGGCAAGGGCAGCTCTCTGCTCTGTACCCCATCCATCAGTTCTCGTCCGTGGAGTCTCCCCATCTAATTTGGGGCAAGTGGTTAATTGGAACTTGAATGTGGCTGGACTGTGGCCCGAGACAGTGGGGGTGGAGGTGTGAAGAAGGGAGAGCTATGTGGGCACGTTCCCACTGCCCAGAGGGGTTGAGGGTCCCCATCACAGCGGGAGGGGGGTGACTGGGGGTCACCAGCGCTGGGGGGCAGCTGAAACCATGTTCTTGCAGTCTCCTCCAGCTGCTGGGTCTCAGCTCACATGGCCTGAATCGCAGAGACGATTAGGATTTAATGCACTTTGCTGCTCACATTTCTGTCATGGTTTTAGGAGCTAATTGCTGGTAATTTTGTTAATGCTACTGATTGTCACCAGAGGCCCAAGGAAGGCTACCTTTTCTCTTTTGGAGTAAGGAATCCCACTTCCAGCTCCCTGTACCTCCCAGAGTCACCCCGTCGTCCACCCAGGAGGTCCCTGGCCCGTGCCTGCACTGGGGGAGTGCGTGAGGGCAGAAGCCATGGACCTGGACGTCACCACTGTAGTCTTGCAGTGGGAAATGGGTCAGTAGTACAGATCTAATGGTCATTGCTGGGATCAGAGGGGTGAAGCGTTAACGCAGTGCCTGGCACACAGCACATCCTTGACACATGGCAGCTGCTAGTTATTTTTATACACAGCTTCAGCACCAACTTGCTGATGGCCCTGAGTGATCCACTTCGCCATTTCCCTGATGCGGAACGTGAAGAAGAGGGTCATCATTCTAATAACAGCCATCGCTTCTTCAAGAATTACCTCCTTCCTTCCAGGTTCTGTGTTGGCACGTGGTCCTTGCTGAGTCAGTACCCAGTTGGTGAGCTCCTGGAGGGCAGGACCCTGCTCCATAGTTATAGGAACAGTGTCTACTCCAGTGCCTGGTGCATAGTCAGTGCTTCATGAATTTCAGTGACACATTGAGCTGAGCTGACACCATGTAGAAGAGTTACAGCAAAGGGACCCACCAGAGGTAAATGGTAAGTGGTAAAATTTTGCATGTAAGCCCTGTGAGGGCAACTGTCTGTCTTGTTTGCCATCCCGTCCCCCCAGAACAATGCACGGCACATAGTAGGTGCTCAACAAACATTTATTGAATGAATGAATAGAAGGGACAAACACTTCCCTTGCAGAGCACTTTGACACAGGATAAATAAGAAGTGTCCCACTAGGTAGCTGTGCCCTTCAGCCAAGTCAGGATTCTCTGCAGAGTGGTCAGACTTGCAGGCTGAGGACTGGACTACAAAATCTGAATTCAGATCTTAACTGTGTTTGTGTAATTTTGAGTCTTGGTTTCACCTTAAGTAAAATGAAGATGGTGATAATAACAGTCCTGTGTTCCTCTGTTGCTGGGAGGATCAGATGAAATCATGGTAGATGCTCAGTGAATGTCAGCTGTTTTTAATCGGGGGCTGGGCAAAGGGAGGACTGGCTCTCGATGCCCCTTGGTGGATCCATGACCCCTGATCCTTCTGCACAGGAGACCCCTCTCCTGATGCAGCACGGGCCCTGGAAGAAACGTGAGGGCTGTGTGTCCCGTCATTCCTGAGCAGGCTGGTCCCAGCTCCTTGCCCAGCCGAGCTCAGCATCTGAAGGAACCTGTGGCTTGTTCTGAATCCAAAGAGGAAGCCGGATCAGACTGCAGCAACAGTCTGAAATCCCAAGGAAACAAAATTCGTGCAGTAAGGGCACTTGATCTTGGATGTCAGCAAAGGTGGGTATCAGTTTTAGATCTCTTTATGGAACTGAAATTCAATACACACAGTGCATTTTATGATTTGCCAGCTTTGATGAAACACAGTAATCAGTGCCCAAGTATGGCTAACCCCTACGTGGAAAGGTTGGACTTAATGGGATTGCTTGAGTCGAAAACAAGTATCTGATCACATCAATCTCCCTCTTGCTGAGGCCCCCCAGCTAAGTTTGTTTTTAGGGAAAAATCTCATTCGGTCACACTTCCTGGAGGTGCCGTGGGCCTCTCTCCTGCCGTCCAGCTGCTCTGATATCTCCTCAAGGTTCGCTGATGGATGGCCTGGCAAAAATGCTGGTGATGGTGCCTGGCCCAGGGTGAACCCTTACTATAGTTGTCATTACTATTCTTACCTTTTATTATATACATGTAAAGTGATATATTTTGAATCCCACTGAGAACTAGGATGCTAGAGTATTATCTTCCTGCTTGTTATGAGTATTATTCTCTTGGCTTGTGGAAGTTCCCAAGACCCAGAAGACACTGGCGCAGTTCATCAGGAGTTCATGAGGCACCAGGAAAGACCATCTTGCACAAATTCTCCCTTCCTCCAGCTTCTGGGCGTGGTCTTCTTTTACCAACACACCTGCTACTCCTGTAACACACCTGTAGCAATGCTCTCCTCTCCCAAAGCTGTCTGGCCCTCATCCCCAGAGCCTGTGAATATGTGACCTTACATGCAAAGGTGGCTTGAGGTTGTGGATGGGATTAAGGTTGCCAATCATCTGAGCTTGAGATGGGGAGACTAGCCTGGGTGATCCAGGTGGGTCCAATGTCACCACAGGGCAGGAGAGGAGGTCAAAGTGATGCTGTGTGAGAAGGACTCAACCCACTTTCACTGCCTTTGAAGGTGGAGGAGGGATCACCAGCCAAGGGCTGTGGGCGCCTGCAGAAGCTGGAGAAGGTAAGAAAACAGATTCTCCCCTGGAGCTTCCGGAAGGAAGGCAGCCCTGCCGACACCTTGATTTTAGCGCAGAGAGACCCATGTTGGACTTCTGACCTCTGGAATTGTAAGGTCATATACTTGTTTTATTTTAAATCACCAAGTTTGGGGTATTTGTTACATCAGCAATAGAAAATGAATACGACAGCCCAGCCCAACTGCTAATGGAGTTTTCCTTCAAGTTAACCTTCAAGCTCCAGCTTCAGGCTTGAGGTTCTTCCCTAGGAAGCCTCCCCTGACTTCTGCTACCCTCTGCCCTCAGAATGGGTGTGTCCCTCCTGGTCACCCCAATGCTTCCGATTGCTGTCTCTGTGCCCTCTTAGATGGTGAGCACCTGGAGGGCAGGACCAGGCCACTGTTCTAAACAGCAGCTTGTGGTTATTGCTGCTGATTCACTTTTTAAAATAAGAGAAGACACCAATGTCCTTGCCTCAAAGTGTGTGCCTGCTGCCCGCCTCGATCCTGGATGCTGGACCCCTGCCAGGAGACGTGAGTCGAGGGGACTCAGTCTGAATTCGCAGCCAGCAGCTGATGGCTCGAAAGGGCCAGTGGCCAAAAGTCCATTCAATTTCAGTTACAGGCAGGTGCTCCGATTTTGTTCTGGGTCAGTCCGTTGTGGGATGACAAAGTTCAGTGCAGCATGCTACTTCTTGAACCAAATACAAAGTAATTAAAAAAAAATTGAAGTATAGTTGATTTACAATGTTGTGTTAATTTCTGCTGTACAGCAAAGGGATTCAGTTATACATATATATACATTCTTTTTTTAAATGTTCCTTTCCATTATGGTCCTTTTTTCCTTTAGCCAATGGTTGCACTGTATTTACCATGTTGCCTTACCACCTTGCATGGAGAAAGCATCAGGTGATGTCCACAGAATGAATTACTAGAATAAATTGGTGGGTCTGGGGATTCACCCGTATTTTGGGTTCAGGCACAGTTTAGACAAAGCAGGAGGTAGAGAGGAAAGTGGTATGGACTGGCATTGAGGACCCCAGTGTCTGTCTAACCCTTTGTCACCATCTCCCAGGGTGAGGGGGACTGGTCCCTTCCTTCTCTGCAATGAAGTGTCCTGACCTGCCAAAGAGTCACAGACAGATTTCCTACTTTCCTGGGTCAGACCGAAGCCCTGGAGGACAGGCCCGCCTGGAGGGTCCCGGTCAGCAGAGGGGTGGCAGGCGGAGCCCGTTCTGGATAGCTGCAAACACTGCTGGAGCACATCTGGGGTCCTCGGATCCCGTGGCCGCCTTTGAGCATGCACCCCTTGCTCCTGTGTGCCTGCCTCTACCTGCCTCCCTGGGCTCGGGAAGCCCCTGACACTGGAAGCATCTGGAAAGACACTGCTTCCCTCCCCATCTCCCTCAGCTCCGGCTGGGTGGCCTCTTGAGGTGTAATTTCCACTCCTCTGAGCTCCCTGGTAGGATCGGGGAGGGAGGTTGGGGCTCTGCTGGGCTGGGCTCCCTTCCTGTGCTCCCCGCCCTACCCCACTTTCCCGGGAGCTCACAGATCCTTCTCCTGCCCCAGGGGTCACTGATGGGCCTTGGCAGAACCTCCAGGGAGACTCAGAGCTTATGGACACTTGCCCGAAGGCCCGGCTGGCCGCTTGGCTGGGCTAAGCACCACATCAGGGGTCACGTGGCTTGCAAAAGGTGGGGGCTTGGGGTCCAGAGCAGAAAGCAGCCCCCACCCTGCCTGCTGCTCTTGAGCCAGGAAAGCCCAGCACTTTCGGACAGTGTCCTGAGACGCCCAACAGGTGGTGAAGAGATTCTGGAAGCAGAATTCTCCCCAGAGCTGCCCCCATGCCTACTCCTTGCCATGACCACAAAGCCCGTTTCCTGGCCGGGTCTCTGGCCCACAGAGTCCGTCCCAGGTTATCTCTCTGAGCAGAGAGCAAAGCTGAGGCCACAGTTAGAGGTCAGACAGAAAGGCTGGTGCCCACCAGAGGCGTCTCGAGTCCAGAAAGACTCTGGAGTCAGTTGCCTTTGCCCTGGTGGTCTCTGGGTTCCTTGATGGGACACCCGCCTCCCCTGGGCCTCAGTTTCCTCTTCTGTGAAATGGGGGCATCATGCTGCCTGTCTCTTGAGCTTGTGGTGAGGGTTAAGGAGAACAAGCAGGTGAAAGAGCCTTGGAAACTGTCAAGCTCCCCATAGATCGGAGCCTCCTCTTTTCTGACACTTGTCCCACCTCCTCTGTCATCTCAGCTCTCACACCCCCGGCTCATAAAACGACAGTGAGACAGCAGCCTGTCCTGGAGGAGATAGGCGCTCCCCTCCCTGCAGCCCCACCCTCCCCCTTCCCAGGCAGTGCCAACAGCGGGCTGGTGTGAAGGAGACTTCTGTCTGTGTTTTCTCCCCCACTGCTCACTGTAGCTCTTGGAACAACTCCAGGTCAGCGCCGTACCTGACTGATTCGTGTGCAAAGTCTCAGATGCAGGCGACTGTCTTGTTCCTTCATCAGTGAGGCACCTTGGGCCCTGGGGGTCCAGGCCTGTCAGAGGGCGGGGGCCAGAGAGGTGATGGGGAATGATGAAGGATGGTCACATCCTGGGTCCCACCTTCATGACCTCATCGAATTTTAGTCTCCTCCCAAAGGTCCCACCTCCAAACGCCATCACACTGGGAGGTTAGGGCTCCAACATGTGGATTTTGGGGAGACATATTCAGCCAGTAACACTCTTGCACTAAGCACCAAATATTAACTCACAACAACCCAGGGGCTTGTCACCCCCACTCACACCCCCCATCCTGTGGGTAGAGTAACCGAGTCGGAGGGAAGGTCCCTGTCCCGAGTCACGTGTGTGCAGTTACGGGGGGGGGAGTTGGCTGGGACAGCTGGGATTCAGAGTCTATGCTCCTGACCCCGAGGGCACACTTTGCCCTGTGATACAAGAGGTGCCCTTCCCCACGGGCCACTCTCCAGTGATGGGAGTTTAGGGAGAACCTGGTGGTCCATAGAGGCTATCCACTCAACACCAGGAGGCAACCTGAGGCTGGAAACTTCCAGAAACTGTCCTGAGCTATGCCAAGCTTCCCGTGGGCCTTCCTCTTCCATCAACCATGAGACAGTGAGTTTTCTTCCCTCCAAATCCCACGAGCTTTGGAACCAGACAGGTAATCAAGAGACTCGTGGAATGTTTGTCTCTGATTGGGACCAGTGAGAATAAGATCGGGTCGTCTTTCTTTCAGCAGATTCCGTCTTTCGACACTGGTCCAGGCTCCTCCTCCCAGGAATGTCCTGTAAGTTACAAGGGGGTCTGCATCCCAGCAGGACAGGCACAGGGCCTCCCAGGAACCCGCCCACCTGTCATCTGGTGTCTCTGCGGCATTGCTTCTTGCAGGGCACTGGACTGGCCATTGTGAGGTTGGCAGGAGGAGTGGCAGGCTCATGTCCAAGAGAAGTTTAAAGTCTCTCTGGGAAGCTGAGACCTGCAAGCCTGGGGATGCAGTGGGACGATATGACAGCGTTCTCTGACAAGTTCCCCTCCCCAGCTCCATGCCACCGTCATTGGCTCCCTCCCTCTCTCTCCCGCCAACACTCACCCACCGTCACCTTCCCTGGAGCCAAGATCCAATCTCTGCTCCTTGTCTGTGACGGCAGGAAGTGCAGGGCTCCCAGGCCACCCTTCCTCCCAAGCAGCCCTGATGCCCCTACCCTGATGCCATCTTGCACCCTCCCCCAAAAGCCTGACCTCCTTCCATGGTATCATCCAGAACCCACAGGCAATGGGTTTGCTTCCCCAATGCGACCTGTGATGCTCTCCTAATTCTATTTACTAAATGAAACCTAGCTCTCCGTGCCGGCCCAGCTCCCCCAATGGGGCTTCTCTCTCTGTTACAGGACCCGTTGCTTCTTATTGCCCATCCTGACCATCCTTCCTCCCTCCTCCTAAGACTTCAGCTCTGACACTCATCTTCCACCTCCCACTCCTTGTTGCTGGCGTCTCTAAGGACCAGCTCCCTGCTGTCCACACGTGTCATCATTTTTGTTGCATTTCATATCCATGAGACGTTCCTTCCAACACCCCAGTGCCCCAATTCCTCAGTCTCCTCTCTTCCAAAGATCGTGTCCCTTGTCCCCACAGCTGGCCGTCCCCTGTGCCTTCACTCCCTGTGGGGCGTGCCGCTTCTCACACCAAGAGGCAGAGCACCCCCTCTTGAATCTGGGCTGGCCCTGGTGATTTGCTGACCAGTGGAAGGTGGGTTGCTCCTTCTCAGAACCCAACCTCCACTCTGAGGGGCTCATGTTGCATGCAGAGGCCAGGTGAGGGAACTTCTGTCCACAGCTCCCAGCCAACAGCATCAGCTGCCCGCCGTGTAAGTGAGCCATCTCAGCGTCCATAGCGCCAAGCCTTCCGATGACACCAATCCCGGTGCCGTCTGGTGATGGCACATGAGATACCCCCTGAGACCACCCAGCCTGGTCCACTCAGCCCACTAAAACTGGGCTGAAAAAAAGAAAAGTGAAAGGTAATAATAAATCCTGTTTTAAGTCACTAAGTTTTGGCGTAGTAGATACTCAGCTATAGATATCAGGACAAAGTTGGTACCTGGAAGAGGAGCTTGGCCACCACAAAAACCTAAAACAAGTGGCACCAACTTTGGGACCGAAGACCTGAGGGACTTGGAGGACTGAGTGTCTTGGAGGAAGACGGGGGTGCTGTTATCAGAGGCTGGAGAAAGGCGACCCAGCTGTGTCCTGCTGGAAAGTTTGACAACAGTGTCACCATGAAAACAGAAAATATATCTCATGAACCGGTGGAATGGGCCCCGGAGATTTCCAGACAGAATGTTGAAAGCACAAACTGGTTTATTTTTGCCACATGTGATAAGGTGTGAATATCACTCCTTAGTGGTAAGACTCTCAAAGTAAGAGACAGCCTCAGGATGCGTCAAGAGTGTGGTCCCTTGGCAACACCTCAGAGATGCTGGAGGGGTCCTCACAGACCTTGGGTGGCTTCCGAGAGTGTGGAGGACATTGTCATGTGGTGCCCTGACTCGGGGCTCAAGGTGGCGGTGGGGAGGACAGGCTCTGGGGTCTCTCCTGAGAGCGCACCCACCCTTCCCTCCCTCCTCACGTCGGGGAGTGAGTCCAGTCTTTTCCCCTTGGGTCTGGGATGGATCAGTGACGTGTGTGGAGGAGGAGATGCCCTGGGACTTACCAGGCTGGGCCCTGAGAAGCCTAGAAACTTCCTGCTGGGTCTCCTGGGACACGCAGTCTTGGGAGGCTCCCTCTCTGGACCTGGCCATCTCGCTGTGAGAAGCCCAAGCCCCTTGGAGAGGCCACTTGTAGGCATGTCCATCGCAGCCCAGCAGAGTGCCCCTGGCCAGTCACGTGCGCGAGCTGTCCGGACTCCCAGCCCATCAGCCTTCGGGTGACTTCGCTCCAGTCACTATGTGGCTGAGACACAGAGGTATCTCAGGTGAGATGGCAGTTACCTGAGATACCTGAGTGAGCATGGCCCAGCCAGCCGACCCCCAGAACTGCGGAAGGCAGCACAACTTGTCCTTCATGTCCCTACGTTTCGGGGTGGCTTGTGACACGGCAGTAGATGACCGCAAGCTCTACTCCCATCGTAAGCCCTAGACCTCATCTCACCAGTAATTGCAAACATTCTCACTGTCTCCAACCAACTACAAACGCTTCTCTGTCCAGATGACCCCCCGCATACCCAAGATTCAACTTCCTTCAGTTCTACCAGGCCCCCCAGCTTTGCACTTCCCTCCCTAGAGGCAGAGGGTGGGAGTAATCCTGCTGGGATGGGGGCAAATGTGGATGCATTTGCATATGCAGAAATATAAAAATAATAACAAATGGAGAAAAGCCAGTCTGCTTGCTATTATTGCTGCATGGCAGCATTTTGAGACACAGTCAGGGCTCGAGGCCTCCTTGCTCGCCGTGGGGCGTGTGCTTCCTGCTGCCGCTTTCTTGAACTTGATGTGTTTGTAAAAGCAGGCTCTTGACATTTCCTTCACACCTGCTGTCCTCACAGCTTCTCCGTCACGGCAAATGATCACTTTCTCCTTAGGCTGCACCTGGGGACCATCCTCACCTCCTCTCCTTTCTCGTACACCCCCCGGCTGGTTGGTCAGCGAATCTGGTCAGCACCACCTCCCAAGGGTAGTGCTGTCTCTGGGTCCCACCACCCGGCCCCGCAGGAGGATTCTGCTCCCGCCAAAGGTCCGTTCTGAGAGCACTCAGAGGATCCTTTAAAAACGTACATCGGATCACGCCATTCCTCAGAAGCTTCCAGTGGTTTCCCACGTCCTTAGGAGCAAAAGCCAAGTCCTTCTCACGGCCTCGCAGGGCCGCGATGGTCCCCCTTCCCCTTCCCCCTCTCCCCTGCCTTCTCCTCTGCGCCCGCAGCTCCAGGCTCGCCTGCTCCTGGCCACCCCATGGACGTGCAGGTACGCGTCCACCTGTGCTCAGTGATCTGGCTGTGCTGCACCCGGAGTCCACAGCCCTGCTCCTAAGGGAATCCACCCCAGTGTCTGGGACAGCTGGAGAGCCGAAGGTGAGACAGGCCACCTCGGAGAAGCAAGGTCCAGCTTGGTCACGTCCAGCTCCAAGAGGGCCCTGGTGCTGTGGCTCTGTGCCTAGCCTCCCATGTGCCACAGTGGGTGGGGTCTGCGGGCCATTCATCACCGGGCGGCCCCAGCCTGATGGAGTGTAGGCCAAGGGTGAGGTGCTCCGACAGGGCATGACGGATGTCCTCGTGGGAGCCGCGGCCCCAAGATCTCCTCCTGTGAATTAGTGCCGGGTCTCACCAGCGCAGCACGGCCCCCATGATGGATGGGACAGGCCAGCAAAGCCCGGGATGCAGAGAACCACTCATCTTCACAGAGGAATTAAAAGGGATTCTGCTTAGGGGTTAAATCTTGGCCACAGTCTGGGTGCCTGGCTTTTGTTTCTCCTTGAACTCCCGGGAGGGAGCCCTGCCCCCACCCGTGGTCTCGCTTGCAGGGGTCGGGGCTGGAGGGGGTCGGGCGTCCCTCTGTCCGTCTGCCACAGTCCTCTGATTTCCCAGGTGGTAAACTGAGGCTCTGAGAAGTGACCTGACCAGGGCCACAAATCTAATCATCGGTGGTGACAAGACTAGAGCCCATCTCCTGACTCCAAACCCCTTGCAGTGGGCAGTCGGGCTGTAGTCTGTTCGGTGGCCCTGGGACACCCCGGTCCATGAGCATCTCTCCTTCGATGACCTGTTGCCCTGGGAGGCCACCCCCGGAATCCTTTGGGTCAGAACAAGAGCAGACTCCTTTCCCTGCCCGGCAGCCCTGCTCCCAGGCTCTGAGCAGAATCCCAGGAAGGAAGTGGGAACTCAGGAGCCTTGGGGGGCCCGAAAGGAGGGGAGGGGTGAGCTCGGGGCTGGGCTCCAGGGCCCGGTGGTGAGAGCCCGCTGTGTTGAAACCGCTAGGTGGCGTTTCGGGGGACTCCAAGGAGCTCTGGTCCTTCGTGTCTCAGTGCAGAAAGAATTCAGCGAGAGGCAAAGTGATAGATAAGAAGTGATTTATTAGAATAGGACGCTTGTGAGGCTTACAAGTCGGCAGGTGAGAGGGTGCCGCCCTGAGAACATAGTGGGCTACAGTTATATAATCAAAGGAAAAGTGGGAGGGGGAAAAGGCCATCCTCTTCCTCATTCTTGAGCAGGTGTCATGCTTCCATCATCAGCTCCCCCTTCAGGCTGGGCAGGGGAGCTTCCTTGTCCCTACATGGTGAGGCTAGCACTGTCTTGGCACTATGGAAAAATTACGTCAGGTCTCAGTACAATGAGGGTCTTCCACTTTGAAATGTTAGCTTTCCATAAATTATTGTTTTTTATGTGTGCAGAGAGCATGTCCTAGGGGTCATTAACCTACTGAGCTCACTGGGCAAGATGTGGGTCTCATGCCACCATTGTTTTATTGTTTTGGGACATGTCTCATGCTTCTGCTGCCTGGGTTTTGCTGCTAAGCAGGCCTGCTTGGTTTTGTGGTTAAATAAACCTGTTTTCTTGAGTGATCATTAACGTACATGGGTCTCCCATATATTTTTTTTACTTACAAACCCTTCGTGGGATTAACTATTTAATCACCTACTTCGTCTCTTTACTCTGTCCCTATCAGTGTCACCCCAGCACCTGGCACAGACAGGACAGCCTGCACCATACACTTGTTGCATGAATGCTGGGGCCCCTGATCCCAGCCCCGCACGGCATCAGATACCTCTGCTGGACGAGTGGCCTCAGGCCATGACCGTCACCAGCCTGGCTCACGCCGTGGAAAGCTTCCTACAGGCCAGGCCCTGTACAGGGGCCTTAAATGCAGTCATCATTCCCAGTGGGGAAACAGGACAGAACTGTTGGGCGGGGCTGTCACCTTAGGCTTGGTACCAAGCCTAGGGGCAGGGGGTGGTCTGAAGGGCCAAAGACCACCTCAGGCTTGTGGGACAAACCACGTGTACTGGATGGGACCCCTCCCTCCTTGCCAGCTGCTGGGGACCCCCAGCATCCTCTGCTCCCCCAGCCTCCGCCCGGCTAGGCTGGGGACGCCTGGGCAGTGCGAGGAGGGCTTAACGTTTCCTTCTCAGGCTGGCCTGATTTAGAAGGACCCGGGCCTTCCGTCCTGTAGACAAGCACCAACAGCCTGCCCTGGAGGCCTTCTTCTCATGGGGGGAGTTATATTCAGACGGCAGCACCGCAGGAGATGGAACTGCCGCCAACCGTGGTGCCCACTCAGGGTGCCCGCTCAGGGTGCCCACTCGGGGTGCCCACTCGCCCCCACTGAGGGCTGCTCTCTCCAGGGCGCCGGGGGTTCACACGTCTCAGAAGAGCAGCGAGAGTTTTCCAAGTGCAGTTTCCTAACCTCCTGGGCCGTCCCCGGGGGAATGTGGCCCTCTCCTTAGCATGTCTCCTTCTGTTTCTTGCCCTTCACGCTCTCAGGATGGGGCCTCCGAGGCCCTGGAGGCAGAGGGTGGCGCAGGGCTCCACTGACTCCCCTTGCCCTCCTGTTCTCTCTGTCCTCCAGTTCCTCTCAAGAGGCGGTGACAGGTTTCCCAGAGGGGTCAAAGGCAAAAGCACCGCCCCCGACCCACCACAAAGACTCCGGTGGCTGAGTGTCTGGGAGGCTGGCCCACATGCCAGGTTGCCATGGAGAGTGGATTCCTCACCTGTGTTAGAATTTGGGAGGTCATTCGTGCAGCCGCCATGACATACCCTGCAGCGAGATGGCCTTCGTTCTGCCAGCAAGTTCGGGGTCTGCTCGGGGTGGGCACAGAGGGTACCAGGCAGGGACCAGCCCTCTTTAGTAGGAATTTGTGTCCTGCGGCATCCCGTGGGCCAGCTTCCAGGCAAGGGGACTCGGTGTTTACAATGCACATGCTGTCTTTGTGGGGAAGAAACTTCGTCATTACCATTTCAATTAAAATTGTTCTTTGAAGCGGCAGGTCCAAGGCGCAGCTGCTGAATTCCGGGTCCTGATGCAAGCCTGTGCTGGGAGGGTCCATCTGTCCGGTGGCCTGGGAGGAAGGAGAGGCCCATCAGAGAGCCGGTTTCTCGGGGCAGTGATGTCAGTTACGATCGGCAAAGCGCTGAGACTCGGGACGCACGCTTCAAATGACATCAGTTGTCACTTTCACACTACGTCCAGAGGATGGAGGAGAGGTGACCAGGAAAGAGGCAGAACTGGCCATTCGGGCCAGCCCGCCTGCCCCTGGCAGCCGTGGGCAATAACTTCCTTCTAATGGTAAAGCCCTCGGAGTTTATTACAGAGACTTGGAAAATGCAGGGGAGTATAAAGCATAGCATCACAGCTGGTCCTCGACCCAAGGGATCTCGGGGGATGGCTGTTGTTTTTTTATCTTCTGCGTTCCCGTCTACAAATATTAACTCTAAATATCACAAAATCAAAATGATATCTAATACTTAGGTTTGGATCATGATTTTTATTTTAACCTAACAACTATAGACAAATATTTTCCCATATCTTTTTTTTTTTTTAATTTTATTTATTTATTTATTTATTTTTGGCTGTGTTGGGTCTTCGTTTCTGTGCGAGGGCTTTCTCTAGTTGTGGCGAGCGGGGGCCACTCTTCATCGCAGTGCGCGGGCCTCTCACTATCATGGCCTCTCTTGTTGCGGAGCACAGGCTCCAGACGCGCAGGCTCAGTAACTCTGGCTCACGGGCCTAGTTGCTCCGCAGCATGTGGGATCTTCCCAGACCAGGGCTTGAACCCGTGTTCCCTGCATTGGCAGGCGGATTCTCAACCACTGCGCCACCAGGGAAGCCCCCCCATATCTTAAAATATTCCTTGAAAATAAGATTTCTATGGCTAGATAATATTCCCTTTTACAGGTAGGCCATAAACTACAGATAATTTTTATGACTTGAACTCCCTGTGGCTATCCTTGGGGGCCACCTGAATAGTAATAACCCATTTCTCATTCCTCATGGGGCACTTGCTGTGCATTTATTGGGCATCTACTCTGTGCCAGGCTTTGAACGTGGAGCTTGCAGTCTAGTTAGCTCCATCCTGGTTTGCTTCCCTCCCTCTGTCAGGACCCCTTACATTTCTGGAAGTTAGTCTTCAGGTGACACCCTACCTGCCTACCTGCCCTCCCAAGGGAGCCCAGCCACTTCCTCTGCTGAGCACAGCGCCAGGTTCTGCCAGCTCCTGCTCCCTGGCATCCACGGGGAGGGTCTAGGTGCCCCCTGCCTTGCCCTGTTGGGGTGCAGAGAGCCCACGCTTGGCTTCATGTGCCTTGCGGCGAAACGGATTTTTCGGGGAGGAAGTGCAGCCTGGGCTGGGCTCTGGGGTCAGACACCCTCGGGTTCAGCCCCAGCCCTACTTCTCTGTAGTTGTAGCCTTGAGCAGACAGTCAGCCCTCTAACCTTACTCTTCCCATCTGTGAAATGGGGCAACAACAGGGCCTACTTCCTGGTTGCTCTGGGGATTTAGCGCCCTGGCACCGAGCCCCGCCCTCGAGGGAAAATTGGCTGTGGAAACAGCACGTCTAGCTTTGCCCTGAGCTCCCCGCTCCTGCACTGGGCAGTGTGGGCAGGGCCAGGCCGGCTCCCTCCAGATGGCAGAGGCTTGGCTACTGCATCCAGATTGCCCTGAGGGGAGTTAATTCTCTCCCTCGCTCAGACCACCATAGACCCAGCAGGGGAACAAGCTCAGGACAGGTGGTGACACAGAAATAAAAATAACGAGTATCAGAGAACCCAACCCATGATGACTTGACAACCTGGGATTCATGTTTTCCTAAAGAAAGTCTCTATATGTCAATCCCAATCTCCCAATTTATCTCTCCCCGCCTTTACCCCCCGGTAGCCATAAGTTTATTTTCTACATCCATAATTCTATTTCTGATATGGCATGTATATGTATTGATATAACTGATTCACTTTGCTGTACACATGAAACTAACACAACATTGTAAAGCAACTCTACTCCAATAAAAATTAAAAAAAAGAGAGAAGTCTGGAGGTTAATGATGGCTGGAGTCAGTTCTGGTGCCCAGGATCTGTTTGGCTTTCTTAGAATGCTCTTCACCTCCCACCTGCCCCCATGCTTGTCACCTCATGGTCCCAAAAGAGCTGCCACAGCTCCAGGCAATGCATTGGTGTCCACAGCAGAAAAAATGGCAAAGGAATAGAACCAGTGAGCACCCTTTTCATGTCTGACCTTATAGCAGGGAGGGAAGACTCCCCCAGAAACTCGGGACCATGCATTCACTCACTGTTTCTCTGTTATGAACAGGTCACCTGGCTACCCCTAGCTAAAGGGAGGCTGGGGAGGTGAGTGCCTGGCTTTTTCACCTTCTAAGTGAGAGGTGGGCAGGCAGGAGTGGTTTGGGGACAGCTGCAGGCTGGCCGATTCACTACAGATCCTCCTGTCTGTGATCTGATTTCTCCTACTGCTGGATAAGTAGGCGGCTTCCAATATTTTATTGTAAGTAACATTTTAATGAGCCATATTTGTAATATTTTCTTAAGTTTATGATAATTCCCTTACAATAAATTCCTTTAAGTGGAATTATTAGGTCAACAGCACATGCTCCTTGCGGCTCCTAATATATTTGAATAGAACTGATCTCATTCAGTTAATAGCAACTCAGTCCGTCCAGCTTTCTGGGCCATTGCCCGGGATTCTCTGTGCCCCTCTCCTTCACACGGGGCACTCAGCCTGCCAGCTTCCAGACTGTGACCCCATCGCCCTTCTCGCCACCTCCGGGGTGGTGTCCCCAGTGGCTGGAGCCTCCCGGGTCCCCCTGCTTCTAAGATCTGGTTTCAGCGCCTGGAATTTTATGATGCTGTAACACACCTCCTCCACAGGGGACCTCCAGGGCCTCATTTTGTGCCAAGTAAAGGCCAAAGTCATAACAGGGATTTACAAGGCTGTATGCGATCTGACCTCCATTATCCCCTGATCTGGCGTCTTACCACCTCCTCCCCCCACCCCACCTCCCTCACGCTGTTCCCTCCGCTGGAACTTTCTCCTGGAATCTGCATGGCTCGTTCCCCTGTCGTCCAGTTTTTGCTCCAGTGTCACCCTCTAACTGTCCCCCTCTTGGAATGCACAGTCCCCGAGGGCGGGCGTGTCCACCCAGCTTGGCACCCGGCAGCACAACCCACAGCGGCTTGTGAGGTGGCCCAGCACCTTCACCCCTGTCCCAGAGAGGTCATTCACATTTTTGTATCTTCATTTCTTCTTTATAAGTGGGAGCTATTCCTTCATTTTTCTCTTTGCACCTCATAAGCTGATTTGTTTGAAAACCTTTGCAGATGGTCCCATAAAGTTAATTTGATCTACTGTGAACTTGTGTTATTGTTGGATGTTGGATTTTGCTTGTTTGTTGGCTTTTTAGCATTCGATTTCTACGTGTGTTGAGATTTTGGTCTTCAGGTCTGTTCCGAGGCAGAGGTCTTCGGTTTTCTCCGGCTCGTGCTCCTCCAAGCCCCCTGCCCTGTCTCCTGGGCATCTGGTTAGCCCCACGGGGCCGGGGCTTTGGGCTCAGCTCTCGGGACAGCGTCCAGGGCTCCATCACCCAGTGTTTGGGGAGGTATTTCAGGTCCTCTGTTCCTGGAAGCTAGGCCGTACCCAGGCTTTCTGCACCCTTTGATTCACTGCTTGTTAATGCCGTGGGGCAGAGCAGTGGCCTGGTTCCCGTGGGCTGTGTTCTGCAGGGAGCTTTGAGTCCCTTACTTTCCAGGGCTGGACTTCCACCACTGCTGGTGCCTGGAACCACAGGCCCAGGGCTTGGCTTTGCCATATCTGCATTTTAGTTCCTTTTCTGCTCCATGGAGTTATTTATCTGCTGTTTGATCGTTTGTTTTAGCCCGGCTACATCTTTCTTACTTCCTATTCTTACATTTTCTCCATCTGTGTTCAGAGCCGAGATTATTAAGGTGCAAGCTCAGTGCTTGATCCGTCTCGGAAGTTGACTGTCTCAGCAGCACTGGTCCAGATATCCTCTCCTCCTCACCTTTCAGGTCAACCTCTCTAACTGAGAACCCTGAGAGACAGGTGCTCAGCCCTATTCTCAGGACCCTGCATAGACGTGGCCTGGACTGCACTCACCATTCACATTTGCAGAATCTTTTGGGAAGCCCCACCTGGCCCAGCAGAGGGATGATGAGCTTTGGGCAGGGATGGACCTGGATTCAAATCCTGACTTGCCACTTTCTAGCTGAGAGACCTTGGAACACATCATTTTACCTCCTCTGACCCTCGGCTTAGCCATCGTCCATGAGGGGACAGCTCCAGGTTGTTATGAGGGTCAGCTCTGGCAGGGCTCTTTTTGGGGTGCCTGGCTTGCTGTAGGGGCTCTGACAGCCAGGCTGTTGTTACCGGTGGCCTTGAACTTCACCAGCGTGGGAGACATGAGGGGTGGCAGGGTAACAGAAGGCTGAATCAAGTTGTGTCTTTCCATTAAAGGACACGTGTTAAGAGGGTTATAAGTGGAGGAAATAAGTTCATAATGAAGAACCAGTGGCATAATGCCCCAGGGATTAACATTGGCCTGGCGGATGTGCGTGCGTGTGGAGTGAGCATGCGGTGAGCAGAGCCCACACAAGGGCCCTAAATGGAGAGCCTGGAAGCAGGTAAGTAGAGCTGACCAGCCTGCAGCTGAGCTTAGGAGGAAGCAGAGAAGCCAATCGATCTGGGTAATTTATGCATCTCTGTGTCACAATGTGTCCTTATGAATATAAATACCCGCGAATGTGGATTGTCCTTGATAATTGCTTGCAATGTCATCTTTTTAATGAAAATTAAGTGCTTCAGTAGCACTAAGTAGGAGCTTTGCTGGCACATTTAATTGCTGCACCGGGAGTTGAAAACCTCGTTTAAAAGCAGGCAAAAACCTGGGAGAATTGGCTACAGCTCCATTCAAAACCATGGAGCCCATTAACTTAAAAGAAGAAAATATTTTCTGAGTTACTGTTGCCTGATTGTTCTTCCCTTTATCTTACCTCAAAGGGATGTGATGAATTAATTATTGCACAATCTGTTTTCTAATCCAGACTTCTGCGTGACACGTTATCTGGAGCCGGTTTGCTCTCTGAGTCTCCCTGGAAGGTGATTAGACCACATGCATGTGAGAGAAAATCAAAGCGTGGTGTTCAGGCGTCTACCCACCTCGGTTTGCTTTTGATTGCAGACTGGACTGAGGTTGACCTTTATTCCACCACGTGCGCTAAATCCAGCACAAGGAGGCGTGCAGCTGAGAAGCGGCAGTGGGATGGGCACCCGAATCAGGGGAATAATTAGTCCGGAACATGAGCACGTTCTTGGCACTTGAATGTATTATTAATTGCAAATGATTCTTATCTGCTTATTAAAACAGGTTTTTCTCAGCTCGACAAGGATAGAGCAATTAGTTGCAAGGAAACTTCTGAAGTCATCTTCCATTGAAAGCCTTCAGTATCCTAGAATATCGTCCTACAGTATTAAGCCTGAATTAACGAGTTGGTTTGTTTTTCTGTTTTTCTTCCTTAAACCTCCGAAAATGAAGAGGCTTTGCCAAAATGAGCTCTTGAGAAGTAAATGAGAGAGGAAATGTTATTCACCTGGTAAACAATGTGTGTGGAGATTGTTCCAGGAAAAAAAGCACGCCATGTGACATCTGGGTGTAGCAGAGTACTATGGGCTGAGTTGTGTTTCCCCAAATCCATACGCTGAAATCCTAACTCCCAGGACCACAGGATGTGACTGTATTTGGAGATGGGGTCTTTGAAGAGGTAATTACGGTAAAATGAGGTCATTGGGGTGGGGCCCTAATCCAATAGGACTGGAAAAGGAGATAAGAAAAGATGAGGACGGGGAAAGGGACATGCACAAGAGACACGACCAGGTGAGGACACAGGGAGAAGGTGGTCTCTGCAAGGCAAGGGGAGAGGCCTCAGGAGAAACCAAACCTCCCATACCTGGATCTTAGACTTCCAGCCTCCAGAACCAAGAGAGGTAAATCTCTGCTGTCTAAGGCCACCCCACCCCTGCCCCATCTGTGGTGTTCTTAGGCAGCCTTAGCTGACTGGCCTGTGGAGGAAATCAGCACAGCGGCCTGGGGTCGGGGTCGGGGTCGGGGACCCTGGGAGAGGAGTGATGGGGCCTGGAGATCCCCACATGCCTTGTTTGCA
Source organism: Balaenoptera acutorostrata (assembly GCF_949987535.1). Classification (NCBI taxonomy): domain Eukaryota; kingdom Metazoa; phylum Chordata; class Mammalia; order Artiodactyla; family Balaenopteridae; genus Balaenoptera; species Balaenoptera acutorostrata. Next base: position 3,943,926 of record NC_080064.1, on the reverse strand, counting down.
GTAGCTTTGTGGACACTTTCCAATCTGAAAACGAAACACAGTAAATTGATTCATATGACATTCATTGAATCAAGTCACCTTGAGAGGTGGTAGGTAGGGGGAAAGCAGTCACGGGTCAGAGGGAGCTTGTGGTGCGAAACCTTACAAATCCTACAAAAACAAGGATGTGCTGAGCGGGACTCTGACCAAGTCCAGTGGCAGGCACTCCCGGGGTCTTAACCCCATTTCCTCTGAAAATATGTTCTTGGGGGTTAATGTTAAATTTTAAAAATTAAAACAGGGGTTTCCCTGGTGGCACAGTGGTTGAGAATCCGCCTGCCAGTGCAGGGGACACGGGTTCGAGCCCTGGTCCGGGAGGATCCCACATGCCGTGGAGCAACTGGGCCCGTGTGCCACAACTACTGAGCCCACGTGCCACAACTACTGAGCCCGCATGCCACAACTACTGAAGCTCGTGTGCCTGGAGCCCGTGTTCCACAACGAGAGAGGCCACCGTAATGAGAGGCTCGCACACTGCAACGAAGGGCGGCCCCCTCTCGCCGCAACTAGAGAAGGCCCGCGCGCAGCAATGGAGACCCAATACAGCCAAAAATGAATAAATAAAATAAATTTATTAAAAAAAACAATTAAAACCGAAGGAAAAAAATGACCTAATGTGAACATGGGTTGATCCTGGGTGGTGGACGCTGGTGTTAGGAATCTGGCTTCTCTGAGCTTCTCTGTGTATCACCGTTAGCATTTTACTGTTGAAAATGTCAATAGGGTCACAGATGTAGAAAACAAACTTATGGTTACCGGGGGGGGGGGGGGGCGGGGGAGGGATAAACTGGGAGACTGGGATGGACATATACACACCACTATACATAAAATAGATGACTAATAGGGACCTACTGTATCGTGCAGGGAACTCTACTCAATCCTCTGTAATGACCTATATGGGAAAAGAATCTGAAAAAAGAGTGGATTTGTGTATATGTGTAACTGATTCACTTTGCTGTACAGCAGAAACTAACACAATATTGTATGTCAACTCTAATAAAAATTTAAAAAAAGTCAAACGTAAGCCCTGGTGTCCCACCACCCACTACAAAAACCCTCGGCGGGCGCACAGCCAGTCCCGCTTTCGCTGCATCCCGCCCGCCCCTGTCTCCTGCCTGGGATCATTTTGAAAGGAATCCTAGACATCGCGTCATTTCATCCCTCAGTATGGAGTGTGTGTCTCTGAAGGGGATGATGCTTTCTTAAAGTCTAGCTGTGGAACCAGCACCCTGACCCAAACGTTTAATTCCATAATTCCCTAGTCTCCAAAGACGTTTAGCCTGAGATGAGGGTAAGTTTCTCTCCTAGGCAACATACTGATTACAGATCATTCTCAAAGGGTGACCTCATCAAGGTCCCTTCCCGATCCCGGAGCCTGCCTCGGGAGCCTCTAGGGATGCACGGGAATCTTTGATGGACCGAAGGTGCGTGGCGGGTCTCCATCATAAAACATGATCTACTTTCTCCCCAGCTTAGCTGCCAGCACGTATTTCAGAATCTTGTAAAATCTCGTCCCCTGACTGGATCATCTGAGCTGCCACTCACCCAGGCTGCACGTCTGAAACACCCAGGGAGCTTTAAGGACCCTGCCCTCCCAGGCCTGGCATCCGTCTCTCCAGGTGAGCCTGGTGGGCAGCCAGGTGGAGCACACCACACTCCTGATTATCACCACCATGGCCCACAGCCGCAGGCATCAAAGGCATTTCCTTTACTTTTTTTAAAAAAATTTTATTGGCGTATAGTTGATTTACGATGTTGTGTTAGTTTCAGATGTACAGCATAGTGATTCAGTTATACATATACATATATTCATTCTTTTACAGATTCTTTTCCCGTATAGGTTATTACAGAATACTGAGTAGAGTTCCTTGTGGTATACAGTAGGTCTTTGTTGGTTATCTATATATTTTATATATAGTAGTATATTTACTTCTGTATCCACTCTTGTGTCTGTGTTGTGCGTGTAATCCAAATATGCGAGGAAACATGCTATAATTTTCAAACATGATCTCACATAATCCGTGTCTGTATAAAGAACATGGTCCAGGTCCTTTGAAGAAATGAAACACGTAACACTTTGTTATAAAACAACCACTACCGGTAAACAAACAACAATCAATCCACTGGAGATTACAAGTTTACTTTTGCAAAATAACATTTATATCAAAGATTGGACAACGGGCAACATTTCTGAGACTCAGTGTGTGTAGAGCGCTAAGGTACCTGCGGGCTCCACTGTATTTAATCCCTGAGACAACCCCATCGGGCGGGAGCTCTCAGCCCCACTTCACAGGTGGAGATACCAAGGCCTGGAGAGGTTGCTGAACTCACTCGGCTGGTAAATGGCAGCGTGAAGAAAGGCCTCAGCTGGGGGGAAGTGTCGGCTTGGAGGTAATCATCGTTTGCGTGTGTGAAGGTGCATCTTCTCAGCCGTTCACTGTCTGCACACACGTCCCATCCCACGAAGTCGGTGGGGGTGGGCTTCTGTCCGGTCCAGGGACTTGTCAGAGGTTGGGGTGGGTGTTAATGCACTGGGACAGGGTAGAGATTTCCTAACCGAGTCATTGAGACATTGGGAGCAGGAAAGTAAATTCCGAGTTTGTAGGAAGGTCTGGTCTTGATTCTGAGAAGGGCGTCTATGAACATGAAGACGCAGAGGCCAGAGGCTGGGATCCGAGCACACTCGGGAGGCAATGACCAGTGACCAGGCTAAACATGGACAACTTCACAGGGTCCTGGGTCTATGCACATGGGCCAGTGCTCAGGGATGCTCTTTGGGGCCTGGGGGCTGGCATGAGATGCCTGAGGGGGCCAGAGTGGACACGCTGAGGATGCAGAGCATGGCTGGACCTGCCTCTGGACCATCAAAGGGAGAGAACAGAACTGTCTTAGAGGAAGACTCTGCTGACACCTTCTCTTCAGAGACATCCAACAGGTCGGCCCACGCTCAGAGGGACTGGGGAGATGGGGGAGGGCAGGGGCTGTGAGCAGGTGGGTCTTAGTCCCCATACACTAGAGGTCATGGGCGGTTTGAGGCAGGGGCGATAGGATTCAGTGATGTTCTGGGATATCCATGCATGATTGGGGCCTGGGGACAAGAAAGAAAGCTTGGAGGCCTTCCTGGAGGGTGAGGTACTGACTGGGCAGGTGAATGTGGGGCTGCAAAAGGAGAGTGCTGTGGAGCTGAGGAGAAGGGGACGGGTCAGAGGTACTGCTGGGTTGCCCCCTCTAAACTGAAAGCAAACAACATCAGTAGTGAAAAATCTGTGAGTTTCTCTGTGCTGCTGTAACAAACCACCATGAACTCAGAGGCTTCGCAACACACATTTACTATCTCGTCATCGAGGTCAAATATCCAGGTGGGTTTGGCGGGTGCCTCTACCCCGGGTCTCAGGGGTTGGAATCAAGCTGTTGGCCGGCCTGGACTCTGGGGGGAATCCACTTCCTGTTCACTCAGGGTATTGGTAGAATCCACTTCCTTGTGGTCATAGGACTGAGGTCTCTGTTTCCCAGCTGGTTGTTGGATGGGATTGTTCTCAGCTTCTAGGGGCCGCCTGCATTCCCCTGGCTTGGCCCCCTTCTCCATCATTGGAGCAGAAACAGCAAGATGCATCCTTGTTATTCTTTGCTCCTAAGGCCCGCTTCTGCCTCTCCTCTCCTGCTGCAGCCAGAGAAGTTTCTCTGCTTTATACCGTTGTGATTCGATTGATCCCACCCAGGTAACCCTGTTGCAAAGCCTTCATCATATCTGCCAAGTCCCTTTGCTATGTCTTGTATCATATTCACAGGCCCGGAGGATGGGAACATCTCTGGGGGGACATTTTTCTGGCTACCATGAGTTTAGAGCATAAACAAGGCAGCATTTATTCATTCATTGTGTGAACATTTCTTGAGCACCTACTATGTGCTGAAAAGGACATAGTAAAGGACTATGAAAAGGACACTGAAAAGGACAGACTGTCTTCCTGTCTCACCCAGCCCAGCACTGAGGTCGTGGGGGAGGGGATGGAGAAGTCCTTTGCAGGTGGGCATGCCGGCCGAAGCGTCCAGGGTGTCGCCAAGCTGGCACCTGCAGGAAGCAGGAAGGGACCAGTGACGGAGGTGAGGATCGAATCGCCACGTGGCTCAGCTGAACAGTGGAACATTCTGGACCTGCTTTGCTGCGCAGGGGAGTTTTCACGGACACCGCATGCCTTCAGCCATTTCTGCCTGACATCAGAATCAGAAGAAGCTTTACAAATTCTTCAAATGCTCAATGTTTTCAAAAGAAATCTCCTTTCAGAGATATAAAGCAGATTTTAAAAAAAAGTATCTTTGGTTCAAGCTGGGGTCGCAGAGAAGGTGGGGAGTGGAAGAGGGGAGATAGACCCTGCCCCCCTGCCCAGAGCCCATGCACGGGATTCCTCGGCAGACTGCCCACCCCTCAGAACTCAGCTTGAAAACTAAGGGAAACTGAGGCCGGAGAAGAGCACCTTCTTGAGCTCATTCAGCCAATAGCGATCAGGACGCCTAGTCAGTGCTTTTCCCCAACGGTGGGTACTGATGGCTCCAAGCTGTGACTTTTAAGAAGCCAGGGTGGCGCTGGAAGCCCAATTTATCTTGGATAGCCTGCTCCCAGGCATGTAGAAATTCCATCTATAATGAGGCACCCCTGCCCCCACTGCCGATTTTCATTCTGTTCCCCTTCCGCCTCTATTCCAAGATCTGAAGATGTGCAGACCAGTAAGCCCCTTGCAGAAGATCTCAAAGCTCTTTCCGTAGGACCCTCGCTCAGCTCACAGGGACCCCCTCTCTCTCACACACACAGAGTCGCCACCTCGCTTGCTTGGGCTGCATGTGAAGGAGAGGGAAGTCAGGTTGGTGCCCGACAGGAGCGCGTGGCCTCGTGCTGAGATGCTGATGCAGCCTCGATCTTTGGAATGTGTTGTTGTTTGAAGCTGGGTAGACTCACTCCATTAATACCCCTTCTGTGGCCCATCGGCTCAGCTTTTCCTGCCTCTCAGCTCTCCTTGTTTGCCTGAGAGACTCAATTACTTCCCGGACTCCACACAAGCAGATTTATGGGGCCTTGCTGGCTGCCTGAGGCACAGAGGAGCAGCTCTGCCCGGAAAACAGCCCCGGGCATCAGCCAGCCAGACATAGGGGTCCTGGGGGCACAGGCTGCTGTCTCCTGCACCCTCTCCCCACCCCCTCTGCGTCTGGGGTGCTTCACAGATGCTCTTGGTTCCTGGCACCACGCTGGGCTGGGGAACTGTTCTCTGGACATTTCTTTGGGAGGCAGAATGACCAGCCTTTGCTGGTGGGTTTGCTCTATTTTCCAGAAGTTCAAGTTAAACATCGCCATTAGCTGTGGTCACTGGACAATGTCTCTGGTCAGCCCTGCACATGGCACTTTCATCCCCCAAAATCCCCCAGCAGAGAGGGCCAGTGAAGCCACAGCAGTCATTAACACTCTAGCTTAAATTAGGCCCTGCGACCCTTTCCACAAGCAATTCTGTAGGATCAGAGAGCCCCCATCCCAGTTCCAGTTGGAGGGAGGTAAAGGTGGGGCATGGGGAAGGTATGAATGGGGGCTTCAGGAAGCCAAAGGGAAGTGGTATGGCCCCAAGGTTAGGAGGGGGGCTATGGGGTCAGGCTGCCAGCCCAAGTCCCCACCCTACTGGCCTTAGCTGTGTGAAGTGATGTACCTTCTCCCGCCTCCCTCTGCCCATCTGCGGAGTGGGGTGATGCCAGCACCCACCTCACAGGCTCCGTCTGAGGGTTCTATGGAGAAGAAAGCCTGCAATGTTGCAAGCACGAGTAAATGTTAGCTATGATGATTATTGACATTTTAACCCAAGGTTTATCAAACATCGGTAAATGCATGGATCTGTCTGGAGGGAACGGTTTCTCTTGAACCCTGGAGGATTTCTCTGAAACCCTTAAAGGTCAGTTCAAGTCATAATGATTAAGAAAAGGCAGAATTTAGGAAAATGATTCTCCCTGGTAAAAGTTTTGTCTTTCGATCTGGGAGGGTATATTTTAGACTCACTGAAATAAAAATGCAACACTTAAACGTTCTCAAGGACCTTGCAGACCCTGCAGGATTTGTCCATGGCTGGGCTTGAAGAGCCGCCTGAAGCTGGGTGGGAAGGAGGCGCGGCGGGGGGTGGGGAGGTGAGGATGGGGGCTGTCTGGCAGTGCAGGCAAGCGCGACAGGGGGCTGAGCACCGAAGTCTGAATTTGGGCGCTGGGGTTCCCCGTTGGTGCCCTGACTTGGTTCATGGGGCGCAGTCTGCTCCGCGAGCTCTCGGGGCGCGGAGAGGCTCCTCCGTTCCCACCGGCTCCGCTCCATCCCCCCAAAGCGGCCGCAAAGCAGCCGGGCCTCTTGGCGGTGGTGCTGCCACCCGGTGGCCGCCCCTGCGCACTGCAGGCTCCCCTCCCCGCGCCGGGAGGACCCGCGGGGCTAGGACTCGCACGCGGACCTCCACCCGGCAGGAACCTGGCCCGGCGGGGCGCTTTCAAGGACACTTGTCACCGTAGGTCGGGAATGAGTCCCTTTCCTTGAGTGCCTGCGCCACCAGCGAGCTGGGTCCAGCGGGGTCCTTCCGCCCTGGGAGCCCAGGCTGGCGCGCACCCTCCCTCCTCCATCCGCCTCCTCCGGGACGCCCACCTCGCGAGGGTCTTCTGCCGGCGGATCCCCCAGGCTGCGGGTCCTCCTAGGGGTTAGTCCCTGATGCCCGGGCGGGAGCAGGGGCCGGGGTCTCCAAGACCCCGCGAGCTGCACGCTGGACCCTGATTCCCTTGCAAAGCCCCGCCTCGCCCCTCCGTCCTTCTCCAGAAGCAAAATGGGGGCAGGTTCTGAATCTTGGCTGCATGCTGGCGCCTGCTGACGCGATCAGCGCGAATCAAGCGCAGAGCTGACTTTTGTTAAGAACTCGCGGTGGCCCCTGCTTTACACGCTTATCTTTATTTCCCTGCAGATCTGGGAGGGGAGGCTGCACAGGCCTCACACGTGAGGCAGGCGCTGAGCCGTGAAGTCAAGGCTGGTAGGCGCCGGGGCTTGGGTGCCCCGCAGCCCTGACTGGTTAGGCACGAGCTGGGGGAGCGCCCAAGGGCTTAGGATGATGGGGCCTAGCAACCTCTAGGTAGTGCTGGAATCCAGGGAGGACCCCACCCCTGGAGCTTCTGACTTGTGGTTTGGGGTGTGTGGGAGCTTGAGAATCTGCACTCATAGCAAGAGCCCTTGTGGCTGCTGCTCCCAGGATTCCACTTTGAGAACCACAGATAAGGCCAGTGGTTCTCACCTTTGGCCGCAGTTATGAAAATGCAGATGCCTGGGTCCCCCATGAGAGATACCCTGTTATCAGGCAGTGCTGAGGTCAGGCACTGCAGATTTTAAAGGCCCCTCAGGATATTCTAATGTACAACCGAGATTGAGAACTATGGGTGTGGTTCACCCCTTCCATTTGGGGGAAACTGAGGCCCCCAAAAGGGGAGGAGATTTACCCCTGGGTTTTAGGGTGAGTCAGTCCTTCTGGGGCAGGGTCTTCAGTTGGTGCTCCTGTACCTGGTGTGGTTTTTTGTGGGATGAGTCTCTGTGCCTGGCCACATCTCAGCCCTAAGTGGGCGGGGAGCTGGCCTCAGGGGTGGAGGGCAGCGGGAGAGGGCAGCTTCACGACGCCAAGTGAGTGTCCTGCTGTGTCCTCCAACTCTGCTGCACTCACATCCAGCCCAGGAACATACACAAGGCAGAGCTCCAGACCACATGCCCTGGTTAGAAACCAGGTGGGAAATCAGAGCGGTCTGGAGAGGGGGGCCGGCAGGCAGCATGTTGGAGGCAGGCAGCGGCTGAGCTGCAGAGCAAGATGGCCAGGGGCTGGCAGTGCTGGTGGGGACGAAGGAGGGAAGGAATCGGGCTGGAGTCAGCCCACGCCGGGTCCGGGGCAGACTGCTGTGTTGTCTCAGGTTGACCCTGACCTCCTCTACCACCTTCGCCAAGTTCCCTTGTAAGAGCCTCATTTTCCCCTTTGTTACCATGATGGCACTGGACCCCATGAACTCCGAGATGGAGAGAGTGAATGTGCTACCCCGATGTCAGGCATTACTATTATCCTGACACACTCTCCCACCGGAGCTGGGTAGGAGGCGGGGTTCCCCACATCCCACATCAACTCTACAGGGTTTCAGGGGCAGTTCTGCCTGACCACAGAGCCACGCCTGCCACTTGCTCTGAGCCAATAAGCCATTTCCTTGGGACACTTGAATGTCGTCCGTGGAAATGTGGTGTGTTGGCAAAGCAGGGTTATAAATTCTTTAGTGAGCTGTCTCCCCATTAGTTAAAAAGAGGAAGGACTTGTAAAAGGAATGAGATAAATGGATCCGTGCCAGAATGTTCCTCTCAGCATAAGTGTAAATATTATAAATAAGCACCTCGTGTGATCCACCTGTCAACCGCGGTTAATTAACTGAGTGCCCACACTCCTGGGGGGCACTCGTGCAGCCCCTCACTGCCCGCTTTCTCCACCCTAACCCTGGGCTTGCGAAGGAAGCTGGCAGCCTTTTCATTGACCTTGACTTTGGAAGCAGCGAGTCTGAGTGATACTATCCTAAGGAAGCAGGACAGGTGACTTAATGAGGGTTTTTCCCCAGCCACAGTGCATCTCTGGGAAGGGTACTAATCAAAGAATGCCATCACTGTTCTCCCTTCCCCTTAAAAGAGGAAGTCAGGAGTGCCGTGCTTGTCAAGAAAAAAGTCAGATTCTTTTCTGGAGGTGGGGAGTGAATAATGAATGAGCTGGCTCCTGATGACACAAGGATTCTATGGGCACCTGTGCCAGCCAGGTCTCTCCTCTGCTGTCTCTCCCTTGGTCCTGGCTATTGGGCTCTAGGGTAAGCCTGGCATTCTTAGGGATGTCACGGGATAAGCCGACATCATAAAGAGGGGGAGGAAGGCAGCTCTCCTCTGGATTGGACCAGACTCTCAGGATGGTGGTGATTCCTTACATCGCAGCCGTGCATCTGTCCCTTCCCCATCTGTGCTCTTGGGAAGGGGGAGAGGTCTCTCTTGTGAAGGGGTTCTCCCTCCCCCTCATCTTCGCATCTGCCCCAGTTCAGCCATTCCCCTGGCCTCACAGCTCCTCTCAGTGCTCTCTCTGGAGAGAGAATCTCGTCCCAGCTGGAACGAGCAGCACCTGGCCAGGTCCCCAGGGAGGGGAGGATGTTGCCGGCTGGGCGGTCCTGCTCTCACTTGGCCAGTCGTTGCCCAGTTTCACTGGCCAGGCCCTTTCTTCCTTGTCCCCACGGTGGGAGCAGGCACAGGGCTGCAGGCTCTATGATGCCTTGCTGATGAGCGTAGGGCGAGGGTCGGGCTCCAACCTGCTGGGTGACTGGCAGGTGGCAACCGCGCCCCCAGCCCTGGACTTCTGCCTGCGTCAGCTGTGGAGGAAGCACCAGCCATTGTGACCTGGTGGTCACGCGATGCGCTCGCATCCAGCCTCTCCTGTGGCTCTCCGCCACACTAACCTCCCAGGAGAAGTCCCCACTAACACGGTGTGTGTGTGTGTGTGTGTGTGTGTGAGCAGACCAGTGTCCTTGGCCTAAGTCACAATGGGTCATTACCGTTTTTTGGCAAAGAGGATAGGAGACTGGAATCAGAACCCAGCAGAACAGGACATGGACACTACCATGGGTCCCAGGTGTTGGAAAGGAGGCTGGTCCTCAACAACGACCCCAGCTGACCCCGTGTCGAGATCCTAAAAGAGCACAGCTTAGTAGTGCTGCCCTGATGACAGTGGTGGGTGTCCCATGGGGGAGAGGAAGGTCAAGGGCTCAGCTCCCAGAGGGCAGACTCAGGGACTGCTGACCAGAGCCGTGGCCTGGGTCTGAGCATGTAGCCAACACCCCTGGGGGGAGGGGTTGCTGCTGCATCGCTCTGTCATTTCTGTGACTTCCTCCTGGGCTGGATGAGGTCCTGGACCCCGAGGAGCCAATCACCGATGGACGGAGATCAGACAGATGACCCCGCTTCCCTGGAATACACTACAAAAGAGGCAACATTCCCATTTGGGGGACACCTCTTTGAATATGGATGCAAAAACTCATGCTTGGCAACGTCAGAGAAGGCTATTTCCTGTAAACGTTGAGTTGGAGGTGGAGAAAACAGCACACTCAAAGTAATTCATGCAACAGGTTTGTGTGGGAAGGGTCCCCGTGGAACGAAGGATAATAGTGTTGGGGTCGCAGACATCCAGAGCCCTGGCTGTGTGACAGGTGCCACGACAAATCCATCTGTACTTTCTCCTCCAACCATGAATGGCCTAAAGAGGGAGGTGTCATCACCCTCATTTACTAGATCAGAAAGCAGAGTCTCAGAGGGGACAGGCATCTGGGCAGGGGTCCTAGAGCTGGGAAGAGGCCAAGGTGGGATTTGGCGTGACTACAGCACGCCAGTTCCTAACATCAGGTGGAACCAGGGAGTGAGCCATTACATTCCCTTAGAAGTCTTTCCTGCTAGATCATCAAGTGACTATTAGAATTCAGCATGAGTCCCAAAGATTCAATTTGATGCATTTAATCCTATTGCATCTATTACGGGTGTCCTATCACATTCCAATGTGTACACGACAAAATGCAAATGATAATTGGGTTAACATTGTATCCTCTGAAACAATAGTAAATTAGTGCTCATTTAATAACCGACCTTAAAAGTGGAAATGGCTATGCTAATATATGATAAAATATCTCAGTCTGTATATACACAGCACTCTGGAAAATACATTAAAAATTAATTATAGTAAAATCGATATGATTAGAAGCAAAAGTCCTTTGTGCAAAGGCAGTAAATGTGCTTAAGATCTTAGAGGAAAGAAAAAAAGTAACGCCGTGTGATGAAAGAGCTGGGGAATGCTTATGGAAAACTTTTAATAAATGTTCTCTCCTCAGGCAATTTAGATGACAGCTACTGAGAAGATGATTGTCTCTGATGCAGTGACATGAAATGATCTCTGTCATTCTTCCTTCTTCTGTTGGAGCTTTGTGGCTTGGTCTGCTGATGCCCAGCGCTCTTGGAGACCACCTTCCAGGAGTCCCCAGGTGCTGCCTTGGTCCTCTGACCACCCTGCATTAGTCAGGACGGACCGGGTTGTGGTGCGGTAATAAATAGCCCCCACTCAGGACTACCTGCAGCACTGTCTGTTTCTCCCTCACGTGGAGGACACTGCAGGCCTGAGAACTCTCCAGAATAACCATTTCTTCATGGCATGGCTCAGACTGCACCTCCCTGTCAAGGGCGCTTCCTGAATCTCTGTGGCCAGAGAAGAAAGTTCTGGGTGGTCTTGCACCAGCAGTTTTATGCCTCTGCCTGGAAGCCAAAGAAGGTCACTCACCATTCATTACATCATAGGGTGGGTGAGTACAGTTCCCACGTCCCTGGAAGGAGGAGGAGCGGGAGAATTAGGGAGTCACATGCTGTCTTGGGGACCCCCTCCCCCAGGGGAGAGGTCTCCACTGAGTGGAGGGTCTTTGGGGCCCCTGAGTGAAACCACTCTTCTTGCTGCCCAAGTTCTGGAGATGCTGGGAAATATAACGAAGATACCACCTTCCTGCACAGAGAGGCCAGGTGGGGATGTGGTTTGGGTGTGCTGGCCAGGTGTGCCGGCCAGGTGTGGTGGCTTGTCCCACCCCCAGACCTGGCCAGACCTGCCCCCATCCGCACTGCCTGGCCTGGGCAGCCTCCCACAGTCTTCTTCATGCAGAGAGTGACCACTCTGGGCCAGTCTGTACCCAAGAGGAAGAAGCTGGAGATGGGCCAAGCACACCTGGTTACTCCGGTTTTCAACTAAGGTCTTATTATTCTTCGGTGTGGTGAGGCCAACAGGTCAGGAGATGATTGCCATTGAAAAGGTAGTTTGTTACTCACAGTTCCCAAGGGGAGGGGGCAAACCACACCACACAGGGCCACACGGGGAAACATCAGGGTCAGCAAGGAGGGAGAGGGATGAGGGGAAAACATGGGCAAGAGCCTATATTGTGTTTTCTGCAGGAAAGAATGGATGAAGCAGAGTCAGTCTCAGGGCTGGGTAGTCTGAATAATTCCAGCAGGCTCTGGGGCATCAGGATTGTCCCTGGTTGCCTGGGTGATTAGGGCAGGGGGATGGTGATAGTGGCTGAACTGTGAGAGCCCACTAGAGGAGGGGGTTGGGGGCAGCTCTGCAGTGGTTGGTTTGCATAAGAAAAGTGTGCTCGCAGGCTGGTCTTCTACAATCTCTAGGAACTGGCTGGCCCTGTGAAGGGTGGTCTCTCCAGGGTCCGTGAGGCCCCAGATGTCAAAGCATCAGAAATACAGAAAAGGAAGGCATAATGAGCACGGCTCCTCAGTACTTACCAGAGCAAGTCCAGGGCTGAGAGAGGCCACGGTGTTCACTGGAGAGCAGGGGGGGGAGATGGTCCTCTCCATCACGTCGGTTTGTAGGAAGATGAGAATAGTCCTCACAGACGGTCATGTTTCTTTCCTTAAATGTAGAGAATAAACTATTCCATGTGGCATTCCATGTGGCAGAGCTGGGGTTTGAACCCTCTTTATCTGCTGCTATTAGGAGGACTTGCCTCCAAATCCGAGTTTGTTGGCTGACCCCTTACATAACCTGCATGGTAACCCAGCAAGGAAGGCTGTTATTCCCATTTCACAGATGAGTAAGCTCAGGAAGCATCTGGCCAAGAGTCTGTCCTGAAGTCTCTGTCATCCTGGGGACTTTACTGCAACCTTTTTGTCCTGGCCCCGTTGGGGAGGATGCTGCAGGGGGTGGCGCTCTAGTCCCACAGGGACAAAGATTCCCCAGACACTGGGCAGACAAGGGGGAGCCTCCTCCCTGGGATGGACTCCGGGCCTGACCGCCAGCGCTGTCCGGGCTGAGCGTCCAAGCTTGTGGCCCTGTGTGTCTTCTGATGTCACTTGGTCATTTGTCCTTTTGTTCATTCCATGCACGTCCCAGCTGGGGCTTGCCGCATCTCTGAGATGCCCCCACATGGCCAGGTGTGCTGCCGGTGGCCACCTGCACAGCCCCAGGGGATGCCCGTGAAAGCCTCTGCCCAGTTAGGGCCAGTGTGCAGGCAGATGCAGAGCACAAGGTCCCAGAAGGCATTCGTGGTTCATGGCATTGCACCCCCAGGCCTGAGACTGGTCCTGACACATCTTAATTTTGCACCGAAGTTCTGAGTCATCCTGCTTTTTGTGCTTCCTCTTTTCCTAGCCTCTTTCTGGACACTGCTCAAACTCTCTGCGTCTGATTCATGACAGGGCAGACATCTGTGCCAACAAGTAATCTGAGTCTCTGGGTGAAGGAGCTTTTAGGAATAAATCCAAACAGAACTTTAAAAAAATCACACTTAATCACACTTTCTCTTTGTATCTGGGACCCAGCCCAAGGACAGATTTGCAGCCCTTTAGTACAACTTGGAATTCGCTGGATTATCCTTTGTATTTATGTAGCTCATATGTCTCCCTTGACTGGTGGGATGTCTCCATAAATACTCTGCAGTGGATGTGGTCTTGCTGGCAGTGACCACCTTCATATTTTAAAAATGGCTGAATGGAAGAAGATGGATTTGGCTTTGAGATGCCTCATCGGATTCTGCAGTCTTACCTGGCCTCCATGGTGCATGTGACACATTTGCTCTGTTTCTTCTCATCTGTAATGTCCTTGGCCTTTCCTGACCTCCATGTACTGTGCATTCACTACGTCTCAGGGGGGACAGCTGGAGATGTCTGTTCATCCTCACTGGAATGCCTGGCCATGAGTATAATATTCCCATTTTAGACTGAGGACCATAACGTGGGGAAACAGTCGACTGTCCAAGGTCACCTGCTTGAGGGGCTGGGATTTGAACCTCTGTCTTTGGGACCCGCAGCCCATGTTCTAGCCTCCGTGCCACATAAGTAACATTTCAAACCAAAAAGGAACATTTCAGAGCCCAGGATGAAGCCGGACCCGATGCTTGATGCCTCCTAGCACATTCTGGGTCAACCCCATGGCATGTGGGCTGGATTCCAGTTCTGTGATACGTGTGTACAGTTGTGACAAGGCTGAGATGTACTGCCACGTCTCTGTCTGTGTCAGAGCAATTTCCTCCATAAACTAACCTTCTCCAGAAGGTGGGGGTGGCTTCTAGGAAGGAGATGGGTTCATCTGGAAGGCAGGGCCTGGGCTTATTGGAAGAACTGGGAATGAAGAGCTCAGCCTCAGAAAAGGGCCCCCGAGTGATGTGAGGGTGTAACAGAGGGGGCGCTGACAACACTGTGAAAATGAAAACCTGGGATGTTAGCCAGGGAAAGGGAACAATGTCAGCAATGCCATTAAAAATAGATCAAGACGGTGGACCAGGGATGAGTAAGTCACGGGTAAATTCTTCATGAGAGGTGTTGCTGAAGAAAGGGGAGATTAGACTCAAAGCATCCATTTGCTCAGCTCTCCATGTCAGTCTTTTGTAGTAAATCCTAGTTAACTCCACCCAAACAAGAGCAGGCTCAATATTGAAACCGACTTCTCCTCTCTGTGCAGGAAGAAGGCTGCAAGGGGCTGGCCAGAGTTTGTACAGGGCCTTGGAGATGCCAGGCCTCAGAGGAAGACCGCTACGGGCCATGGTGCCCTGACAGAGGAGCACTTTAAACTGTTTCTATTCCAAGTTTTGGAAAAATTTGAAGTTGTGCATAGTTGTATTTCCAGAGGTAACTTCTTTTTTTGTCCAGAATATTCAGTTAATCAGGATAATCCTGGTCCAATTATTCTGAGGCAAGCATGCTTGTTCCGGAGAAGTCATCTGCAATTATTTACTTATTTATTATAATTTCACAAGAACAAAACTGAGCAAAATATTTTCTGCTCTGGAGAAATGTCTGCAAGAATCCAAATGTGACCAAGAGCCTAATCACAGCTTCTGTTTCCATATTTTATATTCCTATCTACATTTATCTATTATACATATATTTTCATATATGTATGTATGTATATATTATGGTTTATAGATAGATAGGTGCATAGATAGATGCGTGGGTGTATAGCTAGATGGATGGTTAGAGGATGGATGGATGAATGAATGAGTGCATGCATAGATGCATAGATAGGTAGATGATAGGTAATGGGTGGATGGCTAGCTAGCTAGATGATAGATAGATGCATACATACATACATACATACATTGATGAGAGATAGATAGGTGTTAATAAGTGATGGATGGATGATGGATGGATAGATACATACATATTTAGATGCAAACATAGATATATGGATGGATGGATTGATGAATGGATATATTCATACATAGGTGCAAATATAGATAGATGCATGGATGCATAGATAGATGGATGGAGGGTGGATGGATGGATGAATGAATGCATGCATGGATGAGTAGATGCATAGATAGATAGATACATATATACATACATAGATGAGAGATAGATGACAACAGATGATGGATGGATGGGTGGACACATACATAGGTACAAACATAGATAGATAGATACATCCATCCGTACATACACACATACATACATACATACGTAGGTACAAACATAGGCAGATAGATGCCTAGATGGATACATAGAGAGCATAGATGCATGGATGGATGGATGGATGGATGGATGAATAAATGGATAAATAGATAAAGATAGATAGGTAGATAGATGAATAGATGGGTAGATATATAGGTGCAAAAATTCATAGATGAATAGATATAGATAGGTAGATACTAGATGTATAGATACATAGATAGATACGTGGATGAATAGATAGACAGACAGACATAGAAACAGAAACAGAGAGAGGCTTTTCCATCTAAAGCAGAACTTTCTGCCCCCTGGGAGCTGGTGTGAAAGTTCCCGTGTGGATGACCCAGTTTTCTAGGACCCTTTCCTCTGGGTGGAAGTTAATGGTCATTACAGCCTTGCTGTTCTCCTGACTCTGCCTTCACAGTGACCTCAGAAGGTGGTTGTATGGACTGTTTCTGAACGCCTCTGCTCACTATGCCTTGGCCCTGCTGCGAGCTCCACAGCCCCTCGTCCTTCCCTGGTTGTACTACTCACTTGTTTAGTTACAAAGACTCTGCTCTTGGTGAGGAGGGAGGATGTCTTTTTGCTCATGGCTGCATTCCAGCCCCAGTGCAATGCCAGCGCCTAATAGGTGCTCCCTAAATGCTTTGGTTTGTTTGTTTGCTTTTTGTTTTTTATTGAAGTATAGTTGACTTACAATGTTGTGTTAGTTTCAGGTGTACAGCTAAATGATTCAGTTATACATATATGTATATCTATTCTTTTCAGATTCTTTTCCATCATAGGTTATTACAGGATATTGAGCATAGTTCCCTGTGCTATACAGTAGATCCTTGTTGTTTATCTGTTTTATATATAACAGTGTGTATCTGTTAATCCCAGACTCCTAATTTATCCCTCACCACCCATTTTCCCTTTGGTAAACATAAGTTTGTTTTCTATGTCTGTATGTTTCTGCTTTGTAAATAAGTTCATTTGTATCACTTAGATTCCACATATAAGTGATAATCATGTGATACTGATATTTGCCTTTGTCTGTCTGACTTACTTCACTTAGTGTGATGATTTCTAGGTCCACCCGTGTTGCTGCAAATGGCATTATTTCATTCTTTTTTATGGCTGGGTAATATTCCATTGTGTATATATACCACATCTTCTCTATCCATTCATCTGTCAGTGGGCACTTAGGTTGCTTCCATGTCTTGGCTGTTGTGAATGGTGCTGCTATGAGCATTGAATGAACAGACAAGTGAAAGGAACTGTGTGTCAGGCACAAGTCCCCAGCATGGCTGTCCCCGACCCCACCAGTCCAACCTGCCTGCCCGTGAACCCTTCCTCCCTGCACTCTTGGGTCTGCCCACCATCCCCAGACACTTGATCAGAAGCCCTGGACCTTCCCTGACAGAAGGGGAAAGCCAGTCTATGTCAGGAGGGATGCTCTGCTCCTGCCTCAGGTCTTGGGAGGGGGAGTGTGTGTCCCCTGGACTCCTGCACTGGAAAGCACATGGGGCCCGCCCTGGCATCTTGGGGACCAGCTGTGTGACTCGGGACGAGTGCCTCCGCTTGGCTGAGTCTCTTGTTCTCAATGTTCCGAGGATGGCGGAAACATCCGAATGGGGGTGGGGGTGTGTGTGGCTTCAGTGCCATGAGGTGTGTCGACCACCATGTCTGACCCCCGACAGATGCCCAGCAACTGCGAATTCCCTTGCCACTCCCTCCCCAAGTGCCATAGACACCAGAAGACCCCAGCAGGGGGAGGGAGTGTGGGCACACCCCGAAGACCGGGGAGTGGGGGAGCTTCCTTGCTGCTTGTGCTTGAGAAGACAGTTCTCTTCTTAAAGACGATGGCCCTCAGCAGCCTGAAGACAGATTTGCTTGTATCCAGGCTCCATTAGAAACAAATATTTTATGGCTTTTATGTTAACCAGCCCCATTTATGTCTCATAATTTTTAGCACTAATATTCTGATGAGACTGAAAATCACAGGCCCAAAGAAAATATAGGTCTCCTGGTTATGTTTCCTAATTATGCCCACATAATTAAATATACAAACAGAGCCACATGCACAACACGCACGCCTGCACATACATGCCTATACCTGCACACCTACGCACGCTGCACACACACAACAAACATGCATGTGCCTGTGCATGTGTGGACACACACACACCTACACACGCATGCACCACCCATGCTTGTCGAGCAGCACCCTCCCCAGCGGTGGGACAGGGGGGCTCTGGGTCGGCACTGAAGCTGGCTGGCTCAGGGGCTGCAGGAAGGGGCCCTGGTGCAAGGTGGCCACGTGATTTGAGACGGTGGAGCTGGGCCCTGCAGCCTGACCCTGGAGCTGGGTAGATGGTGCCCTAACAGCTGGGACGTCCAGGCCTCAGCCTTAGACCCCACCCTGCATCCACACTGGGGCATGGAGGTGCCCATGGCCAGGCTTCCCTTAGTTGCTGACTGCTGTCCATGGTAGCAACTGCTCGTTCATTCATTCATTCATTCATTCATTCTGCAGATGGAATTAGGCATCTATTAGGTGCTGTGTATGTGATGGGAGGGGGCTGAATGGTGGCCTCCCAAAAAACATATGTCCACATCCCTGGAAACAGTGAATAGGATTTATTTGGGAAGAGGGTCTTTGCAGATGTTACTGAGGATCTTGAGATGAGGTGCTCACCTTGGATTATCCAGGTGGGCCCTAAATCCAATTACAGGTGTCCTTATAAGAGAAGGGGATACAGACAGAGAAGAGGAGAGGGCCCCGTGAAGATGGAGGCAGAGAGGGAGTGATGCAGTGCCAAGCCCGGGGGGCACTTGGACCCCTGGAGCTGGAAGAGGAAAGGGGAAGAGGATTCTTACCTGGAGCCTCTGGAGGGAGTGCAGTCCAGCCAACACCTTGATTTCAGACTTCTGGGCTCCAGAACTGGGAGAGAATATACTTCTGTTGATTCAAAGCACCAAGTTTGGGAGAATTTTTTACAGCAGCCATAGGAAACAAATACAGTCATAATAAAGTGGGATCAGGGAGGTGATAGGGGACTTGCAGGTGGCTGGGGGCCCAGGGAGCCCCTCATCTAGTTGGGATTGAGGGGTCAAGTTCAAGACACCTCTGAACAAACACAGCTCATTAGAAACAGAGGCCCAGGCTGAAGCTAGAGCTCTTCCCCATCTGCTCGCCCAGCGCTCAGTGGATGCCTGAGAAATGGCTGCCCATCCCTTTTGTTGGGTCTGGAGTCACAGTGACCAGCATGAGAGGGGCAGATGTTTAGGAAGACTTTGTGGTTGGCCAAGAAAACCCACAAACCACAGCAGCGTTTCGAGCTAGCTGCTCTTTGAATCATCTGTCATCTTTGTCTAAATGGAACGCAGAAGGAGCACACACTTCCCCGTGCCCTGCCTGGAATGTCGCTACCCGTTCCTACCTGGGACCAGCCAGGGAGGGTCCTGCTCATCTTCTGCCTTCAGATCTCCCTGTGATGGTGTAAGGACCCGGTCAGAATGGCCATCATTCAGGGTTGGACCAGCACTGGGCTGTCTACGAGTCTCCGACACATCCTTCTCCAGCGGATATGCTGGCAGCAAAGCCGTGTCCTCTCCTGTAACTGCTGACCAAGAACAGCAGGCTTCCCAAGGTCTCCCTTGAACGTTCACATATGCGGCCAGGATCCATACTTAAATGTAGGAAGCAAGGGCTCCCCGTCTGGCACTGGAAAATTCCAGGTGTAAAAGAATTTCCAGAGTGAAATCTCCCCAATGGGAGAGGCTTTTCTGGGGCTTCCTGCAGAACCGCGGGGAATGCTGGCTGTGATCAGATGTACCTGGTCATCCCCCAGCTTTGTGGGGACCCTGTTTCCCTGGGGTGCAGCTGGCTGCGGGTGCTGTCATGGCGTTCTCACACTTTCGGGATGGAGGCAGCTTCACTAGCTGCCATCCCGCTGGTCACCTCCTTTAGCTAATATCCGACTGCCCTTTCTGTACCAGACGCATACCTGGTCTTTCAAATGTGTTATTTTGTTTAATGTCACAGCAACTTTGGAGGTGACAATGATGCATGTCATTTGTGTTTTGTGGATGAAAAGAGTTACACATGATGTGTCCGCACTCACCCAGGTCGCCCGGGGCAGAGCTGGGATCGGGCTTCTGTTGTCCTATAAGCTCCGATCATCTCCTCACCAGACGGAACGTGGTGGGTGGTGGAGAGCAGGTATGGGAGGTGTTTGTTCCCAAAGTGGTCATTCCTCGACAGGGGCCCAGAGTTCTCTGTGCTGTATCCCTCTCACATCACAGACGTCCAACCACGAAGCTCTGAAGGACCATGGACACGGCCCTTTAACCACAGCGCCCTGACACGCGTCCTGATTTTCAAGTAAATAAATAGAAGAGTGGCCGTCAGCTCATGACGGTGACTCCCATGTCATGACATCCAACCATGTGGGGAATTTTACGCACATGCATTTGTTTAGTTTGAGGCAATTTTGGAATCTTGCTTTAATTTAATTTGTTGAGATTTGACTCTATTAAAGGGTATTGATCTGGGGTGCCTAAAATTGCTGCCATTTGTCAATAGTGGCTTGCTTGTAAAATCTCATTGTTAATAAATCACGTCTCGGCTGTTCAGTATGTAGTTATTACAGTTAGAATACAGATGCCGCTTCCCCTCTGGCGGACTGTGACAGATTAATGCTATTAAAAGTTGCCAGCACTTCTTTCAATGAGTTTACTCTTGGCTTTTATTTGGACTTTTTTCTCCCCTATATTTTGGGGCCCCAAAGAAACATTCACAGAACTTAGAAGTGCTGTTGAGTTTCCGGAAGGAAGGCCAGGCTGGTGTCGGTGGGAGCAATTCTATGTTGGGGGACAATGTAGGGTCACCTTGCTGTTTTGCTGGACCAATAAGGGAGCTGACCTGGAGG
Organism: Balaenoptera acutorostrata; assembly: GCF_949987535.1. Taxonomy (NCBI): domain Eukaryota; kingdom Metazoa; phylum Chordata; class Mammalia; order Artiodactyla; family Balaenopteridae; genus Balaenoptera; species Balaenoptera acutorostrata. The sequence goes on along the minus strand of NC_080064.1, from coordinate 3,923,448 downwards.
ACCACATCTGCCTTGGGAGCCCCGTCTTGATAGAACAGTGGCGGATGGTGCCTGGTGAGGGCTGAGGAAGGACCCAGGACGGCAGGCGGTTTCTTAGAGCCACTCACGGCAGAAATAATGACATCAATTAATAAATGATCCAATATTTATGAATTGCCTCTTTTGTGTGGACTCCTCGTCCAGAGGCTTGATAAGTATTTGTCAACACACGTTTTTGTGTTTCAGATAAGAAAGGTTCTCGATGGATAGCTAGAACTCAGAAGGACCTGCTAATTCACTCAGTGCGGCATCCTATTAGAGTGGACATTGAGGGTCTTCCCGCCAGGTCAGTGTGACTCTGGGCGAGGCTGTGACCCAGGAGACCCGGGACCTTGGGAGGGAGGTGACTGGCTGCCTGACCTGCCTCCCAGCCCGTGCAGGTGGGCACCGGTGCTCCCGGGGTGTTCCTGGGGCAAAATCCACGGAGGTGCGAGAACATTCAGAGCCTCCTTGGTACCCTTGCACTGCAGGGTTTGTGGAGCGAGTAGCCCCGGCCCGTCTGTCTCTTCCCAGGATGCCGACCGACCGGGCAGCTTTCAGATCCATCCAGTCTGTCTGCCCAGATCTCCGTCTCTTCCGAGTCTCTCAAAGTGCGCTGGCACTGGATGAAAAGTTCTTTGAAAAGCCTCTTTCCGTCCCGAGCGTTTCATCTTCTCATTTTGAATCCTGAGAGATGCTTTTCTCTCCTCTCTCCTTTGTTGTTTCTTTAATGTGCCTCTGCCGGAGGCCTGTCCTGGAGTGGAGGGGTCCTCTGCAGGTGAGCTTGGGACGCGGGGGTCACCACAGAACCCCTGTCCTGGAGCCGGGTCCCCACAGGATGGACATATTTTGTGCAGGTGGCTGGTTTTTGAGTGGAGGCAGGAATTTCTGGCAGCCTCGGCCAGCAGCGCAGGAGGCCATTGGATGTGCTTTGCTGTCACTGCCCTGCTTGTCCTCGGGCCTCCAGGGCCCCCTCCGGAGGGGTGGGGCAGGAGCGGGCTCAGATACTTGAGAGGTCAGGCCTCCTGCATTTTGGGCGACTACACCTGTTGGATTGGGGACCTCAACCTGCCAGGAGAGCCCTGGGTTGGGCTGAAGGGCTGGGCCGAGAGCACACTGAGGACGTGCTCCCAGCTGTTTGCAATGCATAGAAATTGCTGGGGCTTGTTTTCTAGCATTGTTCTTTTATTCATAAGCCTGCGTTCGAGAGGCTTATAAACGACATTACCCATTTTGCATTAAGCAGGGCTGGTCAGGCTGGTCACGCTTCCACACTGGGGGCTTCATCTGGAGGGCCAGGTTGACTTATGGGCCAATTGCTTTATTAGGCAACTTGAGGTTATGCTAGTGTCTGGGCTTTTTAATCTAAAATTCATTAAGGGGTTCTGTGTGGGGGGAGCCAGTGGGCACGGCACCCTGTTTCTGTGCCCTTGGCAGCTGACTGGGGGAGGCAGAGCTGGTCCCTGAGCCCTCAATGCTTGCTCCCTCCTCTGCCTCCAGGAAGGACGCTCACACCTCTGGGAGAAGGACTGGGACAGGTGGGCAAAAAGATTCGTCTCCTCTCACTTTGGGTCCAGTCTGCCATCAGGGAGCTGGAGCTGGCTTCCGGCTCACGTGGAGCAGTGCCAGCCATGGGAGCCAAGAGGCATCTGGGTTAGATTCAGCGAGGTGGGTGGGCCCATCCTCTCTGCTTCCCCCACCATCGGTTCTAAATCTGGCTCTGAGGAGCATCACCAGAGAGCTTTTAAAACATGGGACCTCCAGAGAGGAGGCAGCAGCGTGTACTGTAAAGCGCATCCCATCCCTGTCTGGGGACAGGTGGGAAACGCTTCCCTAGTGCTTGGCAAAGAAGGAGGCAATTATGTGGCTGCAGGCGTAGCACGGCACTTGGCGTGGTAAGTGCACATCACGTGTTTGTTGAATGAATGCAAGAGTGACTTAGTTTTAACTCCTGGTTTCTGGAATCAGGAGCACTGAAAAAAGGTATAAAAATGTCCCTTTTCTGTAGCTTTTCAAGGCCCAAATGACATTCATTGTTCTTGTGGACACAGACTTCTCCTTCTGGAATGTTCTGTGGGGTGTCAGTGAGCATTGTATACATCCGCACAGAAAAGGGATTCTGTGGTCAAATATGTTTGGGAAGCATTAGGATGAACAAAATTTAATTGCTGCAGGACTTCTCAGGGCCTTTAATCAGCTCACGAGGACTGGGAAGTTTCTGGAGGGGGGATAGAGAAATCAGGGTTTCCCATTCACGCTTGAATAAAGAATCTTTTTTCTTTCAAGTTGAGAAATTCTGGAAGTGATTGGAGTTGCACTGTTGAGCATGGCAGCTGCTAGTTACTTTGTAAATTTAAATTCATTAAAATGCATAAAAACTAAAAAATTAACTTTCTCCGTCACAATCACCATGTTTCAGGTGATTCTCTTGGTCTGGGGGAACGTTGGTGTTGAGACGGCTTAGACAAACCTTGAGGGGAGCCTCATGGCCCTCCAGAGTCATTGCTTTCCAAGGCCCTCTGTGAATGTCTTTCCTGAACAGTGAGGATAAAAATAGCCAATACATACAAAGTGTTTACCGTGCGTCAGAGATTGTTCTTAGTACATCACATACTCGTTTAATCCTCAGAAGAATTCTCAGAACTAAGTGCCATTCTTATACCCAAACTCTGCAGACAGGGGTTCCAAAGCGCAGAGAGGGAGAGTGGCTGGCCCAAGGTCACAAAGATAACACATTGACGATTAAAATCTGGGGATTAAAACCGGGGCAGTCTGAGACCAGAGGGCGTGTTGTGCATTTAACCACCAAAGGAGGCTCTGTCAGTTTCCCTGGGGGCACTCAGCTATGGGTCCCTCACTCACGTCCCTGAGACCCCAGCCTTTGTTCCCATTGTAGCTGTTTCTGCAAACAGTGACCAACCTCAACAGATGACCATGGTTCACCCTTGAGGATCTTAAGGATAATGTGTCCCGGCTTCGAGGATGGTTTCCAAAGAGGAGTTGAGGAGGGTGATCTTGGCCCGAACCCCACGAGGCAGGACGTTATCCACGGTGGCGCCAGTGATGGCATCTCGGGAACAAAGTGTGCATTTCACGTGGTGTTCGAAAGATGGCAAGTATGGGCACCCATGGGTGTCCCCGTGCGTGCGCGTTTGTGGACTTTGTGGGGGAACTTCCTTCTGTAGTCATAGAGGCAAAACCCTACCAGTGCCCAAAAAGGATTTTAAGAATAGCTTGAAAGGCTGAAAGCAAGACAAACAGGCCGTTCTACCAAATTTACTGCCTTCAGCCCACCTGGATGCTGGAAACATCGTTTGGTCCTGTTGATGCAGGTGTGTCTGCTCTGGGTCATGTCTGCAAGTTCAGAAATGGAAATGGGAGCTTCTGGCGGGGGCCTGTTGAGCTGAGCTGTCACCACGTTTGCTGTCTTGTTGGACATGGAGAGCGAGGGTCTTGGGAGGGTGCGGGTCAGCCTGACACCATGTGTGCCTGCATGAAGGTTTCTGTGTTAGCTGAGGCAACAAGGGGCTCATCCCCTGAGGCCCCCTCCCTTGCCCTCCAGTTCAGGTCTGCTGATGGGGACTGAGCCACCTGGAAGCTTGGGCAAGTGTTTCCTGCAGGACCTGCCCTCGTTTCAGCAGGCTTACCCTGTGCCAACTTGACTGGCATGAGAGCTGTGTGTCCATGGGGACCCACATGCAGAAGGGCCCGTTCTTGGTTTCATGCTCTGCTGTCTCTGTCTTGAAATTTTAATGCTTTTTTAACTTCGAACTTGTGTTTTGTGAGCAAAGCCCGACCGGCAATAGTGTGCCTGTAAGTAGAGCAGACACACGGGCTGTGTGTGTCCACCGTTCCTTAATACTCCACTAACACTTGGCGTTCATGACGGCCTACAAACACAGAATTCCAGGAGACCCGTGGTGACATCAGCAAGACTCAGTGTGGGTCCAGGGGAAGCGTGTTATGTCCACAGTACCTTTAGCACTTTTCTGCTGCTTTTTGAACAAGGAGTGCCAGATTTTCGTTTTGCACTGGGCCTTGCAAATTATGTGGCTGGCTCTGGCTGGACCTTTCTTTTTTTTTTTTTTTAAATGAATAAATTTATTTATTTATTTATTTATTTTGGGCTGTGTTGGGTCTTTGTTGCTGCGCGCGGGCTTTCTCTAGTTGCGGGGAGCGGGGGCTACTCTTCGTTGCGGTGCGTGGGCTTCTCATTGCGGTGGCTTCTCTTGTTGTGGAGCACAGGCTCTAGGAGTGCAGGCTTCAGTAGTTGTGGCACGTGGGCTCAGTAGTTGCGGCTCACAGGCTCTAGAGCACAGACTCAGTAGTTGTGGCGCACAAGCTTAGTTGCTCCGCGGCATGTGGGATCTTCCTGGACCAGGGCTCGAACCTGTGTCCCTTGCATTGGCAGGCAGATTCTTAACCACTGCGCCACCAGGGAAGCCCTGGCTAGACCTTTCTATCTGAAGTTCTCCAGCTGGGGTTGCAGGTGGGTGGTCCTTAGCTGGGTCTTGGTGACTCCCCTTCCTCTGACCTTTTTGAATGTGTTTCTTTGCCGTCTGAAGACAGATTGTGGAGGGTCCCTCCTTCCTGCTGCCACCCTTCTGTCTTCTGCCACAGTCTGACAGGCCTCCCAGGGCTCCTGCCCTGTGGTCACAAGTGCACGGCTTTTCTGTGTGCAGGTCAGTAAGGACATGTTGAGCTCCCACTCAGCCTTTAGCCAAGCTCCAAGTGCCAAATGGAAGCTTCTGAGACACTGACAATAAAGGTTCCTGTCAGCATTTCTGTTTCTGTGGACCCTCCCTCCTCTGATGGGGTCTGCCCCAGAGCCACTCAGGTAACTTTTGGTGCATATGTGTATGAATGTATATACAGAAGGATAGATGGATGGATGGATGTACAGATGGATGGATGGTTGGATGTATGGATGGATAAATGGTGGATGATGGATGGATGGGTGGATATACAGATGGATGGATGGTGGATGGATGGATAGATGGCTGGCTGGATGGAAGGATGGTGGGTGTGTGTATGTATGTACAGATGGATGGATGGGTGGATGGATGGATAGATGGCTGGATGGATGGAAGGATGGTGGGTGTGTGTATGTATGTACAGATGGATGGATGGTGGATGGATGGATAGATGGCTGGCTGGATGGAAGGATGGTGGGTGTGTGTATGTATGTACAGATGGATGGATGGTGGATGGATGGATAGATGGCTGGCTGGATGGAAGGATGGTGGGTGTGTGTATGTACGTACAGATGGATGGATGGGTGGATGGATGGATAGATGGCTGGATGGATGGAAGGATGGTGGGTGTGTGTATGTATGTACAGATGGATGGATGGTGGATGGATGGATAGATGGCTGGCTGGATGGAAGGATGGTGGGTGTGTGTATGTATGTACAGATGGATGGATGGTGGATGGATGGATAGATGGCTGGCTGGATGGAAGGATGGTGGGTGTGTGTATGTATGTACAGATGGATGGATGGGTGGATGGATGGATAGATGGCTGGCTGGATGGAAGGATGGTGGGTGTGTGTATGTATGTACAGATGGATGGATGGTGGATGGATGGATAGATGGCTGGCTGGATGGAAGGATGGTGGGTGTGTGTATGTTTGTACAGATGGATGGTTGGGTGGCTGGTGGCTGGATAGGACAAGGCACTGGATGAAATACAGACCTAGCCCAGAGGGATTTCTCTGTAGGCAGGGAGGGATTCAGGCAGGTGTGACCTAAGCCCACCGATGGACCGCTCGCACTGGCCTCCCCCTCGCCGTCACTGTCCCCAGAAGCCCCGCTCCCCACTCAGTGAGTCCAGGGCTGGACCCTGGAATAGAGACCTGGGGATTGCGCCGGAGCCGGACACAGGTAACCCTCCGCAGCCTCAGCAGCCTGGACCTCGCAAACGCGAGGCCTGGAGCTTCCCCGGGAAAGGCCTGGAGGCGGCAAATGCTGGGGACCTGCCACCGCGGGGATGAAGCATCTTTCCCTCTCAGCCTCACAGGACTGTTTTTAGAATCAAATTGGACAAGGGCAGTGCAAGCCCAGCACACCTAGGGTGTTACTGAAATGATTGTCCGTGGTGATCCTCTCCTGGGGACACCTTTTGTCTGTGGGGAGGGGTGGGGTAAGGGGTGAGGGGTACAGTGTGAAGAGGGGGCCTGCTGCCCTGGCCCCACTCCGGGGGAGCTCCTGCTGCCATCTCCTTGCAGGGCCTAAATCAAAGTTCCTGCCAGTCTGCTTGGCCCTTTCCCAGGCTGCCTCCCTCCCTCCCCAGCCCTCGCCCAGCTATTAATGTCCTGGTGACTCTGGGAGGACCCCCAGAGAGGCTGGGTGGTTGCTTGGCAACCCAACAAGGTGGTTGCCAGACATCTGATGGATGGGCCGGGTCTCCGGTGGCTGCTTCCCTGGGCACGGCTGGACCGTCCACTGGCTGCAGGCGTGGGCCAGGTCTCTCTGCCTGTTCTGTAGTTCTGCCATTGGGTTTGGGCAACTGAGCTCATTTTTCCTAGAAATCTGACGTTGGATACCAGCCTGGATTTATTTAATAGTTTTCTAAAGTGCCTAATGCGGTGGTAATCAAGGCCCTTCAAAGACTTTCCAGCGTTACGGTGACCCTGGTATTTTATTCCTTGCTAACCTTCAATTTCGGTTCCTGACCTTTCTCAGTGAAATATTTCAATATAAATAATGCAGTTTTGCAAACACATTGCCCTGATTACTTTGTAGGGCCCTGATTCTCCATGTGTGAAAGTCTCTGAAGTAAGTAGTAATTTGTTCCCCTTTCTGGTAATTGCTGTTTTAGAAATAGCTTCTTCAGACGTCTGCCACAAATTGGCATCTCCCTGACTCTCCACTCACTTGCCAGAAGCAGCTGCTGCGTGTGCATCTCCTGCAAAGTCATGGTGTGGATCCCAGAGGCAGAGGCCCCGTGGCTGAGGAAGGAGGTGGGGGCTGCCTTTTGGCTGCCCCTGGTCCGTAGACCCTGAAGGTAACCGCAGCGCAAGGGCCCAGGAGAGAGGAAAAGGAATGTGCTGTTCCCTCCACCCACTTCTCTGGACTTTGAGGCCTGGGAGATCGGCAGGTGTGAGCCAGACCCTGATGATGTGGGTGACAGGTGTGGGCAGGCAAAGTGGTACAGCTCTAATTCTGTCCTGGAAGATGTTCACAAACAGATGTGAGACTGGAACTTGTCTATCACAAACCTGCCCTTCTCTTTAATGTCCGAAATGAAACCACACACTCCATGCCACCTTCCCGGCTGTGGTACGCACCCTTAGATCTTGCCACCAATTCTTTCTTCTGGAGGCAGCCCTCACTTGTCCTCTGCAGGGCCAATCTGTGGTCATTTGTTATTGCAGGGAACTGCAGCGAGAGCAGAGAGTGGGGTTACACAGGGGTGGAAGTCCCCACATGAAGATGTTGGTGTTTGTCGGAGGGTGATCTGGGGGGACTGGATGGGGGCCCGCCAGGTCCTCAAGAGTCAGCCCAGCGTGATGGACAAAGATGGCGGACCAGGAGGAGGCCTGGGAAGGACTCTGCCAATCTCACCGCCCAGGGCTGCTGCGGGGAAAACACTTCTCGGATGCGTGTCTGAGTGAGCTGCTCCAGCTGGGGTCCCTTCCATGTCCTACCAGGGTCCTAGGACAAAACCCCTCAGTGTGGCACTGTAGTCATGCTCGTATCCTTTTATTCACTTTTTGTTCATTCATTCATTCATGCATGCATTCACGCATTCATCTCACCACCCACCACTCCTCACCCAGCTTCTACATTCTTCTACATTTCTCCAGCCTCACAGCCTGAGCTCCAGTAACACTGGGGCTGCAGCTCTTGGAACCTGTAATATCAGGGGCAGCGGCAGCAGCAGTAATAATAACCACTCCTGTGTGTAGTCACTTACACGCAAGTAGGACTTCCATGGCCAGAAGACTGGCGCTCGAGGGGGCAAGTGACTTACCGAGTGACGACGTCATCACACAGCTGGTCAGAGGCTGTGTTGGGTTTTGAACCTGGGTCTGGCTGCCCCCAGGTCTGATGCGGGCTGCTCCTTCCTGGAGAAGCTCCCCCATGGCAGATACCTGCCCACGCTTAAGAGGAAGCTCAGAGCCTACTCTCCTCCATGGAACCCTCCTGGCTTCCCCCGGGAAGCTCCTGCACCTCCTTTCTCAGGCTCCCAGGGTGCCCTGTGGTTGCTCTGGCCACCTTGTTGGGATCATGTGGTTCCGTGGGTGTCCATTGCACTGAGAGTTCCCTGAGGGAAGGGACAGATCTGGTTGACTTCCACATCCTCAGCACTAATGCAGCCTCCAGTATATCACAGGTGCTCAATAAATGCTCATATGGTGACTGCACGAATGAATGAACCCACAAGAAGTAGCAACCTGCTTTCCTTCCCTCTCTCGTTGAGACCAAAGCCCTTCTCTTTGGGGTGTGTGAGGCTGACATATCCCCCCAGTGGGGTGGGTACCTCCCCTGGGTAATAATAGCTGTGGAGGAAGAGGCAGGCGGCCAGGACCTTCCGGTTGCCCTCAGAATAGTCATATCTGATCCAAGGGGTGGGCTTCTGGGGAGGGTGAGAGGGGAAGTGAAGATGGGAGAAGGGGGGAGTCCTTCCACCCTCCGGGGCTGTGAATAGAGCATGCCAATCTTTGGTGGTTGTTTTGAGCCATTTGGTGATTAATTTCCACAGAAGGTTAAGATCCAACAGGAGGGAAAAAGTCGATAACTAATCCATTAAGCTCCTGGGGTAACTTAATTTACATGTTTTTAATGATTACTTTCTTCCTGGGCTTTCCAGAAACAAAGTGGACCTGAATCGCTGAGCACATCGAAGGTGGGCTCACACAGATAGGACCACTGCTGTGGGGGGGGGGTATGGAAGTCCCTTGTTTAGCAGGAGAGCATCACCGGTGAGTGAGCTCCTGAGGCCTGGCTCACTGCTTCTCAGCAGGCGGCTGTGCTTGCCCATCTTTGGATGCTTTTGCCCATGACAACCTGCGTGCCTCTGTCTGCTGCGAGGGCGGAGGTTCTCCCACCCATCCAGAGGCAGGAAACCCGCACCCACCTGCTGTTCTGGCTGACAATACACAGTCTCCAAATCTAGCTGTGAATTTGACAAGCCACGCCCTCCAGGGACCACTCCTCCAGGCCTGGTGATGCCCCAGACAGTGGGCTGGGCAGGCATCCGGGGCATGGACTAATGAGGCGTCTGTGACCTTCTCTGGCAGGAGGTTTGGAACTGCATTAGGAAACTGGATAATGTCTTGTGTGCAAATGGCTTGAGACTGTGGGTTCCACTGGTCACTGCACTGGGTTGAATGGTGTTTCCCCCAAATCCATGCCTACCCAGAACTTCAGAATGTGACTTTCGTGAGGACTTGGGTCTTTGCAGGTGTCATGAGATAAGATGAGGTCACACTGCACCCTGGGGTAGAACAGAGCTGTTAGGAGCAGGCTTGCTGGGATCTAACTGTGCAGTTTTAAATCCTGGATCCGGTCCTTACTGATGAGGCAGACCTGGACAAGGATGGGATTTCCCTCGGTTTCCATCTATAAAAATCGGGATGTTTCTAATAGCACCAGCCTCCTGAATAACAGCCCAGGTGCAGAGGGGGACTCAGGGACAGTCAGCCTTCTCAGCCCCCGGCACCTGCGGCGACAAGCACCCGCCACCCGAGGGCGGGCTCTGGGGACACTCACCCCTGTCTTGCCTGCATAAGTCATGTAATCCTTCTGTCAATAATCTAAGCTAGAAACCAAAGGGACTCTTTTAAGAGTAACATTGAGTTTAGATTACACAGGGACTTAGAATAATAATAATATACAGAGGAATCACCTACTGGGGGCCTGTTTTGGGTCTACACATCATGCTTTGTGCACCACGAGCACTGCCTCATTTAATCCTTAAGAATGTGTAAGCCTTGAACCTCCTGATCAGGAGAGGAGGCTGAGCCCAGAGGCTGGAGGGATGCCCCGTGGATACAGCAGGCGAGCGACCGTATCTCCAGAGCCCCGTGCCCTGACCAGAGTCACTCACACACTTGCTCTCTGAGATGGAGCCCAAGGAACGCCCTGAGCTCCTGGGAAAGCCCCCCGCCTTCCTTCACCCCAGGGCCCCACTCAGATTAGCCAGTATTTTCTGGTGTCCCTCTCTCCACCCTGTTGTCAGCATTCAGTGAAAAGCCTTCCATCGCATCAGCCCTCATGGTTTCAGACAAACCTTAAAGTAAATTTCATGGCAATGGTTTCATTTTAATGAATCAGGTTGAAATGGCTGGAAGCACTCTGGACGAGTGAACAGACATGGCCACGGAGGCCAGGACCCCGATTCCTCAGGCCTCTCGCTGTCCCCCCTGCCACACTGCTGCCCGTCACCTCCCATTTTGGGGACACCAAGATGGGGAGAACCAGTAAGTGCGACATCTCCCACGTGTGAGCAGGGCCAGAGTCAGGAAGACGGTGTTTTCTCAGGGCTTTGGGTAGAGCGCCCATTGGAGCCTCCCCTTGAAGCCAGGGGTCGTGCAGATGTCGGGTCCCATTAGTGCCGTGTTGGAGATGGACAAACTCATCCTCACGGCCAGGCGGGGTGGCCCGACTGTGTTGGCACATCTGATGATGTCCGCTTACTTGGCAGTTGTGGGTACCAAACACTGTTGGAGCCAAACCCACCGTGATGCTGGCCGGTGGACCAGCCCTGGTTTGAATCCAGCTCTGTTGCTAACTGATGGGAAGGCCAGTTTCTAAAATAGAAATGATAATTCCCATCTTTGAGGCCTTCTGTGACAGGCGGGACAGGGTAGAGGGCAGAGGGCCATCTCTGGATCCGGACTGCCCACGGGGGGCTCACCTGCCCATCGCCTGGATGGCTGAGCTTCTCTTGTTGGATGCCTTCGAGGTTTTAGTGTCTGCGTGGGCTGTGGCGCTGAGCCGAAATAACATAGGGAAAGGGCTTGAAATATTCCTGGGACATAGTAAGTGCTCAATAAAGTTAGTTACTGTTACTATTTTTAGCAGTACTATTAGTTATGGAGTTTGTGTTACAAACACTCAGTATGTTCATTCTGCTTGGTTGTTACTACAAGAATGTCTCTGCGATCAAATATTGGGGAAAATGCAGTGGGTTTCACCCAAGTGGATTTGCTTACAATGAGTTGGAGAGGTGTTAAGAAACACAAGGAAAGGCCCAGATAGACATGGAGGTTCTGGTTATGACCTCTGATCTTTGCTGACAGTTTTGAGCTGACCACCACCCGCTTGTGCTTACATTTGCCCAAACCTTTATTCACAGCAACATGGAGGGGTCCCAGTGTCTGCCCAGAGGCTCGGGAAGGTGACAGCTCCTGGTGGAAACCTCCCAGGGACCCTCTCTCCATCCTCAGTCTCCCTCTTTACCTCCATTCCTCCCCCCTCCCTGCAACCCCCAGAGCCAGGCACACAGAGGACGTTTGCGGGATGAAGGAAGGAACCCTTCCTTTGGCCAGGAAGACCGTCTTGCAATGTGGTCAGCATCACAGAGCAGTGAAGATGCACAGACCCTGCCCACAGGACTGCTGCCCACAGGGCCTGGAGCATCACATTTGAGCCAGGGCTTAAAGCATATGGAGGACTTTTTGGGCAGGGAAGGGCATGGGAGGCCCTGAGAGTAGCAGGAACGGCACAGACACAGAGGCCGAGAGGGCAGAGGGGGCTGAGGCTGCATGGCTGGTGGGAGCAGGGCTGAGGAAAGATGGGAAAGCCAGGCTGACGTCTCCCCTGGACAGAGTGGGCTCAGCGCCTCGGGCCCGCAGAATTTTTAGGGGCCCACACAATGTTTTAATGGCTTTTAAAATCAGAGTGAAAAAAAGAGTAACTTTTAGGTTGAAGAAAAGTGTTTCAATACACAAATCAAGATGTTAAACTTTATACTAATGTCATTAGTATTAATGTTAAACTAATATACTAATGTCATTGTAATATTTTATTATCAGTATTTTTTAAAAAATTTCAAATTCCAGCTGTTTACTGCTGGTATATAAAAAAAACAGTAAGTTTTGTATATTAACCCTTGTATCCTGCAACCTTGCTATATTCAGTTATCAGTTCCAGGAGACTTTTTTTGTTTTTGATTCTTCGGCATTTTTTACATAGTTGATCATGTCATCTACAAAAAAAGACAGTTTTATGTATTTCTTCCCAATCTGCATATTTTTTATTTCTTTTTTTAACTTATTAACTAACTCTTCCAACAGGATGTGTGATAGGAGTGATTGAGAGGGGATATTCTTACCTATTCCTTTTTAAGAGGAAAGCTTCTAGGTTCTTACCATTAAGTGTGATGTTAACAGTAGGTGTTTTGTTAATGTCTTTTATCAAGTTCAGAAAGTTCCCCTTTATTCCAGTTTGCTGAAAGTTTTTATAATGAATGGGTGTTGGATTTTGTCAAATGGTTTTTCTCCATATATTGAGGTCAGCATTACCCTAATACCAAAACCAGTCAAGGACATTACATGAAAGCAAACTACAAACCTATATCTCTCATGAAAAAATATTAACAAATTAAATCTATTAATGTATAAAATAATTATACACCACAACCAGGTGGGATTTATCTCAGGTATACAAAGCTGATTCAACGTTCAAAATCAATTAATGTAATACATCACAACAGACTATTATCAGCATTTTTTATGCATGGAGGGACCCACGAATATCACAGTGTGGCTCTGCTTTTCCTTGGGCCGTGGGGAGCTTCTGAGACCCACAAACAAAAGAGGGACAATCTGGCCTGATGTTTAGGAAGGATATTTGGAGGCAGCAAAGGGCTGGGGGTTGGGGTCAGGATCCTGGAGGGAACACATTCAAGGGTGTTGATGCCTCAGAGGTGGCAGTGGGAGGGATTTAGTTCCCTGGGCTGCAGGTGGACGTTTGCTGGGGGCAAGGAGAGCGGAAGCCCCCGAGTTTGCACCTGCTGGTCGGAAAAAGGGCAGAGGCTGCGGCTAAGGCTTGCTGTTCTGTACTCATCGCTTTATTATGTCTGATCCTATCTCGCCCCCGGACCACGAGAATCTTGCCGACTCTTGCTTTGATGCTGGGCATGTTTTAGGTCTACAACACACAGCTGTGCATCAATGATTGAGTTATTCCCTTGACTTTTGATTCAAACACACCCATACCAATGTAAAGGAATGCCACCCATGGTCCTGAGATGCTGGAGGAGCCCTTGCCTGCTTCTTGCCAAGTGAGATGACCCTGAAGGTAAAATGACCCTGTGCTGTGATCTGGGACAGACATGAGCACCACCGTTCTTGTTACCCTCCGTCCTGTATCCGCATGAGCAGCAGTCCCCCAGGGTCTGTCTGACTTCCCCTTAGGCCATGTGCTGGTGTAACCAAGCAGGACCCCATGAGACCTTCCCAGAATAGACCACACCCACGTCCTCCACCTGCCTTTTGTCTGTAGAAAAACTTTAGTCAAAGAATAAATTTAATCAGAGAAGTGAGAACATACAGAAAGAAAAAATAAACAGTCAAACAAGACAAAATAATAATACTTTAGCCATTAAACAAATTCAAGGACCTTTAGTTGCTCCTCAGGGGCTATAGATGATATTCTGAGCCATGTCCTTTCAGCTGTTTTGCAGACACTGAAACCCCCACCAGGTGGGAGAAGTTAACTGTATGCTGCCCACAGGCATGTAGACCCCAGACCAGTTGGGACCAGAAGGTTGATGATGTTGACTCCTGGTTACCTCACTACCCACCAATCAGAAGAAAGTCCACGAGCTTACCACGCCCTGCTCCTTGAACATAAGACTCCTCACCACCCCCTCCAGGGTGGGACACAATTTTGAGGGCATTAGCCCACTGTGGCCCCCTTTGCCTGGCAAAGCAATAAAGCCACTCTTTTCTACTTCACCCAAAACTCTGTCTCCAAGTTTCTATTGGGCACCAGTGAACAGAGGCTGAGTTTCAGCAACACTGGGGCCCAGCCAGGAGTGGGCAGGCTGATCTGTTCCTGGGGCCTGGGCATCAGTCATCAGAGGACTTTAATTAGTGCCTTTTAATCATTTGTTCTAAAATGGATGGATGTTTGCTGTTAAAATCCAAACACTTGCACACTTTATAAATGACTCAACCCTAATTTGGAAGACAGTCAGGCTTTGATCAAAATCATCCGGGAACAAACGGCTTATTTACTGGCAACTTGGACGTGGCCAGGGAATGCTGGCTGCTTCTTGCTGGGTCCTTACCCGCCGGGCTAAGGGCTCTAGTTAGTGAGGACAGTGAAGGTCAAAGCTGCATATACAACAACGTGACCAAGAAGGGTGCCAGGCACCTGTGCAGGGCAAGGAACGGAGTTGTCTGAGGAGCCTGCACTGTCTTGTCCAGAGGCCGTCACTAAATAGCTCTGCCATGTCAAGTCCAGTGCTGTGGACTGGATATTTGTGTCCCCCAAATTCATGGATTGAAGCCCCAATCTCAGTGTGACTGTATTCGGAAGTGGGGGCCTTTGGGATGTGATTAACTTTAGATGAGGTCATGAGGGTGGGGCTCCCTAATGATGGGATTAGTGGCCCAGAGCTGCCTCCTCTCTCTCTTTCTCTCTGCTGTGTGAGAACACAATGAGAAGAGGGCCATCTGTGAACTAGGAAGCAGGCTCTCACCAGGTGCTGAATCTGCCGGCCCCTTGATCTTAGAAGTTCCAGCCTCCAGAACGGTGAGAGAAACGTCTGCTGTTTGAGCTGCCCTGTCTCTGGTGTTGTGTTACAGAAGCCTGAGCTGAGCAAAACACCCATGTCAAGAAAACTGTCTGACATGTACCACAATGTTCATTGCAGCACTGTTTAAAATAGCCAGGACATGGAAGCAACCTAAGTGTCCATTGACAGATGAATGGATAAAGAAGATGTGGCACATATATACAATGGAATATTACTCAGCCATAAAAGGAAACGAAATTGAGTTATTTGTAGTGAGGTGGATGGACCTAGAGTCTGTCATACAGAGTGAAGTAAGTCAGAAAGAGAAAAAGAAATACTGTATGCTAACACATATATATGGAATGTAAAAAAAAAAAAAGGTTCTGATGAACCTAGGAGCAGGACAGGAATAAAGATGCAGACGTAGAGAATGGACTTGAGGACATGGGAAGGGGGAAGGGTAAGCTGGATGAAGTGAGAGAGTAACACTGACAAATATACACTACCAAATGTAAAGTAGATAGCTTTACATTTGGGAAGCAGCCTCATAGCACAGGGAGATCAGGTCGGTGCTTTGTGACCACCTAGAGGGGTAGGATAGGGAGGGTGGGAGGGAGATGCAAGAAGGAGGGGATATGGGGACATATGTATACATATAGCTATTCACTTTGTTATACAGCAGAAACTAACAACATTGTAAAGCAATTATACTCCAATAAAGATGTTAAAAATAAAGAAAACTGTCTGAGGTCAGGGTAGCCGATCATAGTTTTTAAATATAAGGAGAGGTTGAATTGAGCTGAAAAGATGGAGAGAACTTAAATTAACACAGGAAGGAAGATGTACTATGGCGGAGAAGCCTGGGTTTCCTGGGGTGATTTTGATTAGGAAAAACACTAGACTTTCTAGGATGGCTTGAATGAAATCTTGCTGTGGGATGAGACCTGGAGAACATGACCTTGTGAGATCCTACTTTTCATAAAATTCCTGGGACTCAGTGGATTCTGGGAATCTTTTAAAGAGTGATCAGAAATGTAGCTCCATCAGGCCAGACAGTTTCACACATTAGTGACCGATACCTGGATTTGCTCTAGTGATGTCCTTGATTGGCTGTGTCCTGAAATGATGAATGCTCCCCATGCACAGCAGGACTGGGGGTCCAGTGAGCACAGTAATCATTCCTGCAATATCCATAGAACCCTTTACCAAAGTCTTTGCATTGTTTAGAAAACAGAGCCTGAGGCAAGGGTTAAGTGCTGATGCTGTGTTTGGAAGATGCAGGCCCAGGGTGGCAAGAGTGAGAAGGAAAGGGAGGTAGGTAAGGTGAAAAAAAAACAAAGCAAGGCAGTGGGACCCATTACCGTTCTGTTTGCTGCTCCATTAAGAGCAGTGAAGAGGCACGGCAGGTGGCAGGTGTGTTCACTCAGAGAGGGGGCATCTGTGGAAGGCTTGCTGAGGTAAATGGTGCCTGGGAGTCATCTGTGAAGGGGAGGAAGGATGGGGATTTGTCTGTCCCTCCTTCATCCTGAGTCTCATTGGAAAGCGAATTTCCCTAACTCTAACCCTAACCTCTGGTTGTGTCGGTGCCCGCCCCCCAACCCCCAGAGGTTACTGGGGAAGCCATACCCCACCCTTCACCCCATATTATGACATTTCATCCATGCCTGGTGATGGAGGGGCACCTCTGTGTGCTGAGGGGCGCTGACCAAGAGAGAGAAAGAATCAGAGGAGGTTCCCCAAAGCTTATGTCACAAACACTGCACACAAGCAGTCTTTTACATGGACAAAGCCTGTGATGGGCTTCTGCCTTCCAGGGACCCACAGCTGGGGAGAAAATGTCCCTGCCCAGCAAATGTCAAGGTGACTGGTGAGTGAATCATTCAATAACAACACAGGATGGAGTCTGAAGGCCATTCAAGAGGCAGTCATAAGCTCCGACAAGTACTTAGACACCAAAAGTTGAAGTTCTTTGTTTTCTTGCTGTTCCATTGGCTTGATTTTTCTTAGCCAGCCTTCGGGGAAAGAGCTTGGATGGAGAGCGAAAATAATGGACACAACTGGGTTATCTGGTGAAGCGAAATTTGGGTAAAGTGGGGAAGCATGAAAATGCCACGTGTACTATACATGTTTTCATTTTAGCATAAAATATATAACATGTATATCATTTTGTTAATCACTTTTTGTACGACAAAGCCTGTTTCTTTGAGAACAGCTCCCCTGATTGGAATTTGAATCTTTCTCTTTCCTATCTCTCTGTCACATAAACCACATTAACATACTCTGTCTTTGATTTCTACTTTAGGATGGAGAACTTGAAGCCATATATAAAGCAATCCAAAGTTAGAATCCTTCTCGATTCATATGATTTATTTTCCAATCTTTTATGGTTGGCTTACCAGTCTAATTCAACTGCGATATACTGAAGAACTCACCTTTATTTATTCTTTCCAGGGAAGGCTAGTTTTCAGAGCAGAAGCTCTCCTTTCATGCTCATATTGATTGGCTTATGTAATATTTAACTAAATTACCTGGTTACAAGGTAACAAAGGCAACTGGCATCAGAAGTCTGGGGACAACACAGTGGACTCAGATAAGAGTATCGGTTTCCTTCAGCTGCTGTAACAAAATGACACACACTGGGTGACTTAAAACGATCTACTGTTTTATCATCTCCCAGTTCCAGTGGCCAGAGTTCTGAGATCAAGGTGTGGGCAGGGCTGGTTTCTTCTGGAGGCTCTGAGGGAAGATCTGGTCCAGGCCTCCCCCCTAGCTTCTGGGGCTCTGCTGGTGATGCTTGGTGTCCTAGACTTGCAGGTGCATCACCCCAATCTTTGTCTCCATGGCAACAGGGTCTTCTCCCTGGGTGCGTGTCTGTGTCTCTCCTCTTATAAGGACACCAGTCACACCAGATTTAGGGTCCACTTCATCCAGCATGACCTCATAATAGCTTGATGAAGTCTGCAACAATCCTATTTCCAAAGAAGGTCACCTTCACAGGTTCCGTGGGTTAGGACATCATCAAATCTTTGGGGGGAACCCAATTAAACCCATAACAATAAGCTGTACTTCCTGGGGGGAGAAGAAGGGCACAGACTCCTGTCAAGTGGTCCATCCCTGTGAGTATTTGGTGGGCACAGGATGATCCATGTTCTGCAGCTGGGCAGTCCAGAAACTGGTTAAATGGGGGAAGGTTAAGAGAGCTTCGGCTGCCCGTGGTCTATGATACTCAGCTTCTGGGGTGTCTTTGCATGACCAGGAGGACCTTGGTTTCGGGCTGGGATCTGGGAGGCAGGTTCTGCTGCCTGGGTTGGGCTCAGAGCAGGGACCCAGTGTTTTTTGGTTACAAGGAGGGGCAGACAAAAGCCACAAAGTCCCCAGAATTCACCTGGGGCATTGGTTCGCCAAAACACAGACCAAACTAAAAGTCTTCTTTCTGCCTTTCAACTCCCCAACTTTAATCCATCACCAAATCATGCCAATTTTAACCCCTAGGCATTTCTCCAATTCCACTTCTACCTTTGGCTCTTTGGATCCCAAGCTGACACAAAGTGGGTTTGATAAAAGGAATCCTGAGCTTACAGCATTCACAGCACATCCACGGCTGTCAGGGTGTCAAACTGACTGTGACCTCTAAACCCAGATGAGGAAGAGGGGAAGGGAGGCTGTGGGGGGCCAGGGAATTAGGGGAGGTGAGGGCTGGGGAGATGAAGCCACCATGGAGGAAACCACAGAGCACTGGGTTCTCTCTGCTGACCTTGAACACTGTGTCCATGTCTAGAGAGTAAAGATCTCATGTCGAAACTTGGCCCCTTTCTCCGTGGTCTTTGCACATCCGGGGCGGTCCCCAGCTGCACCTTCTGCCATACAAGGGACACAACAACACTTTGCTGCTCCCAGCCACCTTGGTCCTCTTGTTCCCAGAAAAAAGAGACCTTGATGAAACAGCCACTCAAATCCTTCTCTAGAAAAATGTGTCCTCATGCATTCCAGCCCTCAGGAACCAGGCCGACACTCTTGCGGGTGAGGGGCTGCCTTGAGGTCATGTTGCTGCAACTTTGAGTCTGGGACTCCTCTGGGTGCCAGAGCAGCTCTTTGCTGTGGGAGGGGAGAGGAGGCGCCCTGGTCGACCCGGAGGCAGAGACACAAGTATGCTCTGTACTCACGGTGGGATGCCTTCCGTCTCCACCCTCCACCCAGGTGCCTGGAGTAGGTCAGGGGCCGAGAGGGGCCCATGGGCAGCAGCCTCATGAGGCCAGAGCTTCTCTTTGGTTTCCTCAGCCTGTGTGTGTGTGTGTGTTTCATGCAGAGGCATGCATGCCCATCAGGAATGCAGCATGGGGTGGTGGAAACAGACACACCTGGGTCCACACCTCCCTCTGCCCTTCACTAACATGACCTCATTTGTTCATGGCATGGCTGTCCCAGCTCCTGGGCCCCCTGCAGGGTCATAAAGGCTGGAGACCAGGTTCCACAGCTCATGTCCACTTGAGACAAAGGTGGGGTCTAGTTTTTAAAACCTGCCCTGAGACCTTCCTGCTGTGAGATCCTCACCATCAATTCACTGAAATCATCTCTTCCTTTCTTATCTGTTAAGGCGGGGCTAATGAGGAGGTTTTTTGGAAGATCAAATCAGATGACGTAGGTTACTTAATAATACATATAGAATGGATGGACAACAAGATCTGACTGTATAGCACAGGGAACTATATTCAGTATCCTGAGATAAACCATAATGGAAAAGAAGATGAAAAAGAGTACACACACACACACACACACACACACACACACATATGTATAACTGAGTCACTTTGCTGCACAGCAGAAATTAACACAACATTGTAAATCAACTATACTTCAATTAAAGTAAAAACAAAACAACAAAAAAACTCAGTAGTGTTAGCTATAATTGTTATAATGGCCATAAAGGATCCTGGAAGCTCAGAGACATGTATTAAATTATTTGTATTATTACCATTATTATTAGTTGACCAACAAGGAATTATTGAATGAGTGTCTTTCATAAAGAGACTTCCATTTAGGATGGGAGACTGAGCTGGCCCAGGACGCTCCACTCACCCAAGGTAGAAGAGCCTCAGGAAGTGTGTGGACACACACACGTGCACACACATAAGGACACATATTTATGCCCAAGACTAAAATCAGGACAGTAAAATCCATGGTCCCAGAAGCCAAGAGGAGACTGGAGCAGGTGAGGGGAGTGGGGACTGAGTGACCTGGGGTCGCTGGGTGGAAGAGGGGGTCTGGCCGGGCTTAGTGCCCCCTCTGTGGGGACAGCTGGGACTAAGGTCCTGGGTGAGAAGCAGCAGAAGTAATGAAAGGGATACATTATACCCTGGGAAGTACAGAAAATAGGACAACTTCAAAGGAATGTAAAAATAAGTGTGTTTCAAGTATTTCAAGAGATAAAGGGAATAAAAAACACTCTAAAGCAAGAACATGACATTATGAAAAAAATACAGCAGGTATGTCTGGGCAAGGAAGAAGCAGACCCTCAGAAATCAAACCAAATAAAACTAAACCAAACTAGGCAGAATGGATGCTTTGACAGCCCACCGGAGTTAGTGATTTAGGAAAACCGTCTGGAACAGAGAAGCCCCAAGACTCTGGCAAGAGGAGAAGATACAGCACCTACCGAGGGGCAGGTCCTGAAGGAGATGTGAGAAAGAGCTGGAAAAGGCAATTCTCAAAGCCATAATGGCTGAGAATTTTCCAGAAATTCTTTGATGAAAGGCATGACACAGATGGAAAAAGCAAGTCTCTGAGCAGCATAAGTAAAATCGAATCCCCATATAGACACATTTCACTTCCTGCCTGGAGACTGTAATTCAAAGAGAAAAATCTTAGCTGCCATCAGAGAGAAAAACGAGCTCTTTCCAACAGGGCTGGAGGATGTGGATTGAGAAATCCTTTTCTGGGAGGTAATAAGAGATACAAATTCTTAAAAAATCCACAAACCCAGTCACTCGTCATTTTTGTTTCTAGAAATTTCTTCTAAGAAAATAGAGATTGATGTGTACAAAGATTTGAATTTCGCAGTGTTTGCAATGGCAAAAAAAAAAAGGGAAAAATCTAAATGATTTCTAAACAAATAAATATATATAAAGTATGGTCTAACCATAAACTCGAATATGACCCAGTCATAAAAATTATGTTTCAAAGAGTATGTGATGATGTGGAAAGATGAACATAATTAATTAACATGATTATTCATTTAAGGAAAAAACAGATGACAAAACTGTGTTAGCATGTGCTTACTCCCACTCTGCATGTGTTCATGTGTGTCCGTGTGTGCACGTGCGTGTGTGTAATTAGAAGGATTTGACCAACATTACAGTAATCATCTCTGGATAGTGTGCATACCATGATTTCATTCTGTGTATTTGCATTGTTCCATAGAGGTGTAGCTTGCATTAACTATAATAAATATCTATAACAAGAAACCCAGATGTAGGAGGTCCAGGGGTGCTGTGGCTCACAGGTGCCACTGAGGACACAGGTTGTGTGTCCTCCCAGCACCTGTATCAGGTGACTCTCATCCTCTCCAGTCAGGTAGGGCCAGTGCTACGGTGTAGAGCCTGTGATTTAGGCCAGAAGAAGGGAGAAGGACAAAGAGTAAAAGGTATGAAGGAGGCTACGAAATGCCGGTTCCTTCAGCTGACCCAGTGCTCCTTCTAATGAAAGTGGGTTCAGTTAATAAGAGACCGGGTTTAATGGATTTGGAATAGGCAACCAGCAGGGTCTGCCCCAGGGCTGGAGCTAGAGAGAAAAGAAGAAAGAATCTGCAGTCTTCACATCAGAAAGATCTGTTATGGAACCATTTTCCTGGCCCCCAGCACCTGGCACAAAGTAGGTTTTCAATTAATTTTGGAGAACAGTTGAACAGTGCTTCAAACTGATACCTCCTCTTTGAATACTTCCTTTTCCTGGTTGTTCTCCACCTTAAAGCAAATTTAGTGATTTCAGACAACTGCAGGGCACCTCTCTTTGGGCATAAACTCTGAGGGTGTGCATGGGGGTAGTATGGCAGTGAGAGGTGGTCGACAATTAGGAAAATAGAAGGAAAGAGCAGGGCTTGGTTCTAACAGGAAAGAAAATCAGGCAATTTGGGGAAAGCTGAGAGGTCCAGGTATCAAATGCTAAGTGGAACCAGCCCCGTGCTGAGGTCTGGAGACACTGTGATCCGAGGAGGACCCCCGAGTTTGAGCAGCTTGGACTTAAAGTAGAAGACTCTGGCAAGGTCAGGGCAGGGTGGGGTGGAAGTGAAGCAGGGGCTGTTAAAAGGCCTGGAAATAGGGTGCAGTGTGATTTTTCTAGAGCTGCCCCCATCGTGCAGTTGCTCCTTGTACTAGTAGTTACATGGCTAACAGTCTTGATTCCAGAATGGAATCCCTCAGGATCCAGTCTGGGAAGTTAGGTGTTTACAAAGGACCCAGGAAAAGAATGGACCTTTTGAAAAAGGGATCCTAAGTGTTTAATCTCCTGCCACTACCACCTTCATGGGCAAGGTGGGTCCCTGCCATCTTCCATTTCCATGATGGCATCAGGGAAGCGGCAGGGAAATGCTACCTTATGAAGCAGAAGGAAATGATGCTGGGGGTTGTGATAAAGAGAAAGCACTCCCAACGGGAAATGGCAACAGATGCTTGCTAAATGCAGCAAGGAAAATTTTATTCTAGACTATTGCAATAGGGGAGAGAGTGGGCTTTGCTGGAAGCAAAGGCTGGAGGAGTTTTAAACCTGGGTGAAGTGGGGGAAGAGTGCTGACGGGCACTAGGGGGAGGTCGGTCAAAGTGGTTAGGCCCCTTGGGTTTACTAATTGTGGCTTCAGTGGTGGCTTCTCTTATGGAAGTTAGGCTCCCCCCCTCCCCCCCCAGAGACAGGGAGACCTGATTACCCCTCAAAAGAATGACTCCCAAGTCCTTGAGAGAGACTTTTCTGGGCAGTTGAAGATTTACATCTCAAAGGAACTCAAGAAAGGATTTACAACTGCAAGTTTTTCTAAAGGAAAAGCTCTAAAGAAAGGGAGGTCAGGGGTCTAGAGTCAGGAAGAAGCCTGTGTGAAGTGTTGTCAAGTGGAGGGGAAGGTCAAGGCCATCAGACATAAACAGAGTGGAATGCCTGCCCCTTCCCAGCCCTGAGAGCTGTGGAGGGGGGAAGGAGAAACACAAAGGGAGGTGGAAGACGGTCAGAGGCGGTGGACATGGGACAGATGGAGGGCAACACCTGGTGCAGAGAAGCAGATGCTGTTTTTCCCACTGAGGTCCTGGATGAGACAGTCCTGCATGTCCCCTCCACCCCCTCCTGCACTGTGCCGGCACAGGACACCATGATTGTGTCCAAGTAGACATGGTGAAGCCTGATTAAGGGGGAGGGGCCTTCCTCCGTCTCCCAAAAAGTCCACATGGCAAGCAAGGTGATTTTGAATCTCACCTTGGAGGGAGTTGGAACACAGCCAGTGATGCTGCTGGTTAGAACACCAGGAAGGCACAAGATACACCTGCAGAGAAGGCTTCCAAGTGGTCCTCTAGCAGCTGGACTTCAGAGGATCGGCTCTAGGGAGGGCCAGCAGGGAATGGAGCCATCTGAAGGGTCACTGATTCCAGAATAATCTGAAAACCTTCTAGTTTTCAGACCCCTGGTCTGGCTGACTTCTGAGGCTGCCGGGGGGGTGTCAGTCAGCCTGACCAGGGATACGATTGCCAAGGAGGCCAGGAGGCCCCACGGACCTGAATGCAGGTAAGTCCCCTCCTCTCTCTGCCACACTACGTGCGGCCTCAGACATCATCTCTGGGTGGAGATAGAGGAGGGGCTAAGCTTGGAAAGTCTTTGTGTGCGTCTGTAAAGAGCGACTTAGAGAAGAAGCTGTGAGGGTAGTGTTCCCTGAGACCCCGTGTACAGGTAAGTTTAACTCCATTAAGCTTCACCCCATCCTTCAACCCCACCACCCAGTGGGTGGAGGCCTATTAGGAAGATAAGATTAGTTCCAGAAAATAAAGAAGCATCATTTTTTTGCGTGTCTGAGTGTCGGGATCCAGCTAGGAGCCTTGCTACACATTTATTGGGTGTACACAAGGTGCTTGGTGTTCTGTAGAGAATGCCATAATCCTTATACCATCCCTCAGGTGTGAATTATTATCTCTGTGTTACAGCTGAGAAACACAGCATTAATAGTTTGCCTGGAGTCACCACATTCGCTGAGTTCAGGCTGAGCTGCTGAAGGAAGGGGGCCCTGATCCAGTGGCTTCTATAGAATAGACCTTCTGTTCTCTTTCACATGCTGCCCGGGAATGAGCTGGCCAGGCTTTGTGGTCCCCAAACCTCTGATTCTGTGGCTGTCACTTATAAGCCAGCAGGGAGGGGGAGAGCAAGAAGAGGGTCCAGGACAGATGACCCCAAAGCTGCATGTACCTATTCTGCTCACAGCCCATTGGCCAAATTTATTTTCATGGTTCTGGAGGCTGGAAGTCCCAGATGAAGGTGCTCAGAGATTTGGTGTCTGGTAAGAGCCTGCTTCCTGGATGGCAGGTGGTCTCCTTCTCCCTGTGTCCTCATATGGCAGAGAGGCAGTGAGGTTTTCCTCTTATAAAGGCACTAATCCCATCATAGGGTCCCATCCTCATGGCCTCATCTAAACCTAATCACCTCCCAAAGGTCCTACCTCCTCACACCATCACATTGGGGGTTAGAACTTCAACATATGAATGATAGGGGGACACAAACATCTTATAGTAACACATGGGGTCCGGGGAGGTGGTCTGTACACAGCAAATCATTGCGGGGGGTGTTCAAAGAGAGAATGAGCCCTGGGCATTAGTGGTCCCTGCCCCGGTTCTTGTCTCCGTGGGCACAGTCTCCCCACCCTGGCACACCCCCACTTCTCCCCAGGGGACACCCACAGTCCTTCGTGCGTCCAGCTCTGGTCCATGACCTTTTGTTGTGCTCACTGCTCTCTCTCAGGTTCAGCTTGGGATCTGGTGGTCTATCACCTAAAAGATGAGTACTCGTTACCTTCCTGGGTATGTATCCCCCTGAGAAGTAGCAGAGGAAATCTACAAGAACAGCTGCCATTCAGAAAGGAGTGGACAGAATTGCAGCCATCAGAGGTGCCCAGTGGTCCCCTCTGCAACCTCTTGGAGCAGGAATCATTACAAACACTCCCCGTCCCTGCAGTGGCGTGAGCTCCCTGGTTACCGTGTTCAGGAGCATCCCCCGGTTTACCAGCCCCGGCCCAGGCTTGCCGCGGGAGGTCCTCCTCCCCCTGTATCCTTCAGGGTGTGGGCGGTGGTGCTCTCTGTGGGTGATGCGCACCTTTTGCATGTCACTTCTCCATGTTTGAAAGCCTGAAGTCCCATCACAAGCTTTTGTAGGCCCAGCTTGCGGCACATTTTTGGCAATAACATCCCTTCAAAACCTATTTGCTTCCAGCCCTCTCCATGTGAGTGTAACCATCCCCCTAGGTCTCTAGATCTTAAACAAGCCAGGTCCCTGCTTCTGTCTTCTGGTGTCGATGGCTGAGCTGGTGGGCCCCCTTTGTATTAGTTTCCTGGGGTGGCCGTAACAAAGTCCTGTAAATCAAGTGGCTTAAAGTAACAGAAGTTTATTCTCTCACAGTCTGGCACCCAGAAATCCAAAATCAAGGTGTTGGCAGGGCCATGTTCCCTCTGAAGGCTCTAGGCGCAGGTCTGCTCTTCCCTCATCCCAGCCTCCGGTGGTCCCCTTTGTCCTCGACACTCCTTGGCTTGTGGCAGCATCACTCCAATCTCTGCTTCCATCTACTTGTAGCCTCTTCCCTGTGTGTCTCTGTGACCAAATTACCCTCTTAGTATAAGGACACCAGTCAAGGTGGATTTAGGGCCACCTTAACCCAGGCTGACTTCATCTTAACTTGATCACAGCTGCAAAGACCCTATTTCCAAATAAGGTCACGTTCACAGGTACCCGGTGGACGTGAATTTTGGGGGCACTATTTGAGTCAGCACATCCTCATCTCTTTGTTTCACAGGTGCCACCTAAGGCCTTCTGAGACAAGAGGTCCCTGCAAGAAGGAAGTGCTCGTTGTCTGAGCTTTGAAGCTGGGGTGGCCCATGAGACCCTCTCACCAACCTGCCTCTGCATCATTTCCCTTGTGTCTGTCTCTGTGTCCCAACTTCCCTCTTTGCATAAGAACATGAGACAGGTTAGGTTAGAGCTCAGACTACTTGATCTCATTTTAACCTTAACGCCTCTGTAAAGCCCTCATCTTCAAACACAGCCACATTCTGAGGAACTGGGGGTTGGGACTTCAACATGAATTTTTCTGAGGGGGGTGCTCAACGCTGCCCATAACAGACGTGTTCTTTGTAGCCTCATGTGCCCTTGTCCCCAGCACCAAGACCCCCTCCTGTGGGCAGGTGGTGAGCAGTTGCTGGATAAACACCTGGATGTTTAAACACCGGGGTTGACATGACAATCAGCGCTGCGTGGTGCAGAGACATTGTACAGATCCTGGGAGACAGAAGAGCTCAGGAGATGGAGGAACAGGAGCAGGGCCAGCTCTGCGAGGAGCCAGTGACCCCTCAGCCCACCACGCTTCCCATGTTCATGGGAAATGGAATCAGCCCAATCCACCCAAGCAGAGCTTTCCCCAAAGATGAGAAAACACAGGATACTGGCCCCAGGTAGCTGAGATGCATATCAAAGGAATGATTTCAATGAGCCCTGACTTTTTGGATCTTCCAATACACAGAGAAGCGCTAAATTCCTTAACTTGAGATGTCTGGTTTTCTTTAATTAACAGTCATCTTTTGATGTTCCGACTACCTGGTCTTGTTGCAAAAACTCTTCTATATCCTGGCTGCTCCCTTAGCTCTTAGGAGCCGTCCCTCTGAGCTGTCTGAGATGCTGTGTCCTGAGCTTAAGTCCTCAGTTTTGTCTGCCAGATAAAACATAATTTTCAACTTTTGGATTGTGTAGTTTTTTCAGTCGACAGAGCCTCAGTTATGTTTCCACAGGAAAGGCACAGACACTCGGTCTGGACAGCTCAGTGTCCAGAAAAAGGGGAAACATGTGGCCTTGAATTCAATTCCTAGGTGTCCTAATGGCCCCGGTGGGGGCGAGCAGCCCCTTTCAGCTGTGTTTGATGGGAAGGGATGGGAACTGCCCCAGGACAGCGTAATCCCATAGCTCACTCTCCTGCCCCTTCTCCCCCTGTGATGAATGAGACCAGGGCTCTACTGCTCGGGGAGCGGGGAGCGCCTAGGCTCCTGCCTGAAATATTTAAACACCTAACTCCACTAGCCCAAAATGTAATCGGATGTTAAATTATGAAAGGTCTCCGGGTTCAGCTCAGCCACTGCAGAAAATGGATGGGTTTCAGTGATTCATGAGGCAGGTGCATCATAAACAGCCATCGAGGACGTTCCTGCAGGACTAGTGAACAGCTTCATCAAGGAGGGGAGGCCAAAGCTCCAGCCAGGCGCTGGTGGAGGGGGGAGCGAGCCGCCTGGGGGCTGGGCCTTGTCCCTCGGCTGCAAGCAGTGACCTCCGTTGGTGGCACAGCTATGAGCACCAGGGGTGGGGGGAACGGTGGTCTCCACTGACCCGCTGGGTTCTGCTGGTTAGTGTGGACGGGCAACAACGTGTCCCTCACATTTGTGCCAGTGAGGGGACGGTCTCTCTATTACTGATGAAGTTGGGGCTCTAGGGGAATCTGTTTCCTTGCCTTTTCCGACTTCTCGAGGTCACCCGCATTCATTGGCCCCCATCACCCTGTCCTCATGTCTCTGACTGCCCCGCCTCCCTCTTTCCATAAGGGCCCTTTCAATGACATTGCATCCACCTGACAGCCTAAGATAATCTCCCCTCTCAAAGTCCTTCATCACACCTGCAATGTCCTTTTTGCAGGTTAAAGTCACACATCCCTTGGTTCTGATGATGAGGATGTAGACAGCTTTCTGCCCACCAGGTATGGTCCTGGGGATGGGGTCTGCATCCGTGAACAACAAAAAAAAGACACAATCCCTGCCCCATGGACTTGCATTTTAGGGTCAAACACATTCCTCTGCACGACATCTTTCCTGCACGGGTGGGGTGTGGAGCGATATATATGTGAGAACAGAGCTCTACCATAGAAACTTCTGCAACGATAGAAATGTTCTCCATCTGCACGTCTAACTTGGGAAGCCCCAGAACTTAAAACGTTGCCAGTGTGCCTAAGTTTTGTTTCATTTCAATTAATGGACATGGGGATGGAGGTAGCTACAGGTACTGGACAGCACAGCACGTGTGTGTCTCTCTGCAGCTCTCCCCTCCCTCTGGGGAGACCCAGCGAGTTTCTCCTGGTCTACCTGCTTCTCAGCTTGGCCCGTGTCCTCCCCGACACACGTGGGCTGGCTGTGTCTGCTGCCCCTCAGGGTCTCCCGCCTTCTAGTTTCCCTGTTTGCTAAACCAAACACTTGTTTTTCTGACATTTTCTTCTGGATTCTTTCCTGCGGTAAGAAATATGAAATCAGTAAGTCCTACGTCTGCCAAAACCACGGTTTAAACAAATTTTTCCTCATCACCTTCTTGATTCAGAAGATCGCACCCTGGTGTCTAATCCTGCTGGACCAGTATTCCCACCCCCAGGCTTGGTCCCAACAGACTCTCATCATCCCTGTCCCCCTGCACGCCATACATGATTATTTACCAACACCTGTGGAGCACGGACTGCATGCCAGGAACTGCTGCCTTCTTTGCAAACACTAACTTGTTTAATTCTCAATCAGTCTTGCAACATAGATATCACACCAGCCCCGGTTTTACAGGTAAAGATGCTGAGGCACAGAGAGGTTGAGTGACTTAACCCCAGGTGCACAGCGGCAGGGAACAGAGCCAGGATTGGAACGCAGGCTGTGACAGAGGTGTGCTCTGACCCTCCCTGCCATGCTGCTGCCTTTGCTGGGCTTCTTTCTACAGCTTTGATCCCTCAATTTCTCTATCGGGGCACTGGCTGCACCAGCCCAGACAGCGAGGTGCCCCTTGGAAGGTACCTCCCTGTTTTCCATCCTGTCTGGGGGCTGTCCAGGGTCTCAGTCCTGCAGCTGTCACTGTCCTCACAAGAGGAGACTCCTGGTCACTCTTGCCTTAACTCTCGCCCGCAGTTTCACACCCATCCAGGGTCCTGCTCCTTCAGCGGGGTGCGGGGGGGGCGTCTCATCACTCACCTTTGAGGTTGGATTTTCCAGTTGGTAAGAGCCCAGACATCTCCCATCTCCTTAAGGGCTGTTCCCCTTGGATACAACTTTTTTCTTTAATATTGGTCTACCCTGGCCTTCCTTTTTTCACTTTCCTCACTCCTTTAAGAGCAGTTAGACCTGCTCTAACTCTAATGAAAAACTCTCATTCCCCCTTCCTGGCTGCCTGGCATATTTTCTAAGAGCTCTGTCTTTCTCCCAGGAAATCCCCCTGTCTGCACCTTGAACCTGCGTGTCTGTCCCTGTTTTGTCTATCTTCTGGCCCAGCTGCCACGTTGAGAGTCGCTCTGAGGCATATTCTAAGCCCCCGCGCTTCCTCCTCGGCCCCCCAGACGGAGCCGATCTGGGTCCAGAGGCAGAAGGGGAGAGCCGGGTGCGAGCCTTTGCCTAATTATTTTCTTCAGCCTTGGATTTGCAGCAGACCTACAGCCCGACTCTTTCCACAGGAAGGGTGTTCAGTCTCCCTCTAAAAGTTCTCCTACCTCTGCAGATGTGGTGACATCAGGGCCTCAGAAATCTAAAGCCAAGACTGGAATTTATGTCACGAACAGATCCAGGTGCCGCCTGAGACCGTTTGTAAGCGGTGACTTGTAAGAACCCCACGGATTCAAGGTTATTCCCTTTATATCTCGTTCTCGTAGTCTTGAAGGCATTTAGAAGAATAAGGAATAAAAGGGAAGGATATTGGCCAGATGATCCGACCCTGCTCAGTCTGCTGGGGGCACGGGCCAGCTGATGCTCTGCAGGCAGAACCCAGCTGCTCTTGCAGTTTTAGATCCTGGCTCCCTGGCCTGTCAGCCAGGCTGAGAAACACAGTTAAAAGCAGCAAAAAAAAAAAAAAAAAAATGGTTCCATCCCCTCATGCCTTAAAGTCTGTATTCCCAAAGACTCTCCATCATCAAAGCCGTGTCTGTGCTGGGCTTGCTAAAAATGGCCCATTCCTCCTGCAGCGGCTAAGGTCTACACCTGCTAAAAAAATAGCCACTGGCCTATGGTTAAAGCCTCCATAAGCCGCAGTGACCCACCAAGGTCAAGAGCTAGCGGAGCTCAAGTATCCTCAGGCTTAAGGCCTAGCGCGGCCCACCCAGGCTGCATAGGGAACACCAATCACACCGTAAACTCTGGCTACGCAGAACCTCGGAGTGTTCACAAAGTCAGGAGCCCCCAGGGGTGGTGGATGCGGGACTCAGGCCACCTGCTCAGCCCGCACTGGAAGTCTCCATCCCCAGCGTATCTGTGTTCCCGGATGTTCTTCTTAGTCTTTTCATCCATTCATGGAAATGTAACAGGGGTTAGAATTTGATCGGGTGGACACAGGGCACACCCTCCCCCAGCCCCTTCCCCCAGCTTGGGAGATGGACACAAGAATCAAGCAGATAAAGAGTGAAAGGAAATTGTCTTCATTTCAGGCAAGACTATTGAGGAAGATGATCAAGGTGCTGCCAACGCACTTGCTCGAATCCCCAGACACCTGGCCATGCCCAGGTCTGGCCACCTAACTGTTTATCACACGGGGGTGGGGGGCGGGAAGGGGACCAGGATCTGCCTCCTCTTCAGGGAAGGGCTGGGGCTCCCATGTCCACTTCTTTCCCCTGTGCTAGGCTAAAAAAGGCCCCCATAGAGGTCCACGTACCAATTCCTGGAACCTGTAAATATGCAACCTCATGGGGCAAAAGAGACTTTGCAGATGGGATTAAATTAAAGATCCTGATTATCCTGGAGTAGCCAAGTGGGCCCCATGTCACCACAAGCATCCTCACGAGAGAGAGACGGGAGGGTCAGAGTTGGAGAAGGTGACGTGATGACGGGAACTGAGGTCAGAATGACGAGACCATGAGCCAAGAAATGCGTGCAGCTCCAGAAGCTGGAAAAGACAGGGAAGTTCTCCCTAGAGCCTCCAGCCTGCCAAATCCATTTTTCCACTTCTGACCTCCAGAACCGTAAGATAATAATCTTTCCTATTTTAAGCCATACTGTTTGTAGTAATTTGTTTCAGCAGCAATAAGAAATTATAACGAAAACTCCCCCATCAGGTAAGTCACTCCCTCATCAGGTAAGTCACTTCCCCTTGCCTGGCGTGGAGGGGATGTGTGGGAGGCAAAGAGAATTCAGGAAGGACACTTTAATCGGGGTCCTTCCATATGGAGAAAAAAAATGAGCGATGGGGAGAATCAGCTCCCGTCCTCCCCATCCTGGGAGGATGGATCTAATGTTTAAACAGAGGGACACTGAGGCCCAGGATATGCGGTTACAGGCTCAAGGCCACATGGCCGGGCAAACCAGGTAAGGACTCGTGCTTGATGCTTGGTTCTGCCCTTCCCTGTGGATTCAGATACCGTCCCCCTGCAGCTGGGCTCCTCCGGGAGCAGAGCTCGGAGCAGAGGGACCCTGATTGAGGAAGAGAGGCAGGGCAACCCTTGTTGCAAGGTCACATGGGCTTGACAATGTGCTCTGAGCTTTGCACCCGGATATTGACCGTCATTATTCATCCTAACCTATTTATGCCTCTTGATGGCATGAGTCAATTCACACCATAAAGACTTTGTCTGCCAAGTGAACAGTGCATTTGTTTTCCCATTTGGCAAGAAGAGCAGGACACGGAAACCAAGTTCAACCCAGTGGCCCCGCGTGACCCTGGTGGTCACCCTCCCCCGCCTGCTCCCGGGACACACGCATTGGCCCTTGGTCTGCCTGTAGACAGAGCTCGGCTTTGCTCAGGTAATGACATCACCTCTGCTATTTTCATCTATTTGTTTATTTGATAGATATTTCATGAGTGCCTGCTACTGGTGGTGAGGACACACAGTCAGCCAAACACGTCCCTGCCTTCACAGAACTGATGGCCTCGTGGGCAGGGTCAGAACGCGAGCAGGTGCACACAGAATCGCATGTTCAGTCCCGCAGCTGCTGTGCAGGGCAGCACAGGTTCAGAAACCCATAGACCTGGGTTCAAGTCTCCCTCCAACCCGTGGTAGCTGCTGACTTTGGGTATGTGGCTGGATCCTCTTCTGCAGCAGGGGGCCGTGCACCACACTTTCGCCCATGTTGCAGGATGACCATGGCCCCTGGCCTGGCAGCCCTGCAGAAGTAGGCATGGCATGTTCAGCCCGGTGAGTTCTGCCCAGGACCACACCCCCCCCCCGCCCCAACCCTGGACAGCTCCTCCAGCCCTCTCTCCTTCTCCTAGCTAATCATCTACTGTCTTCATCACCACTTAATCCTTTCTTGGATGGGACCCTTGGAGGACCAGTTTTCGCTCTGCGGTTATTAAACGAGGTTCAATGTACAGAGTAGTTTGCACAGCAGGAAGCATTGGAGACCTTTACTTCATTGGGGGGGGGGTCATCTCCCCACCCGCTGCCCTCCCTAGAGCAGGGCTTTTCAAATTTTACTGTGCTTCAGAGTCACCTAGGATCTTGTCAAAATGCAGATTCTGATTCAGTGGGTCTGGGACGAGGCTCAAGAACCTGCATTTCTTGACAAGCTCCAGGCTGATGCTGCCCTGGTCCAGGGACCTCACTTTGAGCAGCAAAGTCCGAGGGAGGTTGGTGATGGAAATATCAAGCCGGTTGTGGGTCGTGTACTTCTTCCTCTCTGTGACCCTGGCACCTGGAACAGAGCCAGAGCACAGTAGGTGCTCAGTAAACGTTGGTAGGATGCATGGGCAGGTGGCTATTTGATGTCGGGGGTTGGCAGCTTGAATACTGTTTCCAAAGACAAAGTTCCCTGGCTGAGAGCATTCAGAGGCTCAGCTTTTGTCCTGACTCTGCCCCTCCCCTGCTGAGTAGGTCTGGAACCTTCCTTAATTTTTCTAAGCAAATTTCTTTATCTTCAAGATGCTACTGCTCATCTCTGAGGGTTGCCATGGGGATGCGAGGGGCAATGTGCTAAGCAAGCAGCTGAGGGTGTGGTACCTCTTCTTTACGTATCAGCAATTTAACTTGAGTGCCCTGCCCAACACCTAGCCTTACCCAGCCAATTCCAGATTCAGGAATCACTTTGGGAGTCACCTCCACCTGGAAGTCCACCCTGATTTCCCCAGGGCAGATCAAGCATCCTTCCTCTATGCTGCACGGTGGTTTGTTATCACCGCTGCCCAGTGACTGAGCTCCTGCAGTTCTCATATAAGCGTCTGTATCCTTACACCAAGCTCAGCACCTGGCACTTTGGGGATGCTCCCCAAATGAACAAGTAAAGGAACCAAGTCTAGGAGAGTAAAGAAGCAGAGGAAGAAATGGAGGCAATCAGGATCCCTGATGCTTTCGGGGTTCATCAAGCAACCCCCCAGAAGAAAGGAAGCAGGTAACAGCTCAGTTTTAACGCTAGGTTTAAGGGAGGGATATGTTAAAGGGATCTTCATGCTTGCTTCTGGTACCTACTCACTACCCCAAGGCAGGCCACACTAGGATATCAAAGAACTGTCGGGCAGTGGTGACTGGATTTTGGTCAAAGTGTCTTCTGTGTTGATTCAGGGAAATCCAAACTTGTCAGGCATCATAAAAGAACATGGCATCCTTTAACCCCTTCCAAACTATTAGGAAGAAAAATGTTCCTGGCAACCTCCTAGTCATCCTTCAAGACCCAACTCAAATGACCCTATCCCTCCACCCCCATACACAAGGCTCTCTTCATTTCCAGCCCCACTCAAGCCAAGCTGAGGGCCCATACTCCTGTGCTCTCCACCATACAGAAAGCCCCTGGGGAACAGACACTGGGTGTTTATCTTGAATCCGGGGCCCTTTCCTGGGGTTTGGTACACAGTAGTTGCTCCGTGAGTGTTTGAGAAATGTGTCTTTCACGTTCGACCTGCAAGGTACCAAACGGAGCCCCTTCTCTTTATGCGGCTTCTGCTGATTAGATTTAAAAGCCCCCATCCTGTTCCTCTGCCCAGATGTGCCCGCACTCTTGGCTCCTGTGGGGACAGGCCAGCCTGTCTGGAGTCGGCCCCTGGTGTCCCAAAGGAGGCCTGGGGTGGGTAGTGCCATTGATTTTTGTCTTTATGATTTAGGCTGCGATTGATTTTCTCAGGTGGAGGCTTTGCACTTAATGAAGTGAGGGCTGCTCTGCGCCATCCAGACAGTATTACGAGCAAGGACAATTACCCTTCTGGTGACAGCTTCTCTCTTTTTAAAATATACATAATGCAATGAAAATAACTCAGCCCATGAGGCGAGATGTGGTGAGAAGTGGGTGGTGACAATATAGTGGGTTGCTTGCAGTTTTCCCGCCACTGGGGGAAGACATGGTTGAAAGGATTATATTATTATTATTATTAATTATTATTTGTCTTGTAAACTTGGGAGAAATGAACAGTGTTGATTTGGAATCAAAGGATGAAATATCTAACTTAGCAAGAGATTATTTTAGACTTGTTTTCCTTTAGCTGAAGCTTAAGAGCCGGGGGGACTGAACAACTTCTCTCCTGCTCTGGGACCTGCAGTTTTCCTGGGGCCGCCCCACACCCCCTACCCCGGGCTCACCCGAGATGCCATCAGGCAGGGTTCAGCCACTCTGGCCTGTCCTTTTCTTAAATTAGACCTTCAAATTGGCATGTGATGTAAATGAATATTGTTAGAATGATTCTTTTTCCAGAAATATTGAGGAAACCAGCTCTCAGATGCCTTGACTCATATTTGATGAAGGACCCATGTCCCTTGGATGTGTTTTCTATTTGAAGTCGGTCTCTAGGCCCATTTCTCTCAAGAGGCTCAGAGAGGGACCAGTCGTCCTCTTTTGGGGGGATACTCCAGGTTTTAGAACTGAAAGTCCTGCACCTCAGGGAACTTCTGAGTCTCCGGCAGAGTGGGACAAGTTTAGTCCCCGAGACTTGGGCAGGTTCCTGAGAGAGACAGAGAGAGAGAGAGAGAGAGAGAGAGAGAGAGAGGACCAAGTGCATGTCCCTCACTGATTCAGGCAGCAGTAAGTAGCCCCCAGCCCTCGCTCTGATCTGATCTGCAAAGACGGAACAGCCAAGCACCCTTAGAATGTAAACACAAATTTTAAAGAACTCAGGTTTTACAGGACTATGTGATTCAGGGTGAAGAGAGCAAGGCAGGGGGTGTACAGCAGGGTCGTCCAAAGCTGTGGGTTTAAGCACCAAGAGCTTCACTGAAGACATCCAGATAGGCTCCGACCTCGGGCTCCGACCTCAGGCCCCAGGAGCCCCTGCAGGCGTGATCACAGGAGCTGCTGAATCTAGTTCCACATTTTCTGGAAACCAGAGGCCTTGCCCCAGGACAGCTGTCTGACCGCTGGGGCCATGTAGGACCAGGTGTCGTCTCCTCCCCCAGCCCCACTGCTTGTCATCATAAGCATCTCAAGAGACCCACCTGCGTGCAAGGGCAGCGCTTCAGACATGATCTCGCATCGCCCTGACTTAGATGCCGAGAACAGGGCCCCGCGGCACAGTCCGGAGATAGCCCCTGTCGTGTTTGTCTTATTTCTTCAGTGGCATTCATCAGGCAGCTCTGATGGACCTGGGACCCCCAGGCGTTGCAGGTGTGGCTCCTGTCCGAGCCTCGGGGCTGAGACCTGCTGGGAGAAGTGGCCAAGGGGCAGGTGTGGAGATTGCCCGGGAAGAGAGCGGGAGGGAGGGGCTGGGGCAGGAGTGGGGGCCCCGGAGCCCCCATTAGACTTTAGGGAGAGGACGAGCAGATGAGGGTACCCAGGACGAGGGGCCTCGATGGATTCGGGGGTCGGGGGGACCGGTTGAAGCCTGGTGGGAAGCAAGTGTGGAGGAAGGTGAGTTTGGAGGGGCATGTGGACATCCAAATGGCAGAGAAAGCATTTTTCTCATCCTGTTACCCACGGCACTGACAGGGTAAACATGAAAAATTAGGGTGACCAACCTCCCCAGTGTGGAATTTCTGGGAAGCAGTGGCATTTTGGGGGCTAAAACAGGAAAGTCCCAGCACACCAGGCCAAGCTGGTCACCCCAGGTATATCCTGATCATTCTCACCGTTGAGGAAACGAGGGTCAGAGAGGTCCACAGCCATCCGAACCCCACGCCTGTGTTCCTCGCAGTGTCTCCCGGCCGGGGGACCAGGTGTCACCCTGTGGCTCTCAGGACACTGGGTGGGGCTCTTGGGACTAGGCGAGGGTCTGGGTGCCCTGGGAGGCGGAGGGTGCTTCCGACTGTGCAAGAGGGTCACCAGGCCACACGCTGGTCGAGCTCTTGGCAGCTGGAGGGCTTGGCTTGTGTCTTGGCTACTCCCCATCACCCCTCTGTACATACAGTCTCACTCCTTCTCCACCGAAGGTTGAGCTATTGGCTCTGACTGCTACCGCCGTTCTTAAAATGAGCATCCCGAGGGTGGAATGGCCTTGTGGTGCAGTCGAGAGCTTCTGAGGAGACGGCACCAACTGGAGCCCTGATTGATGTTTGTTTTATGAAGTTCCGGGGAATGAGCACTCGATAAGATAATGCAACAGAATTTTTTAAAAGCATGCATTCTGCTTAAAGAGTGGGGACAAACAGACACCTTGTAAAGCAGCCTGGTGGAAGGTGCTATTATAGGAAGCCATACTGCTCTTCCTGAAGTCTGTGCTTGGTAATCACCTCATGAATTTTAAGCAGGTACTACCAGGACCTCGTTCTCAGTTCTCCACAAGAGCTTGGGGTCAGAGAGAAGGTGACCCTTCAGGAGCCATCTTCAAGGAGCAAACTTCCTGAGGAGAAGCTGGAGGCGTCCTGCACTCCCTGAGCCCCGTGGGAGGCAGGGCCCCGGGGAGGGGGTGGGTGGGGTCCTCTGGGTCCTGGTTTGAAGTGTCGGAGTCTCTGGGCCAGAGCATCACGGGGGGAGGACCCGAGGAGCAGAGGGGTTCTGGGTCCCCCTGAGGTTTCAGAGCATGTATTAAAGGTCTCTGTGACGGCCGTAACAAGTAGCACAGGCTCAGTCGTTTAAAGCAACACTCACTCACTACTGATAGTTAAGTCCAAAGTGGGTCTCACCGGGCTACAGTCACTGTGGCGGCTGGGCTGCCTTCCTTCTGGAGGCTCTGGGGACGGTCGGTTTCCCTGCGTTTTCCAGCTTCTAGAGATGCCTGCGTTCCTTGGCTTGTGGTCCTTCCTCTATCTCCGAAGCCAGGGGTGGATGGTGGCGTCTTTCTTGTGCTACCTTCCCTCTGGTTCTGCTGCTGCTGTGTCTTCCTTCCCCACTTAAGGATCCTTGTGATGACATCAAGCCCACCCACATGATGCAGGACACTCTCCGCAGCTCAAGGTCAGCTGATGAGTCATCTTAATTCCCTCTGCCTCCTTCATCCCCCTTTGCCATGAAAACCAACGCAGTCACGTGTCCTGGGGATTAGGATCCCCATGTTGAGGGGACTGTTATCCTGCCTCCCATACTTGATGGGCACATTTTGCCTTAGGACATAACTACCTTGCTTTCATTTATCTATTTTGTAGGGAAAATGGCACGGAAGGTGCCGGCATCTGGGGCCCCTGAGGTTTTGTCTTGGCAACATCGCTAACTCGGTGTTGGACCCTGGGATGAGTCTACTTGGCCTTTCTGAGCTGCAGGGTACTGTCCTTTCAACAAGAATGGGGACACTTGTCCTGACGGCTCCACAGGGAAAACAAAACAGGAAGTGGGTGTGACAAAGCATCAAAAAGTGTCAGTGCTATAAAACCAACCACGATGAGCTCTAGCACTTCTGGCATCAAGTAAGGTAGTGCGTTGTTCCCAGAGCCCAGGGTCAGCAGAAGTATGGTCACAGGTCTCTGGAACATTCTTTCCATCTGCCAGGCCCAATCCCACGCCATGGGGGGCACAGGAGGGGCTGGTGGGATGACCCTTTTGAGAAGAGCTGGCCTCCCCCCTCACTTGTGCCCTGGGGGTGGACGGCGAGATTGGTGAAGGTTTTTAGCCTTTTGGCCACGGGACACTGGCCGCATGGGGTGCCTTCTACAGATGAGGCCATCTTAGTCTCCGTCCATTGCCTTAGCAGCTTCGCTTTCGAAACTCAAATCCAGGAGATGCCATTGGATGAATTTTGACATATACACATCCCTGTGTAACTCAGACTCTTGTTAAGTTATAAAACATCACCATGACCCCAGAAAATTCCCTCCTGCCCGAACTAGTCAATCCCCTAGGTAGCCAGTGGTCAGAATTTTTTAAATCATGTATTCTGTTTGTCTGTTCTAGAACTTCATGCCACTGGAACCATGCAGTCTGTTCTCTTGTTCCAGCTTCGTCATCCACCGTCATGTCCTGAGCTGCTTCTCTGTTGTTGCACGGACCTGCAGTTCATTCCGTTTTTGCTGCTGACTAGTATCCCATAGTACGAACGTGCTACTGTTTATCTACTCTCCCGCTGATGGACTTCTGGGCTGTTTCCAGTTTTGAGTTGTTCTGTATAAAGATGCAATGAGCATATACTGTTTGTAAAAATAAAATCCTGGAGAGTGTGCTTGGTCCCCTGTGTTTTACCCACATGCTCCCTGACCCGTGAAAGGAGCCTGGCACTACCTACGGGTGTGACAGCTCGGAGGCCACTCTGTCTAAGGGGAGGCCCTTGTGCTGGGATGGCCCTGGTGTCAGCGACCCATCTGCAGGGCGGACGGGCATGTCCTCAGGGTGTCACGTTCCCACTCGGGGGCTCTGGGCACCTGTGCTGTCCTGTCTCCTTCCCTTGGCTCCAGGGCTTTGCCTGGTATTTGCTTATATATTTATGAGCCCCGGAATTGCTGCTTCCGGCAGACTATTTACTTAACAATATAACAGTAATTGTAGGATAATTGTGCTGCAATGAACGAACAGTCAGGGTCTGTGCAGTAAGTGGATAATAAAAACCAAGGTTTATGGGTTCTGCTACTGGGAAGACTTATAGCCTTAATATTGCATTATGTAACTAATCATTTTCAGTTCGGAATGGCCTGGGATTTGCAGAGACCCTCAGCCAGCTGATGGTAATCAGGGGATAGGAAGAAAGAACACGCCGCCCGGCTTCTCCCTTCCCAACTGAGATCTGTGGATTCAGATCTTCTCCTTCAAGGAGGAAGAGGGGGATGAGAAAGGACCTCACTGTACCATCCCCTCCTCCAGGCCTCTGCCTCCCCATTTATAAGATATACTAGGATATCGAGGCCCCTTTCCCATGGCAGCCCACAAAGGAGGTGGCACAAACTGGACCCTGACCTTCTCAGGCTCCACACCAAGCCCTGGGCATCTACAAGGAGCTTTGTGTCCTTAGAGAGTGTCCTGAGCTAACTTGTTTCCAGCTTGTCTCAAGGTGTCACGTCAGAGCTGGGAGGACTGGGAGACCACATGTAAAGCAGGCAGATAGGACAGCAGCAGGCCCTCCTTGCCAGGAGCTTGCTGAGGGGCCGGGCGAGGCCGGTCCATGTCCTCTGTCCTCTCTGCTCCCTGGGGCATGACCAGCTGGGTGAGCGAGCTGTCCCCAACCACATGGGTCCAAACCCAGCCAAAGAAGATGGCCAGAAGCAGCCAGCGTGGGCTCCAGACCCGCTTCATTTGCACCAAGAAAAGAGAATGGGGTGTCAGATGGCTGCTTGCCCAGGTGAGACAGGAAAGGAAAAGGCACTCCAAGTAAGATGAAGCGACCTTGGCTGTGGTGAACGAGAGTGCAGCTCCTGGGAATGATGAAGTGTCTGTGCTGGGAATCTCCATGGCCATGGGAAATGGAAAGGCTCAAAGAATATGTGTTTTTTAAATCCATTCTGTATATAATAGTTTGCATCTCTTAATCCCAGACTCCCAGTCCTTCCCTCCCCCACCCCCTCTTCCCCCTTGGCAACCACAAGTCTGTTCTCTATGTCTGTGAGTCTGTTTCTGTTTCGTAGATAAATTCATTTGTATTTGTATTTTAGATTCCACATGTAAGCGGAATTTGGTATTTGGTATTTGCCTTTCTCTTTCTGACTTACTTCACTTGGTATGATAGTCTCTAGGTCCATCCATGTTGCTGCAAATGGTATTATTTCATTCTTTTTAATGGCTGAGTAATATTCCATTGTATAAATATACCACATCTTCTTATCCATTCATCTGTTGATGGACATTTAGGTTGTTTCCATGTCTTGGCTTTTGTAAATAGTGCTGTTATGAACATAGGGGTGCATGTATCTTTTCGGATGATAGTTCTACTATATAGCACAAGGAACTATATTCAGTATCCTGTGATAAACCATAATGGAAAAGAATATGAAAAAGAATATATGTATTATAATGGAGTCACTTTGCTGTACAGCAGAAATGAAACAACATTGTAAATCAACTATACTTCAATAAAATAAAAAAAAATGTACTTTATCTCTGTCCCTCTTGCTTTCCAATATGGGGTGGCAGGCAACCCCAGACCTTCCCACTGCTCTTCCCCCGCCATGTTCCACATACCCCCTTGCTGCCCACTTGTGAGGGGAACCATAGGCCTGTCTGGATGACCAGGGGATCAAAGGCACATTTGGGGTGGCAACGTTGAGTGTCTTAGGAATCGTATCTCTGGATTTGTGGGATCTTTCTTGGGAGTTGTCTGCACAGAAAACCCAAGTCCCTGTTGTGTCTACTGTGGATAATGGTCCATCCACACCCACTGGACCCTCCTCCATTAGCAGCAGGACACAGGTGAGAGTTGGAGTCATGTGGGGCTCAGGAGACCCCACTGGAGCCAACCCAGCCAGGGTCTAACGCTCACCTTGGGTGGGAGAGGGTCAGGGAGGTGTGAGTGGACGTCTGGGGTGGTCACCGTGCTCCATTGTTTGACCTGGTTGTGGTGACTCGGAGGTGATTCATCAGCAGACGCTTTGATTTGAATACTTTCTTAAAAGCACGGGATATTCCAACACAACAGTGTAAAATTGGCCACAGTTTTTGTTTAATGGTCATACTGAATCCTGGTAAAAGTCGGGGCAATCCTGATGCACACTTAGTGGGAACATAAGTTGGCAATTTAAATTCTGAAAGTTCATATTCTTTGAGCAATTAATTCTACTTCCGGGAGTCTACCCTAAGGAAATAACAAAATTTAAGGGCAAAAATGTATGCACCAGGATGTTCATCATTGCAATATCAAATAGTTTTGAAAGTCTAAATGTCCAGCAATTAAAAAAAAGAGAGGTCTCACTATGTACCTACTATGATGACTAAAATAAAAAAGGCTGGTGATACCAAGTGTTAGTGAGGACACAGTGCAGCTGGAGCTCTAATGCATCGCTGGCGGGGAAGAAAAGTGATATAAACACTTGGGGAAAAGTTTGGCATTTTCTTATAGAGTTAGTTCTACACTTATGATTCAGCAATTATACAACTAGGTTTTACCCAAGAGAAATGACAGCATGCATTCCCAAAAGGACATGTACAAAAATGTTCATATCTGCTTTTTTTATAATAGACAAACATTGGAAATAACCCAAATGGCCACAGCAGGAGAACGGATAAGCAAAGTATAGCATATTTATACCATAGAAAACTACTCAGAGATAAATAGGGATGTATAAAGAATAGCCAACACATGAGTGGATCTTACAGGCACTAGTTGGACAAAAGAAGCTGAATACAAAAGAATACATATGCATGATCCCGTTTATAAGAAATTCTGGAACAAGTGAAACTAAGCTATGATAAAGGATAAGAATAGAAGTTGCCTTTGGAGATATGATTGGGAAGGGGCACAAGAAAACTGTTTTGGTGAGGGTACGGCTCTGTATCTTGGAAGGCGTGTGTGTTAATGGGCATATAAATTTCTCAAAATTCATGAAATGGTACGCTTTAGAGCTGTGCAATTCATAGCATGTAAATTTCACCCCTCGCCAAAACAAAGCTGTAAACACATATTGAATGATAGTTAGCAGGTTTGCTTATTACAGTGGTATGGCTTAGTGATTCTAAAACTATTTTCCCTTTATTCCAATTTTGAGCAAATGAGTACATACATCAAGGATAATGGTAGCTCAATCTCTTACTGATGGGGAAGGAATTACAATATGGGCAGGGGGAAGATTAGCATGTACCTTGTGAACGGGAATGGGGGAGTCGGGTGAATTCATTTCTGGGTGTGTGTGTGTAAATAGGTACAAAAACATATACATATAATGTATATACATATGTATATACAAACATACAGTGTATAAAAATACACATATCTCTATATATTTATGTCATATATATTTATATACATATGTTTATATTCATTCAGTCTACCTATTATCTATCTATCTGTCTATCTAATCTATCATCTATTTACTATCTCTTAGCTCTGTCCACTGAGAGAGCTTAGAAGCAATGAGACCCAGTTTCAATGATCACACTTACCCAGCATCCAGGTCTTGGTTCTTAATACCATTCTCAGTCCATAGGAACCAGAGCTCCTTGGAGAA
Organism: Balaenoptera acutorostrata; assembly: GCF_949987535.1. Lineage (NCBI taxonomy): Eukaryota > Metazoa > Chordata > Mammalia > Artiodactyla > Balaenopteridae > Balaenoptera > Balaenoptera acutorostrata. The sequence goes on along the minus strand of NC_080064.1, from coordinate 3,881,158 downwards.
AAAGCTGTTTTCAGGCCTGAGGCGAGGAAAGCACAAGACAATTCTGGAATATCTTGCGACCTCATAGAATGAGGGACTCTCAAAAGAACATCGGGGCCAGCATAAGAGGGCTGCCAAATCTGGGACAATTTGACCATCAAAATAAGTAACAATAGTAATGGATTAAAGCCCATTGAATAAAATAGAACCAATGAGCCCATACTGATATAAATAATTAAATGAATACTCAGACTGGGGAGAAAGGAACGTTCTCCTTACATTAGAATTCTACTTAATAAAGAAGAAAGGATTTAGAATATCATCCACTGGTGCCGAAAACAGTGGATGAAATTTTGATAATGATCGGGCTATTTATAGAATCGAAGAATTAAATTACTTATTCATTATGAAAGGAAAAGGGTAATTTTACAGGGGAGAGGCCTGGAGGACACAACCTTAACCAGGGGATCAGAGATCTGTCCCAGGACGGGACATCCCGTGCCTGACGGTGAGGACACAGCATTGCCCCATGCACGGATGAGAAAAAACACAGCCTGGATCTGATCCTGAGAAAGGACAAATAAACACAGATGGAGACACTTCTGAAAGTAACTGCCCTTTCCTCCCCAGAAAGGTCAAGGTCAAGGAGAAGAAAGAAATATAAGGAACTGTTTCGGGTTGAAGAAGCTAAAGAGACAGGGAAACGATGCATGGGGGTAGGTATGGGTCCTGGGGGGCAGGATGCTATGAAAGGACCCAGGTGGCCTATTGATGAAATGTGAGTACGTGCAGTGGGTTAGATGATTGTATTGTGTCAAGGTTAAATCTCCTGATTTTGATAATTGGTCTGTGGCTTCGTAATTTTTTTCCCTTACGAAAATGTAGGGGTGATGACAAAGGAAATGGTGCAAAATGCGAGAATTCGTGAATCTGGGTAAATGGTCTATGGGAGTTCCTTGTACCATCCTTGTGACTTTTCTGCAGGGATGAAATCACAACCAAATAAAAGGTTTGGACAGACAAAGCTCGACAGAGCAAATTTCTATAGGTGAGATCATCAGCTTGAGACTAATGTGCCCTGGGGACTCCCTGATCTCAGAAGAAAGAAAAACACGAGAAGGATCCAAACCAAACACCATAGCTGTCTGGCCGCGGTGTTGAGCCAAACAAAACCTGTCCAGTTGTGCCAGTCAACCCCAGGCGGCCAGCAGCTGTGGCTCTCGCCTCTGGTGAGCATCAGAGCAGTCAAGCAGGCTTTCTGGAGCAGGTGGCCTCGTAAACTGCCAAAGCACAGGATGCCTGGGGCTGCCAGCTGAGAGTGAGGAAGGCTGGCAGCCTCCTTGAGGGTACGGTCTGAGCCGTGTTCATTTCTGAGCTGTGCTCTCACACCAGCGTTTCTTTGCAATTTGCCCTCCCCCATGGTAGGAAGCAGAAAAAACCATGGCTCCGGGTGAGCCCCCCGGGCGGGCGGGGGGCTGCGCTTCGTGCTCTTTTCCCAGTATGTTAATGCACGTCTGTGGAATGGTCCCCCCAGCCACCCATGGCTGTGGGGAGCAACTACAATTGTTGTTTTGCTTTTCTTGTTTTTCTTTTAATGACTTCCTTAGATACTGGCCTGGCAACTTCGAAATGCCACCAAAAGCAGAGATTCAAGAAGCTCCTGGGAGGATGGGAGAAAAGTAAGTTTCCAAAGGAGGCAGCAGCCCAGGCAGGGGCCAGGAGACAGGATGCTCTGTCCAGCCTGCATGCTCACATAGGGTCAGGGCAGGGAAATGCTGGGGACAAAACTTTGGTGCTCTTGTCCAGCATGATAAGAGTCAGCACCACTGAAAGGAGACCAAGGAAGGCATTCCAAGACAGAGGGAGGCTGGCTGGAGACCACAGAAGGGCTCTGCCTGCCCCGCCCCTACCCTGACTCGGCATCCTCTCACCATGCCATCGGGGCTGCAGCCGTGGGAGCACCAGCTCCCAGCTTGGGTAACCAGGGGGCTGGACCTCTCGTTGTGAAGAGGGAGGGAACATGATGACCTAATGCTGGGCAGTCACTGAAGGTCTTGTGGGACGTGCATCCTGGGGCAGTGGTGGATGGAGCACAGAATCTTGTGAGGGGTCGAGATCCCAATGCTCCCCCGCCATTGATTGGGCAAGTCTGTGCTCCTGGCAGGGAGCCAGAAACATCACCCATGGTATTAGTCAGAGTGTTCAGAGAAACAGAGCCAGTAGGAGATGTGTGTGTGTGTATGTGTGTGTGTGTGTGTGTGTATATATATATATATATATATATATAGAGAGAGAGAGAGAGAGAGAGAGAGAGAGAGAGAGAGAGAGAAGGAGAGAGGAGATTTATTATATGGAGTTGTCTCATGCAATTATGGGGACTGAGAAGTTCCAAGACCTGCCGCCTGCCAGCTGGAGACCCAGGAAGACAAATGGTGTAGTTCCAGCCCAAGTCCAAAGGCCTGAGACCCAGGAGAGCTAAGGTTTCAGTCTGAATCCAAAGGCAGGAAAAAGCCAGCGTCCCAGGTCAAGGCTGTCAGGCAGGGGGAGTTCTCTCTTACCTGGAGAAGGAGAAGCCATTTTGCTCTATTCAGGCCTTCAACTGATTGGACGAGGCCCATCCCGAGCAGGGAGAGCAATCTGCTTTACTCAGTCTGCGATTCAAAGGTTAATCTCACCCAGAAACACCCTCGTAGACACAGTCAGAATAATGCTCGACCAGATATCTGGGCACCCCGTGGCCAAGTCAATTTGACACATGAACTTAACCATCACACATGTTATGTAGACTTCTCCCGGTAACTCTGCCTGTGTGTTCAGGGTTCTCAGTTTGTAGAAACCAGTCCTCAGAGAGGTGAAGAACTACCCTTCCCCCCACCACCGTCCAGGTCACAATGCCAGGAAGTGGCTGAGCTGGGATTAGAACCCAGTGTGTCTGACTCCAAATGTGCTGAAAAGGCTGCTGTTCAAGGTCCTTGGCTGGAATTGAAGGTGCCTTGGTCCAGATTCCCTGAGCTTACAGTGATGTGTTTTCCAAGCTAAACAAGTTTCCCTGCTCGCAGGTAGCCTTCTGTGTGATCTGATGCACAGCTTGGCACTGTAGGAGTTTCTATTTGCTGCTGTTAACAGATGATTTCAAACTTAGTGCCTTAAAACAATACAAATTTATCATCTTGCAGTCCTGGAGGTCAGAAGTCCAACACAGGTCTCAGAGGACTCGTGGGGAGACTCAGAGAGCAAGGAGGAAGCACTCATAGAGCAGGGAGAGCACTCGGAGATCAGGGAGGAGCATTGTGAGGGCAGGGCTGCCTGTGGTGTTAACAGTGGTCAGAGAGCTGAGCATGTTGAGGGAAACCTGAACATCCCAGCGACTGAGGGTGTCCACTAGTTGGGGGAGGGGGTGTGTGTGTCCTGGCTTTACCATCTTGTGGGATCTGCATGCAGGAACGTTCGGGAGTTTCATGGGGAAGGATCTGGGCCAGCAGCTTGGACTTTTCTGCCTGCGACGGGCATAGCTGTGGTGCAGGGGCCGGGGGACCCGTGGCTGTCAGGCTCCTTGGTGGGTGGTGGGCAGTGACCTCTGCCGGGATCTCGACTGTTCCTGCAAAGTCTGAATGTCGCAGGCACGCCTGGGCCGCTTCTTCTGAAAGCTCGGGTGGTCAAACGTTTCTCTGTACACGAGATTGAGGAGCTTAGGAGGCAGATTCTTGGTGGGCTCGAGATGGAGTTACAGTCTATAAAGAGCTGAGCCGTGGGGAGAGCTGGCTGGCTTCCAGGCAGAATCATCGGAGTCCACCTTGGTTCCACCCAGGGATCCGTTTTGGGGATTTAATGTGGATGGTGAGTCAGGTTCGGCAGAAGGACAGGGTCGCCTTCTCTGCAGCGGGAGGCTGGAGCTGCCTCCACACTTTGGGTCGACTGTGCCTGGCAGAGCCAGTCTTTTCACTGCTCAGATTTCTGTCCTCAGCTGGACAGACATGCGTCTCTTGCTTCTTTATCAGAGGGATTTTGCGGGGTTACTCCTTCAAAGCAAGGGCCGCGAGATGGATTCCGAGGATCCAGTGCACGTAAGCCCTCTCCCTCTGCCCTCGACTCACAGCATCCCTGCTGTCCGCTCTCCTTGTCCTCCTCCCCAGCCGCCCCCACCATGAGATGTTCTCCTGTGTCTCTTTGTGCGTCGGCTGATGCTCGCCTTCCCCGTCAGAGACGTTCCGCCAGCACATCCTCCCTGACGGCCGGCTCTGTGGGGAGCAGTGTGGGTGAGGGTCAGTAATGGATGCCACGGCAGGAAAAACACAGGGCTGAGTCTTGGTCCTGACCTGCCCTTGACTGTTGCGATGAGCTTGGACAAGTCTGCAGCATCTCTGGGCCTCTGTTTTGTCCGCTATGGACTGGGACCATATTAATGTCCTCTGTGGTCCTTCCAGCTTGCAGCTCCCGCAAGTTTGTATGCAGCGCCCACCCCAATGAGGACCAGCATCCTTTGTTACACAAGACAGTGGATTATTAGTCTTTTTTTCTTAGATGTCATTGTGTCTTTTGGGGTCAGGCTGCACTCAACCTGGGAAGCTCTGTCACCTGCCCTCCACCCACACCTGGCTAAAGTCTCCAGGCCACCTCCTCTGTGAAGCCTCCCTTGGTTGCCCAGCCTGCAACCTTATCCTAAGCTGTCCTGCAGTGAGGACACAGTCTGGGCTACACTGGGTTCAGGCTGAGTTTGTGAGAGGATGGATGAGTGAAAGAATAAGCAGATGAATTTAGTAAAGGATCTTGCTGATGATAACCCACTCATCCAAGCGTGATTTATTGAGCACCTACTAGGTGTCAGGCAACAATCCTGACACATTAGGGAGTAAAATAGACAAAGGTTCCTGCCCTCCTGGAGCTTACATTTAGGGGCTAGGAGACATTAGATCAATAATCTAAACCATGTAGGTGATGTAGAGGGGTAAACCCTTTAGAGTCTAGAGAAAAATAAAGCCAGTCCTTCAAACACTTAATAGAAGAGACTTGTTTCTGCCTTTAGTGATTTATGTGTGAATGTCTGTAGATTTAAAATGCTTCTCATTCTGCAAAGAGGTGATGGTCGGGGAATGGTTAGAGCAATCTGGACGACAGTTTGGAAGAGGCGGGCTTTTAACTTGGATTGAAGTAAAGGGAAGTTGCTCATTTAAGCTGAAGGTCACTGCACAATCACTAAGCTGGGTATTACCCTCCGCTCAGTAGAGCCAGACCCTTGTCCATCTCATTAAGTCCCTGACATGTCTTACAACAGAGCCAGTGCCCAGCAAATGTTGCAGGATTGCACGAGCCCTCTCCAGGGCTGTGAGAGTGGGTGGCTGTGGCCAAGCTGGGGTGAGAGGAAACCAGATTGTTCCAGAAGTTCTCTTTCTGACAGCTGCGCTAAATACCTGGTCCAAGGTTCCTCAATTTTGCTTCAGGGTTGGAATGTTCCCAAAGAGTGGTCAATTTTTTAAACCTTTTTAAAATTAGCCTGGTCACAGGCAATCGGGAACTCTGGAACATTCTGACAACTCTTAGAGTCCCTTGATTAATTGGACATTTCTAACTGCACTGTGTCTCTGTTGATCTGCAGATAGTGGAGTCTGAGAATTTAACAGGAGAGGAAAATGCAATTGGGCTAATTTATACCCGGAGAGCTGGGGAGGCGGAAGTCATTTTTTTACTACTGCAGCTAATAAAGAGCCCTGTTTCTTCAACACAGAGGAGCGTGGTACACTTTATAGAAGTGAACTGACGATTAGATAAATGAGTTTATGGGGCTGGGAGCCAATGGGGATGGGCTCAGGCAGTGGTTACTGCTCAGCTATAGGGACTGGTCTCCTTTCTTTGTTTTCACTTGGAGTTATTGGAGCCCCAGGCACACAGAGCTCTGGATGCCTCACTCCGGCAAGTCACCTGTCCTAGAGGACACTGTCACCTGGGCGGTGGCCCTGCCAGAGCACTTTAAGAAGCATCCCTCCACACGTAGATGCAGACAAAAGCCCAACTTCCCCTGCGGGTTCATTCCTCTAGCCCTGAACCCAGAGGGGACTCCTCTGAGGTCATTTCTTTGACCTTATCATGAGAACTGTTCCTACAGCCCTGAGTCTTGTGACACAACCCCCCTCCACCCAGCTCTTCCTCTCCACTCTTACCCCTTTATCGTGGATGGTGGAGCAGAGGAGCTCTTGCAGCCAGAGCCAAGGATCAGGGTCTGTACTTTCCCTCGTGGACCCGCCACTTCCCTCCCCAGAGTCCCCCAGAGCTGACATGCAGTCAGGCTCTTCTGCAGGTCTCAGCCGCCTCTGGAGAGAACATGAGCTCAGAGCGTCACAGCCTGGATTCAGACCTGGGTTCAAGCCCCTTGTTACCATGTAGGGTCACCAGATAATATACAGATCACCCAGCTAAACTGGAATCTCAGAAAAACAATGGGTAATGTTTTAGTGTAAGTATATCCCATGTGATATTTGGGTATATACTTATAGTAAAGAAAAATTATTCATCATATGTCTCAAATTCCAATTTAACTGGGCTTCTTCTATTTTAATCTGCAAAATCTACCAATGCCCCGTGACCATCCCTATGTGACCTTGGGTGGGTCTCTTAACATTTCTGTGCCTCGGTTTCCTCATCTTTTCAAGGAGGGATGATGATAACAGAGCCGCCCTTTAGGTCAGGGGAGGCAACAGGATGATTTGTGCTCACAGAGCAAGCCCTTGGCAAGTGTGAATCTGGTTACTCATTTGTGGGGTCCACACCCCTGTGACCGGCTGGTGTGGGGAGGGACTATCTTGAGCATCACAGATGCAGGCTCTGCCCCCTGCATTTTTGTTGTGACATAATGAGTCTCAAGAGGGGCCCTGCATGAAGCAGTTGGGTTGTTGGCTCCTCCACCGCAGTTTTGTGCTCTTTGGTGTGAGAGGAATGCACTGGAAGGTGACGCTTTACTGGGAAGATTACCATCGGTCCCCGTGTTGTATCAACATGGCAGGTCTGAAGACCCAATGCTTCCTAGTGCAGGAACATTCCATCTGAGCGTCCTGTGGAACCCTGGCTGCTGTCCTGAGATGCTGCAGATACTGGCCACCCCTGTGGGCTTTGGCGGCAATAGCAGCTGATCTGGCTGAGCCCTGCTGCGGAGGAAAGGGGGCAGAGGAGAGGCTCCTCCAGGGAAGCAGGTTGCTTGCTTTCCCGGCAGTAACCAAGCCCTGGGTGACCCTGCCTGTCTCCCTGCTCATCTCATGAGTGAGAACCAGGGTGTAGCTCAGATCACGGTGTGGACAGACAGGCAGCACACGGCACTTCAGAGGAGCGGGTCCTACTCAAGTGAAGTTGCGTGTCTGCACTGTCTGAGCCCCTTAGGGTGTGTGGGCAGTCCCGTCAGCTGTCTGCTGGCCAAGCAGGGTGGTTTCTGGGTTCATATCTCCAGGGATCAGAGTCAGCAGAGATCCCAGTGAATGAGCTGGGCTGGTCTCCATGGAGGGCCGATTCCATCCTCTGGGTCCCCCAGCTCCTTTGGGAACCTGATGGGAACCTGAGACTCTCCTCCCAGTTAGAAACAAAAACACACAAAGAATTTGGTCCAAAATGAAGGGTTTCTTGGATCCCTGGGCCCACCCAGGGATCATGGACCCCTTGGCATTAGTTGAGATGGGGAAGCCAACCAATGTGCCCAGAGCTAAGGAGGGGGCTGGAGTGGGTGGCATAAAACAATAAAGATTGCAAATTTTGGAAAGTCAGGACATCTGGGGGAGGGAGTGTGGCCGGGAGCAGCTGTGGTTTGCCCTCAATGGACCGGTATCCCAGGTGGTGGATAGGTCAGGACAAATTTCAGGTGCAAGGTGGACATGTGGGAAATACGGGATCCCCCAGGAGGTTGGCATGACCTGGGTGGAGGGGAGAAGCAGTGGTGGACCCAGTGGGGCTGTGGGCCGGTGGCCTGGTTTGGTGACTTCCTGGGCAGATGACAGCTACATCACGGTGAAGGCCGAGGGATTGGCAGTTCACGTCCCTGCATCAGTTTGCAAGGATGCAGGTGGATGCCCTTCGGGGCTACAGCAGCCCCCTGTCTTCTGGACAGCTACCTCTTGTTCTGTTTTCAAAATACTTGCCTCTCGCCCTGTTCTGCATTAATGAACTCCCAAGAAGTGGGACGTTGTCGCTGTCAATTGTGCCACATCCCTGGCAGAAGGAGACCCCCACCCCCACCCCACCAACAAGACTCTCCTGACTCTCAGAGGGGATCACAGTATATTAAAGGAGCTGCGGCTCATTTAGACAGAGATTTCATTTGACGTATTGCTATATTAATGTCAAGAAGTCTACCCTGGTGAGTTCTGTACAAGTCAGCCTCCAGAATCACATTACTGACAGGGAGATTGGAGTTTCAGGATTTACTGCTGAAAACATCACCTCCAAGGTTGATTTTCAACTGTAAAAATCAGAATGAAAAATTCCCCTGTAATTGTCTGATGGGAAATGTATTGTCTCCTAAGATCACCTTCATTGATTCTCTTTCGTATCTGTGTTAAATCTGAACAGCTAACCACAACCTCATCCTGTATGGAAACGTGGGGGGTGGGAAGCAGCAGGCCGTGGGGAGGCAGGGTTTGCACAGAGAAGGAAGCGGAAGAGGATGCATCCGGTGGCCCTAGACTTTTGTGTCTCTTCACATGGGACAGCGGGCAATGGCGGTTTTGCAAAAGGGGCATGCCACTGCATTATCGCTAAATGATCACAGTATTATCTCCGTGTCTGCTTTCTTTGTGTAGGGGAAATAATGCGCGAGTGAGAATAGTTAGAGACCTTGAGTGTGTAAGCAAGATCTCTGCTGGCTGCCCTCGACTTTGTCTGCATAACATTGTGTGCTGCACGCGCTTTGGGGGAAAGAAGGATGGAGTGGAGGGCAAGACCCCCGTGACGGCATCTGCAGATGACCGGTCACCTTGGAACCTGCATTGGGCACGGGACACCCTAGGGGATGTTTGCTCACATGGATCTGAAGCTCACACACCCAGCGTGTGTTTGCTGGGCTCCCACTTCAACTCTGACCCCATGCTAGGTACCTTGGAAGGTACAAAATGAGGACGCCTCTGTTTCTTCAGAGCCGTGTGCCAGCAGGATCAAGGCCAAGTTCACTAACTCATATATTGAGAGTCAGGAAGTAGGGTCCCCAGGAACCTCGCCTCCAAGTACTCACGCTCTTGTGCGTCCCCCTGCCCACTTCTCCATGAATGGTGTGACCGGCGGCCCACAGCAGAACCTTCTGAGATGGGGTTATAAAACCACTACTTCTGTCCTGGGTGCCCTCCTGCTTGCTGGCTTACTCTCTTTCTTGCAAAAAGGTCTAGGATATCTTTCTGGAGAGGGCCCGTGGAGGAGACCGTGCAGGGCAAGAGCCCCCCCACCCCAACCCTGGATGACAGCCGAAGCCGCAATGCCAGCCCTGTGAGCAAGACACCCTCATCCCTAGCTGGGGCTTTGGGTGATGCAGCCTCGCTGAGACCTCCTGAGAGGCCCAAGCCAGAGCCACCCAGCTCAGTCCCTCCCAGGTCCCCGAGGTTCAGGAACAGCATGAGGGCATAAGTGTTTGTTGTTTAAGCTAAGTTGTGGCGTGATTAGTTATATAGTCGTAGATAACGAATGCAATCAGTGCTGGGAGCTGAAGCCAAGTAGAGATGGAATCATCTGGAGTTTGGCAGGGTGGGGGGCGTCTGAGAGAGCTGCAGGTGGTGGTGGTGGAACCAGGGAGAAGAGATGATATACAGGTGGTGTGAATGGACACGAGCTGGTACCCTGAACAGAAGGAGCAGACTCCAGAGCAGGCGTGCGTTGGAGGAGAAAGGGGTTGAATGTGAACATCTATGGAGATTCCAGAACAAAATCGTGTTTGGATGCCGTGTCGGGAATCAGGTTACCTGCGTCTTTCTTTTCTCTGACCTGCGCTGTGACCTGGCATCTCTAGGGGATGATGCTGCAGCTGGGGAGGGTGGGGGCATTGGTGAGCTTCACCATGAAACAGGGGGCCCTCTTGCCCGGAAAGGCCGGCCGGCCCCCCACTTCTGCTCTGGAGCTGGTTTGCCACACCCCTCCCCCGCCCCATGAGTTTGCTTCACTCACCTCCCTCCCTCCTGAGTCACTGCCCCCCTCCTCTCACAGACACGCTCTGGTTACTGTCGTCTTGAGGAGGAAGGATGCTTTCAGGACGCATCTCTTCCAATTTTTGGCCCATTGCTTTCCCCACCCCCACCCACCCCGCGACACAAAGCCCCCTGGAAGAGTGTCCGCAGCCTCCAGTTCCACCTCCTTCCCTGTATTCAATCTCTACGGATTGATTTGGCTTCCCACATCTGCCCACCACTCTTCTGCGACTGCGATGGTCAGAGTCACCCCTGGCAGCCGCGGGGCCACGCCCACTGCATGCTTTCCCGTCCTCAGCTTCCTGGATGAGGCTCCTGACTGGCCCTTTCTAGAATGTTCTTCTCTTGGCTCTACTTCCCTGGCTCTTCCTCCTTCCTTCCTAGGATCTGATCTGGGTCACCATTCAAATAATTTCAGATGCCATTAGTGGAGGTAACCAAGGTTGGATGCATATGTTATGGGAATATTTTAGAGAAAATTAAAGCAAAGGTTGGGTGGGTGGCTCCCAGCAGTTTCAGCATCTCCAGATCAGGCAGTGACAGGACACCCTCTCTTGTTTTATGTTCCAGCAGGACCCCTGGCGGTGACCCAGTTCTGTGCACATCCCTCTGTGCCTACAGAGACAGGTGCTGCGCTAGTGATGGTCACGCCTCAGACTCCCGAGGTGAAGCGCTGCTGGAAGTGCCCCCACGGCCAGCAGCTTCCAAGCCATCCAGCCTGATCTGATTTGCTCCTTGAAGTCACACTGGGTTCCCACATGCCCCTCGCTCAGCACGGCCTTCCTCTTGGGCCTCCCCAGCTCCTGCCTTTCCCCTCTTCGTTCCAGATCATTTGTTTTCTTTCTCGAACCGATTCCTCATCGCAATGTCCTGACTACATCAGTTGAAGTCAGATCTTCCCATTTTTCAGAGACGGTCCTGCACTGGGAACTGAAGTTGTCAACCTGGCAACTTATTTTGTTACCAGTGTCCTTGTGGGAGTCCCGGGATCTCAGTGCTTCTGGAGGTAGCCCTTCCCCACACCTGGATCCGGGTTCAGGCCAGCTTCTGAATGAGGGGTCCTGTCTGCTTTCCGCCCTCCCCCCTTCCCTCCTCTCTCTCTCCTCTCTGTGTTCACTACAGCATCTCTCTCTCTTCCCCTTTCCCTGTCTCTCTCTTTTCCTTTCTCGCCCTCTTTTCTCCCTGTGTCTGTCTGTCTGTCTGTCTGTCTCTCCCCCCTCCCTCTATGTTAATCAGAGAGCTATGAATCAGGCAGATGTAAGTACAATGCCCCTCGTGTCTGCCCTCAGGCACAGAGAGGGGGGCTGACCCATCTCTCCCCATCCCACTGCAGAGCAGACCCCTGCAACTGTAGACAATCATAAAACAAGCCCGTGGTTGTTTCTGAGCCTGCCCGCACAGCATTCCATTATGACATCCTGAAAACATGGTTACTTATAAAGCAATTTGCTCCTACAGGCTGGTTTGAGATTAAAATGGTAATTATCTTGCAAATGACTGTAACTGTCTTTCATAAACTTGGCGATGTTTGAGCTGTGACTGACTGAGGCCTGCAGCATAATGGGCTTAATAAACGATATCTTCCGTGTATTGTCAGGAATGGAGCCTATGAGTTTGGATGGGACCATACTGTCATTTCAGTGAGATAGATTCCATTCTTCTCTCCAGCCGTATCTTTTTCAATAGCATGTGCTCATCATTTTTTTCTTAATAGGATATTTTTCTTTAGGATAATTTTCAAACTGCTAATCTGCTTTTATGATCTCTCATTCCCCACACCCACACCCCCAAAAGTTTTGCTTTTCCTGTTGTTACTGAGAAGAGCCCTGTCACCTTGGAGGAAGGTGGGGAAATAGCCACGCTTGCTGGAAAGGGGCCCATGATGGCAGTGTTACCAGCCAGGGTTCTTGGTCCCCTTAATCAATAGAAATTGATCAGAGGCCAGACAAGAAATTCAGGCAAGGCTTTATTGGGGCCCCTGCTGTAGCAGGGGGGAGTGAGAACAAACAACAGTTTCCCTTGCTTGCTCCCTCCCAGAAGGGGGGGCGAGCTGGTTCCTTACATGGGGTGAGGGTAGACGTGTGTACAGGGGTCAGGCTGGAGGGCTGGCTTAGGTGGTCCGCCTACCCCTTTGGTGGTGTTGAGTGCAGGGGGCATGCCTAATACCCTGCTTTTGCTCCTGGGTCTTCTGAAGTGGCTGTTGGGTTTTTGGTCTTTTTGTATCTTCTCGTCCATGATTTGCCCTAACTGCCCATGTATGCAGTTATTTTTAGTCCCTTATAGTTTCTTTGTATTTTGTTGCTGGAGGAGACGTTTGTCCAGGTGCAAGCACTACAGCCAAGGGTCCCAGGCCCCAGCTTGTCTCAGTAGCTGAGGGTTCCGGCCACCAATTCCAGCGTGCTTTAGGCAGGGAATTCCCCACACGACTTTGCGTTTCTCAGACATCAGCCAGGTGTCCTGCAATTCAGCTTGATTCTGACACTGTTGACCTGGAGGTAGTGTCCGATCCCACAGGGATCAGTCCCACAAGACTGCTCCCCACTTCAGATGCCAAACACAAGTTCAAGTTGTCACTTGTGCTTCTGACCGACTGGCAATAAACCAGAAGTTCCCACAACCCCCTCCTTGGGTTTGATTAATTTGCTAGAGTGGCTCACAGGACTTGGGAAAGCAGTTTGCTCACTAAATTACAGGTTTATTACAGAGGATATTAAAGGCTATGAATCAACAGCCAGATGGAGAGGTACATGTGGTGAGGTCCAGAGCAAAGGGGTTCCTCTGGTCCTTGTGGCATTTGGAGCCCAGCACAGTGGCACATGGGAACATTCTGGTTTTCCAGCCTGGAAGCTCTCTGAAACCCGCTCCTTTCGGGTTTTATGGAGGCTTCATTGCATACGCACGATTGGTGAAATCGTTGGACATTGGAGATTGATCTATCTCCTGCTCTTCCTCTCCCTGGAAATCAGGGGCTGTGACTGAATGTTCCAACCCTCTATTCCTGGTTGGTTCCCCTGGCAACCAGCCTGCATCCATAGATGCTTCGCAAAAGTCACCTCATTTACATACACTCGGGTGTGGTGGAAGGAGGCTTGTTATTTCTAGCAAGTCACCCATTTCACCTTAGTGGCTCTGAAGCAATTTCAGGAAGTGAGGACAAGAGACCCAATATCGTAACAAAAGATCTATTGCTCTTACCACTCAGGAAATTTCAAGGGTTTTGGGAGCTTGGAACCGTGGACAAAGACCAAATATATATGAGAAACTTATTTTGATCATCTGAATAACCAAATATATATTTCTTGTAAATCACAATATCACAGTAACTGTCTCAGTCACTGACTTGCCCAGAGCAGACATCAGGGTGACAGAACCCTGGGCCAGGGTGCTGAGTATGAGAGGTAGGGGACCCTCCTCCCCCTTTCCTACAGACAGAGGACCTCAGGAGAATAAAAGTTTTAGCTACTTTTTTTCTCCCTGCCAGATCAAAGAGTCATTCCCAACAAAAGGTTAGGAGGTGCAGGCTGCCCTGGTACCAGGTGGATTTGGTCCTCAAGCTGGAGAGGAGAGGGATGGGAGAGGTTCTTAGGACCCTGCAGGAGGCCAGGGAACCGGGCATGGAGCAGGACCGAAGGACCTCGGCCCGCTGACAGAGACTGAGGGAAGTGTGGGGCTCATGGGATTAGGGTTCGGACTCTCCTTCCAGCCTTGGCCATAGTCCAGCCAATTCTCCTGGAAGCTGCCAGGACAGAAGGGCCTGGTAGACCCAGGCATGGGACCACCATTTTCAGTGACCTCAACATACAGGTAATAGGTGTGTGGTTTCTCCTCAGCCAGGTCTCCCTCAGTCCTTGTCTGGTGAAGGGGATACACTTGGACCCAGCAGACCCAGAGCATGGTCCAGCGTGGATCCTGAGGCCTCTACCTGCACCAACCTGAGATCCCAGAGAGAGAACCTGAACTGGGCCAGCGTGTGTACATCACACGGGACATCCCTCCACCAAACGTGGTCATCGGGATGTTCCCTGAATTCAGCGTAGCTGTGGATGTGCATTCAGAATATGCTCGACCCAGGATGGGACAAGGAGACAGAGAAACTGCCGGCAAACCCAGGAAGGCAGGGATCAAAATCCTGTGAAAATTCCTCAAAAAGTTAAACATAGAATTACCACATGACCCAGCACCTCCACTTCTGGCTATGGACCCAAAAGACTGGAAAACAGGAACTCAGATGCCTGTACACCAATGTTCATAGCAGCGTCCTCCATGGTAGCTAGAAGGTGCAAATAACCCAAGTGTCCATCAGTGGATGACAGGATGAAGAAAAGGCAGCCTATCCACATGATATAATATTATTTGGCCATGAAAAGGAATAATACTTGCAGCTGACACATGGATGAACCTTGAAAACATTATGCTAAAGGAAAAAGAATACCACATACCATATGATTCATTATATGAATCATCGAGAATAGGTAAGATGTAGAGACAGAAACTGGATTGGTGGTGACCAGGGGCTGTGGGAGGAGGGGATGGGGAGTGACCACTTAATGCATAAAGGTTTTCTTTTGGGATAACGCAAGGTCTTGGTGTGAGATAGAGGTTGTACAACACAAAATGCACTAAATGCCACTGAATCGTACCTTTCAAAGTGATTCATTGTTAGTTTCAGGTTATGTGAATTTTACCTCAATTACAATGATAAAGAAATGAGTGTGTGCATTTCAGGGAGAAAGGTGCATCTCTCTTTCTGAACTGGACCAGTTCTGGGACTGGCTCACGGGCAAACGTGAACTCCTCCGTCAGGGATGCAAAAGAAGACTCTGCCCAGACTGATTCTGGAGGCTTGCACTGCAAAGGGTGAGGTTGTTTTGCACTCTTGGTGGATTGAGCTGACTGGGAGGAGAGGATGGTGTGTCAGGGGAAGAGGCTGTCCAGGCAGGCAAGGGTTTGGTCCTAAAATATCCAATCAGATTTTTAATCCCACGTCTTTGGATGTGGCAGTACAGAGCAGCCGCCTTCATTCAAAGTGCAGGACCCTGTTCATTTTGCAAAACAGAAGCCTGTTTTGGTCCAGAAGCCGAGGATCCAACCCTGAGCAGCACCTGGGGTTCTCTGGGGTTCCTGGCACCCAGTGTTGTCCTCCAGAACTTAACATTTCCAGATGCACGGACTTTGAACTTGGCTCGTTTCATGTGCTAAATTCTGAAGCAGGGAAGTTCTTCCTTTGGTGAAAGGTGTTAAATCTGCCAATGCCTTGATGTCTTTTGAATCCTTTGTGGCCCCACATCAAATAGAAGCTTTTTACATCCATGCCTGAAACATCCTTGTTCCCGTCTCCTTTCACCGAAAGGATTTCTCCTCTGTGTGATTATCACAAATCACTTCTGAATGGTGCTTTACCATTCAGCGCTTGGGCATTCATTAGAAAGGCAAACATATGCCTACCCATTTGCATGCAGTCATTTTTAAACACTAGGCGTTGTCCACGGATATTTATATATATGTATACAGTATTCACTGGCACAAACGCTGTCTCCCACTTCCATTAATGAAATTATCCTTACAGAATTATCGTCACTAAACAGTTGCCTTTCCACCACCCTGTGACTCATTGTGATTTCTGCCATTTTCCATCACAATGACTACGGGCAATTACTCTGGCTCTGTAATTCAATGCCCAGCTTCCTGCCTATGGAGAGTGTTAGAATAAGATGCAGTCTTTTTTTTTTTTTTTTTTTTTTTTTTTTATAGCTGAAAGAATGTTAATGGATGTCTATAGGTGAGCTTGAGAGAGCCAGCGCCTGGGAGAAGCAGCCCTGTGTGGATCTCTATCTGTCCCTGCAACATTTGCAATAAAAGCTTTCTCAACTTTTCTGTTGCTTGAATAGCAACTACTAAAATATTCTACTTGGGAAAATGCATTAATCAGATGCTTTCTAGAGATTTTTCAGGTTTCTCAACCCAAATGCCTGTATAAGCTCCTCGGAGGAAATGTGCAAATGCTAATGAAGCATGAATCTCTGGTTCTGCAGCCTGGCCTCAACATTCGTCCTGCTTCTGGGCTGCTCGAAGTCTTCCCCGGGAGGGGCTGTGCCAGCCTTGGGAATTGACACCAAAGCCACAGCAAGGATGAGGGCTTCTGGTTACTGTATAAAATACCCAAAGTACCTCTCTGTGAACATCCGGTGAGGCCATGAGGAGAATGACATGTGATCCCTGCTCTAAACATGGCCAGTTGGTGGCAGTTGCTCCCAGCCTTTCCTGTCCCAGCTGTTCCCCCGGTCAGCTGTGACCTTGGCAAATTTCTTAACCTTTCTGGGTTTCAACTACCTCATTTGTAGAATGAGGGTGATGATAGCACCTCTGATGACCGTAGGGTGGTTCTGAAAATTCATTGAGACAATACACAAAACATAGCTATAAATACAATGCCTAGCTTGCAGTAAGGGCTCTGCTAATGCCAGCTGCTCTTATTATTAATTCTGTTACTGGAATGTCAGCTATGGGAGGGCAGGAAGCATGCCTGTCCCATCCATTGCCACTCCCCTGGGCTTAGAATGGAGCCCTGTGCTAATCAGGCCCTCAGCTGATATTTCCTGATGAACAGAATATAGTTATTATTATCCTTGTTATTGTCATCATTCTGTTGCTCACGGTCTAATGGTGGAGTTAGAGGAGGGGCAATTGCAGGACAAACAAAGGTGGGGGCAAGGGGTGTGGGGGAAGTGAGATACTCCTGGCAGGCATCCAGGAGGGTTTGCATGGTGTGGTACTCAAGCTGGCCTTTCAGGATGCGGAGGATGTTGGTGCTCTAATAAGTTGATATTAGGAGTGCTCATTACACGCTTGCATGCTTTTAGTACTTCTCGTGCTTAAACTCATTCATGTCTCCTGATCTCCCTGCTCTGTCCATGTAGGATGCTGGTTTCACATTAAATTGGATGGAATAACAGCCAGGGGTTTGGGACAGCCAGGTGATATTTGGCCATCCTCTCCAGACACTTGCTTTTGAGCAGGGCTCTCTACAACCCTCTTAGAGAGGAGATTCATAGCCTCTGGCCACAGCCACCCCAGCCCATCCCTCTGGCTGGGATGAACCTCTGCTTCATGTTGTGTCCAAGCCTCATGACGCTTAGGGCCCCTGTTTCTTCTCACTCCACCCTTTGGGTTGCCAGATCCCTTGTTTAGAGATGTGACCTCCATGTTTTTGGAATGGGGTTCTGGCCTGAAGAGAAGCCCCACTGGAGCCAGATGCTCACTTCCAGCAAAGGTGGAAGCCTCCATGAATGCATCAGGGATGACTGGGGTGAGATGCTGCCTCAGCAGTTTGTGTAGGAATTGTGTGAGGTCCCAGGAGTCAGCAGCTTCTGTCTGAGGCCGGGGAGGCAGCCTGATCTCTCTAGGCCAGAGATAGTGTAGATCAATGGGGATGGTTGAGGACCTGGTGTAAAGTCCAAGGCAGGCACTATGGCTGGGACGGCTTTGGGGACATCATGCCCTCTTCCTGCTCACTGCACACACCACCTTGCTGGAATGGCAGGCGGTAGGCATCCCCAGGAGACCAGGTGTGGGATACAGTTTCTGGAGGGGGTGGAGGGTGGGTGAAGGGGCTGCATCAGTCTGCTACCTCCCAGGGACCCTGACCTCTCTCCAGGCTATAGCGGGAAGCATGGGCCAGCCCTGTCTGTGGACCTAGAGCAGAGATGCCCCCGGGCTGACAGGAGCTGCCGTCTCTGCCAGGTGCTGACTAGGTCCTGTGTGTTGGGGACCAATGGGATTCTGTAGGTTTCCTGAGGCTGCCTTACAAAGTATCATAGAGTCGGGGACTTAACCAACAGAAGTTATTGCTCACAGTTCTGGAGGCCAGATGTCCAAGGTCAAGGTGTCTGCAGGGCTGGTTCCTACTGAGGGAGAATCTGCCCCACGTCTCTCTCCTGGCAGGTGGTGATTTGCAGGCTTAGTGTTCTTTGACTTACAGGAGCATCACCCGAATCTCTGCTTTACATTCACATGGCATGCTCCCTGTGTGCATGTGTGTGTCCAAATTTCCTCTTTTCATAAAGACAACAGTCATATTGGATCAGGGCCATCCTAATGAGATTATCTCAGCTAATTGCATCTGAATGACCATTTTTCCAGGTGAGGTCACATATAACTGAGGTACTGGGGGTTAGGACTTCAACATATGACTATTTGAGGGACAGAATTCAACCCATCACAACAGGTAAGTCATTCTGTCACCCCTTGGGCCAGCCAGCTTTACCCCAGGAAGCAAACCCCAAAATGCTAATTTCATCTCTAATGTTTTAGATCCAATGGCATAACTCTTGTTGGCTGCTGCCTGAGGGAGAAACACAAGTTCATTCTCTCTTTTTAAAGATGTTTCCTGGGCAAGGGGCTGTGTGAGGTCTCGGGAGCCCAACAGTGGATAGGACAAGCAGGATTCTTGCTGTCGTGGAGTTTACCATTTGGAGGAGACAGACAAACAGACACAGGGAGAGTTAAACAGAAAAGCAAGATAATTACACGTTGTGTATGAACGAAAGAAACACAGAGGTGGGAAACAGAGAATGACTTGGTGCGGAGGGGGCTGCTTTAGTCAGGGCTGAGGGGGAAGGGGTGCAATGCCAGGGCAGCGATGAGGTGACCAGAGGAAAACCATCTCGGATGAGGAAGCAACCCTAGGAGGCAGATTGTGCCTGGGTCTGAGGACTTGGGGACAGAATGGAACAATTAGATCCCAGGAAAGAGGAGCAGGAGACCAGGAGGATAGGCTGGGCTAGGGCCGTTGGCGCAGAGCCTGGAGTCCCGAGTTTCCAAGTAACTCTCAGAGTGGACCACAGCCTGTGAAGCTGAGGGCACTGAGACATGGCCTCTTCCATCCACTGGGGAGGATGGGACCATGCGGGAAATGCCTTGGTGGGAAGGACACCATAGGTGACGTGCATGGCAGGCTGGTCCAGCCATCGGTTAGCTTTCATCTTCTCCCTCACCTCCACTCTCTTCCCACTTTCCAACGTGCCTCATAGGGGATGAAAGAGCCCCCAGAATGCCCTCCTGTGAGCAGAGCCCCAATCCCCATGGGGCTTGTTCTTCTCCGGGGACCCTGAACTGTCCCCATGGCCTCTGGGAAATAAGCCAAGGGGGTTGGGGCGGTGCACACTCACTCACTGGGTCCTGGGATGAAACCTCTAAGAACGCACGTGCTGAGTGTCCACCTAGACCAGGAGCAGGAGGGCTGGATCCCCGAGAACCAGGGAAAGCAGGCGACAGGGTCCTGGGGCTCCTTGTGGGAAGGAGGTGCAAGCCGGGGTGGGAGAGTCCAAGTCTTGAAGTGGGAGCCCAGGACCTTGGGAGAAACACACCCTACGGTGCTGGGGGAGGGGAGGGATTTGGTGAAAATTTGGAAAAATCTGAGGGTCCAACTGTACAGGATTGGTCAGGGGCAGGGGTCTGTGGTCCAGTGGGCACTACCAACACCCCCTTCCTGCTCCTGGGCTCCATGGGGAGGAGCTGGAGCTGCATTTCCTAGACCCCCTTCTTGCATAGTCCTGGGTTAGGTCTGCCCAGGAAAGGCATTAGGTCAAGGGGAGAAGGAACACTGCCCCCAGCAGAGCAGAGGGCAAGTGTGAGGGTCCACCCAACCCTCTGCCCTTTCCTCCTCAGCTCCGCCAATAGCCATCACGGCCCCAATCTCCTGCATTTAATCCTTCCTGTGGGAGTATCTGGAGTGGCTTCCGTGTTCCCCACCCAACCTGGGCTGATGTGGCTGGGCCATAACACCCATTTCATGGAAAATGAGGAAACCTTTAAAAATAAAGCTGCTGAAGACATACAGCCTGCAACATGTTTACACATAATATTAAGTGAAAAATATCATGAAATACTGTCTACGTTATGATTTCAAGTAAGTTAAAATGAAGCTACTTGGAGTGAAAAAAAAGAGGGTAATATATCAAAATGTTAATGATGGGATGATTGTTAATATTCGTTTCCCATGCTGTAACCTACTATTCTGTGTTTTGAAAAGTTTATTTTGTACACAATTAAAGCTTAAGTAATGGAAAAAAAACAAAACAAAACAACCCTTGTGAAACAAAAGAACTTGAATGCAAACCCCCAGCTGAGGCTCTTATTTTGACCATGTGCTTCTCACTCCCGATCCAGCCAGAATTTTCTGCCTTGAAAATAAGTAGGCGAGAGAGGGAAGTAAAGATGCTGGGAGCATATCTGCCCAAAGAAGGAGGAATCTGAGCCACCCCAGCCAAGAAGACAGGCACACTGGGGGGTGCAGCTCCCCCGGGATGCTTTTTTGAGGTTTCCCATATGGTGCTTGATATTTTGGGGAAGTGTGTGATAGGAGAGTGTGGCCAAGAAACCAAAATGGCAAGGTGACAAGGAAGACGAGGAAGATGAGACCTCAAATAGGGAGAGAAAGAGAAGTTACACCAATTCTGGGTTGTTTGGGTGTTTCCTGGGCCTCCATCATGGCCCCCACTTTTCGATCCAGGGAATCAAGGGCCGAGTTTAGGCAGAGCTGCCTGGTGTTGGAGGTGGGTAAGTCTGAGTCTAGAAGGACCTTCAGAGATGCGGCATGTCCAGTGTTCCATGCATGCAAGGTGAGCCAGGACTCCTGCAGAGGTGGGGCGTGGAGACCGCACTGCACACACCTGGGGAGTCCTGGCCTCACAGATGCGGTCGCTCTGAGCAGCGCCCCTGACAGTGGGCTGCACAGGGTCTGTGGTTTGCCATGTGAGGGTCATGGGCCTCCTTCACACTCAGTATCCTAAGCAGGATTTGCAGGTAGTTCTCTGCTGCAGGGACCATGGAGCTGTGTGCTCTCTCCTCCCCAGCGTTGAGTTGGCCGTGGGATGGGGCTGCCTCCTCTGAGTGTAACCAAAAGCGGGGTCTGGTTATTTGCCCCCAAAAGCCAATAAAGAGGCAAGGTTGGTGGAAAGGAAAGTTTGCTTTATTTTGGACTCTGGCAACCCGGGGTGGAGGGTAGCAGACTCCTGTCCAAAGGCCGACTCCCCCCACACTGACAACCCGGGGGCAAGAGCTTTTATAGGCAGGGGGAGGGGCTACATGTAGAAACAGCACAGTCAGCTCTGATGGTCATCTTGAAATTGGTCCTGTGGTCGTCTGATCAGCGTCATCTTGATTGTTTTAAGCACAGTTAGTCTTCAGTTCCAGGGTCGGTTTGTTCCCATTTCTTTGAGTCCAGTTCTCAGAATTGTGGCAGCTTATGTCATGGCTACAGCCTGGTCATCATGTAATTAACTTCTTCCACCTGGTGGGGGTTTTAGTACCTGTAAAACAGCTCACAGGATACGGCTCAGAATAAGATGTATAGCCCTTGAGGAGGAACTAAAGGTCCTTGACTTTGCTTACTGACTAAGCTATTATTGCTTTGTCCCGTTTGATTGTTTTCCTTTGCTCCTGCATTTTCTCACTTCTCTGATTAAACTTATTCTTTGACTAAAGTTTTTCCACAGACAAAACGCAGGCGGAGGACATGGTGGGGGAAGGACCATAGGGCCCTGCTCTGTTTCAAGAGGACAGCGTACACAGGTCCCCTCACATCCCTCATGGTCGTGGAGCTGGTTCTCACCCATCAGACTTGAGCAGGGACTCTGTCACTTCCAGGGCTTAGTGTTCCTGCCACCCCTCTGTTCTTCCTCAGACTGAGGGCCCTTGAGGATGCTGGAGCTGCAGACAGAAGGAGCTTGGGTCTGCCCGTCACATTGCAGGGAGGGCTGTCCACCTGACGGGACACAGCTTTGAACTTTCAAATGCAGGAGAAAGAAACTGCTGCGTGAAACCCACCTCCACATTTTAGGGCCGTGTTGCCGAAGCCTCATTACCAACTAGGGAAGCTTCTCGAATCCTCTCCTGCTTTCTGGACAAAAGTGACAAGACTTCCAGGGGCTGGGCTCCCAAGGGCATCTACAGCTGTGGAGGGATGCACGTGGCAAAGAGTGGGCTTTATTTCAAACTCTCCTCCAGAACTATCTCCGAAGGTACAACCATTTTCAGATTCAGAAGCTGACCTTGGAGAATTTGCCCTGTGAGCAGACACAAGAGACATTTATCCGACTGTACCCCATCCTTGGGGCACACGTGATTCCTTGGGATAGATGCACATGCAACATACATGTGGGTGATGCATCGAGCAATGGAAGATTCTGAAGAGGCTGAAATGCCACACTGGGGGCCCTTCCCTGCTGAGGAGAGAGTCATAGTGCTGCCATAAGTACTAAGACGGTTGAATGAAAGGGAGCCTGTTGGCTGGGGAGCTGGTCACTGTGAAGGCAGAGGGTGACAACGGGGGTCAGGCTAGTGGTGGGGGACTGGATACATGACAGCAGGCCTGCAGGACACTGTGCTGAGGGCTCACCCAGAACTCTGACCTGGGCTGATGACATGGGCCAGGCCAGGTCCCACAAAGGCCGTGAGGAGAGGGGACAGATGGGGCGCAGCTGCTGAGGGACCCCTCAGCCTTCTTGGGCCTGGCTTTTGGAAGGAGATGGGGCAGCAGGAACTTGGTGGGGGGTTCGTGGCAGGCAGCTCACTTGGGGTGACTCTAAGGAGGAAGGGTTGCTTCTCACCAAGCAGCCCATGAAATGTTTCATCCGGAATCTTAGCTGCGTGTCCTGGTGTCACTGCAGGCTCTGCCCTCTCTCCAACACTGGCCCATGTGCTGGTTTCTCCCTCCTCTCTTCCCGGCCAATCCCGTTCACTTCTCCTGGGAAACCTACTCTAGGACTCACATCCCTGGAGACAGGGGTGATGCGTGCAGATGAGGAGGAGAACACAGGGTCGGGGGAGCAGCTGTCCCCACCCCAGGGCCTCTAAGGAACCTGGCAGAGGTTTGCTGGGGTCCCTGCAGCTGGGGAGACCGTGGCCATGGCGGAGGAAGAAAGGGCAGTTGGGGTAAAATGTTGCTGAAGGGAGCCAGGAGGTACCATTTCAAACCCAGGTTTAGTCACAAACATTCTGTACACCACGTCATCCATCTGGGCCGCGGTCCCCTTTGGTGGGAAAGGCTGTTTCAGCTCTGCAGGGCACGACGGGGGCAGCAGGTGTCGGTGGCAGGGCGTGGAGGCTGTGGGCTCATGGTCCGAGTCCCTGCCCCTTCTTGCCCTGGTCGTGATGACTTGACAGAGGCCGGTTGGCAAAGCCAAGAATCATGAGTTCACAAATGACAGCTGTTTTAAGCCTCTACATCTTGGGGTGGTTTGACTTGAACTGAGTAATTTGACCACTCTGAGCCTCAGTTTCCTCTTTGATAAGACGGGGAATAGACACAGTAGCTGCCTGTAAAGATCATCATGGGGGTGAAGCAAAATCGGGGTGATGAGTGCTTAACTTGACCATGGAGGGCATGAGAGGTTCACTCCAAAGGCTACTATTGTTCTATAAAGCAGAGCACGGCACAGTTGCCGATGATTCCGAAGTGCTTGTGTTTGTTTCTGAGTGAACTCGAGCATTGAACGGAGAGTCCTGGCCAATGTGCGGATGGGGGGTGAGGTGGGGGTGATGGGGCCTCCAGACAAACTCTATTCCTCGTCCTCCGTCTTGCCCGACACAGAAAGGGAAGGACTAGTGAGCAGGGATGTCATAGCAACGTGGGTCTGAGCTTAGGCCAAGGGCAACCCCACCTGGGACGCTGTTCTTGCTGAAAGACCAGAGTTCCAGGTGGGACTCCTTGGCACCAGCCGTCAGAGATAAGGGTGCCCCCTGCACACGCCAGCCCCTCTTCGTAGCCTGCTAGCAACCTTTCGCCTGTGATACACCCATACTGTGCATCTTCCCGGAAGGTGCAAAGACCAGGAGGGCGTGAGAGGCAGACATGGGCTTGCTGTGCACCTGCAGAGGATACCCAGGTGTTGGAAACACATTTTCCAGAGCTCCTGTCAAGCCTTGGCTTCCAGAACCCTCCCCATGTCTCCTGCTTAGCCCTGCCAGACCCATCCTCAGAGCTGGGATCGTCCACAGAGCACCAGTGTGGCCAACTTTCGGGGGAAGACAGAGCGTCGGGAGGCTGTTTGAAGACAGGCTGGGCTGCAGGGAGAGATTGGTCAGGGCAGCTTGGCGGTTCCCCCTTGGTGCCGAAGAGAAGCTCATTGTGTGAGCCACAAACACGGGAGGGAGAGGACAAAAGGGAGGCCAGTCACCATGGAGAGGGGCAGCAGGATGGCAAAGCAAAGCAGAGAGGGACGAGTGCCTGGGCAAAGAGAGGCCAGGGGAGCCCAGGGACGGCACAGGCAGAGCCGGTGCCTGGGACCACAAGAGCACCTGGCCTCTGTTGGATAACGTGGGCCTCGTGTCTAGCTGGTCGGCATATGCTTCCTCTCATGGGTGGTTTTGACTCTGGCCTGTGAACCAAAGCCTGGGCCTCTGCCTCTGAGCATGGGCTGGGCTGCAGCTGCAATGAACGTCCTCATATGCGCACACACACACGTGCCTGGGTTTGCACACAGAGCTGCTCCTACAAATGTCTTGCGAGAACATCCTTTCCTTTTAAATCAATTGAATTCAGGATCTTGAAGAGATATCTGCTCTCCTATGTTCGTCACGAAGTTGTTCACAACATCTAAGGGATGGAAAAAACCTGTGTCCATCGACGGGTGAACAGGTGAGGATGTGATATATACATGCAATGGGATATTATTTAGCCTTAAAAAAGGAAGGGAGTCCTGCCATTGGCAACAACATGGGTTAACCTGGAGGACATTGATCTGAGTGAAATAAACCAGTACCTGAAGGACACACACGGCAGTATCCCTCTTATATGTGGAATCTAAAATAGACTCAGAGCAGCAGAAGGTCAAATGGCTGAGGGAGGGGAGGAGGCGATGGGGAGACGTTTTACAAAGGGTGTAATGTTTCAATTACACAAGATGAATAAGTTTTGGAGACCTGTACAACTCACACTTACAGTTAACAACACTGTACAGTACACTTAAAATTTTTTTTGAGAGGGTAGACCTTGTGCTGTGTTCTTACTGAGATAAAAAAAGCTTTGATCATAAAGTTAATTTTTAAAAAGTTATCTCTAGGATTTTGTGATGGTAGTATTGGAAAGCTTTGAAAATTTTAATTTCCTTATGATGTTTAAATCATTCTAAATCAGTAGCCACTTTTGTGCACACACACACATGTGCGAACTTACTCAGTTTCATCTGGCCTCTACTCCATATTGTAGGATTAATTCTTGTAGTATTAATACTATACTATTAATACTTGGTAACTTATCCACTTCCAGCCACTCTGGGGCCTTCCCCAGTGCAAGAAGTACCATAAGTTATAACACAAACTATGTTATGAAGTTTAGCCTTCATGTTTAGCCAACAGAAGCCACCGAACTCATGATGCTACCCTGCCCTCCTCCGGGTGGTCCCTGAAGATGCGTAACTGGGCAGTTCCTTCACTAGCGAGCTGTGACCTGGTGTGTGTTTTCCCCCACATCATGCTGGTTTCATCCAGACCAAATGCCAAGCCCCGTGTGAGCACGGCCTCTCTCTCCTTTCCCAAATAATTGTGGGGCCAGAGAAGGTTGAGTCCACATGTGCAAGAAGCCACGTGCCAATCCGTGGTCCTTGCTTGATCTGCTCTTCCGTGAAGCTGGTGTCGGTTTCCAAATCCATCCTTTGAGGACTCATGTCGCTTTGGAAATGAAACGTGCTAAGTATGATGTAGGTGCCTTGTGAAACCTGGAAGTGGTACAGAGTGTTGTGCGTTGCCGTATTTAAATGGGTTAGGCGTGGAGGTTTGACGTCTTCTAAAGGCGTTTGCAGAGAAGGGCAGGCAGGTGAGGCTGATGTGGTGAAGACCAGGAACTGGCCAGCAGAGGAGCCTCCTGGGCTCTGGTGGCCGGGATGTGGAGAGCAGATTTACTGTCCTGACTGCTTTAGAGACCACATACTGGGCCCTAACTTGGGACATTTCACATCCAGCTGGCTTGAAATGAGCTGGATGGGGGTGGGGGTTACAGAGGCAGCCCTACAGAGAGTGGTACCTCAAGGTAAGTGGTTCAAATGGTCCATCTACAGGACCCTCCTTTGCTCAGAACCACCCACTGGCTTTCTCCCAGTCCTGGGCTAGAACCAAAATTCCTTAACACCTTCTCTTGACCCGGACCACTCTCCACCTCGTCCCTACCCCCTACTCCTTCCGGGGAGGTCCTGCACCTTCTCCATTGAAGGCTACACAGTCAGACAAACCTCCCGCACCCGAGGCAGGTTTGGGGTCACACGTTACAGCTTTTCCCTGCAGAACCCCAATTGCGATGGTTTTCAAACAATTATTTTGGAAATCTGACTTGATAGGCTGACTTGATACCTCAGTGGGGAAAAGAACAATATATCATTCATTCATTCACTGGATTAATAGTGACTGAGCTTCACCTCTGCTGACAGGTGTTAGGTAACAGGCAAGATGGGGCACGGTGGGGAGATGCTCAAGGGAACAGGTACCTCAGCCATCTCAGAAGCCTGGGGGCTGGCCTGGCACAGCGTTGAGGTCAGGGAGGCTCTCTGTCCTGTCCATTTTGGATCCTGTCACACGGTGGGCACCAGGACTGATGTCCAGGGGAAGGGCAGTGGGTGTCCAGCTGCAGTCGGGCCCGGCTCCCCCTCAAGACCCCTCCCCTGCGACCTGTGGTGGCTCCGAAGTTCCCAGCCCCCCTTGCCCCTCTCTCCTTGCAGTGTCCACGCTCACGCCTGGCAGAGACCCTTTGCAGAGACACTGACGGGGGGAAGGATGCTGAGCTCTGGGGTTCATTTGAATTGCTGTGACCGATTCATTCTCTGGCGGTTCCCACAGATTAGGTGCCAATTGGCCATGCTGCAGGTGTGAATGTTGGGCAACTGTAGCAAGAGAATTTCTCTTGCTGTTTAGCTGCACAAAGGCAGGATGGCCTGAGATGGAGTCTCAAACCGTCTGGAGGGCTGCAGCAGACAGAAGCCGGGTGCCCTTCCCCCACTGCTGGGTCCCTCACCATGTGCAGGAGGAGTCATGACTTTGGCTGTGCACTGTCTCCTGCACTGGGTCACCGGCCCTTGAGAGCAGGGACCTCATGCTGTCTGTGTTCACATTGCCAGCCTCTGGCACAGGGCACAGAGCACAGCCTGTCCAGAGATTGCCAACGAAGGAGTGAGTGATTGCTGGAACCATGAAGCTGCCCCTACATGGGAGGTAACTGCTGGGTTTCCCAGCTTCCTGTGAGGGGAACGTGGTGCTAGGGCATTTCCTGGCACCTGCTCAGGGACCTCATTGGGTGCCTCCTACCAGAAGCTTCCATGCCAGGGCACAGAAGGGGCAGTGGCCTCCGCCCCACCCAGCCTGCGGTCCAAGACCTGAGTTCCCAGAGGTGAGGCAGAGTGAACGGCTCCTGGTGAGGTGCTTGCAGCATTGAAGCCGTTCAGCCGAGACCCCCAACCTGGGCTGATTCCCTCAGGGCTTGGCGATGCTGAGAGGTTTACCTAGCCTCGCTTATCTGCTGGTGTATCTTTTGGGGATGCACTTGGGGAAGTTTCCAGTGGCCATTTCTTAATTGCCACCATTGAGTTATTGTTCTGGGTTCACCCCTTTCCCTCCTTTTCCACTGTGTCAAGTCCATTATCAAATTCAGAGAAGCCAACCCAAGAGAATCATGGATGCATCTCTGAGCAAGTTAATTCCTATCTCAGGGTATGATTGTTCTCACAGAGGGAAGTAAAGGTGATGGTCCAATTAGATAATCGAATGGAGCAGTGGTTCCCAACTTGGGGAGCCCATGACTGGGGGCGTTTGGCCACGTCTGGAGACATCTTTGGTTGTCACAGCTGCTGGGGGGTGGGAGGAAGTACCAGCATCTAGTGGGTGGAGGTGGGGATGCCGCTAAACATCGTGAGGTGCACAGGACGGTTCCCCACAATGAAGAATGATTGGGTCAGAATGTCAGTAGTGCCGAGGTTGAGAAGCTGGTGTAGAGTGTTTGGTAAGCCCTGTGGTGGCTGCTAGGTACCCTTTGGGGGGTTGTCATCACTATTATTGTCTGGAGGGAGCACAGTAGACAGTCACAGCACGCCTCCATCCTAACCTCACCTCCTCTGTGATCCCGCTGTGGGGCCCGGCACAATCACATCTCCTCTCTGCAGGTTGCCCTTCTCCTGGTTTAGAATGACAGCGCCCTGGGTACCACACCTTGTTAGAAGGCTCAACTGAACTACTGGAGATAACGGACAGTTTGGCAAAGTTTGAAGCACTTTATAAACACCAGGTAGTATTTTTCTATCCTCCCCACAAAGCAGAAGAGAAGTCTCCCAGCTTGGAACTCCACCTTTCCTCATCAAAGGCAATTCCCAGCAGAAATGATATCGCTTGTGTGTGCGCATTTCCGATGAGTCCTCACATACGGCCTGCGAGTTGTGTACGTGGGGCTGGGATGGGTGAAGGGCTCTGATAAGTGGGGTTTGCATGATGCTTCCTCCTGGGCTGCATCATTACCCCACCATTGTTTTCCTACCGAAGGTTCACCATCTGCACATCAATTATGTTCCAATTCTTTTCGCTTTGAAAACTTTCCTTTATCTCATTAGAGGCTTCTTGTTTCCTGGGAGCAGGCTACCTTTAAGATGCTTTATTGTTTCTGAGATTGCTTTTTGTGTTCCTGGGAAACTCGGATTTGAGGAAGGACAGGAAGAGATGGCGACCATGGAGGTGTAGGAGTGTGGAGGCCTGGAGGCCACATGGGGGGGGGGTTGGTCACATGGGTGCAGGCACCAAAGCTCAGTGTGCAGCTGGCTGGTGGGAGTTCGGGGAGGGAGGACAGGCAGGTGGAACCCAGGTTGGAGTTTTGCAGGCGGGGTCTGATGGACGCTCAAGGGAGTGGAGTTTTGGTGGAAAGAAGTGGAAGATCCAAGGATTCAGGCTAGCCTGAGTAGAAATGAAGGCAGAGGACCAGTTCGGGGGCAACAGAAGGAGCTGGGTCTAGAGGTCAGAGTGAGATTGTTGAGATGAGAACTAGGGGACTGAAGGAACGGGGTTGGGGAAGGAGGAGGCTGTAGCCAGAGGGCAGACGTTTGTCATCATCAAAAGGGCCCCCCCAAGTCAAGGTCTGGGTGAGATCCTTGGAGGGGGTGACCGAGGTGGGGTGGGGTCCCTGGAAGGAGAGTGATTGAGGCAGAGCAGGGTCCTTGGGGGAACCAGGATTGGAGGGGGGTCCTTGGGGGAGGTGACCAAAGTGCAGTGGGGTCTCAGGGGGTGTGACTGAGGTGGGATGGAGTACTTCGGGGGTGAGCTGGGTGGAGGAGTTAGAGGGGTGGGGAGTCTCTGGGTGAGGGGTGACTGGGATGAGACTGTGGACTCTCTCAGCTTCCCAGGAGCCTCGGGGCATGGAACAGAGGTAGGTCTGGGGGCTTTGGAAACCAGAGGAGGGGGTCTTCCTTTGGAAGAACTGACCGCTCCCTGGGGAGAGCGCAGAGCCAAGGCGCCTGGGGCATCCTGGCTGTGGGGACAGCGCTACCATGGACAGAGCTCTCTGTGGCTCATGGGGCAGAGGTACCTGTCGCAGCAGAGGCTCTGATGCCTGGAGATATGACGGGCACAGTGGTGACAGCTAACAGCCCTGCGTTCACGAGGACAGGAAGCAGGTGTGCCCCGTGGGCCAAGCCTGATCCAGGGCACCGCAGAGGACACTGCCTACTCAGGCCTGGCCAGCTGTGGGCTGTGACACCATGTGCCCTCTGCTAAGAAAGGGGAGCTGCATCGGCTGCAGGATGACATCCCTGCTGCTTATGTATGGGCGTCCCCACCCTAGCCACCTCCTCCTCGGCCTCCGACCTCCATCTCCCAGCTCATCTCAGCAGACCCCTCTCGTGCATTAGGGTGTGTGGGCTGCGCTTTAGGCAGCACGCAAGGGAGAGCTCTCGTGGGTGATGGAAGTCAGGCTGACTCCGGGTGGGCAGAGGGTGAGTCAGGATGAATCTGGACACTGCTGCCCTCAGCTTCTCTTCAAAGCCCAGTGTGGTCATGGCCTCCTCTGTTGGAGGCTGCATTCTGTCTCCCCATTTCCCAGTCCCCACCCCCTGCATTGGAGATCAAGGAGGCAGGACCCCCAGAGGATGGTTTGGGGCTGAGAAGCAAGGCTCAGAGTCAGACGGACCAGAGCTGGAGGCATCTTGGCTCCTCCCCCTGGATGAACGGGTGTGGAACAGAACCAAATACCTACAAGGTTCTCATGGCCTCAGACCTGACCCCTGGGCATCCCCTGTGCCTCCCAGGGACACCAGCCCTGGAGATGAATGTGTCCCTTCAGCACAGTCTCCCTCGAGGGCCATGAGCTCTTTGGTGGTGGTCATGTCCTGGTCTTAGCAGCAGCTTGGGGTCTCGCCCAGTTCCTGGCACAGAGTAGCTTCAGTTCACAAACTGCATCACTGTCCAGGGATCCTTCCTCTTTTCTGCACTGTCAACCTTTCCAGAAAATTCTATCAACATGACTTGTGCCTTCATGTCATTCCTCTACTCATGTCCATACTTCTTTATAGGGGGAGGGGCTCTCTTTTCGACACTCAGGGAGGGTCTCAGTCCACTGTTAGAGGATAAATAAACAGGGATCAGAAAACCCATGTGTGACACAGGTAACCACTTGTCATGGATGGAACTGTTTACCCCATGATTCATTGGTTGAAGCCCTAACCCCCAGTGTGACCTCTTGTAGGGAAGTAACTAGGGTTAAATAGGTCATAAGGGTGGGTCCCTAATCCAATAGGACTGGTGTTCTTATAAGAAGGGGAAGAGACACTAGGGGGCTCTCTCTTTCTCTAGGTGCAAAGTGAAGGGGCCGAGTAAGCACATAGCCAGAAGGCAGCCGTCTGCAAGCCAGGAAGAGAGTCCTTCCCGCTAATCGACCTGATGGTGCCTTGATCTTGGACTTCCAGCCTCTGGAACTTAGACAAAAGATACCTGTGTTTAAGCCCCCCAGGCTGTGATATCCTGTTAAGGCAGCCTGAGCTCATTCTCTGCCCCAGCTGGAGAAGGTGACAGCCCACCAGAGCTCTCATCATCACCGCTCTCGTAGTCACGGGACCTCGCCGGGTTTTGTTTGGGCTCTTTTGGCAGCTTCGGTAGAGCACAAGCTCGTGGCTCCTTCCTTGGGCCCCTTGGACAGGGGTGAGCCAGGCAGGATGGGTGGAGTTCACTTCTGCTCTCTGACAGCTTTGCAGAGCAGCCCTGAGGGATGGGAGTGGTGCCAGGGGCTGGGAGAGGAGGTTGATGGCTCCCCGGCTATGCTCTGGCCACAGGCAGCCAGCTTGCGTTTCCCTCAGTAGTTTATTTTGATTTTGGCGTCTCCATCGACCACAGGTAGCTGTGAGCCCAGAGGCTCTGTGTATGCCCTGTTGAGCAGCTGAGCTCCTCTGGGGCTTACCTGCTGGATGGTATTGGTCTCACTTCACCTGCCATCTGGACTCTTTGCTGTTCAGGAAATGGCGTGTTCTGGAGATTCCGCGATGCCTGAGCAGGCCCCCAGAGGCCGTGGTATGCTCTGGAGGATGGGCACTTGTTCTGTTTCATGCATTCCTAATTAACAAATATTTATGAGTGCCTTCTAGGTACCCAGGTCCTACTCCAGATGTAGCATACATTGGTAAATCAGCCAGAGAACATCTGTGCCCATTAACTTCTGTTTTAGTTGGGAAGGGGAGTTCAGAAAATAAACAACTAGAAAAACACCTAGCGGTGACAGCTATTTTGAAGAAGATAAAACAGGTTACCGTGATGGTGGGGGTGGTAGAGAACAGGGAGGCCTCTCTGAAGAGGGGAGAACTGAATGAAGGAAGAAGTAGCCAGGTGAGGGTTGGGGGAGAGCCCTCCAGGCAGAGGGGAGACTAGTGCAAAGGCCCTGGGGTGGGAATGAGCAGGGTGTTTTGGAGGAGCCCAAAGGAGGCTTGTGTGTCTCCAGTGCAGTGAGTGAGGGGGAGAGGAGAAAATAGGGTCAAGAGAGAGACAGGGGTCGACACTGGGGGCACCGAGGGCTGGCTGTCAGGAGGTTCAGGACAGCGGGAAGCTGTAGACAGGTTCAGTCCAAGGGGTGAGATGAGCTGACTTACGTTTTCGAAGGCTCGCTGGGCTGCTGCAGGGTGGGCTCCGAAGCCAAAGTTGGACGCCAAGCCCATCCTTCTCCCCGTCCCGCCACCGGCTGGTCCAGCCTGGGGTGTCTCTCCAGGCATCTCTCCCTGACCCCTCCCCGGCCTCCTACCTGTCTCCCTGCTCCCTCTTTTGCCTCCTTAGGGTCTAGTTTTAACTTAGCAGCCAGGTAAAGCCCTTCACTCCTCATCTCAAAACCGTCTCATTCAGAGAAAAGCCAACATCTTTCCAGTCCTTCCAGGACAGACGTGATCTGTGTCCCCCCACCCCCATGAACACCCCAGCTCTTTCCCTCTTTTCCCTCCTGGCCGGCATAGCACACGTGTGTTGTTGCTGGTCTCCCAGCTCCTGGGTCAGGGTCCAGGGCAGGGGCTTCTGTTTGGCTTGCTTCTGCCCCCCTCCCCGCTTATAGACTGTTCCCAGACCACAGCGGGGGCTCAGTCAACATCGTGGGATGGACCAGCAGGCCTCCGCTGGGAGCTGTTGCCAGAGTCCTGACCGGGGATGGTGGCTTGTGTGTGTGGAGGGTAGCAGAGCAATCCAGACGGACTCCAAGACCCCCTGCAGGCCTTGCTGGCTTATCAGCCGTGGGGGCTGCCGAGGGGAAAAGATTCCTCCAGGAGGGCCCCCAGGCTTTTTGCTTGAGCCGCTGAGTACCTATGAGTGGACGCATGGTGGTGCATGTGAAGGGGACGGGGCAGGACCCGTGGGGCAGGCAGGGACTCCAGGGTTCTGCTCGGCCAGGGGAGGTTAGAAACTTCATAATCGGCGTCGAGTTGCTGTGGAAGGAGACAGCTGCACGTACCTCTGAGGCTCAGGAGGGGCATTTAGGCTGGAGTAACCGTCAGGGTGGGGGTGGGGTCAGGGACCCCAGATGCGCTGTTTGGATCAGGGCCCAGTGGGATCACATGGAAAGAATGTGTGGGCAAGCCAGGAAGGGCCTTCGGGACTGAGCCCGGAGTGCTTCAGAATTTAGGCAAAGTAGCCAGCAAGCAAAGAGTGTGTCAGACCAACGTCCTCGTATGTTACATGTGATTCTGCTCTGAGGTCTGTCTTATTCTAGCCAACTGCCCCAGGGTCCACCCTGCAGCCCGCAGCTCTGGGAATGACAGGGAGATAAAGTGGACGTGCTACGTGGGTGTCGCTCCACCCTGCTGGACAGTGGATGCTTCTGTCCACACCCCAGGGGCACACACGTGGCCGGTTATACTGTCCTCTCTCACCCACGGCCAGGATGCCTGGACCTCAAAGGGAGGTGTGGAAGCCAGGTTGTCACCTTCTGAAGATCAAATAACAAACAACAACTCAGATGTGTGTCCTGGGGTATGCAGCTCTTCTTCCCTCCTGGCTCTCTCCAGCGAGCTCTCCTGTTTCTGAGCCATGCCAGGGGCACCCTGCTCAGTGCCAGCCGGGGGTGACTCCCCAGAGGCAAGGCCAGGACAGCCTCAGCCTGTCTCCCAGGGAATGCTCAGTCAGCTCGCCCCACTCGCTGCTGTCTTTCAATTTTCTTCTTGTGAACTGATATTTTCACTGTGATTCCTCCCCAGTCCTTCTGACCTAATTCCAATTTACTTGCTGGATTTTCTTGTTTCCTCTTGAGTCTGACTCTGATACATGAGGGTGTTTTATCACCAGGCGATTTTAATCTTCATACAGAGACTTCTTGTGGTTTCCCATTTTCTGTGTTTCCTTTGAGTTTCAGCCAGCAAGTACATAATGCCCGTGAAAGGTGCCTGGATTCCAGGGGCTGTTTGTTGAATTATTCAAGGTGCTCTTTTATGAGTCCCTTTGTGTGGGTCCACGTGGCTACTTGCCAGAGGTGTGGAAGGGTGAGGGCCTACTGTGTGCTGAGTAGAGATGAGCTGGAGGGGAGAAGTTCACTGTCAGTGAGGCCAGAGAACACTCCTAGTCTAATATAGATGCAAATACCATGGTCCAGCAGGTCAACAGGTTGCTGTGAGGGAAGACTCTCAGCCAGAGCATAGGTAGCAGCAAGCTCATGGGGATGGGGAATTCTCAGTGTTGTTGGATTTGGGGTTTGGGTCATTCATTTAGCCAACAAATATATGCTGGGCGTTGTTTTCTATGCAGAGAATACAAGGAGGCAGGCACTCATCCATCCATGTACCATCCACCCCTTCATCCATATAATCATCCATTCACCCATTCACCCATCCATCCATCCACCTTCTATTTGTCCATACATCCACCATTTATTCATCCATCCGTTCACCATCTGTCCATCCATCCATCCAACCACCCCCAATCTGCCCACTCAATCATCTACCATTCACCCATCTACCATCCATCCATCTATCTATCCACCAATCCACCATCCATCTACGCATGATTCATCCATTCATCCATTCATTTATCCACCCATCCATCCATCCACCATCCATCCAGCCATCCATCCACCATCCATCCATCTGTCTGTTCATACATCCACAATTTGTTCATCCATCCACCATCTGTCCATCCATCCACAACCCATCCACTTGTCCATCCATCCATCCATCCATCTATCCACTCACCCACATATCCATCAATCTATCCATGAATACTTATGTGCTAAGCATTCTTTCAGATACCAGAGCTTTAGCAGTAACAAAAAAATCCCTCTCTGCCCTCCTTGAGCTTCAATCTTGGTGGGCAAGACAGATGAGGTTAACTTATAAGAGTACAGAGCCTGGAGTCCAAAGGACATGAGGCCTCCCCAAAATAACCAAGATAATGTTAGGCAGTAGTAACAGCTGTGAAAAGTAAAACAGAGTGATGGTACAGAGGCAGCTGAGGGGATAAGAGACCTGTTCTCTCAATAAATGGGCCACCTAGAGCCTGAGCCAGTAGGTGACTCAGTCATTACCTCCACCCAGGAGTGAAAGGTGTGTTCAGATGGGTGTGCAGGACAGGACTGGCCACAACCTACCCCTTGAGTGAGAACCAGGGCCAGGTCTTTGAGACTCAGCAGCGTTGCCTGTCACTCACAAGCAGGGGGCTGACCACCTGGTGTTTTCAGTCCATCAGGACACAGACTGAATGAATAACACCGCTGGCCGGCAGTGGGCCAGCCTGAGGGGCGGGACTAAGCCAGGCTCCCTTTTCCCTTCTGTGGCTGCACAAATCAATAAAGGATTAGACTTGGCTCTTGTCACTGCCCCTGATTGATCTCGGAATTTCAAAGGATGTTAATTTTAAGACAGGAGCGTTTGGGAACATTTCATTATATCCCATTAGGACACTGAGAGAATCGAGTATTTTAATCTGGGGTACTGAATTATTTAGGGTCCAGCATAGACAAG
Organism: Balaenoptera acutorostrata; assembly: GCF_949987535.1. NCBI lineage: Eukaryota > Metazoa > Chordata > Mammalia > Artiodactyla > Balaenopteridae > Balaenoptera > Balaenoptera acutorostrata. The sequence continues at coordinate 3,845,604 of NC_080064.1, read as the reverse complement.
CCTAATGAAATATGTTTCCTCCTTTTTTGGGGGTTCCATATCTGGCTATGGAAATTAATCATTAACAGAGAGAGAGAGAGAGAGAGAGAGAGAGAGAGAGAGAGAGAGAGAAAGAGAGAGAGAGAATGCTGTTATACTAGGGCCATTAAAGTGTTCTATGCTGATGATCTATAAAAGGAAAAACACTGATCAGACTCCAGTAGGCACACTGGAACATTCAGAACAGCATTAATTTTAATGATCTGTTCCAAAATCACAGAGCTATTAAAATAAAACTTCAAGTTTTGGGGGAGAAAGGGAAATGTATTCTAAATTATTGCTAATGAGTGGGAAATATTTAAATCAGGCTAAACTGACCTGAAAGTTTTGTCTAATGCTCTCATCGGACACAGAGTATTTTATATTTGTTTCAGGTTGTCCCCAGTTTGACCAAACTTCTGTCCTCCTGGCTAGTGTCACAAGTCTCCTTGTAATGGGACTCTTTGTCTTTACTTCTATTCACAGGTCCTTAGCAAGCAGAACCTTGGACCCAGAAGGAGGGGACGTCTAAGCTTTTACAGGCATTTAAAGGCCAATTCATTGAATGGGTCGATTCTGGCCAGAGCAGAGGGTTCATGAAGCAATGGCTGAGCACACGGTCAGAGAGACGTGGGTGGCACCAGCTCGGCGACACGGATGGGACATTGCTTCTCTTTCTCCCACAGGCCTTCAGCTGTGTGGTCAGATCAGGCAGGAGGGATGGATGCATATGGATGTGGAAAACGGTCTGGTTAGTCCTGTCATGGTGGCTTTCAAGGAGCAGAGTGTTGATGGCTGGAATCACTAGACTGTAACTAAATGGGTCAAGCATCATTTCCAGGATGGAGGAATTGGACATTGGAGGGGCATTCATCTCTCTGGTCAGTGTCAGAGTGAGCACAGCCATTATCCGCTGGTGGTAGTGAGGGACGAGTGAGGGAGGGGGAAGGGGAGGGGAACCTGGAACATCAAAGTCTGATGGATATCCATCACCAGCCAGCTGTGTGACTCGGGGCAGGTGGCTTTGCCTCTCTGAACCTTCCTTGGTTTCAACTATCTCCTCATCCTACAGGACTGAGCATAAATCCCACCTCCTTAGGGGGTGCTTCTGGGACAACCAACCTGCACAGGGGTGGACATTCATCCAATTTTTCTCTTTGGTACCACCCCCTGTGCTTCTTTCATGATACTTAGGAGTACCTGAAATCATTGTTCATTACTTAGTTTTCTTCTTCCCCACTCGAATGCAAATTCCATGTGAACAAGGATTTTGTAGTTTTTGCAAATGACCGGATCTTCAGTGTCTATAACATTACTGGGCACATAGTAGGCACCTAGTGAAGATCGTTGGAATGAATGAAGGTGTGTGAATGGACAGAAATGCACCCTCTCGCTCACTCACTAGGGTAACATGGAAAGCATCTCTATACGGCAGGAGGAGGATGTCTGAATCTTCCTGGAAATTTGGACCAAGAGTGTTTCCAGTAGGTTTACAGCACTAATAGGAATAATAATAATAATGATAGCTCATATTTATACAACACTATGTTCTTTACATTTATATTTGTATTTGTGTTCTTCTCTGGTCACCATGGCAAACCTGCAAGACTAACCTGAAAACCGCTTAAATAAAAAGCTTAACTAAGACATAGAAAAGTTAAGGGACTTAACTAAAGCCAAGGGGAGCTTGGATGGTGCAGGGGGTCCTAAATTTCAGGAGCTTCACATGTAATCCAGTCCCCTTTCTACCCCCATCCTTTATACTTTGAATTATCTGTACACTTAAAACAGACAACCTATAAATTTAGAAAATCCACTGTTTTCACTTACAACACAAAGTAGCTGTATGCGGGACTTTTTCAGGGTTTACCTCTACCTGGGCCCTTGCACACCTATGCACGTACATGCACACACACAGTATAGTTTCTCTGTGCCATGTCCTCTGTAAAGAGGTGTTCTGCACATGACCCAAGGCTTCCAGATTGGGAGCAGAAGCCACCAGGGAGCCTGGAGCCCTGAAGGGAGTCATGGCCGGTGGAGCTTAAGGTGACATGAGCTCTGTGTGTAGGACACAGTCAGCCCTGTACATGGCTGGTATGTTTCCCCCACTGTTGGCACTGGCTCTGTGCTCTGTTCCTTGTGGCCCTTTCCACGGGGATGGATGTGAAGAGCCTGGTGGCACGTGGACCACACAGCAGCTGAAACTAGTTAGTGCAAGCTATCGTAAGGTGGGCTGAGAAAATGCAGACCTGCTACCAGCAGAGCAAGCCTGGGCTCACCTGCTGCAAGGCACAAGGCCACTTAGGTGAGGACATGCCTGGAGGGACCATTCTTGATCAGCCAGCATCTAGACGATCTATCAGCTGACCATCAGTGTGTGCATGAGACCTTCTGAGCTGAACTGAGCCCTCTTCAGATCGACAGAACTTCCCAGCTGACTTGTAGACCCTGAGCCCAGTAAATGTGTTCTGTTTTAAGATGGCAGCTTCTGAGGTGGTTTGTTACATAGCATAGCTGACTGACACACACCCCTTGGTTGAATGCCCACCACAGGCTTAAATCTCAATCCTGGTATCATGGGGAAACACAGCTGCTGGTATCTGGCAGATTGTAATCTAGTGCTGGACTCAGTGTATACACAATTGAGTGTAATAAGATGCAAAACTGGGTAAGCACAGTATTTGAAGTGCAAGCCCTGGAGCTCTAGGGGAGAAAAGTAAAAATCTAAGTCAGAGAATTCGAAAGACTTTGGAGGAAATGGTAACAAAAGGACAGGATAGTCACATAGGTAGGCTGTGTGTGTGTGTGTGTGTGTGTGTGTGTGTGTGTGTGTGTGTGTCTAGAAGCATTCCTGCTGGATGAAAAAGCAAAAGCACAGGTCCCCTTCTGCAATCCTTTGAATAAAAAGTGAAATATTCTTTGGAGAGATCTTGGTCATTATTGACTGTAATTGTGACAAGATGAACCAGTCAACTACATTTCAAAGGCAGCTGTGGAGAGGGGTTAATTAAAATATGGTGGATACCACATTTGGTAATTGACATGAAGAGCTATTTGCACTAGGAAAATCTGTAATTTTCAATTAGCATGAAAGAAGGAATGGCTCAATGTCAATTCATATTATGTGATTATGATTGTGGAGGATGGGTTTAGTGGAGTTGGGGGCAGGAGGAGACCATCTCCTGCTCCATGAGATGCTGTCGGAGGACAACCACAGTCTCAGGAGCATCTGGTTCCCATGGGGACCTCCCAGCCTGTCCTGGGTAATTGTAGAACATTGTAAAGTGTGTTTCAGGTCTTGGGCGGTTATCTCTTCTTAAAGTTTCTGCTTATCCATTTACTACCGAAGTTGCTTCATTAATGGTAAGGAACTTTCTCTTAATGAAGGCCATGAGCAGCAAGAAGAGATGATACCATGGTTGGTAAAGAGGAGGCAGGGAGTCACAGGTGTTTTCTGGGGAGCACTCACATGGGATGGGAAGTTCTCAGGCAGAGACTCCCTCCCTCCATCCTTGCATCCACACTTCCCTCCCTCTCTCCTTCCTTCCTTTTTTTTTTTTTCTCCTCCCCCTCTCCCTCCCCATTCCCCTCCTCTCTCTTTCTCTCTCTCGGCCCAGAAATTGATCAGACCCAAGAGACTGATAAACTCAGGTCAACCCAAGCTGTCCAGTTAAAACTACGACATTCACGGGGTGCTAGTCTAGTGAAGTTTGTGTTGGAAAGCTCAACAAATCTTCTCCCCCAGGATCCTGGAAAGCAGGACCACTTTCTTGCTGCAGGGGGCCCTATTCCCCTTTGTGTGGGGGGCTGGGATTGGTACAAGGGCAGCTAGAGGATGTGGATGCCTTCTGGATGCAGGGGAGGAAGACCGTGTCTCTACTTTGTCTTCTGAAATGGCACATTGAGGGCCTCTGGCCAAGGTCCCCTCCTCTGGTTGATGCTGGACGGCCAGGACACAGGACTGGCTGGGGCTCCTTTCTTGGAGTCTCTACTGACCAGCTCCTCTCCGATGACCCGCCCACCGTTGCTCTGTCGTATTCTCCGAGGCATCCTTTCTGTTCTGTATCTGCAGGTCATGAGTCTAGCGACCTTCCTTATGGGAGGGTTTTAGGAGGACAGCTTACTACAGCCCCCAAGTCCTGGAAGACTTATGGAAAAAAGAAATAAATACATAGGCAAATATTGTTTTCACAAATAGACCATTGGCTTTATTCCAGAGTTTTCCCCTGAACTTCTCTTATTAGCTGGTTGGAGGTATGATAGCAAAACCAGTATTTAAGGAGGAGTTTAGACAGCTCAGGTTTACATTTTCTATGTGATGAAACTCTCCCTATGACCTCCTGACAGACTGGGAATCCAAGATTGGAGAACCCTGTCCCCTGACCTGGATAGGTGCCTTCAAGGAGCAGTGCTGTGACTTGAACCTAGCTGTGAGGACCCCGGAGCAATGATGTCCAGCTCTGTGACCCTGGACAGAGCCAAGGTCAAGAAATCCAGCCCTCGGTGCTCTGGGAATTGCTCACAGCAACCCTCCCCTCTCCCCATGTGACTTAGATGACACCCCCATGCTCCCTTGTTTACCTGGGACAAGACCTAACACAGCCCCCCATGGGCGCACTCTTTACCTGGTCAATAATTAGTTGAGCAGCTTGTTCCTACCATCAATGGGAACAAAGTGCTTGTTAACCCACCCTGGCTTCCTCTTCTCTCCTCCCTCAGGCCCACCTCTGCCTGAGCCCGCAGACAGCCCCTCTGAGAATAGGCTGGCCTTGGGGTAACCATTCTCTCATCTGATCTTCCCTCCATTTCATACCTCTTCCCCACACTTGTCCTTCTAGCCTGTAAAAGAAAAACGCTTTTGCTTAACTCTTTTAAAATTTTTTATTTATTCATTTATTTATTTTTATTGAAGTATAGTTGATTTACAATGTTGTGTTAATTTCTGCTGTACAGCAAAGTGATTCAGTTATATCAATACATATATATGTTCTTTTTAAAAAAATATTCTTTTCCATGATTGGATGGAATATAGTTGAATATAATTCCCTGTCTTGAGATGCTTGCAGACCCTATGGTCACAGGGATCTCCCTATGGTGGTAGCCCTCCAATTATAATACCCCTCCCTCAATTAGAATAGCCCCACCCCTAATTAGAATGACCCTTCCCTAATTAGAACAGCCCCTCCCCTAATTACAATAGCCCCACCCCTGCAGTGGTCCTTTTGTATCAAGTTTCTCCTAACCACTTTGGGTTTCTTTTTCCTTTACAGCCTATACTGAGGCAGGTGCAACCCCCAATGAAGGAGCAGAAACTTGCAACCCTCTTTCCCTCTTCCTCTTGCTCCTGACAATGACAGTGGCAATCGCTTCCCCAGAGCTCCAATTCCCTCACCCTGCCATTCCTCATCCTAGTCCCAGCGGGTCCCAGAAGTGCTCAGTTTTGAGTGACTGATGAAAAAAACTAAAAAACCTGGGCAATGCTCCACCTGCTGATGTCTGGGGTCTGGCATCCCTGGGGCCTACTGACGAGATGGGCATAGAAATCGAGAGGAAGCATCTAGAAATTTTACAGCAATTTGGCAGAGTCATTTCCTTTGAATCCAAAATAATTTTTTAAATTGGAGGTTGTCCCTCATATGTCTATTTTTATTTCATTTGCCTACCAATTTACATCCCTCCCCCCAGCTTTATTGAGGTGTAATTGGAAAATGAAAATTTTTGTATTTAAGATACACAACGTGATGTTTTGATATACATATACATTGTGAAATGATTGCCAAAATCAAACATAATTACCATTTTGTGTGTGTGCAGTGAGAACACCTAAGATCTGACTTACTTAAAGCATACTTTACAAGAGAATTGGTCTGCGATGGGGTGGTCATCCCCTCGGACAATTTGAGAAGCTGGGCTCTCGAGGACCTGGGGTCTGCAGCGGTTCCCAGCCTCTCAGGGTAGCACCCTCCCCCTGCACGGGACAGAGGGTTTAGTCCCCAAGGCTGAAGGCAAAACAGAGCAGAGGGACCGGCATCTCTGCCGTGCACGCCCGGCGGCTTCACAAAGATGGGAGAGTGTGCGTCGGGGGGTGAGAATGCTTGAGCCCTCCGAGGGAGAGCTGTGATACCTGGCATTTCTGGAGCACCTACTATGTGCCAGGCACTGGTTAAGGTCTCCAGGTGCCTCGGGGCCATCCTTTGAGGTACATACGATGATTGCTGCCACTTTATAGATGAGGACATGGAAGCACAGGGAAGTGCAGGAACTTGCCGGAGACGTACCAGGACAGAACCAGGGGCCAACTCAGAGCCGAAGTCTGTAGCCCAAGCACTAAAATGCCACGAGGTGTATGTGTGCACGTATGTGCATTTGCGTGTGCATGCCCACGTGTGGGAGTGTGTATGTGTGCGTGGGTGTATACACACGTCTCTGCACGTGTGTGGGTGCATGCACATATGTGCATGTGTATGTGTGCTCACACATGTGGGTGTGTACGTGGGAGAATGAAACTGGCCTCCCGCTGACATGGAGGGCTCATACCCCTCTTTCCCACACTCTCCGGGTCTCTGACTGCCCCCCTCCCCCACCAGTTCTTGGGCTTTGGTCCCAGCCCTCAGGCATGGCAAGGAAGGCTCCACTGTGATAGTGCTTGGCTCCCCTCCAAACCCGGAGGCCGAGTGGACCCGGTTCCCCTTGCTGCACCCATCCCTCCCCAGTACGGGGGCTTAGGATGCACCCTCCATACCCCAGGGGCAGGAAAAGATGAGAACTGGGGACTGACCTCGGGGTTAGGGGTGTCCCTGCAGGAGTCACCATCAGGACACTCGTCAGCTTATTGGGGCTGGTTCACTGCGACCAGTGAAGGGGAACAACCAGCTGACATGTCCACCTGTGTCCTTATTCCCACACCGTGGCCCCTGGCTAAATAAAGCTCAGAGCAAGGTGTTTCCTCCAAAGAGGCAGGACATGGTCATTGTGGCCAGATCCAATCCAGGCTGCTCCCCAGAACCCTCTGCGTGGTCATAGCCAAGCAGGTGTTGCCCACTTGCTCCCTGACGAAGGGCATCTTGGGAACCTGACCCCACCCCCAACATAGCCCCACCCCCCCACCTCTACAGGGCCTTGTCTCTGAAACATTCCCTCCTCTGCCCTGGATCTGAGTCTTCCCAGCCCAGAGGGTACATCTACCACCTACTGTCTGTCTGTCTGTCTGCCGTGAGGGAGGAGAATGGCCCCAGACCTTAGTCCAGCCTACCCCTTCCCACCCCCAATTCAGCTCAGATCCAACAAATGGCCACGGTGTTTCCTGCAAGGCAGCTTCCTGATTCTTTCCTGCTCAGGGTAGGGAAACATATTTCCTCCCAGCTGACTACAGGTGCCTGAGCCCAACAACCGCCCACGGCCAGAGGAGGCAAATTAGCTTTCCTTCCCCCATCTCAGAATCTCTTCCCTAGGGCAGCGGACTGGGCAGGCTGCAGTTTAGGTAAGCCAGTCACCCCCTCGTGTCTAATTCCTGCAGATCCATGATGTGAGCAGATGAGAGGTGAAGAGGATCAACTCCCTGAACAGACGTCGGTGAGGGTTGGGGCAGGTGGGTGAGACCACCACAGCTAGGAGGCTGCAGACCCCAAGTTCTCGGGGGCAGCGCCAGCTTTAAAAACTCTATCCTTTCTCTCCCCCCAAACATTAGCACACACTCAGAGATCCACCACTGGGTATCCAAAATCCATTTTCCTGAATCACTGATGTACTTGGGAAGCAGTGTCACAACGCTGGTCAAATCATGCTTTTGGAAACACAGTTCTGGTCGGCAAAGGTTTTGACTTCTTTCTTTTAAAGAATTGGCTTTTTATTATTTTTTATTTTATTTATTTGTCTGTGTTGGGTCTTTGTTGCTGCGCGCGGGCTTTCTCTAGTTGCGGCGAGCAGGGGCTACTCTTGGTTGCAGTGCGTGGGCTTCTCACTGCAGGGGCTTCTCTTTGTTGTGGAGCACAGGCTCTAGGTGCGCGGGCTTCGGTAGTTGTGACACGTGGGCTCAGTAGTTGTGGCTCGCCGGCTCTAGAGTGCAAGCTCAGTAGTTGTGGCACACGGGCTTCGTTGCTCTGCGGCATGTGGGATCTTCCTGGACCAGGGCTTGAACCCGTGTCCCCTGCTTTGGCAGGCAGATTCTTAACCACTGTACCACCCGGGAAGGCCCAAAGGTTTTGACTTCTGAAATCTGGGGTTCTTTTCTGATTTCAGATAGTTGCCTTTCCCCACATCCTTAGTGATGTCCAGCTGAGCCCACCGCTTCTGGAGGGTGACAGAGCTCGGGGTGAATTGTCTGTTGCCAGCAGCCCTGGGCACATCCTGGTGACCCCTGGAGAGGAGGGTAGAGTCTGGGGCTGCTGCTCACTGGGAAAGCAGAGTAGGAACACTGTGTAGGAGGCAGGGCTTTGTTGTAGGGGGGTCAGTCTGTTTGGGACAGAATGACCCCCAGCAGCTGGGGGTTCAGGAAATAGGCCTCACTTCACAGAGGGGCTGCAAGGGTGTCAGAGTGTAGGGGTCCAGCTGGGTCTCCAGGCCTGAGTGGTTCCACCCAGGAGAAGTCTGGGATTGTAAACTTGGACAGTGAGCCTGGGGCAGCCCCTACCCATGGCAGTTGTGACTGCCTACCCCTCCCCCCCCAGGATGGCCACACTCTCATCTCAGTTACAGGAGCCCAGGATTGCAGCAGAAAGAAACCAAGGGTCCCACCAAATGTCTGAGGTGGTCCCACTGGAGCACCTGCAGAGGGAGGGGGTGTCTGGCTTCTGTGCTGCGTCCGGAGCATCCCATCCAGCCACGCTCAGAACTCCAGTGGGCCTGACTTGGCCATCACCGGCAGAAGCTATGTGTGTCCCGAGCTCCAGCTTGCCAGGCAGATTGCCCGAAATCAGAGCTGCTCACAATAGATTTTTTTCTGAGAAATACTGACATTTCCTAAAATAGTGGTCTTTACTCAGTTGGCAGTAAGTTCAGGAGCTGTTAAACGTGATTTGTGCCTGCTGGGTGGCAGTTAGGGACAGAGCTCTTTGTGAACATGTGTGTGTGCCGGAGGGGGAGGTTGTTTCCTCCAGCTTCTTGGTCACAGGCCCCCCATGGGCCAGGGGACAGTGAGGGTTTCATGCTCATGCTGGCTGGAAATGCCATGTCCTCCTCCTGCAGCACTGGGGACTTAGGGCAGTACACACCGCTCTTCCAGTTTGTAGCTTATTTTAATTTCATTTTCTTTGAAAAGAAGTACTCTTCGTTCATTTATCCGCCTTTTTGGCCATAAGATACGAATCACAGATGAAAGCTGCATTGTGAAAAGAGGGGTGAAAAAAACGAATATTTCCTGTCTTTGAGGCAAAGCAGGAGAGAATGTAAAAATATCTGAAATAGCATGTAATGAAGAAATAGCTCTACTGAGAGGCTTTCTAGGCTGAAATGCATCAGCTCTGGAAATAACTAGAAAGTTCTTGGGAGAGCTTTGGGGAGGCAGATGTTCAGGAGCGGGTGTTGCTCCATCGAAATTTTACACTGAACTTTTAAAAAAAAATTGCCTCGGGAGGCTTGCAGCCTGATTTAAGTGACTGCCAAGCGTGTTGTTCTGACTGTCGCTTACCCTCCCTTTCACATCCCGTTCTCCTAGATCCCTCTGGCTGCAGAAGGACGCCAGGCACCCCAGCTGATGGTGCAGACGGAGGACCAGGAGAAGAGGGCAGTGCCGCTCCCATTACCTTGAAGCGTCTCCCTGGGAACCTGTCGCAACCGCATGAAACAGATCCCGTTCTGCAATGACGGGAGGGAATGAACTCGGGGATGAGGCACCAGACACCCCACTTTAAGAAGCCATCTCGTTAGCTGAGTGTCCTGATGATACTTCCCCGGAGCCTTCAGCAAATCTCACAGAGTCAGCGCCATTGCAGGAGATGTTGGTCCCTGTAGTGGTCTATGTGTCTTAGGAAATGGGCTCTGGGGAGCATCCGCAGGTGAGGTCATGGGAAAGACATGACAAATTGCCCAACTGATTAGGAAACTGCCTCGGAAACTTCTCTTCTTCTTCAAAGATGAAGTTTGGGGAAATGCGTTTATCCAGACCAGAGCAGCCGGCTCTGGGTGGGCACATTTTCCTTGGGGGGTTGCCGGTTTCCAAGAAGTGTTGGATTTATTGGTTAAAAATCCCCAAGTGGCCATGGCTGGGTTATTGTCCAAAGCCCTTTGGATTCGGCGCCTGAGTGTTTTCTCCGACGCCCCCAGGTCTGCAATTCTGTGGTACCAGATGGGCATCCTATGTAGAATTCAGTTCTGACTCTACCTGGAGTTCGTGTCGGATCCCACAAGTTAAAGAGCTGGGTCCCACAGCCCTGACCCCACTTTAGATGCCAGTCTTAAGTCCAGGACCACCCATACTTCTGCAAATTGAGGGTTCCCACGGCCCCCTCCTCAGGCTTGATAAGGTACTAGAATGATTTATAGAACTCAGGAACACACTTTACTTACATTTACCAGTTTGTTATAAAGGGTACAGCTCAGGAAGAGCCAAATGGAAGAGATGTGCAGAGCAAGGCGTGGGGGGAGGGCACAGAGCTTCCATGCTTGTCCTGGGGGCACCACCGCCCAGACCCTCCATGTGCCCACCAACCAGAAGCTCATCAAGTCTAGTTGGTGGAGAGTTTTTATGGAGCTAAATCCCCCTCCCCACCCTGGAGGTCAGGGGGTGGGGCTGAAAAGTCTAACCTTCCAATCACTTGGTCTTTCTGGTGACCACCCTCCCAGACATCTCATTAGCATAGACTCAGGTGTATTCTAAAGGAGCGTCTTATGAATAAGAGCAGATACTCTTGGTGTGGAGAAAAGGGAACCCTCCTACACTGTTGATGGACATGTAAATTGGTGCAGCTACTATGGAGAACAGTATGGAGGTTCCTTAAAAAACTAAAAATAGAGTTACCATATGATCCAGTAATCCCACTCCTGGGCATATATCCAGACAAAACTATAATTCAAAAAGATACATGCACCGCTATGTTCCTAACAGCACTATTCACAATAGCCAGGACATGAAAACAACCTAAATGTCCATTGACAGATGAATGGATAAAGAAGATGTGATACATATATACAATGGAATACTACTCAGCCATAAAAAGAATGAAAGAATGCCATTTGCAGCAACATGGATGGAACTAGAGATTATCATACTAAGTGAAGTAAGTCAGAAAGAGAAGACAAATACCATATGATATCACTTACATGTGGAATCTAAAATATGACACAAATGAACTTATCTACAAAACAGAAAGAAAGACATAGAGAACAGACTTGTAGTTGCCAAGGGGGAGGGGTTGTGGTGGAGAGATGGACTGGGAGTTTGGTATCAGAAGATGCAAACTATTATAGAATGGATAAACAACAAGGTCCTACTATATAGCACAGGGAAATATACTCAATATCCTGTGATAAACTAATGGAAATGAACATAAAAAAAGAATGTATATATATGTATAACTGAATCACTTTGCTGTACATCATAACTTTTCACAACATTGTAAATCCAATATACTTCAATAAAAAAGTAAATAAATGAAGGCTCAATAAAAAAAAAAAAAAAGAGCATCACCCAGGAAATCTCAAGGGTTTAGTAGCTCCATGCCAGGAATCAAATACGAAAACCAAATATATTTTTGCATTATACCACGAATCCTTTCTGGCAAAGAGAGAGCAGGGTGCAGAACAAGGGTGCGAGGCTCGTGGCTGAGGAGGGAGCCCTGTGGCTCCCATGTGGTCCCTCCAGCCATGCAGACCTCCACGTTCCTTTTCTGCCTCTGTTCCCATGTACCCTGCATCCTCTGGAGACCTCCTCCTCCTCACTTCCCATAATTCCAGCAGCACCAGCTCTGAGCCGTTTAACAGTGATGCACAGCCCATGACATGCCTCCTTCTTCTGGAAGTTGGCGAGGGGTATTATAGGAAGAAGGACTGAATGGTCAGATACATTTGGGGGTCTCTGGAGCAAACAAAATGGAGCATGACTTTGGGGCTCCTCAGAGCCCAGGGAGCTTTGTGAGCTTCCAAGAGCAGGACAGAGTGGAAGGCATTTGCCAAACCCATTTCATCGTGATTCCTGTCCTTTATGGTTGAATTGCATCCACCAAAAGACATGTTGAAGTCCTGACCCTGGTACTTGTGAATGTGACCTTATTTGGAAATACGATCTTTACAGATATAATCAAGCTAAGATGAGGTCATTAGGGTGGGTCCTAATCCACTATGACTGGTGTCTTGTAAGAAGAGGGAAGTTTTGACAGGAGAAACATGGGGAGAACTCCAGGTGATCGTGGAGGCAGAGACAGGATGCAGCTACAAGCCAAGGATGGACGGCCACCCCCTCCACCCCAAAACTGGAAGAAGGAAGGAAAGATTCTCCCAAGAGCCTCTTGAGGGGGCGTGGCCCTGCTGACATCTTACTTTTGGACTCCTAGCCTTCTGAACTGGGGTAGGATACATTTCCATAGTTTTTAAGCCGCCCAGATTGTGGTACTTTATTATGGCGGCCTGAGGAATCTTACACAATGACCAGAGCAGAATTCTTGCTTTCCTGCCTACACTCATTTGTCTCCCAGTCTTTTACCCATTGTTTGCTCAGCCCCAAAATCTCAGAGTCCACATCGTTCCCCCTTTCCTGTCATCCTCCAGCCTCCATCTCACTAGCAGGGCCTGGAGGCTCTACCGAAACACAGCGGAAGCTGCCCCTTCTCTCCAACTCCTCTGCATCTTGTTCACATCTTGTCTGAAGAGCGAACTCCCTGTCAGGCTCTCAGCTTCCCCTCCTGCCCCTGGCACACTCTCTCATCAGAGTGTGATGTGGTCCTTGGCTCCCGTTCTCCCTTCCCCTTCTGACTTATGCTCCCGCCACCCTAGCTGTCTTTCTTTCCCATATTCCATCTTAAAAGCCTAATAGTTCTACACAGATTAGAATAGAATTAGCAGGAGGTTTTCTATCATCCACTTCCAAGAGGCAATCCCTTCAGTTCTTTATACTCTTGCTTCTACCCTGACCTTGATATTTGTGAATAAATGCTTATCTGACTTTTCCTTTTTTATTTCAGTTGCTTCTCCATAGAGTCCCCACTGAGAGGATAAGGATTTTACTAAGTAAACCGCACCTGCCAAAGAACAAGAGAAAACACACGTACAGCTCCCACCCCCATGCTCCCGATAGCATAATTCATCAATGTTCAACATTTACATAATTATGTAATTATTATTCACAGCTGAGCCACAGAGTAGTTCTATGATTGCATTTCCTTTCCTGATTGACTCTTGGTTTTCCCTAGGATGAGTAACCACCAGTATTTTCCTCTGCTAGGTCTGCATGCACCTGTCACTAACATGTCCCTAAACAGTCAACCAGAGTTAAAAGGTCACTCACGTGTTGGCCCCCAATTCCAGGTAGTCTGACAGTTCCATTTTCATCTTTCTGGGCAATGTCACTCGTGGTGTCCCCTTCCTCCTCCTCCACAATGGACTCACCTCCCTTAGACCTGCCCTCACCACCCCCTTCTCTCTCATGATTCACTCCTAATTCTGATGGATCTTGTCTTCTAACAGCTTCATGAAAAAGGGGGCATGGGGGCTAAATTTTTTGAGATCCCTCAAGCCTTAAATATCTGTATTCCACCCTCACACGTGAGTCATAGTTTAGCTGGGTATAAATGTTTAGGCTGGAGATTTTCCTTCTGAACTTGGAAGATGTTCTTCCAAGCTCACATGAAATCCAACGCCATTTTGATTCCCAGTGTTTTGTCTTCTGGAGGCTTTTTGTATCATGTCTTAATCCCCAGGGTCTTGAAATGTTATTGTCATGTGTCTTGGGTGGGTCTTGTTCATTATTTTGCTGGCTACTCAATAGGCCCCATTCAGCTTAGTTACTCAAGTCCTTCCTTTCTGGAAGATGTTCTTTGCCTATATTTTTGGTGTTCCCTTTCTGGAATTTCTATCAATAAGACATTAAACCTCCCAAATTTATCCCCTAATTTTCTTCTCTCTGCCATTTTCCATCTCTTTGTATTGCTGTTCTACTTCCTAGAAAATATTCTCAACTTCATTTTCCTCTCCTATTCAAATTTTAATTTCTACTAGCATATTTTTAATTTCTGAAAACTTTTCCTTGTTCTCTGAATGTGTTCTGTTTGAAAAGGAATATTCTGCTCTTTTTTCAAGGATATGATATATTCTTTTATATCTGGGATGCCATGAATTTTTATATGTGAAGCTCTCTCTTGCTTCTTGCATTATTTCTGTCTCCTTGGAGTCCCTCACTTGTGTTTCTTTGTTTTGGTCTCTTGAGTTTTATGTTGAAGGCTTTCCTAAAATAGTTGTGTTGTTATATTTCAGAGTGAGGTGCAAAAAAAAAATAAAAAAGGAAATGAAGAGACCCCACACCTCCCTGGAAGATCAGCATGCGTGGAGGGGCCGTTTCTGGTGGGGTCCCTGTGCACTGATAAGGTATGTAGTATTGGTGGGCCTGGAAGCCTTCCTGGGAATGTATCTGATGTCTGGGGGCTGTGGCTTGAGCTCCAGCATTCAGGGAGCAGAGACGGGGATGATATGGCCCTTCCTGTTCAGCATGCACACTTTTACTATTTTTAGTTCAGTGTTTTATCCTTGTTCTCAGGTATTCAGACCTCTCCAGACCCGGATCTCCATTTTCAGCTGGGCTGGGAGAAGGGCTGTCCCTTGACTGCATTGGGATTAGGGGAGTCTTGGGGTTGAACTGCTCCTGTGCAAACCCATACCCCTATTTTCAGCTCTATTTTCTATTTTCATGTCTCCCTTAGAATCACCTGGTACACACAAGCCTGGAGCTTTTCTGAGGGTCTTTGATACAAATTGGTTCACCTTCTTCCCCTGCAGGCTTAGATTTCAGCTTTCTTAGTCGGCTAAATCCATTACCATTTGATCATCTGCTCTTCTGCTTCCAAAATGTTGTCAACTCATTTCTCTGTCTATCCTCACTGGATTTCATTGTCCTTGTGTGTCTGCGCTTCTTTTATTCCTTTATTGATATCTTGGTGGGGTTTTGAGAGGAAGCAGAGATAAATACATATGTTCAAGCCATCACACTTGGCTGGGATCACTGCACTGGCTTTCTGTCATTTTTTGTACAAATTCTGTTTGACTTCCGGATCCTGTTGCAGGCAGTCTCCTCAGCCTGCAACTCTCATACCCTCACTCTTCACATATCTATCTTTTTTCCACCCTTCAGCTCAACTATGACACTGTTGGAGGAGCCCACAAACCTTCCCTTTTAAAAAGGTGGCTCTTAAGAGTTCAGCATCCAGGATAACAATGTGAAGAGTCCCATGTACCTGCTCTTCTGTGGAACAAGCAGAACTGGTGAAAACGGAAAACAAGGAAACAACCATTTAAGATCTTTGGAAATTGTCCTAAGGGCACACAGCGAATGAAAAAAAAATTTGTTCAAGAAAATCTACTTAAACTTGGTAAGAACAATGACTCTGCAGCACTCAGACCATGATCCACTCCCTCCTCTTCTCTCTCCACTGTGTTGGGGTGGCCAAGAGGATGGGGCTTCCTCTGCCCTCCCTGTCAAGGTATGAGGCACCTCACCAGGAGGAACAGGCTGCCAGGGTTTCTTGTTCCCTCCAACTCAAGCTTGAAGAGGCTAAGTTCCTAGTGAGGGACACAGAGACGTCAGGAATTTCCTCCTCCACAAGCCCCCCACTCATAGGTGGAGACCCTACTCCAGGTGTGGCCGAGAGTGACGGGGCCTTGATTGTCCTCACCCAGCTTGTTCATAGGGTGCAGGGTCTACAGCTGGGGAGGCAAACCTGGAAAATCAGAGGTTCCCATAAGCAACAAAAAGAGAAATAGATTGGTTGGAAATCATCAAAACTGAAAACCTGTGCTTTAAGAACACCATCTAGAAAGTGAAAAAATATCACAAGAATAGGAGAAAATTTTGTAAATCATATTTCTGATAAAGGACTTGTAATTAGAATACAGAAAGGACTCTTACAACTCAGTAATAAAAGAACAACCCAGTTAAAAATGGGTAAAGGATCTGAACAGACATTTATCCAAAGAAGACACACAAATGGCCTATAAGCATGTGAGAAGATGCTCAACATCATTAGCCATTAAGGAAATGCAAATCAAAACCATAATGAGAGAGTGACATGGACTTATATATACTACCAAATGTAAAATAGATAGCTAGTTGGAAGCAGCCGCATAGCACAGGGAGATCAGCTTAGTGCTTTGTGACCACCTAGAGGGGTGGGATAGGGAGGGTGGGAGGGAGAAGCAAGAGGGAGGAGATATGGGGATATATATAAATGTATAGCTGATTCACTATGTTATAAAGCAGAAACTAACACACCATTGTAAAGCAATTATACTCCAATAAAGATGTTAAAAACAAAACAACCACAATGAGAATGACTCCACACCCAGTAGGATGGCTAGAAACAAAAAGACAGACAAGTGAGGAGGATGTGGAGAAATTTTAACCCTCATGCACTGCTGGTGGAAATGTAAAATGCAGCTAAAATGGTGTAGAACTGGCAGTTTCTCAAATGCTTAGAGTTTCCATATGATCCAGCAATGCTACTCCTGTGTGTATACCCACGAGAAATGAAACCATATGTCCACATACAATCTTGTACATGAATGTTTGTAGTGTCATTGTTCATAATAACCAAAAAATGGAAACATCCCAATGCCCGTCAACTGATTAGAGGATATATAAAATGTGCTACATCCATACAATGGAATATTATTTAACAATAAAAAGAAATTAAGTATCGACACACGCTACAACATGGATGAACCATGAAAACATGCTAAGTGAAAGAAGCCAGTCACAAAAGGTCATATATTATTCCATTTGCACAGAATGCTCAGAAAAGGGAAATCCACAGAGACAGAAATTAGATTGGTGGTTGCCAGGAGCTGGTGGATGGGTTAGGGGGAAATAAGGAGTGATTGCTAATGGATATGGAGTGATTTTTGAGGTGATGAAAATGTTCTAAAATTGATGATGGTGATGGCTGCCCAACTCTGTGAATATACTAAAAAAATCATAGAATTGCACAGTTTAAATTGGTGAATTGTAGATGTATGAATTATATCTTAACAAAGTTGTTATCCACTTTCATGAAGGTATTTCTGTTTGAGCCCGTGCTTTTTCTGTGATGGCACTTTTTGCTACAGGGACTTTCTGTGCTGTCTCTGCCCACTTTGGTCTAGAGTCTAGACTGGCAACTTCCTGGAGGTAGCTTTGTCTGTGAAGATGCCTGTCACATCCACACTGCCTAGTACAGCGTGGGTCTAACAAGTATTCCTTGAATGAAGACCTACATCCCTTTTCTGCAGACTATCCCCATGGAAACAGCGTTCCATGTAGTGCTCTTTGGAAAGCCCTTCAGTAGAGCAGTGGTTCTTAAGCAGGTGACTTTTTCCCTCCCCTCAGGGACACTTGGCAGTGTTTGGAGATATGATTGTCTAGACTCAGGGGCAGGTACTGGTGACATCCAGTGGGTGGAGGCCAGGGATGCTGCAAAACATCCTACAAGGCACAGGACAGACACACAACAAAGACTCATCAGGCCCCAAAGATCAGCAGTGCTCCTCTTGAGAACCCCTGCAGCAGAGTATAAAGATTAACAGGATTTCCAAAGCCGCGTGGTATGAACCGAATTATGCCCCCCCTCCCAAATTCATAGGTTGAAGTCTTAATTCCCATAACTTCAGAATGTGATTGTATTGGTGATGGGGTCTTTAAAGAGGTAATTACGGTAAAATGAAGTTACATGAGTAGGTCCTAATCCAATAAGACTGGTGCCTTTATAAGAAGAGGAGATTAGGGGCACAGACGCATGCAGAGGGATGACTACATGAGGACACTGGGAGAAGACAGCCATCTACGTGTCAAGGAGAGAGGCCTTAGGAGAAACCAACCCTGCCAACACCTTGATCTCAGACTTTCAGTCTCCAGGACTGGGAGAAAATAAATTTCTGTTGTTTAAGCCCCGTGGTACTTGGTACTTGGTTATGGTGGTCCTTCCTGTGGTCTGTGGTACTCGGTTATGGTTGTCCTTCCTGACAAATAAAGCATGGACGTTTCTGCTATTTCCTGTAGGCCAGTGGCTTTCAACTTGGAGGGGGGGGGCATCTAAAAAATCCTAACATTCTCCCAGACCAGTGAAATCAGTCAGGTCCCAGGTAAGCCAGTGTTGGGAACCATTGCCGTAGATCAAGATTGCGTTATTGGATTGTGCTTCCTCATGAATTGGTACATAGAGACAGGTCTGATGGGCCAACTGCCCTGCTTCCCATTTCTGGGGTGAGAGGAGGGAAACGTGTGAACGGTAATAGTAATAAACTTGTAGCTGAGTTCCTGGGAACCTTGACCTCCCCTTTGGGAAGCTGCTTTGGAAAATGTGTGTGGACCCTGCGCCTTTCACTCTGGTGCCATGGCTACACCCCCCTGGGTCTCCTGGCACAAGCTGAGCCCAGGCAAAAAGTCTGGGCTGCCTGTCGTATTTAGATCGAGGTGAGCAGCAGAAGAACCGGATCCCCAGCCACACCGGCCACGCCTGACCCTACCGGAGCCCTCCTCCCACAGCCTGTGCCAGACAGGGAGTGGATTTCATTGATTTATATGGTCCTCCAGGCACTCTTCTTTCCTAAAATGTCGAGGAGAACTAATTAACCTGCAGTAATTAGAGACAGGCTTAGACTTCCTTTTTGTGTGCTGAAACTACTAATGGCCATTGTGAAGATGTTTTGAGTCACTCTGATGGCTCTGACCCTCTCAGGCATATCCTAACTCCTCCCTAAAGTCTGGGGCATTTCAGTCACGTGTTGGTGTAACCAACTGTCCCTTTCAAGGAGGGGGAGCCCATGTCGTGGGTCTTTGGGAGCCATCTGTCCAGCAGGTGTCAGGCGTATGCTGCAAGGCTGGTCGCCCACTGTTATGGGCTGAATTGTGTACCCTCAAACATTCGTATGTTGAAGTCCTACCTCCCAGGACCTCAGAACGTGACTGTGTAACAGAGAAGAACAAACCTGACTCCGTATCAGATCTATTCCCTTAGCTCTAACACTTGTGCTCTGTTGCCTGTGCTGAGTTATGCTGGCTCTGCAACTTTTGTAAAAGAATATTGCCTATAGCCTGAAATATACAGGATATCTCATTCTCAAGGCCCTGACCTTTAAAGATATAACACATTTCCATGTATGTAGAGTTAAAAAGTTGCAACAGAGAATAACATTTGTCTTGTTGGAGGTTTGTTTGTTTTTTTAAAAGTATTTGTTTATTTATTTATTTATGGCTGTGTTGGGTCTTCGTTTCTGTGCGAGGGCTTTCTCTAGTTGTGGCAAGCGGGAGCCACTCTTCATCGCGGTGTGCGGGCCTTTCACTATCGCGGCCTCTCTTGTTGCGGAGCACAGGCTCCAGATGCGCAGGCTCAGTAGTTGTGGCTCACGGGCCCAGCCGCTCCACGGCACGTGGGATCCTCCCAGACCAGGGCTCAGACCCGTGTCCCCTGCATTAGCAGGCAGATTCTCAACCACTGCGCCACCAGGGAAGCCCTTGTTGGAGGTTTATAGGAACATCCTGACCTGACCTATGTGGATAGCTACAAGAACAAAGGATTCTTACACCAAGAAGTTTGTAATAACCAGCCACACTGCCTCCCCTTTTAGTATAAAAGAAGTCTGAATTCTAATTTGGAAAAGATGGGTCTTTGGGACACTAGTCCACCATCTTCTCAGTCTGCTGGCTTTCTGAAAAAAGTCACTATTCCTTGCCGCAACAATTCGTCTCTCAATTCATTGACCTGTCGTGAGGTGAGCAGTACTAGCTTGGACTTGGTAACAACCGTACTTGGAGATGGGGTCTTAATTACCTCTTTAGGAAGTAATTAAGGTAAAATTAGGTCATTAGAGTGGGTTGTAATCCGATCTGACTGGTGTCCTTATAAGAAGAGAAGATTAGGACATAGACACACGCAGAGGGAGGACCACATGAGGACACAGGGAGAAGATGGCCGTCTACACACCAAGAAGAGAGGCCTCAGGGGGAAACAGCCCTGTCCACACCTTGATCTTGGGTTCCAGCCTCCAGGACTGGGAGAGAATAAATTTCTGTTGTTTAAGCCTCCCTGTCTGTGGTACTTGTAGTAACAGCCCAAGCTGACTAGGACACCCACCATCTGATTGACTGGAGAGGTGACAGAGGTGGGCCATTTCCTTGGACTGGATAATGGAGCCCAAAGCCTCTTCACCAGAGCTGGATGAGTCCCACCTGATGTCCTGACGTGACTCCATGGCAGACGGTGCCACGGCCGAGCGGGATTTCTCTCTGCTGAAGTGCGTCTTCTGTTTTTAACTGAGCCACGTTGCTGTGAAAGCAAAACAGTGGTGACAAGTGCTCCAGCGAGGTGCCTTTTCTGCTGAATCTCCATGTGTTCTCTCTTGGTCCCAGGGCACTGATTTGGGGTTCTGGAGCAAGCTTTTAGGGGATTCATAATTTGTTTTGCTTCCCAGCACAGAACAGCGCTTCTCAGACTCCGGGGTTCAGGATACGGTCTAAGATGTGTTCCCAGGGGTCTCCAGAGTTCCCTCAGAAAGGATGGGTTTTTAGTTACTTGCTTCCCAGAACAGGAGCAAGTGCTGTCTGCATGGTGGGGATGGCTGCCCACACTGAAGGCTCTTTCCCTCTGCATTTGCCTTCATTTTCCATGGCGATGGTGCCCAGCAGAGGTCATTCGAAACGGAGGTGACTCGACTTCACACAGGCCCCACGAAGAACAAGGAAGAGAGAGAGAGTGGTGGGGATGTTAAGACATTGCAGAGTCCTGTGTGCTGGAAACCACTACCCCATTGCTCAGGACAAGATACCGAAGCCAAAACCAATTCTGCCTGGTCCTGCCTGAGGCAGCCAAGCGAGGCAATGTTCCGTGAAGAATTTCAAGTTAGACAGTATTTACTTGTTTGTTCTTCAGTAATACATTTTGTATTGCTCTGTTTAAATGGATTGGTCCACAGAAACAATGGATCATTGGTTAAAAATGGGTCCAGTGTTAAAAAAGGAACTTAAAGAAAATGATGATGATGAATTCATTGTTGGTCCATCATGCGCCAAAGAAAAAGACCCAAGTTGATTTATCAAACCTGGAACATGCAAATACATCCTTCTCGCCCAATCCAGCCTACCTGGTGTCAGCAAACAGCATCATCAGTCACCTGGGGGAGGTTAATTTGAAATTTATTGGTTTTTTAGTTTTGTTTGTACTTGAATTGTAAATTTATTCTGTTTCTATAGTTGCATAAGAGCTATGAGCACAAGCAATTTCTACCTAGCTTTATATTTATGCTTATTTAAATAACTTCATTATAAAAATAATCTGAGTTAAGCTGTTCAAGTTGCCTAAACAATATAATATCATTCTGGAATCTAAACTGAATCCTAAGAGAAATAATGTAAATGTGTATAAATAAATGAAAAATTATGTGTATATATATTTTTTCTATGTGTATATTTTTTTCCTATGTATATATATATTTACTTTATGTGATTAACATACAAAATGTGTATATACATACGCACAAAATGTGTGTGTATATACACATGATATATATATTTTAGGCATCTACATAGTACTTAATTTTAACCAAGTGGTCAAGGACATAGATTTGGTATAAGAGAGACCTGGATTCCCCAGATTACCCCGTTTTTTATTAGTTTGATACCGCTGTGTCTGTTTCCTCAAAAGTACAATGAAAATAGAAATATAACAGAAAATAATAATTAAGAATAATATAATACTTATGTCATAGTTCTGTCAGGAGAATTGAATAAAAGAACGTATAAACCCTGGGCACAGAGTAAACACTCAATAGGTATTACCTCTATACTGGGCTGGAGTTTGCAGGTGAGAACAGAGCAGTGAAAACCAAGGGCGGCCTGGACGTCCCTGGGGCAGTTGCCCTGGAGCCCATCGATGGGCCATGAGCTCCTGGTGGGCAGGCCCAGGGTGAGGGTGGGAGCTCCAGGGCACAGCCTGGAGCTCAGGCTGTGCCCTTAGACACTGACTCAGAATATAAACCACCCATACCCCCAGGCAAACGTGCCCCTCGACTCCCATACTGAAATGTCACAAAGAGCCGGTATCAATGGAGCATTTGCTGAGTGCCTGGCAGAGTGATGAAGATGTGTAGGGCATCAGTCCCCTCTACAGGACCTCCCGTTTTCCCTGGTGCCACACTCCTGACTCAGGATGGTGCCCACACCTGCCCTAGATCCACTCCTTTCTTTGTTCTGTGTGACCTCATTCACCACCCTTCCCTCTACCCGGGAGGAGGGCAATTGAGGCTGGTGGCTTGTTGATCTTCTATGAGATGCCTGTCCTTGACAGGCTATCCTTGGCATACTCTTCACCCCGGGCAGGTCCCCTGCCAGGTGGCCTGCGTGGACAGGTCAGCTAGCATGGGCTTGGGAACAGAACATTAATTTGAGCAAAGAGAAATTAGGAGGTTGAGTTTGCATGAGGACAGGAAAACTGGACAGCGCATCCAAACCAAGTGAAAAGATGGCGGGCAGAGCCCACACTTCACTTACTTACACCAACACCTTACTGCTTTCTGGAACAACAGTGTTTGTCCTAGGATTTGCAAGTCCCGTGACACACAGACTAGAAAACCCGAATCCGTGCCGTCCACCACCAGGGCTGTCCTGCCCCTCCATCCTCACTGTGTCCCTGCCTGTTGAATCGCATGACATCCCTCCTGCTCCAATGGGCTCTGAATCTGACCTCCCTCTCCCGAGATAAATAGGTTCTCCCACTGCATTTTCTCAACTAAGATGATTTGTGCAACAATTTTCTTCTTCTGAGGAAATGCGAGGGGAAGAAAGAAGAGGTGCAAAATGGGAGTGCTCAGTAATTAATCCAGAATGGAGAAAGCAGAGTTACGTTCAGGCGGTAATTGGATTTTAACCCCTTGGGAGTTGTTTTCAATGCAGATACTAATGTCTGAGCTGTCTTTCCTTGCAATGGATCTCCCTCTCAGACCTGAGGAGGGTTGAAATCCACGGAGAAAACCTTTTTTTTTTTTTTTTTCCCATTATAGTCAGGCTATAGTTTATTACAGCAAAGGGATAAAAAGCAGGATCAACAAAGGAAAAAGGTACATCAGGCTGAAGCTGGAGGATACTAGGTATAAGCTTCCAAGAGTCCTCTCCCAGTGGAGTCACACAGGACATACTAAATCCCCCAGCAATGAACTGCAGAAACACATGCAAAACCTTTTCTGCCAGGGAAGTTTGCTTGAGCCTAAAAGTCCAGGATTTTTATTGGGGTAACTGCAATGCTGATTGCAGTTACTGAAACTTCAGACACCCCCAGAAGGAAAGCAGGTGTTCACCATAAATCACATTTCTTACACAAATTATCCACACAAGCTGGTATAATGTGGTTTAAGACCTCAAGCATGCACAGTGCCCTAATCAGTTAGTAGCATAAGGAACATTCTAATGCCTCAGTTCCTAGGAGCCAGCCAAAGGCTAGCCATACAAGTAGATCCTTCTGAGAATGTACAAGATTTGAGTAACTCAAGGCTGTTGGGTTAATTCTTTACTTCACAGATAGGTATCGTGAATTTAATGTACTATATATACATATATGATGAAGCAGTACATTATAAAATACATACATCAAATTATTAAATTATAATTAAATGTAAATAAATATATCATAAATGTTGTATGATATATATGATAAGCAGTACATTAACTGCAAGGTATTATTATTATTACAAATGAGTAATGAGGGCTAGAGCTGTCCTAGGGTGTGACTGAGCAGAGTAATAATGGATATTTGCAAGGCAACTTCTCAGAGCAGTGAATGGGAGGCTGTGAAAAAATCCCACTGAAGAGTTCTTCTCTCTGTTAGAGATAATTTTGTCACTAGAACCATTTTGCCCCTCTCCAGTTTGACACCGTACATTCTTATCATTAGCCACATATTTCTTCGGGGGGGGGGGGCTTGCACAAGCCAAATTGTTCCACCACCCACGATGGAGTTTTGGCAAGGATGTGACCCTTCCAAGGAAGATGCAGAATTGAGCCTCTGGAAAAAGGCATAAACAGGTGCTTCCTAACAAACCCTGAGCAAGGCCCAGTAAAAGACTGTGATTAATAATATGATGACGAATACCAACAGTGAATTTGAGTCTGAATTGAATTGAGATGAATTTATGTGAACCTGAATACTGTTGGAATAAACTTCTTGAGTCAGATGAGCTTAATAACACGAGCAGAGTTGTGGGTGATGCCAGAGGGAGCTGTCCCTTTGGGTGACCAGTGATGAAGATGGTCATTGGGTCATTTGGAGCTGCCCAGGAGGACACTGGAGGACTGTTCTGTTCTCTCGTTTCTCAATATTTCTGTTGGGCTCCTGAAATAGTTGTACTTCATAAGTTTTCCAGAGTATTGGGGAAATAGCAATTGCCCTTTTCCAGCACTCCTGCCAGATCACTGAGCTTGGGGTTGGGGGGCGGGGAGGATGGGACGTGGAGGTCCAGGCTTCTGGGCTCTTTTAGGTCAGCCTTTCTGCCTTGAACTCCTGCCTCCAAGTGGTAAGCGCAGTGGGTCCAGCCCAGGTCGTGATTTGGGGACGGCTCAGGCAGTGGTGGTGGGGGGGTCATCTCTTTGCCCGACTCCCAGTGCTGCCCCTGGTGCAAGGTGGGCTTCGAGGCCTTGGTGGGGGGCTGGGTTGTGTCTGCTCATAGCCTCTCCCCTCAGGATATGTAGAGAGTCTCAGGAGTGATACCCTCAGGGTTGTGGGGTGGTACACAGTCACTGAAAGCACTACTATTTCCCTCATTTTACACATGTCAAAATCAGTGTGCATAGTGCAATCTCTAAGGGGAGGATTTGCACTTGTGATTCCAAAACTAAAGTGACCAAGGGCCCTTAGGTTGCCAGGCTGGGACTGCGGGGCGGTGGACAGATAGGTTTTGAGAGCTGTTGATGGGGGCTACCTCTCCCTATTCTTTCTTCTTGTTGTTTGACAGCAGGACCTGGACTTCCTGTCTCTCCTTCTCCAGGACACCGTTCCAGAATGTTCCCACCCAGAACATTTTCTGTCCTCTTCTGGGCTTCCATTACTTTGCAGCTGGTACAATGCTGCTTACGATCTAGTGGTTCTCTTCCTGGGCTTTGTGGGTAAGTCACATATCCTCTGGTCCTCTCTGTCCTTCCCTGCATCTGCTCTGTGTCTGGGGACCTGCCTCGTACAGACTGTGTTTCCCAGACGTTCTCGTCACCTGGCTGCCAACTGTCCAGGGAGGCCCTGGTGGGAGATTAGAGGGTTGGAGGAAGAGAGAGTCCAAGTGTTTCTCCCCCCTTCTCTGCTCCTCGAAAGATTTGTTTGATTTTCACTTTCCCATTTAGCCTTCAAGATAAATATTTTCTTCTTACAAAGGAAGAGAGAAAATTGTGTAGTTTTAGGCATTTTCTGTTTATGAGCCTCTGGGGGACGGGGGAGCTGACCATAAGCCAAGAATATTGGCAAATCTGCCAGTGGTGATGTAGGGTCAGCAGTGACCAGAGCTTGGGATACCTGCATGTGTGCTCACAGGAAGTGCTACCCACTTGTAAGTTTCCCCATGTAGCTCCTAACCGCCCACCTCTGGACTTTCATTCCCTACTTACCGCCCAGTGTCATGAATGTGGGGGGCTAGAGGTTTTCAACTAGGGCCCTCCAGCTTGGGAAACAGGCATGGACCTCACATGGGCTTTTCTCTGCTGATTGGACTTGCTGATACAGTGGCCTAGGGAACCACATGGTTGCAGGGAAGGGTTAACTTGGTACCCAGATGATACGTGATTATAACAAGATGTGTGACCAAGACCTATGGTGAAAGCAGTCTGAGTGAGCCTCAGGAGTCAGGAGGTCCAGATCAGACTCAGTGGAGATGGAAATCCAGCTACATTAACTCCGGGGCTCATGTATGTCACTCCCTGCGCACAGGCACTTCTCATGCCACTGTGGTTCCGGAGAGAGAGGAAAATATTTGTTTCACAGGAAAGGCTCATTTTAGTCATTAACTTTTGGTCTGGCCTTCTAGAGGTTCTTGTAGAATAAACCACTGGAGTCAGAGCACTGTGCTGTCCCATAGCCACTCAGAAGTACAGATGGACCCAAATCTGTAGCCAACATATGTGACCTTTCCACCCCTGTCCTGTCCAGGGGCAGCAGCGGATCACCTGGCTCCCACTTGGCCAGGCCGTTCTCATGCTGGGCTGTTCTCAGTGAAAAGATTGGACCATCCCACCTCTAAGGGCCCCTTTGACCCTAATAATCTAGAGCTGATTAAAAAAATTTGAAGAGAATTTAGAAAATAGACACAAGAACACAAAAAAAGATCAGAATCAACCATAATCACCAAACCCAGAAATCGCCAAGTGAATGTTGTTTTCTCTCCATCGATTTTTAATATGCTTGTAATTGTAAATCCATTTATACAAGATTGAATGATGTGGCATATTTAACTGAATATATAACTTAAAAAAACTGAGCATTAAATACAAGGCTGGTTGGCTTAAGGTATATATCTGTGATCATATGGCAGCACAAATATCCTTCTGTTTTTAGTACACTAAGAGTTTTATTGGGAATGAATGTTGGAGTTTATCGAGTTTTTTCAGCAACTGTGAAAGTGAACAGATGTTTCCTTTTAAACAATTTGACCTGTTGATGGAACGTTTGTTATTAGGTGCCTCACCATTGATACAGCCACTTTGCAACTCCTCTTATGGAAGAGCCATTCGCTCAATAAATATTTGTTGAGTGAATGGATATCGATTGGATGGGGGTTTTTGAATAATTTAAAGGAGGTGACCTTTGTCCTCTGCTCTTTCCAAAAGTTAGAGTCTTTTCAGAGCCAAGACCGGTGAATGAAAAGAGTGTGTAAGCCGAATAATGCAGCGTGAGTCTCCCCAAATAAGAAACAAAGGCCACCTTCCTCCACCTTTGGGCTGAACCTACTTCACTGGTGAATTATCCAGAATGTCCCTGAAGTCTGATCCAAACTGCATTCCCCGGGAGGCTGAGAAAACGGGAATTTTGGCCCCTCTGCCATCACCAAGGCAGGGAGGAGAGCCCTGAGGTTGGTCTTCAAGCCTAGAGCTTTTCTTTGGTACCTGCCAACCAAGGAAAGGAGCAAGGGGGGATTCTGGAGAGGAAGAAAGTGGCAGCAGATACAGAAAAGGAGGACAATCATCCCTCCGTACCCTGGGGGATTGGTTCCAGGACCCCCCATGGACACCAAGATCCGAGGATGCTCAAGTCCCTTACATTTGGGGATCTGCATCCAAGGGGTCAACCAACCACAGATGGATCAGAGGTTTGTTGAATCAGAGGATGAGGAACCTGAAGATATGGAGGTCTGACTGGATATGAGGAGCTGGAGGGGGGCAGGCCCTTCAGAGGGAAGGCAAAGTGAGTGGTTATGTCAACTGAAAAAAATGCACAACCTAAAAGTTGAGAATTATGTTTTATTTGGTGGACAAAACTGAGGACTTAAGCCAAGGACACAGCATCTCAGATAGCTCTGAGGGACTGCTGTGAAGAGGTAAGGGTGGAGCTAGGATACATAGGAGTTTTTACAACAAAGACCAGGTAGTCTTTGACCACCTAGGTAGTCAGAACATCAAAACATTACTGTTAATTAAAGAAAACCAGACATCTCAAGTTAAGGAATTTAGCTTCTCTGTGTATGAGAAGATGCAAAAGTCAGGGCTCATTGAAATCATTCCTTTGATATGTACCTCAGCTATCTGTGACCAATATCCTGTGTTTTCTCATCCTGAGTCTCCTCAGGGTGTACCCTTGTGGGTAGCTGCAGTGGCTTGATGATGGTCATCCTGTTTCCATCATGAGTTCCCTCAGGGCTCACTGTCAGGTGGCTGTAATGTGATGGCTTGATGGCTACAACATCCTTTGTTTACTAATATGGCAGGTAAAGAACCTCACAATGGGTGGCCTCTCAAAAGTTTTGGGGATCCACATGCCAGTTGGAGAGTGAGACCATTTGTGATGCTCTTGGGTCAGCCCTTTCCTTCATGTGGGAAGCAGGAACTTAGGAGTCTGTGGGTGTCAAGAGCTCCCAACATGAGGCCCCTCTTCCCCAGTCCTTTCACAAGGTGCTGCGTCACGCTGCCTATGACAATCTCCCTGGCATGTCTCCCCCCACCAGACAGGAGCCTGTTGAGAGCAGGACTCAGACTGTTCCTCTTTGTATTTCCAGGACCAAACAGGAAGTGGACACTCAACAAATACTGACCAATGAACAAACACATGGGTCTCAGGAGACAGCCTGTAGCTCCTTGCAGGCCAGGACCTTGTGTGTTTTGTTTACACCTCCAGCTGTAGCCCCTGGAAAGTGCTCGGCACTTTGCAGGGAGAACAAGTGCATGTGGGGCATGTGGAGACCCCTAGCACTGGGAGGTGGGGCAGCCCTTGGGGTTGACAGTAAGGAAAGGGGGTAGGATGGGGAACAGGGTAGACTGTGGGGTTGGCTAGGAGGATGCAAAACATGGACTTTCTGTAGGTGACAGAGTAACAGTTATCACCACAGGCTCTGCAGTAACCGAGGGGGTCTCCATTCCAGTGCTGACCCCTGCAGGGTGTCTGCTCCCCACCAGTGAAATGTAGAAGGGACAGAAACTGCATCCCAGGGTTGTTGTGAGGATTAAACAAGATGAGGTGTGTGAGGTGGGGAGCCCAGCGCTTGGGATGTCTCCTGGTTCCATAAATATTAGCTGTTAACACAAATGTGGTCTAGATGCAGCCCCAGGGGTCCAGGCAACAGGGAGCTTGGGAAATGCTGTCTGCATTTCCCTGCAGAGTCTTGCTTACTTATCCAGGGTAGGGGTCTTTGTGGCACAGAACTCATGACCTGATTTAGGGTAAGGGCAAATGCCTCGTTTCTCTCTCGGTGTAGCTAAACATAGGTGAAATGGATAGAAATCTGTCCAGTGGAGAAAACAGTGAGAAGGGCGAGTTTCTCCCTGTTCACACACTGGGTCCCAGATCTTGGGTCTCCACAGAATCTGCGTGTGACTCTGAGCAAGCCATTTCACCCTCCTCAGCTTCTGTTCTGCTACATGTAGTGTGTGTATAGGGTGGGGTGGGCACCATAGCGTGACCCCCAGTGAGTCTTGCCCTTTTAAAATTACCCCCCCACACACTTGAGTGTGGGGAAACTGTGACTTGCCTCCAATAGAATACGGCAAAGGTGGTGGAATTTTGCATATGCCATTAAAGTCCCTAATCAGTTGATTTTGAGTCAGAGGGGAGATTATCCAGGGTGGGCCTGACCTAATCAAGTGAAAGCCCTACAAAAAGGACTGGGGCCCACTCTGAGGATAGAGTCTTCTGTCTGAGGAAGCAAGCTGCCTTCTTGAGAGAGTATCCACGAGAGAGCCATGAGGCAGGGGACCACGGGTGGCCTCTGGGACCAAAAGCAGCCTCCAGCCTCCAGCCAGCAAGAAGCCAGGGCCTCAGTCTTGCAGCCACAAGGAAATGTGTTCAGTCCATGTGACACCTTGACTGCAGCCTCTGAGACCCTAGCAGAGGACCCATCTAAGCCAGGCCTGGACTCCTGACCTATAGAAACTGTGAGAAAATAAATGTACGTTGTCTTAAGCCCCTAAATTGTGGAAACTTGTTCCACAGCAATAGAAAACTGATGGTCTCTTAGCCACTGAAGATGAGATCAGGAATAAAGTATTCAGCTTTCTTCTTATTCATTCCTCTTTGGAGAGGGGAGCGCTTTCTCTTCCATTCTTATTCATTCACTCAACAAGTTTTAAAGCACCTCAGCGTACATGTGCTGTGCAGGGCCCTGTCCGCCTGGTGTCCCTGCAGTTTTGGCAAAGCTGCTGTGAAGTTCCAATTGGATGGTTATTCCAGCGAGGTGAACTGTGACCCGTGGGAATGCAGATGCTTTCAGCGACCACTCCCCATGCCATCTGGTTTCCAACGGTCACATCCTACTTTTTAGCATCACATACATGATGCCATCTGTACATTAGATTAGTTGCTATGAAATGAACTTTCTGAAAACATGCACTTCACATGCACACCTCTGCCTTTTGTTCTGTGCTTTTCTAAGTGTGTTAAAGTCTACTTACAATCTCACCACCAACAGTGAATAAATTCAGGGGTGGACGGATGGACAAATGAAAGGACACGCATTTATAATCAGCCAGGCTCGTTTCGAGACCTCCCAATGCAGGATGTAATTTTTTAGATTAATAAATGGAAAGCAACTTCCCCTCTGGAGCAAACGCTGTGTCAGCAGTCGGGCCTGGCACGTGGCATATCCATCTCCCTGGGGGACAGAGCCAAGGATACTATTTTGGCAGATTATCTCCACATAGTTAGTGCAATGCTGTCAGTCAGGGGGCAGTTTATGAAGCAGCGATTTATAAAGTGCACTTGGCATCGGGGCCAGTCTGTCCCATGTAGCAGATCTGTCTGTCTCTCTGTTTGACAAGTTCTGATCAGTGGTTGACTTGGAGCCCACATGACGTCCAGGCATGCAGGCTGCCCATCTCCCACCAGCTGTGGCTGTCAGCCAGTGTCAGCTTAGAGCTGATGCTCTGATGCCAGGAAGACCCGTCAGAGAGAAGGTTGGAGAGTGCTCTTCCAGACGGAAGCTTGGTGATGTAGGAGATAAAACAGAGGGGTGGGGGTGAAGGAGATGTTGGAGCGTATGGGCTACAATACAGGGGCTAGATATATATTTTGCCCACTTTTATTTGCAATTAAAAAAATGATGTATGTGTGCACATGTGTGTATGTGTGTACCTGTGTATATAAGTGCACGTGTGTATGTGTACGAGTTCTGCATGTGCATGCATGTGTGCATGTGTATCATGAGTTTGTGTGTGCCCATCCATGTGTTTGTATATGTGTGCAAGTATGTATGCATACATGTGGGTGTGTGAATGTGCTTGTGGGTGTAAATGTACATGTACTTGCATATGTCTATATGTGTGTGCACGTGTACACACACATTGCATGTGTTTGCGTGTATGTACACATGCTTACATGCATATGTATCAATAGTTGTATATATCTATGTCTATACACACATGCATACGTACAACATATGCTGTATTGCACGTGTAAATGTATTTGTGTGTGTGTATCTGTGCATGTGTGTATGTTTGAATACATATGAGTGTTCGTGTGTGTGTGTGTGTGTGTGTGTGTATGTGTGTGACCTGGTCCCCACTTAGGCTACTAGGTTTTTTAGGGGAGAGACTCCCATTCATGCATCTCTGGACGTTTCATTCCATGACATTTCTGGTCATGTAGTGAAGACTTCCTAAATGTTAGGTTCTGATGATTGCTTTTCTACTTTTCTCATCTTGCTTTGAAGTGTCTATTCCTGCTGCAGTCAGTCGTATCTGAGGAATCGTGCACGTTCTGCTGTCCACTGCCACGGAACGGTCATTGTCATGTTCCCAGCGCCTGGAGCATCACAGCCTGGTGACATTTTTCCTCCCTATTTCTCCCTATTCCTGCTTGAGTGCCTCCCTCTGCACGATGGTCCTGTGGCCTCTGGAAGGGGCTCCTGCCAGCCCTGTGTGCCATGGTGAGACTGAGGGTCAGCTGCTTCCACTTGGGGTCACCCACATCTCTGTCCCTGGGCAGAGCCTGAGCCAATGGCATGGCCCCTGAAAGTGGCCTTTTATGTTAGAAGTTGTTCTTGGCCTCCGTTCTTGCTTCAAAGCAAGAGCTGAAGAGATGAGCAGACCAAAGGTGGAAACCCAGACTGGAGGGATGGTGGCTCAGCTGGAGAATCCCAGGCGTCCCAAGCAGGAGAGCAGTAAAGTGGCAATAGAGACCAAGTCTGGTTGTAAGACAGAGAGCAAGAGTGCAAACCACAGGGCTAGGTAGACCTGGGTGCAAGGATCTTGAATTTACTCTTTGGGAAGGTTTAGTAGGTTCTCTGAAGCTTGGTTTCCTTGTCTGTAAAAATGGGCATGTATAATACCACCTACCTCAAATAGCTGTTATGAAAATAGAATGAGACAATTCATGTAAGTAGCTAATACATACCTGTCCCAAAGTGGGTGCTTGGCAAATGGGTCTTATGTTGGGTGGAAATTGTGGTGGTGTTGGTTGCACTGGTGGTGAAGGTAGTGGTGAAGGTGATACAGATACTAGAGAGTATTCTCAGAAAGATGCACCCCTTGGCATTGGACTGAGTTCTAGTCTGGGCTCTGCTGAATTTCACCATCCATTACCCAAGAGAGTGGAGTTAAGCCTATAATTTCCAAACATTTTTAAAGTTATAGGGCTTATTCTTTAAATTGTATGCAGACATGAGGTTCACTCCTGGTTGTAATACAGAAAGGTTTCCCAGAAGGAGACATTTGTTTTCACCTCAGCAACCCAAACAAGCTGGATGCACTATAAAATCTTAGCTTTTCCTGAGCCCATCAGATGGCTGAGGATGCAAAGAAAATAAGTGGATAAGACAGCAGTAAGTGATGAGCCTTTCATAGGAAAGGAGACTCAGGGCTGCCCTCTTTCTGGGAAAGAAGCAGCAAGAGGAGGAGAATCTGACCTGGAGGGGGTTAAGGTAAAACCATGTGAAACATGAACACACTTACAATGGTCACATGTGGGCTGGCAACACAGATTAGAATTTTGAGAGTTGTAGCCCTGAGAGAGTCCATGGGTCTTTGTTGAGTTCTTCATTGAGACACACCCCACATATGAGGTATGTGGAGACTTTCTGCAAGTTCAAGGGACCTTCCCTCTGAAGGTGGGGTTGGGGCAAGGCAGGAGATCTGAGAATAATGCATCTGAAGCTCTCTGGTCAACTTTCACCTGCTGAGGGCTAGGGCTTGGGAAGAGAGAGACTCTTCTCACTCTTGTGCAGAGAGAGACTCATCTGAGGCATTCCAGGCAGAGAGAGATTTCCTGAGGTGCTCAAGATCAGGAGCAGGGCTGGAGAGCAAAGAGAACTCTCTAGCAACCCCAAAACTGGCACGAGATGGGGAAGCTGAGATTTCCCACAGTTCAGAATGCTGGTGACTCAACTATAAATTACAGAGATCCCAGGAGTAATTTCTGTGCTCAAAACCCAAGTCCTGTAGGAGGGAAAGACTTGATCCTATTTTCAAAATATTTTTTGAGCCAGACAATGAGTAAACTACAAACAAAAACAATGACAAAGCTCAGCCCTATGTGAACTGCAGATCAGACTACCCCTTCTCCAGTGTTCTGAAGATAAATATTGTTTATATCAGTCAATATTGCTCTTTTGTACAAAATTCTTGACATACAATACAAAATTTTAAGACATATAAGGAAGCAATAAAATGTGACCCTGGTGAAGAGAAGAAATAGTCAATAGAAGCAAACCCATAGAGGAAGCAGATGTTGGAATTATTAGGGACTTAAATAATGATGATTAAAAAATCATAAAGAGTCCTGTGTAAAAGCTGGACAACAACTGGGTTAAACAAAAAACTATAGTAAACTTTCTAATTAATAAATACAGAGTAAGAGAAATAGAAAATCATCACTGGGACACCACGGCCATAAGTAATGTAGGCAAGATCCACAGATGCATGCTAAAATTAGTGGGTAAAACTTTAAGGAGAAACAGGTTATTTGCATAAGCTCAAAGTATCTCCTCTAAAATACTTGTTGATTGCTATAATTCTTTTAAAATGTCCACAGATTCTATTTTTACTTTTTCCTCCAGGAGTTGAAGTCTACTCCTCTTGAATATATGCTTGGTTTAGTGACTCACATTCAAAGAATCAAGTATGAGAAGGGAAAAGTTACAGTTTTACATTGGAGAAACTGGCAGATACCACCTTAACCAAGTGATCAAGGTTAATATTACTCCTAATAAGTTATGTTGCTATCATGTACCCACTGATATGATGTGATGAGAAGGGCACTTCACTTCTGTAGTATCCTTCTCCAAAATCCATAGCCCAGTCTGATCACACAAAAAAAACTTCAGATGAATCCAAACGGAGGGACATTCTACAAAATACCTGACCAATGCTCTTCAAAATCATCAAGGGCATGAAAGACAAGGAAAGACCATGAAGCTGTCACAGTTCAGAGGAGACTAAGATGATATAATATTTAAATGTAATGCTTTATGCTAGATGGGCTTCTAGATGAGAAAAAGGATGTTAGTGGAAAAACTGGTGAAATACAGAGAAAATCTGTATTTCGATAGTCTATGGTGTAGTTAATAGTATTGTGCCAATGCTAATATATTACTTTTGATAAATGGTCTAAACAAATGGTTATGTAATATTTTAACCTTAGACCAAGGGTTGACAATTTGTTTCTGTAAAAAGTTAGATAGTAAATATTTTAGGCTTTGCCAGGTGTATGGTCTGTATCATAACTACTTGACACTGTCACTGTGGTACAAAAGCAGCCATACATAATACTAAATAAATAGGTGTGGCTGTGTAAACAAAATTTTATTTACAAAAACAGTCCATGGGCCAGATTTGTCCCATGGGCTGTAGGTAGTTGAAATGCATTATGGGAAGCAGGATGGGTATATTCTTTTAATTTTTGGGAGGATTTAGAGCACATATAAAAGTAAAATATGAAAAAACAAAATCACAAAGAACAATGGGATAACTGGAATTACACTGTTATAAGATTCTTACACTGTTATTGAATAGTATAAAATAATATTTTTTTTGAAGGTAGAATGTGCTACACTAAAAATGAATACTGTAATCTCTGGCTAATGATTAAAACATAACACAAAAGAGGTATAGCTAAAAACTGATACAGTAAATAAAATGAAATACTAAAAATATGTGACTCACTCAAAAGAGGGTAAGAAAGAGGAAGAGAAACAAAGAACAAATGGGATAAATAAAACCCAAGTTCCAATGGTAGAGTTAAAGCCAATCATAACAAAATTTTATTAAATGTAAATGAACTAAGCACATTATTAAAACAGAGATTGCCAAATTGGATAAAAAGGCTAGTCCTGCCTATATGCTTTTTACAAGGAACACACTTAAAATACTAAGACATAAACAAGTTGAAAATAAAAAATGAAAAATCATATATTAAGCAAACACTAAACAATACAGCTAATATAGTTATATTAATACCAGAAAAAGTAGACAACAAAAAATAGTATTGCTAGAGTATTGTACCTCTTTAAAGTACAAACACAATGATAAAAGGAACAATTTACCAAGAACTGAGAACAGTCCTAAATGTGTATGCAGCTAGTAACAGAGTTTCAAAATGTTTGAAGCATAATTGACAGAATTAAGGGAAAAATAGACAAATCCACAATAATGGTTATAAACGCTAATACAAGTCTCTCAGTTAGAGACAGGACAAATAGACAAAAATTTAACAAATATATACAAAATTTAAACAACACTAGTAACTAGTTTAACCTAACTGAAATTTATAGAACGCCATCCAAAAATTACAAAATGCATGTTCTTTTCAAGTTCACCTGCAATATTCACTAAGTTAGGGAGATTCTGGGTCTTAAATACATCTCAGTAGCTATCAGAAGATTGAAGTAACACAAAGTATGTTCTGTGATTACAATGGCATTACATCCGAAAGTAATATTAAAAGAATTAAATCTTTAAATAGGTGAAAATTAAACTACATACTTATAAATAAACTTATGGGTCAAAGAAGAAATCACAAAATTAGAAGATGTTTTAAGTGAGTAATAATGAAAACATGATGTACAGCTGGTGGGATGCAGGTAAAGCAGTATGTGGAGGAAAATTTACAGCTTTTACTAAAAGGAAGGAAGCCTTTAAACTGATGATCTAAGCTTCCACATTAAGAAGGTAGACAAGGAAGAGCAAAGAAAACCCAAAGAAAATACAAGAAAGGAAGTAAGAAAAACAAGAATGGAAATCAATATAATAGGAAACAGACAAAATAGAAAAAATCAACAAAGTTAAAGATGTGGTTCTTTGAAAAAAATAATACTGATAAACCTCCACACTACTGATCCAGAAAAAAGAAGGGGTAGGGGAGTAAATACAAATTACTTACATAAGGATAAAAATTTTTTAAAGGAGGAGGAGACATTACTGCAGACCCTACAGACATCAAAAGCATAAGGAGATGTTATAAACAACTTTATGTTTAGTTTTAATAACTTAGATAAGATAGAGAAGATTCTCTAAAACACAACTTACAAATCTAAATTACCCCATATCTATTATATAAATTAAATTCATATTCAAGAAAAACTTGTCCTCAAATAAGTCTCCACACTAAAATGGCTTTAGAAATGAATTCTATCATACATTGATGGAAGAAAAATACAAACACTACACAAAGTTTTTCAGAAATAGAGGAAGTATAAAAATAACTTGTAAAAAAAATTACATCAGTAATATCCCTATCCCCAAACCTGAGGTAGATGTTACCATAAAAGAAAACTACAGGACAGTATCTTTTATGAACATTGATTTAAAAATCCTTAACAAAATATTAGAACATAGAATACAATATATTTTAAAAGGTTTTAAACATATGACCAAGTAGGTTTATTCCAGGATTGTAAGGTTGGGTTAACATTCAAAACCCAACCATATAATTCACCACATTAACAGAATAGAAGCGAAAATTCCCATAATCACCTCAATGGATTCAGAAAAAAGAATTTGACAAAATTCAGCATCCACTCATGATAAAAATTATTAAATTAGGATGATGAAAGAAGGAAAACATTTGTTGCCTCTGGAATGGGGAGACTGACTTGAACAGGACCCCACCCTGCCCCCAAAACCCCATAGACTAGTATTTCTGCACACTTACTGCAGCTGAACATAACCCAATCTTTACTTGAACCCTACGTGTGTTGTTTACTTCAAACAACAAAATGATGGGCTCTGGCATCAGACTGCCTTCGTTCAAATTTGGATCTACTATTTACTAGCCAGAAAACACTGAACAAGTTTAACGTTACTTAACCTCTTTGTTCCTCAAATCCATTACCCATAAAATGGCATAATAATGGGATTTCTCTCATGGAACAGTTGCAAGTATTAGATGACCAAGTGCTCAAGAAGAGGTACTTGCTGATGTTGTCTAATCACCATCCTCATCCAGCTTAGGAACCAGGATGTGCTCAAGGGACATTTAAGAGACAATTCGGAGATTTTCAAGATGGTCACTGCTAGCTGCCCCCCACCCCCACACCTTTCCTCTCTCTCTCCCTTTTTTTCCCCTAACTTCCTCCCTCCCTCCCTCCTTTCCTCCCTCCCTCCCTCCCTCCCTCCCTTCCTTCCTATCTCCCTCCCTCCCTTCTTCCTTTCTTCCTACTTTCTTTCCCTCCCTATCTCCTCTTACCTCCCGCCCTTTCTCCCTTCCCCCCTTCCTTCCTCCCTTCCTTCCTTCCTTTCTATTTTTCCTCAAAGAAATATGTTATGTTAAACAGGTCTACATTCAGAAGGGATGAAGGTCTTTTACACACAATAAACATAAAGAGAGGGGCTCTTGCAAGCACCATGTTTCTAAGTGGGTCCTTAGGGGCACCAAGACACAGATAACTTAAATAGTGGGCAACTGCCCCAAAGCAGGTTGACCTTCCCCACCCTTCTCTGGGTCTCATTCACCACAAGCACCTACAGGCTCACCTGTGTCATCTGACATCCTCTCCAGGTGAACTCTGCTCCAGCTTTACTGACCACAGAATGGTCCTAACTCAACCCCTTTCTGAAAACGTCTCATCTCCTTCTACTCTCCTTCCTGTGATGGTGGCCTCTCCTTTCCAAGGCTGACCCCTCCACTGACCTCAGGGATGAATACCGCTTGCTCCCTCCCTCACCCCCATTATTTTCTATCTCTTATCAGCAGCCACAGCAGTTCCTTCCCTTCAAGACACCATTCAGTTCCCCCTGCCAAGTGCCAAGCTTGTTTCCATGTTGGGATGTTCTTGTTCCCCACACATCTTCACCACTCCTTCCCCCATCCATGGTCCTCTTCTCTCTTGAACTTCACTAGAACTGGAATGTCTTCACTCCACCACTAGCTTTCCTGTATCTGAAGAAGTTAACACACTTGACCTCTCTGCCTATTTTAGAACATCTTCCTTCCTTGGTTTCCCAAACACTATATTTTCAGTCTCCATTCTTCTTGCTTACTTTCCTTATGGTAGACATTGGTACGGCTAAGCCAACACTAACCCTCCCCTTGCTCCTTTGTTCATAGCCTTGTAAAGATGAGATGATCTCATTCTCCAGGCTTCCTTAATGCTATTGGATGGTGGCCAGGTGATAGAGTGCTGACCAGTGAGCATGGATTGATGTCCTCTGAGGACTTTCCTGATAATGCAGAGAGAGGCCAATGGCATCATCCCATGTCCCTTGTCCTGGATGCAGATCTGAAGCCTGGAGCAGTGGCACTCACCTTGGCACCAGGAAAGAAAGACAAAGAGCATCACAAGACACCAAGCCTGACCTCATCGAGCTGCTGAACCAACACCAGCAGCTCCCACCTCCAACTTTTTGTTTTATGGAAGAAAAAAATACTTAATTTTTCAGTTGATTTTTCCATTACTTGCAGCCAAAAGCAATCCTAACAAATATAGTCTTTGTACCACATGTTTTAAGTAAGAATCCTGAGTATTACTCGGCTTCCCATGTCTCTTTGTTAGATGAGGGTGACTTTGAAACATGGGTCTGAAATCCTGGCTCTTTCCAGAGTTCCTGTCCTCTGGTTTTCTAGAAAGCCGCCCAAGTGGATGTCCTGCCAAGTTCAAATCCAACATGTCAAAAACTGAACTTTCCATCTTTCCTCCTCCTCCTCATTTTTTAATTTCCTTATTCTCTGCCTCATTTTCTTCTTTCTAACACTATCCCAGTCTTCCATCTCTCAGGAGCAAAAGCTGGACTTATTTCTTCCTCTCTCCACTCAGCTGACCAATTAGTTTCAGGTTCTGTTGATTCTGACACAGTTTCTCTCTTCACAATTTTGGGAGTTTGTGCTCCGGTCTTTTTCTAACTTGCTCCCC
Organism: Balaenoptera acutorostrata; assembly: GCF_949987535.1. Classification (NCBI taxonomy): domain Eukaryota; kingdom Metazoa; phylum Chordata; class Mammalia; order Artiodactyla; family Balaenopteridae; genus Balaenoptera; species Balaenoptera acutorostrata. Next base: position 3,806,466 of record NC_080064.1, on the reverse strand, counting down.
AGTCTGTGAGCTCCCCAGGGCACAGCCAGCATCTCAGTTGCCTCTGCTGGCTGCACGTGGCGCAGCAGATCGCCTGGTACATAGCAGGTGGGTGAAAATGACACCAAGGGCCTGCAGTGTCCCCTGGGCCCTGGCTGATGGCCCTGGAAGCTCATGACCCACGTGGGTGAGTTACAGGCTCTGGAGAGAGGGAGGCACATTAGAAGTGCTCTGCCGTCTTTGTTGGCAGGGCACATCTTCTCAGTATTAGGGACGCCCGCTGGGGACAGATCAGAGCAGAACATGATGAAAGGGGACCAGCCAGTAAATGGATGATACTTTGACAGTCAGGACTCTGGGGCTCCAGGAACTTCAGTGCCAGCAGATGCCTCTGTAATGATGCAGTGGTGGCACCAATAAGCCCTGTGGTCATCAATAAGCGGCACCGTTCTCCTGGTGGGGACCTCACCTGGCCCCTCCCATGTGGTAGAAGCTTGATAAGTGTTTGTTGTCTCTATTTTTAGGACTCTTTTTTATTCTTTCCACCTGTTACCTGTGCCAGAGAGTGTCTTAGCTTGCAGAATGGAACCTGGATTTTTCCCGGAGGCCTGGGGAGTGGGAGGACTCCTTCTAGGAAATCGTGATGAGGGAAAGATCCTGCCAGGGACACAAATTTCTTGTTCAGGAATAAAGGTGTGAAGTCACTGCAGGTAGCAGGGGCTGGGGCTGGGTGCTGCAGGCTGAGGGTTTGTCAAAGAGGAAGCCGATCCTGTTGGCCTTGGAAGACTTGGGATCCTGCCCCCTGAGAGAAGGGGTTTGGGGGGCAAGGGTGTCCTTTCACCTGAGATCTGAAGGAGATTCCAGTCTGTTCCACTTTGTTTCAATGCACAACAGGCACATATTGTGTCCCCAATGAGTCCCAAGCCCAGGGCTTGAGTTAGGACAGACAGAGATGACAGGAGACCCTTGGCCAGGGGTCTCCCAGCCCAGTGAGGAAGGGATGAAGGTGGATGATGTCATTTCTTGTCTACTATTTCTCACCAAAGAGGTGAGACTCGGGTCTGGGTTGTGTGGTGTACCTGCTGGGGTCTAACCCAGCTTGGAGGGTGTAAGAGTTTCCTGGGGTGACCAGAACAAATTATGACAATCTGGTGGGGGAGCTGAGAACAAGAGACATTTATCCTCTCACAGTTCTGGAGGCCAGAAGTTTAAATCAAGGTGTTGGCAGGAGGACCCGCCCTCTGACGGCTCTAGGGGAGGATCCTTCCTGCCTCCTCCAGCCTCTGGTGGTGCAGACAATCCTTGATGCTCCCTGCCTTGCAGACACATCTCTAACCTCTGCCTTGTCGTCACATGAGCCTTTCCCTGTGGCTTTGTGTCTCAAATCTTCTGCTGTCCTTTTCTTATAAGGACACTTAGTGGATTTAGGGCCCATCCTAATGCAAGATAATCTCCAGACTCCTAATTACATCGTCAAAACCCCTTTTCCCTATAAGGTCACATTCACAAGTTCTGGGCATTAGGACTTGGACATATATTTTTGGGTGTCATCACTCAATCCACTACAGAAGTCATGGGTGCCTGCAGTTCAGGAAGGCTTCGTGGAGGAGCCTGTCACTTTGGAGGTGAAGTGGAGTCATCCAGGTAAAGAAGTGAGGAGAGAGGTACACCCCAGATGGAAGGATGGAGGTAGGAAACCACAGTGATGGAGTTTCAGGTGCAGACGGAGCTGAGTTTCAGTTGGGAAGTAGAACAAAAATAACAAGAGTCCTTGGACACAGTGTGGAATTCAGGGATTGGGGCTGTGCCCTTACATCAGTAAGGAGCCACGGAAGGCTTAAGGCAGAGAGAGATGAGCCCAGTATTGTGAGAGCAGAAAGGGAAAGGGAGGAGCTGACCACTGGGTGGGTGCCCCCATGAGAAGAAGCCTGGTGTGGGGGAGAACAACCACCGCTCCTCTTGCCCCATTTGAACCACCCCTTCCTCACCGAAGACACATACACACATACATCTCCCTCTCTGGGTTAGGTGGGCTGCGTGTCTCTAGCCCTTTGGCCAGATGGGGACCAGAGCTGACTGTGATTCCAGGCACGAAGGGGGTCTGGCAGCTCTGGCTGCGGGTGTGAGGAGCTGATTGTCCTTTTTAGTATGCCTGCTGCTTCCTGTTCTGCCGGCTCCTGAACTAGTCATCTATAACATTTGCAGGCCTATTAAGAGGGAAATACAATTTCATAGCTACAGATAAGAGATTAGACAGATCAATCTGAAGTCTGTGAAATAGGCTGAGTGTGGGGAGGGGATAATTTCCAAATTATGATCTTGCTGAATTTGGGGCTGTGGGTTTATTGGATCGCAGTCTGTCTCCTGACTGCCTAGGGTATGATTTTTTAGTGATGGGCCAGCAGTCTATTGTCAAGTGCTTAAATCCACTTGGGGATGCTGACGACTGGGGCCCCCTTGACTAGAGATGTGGAAAGCCACTCTGAGCAGGGGGCACATGGCCGTTTTTTGTCTACTATTTCTAGGTATGAAAAATTTTCCAGCCAGAATGTAAAGTTATGGGCTATGCTGGGTGCTCTTAATCCAATAAATCTGGTGGCTAATGGCATAGAATGAAATTACTGTTCACACGACTCATCAGAGGACCTCTCTGTGAGTCTGCCACCCTTGTTAGCAGACCATGCTACCAGCTGGGTGCTACCTGAGCAGGAGGGGTTTTCACTCAATGTTTGAAAAAGGCGAAATCCTCCCCAGGGAGGCTGGGGGTACCCTCTGCCTCCCCCGGCAGCTGGTCTCCATCTGTTTCATCTTTGTGCCAACTCCCTGTAGTCCTTACCTCTCTTGCTGTTCCCTCGTCACCCTGCTTGTCTTTTTCCACCTGTGGTCTCTGCAGAAACTTCCTGCTAATGCTGCCCAATACACCCCGGGGCAGGTGTTCTCATGTAAGTCCTAAGAATTCTTAGAAGGGCACTCAGGGCTTTTTTCTTACATTCTTCCATAAAGCTGAAGCATTTCAGTGCTTTTCACTCTCAGCATCAGCTGCTTGACCCTTGGGAATGTTTCCTAACCACTCTGTGCCTCAGCTCTTAAGTGGGGCCAGTTGTGGTGTCTATCTCATGGGGTGGATGCGATGATGCATGGAAAGGGTTCAGCATCGAGACACATAGCAAGCCTTGCACAGATGTTAGCTACCATCATTGTCCCTACCACCATCACCATCACTGCCATATCATCGTCTGTCATCACCATCTTCACCACCATCACCATCATCATCACCATCACCACCTTCATCATCACCATCATCACCACCATCACCATTGTCATCACATCACCACCATCACCACCATCATCATCACCACCATCACCACCATCACCACCATCATCATCACTGCCATTATCATCATCACCATCTTCACCATCATCATCATCACCATCGTCACCTCCCTCACCATGACCTTCATCATCACCATCACTGCCATCATCACCATCATCATCATCATCACCATCATCATGATCATCATCATCATCACCATGATCATCATCATATCATCATCATCATCATCATTACCATCATCACAGTCACCATCATCACCTATTCATCATCAGTTATCTAGTACAACCTCCTCATGGTTTAGGTTGTTTTAAAAAACATTTGGATGTTTTTAGAAATATTTCCTTATTTTCACATTTTAAGAAAATCCAGGCATAGATACACACATGGGCATATACACACACACCTACACACACACACACACACACACACAGAGGGGCAGAGAAATCCAGGGAAGCAAAGCTGATCAAAGAAAGAGGGAAACACAGGAGATATACCAAGAGTCAGAGGCACACGTACGAAGATGTTTAGAAAATGATGGAGAAACATAGCAGAATAGACATTAGCACATTGAGACCTGAGGCAGCAAGGCCATGATCCTGGCTTTGACTGAAGCAGCAGCTCCTGTCTGGCACCTTTTTAACAAGTGGCAGGTCAGGATTCTTGAAAATATTGTCAGGTTCATGTTGTAGACATAATAATGGTGATTATCAGTTAAGTGGAGGTGGCATCACCTCTTGTCTTTCAGGCTGAATTAAATTGCTGAAAAGCCTTGGTTCCCTCTACATAGAATATGATATTAGTAGTTCACATTCTGATACAGAGAGTAGAAGCAGAAATGTAATAGGTCTTAGGACACTGGGATTGGTAGGATTTTCCCCTTCATCTTGAAGTCAGAGTGGAGGCCCCAGAACTGAGATCAATAGGTAATGCCTGTCTTCAGTTTCAAAGGAGAAGTGGGCTAGTCTGCACATGCAGAACTTTCTAAGAGACAGCGAGACTGGTCTGTGACCATGTCACCCACCTATGGCATACATAAGATAAGATGAGAAGTCAAAGGAGATGGATCAGAGAGAAGGGTCCTCCAGGCTCTGTCCCTCCCTGGGCCAGGGCTACAGTGAAGTCCTGCCCAACCCAAGTGCTTGAAGCTTCAGGAAGACTGCATGCCTGTCTGTAAGAACCTAATTACTGGTGCCTCAGAGCTGCACACCCCCCACCCACCCGTGCTGCCCACACCACAGCCGCGGGTGATGATGCCTTGGGACAATCTGACCTGAGTCCTGGACTTTGTGGAGCCCAGGACAGGAGCTGACTTTCACCTTGAAGCGTAGAGGGGAGAGGCTGGCAGGATTGCCCGTGACAGTGATGAGAAGGGCATCTCCACTTCCAGAGCTTGTGGGAGGTAGAGTCAAGTTACCTAGTTTCTCCATGAGCTTAGTTATGGTGGTGGTAAATAGCCAGATTTGAAATCTCTTGAGAAGACTCAGTCCAAAAGAGTCACCTGCCTGGCTGAGCCAACCCCAGGAGGCTCTGGCTGTGAGGACCTCGAGAGGAGAAATATAAGAGTTCAGTCAGAAGATGGAATTAGGCTAGTCTTTGTTGTGCTACAGTCACAAAAATCCTCAATCGTGGCCACCTTGCAGCGGCCCCAATCAAAGAAGATTTTATCCTATAAGGTTATCTTCAATCACCCAGCCAACCCTGGAGGAGCCAGAGCAGTAGCTATTAACAGAAATCACAGACCCTGCTTCCCACTCCCTTGTGGTCCACTGAGTTAATGGTCTGGTCTGAAACTGGGGGCAGAAAAGTGTCAAAGTGTATGAGAAAATGGAAGTTTTGATTTAAATCAAGTTGAACTTTTAACTACCTGGAGTGAGATTGCTATTAGGGTCACCAGGTTGTGCACTGCACAAAGGTTTCTGGCCAAATGGACCAGTAGATGCTTAAATCCATGCTAAGCTCTGTTTGCCAAGCTTTGCATCCTAGCGAGCGTGTTGCATCAACACAGAGGGAGAGGCACCCTTTTTCTAATTCATCCACCCATAAGGGATCTTTTGAAATTTTGCATAAAAGCATCATATATGCTAGTGGGTAGCCCTGACCATTGAGTACCTGAAAATGCCTAGAAAAGCCTGAGGATGCACCCAGGCAATGGCTCAGTATTGGGCCAGGGAGTTCCAGCCGAGTATAGTTGCAGAACATTGGTGGGAGGAAAGTATATTGTCATCATGATGGAACTTTACTAAATTCCGTCCCTGCAATAAAACAATCAAAATGTATCATTCCAAGAGGGAAAGGGAACTATGTGTAGGCTGCCTAAAGAAATGGAGAGTTAGTATGAGCGGGACCTGTCCAGGGTGCTGAGGGCCTCTGCACGTATCCCTAGGGTCTGTGGCTGCAGACGTTCCTGCATCTATGTTGTCACTAGGACAGGGATGCTTGGGAGTTCACGGGCCACTGTAAAGATTGTCATAGTCCAAGTACCACAAAACCAGACCCAAGTCTGGGCTGTGCCACTCACGAACTAGCTGTGACAACCAAGGAAGATCACTTGATGTTCCTGGGTCTCAGTACCTGTTTTTTGAAATGAAGACTAGGTCCCCATGAGCTGATCTTCCATATTGTAACCACGGCGATGATGACAATGATGCAGCAATATCAACATTCCATGTAAACACAGCGATGATGACACAGCAATATCATCTGATATGGGATCCTTGTTAGGACCAGCTGACAGTGTGAGCATGTTTCTATATGGTAACTCATCCCCTCCAGGGGACGTGCCTTTGTTATCCCCATTTCACAGACAGGGAAGTGGAGACCCAGAGAGATTTGGTAGTTTGTCCCTAGTGTCACAGCTGTGAGTGGTGGGATGGGGATTTGAAGCTAGTCCGATCCTAGGGTGTGTGCTCTTAACGTCAGGCTCCACGGCCCAGTGGAAGGCCCAGGACTCAAACCCAGGGCTGCCTGGTGGTAAACCGAGAGCTTTTCTTCTTCTCCATCAGCCCGGGGAGGCAAAATTATGTCTGGGCTGGTGTTGGCCCACTGTGGCTTTCTTGTTCAGCTGCCCAGTCTGGGCCCTGGAGAATCAGCCAGCTAAGGTCTCATGGGACCTGTGCACCCAGGGACCAGGGGTTCTATGGTGTGTACATAGCAGGCTGGCCCCTAAGGGGCCAAGAATTCACTCCTGACCTCAGGAATGTGGTTCCTGCCACCCAAGCCTGTCTAGTTCCAGAGCCTTCTCCGCTTGACTTTTGTGGAGTTTTCTGAGGAACTCTTGCCTCAGACAAAGACTTCTCCATCAAAGCAGAAGTTGACATGGAGTTATTTTTGACTAGAGGGTCAGAACTCAGTTTCTAGAAGCTTTATGCTTCCATGGGTTGCCTGCAGCTACAGTGAAAGATGAAGCAATTGGCTCCACTTCAGTCTTAAAGCAGTGGCATCACAAGCAGGCTGTCCCTCCTGCCTGGAAAGATGCATCAGTGCCACAGAGCCCTGGCTGCTGGAGGAGAGGACGCTGTGTGTGCAGTGGCTGGGACTGGTTTGCACGGACTGTGCTGTCCCATTTGTCTCTTAGACACAACAAGATACCCACATGCTGGTTCTAAGGAACCCTCAGAATTCCAATTCCTTCCAGCTCAGTTGAAAGTAGATTAGGTCTCCAGAGCTGCTCTCCCCGATATGGTAGCCGTGAGCCACATGTGGCTCTTGAGAGCTTGGAATGTGGCTCATCCTCATTGAGATGGGCTGCGTCAAATACTCACTGGGTTTCAAAGAGTACAAAAAAAGAGATGTAAAGTGTTTCATTAATAATTTTTATATTGATTATGTGTTGCAATGATCATATTTTTGATGTATTGGGTTAAATAGCATAATGTAATATAAAATAATATAAAAATAATTTTTGTCTGCTTTCCTTTTACAATTTTTTTTAATGTGGCTGCTAGAAGATGTAAAATTACATATGTGACTCATTATATTTCAAGGGCAGCACAGTGGCTGAAGCAAGAGCTCAGGGTTTCCGGGACTGGTGCTTGGAACAGATTCAAGGAGGTCCTGAACAATAGGGAAAGAACCTGTAGGGTCTGCCTTATCCTCTCTTCTCTGTCTTCACTTGAACCAGATCTCAGAGAGCACAGGGAAATGCTGATGATGGGCAATGAGCTTTGTGATGTTGCTTTAATGCTCTAAGAGCCGGTGTTGGTCAGGTATCCACACCAGGCACCTTCCTTATGTTGTGTTACTTAATCCTCACAACAATTCCATGAGGCAGATGTCATTTGAATCCCGTCTTATGGATGAGGAAAGTGAGCTCAGAGAGGCCCAGAAACGTGCCCAGGGCTCCAGGTCCTGGAAGTGGCTGAGGCACGGTGTGAGTCCAGGCAGCCTGGTTCCACACCTGGGGGTTCAGCTGCCCATGTCAGTGAGAACAAAGATGAGGAGGACCATCCTGACCACCTGACCAGCATCAAGAGGGAGAGGAACCAGAGGGGCCCTGGAGACTGGCACTGCTGATGTCACATCTGTGTTCAGGTCCCCTGTGTGGCTATAGGCCAGGCAACTGGCCTTGTCATCTTTCTGGTGAGATAATATTAGGAATGACCTCTGAGTGTCCTTGGGGAGACAATGAGGGGAGGAAGGGGAAAGGCCCAAAATCTGGCAAATGCTTATTATTCATTGATTTGGTTCTTTAATTTGGGGAGGGTTGATTGAAGCTTGACCTGGCACTTGCTTTCAACCCTTCCTTCCTCACCCTGATAATCCATCCAGTTCCTTCATATATCCACAGACCATAGCTGTGTGTTGGGCCCCTTCTGAGGTCTCAGGACCCCAAGTCCCACAAGACATGGGCCGAGTCCTAAAGGAGTTCACTGGTCCACTGGGAGGGGCACACCTACCCCTGCCTGCATGGAGCCAGGTGCTGCGGGGACACAGAGGGGTGCTCAGGCCCCTGGGGAGCCAGGAGGGAGAGATGAAGAGATGGATGGATGAGGAAGAGGATGAAGCATCCCAGATGAGATAGGTTACAGGGTCCCAGAGCCCATCTCCTGCCTCAGCCCCATCCCTGGCCGAGGATCTGTTCCAACAGCAGACTGAAGGAGTTCAAGGCCCCCCCCCCCTCCACTCTGAGACTCTGCTCTGCTCCTCTGTTAACCGTGGCCTTCTTATCTTCTGGTCAGTGGGCTTCTGCATTCAAAGAAGTATTTGTGAGATCTCTACATGAATCTGGGGTTACAGTGGTGAACAAGCCAGAGAGGTCCTTGGGTTTTACATTTCAATGGGGAAGGTACAAAATAAACAAGCACATAAGTAGAAAAGATGATTGTAGCCATTGTAGGACTGAAAAGGCTGTATGATTAGGATTCTGGGATGTCTACATAGGACTGTGGGTCGGTCAGTGTCCAGAGAGGAAAATGAGTCACTGACGTGCATCAAACAGAGAGGATTTAATACAGGAATTGACTGCAAAGGCTTTGGAAGGGCTGGTGGTGCAAAAGGAGGAAGATAAGATGGCAACAGATACCTAGCTTCCAGAAGCTGCCTCCTTCCTGAGGGCTGGAGGAGCAAAAGGAGGCAAGGATACTCAGAGCCACACAATTGCTCTGCCATGGATTCGGCTGCTACTGGGCCTTTCTTGAGCAGAAACCCAAATCGGTGCTTGCCAGCAGCTCCTGCCCCTGCTGCAGCACCCAAACCCAGAGACCATTGCTTCTCCTTACCTCGCTTTCCACCTCCCACCATTGCTCCCCGTTGGAGGACTTAACAGGGGGACTCTGGTCTTTCAGGGTCCCTGCCACCTTGGTAGATAGGCAGGTGCACGATGCTGAGTGTGGAGATGAGAAGTAACAGGTAGCCCAGAACAGAGGCTTTGGGTTGCCTTTCTGGTTGAAGCAAAAGTCTGGGACTGATCCCAAGGTACATTTATTTGTAGGACCAGCATACAATTTTTATTGAGATTGATATGTATTGGGGTTGGCTTTGGGGGGCTGGTGAAGGTCAAGAGGGACTGAATTGGCAACATCACTGGTGCTACTGAAGAAAGGGTTCTGAAGATGAGAATTTGGGCTGAGACCTGTAGGAGGAGCCCGTCATTTGAGGAGCCAGACCAGAGCTCCGTGGGCTGAACACACAGCCTCGGCTTGAGTCACTGATGTTGTCAGCTGCCTAGTGGTCCAGTTCCCCCAGAACCAGGCTCTTCCATGCCAGTTTCCTTCCATGGTCCAACCTGGAGATCTTTCCCAGGGGCTTCTGGCAGATTCTACAATGGCCCTCCCTGTCTGGATTCCTGAATGTTGCATCCTGGATGAGTTTCCTGAAGCTGCCATAACAAAGTACCATAAAGGGACGGAGTCTGAAAACAACAGAAATTTATTCCCTCACAGCTCTGGAGGCCAGAAATCCAAAATCAAGGTGTTGGCAGGGTTGCACTTCCTCCGAAAGCTCTAGGGAAGAATCCATCCTTTCCACTTCCAGCTTCCAGTGGCTGCCAGTATTCTTGGTGTTCCTTGGCTTGTAGATGCATCACCCTAATCTCTGCCTCTATAGTCACATGACCTTCTTTCCCATATGTCTGTCTCTTTTTCTCATAAGGACCCAGTAGAATGGGATTAAGGTCCATCCTACTCCAGAATGACCCCTTCTTAACCAATTACATCTGCAATGACCCTATTTCCAAACATGGTCACAATCTGAGGTTCTGGGAAAGAAATGGATTTTAGTGGGACACTATCTAATCCACACACACCCAACAGCCGCTCACGCATCTGTAAGAACACCTCATTATTTTATTCCTAACCTCCAGTTCCACCTGCCTTCACACATTAAAACCGACAGGTGCTGGGTCGTGGCTTGTCTTTCTGGTAGTGCGAGGCGAGCTGCAGAAAGCGGGGTCTGGGTGAAGCCTGGCAGAGCCCTGCCAGGAGCTCACAGCCAAGGCAGAGCTCCATGGGATTGAACTCATTCCAATATATTCCTGATTTTTTTCTTTTCTAAGTTCCTTATAACACAAAAAATCACCTACCAGCTTGCCGTGCCAATAAATGAAAGTTCTCTCATTTCTCTACATCCTCCTCCAATCTTTGCCCCAAGCATTAAATATTTTGGTGTTTGTATAAACACAGAAGAGATACAGTTTGTTTTATGATTTCACTTACTTCCTCTCAGAAACATTTTCCATGTTGCTACAGCCTTCATAATTATCACTTTGAAAGCTGCATTATGTTGCATTAGGAGGATGTCCCATGATTTACTTAACTAAATGTCTAGCCGTGGCAGAACAGTTGTTTTACTATTTAAATAGTGTGATTATGAACATCTCTGGAATTTGGCTTTTTGATTCTTATTTAATTCTTTGAAAGATTAAATTTAAAATTAAACATTGCATTTTCACTTTCTTTAAATAAATGATCTCTCCAATATCCTGACATTTTCCTAAGAATTTAGAACTGAGGATTGATTGTAATATACAAGACTTTTTGTTTGCCTGTTCAACTTCCCCTTTTCATTTCCTTGTAACAGCAAAACCACAGTCCTCGGGGGCCATCCTCCCTCTATTTGACATCCATGTGCTCTGGCTGGAGTCAAACTCACCTCAGTGTCGGGGGTGTCATGTGAGTGGGCTAAGCCAGCCAGCTGGTCCAGCCCCCTTGGCCACAGTGATTGGCTCGGGGATGGGCAGGTGGCCTGATGTGTGCCGAGGGGTGGGCCAGGGTTTCTGTAGGAATCTTTGGCAAGATAGATCTCTCTTTCTGGAGCTATGAGGATGGAAGCCTGGAGTTGTTGGCAGCCATTCTGTCACCATGAGATGAGAGTCTGTCTGGGAACAAAATGAAATGCGGGGGAGTGGAGTAGAGAGATGGAGAGAGATTGGGGGGAGGGGAAGAGGAGGAAGAAGAAGAGGAGAATGGGATGAAGAAAAAGAGAGGAAGAGAAGAGATGGGAGAAGAAGAGGGGAGGAAAAAGAAGGGCAAAGAGAGAGACACAGGGCCCTGAGATCGTAGTTTGAGCCCCTGGGACGGACGGATCAGGTACACAAGCCACCAGATTACCCTTTCTTGCTTAAGGTAATTTGAGTTGGTGTCTGTTTCCTGTCACCAGCTCAACACTGCTGGGTGCTCTGTACTCACATTTACACAGTCACAGAGCTCAGAATGGAGGCATGGTTGGTGATGGATCTAGAGCGTTTCGGGTGCATTGCACATGCCCGCCATGGGGGGTTCAAAGAGCACTGGCTGCAGAGTGCAGGGACCTGGGTGGGGCTAGTTTCAACTCCACTGCTAACTGGCTGTGTCACCCTGAGAAAGAAGCATCCCACTCCAAGCTTTTCTTCCCACATCCACACAACCAGGGCGTAGAGTGGATTCCAAGAGTTGCCTGGACATGGCTTCATGAGGGACAGGGATGGCCCTCCCATCCTCCACCTGGACGACTAGACTTGATCTCTTTCCATACATACTGTTTCACGTAAGAGTTCATTTGAGGGGAAAAGAGCACCAAGAAAAGCACAGGGCTCCACTGGACAAGCAAACAGTTGGCGAGTTGCTGAGCTCCATGGATGACCCCCTGGGTGCTGCCCAGCTCCATACCCCTGAGACACCGGGATGCTTTGTTCTCCTCCCTGATTTGTAAACACTGCAGCCAGCTGCCGGGCTTGGTGGCAAACATTTCTGTCCCCTTCCAGGGTGGGAAAGCCGCTGTTCTCACACCTTCCAGACCCCAAGGCCCTGGGCAGTGCATCAGATTAGATGGAGGCAGTACAGGGCGAATCCAGTGTTTTCTAATAATGCAGTGCAACCTATGCAGTGAACAAGTGGGTCAGCTTCTCAGATGAGAAGACGAAGAGCCACAGCCCAGAGACGTGTATTTCAGCCAAGTTACTTCACAGCATTGGATCAAGATCCCCTATCATCCCACCATCTTTGACCCAGCCCCTGCTTGCATTTATTCCATCCAGAGATTCTTGGCACTTGGAAGAATGTTTGGCCACCCTGACCAGGAGGGATTGTCTTTTAAAAACATAGCAACAGCCTTGAGAACATCTTGCATGGTCCATCAGCTTACCCTAGCAAGGGGATGGCTCTGTAGAAGGATAGGGTCCTTAGTTATGGGGGAAACTTTTGAAGGTCATGCCGAAGACACAGAGAAATGTGTTTCATGTTCTTGAGGAGTCGTCGCCAAATAATTTCTGGTCCATTTTGGCATCTGTGCCCTTGACTTGTAGCTAATGAGTTCAGTGGAGATGTATAGGGCTAAAATAAAATACTAATTCTGGGAGAGCTCCTTATCTGTTCCAAAGTGGCTTTACATTAATTTCCTCACTGCCTTCTCCAAGCAACTCTGTGAATTAAGTAGAGAGCAGGTAACATGATCCCAGTTTTACAGAAGAGACCTGAGGACCCAGAGAGGTTACACGACTCCCCCAAGGTCACCCAGTGATTAAATGGCAGAGTCAGCATGACAGTTCAGGTCTCCTGACTCCTGGTCTTTGCTTTTTTCATTAAACCCAAGTTTGGACTTAACGGCTTAGTGAAATTTGATGCCTAAGGTTTTATACCCACAGGTCCTTGTGTTCAACTTTAAGGACCAGGGAATTTGTTGCTTGATTTACTGACTAAAAGCAGAATAGTTAATTAAACATAAAGACAGCAATCTTTGGTAGGAAGAAAAAAAATCCTATGTTCATTGTTCTTTTGCTACATAATGAGAAAGTGCTGAGCCATTTGTCAAAGGCAGTAACTCCAAGTGACAAGTTATTGTTCCTTGGTTGTTGTTTCAAAAACACAAAACCTAGAGGCTACTGGGTACTGGTACAGAAGGAATGCAGGATGAGGAGAGTGTGGGACTACCGTTCTATGAGTTAATTTTCTCAGTCTTTTGGAAAAACAAAACCAAGCAAGACTGAATATGTTCCCCATGAATACCAAAATGAGATTAAATTCAACATCTAAAGACTTCAATAAGGATGAAGTCAGAAGGATTCAACCACAGGGAATAGCTGATCAAAAGCAGTAGAAAATTGGAAATCAGAAATGAGAGACCAGAAGCCATGAGACATACTGGGGGACCCAGGAGATCGTGGAGGTACCCAGCCTGGACGGCAGCATATTCTTTCTGGTTTTGAGTGAACAAAACCGCGTAATTATCTCCCCACAGAAATCACAGCAGCTGGTAATGAGTGGTCAGTGCCGCTCCCAACCCAAACACCTGTGTCTTCAGAGCCCAGAGTGAGAGGAAAGATGATTTGAAAGCATCACCTTCCACTGGCACAGAGATATGGCCTGTCTTCAGTCAGAAAATGGATGAGCCACCTCGGACAGTGCAATCTCTCTGGGAGTCAATAAAATAATTACCTTCCATCCACTGCCGTGTTGAATTGTGTTCCCCCCAAAGATATGTTGGAGTCCTAACTTCCAATACCTGTCAATGTGGGCTTATTTGGAAATAGGGTCTTTGCGGATCCAATCAAGTTAAGATGAGATCATTAGAATGGTCCCTAATTCAATATGACTTGTGTCCTTGGAAGAAAAATCAGAGATGCAAGGGGAAGATGATGTGAAGATGAAGGCAGAGATGGGAGTGATACAGCTACAAGCCAAGGAATGCCTGGGGTGATGGGAAACTGAAAGAAAGGGAGAATCCGCTCTGAGAGGATTTGGAGGGAACCCAGCCCTGCTGACCCCTTGATTTCAGACTTCTGGGCTCCAGAACTGAGAGAGAATACATTACTCTAGTTTAACACCCCCAGCTTGTGGTACTTTGTTATGGAGGCCACACAAATGTAGGATCACACCCAGAATCCCCAAAGATTGGCTGCACGGCAGTCTTGCAGCCTCATGCATGGTAGGCATCCACCTCATAACACGCAGAGCCAGGGAGGGGCTGGTTAGGGTTCAGACAAGAGGCGGCCGGGGACCTGGGAGCTGGCAGAGCATCTCCAGGCAGAACCCCATCTGGCTTCCCTTCTCAGGAGTGCCTGTAATACCCGTCCGACGTCGTGGGAGCCTTGAGTTTGCCACATGGCTCAGTCCATCTGGTTCAAATCCTTGCTTAAATGTCACCTCTTCTGAGTGGTCTTCTCCAATTGTAACTGAGTAGAACCCTATGAGGCCTTCCCACCATAGGCCCCACCCATGTCCTCCACCTGGCTTTTGTCTGTAGAAAAACTTCAGTCAAAGAACAAATTTAATCAGAGAAATGAGAAAATACAGAAAGAAAGGAAAACAGTCAAGCAAGACAAAATAATAGTACTTCAGCCATTAAACAAAGTCAAGGACTTTTAGTTCTTCCACAAGGGCTATAGATAATATTCTAAGCCGTGTCCTTTGAGCTGCTTTGCAGATACTGAAACCCCCACCAGGTGGGAGAAGTTTACTGTATGCCGCCCACAGGCATGTAGACCCCAGACTGGTTGGAACCAAAAGGTTGAGAATGCTGACTCCCGATGACCTCACCACCCACCAATCAGAAGAATGTCCACGAGCCGACCACACCCTACTCCTTGAACATGATAAGACTCCTCACCACTCCCTCCGAGGGGAGACACACAGCCTTGAGGGCATTAGCCCACTGCGGCCCCCTTTGCCTGGCAAAGCAATAAAGCTACTCTTTTCTACCTCACCCAAAACTCTGTCTCTGCATTTCTATTCGGCACCGGTGAACAGAGGGTGCGTTTCGGCAACACAACTTCCGGGCTAGAAGGGCAGCCCCACCAATCCTGCACCCCTCTGCCCTCTCCGTTTCAGGTTTCTTCATGCCAGTAATTGTCTTCTATTCTTCTAACTTTTGAGTTGCATCTAATGTTTATCTCTCCACTGGAAAAATGTTTGGTGACTCTGTTTTCTTCAATGGTGTATCCCCGTACACAGAGTGGGCATTTTATAAATATTTATTTGTTGAGTAAGTGGATAAATGAATGAATCACAGCCAAAGATATCCAGATTCTTTGGATCAAGTGTGTCTGAGTCATGCATTTCTGATCTTAATGCACTTCTGAGAACAGTGCTCATCTCTGCAGAGACAAGGAATATTTTTCTTTTGTATATCGAATCTAAAAATTATGGCTTTTCACATGGAATACCATGTTCCCTATAGGGGAAGTGTGGCCCATTGTAACTTAGCCACTTCCACTTTTTTACAGTTTTTTTTTTAATAATTGTTAATTTATAGTGCTGTGTTAGTTTCAAGTGTACAGCAAAGTGATTCAGTTACATATATATATATATATATAATATATATCTATATCTATATCTATATATATCCATATATACTTTTTCAGATTCTTTTCCATTATAGGTTATCACAAGATATTGAGTATAGTTCCCTGTGCTACACAGTAGGTCCTTGTTGCCTATTTTATATATAGTAGTGTGTATCTGTTAATCCCAAACTCCTAATTTATCTCCCCTCCTCCCACTATCCCCTTGGGTAACCATAAGTTTGTTTTCTATGTCTGTGAGTCTACTTCAGTTTTGTAAATAAATTCATTTGTATCACTTTTTTAGAATCCACATATAAGTGATATCATATGATATTTATCTTTTTGCAAGCAGCTGAAGGAAGAGGGCTGAATCTGGCTTGAGTGTTGCCTTAGTCTGTTGTGTTGCTGCCATAAAAACACCAGAGACCAGACAGCTTAAACAAAAGATATTTCTCTTTCACAGTTCTGGAGTTTGGATGTCTAAGATCAAGGTGCTGGCCAGTTGGGTGTCTGATGAGGGTCCACTTCCTGCTTTGTAGGTGGCAGTCTTCTTCTGTGTCCTCACATGGTGGAAAGAGGGTAAGGGAGCTCTCTGGGGTCTTTAATAAGGGCACTAATCCCATTCATGAGGACTCCACCCTCACGACCTAAGCACTTCCCAAAGACCTCACCTCCTAACACCATCACCCTGGGGATTACAATTTAACATATGAATTTGGGGGGACACAGACATTCAGTGTGTAGCATGTGTGAAGTGTCAGTCCTGGCTTTAAACACATGTACTGACTCTTCATTCATTCTTTCTTTCATTCACCATGTGCAGGACACTAGAGCCCAGATTTCTTCTTTGATGAGCTCACAGTTTGGAGTCAGAGGGAAGCCTCGTTTCAACCAACAATAAACAAAGCAGGAAGCAGCTCAGTTTCCTGGGTGTGTGACCTGTCCAGCCACACAGGGCTCATGCTCAGAAGGGCCATGGTGGCTTTAATGGCCTGCTGTCACCATCTTGAAATTATTGATAATTTTCTCTTTGATCTTACGTTTTGTAAGTGAAGTCTGCTGGCACAGTGGAGCACGCGCAGAGCAGAGGAAACACATACATATCATATGCGTGACAACCGTGGTTCCTGCTGCCCGTTTCAAGTAGCGTTCTCGAGGTCACATGGGTCCAACATTCAAGAAGCTGGCCCTGCCCGTGACACAGGCATGCATGAACTACAAAACCTGAATGGTATAGTTCTGGTGAATCCACATAGAGTTTAACTTTGCCTTTATAACTGGCATTGCACCATATAGAGAGGAATGGTAAAATGCATGCTAATAATTTCAAACTTTAAAGTTTCTTTACTTAAAAAGACATTAAATGGAAAATTAAACAAAAGTGACAGTCGAGAGAGATTGGGGAAGAAAGAGGAAAACTTCATGTTTTAGTAACTCTAATGGCACTTTCTTGCTGCTTTTGAACAAGGGCCCAACATTTTCACTTGGTACTGGGCCCTCCAAAGTATGTAGCCAACACTGGTAGGAAGTTACTGATGCCATTAAAGAGAAACATAGGGCTTCTCTGGTGGCGCAGTGGTTGAGAATCTGCCTGCCAATGCAGGGGACACGGGTTCGAGCCCTGGTCTGGGAAGATCCCACATGCCGCGGAGCAACTAGGCCCGTGAGCCACAACTACTGAGCCTGCGCGTCTGGAGCCTGTGCTCCGCAACAAGAGAGGCCGCGACAGTGAGAGGCCCGCGCACCGCGATGAAGAGTGGCCCCCGCTCACCCCAACGAGAGAAAGCCCTCGCACAGAAACGAAGACCCAACACAGCCACAAATAAATAAATAAATAAATAAATAAGCTTTCATTTAAAAAAAAAAAAAAAGAGAAACATAAAGACCCACGGGAGTTCAGAAAAGAGAGATTACATCCAGCTGGGGGAAATCAAGCACCGCTTCATGGAGGAAGCAGCTCTGAGCAGTCTCGGAGGGCACAGAAGAATCCAACGTGATCTCTTGTGTTTGCTGGAGGAAGCTGGTGCCAGGGCCAGGCTGACGGGGGCGGTGGTGAGTGAGGGTCCAGCTGAAAGCACGCCTGGGCCTTCTTAGCTTTGGGTGTCCATACAGAGCAGGAGAGCGTCTGGGTCATTTTTTTTTTTTTTAAACAACTTTATTGGAGTATAATTGCTTTAAAATGTTGTGTTAGTTTCTGCTGTATAACAGAGTGAATCAGCCATATGCATACATATATCCCCATATGCCCTCCCTTTTGAGTCTCCCTCCCTCCCACCCTCCCTATCCCACCCCTCTAGGTGGTCACAAAGCACCGAGCTGATCTCCCTGTGCTATGCGGCTGCTTCCCACTAGCTATCTATTTTACATTTGGTAGTGTATACATGTCCATGCCACTCTCTCACTTCGTCCCAGCTTTCCCTTCCCCCTCCCCGTGTCCTCAAGTCCATTCTCTACATCTGCGTCTTTATTCCTGTCCTGCCCCTAGGTTCTTCAGAACCTTTTTTTTTTTTAGATTCCATATATATGTGTTAGCATACTTTATTTGTTTTTCTCTTTCTGACTTACTTCACTCTGTATGACAGACTCAAGGTCCATCCACCTCACTACACATAACTCAATTTCGTTTCTTTTTATGGCTGAGTAATATTCCATTGTATATATGTGCCCCATCTTCTTTATCCATTCATCTGTTGATGGACACTTAGTTTGCTTCCATGTCCTGGCTATTGTAAATAGAGCTGCAATGAACATTGTGGTACATGACTCTTTTTGAATTATGGTTTTCTCAGGGTATATGCCCAGTAGTGGGATTGCTGGGTCGTATGGTAGTTTTATTTTTAATTTTTTAAGGAACCTCCATACTGTTCTCCATAGTGGCTGTATCAGTTTACATTCCCACCAACAGTGCAAGAGGGTTCCCTTTTCTCCACACCCTCTCCAGCATTTATTGTTTGTAGATTTTTTGATGATGGCCATTCTGACTGGTGTGAGGTGATACCTCATTATAGTTTTGATTTGCATTTTTCTAATGATTAGTGATGTTGAGCACCCTTTCATCTGTTTGTTGGCAATCTGTATATCTTCTTTGGAGAAATGTCTATTTAGGTCTTCTGCCCATTTTTGGATTGGGTTTTTTGTTTTTTGGATATTGAGCTGCATGAGCTGCTTGTATATTTTAGAGATTAATCCTTTGCCAGTTGCTTCATTTGCAAATATTTTCTCCCATTCTGAGGGTTGCCTTTTTTTAGAATACCGAGCCCAGCTGTGGTCCGAGTGGCTGGAAGGAGGGAGGGGAAGCTCCAGGGGCCACCGAATCACCAGCCATCAGACCTCAGACTGACCTGTGCCTCCCCAATCCACGCTGCCCTCTGTGGATACCCCTCCCATGGTTGGGAGCAAGTTCAAGATGAGCCATTGTCTGACCAAGACATCCCTGGGCAACAAACAGGGAGGCAGGAACACATGCTCCATGGAGAATTCTTTTCTGACTTTGGGGTGCTCTCAAAATGTGGGTTCCAAGGCGGGCCATGAAGAATCCAATAAACTTGCTGGTGCTCTGGAGAGACGCAGCTGTCAGTCACCAGGTGTGAGCTGCAGAGGGAAAGGAACACATGTTCTCACACTGTCTGAGAGTCACCCTGCCCTTCCCAAGGGCCCTAGCTCCCCATCACGCAGTCCTGTGCGATAGGGAGCTAGAATCCGACTTCATATAGGAGGATCCAGAGCCCAGAGAGGGTGTGTGAGTTGCTCTGTGTTGCACAGCTGGACAGAGCCGGAGTTAGGATCAAAACGGCGTTTGTGGGGCTCTGAGGCCAGGACTCCCCTTCTCTGTTGCCACTCGCTGCTGGGGCTGCGGTGTGACCTGTGACCCTTGGGAGTGTTTCACATGGGGTGCTCCTGTCTGTTCTTCACGATGGTAGTCGGATGAGTAACAGACTCTGAACGGCAGGAGGAGCAGCTCACACGCAGGGAGAGCAGAGTCAAATCCATGGTCCGTTGCCCCCAGTGCACATGGCTGGGGCCTCAGCTCCTGAGCTGTCCGTCCTTGTCCTCGGGCCACCCTGCTGGGCCTACGCGCTGGGCAGCTCCTCCCAACTTCCTGCTGATGCCCTGCTTGTCCCTATGGAAACAATCTCTCTCTCTCTCTCTTTCCCTTCCTCTTTCATAGCTGCCTTGGCCTTGATTTCTGTGTTCCCTGTGTCTCCACCACGCACCGGGTCATCACCGTCTCGCCAGCAGCTGTGCCCAGGCGCGGAAGCATGCCATTCACACCAGCGCCCTCTTCCTTTCTGCTCCTTTTCAAAGTTATTTGTGTTTGCACACAACAGCCATCAAGTGGTGTGGGGCAGGGGGAATGTTCCAGAGCTTCAGAAGGCCCAGGGGTTTTAACTGAAGAGTTGCATGGTGAGAATAATTAAAGTCTGTGACGACTGCGTGGAGGGATGAAGAAGGACCGGCTGTGCCTAGTGGGGTGTGCACTGGTCTTCCTCCCGGGACAACCCAGTTGTCCTGGGAGGGACCCCTTCTGGCCCCTGCAGGAAAGATCGGCAGAGAGAGACCCAGCCCCGCCACACACGTGGGCAGGAGCAAGAGGGCTCAGTCATCACTTACACTGGCACTTAGGGAGTCAGATGGGGGTGGTGGTGCTGAGCCCTGGCCGCCAGGCACACCCTGGGTGAGGATAGTCAGGGGCAGTGAGAAGGACATTCAAGCCATCCACCCAGTCCTCTGTACCCCTCAGACAACCTGCTTCTCCCTGTGAGCCCGCCCAGCTCACTCCTTCTGATGCCTTAGTGTCCCCCTGAGCCCCTGGCCCCAGCACCCCCCTCCAGCATTTCCACATTGCCCTGTTCGCTGTTCTGACCAAGCAGAGCATTGGCTCAGCTGGAGCACAGGCCCAGCCTTCAGGGGCTGGAGGTCACACTGCAAGCAGCGGAGACGATGGGTGACCCTCCTCCTGGCCTTCAGATGGCCTTCCTGGTAGACAGAACTGCTCCCCCACGGCCATGCCAACAGTGCACACTTCACCCCGCCTTTCCTCCTCCTCTGAAGGGTCTCACTCTCCTTGCCCCCTGGGGTCTGCTCCCAAATTAGCCCCTGTCCCCAAGCCTTTGCCCCTGGCTCTGCCTTGGGGATGCTAAGACACCCCCCACCCAGTCCAAGATCTCTCAGGGTCTCAGTGGCAGCCCCACTGCTTTATTTTCACAAGCTCCATGTGCTGTCTAGAAGCACCAATCACTGGGTCTGAAGCAGGACCTGTAGGTGGGGCTCCAGTGCATTTATCGATGAGTGGATGGACAGTTTGGTCTGACTGACTCAGACTGGCAGCTTGATTGACATTGTTTTCTTATTGGTCACTAACTTATGGAATTTAGGGATGAACAGGCATTTTTTTGGGGCTTCATGTAGACATGAGTCCAAGGAGAGAAGGAGGCAAGATTTGGATGCTTGTCCCAGGATTTCTGAGAGGTGCTGCCAGGCGTCAAGCACTGTCTGCTCCAGATAGCACCCCCCCAAGGAACGAAATTCACCCCTAAGGACTAGTTAGGGGGTGCCCCTAAACCCCAAGAGAGGGAAGGACCAAGGTGCCTTCCTAGGAAAAACTAACAAAACAAAGATTTTACTCATAAAAGCACACGATTGTATTTGGGTAACAAAGCTGGCTTTTTAAATAGGTTTCCCACGATGAACTTACAAAATAGGTCAGCTCCTGGGCCCTTCTTGCTCTCATTTTGCACCAGGGAAACAGACTCAAAGAGGTGAATTGAGCTGCCCAGGGTCACATGGCTGTTTGCTTGGAGCCAAGTGCAGAGGCCGGGGAACTGGAGTCTGTGTCCAGGTCACATCTGAGTACAGGAGGCCGCCTACTTTCACACCATGAATCCAACCCAGATAGCCCCGGGGCCTCCTGGGACAGACAGCCCATAAAATCCAGAGGAGTTATCAATATGTACAAAGAGAAAACAAAAGCAGAGCATATTGGGAAAAAGCATCCTCATGAAAAACAAGATTAGTCATTCGAGGGAGAAAGAACAGAGAACATTAAAATAGGACAGAAAGTAATTCCCTTTGACAGCCCCAAAAAGCCAGGCTCCACCGCGATATTTTCCATTTTGGTACAATTTGTAAAGTTGCCCTTTTCCCCCTCCCTTCTCCTCTTCTGTTCTCCCCCACCTGTGGTTTATGCTTACACACAGGAAGAACCATTCTTCTCTTGCTGCCCATTTGGTTTTCGGGAGTGTATCTGCTATTGTTCCACATCCATTTGTCTTCCTTGTTCTTTAAGGGAACTTACGTCCAACTCCAGGGGTCAAAAACCACAAAGATCTAGTGAAAGTTTTTAAGAAGAAAAATGGCAAAATGAAATTTTGCCTCCCAACGTCCTCAACCTTGAGATTTTAATTCATGTCCTGAAATGACAACATGGCCAGGGCTGTCATAGGGTTAGTGTGTAGGAGGTCCCGAGCGTTCTTAAGTTGCCTCCAAGCATTTGGGGCTCAAGAGAATGTAGGAAGGGGTCTCAGAAAGGTGTCAGAGGGGTTGCTAGTGAGGGTCTTGTCTGAGAGGATCTGGGGTCAGCCATTCGGAAAACTGAAAGTCGAACCGTAAACTCTTCTTGGACCTATTTCATTGCTGGGTCCTTCCCAGAAACTCATCCATCTGAAACATAATCTCTGTTTTTCACATAAAAAAGAAAATCACTGGTTCTCCTTTCCCCCAGGAGTTTACGGAATGTAAATGCACCTTTCACGTCACACCTAACCCAGATGAAGAAGATCATCTCACACCAACCAGATAAAAATATGATTAAACAATATTTTCCCAAGCATCTTCCTCCCATTTAGTATCTTCCATCAGATATCTCACTTAGATCTGAGTAGATGTGCCGAAAGGTCAAAGTTACAGTTAACTCTTCTTGGCTCCCTGTATCTGACCAAAGAGAAATTAGAGGCTCCTTTTGTGCCCTGGGGAGCACGTAGCTCTTTGCATGACATAGCTCTCATAATTACACTACCTTAACCTAACAGAAGAGGGTAAACACATTATTTTGCATGAAATTATGTTTCTTAATGAATTAATAATAGAGTTACAATTCTCAATTCAACAAGCAGGGAAATACAGAGTTTAAAATAAGGGTAAGCAACTGCATTATAATTAGTTGGTCTTTGCAGTGCCGTGTGTGTTTAACAATGTATTAGTGCTGATTGCGGGGAAGGAAGGGGAAACCATGGACAGGGGTGGACCTCGCTGCTGGGGAGTTCACATGGGGGACAGAAGCGGAGAAGAGGCTGCGATTAACAGCCCTGGAATAACAATGGCTAATTCCTACCCTCTGGCCCCAGCCATCCTGGGATTCCGAGTCTTCACCATTGTCCTCTTCTGTGGCAGCACACCTCACCCTTGGGATGACTTCCTGTAGATAGTCTCCATCAAACTCATCCTTGAATTTGAGTGTCCACCTTTGTTGATATCCTTTTGGAATCAAATATAATTTGTCCTAAATGGAACTCCTGGCCTCATACACTCACGACCCTGCCGACTACAGCCTTCTCACACCACCTCAACCCAAAGTCAGCAGTCCCTTTTCTGGATCCCTACAGAGTAAAGAATTTGGCTTTGCCCAAAGAGGATCTGGCCTTTGACCTCAGGTTCTGGGAAGTGATTTTTTATCATACCTGAAAGGCACATCTTTGTTTAGCGTGGAGGCTGGACACACGGGCTCATGAGGTGAAGGCTGGCTATTGGCATCAGTCAAACAGGAGACAGAGTCCAACGATGTGGGCAATGTATCTATCAATCATGCTTATGCAGTGAGGCCGCAGTAAAAACTCTGGAGAGTGAAGCTAGAGTGAGCTTCCCTGGTTGGCAATACTTCATGCATGTTGTCACATTGATGCAGGAAAGTCACGCATCCTGACTCCAAGGGGAGAAGACAATGGAAACTTCACATTTGAACCCTCCCAGGCTCTACCCTACATACTTCTTCCTTTAGCTTATTTTAATATGTAGATTATTTTTGTAATAAGCCATAACCATGAGTGTAACAGCTTTCACTGAGTTCTGGGAGACTTTCTAGAGAATTATCAAACCTGAGGGTAGATTTGGGAACCGTCTGGATGTGTAGTTGGCATCAGAAGTCAGGGTGGTCTTATGGAAGTTCATGACCCCAACTCTGCAGTTTGACTAGCTCTGGGCAATCCCCAATGTTTTCCAAAGTTGTGTTTCCTTTTCTCCAGATTTGAGCTCTGGCACTGTCTCTTGCTATCTCATTTGATATTTGGGCTGATTTAGCATGTGTTATATGTGGTTGCGTCTTTATTTTTCTTTGAAGAATTACACAAAGCATTTATCTTCACTGCAGTTTCCCAGCTTTTGGATCTAAGGAAAGTCTTGGCTCAACCACCTGCAGGATTCTAGGTGATGGCTCAGAACTTGGAGCATAGCCAAGTTTAAAGAACGGTTCAACTAAGTGTTATAGAGCTGTCAACAACAGAGATGGACACATTCACCCTCCGTAAGAGTCATGATATCTATGGCCTGCTGAGGGCCCATTGCTGGGTTTCTCCTAGAGGTCCAAAGAGGGCATCAAAAATTTACTGGAAAGAGAGTTGTCCTGGGCCACAGGAGGCAAGGGTTGACCTATGTGTTTTATCTCCATCCTCTTCCCTCATTTGTTCCAAGGGCATACTGAACATCCAATAACTCTTTAAATGTGTTGTGCTGCTTTCTACAGGGTATAGTAGACGATGAAAGTCTTGCGTTAGCTAGGGAAAGAGAAAAGAAGGAGAAAGAGGAGGAGGAGGAGAAGGAGGAAGAGAGAAAAGAAGGGAGAGTTTGCTATTTGGAAAGAACATCTTTTGTGCAGCCATACCTGTGTACCTGAAGGGGTCAGTGACAGCTCCAGAGACTGGATGAAATTTAGATTCCCATCAGCTCTAATGCCCTGCAACTGCACACAACCCCCATGGAGATCCCTTGGGCTTGCAGATGCCCTGCAGGTGATTTTCCCAGCCACACTTTCTGTGTCCACACGACCTTGTGCCTGAAGCTTAGTCAAAATGCAGGAGTGGGGCTAAGAACCAATATGTGATAGTCACTGCTAGCAGGTGTGTGAGTTACTAGGTTTTCAAGTAAAATGCACCTGTCCAGGGATTTTCATGCCCCTGAACAATTTAATGGTGATGGAGAGTCTTGAAGCACCTTGTAGCTCAGACAGGCCTGGGTCTGAACCATGTGTCTGCCACTTTCCTATTCACCTGGCCTCAGGTGTGTTTGTTTGCTTATGTGTAAAATGGGGATGGATCACCTGCATTTCAGGGTGGTGGTAGCATTAAGTAAAATGATGCAGGTGAAGGGCTTAGCCCAGTGTCTGCCTCAAGGAACAGTTTCTAGTTTAAAATGGGATAAAAGAGAGAATACCTCTCCACCACTTTAGGTGATGACCAAGGCAAACAGCTTCTGAAAGGCTAATAATATCCATCCGTAAAGACTACAAGCACAGCACAGGTGAAAGAAAATCATCTCGAGCAGCTGCCTCTCTCAGAACAAACGCAGTTCCGTTGGTTTGGACCTGGTGGTGATCTTGGCCTTTATTTGCTATTAACCTAAGCAGAAGAATTCAAATAAAGTTGCTGTCAGGAGCATATTTCTTCCTAAATCCAGAGCATAATAAAAAGCAGTGACTGATCTGGATGTCAGACGAGTAATTGAAAATTCTACTTGCAGCAAATACAAATAGTACTCACTGTTAAAAGGACAATATATTCCAGAAGGAGAGAAAAATCACCAGATGACCAGCTCTATAACTTCCCGTTGACTCTCAGTGTGGTGAGTTTTGGGACTTGAATTGGAAAGAAAATTCAACTCTAATGTTTTCCTCCCAGAAATTTTTCAAGGAGGGACCCTCTCTTGAAGAGGAAAAACGGCAATTTATAAGTTGAAACAAAGACACTTTTGGTTTTCATAAGATTGGGTTATGTATGACTCTATGGTGATCAGAACTTGTTGCAAGTAATAAACAGTCATCTCAAACTGGCTTAAGTAAAGGCGGGGGCGGGGGTGGTGAGGATTTTAACTCACATACTTGGGAGAGGCAGGGGTAGACAGACCTCAAGGCATGTTGGATCCAGGAAATCCAAAGATGTGCATGACATGTAGCTTTCATCTGTCAGCTCTGTTTGTCTCTGTTCAATCAGATTCCCTGGTAGCTCTCTGCAGGATACTCAGGCAATATTATGAGCTAAGGGTTGGGCAGTGCCTGCCCATAGCAGATGCTCATTAAGTATTACTGACTAGATCACTTATATCTTCTTCAGGGTGCTCCTATAATGGAGGGTGCAGTTATCTGCCCCACTTCCCTGGTGAGGAAACTGAGAAACACAGAAGCACCACTGGAACCCAGGTGGTCTGCCCCCAATGTCCATGCCCTAACTCTCCATCATTCCTAGACTCTATTTCTCTAGCTCCCAGCCAATGGAGGAGGAAAACTCTCTTCAAAGTTTCAATGACATGGGAGTCTCTAATTGGACCTGCTGATGTCACATCACCATCCTTGACTCAATCACTGTGGTTGAGGGAGTGGAATATTCGCATTGGCCAGCCTGGGTTACCCGCCCACTTCTGTGATGCAGAGGGAGGTGATGGGGCTCTGTGATTGACAAGTCTCCAAAAGGCACCAAAGCAGTGGATGGGAAATTATGCCAGCACCATCCATGATCCCCTTGCAGACCAGTCGGCCATGAGTACTCTCCAAGTGAACACTGGTGTGGGTGTCGGAGTGTGGGGGAGGGCATGCAGGGGGAGGGCCAGTGTTTGGGGGATGGTGGACCTAGTAGATGCTAGTCTCTCTTTGGCACCCTGCCTCCAATTTCTGAAAAGCAGCACATCCAATGGGCTCCTGGCATTCAAGAGACTTGTTGACTAAAGAGACGGTGCTTTGAACGCATTGGAATTATTTGCAGAGCCCTCACCTGAACCCAAGGCTTTGGGACTTCATGAATACGGTGCCAATTTGGAACTTGGAGAGACATGAGTGTGCTCGTGTATCTCAGAAAGCCTTCTGTGGCAGCCCAATTCAATCATATTGTTCAAAAAGATAAATGTGAGAACCAGTTATTGGACACAAGCTGCCCCAGATCTTCCAGGACTCAGTCTGGTTGGGATTAATGAACCAAAATGCTAACGAGTGGAGATCCTTTCCACGAGCAGCATCTGGTCCAAGGTAAAAGACACCCTTCTTCCTGATTGTTGAGCAGACTGTAGAAAAATCTTCACATTTAATATTCATAGTCTGTCTCCCATCTTCCTTGTAATAAATTGGTCTAACATCTTGCACAGCTATGTCATTAAGAGGGAGACTAAACTCCAGATGCCAGTTAAAAATGCACAAAAATAATATAGAACTAGGCACATAAAATATAAGCTGATTCCTTCATCTATACTAATGGATTTTAAAGAGAGAAAATAACTGAGGATAAGCCCCAGGCACATTAGAAATTAAAATTATGTTGCAAACTCCCCAATTCATACAAGAAGTTCAGTGTACAATAAATGATTCACGGGAGCAATTCTTAGGAATAAAGTCTCACTTTTTCTGATTTTCTGAGTGGCAGAACTTCATAAAAATGAAATAAATCACAATGTACACTTTGATGCCTGTCTCTTTTGCTCAAAGTAATGTTTTTGAGATATTTTTATTTGAATAAGCAGTTTATTCTCTTTTTAAAACTGAGTAATTTAACCTTGTATGAACACAGCACAAAACACTTACCTGTTCACTTAATAATGTACATTTGGGTTAGTTCAAGTGTGAGGTATTGTGAACAAAGATATTGTGAATATTAACTCACCTGTCTTTCTTATAAGCATGTATTTTCATTTACCCTGGGTGGAGAGTACCTGGGGGTAGAAATGATGGGTAGATATATGCTAAATTCTTTTTTATTTTGAAACAGTTTTCTTGATGTATAATTTACTGTCACAAAGTCACTTATTTAAAGATACGTGTTGATTTTTCTGCAAACGTGCAGTTTTGTAACCATCACCATCCCATTTTAGAACAATTCCATCACTGCACAAGGTTCTGCAATCTTTACTGTATGCCTGCATTTGACAAAGTCGGTCTCTCCTGCTTGAAATGCTTCCATTACTTAGTTTCCAGTTCAGTAAATTCTACTTCTTTTATGATTTGTTTTTTCATTTTTTTTTTTTCTTCACTGGTTTTTCCTTTTCTGTCTCCATTGCTGATTTCTATTTTTCTCCCAAACCTCTCAACATTAGTTTTGACCCAGGATGTAGTTCTTGGACCACTTTTAACCTCAGCCATTCATCCCCTTGCTGACCTTACCCAGTCTCCTGGCTTCTTAAAATTTTTTAGTGGTATTTTAGTCTTGGAGTTTCAACCTTGTACCTTACACACAGTGATCTAGACCTGCCAAATATATATTTGTTAGATAAACCAATGGAACATAGAACTGGTGGGAAATATCATGAGCTTAGATTCTAGTCATCATACAAGATAAGGAGGAGTTTGATCAAAGCTATGAGAGCAGTACAAACAAATTAGTATTGGGTTCAAAAGAAGAACAGAAAATGTGTACTTTAGACCAAGCTGGCCAGACCCATTGACCACTGCACCCAACACATAACTGGGACATAGAATCCTCATCACATATATATTTTTTAAACATCTTTATTGAAGTATAATTGCTTTACAATGGTGTGTTAGTTTCTGCTTTATAACAAAGTGAATCAGTTATACATATACATATGTTCCCATATCTCTTCCCTCTTGCATCTCCCTCCCTCCCACCCTCCCTATCCCACCCCTCTAGGTGGTCACAAAGCACCGGGCTTGATCTCCCTGTGCTATGCGGCTGCTTCCCACTAGCTATCTATTTTACATTTGGTAGTGTATATATGTCCATGACACTCTCTCACCCTGTCACATCTCACCCCTCCCCCTCCCCATATCCTCAAGTCCATTCTCTAGTAGGTCTGTGTCTTTATTCCCGTCTTGCCACTAGGTTCTTCATGAACTTTTTTTCCCTTAGATTCCGTATATATGTGTTAGCATACTGTGTTTTTCTCTTTCTGACTTACTTCACTCTGTATGACAGACTCTAACTCCATCCACCTCATTACAAATACCTCCATTTCATTTCTTTTTATGGCTGAGTAATATTCCATTGTATATATGTGCCACATCTTCTTTATCCATTCATCCGATGATGGACACTTAGGTTGCTTCCATGTCCTGGCTCTTGTAAATAGTGCTGCAATGAACATTGTGGTACATGACTCTTTTTGAATTATGGTTTTCTCAGGGTATATGCCCAGTAGTGGGATTGCTGGGTCGTATGGTAGTTCTATTTTTAGTTTTTTAAGGAACCTCCATACTGTTCTCCACAGAGGCTGTATCAATTTACATTCCCACCAACAGTGCAAGAGGGTTCCCTTTTCTCCACACCCTCTCCGGCATTTACTGTTTGTAGATTTTTTGCCCATCACATATTGATGACAGAAGAATTGGCAATAGCAGAAGTGCAATTTGTCTTTTTGTTAGCATTTTTTTTTTTAAGGAAAAATTTTCTAAATTCAAAAGATACTTCCATTGGAAGTATGGAATTAGCAAAAATTCCAAAATGGAATTGATTCCAAAAATGGAATTAGAGTATGAGCTATTGTCCCTTTTTACTGAGAATAAGAAAAAAAATCCCACTTTTATAAAAGTAGTTTGTTCCAAAAAGCAACTTCCATCAACATTTAACAATTTATCTAACACCTCAGTATATTAATCTATTATTGCCTGGTACATATTTTAATAGATTTTAGATTTATGTATGAGGTAATTGTGTAAATATATATTTCCCTTTTGATAAGCAATCTCGGAAGATACCAGAACACAAGAAGCATAATTTGTTTACTATATATTTTACTTCTCCATACTTAAAAAAAAATATTTTTAAACAGGGGAAACAGTACATAATAGTACATTGCAGTTTGGCTTATGATTTCTTTAAACAAGGTTTACATAGAGGTTAAAATTAGCATCTGGGTGCTGCTATTGGATCACATATCAGTTGATTCCTACAAAATTATTTAACGTAACATTCTATTTTTTAAAGATAAACTTATCAGAATCATACATTGTTATTTAAAATTGATTTCTTCTCTATAATTGACAGTCTTTTCAATGAGTTTAAATTCTCCCTAGTTTCAATGATGGTGATGTAAAGTTCAAGGTGAGTATTTTTTAAAGCTGACTGTTATTGTTATTTAAGAAAATGCATTGTATTCAAGAGTCAGTATATTTTAGTTTCTGCAGCATTACTGTCTTTATAAAATTGCTGAAAGTATGTGTTTGTATATTTGTGAAATTCTTTTCTGAACAAAAAGACAGACAATATTAGAATAAAGTCTAATACTCAATGTTGGTATAACATTATAATTTATGAGGTAATAGTCTGTTCACAATATTTAACTACACTGAACAAGACTCTATGGGCTTATGATTACAATACTTTAAAAAATTACTTTTTTTTTCAGTAATGCACTTTATTTATTTATTTATTATTTATTTTTACCTTTTGACCCCCTTCACCCATTTCTCCCACCGCCCACCTCTGGCAATCACCAGTCTGTTCTCTGTATCCATGGGCTTTTTCCCCTTCTTTTTAAAAAGATTCCATATATGAGAGATCATATGGTGTTTGTTGTCTACAGTCTGACTTATGTCACTTAGCATAATGCCCTGGAGGTCCACCCATGTTGTCGCAAATGGCAAGATTTTATTTTTTTTTATGGCTGAATAATAGTCCATTATATTTAACCCTTGAACAACATGGATTTGAGCTGTGCAGGTCCACTTATATGCAGATTTCTTTCACTAAATATGTATTACAGTACTGCACGATCCTTGGCTGGTTGAATCCACAGATGCAGAACTGCAGATATGAAAGGCCAATTGTGAAGTTATACTCTGAGTTTTGACTGCACAGAGATTGGCACAACCCAACACTCATGTTATTCAAGGGTCAACTGTGATGCCACAATTTCTGTCTCCATTCATCCATCAGTGGACCCTTAGGTTGCTTCTACATATTGTCTATCATAAACAATGCTGCAATGAATGTGGGGATGCTTACATCTTTCAAGTTAGTGTTTTCATTCTCTGGATAAATACCCAGACATGGAACTGCTGGATCATGTGGTAGTTCTAATTTTAATTTTTTGAGGAACCTCCATGCTGTTTTCCATAGTGGCTGCACCAATTTACAATCCCAGAAACAGTACACAAGTGTCCCCTTTTCTCTACATCCTCCCAAACACTTGTTACTGCTTGTCTTTTTTTTTTCTTATGAAGCAGATATTTTTTCTTCTTTTTTTTTTTTTTAGATCTTTATTGGAGTATAACTGCTTCACAATACTGTGTTAGTTTCTGTTGCACAACAAAGCGAATCAGCCATATGCACACATATGTCCCCCTATCCCCTCCATCCTAAGCCTCCCTCCTATCCTCCCTATTCCACCCCTCTAGGTCATCGCAAAGCACCGAGCCGATCTCCCTGTGCTATGCTGCTGCCATTCTAACAGGTGTGAGGTAGTATCTCATTGTGGTTTTGATTTGCATTTCTCTGATGATTAATGACATTGAGCATCTTTTCATGTACTTGTTGGTCATCTGTATCTCTTCTTTGGAAAAATGTCTATTTAGATCGTCCCATTTTTTAAATCATATATATATATTTTTGCTATTGAGTTGTGTGAGTTCTTTATATATTTTGCATATTTTTCCCTTATCAGATGTATGGTTTGCAAATATTTTCTCCCATTCAATAGGTTGCCTTTTCATTTCGTTGATAGCTTCCTTTGCTATGCAGAAGCTATTTAGTGTGATGTAGTTCCACCTGTTTATTTTTGTTTTTGTTGCTTTTGCTTTTGGTGTCAGATTAAAAATATTATCACCAAGACCTATGTCAAGGAGCTTACCACCTATGTTTTATTATATGAGTTTTCTGATTTTAGGGCTTAAGTTCAAGACTTTAATTCATTTTGAGTTAATTTTTGGGTATGGTGTAAGATAGTAGTTGAATTTCATTATTTTGCACATGGCTGTCCAGTTTCCCACACCACTTACTGATGAGACTGTTGTTTGTGTATTATATATTCTTGGTTCCTTTGTCATTAATTAACTGACCATATATGTGTAGGTTTATTTCTGGGCTCTCTATTCTATTCCATTGATCTATGTGTCTGTTTTTATGCCAATACCATACTGTTTTAGTTACTATAGATTTGCAGTAAATTTAAAATCAAGGAGTATGAGGCCTCCAGCTATACTCTTCTTTCTCAAGATGGCTTTAGCTATTCAGGTTTTTTTGTAGTTCCATAAAAATTTTAGGATTATTTGTCCTATTTTCTTAGAAATGCAATTGAAATTTTGATAGGAATTTCATTGAATATGTAAATTGCTTTTAGTAGTATGGAAATTTTAAAAATATTGATTCTTCCACCCCATGATCACAGAGTATCTTTTCATTTATTTGTATATTCTTCAATTTCTTTCATCAATGTCTTGTACTTTTCAATATACAGTTCTTTCATCTCCTTGTAAGCTTATTCCTAGGTATTTTATTCTTTTTAATGCAATTGTAAATAGGATTGTTTTCTTTCTCATAGTTCATTATTGGTATAAAGAAATACAACAGATTTCTGTGTATTGATTTTGTATTCTGCAACTTTATTAAATTTGTTTATTAGTTTTAACAATTTTTGATGGAGTCTTTAGGGTTTTCTATATATAATATCATGTCACCCACAAATAGTGACAGTTTTGTTTCTTCCTTTCCAATTTGGAAGCTTTTATTTCTTTTTTCTTGACTAATTGCTCTAGCTAGGCCTTCCAATACTAAGTTTAATACAAGTAACAAGAGTGGGCATTCTTGTGTTGTTCCTGATCTTAGAGGGAATGCTTTCAGCTTTTTACCATTGAGTATGTTAGCCGTGGGCTTACCATATGTGGCCTTTATTATGCTGAGGGACATTCCCTCTATACCTACTTTGTTGAGAGTTTTTAATGATAAATGGATGTTAAATTTTGTCAGATGCTTTTTCTGCATCTATTGACATGATAATATGATTTTTATCTATCATTTTGTTAATGTGGATTATCACATTGACTGATTTGTGGATGTTGAGCCATCCTTGCATCCCTGGACTAAATCCCACTTGATCATGGTGTATGATCCTTTTAATATATTGCTGAATTGAGTTTGCTAATATTTTGTTGAGAATTTTTGTGTCTATATTCATCAGGAATGCTAGCCTATAGTTTTCTTTTCTTGTGGCATCCTTTTGGTATCAGTGTAATGCTGGCCTCATAAAATGAATTTGGGAGAGCTCCCTTCTCTTCTATTTTTTGTAAGAATTTGAGAAGGATTGATATTAATTCCTTCTTGAATGTTTGATCGAATTCACCAGTGAAACCATCTGGTCCTGGACTTTTGTTTGCTGGGAGGTTTTTGATTATGGATTCAATTTCTGTACTAGTAATCTATCTGTTCAGGTTTTCTATTCCATCATAATTCAGTCTTGGTAGGTTGTATGTTACTAGGAATTTATCCATTTATTCCAAGTTGTCCAATTTGTTGGTGTATAATGGTTCACAATAGTATCTTATGATTCTTTGTGTTTCTGTGGTATCAGTTGTAACATTTCATCTTTCATTTTATTTATTTGAGTTCTCTCTCTTTTCTTGGTGAGTCTGGCTAAAGTTTTGCCAATTTTGTTTATCATTTCAAAGAACTAGCTCTTAGTTTCATTGATCTTCTCAATTGTCTTTTAGTCTTTATTTCACTTTTTTTCTGTTTTAATCTTTGTTATTTCCCTCCTCCTACTTTAGGCTTCATTTTTTCTTCTGTTTCTAGTTCCTTGAGGGGTAAAGTTAGATTTTTTTTTTTATTTGAGACCTTTCTTGTTTGTTGAGGTAGGCATTTATTTCTATAAACTTCCCTTTTAGAACTGCTTTTCCTACATCCCACAAACTTTGATGTTATATTTCCATTTTCATTTGTCTCAAGGTAATTTTTGATTTCTCTTTTGATTTCTTCTTTGACCTATTGATTGTTCAGTAACATGTTGTTTAATCTCCACATATTTGTAAGTTTCCCAGTTTTCTTCATGTAATTAATTTCTAGTTTCATATTATTGCAGGTGGAAAAGATGCTTGATATGATTTCAGTCCTCTTAAATTTATCAAGACTTGTTTTGTGGCCTAACATATGATCTATCCTGGAAAATGTTCCATGTGCACTTGAAAAGAGTGTGAATTCTGTTGCTTTTGTTCTGGTCTAACATGTTGTTTAAAGCTGTTGTTTCCTAATTGCTTTTCTGTCTGGATGACCTATCCATTGACATAAGTGAGGTATTAAGATCCCCCACTATTATCCTATTGCTGTCTATTTCTCCCTTTAGATGTTTACTGTTTGCTTTATATATTTAGGTGTTCCTATGTTGGGTGCATAAATATTTATAAATGTTATATTCTCTTGTTGGATTGACCCTTTTATCATTATGTAATGCTCAAATTTGTCTCTTATTAAAGTCTTTGTTTTAAAGTCTATTTTTTCTGATATAACTACTCTAGCTTTCTTTTGCATTCCATTTGCATGCAATATGTTTTTCCGTCCCTTCACTTTCAGCCTGTGTGTGTCCTTGCATCTAAAGTGTGTCTCTTGTAGGTAACACATAGATTTTTTTAATCCATTCTGCCAGTCTATGTCTTTTTATTGAAACATTTGGTCCATTTACATTTAAAATAATTACTAATAAGTATGTACTTTCTGCCATTATGTTCATTGATTACTGGTTTTGTAGTTCCTCTTTGTTCTCTTCTTTTGCGCTCTTCTTTTGTGGTTTGAAGAGTTTCTTAGTGGTATACTTATATTAATTTCTCTTTATATTTTGTGTTTTTACTGTAGGTTTTTGCTTTGTGGTAACCATGAGACTGACATATAACAACTTATATCTATAACAGTTTATTTTATGTTAATAACAACCATTTATTTTATGTTGATTCCATTCTGAAGCTCAACATTTTTACCCCCCCACACACATTTTATGTTTTTGATGTTACATTTTACATATTTTTATCTTTTGTGTTCCTTAACTTATTATTGTAGTCAAAGTTATTGTTATTACTTTTGTCTTTTAACCTTCATACGAGCTTTACAAGTGATTAATTCACTACCTTTACTATATATTTTCCTATCCAATGAGATTTATTCTTTCATATGTTTTCTTGTTACTAACTTGTACCCTTTTTTTCAGGTTAAAGAAGTTTCTTTGGTATTTCTTGTAAGGTCAGTTTAGTGGTGATGAACTCCTTTAGCTTTTGCTTATCTGGAAAATTCTTTATCTCTCTTTCAATTCTGAATTATAAGTTCACCCGATAGAGTATTCTTGGTTGGAAGATTTTTCTTTCAGCACTTTGAATATTTCATGGCACTCTCTTCTGACTTGCAAAGTTTCTGCTGAAAAATCTGCTGATAGTCTTATGGGAGTTCCCTTGTATGTAACAAGTTGTTTTTCTCTTGCTGCTATTAATATTCTCTACTTGTCTTTAACTTTTGATATTTTGATTAAAATGTATTTTTTATACACACACACACACACACACACACACACACACACATATATATATTCAGCTTCTTTTCCATTATAGGTTATTACAAGGTACTGAATATAGTTCCCTGTGCTATACAGTAAATCCTTGTTATCTATTTTATATGTAGTAGTATCTATCTATTAATCCCATACTCCTAACTTATCCCACCCCCACCTTTCCCCTTTGGTTACCATAAGTTTGTTTTCTATGTCTCTGTTTCTGTTTTGCAAATAAATTCATTTGTATTACTTTTCAGATTCCACATATAAGTGATATCATATAATATTTGTCTTTCTCTGTCTGACTTACTTCACTTAACATAACGATAGTCTCTAGGTCCACCCATGCTATTTTCCATCTCTTTGTTGAAGTTCTCACCGTTCTTCTCCCCAGTTCAGTGAATGTCTTTATGACAATTACTTTTAACTCTTTATCAGGTAAATTCCTTATCTCTGTTTCATTAAGGTTTTTTTCCTGAGGTTTTATCATGTTCTTTCATTTGGAACATATTCCTCTGGTCCTTCATTTTGCTAGACTCTCTGTGTTGGTTTTTATACAGTAGATGAAACAATGACCTCTTTAGTCCTGAAGGAGTGGCCTCATGTAGGAGGTGAAACTTGTTCAATCCTGCCCTAGCTCTTTGTTGTCTCTCAGACTTTTGTGCATGTCCAAGCAGACTATTATACTTTTAATAGCTCCCAGTGTTTGAGGATGTGCCAAGCTTTTCAGTGTTCCTGAGGGGAGGATCTTAGCACCTATTTCCGGCTGTTTGGAAGCCAGACTCAGGCAGCAGGTTTTTAAAGTACGCAAATATATACAGTCTTGTGGGACTGCAAGTGTAAGCTACATTGGGCTATGGATCTTGTGGAGTCCCCTATATGGCAGCTGCAAAAATTGGGGTTCCTGAGGAATGTGTAAGCAGTTTTCTGGTAGATATCAGTGAGCTGCAGAGGGAGAGTGCCAAGATGATGTCTACAGCCTATGTTCGTTGATGGCAGCTTTGTAGGTCACTAGGTGTGTGCCAAACCTGAAGCCTGCTCCTCAGGCTGAAGCTCTAGGACAAGCAGGGGCCTCCTTCATAGACAGATGGGGGTTGGGGTGTGCCTCAATCTTCTGTCTGAACAATGCCTTGGGGGTGTCAGCTTGCCAATAACTGTCTCTCTGATTGCCATAGTCCCATGGGAGTCAGGAATGCAAGCCCCGCCCACCCTCTTGGTCACCAGAGACAGGAGACCAGAGGGTATCCCTTGGAAACAGCTGCAAATACTGGGCACCAGACATAAAAACCAGGGCCCCAGCATGTAGCGCTCCTGTCCAGGAGACACTGGCGCTCTGGAGCATGGCAGAGGGAGAGCGTGAAGACAGCACCCACCCTCCAAGATCTGCAGGAAGGATTATAGTCAGCCCCAAGATGTGTGTTTAATTAGAAGCCTGCCCCTCAGGCTGTAGCCATGATGATTAGCTAATAAGCCTCCTTCACAGAGAGACCAAGTTCCTGGGTTGTTGCCTCTTGTTGTGCCCTGGCGGTGGTAACAGCTTAAGAATTCTTTTTCCATTAGTTACAGTCCTGTGGGTTCTAGGTGCAGAAACCCCACTGGCTACCAGGGTCTGACAATATAGTGGGGTTCCCTGATGGCAATCACAAAAATTGGGTGTCAGACAGGGGTATGAGCTCCTTTCTGGGTGACACTGATTACTACAGTCTGCTGGGACCAGGAACACAAGCTCCCCTGACCTTCAGACTCAGGCATTTAAAAAGCATACCATGGGCAGTGGGTTGGGGCACCAGACTCACGTAAAAGCCCTCTTCTGGGAAGGGAAAGTGTGAAGATGGTGTCTACCACTCTCTGTCTCCAGAGAGCGGTACAGTGGGCTCCTAGATGTGTATGTTAAATTAGATGCCTGCCTCTCATGCAGATGCTTTAATTTAAGCAGGTGAGCCTCTTTATGTCTGAGTGAGATCGGCTGCCTCTGCACTGGGCCCTGATGTGGTACGTCTGAGCATGTGGGTCCTAAGAGCTGTCTCCAGATCGTCACAATTTCGTAGGTCTCAGGACACGAGCCCCATTGTTTTTCTAAGCTGGATGTTTTGGGAGCTTGTATCTCAGGGGCAGGTCCTGAAACTTGAGGTGTCTGTTGGGGGTTTGAACACTTTGCTCCTCAGAGAGAAGCTCTAGGGTTGGAGTTTTTCTCCCACTTCCGGGTCACCGTGAAGTGTTGGGGTTTATGGTGAGATTGTGTCCCATCCTCTCCTTCTATGTGATTTTCTTCTCATTTGCCCCATGTGTAGTCATCACTTAGCCAGCTTTGTGTTTTTCAAAGAGGAAATTGTACCATATGTATCTGTAGACTCAGTGTGTCCAGGGGAGGAGGTGAGCTCAGGATCTTCCTATGTCGCCATCTTGAATGGGAACCCCGTAAATCTCACACATTTTTACATTAACTGATGGCTCCACATTTTGAGATGCTGCTTCACAATGTGTTTGGTTTGCTATTTCCTCGCACCATATTCCATGCACGTACTTGAAATGTGCATTCAATTTTTAAACCCTAAAGAATTAAACATTCTCATTCATGGGTTATTGTTGCACAATTCAGAAGTTTCTTTTTATTGACTGCAGGTTACTATTTCTTTTCAACTATCCATAATGAATTGTTCCCAATTATATGTTTTTAAATGTTTTCCTCTGATTGTAAATGTAATGTATACTCATTGCATAAAATCTAGAAACACAGACACATATTAAGAACAAAAATAAATTACCTATAGCCAACCACTCAGAGTTAAATCTAGCTGATATTTTCTTTCCTTCTGCTCTATATGTACCTATGTACATATATATGTGTCACAAAATTTGGATGATACTGCATGTATAATTCTGCATTCTAGTTATTGCTTTTTATTATTAATACTTAACATTGTACTGTGAATAACTTGCACTTTTATTAAATATTCTTCAAAATGTCTTTTTAATGGTTACATAATATTCCATCATGCAGATTGCCTTAATTTATGAAGCCGTTTGTCAGGTTTCCCTCATAAATAATACTACCATAAACATCTTCCTACATAAATCTTTGTTTATGTGTTCAACTATGTATTTACTCTGAACTTGGTTCTGTGATAATCACTAGAGAAATAGCAGATTAGATGGCAGACATGATTTCTTTGTTAAGTAATTTTTTTCATCACTTCTTTAGGATAGATACCTATATGTGGAATTGCTTTTTAAAACCTCTTAATACGTTATGCCTTAAAATTTAATCACCAAATTGTGTTTTGCATAGGTTGTGCATTGCATGATTTACAATCTCCCGTAGCCCACATAACCATAGCTAGTTTTCATTGTAGGCTTACTGTGTGCTAGATCCTTGCATGTACTGCTATTATCTCATCCCTGGATGAAGAAGATAGTATTAGTATTCTCATTTTACACATAAGGAAACTGAGATTTAGAGAATTATGGTACACATTTCTAAGAGGTGGAGACAAGATTTAGACCCAAGCAGTCTGACACCAGGGCCAGATCCTATCTGCTATACTATAAATTATCTTTATTGAATCTTTGCCAGTTAGAAAAGACAAGAGTGTCTTACTATGGGTTTTATGTCTATTCTTTTGATTATGGGTGAATATACAAATTTCTTTTAAGTTTATCTGCTCTTTGCAGCCTTCATAGTGAACGATTAATGCCAACTTGATTTACCTCCACCAACCGACACAATTCCTTGGTACCCCACCCACCTTTCCAAATGGTGCACACTCTGGAAGCAGACATCAATTTTTATATTGAATTACATAACAGTATGGGGTTTACCATGAATCAGGCACTCTAAACTAATCCAAACGTAAAGATATTTACAAAAGACATTTTATAAAAGTAAAATCATCCAAGGTCACAGCCGAGAACTATTTTCTGTATACAGTAGTTCCCTGTTATCTGCAGTTCGCTTTCTGTGGTTTCAGTGACCAGATGTGGTCAACTGAGGGTCTGAGAATATTAAAAGGGAAATTTCAGAAATAAACAACTTGTAAGTTTTAAATTTTATGCCATTTTGAGTAGTGTGAGGAAATTTCATACTGTCCCTCTCTGTCCCACCTAGGATGTGAATCTCACCTCATCACAAGAAGGAGAAGGTAAGTACAGAAAGATATGATATTTTGAGAGAGAGAAAGAGAGAGAGACCACATTTACATACTTTTGATTACAGTATATTGTTGTAATGGTTTTATTTTATTATTAGTTATTGTCAATCTCTTACTGTGCCGAATTTATAAATTAAACTTGATCATAGGGGTGTATGTATAGGAAATAACATAGTATATATAGGGTTTGGGACTATCCACGGTTTCAGGCATCCACTCAGTGTCTTGGAATCTATCCCCCACAGATAAGGGGGGACTATTGTAGTCAATTTCCTTTGATAGCGCATATTTTAAAATTTAGTTTTGTAGTTTCCTCATTCACAGTTTTGTTACAAGACAGAATTTAGGGTTAAGGGTTGGGAATTTCCCACAGCCCGAAATCCCTACATCATTTGTATTCTTCCATCTCAAAGGGCAACATATGGCACTTCCTGGCCAAAGCCCACTGATCCAACTAAGCTCTTCGCTCTACAGCTAGTACAATATTTTTTTCCTGGAATGTTACTCATCATTCACTCATCCTCCCTTATCCTCAACCTCTGCCTCTTGAGCGTCTTCTGTCACTTTCCCTATAGACACACTCAAGCATTTCCCATTTTGGAAACCTTCCTTTGCTCACATTTTCTGCTTGAGTTAACAATTTCTCTCTCCACTGTTGATCTAAACTTCTCAAAAGAATGCTCCATTCACTATTTCAACTTCCTGGCTTCCCATTAACGACTTAGGCTGGCTTCCACTTCTCAGTACTCTCCTGAAGCACTCTTGATGAGGTTGAAAAGAGCTTCTTAAAACCAGGTGAAGTGGATCTTGTGATCTTTCCCTCCACGGATCTTTCTGCTGCATTTGACACCATCAGTCTTTCTTGAAAACCTCTCTATGCCCTCTTTCTGTCTCCCTGCTCTCTGATTCTTCCTTCTTTGTCCAGTTGATCATATTCTGATTTTCCTTCCACCTCTCAAATTTTGTTGTGCCCTGTGGCTCAGCCTTTGGCTATTTACTCTTTTCACACTACATAGCCTCCATGGGTGATTTCATTTACACTTGTGGTTCAATTGCCTCCTACATCTGATGATTCCAAATCTATACATCCAGACTGCACTTATCCCTAGTTTGAGAATCATATACCATTGAATACCTATAACCACCTAGATGCCCTATGAGTAACTCAGTGAGTCTCATTCATAAACCCCTTCCTCTTTCTGTGTTCTTGATTTCAGTTGCAGACACCACCATCCATTTATTTCTTAAATTGGTAAAGTCATCAGTTTGAGACTTCTTTTCTAATATAGGTGTTTAGTGCTATAAAATTTCTCTTAAGTACTATTTAGCAGAATCTCTCAAATTTCATATGTAATGATTTTACATTCCTTCCATTCAAAATGCCTTCTAATTCACCTTTTTTATTTCTTCCTTAACCAATGGGTTACTTAGAAGTGTGTTATTTAGTTTGCAAACACTTGGGAATTCTATGTGATATATCTGTTATTTGTTTATAATTTAATTCTATTTTGGTGAGAGGACATACATTGGATGTCTTAAATCCTTTTGGATTTGTTAATACTTGTTTTATGGCCCATAGAATTGTTAATCTCTTGCCACATGCCCCTTGTACACTTGCAAAAGATGAGTTTCTGCTGTTTTGGGTGGAGTATTTTATAAATGTCAGTTAGGTCAAGTTGGGTGACAGTACTATTCAAATCATCTACATCCTTTCTGTTTTTCTATCTATTATTTCTATCAATTATATTGACAGAGGGATAGTGACATCTCTGATCATAAATGTGGATTTGTGAATTTCTCCTTGCAGATCTATGGGTTTTTTAAATGGATTTTGAACTCAGTTATTATGCACATAAGCATTTGGAATTGTTTTGTTCTCTTGACGAATTACCTCTTTATCATGAAGAAATGACCTTCTTTATCCCTGCTAATATTCTTTACTCTGAAATAAATGTTTTCTAATATTAATATAACCATTCCTGCTTTATTTTCATTAGTGTTAGCATGGCATATCATTTTCTCCATCCTTTAACCTATTTGTCTTTATATTAAAATGCATTTCTTGTAGGCAGCATAGAGTTGGATCTTTCTTTTTAATTCAATCTACCAATCTCTGACTTTAATTGGGTGTATTTCGATCATTTACACTTAATGATTGTTTATATGTTTAGGTTTTAAGTTGTCATATTGCTATTTGTGCCATTTTCCCCTTTATTCCTTTTTTTCTACCTTAACTGTTTTTCTATGAATTAATCAGGTATTTGTTATGACTTCTTTTAATCTACTTTGTTGGATTACTAGCTTCAATTTTTTGTTTTGTTATTTTAATGGTTTCTTTGGGCTTTATAGTGTATACTTCTAACATCACAGCCTGCCTACAAGTCCTATAATAGCACTCCCTGTATAGTATAAAGATCTTACAATATTATACCTCCACTTCTCCATTCCTGACCTTTATGCTGTAGTTGTCATACAGTTCACCTTTACATATGTTATAAACCCCACAATACAGTGTTATTATTTTTGTTTAAACAGTCAATTATATTGCAAGGAGATTTAAATAATAAGAAGATAATTTTGTATATTTACCCCTGTAGTTATCATTTCCAGGACAGTTAATTCCTTTATTTAGATCAAGATTTCCATCCGGAATCATTTTCCTTCTTCCTTAAGGAGATCCTTAAACATTTCCTACAGTGCAGTTCTGCTGGTGATGGATTCTTTCAGATTTTGTACATCTGAGAAGATCTTTATCTTACTTGTCAATTTTGAAAGACATTTTTTCTGGGTATAGAATTCTAGGTTGTCAGAGTTTTTGTTTCAGTACTTTAAAGATGTTGCTCCTCTGTCTTCTCACTTGCATTGTTTCTGATGAGTAATTGGCAGTCAACCAGATTTGATTTTTCTGTACATAAGGTATCCTTTTTCTCTGGCTGCTTTTAAGACTTTTCTCTTTACCCCTGGTTTTGAGCAATTTGATTGTGATGTGTTTTGGTGAGGCTTCTGTTGCACGTGCTTGGGGGTTATTGAGCTTCTTGGATCCGTGGGTCTATAGTTTTCCTTGAGTTTGGAAAATTTTTAGCCATCATCTCTTTAAATAATTTTTCTACTCTTCCATCCCCCACCTCTACCCCCATACAGTTATAGTAGCTTTCTAAATGTCCACATCTGCCAGTTTGAACATTTGTGTCAGTGCCAGTGTGATCAATTGATCGATTTTATCCTCATCATAGTTGTGTTTTTCTTTCTTCTTCTTCTTCTTCTTTTTTTTTTTTTTGCTTTGATTGAATGTTGGACATTGTGGCTTTGGTTTTGTTGGTTGCTGAATGTTTTTGTTTTCCTACAAACATTATTGAGCTTTGTTCTGCAGTGCAGTTAATTCTTTGGAAAGAGTTTGATGGTTTAGGATCTTGCTGTTAAGATGTGTTTGGTGGGACCAAAGCAGTCCTTATACTAGGGTTAATAATTCCCCTTTATGAAGGCAAAAGTTTTCTAAGTAGTCTACCCAATGCTCCTTGAGTCTGGAAGTTTCCATACTGGTGGGAACAGGCACTATACTTGGCCCTGTGTGAGCAGTGCACACAGTTTGCTCTCATCTTTTGGGGTCATCTTAATCCCTGGCCTTGGGTAGTTTCCTTATACCTGTGCACTGATTAGTACTTGGCTGAATGCTCAAGGGGCTTCTTCAGATCCCTGGGGTTC
The DNA here is from genome assembly GCF_949987535.1 of Balaenoptera acutorostrata. Classification (NCBI taxonomy): domain Eukaryota; kingdom Metazoa; phylum Chordata; class Mammalia; order Artiodactyla; family Balaenopteridae; genus Balaenoptera; species Balaenoptera acutorostrata. The sequence continues at coordinate 3,763,445 of NC_080064.1, read as the reverse complement.
TCCCTCTGCACCTCTCTCCTCTCTGGAACTCTGTCTTGCAAACATTGGCTGCCTTTGTCTCCACAGATTCTCAACTCTGTCTCTTCATCCAGGGAGTCTGCCAGGCTCCAGAACACACATAGAGCTTAGACAATCACAGGGCTCACCTTATTCATTTCCCATCTCTCTGGGACCAGAACCCTTCATTGTCTGGTTTTTAAGACACTGTCTGCAGTGTCTTAGTAACCAGTGTGCTACATCTTTTGCCCAATTCATGTTAGCTTCAGCTGAGAGTTAAATCCCGTCTCTTATTTTATTCACCAGAAGTAAAAGTCACATTATAATAGCTTTCACCAACATCTTTGTATCTGTCTCCTCTTCCAGTTTTGGGTGTGAGTGGCTTGAAGACAGGGTCCTTGCCTTACTCACAGGACGTGGTCTGCACTGAGTGTGGCTCTGGAGGTCAGGCTGCCTGGATCCTCATTTTGATTCTGCCACTCATTATTTAAGACTTTGGGAGAGTTACTTAATTTACCTGTGCCTCTGTTTTCTCATCAATAAGAGGGCAAAGTAATAGTACCATTGCTTGGAGTTACTTTGAGGATTCAGTGATGCATGCAATGTGCTTAGTAAAGCAGCTAGCACATAGCTGTTAATAAATGCTTGTATTAATCTTAAAATAATATGTATCCCCACCTTAATACTATATTTTGCTCCTCTTTAGTAGTGAGTGAAATAGACTGGCACTCAAAACAATCTGGATGAATGAATGAATTTGACCCTCACTGGATTCTCATTGTTGAACTTGCATCAACTTCTTCCTTCATAGGTGGACACCTTCATCACTGGCTCAGGTGTTTACTCACCATCATTGCAGAGCTGTGTTTTCAGTGTGATGAATTCTTCATTTCCACCCCCTGGTAGCTGGAGATGTGCAGACATTGTCTGTATTAGACACTATGCTTGGTTGGCTGAACTCAACTCTCCCTTGATCCAAATGGCAGAAAGCTGTCTGTGGGCAATGCAGGACACAATATTTTACAGAATCAGTGATGCCTTGAAGGGAGCTGCAAGCAGATAATGTGATGAGGGAACAAATATATCAGTACTTTCCTGATTAAGCTGATGCATTAGAATTGGCTTCAGACCACTGAATCTGGCATGATCATTTCATCCTCATTCCAGAAAGATGGCAGCTGGGATATTTCAACTATCAGGAGATTTGGAGGAATTTAGGGAATGATAGGTGTACAGAGGGAGGTGCACTTTATAAGGCTGAATTTGAAAACATGTCACAGTGTTACAGATTCCAATACATGACATAGAGTTCCTTTTGCTATTACAGAATCCTAATCACTTTGTTTTCTTAGGTGGTACATTTTGACTCTGCACCAGAAGAAATATGTGCAAAGCATTTCCTTTTCAGCATGTCTTAGGCGTACAATTCTCGATCATTATAGAGTTTTATTTAATAGGTTTCTACATTATAGATTTTTATTTAATAATAATATTGATTTCTATATGTCCAGCTGATGCCTTCAGTCACCAGTTTTCTCTTTGCTAAGAGCCCTGTCTTCAGATGGGCCTAAGGATTTTTCGGAGAGGAGCAAACTTCACCCACATGAACTTGAACATGGTAGATAAGTCGGACAGGGCCCTCTTGGCTTCCCAGATCTGCAGATTATTTGTTTGAAATGGGAATAAATACCAGCATCCATCGAAGCAGATGTTGGATTTATGTCCTCATCAGGATGGGATTCAGATTTTTCTTTCAGGCCATTTTGGCTTGACTTTTATGGGCTTCTAAAGTATGGCAGAGACGTAAGAAAATGAAGTGGACCAACCCATTTTGTGCATCTGCATATTTGCAGGGATTGATGAGAGGGCGTGCGCAGCTCATGGCAGTGCATAAAAAGGGTCACTGAGCTGGGAAATGGGCACTTTTTGCATCTTAAGTACAAGCTGTAAGTAATTAGCTTTACAGTCATAAATGTTTTCTATGTGTAGTTGATGCCTTTGCTGACAGTGTGTTGTGTCTGAAAGTGGAGACATGGATGGAAACCTATTTTCTAGACTGGGACTTGCATAAGAAATTATTCCCAATCCCAGGGTTTGGAGAAGGAAGGGAAGCCTTAAGTCTATTTCCAGTAAAGGTGTGGCTTGATTTTGGTTTTTACATTTTACACTTCTAAACCTTGTTTTGTACATAGACTTCATAGCTGGTAGTATTGTTATTACAACCTCTTTGTTATTTACAGGTCAGAAATTTTGCTTTCAAATGTACCTGTGATTTCTACACATGGACATACACACAGAGATGTATTTTTAAAAATTTGGGTGTCTGTTTTCATTGCATTTATTTTTATGGTTTTATTCCATTTATGTCAAATGATAACAGTTTTCCATATATGGCAATAGTACCCAAATTCCTCCTAAAAGAATAGTGAGTGAATAAAACATATTAAGTGAATGAAAGTACGGGTGGCATAAGCATATCACAAAAAGCATAAAGATGATAAACAGACATCCAGGGGAATGCCATCATGGACAGTGAGCTTCTGGACTAGGCAGAGCGGGCCACCAGGTGCTGAGAACCACTTTGTGAACTGGCAAATAAGCTTCCTGTGGATATTTTAACCTCAGACAAATTTTCTTAACTTCTCGGTGCCTCTGTTTACTCAGATGCAAAATTGGGGATATTAGTAACAGGAGGCTAATGCAGATTGACTACTACTGTGCCTGTCATCTGCTCTGCACGTGGTGGGCACCATGGCACCTGCCTAACTTCCTTCCAGTGGCTTTTTCCCCTGAATCCCATGGAGCACAGTGGAGCAGGGTGCAGGAAGCAAAGAATGGACCCGAGGGCAGAGCCAGACCTCAGCAACACCAAGTAGGGCCCTCTGGTCTTATGATTCTCTCCACCTCCCATGTCCTCTTACTTACTCTGGGAAGGTTCTAGAACTTACACATTCAGGTGAGACTGAGGACCTTTTAAATTACTTCCTCACCTCTCCCAGGACATTCGTACTGCATCAGGCCCAGGAGGGTGTTTCTATATCTCTAGTCAAGATTAATTTTGAAGAATAGGTTTCCTTATATATTCTTTTCTCCCTCCCTCCCTCCTTCCCTCCTCCCTCCCGTCCTCCTTCTTTCTTCCTTCCTTCCTTCCTTCCTTTCCTCCCTTCCTTCCTTCCTCCCTTTCTTTCTTCCTTCCTTCCTTTTCTTCCTTCCTTTCTTCCTTCCTTCCTTTTCTTCCTTCCTTTCTTTCTTTCTTTTTTTCTTTCTTTCTTCCTTCCTTCCTTCCTTCCTTCCTTCCTTCCTTCCTTTCTTTCTTTCTTTCTTTCTTACTTTCTTTCTTTCTTTCTTCCTTTCTTTTTCCTTTCTTCTTTCCTCCCTCCCTCCCTCTCTCCCTCCATTCCTCCCTTCCTTCTTCTCTCCCTTCCTTCCTCTCTCTCTCCCTCCATTTCTCTCTTTCTTTCTTCCTTTTCACAAACATTTATTGAACACGTACTATGTGCCAGGCACTGGTCTAGGAGCTGGAGACAGTAGGGAACCAGACAGACCAGCTTCTTGCTCACCCACTCACCTTCTGGCTGGAGGAAGGCACACAACATACGATACCTACAAAAACTTTAAAGAGAAAAATATCAAGTAGAGGATGGTGGAAAGCAACAGAGCGGTCAGAGTTTGGATGGCTCTCGGGCCTCTCAGTCACGTGACCCCTGAAGTTGGTGGGTGAGTCCTGGTGGATCGGGTCAGCCTTTGTGCTGGTGGGGTTTGCTGGCTTAGTTAACAGGCCTCCACAGAATCACCATGACCTCTACAGTTTGCATATTCTCATGTCAAAACATCAGGGTGAAAATTGATTCTCCAGTTAAACTGGGGCATATTAAACAATTGCTACATTGATTTGCTTTGAGAATATATTCTGGAAACCTCCTGCTCAGCAGCTGTGTACCAGGCACTGCAGGCGAGGGGTGGACCCTGCCCTTCCCATGTAGAATTTCAATAACGGCTCAGATGGCAATGCGCTCTTGGGGAGTGGGAACCCAGGCTGAATCCAGGGTCTCCATTTCACCAGCCCTGAGCCTTTATACAAGTAATGGAGGGCCTCAGATTTCTCATTTGAACTACAACTGTCATTTTACCTTCGTGCATCATTTACATTAGCATCAGTGAACAAAACAGGGGTCTGCAAGCTTCAGAGTGGCGGGCTGAATAGGGACCTCACCAAAGATGGGCAGGGCTTACACCCCACAACTGGTGAATATGAGACCTTATGCAGCAGAAGGGACTTCACAGATGTGATGAAGGGCCTTGAGATGGGAGATGATCTTGGGTTATTGGGGTGTGGGAGGGTGGGGGCGATGTCATTACAGGATCCTAACGAAGGAAAGAGGGAAGCCCAAGGTTATATGATGATGGAAGCAGAGGTAGAAGTGAGGTGACTCCTGGGTGGGGACCCAAGCAAGGAATTTAGGAGCCTGTAGAAGCTGGAGGAGGCTAGGGAAGGGATTCTCCTCTGGAGCCTCCAGAAGGACACAGCCTTGCCCACACTTTGATTTTAGTTCAGTGAGACCCATTTTTGGCCTTCTGACTTCTAGAACTGAATGATAATAAACTGTGTTGTTTGAAGCCATTAAGATTGTGGCAAATTTTTACAGCAGACATGGGAAACCCATACAGCAGCCCAAAGTCCAAATCCAGCCGCCGCCTGTTTCCCTACTGACCGTGAGCTGAGAATGGTTTATCTACATGCATATTGCAATCGAATTGATGAAAGGAATCACCAACTTTAACCCCAGTTAAGCAAAATGTTATCCTAGAAACAAAAATTTTATTTTTGTATCGCAAGAATGTTACTCAATTATTATAACAGCCATCAATAAAAACTTGTGGCAATTTGTTTCCTCTCGTTATATAAGTACACACATCAACAATAAAGTTTCTACTGTATAGCAGGAATATCCAATATCCTGTAATAAACCATAATGGAAAAGAATATGAAAAAGAGCATATATATATGTATAACTGAATCACTTTGCTCTACACCAAAAACTAACACAACATTGTAAATCAACTATATTCCAATTAAAAAAAAAGTACCTACATCATATTCTCAAGCTCACCTCTTGACCCACAAAGCCTAAGAGAGTTACCATCTGGCTCCTTATAGGAAAGTCTTCTGAGCCCTGAACTAAGCCCTATGGACATCCTGGCTGCGTGTCTGAGCCGGTGTTTGCTCAGCGCTGGTCACTCTTTATTTTTTGGCCACACCGCGCACCACGTGGCATGTGGGATTTAATTCCCCAACCAGGGATCTAACCCGCACCCCCGGCATTGGAAGCTTGGAGTCTTAACCATCAGACCACCAGGGATTCCCAGCACTGGTCACTTTTACCAACATATGGGGCTGTGACCATGTCCCTCCGTTAGTGTATGTGATTATCCACTGAAAAATCTATTTCCATTGTGTGATCATCACAGTGAGCCATTTGAGGGGATGGCCCATGTTTCAACTATTTTATTCAACACAATTGGGATTGCAGCAGAGTATGGGGAAACCAATATCCCGGGTACCTGTGGTGTCTCCCGGGAGGGGCCATTGAGAGGTGCTGGGCAGACCACCCATGGAAGGGAGAAGCAGGCAAGCGTCCATAAAGGTCTCAGGCTCTCATGCCTCCTGCCCACTGGGGCCCTCTGAGCGGGGCTATTGATGCCGGACACATGTTTCTTCAGTGAATGAATGAATGATGGGTGGTGGTGTTTATTTTCTCCATTTCACACCAGGGGACACTTTAGCCAGAGAGGTTGATGCTGCTTCCACCAGCTCCAGGAGGCACGCAGGTGCCCTAGCGAGACTGCCCGGGTGGAAACCTCTCTCCACTCACAGCTGTGCGGCCCTAGACAAGGTGCTTAACCTCTGTCTGCCTCGGTTTTCCTATCTCCAAAATGGGAGTTATTATGGTCCCCCTCTCGCTGGAGTGTTGTGAGGATTAATTACTGTTTGTAAGAGCCCAGCACAGAGCAGGTGGTGTGGAAAGGGTAACGAATGACCGTCACTGTGGTTGATTTGGCCGCATTTGGCACATCTGGGACTCACACGTATGTTTCTGCCTACAGGCCCTGTGACCTTTTTGCTTCTTCTCACCTGCCTTTTTAAAGCAGGAGGAGGAATCAGATGTGTCATAAAAGCAGCCAGTGCTATGTGGGTCATTGAGGGACACTGAACCCACCCCTTATGGGACCACCAGCATATAGAAGAGGTAGTTTTTACAGCGATTCTTGGAGGATGGAAAGGGTCTCCGTAGGCCTGGAATGAAGGAAGGGTGTCTGGGTGGCAGGAACAGCATGCACAGAGGCTCAGAAGTGGGAAAGGTGGGACCTGAGGCTGAGGAGGAAAAACCACCCTGGCAGCCTGGGGCAGAGGTACAGGTCAGGGAGCGGAGGGACAGAATGTGGGGGAAGGGCAGGCGGGAACATAGACAGTTGCTTATCTTTCTCCAGCTTTACTGAGACTGGATTGACACTGCATGTAAATTTAAGGTGTACCAAGTGATGATTTGGTACATGTATATATTGGGGAATGATCACCATAATAACATTAATTAACACTTCCATCACCTCACATACTTATTTGTGTGTGTGTGTATGTATTTGTGTGTGTGTGTGTGTGTTGTGTATGTGTGTATTGTGTGTTTGTGTATGTATGTGTGTATTGTGTGTCTATCTGTGTATGTGTGTATTGTGTGTGCATAAGTGTGTGTGTATGTAAGCGTGTATTGTGTGTGTATGTGTGTATTGTGTGTTTGTGTATGTGTGTGTATTGTGTGTGTATGTGTGTGTATGTGTGTGTGTATTATGTGTGTATGTGTGTATTGTGTGTTTGTGTGTATTTGTGTGTATATGTGTGTGCATGTATGTGTGTATTGTGTGTGCATGAGTGTATTGTGTGTTTCTGTATGTATGTGTGTATGTGTATGTGTTTGTATGTATGTGTGTATGTGTGTATTTGTGTGTATATGTGTGTGCATGTATGTGTGTGTATTGTGTGTGCAGGTGTGTATTGTGTGTTTCTGTATGTATGTGTGTACGTGTGTGTATGTGTATTGTTTGTATGAATGTGTGTGTATGTGTGTTTGTGTATGTATGTGTTTGTGTATGTATGTGTGTGTATGTGTGTGTATTGTGTGTGTGTGTGTGTGTGTGTGTGTGGTGTGGACTTTTAAGATTTACTCTCTTAGCCCTTTTGGGTACCTAATACAGTGTTGTTACCTATGGTCACCTTGCTGTGCATCACGTCACCAGAACTTACTCACCTCATACCTGGAAGTTTGAACACTGACCAACCTGCTTATTGAAAACAAGGAAGGTACAGGTGACAAGGAACCATCTGAAAATTTCACAAGCAGAACAGCAGTTTTGGGGTGCGTGAGGCCCCTTCCAGGTGGGTGTCTCACAGAAGGGGTCAGGAAAGCACGTGTTCCCAGGACAGTGGCCACAGACCCACTTCAGCAGCGAAGCTCCTAAAGCGCCGTCCTGCCGAGGGCTGCTCTCCTGTTCTGGTTGTCAGGCCCACGCTGGGCGGGAGAGGCAGAGAAACAGGTGGAGATAAGACCCCTGTCTGGTTGTCAAGAGCAGAGCCCCCGGACCCACACCGTGAAAGGACCTCCTCCTGGTGGGGCACCTGGCCTCTCTTTGGGGTTTACTTTGCATCCAGCCCCAGCCCCCAGCCCCCCTCCCACCCTGAGGATGGACCCTCATGGACCTGGGGCCTCTGAACTCACTCACACAGGGGTCCCCTCCCATTTACTTTCCAAGTGGCTCCACTTCTAATTTCCTATTTGCAACGATTTTACTTTTGGTTTCCTTTCCATGAACAGGTTCATGTGTCCTGGATGGGCTCGTCATTGGGATCCAGGCAGAAGCGCTGCTTATTCCATTTCTCTCTGCCCATCTCTGCCTGGTCCTTTCTCCCAGGCCCCACCCATGGTTTATTCTTCCCCATCCCCACTCTTCGCACGTGCTTGGGCTCCTCGTGGCCCACCTGTCTTGACCTCTGCTCTCAGAGCCTCTGTAAGCATCCTCAGATGTCAGTCCCAGCTGATGCCTGTCTGGTTCCTCTGGTTCCCATCTCCAATGCTGAGTGAGGAATCTCCCGGGTTCAGCTCATCCCTTCATGCTGGGTCATGGGCTGTAGGTCACCTGTGCATGGTGATGATCCAGGGTCCAACATCTGCCCAGTCAGTGCCAGCAGGGGCCAGGATGATATGGTGCATCGTGCAGCCATGGCCCTTCCCATGCGGCCGGTGAGGGGGACAACTTCCGCTACAAGGAGGTATAACTAGGGCAGGCACAGGGTGTCTCCATTCCTATCCTGAAGATGTGGTGTGGGGCAGAGGTGGGATTGTTTAGAGTTAAGAGTCTAATCCACCAGAAGTCCTTAACCAGCACTGATTGTCCTGTATCTCAGTGCGGGCTAGGATGAGAGACAAAAACATGGCTCGGAAATAGGATTTCTTAACCAGAGGGGGAACAGAAAACAGCAGCTCACTTCAAGGTGGGCTTCCCCACAGAGTGGTGTGTACCTGCTCTCAGTGTCCCTCGGCTCTGTAGGGATTCCTGGAAATCATGTTAAATTCCCCTTGGTTCTCTCCTTCCTTTTGGAGAGCTTACATTTTTGCAGAGTCGTGTGATTCCCCAAAAGCTTTTCCTGCATCAGCTTGGGTGAACCTTGAGCAATTCACGTGATGTGGGGATGTGTCCTTTTCCAGCCCATCTCTCCAGCAGGAGACGTCTCTCCACCCCGATCTCTCAGAGCCGATGTTCTTTAGTTTGCCAAGTGTTAGGCTCTCTCTCCTGGTAGGATTCCTGCCAGAAGTCAGACACCCTTAGCTTCCCTAGGTGGCGGGAGAGGGGTTGTGAGGACAGGGGTGGAGAGCATCATGCTGTGTCTCTGCTCTTATTAGAGCGGGACCCACAAGTTTCCCCCTCATAGGGAGGGATCCTGTTCTCCATTTTTGTCCTTCAAAGTGCAGGCTCCGTGGACCCCTAGTTTTAAAATAATTCTTCCCAAAGTGACAGTCTGTCAGCTCCTCTTGGAAACAATTTTTGTTCCCAAACACAGTTAAGGACCTGGAGTTATAGAAATCTTTTAAAACACATGATGAAAGTGAACTTTGCAGGGCTTTCTCCTGGCTGTAAACTGGTTTCTCTCGATGCTGGTGTAGTTCAAGCTGAGGTCTGTCAAGAAGTCTTATCACGGACTTCCATTCCCTTTGAGTCATTTTATTCACCTCTGTCTCTGGAGCTCCTCTCTCTTTTTAAATTTTTTTTTAATTTGTCTTATTCTTTTTTTTAATTGAAGTATAGTTGATTTACAATGTTGTGTTAGTTTCAGGTGTACAGCAAAGTGATTCAGTTATACGTACATATATATCTATTTTTTCAGATTCTTTTCCCTTATAAGTAATAACAAAATATTAAGTACAGTTCTCTGTGCTATACAGTAGGTCCTTGTTGACTATCTATTTTATATATAGTAGTGTGTATATGTTAATCCCCAACTCCTAATTTATCCCTCTCCCACTTTCTCTTTACCATGTAAGACCAGAATGCCAGTTAGCCATTTTTCTTTCTTTAAATACCATTGGTAGTGTTGTGTAACTTTTTGCATCATAAAAGTCCTGTAAGTTAATTGTGGGAGGAAAACTTTTTAAAAAGGAACAAAATCCATAACAATCTCACCACTGGAGGAACCAGAGCTATTATTTGGCTTACTGTATTCTGTTCTTTTCACTCACAATTTTTATGTGGTTGTGGTCATATTGCACATTCGACCCAGTATTCCTTCCTCAGAGAGCATTAAATCATAAAGACTTTCTTTGTCATTAAAATGAAAAATAGAAGCTATGCTTATGCCAAACCTCCTGGTAGGTTTTGCTCTGACATGGGCGGTGGAAAATTCTGGTGTCCTAGAGTTGAGTCTAGAGTCCTTGTCAATCAAGAAGCAAAGTTACGCTTCCTGGGTCTCTGCAGCTCAGGCAGCCAGAAGAGGGACCTGCATTTCTTCTTTTTTTCTTTTTCTTTTTTTATTGAAGCATAGTTGATTTACAATGTTGAGTTAGTTTCAGGTGTACAGCAAAGTGGTTCAGTTATACATACATATACATCTATTCTTTTTCAGATTCTTTTCCCTTATAGGTTATTACAAGATACTGAGTATAGTTCCCTGTGCTATGCAGTAGGTCCTTGTTGGTTATCTATTTTATATATAGTAATGTGTATCTGTTAATCCCAAACACATGCCTTTCAATGTGGGAAGAGGAAGGGAGAAGCCCTGCCTGGAGTGGGTGGGCTGTTGGCCTTTCTGCCCTGCAGATGACGTCTGCCAATGACCTGGATGGACCACACCTTCCTCTGGCTTTTCCCTTTCAGGGATAACCTCAAACTCCCTTCCTACAACCCACATGGCTGAGACTAGGTTCCTTGGCTACTCCTTCCTCCCCTGTGGAATCGTCCCTCTGCAGGTCATGCATCACCATCCTCTCGAGTGGCAGGCACAGAACATTTAGCTGCATTTCTTTCCCGAATGCAATTTAGACCAGGAGCAAAGGTCATGGACTGATTAGGAAACAAGCCACTCAGCACAATATGGCTTTCTTCTCTTAACCCAGCCAGAGAGCCCACACTTTTCCATTTGGATTTGTGCATTTCTCTGTTAAGTCATCAGTTTCTGTTGTACATATGTGACCATCTCCCTTTTCTTTTCATTAAACAACAGCGGCACTCTTCAGGGTGTTCAGTGCCATGAAATAGAAAGCAAAGTTCTTTTTCCTCTTTAGAGCAAGTATAATTTTTACTCACTAAATCATCTTATAAGCTGGCTACATTTCCCAAAAGCATGTTTAAAAATTAAATAAGGTTCCCCTCTCATTAGTTGGGTGTGTGTCCTTTGTAGAAGGGTAAATAAGAATATTTACAGCAAAGGGAATTTGAGTTTATTATGGAAAGTCTTACTTTGGAGATTTGGGTGATACTCAGGAGAATTCATCTCTCTGTTACCTGTGTTGGATCCGTTACCTGCAGGATGGTGACAGCTGTGACATAGAGGCTTCTTTCTTACTTTCAACCAGCACCTAGGCCATCTCCTAATCCACCTGTCATCAGATATCAGAGAATGGAATCTCCTTACAACGGCAGACTAATCATGGGAGGCATTCCCCAAATCATTTAAGAAAAACCAGTTCGACTACTGAGTGTTAGTTGCAGCTCCTTTCACAGGAGAGTTGAAGGTTGACTCTGAATAAAGCAGGCCTGGGACTTACTGGGCATTTCTGTAGAGAACAGGGCTGCTTGCTTTAGGGGTCGTACAGGTGCAAGTTCCTCTGGAAAGTGACCTCCCTGCTATGTCTCATTTGCCTCACCCTAGTCCCAGCCCTGATGTAGACCCTCAATTTTATCTTGTAAACCATCACAGACCTCTCCTTAATCCTGCCCTCTCTGGACAGGTGTCCAGGCACTCCACAATCATTTACTAAGTTCCTGCTGTGTGCCAGGGTTGCTGCAAGGTTCTGGGGGTGCCATTTAGTAGTTTACAGACTGGCAGAAGGGCAAGTACAATACATTAACTTAGAGGAAACAACAAGGTCTTACTGTATAGAACAGAGTACTATATTCAATATCTTATGGCAAACCATATTGGAAAAGAATATAAAAAATAGAATGTATATATATGTATAATTGAATCACTTTGCTGTACAGCAGAAATTAACAACATTGTGAACCAACTATCCTTCAATTAAAAAAAAAAACTTAGAGGAAAAGTAAGCCTTAGCTTATCCATATATGACAGCTTGTGCTATGCAGTTCCTTTGCTTAGAAAGGATTTATAATATCTAAATACCTGAATAGTAATAGTAATACCACCATTAATAGTTTTACTATTAGTATAGTCATAGTGTTAGTGATATTATACTGAAAATATCAGTAGTAATATTGACAGTAATGTTGCCATTGTTACTAGCAGCGATAGTAACAGTGCTGTGCTGGTATGTGATACAGAGTACCCAGCAAATACTATGGTGCATTTTCTTGGTATAGATTCTTGCCTTCACCACTTATTGGCCATGAGGTATTGGACAAGTGATTTAACGTCCCTGTGCCTCCATTTCCTCACCTGTAAAGGCATGAAAAACCCTATTTGCCTGACAAAGTTGAAGTCAACATTTGGTTTGATGGGATTTTACAGCCCTTAAAATGGAACCTGGTACACATTGAGTCTTAGATGAATGTTAACAATTTTCACTCCGTTTTGCTGTGTAGAGATCATAAAACTTCAGGGACACAGAGTGAGACCAACGCATTGCTCCTGCTTCTGTGGGGTTTGGCAAGGGTGATGGTCAATTTTATGTGTTAACTTGACCAGGAATTGGGGGTGGGGTGCCCAGATATCTGGTCAAACGTTTTCTGAGTGTCTGTGACAGTGTTTCCCAATGAGATGAACATTTGGATCACAGATCGAGTGCAGCAGGTCCCCCTCCCCAGTGTGGGTGGGCATTATATGATCTGTTGAGGGCATGAATAGAATAAGAAGACTGAATCATCTTAAAATTTGTATGGAGACAAAAAAGACCCCGAATAGCCAAAGCAGTCTTGAGGGAGAAAAACGGAGCTGGAGGAATCAGACTACCTGACTTCAGACTATACTACAAAGCTACAGTAAGCAAGACAATATGGCACTGGCACAAAAACAGAAACATAGATCAATGGAACAAGATAGAAAGGCCAGAGATAAACCCACGCACCTATGATCAACTAATGTATGACAAAGGAGGCAAAGATATACAATGGAGAAAAGACAGTCTCTTCAATAAGTGGTGCTGGGAAAACTGGACAGCTACATGTAAAAGAATGAAATTAGAATGCTCCCTAACACCATACACAAAAATAAACTCAAAATGGATTCGAGATCTAAATGTAAGAGTGGACACCATAAAACTCTTAGAGGAAAACATAGGAAGAACACTCTGACATAAATCACTGCAAGATCTTTTTTGATCCACCTCCTAGAGTAATGGAAATAAAAACAAAAATAAACAAATGGGACTTAATGAAACTTTAAAGGTTTTGCACAGCAAAGGAAACTATAAACAAGACAAAAAGACAACCCTCAGAATGGGAGAAAATATTTGCAAACGAATCAAAGGACAAAGGATTCATCTCCAAAATATATAAACAGCTCATGCAGTTCAGTATTAAAGAAACAAACAACCTAATCCAAAAATGGGCAGAAGACCTAAATAGACATTTCTCCAAAGAAGACATACAGTTGGCCAAGAAGCACATGAAAAGCTGCTCAACAACACTAATTACTAGAGAAATGCAAATCAAAACTACATTGAGGTATCACCTCACACCAGTTAGAATGGGCATCATCAGAAAATCTTCAAACAACAAATGCTGGAGAGGGTGCGGAGAAAATGGAGCCCTCTTGCACTGTTGGTGGGAATATTAATTGATACAGCCACTATGGAGAACAGTATGGAGGTTCCTTAAAAAACTAAATATAGAATTACCATATGATCCAGCAATCCCACTACTGGGCATATATCCAGAGAAAACCATAATTCAAAAAGACACATGCACCCCAATGTTCATTGCAGCAGTATTTACAATAGCCAGGTCATGGAAGCAACCTAAATGCCCATCGACAGACGAATGGATAAAGAAGTTGTGGTACATATATTCAGTGGAATATTACTCAGCCATAAAAAGGAACGAAATTGAGTCATTTGTTGAGACGTGGATGGATCTAGAGACTGTCATACAGAGTGAAGTAAGTCAGAGAGAGAAAAACAAATATTGTATATTAACGCATGTATGTGGAACCTAGAAGAATGGTACAGATGAGCCAGTTTGCAGGGCAGCAGCTGAGACACAGATGTAGAGAACAAACATATGGACACCAAGGGGGGAAAACCACGGTGGGGTGGGGATGGTGGTGTGCTGAATTGGGCAATTGGGATTGACATGTATACACGGATGTGTATAAAATTGATAAAAAAAATCCATAAACACTAACTATAAATTGGAGGGTGTCATGCAGTAATTGTTCAACTGCATTTTCTGCTTTTGGAAGAGAAAGTAGCATTTCATTATGTAATTATGTCCTAGGAGTAATGTAAGTGTTAATCATAGACAGTGGTGTTTTGCGATGATTTTATTCTGTTTCACCTCAGTAATTCTCAGGTTAGTCGGGATTTGTTACTCTTCAAGGATTTTAATTCCATACTATAAAAACTATACAACATCTGTAATACTCATTTGTAGACTCATGCCAAAAAAATTAACTTCCCAAATATTAAAATTGAAATGATCATTCATTAAAAAAAAAAAAAGAATAAGAAGACTGGGCAGGATTGTATTGTCTGTCTGACTGCAGGACTGGAACATCTGTCTCCTGCCCTTCATGCTCCTGGTTTCAGGTCTTCAGACTTGAACTGAATTTCACCACCAGCTTTGCTGGATGTCCAGCCTGCAGACAGCAGCTCACGGGAATTCTCAGCCTCCATAATGGATGAGCCAATTCCTTATAAGGACTCTCTTTCCATATATATGTAGAACTATAAATATAAATGTACATATACATATTATAATACATATATTTAAATGTACATTTACATATGTTATAATATATATATTATGGATAGGGATACCTCTGTTTCTATCTCCAGCTCTATATATCCTAATGGTTCTGCCTCTATGGGGAACCATGACTAATACAGTGGGTCTGGGTTACGTTGGGTTTGCTCATGTCAGCTGGGGCCTCAGCTCCATGCTTGGCTTGGGAGCACAGGCCAGCTTGGGTATGAGCTAACCACTCCAATGGCTAAAGTGCTTTCAAGATTTGCTTGCAATCATTTACTAACATGCCATTGGCCAAAGCATGTCCTGTGGCCAAGCACAGGGCAGGGAATTGTGCCCGCCCACAGTGGGAGGACACTGCGGTTATGGCCAAGGGTATGGAATTGCATGAATGCAGTCTGCTAGGGATGGCCCTGGAGTTCACTAATACATCTGACGTAAATACCCTTAGCTCTACTTAGAGTAGGGTATCCAGGTCTGCAGTGGCCAAGGATGGGCTTGTCTGAGTGTGTGTTGAAGACCCAGGCATCATTGTAGTGTGACCTTTGCTCACGTGGCCAAACTCTTTTGTGTGGAGCTGAGACCTTAACAGCCAAAACAAGTTTGAATCTTCTGCAGTGAAATTGTTCCTCTCTTCCCGGGGGTGATGAGGAGGGGTAGGTGACGGTGTGTGGGTTATAACATCACTCAGGAGACATCTTATCTAAATCCTCGTAACAGATGTTTGGCGAAAGGTGAAACTGACACATAAGCCGCTTAGAAGTATTGTCAAAACTCCCATAATCTCTCCTAACATATTTAACCAGTGTGTGCTCCACCCAGGGAGGCTGGCACACTGCACCTTATCAATGTTCACCAGATACAGCTTGGAATGACCGAGGCGCAGGTGACTTTGAAACAGAGAAAGGAATCTTTTGTGCTAAGGAGAACGGCAGTGCACAAACTGCAGGATATTCAGAAGAAAATGTGCTATCGGGTCAGACAAATCTTATCTGTGTGTGTGCGTTTTAAGAAGAAAACCAAAGATCATTAAATCATCAGCCCAGAAGGAATCTTGGCCATCCTGTGTACATTCTCCTACCTTCCTTGCTTACAAATGTCCCATGAAGGGTATCGTCCACATCCTGAGTTTTCCAAGAAAAGCAAATCCAAAAGTGTCCAGTCGCGATGACCGTTACTTCCCTACAGCTTGTATGAGGTCCCTGTCAAAAAATGATATGCTTATCGAGTATCTTTCCTTGACACCCCAGGATGAGTGCTTAGGGAAACAGCTGTAAGTGAGAGTCAGGGTGGAGTTATGTGGAGGAGGGCGTGGGGTGGCCAAGTTAGAGCTGAGAGACTGGAGCTCATCCAGGCAACATCTGTCATTTCCTGGTTCATGGGACCCACAGGTCCCTCTGACACCCCTAGTCTAGTCTGAGATCCTCAATACCCAGGAGGTGGTGCTTCCTTCTGTATCTCCATGTACACGTTTCTGGCTGAGAAAAAGTCTCAGAAAATGTGAGGAGAGAAAGAAAGAGGGGAAAGAAATAGAGAAACTTGGGATTTCCCAAAACTTGAGAAATTGACATACAGCAGTCAGGTGTCCCCTGTTACCAGGACTGGGCTGTCTAGACATCCTTCGTCTTCAAGGTCTAGCTCAAGTCCATATATTCTAGAAAGATCCTGAGAATCCCAGCTGTGCAGCACAGTGGAAGGATGACTAGACCGCAGGCAGGCAACTGGGTTCCTCACTCAGCTCTGCTTCTGACAAGCTGTGTACTGTGGACAAGTCACGGGACCTCTTTGGGGCTTGGTTTCATCATCTGTAAATGGATTAGCCTTGTTTCCTTCTTTCCTCCCTTCATCCCTCCCTGCTCCCTTCCTCCCTTCCTTCCCTCCTTTCTTTTCCACTTATTCTCTATCCACCTATCTTTCTGAAAGGTTATGGTCCAGGACCCCTCCCTCCAATAGTCACAATGTCTTGAGGATCCTTGAGTACAAACGACAACAAAATAAACAAACAAGCAAAAAAGACGACTACAATGCTGCTTAAAAGTGATTTGAGAGATGTTGTGACCACATGCAGCCAAAAGGCTCTAGGGGAGAACAATGAAAAATGAAGCTGTTTTCAAAGGGGTCCCTTTCCATCCAGGTCTGTGTGGATCACAGACGCCAGTCTCTATAAAGGCACAGAGGAGGGCAGGCTTTTGAAATTCATCCCTCCAGAGTCATAAGCTCATTGTGACATTTGTAGCAAATGCACATTGATTTCTTTCACCATCTCAGCTTCTCTGAGCCAAGAGGGCTGTTTGGTTCCTGAAGACACTTAATTCTTCCAGCTTTTTTTGTTTACTGGAAAGGAATGCAGACCACGTAATAGGACACAAGATGATTTGGGGGCTGGTGGGAGTGTCCAGACCCATTACTGGACCAGTGGGGGGAGCAGGGGAGCACCTGTGCAGGTGTCTGGGTGGGGGATGGGGGAGAACTCTGGGTGGTCCCTGCTTCCTGCAGACCTCGTTTCTGTTACCATTAAGCCCCTATTACCTTTGGCTCATGTAATGCCAAAGAGATTAGTGAGGAATTGGATGGGGTCATCAGGGACAGCCTCCTATAACGGTGACATTGCCCTTTCCAGGGCTGGACCCTGGACTCTGGGCACTAATTTTCCCACCAAACCTATTCCAGGGTCACATCTTATCCTGTGAATTTTCAAGTGTGAGTAAATCATCACACACAAGGCCGTCATGTCTTCTCCTTTTAAGCCAGTTCACTCTTCAGGTGTGACCCTGGCTGGGACCCTTCCTCTTGGTCAGTGGGATGCTGTCCCCCCATCACCGATGAGAAACCATCCATGCAATGCCACAACGAGGTGTGTGATAAAAATGATGGGGTAAATTTATGTCATAATTAAAGTGAGTCAATTATATATTTCTTGAAACTTTAAGAATTATTTAATGAATGTCTCATTTTGATCAATCTTAAGGCATTGATACAAATGAAAAATGTCTTAGGAAAAGGCAGCGATGCAGCAGCAATGGTATTTAATTCTCAGTTGAATGAATTTTAGTCAGCAGTGGTATTATAGGACCACAGTGTAGAGATTACCGACCTTGCTAGAAGGGAGATGTACTTTATTTATAGGGTATGGGGACTTGTTACCAACCAGTTGAGGCAAGTAAAGAAAAATCTCTCTTAAACAGAAAGCTGAGTCCCAGAGAAAGGAGATTCTGGTTAAATAATTGTTCAGAGACTGAAAGTATACAGCTGCCTTTCATCCCAGCTTTGTTACGGAAAATCCTGATGTGATGCATGGGGCCACCTTCATGGAAAATATGGGAGGTTTTTGGTAGGCTTTTTAAAGGGAAATATAACATATGCAGGTGAGTATACAAACTGTACAGCTTGATGAATGTTTATGAAGGGAGTGCACCTGTACCAGCGCGGCAAGGGCCAGGCTATGGGACGTTTCCAGCACCCAGGAGTCTCCCTGGGTCACCTCCCAGCCACTACAACCCCCACCTTCTTACCACCTTCTGATTTCTATGATGATCAGTTTGTTTTGCCCGTTTTTTGTTTTTTTTGTTTTTTTTTTAACCTCCTGTGAAGGTAACCCTAAAGCATATACCCTTTCCTGTCTGACTTTTTCCCCCTTAACATCCTATCTGTGAGATTAATCCACATTGCTCTATGGAGCAGGAGTTTTTCTTTTCACCATTGTCCAACCAGACTACAGTTTATTTCCTCATCCTATTGTGGATGGGCAATTGGAGTGTTTCTGGTTTGGGGCCATTATGAAGAGTGCTGTTGCGAGCGTTCTTGTGGGGTTTTGGTGAATGTATATACGCGTTTCTGTTGGAGATACACCTGGGACCAGGAGATGGACCTCTTCTCTAGCTGCACCGAATTTCTGAGTGACCTCCTTCCATCCTTGTTGTCTGATGACGCTGCGTTGTCATACAACTCTAGCTCTGAATTGCAAACTGCCCAATGCACCTGCCCAGCAGGAAGGTCTACCTGGATGTACATCATCTCCACTCCAGGTGCGAGTAAACACTGGGGCATCACTGCTGCTCTCTGATCCAGCCCCTCAGCACATCCTGTTGGCTCTGCCTTTGCTCCAGGTGCTACTGCTGTTAACCACTCACCCCCAAATTTGTCATGTGAAAAGAATAGTCATTCTCATCTGCTCACAGAGCCTGTGGGTCAGGAGTTGGGACAGAACCCAGTGGGGAAGCTTGCTTCCACTGCAAGGGGTCTGAGGCCTCAGCTGGAAGACTCAGAGGCTGGGAGAGAATCACTGGCTGGGGTCCTCTGGAAGCATCTTCACTCACGTGTCTGGTGTTCAGTCAGGAGACCCAGAGGCTAGCGCTACTGACCACAGCCCATTCCTGGCCTCTCCGTGGGGCTTGGCTTCCCCACAGCATGGTGGCCTCTGGGTGGTCACACTTCTCACAGGGCCACACGAGGCTCCCAGTGGAGTGTTCCAGCGAACAAGGGAATGATACATCATATTTTAGGTCCAGCTGGGATGAAATGCAGCACCACTTTTTTCATATTCTATTAGACAAAGCAGTCACAAGCCTGCCCATATTTAAGGGGATGGGAATTGGCCTCTGCCTCTTGATGGGTGAAGGGTGGGGGCCAAGGGCACATGGCAGAACAGTGGGACAGACAGTGTATATGGTGGGGGGGGGTGTCTGCCTTCAGAAATTTCAACCTGCCACCCACCGTCTTCACATCACACCCAGAATGCTGCCACTCGGCCCCTCCTACAGAGCTTTCCCCAGGCTTCAGGCACCGTGTTATATGTCACCTGTGCTCTAGTGAATGGTACTAGTTGTTACCTCTCACCTGTATTATGGATGGTACTGGCCATGCCAGTATCGATGGTGATCACATCTACGGCAGGTAAATGAGTTAATATGTGTCAAGCAATTAGAACAATTACTATTAATCCCTTTAGTCCTCACACAGCTTTGGAGGCAGTATCCCATTTGATAGGTGAAGAGTTTGGGGTGAAGGGGACCCCGTGACCCAGCTAAGCCCCCATGGCTCTAAGGAAGCAGCGGCTGTCCTGCTAACCACCTCCTCATGCTGCCTGCTAGGTGCGGTTTTCTGATCAGGGATATTTTGGATGCAAGGCACAGGGACCTATTGGAGTCAATGTAAGTTACAGGGAATTTATTGCAAATGTGTGGATCAGCCTCCAGTGTATCGCTCAGACAGCCTGGGTTAAAGTGCAGTAACAAGCAGCTCCACACCAGTGATTTTGCACAACAAAGGTCTACGTCTGCTCACATGTAATCTGCTGGGAGTCCAGATGACTCTCCATATCCGTCACCTGTGGTCTCTGTCAAGGACCCCACGTGATGGAAGCTTCACTGTAGTGGTAGAGGGAATGGACCCAGCCAGAGGGTTTCCCACCAGCAGTCAAGTGCTCTGCCCAGCAATCACATGGATGCCCACTGCTCACTGGCCTGACCAGTGACATGCCCCACCTGACTGCAAGGGAAGTGGCAGGGTGGTGCCCCAACATGTTTCTGGCAGGCCATCAAAGCTGAAAGGGAGTGAAGATAGAGTCTGTCTATACCACTGTTTTAAAATACAGGTTTTATTATTATTTAGGTATGGCAAGGCCACCAGATCAGGAAATAACTACCATTGAAACGGTAGTTTGTTTTGTTCACAGATCCCAAGGGAGGGGACATGTCTTGCCATGTAGGGCCACATGGGGAAGCACCAGGTTTGGTCAGGCAGCAGAGGGAAAAAGAAAAAAGATGTGGGCAAGAGCCTTAACCATGGTTTCCATGGAAAACAACAGATGAGGTGGGGTAGGTGGGTTTAGGATTGGCTAATTTGAATGATTTCAGTGGGCTCGGGGCAGTTGCTAGTTGTCTGGTACCTGCTCTGGAGTGATTAGGGCAGGTGGGTAGTAACCTGGAATTGATGGAGGAGGTGATGGGGGTGTGGGCTCCGGATTGGTTGGTTTGCATTGGAAGCACATTCTCATAGTGAGGTGCCCACTGTCTCTGGGATCAGCTGGTCCAGGGAAGGGCAGTCCCTCCGGGGTCAGTAGGGCCACAAGATGTCAAAGCATCAGAAATACAGGAAAGTGGTTGATACAACCACACCTGGGCATTGAGGAAGGAAACCGTGGTAGATGTGGAAGTTAATGACTCCTGTCTCTGACCCCCTGTCTCCCTGTCTCTTCTTTACTCTCTGTTGTCGCTGGCTTCCTGCTGGCCCAGCCCTGGATGTCTCCCCGATGCTTCACTTCTCTTATCCACTTCTTGCTGGCCAGATTTACAAGGTTCCAATGCCAAAAGCTCAAGAGGGGATGCTGGTAGGCACAGCTCACCTTTCCTCCCCAGGTCATTGGTCACTCTGGCCTGCGTGTGGAATGTCCTGATCCAGTTGGGTCCGGCCAGGGATGAGGAGTCCCCATGTGGCAGGGAGCAGTCCCTTCAGAAGGAGTGCTGGCAGACGGTCCCAGAGATTCATGTCTCCATGGATTCTGACCTCCACCAAGTACCCACCAGTGTCCCTCAGTGAGGCCAAGCAGACTTGGCTCGGGAGCTGGTGGGGAGATCAGACAGACACCATTATTTAAAAAGTACCAGTCGCCACGCACGTGACAGAACTCATCAGAAATGGGTTCAGAGCCAACTGGGACCTGGAGCAGCCGGGCCTCTGCAGGGCCTACAGGAGGTAGTCATTAGCTCTGGGCAGACTCCCCTCGACCAGGATGTTGCACCGTGGAAGGTTACGGGGAGCTGGCGGCCGCACTGTGTGTGTCTCTCTCAGACTGATTATCTCATTTTGCTAGGTCCCGCGCTGCCAGAACACAGAGTGCTGTTTACAGCCCCTATGCCCAATCAATCACTTATTCATACAGTTGAAGATTATAGTTGCTCATTTGCTACTTCCAGTCCAACTTGTCATGACGTGTCTCTGGGGAGACATCCGCACAGCTGTATTAAAGCCATCCAATTCCTTCTCCATGGCAACAACTGGGGAGGCTGGAAACCCCACCGGCCACCGCGCATGAGTTGGAAACGAACTCCCACCCGAGCCCACCTGCCCCAAGCAGCAGCGGGCAGGGGGAGGCTTCATTAGCACCTTCGTGCCTTCCAGCCAAAGCTCATCATCACAGTTGACGGATTGCAAGCCATTTGTCATTGGTGGGGCAGATGGGCACGGCTGTCGGCTCTCAACAAGGCCCACTCACCCTTCTGGGGTGATAAGATTCAATCTATGGACTGTTTATTGAGAGCCTGTTAGCATCGACCTCGGGGGCTACTTGTGAGTTTTATTAATCAGGCTGCTGTTTCCAGCCAACTTCAGCTTGCGGGAGAAGATGGATAATATCTAGTATCTGAGGGGCCAGCTGTCCAGGAGGAAGCAGAGTCTCCACCCCATCCTCAGAGAGCTGTAGTGCACTCGCCAGGAGGGAAAACGCCCATGGGTGGGACGGGTCTCTCCATGCTGCTGTGGGGGTCACCACTGCCCATTTTCGGATGCTGCATGTCTGCAGGGAGGCAGCAGGGAGCTTTCACCAACAGGCTCTGCATCTCAAGGGAGTGCCTCATAGCTCTGTGGATAAGCACCAATTTTTATCTTTGCCGAGATGTGTGTGAGCCATCAATATTTGATCAATACTTGAGGGGTCAGAACTCACCCTCAAATCAAGACAATTCGCTTTTGCTTAGGGTCTCAAGTATACATCCCCAAAAGAGATGCATTGGACACAGCTGATGGGAGGAGATGCATACAAGGGCAGTCTCACGCCCTCTCCCTGCTCTGCAGACCCCTCCATCCCTGGAGCAAAGATAAATCTCTGGTGTCTGGCATCTCCTCTGTGGGTCTCAGGGAGCCCCTGCCTGTGCCAAGCCCGTGAATGCCTCCTGGCTCCAAATCCCGTTCGGCAGTCAGTGTTTAACTAAGTAGTCTGGCACTTTTTGAACAGAAAGTCTGCTTCTGGTGTTCATCTCGTGCTATTAGGAAAACCTCATTCTTTTAGCAAAAGGTTCCTGGCACCACTGAAGTTCATGTTCGATTCTGACTCGACCCAGCACGGAAACTGCCGGGGAGACGGCGTTTGATGTTTGCAGCATCCGATCGGTTATTAATCACTGTAAATCTGGAATAATCTCTACAAACATATTTTGTTCCCTACAAATATATTTGTGCCAACTTTCTCTAATAAATCTCACATCAGATGGGCTATTGTCTCTCTTCACACAGCGGCTCCCAGCTGAAATATTTAAACACTATATGAGCAGTAATAAAAAACGCTTGCTGCAGTCACTTTTGTTTTAGGAAAACAGACTACAGTAGGTAGCAGATTTATTACTTACAGAGGCCTCCATT
Organism: Balaenoptera acutorostrata; assembly: GCF_949987535.1. Lineage (NCBI taxonomy): Eukaryota > Metazoa > Chordata > Mammalia > Artiodactyla > Balaenopteridae > Balaenoptera > Balaenoptera acutorostrata. Next base: position 3,740,465 of record NC_080064.1, on the reverse strand, counting down.
TGGGGCTGTATTTTTTTTTCCCCTTGGTGGATTATTTTCTAGCTTTAAAAATCACAGAAGAACTTCATGTTTGTCCCTGGCTTTATGCAAAAAGGGCAAGACATCACTCTTTCTAATGAGAAAAGATTTGAAGCAACATAAGAAAGAAAAATAAGAAGCTTCTTGGAATCTGGTTCCATCATTTCTTCCCAGGCCCTGTTCTCTGATAAGGAAACACAAGGTGATCTTGGGCTTCCATCCAGACTTCTCACCTAATGGAGTTCCCTCCTTTGTGAAAACTACCATTACTCTCACCCTAAATTTGCCTCTACCATTGTGATAAGCTAAGGGTGGGGCTTGAAGAAGAGTCATCGGGATGGGGAGAGAGGACACTTTGACAGGACGGTCGTACAAAGAGGGATGACTAGGGATGTTTCCTCAAAGCTCTTTTGCCTGGGAAATCAAAAGGTACAACTAAGACCTATCCTTTCCCTGGATTATTTTCACTGAATTGCCCAAAGAAATATTTATTACACTAGATTGTACCTGTCGACTGAAAAAAAGAATGCACAACCTAAAAGTTGAGAGTTATGTTTTATTTGGTGGACATACTGAGGACTCAAGCACAGGATGCAGCATCTCAGACAGCTCAGAGGGACTGCTGTGAAGAAGTAAGGGAGCAGCCAGGATATGTAAGAGTTTTTCAACAAAGACCAGGTAGTGGGAACATCAAAATATTACTGTTAGTTAAAGAAAACCAGACATCTCAAGTCAAGGAATTTAGCATTTTTCTATGTATGGGAAGATGCACGAGTCTGGGCTCATTGAAATCATTCCTTTGATATACACCTAAGCTCTCTGAGGCCAGTATCCTGTGTTTTCTCATCCTGAGTCTCCTCAGGGTGCACCCTCGTGGGTGACTGCAGTGGCTTGATGGTGGTCATCCTGTTTCCATCCCGAGTTCCCTCAGGGCTCACCATCGGGGGTGGGGGGTGGCTGTAATGTGATGGCTTGATGGTGGCAACATCCTTTGTTTATTAATATGGCAGCAACATTTTCTTTGACATACCCCATCTCTATTAAGCAGGTTCCTGTACAGATTGATGCAGTAGATAAGTCATGAAGAGCCTGGCATCGCCCTGAGAACAGGAAATCCAGAGAAAATATGGGACGGGGACCACTGGTTGCATCTCCCTGGGACAGGAGACAGGAGAAGGGTGTGAATAAGAGGCTACAATCTACAGCAAATTCCAGTCGTGTTGTTCTTGTTTTATGAAATATTGATACTTATCGGTCATTAAAGGTCATTATCAAGTTAATCGACAGGAGAAGTTGCACTGGGTGGTGAAGGAAGCTTGGTTGTTTGTTGTGTGGTGTGAGGATTGTACAGCTGGGGCAGATGGGAAGGTTGGGTTCTGCTTTTTCCATATGTTCTTGTGTAGGTGAAAATATCTGAGCTGCCCAAAGAAATGACTATGAATCACACACTTGGACATTTAAAAAAAATCAGCCATAGCAAAGAGTGTGGGGATCCACTCTGAGCCTCTCATGAGGACATTAGGATGGGAGAGAGTCATCCGTTATGTAAACGATAGTCTATGTGGAGAGCTACTCAGGGGACATTTGAGCGTGGAGTCTGTTCCTGGCTACAGTTCAGCCACATCAAGAAATCAGCTGATGGTACGTGTCTCTGTACAGGACTATTTCACCTAGAAGTGCTGCTTGCAAGGTTGCTTTTCTGAGAAGTTCTACGTAAACCCAGTTGCCTGAGGGAGGTCTGCTCTTCGAAATAACCCTTCTGTCAGGGGAGGAATTGCCCCTTTATTTATCCTTCTGCCAAGTTCAGACTTTGCTGTGTTATCATGGATTTGTGCCGGGTCAATTGCCCTTTCTGTACACCTGCACATTGAAGAACCAGGAGAGGGACACAAGGGCATCCAACTTTCACAGGAGGCAGGAGAAGCCAGTCAATGTACCTGGCCAAACCTGGAGAGATGATGCTGTGGACACCTGGGGGTGCCCTGGGACCTACCTAGGTGTCCAGCCCAGGTGATGTCCACACAAGGAGCCAGGTGAGAGGCTGGGGACAGGGCTCAGCAAAGGTAGGGTTGGTCAGGTCAGAGATCTTGGGGTCCAATGGAGGCAGGGAGCTGAGGTTGGTTCTCAGGGGACACTTTCCTGAGATGTTCAGCTTCATCCATCTCAGAGAGGACATGGGGACTTCAGCCCAGAAGCCAAGAGAATGGGACCAACCAACCGATACCCTAGCAATGCTGATGTGCAGCTAAAGAACACAACCTGAATGTTCATTGACAGATGAATGAATAAAGAAGATGTGGTACATATATACAATGGAATACTACTCAGCCATAAAAAAGAACGAAATAATGCCATTTGCAGCAACATGGATGGACCTAGAGATTATCATACTAACTGAAGTAAATCAGACAGGGAAAGGCAAATACCATATGATATCACTTATATGTGGAATCTAAACTATGGCACAAATGAACTTATCTACAAAACAGAAACAGACTCACAGACATAGAAAACAGACCTGTGGTTGCCAAGGGGGAGGGGAGGTGGGGAGGGAAGGACTGGGAGTTTGAAATTAGCCGATGCAAACTATTATATATAGAATGGATAAACAACAAGTTCCTACTGTATAGCACAGGGAACTATAATCAATATCCTGTGATAAACCATAATAGAAAAGAATATGAAAAAGAATGTATATATACATATATATGTATAACAGAATCACTTTGCTGTACAATAGAAATTAACACAACATTGTAAATCAACTATACTTCAGTAAAATAAATTAAAAATTAAAAAAAAGAAAAGCCGGGTGACAGAGGCACTTATGTCCTCCAGAAGGGGTGGTGGGAAGATTTCCTGCTGCCACCAGCCCCCGGGGAAACTTAGGCTGATGCAGGACTGCCCTTCATCACAAAATCAAGATGCCACGTCTCCAGGAAAAGCCACCAGAAAGCCCCCTGTCACTTGTCTGCTCCTGCAGGAATAAGGGAGCACCTTGGAGGGAGGGGTGGCCCTGGTTACACAGCAAGCCCACTGGGATTTGGATTCTGGGGCTGACTCACCTGCACCTCACCTCTGTGGCCAGGTTACTGCATGAGCCCTGCCCTCCTTCCTTCCCTCTTAGTCCTTAAGTGTCTGAAGTTCTCAGAATCAGGGGTGGAGGTGGAGAAAGGAGGGGTCGGAGCCCCCAAGGATGCAGAGATGCCAGGGTCTTCTGGGGAGACCTTGAAGAGTGCACGCCAGTCGGTACGAGAGCCTTACCAAGTGGGGAGGGGGCAGTGTGTGGGAGTGGTCCCCCCTGGAGCAGGCAAGAGTGAGGAGCATTTTCTGTAGAGAATTGAAGAACAATAATGAAACTAAGTCCATCTCCTTCTCCTTATTACCATGTGCAGACGATGCTTTACAATGTCAGTGATAAAATACTCCACTGTTGGGGCGGGTGCTCCCTCCTGTCCCCAGCATGGCACTGGGTCCAGGGACATCACATTCAGGGCACTTGTGCCTTCACTTGCCCACCATCACCCAAGACAGAAAACATGACTGATCATGGGCTCAAAATCCTTCTCAATGCAGCGCTGCAGGCAGCTGCTTCCATGTGGAGCCATCCTTTGCCCTTAGGAAGAAAGCCCAGTGTCCATCGTGGTCACTCAGGTTCTGGGTCCCCTGTAGATCCTGCCCAAGACACAGTTTGGGCCCGGCTTTGGCTCCCCCCCCCCCCATTTCACAGCAATGTTCTCTCGGTGCACAAAAGTCCCCTGCCTTGGGCACTTCCAACGATCTCATCCCCTTGTCCCCCTGTCAGCCTGTGCGGGTTGGGTTCCAAGGCAGATTAATGGCCCGTGCTTGCCTGCATGATTATTTCTAATGGGCTGATTTGAGAAATAAGCTATTAATCGCTGTCACATGCTGGGCTAACATCATCTTGGGGCAGCAGGGAACCCAGGATTTGCTGCGTGGCACCGTAGAATGTTCCCGTCCCACAGACTCAGCACCGGCTACTTTTTTCACACGTTCTCCTGTGGTTTCAGCCAAGAGGAGTGGACATCTGGGGCAAAGGGCCATGGTTTTACCCTGTCTTTTGCACCCCCCTCTCCCTTTTCATTATTTTCCTGTTTATTTCCCTCCAAATCATTCTGGGGCCACAACCAGAATTCTGTAAGGGGTTTTAGAGTCAGAGACTTGGGCTTAAATTCTGGCTCAATCCCCTTATTAGCTGTGGGATCTTCTACATGTTATCACTTTCTGGGTGCATCAGTTTCCTACCTGTGAAATGGGGTTAATATTCTCTCTCTCCTAGGAGATGTTAAAGGATATTTGTGGAACATATTCTAGGCACTCAATAAATGAGTCCTTCCCCAGGGATTTCCCTACAGGATTTCCAAGAACACCCTACTGCATCTTATGAGGACACGTCCCTTCCTCCTCTGGCCCGACACAGCTGTGTTGTTTGTCTCCCCAGCAGTGAGCTCATGCATGAGAACGGTGGCCTCTTATTTGCTCTTTTCTTCCTCCTTCTTCTCATCTCTACGATGTCCATACAGTACCTCTTTGTCCTTGGAAAATGTGCTTAAGTTCTGGGCAGACAGAGATGTTATTCAGGGGGTCTGAGATCTAAGGCTCTGCTTGCTGTGATTATGGGGTCACTGGACAGGGTCAGGTATTTAGGGGCCAGTGTCAAGGGTCTAGCTGAGCAGGAGAGCTCATGGTCAACGGTAGAGAAACAAGAATGAGAACTCAGGGCAAGTGGGCTAAAGTGATGGGGGAGGGAAGGACAGACTGGGAAACAAGACAGGCCTGAGGTCTATGAAATCTGAGAATCAATTAGAGGGGCCCTCTGATCCCACAGAAGAGACTGTTCTCTCTCTTATTCCTTACTGCCTTACATAAGGGCTAATTATGTTAGAATTAGTCAGTCCATCCATCTGTCCATCCATCCATCCATCCGTCCATCCATCCACCCATCCTTATTGTGGCTCCACTCTATGCCAAAGCACTAGGCATTGTGGGGCGTAGAGATGAATACAGCATGCCCCATTTTTCATCATCTAGAGGAAACCTGACTGCCAACAACCAATAGTGGAAAGTGTGAGGAGCTCTCAGAAGAGGGGAAACATCAGCTATTCCTGGAGGAACTGTGGGGGACCTCCAGAGCTAAGCATTAGAGGACCTGTGCTAGCTTATCCAGAGGAAGGATGAGGTTAAGAAATTTGGACAGAGCAAAGCATGTGGCCTGATGAGCCAGGCAGTGCACAGTATAGCTGGAATCTATAGGAAGGGACCCTGTTCCAAGCCAAGAGGACAGGTAGGACCAGGTGAGGAAGGGTGTGGCACACTATGCTGGATCAACAAGGGCCACTGAAGCTTCTGAGCAAGAGGAGTGACAAGGTCCACCCTGAGTGTCTGACAATGAGTGCTATCCATCTGTCCTGTGGCTATCCATCCATCCTGTGGCTATCCATCCATCCTCTACCTATCCACCCATACCATACCTATCCATCCATCCTATGGCTATCCATCCATCCTCTACCTATCCACCCATACTATACCTATCCATCCATCCTATGGCTATCCAACCATCCTATACCTATCCATCCATCCTATGGCTATCCTTCCATTCTATGGCTACCCATCCATCCTCTGGCTATCTATCTATCCATCCTATAGCTATCCATCCATCCTATGGCTATCCTTCCATTCTATGGGTACCCATCCATCCTTTGGCTACCTATCTATCTATCCTATAGCTATCCATCCAGCCTATGGCTATCCTTCCATTCCATGGCTACCCATCCATCCTTTGGCTATCTATCTATCTATCCTATAGCTATCCATCCATTCTATGGCTATACATCCATTCTAAAGCTGACCATCCATTCTATGGCTATACATCCATCCTATGGCTATCCATCCATCCTATAGCTATCCTTCCATCCTATGGGTATCCATTTACCATCTACACATGGTTGATGAGAGGTAGAGGCAGATATCAGGATGGCTACAATGGTACTGTCCCGCCTGAGGTTGGTGCTTTGCAAGGTGGACCCAGAGAAAACAGGTACATACGGTGAATGCACATAATTGACTTTGTACCCATGGACCTTGGTACATTGTTCATGAAGGAGTTGTGACATGAGAGAATCCTTTAGTCATGCTGGGGCTGACAGCAGGCCACAGCATCTCACTTGAGGCTGACTGCGCTACGGTAATGTTTGTCTCTGAAGTGGTTTTGTTTTAGCAGCCCAACCATCACCAAAGCAGGGAGCAGCCCCTTGAGTTGAGGGCTGTATTGGGTGCTGTTGGAAGTGCCAGAGGGAGCCTGCAGCCCACCAGTGCCTTAAAGGATCTCCTGGCTCATGGTCAGATCCAGTAGGGGTCTTTGGGGAGAGTGAGCGGAGCAGTAATGATGCTACTGTTTACTGAGCTCTCCCAGTGCTTCACATGAACGCTTGGGAAATGTCCATGAGACAGTTGCTATTATAACCCCCACTTTATAGATGAGAATGTGAGGCACAGAGAGGTTAAGTAACATTTCCAAGGTCACACAAGCTGGCAAGAGTCAGCTCTAGAAATTGCTCTATGTCATTCTGACTCCCAACCCCCTCTATGTTAAAGAATCAGTTCCATGCTTCCATCTTTGCTGATATCTCCAGCCGTGACAATGCATATGCTTCCTCCTCTCTCTCCACCTCCTGGACACAGGCCCCCTCTAAGCTGAAACACAATTTACATGGATCCTACACGCCCCCGCAGATTTTCTGCTTTATCTGCGAAGCTGAATAGCAGGAGGAGCATTAGGAGTGAGTGTCAGTAGCGAGGCCGGCATGGCTAAGTGGCAGCCACCCCACCGGCTGAGGCCTCAGAAGCGGGCACAGCAGCTGTTCCGCTGGAGCCCAGGCCGCCTCCACCGCCCTCGCGCTGCTGATAGCACAGCAGCAGGGAGTTGTTATTGATTCTAACTAGCCATTTGTTATTAGAAAATGAAGGTGCTGGCATTTGGCAAGCTGCACGCTGTGTGTTTATTCAATTCGGAACCTACACAAACACATTCTTGGCTCCGGAAGGCTGTAGGCTGGATTTCTCCTTGTCCTCTCCTCCTGAGGAACGTGTTGTTGCTAGAGCAGCTCCCAGTCCTCCGATGTCCCGGCTGAGACTGGGATACACCCAGGAGGAGAGCGGCCTCGGAGGCTGATGCCCAGGTGGGGGGGCCTGGGAATTGTCAGGGAAGGAGATGGGGGCTCTTGAGGACTGAGCCTCCTTAGCAATTGAGACTGGTGTCAGGGGTGCAGCGGGGAGAGTTTTCGGGATGCTTCCAGGCTGCATAAAGAAAGAAAAGACCTGCACTCCTTCATCTTTCACTTGGTCCTGTAGGCATGCTTGCCCTGTTCTGAGTCGTCAAGGAGACTTGGTCACACTTTCTCTGCCAGCGGTCCTGCTGTGTCCCTGGTCAGCTCACCCTCCCATAGTCTTCTCAACAATTCAAACTGCTCAGCACACATTGGAATCCAGCCTGCTTGCCTCACCACATCCTTATCCCATAGAAGATGACTTTACCTTCTTTTTTTCTAAAATTTAATTTTTTATTTTATGTTGTAGTATAGTTGATTTACAACGTCATGTTAGTTTCTGAGATCGACAGCCTGGAGAAGCTCATCCTCTTGGTACCAGGCTTCTATCAACAGGGACCAAGTGTGTGTGCCTTGTACGACCCCTAGGACCGTGAATATGACAGATTCTACTTTGTGACCAGGGTATATGCGATGGTCCAGTTGGCCTTGAGGAAGGGAACTTACGCAGGTGGGCTTGACATAATCAGGTGAGCCCTTAAAAGAGACGTGGCTCTTCCAGGCATAAGAGTGTCAAGCATGAGAGGGAAATGATGGCAGAGAGATTCTCCATTGCTGGCTCTGAAGATGGAGGGCCACATGATGGGGCAGCACATGGTCTCTGGGGACTGAGTGACCCCTGGCTGACAGCCAGCAAGAGGACATGTCTGCAGCCTCTGTTCTTAAGAAACTTGATTCTGCCAACAACCTGAATGAGTTTGGAAGTGGATCCTTCCCCCAGAGCCTCTGCTGAAACACAACAGGCCAACACCATGAGTGTGAGACCCTGAGCATAGAACCCAGCCATGCCCTGTCCCGACTTCGGACCCACAGAACTGTGAGCTGGCCAATGGGCATAGTTTCCAACTGCTAAACTGTGGTAATTTGTTATGCAGCGTAGATGACTGATACATCAAGAGATAGCCTGTCCTCCTAGAGCAGCCACTCCAGCCCCGCTACCATGGTCTTGATGCTCCCAGGGGAAGAAGCAAAGCTGGCACCCAACACTCAGAGTTAGATGAGCCACAAACCAGCCTCCACACATCCACAGCTGGAGCCTGGAGAGACAGAAAAACTCCTCATGCTCCGAGTAAGACCACCCCTCTGCTGGCCTCCTTGCCTCCATCCCCAGACCTCTACCTGGGCCAGGTGATGTCCCAGCCTCCCCCCTGCTTCTCCTCCACTGTCTGCCTTCGGGCTGTCGGGACTGGTCTCACCACTTCCTTCACTGTACATCAGTCATTACCAGGAGCTCAGGACTGCCAGCCATCCCTGGTCCCCCTGACTCGAATCCCCAGGAGGCTCTCTTCACCCCCTGTTCTGATCCCATCTCCTGTCCCTCCCAAGACCCAAGACCACCTGCTGTACCTTTGAAGCCCATGGTCCGTCATGGACCAAATCCCTCGTGTCCTCCCTTTTTCTTGAACGGAACCTTCCCTTTGCCTTTGAACATGTCCTGGTTCTCCCCTGGTGACACTGCCTTCCCCCCAGGGCCTCATCACGAGGGCTGCAGACAGTTCTGTCTCTTCTTGTTCCTTGTCTTGCATACCAGCTGTCTCTCCCCCTCTTCCCTTGAAACCCCCTGTGAGCTGACTACTCCCCCTGCAACACCCTGCACTGCAGACCCCTCCCGCAGCAGAGTGCCTGGGCACACACGAGCTTTCCAGGAGGATGTCCACCTCCTGGCTTTCTGTTCCTCTCTTCTGAGTGACTCCTGTTGTAATTTTTAGTGATTGTCATTGGTTTGGAGTGGATCCCCGAGTGCTCCCAGGAAGCCTGTCCTATTTCCTGAGCTGTGCATGTCCCCACTCTCCTGTCTTTACGTGCTTCCCTCCTTCTTTACATCCCCATCCTTTCCCCCTAAAGTTACACTCAGCTGAGCATGTGGCTTCCTATTGCATTGAGAAAACAGGAGAAAGCAGAAGATTTTCTGTACCCTTCGTACCCCCATCCACGTTTGCCTTTCTTCCTGCACATAATCTACTTCTGCTTCTGTTGCCATGAAGGGACTGCTGTTCTCTGGGCAGTGACCACCTGCCCCCAGGACTAGGTCTCACCCTTCTGTACCTGGATCCCCTCTTTCTTGACTGCTCAAGGGCACCGCTACAGACATTCTCCCCACTCTGTCAGGCAGCACTGTTTTTTCCGATCCTTTGGACCATTTCTCTCAGCATGCAGATATGCTCTTACTTCTCCACTCTTCAGAAGAACCATCTCTTGATCAGAATGCCCTTTCAGCTACTGCCTGTGTCTTTTCTTCCCCATGCAGTGAGATTCTTCAAAGGAGCTGCGTGCACTTGTCCTCAAAAGTTTCTCTGCAACTCTCTCCTGAACCCACTTCAGTCAGCTCTTGCCTTCGCCACCTCCACAGAACTGCTCCTTTACAGCCAAAAGTCAACTGCACAGTGCTGAACCCAATGGCCAGTGGGATGGTTAGTTTTATGTGTTACCTAACTAGACTGGCCTTGGGTGCCCAGATACTTGTTTAAACATTATTTCAGATAAGATTAGCATTGGAATTGGTGGATGCAGTAAAGAAGATTTCCCTCCCCAACGTGTGTGGGCTCATCCAATCTGATGAGGGTCTGAATAGAAGAAAAGGCAGAGGAAGAGTTAACCCCTTCTGCCTAACTGCGAGGCCGGGACATCAGTGTCCTGCCCTTGGACTGACACTTATACAGTCAGCTCACCTGGTTCTTAGTGTTCCTGGGTCCAAGATCATACTGCTTGCTGCACCACAGCCCGATCAATCGAGAGACGAGGTGTGACTTTACTTGGAAAGCCAGCAGACTGAGAAGATGGTGGACTAGTGTCCCACAAAACCACCTCACCTGAGTTTGAATTCAGGCTTCTTTTATACTAAAAGGGAGGGGGGTGTCACTGGTTGTTGCAAACTTCTCAGTGCTGGAATCCTTTGTTCTTGCAGCTGTCCATGTAAGTCAGGTCACCACGTTCCTCTAAACCTCCAAAAAGACAACTGTCATTTTTCTGTTCTGCAACTTTTTATATCTATATGAATGGAAAAGTGTTTTACCTTTAAAGGTCAGAGCCTTGAGAATAGTCTATCCTGTGTATTTCAGGCTATAGGCAACCCTCTTTAACAAAAGGTGCAGAGCCTGCATGACTAAGCACAGGCAACAGAGCACAAGGGTTAGAGCTAAAGGTATAGATTCAATACGGAGTCAGGTTTGTTCTTCTCTGTTACATTAGGACTTTGCCACTGGCTTTCCTGGGTGTCCAGCTTGCAGACCGCAGATCACGAGACTTCTCAGCCTCCATAATCACCTAGGCCAATACCTCAAATAAATCTCTCCCCTCACCCGATAGATAGACATACAGAGATATATAAAATCTATCTATCTATCTATCATCTATCTATCTATCTATCTATCTATCTATCTATCTATCTATCATCTATCATCTCCTACTGTTTCTGATCAATAATCACTTATGTGGTCCTGAACCCAATGCTCAGTTTTCAACCATTGTCTCTCTTGATTTATCAACAGAGTTGAGTTCAACATTGACTATTCTCTTCTGAAACAATTTCTTTACTTGGTTTTCAGGACAAATCCTCTCTTGTGTGTTGACCCTCTTTGACCCCCCTGCACTTCACTTTAGGATCCGCCCCCTCCTGACTGTCCCCTGCCTTGACTCTGTGTCTGTGACCTCCTGTGTTTGTCCCTCCTATCAACATGACCTCTTATCACTGGAGTGACCAACGCTTAGACCCGGGAGCTCTCCTCCTCCTTTTATCTGTTTATACTCACCCTCATGGTGGTTTCATCTGCTTTAAATAACGTCTGTATGTTGAGGACTTCAACATCCACATCTCCAGCTGGACTCTTCCAGAACTCTGGACCTCTTTGTCTAATTCCTGAGTCCTCATGTCCGCTTGCATGTCCAGCAGCCGTCTTGAGACCTGACATCTCAAGCTGAGTCCTTATCTCCATCTCTGCCTATAAGGACCCCTTCCCTTATTCCATTATTCAGCTCTACCCTTCTGGGTTCTGGGGCTGATGGACCTTTCCCAGGACATTCCACACTGTTGGACACACCCTCTTCCTGGAAGAGGTTCTTCCTGTGTCTTTCATGGCGTCCCTGCTTTCCCCCTTCTGTCTTCTTTGTAGGCTCCTCCTTCTCTACCCAGAATTAAAGGTGGACGAGAGTCCCTCAGAGTTCGTGCTGGTCCCTCTCTTCTCCTCATCCCAGACAGTCTTGTCCATAACCAGACATTCAACCCACATGACACCCCAAGCCTCCCTTCTCAACTTCACACTTTCTAACTGACCTCTTCCTTGAATTGTCCCCTGGGGTGCTGCCAAGTTACCTCAAATACCCAGGTTGAAACTCATGATTCTTTCTAATTCTCATTTTCTTGCAGCTTTCTTTCCCCTATAAAAGTCACCGCAAAGACTCCTGGGAGTCGTCCTTGAGAAAGCTCCTCCATGTCCCCCTTGCTAAGCAAAGATCAAGTCCTACTGATCCTACCCACTAGTCTCCCTAATTTCTCCATCCCTCTCCACCCCCACCGGCACCTGTGTCTAAGCCCCCATATCTCTCACACTGGCTCCTGTGTGGACACCCACACGTGGCCCTTCTCCATGTCTCTCTCCACCTGTAACCAGTGGGACCTCTTCAAAACTCAGCCTAAACCTCCTCAATGGTGCTTTACCATGAGGACAAAATCCTATACTAGGCCTGAGCCCACCTGCCACTCTGGGCTCCTCCCTCACCTTGTCCCCTGGCTCCCCTGCTCTGGACACACTGGACTTCTTTTCAGACCCCTGGACTCCCATCTCCCACCTCCTAGACACCCCCTACATGCTGTTCTCTCAGATGGCACCTCCCTCTCCTCCCTGCTTTGCTTGATTCATGGTCATTCATCTTCCAGCTCACACCCCTCCTACCCTTTCCTCAAGGAAGCTGGGTTAGTTTCCTGGGGTAAAAAAGTACCACAGACTGGTAGCTTAAACAATGGAAGTTTACTGTTTCACAGCTCTGGAAGATACGGGTCTGAGATCAAGGTGTCGGCAGGTACGTTCCATCTGAGGCTGGGAGATCAAGGCGTCTCTCCCAGCTTCTGGGAGTTTGGTAGTGAGTTTTTGACATTCCTTGGCTTGGTAGAAGCATCACCCAGACCTCTTCCTCCATCTTCCTGTAAGAGTGTCTGAGTCCAGATTTTCTCCTTTTATAAGGACTCCAGGCATATTGGCTGAGGGCCCACCCTCCTGCAGCATGACCTCATCCTAACTTTCTAATTACATCTGCAAAAACACTGCTTCCAAATAAGGCTACATTTGGAGATACGAGGACTCAGGACTTCAATATATGAATTTAGATGGGAGGGGGGACACAATTCTGCCCACAACAGAAGCTGACCCCTAATCACTCTGTCTGGGCTGAAGCCCTTATAATGGGCACTCCTGGCACCATTTACAAGCCATGCATGGCAATTGGCATTGTGGTCATTGTACACTGGTTTGTGTGGTTATTTGATCTCTTTCTCTTTTCCAATTGAAGGTGTGTCTATTCTTGCTTGCTATTATATACCAGTCACTAAAGTTTATTTATTTAATAAAAGTAGTATTTTACAGCCCTAACTCTGCATTCTCCACTCTTGTCCCTTAATCCTTATATATTGAACCATGTGTCAGTGGTTTGAATTTGGCATATAAGAGCACTGTGATTGTCCTAAATAGCTTTAGAACAGCACAGGGGTCTAGCCACAAAGCCAACAACTCATAATAATATTAATTCCTGCAGGAAACAAAAAATCAATACGTTCTTCTCTTGCTCAAGTCTCCTATCATATCCTAGAGACCTACATGGAATTTGCAGAAATCAAAGATGCATGAACGGTGGGGTATGGATCCTCCCACCCAGGGAGCCCCCATGACACTCACCCCACAGGACACAAGCTGGTTCCTTTAGGGACAGCCACCTGCATCAGCTGCAAAGAGGACTCGCCATCAAGACCGGTAGGTGACCAACACTTAGATGTGGATTTGTTGAACTTGGCCCACTTGGTCATTCCCATTCATCAGGTGGAGGTGAAAATAAAAACTCTAGTTAGAGGGTCAATGGTGATGATGGCTGAGGTTGTTGAGTGCTTACCTTGTGTTGCATATATGTTGCCTAGTAAGAAACCTATAATGTCAGTGCTCTAAATGTCATAGGTCCATCAACAAGGAAACCAGGATGTGGTTAAGCTGAGTTACTTGCATAGGCAGCTGCAGCCGGTGGCCCAGTGGGAATTTGAACCTGGTTTGTATTCTTAGTACTGCATTGTAGTGTCTACCAAGTGGTGTCTTTCCTCATGGATTCTGTCCTTGAAGTTCAATCTGACTTTCTCAGCAAACCACCTCCTCCCCTGCATCGTTTCTGGGACATGATAAACCCAACAACCAAAGGAACCACTCATTAATTCAACTATTGTTTAGTGAGCTCCTGCTACACCCCAAGCACTGTTTTTGGCACTGGGAAACAATAGCAAACAAATCAACGTCCCCATTTTCACAGGGTTTAAATTCTAGTAGAATTTGGCAAACAGTCAACAAAACAAATAAGCAAAATAATTAGGGGTTTGGCTGGTGATGAGTGCTATGGAGGAAAATGAAACAGGGACAGAGATTGGAGATGGTATTGGGAAAAGGGATCAATTATAAGAAGGGTGAATCAAGACCTGCAAGAGATAAAGCTGTGCTACCGGGCTATGGAGGGGATGGAGAGGATTCCTGGCAGAGGGAGCAACAGGTGTAAGGGCCCTGGGGTGAGAGTGTGCCTGGTGGTTTTGTGTGGAGCGCCCTAAGCAATGGAGGAATTAGTAGCAGAAGGTAGAGGAGGAATGGGGGGCAGGACAAGTGGGACCTCATAGGTCATTTAGGACTTTGGCTTTGACTGAGTGGGATGAGAAGCTTCTGGAAGGTTTTGGGCAGAGAGACAGCACACCTGTTCTCAGGTTCGCCTTTCTCTGACCTGCAGAGCACTTCACCTGGGCCTCTTCCAGACTTATCATTTGTGCATTTTTCACGATTGTCTAACAGCTCCCCTTAGAGTGCATGGGCTCAAGAGGAGAGATTTACCTCCAACTCATTTTGTACCAGCTGTGGCTGGGGCCATGCTGCCACTTGCAGTGCCAGGGAGGGCCTCAGAACACAATCATGGCAACCACCATGGAGGAAGCATCATACAGACCTTCTGTCCTCTGGTTGGTCCATCTGGTTGCATTCTGGGGCAGCTGGAAGATGAGTCCTGCAGCTACAGAAGAGCAGAGGTGAAAAAATTCTGTGCTGTGTCATGGTCCCCAAGGGGACTGGGTTTTTCCCAAGAGGAAAACTGCATTCCCTCAGGCCCACTCAATGGAAACCAGAACAGTGACCAGCTGGCTTCTGGAGACCTGCTGCTTGGGGTGGGGAAATGCTCGCTGCCCCTCGAGGTTGAGTTGGATTTGAGGGGCCTGTTGGATTCGCAGTTGCAGGCTTGGGGGGGTGTCCAGTAGGCCGTGTACATCTGGGTATCTGTCGTGGATCAGAGTCTGAGGGAAACCAAATCAGGCCCTGAAAGGGTCAGCTGTGTTCTTAAAAGACGTTGAAGAGTACGTTCATGGATCATGTGGCAACTCTATTTTTAGTTTTTGAAAACAATCTCCAGGTCCATCCATGTTGCTGCAAATGGCATTATTTCATTCTTTTTTATGGCTGAGTAGTATTCCATTTTATATATATATATATATATATATATACACACACATATATATACACCACACCTTCTTTGTCCCTTCTTATGTCGATGGACACTAGGTTGCTTCCATGTCTTGGCTATTGTGTATAGTGCTGCGATGAACACTGGGGTGCATGTATCTTTCAAATTATGATTTTCTCAGGGTATATGCCTAGGAGTGTGATTGCTGGGTCATATGGTAGTTTTATTTTTAGTGTTTTAAGGAACCTCCATACTGTTTCTCATAGAGGCTGTATGAGAGGCTGTATTCCACCTATATGTGGAATCTAAAATATGACACAAATGAATTTATTTACAAAACAGAAAGAGACTCACAGACATGGAGAACAGACTTTTGGTTACCAAAGGGGGAAAGAGGGGGAGGGATAACTTAGGAGTTTGGGATTAACATATACACATACTGTATATAAAATAGATAAACAACAAGGTCCTACTGTATAGCACAGGGAAGTATACTCTACTAACCTATAAAGGAAACGAATCTGATAAAGAATATATATATGTATAACTGAAAAAAAAGAGTACGTTCACGAGCAAATCAACCAACCGACCAACACACACAGGCAGGTGTACACACATGACTTCCATGGAGGAACTATGCCAGCAAAGGAAGGAGGAGAGGAGGCCTGACCACAGGAAGATCCAGCAGAATGGCAGGTGGGACTTGGATGGGCTCCAAGTCCACCTCACGGGTGGGTGTAAACTGGGCACAACTCAGAGTCTCATGCAGCCTTTTCTGCAAAGTTGAGGAAAACACGAGCTGGCTGTGTCCTCTCGTGGAGTGTTTGGGACACTCACTTTATGCTTGAGGGAGGAGAATTAGGCCCTTCAGTCTGTGTTTGAATTATCTCTTAATTGTGTACACCTGATAATACATTGGCTTTTCTGTCCCAGCACTTGGTGGGAGCACGGTCTTCAGTAGATGAGGAAGCCGGGTGAGGCTCAGGTGTCTGGTGAGGTGGAAGGGCAGGCTGGGCAGGGACAGGGCAGGGCTCAGACCCAGGAGCCACGAGGGAGCTCCCAGGATCCGGCAGAGGGAGGCCAGTGTGAGTGGAGGGGCTCTTGGCAGGAGGAGACAGAACCAAGTGGGACTTCGAGGCCTGAAGGGAAGCAAAGATTTGGTGAAAGGTGTCTGCTTTCATGTGAACCACAGGCGGAGACTGTTCACTTTGGAAGCTGGTCACTCCTGTTCAGCTCCAGGGGAGCCCAGGGGTGCTGAGGCTCGTTTCCCTGGGAGCGAGGCTGGAAGCCATAGTGCCCTGGGTGGAGCCTCCTCCCACTTCTGTTTTGCTGGGAGGACCAGGGCCAGCTGTCAGGGGAGGAGGGGGCAGCTGCACCTGAACAGGGGGCGGAGGAGACTGTAGGGAGTAGGCAGACATGGGGGCTCTGAAGGACCCATGTTCAGCCCAGGTTTGTCAGGGCAAAGCTACATTGACGTGCATCATCCTAGGGACTGACACCTGTGGTGTGAACCGTCGGGGTGGATGGTGGAAGTTCTGGCCCCTCTTGCTTCTTTTGCACTATGGTAAGTCTATCCAAATATGTTTGCACTTACTTCCCCATTTCCATCATAAGTAAGTTCAAGACAAGTCAGAGAGCCCATGCAGAGCTGCAGACATCATTAGCAAGCTCTCGAGTTAGGGCCGGTGCTTTCCAAGGAGACCAAATACACCCATTGCCCTCCGTGCAGCATCGAATCATCTGCTGCACTTGCTCCCTGGTCCTCACTGTGACGTGGAACCCAGAGCCCAGTGCTTTCTCGGGGCTGAACCTGGCTCCCCCCTACTCCTGACTTGATGTGGACCCCAGTTTCAACGCCTCCCTCTATTCCCCTCTCGAAAAAGTGCTGTTGTGCTTTTTTTCATGACATCACCACTCTTCATCTCTCATTGATTATTGTTGATTTCCTGGACAGAGTCCATTTTACCCATTGCTTTAGTTACTGTTTGTCCCTTATAATTATTCCCATAGGCCTCAAATATTTCTTGAGCACCTACTATGTGCCAGTTGCTAGTCTAAGCCTGAGGACACAGGCATGAGCAAGACAGATCGAAAACTCCTGCCTTGGGGACTTCCCTGTTGGGCCAGTGGTTAAGACTCTGCACTTCCAATGCAGGGTGCACGGGTTCGATCCCTGGTCAGGGAACTAAGTTCCCACATACTGCGCTGTGTGGTGCAGCCAAAAAAAAAAAAAAGTTCTAAAAAAATCCCCCAGAAATCAAACAAACAAAAAACACGTCCTGCCTGCATATAGCAAACTCTCTCCTGGGCTGAAGGGGAGAATAAATGACTGATTATGTACTATATGCGTTATATAAACAACTAAATAACTAGGTAGTAGAGCAGAGCATGAATATATATATAAGTATATAAATAAATATATATTAATACTTGAAATTATGTAAGTATTATATTTATATACACACAAGCACATTATATGTAATATAACATAATATAATAGTATGTAATATATATATCAATTACATAACTCAATAACTATGGAGCATATTAGAAGGTGATTTTGGGGTGTAGTTACAATTTTTAACAAGGTGATCAGGCATGTGCAATGTTGGCTGTTTTCTCACTGCGTTTTAATTTTTTTTTTTAATTGACGTATAGTTGATTTACAATGTTGTGTTAGTTTCAGGTGTTTAGCACAGTGATACAGTTACACATATATACACACATATATTCTTTTTCAGATTCTTTTCCCATGTAGGTTATCACAGAATATTGAGTAGAGTTCCCTGTGCTATAAATAGGTCCTTGTTGTTTATCTATTTTATGTATAGTAGTGTGTACATGTTACTCCTATATTCCGAATTTACCCTCCCCCACCTTTCCCCTTTGCTCACCATAAGTTAGTTTTCTGTGTCCGTTAAATAGTTCTTAAGTGGCGTGGCCCTCTGCTCCAATACTCCAGCACTAGACCTTCAGTGTGTTCGAGTCCTGGCTCTGAGTCTCAGGTGAGTTACTCAGCTGTGACTCAGTCTCCGGATCCGTGAAATGGGAAGGATGGTTCCCATATGGAACCATGGGTCTCCCTCAACCAGGTGTCAAGCGCTTAGAACCCGCCTGGCACCCAGGGAGTGTCTGTGAGTGATGGTTCCCATGTTCTCTGCCTTTGTCCCCTTGGTTGTCACTCTCCTCCCAGCACTTCCACGTGCCTCTCCTGGGGTTGATGTTTCCCACTTTCCTCTCTTTCTGGTTTTGGATGCTTAGGTGCTGGCTTTTCTCATACAGATCCCTGAAGATCAACACCATCGGCTAACAGGACATGGGGTGGTCGAGCCCACTGGCTGCACATGAAGCAACAGTGGTGTTGCAGGCAAGCACAGCCCACACATACTGGCTGCCCAGGGTCTTCTGGTGACCCTGTGGGAGTTCACAGGGGCCGAGATGGTCAGGGGAGGAGGGTAGCGTGTGGGCAGGTAGGGGGTGCCAGGCTCTGGGAGCAGCTTAAAGCAACTCTATTTTCTCACAGTTTCCATGGCTCAGAGTCTCAGAGGCTGCAGACAAGGTGTTGCATGGGCTGCATTTTCATCTGAAGGACTGACTGGGCAGCACCTACTCCCAAGCTCATTCAGGTTGTTGGCAGAACTCACCTCCTCGTGGCTGCAAGGCTGAGGGCTCAGCTCCCAGAGATGCTCCAGCTCCCTGCCACGAGAGCTTTCCCCAGCCTCATGCCTGCTTCAGTGGGAAGTCTTTTCCCTTACTTGAACCAAGGAGGACAAATCTGCCTGTGATGGGCAGCTGCCCCTTCCCGCCTGCATGTGGGGTTCCCAGAGGCCCCTCAATCACACTTTCTCCCCAGTGCATACCGTGTACAGGACCAGCGCTGCACCTCCAGTAGTAGGTTATTTATCTGCCTCCCAATCTGTGAGCCCCACCCCTGGGATATCTGCCTTCCTTGGTCAGCCATCTGGCCCCAGTGCTAGACGGTTCCAGGGGCACGGGGGGTGCTCTATATAGTCTGGATGAGGGCAAGTCTAGAGCCTGGGCTCCAGTCCAGGTCTACAGGGACTTTACAACCTGACCCTAAGAGGTCTTGGTTCCTCCCACCGTTTTCCCATCTGCAAACCTAAAGACTCAATGATGGATGCTCAGCTGTGGTCCTTGATTCCATGATAATTCCGAGAGGAGGCACTGGGCTGGAGGACGGGGCACAAACCACAGGCAGTTCGGCAGGGAAAGAGTGTGGGGAAAATTGTTCAGGGATTCCTTGTCTCCACTTTCTGCCCTACAAGTGAGTGGTTCTCTGATGCCATCTGAGCTCTCTTAGGGTGGCCGGGGCTCAGTTTCCTGCCCGCCACTCGGAGCCTCCTGGCACTGGGAAGTCCCCCTGGGGCTTGTCACTGGACTTCTTAGTCTTGCTTTCTGGTGTTCTCCCCAACCTGCCCCCCTCCCGGCCATTCTTTCATTAAATTGCCTTGGGGAATGTGGGGAAGTTTCCCCACATTCCCCAAGGCAATTTTCTACCACATCATAGCTCCCTGGCCTTGCATCCATTTGTGCAGAAAAATACAGTTAAGGGTGTGCTGCCTTAATTAATTTCTCTTGGCTGGGTTTCCAGTCTCATTTCACCCTTGGAAATACAAACCTGAAGTGGGGCCCAGCGCATCTGCTGGGCGCCCTGCTCCATCACTGACCTTTTTCTGAGCTGTTCAGTTCTCACCTCTGGATGGAGGCGCTGCAGCTGCTGATTTGTTGACTTCTCTCTGTGCTCCATGGGCAATGGTCCCTGCCTTGGCCTGTGATCCCTGGGTCTGGCCATGGTGGATGGTGACAGGTTCCTGGAAGTGCACCGGCCGCTGCCAGCATCCCTCTCCAGAACCTGGGCGTGGTCCTCTTCTCTTCTCGCGCCAGCTCTGGCACCAGCCTGGGCTCTGCAGCCGTGGGGAGTTTTTGAATCTCCATGTGCTCAGCTCTCCTCAGAACTGGAGTGGGTCTTCTGCCCAAGTGACAGGTCTAAACAGTGACAGAATCATGCAGCTGCCCACAGAACTGCAATGCCTGTCACAGCCACGTTGCAACAAGAGTATGATCTAACCAGGGGTTCATTTATGGGGAGAAGAAGTGGGGCCTGGATTATGAGGTGAAATGCATAGCACAGTTAGAGGCTGAGGGATCCAACAGCATCTGACACAAGGGTGAGGCTGAGACACGGGCTATGGGGGGCGCTCAGCAGAAGTCCCACAGGGCAGAGCCGCAGGAAGCCATGAGTTGAGTGGGTCCTCTGTGGAGCTGCTCTGATCGGTCTTTCTCCAGTGTGTCTCCTTGACTCTTCAAGACTTCTACGAAGAGGAAACTCTAGGTTTCATGAGCTTATAAAACCTGGCTGAGACCCCTCAGGTAGGGAGTGAAATAAACAGGATTCAAATCCAGCACCGCTAACCCCAGGCTGGAGCAGAAGCTGCCCATTCTGGGATACCCGGGGGCTTGTTGGAAATGCCAAGTCCTTGGCCTTCTCTGACCTAAACTGAATCCTTGGGCAAGGAGAGGAGACCCCAGGACAGCTTCTAAGAAGCACCTGGGAGCTACCCTGGCAGTGCAACCCAACAGACGCCCACCATCCATGTGAGTGACCAGAAGAAGACATGCTTCTGAGGATGTGTGTGTGGCGTGGTCATGATGGAGTTAATTCTATCTGTGGTGTTAGATGCAGCTGCTCTGAACAAACTCAGCGACTCTTCCTAATGAAAGGCATCATTATCTCCTAATCGTTGGTCAGTTGGCACCTTTCTCTACTAGAACTCCTGAAGATGGGCCCCTGCGTGGAAGCCGCCCCATCCCCATTTCCCCCACTCCCTCCCTTCCTTTCATCCTCCCAGTTCCCTTGCTGGGTTCTCACACCCGTGGTTTAACCTGGGTGAGGTTTTCAGCAAGGTGAGGTTACACAAAACCTCTTTCCCAAGGGGGCAGTCATAAAGCTGCATGTTTGTACTTTGTGGAAAATATGCACACACACCAAGCCTTGCTGGAGACATAACAGCTGCAGAAGTGATGAGCGAGTCATTGGTCTTCCCAAGTGCTCAGAGGAAGGAATCTCATGCTGACCATTTATAGAAATTTTCACGTAAAAATCAAACATGAGTTGGACTCCAAACCCTGGCAGCCCTGATGGTATGATCAAGGACCACCATTCTTTCTCTTCTAGGATACCTCCTCCAAAATTTAGGGAACTTGCCCCCAGACACAGCTCCACCCCCGTTCCAGGACCTGTAAGTAATGCCATGTGTATTATTATTCACTCACGTTGATAAATAGGCAGTAAAAATGCAGAGAACTCAGCCGGATCAATTTATTTCCATTCTCTTGACACAGTCGTGGCAGTGGCTAAGATGGAGACTCCTGGCAACGCTACTTCCACAGCAGAAGTGGTGTGATGTCGGGTGTAAATTACCCTTAAATGTCACATGATAATGAGGCTGCATCTCCCACGAGTTATCTTTTCCTTTCTTACCCGGCAAACACTCCAAGCTGGCAATCAAGCTGGGCAGCGATCATGACATAACCTTTATGGTATGAAAAGTGTCCCCGAAAATTTATGAGAGAGGCTGCTTCATGGCTTCCTGAGGGCTCTGTGTTTACAGAACTTCCTTCTCGAGACTGCAAATGAAGAAAGGTGAGTCTGCAAGTAGCAGAAATGAGTGTGAGGCTCGGGGAGTGAAAAGGATGCCCAAGGACTGCGACAGGCCCTCCCCATCTCTGCTTCCAACCCTTTTGTGCTGAGTTTTCTCTTTCTGGCCAGCATGTCCACCTTGGTTTTCCAGAAGGGAGCAAGGCCTCTGGGAATGCAGGCTATAGCCCAGCTGTAAAACATCAACAGTGAAATTCCACTCCATAGTTGGAGATGAGAGCTGGTCCCAAGCCTAGAGAAGCAGCCTGGGGTCTTTGGTGTCACCCTCTGTTACCTCCAATGACCAATGATGCCAACTGCAATGGAGGGTGAAACCAGCTAAGAGGAAGTGGGGTGCGAGCCCCCCGGCATTCCACTCCAGGTTTTTGGCAGGTGGCCTTACTAGGGCTGCACCCTGTGGACCCCTGCAGGCTTTGCAGGTAACACACAAAATCATTTTATTTTATTTTTTATTTTTTAAATTTTTTTACAGAATCATTTTAAACTCATCCACCTTCTGCTTCCCAACAGCTGTGAACACTCCCACCCCACGTTTGTACTTCTCATCTCCAGCTAACCCTACAGCATTGCCCCTTATTTATGTTCCAAGCAGATCCACTTGGGTTTGATTTGGGGGAGGGTAGCTAAGCACCCTCCCCCTAAACTACTTTTTTCACCAGAAGCACCAGGCTTCCCAGTAAGGTAACTGGACTTACAACACTTGGCATGAAATTTGCCTCCCCAAAGCACAGCCTGTGTCATGCACATCCCAGGGTGCAGTGGTTCTGTGGTCCTCTAGAGACAGCAGAACTGGCACCCCCGGCTGTTGACAGCCCAGCCCACGGCTTCAGCAGAGGAGCATAAGTTCTCACTGTTTAGGACTGCCTCCAACCTGCCATCTTTCCTGAGCTGGGGCATGAATTCAAACACAAATTGAAATCACCGTTCATGTCCCTTGGGTAACATTCAACAAGCAGGGGGCTGTCTGAAAGTGAATTAGTTGTCCACTGAGAAATCAAAAACCTCAGGCTTTGCGAAGTGAGAGGAAATGTTTGACCTTTGGAGAACAGTTTTGTTCCTCATTTTTCTGGAGGCTTCTCCCTCCCCAGCCGAGGACTGATCACTGAGTGCCATTCTCCACCCCGAGACGTTAATGGCAATTCCCAGGGCTCCCCTGTCCATTTGGTTTGCGATGTCTTCATCTCAGAAGAAAGTTCCTTTTGCTTCTCCTTACTTCTCCGTGCCTTTTCTCCTTGCTCTGTCCCACCGTGGTTTCCTTCCTCCTCTCAACCCCCCCTTTAGAGCTGCTTCTCGTCCACACCTCAGCCCAGCTCAGGGAAGGGACATGCAGCCTTGCTGTTCATTTGTTCAATCATCCTTTGATCCCATGTACATCTGTTGAGTGCCTACTATTCATCACGCCCTGGGGTGGGAGCTGCGACTGTAACAGTGGGCAGAACAGACAGAATGCTTGCCCCACGGAGTTTACACTCCAATGGGGGCCTGGATGGGAAGTGAGTCAACAAAATCATCTTTGCAGACGATGCTATTGCCTGCAAAAGAGCCGCCCGATGTTGTAATAAAGAATTCTGTGGGAGCAACGGGACACCTTCTTATCACCCAGACTCTGACACCTGGAGGCTGCATATGTAGCTCTGGAAGATGGAGGGCCCTCCAGAAGCAGCACCTGGAACACTCACTGACTTTGGCAACTGATGCTTCCTGTGTGTCCCGCATCTTGGTGGTACCCAGCTTTTGCCAGGTGGGCACTGCTCTGAGGGCTTTGTAGCCACTCCTGGGAAGGAGGAACTGTTACCACCTCCACTTCTCAGTGAAGCTTCACACACCTGAGCTTGGCCACGGGGCTGGCAAGGAGCAGGCTTTGCCCACAACTGCTGGCCTCCGTCTGTGGGCTGCAGGCTGGGTGTATGAGTTTCCTGTTGCTGCTGTAACAAACGACCACATGTTTAGTGGCTTGAAACAATACAAATGTATTATGTTACAGTTCGGGAGGTCAGGAGTCTGAAATGGGTCTTGCTGAGCTAAATCAAGCACAGGCAGGGCTGGTTCCTTCTGGAGTTCTGCAGGGAGAACCCACATCTTGCTTTTTCCAGCTTCTAGAGGTGCCCGCATTCCTTGGCTGGTGGCCCCTTCTTCCATCTACAAAGCCAGCAGCACAGAATCTTCTAATCTCTCTCTGACTCCAACCCTCCTGCCTCCCTCTTATAAGGGCCTTTGGGGTTAGATTGGAGCCACCCAGATAAGCCAGGATGATCCTCCATCTCAAGGTCCTTAACTTATTCACACATGCAAAGTCCCCTTGTCCTGTAAGGTGACAGTTCACAGGTCTGGGGATTAGGATGTGGGCATGTTTGGGGGTCGACTTCTGGCCTTCTCACTCAGTGCTCTCTGGTGTCTGCTCTCTGTCCTGCACCATCTGGGGCTCTCACCTGCCCCTCCGTTTGCACCACTCTTTCCATCATGATGGGCAGTGGCTGTGGAGTCAGGAGGACCCGACTCTGCCCTCAGCAGCTGTGCAACTCGAGGTTGGTCAGCCTTGGTTTCCCCACCCGCATCCTGGCAATGACAGCAGCTGCTCTGATGATTAATCCACAAAGATGAAGCACTCCACGCGGGATGTGGCCCTGAGTCGCCCTCCACAAACTTCGGAGCTTTCCTTACTGTCACTACCATCACCTACCATCACGCATGCCTGTACAGA
The DNA here is from genome assembly GCF_949987535.1 of Balaenoptera acutorostrata. Classification (NCBI taxonomy): domain Eukaryota; kingdom Metazoa; phylum Chordata; class Mammalia; order Artiodactyla; family Balaenopteridae; genus Balaenoptera; species Balaenoptera acutorostrata. The sequence continues at coordinate 3,716,038 of NC_080064.1, read as the reverse complement.
AAGCAGCAGGTGACAGGAAGAGCAGGGGCTGAAGCAGGACTTTCCAAGTTAGCATGGAGCAAACGTCCAGGGGCCGCTGTCCTGTTAAAGCAAACATCATCACCAGGGAGCCCTCTTTGGGTATGTTTAATTTTCCTGTTCAAACGTGTGTTCGAGAATGTGTTGAATTCATTTCCCAATCTTGCCCTCCCTTCGCCCCTGTAGGTTTGGGCTTCTCGACCAGTTGACACTCAAAGGAACTCAAAGGAGGAACAGCCATCCTGCCTGGACCCACAAAGTCTGCTTCCCCCTCCAGCCCAGCAAAGGCAGCAGGCGGTGCTGGTTCCTGACCCCAGGATGATGGTAATCAAATTTCCCTGAAAACCTTGTACACTCAATGGCAAACAACCTTCATTACCTGATGGTGAGGACGTAGAACATTTACTGAAACCCCGTCCTGGCACTTTCCATGAATCACTCATAAATCACTCAAGAGGCAATCATATTTGCTCAACACAAACGTGTTAATTAGGTAACTGAAGGAGACAACACTCTAATTTCACAGCTCAGGAAACCGAGGCCCAGAGAGCAGGAAGGACTTGGCTGAGGTCGCTGAGCTTCCAGGGGTTAGAAGAGGACTCAGTTCTCTCCATCCAAGGCTGGCCCTGGGATCGGGTGCAGGAGGAGACTTCTTATTTTAAAAGGTCAGGATGGCTCACTCCCCCATCCCAAGGCAAGAAATCCTGTTAGCAGGGGCAAAGCTTTCCCTTCCATGCTTGGACTTGTGTTTAAACCGAATGTCAATTTGCACGTGCATTAGAGGAGCTCTGACATTGAAAGCAGGGTCCGATGGGGTTCAAGCCCCAGGAGAACAGAAGGGGTTTAAGCACAGCTAAGGAGCTGTCACCTCTGAGTTTCCTGATGGTACTTTTGGCCCCAGTGGGATTTGATGGAACAAAGGACAGGGGATTTTGCAGAGAGAGATAGACAGAAGAGCAAAGGGAGGGGGTGAGTCCCTTTTGGTCTCTGCCCATCCTGGTTCACTCAGATAAGCCACCACTTCGTGGGCCAACTATTTATTTGCAGTTCAAGGTTCTTAGTTACCAGCACAGAAACCTCCTCTGGCTACTTAAGCTGACAGGATTTATTGGAAGGCTCCCGGGTAGCCCACAGGATCAATAAGCAGGTCAGACAGGAGAGCCTGGGCAACAGCAGAGGCCAAGGACAGCTGGCTAGACAGAGCCACACACCCGACACAGCATCTCTGGCTGCCCACAGTCTGCACTGACTCCACCCCAAGGTTTCAGGATCAGTCACGTGAGAGCCAGAGGTTGGAGCAGAACCACTGCTGGGTGCAGTCATGTTCCTTTGCTCCACCTTCAAGGGGTCAGAGGATGGATGGGGTCATCTTTTGTCAATCTTTCGAGATGGGAAGTATGTCTGCCCCCCAGGCCCCCCACCCTGGAGGATTCCCCAGGGCAGGGTCCAGGACAGGCAGCCAGACTTAGAACAGGCAAGTAAGAAACCAAAGAAGGGGGAATAGCCAAAGGAAGGCTGACCAACTAGGTCACAATTAAAATACATGTGTAATCACAATACAATGAAAGTGGTGAAATGCAACAACCATCACTAACCAGGCCGTGTACCCTGTGTCCTCTGTACATGCTCACAGCAGCTGCATGGAGAGGACACAGCTGTCATCCCATTTTACAGACAGGAAACATGGCAGGGAGGTTAAGCAATGTGCCCAGAGTCACAAGACAGTTAGAAAGTTAAATTAATCTTTAAAAGAAAAAAATTAATGAAAGTCTTAACTCCGTGTTTGTTTAGCAGTGAGGGGCAGTTCCAAGCTTTGAAGACGGTGCCTGAAATGACTGTGTAGCGTCCGAGGTAAAGTGACCATCAGTGCCAGAGTTCGGCTCCCAAGCCCTCTCCGTGGTCAGACACCCACGTGCACACCCATCCTAGCAGATGGCTTTCTCCCTCCTCTTGGGATAATGTCAAGGGCTCACTCTAACTTGAAGGGCCGTGCATTGGTCCCTGCACTGGTGGCATCCCCAGCACGTCCAGGCTCTGTAAATCAGGTACACAGTGCTACTGTAGACACAGCTCGGGGATCAGGAAGGCAGGTGACAGCCTTCCTGTCCCCAGACCTAAACATTCCCCTGTGTGTCAGCACCAGGGGCTCCCAACCACCGTTTGTTGATTTGGCTTCCTTCCCAGAACTGGAGAGACAGTTCAGGTCATTTGGGGGTTTCAAGGTGAGCAGTAAAGTCAAGGCACCCTCACCTGGGGTTACATCCCCACCCAGAAAGTAACTGTGCAGAAAGACCCCTCTGGACTTACTTCCGCTCCCTAAGTGGACTCACTAGCATGTCATTCCTCTGTCACTGGAGAGCTGACACTTCTCTGGAGCATCGCCCCCATGCCTTGCTTTCCCTCTCCCACACTGTCTGGTTTAAGTGGATTCTCAGTGCCCCATAGCCCCTGACTCCCAGTTCCCTACATCATGCCTTTCATCACATCATACTCCAATTTTCTGCCTGCGTGTCCATCTCTCCCACCAGCCCATGAGGTCCCTTTCATCCCTGCATCCCTGGGGCCAGTGGAGGGATGTTTGCACAAAGAAAGGGCTCAGCTTCATCTTGTTGAGTGAACTGCTCTCCACATAGAGTCTGTCTCCAACCTGTCTGGGAGGCTGGGACCCAGGAGCGATTTCCATGGTTATTTATGTGAACTTGCTAAGAACGTTCATATTTGCCAGGTGCTTTGTTGTGTATTTCAAAGAGATTGATGAAACCAAAGAGCTGGAGTGTTTACCCTCTGGACCCTCCTGTCAAACCCTCCCTGCCGGCATCACCCCCCAGACACATCAGGGCGAAAGGAACGCTGAGAGTTTAGGTTTTTCCTGTAATTTGGGGCAAGGAGTTGGCCTCAAAAGCTTTCACAGTAACAACTCCTTCAGAGTAAAGTGGTAAAGTGGTGCCGACAGAGGAGGTGGGCATGATGTGTCAACAGATGTCGGCGAGATGTCACCATCGAGTCTGCCGGGATGTAACGAGGGGGCCAAGCTTTGACAAGGCTTGGTATCGTCCTGGGGTGGCACGCTCATTCAGGGGAATAGATGAAATCTGCATTCTCCACTGCTCTTGCATTTGTTGCTATATGGGTGAGAGCCCAGAGTCTGGCATTGGGGGATGTGTCTTCCCTTGTATCAGCATTAAGAAGAGGAATTGCGGCCGATGGGGACTGACCAGTAAGTCTGAATACAAAGAAGTGTTCAGTGACTGCTTCAAGAAGAAGGATCCAAGCAGGTGTTCAATGCCCTGGATGCCCTGTGGCAGGTTCCACCACACGTGGAGAGGTAACCCAGGTATTGAAGGTGTTTTGATCTGAGCGAGTCTACTTGCATCAGGGGGATCAAACCAGGGCTCTGGTGGCCCCGGACCTGGGCTCATGAACTCTGTTGCAGGGGTAAGCTACACAACACGGGAAACTTTCAAGTGGTGACCGGGACACACATGAAACCTAGGGAAAGACCACAGCAGGTTGGGTTTATTTGCTTGTGTCTCAACTTGGTGAACTCCAAAATATGAGAAATTGGCTCTGTTCCTGCTGTATAGCACAGCTCCAACTTGTCCTTCTTTGAATGTATTTTACAAACACACTGAAATGACTTTCTGTCAGCTTTACTGCCCTGTGCTCACTGGGCTTTCCAGAGAGATGGTATTTGTTTTCTATCATCCTGTTTGATTTGCCATATTCAATATACGGATGGAAATCTGTGCTGGTCGACCTAAATATTCATGAATTGCATTGATGTACTGTGCCAGTGTTGGGATTCGCAGCTGTGGTGTGCCTTTTCTGGCCATTGGCCCTTGGTTACAATTTTTCAACCTCCTACATTTCACGTCAGATTTGATATTGGCACGCCTGTTAGGCTCTGTGCCGGTACAAACAGTCTCCTTGGAGAGATCTGTGCAAGTGTTGTTTTTTTTTATTTCCCATGCATACCCACACCTCCCAGTGTTGGACTCAAAGGCACAGACCCAAGTTCTCAGAAAGGCATCTCAAGACAATTTCTTAGTAACCATCTGCTGCCTCTTGGGATAATTCTCCAGGCAAAATAATGACAATGGTGATAGCAACAACAGTCATAACCATAACAGCAAATGTTTAAAGGGAAATTTAAAAACATGTCAGCACACTCAGACTGTAATAATGGTGTGAGAGTCGCTATAATAAGGACCTCCTCAATGGCTCTCATCCAGAGTATTAGTCATTTATAGACAGTTGTAAATTGCTGGATCATCAAAGGCATTTTCTTTTGCCCCTCTACTTTGGTTTTATCGTCCATTCATTAAGAGAGACAAAATCATTACCTAAGTGACATGCAGACAAGTCCAAACAGAACCCAAAGTTCAGCCTGCTGTTAAGAAATCATGAATGTGCTAATCCTGGTTTAACTGAGTGCTAACCAACATCATAGGTACAAATATGTCCATGCACATGCACACATTTGAATGCATGCACACACACACACACACATGCACACATGTACACACACGTGGTATTGGAGTCCACTCCAAATGGCTGATGCATGGACCTTGGAAGTCCTGCTTGTGAAGGTCAAACTAAGCATGGAGGGGTGAACCAACTTGCTGGAAGGTATCAGCTGGTTAGTGCAGTGTCTCCTGACCTTCAAAGCAGTGTGGGCTGACATTTTATCGGTGCATTATTTTTTGCAGGAGCATCCATCCCAAGAGGGGAAGGTGGAGGGGGGCGAAGTCCTCTGGAAGTAGGAGAATTTTATTTTTTTAATCCATATTCTTAGACATTGCAGTCTAAAAGGCAAAATCTCTATGAATAACATTTCATTTTGAGTTGAGGGGTACTAAGGAGAAGAATTCAAGTAGACATTAGCATATTAAAGTGGTAAGGTTTCCCCAGTTTACCCAAGTAACTTCAATATGTCTAAAAAGCGATAATATTATGTTCCCTAATGGGGTGTGTGTGCATTCTGCATTTTGATTTGTACTTGAACCACTGAAACTAATGATACAAACTTACATTGTCAGCAGGAACGGGAGACTTTAGTAGTTCAGATCTATCTAGTGGATACTTTATGAAGGCACTCACAAGAAGTCCATTAAACCCTTCCAATGGATGGCAGATAATGATTTAAAAGCTGTAAGAATCTCTGAAAATACAACTTTGAACACATCTAAATGGTTGGGAATTTCTAACAATGTAATTGTCTTTCCATGCATATGAATGCTCCTGATGCAGAAATCAATTACAGCCCTGCAACAAAGACTTTCATTTAAGGATCTCGCACAAGGAATTATTCTGGACCTCTGCAGATCCCAGAGCTAGCATGAGCGAGGAGTTACCTGCAGGAACCCTGGAAGGAGGGGTGCTGAGGCTTGTCGTGCAGGTGCATCCATAGGCATGTATATCTCAGAGAGGGCGGCATTGCCAAGGTCAGCAAAACTCATTCTCTCTCCTTCCTTATGTCCAATTCAACAAACACAAATTAAGAACCTATTGTGTTCTTGGCAGGTGGTAGTTTCATGATTCAGAGCCAAGCTGCCTGTGTTCAAATCCCAGCCCTGCCACTTTGTTCTTTTTGTATTTTTCAGTTGTATTGAGATATAATTTACATGTAACGTTGTGTAAGTTTAAGGTTTCTAACATGATGATTTATATACCATATATTATGAAATGATTTTTTGCAAAAAGGTTAGTTAGCGTATCCACCACCTACCTCACTTGACTATCATTGTGTGTGTGTGTGTGTGTGTGTGTGTGTGGTGATAACATTTAAGATTTACTTTCTCAGCAGTTTTTAGGTGTATAGTGCGGTATTGTTAACTATAGTTGCCATGCTATACATCACATCCCCACAACTTATTCATCTTACAACTGGAACTTCGTACACTTTGACCAACATCTTTCCATTTTCCCCAACTCCAAGCCCTCGACAACCAGCCATCTACTCTCTGTTTTGGAGTTCAGTGTTTTTAGATTTCACATATAAGTGAGATCATAAAGTATCTGTCTTTCTCTGTCTGACTTATCTCACTTAGGGTAACATCCTCAAGGTTCCTCCGCATTCTTGCAAACAGCAGGATTTCCTTCTTTTTCATGGCTGAGCAATATTGCATTTTAATCCCATGTGCACACCACGTTTCTCTGTTCATTTATCAGTCAACGAACACTTAGGTTGTTTCCATGACTTGGCTGTTGTGAATAATGGTGTCATGAACATGGGGGTGCAGATATCTCTTCCAGAGAGTGATTTAATTTCCTTCAGATCTACACCCAGACGTGGGATTGCTGGATCATAGGAAGGTTATATTTTTGATTTTTTGAGGATCCTCCATACTGTTTTGCATAGTGGCTGTATGGTTTCATAGCTCTTTGACATTGGGTGACATACATATTCTCTCTCTGCCTCAGTTCCTTCACCTGTGAAATGAGTTGATAATAGAAGCTGAAGGGCGACAGAGAAGATTAAGACGCAATACACTGAATACTAGCTCTGCTTCCATTTCAGGTGTAGAAAAGGCACAAGTGTCACTCCTATGACAATAAGACAAAAACAGAAAAAAACCTATAATAACACATTCTTCTTTTATGCATCAGAAACCTGAGGTCACAGGGAAAACCAACTGGCCTAAAATCCCAGGGCAAGCAGGCCCCCCAGGCAGTCTGGGACATACAGGCACCTCACCCATGACAGAGAATAGGAGGAAGAGGACAGGAAGAGGTCAGCTGGATGTTAATGAACTGCTGAAGACCAGGTGTGACCAGCTTCACAGTATTGAACCCTGGGAGCTGCAGACACTTGCAGAGCCTTCTGTCCCTCCATAGAGTGCTCATGAGAATGATCAGTGGCAGAACTCCTTTGGAAAATAGTTTCACAGTTTCCTAAATAGTTAAATGTGTACCTGTCATATGATCCAGCCAATGTGCTCCTAGGCATTTACCCAAGAAAAGTGAATACACTTGAACATCCATACAAAGGCTTGTTCACAAATGTTTGTGGCAGCTTTATTTGCAATAGCTAAAAACTAGAAATGACCCAAATGTCCATCCGTTGGCAAATGCATAAACAAACTGGTTTGTCCATGCAAAGGGACACTACTCAGAAAGAAATGCCATCAATCTCAAAACAGTTAGGCTGAGTGGGGGGAAAAAAAGCCAGACATAAAAACAGTACATACTGTATGATTCCATGAGCATGTAAGATTCTAGAAAATGCAAATCGACCTACATCAACAAGAAGATCGTCAGCTGGGAGGGGCAAGAAAGAGGGATCACAGGGGCAAAAGGAGACTTTTGGGAGTCAGAGATGTGTTCCTGATCTTTACTGATTCCACAGACATATATACATACGTATGTACATCTATGTACACCTATGTACACATACACATGTGTATGTCAAAACTTATCAAATTGTATGCTTTAAATATGTGCACTTCATTTTATGCCAATTATACATTAATAAAGTTTTAAAAAAAAGAATATCCTGAAGAGAAGCAACCTTCTCCATTCAGGACTGTCCACTCTCACTGCATTGCAGTGACTCCTATCAAGGTTGCGAGGGACTTAAACAGGGGTTGGAAGATCCAGTGGTTGAATTCCCAGGCCTCATCTTGCCTGACCTGTCAGCAGCGCTTGATGCAGTTGATCACTCCTAAGTCTCTCTTGCTGGTTTTCCCATCACCCTGGTCCTGCAGGAGAACCCTGGGCTCAGTGCTGGGCTTCCTGGTCACTTTATCTACGCAATGCTCTTTGCTGGGTGTTCTCATTCATTTCCATGATTTTAAAACTCCAGTTGATTGTCTAATGACACAAAAATTCATCTCCCTACCTGGAGCTGTTCCTCTGTACCCCGGACACCTGAATGCTCCTGCTTGTCTGCTTGCCTGTCTCCATGTGCTTCAAGCTTAAACGTTCCAGGCGGCTCCCTACATAGTCATCTCCATTTGCTCCTGGAGTCCTGCCTGACACATCTTTCCCTCATCCGAGCCATCACCAAATCCTATTGGCTCCGCTGTCATAATATACCCAGAATCCAGAACCACCTTCCCATCACTGCCCTGGGCACAACAGCATCATGTCCTACCTGCAGTGTCCTGATGGCCTTCTAAGAGCTCTTCCTGCCTCTGTCCTCGAACTCTACAGTCTCAGTACAGCTCTGGGGGGTCCTACTCAATCACAGATTAGATTCGCTGCTCCTCTCTCAGAATCCCGCAGCTCCTCCACATCGGAGCCCCATCTTTGCCATCACTGGGAGCCCTCCGTGTTCTGGTCTTACCCACCCCCACTCCACAAGAACACTGGGATCCTACACCCTCCCCTCCTCATGCCTCCTCATGCCCAGAGCCATCCTTCCTGTTCCCTCTGCTGGACAACCTCAGGACCATGCTGGTTCCACCTCGGGTCATGTCTCATCTCACAATCTAGAATCACACCTACATCCTCGTCTGCATCCTCCCCTCCATTCTCCCTTCCATCCTCTCCTCCATCCTCCCCCGCATCCTCCCCTTCATCTTCCCTTTCATCCTCCCCTCCATTCTCTCCTCCATCCTCTCCTTCATTCTCCCGTCCATCCTCTACTCCATCCTCCTGTCCATCCTCTCCTTCATCCTTCCCAACATCTTCCCCCAGCCATCTCTGATTTCCCTCCTTCATCTGTGTCTCTGCACAGCACTTCACATCATCTCACTTACTAATATCATTTACTTACCTGTTTTATTGCCTCCCCCCAATATATTAACCCCACGAGATGATGGGGAGAGGTCTGTTTGTTTCACTGGTGTACCTGGGCCTAGAACAGAACTAGCACTTGGTAGATGCCACCTGTGGCATCTAAAGGAATGAAGGCATGTATATCAGGTGCTCAGAAGTGGCTGTCATCACTGCTGACACAGAGGAGGGTCCGAAGTGGATAGTCCTGTGGAACTGGCAGGCAGTGTATGTCCCAGCTCCCAAGGGAAACAATTGGGAGCCAGATACTAGGAGTGAATAGGCCAAGTGGTAAGCTCTGCATCACTGACCACCTCTGGAATATTGGAGGGGACCCCAGGCCGGAAGTGGGGGGACTGAGGGCGGCGATGCCGTCTGCCCCTCCAGAGGTGGGTTTCTGCAGACTCGAGTGGCCCTCCCACCTGCTCCTCCTGTGTGGTTCAAGACATCCCAGAAAGCGCAAGGTAGGCAAATCCTACAGAGGGAAACACAAATAACAAGATGTTGGCAAAACATCTGCAGCGTTTCCCACGTTGTCGGGACTGGACTTGGAAATGCACTAATCGGAGGTGCCCATGGAAAGCAGGCCTTCTGATGGGGAGTTTTGCAGGAAGCCAGCCGGCTCTGTGTCGCCTGGTTGTCTAACTGGATACGGTTCACTGGGGTTCACATGAATTCTGTCAGACCTGACAGGTGGAAGAAGGAATTCTTTCAGAGAAACGTGTATTTGTTCTGCAGAAAAATATTTCACGGCAGCGCCAACTTCCTAAACCTCCGTGAAGAGCAGCAGGTCACACGTGTGCATCTCTGCTCAGCGGGATGTGACACCACCGGAGAAACAATGAACAGCTGTCCACGTGATCACTCAGGTCACCTGCAGCTGGGATCCTATCTATTTGACCCCTCGCATGGGGCTACTGGAAGCTTCTGAGCTACCTGTCTCCTTGCTCTGCCCCTTCTCATCCATCCATATTCTCACAGGCAAGACTCTCTATCTTTCCTGGGTCTCACGTGCAGTTAAAGAGCTCATTAGGCCTTTGCCTTGGTGGGCAATATGCAACCCTATAAGGGGTACCAGCATCCCATCCCATTAGGTATTCCTATCTGGGAAGGTGGTGAAAGAATCTTAGGGGGATGATTCAGGTGACTTTCTTGGCTGGATATAGGACATTTGAAGTCTCGGCTTTGAGGAGGCTATTTGCGCTGCATCAACTCCAAAGGCGTGCAGGACCAGCCTGCATCTGGCCTTGATGGAAGGGGTCGGCCTCTTGAGATGCACAGAGAGAACCCGTCAGCCACATTAACTCCTTCCTCACGAGAGCAGAACTAAGATAGTCTGAGGTACCCATCTTCTTAGGAGCAGGGGCTGGATGCCGGTTGGGATGCTGGAGGGTAAGAAAGAGATATTATTCCCAAGGATGGGAATCAACCCTAAGATAGGATTCTGAGGAGGTCTTAGGTGGGCACCCCAAACAGAGCCTTTTCCTGGGTTTGTTTAGGGTTTTTTCCCACTTCAAATTTTGAAAAGAAGTTAAGACATCATTGATTTAACAATTAGTGAGTCTTAGTTTTTTTCTCCCCTGCATTACAGAACTATATTAAGAAATCAAATTCTCTAACAGAGCATAAGCCAGCAAAACAGCCCTGTGGGAAGGTAGCTGTCGTCTGAGATGGGGGGGGGGGCGGCTCTTGAAACATCCCCTGCTTTTCTGTAATACTGAACCTGGGCAGAGCTTTTTTATTAAATTAAGTTACCCCTTAAGGGAAGTCTTTATTCACCACTCAGCTTTTGCAGTAAAATTACAATCATTATACAGACACAGAAATAAAAGCCCAGGGTAACCCGTGCAATCTGGAACAATTCTCCTGTAAGACCATTATCAGCATTTTTCCTCCCGGCAATCCATAACTTGGCCAGGACATTTTTCTCCCCTCTGGTTTCCCAGTTTGTGTGTCATACCCAGAATGCAATACAATAAAACTCCTGATCTGAAATATTAAAGAGGTCATAAAAATGTCCACAAGAATAACTTATTTTTTCAACTGTCATTAAAGATGATATACAATTAAGGCGGACCATAAAAAATGATTAAAATTGCAGTCCTCTATAAATTCAAGGGGGCTTGTGTTTTTGCTATTGTATGCAAAAACGGTAATAGCCAGACATACATTTCAAGGGGAAATAGTTTCAGAAGGGACAAGCCAGAAACATACTATGAGAGTTTGCATAAACCATATTTGTCTTTTACAAGATAATGAAGAACATGTGGAGCTGTTGGGAGGGGATGTGCGTAGGACAAAACCATGCAGTCTGGCTGCAGGTTCTTCTAACTGTTGGAGACCACAACTCATGCATCTGGGTAAACCTCCCCCCAACCCGTTCCAGGAATTGCGCATGATAGATGTTTGATCATCTGGGGAATTGCTTTAAATGTGAACAGTGATGCGGTGTGGCAGGAGATGGACATTCTGGGTGTGAGAAGATGTAGGTCTAGCCCCTGTTGCTCATCAGCCAGCAAGTTGCTGTCTTCTTTGGGTGACTTCCCCATCTGTTAACCTAAGGGATGGGATTATAGTGATAGTTTCCACTTCATCGAATGACTGAATTGAATCACTCTCGTGATATTTCACTTGGAGCCTCCTGATGTTTGCCTGTGGACTTGGCCCCTACAGGTTGTGTTTCCTGGGCTCCCAGGTCCTTGACTTCTAGCTCTGTGTGGTTGATCAGGGCACAGGAGGAGCCCAGCCTGCCAGGGGTGAGGAGAAACTGAGGTGTTTCTTCCCCAATCTCTCTGCCTTGCGCAATATCTCCAGCAATGGTTGCATCAGCCCTGTGTCCAGTGTCCTCAGAACAGGCCCCGCGTGCTTCTCCCTTCCATCAGGTAACTCCTGTACTCAAGAACACAGTTTTTTCCCAATGAGCCTCCAGTAAAGAGGGGCTTCTGGGCTTTGCTTTGGAGCATTTCCATTACCTGGATAATCAATTCCTTGTGTTAAATCCCTCCAGTTTAGATCCTTGGGTGGCTTCTGTTTCCTGATAAAGCCCTGACTGATGGAAACCCAATGCAAAGAGCATTGGAGAGCAGAGCAATTCTGGTTGGAGCAGGAGTGGGACCTGGAGCCCCACCATCTTGGCCACGGCCAGTCCCCACTCATCCTTTTGCACAGACTGCAATTTGGACCTGAAGGCCCCAGAGTCGGGGGACATGCTGTGAAAATCTCTGGGCACAGCAGAGCGTCTCGGTTCCTTGTGTCTCAGTGGACACACCTAAATGTCACGTGCTCTTTGCAGAATGTGATGAAGCACGGTCTGCTTAATTCCATCCTAGGAAGTGGAAACAGTGGTGCTAGGAAACTTAAACAAACTCACAAACACAAGTCTGCATCCCTGGAAATCCATGTGTGATGGGTGTGTCCAGGGGTCCCCTTGCTCTCATTTCCACTTGTTCATCGCTGTGTGCCAGTGCCCTTTTGGGTGCAAGTGACATCTGCTGCCCAAAGGTTTAAGAAACAATTCTGGGATAAAAGGTTAAGATTGAGAAAATGCTATAATTAACATGACTTTCCTTCTGAAAATTGAGACTAGGCCACTGCTCTTTTATTAGAGCAATATTTTAGCTTAGCTTAATGTCATCAGAATGACCTCCAATGTTCTCATGGCCCCTTTCTGACCCCAAGTGTGATCCTCACTCTGTCCAGGCCCAGAAGACAGGGACCATACCACTTTGTGAATTTGAGGGGTCTGTGCAGGAAGGGAGGGGGTTAGTGGGATGAGACATCCCAGAGAGAGGCTGTAGGAGATGCTCAGAGTGCAGTGATGAAGCCAATCTGCAGATCTGTCACTGTCACCCAAGTGCATGCAGCCCTACCACGTTCCAGAGCTGTGCTGGCTCTGTGGTCTCCATGGGTACTGTGATGGATACTGCACCTGCCCACACAGGATCTGCAGATGTGCAGACAGGTGATGACAAAGTAGATGGGGCATGACAACAGGGACAAGCAGGGAATGGGACACGACGTAGCAGGGGCAGCTAAGCCAGGCTGGGCAATGGGCTCAGGGGAGGTTCCTGGGTGAGAGGCCAGAAAGTAAGCTGAGAAATGAAGACCAATGTCCAATGTTTTTGGACAAATTGGAGAAGAAGAAATAAAACTATCTCCATCTGCAGATAACATGATCCTGTATATTGAAAATCCCAAACACACACACACACACACACACACACACACACCACACACACACACTCAAAATCCTACTAGAGTTAATAAACTCAGAGAAGTTGCAGGGCACCAAAGCAACACACAAATCAGTTGTATTTCTATCCACCATCAATGAACAATACAAAAAGGAAATTGAGAAAACAATTGCATTTTTGATGACATCCAAAAGAATAAAATACCTAGGAATAAATTTAACCAAGGAGGCGAAATGCTTATATACAGAAAACTATGAAAGAAAGAAATTAAAGATCTAAATGGGGAGGGGGAATGAGGAGTGACTGAATAGTGGGTATGGGTTTTTATTTGGGTTGGCGAAAATGCTTTGAAACTATTGTAGATAGAGGTGATGTTTGCACAACCTTGTGCATGTACTAAATGTCACTGAATTGGTTAACTTTATGTTATGTGAATTTTGCCTTGGTAACAAAAATATGCTAAGCACCAAGAAGAAAGAAAGAAGAGGAGCGGAGGGTGGGAGGGAAGTAAGGAACCAGGTGAAGGTGTAGGCTTCATCTCCTCGCCTCCTAGACTAAGCAAGGAGTCCTGGTGTCAGAATCCTTCTCATGAGTGTCAGGCTCCTGGGAAACATCCTGTACCCAGGGAAGGATGGAGGTGGGGTGGCAGGAGATGGTCAGCTGTCCTGAGTGGGGAGAGACCCAGGTTCCTGGCTCAGGTCTGAGTCCCTGTGACTTCTTCCTGAAGCAGGGACAGCCCTGTCCAAACTCAGAAAAAAAACTTAGTTTCAAGGCATCCTCTTTGTCACCTTTGACAGCTCTCTGGCTTCCACCTCCTAAACCTCCATCTCTCCCTCCCCATCTTCAGAGTCTCAGGACTCCCAGTTTTCTACCTCAATCAGTTGACCAAAGCATTTTCTCTCGGGCGACTGTCAGCGCTTCAGTCTCATAAGGTGAGTTCACATCATCGGTTTCCTCCGCAGCACGAGCTACTCCTGGATCCAGACACAGGTCGAGTCAGCTGGTGGAGCTACCCTCCCCATTGCTGCCTCCACCTTGCCAAGCGGTGCGCACCATGCTGGCTGCTCCTGGGAGCCTGCCACGGGCTTCTTGGTCATCTCACTGCATCCGTGTCCCTGTCATCTCGGCGACTGTGATTTTATAGTCAGAGCCAGCGCACTCCTGACTCCTATCTACCCTCCAGTGGTCACCCTCGGTCCTGTTCTTGGGAGAACCCTAGTTTCCTTCCTTCTTGTAATCATTTGCTTTCATGGATCTACAGGGAAATGACCATTAGTTCAGAAATTCAGGGGCTCAAGATGAAAAAGCAAACAGACCTCAAAAGAAAAGCCTTCCCCTCCTTCCTCCAGCCTGGGTGCCCCCCTCCCCGAGGCCCCACCAAAGGGCTCTGACTTTGTCCTGAGTTTTCCTGATTACAGCCAGCAGAGGATGCAGGGGGTGGGGGCTTCAGGGGCGGCTTCACGGGGGAACACAGTCAAGGATGCCTGGCAGGCGCTCCTTCCCCCAGTGACCATTCCGTGTCCTGCTTCCGGAAGGGCTCCCCAGTGACACGGTGGAGTGAACAAGGCAGAGGGGCTCTGGCAGCCTCAGCCCTGGAGGCTCCGGTGTGATTGTCCATCCCTCTGCCCTCCCTGTCTGCCCTGTGCTAGTTGGATCTCTGGCTGGCATCCTGTAGCCACTGCACGGTGTCCAAATCGATAACCAGCAGAGCCTCAGACACAGAGAGCAGGCCCGCCCCTCTTGGCCTGACTCCTCCCACACTTGGAGGAATACCGGGCATCCCCGATCTCCCACCAGGACCACTGTGTCTACTTCTGGGGATTTTGCATTGCATATAGGTTTCTGTGGCCCTTAAGTATCCAAGGCTCAAATCTGTGCTCTGCAGAGCTTGGTGACTCAGATCAATTGAAATCTTAGCCACTGACCCTAAAGTTTGTGAGCTGAGCTAAGAGAGGGGCTATTCTCTGCTGGCTTATGTGTGCCAAATCCTCCACCCTCACCCTCAGCCGTGCACCCAGCACCAGCCCCACCACCGCTGAGTGGCTGGGGCACCAGGAGGGAGTCCCAGCCAGAGGGAGCACAGGACACACCTTCAGAGGACAGATGAGAGATGGGGAGTTCCAGGAGGCCAGAGGGGGCATCTCCATAGGAGAAGACAAGGTGTGCCATTGCGGGCTCTGGGGGCTGAGGGAGGGTGGTACCCCAAGGGACCCCTGACTTCCTGCCACCTTGAAGCCATTTCACCTGTGCTCTTTGTCATTCAGCAAGAGGAGACATAAGGTAGGGGACCTGCCACACTTGTCCAGTGCTGTGGACTGAATGTGTATGGCCCCCTTAAATCTATATATATAAGCCTTACCCCCAGGGTGATGGGGTTGGGAGGTGGGGACTTTGGAGAGAATTCGGGTTAGATGAGGTCGTGAGAGTGGAGCAGTGCCCTTTTATAAAGAGACAGCAGATGCGATCTCACCCTCAGCCATGTGAAGACACGGTGAGAAGGCGGCCGTCTGCAGGCCAGGAAGAGCGTCCCCACCAGAACCCCCCGCCATGCTGCCACCAGGATCTTGGACGTCCAGCCTCCAGGGCTGTGAGAAATAAATGTCTGCTGTTTAAGCTGCCCCAACAAGGGCCCTCTAACCCTTGTTACAGCAGCCGTTACTGACTGAAACACCTACTCTACATATTCCCTTTGGGTGGCTCTGCCCCAAGAGTCTGACGAGAATAGGAATGACAGAGGTCGCTGACTGAGCAGGGGCCCCTGCTTGCTGACCCACAGCCAGGACAGAGCCCGTCACCCCAGGTGACCCCATGTGCCCCAAGAAGGGCCCCAACCCCCACATTCAGGAGCCTGGCATCCACAGCTGCTGTGGGGAAATAGTTCTGTCCATGTGGAGCAATTTACAGGTAAGGATGCTCCAGGATGCCCAAGACACAAGCAACGGCATGGTTCATGATTTTCTAAATCAAATAAAACCTGATTTGGTTTCTCCCTCCAGAGTCTGGGGGAAACGGAATGCCAGTAACTTCTAGGCCCCACCCCAAAGTGAACCACAGACCAGGGCTCTTGGGTCCCCATCCTCCATCACAGCCTCAGCTCAGGGGTCCTGCCTAGGCCCCCAGATTGCTGCCCCCACTCAAGAGCCCACAGCCCTGGGCTGACCAGAGCAAGCATCCACCAGTCATCCCTCCTTGGCCTCTGGGAATGCAGGTGCCAGTTCTCTACCTTCTCATCCCTCCCACCCTCACTCACAACAAAGAGCTCAGCTCTGGACCTCAGCATTTGGAAGAACAAAGGCATCTAGACTCTCTTGAGGCAACTCCTGGGCTATCAACCCAAGGCTCGCTGTCCTTTGGAAAGAAAACAGCTCCCTTCTTTGGCAACACACTCACAGGCAGAAACGGTCACCTTTAATCTGGCAGCACGATGACCTTCCACGTCCACCACTTGTTCTGCACATCCTCCTGCTGCATAAAGGTTTGCAAGGAAGGAGAGGGGCAGACCCTGAGGGCTTCCTGGAGGCAGAGCCCTTTGAGGAAGATTTGGAGGGCAACAGCAGGTGTGGTTGGTGGGAGGTGGAGGGCAAGGATGCTGGAACTCATGGCAAGGCATCTGGAACCACTTGCCTTGGCCAGAGACCAAAGGCAAGGCAGGGGCCAGAAACAGAGTTCATGATGAGGCAGGGGAGTCATTGGGGTCTGCAGCCAGGCCTGGGGCACAGGCAGAGAAACATCAGGAAGGGGC
Source organism: Balaenoptera acutorostrata (assembly GCF_949987535.1). NCBI lineage: Eukaryota > Metazoa > Chordata > Mammalia > Artiodactyla > Balaenopteridae > Balaenoptera > Balaenoptera acutorostrata. Next base: position 3,699,367 of record NC_080064.1, on the reverse strand, counting down.
GACAGTGTGGAGGGGACAGTCTTACACAGCACAGTTCTCAGAGGGGCTCTCAGATGGGAGACTCATATTTCCTGGGAACTCAGCAGAAACGCAGAGCCTCAGGACCCTCAGGCTTACAGAATGGAATCTGCATCTTGACAAGCTCCCCAGCCGTCCCCAAGTGCTGTATTGCTACCAAGTCCAAGCTCACAACGCTCGCCACACGACAGGCCAATCCATCGAGAGACAAGGTGCTGGGGCAAGAAATAGTGACTTCATTCAGAAAACCAGCAGACTGAGAGATGTTGGACTCATGTCCCAAAGAACCATCTTCCCTGAGTTAGAATTCAGGCTTCTTTTACACTAAAAGGGGAGGGGATAAAGTCCTGGTTCTGGCCAGACTCCAGAGGGGATGTGTTAATTTCTTCCTTCCCTCAACCATTCACAGGTGAGACTGGTCAGGAAGTTTCCTGTGAGCTAAACAAAGGTATTTTAGTTTAACACTCATTTCCTGGGATGCAGGGTTCCCAGAGTTGGGCCATTATGTATAATTTAAGCTTTTAGACCACATCCTTTTAGTGATTAACTTGTATAGAATACAAAGGTTCTTCCCTATTACAGTATCATGTGGATTCCAGGGCAGTGGGGTGATGAATCAGAAGGCGGGTCCCAGATGGACGCCTCAATGGTTGGACACAGGGACAGTCACTCACGTAGAAACTCCTGGAGCCGGTGTTTGCCCCAGAGCCCGGCAGGTAGTGGGTACTCCATAAACATCTTTGGTCAGAACAAAACCAAATCGATGGAAAAGAAAAATGAGTAGTTTGCTCAGGGCTCCCAAAATGGACTTCTTTTTGCACAGGAGTCCATCGGGGTTTTCCAGATCAAATAAAAAAGAATGGCATCTGAAGTTATTTATAGACGGGGAAGTGAGATGAGTCTGCTAGGCGTGAAGGTTTAGATGTATTCACACCCAGCTCTTAAAAGCCTCCCAGGTCGGAGCCTACCTCCTACCCTTGCAAGCTCCCTCTTCCCAGCTCCCACACCATGGCCGGGTCTTCCTCACTAGGGAAGAGCCCCAGGGAATCCTGCGTCTGCTACAGAAGAGGTGTGCTCAGGGGACCCAGGGAAGTGCCTTTGCCCCGAACACCAGGTTTTCAGCTTGGCTGTCCTTCAGTCTCAGAAAAGAGCCTCTCCTTGTTTCCTGAAACTTGGGAATATGACAGAAACAGAGAGGGGGCTTTTGCAGTCATTTGGAAGGCCAGCATGAGGTTATAGGAAGCCAGTTCAGAGCCGCTCTCAATTCAGACATTACCCAAGCCTTGTAACACTAACGAAAAATGGCAGCATGGGCCCTGACAATGCTGTCTTTGAAAGGAAGGTGTGTGGCAGCCCTTTGAAACCCGGGTAATAACTTCAGGCTGAAAGGTAAATAAGGCAGAATGAGTGACAAAGGCAATCTTTATATAAATAGTGCTTAAACCCAGAATGATGAATTGGCATATGGAAACATAATCCAGACAATTACATCCCAGGAAGAGAGGTAAATCTATGCATCCATGCAGCTGGGGAGGGCCAGAGGCCACGGGGTTGGGGGGACGGGGGTAGAAATATCCAGGGAGAGCAGACAGTCCAGCTGGAGCAGCTGGGCCTGCAGTCGGGGTGGCAGAGAGAAATGGCAGAGTAGGAGAGGAAGCAAGTCAGGGATGGCAACATCGTGATGGGGGCTGACAGCAGTGCTTCCCTGCATGGGCCCCAGTTACTAGCAAGAGGATTAACAACCTGGTTCACGAACAGCAAAAGCACAGTGCAGGGCAGCCAGTGGGTGGTTGCAGAAGTCTGAGCTCCCTTGGACAGGACTGATGGCGTTACTGTACTCCCCTAATTGTCGTGGAACCAACTCCTCAGCACACATGAACTCCTTTCTATTGGCACAGAGTGCAGTGGACATTAGCCAAGGCCATGGCCAATGGTGATGGGCCAAGGTTGTTTTGTCATAGCAGTTCATTCTTAGCTAGCACTTACTCTGTGCCAGGCCTGTTCCTAAGCACTCTGATCCTTAATTCATTCAACTCTCAGGATACCGTGATCAGGTAACCCCTTTTAGTACAAGAGCAATGAGCTGGAGGTGGTGATTATTATTACAGCTTTTACAGTGCCCAACCCAGGGTCTGTCCTGCCATGCTGGGGGGGGGGGTGGTCAGCTTGCTTCCCAGCTCCCCCGTTGGCATCTCTCCCTCACTCCTGCCCCAGGTCCCCTGACTGCGCACGCTCTCTGGTGTGCGTGCACTTGGTCTCCTGATCTCTGTGCTCCACCGACCTAGGGCATTGTTTTTGGAAAGATGACACACAGAGAAATCAGTGAGCTTTGCTAAATGGCAGTTTCCAACTCCTGGATGCCCTAGCGGAACATTCTAGAAGGTAATGCCTGGTGTTATCCCAGTACTACATATCACAGACCAGTGGAGCTCAGAGTCCAAACAAGAACCAGCCACACAGGTGACCCATGCAGGAAGTCGAGAGACTTCTCAGGTCGAGGAGCAGGAGGGACAAGGTTTACACAGCCTTGGAGAATGACACGGTGGTGGAAGGATGAAACACATTCCAGCGACTGAGGAAACAGTAGAGAGCAAAGAACCCTGTGCAGACCCGATGGGATGGAAGGGCATCCATGGCTGGCCAACTCTGCTGCAGACTCTCTGGTCTTTCTCATCAGGGTCACCTTCACACCTGCATGCTGTACTCTGAGCTACTTCCTTAGGTACACACAGGGTGTGGACGCCCCAGCCAAGCTCCCAGCTGAAATCTGACATGAGTCACCCTTGATGATACCACAGAGGACAGAGGGATATCCAGCTGTGCCCAACCGACCAACAGGACTATGGGAAACAATAAATGGTTATTGTTTAAGCCTCTCCGTTTGGGGCTGGTTGTTATGTAGCAGTAGATGACAGACACACCTGGGTGGAGGGGCTGCTGGCGAAAAACAGGAGGAAAGAAAGTAGAGGGGGGTGTGATCTGAGACTGAAATCCCCCAGAGCTGCATCCAGATCATAGAGAGCTGCTATATATAGGGTTTTCTCTCCCAGAGAGAAGTATTGAGTTCCCTTCTTTTCTCTACCCGCTAACAACTCAAATAGCGAGTTGTATGGGAGTTACATAAGCCTTTTTGTATAGAACAGAAATAACCCTCATGCGAAGTGGCCAATTGAGTTATTTATGGCATTTTCACAGCTAGTTCGCATAGCTCTGCAGTTGATCCAGCTGATTATTCCTCAATCAGCTGCTAACACAGGCAAGGAAAAAAATAAAATAAAATCAATGGCTGTGCAGCAGATGAATAACCACAAATAGATGCAGCCAGGCTGAACCCAAAGTGGACCCCACATGACTGCCGATGCCCAGGCAAGGCCAGCAGTTGGCCCATGGATGTCCACATTTGGACTTTTCTTCATAATCACCCATGCCAAGGATCTATCTGCCTTTTCTTGCTGATATTTCTATGAACAAAGAAGCACTGGTGAATAAAATGGGTCAGGGCTTTTTTTTTTCCAATTTATTCAAAAGACAAATAAATGGGCACTCTTTTTTCCTTTTTCTCCTGATTTTGGACCTCAGGTGCACACAGTTGGGCAATTATATGCTTCAGCTCACCTCACGCTGCCATTGTTGCCCCTTGCAAGGCACCTCTCTTGGTTTACTTTATGTTATTTTATTTTAGTATTTCCTCTTCTCACTCACCCTCGGTCCCACATGGCTCCTGTAGGCAGTGACTCTAACGGGTTTTATGTCTGTCCTCAGAAATACCAGTGTTCCTTGTACCCTCACCTTGCAGAACCCTTATCTGGCTAATCGCCAGCTACTGCACATCTGATCCTGGGCACAGAGCATGGGGGGAGAGTAGCAGAATTGTATTTCTGGTTGTGCCAAGCACAGGTAGCCAACATCCTGAAGGGGTCCTTGGTGGGGACAAGATATCCCACTATAAATGTTATAGGGAAGAACAGATCTGACTCCATATTGGATCTGTTTCTTTTACTTTAACCTTTGTATTCTATTGCTTTTGCTACAAGCTAAGAATCTTGCCTATAGCTTGAAATATACAGGATAGCCCATTCTCAAGGCTCTGACCTTTAAAAATATAACACTTTTCCATTCATAGAGAGATCAAAAGTTGCAGAGCAGAGAATAACATCTGTCTTGTTGGAGGTTTACTGGAACACCCTAATGTGACCTACGTGGACAGCTGCAAGGACAAAGGATTCTGGCACCAAGAAGTTTGCAACAAGCAGCCACACCCCCTTCCCCTTTTAGTATAAAAGAAGCCTGAATTCTAACTCAGGGAAGATGGTTTTTGGGGGCACTAGTCCACCATTTTCTCGGTCTGCTGAATTTCTGAATAAAGTTGCTATTCCCTGCCCAGACAAGTTGATTTATTGGCCTGTTGTGTGGTGAGCAGTATGAGACTGGACTTGGTGACATAAATTTCTAGTGTATCTATCCCCGACTTCCAGGAAGGACTATTTCACGCCTTCTTCTTGCTCCTCCAGCCCTCCTCTGAAATTCTCCCTCAATGGCAATGACCTCCTTCCCAGTTCATGGAGAAACCAGAAACATCAGAAGAGAATCCCATGTGCCCCCACCTTCAGGGTCATTAGTTCACCTGCATTGACTCTGCCTCCCTCTTGTTAGGGTGAGCAGTTCTTCCCTTCCCTGTGCCAGCTCCTGGCCCCTCTCACTCACTGCAGGACATTGTCCAATAATCACCACATTTCCCCTCTCTCCTAGATCACTTCCATGAGCATAAAAACATGCAATAACCTCTCCCATCGTTTGTCAGAAAATGTCTTTATGTCACACACACACATAAGCATCCTGCAGTTTTTAATGACAATATCAAGGTGAGAACCATCTGAAGATTTTATTCCACTGTTACCTGGCTTCCTTTTTTCTTTTTTTTTTTCTGTTATAAAACTTACATTTTATGTGATTTTTAAAAGTAGTCTCCTTATCTCTAGCTGATTTTAAGATTTTCATGTTCTTTGGTTTCAACACAAAGTGTTTAGGTATGGATTTCATTTAACACTGCTTGGGATTCACTGTGCTTTCTGAGTCTGAGACACTAATTTCCAAATTTATTCTGCAAAATTTCCAGCCACTCTCACTTTGAATATCTTTTTCTTCCCTCAAAAAACTTTTTTTTCCCCTTCTGGAACGCCTATTAAATGTTCACTAGACCTTTCATTCTACGTTCTATGTTTTGATCTTTGAGTCTCTCATTCACATTTCCTGTCTCTTTCACTCTGTACTGCATTCTGGATTATTACTTCAGATCTATTTTCCAGTTTACTAAATTTCTTTAGCTACATCAATTTTTTAAAACTAATCCATTGACTTTTTTTAACATCTTTATTGGAGTATAATTGCTTTACAATGGTGTGTTAGTTTCTGCTTTATAGCAAGGTGAATAAGCTACACATATACATATGGGGATATATGTATAATCCACTGACTTTTAAATTTCAGGTATTTTAATTTAATTTCCATCTATTGGGTCTTTTTAAAATTTTGTGTAAACATTTTTATAAATGCCTATATTTTTTATTGTTTATTTTTATTTATTTATTTTCTTTTATTTATTCACATCTTCAATCCCTTTATTTCATTTTAAACATGTGTACTTCCTATTCTATATGTGACCATTCTAATATGTGAAGTCATTATAGGTCTAATCATGCTGAATATTGTTTCTGCTGACTCTGATGCATGGTGGCTTGTTCTTGTATGTGTTTTGTAATTTCCAATTGTGAGCTCATGTTTAATTGAGGTACTCTGTGGGATCCTGGGCTGAGATGCTTTCCTTCAGAGAGGATCTGTGTTTACTTCTGCCTTGCATCTGGAGGCACTAAAGTCCAGGACCTTGTTCAGTGTTTCCCCCAACAAAAATTTTGTACAGAGCTTCCTGCATGGCAGACTCTGTACTATTTATATCCTCCTTTTAAAGATGCAGAAATGGAGATAAAAAGAGATTATGTGATTTGAGAAAAGTCGCACAGAATGTCTAGGCAGAGCTGGGTTTGAACACAGGAGGCCTTGGTGCCAATGCCCATGCTGTCAACCATTTTGCTATAATGCATCTTTCCTCCACAGTGGGTATAGATTCAAACTGCAAATCCACGTGGGGCTGGCCTGTGGTCATAAATTCTCACCTAAGTCTGAGAAAATGTTTTTCTTTCTTGCCTCTTGTCTTAGTCCCTTTGGGCTGCTATAACAGAATAACATAATGGTGTTAAACAACAGACATTTATTTCTCACAGTTCTGGAGGCGGGGCATCCGAGATCAAGATGCGGGCAGATTTGGTGTCTGGTGAGGACCAGCTTTCTGGTTCATGGACAACGTCCTTCTCACTATGTCCGCACATGGAGGGATGGATAAGGGAGTTCTCCAGGGTCCTTTTATAAGGACACTAATCCATTCATGAGGGCTCCACCCTCATGACCTAATCACCTCCTAAAGGCCCCACCTCCTAACACCATCACATTGGGGGTGGGTTAGGTTTTTTTTTTTTTTTTTTTTTTTTTTTTTGGGTTAGGTTTTAACAAAAGAATTTGACGGGAAATAAACATTCAGTATATAGCACCTCTCCCTTGCCAATAGGCAATTTTTTCCCTCGAGCTGACACCTTTCACTGAGTCCCTAGAGGGCCTGGATTTTTGTAAGGGTCTCAGCTTCAAACTTTCATCTCTCAGGGACCAAGGTCTTGCCTCTTGCCCCATGAGGTTGTTAAAACCCACTGCTCTGTGTCCTTGGTGATGGTCCCGGGGGGCAACCACCACTTCAACCTCACCGTCTGCTCTAGTTTTAACTCCCTTTGCTTGGCCTCTGACAATTTACTTTACTCTTTTGTAAACTCAGTTTTTTAATTTAAAGTTATGTTTGTTGTCATTTATCCAACAGGTGTTTTTAGTGGGAGAGCTTTTAAGAATTTCTAGACTGCTCTATTGCTAGAAACAAATCTTTCTATTTTATAGTATGTCATTTAATGTACGTTATCCATACATTAAAATCTGAGGGTCTGTGGCTTTGATTAGTGAACATCAGTTCTTGATGGTTACTGTGTGGTAAATGTTCTGAAACTTTGTATTCTGCCTACAATTTAATGACAACTTGTCCGTGTGCAGAATCCAAGGGTTGTAATTCTTTTCCTTCTACCTTTGGACATCACATTCCTCAATTGCAGATTGGAGACATAAGCAATACCTTCAATCTTATTCTTTTATCGTGGCAGGTTATCTGCTTTACCCCTTTGAAAGTTTTTAGAATCTTGTCTTTCCTTTGATGATCTTAAATTTTATCATAATGTGTCTGGGTACAGTTTGTTTATTTATAATATCTTTATTGGAGTATAATTGATTTACAATGGTGTGTTAGTCTCTGTTGTATAAAAAAGTGAATCAGCTATACATATACATATATCCCCATATCTCCTCCCTCTTGGGCCTCCCTCCCACTCTCCCTATCCCACCCCTCTATGTGGACACAAAGCACCGAGCTGATCTCCCTGTGCTATGCGGCTGCTTCCCACTAGCTACCTATTTTACATTTGGTAGTGTATTTTTTAAAAAACTTTTGTTCTATAGTTTTAATCTATCCAGTTGGGCCCTATGTGAGCCCTTTCCAGCCAAGAACATCTTTTCCTAAGTCTGTGATATTTTTGGTCTTTTCTTATTTTTTAGAAAACTTCCTTTCCATTTGCCCTTCTCCCTCTCAGTGGGGCTCCTATTATGTGGATGTCTAGAACTTATTCTGCCACATCCACTGTCTCCCAGTCCTTTCACTCTCCTCATCCTTCTAGGTGAGCGTCTCACCTGACCTCCCACCTCCTCTTGTTCCCTCTGGCGTTCTGGCATTCCAACTGAGTTCACTATTTAAAATATTATCATTTTAGACACACTTCTTCAGAAATGCTTGAACCCGCTTCATGTTTTTAATATCTTTAGTAAGTACTCTGAGGATGTTTTTAAAAATTTTACTTTAGATTCATATTCTGTCTGATCCATTAATTCTGTTTTGTCTGGCACAGGCTGTGTTTCATAAAATAGCATGTATGCATCTCAAAGGTCTCCCCACTTTTCCTTTAGAACTCTCCGCAGCTTTGGCTGATAAGTGCGTGTGACAGATGGGGTGAAATCTTCAACCCTCACTTGGGCTGTGCTGCAGAGGTAGGCTTTTTTTTCCTGTGGGGGTGGGGGTGGTTGGGAGGAGAGACCCTCCAGGGTTTGCACTCTGGGCTCATCCACCCTTCTTGTCTCTCCTGCTCCACAAGGTTTGTCTGCAAATGTCTCAGTCCTTGACCCAGACACTGTTTTAGTTGGAAAGTGACCCCTGGGTTAGCAGCTTCCTGACTAAGAGCATGGAAACAGGGTGCTGATGGAATACAAGGACCTGGGAGGCCCACCCAATGTGCTGCAGGTACCCCTCCCAGCTCGGCTGCAACTTTGCCCTGAAGACACCATGTCGCCTCCCTGGGAGATGGCTGGGGTGGAAAGGGTCTTGCTGCTTTCCCTGGGTGGGCAATGGTGGGGGGACCAGAGCTCAGAGGGCTCCAGGGGGACGCAAGAGTATGTCAAGAGCAGTGTGCTGATGGCCGGGACCCTAACAAAAGGAATGGAGATGGTTGGCAGCTTTCTTATCTCCTGGGCATTGCGGAAACCCATCATGATTACAGGGGATGTTGCAGGAATTGGGACCTGGGTTCTGACAAGGGTGAATAAATGGGATGGATGCTATTTGGGTAAAGCAGAGAAGTTGTGACAATCATTTAGCTCAGAGAAGGCAAGTAGGTTTGAGCTTATATGCCAGCTGTGATGAACTGGGAGTGGTAGTTCTTTTCTTGCAAACAAATCACTGGGAGATCTGGCCAGAATGCAGACTCTGACTCAGTAAGTCTGGCTGTAGTCGAGTCTCTGAATTTCCAACTGGCTCCTATGCAATGACCATGCTGCTGGCCAATGCCTGTGGACCACACTTTTAGTAGCAAGGTTCCAAAACCCTGTGTCTACATGGATAGTAAGGCCTCTATGAGGTCCAGCAGGAAGGCTGTCTGGGTCACATGGTTATGTCTGCAAGATGGTGGGGGTGGAATTTTAGCATGCAGCAATTTTCATCTCTGATTTGGTCATCTGGTCTTTTTTTTCACAGTTAAATATGACTTAGAAACCCCTTTTTTTATTCTGTAAATTTTCTCTGTGGTGTTAGGCCATCTTCCATCCACTTCACAATGCAATCAATCTTTATTCATTTATTGATAATTCATTCATTAATAATTAGTTCCTTCATTCATAATTTTATTAATGCCATCAATCTTTATTCATTATTTTATCTGACAAACATTTATTTAGTACCTACTCTATGTTAGGCATTGGTCTAGTGCAGAGAACACAGCAGGAAACAAAACAGTCTCTGCCCCTATATTTTTGTAGGAGGAAAGGACAATAAATGAATGATTAGATATAGGAATGAGTGAATGCATACATAAGAAACACATGAGAAGTATGTAGGAAACATGTAGGAAATGCACAGACTTAAAAGAAAAAGTAACTGCTATGTCAAGTTGTAAGAAAACGTGGAAGTGCTGTGGGAGAGCAGAAGTCAGGGTAGGTCTGACTTATGAAGCTCATGTTGAACAAGAGACCCAGGCAGAGGGAAGAGCAGCCACTGAGGCCCTGGCACAGGGCTCTGGGCATATTCTGGCCACAACAGGGGACCCATGTGGCTGGAGCATAGCAATAAAGAGGAAAGTAGCCAGAGATGTGGCCAGATCAGTAGTGAAGGCAGATGATGTTGGGCCTTGATGGACATGAAAGGGCTTTGGCTTTTACTCAGAGAAATGGGGCATGACTGAATGGGTTTAGGCAGAGGAGTCCTGTGATGTTTTTCACATTTTAAACAGATCACTCAAGCTACTCTGTGAATAGTCTGGAGGCAGAAGAGGAAAGAAAGATGGAAGCTTGTAGACCAGTTTGGTCATTAATGCTGCTCAAAGGAGAGGACAGCTGTGTGGGTGGTAAGAAGTGTGTGGAGTTTGTGTCTGGTGGAGGTGGATTCCAATGGATTGGATATGGAGTGTGAAAGAAAAGAGGAAGGGTGTCAAGGGTCACTCCAAGGCTTTGGGTCAGGAAAGAAGACAGGCATATGGACTGAGACATTGGAAGAATAGGCTCGAGGTTGAGGAGTCTGTTAGAGATGTACGTGAAGGTGTTGAGTGGGAAGCTGGAGCAACACGTCTGGAATTCAGCACAGAGGTCCAGGCCATGTGGAGTTACCAGCATAGAGAAGGTATGAAAGCCATGGGACTGGGTGAGTTTGCCTAGGGGAGAGTGTCACTTGAAAAGAGAAGAAGAGGTCCAAGAGAGATTCTGCGGCACTGCAACATCCAAGGAGAATACAGAAAGGATGCACGAGAAAGAAACCTCAGCCATAAGTAAATGTGTTTTATCAACTCGACATATTTCCTTCCTTAATCCTTTTGGTGTAGATATTTACAATGTCTAATAGTGCTGGGTTGCTGTGTCATGCCTTTGCCTGTAGGTGGGGCAATTTTACAAGTGAAATATTCACTAGGCATAGATTTCAGACTTAAAACTTGAAGTTCTATAATATCCATGAAGATCCAGCATCAGTGGTTTTGTAAATATCAGATTCTGTTTATTGAGTTTACTTAAAATTACACAAACACGCAGAAACACAATTACTTTAAGATGCATCAACTTCACATTAAAATCCTCAGTATATATGTATACACAGGCACAAAGTAGAAATAGCACTAACATTTGTTTTCTCACAACAAATGTTCTGAAATTAAACTTTACCGCATCTCAGGTTTTGGATCAAAATCTTGAGATGATTTCTTTGTTCTATTTCCAACACAGTTCTTTGCCATCTCTCTGTAATTGGCATCCCAGATTCTTTTTTGAAAGGTGCAGATCTATGTGAAAATCCCCCCAATTCTTTCCCTTCTCAAAGCTAAACTTTGAAAGGATGGTATATGAGTGACTTGGCAGGGGCAGTCTGGAGTAGCTAAAACTCTGATGCTGAAATTCTACTCATTAACAAGTTGTTAAATAATTAATAGGTTGTGTTTAATTGCTTCTGTGTATATAATCTTGCTTTTTCTAAAAACCATCATTAATTTTCAGTTAGTTCCACTCGAAGTAACAAGGCCTAATGCTTCCAGTTGGAAAAAAAAATGAATATTTATGAACATTTATTCTATCTGAAGCTAGAGGAAAAATAGGATTATTTGGCTCCTTAATGTTTAAAAAGCAGTGTGGAGGGGGGAGAAACTTGTCCATTTTAGTCTCTGACAGTATGTTTATTTGGCAAGTTTACATCTCTGACCTCAGCTAATTTCTCTAGAGAGCTTGTTAAATTTCATTTTAAGTGGAAATTCTGTCCTCAAAAATCCAATTTTCTAAAGACTGCAGTATGTCACACTTTCACGCAAATGGTGAACAAGTGCTGGTTCTGGCTTGGATGCCAGTGGGGCAACTTGGCTAAGGAGTGTGACACTTGGCTAAGGAGTGTGAGACCATTGATGAGAATCCATTGTCTCTCCAGTGCTGGGGCGCCTGCCGCTTAAACCGACAAAAGTCCTCTTGCCATGCAATTCCTGTGTGCACATCTATTCCCTTAGCTCTGTGCCCAGATAGCTGGAAGACATCTTGGGGATCCAGATTGATATTTTTCAGTCTACAAAACAGAAAACAGTCCCTTTTCAGGGATGTTTTAAAAAGATGTCAGATGATGGGTAATTTTATTTCCTCCTTTTTAGCTCTTGTGTTTTCCAAATTATTTATTATCACCAGGTAACATAATAGTATAGAAAAATCCACCCACTGTGGCTCTTAAGAAAAAGATGCTCCAAAAGCATCCTGAGGTTATCTGGTAATGGGGTTTGCTTGACTGTTTCACTGACTTTCTTTTGTGGCTGGAAGGAAAGTAAGATAATTCCACATGTGTGTCTCTAACCAGTGTATTGCTGAGTTTTCCACGTTTCTGATTATTATAAAAATGGCAACTTCTTGGATGTGGTCTTCTGGGACTTGTATTTTCATGCAACATTATGTTTCTAAGATTCATCATGTTGTATGTGTCTGTAGTTCATTCCTTTTAATGGTATATCACAGAGACTTGTTTTCACACAATATTATACTCTCAGAATCATTCAGGTTGTGTAGCTATAGTCCATTCATGTTTAACGGTGCCTAATATCCTAGTGTGTGAATATACATTTTTTTTTTTTAACCACTGTCCTGTTGATGAACCTTTGGGTTGCTCCCAGGTTTTTGCTAATCTGAACTGTGCTGGATCCTGGTACACCTGGGCAAGAATTTCTTAAGGTACCTAGGAGTATATTGCTATGCTGTCACACGTGTGTATGTTTAACTTTATAAGATAATGTCCAATTGTCTGCAAAGTGGCTGTACAAATATACACGACCACTGTTACATAAGCTTATTAGCTGGTGCCAAACCCATGGAGGTAAAATAGCCTATCATGGTATCTGGATTTGCATTTGCCTGGTTTTGAATGAATTATCTCCCTCTTTTTTTTGGATATATGTGTTTCCACTTCTGTGAAATGACAGTTCATGTCCATTACACATTTCTCTCTTGCTTAATTTCTTTTTTTCTTATTTATTTAAAGGACTTCTTTATAGAGTCTAAATACTAAAACATTTTTGTTTTCAGTTATATGTGTTGAAAATATCTTCTCTCAAGTTTTAGCTTTCTTTATAGTAAGTTTTATAATAGTAAGTTTCAAATTACAATTTAGCCAAAATTATCAATCTTTTAAAAATATTTAATATTTTTTTGGTTATATTTAAGAGCTCCTCCCTTTTTCCAAGGTCAGAAAGATATTATTCTATATTTTCTTTTAAACATTTTATAGTTTACATCGTTAAAAAGTCTTCAGTTAACAAATGCTGGAGAGGGTGTGGAGAAAAGGGAACCCTTCTACACTGCTGGTGGGAATGTAAATAGGTGCAGCCACTATGGAAAACAGTATGGAGGTTCCTCAAAAAACTAAAAATAGAGTTACAATATGATCCAACAATCCCACTCTTGGGCACATATCCAGACAAAACTATAATTTAAAAAGATACATGCACCCCAATGTTCATAGCAACACTATTCACAACAGCCAAGACATGGAAACAACATAAATGTCCATTGACAGATGAATGGATAAAGAAGATGTGCTACATATATACAATGGAATATTACTCAGCCATAAAAAAGAATGAAATAATGTCATTTGCAGCATCATGGATGGACCTAGAGATTATTATACTAAGTGAAGTAAGTCAGAAAGAGAAAGACAAATACTATATATTGTTTATATGTGGAATCTAAAATATGACATAAATGAACTTACCTACAAAACAGAAACAGACTCACAGACACAGAGAACAGGCTTGTGGTTGCCAAAAGGAAGGGAAAGTGGGGGAGGAATGGATTAGGAGTTTGGGGTTAGCAGATGCAAACTATTATATATAGAATAGATAAACAACAAGGAATTACTATATAGTACAGAGAACTATATTCAATATTCTGTGATAAATCATAATGGAAAAGAATATGAAAAAGAATGTATATATGCATAACTGAATTACTTTGTTGTGCAGCAGAAATTAACAAAACATTGTAAATCAATTATACTTCAATACAATAAATGTTTTTAAAAAGTAAACATTTTAGAGTTTCACTTTTTACTTTTAAGTTTTAAGTTTATTTTAACTTTTTTTGTATAACATGAGATGGATAACCTAGTTCACTTTTTTAAAATATGGATAACAAATTGAACCAGTACTATTTATTGCAAAGTTCCTCCTCTCCCATTACTCTGCATTGTCATAACTTTTTATTATGTGTGGGTCTAGTTCTAGACTCTCTGTACTTTGTGTCCAGCCAATTTATCACCTTCTTTGACAATACCACCTTGCCTAACTTGGGGCTGCTTTATGGCAAGTGTTGATAGCTGTGGTGTGGGCCCTCCATTCTCGTGTTAATTTTTACCATCATTTTTGGTCTTTCACACTTCCACGTACATTTTAGAGTCAATTTGTCAAGTTTCATAGAATCCCTGTTAGAATCTGAATTGGCAATACATTGCATCTATAAATCAATTGAGGGAGGACTGATATCTTTTTGATGTTGAGTTTCCCTACTAAGAACATGGACGGATTGCACCCCAAGACAAGAAGCTCTTAAGAAATGAGAGGAAAGTAACAAAGACTTCTAAACAAAGTTTCTAAAAGGAATATTCTGTAGACAGATAGTAGAGTGACAGAGGCTCAGAACCATTACTGATTTGGAAGTGAAATGAGGCAACCTCCTATCACACAAGAACAAGAATATAAAGAGAGAAACAATGAGGGAAAAATTGAGACATGGATAATAGAACCAAGAAATTCATTACCCAATAACGGGTGACCCAGAAAATGACAAGAGGAAGAAAAGGGTAAAAAAAAAAAAAAAAAAAAGAAAGAAAAGAAATTGAAAAACAACAGAAGAAAATGACCTAATATTCGGAAAAACTTGAGTCTAAAGGAAACATTGAATGCTAAGCAAAACGTGTAACTGTACATAGCCCTAAATACAGCTAAACGTTTTGAAATCCAAGTTTAAATACAAGCTAATTTAAAGATGTTTAGAAGAAAGGCAGACTATTTTCCAAATATCAAGAATTAGAATGGCATCAGTTATCATCTTTTAGCATTAAATTCTAAAAGCAGTGGGCTTATATCTCCCAAGTTCTAAGGGAAAAGGACATGAACCAAACATTGTGTAATAAGCCAGAGTCAGTCAAAAAAGGGGACAAAACTAACTCCCAAATATGCAGATTTTAAGAAAATTGTATCACCTATGAAATATTCCTGAAAGGAAATTTCCAGTATTTATACCAGCAGAGCAAAAGCTGGACCCAGGAAGAGGGAGTCATATAGAACAAGAAAAAGTTCAGTTACAAGAAAAAAAGTGATACGAAGAAGAGAGAAATAAAATGCAATATTAGTCAAAACTTTCAAAATAGTGTTAATACTGTATTATTTTGAATAAAATTATTATGCAAGGTTAAAAAGAGTCAAAAAGTTAAAGTTAATTTTTAACTTTAAGTTAAAAAGTTAAAAAGGTTAATTTTAAGTTAATTTTTAAAAGTTAAAAAGGTTAAATTTAAGTTAAAATGGTTAATTTTTTAATGTGAAAAAATTAAAAACAGTTTGGAACTAAAATTTGACAAAATTTAAATAATACCGGGATTACCAGGAGAGAGAATATAGAAAGATTTATGCTGTCTTTGTGGTAAAGAGGTTATAGAATCTGATTAATTTTGAAAATTTACAAGAAAAAAATATTTAAATTTGTTGGCAAAAATTTTACATGTGATTACTAGTTTACCAGTAATAGGGTGCAGATATTCCAAACCTCTGGGGCGGGGAGGGGGGAAACATGAAATAAAGTTAATACAGCAAATTTCAAGAGGGAGAAAGAATTGAGCTAGAAATACCAAGATGGTAGGAATGAAAGAAAATGTAATTTCAATAATTGTGAAAGAGTTAAAATTCTGATTAAAGCCCCCCAAAATGCAAAATGTTGATTTCCAAAAACATACCTAAAAAAACAAAACAAAACAAAAGAGAAACAACAAAGGAAAATAAACAAGACAGCCACTTCAGGAAAATTATAATAATGTAAAAGTTTACAGCATGGGCACCAGAGATTTAAGAACAACTAAATAACCCAGAATCCAAGGATCCTCAGCTTTTCTTAAGGCTGTCATCATCCAGCACTCACTGGTCTTGGCTAAGTGCTTTGCATCAATTATTTCCTTTAATATTCACAAAAATCCATAAGTGCAATGGCTTTGTAGCAATTTTACAGATGAAGAAATAGAGGTTCAGGAAATATAAATTTGCCAAAGATCATGAAGCCATGCAGTGGCAGATCTGGGAATGGAAGGGTTGGAATTTATATGGACGGCTTCTTGGATAAGACCATGCCAGCTGGAGTGGACGTTTCCTGTCTATCTGGTCATCTCTTTCCAAAGAGAATCAGAATGTCTTCTGCCCCTGCAAACGGGAGATCCAGGGACAACCACTTTTCCATGTCCTTTCGTCTATCTCTCCCTCCTTGTTTGGCACTCTTCTGAAATCAGAGTCTCTCCTGGTCCTCCATGGACCGCCCTATCTGACTATTCTCAAGTTCAAGGTCTAGGAAAGGTTCCAACGGGCATCCAAATGGACTTTCATACAAGAAAAGATGGTTGCATAAAAGCAGAATCTTTGTTTCCAAAGGTATCTGGATCTCTTGCCCAGAGCCATCTCAAAAAGTGTGATAACTGTCTGTCTGAATTATGGGGTCTGCTTGGCCAGGGTGTGGTCCATCCTCCAGGCCTCTGTCCCTTGTATTCAGAGGCTGGTCTTGTTCCCGTGCTCCTGTACTGCTGATACGGGTCCACTGGGGGGCAGAGACAATGCCGTGCTCAGAGAGGAAAGAAAGAATCCCAGGTAGCAAGCCAGGCCTGTTCCATTTAATCACAGACAGGTAGATGCAGGGTAAGGCATCATGAGCTATTGCTTGCGAATACTGGGAGGTCCCCGCAGCTCGGCTCCAGCACAGCATTGCAGTTATTTTAAGACGTTACAAATCACTGATTCTGTGAGAGAGAAAGAATGTCCCCGGGACACAGCACTGGCTGGATTGCCTTCTCTAATCCTGAACAATCCTTCTTTCCAGCCACAGTTCCCACAGAGCAGAGTCTGGATCCTGTTAAAGCCTACCCAGAGATCTCCAGGGTGCTGCAAGGCCACTGGGGTGGGCAGTCCAGACTCAAAGAATGGGCACCAAGAGCCCTAGGTTGTAGCCTCAACTGGGCAGCCCAGCTCATTGCCTGTGCTTCTCCACCCACCACCACCTGCCCTGTTCTTTCTTCCTCCAGAACTTTTCTCATCATATTTCTCTGTCTGCATGGCCTTAACCTGCTCCCCGTCCTTGTCCCTTTGGAAATCCAATCCAGGTAACAAAGGAGATTACAGAGCTTGGAATTTAGAATTAGAATCAAAGGGCAGGATTCAGATTCAGCATTTGCTGGTTGTGTGGTCATGGATGGCTCAAGTCACAGTCATCATCAACAGTATCACTATTGTCATGGCAACAGCAACAGCAACAATACAAGCAATAACCAATATTGGTTATAACCAATATTATATGATATTATTAATATGATAATAACCAAGCAATACAAGGACAGTAACGACTGTTTACTTTGTGCTTGGGCAGGTTATCATTGAGCCTTTACATCAACACTGAGATCAGGTGTATTATCTCTGTTTCATAAGTGAGTTAAATGTGGGTCCAAAAGCTCAAGGAAGGCCTTATATTGTATGATGCCATTTGTGTGAAACTTCCAGAATTTGTAATTCCATAGAGACAGAAAACAGATTAGTGGGGGCCGGGGACTGGGGGAGGAAGAATGGTGAGTGACAGCTTAATAAGCAGAGTTTTCTTTCGGGGGTGATGAAAATGTTCTGGAGCTGGGTAGTGGTGATGGTTGCACAATATGATAAATGTACCAAATGCCACTGAATTGCTCACTTTAAGACAGTTAAAATGATCAATTTATGTAAGGTGTATTTTACCATAATTTTTAAAACGTTCAGGGAACTCCTGCAAGTCTGAATCCAAGGAACATGGTTTTGCTCATCCAGCTCTGCTTCTTCCTTAGCTGCCCTGGAATCTGGAGGGTAAAATAGCTCACGGGTGTCACATCATCTGTGGGGCACCGTGCAAAATGAAAACGTAGGGTCCTTTGTGAAAAAATTACTCAGGGTTTCAAGATGACAATAACAGAGCATTAAGCCAAGCGCTGGGGCCTTTTGAGTGTGGGACTGGACTGCATGAGAAACACGCCCTGAAGCAGGCCCCGTTCACAAGGCTATCATGACGTTCACATGAGACAACATGTGTGAAAGTGTTATGCTCAGAATTTGAATGGACCAAACAGCTGCTACCCTGGCATATCCACCCTGGGCACCTGGACCTTGCCTGAAACTGTGGGGAGGGTTTTCCTGCTCCAGACACCCGACTAACAGTTCCTGAAGGGGTTCTTTGTGTCAAATATGACAATGATGGTGAGAAGAAGGAGAAAGAGAAGAAAACATACATCATTTATCAGCCAACGCGCACAGTGCCTGGTGTAGCGTAAATATTAATTCACTTAATCCTTAAACCACCTGTGAGATGCTTCTTGTTAGGATGAGAATGAGGTGAGCACCTGCCTAGCAAGTGCTGGTCAGTCATCACATTGCTGGTCAGTCATGTAGCTGGGACGTGATCTTATCACTGCACTCACGTGCTGATGGTCATCAAACAATGATTCTCGGGTGGGGGGCTGTGTGACAGACAGACACAGACAAAGGCAGTTCTTTGGAAGGGCTCTGCCATTGACCTCCGATTCCTCCTAACGGGAAATGGGAGGAACCTTGAGCCAGGTGCTGCTCGAGAGAGCATCTCTGTACCGGGCTTACCTGGTTGCTTCTCTCTCTGCTAGGTCCTCCCAGCCTCACACCTCCGTGGTGTCCAGCCTCCCTCCCACCTCTGCATCACGAGTTGCCTTGAGCAACATGGAGCATTCTCAACCTCCAAATTTGCAGCTGTTCAAAGTTTGGGCTTATAATTCAAAAGGATACATGCACCCCAATTTTCATAACAGCACTGTTTACAATAGTCAAGACATGGAAGCAAGCTAGATGTCCATCGACAGAGGAATGGATAAAGAAGATATGGTGCATATGTGCAATGGAATATAACTCAGCCATAAGAAGAATGAAATAATGCCATTTGCAGCAACACGGATGGACCTAGAGATGATCATACTAAGAGAATTAAGTCAGACAGAGAAGGACAAATATCATATGATAGCATTTATATATGGAATCTAAAAAAAAATGATACAAATAAACTTATTTACAAAACAGAAATAGACCCACAGACATAGGAAACAAGATTATGGTTACCAAAGGGGAAAGTGGGGGAGGGACAAATTAGTAGTTTGGGATTAACATATATATATATATATGATAATCAACAAGGACTGACTGTATAGCACAGGGAACTATAATCAATATTTTGTAATAACCTATAAGGGAAAAGAATCTGAAAAAGAATAGATATAAGTATATGTACAACTGATTCACTTTGCTGTACACCTGAAACTAACATAACATTTGTAAAACGACTCTACTTCAATTTAAAGAAAAATTTAGGGCTTGAGTACAAGCTTCATCATTTCTCTTTACAGTGAGTTTTGTTTTGGCCAAGGAGTCTTCTCTGAATGACCAGCACCCTCACCCATTTCTCTGAGATCCTGGAGTTGGGGGAGGGGGATTTCCTGCTTCCATTCTCTCTGGTCCATCCCAGAGGAGGGGTGTCAGGTTCCTTGATGATTGTTGCAGGAGAGATCAGCGTTGATGGTGCAGGGCTGGATACAAGCTCCTCCTCCCACCCCCAGCTCCCCGTGTGGAGTCCCCACATGGCTTCCTGGGTGTCACTGCAGCCCCTCACCCCCTTGCCCACTCCCCAAGCTTACAACTTCCCTGTTTATCCAATTCACTCCCAGTCTGCATAGGAGACTGCAAAGCATGACACAATAGACATTTCTCCAAAGAATGCAGATGGCCAAAAGGCACATGAAAAGATGATCAACATCGCCAATTATTAGAGAAATGCAAATCAAAACTACAGTGAGGTATCACGTCACTCCGGTAAGAATGGTCATCATCAAAAAATCTACAAACAATAAATCCTGGAGAGGGTGTGGAGAAAAGGGAGCCTCCTACACTGTTGGTGGGAATGTAATTTGGTTCAGCCACTATGGAAAACAGTATGGAGGTTCCTTAAAAAACTAAAAATGGAATTACCATATGATCCAGCAATCCCACTTCTGGGCATATATCTGGAGAAAACCATAATTCGAAAATATACAATGTGCTTATAGCCAACTTCCAGATCAAATGCTACCTCTTTCTTGATGTTTTCTTTAATCTCTCTTTGCAGGGACTCTGGCCCATGGCAGGTCTTCAAGGAAATGAAATCTATAAACTTTGAGGAGAGGAGCAAATAGAATTCCTAACAAAGAAATGTTAAAATATGTGCCATGATCACACATTTCCTCCAAATGACCTTAAATGACATAGTAGTAACACTGCTTCTGGAAATATAAGCTCTATGTGTGTTTGGGTTTTCCACCATTTGGAGCAAGACTGAGAATTTTTACAACCCCGTGTATGGGAACAGGGTTTGCCTGTTCGTCTTTGCAGGCAAGGGGTGGACGACACTAAAAACATTGTTTATCACCTGCTGCTTAAGGAACCGTGGAGGCTGGCAGAAATCACTGTTGATGATGTGTACACAAGTCCGTGCATACCGACCCACACTAAGTTCTCAATAAACAGTGGCTCTTCAGAGAGTGGTTTCAAGTGTCAGGATGGGGAAATGCTCCACCCTGCTATGTGGGCCCACTCCTGAGTCAGAGCCCTCCTCCATCTGCCTGTCTGGGCTCTGCTTCGTCCTCTCCCATCCTTCCTCTGCAGCCAGGCAGCCTTGCCTCCCTCCCTCCCTCTGCCTGCTCACCGCCTGCCAATCATTCTTTCTCATCTGAATCCACCTGTGTCCTGCATGTTCCCAACCTCCCCC
Organism: Balaenoptera acutorostrata; assembly: GCF_949987535.1. Lineage (NCBI taxonomy): Eukaryota > Metazoa > Chordata > Mammalia > Artiodactyla > Balaenopteridae > Balaenoptera > Balaenoptera acutorostrata. Next base: position 3,678,631 of record NC_080064.1, on the reverse strand, counting down.
TCTGCTCTGCTGTTCTTGTCAGTCTATTCCCAGTCTGTTTATCTTCTTGTTTGTTTCTCTCCCAAGACATTTCATGTTACTCCAAGGGGTTCTTTTCCATTCTGTAGAGAGGAACCAAGGCTCACCCTGTCCGTATAAACAGGTTACTGTCCTCTAGACCCTTCCCGGTGCAGCTGTGGGTTCGTCTCTCCTTTCCCACTTCCCTGAGGATGCTCTGGCCTTTCTGCAATAGCAGACCTTCCTCCACGTTCTTTGACACCGCTGTCAGCCTTGTGTCTCCTTATAGCTCCAGAGACAGCTAGACATTCCCCCCAGGGCATCCCTCCACCCAGCCAGTGGCAAGTATGCTGCCTGGAGCAGGGGTCTCCCCATGGTCTCTCCATGTTGCTGCCTCCAGTTTCTGGACATCTCCATGTGCTTTATGTGGTACTCTGTCCCCGGCTCTCTGGCCAGTGTCACACCAGCATTCTCCCTGACACCCGGGGATGTTGCTTCTCCATGCTGGATGACAGGCACCCTTTAATTCAGGGGGAAAGGCAAAAGCAGGAACAGATTTAGGCAGGACTGCGTTTTTTTAATGCCTGTGCTGATTTCTCAAGAAGTTGAACATAGTGCCAAGGATCTCATCCTTAGGCGATTCTTTTCTCATTTTCAGTTAATAAACCAGGAGAATAAATAAGTTATTCCTAGAAACCAGGACCTTAATATCCCATGAACTCCACTGGCCAGTTAGAAAACCAGTGTGCTGACTGGCATATTTATACGGATCATTAATAGAGTGGACTTAACAATAATAACAATAATCTAAATAACAATAATCCCATGCTGGACACATAGTAAGCATTTCTTAAACAGGTATTTCCTAAGTAAATATTATCTAAGTGTGGAGTTATGGTAGATATTTATAAAGAGGAATCTGGTTTACTAAAAAAGAATCTTGCGATGAATTCTTGATAATCAGAAATCTTTCTTGCATTCTTGGAAAAGAGGTGGAAGGAACGGTTTGGGGTGGTCAGGCAGTGCGTAATGATGCTCTTTTGATGCTCATTAACGTTTTCTCAGTGTCACCGTCAGGTCTTCTGAGTGAGCTTGGGAAGGTGGGAAGGTGTTTTTAGGAATATTTAAGATCTGGCATTTCGGGCTTCGTGCTGCCGCTCCTGGCAGATTTGAGATATCAAAGGCTAGAACAAGGCCCTGGATTATAGAATTAGAGACCCTGCAGGATACAATTCAGAAGTCGCAGCCACAAGTTAATGAATCATATCTCCCCACTGACTGCCCCCCACCGTGTGTCAATAAAATTTTCAGAGTGTGCTGGCTAAGATGTCTCAGATGTATTTTGTATGGAAGCTACCTTTAGCTGGGGAAGCAGAGCAGGGACAGAGGTGTCCTGGGAACCAGGACACTAAGCCCTTGATGTATATTATGTAATTCTGCTCTCATAACAACCCTAGGACATGGGAGTGTTCTTATCCCCATTTTACAGGTAAAGAAACTGCGACCTAGTGAAGTCGTACAACTTGTCCAAAGCTCCACAGCCAGCAAGTTGCAGAGCTGGGATTTGAGCTCAGGTCTGTCCACCCTGAGACAGGCTGGGACCTGGGACCCTTTGCTGCAGTGCTTGCACCTGGACAAACATCTCCTCAAGCAACAAAGTACAAAGAAACTATAAGGGATTAAAAAATATCTGTGTGCATGCATAGTTGGGGCAAATTCTGGACAATAAGATACAAAAAGACCAAAAAAACCCAAAAAAAGAACAACTGCCATTTCTCAAGAGCTGAGAGCAGACACAGGGTGTTGGGAGCAAAAGCAGGGTACTGCACATGCCCCTTGCACTCAACACCTCCAAAGAGCTGGGCAAAACACCTAAGCTACCCCGCTGGCCTGACCCCTGGACACAACCCTTCCCTCACCTCATGTAAGGAACAAACTTGCCCTCCTTCAGGGAGCGAGCAAGAAAACATGTTACTTGTTTTCCCTCCCTCCTGTGACCTCAGGAGCCCCCGTAAAGCCTTGCCTGAATTTCTTGACTGGCATGTTATCAATTTCTATTGATTGGGGAAGGCCAAGAACACTGGTTGGTGTCACCCTCAAAGCCCGTGCTGCTCACCACCCCTCTGAAGGGCTCCCATGGGATGGCTTAGTCCCTGGGCAGCGTCTGACCTGCGTCAAATTGCACGAGACGGAAACCAACCGTGTGTTAGCCAGAGTTAGCATGGCATGTCCCGAATGCCCTCCTGGAGTGTTTAACTTTCACCAAGTAAGCGGCTGCAAAGAGTTCAGAGCAATTTGTTTCTCGCTGTGACTTCACAACTGCACCCAGGAGCCCAGGCACAACCCAGACAGGTCAATCCCAATCGCAGTTTTGCAGATCCCTGCACTCCACTCAACAGATGTCTCATGATTCTGCAATATTTCCAACTGTCAGAGCTGAAAAAGCAATAAATAATAATGCTGCCACATTTACATAGCAATTGAACACACTGCATAGTAGAATAACTTTGTTCCTTTCCATTTCAGTATTTTGAAATGCCTTCAGAATTCTCGGGACGTTTGCATATCATTCCCAGGATGCTTGTGGAAAGCAAATATTTAGACTACAGGGACATTACTCAGTCTTAGAGCATATTTTTTTCTGGAAAATAATTGTTACTTAAAGCAGATGGTGTTACTGTCTCTGGCGCACAGCTCGTAAGCCTCCTTAATTTATTTCTACATTCTTGGTATGGTGCTATCTTTAAAACATCCCTTACAGCAGCCTTACAGCAGATGTATGTGAGGTTTTGACCATCTTTTCTTTCTTTTTTTTTTTTTTTCCCTACTGAAGGTCTGTACAGAAGTAAACTAATCCCGAACTAATCCCAATGTGGGTTATGCTTGACTTAAAAAGCGTTTTCTGCTGTACAGCCATCACAACAAACATTCAAGGGGCTGCATGGAGACTTTGTTGTGCTGAAGTGTCACACCACCAAGTGCTGGGAAGGAGCAGACATCCTTTCACATCTGGGAAAACTTCTGGTTATTCTGAAACTTCTGCTGGAAAGTTGATGGTGACTTGAGGCTTTTGTCATTCCAGACTTTGTCAGCACTGAGTAAAGGTGAGAATTCCAATGAGAGGCATGAGATTGGTGGTATTAACTGTACCTAAATCTCAGAATCCGAGCTTTCTCCAATGTGGTCAAAATTTGTGTACTGGGAGGAGGAACGTGGGGGTGGTGGCAACGTGAAGAACGGGGGCCTGAGCTTTAAAAAGGCAGCTTAGAACTTGCCCACCCGAATTGATATCCTTCAATAAGAGCAGGGTAAGCAAGATGCTGGGCTAAATCGCGAGGAGGTGCCTTTCATTTAATTTAGCTTCCCTGATTATTGAAAAATGGTTACAGGAAGATTAAGCTGTAAAAGTAATGGCATTAGCAAATAGCAAAGGGATGTGGTTATCCATCAATCCGAAAGGCTCTGGACACCTCCACTTCCTCTGACTTGATTATTAATAATAATGAATAATCACAGTGGGCTTTTGGAGCAGCTCTTCTTCTGGAATTCCAAGGCAGTGTCCCAACATTAACCTGTTCACTTGCATACCTTTGTAATTCTGAAGTCCAAGGTAAAGGAGCTCAGGCGAGCCCTGAGCCCCACAGAGGGAGGAAGAATGTGAGATCTCCAGTCTCAGCTCTATGGAGATGCCTACCGGGTGGGTTCTTTCCCACCCAGCAAGGGGCGCGGGGGCTCTGTGCAAGCCGCCCATGGCCATGGGAAGGGCCACAGGCTCTGGCTTTCAGCACTGGCTCTTTCACTTCCTAAGTCTCAGCTGACCCATCCATTAAATGGGGGTGCAGGATGGGGAGAGATTAAGACCGTGAGGCTGTACCGGTTGCAGTACATCAGGTGTGTAAGCCTTGGCATTTAGAAAGTGATCAATAACTCTGCATTCCACACTTTCTATTTGCAAAACAGGAAGCTTAGTCTTGCCCTTTCTTACATGAGTATCCTGAGGGCCCAATGAGGACCATCAGAGATTTATCAAGCAGACTCTGAAAGGTCTTTGGTACCAGGATGGAGCCAAGTACCTATAGCCAGGAGCACAGCCCTTGAAACCCATGTCCAACTTGGCAATAGATGAAAAATATTGTAAAACACTATGTGAGAAGAGAGAGGGTACCAGGGGTTCTACGAACCCAGAGGGGGCAGAAAGGAAGCATCCTGGATTCATTCATTCAGTCATTTATTCATTTGTTCATGCAAGAAATTTAACTGAGCACCTACTATGCATCAGACATTATTCTAGGTGCTGGGATTAGAGGAGGAAGCAAAACAGCTCCCTCGTGTTGATTTCCTATCAGAGTGGAGGCAGCAACTAGAATCGTGAATGGACTATGGAAGTTCAGGCGTATGGTTGCCCTAGAATGCTTCCCTCACCACAGGGAGCGTGAGTGACAAGCGCCCCTGCTGCTGGGCTCTGAATCCATTGCTGTATTTGCACCCAGGTCACTCCTCCCATGGGCTGCTCCCCAAGGGCTGAATGATGGTGTCCTAATGAAGACCTGATTGCTGAGAGCTGAGGGACCCCTCCCTTGCCCCACTTGGGCTCAAGGACTCTCCAGTGGCTTTGCTGAAGCCACCAGACATCTCCTGGTGTTCTAGGCTCTCACCTGCCTTCTTGCTGCTCCCCATCACCTGGATCAGACCTGCATGGGCTCTGGCTGCTCTCCTAGCCTTTTTGGGCTCCCTCCCAGTTTCTTTTACAAGCATTTCTCCTAATAAAGTCCTACATGCTTAATCCCCTTCCAGCCTCTGCTTCTGGAAGTACCCAGATTAATGCAGATGTTCTGTAGAATAAAGCAGGGAAAAAGGAAAAAGGGGAAGAGAGGGATGGCATGGGAGGAGCCTAGGGAGCTGGCCATTTGAATATCTGAAGCAAGAGGGGCCCTAGCAGAGAGAACTTCAAGGCAGTGCTCCTGAGAGAGGATCATAGCTGATGTGTGTGTGTGTGTGTGTGTGGCCGAGGGAGGAGCCCAGTGCAGCTGGAGCACAGTGAATGAGAGGATGGGGGTCAGGGAAGGGACTGACAGGCCACCAGAGACCAGCCCTACTAGGTCTTTTAAATCAACCGTGGCAAGGAGTCTGGATCCTTTCTGAGTGAGACAACAGCCATTGTAAGCTAGAGAGCACAGTGCAAATGTGATCTTTGGGATGTTTTAGAAGATTCTCTCCAGCGTCTGTCTGAGAATAAAGCTGTGTGTGAGGGGAGAAGGGGGCGTCAGGGGGAAACAGAAAACTAGTTCGAGGTCTACTGCAAGACCTCAGAGGAGAGGCAAAGGTGGATTGGAGCAAGTTGCAAGTATCTATTTGGCAAGTAGAGTCAACTGCAGCTCCTGATGGTCTGGGGACAGAGGGTACAAGAAAGTCTCTGGTCAAACTGAGTCAGTGGAAACCCCGTTTATTAGTACAGGGACACTGGGAAAAAGCAACTTGGGGCAGACATCAATACCTCTCTTTTGGGGAGGCTGACTGAGAGGTCTTGGAGTAACACACGTAGAAATGTCCGGAGGCAGAGGGACACTCAAATCCAGATCTCGGGCCGATGTTGGTGCTGGAGGGAAAATGTGTGGTCTTTGGAGATGAACCATGACTGAGGGTAAACTTCTCATGGTGGAGACTCGACGAGCATCACTGGAGCTGAGAGCAAGGAGGAGGCAGGTGCAGCAGCTCTCAGGAGAGCACCTGGGAATCTGCCAGGCCAGGTAAGACCTGATGACAAAGAGCTTCAGGCATTGGCTTTGGAGCTTGTGGCTCTTCTGTCTGTTTCTGGAGCCACTGAAGTTCCATAGCGGGAAAATCAAGAGCTGGAGACAGGCTGGGGTGGAAGGAAAGGGGGTGATCCTTACAATGGTTCAAAGTGGTGGTTACAGGGAAAAATAAATGGAATGTGTTTTAACCCCTTACATGGAAGGGTCTATCAGATTAGGCAACTACCTGGGAGTTAAGTGATTGGGGCCAGAAGAGCTTGGGAGGTGAAGACCATTGAGTAAGCATGGGCTGCATGAGGCTGAGAGTCATGCTATCAAAAAGGAAAGGATTAAAAAGGTGAGAGTCCTCAGAAAAAGCCCTCAGGAACCTAATCCTGTGTAGGCTCAGAAGAATTAGAAGTCAGGTCTAGGAGGAGCTGGACAGCTCCCAGACTAGAAACCCATGGGTTTCCAAGGGTTTCCAAGGGCTTCCAAGGGAGGGCTACATTTCCAGGAAGTGAGGTGTTGATACTGTTAGACATACAAAGCTTAAAAAAAGGTGAGAATTCATTCCTTCGTTTGACTAAATTTGTAAAGCAACAGCAAGGCATAGAGACTGGCTCTATGGGAAGTCCTGCCCTGAAGGGTCTTTGGGTTTTCCAGATAGGTGTATTTATTTTTCCCCTATATGTGATGATTAAAATTTTCAAATATATAAATTAGACAGAATTAAACTGTGAACACCCATGTGCTCACCATCTTAATTCTACACTTAAAATTTTGTTGTATTTGCTTTATCATCAATATATCTGTTTATCCCTCTATCTAAAATCCATCTTACCTTTTGTGCATTTCAAAGTAAGTTGCAGACATCGGTATACTTTCTCCTAAATATTTCAGCAAGATATCATTAACTAGAGTTAAATATTTATTTATGAATCATTTTAAGATGAAATTTACATAAAGTAAACTACAAAAATCCTCTGAATATTTATACCCATATTTCTTCAGAGAACTTTTTTTTTTCTTTTTTCTTGTTGTGGTAAGAACACTATCATGAGATCTGCTCTCTTAACAAGTTTTTAAGTGCATATAAATTATTAACCAAAGACAGTACAGTAGATCACTAGAACTTATTCACCTTACATAAGTGAAACTTTACACCTGTAGAACAGCAACTGGTATAAAGCCTTCCCCACCATCAACAACCCCCACCAGATGGTACATTGTTACAACTGATGAACGTACACTGATGACAAAGAGCTTTAGGCATTGGCTTTGGAGCTTGTGGCTCTTCTGTCTGTTTCTGGAGCCATGATATGTCATCATCATCCAGAATCCAGAGTTTAAATTAAGATTCACTCTTGGTGTTGTATGTCCTATGGGCTTGGACAAATGTTTAACAACATGTATCTATCATTAGAGTGCCATACACAATAGTTTCACTGCCCTAAAAGTCCTCTGTGTTCCTCCTATTAATCCCTCTCCCCACCCCAACCCCTGGCAACCACTGACCTTTTTACTATCTTTATAGTTTTGCCTTCTAGAATGTTATACAATTGGAATCATACAGCATGTAGCCTTTTCAGATGGACTTCTTTCACTTAATAATATGCATTTAAGCTTCCTTTTTGTCTTTTCATGGCTTGGTAGCTCATTTTTTTTTAATGCTAAATAGTACTCATAGTCTGGATGTACCAGAGTTTATCCATTCACCTGCTGAAGGACATCTTGGTTGCTTCCAGGTTTTGGCAATTATGAATAAAGCTGATATAAACATTCATGTGCAGGATTTCGTGTAGACATAAGTTTTCAAGTCCTTTGGGTAAATACCAAGGAGTGCAATTGCTGGATCGTCTGGTAAAAGTATATTTAGTTTTGTAAGAGACTGTCAAACTGTCTTCCAAAGTGGCTGTGCCATTTTGCATTACCTCCAGCAACGAATGAGAGTTCCTATTGTTCCACATCTTCACCAACATTCTGGATTTGGGCCATTCTAATAGGTATGTGGTGGTATCTCATTGTTGTTTTAATTTACCTTTCCCTGATGACATATGATGTGGAGAATCTTTTCACAGGCTTATTTGCCATCTATATATCTTCTTTTGTGAGATATCTGTCAAGGACTTTGGCCCATTAATTTAGTTTTTGAGTTTTAAGAATTCTTTGTATGTTTGCATAACAGTCTTTTATCAGCTGTGTATCTTCAAGTATACACAGATACTTCTTTGCAAGTACCTTCTTCCAGTCTGTGGTTTGTCCTCTCATTCTCTTGACATTTCCTTTTGCAGAAGTTTTGAATTTTAATGAAGTTCAGTTTATCAATTATTTCTATCATGGATTGTGCTTTGGTGTTGTAGCTAAAAAGTCATCATTATACCCAAGGTCATCTAGGTTTTCTTCTGTATTATCTTCCAGTTTTATTGTTTTACATTTTACTTTTAGATCTATGATCCATTTTGAGTTAATATTTTTGTGAAGGGTATAAAGCCTGTGTCTAGATTGTTATTTTGTTTGGTTTGTTTGTTTTACATTGGGACGTCCAGTTGTTACAGTACCATTGGTAAAAAGACTATCTTTGCTGCATTGTATTGTCTAAGCTCCTTTGTAAGGTCTGTAACTTAGCAGGACCATATGGGTCCTTCCTGGCGCAGACCACCCCCTCCATGTCCTCTGCCTGCTTCTTGTTTTTAGAAAAACCTTAGCCTCCTATGCCTCCCCTGATTTCCAAAGAATAAATTTAATCAGAGAAGTGAGAAAATGCAGAAACAAAATAAAACAGTCAAACAAGACAAAACAATAATACTTTAGCCATTAAACAAAGTCAAGGACCTTTATTTCCTCCTTAAGGGCTGAGCCGTGTCCTTTGAGCTATTTTGCAGATATTGAAACTCCCACCAAGCAGAAGAAGTTAACTGCATGCTGACCATAAGCATGTAGATCCCAGACCGATTGGAACCAGAAGGTTGATAATATTGACTCCTGATTTTCTCACCACAAACCAATCAGAAGAATGTCCATGAGCTGATCACACACACACACACAACCCTCTCCCTCACCCTGTCTTTAAAAACCTTTTCCTGAAAGCCATTGGGGAGTTCAGGTTTTTTGAGCATTAGCTGCCCACACTCTTTGTTTAGTGCCTGCAATACATGCTACACTTTCCTTCATCAAAACCCGGTGTCAGATTGGTTTTACTATGCGAGGGCGAATGGACCCATCAGTTTGGCAAAAGATCAGTTGATTATATTTGTATGGGACTTTTTCCTGGGCTGTCTATTCTGTTTCATTGAGCTATTTGTCCATTCTTTTGCCAGTATCACACTGTCTTGATAACTGAAGCTTTACAGTAAGTCTTGAAGTTGGGTAGTGTCAGTCCTTCAACTTCATTCTTCTCCTCTAATTTTGTGCTGATTTTAATTTACTCTAGTTTAGCCTTTTCTAGAACATGTAAATGGAATGCTGCAATATTTGCTCTTTTGTGTAACGTTTCTTTCATTGTTTTATTTAGCTTACTTTTTTTTTTTTTAATTGGCCTTCATCCATGTTGTAGCATGCATCAGAAATTCACTCTTTTTAAAGTTTTTGAGTAGTATCCCATTGTATGAATATAGTAAAGTCTGTCTAGCTCTTTTCCTGGTGAGGGACCCTGGGGCTATTTACAGTTTTCGACTATGATGAACAAACTACTATGAACATTCACACACCATCTTTTTGTGGCCATATGCTTATATATTTCATGTACATAACCCCAAGATTGGAATATTTGATGGTTTTTTAAGTTTTATGAGAAAATGCCAGACCATTTTCCTAAGCAGTTGTACCATTCCACACTCCCATCAACAATGTATTAGCGTTCTAGTTGCTCCCCATACTTACCAACACTTTGTGTTGTTAATCTTTTTAAATTTTTGCCACTCTGACAGGTGTGAGGTACTATCACATTGTGGTTTTAATTTGCATTGATAGCATATTGATTGATATTGACATGATGACCAATGATGTTGGGCACTTTTTTCCTGTTCCTATTGACCATTTATATACCTTCATTTGTGAAGTGTTTGTTCAAAGGCTTCTTTCTTTTTAATTAGGTTACTTTCTTTTTTTCTTTTTTACTTTTGAATTATAGGAGTTCTATAGTCTATAAAGCATTTTTCTATTTTATGACTTGCCCATTCATTTTATTAACTGAGTCTTTTTATAAGCAGGAATTTTAAATATTGATGAAATCTAACTTTTTTTCTCTTTTATGGTTATTGCTTTCGATGTCCTACCTAAGAAAATGTTGCTTTGCCCCCATTTCACAAAATATTCTCCTAAAATTTTTTCTTCTACAAGCTCCATAGTTTTAATTTTTATGTTTAAGTCTATTATCAAACTTAGATTAAAGTTTGTGTAAAGTATGAGGTAAGATCAAGATTCATATTTTACAGTATGGTTATCTGTTTCAGAGCCATTGGTCAAAAAGGATATTATTTCTCCAGTGCATTACCTTGGCACCACTGAGGAATATCAACTGACCATATACGTGTGGGTCTAGTCTAGACTTTGTGCTCTGTTCAATCAATCTAATGTCTATCCATATCCAACACCACACTAACTTGGAATCAGGTACGGTAAGTTCTCTAACTTTATTCTTTTTATCAAATTCCTTTAGGCTTCTCTAGGTCCTCTGGATCTTCATATAAACTTTAGATTCATCTCAAGAAATCTTACATTAATGCCTGCTGGTGTTTAGATCATGATTAAATTGAATCTATTGATTGATTTTGAGAGAATTAATATCTTAACGATATTAAGTCTTCTATCCCACAGACATCTCTATTTACTTAGATACTCTTCCATTACTTTTAGTAATGTTTTATAGTTTTCAGTATAAAACAGTATACTGTTCAGTATACTGCTCCTGCATATCTTTTATTAAATTTATCCGGTACTATTTTATCATTTCTGAAGCTCTTATGAATTGAATTGATTTTTTAAATTAAATTTTCAATTGTCCATTTCAAATTTATAAAAGTACAATTGATTTGTGAGGGTCTCCATAGCTTGTCTCCTGTGACATTGATATATTTAAATTATTGGTTATGGTAGTTGACTATAGATTTCTTATTATTTCCTATTAAAATAGTCATGTCACCTGTGAGCAGAGATAGTTCTTTCTTTCTAATGTTTTTTACCTTAGTTTTTCTTGACTCATTACAATAGCTAGAATACCTACTAATGTCGAATACAAATGATGAGAGTGAATAGCACTTTCTGTCCGCATTTTAAGAGGAAAGCAGTCAATAATACAGTATTTCGTGTGGAGTTAGCTGTAGTTTTTTTTTGTTTTTTTTGTTTTTGGTACAAGTCCCTTTTCAGATTGAGAAATCTTCAAATCCTCATTTGGTCAGTTTTAACATCAATTGGTATTGAATATTGTCAGATGTTTGTGTGAATTTATTTAAATTAACATTTGATTTTACCTTTGTGTTAATATGGTGAATCCTGTTAATTGATTTGTCAAATATCGAGTTCATATTATAACCTAACATAATGTATTATCTTTTTATATATTGCTCACTTTGATTTGAGAAAGTTTGTGGGCTTTTCCCCCCCTTTTCTCCTTTTTAAATAGATTTTTCATATCTTGATATCTCAGTTATGCTACCCTCATAAAACAAATTGGTATGTATTTCCTGCTTCTCTATTTTCTGAGAGAGTTATGGAGGATTGAAATAATTTTTAGCTTGAATCCTTGATGGAATTCACCATGTGTAATCATCTCAGCATGAAGCTTTACCTTTTAGAAGATTATTGAAAATGAAATCAATTTGTTTAATAGATACTGGGCTATTCGAGTTTTCTATTTCATCTTATGTGAGTTTTGATAAGTTGCATTTTTCAAGAAATATGTCTATTTCACCTAAGTTATTAGATTTATCAGCAAAAATTGTTTTTAGTATTTTATTGCCATTTCTGTAATGTCTGTAAGATTTGTAGTAATACACTCACCTCCAATCCTGATATTATTTTGTGTTATATCTCTTTTCTTTCACGATTAGCTAGCTTCAGATGTATTGTTTTCTTGATTTTTTAAAAATCTAAACATTCATTTTCATTAATTTTTCTGTATTTTGTTTTCTATTTTATTGATTTCTGCTCTTATATTTATTTCTGCTCTTATTTTTTTTTTCTTTTTATTATTCTTTTCCTAGCATTTATAGGTTGAATTGTAGACCACTGATTTTAGACTTTTGTTCCTCTCTAGCATAAATATTTAAAACTATATATTTCCTTGTATTACTGCTTTAACAGCATCCCACAAATTTTGTCACAGTGTATTTTTGTGATCACTCAGTTTCCTTCTGTGCATGGTGGGTAACCTGTTGAATCTGTGCTTGGTCCCCTTGAACTTAGCTGGCTGCTGGGGGCTGCCCTGCACATGCATAACTCACGAGTCATCTACAGATTTTGGCAGCATTTTTATGCAGAATATTTTGCTCCCTCTTTGTGGCTCTCTTCCTTCTAGGATCACCCCTTCCACCATCTTTCTAGCTTATGACATTGCCCAAAACTCTTCCTCTGGGTTTTGAAACCTGTTGCATTCTTAATTTAAAGTCAGTGAATTAATGAGAATTCTTTCAAGCACCATGACATTCCTGGTATTATTATTCCTCTCTCAACCCCACAGAAGCTACTCTCTGCTAGGATTTGAGGAATCTCACCCTGGGTGAATAAAGCCCAGCCATTAGCCAAACACCCTTGGGGAACCCCTTCTGTGCCTCCATTGCACCTCCTTGCTCTCCAAGGTCCTGCCTCACAGATTCCAACTGCTCCAGCAGCACCAAACTCCAATCTCTATGTCTTCATCCCAGCAAAACCACTGGACTCTGCCTTGTCCCCAGGAAGAGAGCTGGGGTGAATGTCAGATTCGCCTCATATGTTTTCTTCTCTCAGATATTTTGTTCCTTCATTATTTTCCAAATCCCGAAAAAATTTGCCTTATATATTTTGTTTGAGTTTGTAGATGTTGACAGCAGGAGAGAAAGTTCAATACTACTTGCTCTTGCCAGAAGCAGAAGAACATTCCTAAAGTGAGCACAGACAGACTCTTTCTGTCCATGGTCCAATATTGAGTCTAGTCCAGACAGGCACTTGGTCATGGACTTAAGACATGGTGTAATATTGTAGGTTGTATCGTGGGAATAAGTTCCACGGATTTCCCTTCCCCACTTTCCCTATGATATTATCTGCCATTTAGAGGGGGAGTCTCTCAGAACTTGACCTCCTGAACAAGAGATTCATCACCTTCTGTTTCCCATCTTCCTTTCCAGTCTTATTTCCATATCTCCCTTTGAGAAACAGATATCCAACTCACTTACTCACTGTCTCTGTCTTGTCTCCACATTTCTAATTGTAGGATGATACAACCATCCTTGATTACCCTCGACTGAAGCAATCATTCTCCACTCTGACCTCTTGTCATTACTGTCTGAACAATTCACTTGGCAATTAATCATGTCTTGCCTTTGGTTATCTCTTTTCTCATTATCTAGAACGGACATTTGACTCTCTTATTATATAATTGTTCACAGAAGTATCTTGCTTCCCCACTGCAATGTAAGCTTCTTGAGGCAGGGCCTATAACCCTATGGCCTATATCTCACCTAACATAGTGATGTTGCAGGTAAAGGAATATATCTGTGTATTGATCATGGTCACATGCTTGCTAATGAGAATGTTAGCTCAGTCTGGGACACAGGAAATTATACTTGCAGAAGAGCCAAATCGGATACTAATGCATTATTTTTTATCAGGCCTAGTGCACGTTTAGTCCCAAATTACTTGTCCTTTTGGATCAAGAAAGGAGGCTTATTTAATGCCCCTCCTCCTGAGCCTTATGTTCAGACAGAGGAACTCTTTTACTTTATGGACCCTTATTGAGGACATTAGAGAGTACCGCAAACCATCTGAGCTGTTTCCAGTTCCCTTCTCCACTTTTCTCCTTAAATGGTAGAGTTTGTGACTCACATAGAGCTCAAGGCAGGCAGTAAATGGCTGCTTCTCTGCCTTCTTCTTTCTATCAATATTTTAGGTACCCCAGTGATGGTACAGGTGCAAGAGGTGATGTGGGGAGGGGCAAGTGGGGAAAGGGAAGGAGCCTGTTATTTGAATCTGGTCTGGGGTAGAGATTTCAGAGGGCAGAGGGAGAGGTTAGATGTTAGTTAATGGAAAGTTTCAGCAGCTGATGAAAAAAGCCTCTGACTCAAATCATATTTATTTGTGTTTAGCCACTGATTCCGGTATGGCCATCTCAGGACTTTTAGTGATAAGTGTAAGTCCCGAAAATGTTCCCCAGATTCCTGATCAAAAAATACTTTCTTTAAAACTTTAAAGCCATTATGCAAATATAGGAGAGATTAACAGAATGTAGCAACTGACCTAAAGTGGTTGTGTCTGTCCCATTCCCTCCAGCTCTGAAACACATGACCTGAGCTACACGTGTATCAGTCCTTGCGGTGAGAGGGAAGATGGGTTTCCTCACATCCTAACAGGTATTTGGGTTTCCTGCAGCATTTTTACAACCAGTCTTTCTCTCTCTCCCTCTCTCTCTCTCTCCCTGTCTTCCCACATCCCTTCGTTCTCATTCTTTCTCAGCTGAGACTGCTGGAAGCTGAAAGCCAACATATGGGGATTAGATCATGTGCCCATGTGTCCCAGCTCACAAGAAGTCTGGTAGAGGTCAGTGCCAGGGTTAGGTCAGCTCTTGACAAGGTCAGGGCTCTGGGCCAGTGGTCTCTGTTAACGTTTGGACTTTGTCTTATGGTTTCAAGATGGCAGCCCAGTTCCAAGCATTGCAACCTCATGCAACTGTGTTCATCATGGAGAAAGGGGTAGAAAGAAAAAGAACAAATAAACTTTTCCCCTTATTTCTCTCCCCTTTATTGGGAAGGAGACCTTTCCAAGTAACCCTAAGTAGACCTTCCCTTAAATCACTGGACACAGTGGGCAAAGAAGATCTAGAGTCCCAGGATAGGCTTAGAGCAAGCATGATGCATTCTTAGGCTTGGGGAGAGGACCTACCTCTCATGAGGACATAAATATCTGTACCCTGAGCTGAATACATTTGGAGTTACAATAGAAAAAATAGATGGAGAATGACTGTTAGGGAAGAAGCTAATGCTTTGTATCTCTTTCCCCTCCTACCCCAAGGAAGGCAGAGAATCAGGCTCAACACAGTTGACAACTCTACTTGGTTCAAAATGGACTCCTGATAGCAGGTTGTTGTGTAGAAGAGAACATGCAGTGTGGAATGAGAAGGCTTGGGTTCAAATCCTGGCTTTGCTACCAGGCAGTTGTAAGATCTTGAGCTGGTTAATTAACCCACCCCAACCTCAGTTTCCTAATATGTAGTAGAGATGATGACATTGGCGAGGATGCAGACGAGCATGGCTACCTCTTGTTAAGGGCCTGTGTGTGTGTGTCAGGCACTGAGAGAGGCAGAATTCTAAAATGCCCCCCAAAATTCTCACGGCCTGTGGGAATCACAAACTGTATAATATCTTCCTCTGGTGTGTGGGCAGGATGTCACTTCTAGGTGATCTTATATTGCAAAGGAGAAAGGATTCAATTAAGGCCCCTGATCAGTTGACTTTACATTAATCAAAAGGGAGATTATTCTGCATGGGCCTGACCCAATCAGGTGAACCCTTTAAAATAGGACCTTAGGCCTTCCTTGAAGTCAGAAGCTCCAAAAAAACCAGACTCATTCTTTTGCTGGCTTTGGAGAAACAAGCTGTCATGAGCCTCCAAGAAATGCATTCTGCCAACCACCTGAGGGAGCTTGGAAGTTGGTCCTTCCTTGGTCGAGCCTCCAGATGAGAGCACAGCCCATCAACACCTTGATTTCAACCTCACAAAACCCTGCATAGAGAACCCCACCACACTGTGCCAAACTTCAGAACTACAGAAACCATGAGATAATAAAAGAGTATTGTTTTAAGCCCCCAAGTTTGTGGCGATTTTTTACACAACTGTAGAAAGTAACACAGGTGGTACGCTAGACCTTTTATAGATCTTATCCATCTGATGTTCACCACATCTCGATATAGTTGGGTTTATCATCTCTTGGACCTGTTGAGGCACAAATTACAAGCATGTGATGCCAATTGTGTAATAAGCAGATATCCAGGCACCTGTCTGTCTCTTTTTCTCTTGTTACACACCTTCAGGTATATCTCTGCTTCCTGGGTCCTTTAAATTAGAGAAGGCAGTTGGAGGAAAGAAGGTGGAATTTCAGACTGCACTGGCAAGCAGCCTGGCTGGTTACAGATATGCTGGCCTTACCCTTTATGTTACAAACTCCTTCAGGACTAATGCTGCAAACTCACCCTGGCACCCAGTAGATGTTCAGTCTTCATGGATTGAATTGCATTCAGGGAAGTGAACTGAGAAAGCTGGTTGAAATAAAGCTTTTAAATAGAAGTCTCCCCTTAGCTCATGTTATGCTGAGTTCCAACTGCAGCATGTAATTGGGTTTCGATGGTGCCCTACTCAGCATGAGTGTTTAGATTTGTTGTTCCCTGTCTGGGACAGTAAGGACAGAATTTTCCTGTGCACTGAGATTCTTACTGACCTAAGCAGTGTTGAATCTCATCTCACGCCCCTGCAGTTCAGGGTCACTGGGATTATTAGCACATAAATGAGGAGAGGCTTGTGGTTGGCAAGTTCTGGAGTGCTGGATCCTTTCCCCTTGTTTTGCATTTTCACAGTCGGGGGCGTTTGGAGTGGACTCAGGGGCACAAGTGACTGGCTCTGACATTTTGTAATCAAAGAGCATTTCACCCAACCACCTTATCATGGAAGACTTGATAGTATCTGATTTGGAAGTGAATAAATAACAAAGCTCTTTTTGAGGGAGAAACAAACAAAATTAAGACAAGCTGGGGAGGCTGGAGCTAGAGGAGCTGCCCCCGTGGAGCTCAGGAAATTAACCCAGCATGGAGGTGATGTCTTCCCAAGTGGTGTATGCACAGAACTCAGAGCCATGTGGCCCAGAGGAAGTGTGTCCCTTGCTGACTTTGAAATAGAGAACTCACTCTCTTTCTTCAGATATCTGCTTGCACTGTAAACCATGACCTCTTCTTCTCTGTGGTCCAAACTGGCAGATGTAAAGGGGATTCATCAGATCAGTTCATTTCATTGTCCTAACATCTCAGTGAATCTAGTGAACTGCTCTCAGCTAAATAGGTGGGGCTAGTGCTTTTGCAGAGACCTCATCTCTGGTGCTGTCCATCCTGTAAGTATCCAGGGCAGCTCTGGCCCTCCTCTGAGATATGTTTTCAAATCCCCCCATCAATATCCTTTCTGGTATGACATACTTGCTTTGGTGTCACCTTTGTTAATGAAGATCACCCTCCATCAATCAGCATCCTTTCTCCCTGATGTGAACTGGAACAGAAATTATGTTGAGTTTTGTGCAGAATTTTCCCCATTTATTATTATTTTTAGTTAAGACTCCTTTTTTGTAAGAATTTTTTTGTAATTCTATAATGTTTTACATTTAAAAATATTTAATATGAACTTGCTAGAGGTATTCTTGCTTGAGAACCATGTTGTTATTTATGATATTTCTGGAAACAAGAGGGTGGCATCAGATTGAGTTGGAAGTTAAGGAAGCAAATGGCATTTGAAGGTGATGGGTTTGGTTCCCAACCAAAGGTTCCTTGTAAGTGTTGGCCTGCAGCAGCAGAAACGCAGAAATATTCTCAGTTTCCATACAACCAGCCTATTAACATGCCAGTGGTCTCCAAGAGCCAGGCATTGCAATTCCAGGAGAAAATAATGCTGAAATCAGTGGATAAGAAATAAGAGCTCTTTTGAGAATTTACCAGAGCTTTGGACTGTGCACCTAGGAAGAATATCTATCTCCTGTGCCTGTGCTTGGGGAGTTCAGAACCTTCCTGCTGAGTGAAGGTGGAGAGATGCTCTCTCCAGGTGCATCAATATCTCAGCTATAAGTCCAGTCCACTGGGCTCCCACATGGAGGAGTGTGGGCTCTGGTTTGGCTGCAATGGGATCTCTCTGCATAGAGAAGGCAGCAGCTGGTCCATCAGGGGCTCCCCTGCTCTGCCATGGGCCATGGGGTAAAGATGATGATAGACGCTATATCAAGTAACACGAAAGGAAGCAGCGCTTCTCATAGCGGGTAAGAAACTCTGTGGAGCTTTTCACTGGAAAGCCTGCAAGGTTGACTAGCTCTTTAAAAAACATAGGCAGAAGCACAGAAAATAATGGCTTAAGTAAGATTTTAAGGGGACATGGTATGTTGAGTGGGTGAGGTTTTTTCCAAAGCTTTGAGGTCTCCTGTTGCCCCCATAAGCTCAGAAACATACCCTGGCTTGGAACATGGGTCTAACTTGGAATCATCTTTCCTGTATTGATTCACACATTTTCCATGTTTTGAAGTTGCTCTGTTCTTTTCATAAGGATATCTTACAGACATTATGGTCCTAGGACTCTGGATTTATGTAGCCTCAGCCCTCCCCCAAACCCACTTCATCCCATAAGTATTCATCAACTGCCTACTCTTTGCACCCCAGTGTATGGCAAGTGAGCAGGGATGGGGGAACAGGCAACAGATGTGTGATGGAGGTAGGGCAGGTTGAGACACCCAAATACAATGAGTGTAAGAACCAGCCCCTATGGGGGGCAGTGGTGGTGCAAACTCTCATGAGGGAGATGAGACAAAGTCACATGAGTGAATCCGAGGCATTAGCACCGACCCGCTGATGCCATGGTTGATTCCAAATGCATCGCTCTGTCAGGTGCATGGAGTTAAAGGCGGTGAAGCTATGACAGGAGCTGGCGCTGCAGGCTGGGGGTGCTCAGGACCAGATTTATGGGTAAGATGAGGCTTCAGGTCTTGAACAAAGGGTGGAATTCGGGAGTGGGGGAGAACACACCAGCAGGGGAATGATGTGTGTAAAGGTATGGAGTGAACCAGCCTTGAAATCAGGGTGAAATGACCCAAGATCAGCATCCCCGATATTACCCTCTGTGATGTTGGTGTGTCATCTCATTCCTGTGGGGCATTTGATCCAGGCTTAAAGTCCCTGGACACAGGAAAGCCTCTCCCAAACCTGCTACTTGTCTGAACAAGGGCGTTACTAGGAGATTAGAAGCATCCTGGACCCCTACTTTCTGCATCACCCAGGCTTCCTTCCCTCTGGGTTTGGCCAGTGGTTTAAGGAGGAGGTCAAAGGTGAGAGACCAGGTATGCTTCCCACCTCTCACCCCCTGCTTCAGCATCACAGCAGTTCTGGAAATGGCTGTGACTTCCTCCAGCTGACTTTTTCCCTGAGTTCCTCCTCTCATGGGGCTCTGATGACACAAGGCTGTGGTTGGTAAAGCTTTCCACTCTTGCTAGTCCCTGTTGGTTCCTTTGCCTTAATCTGTCCCTGCTTTTTGTTTCCTCCCAGGACCTGACTGATACACTTTCCTTTACCACCTACTTGAACACCTGTATCAGACAAGTAATTTTCAGTGAAGATGACAGAAACCAATTTCAAAATGTCTTAACAAATAAAGGGAATTTATGGCTTCATGAAGTTAAAGAGCTCAGGGCATCTATCTAGCTTCAGGCACAGCTGGATCCAGGTGCCCTGTCTTTCTTGGCTCTTCTTTTTACCACACTAGCATCTTCCTTAGCCAAGCTCTTCTCTTGTGATGGAAAGATGGGAACCAATGGTTTCTGGCTGATGGCTCCAGCAGCTGAGCAACAACAATGCAAAAATGTCTGTTCTTTCCCATGGTGTTCCAGCAGATTTTTGATACTCACTCTGATTGGGGAGGCTTGTGTCATATGTCTACTCCTCGAGTGGAGGTGGGGGTAGTGGAGGTGGGAGAAAGTTGCGCAGTAGATATCCCCTTCCCCACCATATAGACTGAGAATGGGGGAAGACTATTTCCCCACTGGAAAACAGGGGGAAGAGAATGCCAGGTACACAAAGACAAAAGGTGTTTGCCATGAACCTGAGCCTGGTGTACTGAGCTGTCTCAACTCCATGGGAATTTTTTTTTTCTGATCTCCTTCATTAACTGTGCTCTGTCAAACCCTCTTTTCCTTTACTTAATGATGCCTCGGTAGATTTAATTGACAGATCTAATTTCTAGTCACTATCATTTATTAAAATTAATCCAGTCCTATTTAAAACTCTCTTTTTTGTAAATGTTTCAAAACACTTCCTGATCCCATATGGGCCAGACCCTCACCTGAGGAGCTCAGAGAATGGGTATGCATGTTGGGGGTGGTGGTGCGGAGGTGTGGAGCTCACTCCTGCTGCTTTGTGCTTTTCTAGGCTCTAACACATCTGGAACGGAAGTTAAGGGAAAAGAGATGGGGAAACAGTGGTCATTTATTGCAGGGAGAAGGTGTTGGTAGTGAGTGAGCTGTCCCTGGTCCTGAAACGTTTCCATTGATTTTTGTCAGCTGCTGATGGCCTATATATAGAGGCTGAGTGTGGTTTTCTCGGGGTGTAGTGTTCACTTTTATGGAAGAGCCTCCATCACTGAGGATGGCTCAGAAGGGGGTCCAGGTATCCATGTCCCTCCCTTCCCCAGCTGCAGCACCCCTACAACTTCTGCACCCTCCTCAAATCTTCTAATCCTTCACATAAAACTACCAGAAGCCCAGAAGGTTTCTCTGTGCACTCTGAGGGCTGTGTAGGGTCAGGATAAGGAGGGAGTTGCTTCTGCTACCTTCACAGACTTGTTACACATCATTTTCATCTTGCCCTGCTGGAGCTGGTATCTCATCAGGATTTCTCCTTTCAAAAACAAAAAAAACCAAAGGCATGAATCTATGTCCACATGTGCTCACCTCCAAAATTCAGGGGACTCAGGCCATGTTCTCACAAGAACCCTCTTACAATGCCCCCAGGACCAGAGTAGGACTGCAGGTCTTGCAGTTCAGCAAGACCCAACCAGGGAATAAGCAAGTGTTTAGTAATAGATGACCACAGAACCAATTGTCCAAACCTAGATACTTATGAGAGGGAGAGCAATGTTATTAGTAAGGACTCCAGGAAAATAGGTGAACCTGTCCCAAGCAAACCAGGAGGTACTATCATCCTATTATCTATAAGTGATTCTTTTAAAGCCCCCGCACTCTCTATTTGGTTTTAGGGAGAGAAGGGTGAAGCTCTCGTCCCCCATTGGAAGGGGAGGAAGGGACCTCTTCCCACAGCCCCATGTTCCTGCTCCATGATTCCAGCCTGGAAATCCTGACAACCCTCATTCTCTTTCCTTTTTACAAGCTTGGGTTGAGGGGTTGGTGTGGCTGCTGATGGGGAGGGCTGTGTTGCCTGAGTGAGCTCAGGTGACATGCCGTTGTGGCTTCCCAGCTCTCTTTATCGGTGTGGAGTCTCCTTTATTCAGCTTGGAGGCCTTGGCAGCAGTTCTGAGACAACAGGAGCAGTCCCGCTCGACATGTACTGACCATGTCTCTCGATTGCAAGCAGCAGGAGAAAGCCTTTGCCCAAATTAAGTAGAAAATGAATCTATCCAAGGACATCACCTACTGAGGCCTCTGGGAGAGCCAGAGAACCAGGCTAGGAGCTCCATGGTGGAATTACACCTCAGACCTGGTCCTGCATCACTGACATATCAACCCTGCTCCATGGTTATGTTGTTAAAACCCCTGCCACTGAGGCTGCTCAAAACACAATATAGATGCTGTGCCCACCCCCCACCTTGCTGGAATCAATCCCCACATCCCTGCATGTTTGCACCATCAACTGCTGAATCAAACCTGTGGGTAGTATCTGGCTGTTCGATCTTGAGTCTTGTGCTGAAGTCCTGGCACCAGAGGAGGAGGGAAAGCAAAGATAGTGAACTTGAATATTCTGTTCTAGGGTGGGAAGCTGGCTCTGCATCCCAGGTGGTGTTTACACAAGCACAGAGAGACGGTTCAGATGACATGTGATCAAAAGGTGTGAACGTCCACTCACCCAGGGTGGTCGGCTGAAAGATGGCCCCCGAGGGTATCAGGTCCTAGTCCGTGGAATCTGTGACTATGTTACAGGATATGTCAAAAGGACTTTTCAGATGGAATTAGATCATGATGGGGACATTGCACTCCCCATTATCTGGGGTGGACCCTAATGTAATCACAAGGGTCCCTGTAAGAGGGAGGCAGAGGGGGATGCAACAACCAAACACCGAACCCAGAATTGGGCAGAATCAAGCGTCCATATCACGTATGGATGGAATGCAAGCACCCCAGCCCCCTGCAAGGCAGAGACCTTGCAGCTGAGCCTGTCTAGGCAGCCAGACCCCAAAGGGGGAGATTTGCAGGGCCAGTTCTCTCTCCAAACTCACCAGCTACAGAAGTCACCCAATAAGTAAGTGAGGAAGAGAGGCCCGTGTGTCATCCCATTGGATTTCCCATTACATGTGGATTATCTGGGTGGACCCTAATGTAATCGCAAGGGTCTTTGTAAGGGGGAGGCAGAGGGGGATGAAACAACTAAAGCAAGAGGTTGGAGGAATATGAGGAAGGGGCTGTGAGCCAAGGAATGCAGGCAACCTCCAGGAGCTAGAAAGGGCATGGGAGAGGATTCTCCCCTAGAGCCTCCAGAAAGAACTTTGACTTTAGCCCCAGAAGACATTTTGAGCTTCTGGCCTCCAGAATTATAAGAGAATAAACGTGTGTAAATAAAGAGAATAAATAACAGCCACCCATTTTGTGATCATTTGTTACAACAGCACACACTCACACCCAGTAAACATTTGTGGATTGAACAAAAAGCAAGGGAGTATTTTCCACCCATCTGCAGGTACACGGCAGTTGAGAACAACGGTGTCTGGGGCTTTCAGCTGCTCCTGCTGGAGAGAGAATTGTCTGAAAAGCACCCTCTGCTGTGCTCTGTGGCCTTGGAGTTTCAATAGTAAAAGAGAAAGATCTTTCCAAACTTCTCATGGAGAAGCCAAAAAAAGGAGAATTGTTTGGGGGCAAGAAGCCACTTGCAAGCCCATGATTGAAAAACAACTCATGTTCAGGGGCTTAAGGTATCTGGAGGAAACAGCAGTGTTTAGAGAGGAATTGTTGAGGAAATAACTCTTACATCAGCTGGAAAATTCATCACGCGCTGCTCCCATTCTCTTGGCAGTGACTGGACCTCTCTGTGAGCCTCCTTTGGGGAGGAAAGTTCCTCTCACTGGGAACTCCACTGCTGCAACCTCTGCGCTCTGCCACATGGCTCCTTCCCCCCTCCATCCCATAATGTTCTCACTGCTCCAGGTGGTGTGGGAAGAATAGTGGGATTAATGGTTTGTTTTAAATTGTAGGGTGTGTGAGTGGGGCGGGGGCCAGATGGGGGCAGCAGAAACAGCTCCATTTTCAGCTTCACTTGGATTGGTTTCAAAAATCAAGAGTATTAAATTAATATCTTTCTCCCACTGTTTATAGAGTGTGAGCTCTTTAAAAAGCATCTTATAAGATGGTGTTTCATTTTGGTGACTGGTGTGTTTGAAGGAAATGATCAAGTCCAATGTCTAGAGGAAAGGGGCCCTGGAACTCCTGGTTCCCTAGACTGTGTCTGACTTCAGGGCTGTCCTCATCCTGTTAGAGGCTCGGCTAGCACCATGCATTTTTGCATTATACCACTTATCTCAGCTATGATGAAGCAGTTAGCTATACTATCACTGGCTTAATGTCTGTCTGCCCTATTGGAATGTGGGCTCCATAGGCAGACCCATAGCTGCTGCATCCATATCTGTACCTCCACCCAACTCCTACGTACATCACATTGCCCTGTTCTACATTCTTACTGCAATTATCCCTTTTTGAAATATCCAAGTTTATTTATTTGTTTGCTTGTTCGTTGTTTGTACCACTTGGCTATTAGAGTCTGAAACCCCTGCAAACTCAGTCAATGCTAGTGGGTTGTTTTGTTCATGGTAGAGACAGAGGGTAAGGAAATCTCCTTTCTCTGTCTTTAAATTTATATGTGATGGGAAATCCAGTGGGATGACATACTGGCCTCTCTTCCTCACTTGCTTATTGGGTGACTTCTGTGGCTGGTGAGTTTGGAGAGAGAACTGGCCCTGCAAATCTCCCCCTTTGGGGTCTGGCTGCCTAGACAGACTCAGCTGCAAGGTCTCTGCCTTGCAGGGGGCTGGGGTGCTTGCATTTCATCCATACCTGAAATGGATGCTTGATTCTGCCCAATTCTGGGTTCTGTGTTAAAAGCCCGTTATTGCTGCACTCCTCCAAGCTAACATCCCTCAGCAATGATTCTGACATTCTGATCTTCATCTGCCTAATCCTGTTTCCATATCTTTGTAGTTCCAAATTTGGTCAGAGGACAAAGAGGTCCTTTGTTGGACTCCTTGAATCCCCTATACACAGCTCCAGCCCCAGGACCTAGAGCAGTACCTGACACAGTGTGGGTACTCAATTTATTTTTACTTTTTAAATAAATGGATGCATAGATGGATGAATCCAAAGCTTATTATAGTAATTTGCAAATAGCAGGCCTCATAATTATTTGTTGAAATAGTCCATTAAGTTAAATAGATATCTACAGAATCCCTACTAAGTGTAGAGCTTTTTTTCCAGGTCCTGCTTGGGTTTTCTGGATTAGCCTAGGCAGTTAACGCAAATCTCAGGATGAATTGCCAAGTCTGAAAGGACTGAATTAGGTGTGGAGTTATTAGTGTTTATTATTTCAGCAAATGTCATTACCAACTGAAATTTCAATTCTCCAAGCAAACAAGCCCGTGAGATCCTTAAATCTGCCCAGCACTCATGTTAATCAGAATCCTTAGCTGAAGTTACCTTATGAAAGAAAATGAATTTCAGTTTTCTCTCATTTTTTTTCTTCCTCCATCTGGGTTTGTGCCAAAAACAAAGGTTTTACTCTTAAAAATAAGAGTTTTCTTTACTGATTTTTAATATCACCATGCTTGACTTCAATTGTCTTAATGACCTAAGTTTGACAGGGATTTTGGAATTGATTATGTTGGTGGATAAATCAAACTGAATTAGAACAACAGCATAGTGTGTGTGCATTTGTTTGTGTGTGTCCAAAGTTTCCTGGTTTAAGGGTTTGGATTTCTGAATAAGCCCATGACAGAAAACCACAGAGGATGCCTCCTTCTCCAAGACGCTTGTTTCAGTACGTGCATTTCCCAGTTGATGGATGCGTCTTGGTGGTGCTATTTGCTAGGACAGGTTCTTTTATTGGAAAGGATACAGATGTGCACTAATAGGACGTTATGGATCATTTCCTTGAAGAACTCCCTTTAGAATTTCAGAAAATGGGCATTTAGGGAAATGGAATTTAAGATGTTAAAAAAGGTGTTCTATGTAACTGGAGACTTCCCAAACCAGATATGAAGCCTATCAAACATGTCTGAGAATTTTGGATGAGACATACGTGCAGTTTCTGTTTTCATCAAGAAAATGTAAACAAGAAAAAAATGACTTATCTGTTTGCTTTTTAGAGTGTGTTATGGACTGAATATTTGTGTCACACCCCGCCCCCCACCCCAGCCAAATCTGTATGTTGAGATCCTAACCCCCAATGTGATGATGTTAGGAGGTGTCGCCTTTGGGAGGTGATAAGATCATGAGGGTGGAGCCCTTGTGGATGGGATTAGTGTCCACATAAAAGAGACCCCAGTGAGCTCCTTCACCCCTTCCCCCACATGAGGACATAGGAGAAGACAGCCATCTATAAAGCAGGAAACCAGGCCTCATCATGTGTCTTGATCTTGGACTCCCAGCCTCCAGAACTGTAAGCAACAAATGTTTGTTGTTTAAGCCACTTAGGTTATAGCATTTTTGTTACAGCAAGCTGAACTGATTAAGACAGTATGTGTATGTGCCAAGAAGTACATCCACTAAGCCCTCTAATTCCCTGATATTTGGATGATATAAAACCCAAAACTCTGATGCACGTCTAAAGCATTATGTTAAATCTGTCAATATTTCAGTTAATAAAGATCATTCAGGAAACAGCCTTCCTAGATTGACCAGAACTGGAGAGACCATCAGCCATAGACAGGCTGGGGACTCCTATCCAGAGCTGGGTCCTGACAGTGTGCATTTGGTTTCTCTTCTTTGCCCGACTGGTCCGTATTTGGAGGACATTTCAATTGCTGTGCTTAGATTTAGGCCTTGCTCGATGAAGGAAGTATAGAGAAGGCGGGCATGAGGAGGTGGTGCTTTGAGGGAACTGATTCTATCTGGTGAGTGGTGTATATCTGGAGGAAGGATTTCTGGAAATCCCCTCAGAGAAGACTTAGGAATCTAATTGACTTAATTACAGGATGGAAGGAAGGGAATTACCATGCACATGCCAAGAGGGACCCAGATGTCACTTTGAATCATTTTGCCTCCTGGTAACTGTTTTCAAACAGGAGAAAGGAAAGGCTTGAAGCTTAAACAAAAGCAGCTCAGCTGGAAACAGATGTGCTCACTGACACTATGGCAACGTGACCACTCCAGCCGCAAATGGCCGCAGCCCGCCCTCCGCATCCCTGGTGAGCTTGCATTCAAGGTCAAGTTAACGATGCACAACATCTTCCATCCTGTGCATTGACAATGAATGAGAGCAAGCCGTGGGCTAGCGGGTCAGTCGCAGATGTGGATCCTATGAGCAATCAAAGGGGATTAATGGATTTCTGCAGTTTTGGATTTCACTTACGTTGAAAATAAATATTTGTACGTGCCTGGGAGTATATTGCAGAATAAAATATATAGATATATAGATACATATGCATACATACATATATGCATACATACGTATTTTTTTCCAAATTAGATTTAACCTCGTTTTTCCCCAAGCCTCCGACTATAGCTTTGCACAGTGTTGAAAAGAATAAGAAATGAGTTGACACACTATTTGAATAAATACAAACATAAATTTTTATTCATTCTGGTGATATAAAGGCTCAAACCCTGTCACCTTGACCTGTAATGATAGGACAGGTCATTCCCTTATTTTGCTTTGGGTGTCAAAATTGGGTCACCACAGTGATAAAATGTTTCTCCCAAGGCTACCCTAGGAGTGATGAGATTTGAACCCAGAATACCTGAGTGGTTAGTCTTTAACTCTGTCTCCGTGGCCTCATTGTTCCCTAAAGATTGCCATTTGAAGAGGAATAGCCTGATTGGTCAATTTAAAAATACACGTTCCTAACATTTAATCTAACACAGAGAATAGAGGGTGGAAGATGAAATATTTCTGGTATTACCATCACACTGTCTGCTCACAGCACTCCTGAAGGCACAGGCATTGATGCACCTGGGCATAGGTGGGTCTTTTCCAAATGGAAGAGCACCTGACTGTAAGCTCTGGCATCTTACTTAGGTGCTCTGCTAGATTAAGCCCTTCAGGATTTAATTTAAGCATAGCAAGATGTCTTGCTCATCTTTGTTCAGCTCAGTGCCTGGCTTATTGATGGAATAAATAAGCCAGGGAAGATGCTAGTCTAACATTCAATAAGGGACTCCCAAGGTTGCAACTCCTGTGCCCCATCTGTCTGCCCTTGGGACCTTTGTAAATGTGGAATAACATGTACGATGCAAGGTAAGATACAGACCATTTTCTGACCCAATATTAATTTAGTTGAAGTAGATAAGATGAAGTGTTTGTCTGGGAGACCACAGAGGTTATCTCATTTGAAATATTCTCTGTTCTGTCATGTTCTACTAACAGGAAAGAGAGACAGGGAATAAGAGTTTCTCTCAACAGACCTTTGAGTCATTAATAGACCCAAGGATCTCAGGGTACAGAAGAAAGCAGGACCTGGTCCCTGTCTGCAGGAGCATTGGTCCCTTAGGGGAGATGGTCCCCCACTTACCTCAGCTCACAATGTGCTGTAGGTGACCCCAACACAAGGGATGTTCAATTAGAGAGCTTAGCTAGGAGAACACAGAAAAACTGATTAATGTGACTGTGAGAATATAAGAACATCTCTTGGAGGAGATGGCTTTCCGACTGCGCCTCAAATAGAATGTCATTTGAGCATTTGGGGGAGTTCAAGAGGGTGTTCTGGACAGAAGAAGCCGTGGATCCAAGGCATGGAGTCAGGGAGTCATCAAATAAAGCACAGGGGCAGTTAGAGTAGAGCACAGCTTGGATGGATGGAAGAAACAGAGAGTCAGACTCCTTCACCCAACATCCCCGGACCACACACTTGGTGCCGACCCTTAACCAAGGGCTGGAGATACAAAGGCCAATGAGCAGATGTTGTCTTTCCCCTTATGATGCTTTCTGTTGAGCTGGAGGGTCAGACAATAAACAAAAAGCACATAATTAAATGTAGAGTTACAAATTGTGTAGGACTCTAAAGGAAAATGAAAACAGGGTGCAGTGATTAAAAACATACAAGAAGGGGACCACTTAGATAGGGCAACCCTGAGGAAATGGCTGAAAGCAGAGAGGCAGTGTAAGAGGCCACCCATGGGAAAGTAAGGAGAAAGGACCCCAGGCAGAAGGGCTCCCGTGAGGTGAGAAAGAAGTGTGTGCATCCCTGGAATTGGTGAGTCCAGTGTCACAGGATCACAGTGGGCAAGAGGAAGTGTGACCGAGGATGGAGCTGGACAGGAGACCTGAGCCAACCATGACCCTGTAGGTCATGGGAGAAGTTTTCATTTTGTTTGAAGTGCAGTGGGGTGTCACTGCAGGATTTCAGCAGAGGAATAAAGATTCACTTTTGTGTTAAAGTGTTTACTGGGGCTTTTAGGTGGGACCTAAGTTTGAAGGGCAAATGTGGAAGCAGAGAGAACTCTGAGAAAGCTTTTTCAGGGGTCTGGGTGAGTGATGGAGGTGGCTTGGACTAAGGTGATGGTCGTGGGGAAGGTGATGTGGATTAGAGCATTATTGGGAGGTAGAATTGATGAAATTTGCTGGAGGGTTGGGTTGGGGTTCATTGGGAGGAAGAGGGTAAAGTTTAGGATGACTCTGAGCTTCTGGCTTGAGAATTTGGCACATGGTTTTGTTGCTTATTAAAGTGGAAAAGATGGGGTGTGGGAGGTGCAGTGAGAGGGTGAGTGAGGATCGAGATCTCAGCCTTGAATGTGAAATTCCCAAGAGACAGCAAGGTTGAGATATGCATCTGGAGCAACCCAGGGGAGAGGGCTCTTTGGTGGGGATAAAAATAGGGGGTTATTGTAGGGATGCTATTTAAGGCCACAAGATGAGATCATTGGGAGCATGCAAAGATAAAGAAGAAAAGAACAGACCTCGGAAGGGGCCACCACTTAGAAATCAGAGTAGGAGGAGCCCATGACAATGACAGTGAAAGGGAAACCAGAATAGTTAGAGGAAAACCAAGACAGCAGTGTTTGCAGGCTGAGAGGCAGTACATAGAGAAAGAAGGAAGGGGCACTTGGGTTGTACTCCACTGAGAGGACATGGCAGGGGAAAGAGAAATTTTCCCTTTGCGTTTTGTAACTTTAATAGGAGTCTTATGGGAGAGATCCTGGGATAGAAACCAGATGAGAGGGTCTGGGGGAGAGACTGCATGGTGAGAGGTAGGAGAGAGAACATATAGACACCACTCCATACAGATGTCTGAGAGGGCTATGGAACAAACATTCTTTATTTTTTAAGAAGCTTACTAGAGCTTGTTCTATGCTAATGGATAAATGATCAAATAGAGAGAGATTACTGATGTAGCACAGAGGGAATGCCCTAAGGAGTGAAGTCCTTAAAAAGTGGAGGATAAAGAAGATGTGCTGTATATATACAGAGGAATATTACTCAGCCATAAAAAAGAATGAAATCATGTCATTTGCAGCAACATGAATGGACCCAGAGATGATCCTACTAAGTGAAGTAAGTCAAAGACACATATCATATGATATCACTTATATGTGAAATCTAAAAAAGTGATACAAATGAACTTATTTACAAAACAGAAATAGACTCACAGACATAGAAAACAAATTTTTGGTTACCAAAGGGAAAAGGGGGGCAGGGATAAATTAGGAGTTTGGGATTAAAATATACACACTACTGTATATGAATTAGATAAACAACAACATCCTACTGTATAGCACAGGGAACTATATTCAATATCTTGTAATAACCTATAATGGAAAAGAATCTGAAAAATAATATATATATATATAACTGAATCTATCTATCTATCTATCTATCTATCTATCTATCTATCTATCATCTATCTCTGAATCACTTTGCTGTACACCTGAAACTAACACAAAATTGTAAATCAACTACATTTCAATTTAAAAAAAAGTGGAGGGGTACGTCTTACTTTGTAAGAAGAGGGAAAAAGGAGGTGTGTGTGGTGGGGTTTAAATTTGACTGAGAAATATGCAGGAGTTGCTGTCTGGAGGCTTCTGCGAGGGGAGGTCATCAGAGCAGTGAGGATGTGGCTGAAGAAGAGAAGCAAGGGGAGGAGATGGTCGTGTCAGAAGCTAGATGAGCATTTAGACTCGCCTGAGACCCAACCCAAGACTCCAGCTGAGGTTTCCTATCACGGGTTTAAAGTGAGCCAGTCAGCTGCTCTTTTTTCTTTTTTTTGAACCTCCAGCGTATTTTTCCGTCTTGGGTACAAAGTAGGAGTTTATTCCAAGAATCAAGGGAGGAAGGCTAAGGAAGTTGAAGTTATTTGCAAGGGAGGCTTATAATGATGCATCATGGAATCCAAGCTAGAAGGGGTGGGGGCGGGGGATGAGACCAATTCACTGGAGACCTCTCAAGATTAAGGGGTTATTTTAGTGACGATCCCTGGAACAAGAAAGTCAGAGACCAAGGCTGGAGAGAGGCCTTGATAGCATCAAACTTTGGCCAGCCCTTTTGTAATCCTCATCAGCCCCTGAAGGACACCCCAAATAAACATGCACTCTGAGTAAAAACAGGGTGCTAGCCATGCAAATGCAGCTGCATGGTAAGTCCTCAGTCTCATTCCACTTCTAAGGAAATTGCTACTTCTAAGTCCCTCTGTACTCCCATTGACCTGGGGACCTCAGAGCCACAGAAAACTGTCTTTGACCTACATCAGCAACCATCCATGGTTTTCCAGCTGGATGAGTTTACAGGCTCCAATATTATACTGTTCCTCTCCACACCTGGGAAATCAACAGCACCTGAGATGCATCCTCTCTCCTGGCTCTGGTGGCCAATTCCTGTAGTCTCCATCCAATGTTATTTAACCAGCACAGCAGTTAGAATCTCAGATCATCTTTATTGCTGCTGCAGATTTTACCAGCTGCCTGAGAATGATCTTACCTCCACATGATTACTAAATGACAAATGGTTCTTTCCTTTTCCAACATTTTCTCTAGGGGGTTATTGATGGCTCAGAGAGAAAAAAATTCCAGAAAATATGGTGTCCTCAGCCACACTGGAGTAGCCTTGTAAAGATCAATCTATAATAATAAAAACATGATCTATAAAGGCAATAGGCATAGGAGAGAGAATGGTAAAAGTTACTGGAGGAAGATAAAATTGACTTTATAATGGGAACAGGAGGCACCATAAATGCCCTCGTAACTGTCCAGAATCCTGTGGGCATAGCTGGCCACTTCCTCATTGAGTCAATGTGTTGGCTGTTTATATTCACCCCATATCAGAATGGTCTAGACCAGGTTATTTTGGTTAAAGTGATTTTCCTCGCCAGTGATGAGCAGTTGGCACTGTGGAGAGGAACGAGTTATTTGCAGAATTGGGTTTTGGCTGAATAAAGGCCAATAGTTTCCTTCTGAATTAGACACAGGATTTATTAGACACGGGTCTTCTACTATAGGATCTCACAGCTACTTAAGCTGATTTCCCCTAAAGTCAGATGTAATAAACAGTGGTTTCCACCTCGTGTGCATTAGGTGGGATCAAGGTTGCGGTGAGTTGGCTCCATTTTTGGGAACATCAGGTTCTTTCATAGATAAAACCCTCAATTCCAGAGAGCAAAGCTGCTTTGTGAAATTAGTTGATTTTCTCTAAATGAACTGTGATGACTAATTTTATGTACCAATTTGACTGGATCACAGGGTGTCCAGATATTTGGCTGAATATTATTTCTGAGTGTGTCTGAGAGGGTGTTTCCAAATGAAATTAGCATTTGAGTTGGTGGACTCAGTAAAGCTCTTTGTCCTCCCCCATGTGGGTGGGCGTTATCAAAACTGTTGAAAACATAAATAGAAGAAAAAGAGAGAGAAAGAAAGAATCCATTTCCTCCTGCCTGATTGCTTGAGTTGGGTGTTGGATCTTCTCCTGCCCTGGACACTTCTCGTTCTTAGCCTTTGGAACTGGACTGGAATTACACCACCAGCTCTCCTGGGTCTCCAGCTTGCAGAGGGCAGATGGTAAGACTTTTCAGTTTCCATAATTGCATGAGCCAACTCCTTATAATAAATCTCTTCATGTATGTGTGTGTGTGTGTGTGTGTGTGTATCTCCTATTGGTTCTGTTTGTCTGGAGAACCCTGGGTAATACATGGACTAATGGCTCTGGTATCCACAAACATGTTGAAGAGAAGCAAACCCTCTCATGGTGTTGCCTTGGCTGGTCACATTCATCAAGTTGTTGATGGTTTCCCTTTGCTTAAAGAAGGAGTCTAAGTTCCTCAGCCAGAGACCATGGCCTGCTACAAGATGTCCCTGCCTTTTAACCCAGACTTATTTCCACATCTTCCTGCACATCCCCATGCTCCAGGTAAAATGTACATCTTCCTCTTCCTCAAATCCAGCCTTTGCTTTTCCAACTCCATGCCTTTTCTCTTGAAAACACCTCTCCTCCTAGCAAATGTCCTTTCTAAATGAAAGTCTCTTCTGATCCCAAATATATCCACTCACTCATTCATTCATATAATAAATATTTATTGTGCCTCTTCTATGTTTCAGGTATTTCACTTGGATGGACTCTTCAGAATTCCCATAGCACTCTGTAGAATGATTAAAATATTTAACAAATATTTTACGAATGAAAGAACGATTTGCAGTTTGATTTTAGTTTGTTGACATTTTAACCACTTAGTTATAAGCTCCTTAGGGGCTCAGGGCATGGGTGTTACTCCTACTCTCTGAGAACATAGTAGACAATTGATTCATTGTTTTAAAAATAGGCAAAAAGAACCCTGAGGTCAATTAAGTCAGAAAAATCCATCAATTGAATTAGCCGTCCTCATTTCCTAAAATTGAAACAATCAGAGAGGCCACATTGACAATTAGTGGGTAGCACAAGTTCATTCTTGCTCAGTAATTCACTCTTGGTGATAAACAGCCAACTATTCTAATATTTCCAATTCTCTTCATTCGTTACCTAACTTGATTAGGAGCAGCCATTCTGATATTGATAGGCATTTAATATTCTGGTCCAGCCCGTCCTGTGAGAGACTGTAAATGGGGTAAACTGGAATATTTCATACAAAGCGGACTAGGACTTCAGTCCTGCCATTTTCATTTTGTAGCTGTAGTCTTCATGCAGTCTTGCTGTCAGTGTTGTGTCTGTGCACCCATTTCAGTGAGAAATCCTTGTCAAATTAGCTCCATCGGGTACATTGTGAGGACAGCAAACCCAAGAACTAAAATGGATTGCCAACTACCGGGAGAAGGACAGAATACACTAGAATAATGGTTTTAAACTTCAAGGAATGACCAGAAACCACCCATTTGGCAACAGAGACCAGTGCCTGCCATATGCATATGTTCAGTATTTGTTGAATTAATAAATGACCCTACATATTCCTTCAGCCTGCACCCAAGATTTCCCTTAAGCTCTTCCTCATAAAAGGATGCCCCTCTGAGCAAGAGGGGATTATTTGCAAAGCAAAGATTGTGTTTTTATTTTAACCCTGGCCTGGCAAAAGATCTAGAACTCTAACTGTGCTTGATAAATTTTTGTTGAATAAAGAAATAGATGAATATGTCCTCCAGGAAGATGACCAGCAAGTCTTCCCTATATCAAGGCTCAAAGAAGTGAGTGTTCTGTTGTTAAAATGACAAGGGCTTCTATGTTTCCATTAACCAAATGAAATTGTCTCAAGCATCTTGAGAGGGCAGAACAGTATGTAGCTAAAGGTTATTCTAATATAAAGGTACTTTTGACTCCACAAGGGATCCAGGGGGATTTTAGATGTCTCAGGTGCCCTGAGGCATTGCTCAGGTACCAGGTAATTGAGTATTACCTTTCATGTCATGTCCCTTTAAGTCAAGTCTCAACTCTGCTTTGGATCCTGGAGGCTGGTTCATCTGTGGAACTCTTAGGATGCTGACCTCTATAATCCATGAAGGACACAAGAGAAGCCTGGTTTTATCCAGGGTGGTTAACATATGTGTGTCTTTCCCTGAGAATTGGTATGTTATTTAGAGAGCTTATTTTCTGTATCATGTAATTGGGACAAATGGAGAAACACTTATCTCACATAATTGACAGTCTACCTCTTTGCTTCATCTGACTCAAGTGGGTTCTCAAAGCTTTAGAAACCAAGATCTAACAGAGTCCAGTCAAGCTTCCAGAGAACTAAAAAGGGGCTCATGGTGTGGGCGCTCAGGAGGCTGCAGGAAGGCTCCCTCCACCCTGGAAGTGGACACTTAATGGACAATCTCATTTACTATCAATTAGGCCACTCTGGCTGTGCTTGAGAAATATTTAGGGAACCTTCAAACAATGACAAATGTGTCCAGCACACACTCTGGGCCAAGAATAATGCGTCCTACCACCAGTCAGCTTGGAAAACCTCATTATTCAAAAGACACTGGGTAAATCATTCAGGAGAGTCTTTCTGCAGTAGTGGAAACCAATTAGCCCTAGACTAAATGCTGCTCTGATCTAACCTAACAAATCTCACAGGCAACACTATAAAGGATTGCACTGTTTCTGAGTAAATATCCATCACCCCAAAGGATAAAATTTACAATGTCTAAAATCCAATCATAAATTAGCAGGCATGCAAAAAGCAGAAAATATGACACATGAGGAGGAAACAAAATCAATTGACATTGACCCAGAACTGATACAGATTATACAATTAACAGATGACAATAAAACAATTATTATAACTCCATTCTATGTCCCAAAAGTTAAGTAAAGATATTGAAGATATAAAAAAGATTCAAATCAAATTCCTAGAGATGAAAACTACAGTGTCTGAGATGAAAAATTTACTGGATGAGATAAATGTTGCAAAAGAAAACAAATTAGTGAAAGTGGAGACAGTAATACAAACTATCTAAAATGAAACACACAGAGAAAAGAGAATCAAGAAGAAAAGAGCATCTGTTAGCTGTAGGATAACTTAAAGTAGCGTAATATATGTATAACTGGAGTCTTGGAGGAAGAGGAGGAAGCGAGAGGGGCTGTAAAAATATTTAAAGAAATAATGGCTCAAATTCTTCCAAATTTGATGAAAATTCTAAACCCACATATCCAAAAGCCCAACAAACTCAGAGAAACGTAAAATTCAAGAAACAAGCTTTAATTTAAAAAATTAAATTAAGGCATATCATAATCAAGTTGTTCAGAAAGAGTGATAAAGAGAAAAGTCTTAAAAGTAGTCGGAGGAAAAAGGCAGAGGTTCAGAGGGATAAAGATAGAGATGACAGCATATTTGTTGTCAAATGTAGTCAAGCACGAAAACAGTGGAGAAACATCCTTAAAGCATTGAAGAAAAAAGTTGTCAAGCTAGAATTATATTCCCAGTGAAAATATGCTTTCAAAATAAAGGCATATAAAGAC
This sequence comes from Balaenoptera acutorostrata, assembly GCF_949987535.1. NCBI lineage: Eukaryota > Metazoa > Chordata > Mammalia > Artiodactyla > Balaenopteridae > Balaenoptera > Balaenoptera acutorostrata. The sequence goes on along the minus strand of NC_080064.1, from coordinate 3,643,203 downwards.
TTTTCTAGACAGACAAAAACTGGAAGAATTTATCAGTAGCAGACCCATGTTAAAAGACATGTAGATAAACGACAAGGTCCTACTGTACAGCACAGAGAACCTTATTCAATATCCTGAGATATTCATATTCTTTTTCATTATGGTTTATTGCAGGATACTGAATATAGTTCAGTTTTATATATATAACTGAATCACTTTGCTGTAACATTGTAAATCAACTATACTTCAATAAAAACTTTAAAAAATGTAAGTGGACAGAAGGAAACTGTTATTCATTCTTTATGTACATCTCTATTTTCATATGAAAATAGAGATGTACATAAAGAATGAATAACACCAGAAGTGGTAATTACATAAATAAATATAAATATGTACTCTTTTTTTTTTACTATTTAAATCTCTTTAAAAGAAAATAATTTGAAAATAATAATTTAATTTGGGATTTATAACATATAAAAATGTAAATAATAATAACACAAAGGCTAGGAGGGGATAAATGCAAGTATACCTTTAAAAGTTCTTATACTATACATGAAGTGATATAGTAGTACATGAAAATGTACTACCATAAGTTAAACATGTAGACTATAAGCCCAAAAGTGACCACTAAAATTAAAAAATGAAGAGTTATAGCTAAAAAGCCAACAAAGGAGATGAAATAGAAATCCAAAATAAGGTAGAAAAAGGGGGAAAAGAGAAAAAATAACAGCACAAATAGAAAGCAAATAGTAAGATGATAGATTCAGGCCTAAGCATTATTGATAATCGTATTAAAAGTAAATGGCCTAGGGGACTTCCCTGGTGGTGCAGTGGATAAGACTCTGTGCTCCCAAGGCAGGGAGCCTGGGTTCAATCCCTGGTCAGGGAACTAGATTCCGCATGCATGCCGCAACTAAGAGTTCGCATGCCACAACTAAACAGCCCACATGCCGCAACTAAGAAGCCCGTCTGCCATAACTAAGACCTGATGCAACCAAACAAATTTTTTAAAAAAGTAAATGGCCTAAATCCCCAAGTTAAAAGGCAGAGATTGTCAATTTGGATTAACAGGCAAGACTCAACAAAACAATATGCTGCCTACAAGACCCACTTTAAACACAAAGGTACAGACAGGTTCAAAGTTAAAGGATAGAAGCAAGTATCCCTTACTAACATGAATCCAAAGAAAGTTGGGGTGATTACCATGCAATAAAATTCAGCAACAAAGAAGAGTGGGTTAAGGATGCACACAGCAACGTGGGTGAGTCCCAAAATAATGATGCTGAGTGAGAGATGCCAGACTGGGGGAAAAAGTATATGCTGTAAAATTCCAATTGTGTAAAATTCTATAAAACACAAACTCATAGAGTCAGAGAGCAGATCATGGCTGTCTGGGGGTGGGGGATGAAGGAGGGAGGGATTACAAGGGGACATGGTGGAACTTTTGGGGGAGATGTGCATGTTTACTGTGTTGACTGTGGTAATAGTTTCACTGGCATGTACGTATGTCAAAAACGTATCAAATTGTGCACTTTAAATATGCATGGTTTATTGTATGTCAAATATACCTCAATTGAAAATTTTAAATTAAAGTCATTAAAATATTAATGATCCCTTACTCCTACAGTTTCCAACTCAGTTTGCCGAGGGAGGGGTGTTATGGACTGAATTGTGTTCACCTCAAAATTCATATATTGAAGCTTTAACCCTCAGTGTGACTGTATTTGGAGATGGGGCTCATAAGGAGGTAATTAAGGTTAAATGATGCCAATAGGGTGGGTTCCTAATGCAATGTGACTGGTTTCCTTAAAGAAGAGAAAGAGACACCAGGGATGCACACACAGAGGGAGGACCATATTATTATATACCATAATAATATATACTGTAATATTATCATATAATATTATATACTATATACTATATATACTTATATATATAGTATAATATTATACTATATACTATATAGTATACTATATACTATATACTATATAGTATACTATATACTATATACTTTATATTATATACTATAATATTAGCTGTATTATAGCCAGTTCCTGCGTGTTCTATTTATTTTTATTTTTACATTAAAAAAATCAATGAGCAATTTATATAGGAACTATTGAATAATTTTGAAAACATCCAGGCTTCCAAAATGATTGCAAAGGATTTGAGTCACAGAGTTAAAAACAGGTTCAATGGAGTCTTCAAGCCAAGAGTAATAATTAGCACATGTACCATAAAACTGGGTTTTAATTAAATATGTCTTTGAATAAGAAAGAAGTTTTATGAAGTGTCGGGCACATGGAAAGCTTTCAAAATGGCACTGATAACATCTAGAGAAATGTCAAATAGACTTGAGAAGTTTTAAAATGTAAGTCATTTTAAAGTGAATCCAAAGCAGAAGAGTGATAATTTACTGAGACATACCCTGAGTTTATTCCATTTATTCTTAAATGCTCAGAATACCTTCCAGGAAGATTCTCGCGTGGTCATACTGCATCTTTACCAACGTCTCTCCCACTTTGCCTCTGGCACACTGTCCAACACCAGTGAGCGCACGGCCAACGTCTGCCTCACTGAGCTTTGAGGAAACACAGCACTTTTTTACCCAAACAAGTACTTACTAGAAGGGTCAGATGGAGAAAAGTTAGTAGCTGTCACTTTAATATTTCATGCACAAGAAGCACCATTTGCCATCTAGGTACATTGCTCTGTTATATTGTTTCCGATTAAGATGGTCCTAAATGAATGTTTAATGACAGAACATGGTGTCTCTGCAGATTTAGAAACTGCAAATTAGGCTGGCCATCTCCGTCAGAAACATCTGTCTGCCTCCATATGTGCTCTGATAGATGGAGAGAGGTGATCTTTCCCTGGGTCCCTGCAGATGTGCGGTTCCATTTGGTGGCTCCTGGAAGTACAGTTCCAAATCCGAATGGCAACCAAGCATTTAAGCTTTGCAAAATGTGCCAGCTTGATTTCCTTATGGCTCCAAGTTGACATGCCAGATAGCTGACATCTTCATTGATGACAAGTAGAGAAATGGAGGAAGTGTGGTCCTTGCAACCAGCGAGACACCCACCCTCATGCATAACGACAGTGGACAGCATCACCATCTGGTGGCCTGGGGACATTGTAAAAGAGCCCTTCTCCAACATTCTAGCCCACCAGCCAGCTTATACTTCCCTAAGGCAAAAACTCAAAGATAAAAGGGAAGTTGGCACACAAGGCACCCCCCCCACCCAAGCAATAGGAAGTGGATTTCTTTTAAAATTCAAAATTCTTTTTAAATGCACTTCCTACTTAGCAAATCACTTCTGGCTCATTCACACCACACACAACGTAATACAAAAAACATCTATTTGATATGACAATGTCTGTGATGTACTGTCTCCTTCTGTGAATAAACAGTAGCTTGCGGCAAAGATAAGGCATTGCTTACACACTAATAGGGACTGGAATTACAGTGAAATTCTAAATGGACGATATTTGTGGTAATTAGTTAAAAACCACTGACAGAAACAAAGTCCCTGGCTAGAATAACATCATTCAGACTTCAGCCTTCATTAAAACGGAAGCTACTGATTCTTTGGGAAAATGGCTTTTGTAATTTCTTACTTATTTTCCAAACGAGGGGAGGGCCTGCAGCTGACGCCGTGTCTGGATCTTGCCTGGTCCTCTCGTGGGGCTCCCCAGCCCCCAGTTATACCTGCTGGTCAGAGACGCTCTCTCAGGTTGAAGGAAGTGGTCCATACTAACTCATCTCTCTTTGCACTGCTGCGTCAGCCTACGGGCTTCCCTTGAGCCCCCCTTTCCATGCATTCTTCACACTGCTCTGGTGGTCTTCCCATTTCCTGTCAATCTCACTGTACTTTGAATAAAATCCAATACCTTCCCGTAGCCAGCAGGCTCTGCAGCTGTTAGCCATGGCTTTACCTTCCCTTTGTCTCCTACCATCCTCCCCTCCTTCCTTCCCCATCTCCATCCCTCCCCATCTCCATCCCTCCCCATCTCCATCCCTCCCCATCTCCTTCCTTCCCCATCTCCATCCCTCCCCATCTCCATCCCTCCCCATCTCCAGCCCTCCCCATCTCCTTCCTTCCCCATCTCCATCCCTCCCCATCTCCATCCCTCCCCATCTCCTTCCTTCCCCATCTCCATCCCTCCCCATCTCCATCCCTCCCCATCTCCTTCCTTCCCCATCTCCATCCCTTCCCATCTCCATCCTTCCCCATCTCCATCCCTCCCCATTTCTCTGACTCCAACCTTATTCCTGGTCCTGATGCTCAGCAGGCTCTCCACTTCCTCTCCCTGTCAAACACTGCCTCCTGGTCCTCTCACGGTGGCTCCTTGGGGGCATTCAGGACTCCTTTTGCATCCTTGTCACCCCATCTCAAGATTTAGGTAAGTCAAGTATTGTCTGTATCCACAAAGACAGCTCAGTTCCGAATGCTTTGCACAGGGTCCAGTACAGAGAATACCCTCAATTAATAATGTTGACTAAATTTGGCATGGGAAGAATGGTAATGACAGACCGTTTTCATGAGAAGTCCTTCATGGTACAGGAATCCTGCATACTGACCAACGCACCCTGAGACAGGTGATCTCAGGGGTAGCATCATGACTTTTCAACTCAACCACCATCTTCATTGACAGCTTACCAGCCAGTAAGAGTAGGAAGGAGAGCAAATTAAACCATAGTTTCGACTGGGATCCTGTCTCCAGACGTCAGGAAACTGAGCTTCTGGTAGACAGTATTACAGACTGTGAGTTGTGCTGAGAGATTGGTCTTTGTAGAGTCATCCCAGAGGCCAGCCATTCCATGAGCTAGACGATGAAATATTCATTAAAGGGTCTGGCCTTCAATGAGTGCACTCCCCAAAGACTTTGGTTAAGGACAAACTTGGAAGTTCTTGTCAAGAGAGAAAGCTCTTTATGCAAGGAATATGTTTTCCTCCATCAGAACAATGGAAAGGGCTGCAGTCATTTGATTCAAATCAGAGCTCCTAAGAGAGATGAGAAATACAATGCCTTGTGTTGTACATCTGTCTGATGCCTGGGCCAGAGTCAAGTTCTTGGCCTATTCTTTCTCTGTGGAATTTACATCTCTGTGACTTGGGTACCAAAGCCACTTCTCCAAAATTCTTTCTTCCCTGACGACCCCTCTGAGTGTGTACGTCTGTGTGTGTGTGTGTGTGTCGGGACTGTGGGAAGAACACAGCTCAAGTTCCATCATTAGTTCAATTCAAGTTGGGATGGGCAGGGTCTGGCTGTGACCTTATGGGGTAGGCTTAAGACATGAAACAATTTAGTGTTAGCAAGCCATCTACATTAATAGGTCAAAACATGATTAGAGAAGACGGATAAATATCTTGTAAAAAGATCCTCATTTTAAAGAAACGATTCCTAGAAATTCATATGAACAATGCAAGTCACTCAATAGACAGATGGGCAAAGAATATTACAGACAATTTATCAGAGCAAACCTGAACAGCCAAAATACAGGAAAAGATATTTAACCTCACTTGCAATCAAGGAACTGTGTATTTAAACAATACCAAGACTCCAATCATATTCTACACCAATCATATTGGCGAAAACAAAACAAAACAAAACAAAAAGTAGTCTCATTCTATCAAGAATTGATAAGGAAACACCTATTTTGGAGGTGTGTTGGTGATCACATTGGAGGATACACATATTCTAAGATATAGCAATGTCACTGCTCAGCATACATCCTCAGGGAACACACACTTGAACCTGTGCGTCACGAAGTTATAGCCAAGTGGTGGTAACTCTAGGTGATTGGAAACTATTTAAATGTTCACCAGTATGAAAATGGATAAATAAACTGTGATATGCTCGTACAGTGGAATGTTACACAGTGGTTTATATGTGAATGATCCAGATATGTATGTATCAACATGGGTAAAGTTGGAAACAGTAGTCAGAGAAGGAGAAATAGACAATGCTCATAGAAAAGAAAAATAAGGACCAAACTGAAAAGAAGAATTGAAAGATCATTAATCCCATCACCCAGATACAATTATATTAACCTTTCAGTATAATGTCTTCTCATTTTTATATGTATATTTGGACTTCATATTTGTTTTTACAAAATGAGGTCCTCATTGCATTGTATGTAGATATATATCTTTTTTTTTTCAGAAATAAATTCATAGCACCCGCCTTTCCCCAAGCTCTTAATATTCTGCAAAGGCAGGCTTTTCAATGGCTGTTGGAGAGATTCCATGCTGAGAAGTTTTAGTATCTCAATTGAACTGTGTCTGCACCAAGAGTGATTTTCCACCATGGGGCAGTGGTCACCGTGAGTTCACAGATAAGAAACAGTTGAATTAATTCCCTAAATCTCCACGTTGCTTCTAGAAAAGATTAGAGGTGAATTAAAAGAGCAAAAGGACAGTAACGAAGTGATGAAATCTGTGTGAATGATTTGGGGGCAGGGAAAAGAAGGAGGAAAGTTAATTGTAGCTTAAAAAGTTCTCAAGAGAGGACACGCTGTGACAGCAGAGCATAAAGCTTTGTTTTGAATGTCTTGGGAGGAAGGAAACGGGTGTGTGGAGAGGCACGTGGCCTCAACATGTCAGGCAGAGAAGCCCAGCGCTCCCTCTAAGAGGGATTTGTCCTGCGGGTCATAACAGGTGACTTTAACACCATAATGACCCATATTTCAGTACCATACATATGACAGTTTCTTATACTGAACTTGAGGCCCATCAAGGGTAAACTATAACTTGCCATTTGGGGGATAATCAGGACCTGAGGCAGAAGTGGGTAGCTTCCTATGAGGCTGTGTTCACGGACAGGACCAGAGCTCTCAGTTAGCAGCCCTGGGATGACTCATTGGTTCTCAATTACTGCTGCAGGGAGCTTGGATGGGCATAGGGTAGAATGTACCTTCAGAATGGATTATCTGCAGGGTACCTTGTGCTGTGTGGTCATCTGTCCTACCTTTGGCCTGTTGTCACATCTTACAAATCCAACCACAAGTCCCTACCTCAGGGAAATCTTACCTGGTCCCAATCCTGCTTCTGCCCCTGCAAAACAGAACTCATTGCACCTGTGTGTCCCATAGCATCTGTGCCCTGGGATTCACTAGTTCCACCCTTATCACCGTGTGCTTCAGTTTGTCCTTATCTCTGAACACCTGATACCAATGAAGTAATGAGGAAATATCTTGGAATAGAAGAAGGTAACCTGTTTAGCTTGTTTGGGGCATGAAGGAAATACAGTTGGTATTTGGGGTGGGAAATTAGAGCCGGGCCTGGTATTCTTTGTAATGGACAGCTAGTTCACTTCTGGAAGGACTGTGCAGCGTTCAAGACCTTTCCCAAGGAGCATCTTTGGACCGATTGGATGAGACAACCCAGGCCTTGGGAGTTTTGAAAATAGAAGTCACCCAGCGTCCATTTCCATGATGGAAGAATATAAGACTCCAGTGCCTCATGGAATATTCATGAGATATTAGGTTACTCCATCCTAAGAGTTTTGCAAATGCTTCCCCGAGAATAAGAATGGATTTACTTGTGCAAGGAGCCCTTCAGACTTCGGTAGGGATGCTGAAGTCCTTGCCTGGTTGTCCTTTTGGAAAGTCACTGGTGCATACCCAGGGCACGTCTGGATGGCTACCACAGAGCTGCTCTGGTGATATTGAGGGTGCGGCCTGTCCTAATGTTTGCTTGGTAGGAAGCTCTCTGCACCAGTTCATCGAGTTGATTGATGTGAGTTAAAAAGGAGGGCTCCAGACACCTTCCAGCCTCAGGCCATTGCGGGATGAAATCTGCTTCCCTCGAGTCCCTGACTCCCTTCCCTCCCCAGCGGTGAGTCCTGTGATCTAAAGGAAGGGCCTGGAAGCCATAGTGAAATTTTACAGCTCGGCTTTTAACTGGTTCCTGTCCATAAAATTAAACACTGACAGAAGATTAATAAGTACCATAAAATGTCTTAAAATCTTAGCCACTTGCTCAATTAGGTGGAAAAAACATAATAATGTCTAACCGTGGATTGCCCAGGATTTGTGCAAAGCGTGAGATTTAAAGACTGCAGTTTATGGAGAGGAGATCTGGGACAGAGCTTAAAGGAGAAATAGAGGATGACTCTTTCTGGTGAGTGACAACGTTACAGCACTCTTGTCACCCTGGCCGGAGTCACCATCAGCTCTCCCGGATTATAGCAGTGACCTGTGAAATGAGCCTGTCTGCTTCCACTCAAGCCCCTTCCTCAGTCCTGTCTCAATCCCTACCCAGAGGGACACTTCGTGAGATCATGGCCAGATGACTTCTCTGCTCAGAGTCTGCAAATGTGCCCTATTTTACAGTCAGAGCCAAAGTCCTCAGTGTGAGCTCTCAGACCCTGCAGGATACATCCCCCATAACCTATCCAAGCCTAGAGGACTTGCTCCACTCCCCTTAACCACAAGACCCTACAGGATTTGCCCTCCTTCCTTCCCTATTAGGCCCTAACAGATTTAAACACTACCACCCCCACCTATCAGACCCTAGAGGATTATACGCCCTTACCCACTAAATTCTTCAGGATTTGGCCCTCGTTACCTATCAAACCTACAGAATAAGGTCTCTCCGTTGCCCATAAGACCCCATAAGATTTTGTCTCCGTCACCTCGTATCTTGTGCTCAACAACACTGACCCCTTCGTAGCATCTCCAGAGCATCAGGCTACACCTACCTCAGGCCATTTGCACCTGCTGTTCCTGTTGCCCACAGTGCTCTTTCCCCAGATGTGCACCTGCTCACTTCCTTCAAGTATTGACTGAAATGTCCCTCTCAGTGAGGTTTCCCCAGCTACTTCATTTCAAATTTCAACATCCTCCACCCTGTCTGTTTTCTTCTTTGCTTTATTTTCCTCTCTAGGACTTACCTCTGGCACCGCGCGTGTCTTCCTTGTTTGTCTTTTCATTGTTCCGTCGCTGGCATTGAAGCTCGTGGAGGCAGGGACTGTGGTCTGTTCTTTCCATGACTGTGTTCCTCAAACGTGTCACAGTGCCTGGCATTTGGTAGACACATGTGGATGAATGGACCTGGGGGTATATCAGTATGTCCTGGTGTGTTCTGTATTGCACAGGCTTAGTGAAATAATAAGAGTTGTTACCAATAAACAACAAAAACCCTGGGCGCAAGCATGTTAGAGAAATTCCGAGTCAAGCAGCATTCCGTTCTCTGAGGACTCCTATGAATGCCAGCAGGAAGATGCCATGTGCGCTTTCCCAAATCTACCAGCTTGTGAGCCTCTTGTGGGATGAATGCATTGAAGAGCACACTTTGGGGTGACCTCTGAGTCCTTCATGAGCACCCGCCCCCTGTGGAGAGAGAGAAACACCTTGGTGGAGATTGGGGCTGACATTTCAGCTGTGTCTTAGGGCCCCCAGGCCATCCGATTATGGGTTCTCGGACTTGGCCTGATGGGAGAACGCGAGCTTCACTCCGGTGCTTATCAGACCCGTGAGGGAGACTCGGGGCCTCCAGCAGCACCAGAAATCCCAGTGAAAACTCCAGGGTTGCCCCGTGAGGCCCCATGAGTTCAAGCCAGGTACAGCCTCCCCCCAAATCTAGCCTGAACAGCAGACCCAGGGCCTCCAGCAGAGATCTGTGCCAATATCCCTATTCTAAAAAGTGCTTTTAAAACCTAGAGTTTTGTGGCTGCTGCGTCACCTTCCCCTGAGATCCGTGTAAGATGCTCCCTGGTCATCCCCACAGGCTTCTCTTCTTTTCTGGAAAGGCCACTAATGACCCAGGCGTCAGGCAGCTGGACAGATGACCGTCACTCTGTGTCGCTGGGTCACAGCATTTTGGAGCAGGCAGCCTTTGAGGGAACCAGATTTGCTGAGGGGCCTGCGGTTAATTGTGCCCTAACTGGGCAGAGACAGTCCCTCTGCCTGGTGCCCAGAGCTGCCCTGCTGGCCTCTCCCCAGTGGACAGGGCTTAGAGGCATTTTTCATGGCAGGAGGCTGGACAGATCCATTTTCAGAAGGGATACATCCCTCTTTTTAAAAAGTCATCTATTTTCCCAGCTAGAGAACCTGATTTATCCTTCATCTGACCCTCCTCCTCAGACACTCCTTTTCTCCCAAATGGAACATAAACTCGTGCAGAATCCTCCCCTCCCCCCACTGGCTCACAGCCCAGTTGAGGGAATAACTCACAGGTGAGTTGTCATTGCACCCAGGCATTGCAGGCTGTGGTGGATGGGCTCTGATATGGACCCCATGCCTCCACCTTCAGGTGTTCACACCCCCCCTCCCCTCTCCTGAGAGCAGTGTGCATGGAACCAGGGACTGGATCCTAACCAATAGAATGCAGTCACAGCAACAGGATGTATGGGATTCCTTGTATGTGATCTTGTTATATAAGATGGTAAGGTCTGTCTTGCCAGGTGACTCACTCCCTTGCTGGAGAGAAAGCAGCTTCCTGCCTCCAGCCAGTGAGAAATGGAGGCTCTCGGTCAGGCAGCCTGCAAAGAACAGAATTGTGCAAACAAGCACAAGTGCTTGGGGGCAGACCCTTTCCCAGTCCAGTCTCTGATGAGGCCTCAGCCCTGGATGACACCTTGATTGCAGCCTTGCTGGTACCCAGCTAAGCTGTGCCTGGATTCCTGACCCCCAGAAACTGTGAGATGATAAACGTGTGTTGTTCAAAGCCACCAAATTTATGGTGATACTGTTACGCAGCGATAGATAACTAACACATTTCTTCACGTGTGTCTCCCTTCCTAAGTGATTTCACTTACCTGATTCCATTTAAACTTCCCAGCTACTTCTGTGCAATTTGACCCCAGCACTCCAGTATGGCTCAAGGGAATACCTCAGCCACCCTTCACATGCACACTTGGGGCCCAAGATGGTTTGAGTTCAAGCTGGGTCCTTAGGCCAAGTTCTCTGTGTAGGAGGATGTGAGTGACCTCCTGGAGGCAAGGGGGCCTGGCAATCAAAGACGTATAAAGGACATGGCACCCAAGTTCTTTTATCCATTGTGAGGCTCAAGTTACCAAATCCTGAATCCCAGTGCTGTCCTTGAAGGGGAGGCATTCATGACGCTGCACTGTCTGAGTGCCGGAATCCTAGAGTTTTAGCTGATAAATAAAGCGTGTTCCTTTGCTATACAGTTGAAAAAGTGTCTCAACCCTGGGGTTATTTGATTATAGGATGGGGCAGATATACAACCAGCTTTCAAACAAAGAGTGAAGAATAAAACCCACCCTGCAGATGCTAGAGTGTGCCAGGTGCTGAAATAGGCCTTCTGCACACATTTTCATTTAATTTGGCCTGAGATACACTAAGAGATGCAATGGGGGGATTTATGCACCATCACAGCCAGAAATAGTAAATGTCCATCAGTGCTGCTGTGAGTTTCAGATGCTGCTCACTGTACTGGGTGTTTTACATGCATTATTTCATTTAAATCTAAAAACAGGCGTGTGAGGTAGGATTAATGACTTCCTTTCTTTCTTTTTCATGGAGAATGAAACGGGCGATTGTTCGCCTGAGGGTGTTGGAGCTCAAACACTGGCTGGCCTCCTGGGGCACGTTCCTTGACCCTCTCCTTGTTTTAACTCTTTAGGAAGTGGCAGAGCTAGAAACCAAAGTCAGAGCTGTATGACTCCAAAAATTCTATACACTTTACCCTAAATGATGCTGCCTCCGTCTGTAGGAGTTTACAAAGAACACAGTGACCCTGGATGCCCAAGGCCCTGGTAGCTACCATATACCTCACAGCTGGAATTTCCTTAGGGCATATTTGCAGCTATATAACTTAGGGGACTCATTTCTGTCATTTTCTCCTTTGCTTTGTGGTTTTCTCCATTCTCACAATCAAGGAGTGATGTGGAATCAGTGATACTTAAGCTGTAAACTCCCTTGGTTCCACGACTTGTTATCTGACCGATTCTTTTTCTTTTTTTTAATTTTTATTGGAGTATAGTTGACTTAAAATGTTGTGCTAGTTTCTGCTGTACAGCAAAGTAAATCAGTTATACATATACATAGATCCACTCTTTTTAGATTCTTTTCTCATATAGGTCATTACAGAGGATTGAGAAGAGTTCCCTGTGCTATACAGCAGGAACCCATTAGTTATCTATTTTATATACAGTAGTATGTATATGTATCTGACCAATTCTTAAAGCTGGTACCAATGGTCCTCCTATTTGCCCAAGAACCTAAATTCATGTTGTCGGTTGTAGAACATTGGAGAGAAGGACAGCATGAGAGCTCTCATCATTCTGAATGCAGCAAAGCACCGTCAGCTATGCGGAAATTAACTACAGGAGCAAATGATGGAAAGTTACATCTTTTGCCTTAAGATTTCTCCTGATGAAGGGCGATTTGTCATTCATGGGTCTGGCTGAGTTATATTGTTTCCTATTAAGATAAGTCTAAATGAATCTTTAATGACAGAACACTGTATCTGAACAGATTTAGAAGCTGCAAAGTAAGCGTGGTCACCTCCATCTGGAACATCGGTTTCCTTTCCTTCCAGAACCATCTATCACCCGCAGAGTGGGTGAGCCGCTGGAGGTCCCCACAGATGTACCAGTGCAGCTGGAGGAACGGCACCCCTGAATGCTAATTTTGTGTGGGTGCCGTATGTTTCGAGGAGCTCCTGGGAAGCCACGGCCGCTCTCAGAGGCAGGGTACTCGCTGGTGGTCTTCGCGAGGTTCCCGGCTTGTCTAGACTACACCAGCATCAGCTCCAGCCCGGATCCTGGCCTCATCCTCTTATCCAACATCTTAGTTCTCATTCTTGCCTCCTCCATCCATCTCAGAGGAGAAAACATGCACTTTCCTCAATGCAAATGTGATCAGATCATCTCATTTGTTTGAAATCTTCCCAGACATCCAACTAGTCTTAGAACAGAGACCAAATTGCTGGGCATGGCCTCCAGGGTCTTGCTTGATGGCTCTGCCCACTCCTCAGGCCACACTCCCCTCCATCGCTCCCTTGTTCTCTGTTGCAGTCCTCCTGGCTGTCCCTTGGGGCTTCTGGGGCCACACGTTTTCTCCTGCCATGGGAACCCTCCCTCCTTGCCTGGGATACTCCTTCCTCCTACCTGCCTCTCTCATCTCCCCTTTGCCTAGCCACTCACTCCCCAGCCTTCAGGTTTCTGCTGACACATCTCTTCCCCAGGAACACCTCTTTCCACACCTGCACAGGTGAGGCCCTGGCCCTCGATGACCACATGGCACGGTGTTCTTTGCAGCAGAACACCTGTCCCAGCTGTGGTTGTGGGTATGGGTTGCTACGTGGTTGTAGCCTTTCTTCCCCATGAGACCCTGAAACCTGTGGGTGCTGGTTGCTCTGTTCTCTGTACGTTTGCAACCCCAAAGCCCAGAGCAAGTCCCTGCGATTGAACAAATTGGAGGCAAAGCTGTCATACCTTCCAGCAAGACAAACAGTGAAGCATGATTTTTCAGCTCTCCTTTATCACCCTTCTTTCATGGATGTGTGGATGTGTATTTGGATAAAAACAAACACCAAGCTCAAGAGAAAGGGAAGGAGATGCAGGTGTGTTCCTGGCACTGTTACTGACCAGCTGTGTGTCCCTGGGCCAGCAATTCACACTCTGGTCCTTACTTCTCCATAAGTCAGGCAGAAGTAACAGTGCCTGCTCTGCAGACCCACACGGGTATTCTTAGGACCACATGGGAAGCTGCAGAATTGCTCCGAAAAGGACTGAGAGATCTGCAGATGTGCAGTGGAATCGGTAATTTCATTAGCAATACAATGTGCTGCTCTAGTTCATGGCTCACTGATATGAAGCCCACAGAAGATGTGCACATGGCCAAGGCAGTCAGGGAGTGGGGTGCCTGGCCACCTTGACACTGCACTTAATCAGGGGTTGGGAGCAAAGTTAGAGCCGAACAATTGGATTTTAGGACGAGAGTGAATAGAATGCGTGTAACAGACTCCCAGGTGGGACGTGGCACTTAGGCTTTGGAAGGAGGGTGGAGTAAGGACTCACAGTGTCACCTCCCCTGTAACAGTGATGGTGGTTGAGTTGTAGAAAGGATTAACTGACCCTTGCTCAATTTGTACCTTCAGGATTTTAATTAATGGGTGTGACTGAGTGACACCATGTGGAGGGGCCAATGCCATTGAGAGAAGATGCATTGCTGACATTTTCCAAGAGAAGATGACATCACACCATGTAGGGCCACATGGGTAGCACCAGGTCTTGGCCCAGAAGCAGAAGTAGGAATGAATGGGAAAACATAGGCCATGGCCTTTCTTGTGGGGTTTTCATGGGAAGGGCAGGGCAGGGGCGACAGCTTAGGACTGGCCAGTTTGAGTAATTTGGGTGGGCTTTGGATTTTAGGGGTGGCATCTAGTTGCCTGGAGCCTGACCTGGGGTGATCTAGGGCAGGGGAAATGCTGGCTTGTGTGTGAGACTTAGAGGAAGGGGGTGACCGGGGGTTAGATCAGAGTTTGGCTGGTTGGCCTCTGAAAGGTGTGCTCCGTGCCCTTTTTTGTCTTCCAGATTTGCTGAGCCCTGGGAGGAGTCTCTTCCCAGCCAGCAATATCTTTAAGATGTCAAACAATAAATGCTGGAGAGAGTGTGGAGAAAAGGGAACCCTCCTACACTGTTGGCAGGAATGTAAATTGGTGCAGCCACTATGGAGAACACAATGGATGTTCCTTACAAAACTAAAAGTAGAGCTACCATATGGTCCAGCAATCCCACTCCTAGGCATAGACCCAGAGAAAACCATAATTCGAAAAGATACACGCACCCCAGTGTTCACTGCAGCACTATTTACAATAGCCAAGACATGGAACCAACCTAAATAGCCATGGACAGATGAATGGATAAAGAAGATGTGGTACATATATATGATGGAATATTACTCAGTCATAAAAAGGAAGGAAATTGTGTCATTTGCAGCAACATGGATGGACCTAGAGATTATCATACTGAGTGAAGTAAGCCACATAGAGAAAGACAAATATCATATGATATCACTTAAATGTGGAATCTAAAAAAAATGATATACATGAACTTATTTACAAAACAAAAGAAGATTTTTACGATGTCAAAATGTCATAAGATACAGAAAATTAAAAGCAGGATTAATACAGCCATCTATGGACCAAATTAAGACAAGGGAGAGGAGAGATCCCACATCCTCCTCCTCAAACTTCTCTCCCCTGTGTGTCATCCTCAAAGGAGAACTTCCTGTCTTTTGAGCCACTGACCTCATGGTGAGTGATGGAGCCATGAAAGGTGAAAGGGGTATCCCTAGAGGTCTGTGGTCATAACCCCCTTCTGTCAAATGCCAGTGTCCAGGGTGGTATCCTTGAGGTGCTGCTGCTACATCCACGACATGGACTCTGTTAATACTCGGCAGCCTCTGCTGCCCCAGCTGATCTCCTGCTTCTGCTCTTGGCTCCTCCAACCCAACTTCCACGGGGCAGCCAGATTGTTTAGTCCCCTTTCCAGCAGAGGGTGGGCATGGGCAGAAGCTTGGAGCTGCAGCTGGACACTCTCAGCCCATCCTTGTGACACATGGCAGATGGTCCTCACATGTATGGTATGTGCCCCCAGGCATATGCACCCCTTCTACTGCAGTCACAGACTCTTGTATTTGAAAGGCATATACAGCTTGGGGGTGTGTTTTAGATAAATTACACTCTGGCTTCTGTAGAGTTCCCAGGAACCAAAGACATGCCTCTGACTCCATCTGCTATGTCCCTGTCCAGAAGCCTGAAGTGCGGACAGTGGGACAGGTTCACCACATCTCTTCCCCTACTGACGTACAGACACCTACAGCCCCCTGACATCTGGGTGGGACCATCTGACTCGTTTTGGTCACTGGCGTGTGGGTGGATGTTATGTTCCACACTTCCAGACCCGGCTTCTAAAATGTCTGTGTGATTCTCTCTCCTCTCCTGGCTGTTGGCTGGATGCAAAGCGAGGGCTCTGAGGTCCCAGCAAACAGTAGGGCCGCAGGATGGAATGAGAGGAGACCGGCTCCCTGACTCAGCACTTGGAAGGCTATCTTTGAACCCAGCAGGACATGAGCAAAATACAAAGCTCTTGTACAGGCCACTGAGATCTGGAGGCCTTTTTTCACGGAAGTGAGCAGTGATCCCTCCAACTAGTTCAGGAGCTTAAGAATGCAAGTGAATGTGGGTGTAATGCTAGAATCAGGGCTGACCTTGAACCTGATCTAATGAACTTTTAAAAAATCAACCTTTTTGAGGTATAATTTACATGCTATGTCATGAACACATTTTAAAGGCACAGTGGGCGACTTTTGACAGGTGTATTTACCCAGGCATCCACCACTGCCATCAAGACGTTACAACACATCCATCACCCCAAAAGTTCCCTCATGCTGATCAAACTTCATAAAGTGAATGACTCACAGCATTTTATTCTTTAACTTCCATTCATACAAATTATTTCTTTTTGAAGTTCATATACAAGTTTTATATGAACTTTTCATATACTGTGAAAACTATTTCATGTTTAGCAGAAGTGTGACATCAGGAGATGTGACCATGACAGTGTCCACTGCCTTATGAATGGCCCAGGGACCGACCCGAGACCATGCAGGTGGGAGTGGAGAGGAGAAAGCCCCAGACTGTACACAAGCAATGGAGACAAAAGGAAATAACTCACTAGGTGTGGGTTATGGCGAAATTAAGGAACAGAGGTGAATTTGAGCATCTTACCTGGCAGAGAGCTGGAGGTGGCAGAGTTCCAGACACACTGCTTGTGTACACTGTGACTTGGGGACATCCAGGTGGTGCTCTGACTGGCAATCAGACTTGTGGCTCTTTGACTCACAAAGAGGGGCTAACGTTGAAGGTGCAGACTTCAGAGTCACCTGCGTGTTTGCGGCAATCAGAAACACAAGACAAGAGGAGAATATGCAGAGCTAAACAGGGCTGAGGTTGGGGTCCCAAGAACTATGGCACTTAAGGGATGGGAAGAGAAAGACTCCAAGAAGAAACGGGGAAAAAGTGACCCAAGGAGTAGAAGGAATGTCTGAATATCACCATCTGCGGATACCTTCCTTGACCCCTTGTGACGTGTTCTCCTCTGTTCTCCCCCTACAGGGAGGCTGCCCTATGTTTGTGGACTCCATGCCCTTGGCCGTCCGGTTGGGCTTGGCCATCAGGGAACACTTGCAGGATATGGGGCAGAAGGGGAGGTTGGGGTATTTATTCCACTGGCTTCCTCTCAGGGTCACTGTATGCTAGCGGGGACCCTTGGATGAAGACATCACTTCCACCAGGCGCCTCTCCTGACCTTTCTCTCTGTCTCTCTGAGTTCCAGGAGCTACGTGTTCCTTCCCTTCAGGCCCAGAAACCAGCTGTTACTAGCCCAGGACCCTGCCCACACCTTTGTGAAAAGTCTTTTTCCTAAATTCTCCTCAAATACCCGTTTTGAATGTGCCATCTGTTTCCTTTGGAAATCTGTCATTGATTTTAAAAAGAAGTCTACGTTCTGTATATCCCAAACTCTTTCCCTAAGAATCCTCTCCCGATTTCTGCCCAAGTTGCAGAAGGTGTCTCCTTCCTCATTCCAAAGGGTCACTACCCCAAGGGGTGCGTCTCCCAGGACAGGGTCACCCCAAACGGGGGGCGCCCCAGGAAAGCGCAGAATGGAGCTCCCCGGTGGGTGTGGCTGCAGGTAACACACATCCATTTCGGAAGCCAGGAAACACCTAGCTTCCCGGAAAATCTGTTTAACAGCCAATTATATATCAGGAATTATCAAAAAATTTTAAATGTAGCTTTTCGTCCCCTCACCTTCCTTTTGGTAAAGACTCCAGGTTCTGGAGCCCTTTTCTGAGCTCCAGGTGCTTTGCAAGGCCCCTTTTGGGGGTGCTCATCATTTTCTACCTTTGGGAAATGCAGGTTTGGGGCTCAGCTCCCCTCCTCCCCTCAAGGGCAGGGGTGTGGCTCACCCCCTCCTCCCCTGCAGCAGCTCCGATGCCCAGCAGGTAACACGCCAACCACAAATACTCCATCAGGGGCCCCGGGAAAAGCTCATCCTCCTCTCTGCAGAAGGATGGGCCCTACCGTTCTGCATTATTTCAGTACTACCTTGTTTTAATATTGTCTGAGTTTATTCTCTCTGTGATTGAACAAAGTGGATGTGTTTCTAAACTGTCAGCAAAAGATTATGGTAACAAATACACAAACCAGAGGAAGAAACTTCTAGAAGTTTTCTAATATCATTCCAGCCATTGTGTTTCCTTGATATCAGTAGAGGAAGGGGAGAAAAACACAGCAGTCAAAGAAAAGCAGGACTCATATTTTGGCTAGCTCTTTAAATAGCCATTGACTCAAAAAAAAAAAAAAATCAAATTATCCCCGAAAGAGAAGAAATCAACGCAGAGGCTGATAAAGCCAGAGGGGGAGAATAGTAATCCGGCCGGCAACTTTGCCACAGGGGCTCAGAGTCAGAAATGAGGAGAAAATGATACGATGGTGACAGTTTCACGTTCAGTCACTCCTAATGTATTCAGGTTGTGTGTGAGGAGAACTCATTTTAAAGTGAAGTTCAAAAGCTCATTTAAAAAATATCAGTCCGTGCTGCAAAGTCAGAGCCGCGGTTCTCAAATTCGAAGAGAATTCTCTCACGCTTCCGCGCATCGCCCAGATCATATCCGATTGTAAACCTGCATGTCATTTTATCGCTTAATGTGACATTAAGAACATGGGCAATTTCCACATCAGAAACCGCAGAGCTGAAAAATACTCCGTTTCCTCGGAGGAAGCTCAAAAAGTGCATTGGAAGGATGGGCGCATCACGACAGCTTTGGATATGCAACATTGCCACGCACTCCAGGGCTCAGGACAGGTTGCTGAATGCCGTCTGGTTGCCTGTGCCTCTGTGTGGGCAGCGGAGAGAATTATATGGACAACTGCTGTTTTCCTAGCACTGTGCGTTACTGAATGGCCTGAACCCGTGTGCAGGACGCGGGACGATTTCACCACAGGACAAGGTCTTTGTGGGGGAAAGCACATCAGCTTCGTCTACAACCAGGAGCGCACCCACAGCGAGCAAGCCTTCTGCTAGTCTACGGTCCCTGCCTTTATGGGGGTAACTACTCTGTGCAACCAGATAACATTCGTCTGAGTTGACAAAATAGCACAATGTCACAACATCACCAATGATGTTCACAAGCATGTCTGTAATACCTGTGTATGATGTGAACGTGGGTTTAGAATCTGACATGTTTTTGTTTCACTGTTTACTTGCGAAGCCCATCACTGCCATAGCAGACTCACCGGACCACACACTTCACTGTCCTGGGATCACTTATCCTTCTGGGGATCAGATCAGGGCATCAAAGTAGCATCAGAGAGAAGCTTGTGTTTGGGGAGCAGGTGCAGTGTCCCCCCTCAGGTAAATGGGTGGGCTTTGAGCGCATGAGCTCCTGCTGCACTGCCCGCATCTCATCTTGATGGCAAGTGGGTCTGAGACCAAGATGGAGTCTCCAGTTCTTAGTGACCCTTGACTGAGTTGCCATGAACTGAGTTGTGCCCACACCATGGTTGTAGGTTGAAGTCCTGACCCCCAGAGCCTCATAACGTGACTGTATTGGAGATAGGTCCTTACAGAGGTAGTTAAGGTAAAATGGGTCATAGGGGCAGGTCCAAATCCCATATAACTGGTGTCCTTATAAGAAGAGGACATCAGGACACAGACGCACAGAGAGGGATGACCACTTGAGAACACGGGGAGAAGACAGCTGTCTACATGCTAAGGAGGGAGGCCTCAGGAGGAACCAACCCTGCTGACACCTTGATCTCAGACGTCCAGGCTCCAGGACTGGGAGAAATAAGCAGCCCTTATCTAAGCTGTTTAAGCTGCCCGGTCTTTGGTGCTTGGTGACAATGGACCGAGCAGACCGACCCAAGTGCCTGCTCAGGCACAGTCTGCTGTCAGGCAGTGAGGCTGCAGTGGTGGACAAGACAATCCCAGAGGGACAAGGTAAGTGGTAAGGAAGGGAAGCCAGGGTGGCATTGGGACTTTAGTCCTGCCCAGCTGCCCAGTGGTGGCCCTGGGGTGTGGACTTGTAAAACGCACGGCCACGGTGAATAACGGGCTTGTCCAGGGGGCAGGAGAAGCAGAGGGAACGGAGGGGCTCTGAGCCCACGCGGGGTCTCCAGGAGAGTGCCCCCCGGTCCCACCTGACCCTGGGTGAGTGTCAGGCCTCCCTCTGTCCTCTCTGCGTCCCCGAGGCCATCGGCGACACCTGACCTTGTTTCTAGTCCACCCAGAGCAGACAAGAGCATTCCTGGTACCTGCCCACCCCATGGTGAGCCCGCAGCCTTTGTGTGACTCACCCCTTCTCTGACCACACCTGACGGGACCACGGGAGGACCCTGGCTGACCATGGCCCCCACTGAGCCACTGATGCCTCTCCTGTGGGAGTTTGGAATTGGCCACTGGAACCTTGTTTTTCAGAGCAAGGGACCTGTCCTGTGTAGCGGCTGAGAGGTGCCAGATGTCTTCAGAGCAGCAGGTGTGCCTGGAGGAGCAGAAACGGAGCCACGAGGGCACCATGCATGGGTTCCAAAAGCTCCCGTGCATGCTGGCTCCCCAGCTCTGGGAGACACCCCGAGGGTTTTTAATAAACATCTGTCCCGGTCCCTCCGTTTTTGTGGCTCTGGCTCTTCAGGATAGCTTTACCAGGCTGCCAGGACTTGCAATCCTGGAGGCCCAATTAATTCTGGCCACACACCAACATTCCTTTATTTTCTGTGTGCAGAAGCAGGTGGCGAACACACCTGATTGTAGGATTGATTTCTGGTCGGTTCCCTGCTGGAGATGCAGGCTGGCCAACTGTTCGGCAGTCCCAACAGCCCAAAGGCCCAGTACCTCCACCACCCCGTCCTTCGCACAGCCCCACCTGGGGGTTCAGTGGGGCCCTGTGCTAATTTGTTACTGGTGTGCTCAGAGCACAGCTCAGTGTGAGAATCCAGCCCCTGGACCGGAGGAGAAGCCACTCGGATGCCATCAGAGATCACATGCTTTCCCTATGCTGGAGAATTTGTTTTCCAACATAAATATGCTTCCCCACGAGGCCCTAATTACTCCAGAGAGAGCCCTTCAGCCAATCAGCCACAGACACCCCACTCTGACTTCTCCAGTGTTAGTTCTTCAAAGTATTTATTCTGCTCAAAAAAAGCCATTGTCCCCTCTGGGACTCCGGGGTTGTTTTTCCCTCCTCTGCGCACACACGCCTAAATTGATGCTCCAGTCCCCCAAGGCTCCCTCCCCTTCCTCTGCACTCTCTTTCCCTTTGTTTCTCTTCCACCAACCTACCGCAGTACAAAACAGAAACGAATATTCAAAAGGCACTTTCTGTTTTAATCAGGTTTGGGGAAACAAGCCCACATGCTGCTTCCCCAGTTGATAAGATGTTTGACATTTACCAGGGCTTCTGCAAAATCTTGTCTAACAGCTCCATTTTTAAATGCCACTCCAGATCCCCCATCTTTGAGTGTTAAAAAGCACTTGTCCTGCAAAGTGTTATCTTTACTAAAAATATTAAGCAGAATCTTCATCTATTCAGAGTCCCTTGGTAACTTTGCTGGAATACAAATCACCTCCCCAGAGGGGGAGCAGTGAGCTGTCTCCTCCAGGCATGAGGCTGGCTAAAGGGAGGAGGGGATGGACCAGGGATGGGGGATGCCCTGCTTCACCTCCCAGGTGTCCATTCCTCTCCTGCACCCATGTCCTTGTGCATCTCCCGGGCACTGGCAGCTAGTCTCTGTGACAGGGGCCCAGGCAGTGGGAAGAGCACTGCAGGAAGTTGAAACCATTTCCTGGCCACATAGGAGACACCTGCTGGTCAGCTGCGTCAGGGCCTCTGGCTGCCTGTGTGCAGGGATGGCCAGCTTTAGGCAGCCAAGGTAAACAAACACGCATCTTTCCATGGGATTTGCATCTTTCATCAGCTGTTCAAGGCAGGCCTGCAAGTCCGCTGAGAGCAAGGTGAGCTCCATGTGAACAATGTGAGCTCAGAGGGTGGCCCTTGTGGGATCACCATTGTTTTATGTGTGCTCTGACTTTAATCCTGATACTTGGATACAATTAACTATTGCCCTTAACACACTCCCACAATTCAGGCATGAAAACAAACTTTTCCATCTTGATCTCTACTACTGTCTCCTCTAGGAGGACATCTGTTTGGGTGGGCGCTGCTTGCTGGAAACCCTCACATTAACCAGGAAATGTTTAAGGAAGAGTCAACCTAGGGAACTTTGAACTTGGACTCTGGTTTTAAGAGGTCTGGGTCCAAGGTCGCTCTGCCTCTGTGTACGGGGTTCCCCATCACTGGAAAGGGGCCACGTGCCTCTCTATTGGAAAGACTGGAGAGGGTCTCCTGCAGCACAGGGACCTGGCTCAGATGACTTTGTCCCACAGGTAATAGGAAGTTGCTGAAGGTTTTGGACAAGAAGCAGTTTCAAAGTGGTAGTCAAAGAAAACAGGTTGATCTGGTGACACTGGGTGTGGGATACAGGATGCTGGGTACAGGATGGCAGTGCAGGGGATGGTCCTTGTCCGTGGGATGCTGAACTACAGGGTGGAGGGGCAGGAATAGAGACAACAGAGTAGGTGTGAAGTTCCAAGGATGTGGCTCAAGGTTTACCTGGGGCGGGGGGGGTGGGGAGGGCACAGGGGGAGAGACACCTGAGGGCACTTAGCATTCCATGGGAGTGAGGGGACCCGCAGGGATGAGAAGCCCAGTGTGTAGGAGAGGAGGCTGCTGGCTGGTGGGCTTGGGCTCGACTTAAGCCCTATTGCTCTTGAGGTGATTGGATGTGTCCTTGAAGTTTTACCTTCGAGCTGAAAGTGATACAGCAGCTTTTCCTCTTCCTCTAGTCAGAAAGAGGTTGTTGGGTCTGATGAATGAGAGCAAAGAAATCATCATGGTTCTGAGTGTGTGATGACCTTCTTTGCATCAAGTGAGGACCCGGGGGGTCTGCGGCAGAGTTAGGGAGATGTGCACGTGTGTATGTGTGTGCACCTGCACACTCACACTCCCCAGGACATGGGGGTTTCTTTGGACCAAATTTAGATTCTTAGCTCAGATTATACTCAGATGAACTTGTCCACATGGAAATGTTGATTACATGTACTGTGTTTATGTGTGAGCGTGTGTCACTGTGTATGCGCGTGTATGTGAGACAGAGGAAAGGTATGTATAGCATGATGTAGGGAAACATCGTTATGGGGAAGCAGGTGGCCTTGAGGAAAGAGCCGAACGCAGGACACCATCAGGCTGCAGCTGCATCCCCGGCGTGTACCTCCAAAGACACTTAAGCAAATTCCGTCTGATTGCACTCACTCCAGCCTTCTTACCCAGATGAAATAAGTAAGGAACAGACTCTTTTACCTAATGAGAATTTAAATTTTCAGCTTTGTTAGAGACATGGGCTGGGCGTGATGAACATTGCTAAATATTCAGAGTGAGAAGAGACAGCCCAGTGCCAGGCTCTCCCCTCGCTCCTTAGTCCCCACACGAGGCCCAAACCGTGCAAAACTCAACTGGGACATTGATAAGGGTATCGTAACAATAAGAGCTTGATGGTTCAGAGTCTAACTGGCTTCCCTGAGTCCAAGAGTGTTTATTGAGTTTATTGAGTGTCTTCTCTGTGCAAGGAGGTAGATACCAAAGATGCCTATCCCTGGAAGAGCGAGACTTTCTGTTGTCTTGACTCACAGGACAGCACAGAACATGGGGGCTTGGTCTTGGACTCACTTCTGCCACTGCCGAGCCCCATGACCTCAAGCAGGTGACTGAACCCCACTGAGCTTCCACGCTCGCATATGTGGAATGAGACCAATGATCATACTTGTCTCTTGGCCTTCTTGTGGGGACTCAATGGGTGACTTGAGGAAAACACCCAGACACACAGTAAACGCTCACTAAAGTGATTTGAAGAAGTGTGCTTGCACACTGGAAATAAAGACAATGCTTGAAGGGTGCATGCATTTAGTACTTGCTGAAATGACTTTTCAGAAGCATTCATAAGCAATTTCAAAGGACTTTTCCACATCTTTGTTCCAAGGTGTCTTATTTTTATGTTGTATTAGTTCAAGCCTCCTGAAATCATTTTGAGAAGGTTTACGCATCGCAAGCAATACCGCTGTCTTCCACGTTTATAGAATAAATGCTGAGGGTGCTCAGAGAGGGGATTTGGGTGGGCAGAAGAGGGGTGAGCTGGTGGGTCTGGGCAGGCAGCATCCCTGAGTGGAACCCGCCTGCATCCCTGGCTTATTGGCTGGAATAATTTCTGCCCCTTCTTGCAGTGTTCTCTTCCCAACCCCAGCCTCTTGGGTTCCTCTTGGCGCCTTTGTCCTTCAGAATCCTCACCCCCCTCTGTGTGCTCTCTTGGTGCAGAAAAGCAAAACAGCTGAGTAGTCTTGGCTTTGGTTTTCCTCCTGTTTGGGTGCCCCAACTTAGAGCTGGCTGTGTTGCAAACCCTGTGTCCCTGCTGGTGGTACCAGGATCACAAATAGTAATAACAACCCTCAACATTTACAGATCCTCCCACACATCACCCCAGGTGTGTGCAGGTGCTTCCTCACGTCACCCAGCACAGCAGAGCTGTGATCCGCAGTGGCTCTGAGGAGACACACATCAAGTGGGAGGAGGGTCACTTGCCCAGCTGCATGGCGAGGACTGGGCAGAGCAGGACAGGAACGGCCCCCTCCACGTCCACCTCCCCCTGTGTTGTGGTCCCTCCCTGGTCCCTTTTTGGAGGCTCTCCTGAGCCAAGGGCTGGTTTAAGGACTCCGCAAAGCACTGGCCTGCAGAGCTCAAAGGGAACTCAGGCTTATTTAATTTTACATAAATCGAAGGAGCAGAAGAAAACTCATCTCTTGGGAGATGGGAGAAGTTGACGGTTATCCCAGGGCCACTTGGGCCCCGTTGGAGGCACTGTCCCATTTCAAACCCACCTGGGCTTCTGTGAAATGTGCCATTTGAAAATGATGGCCCTTATCTCAAAGTTTTGCTGCTAACTTCACCTCCCCTCTGGACTCCAGACATGGATTCTGAATCAGCTCTTTCCCTTCGTATCATTTTTGTGATTGTGTAAAACTGCCCTCCCTTATGGTATCAGTGCTTTAGTCCTATCCACACACCTTTTTTTTTTTTTTTTTTTTTTTTTTTAATTGTATAGCTACTTTATTTATTTATTTATTTATTTTTGGCTGTGTTGGGTCTTCGGTTCGTGCGAGGGCTTTCTCTAGTCGCGGCAAGTGGGGGCCACTCTTCATCGCGGTGCGGGGGCCGCTCTTCATCGCGGTGCGCGGGCCTTTCACTATCGCGGCCCCTCCCGTTGCGGGGCACAGGCTCCAGACGCGCAGGCTCAGTAGTTGTGGCTCACGGGCCCAGCTGCTCCGTGGCATGTGGGATCTTCCCAGACCAGGGCTCGAACCCGTGTCCCCTGCATTAGCAGGCAGATTCTCAACCACTGCGCCACCAGGGAAGCCCCACACACCCTTCTTTGATTGGAGGTTTATCCATGGGAATTAGGCTTCTGGAAGTCACGTGGCTAGTGAGTTCATTGGCCATGACTTGACCTGCAGGCTTCAACCTAGTGAGGACTTACTGGGCACCTACACCTGGGCGACCACCTTGCAATCAGTGCTTCCACATGCTGCTGTGACACCCCTCCCCCCACTGATGGACAACGTGTCTTCTTTCATGACTCTTCCAGAGCAGGTGCAGAATTTTCCCTGGAGTCAGGGTGCACACGAGAGCCACAGCTGGTCATAGACAGAAGCCACACATTCAGGTGATGTTGCTCTGGTGGCATCACTCTAGCATTGCCCCCACTGACTTGAGGACATCCTACAAAAGGAGCCTTTGAAGGAGGCACTCCCTGGCTCTAGTATCCTGTGCTATTTTTAAAAACTTTCTATTGAATATAGTTGATTTACAATGTTGTGTTAGTTTCAGGTGTACAGCAAGGTGAGTATATATATATATATATATATATATATGTCTGTTCTTCCTCAGATTCTTTTCCCATATAGGTTATTACAAAATATTGAGTAGAGTTCCCTGTACTATACAGTAGGTCCTTGTTGGTTATCTATTTTATATATAGTAGTGTGTATATGTCAATCCCAATCTCCTAATTTATCTCTCTCCCACCCACATTTCCCTTTTGGTAACCATAAGTTTGATTTCTAGATCTGCGAGTCTGTTTCTGTTGTGTAAATAAGTTCATTTGTATCATTTTTTATTAGATTATGCATATAAGTGATATCATACATTCATCTTTCTCTGTCTGACTTACTTCACTTAGTATGATAATCTCTAGATAATCTCTAGATCCATCCATGTTGCTGTAAATGGCATAATTTCGTTCTTAAAATAACTAAATATAGAACTACCACATGATCCAGCAATCCCACTCCTGGGCATATATCCAGGAAAAAAACATAATTACCTGCATCTCAGTGTTCATTGAAGTAGTATTTACAATACCCAAGACATGGAAACAACCTAAATATTCATGGGCAGAGGAATGGATATAGAAGATGTGGTACATATATCCTGTGCTAATTTTGATGGTACTTTGCTCTCTTGCTTTCCAACCTTTCTGAATATACGCAGTACACCTTCCTTTTAAATGTTTATTTTGAAATCGTTTTTGACTTACAGGAAAGTTGCAGCAACAGTACAGATCATCCGCTTAAACCCTTCACCCAGCTGCCAGAGTACAATTACCCAAACTAACCTTGAGACGATGCTAGCAGCTCAGCTCCAGACCTTACTTAAGTTGTCCAATTTTGTCCACGAATGTCCCTTACCGGTTCCAGGATTCCACGTTGCCTTCAGGTGTAAAGGAGAAAGTTTAACCGGCTCTGTGGGAGGGCAGCCAGGTGGCCCCACGGGAGGGAAGCCAGGTGACTCTCATCAATTGACTGAGCTCTCCGTATAGGGGTCTGTGGACACCTGCCTGCGTGGCCTCTCATTAGGTGCTCTGATCTCAGAATTTCAAATAGAGTGTTTAGCTTAACACTTGAAAACAAAACAAAAAAAAAGCTAACCTGTAGAGTTCGTAGAGTCCCTGAAATTTGCAAGAAGACACTCTCTCCTCAGAAGCATTTTTCTGCTTAGTTTTTGACACATCTGTTATTTTCCAAGACGAATAACCTTGAGCCTTCTGTCCTGCTTTCCTGATGGCGAAACATGACAGTAAGTCCTTTATAATATATCAGTAAGCCACATAAATATAATATATCACAAAAATACAGCCTTCCCTCCATGGTGGCCAAATCTTACTTTGTCAGAGGAGCCTTTATGTTCTTTTGCATGAAAGACACTGGGGAGAGTAACAGTGGAGAAGCTGACAGCAATGTTTCCCGACCTGTTTTTAAAGAAAAACAAATAGAGAGAGAGATATGCAACATTTTTGAAAAGAAAAAATTATTCTTTGAAAGTTAGTCAATCTCTTGGGGGCACCGTGTGGAAAATTAGATTTTAATGGCTCTGAAATTGAGGTTCCTTGGGTCAATAGGACTGGATACTTGAAGTAAAATGACATATCTATTAGAAGAAAATCAAACTTTTTTTTTGCCCATCAGAAAGGCACTCAGAGGACAGCAAGCATTATCTTGGAACTCTTCTTGTGTGCAGGAGGCGTCAGAAAAGTACCATTTCTTGCTTGCTGATTGGAAATCCTTGTGATAGCATCACTCATGGCCTTCTTGTCACTCCCAAAGTCAGAAAGTTTCCTGGTTCCTGGCCTGTGTTGCACAATTTTGTTGAAGGCGGTTTGGCAAGATGTAACTTTCACACGCATTTAATCCTAACTCTGCACGGAACGTACTTTGCTATTTCTCAGCTGGTGTTCCACGACCTGTCTTGGTTTGTGTTTGTCTGGCTGCCTCATCCCAGCCTGATGCACGTCGCTGTCACACTTGTGGGCTCTGAGGTTGGCAGAGCTCCCATGTGCAGGAGCCAGGTCTAATATTCGTCTCGCGTTCCTGACTCAGCATCGTATTTTCTAACGTTTTACAGAAATGAACACACAAACCGTCTATGAGCTGCATCCGTTAATGAAGCCATGAATTTCTTGATCCCTTCACCAGTATTTACTCTGCGTTCATGAAGCGCTGGACGCTGTTTGGGGTGATTGGGATACAAATGTGGACCTTGCATTCTTAGAGCTGACGGTCTAGTAAGAGAAGCAGGAAGGAAAATGCGGATGGATACAGGCTATGAGGCAAGTGCGGTCCTTAACGAGGTCATCGGATCAGCTGCTGGCGACCAGAAGTCACCCAGGAGAAGGGTTTTCCAGGCAACGTGCCCATGCATAGGGCTTTCAGGGAGCCACCTTCTCTGACTCTCCAGATGAGCCGCTGAGGAGTGGGCGTGTGGGGCTGGTCCCTGGTCCCTCGGCTGATGGAAGGGTGGTGGGCAGTGTGTCCCAGCCACCCCAGAGTTCTTGTCACAGGTGGAAATGGGTTTCCTAAGAAGGCTCTGTTATTTATTCTTTGTCTGGTGGGAGAAGGAAGAAGAGGGTAAGATAAGGGTCTAGGATTCTGCAGAGTACAGCAGATGTGCCAGGGGATTTGGCAGCAAAGAGAGCGCAGGATGAGGTGCAGAATGGTTCCATCCAGCAGGACGGCCCTCCTGCTTTGTTTGAGGACTTTGTCAGTGTTCCAGTCCCGGGCAGCTTTGTATTGATGGCTTCCAGGGAGGCAATGGAGCCCCTTCCACCACAGTTCCTGATGACAGGGGCCTGGGTGGGGAAGGGGGCGGGCGGATCAATTCAGTGGGACAGTCGAGATCCAAAGTGCTCTCCTCTGGACCACGCACCCCATGGGCAGGAGGGCTCCCCTTCCTGCTCCCTGCTCCATCCTCCCAGCCTGCAAGAAAGCCCCATGCCTACTGTCTGCAGGAGGGAGGGAGGGAAGGAGGAAGAAGGGAGGAAGAAGGGAGGAAGGAGGGAGGTAACAGTCTTTGCTAGATTGAATTAATAAAAAAGAAAAACAAAAAACAAGAACTGTTTGAGTGTCGTTGGTCAAATCCTGCCTCAGCTCCTAAATGGTGATGCACATGGTGACAATCTGGAGACCCAGTTCACTGGCACCCAGGGGGAATATGCCAAACCGTCTCCCAAACAAAGCAGCAGCTCTTGGCCACCACTGCCCTGCTCAGGGCTGGCCACACTTAAGGGGCTTTGACAAACAAGAGCATTCTCGAAAGAAAAACCAAGCCAGACTTAGGATGGGCTGCATCGGGGATAAGGATGTGGGTGTGGGAACAAATCACCGGCGGTGACGCGTTTCTGTCATAGGTGAATCAGGGCACCACAAGGTCTCCTCACACCTGCGCATGTCCCTCTCCCTCCCATCGCCTCCCTGCCGCTCCCTCTCCCCACTTGCGTGCACACTCACACAACACACACACTCACACAACACACACACTCATACTCACACACACTCACACTCACACACACAACACACACACTCTCACACAACACACACTCACACACACACACACTCTCTCACACAACACACTCACACACACTCTCACACACTCACTCACACACACAGCACACACACACTCACACAGCACACACACTCACACACACACACACACACACACACACACGGCATTCCCATAACTTGGTGGGGCTTATTTGGAGTATTTGTGGTGGAAAAAGCGGAGTGTATGACAGAAGCGCCACTTCTTCTTCTGGATGGCTTCTCAGTGTCTTTAGGGTCGGCAGTGGCATTGGCAGCTCAAACCCTTGGTGTGGCTGGCACAGGTGGCCCGGGCTCCTCAGCCCTCCTGGGCTGTGTCCACTCCGTGGATGAGACCCCCCTCTGCTCAAACTCAGGACCTCCTTCCTGCCTCTGCGCTTTGCCCCTCCTCTTCCCTGTCTGGCTGTCCTTCCTCGCTCTTCTGTTCTGTATGTTGCCCACCGTTAACCCAACAGGGAGGCCACAGGCTCGGGCACCCCCAGCCCCATCCAAGCTCAGCTGACCTCCTTCCCCCTTGACCGCAGTAGCCACCCTGCCTGCACTTTGAGATCATGGGGGGGGGGGTGGGATAATACTGGGGTCCCACTCCCGCCAATTGAACTGGGGGTCCTGAGCGCCATAAGGGGGGACAGGGGCTGCCCAGGAGACCCAGGTGAGGAGCGTGTGGGTGGTTCTCAGGGCAGTGCAAGGCCGGGAGTCAGGTGGCCTGACTCATATTTGGATAAACAGAAATAAAAAAGCACGTACACTGTGAGGAAGCTGACAAGGACGGGGGGTTGTGGGGGGAGTAGCTGGACCGGAGGTCTGTCCACACCAGGTTGGAGGGACAGCATCTCCAATGGAGAAAACAGCCAGGGGCGGGTCTACTTTGTCAAACTCCTGCCTGTTCATCTGTGGGCTGGGATCCTGGGCCTCGGGCTGCCCTGGAGTAGGAGCTTGATAAACACCGAGATAAACGGACGTAGCTTGAAAGTTCTGCCAGTGATTCCAATGTTATTACACGTTATGCACCTGTTTGGTTTTTATCTTAATGAGTTTTCCCCACGATATAAAATCATAGAATCTAAGAGTTGGGAGCACCCAGGGTTTTACCATTTCTTTAACCTCTGTAACTGTTTGTTAAACAGAAACATCCTGTCTCCCCAGATTCCAAAGATGAGTTCCCCCCCCACCCAAACCCCGCGCTGCCCCCGTAAATCTATCTACAGGCCTCAGTTAAGAAATTCATCAGAGGGAGGACGATTTGTCCCAGATCCCACAGCTTCTTGGAGGTGGGTTTGGGATTCGAGCCGCTCTGTCCTGTCTGGGAAGCTGTCCCCCTGCAACACACACCCTCTGCCTGCCTCTCCCTCTAAGACAGAACCTGCTTTTAAATCCGAAAATTGCCTTTCCCAGGACTCTCAGACTGTGCTAAGCAACAGAGCCTGGGCGTTTATTTAACAAACAAATGCTATTTTCTAGACCCAAGAGGTTAACCTGGTGCCTTGACTTAGATTCGAGAAGAGACACTGCTTGTGAGGGAATTATGTTTAATAAAAAGCTGCCGCCCCTTCCCAGGGAGGCCATGTAAACACTTGGGAGAAGGTGGCAGTTAGAGAAGAGTCCTCTCAGACCTCCCTTCTCCTCTTCCTTTTACTAATTAAAACACAGCCAATGCCAGTTAAAACACCACAAGAGCTATTATTGGTTTTTTTTGTTTATCTACAGACCTGGGATAATGCAGGGAAATGAGCTGGAAACTCCCTGCCTCCCTGCTTGGCCATGGGTTCGCTGGAATGTGGGCTTCTGCTTCACTGAGAACGTGGTACCCAGAGCGGCTGGTGCCGCCCTGCAGGTGCGGCCAGCTGCCCGGAGAGACTTTGCATCACAGGCCAAATTGTTCTCAGGCCGGCAGGTGCAGACATCCACTGCCCGAGCTGGCAGGTCTACAGGCTCTGAAGGTCACACCTTCTGAGCCCCTGGGATGTGAAAGGCAGACCCATCCCCACTGCCCCCACCTGCAGCGCAGACCCAGGAGGGGAGCTGGACCCAGTGTCATGTGGGCCACTCAACACCGCCCCTCCCTCGCCTGCCTCTGATCCTTAGAGGCTGTGTAGAAATTCACCAGAATGTGTGCCACTGTCCAAATGGCAGAGCCCTGCCCAGCTCCCCACATTTCTGGGGTCCCTCAGGGAATCTCTTTTTTGGTCCTCTTCTTTTTGCATGAGGGAAGTGTTCGTGATTCTGCACTTGTTCAACAAAAGTCCTGGAAGAAGCAGAGTGGGGTATGGGCTAAAGACACAAGCTCAGCTGTGAAGTGAGGCCTGGGGTCAGAGTGAGCACCCCAGGACTTCTCGCCTCCTCTTGAGAAGTGGGAATGCTGACACCTCCCTTGCAGCGTCACTGTAGGATGGACGCTGTCACCCTGTGGAAGTACTTGGCACCATGCCTTGTGCAGAGGCCTGCTCAAAAATGTCAGGCAGCGTATGACTACCACACCCAGAAGTCATCCCTGGAGGAGCAGGGCTGATGGGGCGGGTGCGTGACAGGTGCGTCCCCCTGAGTCTAGAAATGCACTTTGGAAGCACCCAGGGTGCTTTTTTAAACTCCTAACTCCTGGGCCATGCCTGGACCACACTCCATCAATTAAATCAGAATTTCTGATGTGCTGCCCCAATTCAGAAAGACTGATTTAACCAAAGCACTCTCTCACCTCTGCCCCGTGAAGCCAGTAATTCCTGGAGGACGTTGAGGGACCAGTAATGGGCTGAATGTTTGTGTCCTCCCCAAATCCGTATGGTGAAGCCCTAACCCCCAGCATAATGGTCTTTGGAGGTGGGACCCTTAGGAGGTGACTAGGTTTAGACCAGGTCATGAGAATGAGGCTCCCGTGATGGGATTAGTGTCCTTACAGGAGGAAGAGGCTAGAACTGGCTCTCTCTTCACCTTATGGGCACACAGCATCTATAAGCCGGGAAGAAAGTTCTCGCCAGGAACCAAATCTGCCTGCCAGCACCTTGATCTGGACTTACAACCTCCAGAACTGTGAGAAATACACGTCTGTGGTTTAAGCCACCCCATCTGTGTTTTTGTGCCCAAACTAAGGCAAGCACACAATGAAGCCCTTTATGTAAGAATCTTTCTGGAAAAGCTGGTTGTATCTTGGAATGTTCTGCCATGCCCATAGCATCATCACCCCTCACCCCCCCACGAATGGACTGCAGCCGGGTAAGTGGTCCTCTCAGAGCCTGGCAGTATGTCCAGAGCACAGATGCAGACCAGAGAGAACATCTCTGTTACTGCCAGAGCCGGAGGGCAGAAGCCGGCGGGGCAGGGAGACTGACCCACCACACACGATCTCCATGGTTTCTGCCTCAGAACAGAAGGACCAATGTTATTGGTATAAATCCTACTTTGGGGAAATGAGATTAAAAACAAACTCTTTCCATAAGGGCAGAGGCAATAAACACTCATGACTCACAGCCAGTCTGCCACATGCAAGGTGCTGTATTGGGTGTAAGGATTCAGGGAGAGGAAAGACACAGGTGATCCCGGACATCATAAACACCTCCGGCCAAATGTCTTCTCTGAGCCGGACAGACTCATTGCAGACCAGTGAGGATGGTATGTGTGTTTGGGTGTGTGAAGGGCCCGAGGCTGATGGAGCAGCAGGTCCAGATATAGAAGCTGTGGTTCTCACCCAGCTTGTCTCTAAATCCCTGGGGCTTGGATCGAGTCCCCACCTCCATGTGGAAGCTCTGTCACGGGCACGCAGGCTCAGAGGGATGTTGTTCCAAATACCAGGCAGACTCACTAAGGGGATTGTAAAAGGCAGCAGAGCTTTTGATGAGTTAATGTAAATATCGATTGCAAATGTATGAGAATTCCCCGATCAGATGTAGAAGGATTTCTTTACAGGAAATAGATATCCCATTTTAATTAAAGAAAGATAGTTAAGGTCCAGGATCACAAACAGATTTCATCATGCATCCCGTTACCTGTCAGTGACTGCCTGGGTTGTAGTGCCGGGAAAGATCGTGAGGCTAATCCTTGATCCCAGAACAAGTGGAGGGACCAGTTGGTGATGTTTGTCATGGGGAGATGTTAGTCCAGAGGACAGTGATTTGCCACACCCAGCACGGGGGTCTCGGCTGGATTTTTGTTGAAAGAAAAAAAAAGCACTCTTGGACTTTCCTGGTGGTGCAATGGTTGAGAATCCGCCTGCCAGTGCAGGGGACATGGGTTCAAGCCCTTGTCTGGGAAGATCCCACCTGCCACGGAGCAACTAAGCCCGTGAGCCGCAACTACTGAGCCTGCACTCTGGAGCCTGCGTGCCACAACTACTGAAGCCCGTGCGCCTAGAGCCCATGCTCCACAACAAGAGAGGCCATCGCAATGAGAAGCCCGAGCACCGCAACGAAGAGTAGCCCCTACTCACCACAACTAGAGAAAGCCTGCATGCAGCAACAAAGACCCAACGCAGCCAAAATAAATAAATAAATTTATTTTTTTAAAAAAGCCTCTGTATTTTTGCTTAGCCAGAAACATACTCTGTCTATCTGGCAAGAGGTCACTATCATTTCTAAGAAGGCTGTTATCTTCCAGAATACTCAATCTGCAAATCTAAGGATATGAGGTATGGTCAGCATGGTCCACTGGGGAGTTTCCTCTTCCCCGGAGGCATCACGAGGGAGCCCGAGAGTTGAGATGAGTAGCAGATGTAGCCAAGGAGGCAACTCAGAATTGTCTCCAAGTTTGGCCAGGAGTAGCACTGCTATGAAGACACAGGACAATCTGTGTGAGAGCTGCAAGCATTCAAATGATTTATTGGCTTAAGACATAACAAAAGAAAAACTCCTATGTACATTCAAATCTGTTTACTCACATTTCATTGGGTAGCAAGAAGCACTTGAGGGGGCTTCCCTGGTGGCACAGTGGTTGAGAATCTGCCTGCCAATGCAGGGGACACAGGTTCGAGCCCTGGTCTGGGAAGATCCCACATGCCGCGGAGCAACTGGGCCCGTGAGCCACAACTACTGAGCCTGAGCGTCTGGAGCCTCTGCTCCGCAACAAGAGAGGCCGCGATAGTGAGAGGCCCGCGCACCGCGATGAAGAGTGGCCCCCACTCGCCGCAACTGGAGAAAGCCCTCACACAGAAACGAAGACCCAACACAGCCAAAAATAAAAATAATAAATAAATAATAAATTAAAAATTAAAAAAAAAAAGAAGCACTTGAGCACTAAAGATCAAGCTGGCCTTTTTTTGTTTGTTTGTTTAACATTCTTTATTGGAGTATAATTGCTTTACAATATTGTGTTAGTTTCTGCTTTATGACCCGAGTAAACCGACATCTTCTGATCTTTCTTAATTTTACAGCAAGGTGATTACCAGGTATCAGTGGTTTAAATATTTATAGAAACGTAGAGAAGTTGCTAATGGCTGAATCAGCTTCAGATGGCAGGTGATGACAACACACTTAATGAACACGGATTCCGCTTAACACACACAATGAGAGAAAATGGTGTGACAGGGACTTACAATTGAATATAAGGATGAGATTCCGATGAGCCGCCACATCCTTGGTTTGGCTTCTACTTGAAGACACAGGTCTTCCAGGGAGCAACGGTCTTGTCTCCCTGTTGGAAATTGTGCCAAACAATGGATGCCCTTGACACTGATGCCCATCGAGAAAGAGTAGGGACAAGGAGATGGATGCCTTCTGCAGTCTGACCATAGAAATAACCACTCCTGTTACTGGACTCCCCAGTGGTGCTGGTGTTCATCAGCATTAATTGCTATTCCTTATGTGACATTGCATGTTGGACCGTTTTCATCCCATTTTGCAGGTGGTGAAAGTCATTCTGAAGGGGTGACTGTCCCCAAGTCCAAGATGACATAGTGGTTGACCTTGAGCATCAGAGGCAGGGTGAGCCCAGCACACTCTGACTCCAGAGCCACGTCCTCTCATGGTTCCCCCTGGGGCTCTGTGCCACCTAGCTCCCAGGACGCGTCCACCTAGCTTTCCCAGCTTCATGAAGGCTGAGCCTCTCTTCTTCTAGAGAAGCTCCTCAGATCCAAGCTCCTTTGGCAGCTGGGCACCCTGGTGTCCAGAGAACAGCATCCTGTGTGGACCCAGGCTTGTTAGCTCATCCTGCCCTACAACACTCAGGACAGCTGTCCAAACTCAGTGTCAGCAGAGATGTCCTTTCTTCCTGGGAGGTTTAAGCAGAGGCTGATGTGCAGGAGGTGGGAGGGGGGTGGTCTGGGGCTCTGCTGGCCCTGCTTGCACTCTGCCTGTCCACAGCCACCGAATGCCATGCTGAGCTAGGGGCCAAGCCCAGTGCAGGACCGTGACTCCCAATCTACCTGTGCTGTTAGGTAACTTATGTTGTATTCAGATCAAGTCACGTTCTCTAACTAAACGAACTCCTTTGAAAAAGAAATGATATTTCAAGCTTAAGTGGAATTAGGCAAAATGAACTCTAAAAGCCGATACAAAATGAAAAGAGAAAAGGTATTGTGTTCTCAGTTCTTCTGACTTCCTGCTGAAGGCACCAGGCATCAGGCCAACTCTCTCTGTTCATATGGGTTGTAAAGGTCGTGAAGCCAAACCAACACCAGACTTACCAATCTTCTTGGTGTCATCAAGAAGGTTGAGGGAAAAGGAGAGAATTCCCTCCTGATATGCACTGTGCTCTCGGATATTCTGGGTGCTCCCTCACCTACTGTTTCCAAAACATCGTCCTGCTGTTTTGGGAATCAAAACGCTAACCCTAACTCTAACCCTAACCCAGAAAACTGCTGGTTTAGGGGGAAGATCAGAGGATAAAGGAGAAAGCTGGGATATTTTAACATTCCCTGCACAATCTGGGTAACAGGAGTCACATTCTGTCCATTAAGCCAAAACTCTGGAGGGTTATTTGTCCCATCCTATTCAGCCCAAAGTCATCTGGAAGAATTCCTCTCACTGCAATAAGAATGGGTTTCTCCATGTGATGGAAGACATACTTTTGTAGGTCATAGGTCCTTTACAAGTAACCTGCTTCAGCATCCATAGAATGCTTGAATTCGTCTCCTGTGTTCTTGGCAGCAGGAGAAGGTCTGGGGGTTTGGAACACAAGCAAAACTCCTCATCCTGGGCAAATCCATCCCATGATGAGGCTCTAACAACCTACCTGAAAGCAGAGGGCCTGGGAACCAGCCGACAACCTCATGGTGGCTTTAGGGCACCTTCTAGAAGCCAGGCTGGTTGGCGTTCAGAGTGGGCCTGGCACTTCCTGCCCCTCCCAACTCAGGCCCTTGACCTAATTCGACATCCAATTGTACCTACACCCAAGAAAAACAAACGAAGATACTTTGCTACTTATCAGCATCATTAATTTTGTTGTGATCGCTCATTAAAATGGTTTGTTTGTACTGTGCTGTGCTCACCATCTTACCTTAACTAAACCGTGGGGCAGAATCCGGGGATAATTTGCTTATGGGCTAGTTTGAGACATCACTATAATCTATTTTACTCTGGCTGATCTTGGATGTAGGGTTTTCCCTTTGATCATTATCCCTGCCTCTCCCTGGGGAGTCCTAAGTTTTCTTGTTGCTCTGGACTTCTTCCAGGGGAGTTGAGGGTATAATGATGCTATTACTACCCAAGCCAAAACTATATTCACCGCAAAAATGTTGCCTGTGAACTTTCAGGACAGGGATGAAGAAAAAGCAAAATGTTTTAAATAAATGGGGTAATTTGACCTCATCTTTTTTTTATAAGAGCTGACAATTGGCATAAACAGGGACAGCTGGCCGTTATGGAATGCTTATTTGGGGAAGACACTGCACCAAGTATTTTAAAGAAATTATTTCATTTAATTCTTATAAAGTGAGTGCCATTATTGTCCTCATTTTATAGATAAGGAAATAGACCTTGGAAGGATGTAGGTGTCACCCAAAGACCCACAGT
Organism: Balaenoptera acutorostrata; assembly: GCF_949987535.1. Classification (NCBI taxonomy): domain Eukaryota; kingdom Metazoa; phylum Chordata; class Mammalia; order Artiodactyla; family Balaenopteridae; genus Balaenoptera; species Balaenoptera acutorostrata. The sequence goes on along the minus strand of NC_080064.1, from coordinate 3,605,770 downwards.
TATTGCCTGAGGGACCTGGACCCACCAGGCCTCCCTGTAAACATAGGCCTATGTCCCTGTGAGAAGTCAGCTGGGAAAGGAAATCGTTAAACAGATGATAACCTCATACTTGAACAGTCCAGAAACCTGACTATTTGTGGGATCAAGCCAGAGGTCCTTACAAAGTAAGACACACCTGATCATTCATCCACTCATGCATAGGCATCCCTGGAGTGCTTATTCTGCCCCAGGCTCTTTGTTAAGTGCTGGGAATTGAAGGAGTCACACAAATGTGCCTGCCCTTGGGAGCTCATAGCTCAGAAGGGAAAGGGGCCTGAGAGAGGGCCAGAGTTAACCCAGATCTGAGCTGAGTCCTGAAAATGCATGTGTGTGCACGTGCATGTGTGTGCGTGCGTGTATGTATGCATGTGTCTGCGTGTGTGTGCATGTGTGCACGTGTGTGGGTTCCCACCCAGGCAAGCTCATCATCTTTCCCTTGACAGGTCTGATGTCATTCATTGGCCCTGAGGATCCATCTCTTCCCACTGTCTGGAATTCTCCTGGACTTCAGGGAGGAGAGAGATCAATGCTTTTACACACTGAATTATGCCAACCATGCACATTTTATTAATTTATGGAAATATCAGATTGCTTTAACTATTACACTGAACTTCTGTCCTCCAATAAATGGCTTCATTTCCTTCCAAGGATAAAGCACTCCAGTGTTTTCAGCTGACCAATTCAGCTTAGGGCTCTCTAACGTTTTCTGTCTACTTAGAGGACACATACTTCACCAGGATGACTCTGGGGTAATGACACCAAAGGCCCATTTCTAATGACAGTCACGGTCTTGGCAAAATGCATTCCATATATTAAGGCTGATGCCTCTCCCCAACCTGGGTTTATCCTCCTGGGGAATAAATGACCTTTTCTCTTGAGCGTTCCTCTGCTTGTGATTTGAGAAGAAATATCTCCCTGTGTAATGCCAGGGTTGAGAACTGCCCCTAAAGGTGGAGAAAATGGCCTTGTTTCTAACACAGTAGACATATCAAAATAAGAAGATCTGTCTGCAGAGGTAGCCAAAGGCTGTTAGAAATATCAGCAAACCCACCTGGAGGGAAGCAGATCTGTATTTACCATGAACCTGAGAGTGTTTCAGGGCCAACTGACGGCCCTTAAATCTATATCTCTATCTATCATGTGGGATTCTCTCTTAAAGAGGACCCCTACCCAATTTGAATAAGCATGAAGTCCCCTGAAACATAGATCTGGCCCAGGCTAGATGAATATCAGGTGGGTATGGACATTCCACTGTGTTGGGATCTTGGGGAGAGAAGGATGAACCAATGAAAGTGTTGAAGGGTAGCAGAATATGCCAGCCCCAGATGTGCTACTTTGGAAGGATTATTTTGAGCCAATGGAGAAGAAGCAAATACAAGAAAAGCTGTCTTCTCTCAATTTGCCTAAAAGCAAGACTTACATTTGTGAAGGTGTCCTCCCTCCTCTTTCTACCAGGAAGGACAGATGTTAATCACTTGAGTCAATTCTTGACCCTGATCAGCACCAGAGACAGCGCCAGAGGGACCTACACAACAAACTTTATTCACTGGCCCTTGACTTCCATTGATTCCCCCATATATTTACTTTCCCACAATTTGTTGCCTTAGAAACTCAGAGTCCTTTTCCTTTGTTTTGTCACTTCTCTATAAATTTGCTGTTTTATTGCTAAGGTTTGATATAAACCCAAGTTCTAACCACCTTTTGGATTATACATCTTTGGGTGCTTCTGTGCATACGGGTAATGCATGTGTTATTAAACTTGTTTGTTTTTCTTTTATCACTGTGTCTCTTGTTTGTCTAATTTACAGCTGGAGAGCCTAGAAGGGTAGAGAGGAAAAGTTTTCTCTTCCCTTATAGTTTCCAGTCCTTGCTTTCCTCTTACTAGGAAGAGAGAAGCAAGCTCACTCATGACATCATATGCTTTGTGAACACCCAATTGCATAACAGATAAAGTCCAAGTTGGTGGCTTTCCACCAATCTCTGTGACAGAATCACCTGGGAAGATGTTAGAAGTTCTCCTGCACAGGCCCCACCCCAGACCACGTGAATCAGAATTCCTGGAGGTGGCGATCCCAGTGCGCAATGCACACTGCTGTGGGCATCTTGTCTTTGTCTGATGGTGGAATCTCTTGGAAAATTTTAAAAATTCAGATGGCTGGACCACATCTCTGCCCACATCAATCCAAATCCTTGGACTTGGATACAGGTGCTTTCATACCTAGACTTCCTAAGGGCCTGGATTCTGATGAGTAACCAAACTGTGACTTACTGGGCTAGCAAATAAAATGTAGGTTGGGGTGGGGGTGTGTATAAAATGGTGGTCAAAGATGAAGGTATGGGGGATAAATCAAGGAGGCCTTCCTGAGTGTTGAGGTCAGGTCAGTCTTGAAAGGAATAATGGGCTGGGTTGATGTAGGTGAAGGGAAGCTCTTTGTTGTTAATATAACAAACAAGATAAAGGTTAATTGGATGAAACTCGGGGTTTTGCAGAAGAACACACCATTCTTCAGTAAGTGCTCTGACAGCTTTCCAGAAAATACAGGAGTACCATGAACACCATCTCGAAACAGTAAAAAATGGAATGTAAATAATGATGCAGGTGAAGGGGTAGTCAGGGAATATTGGGAGAAGCTCTCTGTCAAGTCACATTTTTAAACAACCGGATGTAGATGTACATGTATACTTTTTCATCCTAAAAATGTGTAGCTAGTCTAGATCTTTTATCCCCATCCTTAAATGGGAAGCCCCAGAAAGAATATCCAGGGGTTGTAGGGCTCTCAGCTGTACAGGCAGGAACACATCCAGAGTGAAAATCATGAATTTTACGTTTACTGTCTGAATGCAACTAATAGTAGATGTCAGCTTGGCCAGCTTTTATTGCCTTGATATTTAGAATTTCAGGAAACCATAGGTTAGTGAACAGCAGACCCCGTCTCCAAGCTGATTCAAGACAGGAGGTAAAGCTGGAGAAATTGTATTGATCTTGGGAAGGTGAAGAGTTAATTTCTATTGGTGTCATCTTGTCTCTACTGTTACTATCATCATGATCATTTTTTTATAAGATGACTTAATATAAAAACCAAGAAAGGTAGTCAAAAATATTTTTTGGTCAAGAATGTTTGAAAGAGAGGCTCAGAGTTTTGCCATTGGGGGTGTGGATGTCAGTGGGGAGGCTGGCATTGATATAGTTTAAGAAGGCATCAGCTGAAATGAAGAAAAGATACCCTGTAGGAAATCTTGATTGAGATCACATCCACTGGTGGAATTTTTCCCCACCCTCACCCTTCCTCCTCCCAGAGAAAGTATAGAAACAGTGATGCCTTTATGAATAATAAATAAATCAGTGGTGCTGATAAAAATAATGGACGAAAGATCATTTACCATCTTGTGATGAGTCCCATCTTGGGTTTGATAAAAAGCTGGTGGAAACTGCCATTGTTGTAGGAAATTAAGAATGAGCTCATTAGCTGGGCGATTTAAGCCATTCGTATGAAGATGATGACTTAGCAGACTTGGAGGCAAAGGATCTTGTGTTCTTTCCAGCTCATTTTTCCCTGATCCTTATCTGGTCTTAATAAAGAAGTTCTGAAAGTGACTTATGATGTGAGGACAATGACAGGGAGTGATTTTCTCAGCACTGGTAAACGAATATGACCTACAAGAATAATACTCTGGGTTATGTTTACTTGCAGAAATAAATCTTTTCCTGGGTGCATCTTTCTTCTCCATCTTGTCAGAAGAGAATTCACTTTCTCATCTCATTTTCTTCAAGTTTGCCAGCCACTCTTGGCCAGAAGTAAATGAGAAATAAACCTTCAGCCTCCGGCTTCAGCCCTTCCAACCAGGGTTTATCATTTTGGATTGGAAAGGAAGCCTAGATTTGCCTGGAGTGTTAACTGTCTCCAAATGTCCTGTGTCTTTCAGATTTGAGAGGGTGGGTGTTGTGTCTCTGGGATCTGAGGAGGGTGCTTGCTGTGAGTCCAAGAAGAATGGAAATTTTCTCACAGCTCCAGAAATTTATCTGTGAGCCTCTTCCAATGCCATCATCACCCTAATGGATTAACCCCAAATGCCCAAACAACACAGACAGACTCAAAGGACAGCTCCATGCTTCTAACAGTCCAAACCTTTCACTAGTAAATCAAATAGTGGTTGATTTCTAAAAACCATTCTGAACCTACGTGGTTTCCAACCTCTTCTACTTCTTTGGACATTTCCAAGTGACCCTCAACTGGGGCCATTTTGCACTGGTGAACGTGAGTGCCCCAGATTTCCACTACTGGAATTCTACCTTCTCATGCAATAGTAAAAACATGTAAAGATTGAGTCCTTATGTGCAGGCACTGTGCTGGCAACTTTGAATCTTTTTCTCATTTAAGCATTGCATCCTCCCATTTTACTTTTGAGAAAATTAAAGGAAAGAACAGTGAAGAAACTTGACCAAAGCCACGCAGCTACTAGAGAAGAGTTAAAACAATGGACCCAGTTCTGAAGAGCCCCAAAGCTCCTGCTTCACTTCTGCACAAAGTTCCTTCCTCTGGTCCAGGGAGGAAATGAGCATTCTCTTCAGTGATGCCCAAATATTCAAGTCCTTCTAGAAAATTACATTCATTCAAGCCCAGGAGGCATGCCATTTTTCAGCACAATGATTTGGGCACAAGTTGGGTTGGGCTAGCCACGTGGCTCCCCTTCACGCTGGATGGTCACCTTCCAAGCACTCTCCATCAATACAGAACATAGAATGTACTGCTCTGGAAGCAGGTTCCCAAGAGCCCCACCTGGGGCTCACGGACCTGCATCCTTGATGAGTGTACCTGTGGGTCTCCCACAAGGATGAAACCAAAGTCATGGCTTTCTGGCCTGGAGTTCTTTCAGCAAACTCCAGGGAACAAATTGAGAAGACTTGAGTGCTCTGATTGTCTAGCTTTATTCATGTGGAGTCTGGAGGAAAGAGCTTGCTTCCTATTTGGCCAATTTCCAGAACTTTCTGCCTGCAATATATATAGCACTCTCTAAAAATTACTCACCTGGGGCTTTTGATGTTTTCAGAGAGACTGTCAGTGTTAAGTGCTCGTTCTTCTAGTTTCTCACAGTGTGTCCATGGATAATGTTAGACCTTTAGAAAACATTTTACTTGGATCCCATAACACATTTATAATTTGTGTAAAATGTCCTGACATAACACTACCTCCTCAACTTTCATTGAAGGGAAATAAAAGTGATGTCCATTTGAAAAATATTTTTATTTCTTCCCCACAGCAATAGTCAGATATTACTTGTTATGTTAACCCTTATCTCTTACATCAGAATTTATGTGGATTCCTTCTGGAAAGTGACTCCAAGTTTGTCTCCAGCAGCATTTTATGCATTCCTTGATCAGACAAATTCTACGTTACATAAAAATCTTCCTTTTCAGCTTAACTACCAAAATATTTATCTCTAAAATTAGTGCTCAATTTCAGAAGCAATAACACTATAGATGCTAGGTATAGGTAAATCTTTCCCTGTTTTCTAAGTTATTAAACAATGTCTGAAAACTTTTTTTTTTTTTGTATTTAAGATGCATGCTTATGATAGGGTTTTTGCAGGGTGCAGAAAAAATAGAATGAATGAAAAAAATAACACTGCTAGCATCCTAACCCAAATCCCACCAATGATAACAAAAATAATAAAGACATAATCAAACACTTGGAGTTCTCTTGCTTTAGGTTTATTATTATTTTAAAATTATAAACTATAGTAGTAGTCAGCTCGAACTTCCATAACAAAATACCATAGAGTGGATGGCAACAACAGACATTTATTCCTCATAGTTCTGGAGGCTGGACATCCACAATCAGGGTGCTGACGTGGTTGGGTTCTGGTGAGGCTTCTCTTCCTGGTTTGCAGATGGCTGCCTTTCAGCTATGTCTCACTGTCTCTGGTATCTTTTCTTATAAGGGCACTATTTCCATCATGGGGACACCACATTCATGATCTCATCTAAACCTAATCATCTCTGTGAAATAAAATTCATATTTTATGGCAAAACAAGAAAAATTTAAACATAACAAATTTTTCTCTGCCCTTTGGCCTCCTCTATCCCCTCTACTGTGCATTGTGTATCTGCATTAAGCATCGACTGACCTCCCACATTGGCAGAAATACCTGCTCACCATAAAGAGAAACAGTATCCTAGCACCAACAAGACAATGTCTTAACAGATAACACTCCTTCCTGATACTGTAAGGAGCCACAATGAGTCTTAGATCTGGATTGTGTAAACTGTCAATAATACATGATTTAATGTACAGCCTTCTATCTCAAAAAAACTTACGTTACTGTACCTTGACTTCTAATGGGCAGAACAGTTCTCAGAGCCTTCTGAGATGCTCTTCTTGGGTTATAATCCTCAAATTTGGCTCAAATAAATTTTCCATATCTTTCTTATATTGACTGATTAGTTTTTTGTCAACACCTTCCAAAGGTCCCATCTCCAAATACCACCATATTGGGGGTTAGGACTTCAACATATTAATTTTGGGGGGACACAAATATTCAGTCCGTAACAGCCATGTTGAACAAAACCAGGTAGATAACTGTTCATTAGATGCATTTGTGGCACATAATTACCCGGAAACCACCTTTGTCAAGCAGGAAGGTTTGGGAGAAAAATGAGAGGAGAGCAGGGGTGGCAATCTTGGCACTTCACGGGGCACACATAACCCCTCAGCTTCAGCGCCAATAATTGATTTGTCCACCTGGATCACATCCCTTCCTCCTTCATTTCCCGAAAAGGAGCCCCTTCCTCATTCTGCTCAGTGCACTGTTGAAAGTGCAAGAGGCCGAGTGGATGGACCAGGGTGGTAGGAATGGGGATGGAGAGGGAGGACCAGGAGAGCAGGTGGGACTCAGTCAGGATGTGTGGTGGTTGGAGGAACAGAAGGAGACAGTCTGTCCAGCGTGGCCTTGAGTTCCTGGTTTCTGTCTGCCTCTGAGTATCTGGAATACAGTTGAGTTTTAGAGACATAGAGCCCAGTTAGGAAGCCAAAGTCACTCCTGCCTCTCCATGGGACCCAGTGACTTGTTTGGTGTGTCACTGTTTCCACTTCCTCATCTGGACCCAGTGCAGATACTCCAACACCAGGGAGACACCTGCAAATCTTGGCATAACAGGACTTGTTACTTCCCCTGCAATACCCACTTCCCCCATCCCTCATCAGCCCCCCTCTCTCCCACCTCATCATCGTGCAAGTGCCTGACACAGAGTAGATGCCTGATGAGAATGTGTGGAACAAGTCAGCGATGGGAACTCCCTCTCCTATCACCAGCTCTACAAGTCCAGTTCCCCCACCCACACCCTCTTCTCTCTTTTTTCCTGCTCTTAATTCATTGAAAGAAGTGGCTATTTACCAGGTTAAAGTGAATCCCTCTGCACATTCTCTGGCTTTTATTTTCTCTCTCCTTCCACTTTCTCAAGGACTTTAATCCCTAATTAGTCCCACTCTTATATGTTTTCGACCAAGCCACTTCTCATCAACATTTAAACACGAGGTGAGAAGGTTTAATCTTAAATAAAATCTCTTGAACGCACATTTTTTTTTCTCCAGCTGCTACCATAAGTACCTACCCTCCACTATCACTCTTTTCCACTAGCTGCTACTCTGGAACATCCACTCTCTTCTCCTTGCTTCTGCAACAGTGATCCTTGGATGGCTAATTCCATCTACTCAGATGACATTAATTTCAATTTGTATTATTGAGGACACACAGATCTGTATTTCTACCCAGACAGCTCCTGAGTTACAGATGTGTATGTGTCCATAAATCAGGCAGGCTAAGCTAGGCTGCAGTGAAAAACAGACAAAAAAACCCCATCACAGTCAGTTAACCCCATAAAGACTTCTATATACAAAACTGTGCATGCTCCGTATCCTTTTTCATCTTACAGGTGTGCCATCAATAACAGTGGCCTTCAAATTCACCACAGCAGTGGTTGACAGGGCTGCATGATCAAGCAAAATATTTTAAAAGTTAAGCCAGAAAATAGTTGTTATGTGCCGAATTGGATTCCCGCCAAGGGGTAAATTTTTATATGTTGAAGTCCTAACCTCACTGTCTCAGAATGTGACTGTATTTGGAAATAAGGCTTTTAAAGAGGGATTAAGTTTATGAGTCTGCTTCTGTTTTGTAAATAAGTTCATTTGTATCTTTTTTTTTTTTTTTAGATTCTGCATATAAGCGATATCATATGATATTTGTCTTTCTCTGTCTGACTTACTTCACTTAGAGAATGAACTTACGATTACCTGGGGAAGGGTGCAGGGGAGGGATAGATTGGGAGTTTGGGATTGACATGTACACACTGCTATATTTAAAATATATAACCAATAAGGATCTACTGTAAAAAAGCAAAAAGGGGCATTACGTTAAAATGACGTCTTATGGGTAGGCCCTAATTAAAAAAAAAAAAGGTACTGTCCTCAGAAGAAGAAGAGATCAGACCACAGACACACACAGAAGGATGACCATGTGAAGACACAGGGAGAAGATGGCCATTGGCAAGCCAAGGAGAGAGGCCTCGGGAGAAACCAACCGTGCCCACACCTTGATCTTCGACTTCCAGCCTCCAGGGCTGGGAGACAATTGACTTCTGTTATTTAAGCCACCTGGTCTATGGTGCTTTGTTATGGCAGCTCAAGCAGAAGAATGCAGAGGCTGCCGCCAGTTCAACCCATATCTTCTGGCCAGAACTTAGCCACGTGGATGCAACCCCACCAATATGAGAGTTGGGGGCACAGGAAGAGCAATCAGCTTGGTGAAACAACAACAACGTCTCCACCTCCAAACCTACCCAATTAAGAACATTGCTACTGGGCAGCACCACAGATTTTTGAGTCTGAGAGTGAGCTGTCTTTCTCCAAGAGCCTGTTCCTCCTCCTGTGTCCCTCTCATGGTGTTCATCACACCCATCTCTCTACTGTCTGGGGTTGACCTTTGCTTTTTCCCAGTCCAACCTGCCCACATTTTAACCCATCACCCCTCACTCTCAGTCCATCTATGATCTATATTCCCACTGGCACTCATCAGCACAAGGATTCCTGCAAAGCCCATCCCATCCCTCTTGTTAGAGGAGGGCATGGCCCCACCTTTTGCCCACTCCTCATATTTTCATGGAGGAACTTCTTTAGACTGACACCCTGGAGTCTCCCTGCCATCTCCACATTCACCAGGGGGGAAGGGACATCCCTGATTAGAGTTTGGGGGAAGGAACTGAGAGTGACCAGATTATCCCCTTTCTTCCCTCCTCTTCTGGAGATCTGTCTGTCTGGATTAGTCAACTTGGGCTCCATAGCAGAGCACCACAGACCAAGGGGCGGGAAGGTGGGGGAGCAAAATAACAGACATGTATCCTCTCACAGTTCTGGAGGCTGGAAGTCCAAGATCAAGGTGTTGCAGGGCCAGTTCCTGGTGAAGCTCCCTTCCTGGTTTCTGTGTGTCCCCCTCTGCCTGTGTCTCACGTGGTCTTCCCTCTGTGGGTGCAGCAAGAGAAAAGCCTCAGTATCTCTTCCTCTTCTTATAAGGACACCAGTTCTATTGGATAAGGGCCCCACCCCTATGATGTCACTTAACTTTAATTACCTCCTAAATATAGTCACATTGGGGGGGGTTAAGGCTTTTGACATGAATTTTGGGGCCCACAATTCAGCCCTTAACACTGTTCTTAAGTCTGCCACCTGCCAAGTGGTGAAAGGCTTGCTCTGTGCAGGGGAGGTCTGTTGTTAGTTACCTTGGGACTGAGTAATCACAGGTATTCCTGATGAAATGTATGCATCTGTCAGCTTTCATTAGTTATGCCACGGTAACAAACAGCCCCCAAATCTCAATGGCTTATGGATACAAAACGTTCTTCCCACTCACCTTACACGGCTTTTTGTGGGTTGGCTTCAGCTCATCTCCATGTTTTCTCCATTCATTTCGAGGCAGCTTCCCTGATCCAGACTCCACTTCTCAGGCTTAGAACAGAGTAAAAGGAGGAATGGCAGAACCACTCTTAAACAGCTCTTAAAGTTTTCACCCAGATCTGATTTATGGGTACGTCACTTCCTATCACATTTCATTGGCCAAAACAAGTCACATGACCAAGCATGGAAGTAGTAGGGATATACTTGTCTCATCTCACAGGGAAGGGCATCAGAGGGGTGCCCTCCTAAGCAATAGCTCCATTAGGGAGGGGTAGCAAGCACTTTGAATAAATAATTCAAACTACCAAAACACCACATCTATATTCCTGGGAACTAAACTTCTAAAAATGTGTGGGGTCAAAGAGAACATGCTAATAGGAACATTAGGGTACAGGGAAAACTATCCAAAACCTATTCTGTTTTATAACCAGAGCATCAATAAAAACAAGTCCTTAAGAATCACTTACACAGTTGGTATGATGTGTGAACACCTATTAAGTAAAGAAGTACTCAAGCAAATACAGTCTTTAACAAAAGGAATCAAAGTAGTCTGATAGATGGAGGTGAGAGGAGCTGAGGCTGCTGAGGATGTGGCTCAGAAGGTACAGGTGCAGTAGCAGGTCCTGGCTCTGAGATGGCTGTTCATGGTCCCATGCTGCTTTGGGACACATTAGGGAGCACCTTGCAATGAAAGCTTCCAAATAGGCAGGGCCCATGACCAAGCTGGACCAAGGGAGAGACAAGTGTAAATACACATCATGTACCATAGAGCATTCTCCCATCGGGGCTGTTATTAGCAGGTAGGTGTGCATTTAGCTGTTGTTATTGCTCAATGGGTGTGCAAAATTGATGTGATAGGAAAAGTTGCCTCTGAACCAAGCTAACTTTGTCCGTCTACTTAGCAATCACCTACAATCTGAAAAATTCCCTGTAAAAGGGATTTTGATGAGTTTTATTTACTGCTTCTGGGAGTAAATCCACCCTTAAGAGGAATTTATGGCAGCCTTATTTCCCCAAAGTTGCTACTTTTAGTCAGGTAAGGGAATGGGCCAAGGAGAATCCTGCACCTATTTAATCTCAAATGTGTTTAGCTTAGAATAATCTTTATATCAAAGTGGCATATTTGGGGGATGGAGTATTTTGACGTCCTTTATCACCTCCAGGGCAAAATTGGCCCCTGGTTGAAAACCACTGTGATAGCTTAACTCTCCTTGCTTAGACTATTCATTCATCCACCCATTCATCCAACCATCCATCCATTCAGTAAGAACTTGTTGAGTTTTACCCTATGTTGGGCATTTTTATGAGCATCTGGGGCACATCAAGGAACAAAAGAGGCAAATATCACTGTTCTCATGGAGTTTACATCCCAATAGGCCTAAAGAGACATATTTTAAATAAATGCTTGTCTAGAATGGACAAAGGGCAAAGTCGAGCTAGTAAGGAGGGTTAAGAGTGCTGGAAATGGGACTTAGGTTGCCCTTGTTAAGGTATTGAAAAGGGACAATTTAGCATAGGTGTGTAGGAAGTGATCATGTCTGCCAAGTTGTTATCTAGGGGAAGAATTGGCCAGGATGAGAGGACAAGGAGTCCATGCAATAACTGTAGGGCAGCCCATGTCTCATATCCTGACAGTAACTCAGTGAGGAGTCTAGTGTGCTTGGAGCAGACTGAGGAGGGAGGAGAGACTTAAGAAACAAAGTGAGAGAGGACAAGGCAGGACAACGCTGTGAGGCCCTTTCAGGTCTTTCTAAGGATTGTGAATGCTCAGGCAGGGTGGTAACAATGGGGTGGCAAGAAGTGATCAGATTTCTGATATATTTTGAACATAGAGTCAATGAGATTTGCTGATGGATTGAGTTAGCTCCCCGAGGGCAGAGGCATTGTTTGTCTTGTTCATCTTGCTGTGTGGCTAGTACAACTCCTGGTCCATAGAATGGAATTTGATAAACAATGGATGGGTGGGTGGATGCATGGATGGTTGGATGGATGAATGGATGGGTGGATGAATGGATGGGTGGATGGATGAATGGATGATTGGATGGATGGATGGTTGGATGGATGAATGGATGATTGGATGGATGGATGGTTGGATGGATTAATGGATGAATGGATGGATTGATGGTTGGATGGATGGTTGGTTGGATGGATGGGCAGATGGATTGATGGGTGGATGGATGAACTCAAAGCTCCCAGCTTGGTTATAATGATCGGATATATTACATATGATACCACTAGCACACTGCCTGGGGCTTTGTAAAAATTTAATGAGCAAACGGACACTTTTAATTTATTATTATTTTAAATAAAATTGCTACTGAATTCTACTCATTGAGAAGGATGCCAGTCATTTTATTTCCAGACAAAAGCTACTTGGAACCACTCCCCTCCCTGCCTGCAAAGAGCCTTCATTCCCAGCAGAACAAACAGGTGCTGAGCAAGGTAGAGTTCCCCCCACTTCTGGATCAGCCACATAATCAATGCACAGTTGCTAACTGCAGCCTAAATGTGGAAACTTCATGCCAGATAATCAGTCAGGCAGTGGAAATATCACAGTCAGGGTTGGGCTCCCTGCCGGGTCCTGCTCCAGCAGTTATGAATAAGAGCATCAGGACCTGTTTTGGCTTGTAAAGTGAGCACATTGGGAGTAGAAGCCATTGACTGCATGTGAAATCTAACAAATATAAGGTACAATTCTGGAGTAGCATGTTGCTACAGATAAGCCTGCTTTGGATAGAGATAATCACAGCATGTGATCAAAATCCTTATGGCAGAGTTTGCCCTGTGACTACTCCCTGCAGCACAAGGAAAATAAACAAGAACACAACCCAGTCCCTGTGTCTTCACAAAGCAGACAGACACACAACTTGGGAACACAATGCGTTGTCTTAAAAGTGATCACAATGTTTTGTCTTAAAAGTGATCACTGATATCTTGTACTCAGTATCCTGACTTAAAGGTATTTTTACTGATTAATGTTCTCTCTTTTCTACTTGTCAAGATGACATCAGTGATTCATTCATTTGCAGAAAACTGCATGGCCTCTATCATGCCCTTCTGGGTTATCAGATTCTAGTCCTGTCCATTATCTTTGGACTATTTGGCAACCATTTGCAAATTGTAGGAAAATTATAGGTAAAGCTTATTCTGCCTGATAGTGGTTTAAATTGGTTTCCTCCCCCTTTGTAAAAAAACAATTTTGTCTCTCTTCATAACTCATTTCAACATGTCCTTATTAGATATAAATTTGTGCTGTTTTGACTTTTCCTTTGAACTGGTTATAACATCTGCCTAGTTCCTTTGTACCATATGAGTAAAATAAAATCGTTAACAAGTGTTTGTTTTTATACCTGTAGGAGGGTCATGATTTTATCTTTTTCTGAAAATTACCTTTTCACTTGCAACAAATGTTTACTGAAGAGCAGTTATGCATGAAGGAGTGTGCTAGGTCCTAGGAACAAAGACCGTCCCTGACTTAACAATGGTTCGACTAAGAAATTTTTTACTTTATGACGGTGTGAAAGCAATCCGCATTCAGTAGAAACCGTACTTCAAATTTTGAATGTGGATCTTTTCCCAGGCTAGTGGTATACAGTACAACGCTCCTTTGTGATGCTGGGCAGAGGCAGTCTCGGCTCCCAGTCAGCCTCGAGATCCTGAGGGTAAAAAACCAATACACTTACAATCACTCTGTTCCCAGACAACCATTCTGTTTTTCACTTTCAGTACAGTGTTCTATCAATTATATGAGATATTCAACACTTTATTATAAAATAGGCTTTGTGTTAGATGATTTTGCTCAACTGTAGCCTAACATAAGTGTTCTAAGCACATTTAAGGTAGGCTAGGATAAGCCACAGCGTTCAGTAGATTAGGTGTATTAAATGCATTTTTTTCCTTAATGATATTTTCAATTTATGATGGGTCTATTGGGTAGAGGAAGATCTGTACAATGGTGAATAAGGCAGTCCCTGCTCGGAAGGCTGTGGCATTTTCCAACCAAGGTAGAGAAGACTAGGAGGAACCCCTGCAGCCCATGCACCTCTTAGCTGACTTCCTGAGAGCTGAGGCTGGGCTAGCCAGTGCCAGCCAGCCTTTTGTTCTGAGTCCATGTCCCCTGTCGCTGATTCAAGCCGTATTTTATGTGTCTGACATCACACAGATGATACATAATTACGTATACTGTTTTTAAGTTATATCTTATGGGACTTCCCTGGTGGTCCAGCAGTTAAGACTCCGCATTCCAAATGCAGGGGGCCTGCGTTCGATCCCTGGTCAGGGAACTAGGTCCCACTTGTCACAACTAAATGATCCCACATACCACAACCAAAGATCCCACGTGCCACAACTAACACCCAGGGCAGTCAAATAAATAAATAAATAAATAAATAAATAAATAAATAAATAAAGTATATCTTATGATTAAGGAAAGCAGTGTATCCTCACTGCAGAAACTTTGGGAAGTCCAGAGAAGCATGAAAAAGAAAAAAATATCAGCCATAATTCTGCCCTTCATAAATACAAAAAAGTCCTCCATATTCTCACCTCCTCCCCCAACCAGCTAGCAGACACTTCCACCTTCTCCCCCAGAGCAAACCTCTCCATAGGATTGTCAGGACCCTGATTCTCTGCTTTTGCATCCCACACCCCTCTTCTAATACTAAAAGCCACCACCAGAGCATGACTATTTACGCTGAGCAAACATTAAATCTGTTGAAGACTCACCTGCCCTCAAAGGCAAGGAGCACTGCAAATAACAAATTCACACACATTTCCCCAGCACATCTGTTGGCTGTTTAAAAAGAAGACTTGTCAGTTTTTGTTTCAGAGCTGAATCCACAAATACGGTATCTTTTTATATTCCTTCAAGAGAATATAAAAGCCAACACGGGAACACCTAAGATTTACAGTAAGTGTTAAAAAATAAATAAATAAATAAAACATCTATAATATAGTTCTGATGTAATGAGCTGCACTTGGTATTTCCAAAGTGGTGGTTACACAGAGTCATAAATAGACTCAGCCAAGCACGGGTCCTCCATCACTCAAAACACACATGTGCTAAAGAAGTTCGCCTGTTTCCATGGTGTTGTGAGAATGGACATAAAATTTCCCAAATTGTAAATGGATGCTTGCACAGTACAACCTGCTGGGTCAGCGACACATGTAGAAGTTTAAATGCATGAGGATGCAGGGAGCAGATCAATGCTCAGCTTATTCTGAGGTCATTATCCAAGGCAATGTGTTGGGAGTGTCATCAATAAGTTAAATTTTAGCATAGAACACATCTGAACACACAATTTGCTTTTATTAACTTTTAAACCTGCAGCACCTCTGAGGTGTCTGTGTGCCACCCTGGTGTTCCACAGCACACAGCTGGAAAATAAAAACAAGAGAATAAATTTAGGCATTGTTTAGTAAATGCAAGAATAGAACAAAACAGGTGTTTTAAAAAATTTTTTAGTTTATATTGGAGTATAGTTGATTTAAAATGTGTTAGTTTCAGGTATACAGCAAAGTGATTCAGGTATACATATATATGTATATATATTATTTTTTCAGATTCTTTTCCCATATAGGTTATTACAGAATATTGAGTAGAGTTCCCTGTATTATACAGTACGTCCTTGTTGGTTAACTATTTTTATATAGTAGTGTGTATCTGTTAATCCCAAACTCCTAATTTTTCCTCCCTCCCCCTGTCTTACCCCTTTGGTAACAATAAGTTTGTTTTCTAAGTCTGTGAGCCTGTTTATGTTTTGTAAGTAAGTTCATTTGTATCATTCAAAACAAGTGTTTTATTTATATTTTTATATTTTGTTTATTTGCTCTTTAAATATCACAAGCCTCCATCTGACTTGTGGAGTAAAAGATATCCTACAGGTGAGATATTCTGATGCATTGTAGATGCAGATGAAGGATAACATAACACAATCTAGCTTTGCATTCTGAGTTTGGTGTCAAGAAAACAGATTTATTTAAAGCTAGGGCTGGGGTGGAGCTTCAAGATGGCGGAAGAGTAAGACACAGAGATCACCTTCCTCCCCACAAATACATCAGAAATACATCTACATGTGGAACAACTCCTACAGAACACCTACTGAACACTGGCAGAAGACCTCAGACCTCCCAAAAGGCAAGAAACTCCCCACGTACCTGGGTAGGGTAAAACAAAAAAGAAAAAACAGAGACAAAATAATAGGGATGGGACCTGCACCAGTGGGAGGGAGCTGTGAAGGAGGAAAGGTTTCCACACACTAGGAAGCCCCTTCATGGGCGGAGACTGCGGGTGGCGGAGGAGGGAAGCTTTGGAGCCACGGAGGAGAGCGCAACAACAGGGGTGTGGAGAGCAAAGTGGAGAGATTCTCGCACAGAGGATCGGTGCCAACCAGCACTCACCAGCTCGAGAGGCTTCTCTGCTCACCCGCCGGGACGGGTGGGGGCTGGGAGCTGAGGCTCGGGCTTCGGTCGGATCGCAGGGAGAGGACTGGGGTTGGTGGCGTGAAAACAGCCTGAAGGGGGCTAGTGCACCACAGCTAGCTGGGAGGGAGTCCAGGAAAAGGTCTGGAACTGCCTAAGAGGCAAGAGACCATTGTTTCGGGGTGCATGAGGAGAGGAGATTCAGGGCACTGCCTAAACGAGCTCCAGAGAGGAGCGCAAGCCGCAGCTATCAGCGCGGACCCCAGAGACAGGCATGAAACACTAAGGCTGCTGCTGCAGCCACCAAGAAGCCTGTGTGCAAGCACAGGTCACTCTCCACACCTCCTTCCCGGGAGTCTGTGCAGCCTGCCACTGCCAGGGTCCCATGATCCAGGGACAACTTCCCTGGGAGAACACACGGCATGCCTCAGGCTGTTGCAATGTCCCGCCGGCCTCTGCTGCCGTGGGCTCGCCCTGCATCCGTACCCCTCCCTCTCCCTGGCCTGAGTGAGCCAGAGCCCCTTAATCAGCTGCTGCTTTAACCCCGTCCTGTCTGAGCGAAGAACAGACGCCCTCAGGCGACCTACACGCAGAGGCGGGGCCAAATCCAAAGCTGAGCCCAGGGAGCTGTGCGAACAACGAAGAGAAAGGGAAATCTCTCCCAGCAGCCTCAGAAGCAGCGGATTAAATCTCCACAATCAACTTGATGTACCCTGCATCTGTGGAATACCTGAATACACAACGAATCATCCCAAAATTGAGGTGGTGGACTTTGGGAGCAACAATATATATATATATATATATATATATATATATATATATATATATATATATATATATATATATATATTTTCCTTTTTCTCTTTTTGTGAGTGTGTATGTGTATGCTTCTGTGTGTGATTTTGTCTGTATAGCTTTGCTTTTACCATTTGTCCTAGGGTTCTGCCTGTCCTTTTTTTTTTTTTAAGTATAGTTTTTAGCACTTATCATTGGTGGATTTGTTTTTTGGTTTGGTTGTTCTCGTCCTTCTTTCTTTCTTTTTTTATTACTTTTTAATTTTTTTAATTTTTAATAATTATATTTATTTTTTATTTTAATAACTTTACTTTCTTTTCTTCCTTCCTTCCTTTCTTTCTTTCTTTCTTTTTTTCTCCCTTTTCTTCTGAGCCATGTCACTGACAGGGTCTTGGTGCTCTGGCCAGGTGTCAGGCCTGTGCCTCTGAGGTGGGAGAGCCGAATTCAAGACATTGGTCCACCAGAGACTTCCCGGCTCCACATAATATCAAACAGCAAAAGCTCTCCCAGAGATCTCCATCTCAACGCTAAGACCCAGCTCCACTCAATGACCAGCAAGCTACAGTGCTGGACACCACATGCCAAACAACTAGCAAGACAGGAACACAACCCCACCCATTAGTAGAGAGGCTGCCTAAAATCATAATAAGGCCACAGACACCCCAAAACACACCACCAGACTCGGTCCTGCCCACCAGAAAGACAAGACCCAGCCTCATCCACCAAAACACAGGTACCAGTCCCCTCCACCAGGAAGCCTACACAACCCACTGAAACAACCTCAGCCACTGGGGGCAGACACCAAAAACAACAGGAACTATGAACCTGCAGCCTGTGAAAAGGAGACACCAAACACAGTAAGTAAAACAAAATGAGAAGACAGAGAAACTCACAGCAGATGAAGGAGCAAGGTAAAAACTCACCTGACCAAACAAATGAAGAGGAAATAGGCAGTCTACCTGAAAAAGAATTCAGAGTAATGATAGTAAAGATGATCCAAAATCTTGGAAATAGAATGAGAAAATACACGAAATGTTTAACAAGGACCTAGAAGAACTAAAGAGCAAACAAATGATGAACAACACAATAAATGAAATTAAAAATACTCTGAAAGGATTCAATAGCAGAGTAACTGAGGCAGAAGAATGGTGAAGTGACCTGGAAGATAAAATAGTGGAAATAACTACCACAGAGAAGAATAAAGAAAAAAGAAAGAAAAGAATTGAGGACAGTCTCGGAGACCTCTGGGACAACATTAAACATACCAACATTCGAATTATAGGGGTCCCAGAAGAAGAAGAGAAAAAGAAAGGGACTGAGAAAATACTTGAAGAGATTATAGTTGAAAACTTCCCTAATATGGGAAAGGAAATAGTTAGTCAAGTCCAGGAAGCACAGAGAGTCCCATACAGGATAAATCCAAGGAGAAACACGCCAAGACACATATTAATCAAACTATTAAAAATTAAATGCAAAGAACAAATATTAAAAGCAGCAAGGGAAAAACAACAAGTAACACATAAGGGAATTCCCATAAGGTTAACAGCTGATCTTTCAGCAGAAACTCTGCAAGCCAGAAGGGAGTGGCAGGACATATTTAAAGTGATGAAAGGGAAAAACCTACAACCAAGATTACTCTACCCAGCAAGGATCTCATTCAGATTTGATGGAGAAATTAAAATCTTTACAGACAAGCAAAAGCTAAGAGAATTCAGCACCACCAAACCAGCTTTAAAACAAATGCTAAAGGAACTTCTCTAGGCAGGAAATACAAGAGAAGGAAAAGACCTACAATAATAAACTCAAAACAATTAAGAAAATGTAATAGGAACATACATATTGTTAATTACCTTAAATGTAAATGGATTAAATGCTCCCGCCAAAATACATAGACTGGCTGAATGGATACAAACACAAGACCCATATATATGCTGTCTACAAGAGACCCACTTCAGACCTAGGGACACATACAGACTGAAAGTGAGGGGATGGAAAAAGGTATTCCATGCAAATGGAAATCAAAAGAAAGCTGGAGTAGCAATTCTCATATCAGACAAAACAGACTTTAAAACAAAGACTATTACAAGAGACAAAGAAGGACACTACATAGTAATCAAGGGATCAATCCAAGAAGAAGATATAACAATTGTAAATATTTATGCACCCAACATAGGAGCACCTCAATACATAAGGCAAATACTAACAGCCATAAAAGGGGAAATCGACAGTAACACAGTCTTAGTAGGGAATGTTAACACCCCATTTTCACCAATATACAGATCATCCAAAATGAAAATAAATAAGGAAACACAAGCTTTAAATGATACATTAAACAAGATGGACTTAATTGATATTTATAGGACATTCCACCCAAAAACAACAGAATACACATTCTTCTCAAGTGCTCATGGAACATTCTCCAGGATAGATCATATCTTGGGTCACAAATCAAGCCTTGGTAAATTTAAGAAAACTGAAATCGTATCAAGTATCTTTTCCGACCTCAATGTTATGAGACTAGATATCAATTACAGGAAAAAATGTGTAAGAAATACAAACACATGGAGGCTAAACAACACACTATTTAATAACCAAGAGATCATTGAAGAAATCAAAGGGGAAATCAAAGAGGAAATCAAAAAACACCTAGAAACAAATGACAATGAAAACACAATGACCCAAAACCTATGGGATGCAGCAAAAGCAGTTCTAAGAGGGAAGTTTATAGCTATACAAGCCTACCTTAAGAAACAAGAAACATCTCAAATAAACAACATAACCTTACACCTAAAGCAATTAGAGAAAGAAGAACAAAAAAACCCCAAAGTTAGCAGAAGGAAAGAAATCATGAAGATCAGATTAGAAATAAATGAAAAAGAAATGAAGGAAATGATAGCAAAGATCAATAAAACTAAAAGCTGTTTTTTTCAGAAGATAAACAAAATTGATAAACCATTAGCCAGACTTATCAAGAAAAAAGGGAGAAGACTCAAATCAATAGAATTAGAAATGAAAAAGAAATAACAACTGACACTGCACAAATACAAAGGCTCATGAGAGATTACTACAAGCAACTATATGCCAATAAAATGGACAACCTGGAAGAAATGGACAAATTCTTAGAAATTCACAACCTTCTGAGACTGAACCAGGAAGAAATAGAAAATATGAACAGACCAATCACAAACACTGAAATTGAAACTGTGATTAAAAATCTTCCAACAAACAAAAGCCCAGGACCAGATGGCTTCACAGGTGAATTCTATCAAACATTTAGAGAAGAGCTAACACCTATCCTTCTCAAACTATTCTAAAATATAGCAGAGGAAGGAACACACCCAAACCCATTTTATGAGGCCACCATCACCCTAATACCAAAACCAGACAAAGATGTCACAAAGAAAGAAAACTACAGGCCAATATCACTGATGAACATAGATGTAAAAATCCTCAACAAAATACCAGCAAACAGAATCCAACAGCACATTAAAAGGATCATACACCGTGATCAAGTGGGGTTTATCCCAGGAATGCAAGGATTCTTCAATATACGCAAATCAATCAACGTGATACACCATATTAACAAATTGAAGTAGAAAAACCATATGATCATCTCAATAGGTGCAGAGAAAGCTTTTGGCAAAATTCAACACCCATTTATGATAAAAACCCTGCAGAAAGTAGGCATAGAGGGAACTTTCCTCAACATAATAAAGGCCATATATGACGAACCCACAGCCAACATCATCTTCAATGGTGAAACACTGAAAACATTTCCAATAAGATCAGGAACAAGACAAGGTTGTCCACTCTCACCACTATTATTCAACATAGTTTTGGAAGTTTTAGCCAGAGCAATCAGAGAAGAAAAAGAAATAAAAGGAATCCAAATTGGAAAAGAAGAAGTAAAGCTGTCATTGTTTGCAGATGACATGGTACTATAAATAGAGAATCCTAAAGATGCTACCAGAAAACTACTAGAGCTAATCAATGAATTTGGTAAAGTATCAGGATACAAAATTAATGCACAGAAATCTCTTGCATTCCTATACACTAATGATGAAAAATCTGAAAGTGAAATTAAGAAAACACTCCCATTTACCATTGCAACAAAAAGAATAAAATATCTAGGAATAAACCTACCTAAGGAGACAAAAGAGCTGTATGCAGAAAATTATAAGACACTGATGAAAGAAATTGAAGATGATACAAATAGATGGAGAGATATACCATGTTCTTGGATTGGAAGAATCAACATTGTAAAAATGACTCTACTACCCAAAGCAATCTACAGATTCAGTGCAATTCCCATCAAACTACCACTGGCATTTTTCACAGAACTAGAACAAAAAAATTCACAATTTGTATGGAAACACAAAAGACCCCGAATAGCCAAAGCAATCTAGAGAAAGAAAAACGGAGCTGGATGAATCAGACTCCCTGACTTCAGACTATACTACAAAGCTACAGTAATCCAGACAGTATGGTACTGGAACAAAAACAGAAATATAGATCCATGGAACAGGATAGAAAGCCCAGAGATAAACCGTTGCACATATGGTCACCTTATCTTTGATAAAGGAGGCAAGAATATACAGTGGAGAAAAGACAGCCTCTTCAATAAGTGGTGCTGGGAAAACTGGACAGCTACATGTAAAAGAATGAAATTAGAACACTCCTTAACACCATACACAAAAATAAACTCAAAATGGATTGGAGACCTAAATGTAAGCCTGGTCACTATAAAACTCTTAGAGGAAAACATAGGCAGAACACTCTTTGACATAAATCACAGCAAGATCTTTTTTGATCCACCTCTTAGAGTAACGGAAATAAAAACAAAAATAAGCAAATGGGACCTAATGAAACTTAAAAGCTTTGCACAGCAAAGGAAACCATAAACCAGACAAAAAGACAACCTTCAGAATGGGAGAAAATGTTTGCAAATGAAACAGCTGACAAAGGATTAATCTCCAAACAGTCAACTCATGCAGCTCAATATCAAAAAAACAAAAAACCCAATCCAAAAATGGGCAGAAGACCTAAATAGACATTTCTCCAGGGAAGATATACAGATTGCCAACAAACACAGGAAAGAATGCTCAACATCATTACTCATTAGAAAAATGCAAATCAAAACTACAATGAGATATCATCTCACACCAGTCAGAATGGCCATCATCAAAAAATCTACAAACAATAAATATTGGAGAGGGTGTGGAGAAAGGGGAACCCTCTTGCACTGTTGGTGGGAATGTAAATTGATACAGCCACTATGGAGACCAGTATGCAGATTCCTTAAAGAACTAAAAATAGAACTACCATATGACCCAGCAATCCCACTACTGGGCATATACCCTGAGAAAGCCATAATTCAAAAAGAGTCATGTACCACAATGTTCATTGTGGCTCTATTTACAATAGCCAGGACATGGAAGCAACCTAAGTGTCCATCGACAGATGAATGGATAAAGAAGATGTGGCAGATTTTTGCAATGGAATATTACTCAGCCATAAAAAGAAACGAAATTGAGTTATTTGTAGTGAGGTGGATGGACCTAGAGACTGTCATAGAGAGTGAGGTAAGTCAGAAAGAGAAAAACAAATACTGTATGCTAACACATATATATGGAATCTTAAAAAGAAAAGAAAGAAAATGGTCAGAAGAACCTAGGGGCAAGATGGGAATAAAGATGCAGACCTACTAGAGAATGGACTTGAGGATACAGGGAGGGGGAAAGGTAAGCTGGGACAAAGTGAGAGAGTGGCATGGACATATATACACTACCAAATGTAAAATAGATAGCTAGTGGGAAGCAGCCGCATAGCACAGAGAGATCAGCTCTGTGCTTTGTCACCACCTAGAGGGGTGGGATAGGGAGGGTGGGAGAGAGGGAGATGCAAGAGGGAAGAGATATGGGAACATATGTATATGTATAACTGATTCACTTTGTTATAAAACAAAAACTGACACACCATTGTAATGCAATTATACTCTAATAAAGATGTTTAAAAAAAGAAAAAAAAAGCTAGGGCTTCCTGTTTCTTGAGTTTTACACTGTGATTACCTGGTTGGTCTGATGGAATAAATCATATGAGAATAATATATTTCCTGACCATTCTCAAAGTATCTTTCAGTTACCTTAATGCATGTAAGACAGCTCCATTAGACACAAATTGGAGGGACAAACATTTACCTTCAAAACCCTGTGGACACTGCAGTACAAGTGCTGGAAGAAATGGAGCACAGAAAAGATTGCACCCAATGTGATTATTTTTTCTTCCATTATCCTTGACCAGACTCCCTTGACCCACTTTTTAAAAAATAATTTTTCCCCAGGTACATCTAGATATAAATAACTTTTCATTAATTTTTTTCTGAAACATTCCTTTGAGCTGCTTGATCAGAGGGTTTTTTAACGTAGAATTTTTTTCCATTTTAAATATTTATTCTCTATCAATGACTCTTATCTCCTCCCTCCCCTCCCCACACCCACACACTCACAAGGAAGAACCATAACTTCTAAGTTACCTGGGTGCCATGTCCATCCTCTTCTCCTTCTTCATTTCGGCTCTGTCTTCTTTCCCTGCATTCTAGGAGACTGAAGCCAGTGTTCCCTCCACAGCATTTATTAATATTTGACTTTCCACCTATCATTTTTGCTCCTTATTCTCTCCAGTGCTGATTTTAACTTTACTATTTTATAAGTTTTTGTAAGTGGTTAAATGTAACACACCCACCCACCCACCAAAGAACAGATGAAAATATGTATGAACAATTAAAAGATCTATTAGAAAATTACTATTCATTGACCTGTGACTGAAGCCAAGAAATAGAACAGAGCCATGAACCAAACTCCCTCCTTCATGTGTTCTTTCTTCCCAATCCCCTGGATCTACCTCCTTTGAATAATCACATTCAAAATTTGTTATGAACCATTTCATTGGTTTCCTTGATATTTTTTTTTTCCTTAACTGCCTGGTTATTCTTGTACTTATTTTTGTCAGTTTTGAAACTTTAGATAAGTAGGATAATACTGTGTGTATTCTTCCATAACTTTATTCTTTTTCTCCACATAATACACATTATACAGAGATTTAACGATGCTGGTGCATATGGCTATAGTTTGTCACCCTTACTGTAGTACAGACAGTGGTGTGTTGGTGAATGTTTAACAACAGGCTCTCCAAAATGCAAAACCCCTGATTTGTACCATTTGCCCATTTCTGTGGTGTAAAGTAAAGCCTCTCCAAGCAGAGTTGGGAAGAAAGGTGCACAATTAGCTCTTGCAAGGCAGCATAGCTGACTTCAGCCCTCAGTGAGAATACTTCATTGTGAGAATGTACAATTTATTTACCCATTCTACAGTTGATGGACTTTGGATCGTTTCCAACTTTTTTGCTATTATGAGCAATGCTGTTAAAGACAGATTTAGATATGCCTCCGTGGAAAGAAAAAAAAAAAAAAGAAGGAACTAAGAATGTCACTCATCATCCAAACAAAGAGTTAAATCACAACCCACGACAGTTGCCCACTGACAGTGCACCCTGAGGGGAATTTAGGATGAGGTATTCTGTGCTTTGGATAAACAGCCCATAGATAGTTAAGATGCATATCTCAAGAAAAATTTCAATGACCCCAGATTCTTGCATCTTCTCTTACATAGAAAAGCACTAAAATCATTAACTTGAGGTATCTGTTATTTGTGATTAGCAGTAATCTTTTACCAAGATGTATGTTTGACTGCATTTATTTCCTAGCCAAAAAATTTAAATATATATATACACTTGCTCCTTCCCTACCTCTTCAGAGAAATTCCTCAGAACTACCTGGAAGTCTGTTTCCCATGCTATGGTCCTCAGTAAGACCCTGAAAAAACCTTAAACTCACAACTCTCATGTTGTGTATTTTTCTTTAAGTCAACACCTTCTAGTGCATATGTTCAAGAGTTTCTTCATGATCTAAACTTTGTCAGAAGATTTGTGCATGCTCAGTTTTACTGGACATTTTGCAGGGACGATGGTGCTTATCAGTAATTCTGCCTGCTTCCCCACATTCTGCAGCCTTTCACAGCTTGGCAGAGCCATGCGACAAATTTCAACCAAAACCAATGGTTCTGCGGAAAGAGCATGTGTCAGTTAGCCAAAGAATGGAAGAACCAGTGCTCTTTTTAATAAAGTTTCAAAATAGGGCTTTGCTCTTTTGAATAGATTTCATTTAATTTGGGCAGAATTGAGAGCTTTCTGTTATTGGATTTTGTAAAAATAATTTTTATTAATATTCTATAAATTTCCCTCTGACAATTCCTACATTTTTGTTAGATTCATCTCTAGGTAGTTTTTGATGCTGTTGTAAATCTTCTTCTAATCTAAATGTCTACCTGTTGCTGCTAGTTTATATAAATACAACTGAATTTGTCTACAGATTTTATACCTAGCAATTTTACTGTTTTATTTATTAGTAATTTTGATACTTAATCTGCAGTGTTTTCACGTTTTTAATTTCAATAATATCGTCTCTAAATAGTGTAATAAAGAGTCTGACTCCAATTTTGATGTTTGACTGCTGTCAGCTCTTAACTCTCCTCCCACCTCCTCTCTGCCCCACATCTGAGCAAGCTGATGAGAAAATCTGGGTGGTCAAGCATGACATTTGAACCACTCAAGCCCCAGGCCTTGCACATGGGAACCTAAACACCATAAAAACCACGGGCCAATTTCCTGTTCCTGATTTCTCAAGCCATTTTTGGACCAACTCGGGATCCTGCCTTGCTCTCCCCAGAAAGTCTTGTTATGTGAATAATAAACATTTTCATACCCTTTAAGTGTATGTGTGGTATCATCAGTATCCACATCCCAACCAAATTTTGAGTAGGCAGTATCGACTGAAATAAAAACCCACTACGTGAGAGCTGTGAGCTCCAGTTTTACTAAGGGACTTACTGAGGACTATAGCCCAGGAGATAGCTCTGAGGAACTGTTCTGAAGAGGCAGGTTGTGGGGGGGAGGTCAATATATATGTGACTTCAGAGAAGGGGTACCTGCAATCAAGCACTCATCTTGGTTGAAGGTTGCTGCTAGTAATGAGGAGCAGCTACCTTATTTAATGATTTTAGTGCTTTTCTAAGTACGGGAAGATGCAAGAAATTGGGTTTATAAAATTTTCTCCTGAAAATATCTAACTATCTGAAGGCCTGTTCTGCCAGTTTTCCCAGAGCACAGAGTACCTCCTTCCTGATCTCTGCCCTGAAATCCTTTCAGAGTGTGTTGAAGGTCAGTGACCCACAGCGCCTAATGACTCTATCCTTGTAGAGCTGAATGGTGAGTGGACATTCTTTAGTTGGCAGGAGTTTATTCCATTCCTGTAGCCCAACTGTAACAGATAACAAGTTTTGTTTCTTTTATTCCAATTTCTATGACTTAGTCTTCTTGCCTTACTGAACTGGCTAAAACCCTTAATGCAATGTTGAACACAGGTGGAATAGTGAACACTCTGGTCTACTTCTAAAGAAGCTGCTTTTAATGTTTCACTATTAAGAATGAAATCTGATGAAGTATGTTTCTAAAGATAGTCTACCAAATTAAAGCGGCTCCTTTCCCTCAGTTTGTTATGAAATTTTGTCACGAATCGATGTTAGAAGTTGCCAAAAACTTTTCTTCTGCATCTGATGAGAAAATCATATGATTATTCTCTTTTAATCTATTAATGTGGTAAACTGCTGTAATTTCTTAATGCTAAATCCACCTTCTATTTCTGAGATAAACCTAACCTGCTCATGATTTATTAAGGTTATAAATCAAGCTGGATTTAGTTTAATATTTTGTTTAGGATTTTAAAGAAAAAGATGGGACTGTAATTTTTCTTATACTGTTTTAGTCACATGTTCTAATTAATGTTGTGCTAGTGTCATCAAAGAAACTGGAGATCATTTTATCTCTTGCTATATTTGGTATTTTTTAAAATATGGATTTATTTGTTTGGTGGGAAATATTTTATCTGTCTAATTTTTTATGTATTGAAATGACAGTATCTTCTTATTAGTTTCTATGTTGCAACATTATCCTTAACATCTTTCATTTGTGCATTTTCCCTTTTTCTAGATAAATCTTGCCCAAAAGTTATCAACTTTATTAGATTCATTAAAGAACCAGTTGTTAGCTCTATTCTCACCATATTTTATTTTCTATTTTTCAATTTTTTCTTTTATCTTTATTATCATCTTCATCTACTTATTTTGTATTTATGTTATTATTCTTTTTCTAACTTTTTATTTTTTTAATATTTATTTATTTATTTATTTTAGTTTTGGCTGCATTGGGTCTTAGTTGCAGCATGCAGGATATTTGTTGTAGCATGAAGGATCCTCCACTGTGGTGCACAGGCTCCTCGTTGCAGTGTGCAGTTTCTGTAGTTTTGGTGCACAGGCTCCAGAGCATGTGGGCCCTGTAGTTGTGGCATGTGGGCTCTCTAGTTGTGGCCCATGTGCTAAGTAGTTGTGGTGTGCAGGCTTGATTGCCCCACGACATGTGGGATCTTAGTTCCCCAGCCAGGGATTGAACCCGTGTCCCCTGCATTGGAAGGCAGATGATTAACCATTGGACCACCAGTGAAGTCCCTTTCTACCTTTTTTAGATGAATTATTTTCTCATGAATTTTCAGACTTTCTTCTTTTCTAGCATCAGCACTTAAGGATGTATATACATATATGGTCTTAGTATGTTCAATATGTATTATTTTTATTATTTTCCTAGTCTACATTTATTCTACTTTCTATTATGACCTAATATATGACTAAATAGTTATTTAGAAGTGAGTTTTAAAATTTCCAGACATATAGAATTTTTCATAGGTATCTTTAAATATTGATTCCTGATTCTCATTTTTATTTACAAACATGGTTCCTATGATATCAATTCTTTGTTATTTGTTGAGATTGGGTTTATTACTTAGTGTGTTTGACAAGATTATGTATTCTCTTAAGTGTAGCATTTTATATGACCATTGGGTCAGGTTTTTAAAATCAGCTAATTCAAATCTACTATATAGATATTTCATGTGTCAGATTATTCTATCATCCCCAGATAAAGTGTTAAAAATCTCCCAGTATGATTTTGTATTTGTGTATTTATTTATTTGTTTGTTTATCATTTTTGGCTTTATGTATTGTGACCTGTGCTATTTGATGCATACCTACTTAGAATCATTATGTTTTTCTGGTCAATCAAATCATTTGTCACTATGAGTAACTCTCTTATTCTTAGATAATAGTTTTTCCCTTCAAGTCCAGTTTGATGTTAAAAGAGTGATGTTAGGGGAGACTTTCAAGATGTAGAGGAGTAGGACGTGGAGATCACCTTCCTCCCCACAAATACATCAGAAATACATCTACATGTGGAAAAACTCCTACAGAACACTTACTGAACGCTAGCAGAAGACCTCATACTTCCCCAAAAGCAAGAAACTCCTCCATGTACCTGAGTAGGGCAAAAGGAAAAAGAAAAAACAGAGACAAAAGAATAGGGAAGCGACCTGCATTTCTGGGAGGGAGCTGTTAAGCAGGAAAAGTTTCCACACACTAGGAAGGCCCTTCACTGGCAAGACAGGGGTGGGTGGCAGGGGGTTGGGTGGGGGGGAAGCTTCAGAGCCACAGAGGAGAGCACAGCAATAACAGTGTAGAGGGCAAAGCAGAGAGATTCCCTCACAGAGGATCAGTACCAACCAGCACTCACCAGCCTGAGAGGCTTCTCTGCTCACCCGCCAGGGTGGGCGGGGGCTGGGAGCTGAGGCTCTGGCTCCGGAGTTCAGATTCCCAACGAGAGGACTGGGGTTGGCGCATGAACACAGCCTGAAGGGGGCTAGTGTGCCACAGCTAGCTGGGAGGGAGTCCAGGAAAAAGTCTGGAACTGCCTAAGAGGCAAGAGACAATTGTTTTGGGGTGCACAAGGAGAGGTGATTCAGAGCACCACCTAAACGAGCTCCAGAGATGGGTGCAAGCCACGACTATCAGCATGGACACCAGAGATAAGCATGAGATGCTAAGGCTGCTGCTGCAGGCACCAAGAAGCCTGTGTGCAAGCACAGTTCACTATTCACACCTCCCCTCCTGGGAGCCTGTGCAGCCCACCACTGCCAGAGTGCCGTGATCCAGGGACAACTTCCCCGGGAGAACACACGGTGTGCCTCAGGCTGTTGCGATGTCACGCCAGCCTCTGCCGCTGCAGGCTCACCCCGCATTCCATACCCATCCCTCCCCTGGCTTGAGTGAGCCAGAGCCCCATAATCAGCTGTTACTTTAACCCTGTCCTGTCTGAGTGAAGAACAGATGCCCTCAGGTGACCAACACACAGAGGCAGGGCCAAATCCAAAGCTGAACCCCAGGGAGTGTGCGAACAAAGAAGAGAAAGGGGAATCTCTCCCAGCAGCCTCAGGAGCAGTGGATTAAATCTCCATAATCAATTTGATGTACCCTGAATCTCTGGAATACCTGAATAGACAATGAATCATCCCAAAATTGAGGCGGTGGACTTTGTGATTTTGTCTGTATAGCTTTGCTTTTACCATTTGTCCTAGGGTTCTGTCTGTCTTTTTATTTTATTTTTTTAGTATAGTTTTTAGTGCTTGTTATCATTGGTGGATTTGTTTTTTTGTTTTTTGTTTTTTGTTTTTTTGGTTTGGTTGTCCTCTTCTTTCTTTCTTTCTTTTTTAAATTACATTTTTTACTTTTAAGAATTATTTTTTACTTTTAATAACTTTTATTTTTTTCTTTCTTTCTTTCTTTCTTTCTTTCTTTCTTTCTTTCTTTCTTTCTTTTTTCCTTTCTTTCCTTCTTTCTTTCTTTCTTTTATTCTCCCTTTTCCTCTGAGCCTTGTGACTGACAGGGTATTGGTGCTCCAGATGGGTGTCAGGCCTCTGTGTCTGAGGTGGGAGAGCCAAGTTCAGGACATTGGTCCACCAGAGACCTCCTGGGTCCACATGATATCAAATGGCGAAATCTCTCCCAGAGATCTCCATCTCAATGCTAAAACCCAGCTCCACTCAATCACTAGCAAGCTACAGTGCTGGAAACCCTATGCCAAACAACTAGCAAGACAGGAACACAAATTAGAAGAGAAACTGCTTAAAATCATAATAAGGTCAAAGACACTCCAAAACACACCACCGGACATGGCCCTGCCCACCAGAAAGACAAGATCCAGCTTCATCTACCAGAACAGGCACTAGTCCCCTCCACCAGGAAGCCTACACAACCCACTGAAACAACCTCAGCCACTGGGGGCAGACACCAAAAACAACAGGAATTACGAAACTGCAGCCTGTGAAAAGGAGACACCAAACACAGTAAGTAAAACAAAATGAGAAGACAGAGAAACTCACAGCAGATGAAGGAGCAAGGTAAAAACTCACCAGACCAAACAAATGAAGAGGAAATAGGCAGTCTACCTGAAAAAGAATTTAGAGTAATGATAGTAAAGATGATCCAAAATCTTGGAAATAGAATGAGAAAATACATGAAATGTTTAACAAGGACCTAGAAGAACTAAAAAGCAAACAAATGATGAACAACACAATAAATGAAATTAAAAATACTCTGAAAGGAATCAATAGCAGAGTAACTGAGGCAGAAGAACAGTGAAGTGACCTGGAAGATAAAATAGTGGAAATAACTACCACAGAGAAGAATAAAGAAAAAAGAAAGAAAAGAATTGAGGACAATCTCAGAGACCTCTGGGACAACATTAAACATACCAACATTCGAATTATAGGGGTGCCAGAAGAAGAAGAGAAAAAGAAAGGGACTGAGAAAATATTTGAAGAGATTATGGTGGAAAACTTCCTTAATATGGGAAAGGAAGTAGTCAATCAAGTCCAGGAAGCACAGAGAGTCCCATACAGGATAAATCCAAGGAGAAACAAGCCAAGACACATATTAATCAAACTATACAAAATTAAATACAAAGAAAAAATATTAAAAGCAGCAAGGGAAAAACAAAAAGTAACATACAAGGGAAACCCCAAAAGGTTAAAAGCTGATATTTCAGCAGAAACTCTGTGAGCCAGAAGGGAGTGACAGGACATATTTAAAGTGATGAAAGGGAAAAACCTACAACCAAGATTACACTACCCAGCAAGGACCTCATTCAGACTGGATGGAGAAATTAAAACGTTTACATACAAGCAAAGTTAAGAGAATTCAGCACTACCAAACCAGCTTAACAACAAATGCAAAAGGAACTTCTCTAGGAAGGAAACACAAGAGAAGGAAAAGACTGACAATAACAAATGCAAAACAATTAAGAAAATGGTAATAGGAACATACATATCGATAATTTCCTTAAATGTAAATGCATTAAATTCTCCCACCAAAAGACATAGACTGGCTGAATGGATACAAAAACAAGACCCATATATATACTGTCTACAAGAGACCCACTTCAGACCTAGGGACACATAGAAACTGAAAGTGAGGGGATGGAAAAAGATGTTCTAGCAAATGGAAATCAAAAGAAAGCTGTAGTAGAAATTCTCATATCAGACAAAATAGACTTTAAAATAAAGACTATTACAGGAGACAGAGAAGGACACTACACAATGATCAAGAGATCAATCCAAGAAGAAGATATAACAATTGTACATATTTATGCTCCCAACATAGGAGCACCTCAATACATAAGGCAAATGCTAACAGCCATAAAGAGGAAATCGACAGTAACACAATCATAGTAGGGGACTTTAACACCCCACTTTCACCAATGGACAGATCATCCAAAATGAAAATAAATAAGGAAACACAAACTTTAAATGATACATTAAACAAGATGGACTTAATTGATATTTATAGGACATGCCATCCAAAAACAAAAAAATACACTTTCTTCTCATGTGCTCATGGAACATTTTCCAGGATAGATCATATCCCAGGTCACAAATCAACCCTTGGTAAATTTAAGAAAATTGAAATTGTATCAAGTATTTTTTCCAACCATAAAGCTATGAGACTAGATATCAATTACAGGAAAAAATCTGTAAAAAATACAAACACATGGAGGTGAAACAATACATTGTTAAATAACCAAGAGATCACTGAAGAAATGAAAGAGGAAATCAGAAAATACCTAAAAAAAAATGACAATGAAAACACAACGACCCAAAACCTATGGGATGCAGCAAAAGCAGTCTTAAGAGGGAAGTTTATACCAATACAATCCTACCTCAAGAAACAAGAAACATCACAAATAAACAATCTAACCTTATACCTAAAGCAAATAGAGAAATAACAAAAACAACAACAAAAACCCCGAGGTTAAAAGAAGGAAAGAAATCATAAAGATCAGATCAGAAATAAATGAAAAAGAAATGAAGGAAATGATAGCAAAGCTCAATAAAACTAAAAGCTGATTCTTTGAGAAGATAAACAAAATTGATAAACCATTAGCCAGACTCAAGAGAAAAAAAGGGAGAAGACTCAAATCAACAGAATTAGAAATGAAAAAGGAGAAGTAACAACTGACACTGCAGAAATACAAAGGATCATGAGAGATTACTACAAGCAACTATATGCCAATAAAATGGACAACCTGTGAGAAATGGACAAAGTCTTAGAAAAGGACAACCTTCCGAGACTGAACCAGGAAGAAATAGAAAATATAAACAGACCAATCACAAGCACTGAAATTGCGACTGTGATTAAAAATCTTCCAACAAACAAAAGCCCAGGACCAGATGGCTTCACAGGTGAATTCTATCAAACATTTAGAGAAGAGCTAACACCTATCCTTCTCAAACTCTTCCAAAATATAGCAGAGGGTGGAACACTCCCAACTCATTCTACGAGGCCACCATCACCCTGATACCAAAACCAGACAAAGATGTCACAAAGAAAGAAAACTACAGGCCTATATCACTGATGAACATAGATGCAAAAATCCTCAACAAAATACTATCACACAGAATCCAATAGCACATTAAAAGGATCATACATCATGACCAAGTGGGGTTTATCCCAAGAATGCAAGGATTCTACAATATATGCAAATCAATCAATGTGATAAACTATATTAACAAAATGAAGGGGAAAAGTCATATGATCAACTCAATAGATGCAGAAAAAGTTTTCGACGAAATTCAACACTTATTTATGATATAACCTCTCCAGAAAGTAGGCATAGAGGGAACTTACCTCAACATAATAAAGGCCATATATGACAAACCCACAGCCAACATTGTTCTCAATGGTAAAAACTGAAACCATCTCCTCTAAGATCAGGAACAAGACAAGGTTGTCCACTCTCACCACTATTATTCAACATAGTTTTGGAAGTTTTAACCACAGCAACCAGAGAAGAAAAAGAAATAAAAAGAATCCAAATAGGAAAAGAAGAAGTAAAGATGTCACTGTTTGCAGATGACATGATACTATACATAGAGAATTCTAAAGATGCTACCATAAAAGTACGAGAGCTAATCAATGAATTTGGTAGAGTAGCAGGATACAAAATTAATGTACAGCAATCTCTTGCATTCCTATACAATAATGATGAAAAATCTGAAAGAGAAATTAGGGAAACACTCCCATTTACCACTGCAACAAAAAGAATAAAATACCTAGGAATAGGCCTACCTAAGGAGACAAAAGACCTCTATGCAGAAAACTATAAGACATTGATGAAAGAAATTGAAGATGATACAAACAGATGGAGAGATATACCATGTTCTTGGATTGGAAGAATCAACATTGTGAAAATTATTACACTACCCAAAGCAATCTACAGATTCATTGCAATCCCTATCAAACTACCAATGGCATTTTTCACAGAACTAGAACAAAATATTTCAAAATTTGTATGGAAACACAAAAGACCCCGAATAGCCAAAGCAATCTTGAGAAAGAAAAATGGAGCTGGAGGAATCAGGCTCCTCAACTTCAGACTATACTACAAAGCTACAGTAATCAAGACAGTATGGTACTGGAACAAAAACAGAAATATAGATCAATGGAACAGGATAGATAGCCCAGAGATAAACCCACACACATAATGGTCACCTTATTTTTGATAAAGGAGGCAAGAATATACAATGGAAAAAAGACAGCCTCTTCAATAAGTGGTGCTGGGAAAACGGGACAGCTACAAGTAAAAGAATGAAATTAGAACACTCCCTAGCACCATACACAAAAATGAACTCAAAATGGATTAAAGACCTAAATGTAAGGCCAGACATAAAACTCTTAGGAAAACATAGGCAGAACACTCTATAACATAAATCACAGCAAGATCCTTTTTGACCCACCTGCTGGAGAAATAGAAATAAAAACAAAAATAAACAAATGGGACCTAATGAAACTTAAGAGCTTTGCACAACAAAGGAAAACATAAACAAGACGAAAAGACAATCCTCAGAATGGGAGAAAATATTTGCAAACAAAGCAACTAACAAAGGATTAATCTCCAAATATACAAGCAGCTCATGCAGCTCAATATCAAAAAAAACCAAACAACCCAATCCAAAAATGGGTAGAAGACCTAAATAGACATTTCTCCACAGAAAATATACAGATTGCCAACAAACACATGAAAGGATGCTCAACATCACTAATCATTAGAGAAATGCATATCAAAACTACAATGAGGTATCACCTCACACCCATTAGAATGGCCATCATCAAAAAATCTACAAACAATAAATGCTGGAGAGGGTGTGGAGAAAAGGGAACCCTCTTGCACTGTTAGTGGAAATGTAAATTGATACAACCAGTATGGAGAACAGTATGGAGGTTTCTTAAAAATCTAAAAATAGAACTACCATATGACCCAGCAATCCCACTACTGGGCATATAGTCCGAGAAAACCATAGTTCAAAAAGAGTCATGTACCACAACGTTCTTTGCAGCTCTATTTACAATAGCCAGTACATGGGAGCAACCTACGTGTCCATTGAAAGATGAATGGATAATAAGATGTGGTACATATATACAGTGGAATATTTCTCAGTCATAAAAAGAAACGAAATTGAGTTATTTTTAGAGAGGTGGATGGACCTAGTGTCTGTCATACAGAGTGAAGTAAATCAGAAAAAGAAAAACAAATACTGTATGCTAACACATATATATGGAATCTAAAAAAAAAAAATGGTTTTGAAGAACCTAGGTGCAGGACAGGAAGAAAGATGCAGACATAGAGAATGGACTTGAGGACACTGGGAGGGGGAAGGGTAAGCTGGGATGAAGTGAGAGCGTGACATGTACATATATACACTACCAAATGTAAAATACATAGCTAGTGGGAAGCAGCCACATAGCACAGGGAGATCAGCTCGGTGCTTTGTGACCACTAGAGAGGTGGGATAGGGAGGGTGGGAGGGAGATGCAAGATGGAGGAGATATGGGGATATATGTATAGGTATAGCTGATTCACTTTGTTATAAAGCAGAAACTAACACACCATTGTAAAGCAATTATACTCCAATAAAGATGTTTAAAAACAAAAACAGTGATGCTAGCTTTGATTTATTAGTATTTGTCAAGTATGTTTTTTTTATGCCTTTACTTTTAAACACTGTACTCTTAGCTTTTAGATACGTCACCTGTGAACTGGAAATATGACAATATTTTTCATGTGGATTGTAAAAATGATACATTTTAATTTCATACTGTGTCATTTAATTTTTCCCATTTTTCTGACATTTCTATTTTTCTTTTCATTTTCTTTTTTTTAAGCATATTTTGAAATTATTAGTTTTCTCATTCTTTTCTTTTCCCCTCATGCATTGGAAGTTACAGTATTGTGGTTATTGCAGAAATTATAACATACATAATTATAAAATTGATCAATGGTGTTTCTTGTTACTTTGGCCAGCACAATAATAGCAGACACTAACAGTGCATGCTCTCTCTGGAACATTGCTGTCCATCATGGTAGCAGTGGTGATACAGTGATAGAGAAGACATAATGGTTACACACATGCTAACTCCTCAGGCTTTCAACAGAAAATGATGCATATCACACTGCTCACCTACCATTGGCCAATGCAAGTCACATGAGCATGTCTTAATTTAACATGAGGGGGAAGTACCCTCCTATAACAAGGGGAGGCACAGGACACTTATAAACTATAATTAAAAATCTATGGGGCTTCCCTGGTGGCGCAGTGGTTGAGAACCTGCCTGCTAATGCAGGAGACGCAGGTTCGGGCCCTGGCCTGGGAGGATCCCACGTGCCGCGGAGCGGCTGGGCCCGTGAGCCGCGGTTGCTGAGCCTGCGCGTCTGGAGCCTGTGCTCCGCGGCAGGAGAGGCCGCGATGGTGAGAGGCCTGCGCGGCGCGATGAAGAGTGGCCCCCACTTGCCGTGGCTGGAGAGAGCCCTCGCACAGAAACGAGGACCCAACACAGCCAAAAATAAATAAATAAATTAATTAATTAATAAAAAAAAATCTATTTTTTATATCTATCATAATTCCCAATTGAGAAGACTTCCACTGGCTTGATATTTGCATATAAGCATGTTATATTGCCTTTGGTCCCATTTTCTCTCTACTTTGAGTGCAATTTGGAATCCATCCTATGAAGTACAGATAGAAGGAAGGAAAATGATCATGGATTATAGTCAAATTCCCAGTGTCTTTCTTGTAAAGCAGCTCTGCTAGGCTGAGATGAAATTATCTCTTGTGCCTGTTACCTGTGATCAACCCCTGCCAGAGTATGACACTGCCAGAGCAACCTCCATCTTTCATCTTCCCCAATTGTGTCCTGTTGCTTTGGAAGAATGGCAGTTCCTGCTAGGGAGGGTGGGACACATCTCTACCTGACAAAAAGTACCCCCATAGTTAAGCGATGGCTGTCTAGTGTTCTAGTTGATAAAACCAAAAGGCAGAGAATCAAAAGTTGCCAGTCATTTCAGCCAAACAAGCTTATTAATTTTTTGTGACCCTGTGAAGTTGGTCCAGAGACTATACTTTCCAACCTACTATCCTTAGCTTTGAAAGTAGAGAACTTTTTCTCTGATTCTAGCAAAACTTTGATGATCAAATCCAGCTCTTGGTAGTGGTCTAAATCTTCTCCCTTCTTAGCACTATCCAAAGTCTTTTAGTGAGAAACTCCTCACCAGGTGTCATTTTAAACCATAAGCCCGTGCAGACACACATGGCTGGAAAATTCAGCTTCCTTGGGGCATTTGAGAGTCAATCTACAGAACAATTTCCAGAAGCTATCCTATCTTGTGAAATGGCATATGTCCATTGCTTGAAGCAGGCCTGGATGGTTTCCATGCCAGCATGAACTCCCATGCCCACAGTGTGGGGTGTTGTGCACCCAGTGAGGGGGGACTCCAATGCCAATGTGTTGGGATAATTATAATGATGGTGGTGTCATGATGATGATGAAGATGTAATCAACAGATGGAAATTTCTCTGTTGCTTCATCTGGGGTTCAAAAATTACTTGCAAGAGAAACTCAGATGAGTCTTCTCAATGCAGTTACTTTAATTAACTGGAACGTCTGATATTTTGGTTTTTCTCCCTGTTTGATACATGGGTAGAACTAATGGCTATGAATTACATGTGATGTTTACAAGAGACACCTAGAAGCCCTGACAGGTTGCACAGGACAAGAAGAACAGGTTGAGAAACAAATCAGGACATAGGCACAGCGGCTGCAACCTGAATCTTCCATCTTTCAAATATCTATTTGGATAGCCAAGGTATTACAATGAAGCAATTGTTGGCACTTCCCTTCCCATTTCAGAGATGACAAATAGCCCTTCTAACAGCCGGGAACTGGAGGAAATATATGGAAAACAAACAATTACGTTCTGGGAACTAGAGAGCTACTGCAGAGTTTTCAAAAGGAAAGCAGTGGGGCCCTTGAGGCGATTAGAATGGGAAGAGAAGAAAGAACAATGCTGCAAGGAAGGTTAAGATCTTCAGTTCTGGCATGTTGAAATACTGATGGATAATTGTAATTAGTTTTCAGAATTTTTAATTATAGAAGCGGTATAAATAATCACCTCTCATTTACTAATGAGAGTCCTTGTGTTCAGATACACAGGGAGGCTTTTGTTAGGTGTCTTTCAAAATGCATCTGTTAATGAGGTGTCTTGCAGGCAGTGGGGTTTCGGGAGAAGCAGCAACGTTTACACACTGAAATCAGATTCGTGGGAAGAGGCAATCAATACCGATGAAAAGACACTAAAATGAAAACCCAGACATTGGTGGGGTTTGGTTTGCTTTTGGTTTGGGCTTAGAAGATTATGCAATGTAGGAAGTGGCAAAGCAAAGTTCAGAGCCAGGTCCTTTTGACCTCCAAAGCTCCTGCTGTTTCCAACATATGGCACGACTTCACACCAACAGATGTTCAACACATATTGGTCATCTGGTCGAAACATTCTCTGCAGCACTTTCCTGGTGAACCAGCTGCTTAGGTGTTCTGTCAAAGATGGAACATTCTCCAGATTGCCTCCCTCTTCTAAAAGGCAGAAATAACCAGAGTCCTGTTGATGTAATGCCACTGAAACTGGCCATCATTGTTCTTTTCTGCAGGTCTTTTTTACTTTAATCTAGGTTCTGATTTCCCTGTACTTTATCACTGATATTGTTTGTAGGATATACCAACGAAAGGGAGTATCTTTTAAAACTCCCTCTGGAGGAATTTACTTAGGGAAGGATCAAGGACATTCCCCCCCCCCACCCAATCCCTATCCTCTCTCTCTTCCTTTAGTAAAATAAATCTACATATTAATTTGTCAGTGATGCTTATTCCAGCCTCCCTTGCAGCTAGGTGTGGCCATGTGACTAAATTCTGACTAATGGTGAGAAAGTAGAAATAATATATATTAATTCTAAGCCATCCCTTTAAAATGAGAAGTATTCCCTCCTACCTTTTCCCGTTTCCCTAATACCACTAGCTTAAATGTGGATGTGTGATGGGTGGAGCACCAACAGCCATCATGGGCCATGAGAAGAAAGCTTCATATAGAAAGGTGGCAGAACAAGATGGCAGAATGAGCCTTGGCTTTTGATGATAGCAGAACCACCATACCAGCCTTGGAATGGTATTCAGACTTCCAAGAAATGTGAACTATCTTGTATAAGCACACCACTCTTATTTTGGGTTATTTTGTTATAGCAGTCAAGGCTGCATTCTGGCTATTAAATGTAATCTTATTAGTGAGGCTGCTGTAGTTGTCAACCCTGAGGACAACATTCTAGCAAGCCTTCTGTACACTTATCAAATAAGGTTTGTTCCTGTTGATTTCTAGAAATAACTATAATAGCATAGGGATTGCTATGGATGATTATGAACTACAGAAAATTCAGAGATTCCCAAACTATTCCCTGGAAACCACAGATCCTTCAGTGGTTAAGAAGAAGTTTTCTGTGATCAAGTAAGTCAGGATAAACTACATACTATATTCCTACACTTGAAGACTCATGTGTGTTAAATTCTCACAGAAGTCCTGAACTAAAGAAACCTATGTAACTTCTCTTTCTCTCCCTTTTATAGAACTTAAAAAAAAATTGACATATAAGTCATGTATCAAACAGTACAGAAGACCTGCATTACATCTCCACAAATGATCACAAAGTGAATATCTAATTTATCATCATACAAGTTTAGAAATGGAATGTTGTAGATAATCTAGATGCTTTCTCATCCTCCCTTTCAATCACCATCTCATTTCCTTTTATTCTTCCCCAAGATGATCATTGTCTTCACTCCTAACACCATAGTGCAGTTTTCCAGTTTTGAACTTTATATAAATGGAAGTATGAGGTATATGGTCCTTTGTGTTTTGCTTCTCTCATTCAACATCATGATTGTGAGATCCATTCATTTGTTGGATGGAGCTTGGTTTATTCATTTTCTCTGCTATACAGTATACCCTTGTCTAATTATATCAAATTATTTGTCTATCTCAGTCCAAGTTCAGAGACTTAAGATAATGTAAAGAAAGCTAAGTCCTTGGGAGAAAAAAAATTTACTTATAACCCCCTCCCCCTTTACTGCTAGCGCATAGCTCTACAGAGGCTCTACACATAGTAGATGGATTCACCAGGGCTCCCCACATTGGACCCTCACCTGCAATTTTGGCCCTCTAGTTCTTTGTGACTCTTAACAACGTTGTTCATCTTCTTATCTTCTCAGCTATTTCTTCCAAATCGGTAACCAGCTCCTGGGGAAAAGGAATTCTACATGCCAGGCTTACCTTTATGGGTTTCCTTTCTCTACTAGATTTTAGTTCCATAATTCTTCACTGCATTGTTAGCTTAAAATTTTCTGTTAATATTTTCCCAGATTTTCTATTTGTTTTTAGCAAGAAAAATTAGATCTAGCTTCCAAATTCATTACTCAAAGAGGAAATCCCTGTTTAACTTTCTTTAAGCCAACATTGACCAAACATGCTTTAACACAAACATACCTTTTCCATGGAAAATTTGTTAAGGCACTTGGAGAATACAGTTTTGGGAAATGATGATATAATTAACCTAGCACATTGGTTTACATTCTGTATGGTATTTTTGTATACAAATTATTCCAAAATATCATATTTACCATTTTACTTTCTGAGAAAACATTGAGCATTATGAGCACTATTTATTATTGTTTTCTTAATGAATCAAGGTCACAATTATTTTTATACTGCTATTCACATTTTAATAATGATATATATCCATATTTATACTTTCATCTGTTACTATTGAGTTATATTTTATTCACCAACCATCTGGGGGGCAAATACTGAACATTATTTCTTTTATTCCATGAAACAAGGTCATGATCATTAACATTAGTTATTGCAATTTAAAAATTATAATTTTCCAGGGGTTGCTGTGGCTTATTCATCCTCAACACTGAGCACCCGATATGTACTGGTCATTATCCTGAGGGTTTTCTTCTATGCATTCAGTCTCAACAAGGGCCAATGCAACAGGTGCTATTTTTTTATTTTTTATTTTTTTATTAAAAATATATTTTTTCTTACTTATCTCCATGATATCATTTTATTTTATTTTATTTATTTTTAAACATCTTTATTGAAGTATAATTGCTTTACAATGGTGTGTTAGTTTCTGCTTTATAACAAAGTGAATCAGCTATACATATACATATGTCCCTATATCTCTTCCCTCTTGCGTCTCCCTCCCTCCCACCCTCCCTATTCCACCCCTCTAGGTGGTCACAAAGCACCGAGCTGATCTCCCTGTGCTATGCGGCTATTATTACACCTGATTTTCAGGTAAAGGATGTAGAGCACAGAGAGATCTGGTAGCATGCTAGGTCACACTGCTGGGGAAGAAGAGGAGCAGGTGCCAACCCATCATTTCAGGTTCACAGTGGGTTCATGAAAAAAAAAAAAAGTGCCCTTGGGAATGAATGGGTCAAAAGAACCCATCATTTTGTTTTTTAAATGATTAATTTTCATTTTCTCACCTCTCATTTTTGTTGAGTATCCATTATTGAATCTCTAAATTATATGTGTCACCCTGTGTGTCTCCACTGTACCACAGAGAGAGTGAGAGTAAACACATTTTGATGAGGGTGGGAAGGTGCGTCCTGTGATGAAAACACAGACTTTTACTGCCTAAACATCTGTTTCGGCTGCTCACACGGCTATTCTTTGTTTTTATTTTGCTTACCTCCTCATTTTTTAGTATAACGATTGTTATGTTGATTACATTAAAAAACACAAGATTGAAAGATTTTTTCTTTTTTGTTTTGTTTACCACATCTACATACATATTACACTGTCTCTCCATCTTGAAAGAGTTCCCAGAGAAAAACTTTCGATCAAAAAAGGCAGGTTTACAAACAGTTCAGTTCAAAAGAAATACAGGCTTTTGCACTGCTAATAGCAGCAATCTACCTGCTTTGTGATGTTTAAGTATTGATTTCCAAGAACTGGTAGTTTGAGTGTGGGATGGAAGGGACTTAGAGAGCATCATTGCAGGAATTGCAGGTTGGTGTTTTATACTTGAGTATTAATTGTATGTGGACACTGCACTAGGTTCAATGGGGATGCAGAAATACAAGAGCTGCCATTTCACCTGTGTCCTAGAGAAATCTTCAGACCAGGGACACAGGCGGGTGACTGTCCACTGCAGCTTTGCCTGTAAGAGTAAAAACTGGAAAGCCTCACATATCTATTGGGGGACATAACAAAATAAATTTTAGCATAGAAACACAATGAGCTTTTTTATATCACTGAAAATGAATTAAATTAAATTAGTACAGCAAAAGCATACTAAACAGAACCAAGTAGTTTTTATGGAGCCAGTAATTTATAGTACAGTTGTCCCTCAATATCGGTGGGGGAATTGGTTCCAGGATCCCCATGGACACCAAAATTCCTGATGCTCAAGTCCCTTATATAAAATAGCATATAATTTGCATATATCCTATGCACCTCCTCCTGTATACTTCAGATCATCTCTGTATTACTTATAATACCTAATACAATGTAAATGCTATGTAAATAGTTGCTGGCACATGGCAAATTCAAGTTTTTCTTTTTGGAACTTTCTGGATTTTTTTAATTTTTAGTACTTTTGGTCTGCAGTTGAATCTGTGGATGTGGAACTCGCAGATACAGACGGCTGACTGTATAAAAGCATTGATGGGAAGGATCTAAACCTGCTTCAGTATAGTGGTCATATATGGAAATAGGAATAGGATCAGGAAAGGGTCCACAGGGAGCTTCACCTTGCTGTAGACACAGAGAGGTAGCCCAGCTCCCCCTTCTGGGAAGGATTGGCTGCCCTGCAGTGGGGTATGTGGACAGACAGCCCTCAGCTGCAGTTCTTTCAGAGCCAGCCTCAGCTGCAGAGCTGCCTTGTTTGAGGTCACATCATTGGGGGCAGCTCATACCCAGTGTCTGAGGGAGGTTGGGGTTCTGTTTTATGCATCTATGTTTTATTTTATCACACCCTGCACCCACCAGGGAAAGATCACTATAGATTTATAGATTCTGAGTTTTGTTTTCCTTTCATTAACTTGAGGAAGGACAGTTTTGCTCACTGAAGTTCATCTTTCAGAGACTGACTTTATCATGTAAACCATGACTGTATGAATCCAGGCCCCTCAAATGAAGCACTAAATGTATAAGTACTTTGAGGGGGGAAAAAAAAAAACATAAGCACCTGACCCTAATACCTTTCTTCTTTTACATAAACATCATCACCAGTATCCTCATCAACTACTTCCTAAAAACACAATGGCAGGGCAATGGGGTAAAAATGAGAAAGGGAGCGTGCGTGTACACATATGTGTATGTATGTGTTATGATTTCCAGAACTATAGAGAGTATTAGCTTGTTTGGATTGCATTAATGAAATACTATAGATTGCATAAACAATAGACACTTATTTTCTCACAGTTCTGGAGGCGGGAGGTCCCAGATCAAAGTGCTAGCATTTTCAGTTCCTGGTGAGGGCTCTCATCCTGACTTGTGGATGGCTGCCTTCTCCCTGTATCTTCACGTGGCCTTTCCTCAGTGCATGAGCAGGGGAAGAACGCTCTGGTGTCTCTTCTTATAAGGACACTATTCTTAGTAGATCAGGGCCCCACCCTTATAACCTCATTTAACCTTAATTACTTCCTCAGAGGCACCCCCTCCAATGACAGCCATACTTGAGGTTAGGACTTCAAATATGAATTTTGGGAGAACACAAACATTCAGTCCATACCACGGAAGATTAAGTTAGATTCATTAAGAA
This sequence comes from Balaenoptera acutorostrata, assembly GCF_949987535.1. Lineage (NCBI taxonomy): Eukaryota > Metazoa > Chordata > Mammalia > Artiodactyla > Balaenopteridae > Balaenoptera > Balaenoptera acutorostrata. The sequence continues at coordinate 3,561,868 of NC_080064.1, read as the reverse complement.
GCAGAATCTCAAGTCCTGAGTTATTGAAACTGTAGATGTCGGGGAAGGGGAACAGAATGGGATGGCAGAGAAAGAGTTGGAGGAGAAAACCTTTACCAGAAACAAAGGTGGGAGTCTAGACTTCAGAGGTAGGTGCCATCAGGAATGGCCTTCTGCTTAACAGAGAACTTGCTTGTACAGCAGTTTTAATTCCTGCACACAGAAGTAACAAGTAGTAAAATGCCTCCAACACATCATCAGTGAAGACAAAGGCCATAGAAAATGCAAGAGTAGAATAGTGTTTTTCTTGGCAAACTTTCTCATGTGGATCCAAAGCAAGATGGAGTTGGCAGGCACCAGTAGAGATGAGAACTGTTATTCCCGCTCACCTGCTAATACCCAAGGTTCTCATTTTTAAAAAGGTTTTCCTGAAGGCTTCCATTTTTACCCCTATAATTTTTAGGCTCTCTCACAGTAGTTTATAAGAGTAATTATGTTTATCCTTTATTTGGCTAAAACTAATGAACAAGTGATAAACAACTCAGCATTTTCTCCCCTGTTGAATAATGAATATTAATTTGCCCATCAAAAAGGGACTGGCAGTCTCTACCAGTCTTGGCACTGACTCATTTATATGCCAAGGCATCGAAGGACTGCCACAGTTTTTGTAAGGAAAGTATGTTCAGATGTTCTCGGAAAGCTGAAATTGCTGATGGAACCAATTTGTGGACTCAGCCACATGAGCTACCAGGGACTGAGTTTTGGCTCCAAAGACCTGATTGGAACTGCAGTCTTTTGATGGCATCATAGCCTGTCATTCAACTTCTCAGTAATTGATTTGAAAATGTCTGTGCTTGGGAAATATATCATCAGCAAGCGTCAGGAACTTGGCCAAGGGCAGTCTCAGTGCCATCTTTAGTGACATATGGTGGTTTCGGTGCTTCTGATGACACAAGCATATGGACTTTTGGGTTCTCCTCTTGGGAAGAGGGGCTGATGTGTTTAGTCCTATGGACTGGGTTTCTGTATAAACACAGCAGTGCTTTGCCTGGGCATTCAGAAATGCCTTTGTTCTGAGCATTCTTTGGGTAGCATTTATTAAGGCTCTATCTTCCCACATCAGCAATGGATGGTCTGATATGGCCAAAAGGAAGCAGTAAAACAAAGACAAGTGTCAGCATTTTTGTATTTTTGTAGAACTTCAGAAAAAAAAATTTTCTTAAATACAAAAGAGACTTGAAGGAAATAGTAGGAAGTTAAATTATCTCATATTATGAGGCAGATATTTCTAATCTAAATTAAGCTGGAGCTAATGAGAATGTGAACAGAAGTTGATAAATTATTAACTTTTCTGCTCTCATGAGGGAGGACACACTCCCCCCACCTCCAATTCAGCCACTGCTTCAAAGAAACAAGTGGAATCAAACAAGATACCTAGACACCTCACTTCTTGTCTGCTCCCTTCACTCAGAATCCAAAGCCATAAATCATTTATGAATTAAACCTGACACTGTCCCTCATTTATCCCTCATTACCAGATGAGACCAGTACATAACTACATCAGTGCAGTATGTCTTTATGTTTGAAAAGGATTCCATCAGTGAATAAAGAGGAGGGGGTTGGGGGGGGGAGTGCAAAAACAGAAATGGGACAGTGGAACAGTTTTGTGTATTTTAAGATAGTGTGGATTTCAGGGTCCACAGTCCACCCCACTTCTGATACTAATTTTAAGTTCAGGGATTTCTCAAAACCACCTTCAGTCCCAATACCCTGGATGAACTCACATAACTCACTGAAAGCTGTTATGCTCATTGTTATGGTTTATTTCAGAGAAAGGACATCCATAAACATCAATAAGGAGAAGAGACACGTGAAGCAGAGCCCTACAGAGTCCCAAATGTGTCCTTTCCCTGTGGAGTCATGGGGAATACTAAACCCTCATGGCAGCAACACATGACAACATGTATAGAGTACGGCCAACCTGGATAGCTCACTCAAGCCTCAGTGTCCAGACTCTTTATGGTGGCCGCATAGTCAACTGCCCACATGGTTGACCTTTAGTTTCCAGGTCCTCTGGGAGAAGAGTGAACACTACAAGACCCAAAGTCCTCATCATAAATCACATTGTTAGACTGTCCAGTGACCAAGGCCCTCAGGTGAACAAAGACACTCCCATCAGGCAGGACATTCCAAGAACCTAGAGATGCCTTCCAGTAGCTTCAGGCAAAGGCCAGACCTCTCTTTGGGCAAGGTTAGATCCTTTACTACACGGAAAGTGACAATTATTCCAATAATTCCAGACAATATTTTACAGAGGAATTAACCCAGTTGAGGCTCAGGAAAGACAACAAGTTTGAGGGGTCTTGAGTACCATGCGGGGGATCTGAGCCCTTATCCTGTGAAGAGCAGGAAACTAATCCTCCAGGTGTTGAAGCAGGACCAGACATGGGCTCTGGGAATTTGATTCCAGTGACACGGAGGTGGATGAATTTGGGAGGGGGGTGGTGCACAGGAGCAGACAAGAAGAGAGAAACCAAAAGCAAAAAGACCAGATGACATGTCTCTTAACCTCTGAGACAGCCAAACTCATCCTACAGGTAATGAGAACTTTGTCTCTGAAATCCAAAGCCAGCTTCAGAATTGATCAGAACAAAAAGCACATTTGGCTTTTCTACTTTACTTATTAATAGCAGAATTTAAATTTCAAGAAAAAACAAAATATGGAGATATTAAAAAGGTTTTTCTATTTAAGCAGGCTGGATGTTCAGGGTGAGTACATATGTAGTACAGAGGGATCATAGGTGAGTGAGTTCTGATTTGGTAAACACAGGAGAGTGTGAGGATGGAGAAATTATGCACCAGAAGGAAGTGTGTGCATAGAAGCTGTTCTAGGATGAGTGCAATGCTCCCCAGCTAAACATGGGGGTGGGAGGAAGAAAGGATTGACAGAGGGGGAGGGGTGAAATCCCTTCTCTGACCCATGGCACTTCTCATGGGGAAGCTCTAGGTCATCTGGGTTCTCCCAGATAATGGTGACTTCATTTTCCTTCCATTCAGAATAATTTCAATATCTCTACATCTCTCTGAATTTTCATTAAGAAATTCATTTATCTTAGCAATAATTTTTTAACAGCATTTCCTGTTAATCATAAGAATGGCATTTCATTAACAATAGTTTGCAGACAGGTCATTGGACTAAATATTTTGGTTGCTGTTCTGTATTCCTCCATCCTTAGAGAGCTACAAAAATACTTTGGTTATGGAAGGCGGATAGAGAAGCAATCTGTAAAGCACAGACTACACTTGAAGTTCTGATGATTTGAATTGGAACACTCTGGTCTCCCCCAGGACTGAGTCCTTTGCATGGATGGAGCCAATCTGGGGCTTGTGGATGCAGGATGAGCCATGGACGGATTCCAAAAACATCTGGAGACATCACCCTATGCACACTCTAATCCAAAAGAAGCCACAAAACCCCTCATCAGCAGGATGTGTTGCAAACCTCTGGGAGACAGAAGGAAAAGAGTCAGATAGTCAGAGGGTGCCAGGTCTCTGAACAGGCAAATCCTTTGTGAGACTGCTGAGATGGAACCTGTATTTACAATAATGTGCTGTTATAATCCAGTGATGCTGCAAGAAGGGACAAGAAATTACTGATTAAATCTCAGTGAGCAAATGTTCTAGTGCAACTTCCCAGGGAATATATAAAGCTGGATGATCCTCAAGACACACCTCTATCCCCCAAAGATGGAAGCTCAAGGCTCCTTTGGGGGATTTTCTAGGGACCTTGCCCCCAGGAGCCAGAAGAGATAAGGGATTGTGACTTAGAAACACAGTTGAAGCAACCCCTAGAGTAATTGTCACTTCCGTGCCATGGGTCATCATTAAGGGTGTAATTAAGGAACGGAAGATGCTCTGTTGGGGGAAGCTTGGAGTGATTATTTAAATGAAGGCTCATAACATAGGTTAAAGAACAGGGTATTCTAAAAATAAGTAAGCCAAATTATCTGTCATGTTCAATTTATTTAGCCACTGGTGGAAAGGAAAAGTCTCACCCGAGGAAAGATAATTAGGATTTCAGGTCGCTGTGATCATGGACCACATCAGAGAGTGGGTTTGGCCAATGCCGTCCATGTTCTGATCAGACTTGTGCGGGTTTATCTGTGTGACTAGAGCCCCAGATGCCCCAGGATGCACCATTACCCAGGCTTTTGACACATCTTTTTCTCACCAGTGATGATGTCTATCGCCAGGGAAAGGCTTTTCTGGACAAATACAGCCACTTGCTCAGATCAAAATATATTGTGCGCATTCACCAACATTCTTTCTTTACACTCCTTTTTGTGTTGGGGTTTTCATCAGTTTCTCGAGCTGCTGTAACAAAAGACCACACTGGGCATTATAAACAACCAAATCTATTCTCTCACAGCTCTGGAAGCCGTAAGTCCGACCCAGGTGTGGGCAGGCTTGATTCCTTTTGTGGCTGTGAGGAGGGATCTCTCCCACGGCTCTCCCCCGGATCCCGGTGGTTTCCTGGGGATCTTTGATGTTCCTTAGCTAATGGCAGCATAACTCCAATCTCCGCCTTCATCTTCCCATGGCCATCTTCTCCCTGTGTCTCTTCACATCATCTTCCTCTCTATATGAGTCTGTATCTGTGTCCAAATTTCCCCTTTTTATAAGGACAGGTGAGGGTCACCCTAATGACCTCATTTTAATTTGATTACTTCGGTAAAGACCTTCTTTCCAAATAAGGTCACCTTCTCAAATTCTGGGGTTTTTCATTACTTGGGGGATAAAATTCAACCCTTAACAGAGTTGCATTAGATTTCTGTAATGTTTGCATTTGGGGGGGTACCAAAGTGTGTCACCCCAAAATATATCTTTTTGGCATACAGATTATTTTGAGCTAAAGTTTACTGAGAACCAGAAGACACAGAAAAAGCTTTAAAGACTGGGCAAAACTTTCTTATTTTAAAGGAAATTTGCATTTATAAAGGAAATTTGCATTTGTAGAGATGTGTTTCTCTCCTTCTTAAAGGAAGAGGAGGACTCTTAACCCTTATCAGTGGAGGAGGCACCAACTTAATCTGCATAACAAACCCTACTAAAAAACCTTGTTTACCATACTTTTCCTGGCCACTTTCCCACAAGTTACCTCCCCTGCCCAGAAGCAAAAAAAAAAAACCCTCTTCCTTTGTTCATATTTAAGCCCACATGATAGGGATAGAGTAGGATAATTAAATAGTTAGTTTAGGAATCCCACTAGGGGATTAAGGACAGAAAGGGAGTTTTAAGGAAGTTTGGGACACTGCTGTAAGCTAATGACCACTCAAGAAAAGAATCCAGTAACCTAGCAACAATTTACTCTACCTTGAAGGAAGACCATGTGCATTCAAGCACCAGGCACACTCAAGCCACAAGTCCTGATAGTTAAAACATAAGACAATAGATATGGGGTCTGAATCTTGTTACATGAAGTCAGAGAGTTAATGGTCCTTGAAGAGTAGCATTTCTGCATGTAGCCAAGACAGGAATATAAGTGAAAGGGGAAAGAAACTAGGTGAAAGGGGACATTATACTGAAACCTGAGATGAATTACCATATTTTAGTATATATCACCACCCTTTTGTTAATATACATATAATTTAAATAGCGCCATGACAGTCCTGGTTAAACCATATAGGGTCAAAGGAGGAACTAATGATGTATGTCTTGATGTCTGCCAAAGAATGAGGAAAAAGTGGTCTTGTCTCTTCCTTACTTTTTCTTTGATTATAAAAATGTAGCCCTCTTTGTTCTCCAGGCTGCGTTCCCTTGCCTGCCCACTTGTATCTCTCACAAGCATCTTACGCTAATAGATCCACTGTTTGCCTATCCCTTTGCCTCATGCTGATTTCTTTCTGTTATGAGACAAAAGAACCTGAGCTTCAGTAAGTCCTAACACCAGATGAGTCGTTTCAATTAAAAGACAGTGGGTTTGAGTCCCCTCCTAAATCAGGGACCGTGGATTCAAGTCCCATCCAAGAAAGAATGCGTTTTCACAAGTTCTAACCACATTTTTGAATTAGTCCTCACTAGGTGCTTCCATGCATATGCACAATGCATTTGTTAATAAACTTCCATTTTTCTCTTGTTCATCTGTCTTTGGTCAGTTTCATTTACGAAGCCCTGGCCATGAAACTAGAAGGGTAGAAGAAAAAACATTTTTCCTCACCGATAATTTCTTCTAAATTATAGGAGAAAAAAAAGTCAAGCCTGGATGACCACATTTTACATGAAAAGGCCAAGTCGAAACAGGATCCCTCATGAATGCTCTTGGGTGGATGGCCACCAGGTTTGATTTGTCTATTTCCATAGGCTCCTCCTATCAATCCATGGAGAGTTGCTCTGGAGGGTGAGCAACGAAGTCTCCCCCATGAGGCTTTGTGAGCATAGTAGCTTTTCCTGTTACAGGTTCAGGTTCAGGGTTCTGTACCATGTTCTGCCATCTTGCCAAGGGAATTATAGATTTTGCATATAGTAGCACAGAACCACCCAAAGGCAATGATTATAATTATAGTGCCTTCAAACTTGATTTCCTGACCTTAAATGGACTGTGACCGATGTATTTCTGCAGAACATTGCCTGGATTTTCCTTGGTGGAGCGTACGAATAATGGTGTTTTGTCCCAGTTGAATACAGCAAATTGGGTGCAGTGGAGCAAACACTAGGCAGCTCAAAGATGCAATAGTGGCTTTGGAGGGCAAGATGGCTTGGTGAAAACAAATAGGGACAAAGATGGAAAAAGCTGGTGGGGGACCCGGAAAGGAGCCAAGGGCCACCTCCTTGCCCACATCTGATCCTGCTGCCCTTGCTCTGACTCCTGAAACTCTGGGTGCAGAGTTCAGAACAGCATCAAAGGGTGTTGACTTTAGAGTCTGAATCCCAGATGAGATTCGTCCCAGCTGTGTGCCTTTGTACAAGTGTCTGAGCCTCATTTTCCTTCTCTGTAAATGGGGATGTTAAGACCTGCCTCAAAATCAGGATGAAACGTAGTTGGGCCATGACAGTGTTAGAGTTGACTCGAGTCTGTGTTCCTGGTAAACAGTGTCTGTTTCAGAAAGCCCTCACCTCAGACTTTTGTGATCCTAGAAATGGCTTACTGCAAAGACCCCCTCCTGACGTGACTTAGATGACAAACACAGTGCCCCTCTACTTGCTTACCTACAATGAGGCTTGACATAGACCCTCCAAATTCCCATTCTTTGCCTCACAAATGACTTGCTTCACTGTGCTTGCTGATCAATAAAAATAAAATGCTTGTTAGCAAAAGTTTAATTAAACATTTCTCCTTCTTCTGGACCCTTGGACTTTGACCTGTGGCTCAGCCTGATGCAGCCCACAGCCCTTCCTGGAAACAGACTGGCCTCAGGGTATAACAGTCTCTGATCCACTGTCCCACCAGGCCACCCTTTCTTCCCACCCTCCCGCACCCCTTTCTTTCTAGTCCTGCTGACTCCTCCTCATAAAAAGAAAACATGTCCTGCCTGGCCTTTGAGATACTTGCAGATCTCACGGTGGGAGCTTTGCCCACTGCAATAGTCCCTTCCCCTTTCTTACACTAATCCTTTCAGAATCGTCTCCCCAACCTAAGTCTTCATATTTTTTTTATCCACAGGGCATGGGCGGCCTGCATCTGAATGTGACCTTGCACAAATATCTCCTTTCCTTTCTCTGTTAAATGGAGATGTTGAGACCTGCTTCAGAGAATTGGTATTAAAGATAATAAGAATTGGGAGATAAGAAAAACACAGGGCATATGGGTGAATGAAATGGTTCCTTTTATAAACTGCTGCTTAGAAGACCGTGTAATCTCTTCTGGGGAATAAACCAAATCTTTAAAACTACAAGATGGGCATGACAATCTTTGGGGCCAGTTCAAAGTCCATGGGAACCTAAAAGATCCTTACCATTCTGTTGTTAAGAGCTAAGTAAGGGCAGATGGATAAACAAGCCAACTGATGAGCACATTGACCCACATTAGCAGTTCTATTCCAAATTTCTAGATTTGGGTAGACACCTTCATTACTTCTGTTTTGGATAGTACATGAGGCTTTCTCAAATATGGGTAGACTTACAGGGACTTGTGGGCTCTGCCTAAACATTAGGAGTCACAAAAAACATTTAGATGCATGATTCTGACTTTGATGGAGCACGGGCGACTCTTTCCTGGAAGAACAAGAGGATTCTGCTTTTGTAACTCATCAAATCCAGGTTCGTAAGCTGGAGTCACAGGAATGAATTGGATGACTGGCCACGTTGCCTGTTCTTAATTCTACATATCTGCCTTCCTAACAGCATGTTGGCATTCCTCTTGGGTTAGAGTGGTTATTTTATTGTTTCCCTTCTTTGGATAGAAGTAGTAAGCAATTGATGGATTCCTTACCATGTTCAAGGTTCTGTTCAAGGCCCTGGAGAAACACTGGTGAGAAAAACAAGAAAAATTTCTGCCCCAAGAGAACTTGAGTTCATAAATAGTTCTTGAGAGTGACTGTGGAATAGGAAACTGAGGTCAACATGACAAAGGCATCTGTCTTCATGCATCTGGACACCCCATAATATTTCTAGAGTTGTCTGGGACCATCTTGTGACTTCTTATTTTTTATCCTTGGGTTGGCCTAATTATTTCCACCTCCCAGCTACCCCCACCCCCCATATTTAATCCATGAAGAAACCAAGGGTGCCTGTTAGTATATTATTTATCACACACTAAGGACGTCTCCACAATAAGATGCCAAATGCATTATCTCATAAAATGTACTGGGAAGTAGAAAAGAGAAATTAAACACAGAGAGCTGTTAGATATTATGCAAAATTAAACATGTTACCAGCTCCACTCTGCCAACCCATGTTTCTGAGTGATAAATCCACCTGCCCTGGAAGAAATGTGTGGTTGTAATTAATATCTTCAGTGTAGACCAAGCCATTTTCAAGAGCCACTGGAGCTGGGAAAACTAAAAAGTGTTCAGTTCCAGGAATGAACTAGCCAAAGAATGTCCTTCCTTGGAGGAGATGAATAGCAATGCCCATCTACACACAAACTGAGCTAGAGGATATTGAAAATAGCCCAGGGGAGCAAAACAGTAAAAATAGCTAAATGCTCATAATTCTCTGTCTTAGGAGGAGAAAAACACCCATTGCAATTGCTGATTTACTCATTAATAGATTTTGAAAAATTTGAGATACCATGTAACCAGCATTAAATCATTAACCAGAACTTTATTAACATCTGTGAAATCTCCTCATTCTCCTTCAGTCACTAATCCCCGCAATCCACCCACCCACCCATGGGGAACCACTCTCCTGACTTCTAATATCATAGATTAGTTTTGCCCTATTTTTGAACTTTCTGTAAATGGAATCATACGATATACATTCTTTTGTGTCTGACTGCTTTCACTAAACATTTTATCTGTAAGATTTGTCCTTCTTATGAGTGTTGGAGTTTATTCATTCCCTGGGAGTGAACCAAAATTATGTTATTGCTATGAGCTCTGGGGAAATTTTCAGGTTGAGGCTATTGAAAATAATGCTGCTGTGAACATTCTTGTGTGTGTCTTTTGGGGGAAACATATGTCTATATCTATTTGGAATATAGAACTAAGAGTGGAATTGTTGGGACAGACAGTCGATTTTCATTATTCACAATACTTGTCTTACAAAGTCACTGCAAACACTGAATTAGCAAATACTGAGCCATTGCTCCTAAGGGAAATACAGGGTTAGGTTCCTGTGAGCCACTTGTTAAAACATTTTCATCACCTGATCAATACATAACCTTGTCTTATGTGTGTTTCTGATTAAAGACACCTTATTTAATTTATACTGTTAACTCATTAACCTTGAACTCACTGACAACAGCACTATAACTCATGACAGAATGAAGCCCATCTAACACACATATTTTCTCCATAAGGCACATCATAACCTTCTTCTACTTAGAAACGCTGGAAAAGACTTCAACACTGTGCTTGGGAACATTTTTAAAGCAAAAACACCAATAAAAGGCACACAAATTTGAAAAAAATATGGTACTAAATAGACCATGAAAAGGACACCTGTTTACAGTATGAGAGCTGAAGCAACACAGCAGAGCATAATTTTGTTTGACCTCGGTTATTCTGTGCACGTCCATGAATTTCAGTGGAAAGCCATAAACATTAATTTGGGGATTCCAAATAAATTTTAATGAGTATATCAATTTGCAAATATGAAACCTGCAAATAATAAGGATCAACTGTGTACTCAGTTTTAGTAGATACTGACAAAGAATTTTCCAAAGTGGTTGTACAAATTAAAATTTTGAGAAGTGGGTAGGTGAAAATGGTATCTTAAATTTCACTTTTCTAAAGATGAGTATGACTGTTAGTGTGTGATAGAGTTGACTGTGCCACATTCTAACTGGTCTTTTTTTTTTTTTTCAATTTTAACGATTCTACTGGGTGTAGCTGTTACCCTAGTGTTAAGAGTTTGCATTTTTGAAAACATATAAGGTTGAGCACCTTTACACGTTTGTCAGCCATGTGGATATTCTCTTCTGGAAATGCCTGTTTATGTTATTGCCTAATTTTTCTATTGGGTTGTCTGTCTTTCCAATTGATTTTCAGAAGTTAGTTATCTATTCTAGACATGAGGCCCTTGAAAGATATATGTATTAAGAATATATCTCTCATTTTATAGCTGCTTTTCATTCTTTCAATGGTATCTTTTGTTAAACGTATGTTCTTAACCTTAATATTGTATAATTTTATCACATTTCCCCAATATGTTTAGCGTTTTTTGTCTTCAAGCAAAGAGGTCTTTGAGTATTTCAAGTTTACAGAGATGTGTTTGGACATTTAGGTCTCTAATGCATCTGGGATTGATTTTTCAGCATGGTGTGAGTTAGAGATGAAAGCCTATTTTGTTCCACATGATGTCAACTTGACTGAGCCCCAGCTATTGAAGAGACCATGCTTCCCTTACTGCACTCCAATGTCAATTAAATGAATTCAATTAATTATTCATTATCTTCCCACAAAGAATATCTCAGCCACAACTGACTTCACTGGTGATTCCTCCAAATATTGAAGGGGAAAATAACACTAATCTTATGCAAACTCTTCCAAACAATGGAAAAATTGAGAACACGTCACATACTTTTTATAAGGTCAGCATGACTTTGACAACAGACCTGACAACAATGATATAAGAAAGGAAAATTACAGGCTTATTTTTCATGACCACAGATGAAAAAAACTCTAAATAATACCAGATTGACTTAGAAATGCATTAAAAAAAAAAAAGGATAATACATCACCAACCACTGGGTTTTATTCTATGAATGCAACATTGAAAAATCAATAAATAAAATTTACTACATTTACATAAAAGGATGAAATCTCTCACCTTCACTTCAGTAGAGACAGGAAAATCACTGGACATATTCAACACCCATTCATAAAAAGCTCTCAGAAGACTATATAAAGAACGGAACTTCTTTATCTGATGAATGCTACCTGCTGCAAACATGCTTAGTGGTGAAATAGTGAAAGTTTTCTCTTAGTATAAGGAGTAAGACAAAAATGCACACTTCAATACAGTTTCAAGGAAAGAAGACTGATGAAGTCACTGAATTTAATTATAGATTTGTTTAATTTTCCTTTCAGTTCTATCAGTTTTTGCTTTAGGTGTTTTGAAGCTTTGTTGTTAGACACATACACATTTAAGATTTGTCAAGTCTTCTTAGCAAATTGACCCTTTTATCATTATTTAACGTCTGTACTTATTCCTGGTATTAGTTCTTCTTTTGAAGTCTCCTTTGTCTGAGATTAATATAGCCACTTCAGCTTTCTTTGTTGTATTGTCCGGGTGGTACCTCATTTTCTATCATTTTTCTCCTTCCTTCCTTCCTTCCTTCCTTCCGTCCTTCCTTCCTTCCTTCTTTCCTTCTTCCTTCCTTCCTTCTTTTATAAAAACTTTATAGACATATAATGTACATACTATAAAATTCACTATTTTAATGTGTACAATTCAGTTTTAAAATTATACCCACAGAGTTGTACAACCATTACCATAATCAATTTTAGAACATTTTCATTATCACAGAAAGAGATCCTGTACACACAGCGGTCACTCTCCATTTCCCCATCCTTCCCATCCCCATTCCATCCCCACCCCTAAACCACAAAGCTCTAGGCAACCACTAATTTTTCTTTCTCTATAAATTTACCTGTCTTGGCCTGTTTATATAAATGGAGTTATGCTATATGTGTTCCTTTGTAACTGACTTCTTTCACTTAATATCGTAATTTTTTAAAGGTTGATCTACATTGTAGCATGCATCAGTACTTCATTTCCTTTTATTGCTGAAAAATATTCCATTGTAGGCATATAGCATGTTTAATTTCTCCATTCATCAGTTGATGAACATTGTGCTGGTTCCACATTTTAGCTATTATAAATAATACTGTTATGCACACTGGTGTTATTGCATGGACATATATTTTCATTTATCTTGGGTAATACCCAGGAGTGGAACCGCTGGAACATATGGTAACTTTTATTTTTAACTTCTTTTTCCTTTTCTTTCTTTATTTATTGAACGCATACTCATTTCATAAATACTTTTGGAACTGAATATTTTTGCTGAAAAATGAAACCCAGTTTATCTAACCTAGAAGTGAAGTAAAAACATTTTTAAGCACTTAGGAGATAAGTATATTTAAAAATTACCTTTCATTTAGTGTTCATGTATTTATTGTCTTGAGTATGAACTGCATTTATCTTTGCCAACAAAAATGTTCTTTTCCTTATGGTTTTCTAGATTTAGCAAGGTAATAAATGTCTATAATTATATTAGTTTTCCTATTTATTCGTTGCAAGTTCGTCTATTTTAAGTATTTATGCCTGAATTAACCTGTAATGTTATTTAAATGAGCTAATGTTGAAGATTCTGGATGACATAAAATGTCTTTTTATTTTTCTTTTGAAATGTATTACTCTAATTTGAATCACAGTTTTAACATGGAGTTTGAGATGCTCATGCATGCTTTACTTTTGCTAGAAGGAAAATTATGTAAACGAAGTAGTTCTAAAGTGGTCACACTGGTACAATATCTAAATCTAACTAGATTGAGAATAGTCACTTCTTATCTCTAACAATTTTTCATTACAGCATCCTCAGTAGATAGATGAAAAACGATTACTTGAACCAACATATTTTTTCATAAAGCCTACCTCTTTCTTCCTACCTCTTTTTTTTTTTTTTGACATCTTTATTGGAGTATAATTTCTTTACAATAGTGTGTTAGTTTCTGCTTTATAACAAAGTGAATCAGCTATGCATATACATATATCCCCATATCTCCTCTCTCTTGCATCTCTCCCCCACCCTCCCTACCACAACCTGCTAGGTGGTCAAAAAGCACTGAGCTGATCTCCGGGTGCTATGTGGCTGCTTCCCACTAGCTATCTATATTAAATTTGGTAATATATATATGTCTATGTCACTCTCTCACTTGGTCCCAACATACCCTTCCCCCTCCCCATGTCCTCAAGTCTATTCTCTATGTCTGTGTCTTTATTCCTGCCCTGCCCCTAGGTTGTTCAGAACCATGTGTTTTTTTTTCATTTTTTTTTTTAGATTCTATATATATGTGTTAGCATACAGTATTTGTTTTTCTCTTTCTGACTTACTTCACTCTGTATGACAGTCTCTGGGTCCAACCACCTCACTACAAATAACTCAATTTCGTTTCTTTTTATGGCTGAGTAATATTCCATTGTATATATGTGTTGTATTTTGTGGAAAGTTTTTCTGCATCTATTGAGATGATCATATGGTTTTTCTCCTTCAATTTGTTAATATGGTTGATCACATTGATTGATTTGTGTATAGTGAAGAATCCTTGCATTCATGGGATAAATCCCACTTGATCATGGTGTATGATTCTTTCAATGTGCTGTTGGATTCTGTTTGCTAGTATTTTGTTGAGGCTTTTTGCATCTATGTTCATCAGTGATATTGGCCTGTAGTGTTCTTTTTTTGTGACATCTTTGTGTGGTTTTGGTGTCCAGGTGATGATGGCCTCATAGAGTGAGTTTGAGAGTGTTCCTCCATCTGCTATATTTTGGCATAGAGGGAACTTACCTCAACATAATAAAAGCCATATATGACGAACCCACAGCCAACATCATTCTCAATGGTGAAAAACTGAAACCATTTCCACTAAGATGAGGAACAAGACAAGGTTGCCCACTCTCACCACTATTATTCAACATAGTTTTGGAAGTTTTTAGCCAGAGCAATCAGAGAAGAAAAAGAAATAAAAAGAATCCAAATTGGAAAAGAAGAAGTAAAACTGTCACTGTTTGCAGATGACATGATAGTATACATAGAGAATCCCAAATATGTTACCAGAAAACTACTAGAACTAATCAATGAATTTGGTAAAGTAGCAGGATATAAAATTAATGCACAGAAATCTCTTGCATTCGTATACATTAATGATGAAAAATCTGAAAGAGAAATGAAGGAAACACTCCCATTTACCACTGGAACAAAAAGAATAAAATACCTAGGAATAAACCTACCTAAGGAGAGAAAAGAGCTATATGCAGAAAACTATAAGACACTGATGAAAGAAATTAAAGATGATACAAACAGATGGAGAGATATACCATGTTCTTGGATTGGAAGAATCAACATTGTGAAAATGACTATACTATGTAAAACAGTCTACAGATTCAATGTAGTCCCTATCAAAGTACCAATGGCATTTTTTCACAGAACTAGAACAAAAAATTGCACAATTTGTATGGGAACACAAAAGACCCCAAATAGCCAAAGCAATCTTGAGAAAGAAAAATGGGGCTGGAGGAATCAGACTCCCTGACTTCAGACTATACTACAAAGCTACAGTAATCAAGACAGTATGGTACTGGAACAAAAACATAAATATAGATTAGTGGAACAGGATAGAAAGCCCAGAGAGAAACCCACGCAAATATGGTCAGCTTATATTTCATGAAGGAGGCAAGAATATACAATGGAGAAAAGACAACCTTTTCAATAAGAGGTGCTGGGGAAACTGGACAGCTACATGTAAAAGAATGAAATTAGAACACTCCCTAACACAATACACAAAAATAAACTCAAAATGGATTAAAGACCTAAATGTAAGGCCAGACATTATAAAACTCTTAGAGGAAAACATAGGCAGGACACTCTATGACATAAATCACAGTAAGATCCTTTTTGACCCACCTCCTAGAAAATGGAAAATAGAAACAAAAATAAACAAATGGGACCTAATGAAACTTAAAAGCTTTTGCACAGCAATGGAAACCATAAATAAGATGAAAGGACAACCCTCAGAATGGGAGAAAATATTTGCAAACGAAGCAACTGACAAAGGATTAATCACCAAAATATACAACAGCTCATGCAGCTCAATATCAAAAGAAACAAACAACCCAACCCAAAAATGGGCAGAAGATCTAAATAGACATTTCTACAAAGAAGATATACAAATCACCAACAAACATATGGAAGGATGCTCAACGTCACTAATCATTAGAGAAATGAAAATCAAAACTACAATGAGGGGGGCTTCCCTGGTGGCGCAGTGGTTGAGAATCTGCCTGCCAATGCAGGGGACATGGGTTCGAGCCCTGGTCTGGGAAGATCCCACATGCCACGGAGCAACTAGGCCCGTGAGCCACAATTACTGAGCCTGCGCATCTGGAGCCTGTGCTCCGCAACAAGAGAGGCCACGATACTGAGAGGCCCGCACACCGCGATGAAGAGTGGCCCCCACTGGCCGCAAAATAGAGAAAGCCCTCACACAGAAACGAAGACCCAACACAGCCATAAGTAAATAAATAAATATATATATATATAAATAAATAAATAAAAATTAAAAAAAAAAAACAACTACAATGAGGTATCACCTCACACCAGTCAGAATGGCCATCATCATAAAGTCTACAAACAATAAATGCTGTAGAAGGTGTGGAGAAAAGGGAACCCACTTGCACTGTTGGTGGGAATGTAAATTGATACAGCCACTATGGAGAACAGTATGGAGGTTCCTTAAAAAACTAAAAATAGAACTACCATACAACCCAGCAATCCCAATACTTGGCATATACACTGAGAAAACCATAATTCAAAAAGAGTCATGTAGCACAATGTTCATTGCAGCACTATTTACAATAACCAGGACATGGAAGCCACCTAAATGTCCACTGACAGATGAATGGATGAAGAAGATGTGGCACATATATACAATGGAATATTACTCAGTCATAAAAAGAAATGAAATTGAGTTATTTGTAGTGAGGTGGATGGACCTAGAGACTGTCATACAGAGTGAAGTAAGTCAGAAAAAGAAAAACAAATACCGTATGTTAACACGTATATATGGAATCTAAAAAAAAAAATTAAAATGGTTCTGAAAAACCTAGGGACAGGACAGGAATAAAGACACAGACATAGAGAATGGACTTGAGGACATGGGTAGGGGGAAGCGTATGTTGGGACGAAATGAGACAGTGTCATGGACATATATACACTACCAAATGTAAAATAGATAACTAGTGGGAAGCAGTCACATAGCACAGGGAGATCAGCTCTGTGCTTTGTCGCCACCTAGAGGGGTGGGATATGGAGGGTGGGAGGGAGACGGAAGAGGGTGAGGTATGGGGATATATGTATATGTATAGCTGATTCACTTTGTTATAAAGCAGAAACTAACACACTATTTTAAAGCAATTATACTCCTATAAAGGTGTTAAAAAAAAATAAAGGGCAGTCTATGCTAGTTTATTTATTTATTTATTTTGGCTGTGTAGGGTCTTAGTTGTGGCACGTGGGATCTTTGTTGAAGAGTGAGAGATCTTTTTTGTTGCAGTGAGTGGGCTTCTCTCTAGTTGTGGCATGTGGGTTTTCTCTCTCTAGTTGTGGTGTATGGGCTCCAGGGCTCATGGGCTCTTTAGTTTTTGTGGCATGTGGGCTCTCGCTTTGAGGTGCATGAACTCAGTATTTGTGGTGCGTGTGGGCTTAGTTGCTCCTTATCATGTGGCATCTTAGTTCTCTGACCAGGGATTGAACCCCCATCCCCTGCACTGGAAGGCAGATTCTTTACCACTGGACAACCAGGGAAGTCCCATGTTATTATCTAACTTTTGATTGTAGCCATTCCAAGGGTATAAAATAGTTTCTCATCATGATTTTGATTTGTATTTTCCACATGAGTAATGATGTCAAGCATCTATTTATGTGCTTATTGGCCAGTTGTATACCTTCTTTGGAAAAATGTCTATTAGGCTTTTGGCCCATTTTCTGTATTGGGTTATCTATCTTTTTGTTATTGCGTTGTATGAGTTCTATGTATAGTCTAGATATACATTCTCAATTAAAAATGAAAGACTGGACATTAGTCGGGAAGGACTTTATTAATTTTGTAATGGGAGGAGAGAGCTATTATAACAGGAAAAATTCTCTGCCCATGAATCTTAAAGAATCTCAGGTAGAAAGGAATTTACTTTCGCAGGGAGGAGTAAGCAAGGATAGAAGGAGCCAGTTGTGGAGACTGGGATGAGCAGATGGTTTGACTGGCCAGCTGAGCTTGAAATGTTTTTCTCTGTGGTCAGCTAATTCTCAAGAAGGATTTTTCCGTGTTCCAATGCTTGTCTAAGCTCATGGGTGAGTCAGGGTCCAGGGTCTTCTGGGGAGGGGAGAAGCCTAATTAAAATTTAATCAAGTCAAGGTAGCCAGCATTAAGTCCAGATTGATCAGTGTGGACAAACACTTCAGCCAATTGTTCATGAGACAATGAAAATTTTGAGGAACTGTGTGTAGCCTTGTCATTGGTAAACAAGGGGGTTTTCTTCAAGTATTATCTAAGCCATATGGAGAAGAATGGTTCTTTTTAGCAAGCCATTTCATAGAATACAAAAGTGTGGGGGAATTTCCTAACCATCACTGTTTTATAGGAGTGCAGAGCTCAATTAAAATTCAAAGCTTTTCATCCCTTATCATAAGTCTAATTTGAATTTCTACCGATTCTGTGGGTAGTCTTTTTACTTAATTGGTGGTGTTCTTTGAAGGAAAAAAAATTTCTTAATTTAATGAAGTTTATTTTTTCTATTTTTTCTTTGGTTGTTTGTGCTTTTGGTGACGTATCTGAGAAATATTGTCCAATTCACGGTCATGAAGATTTACACTTGTGTTTTCTTCTAAGAGTCTATAGTTTTAGCTCTTATATTTAGGATTTTAATCTATCTTGAATTTACTATTGTATATGGTGTGAGGTAAAGGTAAACCTTTTTTCTTTTACATGTGGATATCCAGTTGTCCCTGTACATTTTATTGAAAAGATTATTCTTTCTCCATTGATTAGTCTTGTCATTCCTGTTAAAATTCAGTTGACTGAAAATGTGAAGGTTTATTTTTGTATTCACAGTTCTACACTATTGACAAACGTCCACTGTCATGGCAGTACCACACTGCATTGATTACTATAGCTTTGTAGTAAATGTTGAATTCATGAAATGTGAATTCCCCAACTCTGTTCTACTTTTTCAAGATGTTTTGGCTTTTCTGGAGCCCTTGAATTTTCATATGAATTTTAGGATCAGCTTGTCAATTTCTGCAAAGATGTCAGCTGGAATTTAGATAAGGATTACATTAAATTTGTAGATCTATTAGGAAAATATTGCCATCTTGACAATATTGAGCCTTTCAATTCATTATGTGGATGTCTTTCCATTTATTTAGATCTTCTTTAATTTCTTTCAACAATGTTTTGAAGTTTTAAGATTATTAGTCTATCATGTCATTGCATACATTTATTCTAAAGTATTTTATTCTTTTTGATGCTACTGTAAATAAAATTGTTTTCTTAATTAAATTTCTGATATTTTCATTGCTACTGTGTAAAATACAATTCATTTTTCTATATTGATTTTCTTACCTCTTGAAGCATTGCTGAACTCCTTTATTAGTTCTAATACATTTTCAGTATATGCCTTAGAATTTCATATACAAGATCATGTCATTGACAAGTAGAGATAATTTTACATTTTCCTTTCCAATTTGGGTATCCTTTATTTCTTTTTGTTGCCTAATTTTCCCAGTTAGAACCCCTAGTACAATGTGAGTAGAAATGACAAGAGTAAAATTTTTATCTTCTTCCTGATCTTAGGGAAAAGAATTCAGTCTTTCACCATTAAATACAGTGTTAATGCAGATTTTTAAAAAGATATCTTTTAACATGTTAAGGAAGTTCCCTTCTCTTCCTAATGTGCAGAGTTCTGTTTTGTTTGTTTTATCATGAAAGTGTGATGTATTTTGTCAAATGATTTTCTGTGTCTATTGAGATCATGTGATTCATGTCTTTAGTCTATTGATATGATGTATTACACTAATTTTTGGATATTAAACTAACCTTGTTTTCCTGTGTTCTTTAATTTTCACATATTTGTGAATCTCCAAATTTCTTTCTGTTATAAATTTCTAATTATACTCCATTGTGATTGGCGGACATACTTGGTATGATTTTAATCCTTTTACATGTATTGATTCTTGTTTTATGGGCAAGCACATGGTCTATCCTGGAGAATGTTCTATGTGCTCTTGAGAAGAATGTGTATTCTGCTTTTATTGGGTGGAGTTCTCTATAATGTCATTAGGTCTCATGGGCATAGAGTGTTGTTCAAGTCTTCTATGTCCTTATTGATCTTCTACTAGCTGCTCAATTCATTAATTAAAGAGTGATATTGAAGTATCTATTTTTGTTGATTTATTTCTTCCTTCAATATCATCAGTGTTTGCTTTATATATTCTGTGGCTCAGTTGTTAGGTGCATATATATTTATAATCATTATATCTTCCTGATTGATTCACACTCTTATCATTATAAAATATCCCTTTTTAGATCTAGCAACTTTTTTGTTTTAAAGTCAATTTTGGCTGACATTAGTTTAGTAACTGCAGCTTTCTTATTGCCGCTGTTTGCATGTATATAATTGTCCATCCTTTTTCTCTTAACCTATTTATATCTTTGATTCTAATGTGTGTCTTTAGACAACATATAATTGCATCTTTATTTTTATTGAGTCTTACACTCCCTTTCTTTAAATGGCAGTGTTAAATCCATTTATATTTAATGTTGTTATCAGTGTAGTTGAATTTTTGTCTGCCATTTTAATTTTTGCTTTTTACAAGTCTCATGTATTTCTATTACTCTGTTCATCATTACTACTTTCTTTTGCATTAAGTGAATAATTTTTAGTGTAAAATTTTGCTTCCTTTAATGATTGATTTACTATGTTTTTTTGAGAATTATTTTAGTGGTTACTCTGGGGCTTATTATATACATCTTAACTTATCAGAATCAGATTCAAATTTATGCTAACAATTCCAGTGAGATTTAGAAATTTTACTCCTATATAACTATATTCTCACTTCCCCCTTTTTGTGTAATTATTATTATATATATTACATCTATATATGTTACAAACCCAGCAATACACTTTAAAGCCATTACTTTAAATAATTTTATGTCTACCAAGGAAACCGAGAAAAAGAATGAGAGTAATATTTATATGTATAGAGTTTGTATATTAGCCTTATTATTAACGATTCTGATTTTCTTCATTTTTCTGGTGGATCAAGTTACCATCGGTGTCAATTTTTTTATTTCAGTGAAATTTTGTTCTCACCCACATCCTTTGTATAGTTATTGTCAAATGCATTACATTTATATATTTTTATAGGTCTAGCAATATAATTATATATATATATATAAAATATATAATCACGTGCACATATATATATATATATATATATATATATAATTTTGTACTATTGCATTTTAAATCGGTTAAGAGATGAAAGGAGATAAATGTTTACTTTTATTTTTTTGTAATTACATAAATAACTTTACCGATGTTCTTTGTCCTTGTTGGTTTTTTCCCTAGTAGATTTGAATTACTGTGTGTGGTCACATGCTCTCAGACTGAAAAAAGTTTCTTTAGGATTTCTTGTACAGTGGAACTGCTAGCAACAATTCTCAGTTTTTGTGTATCTAGGAATGTCTGCATTTCTCTTTCATTTTTGACAGAAAATTTTGCTGGATGTATTATAGAATTCTGAGTTGATGATTTGAATACTTCATTCCAATGCCTTGTGGCCTCCATGGTCTCTGATGAGAAATCAGTTGTAATCTTATTGAGAATAACTTGTATGTGATGGAATGCTCTGCTGATTTCTAGATTGTCTCTTTGTCTTTGCCTTTTAATGGTTTAATTATAATGTGTCTTGGTGTGAATCTCTTTGTGCTTATTCTACTTGTAGTATTTTGAACTTCTTGTGTGCGTAAATTAATGTTTTTTCATCAAATTTGGGAAGTTTGGGGTCATTATTTCTTCCAGTATTTTTTCTGATCCTTTATATATCTCCTAGTATGTGTATAATAGTACATTTGATGGTGTCTCACATTTTCTGAGGCTGTGTTCACTTCCGTTTTTTTTTTTTTTTTTTTTTTTTTTTGGCTGTTTTGGGTCTTTGTTGCTGCATGCAGGATTTCTCTAGTTGGGGCTACTCTTCGTTGTGGTGCAGAGGCATCTCATTGCAGTGGCTTCTCTTGTTGCGGCGCATGGGCTCTAGGTGTGTGGGCTTCAGTAGTTGCAGCATGCAGGCTTCAGTAGTTATGGTGCGCAGGCTCAGTAGTTGTGGCACATAGGCTTAGTTTCTTCATGGCATGTGGGACCTTCCTGGACCAGGGCTCAAACCCGTGTCCCCTGCATTGGCAGGCGGATTTTTAAGCACTGCATTACCAAGGAAGTCCTTGTTCACTTCTTTATATTTTTCCCTTTTGGTTCCTCAGACTCAATAATTTCAATCGACCTATCTTCAGGTTCAATCACTCTTTATTCTACTTGCTCAAACTTGTTGAGACTCTCTAGTGAAATTTTTATTGCAGTTATTATAATTTTCAACTCCAGAATTTCCATTTAATTCTCTTCTGTAATTTTTATCTCTTTGTTGATATTTTCTATTTGGTGAAACATCGTTTTCACATATTCCTTCAGTTATTTATGTATGGCTTCCCTTAGTTATTTCAATATATTTTAAATAGTTCATTTAAGCCCTTTTCTAGAATTCCAATGTCTGGACTCAGGGACAGTTTCTATCAATTGCTTTTTTCTAATGTGTGGACTATACTTTTTAATTTCTATTGATCCCTCATTTTTTGTTGTTGTTGTTGTTGTTATTGAAAACCAGACATTTTGAATATTAAAATATGGAAACTCTGAAATTCAGACTCTGTCCCACCCCCAGTGTTTGCATTGTTGCTTGTTGTAGTACTTGTAGTTGTTTATCTGTTTGTTTAGTGACTTTAAAGAAACAGTTTTTTAAAGTCTGTATTCTTTGTCATCTTTTTTCAATTAACTTAGTGGTCAGCTACTGATTGGATAGAGATTTCTTAAATGCCTGGGACCAAAAAATTTCTCACCGTCTGAAGATGGGTTGTTTGTGTATTAGGGCATGCCTTTAGCACTAAGCCAAGCAATTTACAACCTGCCTCTGAATTCACTTACTGCTTGTGCAGAACATAGGTGAAATCTCAGGGTCACTCAGGTCTTTTCTAAGCATGAACCAAGCCCTGGTCCTGAGGGTGACCTTCTAGATTTCCAGGATATGTTAGAGCTTTTCTAAGGGCTTATTCCCCAAAACATCTTATGCTCCATATTTTCCTCCCAAGTTTATGGATAGTCTATTGTTTCCCCCAATTGTTATTCATTGCCTCAGGCATCAGCAACTAATACATCTGTCTCTAAATGTTTTCAGCAGATGTCCTGTGGGTTTCTACCTCAGGACTGGCAGAAGTTCCAAGTAATGTGACACAAAGCCAAGTTCTTTGGGCCTGTCTTCCAGGGAGCCACCAGACAGGTCAAAACAAACAACCACAATTCATTGTGGATGAGGTTTTTTCAACTCCTTCTGGTATTGACTGGGACCTGTACCAGCATTGTGAACTGTTTTCTTCAGAATTACCACCGAATTTAGGAGCAGGAGATGGAATTAGGGTAAGCTAACTAACACAACGCTTGCTAATCTTACTGAGATTCAGGTGTTTCTTTGTTTTGTTTTTTTCTTTGTTTTGTTTTGTTTTGTTTTGTTTTTGTGATGAAGCATTCCCCTGATTGCTATAGGATTTCATTTAATTTCTAGTTCCAAAAAGTTGATTCTAACTTTTTGAATTATTGCTAGACATTTTTTTTTTTGACCAATGGACTTATGGAATTACTGTTTCATTTTCCCTGACATATTGTGACCAACCTTTGACTGCAATAATTTTTCTCTACTTTATGGTGTTTTTCCCCTAGTTTACTGATTTCAGCTATATCTTTTTTTATTCCTCAGTATTTCTTTCATTTTTTAAAACATCTTTGTTGGAGTATAATTGCTTTAAAATGGTGTGTTAGTTTCTGCTTTATAACAAAGTGAATCAACTATATATATACATATATCCCCATATCTCCTCTCTCTTGCATCTCACTCCTACCCTCCCTATCCCACCCCTCTAGGTGGTCACAAAGCACCGAGCTGATCTCCCTGTGCTGTGCAGCTGCTTCCCACTAGTTATTTTACATTTGGTAGTATATATAAGTCCCTACCAATCTCTCACTTCATCCCAGGTTACCCTTCCCCCTACCCATGTCCTCAAGTCCATGTTCTACATCTGCATCTTTATTCCAGTCCTGCCCCTAGGTTCTTCAGAACTTTTTTTTTTTTTTAGATGCCATATATATGTGTTAGCATACAGTATTTATTTTTCTCTTTCTGACTTACCTCACTCTCTATGACAGTCTCTAGGTCCATCCACCTCACTACACATAACTCAATTTCGTTTCTTCTTATGGCTGAGTAATATTCCATTGCAAATATCTGCCACATCTTCTTTATCCATTCTTCTGTCAATGGACACTTAGGTTGCTTCCATGTCCTGGCTATTGTAAATAGTGCTGCAATGAACATTGTGGTACATGACTCTTTTTGAATTATGGTTTTCTCAGGGTATATGTCCAGTAGTGGGATTGCTGGGTCACATGGTAATTCTATTTTTAGCTTTTTAAGGAACCTTCATACTGTTCTCCATAGTGGCAGTATCAATTTACATTCCCACCAACAGTGCAAGTGGGTTCCCTTTTCTCCACACCCTCTCAAGCATTTAATGTTTGTAGATTTTTTGATGATGGCCATTCTGTCTGGGGTGAGGTGATACCTCATTGTAGTTTTGATTTGCATTTCTCTAATGATTAGTGATGTTGAGCAACCTTTTATGTGTTTGTTGGCAATCTGTGTATCTTCTTTGGAGAAATGTCTATTTAGGTCTTTTGCCCATTTTTGGATTGGGTTATTTGTTTGTTTGTTTGTTTGTTTTGATATTGAGCTGCATGAGCTGCTTGTAAATTTTGGAGATTAATCCTTTTTCAGTTGCTTCATTTGCAAATATTTTCTCCCATTCTGAGGGTTGTCTTTTGGTCTAGTTTATGGTTTCCTTTGCTGTGCAAAAGCTTTTAAGTTTCATTAGGTCCCATTTGTTTATTTTTGGTTTTATTTCCATTTCTGTAGGAGGTGGGTCAAAAAGGATCTTGTTGTGATTTATATCATAGAGTGTTCTGACTATATTTTCCTCTAAGAGTTTTATAGTGCCTGGCCTTACATTTAGGTGTTTAATCCATTTTGAGTTTATTTTTGTGTATGGTATTAGGGAGTGTTCTAATTTCATTCTGTTACATGTAGCTGTCCAGTTTTCACAGCACCACTGATTGAAGAAGCTGTCTTTTCTGCATTGTATATTCTTGCCTCCTTTATCAAATATAAGGTGACCATATGTGCGTGGATTTATTTCTGGTCTTTCTATCTTGTTCCATTGATCTATAGTTCTGTTTTTGTGCCAGTACCATACTGTCTTGATTACTGTAGCTTTGTAGTATAGTCTGAAGTCCGGGAGTCTGATTCCTCCAGCTCTGTTTTTCTTTCTCAAGATTGCTTTGGCTACTCAAGGTCGTTTGTGTTTACATACAAATTGTGAAATTTTTTGTTCTAGTTCTGTGAAAAATGCCTTTGGCAGTTTGATAGGGATTGCATTGAATCTGTAGACTGTTTTACGTAGTATAGTCATTTTCACAATGTTGATTCTTCCAATCCAAGAACATGGTGTATGTCTCCATCTGTTTGTATCATCTTTAATTTCTTTCATCAGTGTCTTGTAGTTTTCTGCATACAGCTCTTTTGTCTCCTTAGGTAGGTTTATTCCTAGGTATTTTATTCTTTTTTTGCAATGGTAATTGGGGGTGTTTCCTTAATTTCTCTTTCAGATTTTTCATCATTAGTGTATAGGAATGCAAGAGATTTCTGTGCATTAATTTTATATCCAGCTACTTTACCAAATTCATTGATTAGCTCTAGTAGTTTTCTGGTAACAACTTTGGGATTCTCTGTGTGTAGTATCATGTTATCTGCAAACAGTGACAGCTTTACTTCTTCTTTTCTGTTTTGGATTCCTTTTTCTTCTCTGATTGCTGTTGCTAAAATTCCAAAAACTATGTTGAATAATAGTGGTGAGAATTGACAACCTTGTCTTGTTCCTGATCTTAGTGGAAATGCTTTCAATCTTTCATCATTGAGAATGATGTTGGCTGTGGTTTTGTCATATACAGCCTTCATTATATTGAGGTGAGTTCCATCTATGCCTACTTTCTGGAGGGTGTTAATCATAAATGGATGTTGTATTTCGTCAAAACATTTTTCTGCATCTATTGAGATGATCATATGGTTTTTCTCCTTCAATTTGTTAATATGGTTTATCACAGTGATTGATTTGCATATATTGAAGAATCCTTGCATTCCTGGGATAAAACCCACTTGATCATGGTGTATGATCCTTTTAGTGTGCTGTTGGATTCTGTTTGCTGGTATTTTTTTGAGGATTTTTGCATCTATGTTCATCAGTCATATTAGCCTGTAGTTTTCTTTCTTTGTGACATCTTTGTCTGGTTTGGTATCAGGGTGATGGTGGCCTTGTAGAATGTGTTTGGGAGCGTTCCTCCCTCTGCTATATTTTGGAAGATTTTGGGAAGGATAGGTATTAGCTCTTCTCTAAATGTTTGATAGAATTCGCCTGTGAAGCCATCTGGTCCTGGGCTTTTGTTTGTTGGAAGATTTTTAATCACAGTCTCAATGTCAGTGCTTGTGATTGCTCTGTTTATATTTTCTATTTCTTCCTGGTTCAGTCTCAGAAGGTTGTGCTTTTCTAAGAATTTGTCCATTTCTTCCAGGTTGTCCATTTTATTGGCATATAGTTGCTTGGAGTAATCTCTCATGATGCTTTGTATTTCTGCCGTGTCAGTGGTTACTTCTCCTTTTTCATTTCTAATTCTATTGATCTGAGTCTTCTCCCTTTTTTTCTTGATGAGTCTTGCTAATGGTTTATCAATTTTGTTTATCTTCTCAAAGAACCAGCTTTTGGTTTTATTGATCTTTGCTATCATTTCCTTCATTTCTCTTTCATTTATTTCTGATCTGATCTTTATGATTTCTTTCCTTCTGCTAATTTTGGGGGTTTTCTGTTCTTCTTTCTCTAATTGCTTTTGGTGTAAGGTTAGGTTGTTTATTTGAGATGTTTCTTGTTTCTTGAGGTAGGATTGCATTGCTGTAAACTTCTCTCTTAGGACTGCTTTTGCTGCATCCCATAGGTTTTGGGTCGTCATGTTTTCATTGTCATTTGTTTCTAGGTATTTTTTAATTTCCTCTTTGACTTCTTCAGTGATCTCTTGGTTATTAAGTTGTGTATTGTTTAGCCTCGATATATTTTTTATTTCTTACAGATTTTTTCCTGTAATTGTTATCTAGTTTCATAGCATTGTGGTCGGAAAAGATACTTGATATGATTTCAATTTTCTTAAATTTACCAAGGCTTGATTTGTGACCTAAGATATGGTCTATCCTGCAGAATGTTCCATGAGCACTTGAGAAGAAAGTGTATTCTGTTGTTTTTAGATGGAATGTCCTATAAATATCAATTAAGTCCATCTTGTTTAATGTATCATTTAAAGCTTGTGTTTCCTTATTTATTTTCATTTGGGATGATCTTTTCATTGGTGAAAGTGGGGTGTTAAAGTCCCCTACTATGCTTGTGTTACTGTCAATTTCCCCTTTTATGGCAGTTAGCATTTGCCTTATGTATTGAGGTGCTCCTATGTTGGGCGCATAAATATTTACAATTGTTACGTCTTCTTCTTGGATTGATCCCTTGATCATTATGTAGTGCCCTTCTTTGTCTCTTGTAATAGTCTTTATTTTACAGTCTATTTTGTCTGATATGAGAATTGCTACTCCAGCTTTCTTTTGATTTGCATGGAATATCTTTTTCCATCTCCTCACTTTCAGTCGTATGTGTCCCTACGTCTGAAGTGGGTCTCTTGCAGACAGCATATATTTGGGTGTTATATTTGTATCCATTCAGCCAGTCTGTATCTTTTGTTTGGAGCATTTAATCCATTTACATTTAAGGTAATTATCGATTTGTATGTTCCTATTACAATTTTCTTAATTGTTTTGGGTGTGTTATTGTAAGTGTTTTCCTTCTCTTGTGTTTCCTGCCTAGAGAAGTTCCATTAGCATTTGTTGTAAAGGTGGTTTGGTGGTGCTGTAGTCTCTTAGCTTTTGCTTGTTTGTAAATGTTTTAATTTCTCCATCAAATCTGAATGAGATCCTTGCTGGGTAGAGTAATCTTGGTTGTAGGTTTTTCCCTTTCATCACTTTAAATATGTCCTGCCACTCCCTTCTGGCTTGAAGAGTTTCTGATGAAAGATCAGCTGTTAACCTTATGGGGATTCCCTTGCATGTTATTTTTTTGTTTTCCCCTTGCTGCCTTTAATGTTTTTTCTTTGTGTTTAAGTTTTGATAGTTTGATTAATATGTGCCTTGGCGTGTTTCTCCTTGGATTTATCCTGTATAGGTCTGTCTGTGCTTCCTGGACTTGTTTGACTATTTCCTTTCCCATATTAAGGAAGTTTTCAACTATAATCTCTTCACATATTTTCTCAGTCCCTTTCTTTTTCTCCTCCTCTTCTGGGACCCCTATAATTCGAATGTTGGTGCATTTAATGTTGTCTCAGTGGTCTCTGAGACTGTCCTCAATTCTTTTCATTCTTTTTTCTTTATTCAGCTCTGCCATAGTTATTTCCACTATTTTATCTTCCAGCTCACTTATCCGTTCTTCTGCCTCAGTTATTTTGCTATTTATCCCTTCTGGAGAATTTTTAATTTCATTTATTGTGTTGTTCATCATTGTTTGTTTGCTCTTTAGTTCTTCTAGATCCTTGTTAATCGTTTCTGTGTTTTATCCATTCTATTTCCAAGATTTTGGATCATCTTTACTATCATTACTCTGAATTCATTTTCAGGTAGACCACCTATTTCTTCTTTGTTTGTTTGGTCTGCTGTGTTTTTACCTTGCTATTTCATCTGCTGTGGGCTTCTCTGTCTTCTCATTTTGCTTAAGTTACTGTCTTTGGGGTCTCCTTTTCACAGGCTGCAGGTTTGTAGTTCCCGTTGTTTTTGGTGTCTGTCCCCAGTGGCTGAGTTTGGTTCAGTGGGTTGTGTAGGCTTCCTGGTGGAGGGGACTAGTGCCTGTGTTCTGGTGGTTGAGACTGGATATTGTCTTTCTGGTGGGCAGGACAGAGTCCAGTGGTGTGTTTGGAATGTCTGTGACGTTATTATGATTTTAGGCAGCCTCTATGCTAATGGGTGGGTTTGTGTTCCTGTCTTGTTAGTTGTTTGGCATATGGTGTCCAGCACTGTATCTTGCTGGTTGTTGAGTGTAGCTGGGTCTTAGGGTTGAGATGGAGATCTCTGGGAGAGTTTTTGCCGTTTGATATTACATGGAGCTAGGACTTCGCTGGTGGACCAATGTCCTGAATTCGGCTCTCCCACCTCAGAGGCACAGGCCTGACACCCTGCCAGAGCACCTATACACTGTCAGCCACATGGCTGCAGACAGCTAGATACTTTTGGAGATGGAGTTGAAAAGAAACGAGCTCCAAGATTTTCTGAAATGGAGAAAGCAATTCAGCTCTTATCTTTTAAAATTTCCTTTCTTCAACTTTCTTGGTGGTTTTCACTTGATCTTTTTTTCTAAATCTATTTTCAGACAGAAATTTAGATCTTGAGTTTCAACGTTTCTTCTCTTTTAATATTTGTATTTAAGGCTAGACATTCCCCTCTAAGTATTATTCCAAGAATCTTTATTTGCTTTATTTTATTCATTATCCATTAGCTGGCAAAATTTTAGAGGGAAAGAAGGGAAAATTAATAAAATATTTGACTAATCTTTAGTAACACAAGAAAGCAAAAACAAGGAATATTAAACAACTGAATCAAACTGTAAATAAGTTGTAAGATGGCAGATATAAGCCAAATGTATTAGTCACTATACAATATATAAATGGACTCAATACCTCAAGCAAGGTGAAGATAATGATTATCAAACTGTAGATTGGGAGTGACATGTATACACTAATATGTATAAAATAGATAACTAATAAGAACCTGCTGCATAAAAAATAAGTAAAATAAAATTCAAAACAACTGTTAAAAAAAAAGCTTATATATGCTTACAAGAAAGATATACTTTAAACATGAGGACTCATAAAGATTGAAAGTAAATGTATAAGGACAAAGCTACCCATTGTAAACATGAACCAAAGGAAACCTGAGAGAGCTGTACCTAACATTATACAAAGTAAACTGTAAGGCAACCAGCATCACTAGATAGTTAGACATTTCATAATTTTAAAGGGATTAATCAAGCTGGAAGATATCACACACTTTTAAATATGTAAGTACCCAAAACCTCAGAATATATAAATCTACAATAGACTGAACCACAAGAAGGAAGATTAACATATAACCAATGTGGACATTTTGACAAACTCAATAATGAATAAAACGAGAAGATAAAAAATCAGGAAGAAAATATGTCCATACAGGACAACTAATACAAGATCCAATTGATATACAGAAAACATTGCACCCAACAAGAGAATGCACATTTCTTTTTCAAGTGCATGGGATCATTTGCCAAGATTGATCATATGGTGCCCCATAAAGAAGAAGCAAAAAATCTCATAGGGTTAAAATTATTAAAATAATTCAGAGTATATTCTCTGACCACAATGGATTTAAGCTAGCAATCAGTAGAAAATCCCCTACTGCCTAGAAATTAAACTGTTCATCTCTAAATAATCCATAGCTCAAGAGGATGTTACTCTTAAAATTATATTTTGAATTGAATGATAATGAAGATATGCCATGTGTGGACCTCCCCAGCATCCAGCTAATCCAGGCTTAATCATTGCCCAAAAGTAGGTCTCTAGAAAACTGCTCCGCTGTTAAGGCCCGAGTGTGTTCTGATTGGCCCATGTCCATCCTTTGCCACATGCTAAGTGTCTAAATATCTCCTCCCCAATTGGAGCTATTACGTTGTATCTTCTACTGAACCAACACACTACCATAACCCATGGTGCACTCAATCAGTCTTTGTTGACAGTAAATACCTATAACTAACTCTGGTTCTCCTTGGTAGGACTATTTTTGCAAAGTGGAAAATACTTTTTTATTCTAAGAAGGAGAAATGGATTTGAAGCTTTGGAGATCTCTGGTTACCCTATTAACTAATTCATGTTATTATTCATGCTTTTCCTACTCTTTTAAATCACCACCTCAAAGATACTTGACTTCCAAAGGACAGACTTCTTCCAAGTGGAAGTTTAATTTCAATTACCATATCCACAGTCCTATTCAACATACCCTCAAGCGGCATACTTAACATGAAAACCTGTTTAATTGCTAGCAAATGGTAGAATAATCTTTTGAAACTATGTAGCAAACATAATTAATTGAAATAATCTCAAATGTGTTTCATGTGGTAATAACCGTTATGTAAGATTAACATCATAGGAAGAAAAGACAGGAGAGGTGGTGGTGTGTGCCTTAAGTGGCAGGCTTTACAGTAATTCCTTCTGCCCTTTCATCTGCTGGTCATTTTTGTATACTTGTGCACTTATTTTCAGATGAATGAAATAATGAATCATTACCATATAAACTGTCAGAGGAACTGAATAATTGGTAGGTTACTTATTATCTTAGTCCTTTGAATTGAATGCATGAAACCAGAATCCAAAAACTGAGGCTGAAGAAAAAACTTAACAGAAAGATATTTTTCACAGGAACCAGGAAAGCAACAGATTCATTCATTCAGTCATAAATTCAAGACCCATTGAATTACTGATTACCCTTGGAGTTCATGATTTTATCAGATTCTACCACAAGGCCATCTAAACCTAGAATTTGTTCCCAAGGTAATAATAAGATGAAAAATAAAACCCAATAATCTAGAGCATCTAATCTGTCCCAGGCATTCTCTTATTTCTCTCTTAGATCGTTTGACAACTCTTTGCAGTTAAGGAAGCCCAGTCTCAGAAGAGTGAACTCACTACACATCTTGTTAATATTTGGTGCCTTGAAATGGTGCAGAGGGCCCAGGTACCAGTAGCCTTTGGGTTTAAGGAGAAGCAGGAAGAGGAGGCTGTTTGGATAGTACCCAGAATTTGTTTTAATCAGGTGTAAGATGACAGACATGGAGATAACTGCCTTTGTAAGAAGAATTTATTACTAACAATTCCTAAGAGTAGGGGGCACACCATGTCATGTAGAACCATATGGAAAAGCACCAGGGCTGATCAGGTGGCAGAAGGAGTGAGGGCAGTGCATGGCCCAGAGCTTTTATCGCAGTTTTCACAGGAAGAAATGGGGTGAAGCAGGGTATGCAATTTTGAGCAAGCTTAGGATTTGATAGTTTGAATTATCTCAAGGGCTCTGGGCTATCTAGTTGTTTTTTAGTTGTCTGGTACCTGGCCCTGAAATGATTTAGGGTAGGGGCTTGGTGTATGAGAATTAGATAAAGGAGGTTGTTGGAGGGGTGGGCTCTGGATTGATTGGTTTGTTTGTGAAAAATGAGCTAGCAGGCAAGTTTTTGCTATCTCTAGGAATTAGATGACCCTGAAAGGGGAAGTCTTTCCAGGATTAGCAAGGCTCCTAAGATGTCAAAGCATCATAAAATTTTAAAAAAATGATTAATATGGAGAGATCCATAACTTCTGTTTCGATTATAAAGAAACCAGGACTTTCCATCTAAGGACTTTCTTAAGAAGTCATAACAGAGGGCCTGGAGTTGGATGGCAAACCCCACTTTGTTTCAGAGGGAGCTATGGATAGTCCATCATGGGGAGAGCACCCTCTGTCTGAGCTTGTGTGGCAGACAGCAGAGACTACTCTGGACATTTTGGAGGAACAATCAGTGACTGTCTTTGTTTGGGTTTCCAAACCCTGAGACAAGGACTTGAGTGCAAGGATTTTATTTGTGAGGTTATCCCAGGAAGCTTAAGTGAGACTATAGGAATAGTGAAAGAGGAAAGAGAAAGCCCAGTAGAAGATACATCAACACGTGGGCTACTCCTGTGGGAAGCTGATGTTCATTCCTGCAGGGGACACTTGGAGGAATCATGTGCACGTGCCTCGGAATTGTCACCTACCCCAAGTTGGGGAACTGGGCACCCATTCACTAGCTCTCATCTGCCACCCTTGGAAGGTTTGCTGGGGGAAGGGACATTAATGACTCTTCATTTCTGGGCCATACCTGCATGCAGATGGGGAAGCTCTCAGGGTGTAGAGGAAGCCAGAAGATGAAGATGAGGAGAGATGCAGGCACCTGAGGGGAGAACTACTACTGCAGGTAGACCCAGGGTTAAGGACATGGGGGAAGGGGGAGTTCAACAGAATCTGCTACAGTCACAGAGGGGAAATAATGGGCTCTTTTTTGAAAAGCATGGATATGTTGGTTTCATTCTCATTTATCTAGGACGTAGAGCATATGGAGGGAAATAGTTATGACTCCTGGCTTTTCTGTCTGGTCTCAGGACCAAGAGTTGGTGTGCTTCTCCTAAGCGTTTTATCTGCTTAGAATCTTGTGTATGCTATGAATTGTGTAGCTTTCAGGGTTCGTTTTATGAGTCAATTGAGGGAAAAACGTTAGAACCAAAAGGTATGTCTTACCTCTTCCAAGTATTGAGGTAATTTAGATGTTAGTATTTTATATTCATTGCTATATCCTTTTATAATCTTACTCTCATTGTTCTCTTTTAATTCTGAATTTGAATTTATGATTTGTCACTATATTTTATATATCTTAAAAGATGTTTTGAGTCTTTTCTTGAACAAATTGCTGTGTTAGGGAAGAATCTTGGTTGCATGTTTCAGAAACCTAACTCAGAGTAGGTTAAACAAGAAAAATGGGAATGTTGTGACTTACACAACTAGGAAAATCAGGAAAATGTTTTGTTTCAGGCATAGGAAGGATCAGGAATTGAAGTAACACCATTAACACTTGCTCTCTCTTCTCTTTTCTCTCTCTCTCTATTCTCTCTCTCTCTGCCTTTCTCTCTTTCTATTTCTTTTCAGTTCTCTATTTTTATTTTTTTTAGCTTTGCCCTGTGTTGATTTTATTATCTGTCAGAATCATTCTATTTTCGTGGCATAGAGTGACAACTGGCTGCTTGAGACTCATATCAGACTTAGAGTTTATGAACTCAGAACCACAATAAAAACAATGGAAATCATCTCATTCCTGATAGTTCTAGCAAATTCCCTCATCAGTATCTGATGAGTTCTGCCAGGCCATCTTTCACTTCTGTGACATGGTCTTTAGTACAGGAGACCCTTGGAATAAGCACCCCATCAGAAGGAGAAAGAAGAGATAGGGGAAAGAAAGCTGCATAGACAGCTGAGCTGTCCAGTCCATTGTTGAAAGAAATATCTGTTCTGATAGCTAGATTTGGTAGCTAAAGGGTGAAGGGGAGGTGGCAAAGGCACCAACATGTGTGGTGGCTGTGCCAGACTTCATGCTAAGCATATAACCTGTGTCATGTTATTTAATCTTCACAAGAACCCTATGAGGTAAGGTCAATTTTTACCCACATTTTAGAAATGAAGACCATGAGACACAGCTAGTAAGTGATAGAGCTCATATTCAAAGGCATGAAAGTGACTCCAAAGCCAGGTCTTTTGGTCACCAAGCTGAAGCGGGTTTGGGCAGCAGGCGAGAAGATGACAGCATTCACTCAGAAAAGGATCAGTGCTATTGGTCGGGTGGGGATGGAGTAGAGAATCAAGCTACTTTTGGACATGGTAGGTTTGAAATGTCTTTGTGACATCTATGCAGAGTCACGAATAGAGAAATCTATGTGCATGGAGTGAAAAGGAGAGATCTGGGCAACAGATAAGTTTAGAGGCATTGAAGCTGTGGGCATGTCTGAGCTCTACTGGAGAGAGGAATTGGTGAGAGAGAGCAGGGCCATAGACTCAAACCTTGGGTGCCACCAACATCTCATGGCAAATTAGAGGAAACAGAAGAATTTTACAGGGACAGAAAGAGAAAGAGACTTGATTAACAGAAGAATGTTTTAGAAAGACCAGAGGGTCTATAGTAACAAATATTGCTTTAAAAAGGTGAAAATTGGAAGCAGTCCATTGGGTTGAGGGGCATGGTTATCATAACAAAAACAGTCTTGCTGTGTGGTGGAAGGCAAATTAGATCTGAGTGGATGGAGGAGTAAATATGCAAGTGCGTGAATAAATTGACTTAGTAAAAGTATAAACAGTCTCTTCAGAAGGTTTTCAGAAATAAAATAGGGTGTTACCAAGGAGAGTGGGTGGAGATGGGAAGGGAGGGCATTTAACACGTTAGAAATCAATGGATTCAATCTGAATAGGAAGTATTGGTGTAAATCATATTCTTTTTCTTCTTTCCAAAAATATGTATTTTCTGACCCTGTCCACTGAAAACCTTAAGAACAATGATGACCCAAAAGGAATAAACATCCTGCCATCCAGATTGTGGTTGCTAAATACCACTTCCCCCTAAAAGGAACAGAGATTATTACAGAAAGGAGTATTTCCAGGTCTGAAGTAGAAAACGTTCGTACGCGTCTGGGACCCCTTGTGCTTGAAGGCAAGGAAGCTTTCAAAAACCCATGGGTCATGCCAAAAGGACACAGGAGCCAAAAGAAGGGGTTCTCTTGGCCAAAGATGAGAGAATTTAGGGCATTGGTGAGACTGTTAATGAAATAGTGGGCTGACAAATCTGCAAAGAAGGAGAAAAGTGAGGAAGGAGAGGAAGGTGAGTTGGGAGGAGGTGGAGATGGTAAGTAGACCAGAGGTTCTTGTGAGAACTTGAGGCACATTGAATACAGGAGGTGGAAGAAGAAAGAGGTTTTGACCACAGAGGAAGTTTTGAGAAGTAGTGATGACAACAGGGCATAAAGGGTGACATTGGACACAAGAAGCTGAGAACGTTGGAGAATATAAAGAAGGGGTCCTGGTCAGCTGGGCTGCCATGGCAAGATCACAACTGGGGGTTATAATAGCAGAATTTTATTGTCTCACAGTTCTGGAGGCCAGAATCCAGATCAAGTGCTGTTAGGGCTGGTTTCTTGTGAGAGCTCTCTTCCTGGATTGCAAATGGTCACCTACTTGCTGTGTCCTCACATGGCCTCTCCTCGGTGCATGTGTGGAGAGAGAGAGATCTCTGATGTTTTTTCCTCTTTTTATAAGAACACCTATTCTTTCAGGTTAGGGCCCCACCTCATGACCTCATTTAACCTTAATTACATCCCTAAAGGCCATCTTTCAAAATACAGTCACATTGGGGCTTAGGGCTTCACCATATGAACTGGGGGGCGTGGGGGTGGGGACAGAATTCAGTCCATAACAGAAGGCAAGGGATACAGAAGCAGGTGGATTGGATGGGATTCTCTATGAAGGATAAAATCAACAAGTGGGCCAAGAGACAAAGACTTGGGTCAATCAGAGTGAGTGACTAGGACTTTGAAGGTGGAGAACAGTTTAACAAAATATCAGGGATTCAGGGGACTAGAACATTTTACAAGGAGTTGGAGATGCTTGGTGTCTGTAGTAAGGACAGATGAAGAAGTCCTGAGACTTCTTTAGTGCATGAGAATAAGCTGTTCTTCTGAGATTGCTGCTGGGGATGGACAAAGTGGGAGTTCATGCCTCAAGTACTTCTGTGCTCGGGCATCCCCATTCTGCTGGGGTCATGTGGCATAGGTTAGTAGAATAGAAATAATCAGTTCACATATTCCTCGTCAACATGATCTTGAATTCCACCTTGAAAAGCATTGTCAAGTTTGGTGAAGTTTAAGAATGAGATATGGAGATGAAGAACCTCTTTCTCCCCATATACATCACCCAAGCTTTCATCATTCTTAATTGTTATTTTCTCTTGAGTGCTGGTGATATTTAGAAGTCTGGGCCATGTTTTCTGTAGCAATTATGTGAATTTGGTTAAATGGCCTCACTGTTTACAAATGCTGGTTCAAGCAGAGAGGTGTCAGGAGGCATCTCTTAATTATGCTGCAGTGGGCAAACTGTTGGGAGTTGGGATTTGGCCTCCTGGTTTATTCCCTTTCTGACTCAGGGGTTTTCAGTTTTCTTTAAATATAAGGAAGGTACATGAGCAATTTCTGTGCCTATGAAGTATTTTCCAGCATTAATTATTTTTGTTATTAGCTTCACTCCTTTGCAATCACTCATCAAACTAATTTCTTTGAAGTATGAGGATGAAATTTCAAATGAGATGTTCAAGTCCTTCTAATTGCACTTGAAGTAAGAGTTAGCTAGGAGGTCTATATTTGAAAGCATGGGGGTCTTCTGCCATGCAAGATAAATCAAAGTCCAGGCAGCTCTGAGACTTTTTTCAACAAAGCACTGTGGAAAAGGGAAGGAGGGAGAAAAGTGACAAATCAACACAATTAAATCTGAAATTGCTGGCTTCCAAAATAAATTCATTCTTCTGAGTCAACATTGTTTTGATTTTTAGGTTAAGTTTGTTTTTCGAACCCATGTTTTCACCAAACTGATTATTTTTGGTATTTTGTACACACTTGTAAATTTCCAACAGAATGTTAATATCCTTGACCTGTTTCGTGAGTCAATCTGTATTACAGAGAAGCCTCATCAGTGTTGGCAATCACAAGAGATGGTAAAGAATGATGATGAAAAGAGTTCCACCTGTTTCCAAATGTCCCTGTGTTCTTCCACATCCTCAGTTTTACTACCAGCATTCAATGTGCACAACAAATGAGTGAAGCCCTGTGCCTAAGGAGCTCACAGTCCAGAGGAGCTGAGCAAAGGTAATACCCACACAGAGCTGGCCATTATAAAGAGAAAGAGAATGAGAAGGACAAAGGGGAGGGTAGACATCCCGCCTCAGCCAGGGGATTTAGGACAGGCTTCACAGTGGATGGGTCCTTGGGAGTGGGTCTTAGAGTATACATAGCAGTTGACTTCCAGCTGGAGAGGTCACCTGATGGTCAGCTTGGGTCATGCCAAGTCCCTGTAGGACTGAGACTGTAGCTTCAAGGTGCTGTGGGATTTCTCATCTCCTACCTGCTGAGAATTTTTGTCCATCTTGTGAAAGCCTTTCCATCTCGCACTGTGAGTGGGTTACAGCTTGGAAAGTGATTTATGGGACTTCTCCACACTGTCCAGTATAACTGGCTCTGCAGATGCTTGAGACCAATCTCTTTAATGCCATAATTTAATAATCAGAAAAAGCTGAGTGAATTTGTTATTCAGGAAGCTCTGTGAAAAAAAAAAAATGGAGTCAGTTTACAGTTAATTTTTGATTAATTACAATATAGGGGAGAGAGAATGAAAGATACTGGAAGACTGATGGCTTCCTTGACAGGAGTAGGCTCAGATCATGAGCTCATAAAAATCTCTCTCTCCCTGATTTAATCTAATGATAAGAAGACACATTTTCTCCCTTTGTCCAGCAGAGCACTAATGCCTGGGTGTTCATGTATGTTCTATAATACTATACTCAGGGAGATATAATACAGGTTTCTGCTGCTGAGACGGATGCCTGCCTTTCCCTGCTCCTCCTCCTAACATGTTGAAAGATTGTGGTTTAATATAAATATATTTGGTCTTTGTCTCCTGTTCCTGACAAAGAGATCCTAAAACCCTTGGAATTTCCTGAGTGATAAGTGTCTTTTGTATGCTAATGAGATGACTCTTGGTGAGCCCCTAGATAGCTTCAGGATGAGAACTGGCCACCAGGAAAATCAACCAAGTGATTAGAGGGTTAGAATTTTCAGTCCTACCCCATGGGTAGAGGAGCTGGAGATTGAGATCAATGACCAATGGCCAATGACTTAATCAATCATGTTTATATAATGAAACCTCAGTTTAAAAATCCTAAATGGAGTTCAGAGACTTCTGACTGATGAACACATTGAAGTGCTGGTGACTTGCCCAGAGAGGTCATGGAAGCTCCATGGCCACCCTCCCTCATATTTTGTATCTCTTCCATTGGCTGCTCTTGAGTTATATCCTTTATAATAAAACCGTAAGAGTAAAGACAGTGATTTCCTGAGTTCTGGGAGTTGTTCTATCAAGTTGTTGAGCCTGAGGGGGGATTGTGGTAATCCCCAAATTTGTAGTCTGCTAGGCAGAAGGGCAGGCAACCTGGGGATCCAATTTCCAGCTAGCAACTGAAGAAGGGGAAGCCTTGTGGAATTAAGCTCTTAACCTGTAAGGTCTGTAGTAACTCCAGGTAGTTAGTTACAGAATTGGATTGAGTTATTGGACACCAAGTTGCTGTCAGAGAGTTGGCTGTTTTTGGAAAACACGCACACACACACACACACATGCCATATATATTTGTGGCAGAGTGAAGGTGGCCAGCTAAAGAAGCTATTAAACCCATGATCCTACTCCAGATGTTAATCATAAATACCCTTGTTTGGGAGTATCTCTGTATACCACAGTCAGACCAAGACTTTGACATGGTAACTCTTTTGTTTTTGTTTTTTCTTTTTTTTTTGAGAGAGAGAGCTATTAAAACACATCATGTCTATGGACAGTAGTGAATCCTTGTAGTACACAACATAGAACTTGGAGACTTGAGAAAGATCACCCAAATAACTCCACCCTCAAATTGCCAATGGACCAGTTGGAATAACAACTTCTGAGTGGAACTTAATGAAATTAGAGAAATGCAGTGGTTTTAGAGATCCTCAGAGAAGTATTTCCAAGGACATAACTACTCCAAACAATATTAGAAATACTCTTATATGAAGACAGATATTATCTCAGGGTAGGGAGACATGCTGTCGTCTGTCTGAATCACCCCATGTCTTTGCTCACGCTCAATTGCTTCTGAAATGTGCATTTTCAATGCTATTAAGAAGCCTCTGAGAAGGAGTTTCTGGTGGTTGTTAACACATTTCCTTCTGCTCACTAAGGAGAGATTTCTGTTTTCTTTTTAGGTCAGTTCACAAACCTCAAAAACTAATAAGCTTGGAGCAAAACTGCAGTGAGGAAATGTTTACTTTTTGTTCCTAGACCATCAGAGCTGATTTTATTAACACAGCTCTCATAATTTCTACATCTGCAAAAGCTTTGTACGTAAATGTGCAGAAGAGATCAGAGCCAGCACACGGCTTGTCATGCTCCATAAACATTTTATGGAAAATAAAATGCACTGTTCAGAAGATCAATACTGTTATTCTCTTTCAGCAAACTGTGAATTATTGTTTTCATAAAATATTAATAATGCTGGCATATTGATATTGAATAGGGGATCGGGTCTGTTGTCAAAAATAAAGTCATATTTAATGTTTTAATGTCTTCCTGCATAAACACCCACATCAGGAACCTGGACATCTATCACTCTCTAAAGATAATGTGAACCAGTGATAATTTTGCTGCCATGTTCTTTGTTATTTCAGCAGCACCATTGATCCTGTGTGCATGATGTATTTCTAAATGGCAGAAGCTAAGGGTCCATGCTGGCCACCCCATCGTGGTTGAAGATGCTCTAGAGATGCGTGTGTTTAGAGGGAGGAGAGGATGGAAGAGAGAAGCACCAGAGGACTGGGGATGATGTGGCTGATGGTCCCAATGGTCCCTTCCAGCCCTCACACCACAACCCTATGGACCTGCCCTGGGTCGTGTTCATGTCATGGAAGGAGCATGGCAGACACTTGGCCTGAAGCCCATCACATGGCATGGTAGGCAAACCAACTGTCTGAGATGCAGACTCTGCCCAGAGATGTTCTTTCTCCAGAGTCACTCTCCATACTAAACTTGCCCTCAGGCTGCCTGGGGATCCATGTTTGCTGTCTGGACCTGGATTCCTCTGTGTGAACCTCATCACCACATTCACCCAGTGTCCTTGTTTCTTCGTGCTGATGACCAAAAACTCTGACTCTGAAAAGCTTTGGCTGCTGCCAGTTGAAAACTCACAATGCTTAGACAGATTGAAACTTTGGTGTTAATGTTGACAGTAAATGATAGCAGCCTAAAACCACCTCCTACTGCCCTTCCTCCATCCCAGCTTACATCCAGCTGCAGAAGGCCATACCTGAAGCTTCTGGGTTGGCACGTATGTGGAGCCTGGAGGGGGAAACCAAGGTGGCATACATTGGGAGTCTTGGCTGTGAGAAGTTGTGCAGAATATGGTGCCTTCTGCGCTGCTGAGAGCCTGGCAGAGGGACCCTGGGGTGAGGACTGGTCAACATATATTCTTTAGAGGAAGGAGGAGCTCCAGCCTGATGTGTCATCTCATGAGACTTGCTGGGGTACAGATTCACAAAGGGCTGGGGTACAGGTAAATGGAGAGCAGAAGGGCTGCTGCCCCAGAAACTCCAACCTTGGAGCCCAAGAAGGCTGGGAAGAGAGAGCCCTGCCCTTGTGCTTCGTTCCCAGATAGGGAGCTGATACCTTGTCACCTGCTGCCAATCAGAGGAGAGTTGTTGAATTTCGACCACCAAATGTACCCCCAGAACCAAGGATCAATTCAGCCATGAATTGCCAAAGGAAAATAACAACATTCCCAAAGGACCTGTACCCAGCATGAGAAAGAAACAGAGCACCCAAACTGGTGGGCTTTAGGGACCCAAGGTGCTGGATAAAATATCAAAGAACAATTGAGGAGATTAAATTACATAAGCAGACCTTCTGGAAAACAACAATTTAACAAAATATGATTTTTTTTATTAGATGACTGAATAGATGAATTGAAGGTTAGAATAAATCATGGTTAGGACCCAACTTAATGGCCTAAATTGGGGGTCAGAAACTAAGGGCCACAGGCCAAATCCAGCCCACTGTTTGTTTTTGTAAATAAAGTTTTATGGGAATACCACCATGCCCAACCCTTTGCATATGTTTGTGTCTGCCTTTGCATTGTAATAGCAGAGTTGAGTAGTTGGGACAGACTACATAGCCCACAAAGCCTAGAACATTTGTCACCTGGCCCTTTGCAGAAAATTTTGCCAACTCCTGGGCTAGAAGATGAAATAAAAGAAATTTCTCAAGACCTAACAAAAAGCCAGAGATGGAAATATTAACAAAAGGAACAGGTGATTTGGAATATGCATCCACAACCCAAATATGAGAATAATAGGAGTTCCAGAAAAACAACAAAGATCAGACAAAAGACGATAATACAGTGATTCTTACATAAGTCATAGAAGTTAGTTTCTGGGTGTTAGGTGGAAGGGGTCTTCCATAAGGAGGAGTCTTTGTTTCATTTACAGCTCTGACCTAAGCACCTGGAGCAATGGCTGGCACAGAAGAAGTGATCAGGAACTATCTGTTCTGCTGGGTTTCTTCTCACTCTCCACCAGGTATGCTGTCCACATTTACCCACCTTTTCTCTTTCTCAGGAGGCTGACCTGGAGGAAATGCATATATGGGCCTTTTTGCCTTCTTGAGTCCTGTTGGATTCTGCCAAGGCGTGGGGAGGGCAACCGTAGGTCAGAGGGAAGTTGGTCAAGAAGCGACAACTACTGCCAGGGCACCCTCTCCATCAGCTCTCTTCAGGTTCTGGTAACTGTTCTGTTCTAATGGCTCTTAACCCTCTCCAGACTGTGTTCCTTGCCATCCTGAGCAATTCTTACCTTGTCCCACCTTTGTACATGCTCCCTTATTAAATCTCCTCGATCACCAGCTCAAGTGTGCTGCCTGTTCCCCAATAAGATCCTGGTATACATGTATTTTTATTGTGGTAAAATATCTATAACATAAAATTTACCT
This sequence comes from Balaenoptera acutorostrata, assembly GCF_949987535.1. Classification (NCBI taxonomy): domain Eukaryota; kingdom Metazoa; phylum Chordata; class Mammalia; order Artiodactyla; family Balaenopteridae; genus Balaenoptera; species Balaenoptera acutorostrata. Next base: position 3,519,603 of record NC_080064.1, on the reverse strand, counting down.
GGATAACCATTTTTAAGCATAAATTCAGTGACATTAGGTACTTTCATGTTGTTGTACAACCTTCACCACCATCCACCTCCAGAACTTTTTCATCTTCCCAAGTTGAAACTCTGTCCCCTTTAAACATGAACTCCTCATTCCCCTCCCCAGCACCTGGCAGCCTCCATTATTCTCTCCATCTGTGAATTTTGACTACTGTTAGGTACTCATATAAGTGGAATCATAGCACATTTGTCCTTTTGTATGTAGCTTATTTCACTTAACATAATGTCCTCAAGGTTCATCTATGTTGTATCATATGTCAGAATTTCCTTCTTTTTTAAGGCTAATATCTCATCATTTTCACCTTTTGGCTATTATGAATAAAGCTTCTATGTACATGGGTGTAAAATATCTGTTTGAGTCCCTACTTTTAATTCTTTTGGGCATATACCTAGAAGTGAAATTGCTGGACATGATTGATATATTTATTGAATGAATGAATGTGCTAAAGAAAGAATTATGGATATCCAATTTTAAAAGCTAACAAGTTCTAAGCAGGATTAATGGAAAAGAACATACTCTTTGTGAAATTCCTAATTCTAAGGATAAGAAAAGAAATCACATGTCTTCAATGAGGAAAAACAAAATACATGAGAAAAGAAAAAAAGAGATTTGGCTTCTGGCTCTGATGGGCAAGCCTGAATTAAACCAAAGCTCCCATAGAGAACTAGACAAGCTGAATTAATAAAATTTAATAAATATATTTAGGGGAGGTATTGAAGAGCTACCAAGGAAACCAGGACCTAAAGATCAAAATGATGGCAAAGAGGAAAATGTGGAGGGAAAGGGCTGAGTATTTGCCATCACTTTTCACCTTGAGATTTTTACCAGTTTGTAAGCAGTAGCCCAGAAGATGAGAAACTTAACAGAAAGTAGCAACTAAGAAGATAAGCAGTTGACTGGATCTTTTGGCAGTCTCTTGATGCTGAGGAGATGAAGTTAAATTTCAAGACCTGATAGGGGGTTGTAGTAAGCATACCGGGTTTTCAGTTAGGACTTCTGAAGTCTACCCAGTAAAACTAAGAATGAAGCAGAAATTGACCAGCACTCATATAACTGACCCCAGTTTGAAGTGAGCTTGATCGCTAGTTGGTTTAAGGTGCCTGTCTGTTAAAAGCAAAGGTAAATTCTCTGCAGAGGAAGGTAACATCATTTAGAATACCAATGATCACTTTAGTATTTCTTACACAATATTAGAAAATCAAATGAACATTGAAAGAGACATCAGGGGACAGAAGCAAGTGACCAAAATCTAAAAGAGAAACCAGACAATACAAACAGTCTTGTTGGTCATGGTATTGGAATTATTATATTTAGTGTTACAGAATGAGTAATGTACATGACAAGATGGTACATTTCAAAACCTATAAGATAAAACCTATTTTAAAAATAGTAAAAATTCTAAGATTAAAAATAAAATTATTAGAATTAAGAAATCAGTAGATGGGTAAAATCACAGATCAAGTATAGCTGAAGGACGGACAAGTGAACTAAAAGATGGGACAGTAGAAAATATTCTGATTAAATTAGGAAGATCAAGAAAGATTAAAAGAAACCTGCATGAAAGAGTGCTGGAGATACAGGGAACAAAGTGTCAAGTTCTAACATACCTGCAGTTGGGTTCCCAAAATGAGAGGTGAGAGAGAATGGAAAAGAAAGAGTATTTTAAGAGATAAGTGAAGAATATTTAAAAACTATTAATACTTACAAAATTTCCAGAGCCACAAATCAGGAGAATGATCAATAACTGAAAATTAAATTAATATTTTGAACTAAATAACACAGAGAACAAATACAAATGTAGCTAACAAATACAGAATGCATACTTTTGTCAAGTTTACCTGAAACTTTAACCAAAATTACTCAAATGTTCAGCAAATAGTATAGTGTTAAAATATTTTTCAGAATATGTTCTTCGACTAGAGTGCAATTAAGTTAGGAACCATTAGCAAAATAATAATTAGAACATTCCCTAAATGTTTAGAAATCAAGCATTACATTTCTCAATTAAGGCAGGTTTAAATAATATATCACAATAAAATTAGAATATATTGGGAACTGAATGATAATGAAAATATGACATATCAACACCTATGGGATAAGCTTAAGAAGTATCTAAAGAGAAAGATTTAGCCTTAAATGCATAAAGAAATAGTAAATATAGAAAACCAATGATCTAAATATCAATATCAATAAGATAGAAAAGTCAAAGGTAGAAAAATTATATTGAATAAAAATAAAGATACATATGTTACACACACATACACATATAAAGAAGAACAACAATGACAAAAATTAGTTACTGGAAAAGACTAATAAAATGAATAAATCTCTAGCAAGCCTAATTAAGAGAAAGGAAGCACAAATTTTCAATATCAGATTGAAAGAATAGAGGGTCATCTTACAAAAAATAAAAATAAGAGAATATTTTGAGCAACTTTATGCCAATAAATTTTTTTTTAAACATCTTTATTGAAGTATAATTGCCTTACAATAGTGTGTTAGCTTCTGCTTTATAACAAAGTGAATCAGTTATACATATACAATATGTTCCCATTTCTCTTCTCTCTTGCATCTCCCTCCCTCCCACCCTCCCCATCCCACCCCTCTAGGTGGTCACAAAGCACCGAGCTGATCTCCCTGTGCTGTGCGGCTGCTTCCCACTAGTTATCTATTTTACATTTGGTAGTGTATATATGTCCATGACACTCTCTTACCCTGTCACATCTCACCCCACCCCCTCCCCATATCCTCAAGTCCATTCTCTAGTAGGTCTGTGTCTTTATTCCCGTCTTGCCACTAGGTTCTTCATGGCCTTTTTTTTTTTTTTTTCCCTTAGATTCCGTATATATGTGTTAGCATACTGTATTTGTTTTTCTCTTTCTGACTTACTTCACTCTGTATGACAGACTCTAACTCCATCCACCTCATTACAAATACCTCCATTTCATTTCTTTTTATGGCTGAGTAATATTCCATTGTATATATGTGCCACATCTTCTTTATCCATTCATCTGTTGATGGACATTTAGGTTGCTTCCATGTCCTGGCTATTGTAAATAGAGCTGCAATGAACATTTTGGTACATGACTCTTTTTGACCTATGGTTTTCTCAGGGTATATGCCCAGTAGTGGGATTGCTGGGTCGTATGGTAGTTCTATTTGTAGTTTTTTAAGGAACCTCCATACTGTTCTCCATAGTGGCTGTATCAATTTACATTCCCACCAACAGTGCAAGAGTGTTCCCTATCCTCCACACCCTCTCCAGCATTTATTGTTTCTAGATTTTTTGATGATGGCCATTCTGACTGGTGTGAGATGATATCTCATTGTAGTTTTGATTTGCATTTCTCTAATGATTAATGATGTTGAGCATTCTTTCATGTGTCTGTAGGCCATCTGTATATCTTCTTTGGAGAAATGTCTATTTAGATCTTCTGCCCATTTTTGGATTGGGTTGTTCGTTTTTTTGTTATTGAGCTGCATGAGCTGCTTTTAAATCTTGGAGATTAATCCTTTGTCAGTTGCTTCATTTGCAAATATTTTCTCCCATTCTGAGGGTTGTCTTTTGGTCTTGTTTATGGTTTCCTTTGCTGTGCAAAAACTTTTAAGTTTCATTAGGTCCCATTTGTTTATTTGTGTTCTTATTTCCATTTCTCTGGGAGCTGGGTCAAAAAGAATCTTGCTGTGATGTATGTCATAGAGTGTTCTGCCTATGTTTTCCTCTAAGAGTTTGATAGTGTCTGCCCTTACACTTAGGTCTTTAATCCATTTTGAGTTTATTTTTGAGCATGGTGTCAGGGAGTGTTCTAATTTCATACTTTAACATGTTCCTGTCCAATTTTCCCAGCACCACTTATTGAAGAGGCTGTCTTTTCTCCACTGTATATGCTTGCCTCCTTTATCAAAGATAAGTTGACCATATGTGTGTGGGTTTATCTCTGGGCTTTCTATCCTGTTCCATTGATCTATATTTCTGTTTTTGTGCCAGTACCAAACTGTCTTGATTACTGAAGCTTTGTAATATAGTCTGAAGTCAGGGAGCCTGATTCCCCCAGCTCCATTTTTCGTTCTCAAGATGGCTTTGGCTATTCGGGGTCTTTTGTGTTTCCATACAAATTGTGAAATTTTTTGTTCTAGTTCTGTGAAAAATGCCAGTGGTAGTTTGATAGGGATTGCATTGAATCTGTAGATTGCTTTGGGAAGTAGAGTCATTTTCACAATGTTGATTCTTCCAATCCAGGAACATGGTATATATCTCCATCTATTTGTATCATCTTTAATTTCTTTCATCAGTGTCTTATAATTTTCTGCATACAGGTCTTTTGTCTCCTTAGGTAGGTTTATTCCTAGATATTTTATTCTTTTTGTTGCAATGGTAAATGGGAGTGTTTTCTTAATTTCACTTTCAGATTTTTCGTCACTAGTGTATAGAAATGCAAGAGATTTCTGTGCATTAATTTTGTATCCTGCTACTTTACCAAATTCATTGATTAGCTCTAGGAGTTTTCTGGTAGCATCTTTAGGATTCTCTATGTATAGTATCATGTCATCTGCAAATAGTGACAGCTTTACTTCTTCTTTTCCGATTTGGATTCCTTTTATTTCTTTGTCTTCTCTGATTGCTGTGGCTAGGACTTCCAGAACTATGTTGAATAATAGTGGTGAGAGTGGGCAACCTTGTCTTGTTCCTGATCTTAGTGGAAATGGTTTCAGTTTTTCACCATTGAGGACAATGTTGGCTGTGGGTTTGTCATATATGGCCTTTATTATGTTGAGGAAAGTTCCCTCTATGCCTACTTTCTGCAGGGCTTTTATCATAAATGGGTGTTGAATTTTGTCGAAAGCTTTCTCTGCATCTATTGAGATGATCATATGGTTTTTCTCCTTCAATTTGTTAATATGGTGTATCACATTGATTGATTTGCATATGTTGAAGAATCCTTGCATTCCTGGGATAAACCCCACTTGATCATGGTGTATGATCCTTTTAATGTGCTGTTGGATTCTGTTTGCTAGTATTTTGTTGAGGATTTTGGCATCTATGTTCATCAGTGATATTGGCCTGTCGTTTTCTTTCTTTGTGACATCTTTGTCTGGTTTTGGTATCAGGGTGATGGTGGCCTCGTAGAATGAGTTTGGGAGTGTTCCTCCCTCTGCAATATTTTGGAAGAGTTTGAGAAGGATAGGTGTTAGCTCTTCTCTAAATGTTTGATAGAATTCGCCTGTGAAGCCATCTGGTCCTGGGCTTTTGTTTGTTGGAAGGTTTTTAATCACAGTTTCAATTTCAGTGCTTGTGATTGGTCTGTTCATATTTTCTATTTCTTCCTGGTTCAGTCTCGGCAGTTTGTGCATTTCTAAGAATCTGTCCATTTCTTCCAGGTTGTCCATTTTATTGGCATAGAGTTGCTTGTAGTAATCTCTCATGATCGTTTGTATTTCTGCAGTGTCAGTGGTTACTTCTCCTTTTTCATTTCTAATTCTATTGATCTGGGTCTTCTCCCTTTTTTTCTTGATGAGTCTGGCTAATGGTTTATCAATTTTGTTTATCTTCTCAAAGAACCAGCTTTTAGTTTCATTGATTTTTGCTATTGTTTCCTTCATTTCTTTTTCATTTATTTCTGACCTGATCTTTATAATTTCTTTCCTTCTGCTGGCTTTGGGGTTTTTTTGTTCTTCTTTCTCTAATTGCTTTAGGTGCAAGGTTAGGTTGTTTATTCGAGATGTTTCCTGTTTCTTGAGGTAGGCTTGTATTGCTATAAACTTCCCTCTTAGCACTGCTTTTGCTGCGTCCCATAGGTTTTGGGTCGTCGTGTCTCTGTTGTCATTTGTTTCTAGGTATTTTTTGATTTCCCCTTTGATTTCTTCAGTAATCACTTCGTTATTCAGTAATGTATTGTGTAGCCTCCATGTGTTTGTATTTTTTACAGATCTTTTCCTGTAATTGATATCTAGTGTCATAGCGTTGTGGTCGGAAAAGATACTTGATACAATTTCAATTTTCTTAAATTTACCAAGGCTTGATTTGTGACCCAAGATATGATCTATCCTGGAGAATGTTCCATGAGCACTTGAGAAAAATGTGTATTCTGTTGTTTTTGGGTGGAATGTCCTATAAATATCAATTAAGTCCATATTGTTTAATGTATCATTTAAAGCTTGTGTTTCCTTATTTATTTTCATTTTGGATGATCTGTCCATTGGTGAAAGTGGGGTGTTAAAGTCCCCTACTATGATTGTGTTGCTGTCAATTTCCCCTTTTATGGCTGTTAGTATTTGCCTTATGTATTGAGGTGCTCCTATGTTGGGTGCATAAATATTTACAATTGTTATACCTTCCTCTTGGAGCGATCCCTTGATCATTATATAGTGTCCTTCTTTGTCTCTTGTAATAGTCTTTATTTTAAAGTCTATTTTGTCTGATATGAGAATTGCTACTCCAGCTTTCTTTTGATTTCCATTTGCATGGAATATCTTTTTCCATCCCCTCACTTTCAATCTGTATGTGTCTCTAGGTCTGAAGTGGGTCTCTTGTAGACAGCATATATATGGGTCTTGTTTTTGTATCCATTCAGCCAGCCTGTGTCTTTTGGTGGGAGCATTTAATCCGTTTACATTCAAGGTAATTATCGATATGTATGTTCCTATTCCCATTTTCTTAAATGTATTGGGTTTGTTATTGTAGGTGTTTTCCTTCTCTTGTGTTTCTTGCCTAGAGAAGTTCCTTTAGCATTTGTTGTAAAGCTGGTTTGGTGGTGCTGAACTCTCTCAGCTTTTGCTTGTCTGTAAAGGTTTTAATTTCTCCATCGAATCTGAATGAGATCCTTGCTGGGTAGAGTAATCTTGGTTGTAGGTTTTTCTCCTTCATCACTTTAAGTATATCCTGCCACTCCCTTCTGGCTTGCAGAGTTTCTGCTGATAGATCAGATGTTAACCTTATGGGGATTCCCTTGTGTGTTATTTGTTTTTTTTCCCTTGCTGCCTTTAATATGTTTTCCTTATATTTAATTTTTGACAGTTTGATTAATATGTGTCTTGGCATGTTCCTCCTTGGGTTTATCCTGTATGGGACTCTCTGTGCTTCCAGGACTTGATTAACTATTTCCTTTCCCATATTAGGGAAGTTTCCAACTATAATCTCTTCAAAAATTTTCTCAGTCCCTTTCTTTTTCTCTTCTTCCTCTGGTACCCCTATAATTCGAATGTTGGAGCGTTTAATGTTGTCCCAGAGGTCCCTGAGACTGTCCTCAGTTCTTTTCATTCTTTTTTCTTTATCCTGCTCTGTAGTAGTTATTTCCACCATTTTATCTTCCAGGTCACTTATCCTTTCTTCTGCCTCCGTTATTCTACTATTGATCCCATCTAGAGTATTTTTAATTTCATTTATTGGGTTCTTCATCATTGCTTGGTTCCTCTTTAGTTCTTCTACATCCTTGTTAAATGTTTCTTGCATTTTGTCTATTCTATTTCCAAGATTTTGGATCATCCTTACTATCATTATTCTGAATTCTTTTTCAGGTAGACTACCTATTTCCTCTTCATTTGTTAAGTCCAGTGTGTTTTGAGCCTGCTCCTTCATCTGCTGTGTGTTTTTCTGTCGTCACATTTTGCCTATCTTACTGTGTTTGGGGTCTCCTTTTCACAGGCTGCAGGTTCGTAGTTCCCGTTGTTTTTGGTATCTGTCCCCAGTGGCTAAGGTTGGTTCAGTGGGTTGTGTAGGCTTCCTGGTGGAGGGAACTAGTGCCTGAGTTCTGGTGGATGAGGCTAGATCTTGTCTTTCTGGTGGGCACGTCCACGTCTGCTGGTGTATTTTGGGGTGTCTGTGGCCTTATTATGATTTTAGGCAGCCTCTCTGCTAATGGATGGGGTTGTGTTCCTGTCTAGCTAGTTGTTTGGCATAGGGTGTCCAGCACCGTAGCTTGCTGGTCGTTGGGTGAAGCTGGGTCTTGATGTTGAGATGGAGATCTCTGGGAGATTTTTGCCGTTTGGTATTACGTGGAGCTGGGAGGTCTCTTGTGGACCAGTGTTCTGAAGTTGGCTCTCCCACCTCAGAGGCACGGCCCTGATGCCTGGCTGGAGCACCAAGAGCCTTTCGTCCACACAGCTCAGAGTAAAAGGGAGAAAAAATAGAAAGAAAGAAAGAAAGAGGCTATAATATAGTGAAGTAAAATAAAGCTATTGTAAAGCAAAGCTATACAGACAAAATCTCACCCAGAAGCATATACATATACACTCACAAAAAAAGGAAAAGGGGAAAAATTAATTAATATGTCCTGCTCCCAAAGTCCACCTCCTGAATTTGGGATGATTCGTTGTCTATTCAGGTATTCAACAGGTGCGGGCACATCAAGTTGTTTGTGGAGATTTAATCCGCTGCTTCTGAGGCTGCTGGGAGAGATTTCCCCTTCTCTTCCCTGTTCGCACAGCTCCTGGGGTTCAGCTTTGGATTTGGACCCGCCTCTGCGTGTAGGTCGCCTGAGGGCGTCTGTTCCCCGCCCAGACAGGACGGGGTTAAAGGAGCAGCTGCTTCGGGGGCTCTGGCTCACCCAGGCCACGGGGAGGGAGGGGTACAGAGGAGGCGGGGCGAGCCTGCGGCGGCCGAGGCCGGCGTGACGTTGCACCAGCCTGAGGCGCGCAGTGCATTCTCCCGGTGATGTTGTCCCCGGATCCCGGGACCCTGGCAGTGGCGGGCTGCACAGGCCAGCGGGAGGGGCGGTGTGGAGAGTGACCTGTGCTCACACACAGGCTTTTTGGAGGCGGCAGCAGCAGCCCCAGCATCTCACGCCCGTCTCTGGGGTCCGCGCTGATCGCCGCGGCTCGCGCCCTTCTCTGGAGTTCGTTTAGGCGGAGCTCTGAATCCCCTCTCCTTGCGCGCAGCGAAACTAAGAGGCAAGAAAAAGTCTCTTGCCTCTTCGGCAGCTGCAGACCTTTTCCCGGTCTCCCTCCCGGCTAGCCGTGGTGCGCCAACCCCTTCAGGCTGTGTTCACGCTGCCAGCCCCAGTCCTCTCCCTGCGATCCGACCGAAGCCGAGCCTCAGCTCCCAGCCCCGCCTGCCCCGGCAGGTGAGCAGACAAGCCTCTCGGGCTGGTGAGCGCTGCTCGGCGCCGAGCCTCTGTGCGGGAGTCTCTCCGTTTTTCCCTCTGCGCCCCTGTTGCTGTGGGATCCACGCTGATAGCCGCGGCTCGCGCCCTTCTCTGGAGTTCGTTTAGGCGGCGCTCTGAATCCCCTCTCCTTGCCCGCCGTGAAACAAAGAGGCAAGAAAAAGTCTCTTGCTTCTTCGGCAGCTGCAGACTTTTTCCCGGACTCACTTCCGGCTACCTGTGGTGCACTAAACCCTTCAGGCTGTGTTCACGCTGCCAGCCCCAGTCCTCTCCCTGCGATCCGACTGAAGCCGAGCCTCAGCTCCCAGCCCCGCCCGCCCCGGCGGGGGAGCAGACAAGCCTCTCGGGCTGGTGAGTGCTGGTCGGCACTGATCCTCCGTGCGGGAACCTCTCCGCTTTGCCCTCCGCACCCCTGTGGCTGCGCTCTCCTCCGTGGGTCCAAAGCTTCCCCCCTCCGCCACCCGCAGTCTCCGCCCGCGAAGGGGCTTCCTAGTGCGTGGAAACCTTTCCTCCTTCACAGCTCCCTCCCACTGGTGCAGGTGCCGTCCCTATTCTTTTGTCTCTGTTATTTCTTTTTTCTTTTGCCCTACCCAAGTACGGGGGGAGTTTCTTGCCTTTTTGGAGGTCGGACGTTTTCTGCCAGCGTTCAGTGGGTGTTCTGTAGGAGCAGTTCCACGTGTAGATGTATTTCTACTGTATCTGTGGGAAGGAAGGTGATCTCCGCGTCTTACTCTTCCGCCATCTTCTCCCTCCTCCGCCAATAAATTTTAAAATGTAGATTAAATGGAAAAATTTCTTTAACAACAAAATTTACTAAATTTGATACAAGGAGAAAAAGAAAATCTTAATAAACCTATTACTGATAAAGAAATTGAATCAATAATTCAAACCTTCCCATGAAGAAAACTCCAGGCCCATATGGCTATACTAGTAAATGCATTCAAACATTTAGGGAAGAAATAACTTCCATACTGCAATATTGTGCAAACTTTTACAGAGAAAATAGAACACCATCAAAATCACTTTATGAGATCTGCATAACTTTGATACCAAAACCATACAGGAACTTTATGAGACAGGAAAATTACAAGATAAGATTTCCGTTTCTGACAGTGACAAATTAACTACTACAAGAATTGCCCCCTTGTCATAACTAGACAAAATAAATAAAAGAACAATTTTTAGATATTGGACACAGGAAGCACATGGCTGTGATCCCTGAGAGAATGGAAACAAAGTAAACTATGGGACTGTCCCAGCACATTGCCTGAGGCATTTTCCAGTCCTTAGTACAGGACGAGTCAACCCAAATAGAACACAGCAGACTCATTGAATTGAGGAGAAGGAGACTGGAGTTCACAGAAGCTGAGAGCTAGCATCAGTAAGGCAAAACACCAGAGAGTGCGGACTGGCATGTGTGTGGAGTGGAACTCCACAAGGCTGAGTGAAAAAGAAAAACCTCTAAAAAGTAATAAGCTAAAACATTCTTGCAACTAGAACAAGGATGGAAATTATTTGTGTTTCCTCCAACCAGAGTAAAGAGGCACTTAAAGAGTTCTCATAAGGTGATTGTCTTAGAACACAAATGAAATTAACGTTGGACTGCATTCTGCTCTAGACCCTAACAGAACCTAAAGGCAGAAGTGACAAAATGATGAAATTAGGAGATGAACATATAAAAACTACTACTTAAATATGCTACAAATGCTCAAGAATGAAGGAGATACAATGAGGGGAAACATGAAAGAATTTAAAGGAGTCTAAAAATAAGCTCTGGAGATGAAAAATACAACTGTCATAAAAGATATAAATAACAAATGAGATACTGCAGCAAAATAGATGAGCCAAATAGAAGACATAGCAACTGAAACTATTCCAAATGAAGGAAAAACATGAAAACAATTAACAAAGCCTCAGTGGCTTATGGATAAATTGTCTAATATACATATAATTGTAGGCATATAATAAAGAGGGGGAGGAGAAAATATCTGAAAAAAATAATAGCTGAAAGATTTCCAAATCTGATAAAACCCCAAATCCACAAATCAGAGTACCAAAGAACCCCAAGGCAAAAACTATACCAAGGTACATTATAATTAAATTGTTGAAGACCAGCAACAAAGAGAAGATTTTAAAAATAACTACGGTAAACAGATACATCATGTATAGAAGAACAAAAACAATCATGTAAGCAAACATCTTGTCAGAAGTTATGCAGACCAGAAGACAATGGGACAACATATTTAAAGTACTAAAAGAAAAAATCTGTCAGCCTAAACTTCTATGCCTAATGAACTTTTTTTTTAAATGTAGGCAGAAATAAAGACATTTTTAGACAAAAAAACATAGAGAATTCATCACTGTACAAGAAATGTTAAAGGCAGTTCTTTGAGGAAAAAGAAACAATACCAGATGGAAATTTAGCTCTACAAAACGAAAGTTGGTAAAGCACAAGAAATGGTAAATGTGTGAGTAAATATAAAATACATTTTCTTCATTTTTAAATATCTTTAAAAATTGTTTAATATAAAAATAATAAAAATGTGATTATAGCATATGCATATTTAAATATGTGATAACAATAGTACAAACTACAAGAGTGAGAAAGAAAAACATACTCTTGTAAAGATTTTACAATGTATGTGAAGTGGCATACTATTGCTTGAAGATTCACTATGATGAGTTAAATATGCATATTGTAAACCCTAGAACAACAACTATAAAAAACAATAAAACACAGAAGTGTAGATAATAAGTAAATGGAAGAGATAAAATGGCAACACAAAAACATTCAAATAATCCAAAAGAAAGGGAAAGAGATAAAGAAAAGCCAAAGAACAGATAGGACAAATAGAAAACAAATAGCAATATGGTTATCTAAATCCAACCATGTCAAGGAGAAAGAGAGAATGGACAATCAGATTCTAAATTATATATGAAAACACAAAGACCTAAGGATAGCCAAAATTACCTTGAAGAAGAATAGACTCAAAGATTCTCGTTAACAATTATAGTAATTAAATCTATATGGTATTCATGCACAAGTATATATGAATGGGACAGAATAAAGAGTCCAGAATAATAGTCCTTCAATTAATGGCCTGTGACAATTAGGTAACCAATCATTGGACTGGATCAACTGAATAATCATATATGAAGAACAAAAACAAACCATGACTCCCTGTCACTTCAGGGACCCCAAAATCAATTCCAGGTGAGTCAAAGACCTTGATACCAAAGATAGCTCAATAAAGCTTCTAGAAGTTAACAGAAGCTTTAACTCATTCTGTGTGTGAGGATATTCTATGCCGTCTTCTCGAAGGATGATATTTTTGCACTTCTCTGTTTGTATATTATGCACCACCTAAAATGTACTTAAGTATGGCTCAGTAGCATGAGAATGACCTCTGCACCATATTATAATTCATTCCATCACAAAGTCAATCTGTTAGTATTAACATAGCCAGCTAGCTCATTCTTTGAAATAGGCCCTGAGATGCCAACCATTCCAGTCCCATCCCATGTAGCCCTGGGGCAGTCCTTTTTTACTTCTCACCAAGCCCCTGAGATTATACCATTCTGCATTAGTTACCTGATAAGTTAGAGTCTAGTTAAACACACACAATATAAAGAGGAAGAGGAAAAGTGGAATTAGGTTGGCGTCAGGCTCTTCTTTTGCTGCTTTGGAAACTGAAGACTGGAATAACATAGACAAAATACAGAGGGAGAAGGATTGCCCTCCAGGAAACTAGAAACCCTTCATCTGACAGGTGAGAAAGAGCGCCAACATGGCTGGGACACAGAGACTATATCTGGGGTTTTTAATATTAAAGCTGACAGAAGCCTTGAAAGTACACACACACACAGAGTTAAATATAAATGTACAATGATAAAGTGACTGGAAATGTGTAAAGCAAGTAAAATAACTGCCAAATAGGAATTCCTGAAATAGAAAAGACATGTTTGCTGACTGGAGTGAACATACTTGCAGACTGCCACGGAGCTCTCAGCAGATCCGAAAGGGAGGGAGAAGGTGGAAATCAATGTATTTGAAATTCACATCTGCCTTGTCAGATGGGGTAATACTATTTTGGTGGAAGAAAATAGTTGGTATCTTGTTTTCATACAATAATGAGGAAATGCTTGTTTGATTATGAATATAGCAGATGGAAAAATACTGTGGAATCAGTTACCTCTTGCTGCATGACAACAGCCCCAAAATGTAATGGCTTAAAACAACAGTTATTTCTCATGATTTGTTTGGGTTGACTGTGATCACTGGTGTGGCTGCATTTGGCTAGGAATCAGGGGCCCCTGGATCTCTCCCTCTCCATGTGCTATCAAGGTCCCTTGAAGGTTCTCACAGGGTCTCTTATCCTTAAAAAGCATTGCCCAAGCTTCTACACATGGAGGTCGGGACCAAATTGCAGGAGCAGAAGCCCCAAAGATCCTTAAGTCCTCAACTTTGGAATTTTCACATTACCTGCTCCACTCTGGTTTTTTTTTTTTTTATTAATTAATTAATTTATTTATTTTTGGCTGCATTGGGTCTTCATTGCTGCGTGCAGGCTTTCTCTAGTTGTGGCGAGTGGGGGCTACTCTTTGTTATGGTGCTTGGCCTTCTCATTGCAGTGGCTTCTCTTGTTGAGGAGCATGGGACCTAGGTATGTGGGCTTCAGTAGTTGTGGCTCCTGGGCTCTAGAGCACAGGCTCAGTAGTTGTGGTGCACAGGCTTAGTTGCTCTGTGGCATGTGGGATCTTCCTGGGCCAGGGCTCAAACCCATGTCTCCTGCATTAACAGGCAGATTCTTAACCACTGCACCACCAGGGAAGCCCTGTCCCACTCTCTTGGTTAAATGAAGTCACAAGCCCAGCTCAGATGCAAGAGGATGGGGACACTGACTCCATCTGTTATGGACTCAGGTTCAGCTGCTCATTGCTCAAGAATCTAATACTGAAGGACAAGTGTTGAGTGAAAGGAAAGATAGCTTTATTGAGGAAGCAGACAATCTTGGGGAGAAGGTGGACTCATGTTCCAAAGAACCAACTCCCTGTTGTCGATCAGTGGGCAAGAGATTTTAAAGGGGAATTTCAGGCGTGCACAGGTTGCGGGGGGCTAAATGCAGAACAGCACAGCCATCTCTGGCAGTCATCTTGAAATTGGTCATTTGGTGGCCTGATCAGTATCATCTTGATTGTTTTAAGTACATTTAATCTTCAACTCCAGGGTCAGTTTGTTCCTATTTCCTTGAGGCCAGTTCTTGGAATTGTGACAGCTTATGTCATTGCTGCATTCTGGTCATCATGCTGTTAACTTCTTCCACCTTGTGGGGGTTTCAGTATCTGCAAAACAGCTCCAAGGACGTGGCTCAGAATATCATTTATAGCCCTTGAGGAGAAACTAAAGGTCCCTGACTTGGTTTAATGGCTAAACAATTATTATTTTGTCTTGTTTGACTGTTTTCTTTTGTTTCTGCATTTTCTCATTTCTCTGATTAAATTTATTCTTTGGCTAAAGTTTTCTACATACAAGAGGCAGGCAGAGGACATGGAGGAGGGGGTGTGACCTGGGAAGGCCCCATAGGACCATGCTCTGTTACACATCTCTTGATGGGAATGCTATTCGATGTGGACACAGGGAGGTGAGAGTCACTGAAGGCTTTTATTAAAAGGATCCAAATACAACTTCCAAGTGAACAAGGGGAAAGAGAAGTCAATAGTGATTTGATCACACTATTAAAAAAAATAGGAAAAAATAAGAAGGAAATAACAAGGTAAAAGAAATAACATAAAACAAAATGGAAGAAATAAAGTCAAGTGTGGTCTTATGCTGAATGTGATCAAGGTAAAATCAAAAGAGGAAAGTTCAGTCCAATCTAACTTACCAATAGAAGTTATATAAATATGAATAATAAATTAAATATTGTAAAAATAAAAATAAATCAACAAATAGATATTCTATTATTTTAATAAGTATTTTATTTTACTTTATTTATTTATTTATTAGCAGACTTTTTTTTAATTTTTATTTTTTTTTATACAGCAGGTTCTTATTAGTCATCCATTTTATACACATCAGTGTATACATATCAATCCCAATCTCCCAATTCATCACACCACCACCCCCATCCCTGGCCAATTCCCCCCTTGGTGTCCATACGTTTGTTCTCTACATCTGTGTCTCAATTTCTGCCCTGTAAACTGGTTCATCTGTACCATTTTTCTAGGTTCCACATATATGCATTAATATACAATATCTGTTTTTCTCTTTCTGACTTATTTCACTCTGTATGACAGTCTCTAGAGCCACCCACATCTCTACAAATGACCCAATTTCGTTCCTTTTTATGGCTGAGTAATACTCCATTGTATATACGTACCACATCTTCTTTAACCATTCGTCTGTCAATGGGCATCTAAATAATTTAGATGATGTTTGTTACAGCAATGAAAGTCTGATTGAATGTTATAAAATGTATCAACATAATCTATTCTAACAGAAAATAAAAGAGGAAAACACTTATGATCAAACCAGTAATACTGAAAAGGCAATTATTAAAATTTAGATACCATTGAAAATGAAAACAAACCCCTTAGTAAAATAGGACTAAATAAATACTACTTAAATATGACAAAAATTATTTACAAAAAAAGCAACAAATATTATCCTTAATGGACATACACTACATCTGTTTTATTTAAAATTGGTAACTAAGACTTTTCTACTATCACAATTAGTCAACATTGTTTTGTCATTGTAGGAAAGGCAAAGATATAAGAAAATGAAAAAAAGTATAAACATTAGAAAAGAGATAAAACTATCCTTTTTTGTTTGTTTTGCTGTTGAGATTGCAGAATCAAAAAACCCAAGACAGTTAAGTAACAAACTACTGAAATTAAAAAAGAAATTTGACAAAATGGGTGACTAAAAGAGAAGTGTACACAACTCAATAGTTTTTCTTTATTATAGTGATAAGCACCTGAAACAAATAAACAACAAACAAGATATAGGACTTTTATGGAAAACAGAGAAGAAAAAGAAGAAGAAGGAGAAAGAAGAAGAAGAAGAAGAAGAAGAAGAAGAAGAAGAAGAAGAAGAAGAAGAAGAAGAAGGAGAAGAAGAAGGAGAAGAAGAAGGAGAAGAAGAAGGAGAAGAAGAAGGAGAAGAAGGAGAAGAAGAAGGAGAAGAAGAAGGAGAAGAAGAAGGAGAAGAAGAAGGAGAAGAAGAAGGAGAAGAAGAAGGAGAAGAAGAAGAAGAAGAAGAAGGAGAAGAAGAAGGAGAAGAAGAAGGAGAAGAAGAAGGAGAAGAAGAAGGAGAAGAAGAAGGAGAAGAAGAAGAAGATGATGATGAAGAAGAAGAAGATGATGATGAAGAAGGAGAAGGAGAAGAAGGAGGAGAAGAAGAAGAAGTTGAAGAATAAGAGAAGGAGGAAGAAGAAGAAGAAGCGGAAGAATAAGAGCAGGAGGAAGAAGAAGAAGAAGCGGAAGAATAAGAGAAGGAGGAAGAAGAAGAAGAAGGGGAGGAAGAAGGGGAGGAGGAGGGAGGAGAGAAGGAAGAGGGGGAGGAGGAGGAGGAGGGGGAGAAGGGGAGAGGGAGGGAGACAGACTCTGTTCTGTGTTGTTTGGTTGGTTTGTTGGTTGGTTGGCTGGTTAGTTGTGGGGGCTTTTTTTGAAATTAGAAGAAAAATAATCTTCAGGTCCATGAGAAGGAATTGGTACTAGGGACAACCAAGAGCACTGATCTCTTCTTATCAGACTTCAAAACAGGCTGCACACAATTCATTCTGGTGGAGGGATTGCATAGAAAATCCAAACACAGATCTCAGTGTAGGGAACATTTCACTTCCCTGGGAAGAGCATGGATTAATAAATGGTGCTAGTGTAACTGGTCATCTTTCTGGAAGAAAATAAAGCTCAGCTCCTTCCTTACACCACAAAAAATATGAAGTACAAATGCACTAAAGACAACTGCAAATATATAAAGCATCTAGAAGAAAGAAAGAATTTATTAAGCTGAGCCAGAAACCCAGAAGCTATAAGATAAAATATAGATTTTATTAAATTTTTAAAAAAGCTTCTGCTGACAAGAAATTAAAAATAAAAACAGAGATTTGTAAAATATTTGCTGTGTCTATGACAGGCAAAGGGTTAATACGTATAATATAAAAAGCTCTAATAACTGGCAAATAACAGGAAGACAACTCAACCAAAAATGGACCAAGTATATCAGTAAGCAATGCAGAGATGAGCAAATCCAAATGATTATCAAATAGGGAAAGGCTCTCTTACTCATCAGCAGTCAGGAAAATGCAATTTAAAGTTAAAAAGAGACATCTCTTTACAACAATCTGGCCATAAAAATTAAAGAGAACTTTTACACTTACTGTTGGCAAGATATTCCAGAGAGCAAATTCTTATCAGTTTCTAGTAGAAATGTACATTTAACAGGTATTTTGGAAAGCATTTGACAAAATTAATTAAAATTAAAAATATGGATTCCATCCTATCACCTAAAAATACAAAAGCCAGTACCTAAAGTTATATACTCATAATTATATAATATGTAATTATTATAGATGATAGATAGATAGATTCTGCAGCTTTATTCCATGTGGCTAAAAACCAGGGGAAAAAAAAACAATTTAATACCTCCCAAGAAAGTAATGACTGGATGAAAAATGGTACAATTACAATAATAAAATCAATGTTATGCAGAGGTTAAAAGAATAAACTTGTTATAAAGACATCATTTTACAAAACAATACAAAATTTTGGTATGCATGAAAATATGTGTGTTTGTATGTAAGTATACGGCAGTAGTGAAAAATATGGATGGACAGACACTGATTTTCAAACATCGATTAACATGGATTGGGAGTGGTGTGATTATGGTAGATGGAGAAGAAGAATGGAAGTTGAGGCACTAGCATGGAGGGGGGGGAAGAGAAAGGAAGAGAGAGAGAGAGAGAAAGAGGGAGGGAGAGAGAGACAGAGACAGATGGACAGAGATAGAGAAATACAGAGAGAGGGAGAGAAAGAGAGAGAAAATTTAAAAACTTCAGCATGCATAACATTATTCTGTTATTCATTTATGATTTATGTCAAAGAAAATAAGTGTGTGTCTGTGTGTGTAATGAACATAAATATGACCAGAGAAGGTTTTAGCAGTGTGCATATAGATTCTTTCTGTTTAAATTGAATGATCCCATTTCTGTTCTACAGTGAGAAGCAGCAGAGGGAGGTGGGTTAAAGGCATATCTGGAGTTAAATTACCTGGATTCCTATCTGACTCTTCCATGACTCTCTAGTTTGGGCCAAGCTATTTCACCTCCCTGTGCTTTCTTTCCTCATCTTGAAAATGGGTGTATCTACCAAGCTTTGTGGTGACGGTTAAATGAGTTAATCCATGTAAAGAACTTAGAACATGCCTGGTATATAGCAAGCTCTGTTTTCTGTTACTGAAATTATTTATAAAACCAAGAAAAGCTACTAGTTTTTCTCTATTTGTTTCTTTTATTTGTGCACCTAATAAAAACCCCTTAATAATACCAGAATTATTTTTTTTCCTGTAATCTCTTGTGTTTTCTAGATATGTGATCATAACATAGGGAAGGGGAGCATTATTTCCTCTTTGTCCTGATCTTTTAATTTTTCTTATTACATTCTCTGAAATTTTGAAGAATGGTCAATAATAATGGTGATAACAACTATCCTGTTTCCTGATTTAATAGATATCATTTCAGTTATTTACCATTCAGAATGATATTTGGTGCTTGTTTTGAAGAAATAACATTTATCATATTGTTTTTTAAATTTTTATTTATTTATTTATTTTTGGCTGCGTTGAGTCTTCATTGCTGCACGTGGACTTTCTCTAGTTGCAGCGAGCGGGGGCTACTCTTCATTGCGGTGAGCGGGCTTCTTATTGCGGTGGCTTCTCTTGTTGCAGAGCATGGGCTCTAGGCTCACCGGCTTCAGTAGTTGCAGCACGCGGGCTCAGTAGTTGTGGCTCCCAGGCTGTAGAGCGT
Source organism: Balaenoptera acutorostrata (assembly GCF_949987535.1). Classification (NCBI taxonomy): domain Eukaryota; kingdom Metazoa; phylum Chordata; class Mammalia; order Artiodactyla; family Balaenopteridae; genus Balaenoptera; species Balaenoptera acutorostrata. The sequence continues at coordinate 3,500,432 of NC_080064.1, read as the reverse complement.
AGGCTCAGTAGATGTGGCGCACGGGCTTAGCTGCTCCATGGCATGTGGGATCTTCCTGGACCAGGGTTTGAACCTGTGTCCCGTGCATTGGCAGGCAGATTCTTAACCACTGCGCCACCAGGGAAGCCCTATATTATTGTTTTTTTATTTATATTTTTCTTGGAATTTTTATTAGTAGTGATTACTAAAATTTTGTCCAATGTCTTCTTAGGACTTTTTCATATCTTTTTTTCCCCTTAATAAGTTAAAAAATTGTGGTAGTGAATTTCAAAATATAAAGCATGTTTCCATTTTTGGAGCAAGCCCTGCTTGGTTATAGAGTTTTATTCTTTTCATATATCACCAGATATATGAATTTGTTAAAACACTATTTGGAACAGTGACGTCTACACTGATGAATGGAGCTAGCCTATGAGTGTCTTTCTTTGTACTACATTTTGTACTATGGTTTCAGAGGTCAGGTTCCCAAGGAACTGTCCCAAGGAGCTGTGTGATTTGTGAAGTGCACAAAGGTGACCGGTGAGGGGCAGGTGACACTGAGATCCAGCCTTCTGGTGACCAAGCCATGCAGTTGGAGAAGTCCATAGGCAGGGGTACTTCTTTTTTGTCCAAGGCATCATGGGCAGATCTGCATCACTCCAGACAGTGCAGCCTTTCTAATCTACATGAAGGTACCACAGGGGCTGGAGGTAGTCAGGATGTTATAATTGATAATTTCCCATATTTCCTTATGCCTTTAAAAGTGTAAATTTTACTGGAGTTATCTGTTTTTTACATGGTAGTTGGGACTTAACTGTGAACTCATTTCTTTACAAATAGTACATCTTAATTGCCTTTCCAATGTTTTCTTTGTCAATTGGCCAATTCAAGTTTTCTATTTCTTCTGCGGTCAGTTTTGGTGTCATTCATACTTTTTAAAAAATTGTCTCAGAGAAACAGAAGCACCATTACCTAAGGCAATGTTCCAGTTTTTTTCTTTTTTTTAGCAGTGTTGTATATAGGGGCAAAAATACTTTAAACAAAGGAAATGCCCAGAGATTCCACTGTGGAATATGAATGAAGTGAAATATCATGCAGCCATTCAAAATAATGAGTTGAATTAGATGGATTTTTGCAGTGTCTTGTGACACGTAAAGAGCAAGACTAAGAAGAGTTTACATAACATTATCCCAATTTGCAAAGTAAGCAACGACCAAGAACTCCTTCAGGGCATGGACCTGTAGCCACACTGCCAGTCTGCATTTGAATCTTACGTGAAATTGGTCACCTTCCTTAACCTCTTTGTACTGCTGATTCCTCACATGTAAAAATGGGAGTAATAATGGCAGCTACCTCCAAGAGCTGTGAGGATTAAGTGGGAGTGAAGAGAAAGTAATGCTGACAACATAGTACATACACTGTGAGAGTTCGCTATTGTTTTATGTGTGTATATCAGTATAAACACAAAAAGAGATATGATCACATGAGCACATGAAAGAGGTGTGAATGGATGTACACCAAGTTACCTGTGCGGAAGGGTGACTGGTGTGCAGAAAAATTTAAAAATGAAAAGACTTTAGATGAAAACAATGTGAAAGATAAGATTCCATTTATGTAGATATATATATATATATATATGTGTGTGTGTGTGTGTGTGTGTGTGTAGAAATGGATGAAAGAATTGTCACCACACATAGTAAAAACAAGGAACTTCAAGACAATTCTGTAAAATGCAATGATGCAAAGAGATCATGTAGAGAAGACTCATTCATTTTTTTTCTAAAGGAAAAAGAGGAACAATTTCCACCGGTAGAATGAGAATATCCAAGGCAGGACACCAGAAGACCTATTTGCTGTATCTTCTTGAATGAAAGAAAAATAGACAAAATGTCCCCCTCTTATGAAAGCAACAACAACAACAAAAATGTGTGGAGGAGAGGGGAGGTGAGTTGTTCAGTAATGAGAGGTCAGAGAAAGCCTGTGCGTTTGCAAATTCTCTGTTGCTGTGTGCCGTCAGGCCTGTCTGATGAGGCTGGCAGTGCTCACCTGGCAGCCAGTCTAGCAAGTCTTCAGACCCAGCACCTGCTCATGGGGCCAGGTGCTGTTGCCAACAGACCCCATGGCAGGCACTTCACGAGCCCCTCGGGACCATCTGACAATTCCATCATTGTAGGGGGAGGAGGCACCATTATTACATGGCTGTTTACAGATGAGGAAATGAAGGTTCAGACAGGTCACTCGGCTGGCCTGAGGCCACCCACGTGGAATATGGAGCGTGCGCTGTGAAACAATGCAAAAATAAACCAAGACGCACACAAAATGTTCCTCTCTTCAGCCTCTTGAATAGGCTTAGTCCAGCTGGTTTGAAAGAGGGAAAAATTTCCAAACTGTGTTATTTATTTACCAAGATTATCTTGAACATCTTAAGAAATAGAACCGGTGAAAACAAAGTATTTATGAAACCCATGATGTTTCATTAATAAATATTTTGGAAGTGTTTGGCTGGAAAATCTTCCCTGGTTATTGTAAAACAAAGGCAAATATGCCCCTGAATTGAATCGATTTTTTTCTGAAAAGATTTTGTGGACCACAACCACATCTTGCAAAATTTCCCTGACCAGGCAGTTCTCTGCCATAGGGTAAAATCCCCAATCAGGACCATTCTTCAATACTCTCCAAACACCTCACTTTATCTTATATAAGGTAATTTCATTTTGGAGTTGGCAATACTCTGAAATTGGAACGAATCCCAGGGACCCAGAAATGAAAGCACTTAAAATTTTATGACAACTGTTTTTATTAAAACTTGACATCATTTATCAAATAATATTTATAGCAACCCCCTTCTCCAGTTCAAGAGGGGTCTGGGCTCTGGAGGAATCCTCACTTATTGGCTTAAATAATAAAACAGTCAGAAGCATATCCACGTCCAGAAACAACATGAGCTGGAGGAATTTCAAGTCCTATAAACGTCCACTCTACACTGGCACTCAGTCCTAACACTCAGAATATACGTGCTCTGAAGCAGGAGTTTTTACCTAGGGCACAGAGTTCCATCTATGGCGTAGATTGTATAAAACGTAGACAGTATCTATCAACCTTATATATTTTCTCATCTTCCAAACCTTTGTATTAGCCTCCAAAAAGGCATTGAAGTGGTTTTAAAAAGGTGAGCTGAATCCAGAGGGAACTCTATGGAGCTTTAATCTGGCTGAACCCTGGTTCTTGGTAATTCTTAAGTGTCCCTTACAAGACCTATCTCTTGACAAGCCCATCTTCTGGTGCCTTTGAAAACATGAGTAGCAATGACTATATTTCATTCCAGGATTTGCCAAGACACCAGGGTCAGACAAGGTGGTCCTGTGTGCTGCTCCCAGGGTGTGAAGAGGGGGACTCACCTACCACGGGGCAGGGTGAGCCCTTCCCAGGAGTTCTGGTCTATTTTGTTTCATTCTCATCATTTGACTCTGCATGTGGCTTTTAATGTTCTTATAGTTGCATTGATTGATTTTTATATTTTCTGACTCCTCGGTTTTAGGTCCAAGACTATGAATGAATTCACACACTTTCTTGTTTTATTTTTTAAGGTTTATGTTCTTATGTTAAAAGAGACATTAGGTAGCTAGAGATTTCAACTAATGGCACATGTCATTTTTAATTATGAAATCTCACACATGCAAAAGACTATATGCAATATACATGGCATGTAAAGAATACTGAAAGAAATTCCCACATACCAGGGTGAATGGTCTCCATTGCATGGGTAACCCTGAATGTATGTCTTGCCATCAACCTTCCTCTCCCCCTGTCCCTACCCCCCAGATAAACTTTTTCCATGATGTCTCTTCACCCCTTGCTTTTCTTTAGAGAATTGCTAAATATCCATGTGTCTGTAAATGATATGCTTACTTTTGCATCTTTTAAACCAGTTACCCTTCCACCATGTCCGGTGCCCCTGCTTGTCCAAGCTACCATCATCTCTCCCTTGGGTCATCAGGATAAACGTCTTCAGTTTCCCTTCTTCCACTCATGCCTTCTCTCTGCTGAAGACACTTATATGGCAGAGTTAAAGCCAAGCTCCTCATGGTGGCAGCTTTCCAAGCACCACCCATTTCCTCTGCCTTTGGAGCTCCCAGGTTTCCATCCGCAGACTTCAGCTTCTGCTACTTTCTGCATTGCTCACTCTGGTCCCAGCTTCTGGCCTCTTGCTGTTCTTCCAACATCCTCAGCACCCTTCTACCTCAGGGCCTTTGCACATGCCGTTCTTTCTCTGTGCCCAGAATGCCTCTCCCGCACTCTTTCTTCTTCGTGGCTCAATCTTGCTTTCTTTGTGACACCTTTCAAATTGAAATTTAAATGATGCCCTTTCCTGTCTGCCTTCCTGCCCCCTGCTTCCATGGCACCATCTCCAGCTCACAACTATTTAATTAATGTCTTTATTTCCACCAGAATGTAAGCTTTCTGGAGGCAGAGATTGTCTACTGTGTGTGTGTCTACAGTGTGTCTATACCTCTTGCTTTAGGAGAATCCCTGACACATAGTAGACCCTCCACAGATAAATATTTTTCAAGAATGAACTGTATACAGTCTTCTGTAACTTGCCTTTTTTTGGGCCTCAGCACAAATCATCCCTGCTGATACTTGTGTCTGTGCTTCTTTTGTTTCCATGGCTGTGTGTATTCCACAGTGTGGACACAACACACTTATGCATCCACAGTCCTTATTTCAGGGGTTCCCGTTGTTTCTAGAACCAAGAATGCTGCCCGAAATAGTCTTGTATGTTGCTCTCAGTGAACATGTGCAACCATTTCCAGAACATTCCTCTCTGAGTCTATTTTAATCTACACTCCTGCTGAAATTCATTGTCTGGTAGATAATTGGGTGACTTCATCTTCCTTACTTTTGCCTGGGTTGTGGTATTAACTCTAAATGCTGTGCCTTGACCATGAGCATCTTTTTTTCTGAAGAAGTCCAAGCTAACCTTAAAAACCAAGAGTCATGGACAGGGGCTGCCTGGGCTGGATTGTCCTTCAGCGCCTTTTTGACCTTCAGGGGAGGGCACACTCCAGCGTTCATCATGATGATGATTTCCAAGGCTTTCAGTCTTCTTGAGTTTGATTTCCCCAAGCTGCGCAGGGCTCCTGAACCCTCCCTGCTAAAATTGTTTGTTATCAGAACTACAACGTGTTTTGCAATTATCTTGCCCCCTGGCATCTTCAACTGTCTCCATCAATTCCACTCACTGAGTTTGCCTCTTTGGGGAGCCATTCCCTCCTTCCACTCCAGTTCTCCCCATCCCTGTTTGCTCCCAGAAAATGCCTTCCACGTAATTCTTTTACAGCCTCATCATTGCAGTTTATGGAAGAAAGAATGAAGCTGACATGTGATGAAGAACCTGCAGAGAAATCCTTCGAGACCTTGGTTTCCAGGAGACACACACATTCCTTCCGAGGAATGATGCTGAGATGGTTGTACTCTGTAGATCCAACATTTTTGCTATAATTCAGGGACATCTGCCAGATTTATTCACTGGTTCGAAAGACAAACTGGGGAACCATTTTCTGCTCCAAATCATCTTAAGCTTTGGAAAGTGACACCCTATTTTATAAGTGTGCATGAGAGCCTCACAACTTTCAAAAATGGAAAAGGAAAGTGATGAAGTTGTCTCCAATGTCTTTATAGATGCATTTGGATATTGACTTGACTGCTGTAAGCAAGAGATGCCAAATAATACCAGCCAAAATAACTATTCATATATTTCCTTCCCACAAAGTGCAGGACTCAAACCTCTTGTCTGTTACTGGGCATCCCTCCAGTGTCACTGTGATACTCCTGTCCTCATTGGTGACAGGGAGAGAGCCAAGCAGTGGGAGCTTCCTTGAAGGCAAAACTTGGAATCTGGACGCGTCACATCCATGCATGGTCGCTCCTAGAAACACGGGAGGCTGGAGAGCTAACCTGCAGCCAGGTGGTGGCCGTGTCCCAGGATGAACACTATTACTCTGGATTAGGGAAGTAGAGTGAAGACCTGCCATGACAGAGAACACAAGGGTTCCTCGGCTCCCTTCCATCCAGGCTCTGTGTCCGCCCTCTGGCTGGTTAAGAAGGAAGCAGAACCTGCTATTCTGTGGGTTCTAGGAGGAGAGAGTAGACTCACTTCCCAGCTCTGCTGCTCCCCAGACACAGGCTTTGGGCACATTGTCCAACCTTGACTCCTCAGTTGCCTCATCTGTTAAATGGAACTATTTACCCTCCATCACAGAAGTGGCCTGTTGTTTGAATGGGTCTCTCTGGCACATTGTATGTACCCCCATAGTTCTAGATTCTTGTTAATTTCATTAAGAATATTCACAGCTGAGGCAAGTGTGATCATCCATTGTGTCGGCCCCCTGCACAGGGAAGCAGTGTCCCCATGGATGCATTGCTTGAGCTAAGACAAGGCGTCCTGTTCTCCTCAAGTCTTTAGCTTGAACAGAGCCTAGAAAATCTGAATGCCAGGATCTCTCTTGGTTTTAATCATATCTCAGAAAATACCAGTAAAATGATATCTGTCCCTGAAAAATACTTGATGTTATATAATAGGGTTCAAAGTATCCTTTTGATCAGAAATAGTTATTACTCAGTTTTCACCACTTGGTCCTGGGCCTACATGGGAATTAAATATTCAATAGCACATCTTTCTGAGAGAAGAACCATGCCCCCAGCAGGGGTAGCATGTGCCTTACTTTCTTGGACTACCCCATGGGTTATAAAGAGAAGCATGACACTTAACATTTGACATTGGTGTTGGAGTCAAACCTGGGTTCACATTTTGTCTCAATGCTAGTTGTGTGTCTCTGGGCAAATTATTTCACTCTCTGGGCCTCAGTGTCCTCATCTTTAAAATGGGCACAATGATAACATTCACCTTACAAGGCTGTGAAAGCAGGCGTAGACATCGTGGGTGTTGGAACACAGAGAAGAGAACCTGGCGCACAGCAAGTCCTCAGTAAGTGTTAGTAACTTAATTTGAAACTCTTAGAATCTTGGCATTTGGGAGCAGGTGAGATGGTCAGCTCCTGCTCCCCCGATGGTAGGAGGGGAAGCAGATGCAGCTCCTTTTGGCCAAATACCTTTCCTGGGGGATGTGTTTAGTGTTCCTTGTATCATCATGGTGCCCAGCACTGGGCAGGGCTGCCCTTTTCCTCATGTGGTCCCAGCCCAGAAAAAAAGTGTTGCCAGGGTCCCAGGGCTCCCCAAGCTCAGTTCCAAGGAGGCTGGAACTTGCCCCTTCTTCCAGGTTTCTGCTTGTCTCTTGTTGCCTTGGACATCCTGGCCTTGAACCCTGGGCCACCACCTGCTGCATCTCTGTATCCGATTCCTGGAGGCCCTGACTCCTTTCGGGCCCTGCTGTCTCTGTCTGAGCCCCTGGCTTTCCTGCTCTGGGCTGTTACCATGGCTCGAAAGAAGGGCAGGCCAGTCCTAGGGCAGCCGATGGCAATGGAAGATGTCCCTCCTTCTCCTGTCAGCTCATCTTTGCTGTCCTGGATGAAACACACGTGTGTGTGTGTTGATGTGGGTAGTCATCAGTAAAAGGCCCGTGCTCAGGTATGGTGCTTTAATGGAGCCAGACTCCTGGCTCACAATTTTACTTCACATCCAGCAAAATCCAAGGTTCCAGAGTGACTTGGTAGGGCTTCCTGGTTAAGAGAATAAACTCTGGATTAGGCCACCTGGTTCTACCCAATAATGGGATGACCTTGAACCAATTACTTAGCATCTCTGTGATGAGTCTCCTCATCTGCAAGACTGCAGACAATAGTAACACTCACTTCACGGGGATTTTTTAGGATTAAATGAGATGATATATGAAAACACTTAGGACATTTTCTGGCATACAGTAAGTGATAAATAAATGTTACCTACTGTTATCAGCACAATGAGCAAAACTTTGATACTTCAGTAACCTCTCAATTTCAAGTGTGGCAGGCATTTTGGGCTGCTGTAACAAAGTATCACCGAGTGGCTTAGACAACAGAAATTTGTTGTCTTACAGTCCTGGAGGCTGGAAGTCTAGGATCAAGGTGTAGGCAGGGGTAGGGTGAGTTTTTCCCGAGGCCTCTCTCCTTGGTGGGTAGATGGCTGTCTTCTCCCCTTGTCCTCGTGGTTGTCCTTCTGTGGGGGTCTGTGTCCTAATCTCTTCTTATAAGGACACCAGTCACATTGGATTGGGACCCACCATAATGACTTCATTTTAACTTGATTATCTCTATAAAGACCCGATCTCCAAATATGGTCATATTCGAATGTACATGGGTTTAGGACTCCAAAGTATGACCTTGATGGAGACATGATTCAGTCCATAACATCAGGTTTTGGGGATTTCGATTTGCTTAACGGATGTGTTTGACTGGCACTTTCTTTCCCCTAGAAACTTTTATGTATATTTTTTCTTAATTAAAAAAAGAAAAAAACCCAAGAGTTTTCCCCATCCTTATGCAAATATGATTTGCTTTCAGATGAGAATAAAATAATAGGAAATGGAATCTGCACCATTAGAGATAAAAATGGTAATAAGTTTTAGTAGTTCATTTTGGTTTTCGGTATTAAAATGAACTTGGAGAGGATGGTACTACATCTCAGAGTTATTAGCTCTCCAGTCACAATGCAGACAGCTGTAGAACTTCCAAAAAAAAAAAAAAAACCACCAAAAAGCTAAGACCTCCGAGCATTCTTTAACATCAGCTGTCAGCTCTGACACTGTACTGGGCACCAGTACTGTGCGGCAGCTAATAAGGCAACGAGCTTAAGCTGGTTATTGGTTATTGATTTCAAGCACAAGCATGTAGATTAAAATAGAGCCTCTGAGGATCCATTTTATGAACTGAGAGTATTTGTCATGGGACAGTAAAGTCTAAAGTGGGAAGGAGAAGGTTGGTAAGTTCCAAGGGAGCCATCACAATATTTAAATTCTTAAAGGGTAATTGTCTGACTTGGCTGCAGGGTAACAAAAGGCAGGAGTAAGTAAGGAAAGATGACACCAGGGACAGGTCTGGTGATGGTCCCCTCCCCTGGGGTCCCTGTTCTGTGAAATAGTACAGACACACCTCTTGAGGTAGAGGGAACCTCAGGGGATATTGACCTCCACCTTGACATTACTCGTACAAATTTGTACCTTCGCATGGATTTTCACTGTAAGATTGAGTGTGTTTCTCCGGAGAATAAAAGATCCTCAAGAGGTAAAATCATTATAGTTCTAAGTCTTTAAAATTACAGCATAAACAGAGCTCTTGAGCAATCCTTTTAATAGAAGTTAACTTATAAGGTGCAAATCCTTTACCAGCTACCCACTGTCCGATGGATTAAAACAGAGCATCCGGGGAGCTTCCCTGAGCTGCCATTTCCAAAGTCCACATCTAACAGTTCCATCCCTGCGCAAGCTCAGACATTGCATTCCTCCCCAGGGCCAAGGCCTCTCTCATCTGCAAGGCCCATTCGAGCAGCTTGTCAAAAGCTTGTTTCCCTGTCCTATCCACTTCTCACCCTCAGATTTCATCTCAGGCAATCAGGTGTCTCAGCTCCAGATGCCTGCCAGCTTCTTGAGGAGAAACACCACATCTTTTCACAGTGATGCCTGAAATCTGTAAGAATGGGAGTTGATGTTTGTACAGAGTGCACTGGGCTATTTTTACAGCTGTGTGCAGAGCATTCTGGAAGAAACAGCCCTTGGAGCAGAGAGCAGGATAGCATTCAGCACTCTAGGTATTCAGATTACGGTTTCTGGTGGAGGCTTCTGGGTTGTTGACAATGAAGGGAGTTGATGTAGGGGTGCGGCGGCTGAGGGAGGTTTGCTAAGCCAGCTGGGGAAAAGAGGAGAGAGGAATCTGGGTGGGAAAGCACGCAGTCCAAGGACCCCAGATCCTGGGGAGGGGATGCACAATGAATCAGAAGCTGTGAATATGAGCCATGAAATGTCAGCATGTAGGTTTCCTTATAAAGAGACACCTGCAGGGGCAGAGAAACCAGTGATCACGTCAACACACAGGGATTGGGAGAGGGCTGGTGCGAGGCAGCTGTGGTCACGGGTGAGGATGGGGACAGCCCGCAGGAAGGTAGCAGGAGGGCTCGGTGGTCCGGATCAGGGGGATCTGCTCAGGGCTCATTTATTCCCGTGTCTTTTTCCCCCATGCTGTGCCCCTGGGGACACAGAGGGCACTTGTGAACATCTTGTGGGTGTAGCCCATGGCTCCTTAGGGAAGCAGCTTTGCATGATGAAAGAATAATTCAGAGTCACACGTCTCTCGCTGCTCACCTGTGGGGGCGATTGAAATATGTTTGAGCAAAGCCTGGTCTCACTCATGAATGAGTGGAACCATTCCCGTCTTCAGTGCTGCTGTGCTGATGGTTAGAAAGTTCTAAAATGATCTGATGGAAAAGCGCATTTCTCTTCATTTCCTGTCCATCCTGCAAACGACACCCATCTCCTCTTCCTCCCCCTCCTCCCCTCCCTCCCCCTCCTCCTCCTCCCCTCCCCCTCCTCTTCCCCTCCCCTCCTCCTCCTCCCCCTTCTCCCCCTCCTCCCCTCCCCTCCCCCTCCTCCCCTCCTCCTCCTCCTCCCCCTCCTCCCCTCCCCTCCTCCTCCCCCTCCTCCCCTCCCCCTCCCCCTCCCCTTCTACTCCTCCTCTCCTTCTCCCCTCCTCCTCCTCCTCCCCTCCTCCTCAAGTTCCCTGAGCTCAGGCAAAGACAGCCTCTTTAATGCTCCCCTAAGATGTCATGAGGATGACCTCCCTGTTCCTGTTATTGAATGCCTTCCTCTCACCACTTCACCTGCTCAAAAGGTGTTCACTTCCTTTCTGCCAGGTCCTCCATGCAGCCTGGCTGAAGGATCCCACCTTCTTTGTGCCTCCTGTGCCTCCTTTATTGAAGTTACATTGCACCTCCCCCAGAAGTGTACCCTTGGGCAATATTTACATGAGTGGTCACGTGGTGTCTCCACCCCCATTTGGACTGTAAGCACATTGGGACCAAAAGAAGCACCTTGTAACACTTGTAAGCACCTCTTGAAACACTTCTTTGAGCCCTCAGGATGCTCATCCAGTGCATACACAGTGGACCTTCCAATTTTGCTGTGTTCCAGGCAGAATCTGCCCCATAGTTGATCAAGACCATGTCCTCTAGACACTTATCCAAGATGTGATAGGGAATTGAGTAGGGCTGTCCTGTCATTCAAGAGTGCTCCTGGGATTGGCCAGAGGGCAGCCCCCAGCCCTGCCAACCCAGTTTGCTCACCCTGCTCTCAGGTTGCAATCAGGGAAAGTGTGAGCCCTCATGGTGCCATCCCTTGGGAGTGGGGTGGGGGTGTTGGATGCTGTGTGTGGCTTGAGCCCAGCCATCGTCCAGAGTTACTGGTTAGTTGAACACAGAGGGTATCAGGTTAGAGCCAAAGACACAGCAGCAAGTGATAGAGGACCAGGACCCCCTGTTGCCGGTGGGACGTGCCCCTCTGAACCTTTCCCATCTCTTCCAAGAATCATAGTCCAAATCTCATAAAGATAACAGTTAGGGAAACTTGGGAGTAACCAGAGAATACATCCAACTTCCTGACTGAGAAAGGAAGTTGGGACTGGTGTTGACCCCAGCATGACGTGTGAGCTTCTGGAAAACATATTACTTAAAAGTTGGTTCCAAGGGGCATCTTCAGCAGCTTCCTTGGGTATCACAGTCCTCAGGCAGTTTTCTCAGCTTCATGACAACTGTCAGTGTGTAAGTTTTGTTGTGGGGGCCAATACGTGATGGGTTTTTAATAAAGTTGAAAGCTAGTGTGTGTGTTTGGGATATATACATATTCATTTGTATATATTTGACTGTCTATCCATCCCTCTATATACACACAACACACACACACAAACATTCATCCATCTATCTAGACACACATACAAAAACACATATTCACATGTCCATCCATCCATCCATTCACCGAGACAGACACACAGGCACACACACACATACACATGTACACCCATGTTCACCTATCCATTCATCCATCCATCCATGTATACATACACACATACACACTCACATATACCAATCCATCTATCCATTTATCTATCTAGACACACACACATACACTCACATGTCCATCCATCCATCCAGTCATCAAGACACACGCACACATACACACACAACCATCCATCCATCCACCCATCCACTCATCCATTTATCCACCTAGACACAGATACACACACTCATATACATCCATTCATCTATGTAGACACACACATTCACACACACACCCTTCTATTTCTTCATCCATCCGTCTAGGCACTTACACACATAAAGAAACATACACACACACCACTTTTTCATGGAAACCGTCTAGCTAGACTGATGGACTTCCACATGGCACGGTGGTTGGCCAGCAGGACCCCTGAGCTGAGTGGGAAAGTGACTTCAATTAGACCATGGAGGCCTCTCTGCCGGATTTGATGCTTTGTGCCTGATGTAGCGTGAGATCCTGAAACCCCTGCTCACTGGTCCACTGCAATCCTGACATCCTGCATGTGATTTAATTGCTCATTAAAGAAAGAGAACTTCGTCTGCATCTGTTCACAGAGGGAAAGCATGAGGACGTGGAGTTGTTAGAACGCCATGGGGTCTGCCGTCCTGCTACAATAGCGACTCCTTTCTTCTCGAGCAGAACAAGAAGTTCTGTGCTGATATGATTTTTACATCTCAGAATGAGCTGGCTGCAAAGCTTGGTAAAGGAAGTGATGGGATATGAAATACACCTGTTAGCAGCAGTCCTACTGTGAACAATTAAACCGTTGACAAAGAAAACAGTAGCTTAATCATAGTGTGTATTAATATCCCCAGCCTTGATGTTCCCCAATGTTTAAAACAACAAAAAAATGCTTTTGGAATCTATTGGAAACCACTGGAGCCTACTAATGCATGCCAGCTCCTGGAGAGCCTTGAAATTGAAGTCAATTTGCCTTAACAAAGCTGTTTAACATTAATTTAAGGTGGACCTATGCCAGATTTATGAAAATGAAGAAAAATGGACTGGGTGGGTACAACCAAGCATCCTTCTAGGTTAAGAAAGAAGAGGAGTCGACTGCCTCAGCTCCTAGAGTTATTAAACACTATTCTGGGTTCCATAGGAAGCAGTATTCTCCCACTCATATCTTGTGCTTAGAATGTTGACTCCTCAGACGATTTTGACGGAAGTTTAATCTCTTTATGCTGCTACTGCGGAGGTAAATGATATTAAAATGTTGTTGTATAAGATCTAGTTGAAGATCATAAAACTCTTTGAATCTTTTGAAAGTCTTCTTTCTGTCAGGAAGCGATATTTTCATAAATTAGAACAATGATTGTCAGTGACGTGAAGTTGGGGATGGGAGGGAGGTGATGGAAAGGGGAGGTTTGCATCTGTCTTTTATTACTCTGACTATTTCTATGGGAGACCACATTGACCTCACCAGAAAGCTTACCTCCCAAATTGAGATTTTGAAAGTTGTCAGGATTCAGAAACCACTCCGCTAAGTCCTCTGAAGCAGAAAGGATTTGTTGACAAAAAATCCCTTCATTCGCTGTCTTTGTTCTTAGATTCAGTCACACTATTCAAAGTGCAGCAAATATTTAGAAGAAATAAAAAGATCAGCTTGACTGTGCTGTAGTAAAGCGTGCCCTCTCCTGGTTGGGGTGGAATGTTCTAGAGAAAACCCTCTGATATTCCAAGACCACCATCAGGATTAACTCAGTGTTTGGCTACCTGGTGACAGGGTAGACCACAACTAACTAGTTCCCTTGGTGGTCCAAAGTGATTTTAAAAGCAAAAATGCTCTTAAAAGGAAAAAGGTGGGTGTTATTTCATTCTTTGTACCATGTTGCAAGGTAGAAGCCTTTGTCAGCCTCCTATGAAGGCTAATTTTAGCTATTTGTTGAGTTCCTACTACATGCTGGGCACGGTGGTAGACATTTGAGAATCCATTCAATTATGTATTCCTCGTAAAAGTCTGGCATGGGTGGTGTGATTATACTGTTCTGTATATGAAGACAATGAGATTTGGAGAGGGCAAACAGCACGGCCAAGGTCAGATGGCTGGCAGGAGATGGAACAGGAATTTGCATCTACAGAAAGGCTCTATTTTGTGGAGGGCTCCTCCTCATCTCCATAACTATTGTCACAGACTTCACCATTGTCATTTTGTTGTTTTCCTTGGAAGCTAACGTGGGGAGGGAACATCACTTCCTGCAAACTATGCATTTGCCAGGATAAAATATTAGTCATACCAGCATAATCGAGTGCTGAAACTTTTCAAATGAGTGGAGAGGAAAACAGGAACCAAAGGAGAAATGTTGTTTATTTAAAGAGACAGCTTGGACCCCAGTCCTGGAAAGGCTTAAACTAGGGTTCAGTGAAGAGAGAAATAATTGAGGTGAAGACCCCATACACATAGAGAGAATGGATAAAAGGATTTCCCTGTGCCCCAAGGCACAATAGCAAGTTTAGGGTGACTTGAGGACCCATTCATTCATTCATTCATTCAATCAACATTTATTCAGTAGGCAGGATGCTATGCCCTGGAGAAAGAGTGCTAAAAGATGTGGAACTTACATGCTAGTGGGGGCAGCAAACAACACATAAACACATACTCCATCACTTCTACGGAGAAACACTGAGTAGAGCAAGAGGGTTAGAAGGTGCTAGACTGCCATGTATGTGTGTGTGTGTGTGTGTGTGTGTGTGTGTGTGTGTATACACACATATCAGGGTCAGGGAAGGTCCCGCTCAGAATGCAGAATGTAAGGTGTGAGCAGGGGTCTGAGGAAGAGAGGAAATATCTGGAATATCTTGGAATTTCTTGGAATATCTGGGAGACATGCATTGCAGCAGAGGAAGAGCCTGTACAAAGCCCTGAGGCTGAAGAATGCTTTGTATGTCTGACGAACAGCAGAAGGTGAATAAGGTTTGAGAGGAGAAAGCAATGGAAAGGTTGCATTTATTAAAGTCAAACACGTACTCTGGGGCCCATCACCTGGGGCCATATGGATCATAGTGGAGGCTTTGGACTTAACTCTAATTGAGATGGAAGCCATTGGAGTGTTTTGAGTAGAGGAGAATCCTTTAAAACAATCACTCTGGCTAAACTATTGAGAAGAATGGCAAGCACAGAAGCACAATCCAATTGGGATGCCATTGGTCCAGGTGAAACATGGGGGTGCTGGCTTGGTCTGGGTGCAGAAGTAGGACAGAGTGTAAGATGTCTTCAGAGTCTGGACACAATTTCAATGTAGAGGCAGCAGGAATTGGGCTTTGGGATATAACAGAGAAGAGTGAAAGGTAGTTTTTGTCTGAAAATTCAGAAAAACGGTGCTGCCATCAAACGAGATGAGGACAATCACAGGAGGATCAGTTTTTGAAGGGTTGGTAATCAGGATTGTGTCATGAATGTGTTAAATTCAATCTCACTTTTAGACTGCTAATGGAGATATCGAATAGGCATAATATATGCAAGTCTAGAATTTTGGAGTTGGTGTTTAAATTTGGGGGTTTTGAGAGAATTTAAAATCAAGGGATGGAATGTGGACAGAAGTGGCAGGAAGATTCTAAGGTGGCTTCCATGATCCCCACCTCCAGGGGGTCACGTCCTTGTGGGATTCCCTCCCCCTGAGTGTGAGTGGGACCTATGACCTGCCTCCAACAAATAGAATATGGTAATGGTGATGGGACATACACAATTATGTTACCACGATTCTTACAATTGTTACATTGTAACACTGCCGTGCTTGTCTTGAGGACCCACGTGCTGGATTTGAAGATACAAGCCACCATCTTGTGAGCTATTCTTTGGAGAGGGCCACCTGGTGAGCAGCTGACAGTCAGCAAGAAACAGAACCCTCAGTTGAGTGGCCTTCAAGGAGCTGCAACAATCGTGAGCTTCTGGGTCCTTCCCCAGTTGAGCTTCAGGTGAGACCACAGCCCCAGCTGACACCTCCACTAAAGCTTTGTGTCACCCTGAGCAGAGAACCTAGTTAATCTGTGCCTGGGCTCCTGACCCATGGACACTGCAAGGCAACACTTGAGATTTGTAGAAAGCGGCTACATTTGTGTTATGTCATAATAGAAAACTAACACAAGAGGGAAAAGGAGAGGTCAAGAAGTGAAGTCTAAGTGGGACCTGGGGACTCTTTAGAAGGGACACCTGGGCCAGGCAGCCCCATGGCAAGGACGCTTGTTAGGGGTGCATCCTGCCACCCAGGGGATTGAAGAGAACTACCACCAGCACTAACTGTGCTGCTTCACATCTGCTCCAGCTGATCTGAATTCAGTAAACTGGGCAGTGAGGGGCTGACTGGCAGGTGCCCAAAGCCAGCCTGTCCCTCAGGGCTGCACAGTACACACTACAGCAAATTAGCTCTAAATAGAAAATGGAACATATGGATCAGGAGATAATGTTTTCTTATAAATGAGAGCCCTCTGGGCTACACTTCCTCCTGATCAAAGAGGGTTTCTTTCTCTCCTTTCTTTCCCCCATCCTTCTCAGTAAGTCTGAGGCCAGGAGCCAAACCCTCCCCTCCCCTCCCGTCACTGTTCTCAGCAGTTATTTGCAGAGGGATTTTTATTGTAATCTCAGAGTTTTTGCTGTTTGTCTTCCAAGTTGTAAAGGGCAGAAGCTCTCAGGCATCCCTGTTGACTGCCCAAGGAAGTGGCTTCTGGCTTCTCTCTACTGAATTCCAAAAAGTGCCGCTTGGTTTCCACGCCAGCTCATTTTGTTGTTTCCTGGGGCTACGTCGTTTCTCACTGATGGAATATTTATAGACAGCAGGAGAGAAGACGGTGCCTTTTCTAATTACACACCATCTGAGGAGCCTCTTCACTCATTCAACCGGCATTTACTAAAACCAAATGCAGTCCTTGGCCCTGAGATGCAAAGAAAAGTGAAGCATGATTCCTGCATGGACACTGACATCACCATCTAAAGAATTGCTTCCCAACAACTTTAGTGACCTGAGGACTCACACCGGAGACACAAAACCCAGGTCTTTGCTTTACTTCCTCCTGACCATTCATGAGCACCTGCCTCTCTCAGTAAGTGGGCAGGAAATGCACAAGTCAGGCCAGCTCATCTCCCCCCTTGACCACAGATCTTGTTTAAAATGATAGTTTGGTCAGGAAAGAGGCAGATGTGAAATGTGTACAAAAGCACTATTGTTCTACCGTGCAACAGAGCACACGATGGGGAGAGGATGTCCCTTACCAGAAGGAAGAAGACTTCCCTGGGTTCTATAGCTTCCATACAGGGCATTCACACAACTATGGAATTGATGGGTACAAAAATAATTTGGATTAGATTGTTTTATAGACTGAAAATGGTTATTGCATGCAAGGTAAACTACATCTCTTCCAAAGAGCTCTAGCTTTCTCTAGCTCTACCTAAGAGATCAGAAACATGGGTCATGAGGCTTTGTGAGGAGGCATCTCACTGAGTACAAGAGCAAGTCACATGACTTGTTGGACAACAGTTGGTTTGGCCCCCCAACCCCCAAGGGCCAGGCACTGTTCTAGGCACTGGGGATGCAGCAGTGACCACAATATACCCCAATCCCCACTCTCTTGGCTCTTACATTCCAATGAATCTTGGATTGTACAGAACTCTGCTAAAAATGGGATTCAGGAACAGCCTTGGACACTGATTTTCCATTTTCTGGGGCTTTAGAAGAGCCTTAAGCCTAGGTATTGCAATCTGTCAAATTTGAATCTATGCCTCCACAGTGTTTGGGAGGTAGAGGTCTGAGGACAAGAGACCTACTATTCTTATCCAAAGGACATCTTTGTTCCTTTGGCGTTAAAGGTATGAGTCTCTTTCCAAAGATGAGCAGGTCTTTAGTGTACAGAGGTGCAAACTCAACTTGAACAGCCCATTTGCCTTGCAAAGCCACAGCCCCACACCAGCACCACATGTGTCTGGTGAATAACCAGTAAGCATCCCACGGGTCCATCTATCTTCACAGAGTTGAAAAATGCCTAGGAATGATGTTCCTAACAAAGGCATATTAGGTGTTTTGGACACACTTTAAATGAGATTATTATAGACTGAGAAACGTTTCTGCCTTAATTAGAAAAAATCTTGGCGCTCATACTGGGAAGCTAATTGGCACCATCAAAGCACTGAATGATTCCTAATTTTGCTAGTTAGAGGCACACCTGGTGACTCATCTCTCAGTGGTACCCAAGATCTTGGGCAAAGAAGCTATAAAAAGTAACTGCTGCGGTGATGCCAAGGCTTCAGATATACACAGAGCTGAGAGCTTGCTTATGGGCTCCATTCCCCTGGTGTTGAGTTGGTATGGAGGCTCGGTGGGCAACACAAGAAAGCTGCAGAGAGAGAGGCAGAGGACAGAAGGTACCCAACCAGGGGCAGTCTTGCCTCTAATGGGATTCAGGTGACATGAAATGTCTTTGAGGATGGGATTGCGAGGGCACTCAGCCCCCTGAAATAGTTTCCATCCTTTTCATACAAAGACTGAAAGCCAAGAGAAACAGGAGTAAAGGCAGATGTGGACACGGGACATTTTAGCCTCTGTGACCCCGAAGGGAAGGAAGAGAGGAAAGAGCAGGAGGTCTGTCTCCTTTAACTGGGCAGTTAGCAAGCTGTACAGCACACAAAGTCCTTCTGAGGAGCTGGTCTAGGTTCTGAGTCATGGACCCCACCCTCAGAGAGCCTGATCCAGGGGCGTGGGTGGGTGCCGGGACTGGGGGGCTCATTGCCCTCACCCGGAGACTCTGATGTAGCTAGCCTGCACCCCTTCCCTGGTTTCTGGGTCGACACATGATGCTCTGAGGAGTTTGGAATGCAGACCAGGTTCAGCGGGGTTGGGATACGAACCAGCCCAAGTACATGGGTGGGTGACGATGCCCCTTTACTCTTCAGCCGTTCAAAACTGGCTTCCAGTTAAACTGAGATAATTTTGTGAGTCCCATCTGGCACTTTAGCAGGATGGGTACAACATCATGAATCTGTCGAAACAGAACATTCTCGCCTAAGATGATGAGTATAAAGCAGAAAGGGCTTTATCTCTGGGTCTAACAGGAGCTTTCTATTTCTGAGGTGTGCTAACAAAGATAGTAATGAAAAAATACACACACACCAAAGACTGACCATTCTTGACAATCCTGTTCCTTATTAAACCTCTGACTTCTTCTCTGCCCTTGACTTACCTTGTAGTTCGGGAAAATTCCCTCTGATAACCACTATTCCCCCTCCCCTGCAACACACACACACACACACACACACACAAGCTTTGCAGATTCCTTATCTGAAAACAGATGTTTGAAGGCTGGCCTCTCTCCCGGGAGAATGTCTGTGGCTGAATTTGTCTCTGAATGAAGGCTTTTGAGTAATTGGTGTATTATGTAAGCACACACTAGTCTATCACTAATAAGGAAAGTTCTTGAAGTTGAAACTAGCCCACTGGAGGGATCATGCCTTACTACCCTCTGCTTCTCCATGGAGCTTTTTTAAAAGGGAAGATTTGTTGCTATCGACATGAAGACTTCAAAAACATTTTGCCAAAGTAGGGCACAGGTGACTTAACCAGGTCAAACGACTTTTTAAAGGCTTATACTTAAGTACTAGTCTTCTTAGCTAATATCCCTCAGACTTCAAAGGGTATAAAGAATATTCAGAAGGAAATTCGGTGAACTCAGTAGGGGCTGGGGGTGGGGAGCCTGCCCTTAACTTAGACCATGGTGACCCAGATTATGAAAGAGGGTTTTCTTAAGTTTTGGATCAGTTGACTTTTTAAAAAAGTCTTTCTTTGAAAACCAAAAAGAGTTTAACCAAAGGCTTAAGCGGGAGTAACTTATTTGTGATTCCAGGGAAGGAGGGAGAGTCAACACAAGGACACATTATAGACATGGCCCCACTAATGAGCAGCTAGTCGCCAGATTCAGCAAATAAAAATACAGGATGCCCAGCTAAGTTTGAATTTCAGGTAAACAGCAGATACTGTTCTTATTCATACAGATACAGTTCATATTCCCATGCAATATTTGGGATATACTTGTACCAAAAATTATTTATTATTTGACTGAGATTCAAATTTACCTGGGTATGCTGTACTTTATCTGACAACACTAACAGGTAGGATCTTCAGGGACGCCTCATGAGTTGTGTCTTAGAACCACTGCTCAGGGGCTGAATGGAGGAGCATTCATCCATCTCTTCCTGTCGCCATTAGCCAAGGTTGCCAGGGGAGATGGTAACTACTCCACACTTCTGGTTGTTGACGTGAGAGAGCTGATCAGGTTTGCATAGGGTTCCCATGCTCACTGGACATCAGAGAACCCTGGGGACGGCAGTGCAAGGTGTGCCATGGGCCTCAGGCAAGGTGCTACCAGGTAGCACCTGCATAAAGCCAGCCAAGACTGTGCAGAACTGGTCCCCATCACAGCAGCTGGAAGAAGGGTGAGCCCAAGAGGGTCTGATATGGGGTCTAAGAGATGTTTAAAGCACACAGTTTCCTAGGAAGGACAGAGAACGGGTGTAGGTATCAATGATTCATTTATTGGTTCACTCAACAACTACTGACATGGACTTGCTATGTGCAGATGAGCGTGAGAGACTTTCGCAATAGAACAAGAAATAACAACTAATTTTTGGCATAAGTGTTTTGCATCATGTAGACAGCCAGAAGTGCAGAGGAGTTAACATCCCATGTGTCAACCTTCACTAATGGGGACAGGAAGAGATGGATGCCATGCTCCCATTCAGCCCCTGAGCAGGTGGGTCTAAGACATACCTCGTGAGGTTTCTCAGAAGGCCCTACCTGTTAGAGTTGCCAGATAAAGTACAGAACACCCAGTTGAATTTGCATTTCAGATAAATAACAAATAACTTTTGGTATAAGTATATCCCAAATATTGCATGGGGTATACATATCCCATGCTGTCCTGCAGCTTCTGCCCTCCTCAGAGACACAGATGGACAATGCAGAAGGTGGGCTGTGTGTCAGCAAGCATTTCAGCTGGGTTGCTCGCTGCTGTTTCCGCTTTGCATGGAATAGGACCTGATACATCGTAGATGCTCCCGGACATTTTTTGTTCAAAAATTCTCACTATGAGTGAATAATTCAGTGTGTGATGTACCATAAACTTTCAGGAAGAAGAGAGGGCATTGCACGCCCTGAGGCAGGAAGGTCATGGCGCATTTGAGGATGGGGGGCATGGAAGGGCAGTGTGGTGGGAGCACGGGCAGAAACCAGAAGAAGAGCTGGGAGGGGGTGAAGGTGGTAGAGACAAGATCACAGTGGTCCTTAGCCATGATAACGGCCAGGTCTTCTTACAAGGACAAGTAGGAAGCTCATATGGGAGGTTTACACAATGGAGAGTAATAAACATCCTCATCTTTAAAATTAAACATTTTATCTTGAAATAATTATAGAATCACCTGTGATTGTAGGAACTAATACAGGGGCATCCCATGTTCCCCAATGGTAACGTACTGCAAAGTTATAAACAACCTCACAACCAGGACATTGATGTTGATACATCAAGATACAGAACAGGGATCTTACATTGTTGCCCTTTTATAGCCACGTCCACTTCCCTCAGATCCCCAACTCCTCCTCAACTCCTGGCAACCACTGCACTGACCTCTATTTAATAATGTCCTCATTTCGAGAATGTTACATAAATGGAATCATAGAGTATGTAACCTTTGAGACTGGTTTTTCTCACTCAGCATAATTCTTTGGTCATGCAGGCAGCTGAGTGTATCCATAGTCTGTTCATTTCTATCGCATGTAGTATTAACTGGTGTGAGTGTACAAAAGTTTTTTGGCCATTCACCTATTGAAGGACATTGGACATTGGATTGCTTCCATTTTGGGGCTATTAGGAAATTCAAGCTGCAATAGACATTTGTGGCCATGTTTTTGTGTGAACATAAGTCTTCATTTCTCTGGGATAAATGCCCAGGAGTGCAATTGCTGGGTTATATGCTAGTTGCATGCTTAGTTTATAAAGAAAATCCCAGACTTTTTCAGAGTGACTGTCCCATGTTTAATTCTCACCAACAATGTAAGTGATCCAGTTTCTCTGCACACTCAACAGCATTTGGAGTTGTGGATTTTTTTTTTTTTTCTTCTTTTAGCCATTCTGATAGGTAGGTAGTGGTATCTCATTGAGATTTTAATTTGCGTTCCCTTCATGGCTAATGATGTTGAATATCTTCTCATTTGGTAATTTGACATCTGAGTATCCTCCTTGGTGAAATCTCTCCTCATGTCATGTGTCCATTTTCTAACTGGATTGCTGTTTTTTTTCTTCTTTTTTTAACACTATTGACTTTGGAGAGTACTTTATATTTTAGATACTAGTTCTTTGTCAAATATGTGGTTTGAAAATATTTTCTGCCAGTTTGTAGCTTGCCTTTTCATCCTCTTAATAGGGAGTTTCACAGAGCATAAGATTTTAATTTTGATGAAGTCTAATTTATCCATTTTTCCTTTTATGGATCATGCTTTTGGTGTCAAATCTAAGAACTTTTTGGCTGCCTTAGATACTAAAGATTTTTTCCCGTGATTTTTCTAAAAGTTTTATAGTTTTACATTTAATTCCATGATCCATTTTGAGTTAATTTTTGTATAAGCTGTGAAATTTAGGTTGAGGTTTATTTTTTCGACAATTGCTGTCTACTTGGTCCAGTACTGTATTAGTTTCCTGGGGCTGCCATTAACAAAGTACCACACACTGGGTGACTTAAACAATGGGCATTTATTCTCTCACAGCTCTGGAGGTCAGAAGTCCAAGATCAAGATTTCAGTAGGGTTGGTTCCTTCTGAGGCTGTGAGGGAGAATCTGATCAAGGCCTCTCTGCTAGATTCTGGTGGTTGCTGGTGTCTTTGTGTTCTCTAGCTTGTAGAAGGAACACCCTGACCTCTGCCTTTATCTTCACATGGCCTCTCCCTGTCTCTTCACTTCATCTTCCCTCTGTGTTTGGCTCTCTCTGTGTCCAGATGTCCCTTTATTATAATGGCACCCATCATGTTGAATTAGAACTCACTGTAATAACCTAATTTTAGGTTGATTACTTATATACAGACCCTTTTCTCCAAATAAGGTCACAGTCAGAGGTGCTGGATTTTAAAATTGCCACATACTTTTTTGGGGAGATGCAATTTAACCCATAAAAAATGTCATTTGATGGAAAGTTTATCTTTCCTCCGTTGTATTACTTTTGCACCTTTGTCAAAAATCAATTGGGAATACTTTCATGGGCTTATTAATGGTTTTCTGTTTTGTTCCATTGATCTATGTGTCTACCCTTCTGACAGTACAACCCATTCTAGATGACTATAGATACATAATAAGTCTTGAAACTGGATAGACTAAATCTTTCCTCTTTATTATTCATTTTCAACATTATTTTAGCTATTATAGCTCTTTGTCTTTGCATATGAATTTTAAAATATTTTTTCTATATCTACAAAAATCTTGCTGAGATTTTGATGTGTATTGTGCTAAACCTGTGTTTCAATTAAAAGAGGACATATTACTGTTTTGAGTCTTCTAATTTGTGAACACAGTATGTCTCTCCATTTATTTAGATCTTTGATTTCTTTCATCAGCCTTTTGTAGTTTTCAGCAAACAAATCATGTACATGGTTTGTTAGAGTTATACCTAAACATTTAATTTTTAAGCGATTGTAAATTATATTGCATTTTAAAGTTTGGTGTCCATGTGTACATTGCTAATATATAAAAATACAGTTGATGTCCATATGTTTATAGATAGTAATAGATGAATAGAATTCATCTATTACTTCTAGGAGCTTTTTTGGAGATTCCATGGAATTTTCTTCATAGAGAATTATGGCGTTTGCAAGGAGGGACAGTTTTATTCCTTCTTTTCCAATCTGTATGTCTTTAATTTCTTTTACATGCCTTACCTCCCTGGCTAGAAATCCTCCACTATATTGAATAAAAGTGATAAGAGTAGACATCCTTGCCGTGTTCCCACGCTGAGGAGGAAAGTGTATAGTTTCTCACCATTAAGTATAATGTTAGTTGTTTATTTATTTATTTATTTTTGCAGATGTTTTTATCAAGCTGATGAAGTTTCCCTGTATTTCTCCTTTTCCAAGATTTTTTTTTTTTCATCATGAATTGGTGCTGGATTTTGTCAAATGTATCTTCTACATTAATTGATATATTATTGTGATTTTTCTTCTTTAACCTGATAATATGTTGGATTACATTGATTAATTTTCAAATATTGAACCACTTTGTTTCCCTGGAATAAACCCTACTTGGTCATTGTGTGTAATTTCTATGTTTCTGAAATCTATTTGCTAATAATTTGTTAAGAATTTTTTTAAAAATCTATATCCATGAGGAATATTAGTCTGTAGTTACTGTCATTAGAGTTTTTTCATACTGTCTTTTTCTCGGTTTTGGTATCAGGATAACACTAGCTTCATAAAATAAATTGCGAAGTGTTTCCTCCTCTTATATTTTCTGGAAGAGATTATGTATAATTGATGTTCTTTTAAAAAATATTTAGTAAAATTTTCCAGTGAAATCATTTAAGCAGATCTACATTTTTAACAGCTCACTTTTGCTGCTGGGGGAAAAACAAGTTGGAAATGTTTAGGCAAAATGGTGGAAAAATTTGAAATGGGGGAATTCCCTATCCTGCTTCTAATATAAAGAAATACTAGATAAACTATAACACAGAAACAATAGATGAGGGAGCAAAAGAGTAAGACATGAAGAGGAAAAGCTAGAAGCTGTGAGCAAGATCAGACAGTAAGAAACATGGGTAGGTAGTTCTGAAAATAACCAGAGAGAAATTCCAGAAAACAAAATTATGAGGGAAAAAATCTATTCAATGGGTGGACTGAAGAAACTAGATAGAGCTGAAGAGAACATTAATGAAATCAGCCAAAATGTTGCACAGATGGATAAAGAGATGGAAGCTTAAAGAAAAGATAAAGGGGAAAAAATTGACACTCTAAAAGAAGATAAAAAATAGATCACGAATGGATGAACAACAAGGAACATAGAGAACTATATTCAATATCCTATAATAAACCATAATGGAAAATAATATTTAAAAAATAATGTATATATATGTATAACTGAATCACTTTGCTGTACAACAGTAATTAACACAACATTGTAAATCAACTATACTTTAATTAAAAAAAAGAG
Source organism: Balaenoptera acutorostrata (assembly GCF_949987535.1). Taxonomy (NCBI): domain Eukaryota; kingdom Metazoa; phylum Chordata; class Mammalia; order Artiodactyla; family Balaenopteridae; genus Balaenoptera; species Balaenoptera acutorostrata. Next base: position 3,475,252 of record NC_080064.1, on the reverse strand, counting down.
AGAGAGAGATCATGAAAAAAAGTTTAGATATTGAAGGGATAGAATATAAAAACAAACTCAAATCTAGAAACAGGGTAACAAAACTGCAGGAGGTTGAAAAACCAGAGAACGAATTTTAAAAGTTTCCAAGAAGAAAAGAAAATTATCTATAAAGGAATGGCAATTAGAATGAGAGGGCATAAATGCCATAAGACTTTGGAAAGATAAAAGATTTTCAAAAGGCAAAGAGGAAATAATAATCAATCCAGAATTCTATACTGGGATAGTTATGATTCAAGGTTGAAAGCTAAATAAGAACATTCATACATGTATTTCAGACATATAAAGATGAAGAGATTTTATATTCATAGGTCCTTCCTCAAATAACCTCAAAGGGAATTATTTTTATAAAATTATATATATATATATATATATATATATATATATATATAAAGTAAAAATTTTAAAATATATATAAATATCAAGTGTTGGCAAAGGTGTTGAGAGACTCATCCATAGCTGGTGGGATGTGACTTGATGCTTCCCCTCTGGAAGAACATTGGGCATTGCCTAGGGAAGTGAGATGTATAACCCTAAATCCCAGAAATGCTGCTTTTCTCTTTATATCCTACACTAGAAACTCTTATTTACATGCACCAGGTTATGTGCACAAAGATCTCCTTTGCAATAAGGTCAACAAGAGAGAAAAACATGAAGTAACCGAATGTTCACCAAGTGGGAAGTGTGTAAATATATCGTGGTGTAGTCTTATGATGGAATACTACTTAGTCATTGGGAAAATGACTTTGCTTTGTTTGAATCAGCCTGATAGTGCTCGAAATATGAGGTTGAATTTTAGAAGGCACAATAGAATGTACAGAATTGTTAACCTTATGGAAATGTAACACATACAATGCTAAAAATATTTCATAGATTAACATGGCATGTGTGTTTGTGTGTATGTGTGCATAGTAGGCATATAAAAACTTTGACAAAAGGATGCTATCTGTTAAAAAAATATTCATTCTGAGACTTGTTAAAATGGTAAGGAAGACTTTGTTGAAGACTATTGCTATAGGAGAGAGAGATCGGGCTCAACCCAAAATACAAGAGATAAGTGGGGATTTATAGCCAAGAAGCAGGGTGCAGGGGTCAGTGGATGGAAATTATGAAGAGCAGACATCAAGGTGGGGGGATTCTTGCTAAAGTGATTTAACAGGATTCTTGATGAAGGCAGGCCAAGGTAATAAGCTATCAGGGGTGGAGGCATTCTTACCTAACTGACTTATCAGGATTCTTGCTAACACTGGACTCAGCAGGTTGAAGACAGGGCCCAAGGATGAGGCCTAGTGGAGAACAGGGCACAAATTTTGAGGCTGCCCAAAGTTTGGTCAAGGAGAGAATCTTAGTCAATACAAAGAGTTGGATAATGGTTCCTACTGGAGTGCTTCCTGTGGAGAGGAAGGGTGGGAGTATTATTGGGAAAGGGCTCAAAGGGACTTTATTGCTTTTATATTCAAAACAATCTGAATTGAAATATCAAATGACATTTTAAAAATATGCTGAGTACAAAGAAGTTTGTTAAATTTTTCTGAGTACTTTTCTATGTTTGAATTCAGATAGATTGGATGAAGCAAAGTGGACGCAGAGGTACCAGTGAGAGGCTCTGGCAGAGATGTCAGTGGTTCACACCAGGATGGAAGGGTGGGAACTGGAGAGAAAGCTGTGGACCAGATAGAAGCACAGAGACCCAAGATTACCAAGGCCATCGCTTCACTTATCTATTTCTGATAACCAAACACCCCGAAGCAATAGTGACTCTTTTCTTCCCCTCTGTGAAGTGACCCACACATTCTGCTAGGCTTGCCTTGTCTCACTGGCTGCATTTGGAAGTGTGTGCCTGGGTTCAGCTGCAGTGGCTGGCATGGCCCAGCCATTCTCTCCATGTGGTCTTTCATGCCATGGTCATTCTTGTGCAGCATTCCAGGGGGTAATCCCCAGTGAAGGAGCACTTATCAAGTCTCTCTGTCCCATTTTCTGATGTCCCATTGCCCAGAGCAAGTCACAGTGTGAGATGGAAACACACAAGTGATGTGATCTACTGGAGACCATTACTCCAAAAATCTACCACAACAATCTTTAAATGAGTAAGATCGTGTTGTATTGACATAGACATAAAAAAGGCAACACATAAAAGCGAACCAACAAATGCAGGGGAGGATAAAACAGATAAAGCTATTGAAGAGCAAGGAGGGATAATTTCCTTTACCAAGAATTATCACGAAGGGTGAGAAAGGATTTTTTTTAACAAGGTGCTGACAGCACTAACTATAAAATAAAGGATCCATAAATTTGATGACATTAAAATTAGGAATGTTTACCTCAAGCAGAAGAGAGGTGTCTGGATTCTTTTATCAGTAGAGGACCAGTGTCCAGATGATAGTGAGAACTTGTGTGAATCAACCTAGAGACGATGGACAACCTATCAGGATCCATCCACAGCCCCTGTTCTGTATTCTTTTATGGGGTGGTCAGTCAGGTGTTGCCGCAAGAGAAGGTGGAGGAGAGGTGCAGGAAAACACAAAGTTTGTTACACTTAGGAGTCCTAGACACAGGAGCTGGCATGCCATGCAGGGCCCCATGGGGAAGCACCAGAGTGGTCAGGAGGCAGGAACAGGGTGAGGGTGGGGAGCATTTAGTCAAAGTCTTTAGTGGGGCTTCTGCAGAAAAGGTGGGGCAAGGTGAACAGCTTAGGACTGGCTAGTTTGAATAATTCTGGCTAGCTTTGGGCTATGGGGGTGGTCCCTAGTTACATGGTGCCTGGCTCTGGATGATTAAGGCAAGGGAATATTGCCTCCTGGGATGCAGGGTCAGATAAAGGAGGTCTGGCTCTGGGTTAGTCACTTTGCGCATCAAAGGCTTGCTCCCTCCTGGGTCCTTTGCCCTCTCTTTGAATCTGCTGGCTCAAAGAGGGGCAGTATCTTCCCAGCTAGAAAGTTTTTGTTTTGTTTTAGGATGCTATAACATCTTAATATACAGAAAATTAAAAGCATCTACAATACAGCCTCACAGGCATTACATAAGCATGTCAAAAAAGATGAAATCCAATTGGTCAATAAACATATATAAAGATACCCCAACCTCATTGCTAATTAGGAAAACGCAAATTAACACCATAATGAGCTACACCGCATACCTCAGAAGAGTAGAAGCTTAAAGACCTGAAAACAGGAGGTGATGAGATAGATGAGGACTTGCAGGACTTCCCACTTCCCATTGCAGTGTTGTGTATTTTATACAGGGGACCTGCACAGGGAATTTTCAGAGCAACAAACTGACTACACCCCAGATGTCTATCAGCTGTACATCAGATAAATGAATTGCTGAATACTTGAAATGGAAATGAATAAGTTACAGTGCTAAAACCACTCACCAATAAATGATAAGCTACACAAGCAAGTCACAGAGAACACATGTAGTCTAATTCTTTTTCTGTAAGATCAGTAGCTGACAGAATCTAAACTCTGTTGTTTGGGGATACATTTGTAGGTGGCAAAGCAATAAATAAAAGCAAGAGAATTGTTGTTAAAAAGGAGCAGGGGTATGGTTGGGGAAGGCATGGGGGAGGGACAAGCCCTCTGAGACTCTGGCCAAGGTCTATTTCTTGGGTATCCAGTTGCCCCCTTTGTAATTATCCTTAAAAAGAAAAGAATAATAAGGGTTGAAGGGGACAAGAGTGGGTGAAGAGCATTTGAGAAGCACACTTGCAAAGAGAGCAGTGGCTTTTGGGGTGCAGGCACTGGAGACAGAGGAAGCTGTATGAACAGCCAGATGTCTGGGGATAAAATTGGGAAGATTCAGTGATGGGTTAGATATGGGGGTGAGGGAGAGAGAGACAGCCAGAGGGACTCCTAGATTTCTGGCTTGTTTACTGGGTTCATGGTGGGCCAACCTTTCAAATAAGTAAGATTGGCTTTGTTATGGAAAATCGGGGCTCTTAACTTTTTGACTTGGTGGTGCATTGTAGGCTTTTGGTCAAGGAGACGATTGGCCGTGTGGCTTTGGTGCTCAACGAAGACGTGGGTGCAGATGCAGGTCTTGGGGATGCCTGTGTGCAGTGTTGATGAAGCCACGGGTGTGGGTGAGAGTGCCTATGGGGGCAGGGGGGTGAGCCCCTGGATGAACACCTGGTAGTACGGCAGCCCAGAGCCCAGAGGGGCTGTCAGTTTGAGGAGAAGGTGATGGTTTAATGTGAAGAATGCAGAAAGGTGGGTATGATGAAGTCTGAGACACATGCTTTGCATTTAAGACAAGAGGATCACCGGTGGCTTCAACCAAAATCACTTGGATGGTGCAGTGAGGATGGAGACCAGATAGGAGAGGGTAGAGTGAGGTTGGGGGCAGAGGTCAGGTGCCACCCTGTCCGCTAGGAAAAGGAGCACACAGTGGGTCAAGAACTAGGCTTCACATGTGTGCATCGTGCATGCAATGCTACCAAGGAGCTGTCAGTTTTATTTGCCCTTGCATCCCCAGCACCTGGGAAAGTGGTCCTGACACCTAGTAGAGACTCAATAAACCCTGTTGGATGTGGAGGGAGAGTATCCCCCAATTTCTGGCACCAAACTCAACCAAAACGATGTCATTTAATTTTGATTTCACACAACTGTGTTTCAAATATTTACACCTAAGCAGACATGCACGCTAATGGAAGCTTCATTCATTATACTCACATTGTTTTAAGCAGCCCTGTAATCATGAAATGAATTCATTGCAAGTGGAAAACTAATTGCATTATATCATGTCGGTAATTGAGAGTTAACATCAAAGTTCTCTCTTGCCCAGGAGGGTTGGACACCTGGGAGTGTCTTGAAACAAATGTCAGGGAAGGAAGGGAAGTGACAGCCAACCCATCGAGGGCCAGATTCCCAAGCATCCTCTCTCGCAATCCTCAACTTCTCTGAGCAAGCAGGTGGGTCCCCAACAGCAGATGGGGAGCCTCGTGCTCAAGGGCCCACAGCTGTTACTTGGCAAAGATGGGATGCAGGATGTGTGCCCACATCATCTGAGTTTACAGCCTTTCCACTAAGACCCATAACCTTCCAGAACTATCCATACACTGAGGAGTAAATTCACGGTGTGCAATCATAATAGATCTTTTTGTGGAGGCAACCACAAACTAGAAACTTTCCAAGGGCTGTCAATGACTTAGCACACACCTGGGAGTATCTCCAGATATTTTTATTCCCACTAACTTCTTGAGCTGTTTCACAATTTTAAGAGAGAGTCTCCTGAAGTATGCAGGGAGAGGCCCAGCTTCTCCAAGTACTGCTTAGAAATCAACATGGGAAAGCAGTTTAAGCAGAGCTAGAAAACACTTTCTTCAATTAGACCAAATCAGGCACCTGCCTCTTCTCGGAATCTTCCCTAGATATTCATTCAAATTTCCATAATACACGCTTCCCAAATTGACGGTGTATGAGCATCCTGTCTTGTCCACCATTGTCACCCTGCTATCTCAGGTGACTTTGCCAACCCTACCGAAGGTCGTGGTTCCCTGGAGGACCAGGAGGGACCAGGTCTGTCACGGTGATGCCTTGGAGCTCACAACCCCACAACCCCACTGGGCTGGTGGTAGTTTTAAAATAATAAAAGCACAGATCCTAAATGATTTACATGGGTCATTTCTTTTTACCCTCACACACAAAAATATTTTTTTAGAGAGATACTCTTTTTCAGGCCCATTTTACAGATGAGGAAACTGAAGCCCACGGAGCTAAAATGGCTTGCCCAAATCACACAGCTGTTAGATGGGGTTGGGGGGGCGAGCAAGATTCAGACCTTGGCATCTGAAATGAATGCAAACTTCCCTCAGAGGGCGTCCCCATCTGACTGACTATCTGTTGCCTCTGGCGCCCCAGACTTTTTAGATGAAGGTAAGATTTGAAGAGGAGTCGGTGACAAGCCAAGAGTTGCTCAGGTTTAATGGAGTTTAATCTGGAGTTTTCTGTTTGCCTTCACCTTGCTCCTCAGCTGGAGCTTTCTCATTAAGAGAATCAAGCATATTTGTTTCTCTGCTTGAAGCTGCAGAGGCAAGAGGTTTAAATCTGGGAGGGTTGGGGGGACACGGGAGAGAAAACAAAAGAAATAGCAATTTTGAAAGCGCACGGATTAGCCCAGAGGCCGTTCTCTGTTTTCATCCTTGGCTTCCACACAGAGGGTTTTATGTACAGCCTCTCCCACCCTTTTTTTTATGATTATTATTCCTCATCAATTACAGAGGCCTGTTTTCGGGAGAGGACAGTGAGCAGAGATGGTGCGGCAGGCGGATGCTTTTATATGCAAAATGTGTCTGTTAAAAATGGAAATAAACAGCGTTTGCTGGGAGTGAAGCCTTTGACTTTGCAATGGAGAGTCATTCTTGACTCCTCACCCCAGCATCTAGGGGGACGTCTGCATCCCATCCAAACCAAGATGACACAGATTGGGTGATTGATGGATGCTATTTCGGGTTTTATTTTTATTTTTCGACTCCAAATGCTGTAGACTGAAACACGGATTTGTTCTCGGCATTGATTCCTGGGATATCTGCACACATTTTCGGTGCTTAGAGAACGCGGTGTGAAAGGGAAGGGGCAGTAAGGCAACCAGCAGAGCCATTTGGAAGAGGGGGAAAAGTCTTCTGTAATTCTCAAATCTTTGATTTATTGCCATATTCAAAAATCAATTATAGCCTAAGGGCCCTGGAATGAAGGGGGTGGGGGGAGAAACAATATGACAGTTCCACATCTGGTGGAAGGCACAGCTGTTTCTGCTTAGGAAACTGTCCCCATGCCCAGCTCCCTGAACTAACGCAAATGGTCCTGCCTTGCAGGCTGTCTCCTGCGGGTCCCGGGGAGAAAATCACATCCTCAGTACAGCTGGCATCTGTGGCTACGGTTTTAAAATGAAGATATGCAGCCAGTGGTCTCTGGTCTTTGCTCAAGGTAACCTCTGCTGATGCATTATGTGTTGAATAAGATCTCTTGTCCAGGCAATGAAGGATGGATTTGCGCTGAGAGCAAGCAGGGCAGAGTGAAGGAAGAGGAAGAAGAGATGGTTTGAGACGTGAGACCACGAGTTGTTTCTACCTCTTCAGAATCTGTGGCCGTCACCAGCTATCAGCCATCAGCTGTCTGCTCTGAGCGTTACCATCTCCCCAGCCAGCGAATGTTAGGGGAGGGAGGCCAGGGCTCCCTGCGAATAAAGAGTCTCCCTTATTTGCTGGTGACACACAGAAGATGGAAGCAGCCTCTCGCCAAGTTTACAGCCAAATTCTTTCCCAGGTTTGGTGGAGCAGCTGCACCAAGGATGAAGGCTCACCCTCTCCTCTCCAGCACAGCATCCTAGGACAACAATCAGAAAACCTAGGGTTTATCAGCACTTTGGGGCATTTTCTTCAAGAGTGTGAGGCTCGGGCAACACATTTTAAAAAATACCTATTAGGTGCTCAGCCATAAGGGTGACACAGGCCATGTAAGAGTCTCATCACTCTTCAAACAGCTTTGAATCTGTTAAAGAACCCAGGATGTGTGAGAGGGGGATGCGGGGCACTCTCAATGCCACGGGAAACCAAGGAAGGTGGAGGGTCAGCGAAACTTTACCTCCTCTCTCTCTGGTCTCTGCTGGGCCTAGGAGCCAAATTGACCTAAGGCAGAGGAACAAGAGAAAAGCGTGCAGATCTTCACATTTACGTGGGAGCCCCCGCAGGAAAATGAAGACCCACGGAAGAGGTAAAACCTTAGTGCCCACAAACCAGGTTGAATAAAGAGGACGATTGTAGAAAATAACTGGAACACATGGGGAAACAACAGGACAGTGGGAGTCATGCTAACAAGCCTGTTTGTACAGATTTCTCTCTCATCCTCGACTCCCATCTCTGAGGATAAGAACGTTTCTTTCCTCCTGGTACAGGGAGGACATCTTCCACATGGGAGTATTATGTCCTGCTTTCAGGAAGAAAAGGGATTCAGAGCAACCTTCTTGCATCTACTGTTTTCTCAGGTGCCCTTAGCTCAAAAGAGCCCTATGCCAAGGTGGTATATTTGGGGGGTGTCATTTTCCGCCATGCTTTGTAGGGGTTTGTGAAACTAGATGGTATCAAAGACAGCTTCATGGATCTCAGCTGGAACTCAATGTTTGGGGAGAGGGTGTCTCCTTGGAGACAGACGGGGCCCAGTTAGGGGGTGTTTGGTGCTATAAACCTGCTACATCTGGGGCAGGAAAGGACCCTCTGGTTGGGAGCTTGTGCTCTTCGGGGGAATCATAGGAAATTGGTGTATCTAGGTAGGGTGAGGTCAGATGAAACCAGATGTGACCAACCATCTGGAAGAGATGGCAGTTTCAATTCCCCCAGGATGGGAGCAAAAGAAACTCTAAACTCAAGTTCTAAGCTGACCACTCGCTTCTTCCTGCAGAGCACTAAAAATAGGATTGAGAACAGCATCCAGCATCACACAGGTGAGGCAACAGCCTATGAGCCAGACCATGGGCAGCCGGCCCCTCCCGCGCCTTCACCGGATCCTGGTGTGATTAGCTACCTTTATGGTCAGTCTTCCTGTCTGGCTTCCTTCCTGGTCCATCTGGCTTGTTTCCTCCCCTGACACCCGGCCGCTTCTCCTCCTGAGCCCTGAGGGGATCCACACACTGCAGGCTCTGTGTCAGGATGCTTGTGAAATGAGATGAAACACACAGATGCCAGCTCCGAGCACGGGACATCCAGGGTCCCGGCTGTGTGGAACGTTCCACAGCCTCCAAAAAGATGAGGGGAAACTTAAGTCATCCAGACAGAGACTTTGTGGTCCAACATCTAAGGTGGCTTTCAGAACATCCATAGTTATACTTCGTGCACATCTGGGAGCTGAGAGAATGGGGTGATCCCGGGAATCGAGGGCCGGTGGGGAGCCATGCTTGCGCTCAGATCCATCCCTCACCAGGTGGATCCAAACCGCGGCCAAGTCCAAGTCCCACCCCTGGCAGTGCCTTGTGACTGGTCCCTGGCAAGATGCTTACATCCTTGGGGGCACCTTTTCCTTACCTTTGAGGGTGAGCAGGGGATTGGTTTTGGAAAAGTGTGGGTGGGAACTCAGAGCCCCTCCTCTGTGGAGCTGAGTGAACCCTGGGGTCTTGGCATCCCAATCTCAGGAGACTCCAGGCTTATAGGGGAGAAGGGGGAAGAGTATCCAAAGGAGTAAGGCTGTCGGCCCAAGCCTGTCTGTTGCTAGAATATTCTAGTGACCCCAGGAAGAGGTCAGTTTATGTCCCAGCTTCCTCCCACACGAGGCTCTGCTCATTCGTTCATTAAGCCAAGCAGAGAGTGTTGCTAAAATGTCTCCCAATAACCTTCTCTTTCTTCCCACAAGCTTCTAAATTTCTCTGCACAGTGATAAGGACTTCTCCTTGACCAAACTTTAGTCTTAGCAAGAATCCTGCTAAGCCAGTTTAGGGAGACTTTCCCCTGACAATATCCAATCAAGGCCTTCAAGGTAATTTATTTTTATTCAGTGACCCCTTTGCCCTCCTGTTGGCTATAAATCCCTCCCCAGCTGTCCTGTTGTATCCTGAACTGAGTTTAATCTCTCTCCCTCACTGTGTTAGTCTTGACCCCTATTGCAACAGTGTTAACTCACGGCTTCCTTGCCTGATTGGCTCAGTCCACTGCAAGTTTTCTTTGATAAATTCATGACCAATCATTTCCTCAAGGGGAGTCAGGAGCCATCCACTGGTTTTGAAAGTCATAAACCCAAGTGCATCCCATAGAGTCATGAGTCATGAGGAGTGAATGAAATATTGTAACTTGCACAGTCGCTGGCTTGGAGTAGGAGCCCCTAGCAGCTCCAGACCCTCAGAATCCACTGCCCATCGTAGTCAGGAGTTAGAAGACAGGAGAGAGGGAGCTAGAGGGTGTAGGGAGTCTGCAAAGACCGTGTCTGTGTGTCATTGCTACTTCCCCGCATTTTCCATACAAGCAAAACATAGCAGAGGGAGCTGGACTTCCCCCAGCCTCTGTAAATAAAGACTCTGACTCTGAAAGATGCAAAAAGTGAGAAGAATAAGCCTAAAGGCAGCAAATGTAATTCCAGAAGCTGGTGACTTGTGAGTGTTTCCCACAAATATTTGCTTGACTTGAACTGTTAATCAGAAATATTATCTGATAATATTCTGATTATATGTCTTTGCATCTCTCATCCCGCACGATAATTAGCTATGACATGTTTAAAACCCTGAACGAGTATTCTGAGACTTGAAGGACCAGAGGGAGATTGACAGGGATGAATCTGGAAGAGGGTCAAAGGTGAGCATAAAAGACTGGTTTTGTGCATCTTCTCATATCCACGGGTGTGGGATCCACTAACCCTGAACTTCAGCTTCTAGCTAGTCTACACTATTGTGTGTTCACCTATTACAAGACAACAACAACAACAACTTAAAATGTTGAGTGGGACACCCATAATGCTCTGAAATAATCTCCTGTTCATTTCTTTTTCTGGCTTTTTCTACCTCCTACCAGCATTTATTTCTTGCAAAGTATGGAGCATCATTTGTATGAATCAGTCATTCAAAAGGGAAATCATTTAAGGCATTAGGTGTCTATTTAGAAAACCATGGATTCAATCTAGCCCATTGCCCAAACAAAGTTTTTTTCCAGGCCTTTAGTTTTATATATCATTTCCCTTTACAAATATGTGTTGTATAGGAGGCAATTAAAATCCTTCCTAAGTTGTTTGTGCAAAGAAAATGAATTGATGCTTTTTTATTTCGATGTAAATAAAATGAGGTGTAATAACCCCCAATTAGCACATTAAAATAAGTTGAAGATTGGTTTTATCATTTCATTGTAGAGGAAAAAAGGCAGCAATGAGAACCTTATATTAAGGACAAAAACAGAACTAGTTGTTTGCCTTGAAGAACAGAGAAAATCTAATTTAAAACTCTGCGCATCTTTGATAATTAATTTTGCACCAAACATGCCATTAGAAGGTCTATAAAATATCTGATAGTTTTTAAAAAGCCAAACCAAAGTATCCCAACAAAGCGGAAACCTAAATGAGAATGTCAACAGTAAAAATTTAGCACGCATGATGAAATTAGGAGAGAAACAGAGCCAAACCAAAAGTTTTGTCTTGCGTTCTTTCTTTCGAATTTGGCAACTCAAGAAGTGAATTCAAACCTTATCAAGTGAGGGGATAATTGGGACATTTTAGACAATAAAACTAACCAAAAAGTAAGTGAATAATCAGAAAAATCAGGTGTGTGTGTGGTGTGTAGTGGTATATATGTGCGTGGGTTTGTGCATGCAGGTGTGTGTATGTGTGCGTGTGTCTGTGATGTGTTGTTAGGGGATAGAAATAAGGAAAGTGTGAGTCAGATATTGTTTTGAGTATATGTGAACATGCATAAGTAAGAAATCCGAGGTAGGCAACTTCTTTTTGGGTTTACAGTGTGGGACAAGCTGATAGTAGATGACAGGCACTATTTAAACCACCTTTGGATAAATTCACCCACCACAGAAAACTGTTGTCCCTGAAGGATGGGCAAGACAGGGTAAACGCTCCAGTGCACGCACATGTGGTTTAGCATTCAAATTTTTTTTCCTTAGTCAATACTGAGACAAAGTGAAAAGACTTCTCAGGTTTGCTGAGAAGAATAAACTGCAAAAATTGCCCAGAATTGTCCTGTTTGCTGTAGCCATTGGTGCAATTCCTGACCTCAGGGTCTCACTCCCAACCCACATTTGTATTTGGTGGACCGACCAGGAGGCATACAGACAATCCCAGAGGTCTCCTCATCTGCCCAAGTAGCAGTCTGAGCTGCAAAGAGAAGGTCCATTAGAATTATATGGGATGATAGAATCAAGGAGAAAGTCTTAGAATACCCAGGAATTAAGGCGGCCTTAAGGAAATAGAAGAATGGAAAAGTGGATAGTAGTTTCATGTGCCTCTTGATGGGATTAAGTATGACCTTTAGTTGTCTGGTTTGGTTTACCTTATGCCAGTGGAAGATGAGAATTTCCAGGAGAGGGAAGGTGAGAAAGCATGTCTAAGTTGGGCCCCACGTTCTACCTTGGCCAAGGACAACTGGGGCTCTTGACTGACATGACAGCTCTACAGAGATTCATGTCTTAAGGGAGCTGGGTTTCCTGCGAGGAAAATCCCGGTTCTGTTACCGAAAAGGGGAGTTGGTATTCAGCTTCTTGTCCGTCTCTGAGGCTCCTCCAGGACACTGATCAGTGGTCAGTTCCCAGGCTAACCTTCCTTGACCTGTGGCAGACTTTGACCCTGTAAGTCTTCTGCCTCTCCCAGAAACACACTTGTCCGTTAGCCCATTCATACCACACCTTCCTCCATTTATTCCTGTTCGCTGGCTACTTCTTCCCAGCCCCAGGATAAAGGGATTCATCCTTGTTCCATCATGCTACCCTGAAGCCAAACACCCATCACATCTCCCTGGACCACCCACGTGGTCCATTTTCAGGTATTGCTCCAACCACCACTTCCCTCTAGTTTCATCCCAAATACAATGCACATTCATAATCACAGTTGGGTCGGGTTCCCCTTCTGCACAAACCCTACAGCTGGTTCCCAACAAGCTCAGAATCAAAACCCAAGGACTCACAATGGCCCACCCAATTCCTTTCTGACCTCGTCCCTATCTGACTCCACCCACCCACCTCACCGCTGACCTTTGCAATCTCCATGCCTCCCCCCAGGTTTCCCTCAGTCTGGGTGGTCTTTCCCTCAGATGTGTCCTCATGCCTTGCTCTCTCACTTGCAGCACCTTGGTCAGTGGTCATGTTCCTGGTGAGGCCTTTCCTATGTCTCTGTTTATTCTCTCCACACTCATTACCACATCTAATATATTTTATTATTTTACTCATTTATGTTGCTTATTGCCTCTCTCCTCAGAACAAAGTTAACTCCCTGAGGGTGGGAAGCTTTGCATAGTTTTGTGTATTTTGTTTGCCGTTCCACCTCCAAAACCTAGAATGATAATTGGCAAACGGTTGACACTCACTAAATACCCGTTGGATTAATCAATGGGCTTGTGGGAAAATTAATAATATATCACAAATTAAATTAACACAGTGTCAGGCATTGAGTAGGCTTTCAATATATTTATTTAGTAAACTAAGGGAGAGGCCATGGGTGATTTCCACCCACTTTATCTGAATAAATACTGAGAGGAAATGCTTAGTATTATATGACTGACTAGTACTAAAATCTTCACACAGTGCAGTCTCACATGGGGTGAGACTGCCCATTTTATCAGGCAGACATAGATCAACAAAGTGGAAACCCATGTTAATGTCATGATTACGGATATATATTGAGCTCTCACTTTGTTCTGAGCACTTCACACGTATTAAACTACTTAATCCTCATAAACCCTGTATTAGTTTCTTATGGCTACTGTAACAAATTACCAAAAACTTTATGGCTTTAAAAACATGTTTTAAAACAAATTGACTCTCAGTTCTGGAGCCCAGAAGTCCAAAGTCAATGTATCCAAAGGGCTATACTTTTTCTAGAGGCTCTGGGGGAGGATACTTCCTGCCTCTTCCAGAGTTCAGTGACTGCCAGCATCCTCGGCTTTTGGCTGCATCACTCCAGTCTCTGCCTTCTCAGTGTGCCTGTCTGTCTCCCTCTGTGGGTCTCTTATAAGGACAGTTACCTTTGCATTTAGGGCCCACTGGGATAATCTGGGATGATCTCATCTCAAGATCCTAAACTTATATCTGCAAAGACTCTTCTTCCAAATGCAGGAATACACAGGGTTCTGACATGTATACCTTGGGGGAGAGGGGGCATTTTGTGGCCTACCACAACCCCCAATAAGGCAATTACTATAGTTCCCTGCACATTTCAGTCGGGGAAGTGAATCCTGGGGAAGTGAGATAATTCACCCAAGATCACATAGCCAGCAAGAAATAGAACTAGTGACTCAGCCCATATGCTCCACCACTGTCATTACTGCACCACAGTCATCTTAGAGACTGATGGATCCTATTCTATTTCATTTCTACAATTCTGATTCTTATTCTAATTCCACACCCTAATTATTCAGGTCCAGTTGGAGTCTCATCTGCTACTGATGGCATCGAAACATCACTAAAATATCTTCAGAACCCAACAGCCATCGAAGAAGGCTGCCTGGGCCAAGGAAACCAACCCTAATAACACTCAAGCCCCCAGTCCCTACCTAATGAGATCCCAGGTTCCACAGCCTGATGTGTTCTGGACATTCTCCTCCTGCCCAGGCCATCCCCGTGGAGTTAAGATTCATGATGGTCAGAGCAAGGGCAGGCACCCTGGCAGCAGAGCAGTGGTGAGTGCAGACAAGAATCTCTTCTCTGCTGGTAGAGGAAGCCACACCCGAAAAATTTGGACACTCTGCTGTCTGGAAGCTGCCAAGTGGAGGCCACGGCCAGGACATGAAGAAACAAGACCACGTCTCACTGGCATCTGGCCAAGTCCATCAACAATACAGCACTGTTCCACTGGAGGCCCTCATTAAATGTCGTCTCATTTGAGAGTTCGAATGGATGTGGACACCACCAAGTTCAAGGCCCTCATTTAGAAGCAGGGCATTTGAGGACCCGCTCACCCAAGCAAGCTCACCTGGGGACAGAGTGACTCCTCCAAGTCCCAATTCAATGCCTGTTGAGTGACCATGATGGTGAGGGTCATTTCCGCCCCTTTCTGCAGCCTCTACACTGATAGACACATTTTATTTCCAGCACAGGAAGAAGCTCCCAGTGAAGCCTTGGTGAGCTGAGCCTCAAGTCTCCATGAAAAGAGCTGGACTGCCCTCTTAGGAGCCCCCTGGGGGCTTTTCCAGGGCTCCTGTGGTTCTCATCATGGTCTGGTGGCATTTCCCCACCCCAGTCTTCACAGTGGGCAGTGGCTTTGAGGAGCTAACCTCTACTTGTGGGCTCTTTGTAGGGAACCTAACCCCACTGGTACCTACAAAACAGTGGAGGTGCTGACACCTGGAAATCTCCTTGTGTGTCCCTTGTATGGCTGCACCTCTGAGTCTTGCAGGGGGTTCTTTTAATAAGAAAGATAAAAGGTATCAGTTCACCCACAGCCACATGTCACTGGAAGGAAGGAAAATCCCTGTTCCTAAAGACCCCTTGGTTTAGCTGGGGAGAAACATAAGGAAAGAGATGATGGCCATCCAGGGCTGCTGTGAGAGGGGTACAGAGGAGAGGAGTGAGGAGTGGGAGGTGTAGTCCTGGAAGACTTTCTGGAGGAGGTTGTGATGAGCCTTGAGGGACTTGTAGGGATCACTTAGACATAGGAGAATAGGAGGTGTTTTCCAGGTAGAATAAAGCAATTTGATCAAGAGCAGAGAGATGAAAAAACCCATGTGTGTCAGTTTCCTGGAGCTGCCGTAACAAATTCTCACAACCTGAGTGGCTTAAAACAGCATACATTTCTTTGCTTATATTTCTGGAGTCCAGAAGTCCAAAATCAGGTTATCAGCAGGGCTGCACTCCCTCCAGAGGGTCTATGGGAGAATCCGTTCCTTGCTTCTTCCATCTCCTGGTGGCTACTGGCAATCTCTGTGACTGTGGTCATCTGGCCTTTCCTCTGTGCAGGTGTCAAATCTCCCTCTGCCCCCTTATTATAAGAACACATGTGGTGGCATCTGGGCCCATTTAGATGACCCACGATAATCTCTCCACCCCAAGATCCTTAAGTAAATCACATCTGCAAAGATCGTTTTTCCAAATGAGGTGTCATTTACTGGTTTGGGGAACTGGGACCTAATCTTGGGGGCTGTTATTCCACCTATCACATCATGCCATGTGGGTAGGACTTGGTGGCTGTTTGGGGCAGAGAATATGGGAGCACCAGGAGACAGGGCAGGTGCTGGGCTTCAAGGAGCCTTGTACATTCTGCTAAGAAGTCTGAACTTGGACCAGATTCCCAAACATTGAACCAACCACCCTTACTATGACCACTAACATTTGTTCCCTGAGGCTTGGGAAGTTAAAAAATGACCGTCGGCTCTGCGGCTTGTCATCCACGTTATTCACCACCCTTCAGTCAGTCGCCCAGCACATGTTTTTTAAATGAAAAGTCAATTTCCTCCCAACTGCCCCTTTCTTAATGTACAATATGGAGTTGATTCACAACTGGTAGGAACCCAGCTTCCCTGTTTACTTGTAATGGTCACATTACTTAACCTCTGTAACAACGACCACTTTTGTGGAGTCCATGCAAGGCATGGATGAACTCATTTTATCCTCACAACACTCCCCTGGGACAGGTAATCCTATTATCCCTGTTGTACAGGTGAGGAGGCTCAGAAAGGTAACCCACCTACATACCTGGGAACTGATGGAGGCAGGAAGCTAACCCAAGAGGCAGGCTGCCTCCTGCTTTCTTAACCATTATGTTCTAAACAAAGCCTCTCAGATTCATCACCTTCCACTCTCATGGGGCACTCACAGTATGCACTGCCCAGGAGAGTCTGAAGATGCAAGGGGGTGACCCAGGCGGGACTTAGAGGGAGCCCCGCACCGGTCCATGCTCGGCGGATGGTTGTTAGAGCTACCCATTCTTGTGGGTGAATTGAGGGGGATTCTGCTAACATTTGACAGCTCCCCAGGGTTAGTGAGCTTGTAACCAGGTGAAGAAGAGGCAGATGCACTGGGGACCCACTCTCTGGACCCTTTAATCTCAGGTTCCATTGCCACCTTTCTTTACCTTGCTGTCCCTCTCACGGTGCATCTCTCCCTTCTGGGCTTAAATTCAGCAGCTGGGGCCACTTGAAGAATCCTTTGCTTGGGTTCCCGGTCTGCTTGTAGCTGGGATGTGCCCCCCACCCCCCGCCTCCTCCTGGGGTAGGGAGAAGGGTCTTCAGGCTGGGAAATTAGAATGAGGAGATATCCTCTCTCTAATTTAATTTCATCTCTGCCAGTAATTCAGAAACCATCATTTGCACACGTTTCTGAAAGGTTTTTCAAAGAATTTAAACCCTCCATTTAAAATTCTCATTATGGTGGGAAATGGTTCCTTTGGGGCCCAACAGTTTTCTTTTGGTCTCACAATCCCTAAAGGTACAGATTTCAATTTAGAGCTTTCCACGTGGAAGCCGTGAAGGTGCTCGGCCTCACGTGTAGTTCTCTCCTCCCATCTGGGCAAACTCACTCATTTCCAAGTCATATGAGCACATGAAAACATTCATCAAACTTCCGTAATGTAATGGTCCTTGCTTCTGGGATTCAATGCAACAGGTAGATAGAATTACATCTAATGCATATTTATTGGCCAATCTCTCCGTTTGCTAAAGAACATTAGTACAATTGGTAACGAACTTTCTGTTGACTTAGATGAGTTTGTACTAAACCAAAGGGACCCCACACCTTCCTCAAACCATGATTGCATTTCTCAGGAGAATCTCACTTTCAAATGATCTTGTTAGATATTGTTAGAAATTGATACACTTGCATACCATGAATGTTAAAACTCAGAAAATACTCAACCTCTAATTAACGCCCCCAAGTCTTTCCCTAATTAATCAGTCACGAAAGAGCAGATCCAGGTGCCTTTTCCGTGGCTGAGCATGAGCTAAAGCCTTTGTATTTATTAATCTTGATGACCCACCAGTCGGCTCATGAAGGTTCCTTCAAGGTGATGGAAAACAAAGAGCACGCTGGGTACTCAACCCGTGTCAAGTTGAGAGTCCTTTGGGCAGATGATTAGGTTATTCCTAGTTCTGTCCCTACATCTTGACACATTAAACTTCAGAAATTGCTCAGAGCCCAGAAAAATCTGGCATTCCTAAGCTTCTTGATAAGCCTTTCACAAGTAATCCAGTGAGTTTCATTCTGTGAGTCATCACTGAACACCCCTTGCATACCCAGCCCTGCAGACAGACAAACAGATGGAGAGCAGAGGCCCCTCCATGAACTGGATGGATGGATGTGCTCACTGGGGCAATGGGGACGGTGGTGACTCCAAGGTCCAGAAGGGGTGGGGTAAGTTTGGGGAGAGAGGCATTTAAAGGAAAGAGTCAGTAAAGCAAATTACCCTTGACCCAAATCTTCGTAAAAGAGAAGCCCATCTCAGGAAGGTCAAGAACGGCGTTTGTAGATTTGGGCTATTTGGACAGTACTGAAAATTCTTGTGTCTAACAGTAGGGCAGAATAGGCTCAAGGAAATGAGGGACATTTGCTCTTAGTGGAGGCCTCAGAGCATACATGATGCTGGCTCCCAGGTGCACCCAGACGGGTCCCAGGACACCAGCCCTGCAGGCGGGCATCCAGTGTGTCCACGGTTTGGCCTCTGGCAAGAGCAAGTCTCTTTGAACAAAAGAGAGCACTCTGGCCCTCCTCCCTGCCAACAAGCCACGGGGCATCCCCCAAGACCCCTTTCCCAGGTACTTCTTTCTGGTTGCTTTTGCATTTAGAGACTCTCTCTAGGTTGGGGGCGGTCCTACATCCCAGCTGGATCTGATGCATGGGACTTTGGTCTAGGGCTTAATTTGTCTGTTTTGGGAAGAGAGGTGTTGAGCAGTTGGAGTAATTGGTCACTGCTTCCCAGGGACCCAGATAATAAACGAGCTGTCCGCCCCACCCCCCACCCCAGCTAAGCGTTAGGCTGTCAGCCCCGCCACCCATCCTCAGCTCCCACCAACACCGCAATTAGCGATTCCAGCCCCAGTGCTTTCCAGTTTGGAGAGATGAAAATTCATTAAGAGTTTAAGTAAATTTATTCATTTAGATCTACCTTAAAGAGCTTTCTGTAATGGCCTTCATTACATTTTTAAATGGGATTGGGAGGATAGTAATTTGGAAAAATCTGCTTCAGCCAGGGGCACTTGGGTGTTGTACACAAATATATCACCCTGTCACACACACCCCCATGATCTGGAGGTGACTCAGTCCTAAGTGTCAGCCCTGGCCGTGAATCACAGCCCACGGAGATGTGGAGGCATGCAGCTCCGGGGAGAGGAACGGCCCAGGTGATGAGCAGGATGAGTTTCCGTTTTACCCTCCAAGGGAAAATTTTTTTTTTTTAAACCTGCTTTACCTTCTGTCTTGGCCCCAAGAGTTCCCATATCTTGGCTGGGATGACCTCTGTGCCCACTGTTCCCCATAAAGGTTTGAACATTGACTCCAGAGTTTCTATTAGGATTTCCAAAGACAGTGAAGACATTGGGCATTGCTCCATCCTTGGTCTCTCCATGTGAAGTCACAGTCAATAATATTATCATGTGGTTATTTCAGACATTTCATTAAGTAGAACATTGTCCATGGAATTAGGAGTAAAGCATGTTTTTGTAAGACCATAATGGATCAGGCTTTGTTTTAAATGGATGGCGATAAAAACCTGCATGGCGTGGATTTCGCCATTGAAACAGATAAGCAGGTTCTGATTCGTTTACACTTCCTTGCCATCCCGTAATTTGTGTCATAAACTAGTTTCTAATAAAATCCGCAAATAAAATTTCTGACGGGGAGTGCTTGTCATGCAGAATGGAAATATCCTGAGCTTCTGGCTTTGGGAGTTTTACTCTTGGTTTTCCCAGCAGTGTGACTTGAGATGCTTTGGTCTCCTTTCTGACTGGGAAAGAGAAATGCTCTGGAGAAACCACAGGAAGTTCCGGGTGCCTGTGGGTACAGGCCCATCTCAGCTGTGAGATCACCACCCACAGGTAGAGGTCCTCCAGGTAAGCTCAGCTCCCAACGATCTTCCACACCTGCCCAGATGTGTCAGTCTGAGCTAAGTCACTGACCCCTCAGCTTCAGCATTGGAGTCTGGCGTTTTAGGACAGATAGGCCTGACACAGACTCACAGATCCTTGGGGAACTCCACCTTATGCCAGCCTCCTGATGTTCCTGGGGGTACCTCTGGGCCCACTTTCAGGAAAGGCCACACCTGACACATCTTAGGATTTCTCCAAGGCACCTCACCTGGAATTCTCCCTCGTTCATCTGCCTCCATCACCAGAATCTCCTGTTTGAGACCCACTGGAGGGTGAGGGGGACTGTCTTAGTCTGTCCTGCCTGCTATAACAGAACACCCTTGACTGAGTGCTCTATTAACAACAGACATTTATTGCTCATGGTTCTGGAGGCTGGAAGTCCAAGATCAAGGAGTGGGCACATTCAGTGTCTTGTCAGAAGCTTCATCCAAGTTGCAGATGACCATCTTCTTGCTGTGTCCCCATGTGGTAGAAGGAGCAAAAGAGCTCTCTGGGGTCTCTTTTATAAGGGCACTAACCTCATCCTGAGGGCTCCACCCTCATGACCTTAGCACCTCCCAAAGACCCCACCTCCATACATCACTTTGGGGGGTTACATTTCAACGTATGAATTCTGGGGGGGACACAGACATTCAGTCTATTGCAGGGACCATAGTCGGGAGTCTAGAATTGTCCTATTAAAATGTAGATAAGTGACCAGGAAGTGTGACAGTATCCCCTTTGCCACTTACTATCCCATCTCTGAATTGGAAGGTGCTGGGTTGGGCTGGGGCCCACAGGGGATGAGGAAAAGCAGGCCCGAGGGGCAGAGACCCCACACCTCTGGAGGGCAGGGTCTGGTGTGAAAGGCCTCGTGGGTCTGAGTCAGCCCTCTGAGCACCACCATCTACTGGGAGCAGAGCCCTGGGGTGGACGTGCCGGTATCCGCTGTGGGGACCTTGAAGGCTCTTCTGGAGAAGGTCCAATTGGGTGCAGTGCCAAAGTGTGAACGTGCATCATGGCCCCAGATGGGAGGAGAAGTGTGGTGCATCTCACCAACCACTGTTCTGAGCTCATCCACATTTATCTTTGTTCCCACATGAGATGGATGGCGATACTGACCCAGGCTGGAGGCCAGGTGGGTGGACCTGGGTTTGGCGCTCTCTGAACACTTAGAGGGCGAGACATGTAAAAAATCTTGCATCAGTTTGAAATTACAGATTTTTATAACATATTGCTTCCCCTTTGCATGCCCTCCCATGAATTCTGATGAAAATTCACACATTAGCAGCATGCCCCAGTCAGGTAAAAGATGGGCTTCTGCTCCCAGCAAGACTAGTGGTTTGCCTGGGACCGAGGTTCCTGTGATTGAAGGTGATTACGGCTCAGCTGTAATGAATATATATTAAGCTTTCCCTCTGAGCCCACAGAGCCATTTGATTCATAAACAAATTTCTCTGAGCCTGTGATGCAGGAGAGAGAAATAGCAGCTAATTTAACCACTGAATCAATGGCGAGACAGCACAATGTAGATCAAGCAATTTGAAGTATAATGGAGGAAATGAACGTGACAGCAAGAAGCCAGGATGCTCATAAGGACAGCCCAGGGGCTCTGAAGTGAAGATGGTAGAAGACGTCCATGGTTAGGGTGGTCTCCATGCCAACAGGATGCCTTCCCACTGAACCAGCAACCCAGCCAGCCCTCAGCAGAGACCATAAAACAGGGCACGCCAACTGCCCCCAGGGTGGAGAGGACAGGTGTGTCCCAGAAACAGCACCAACTATGGAGCCAGCCAGTTCGAGTGTGAAGCCAGGCTCCCTCACTGTCATTGTGGGACTGCAAACAAATTACTGGACCATTCTGAGCCCCAGTGTCCATTTCTGGAGAAGCAGAGCCATAATTCAGAAATTAGAAGCAGCCCGTGCAGTGTGAAATGCAGAGCTTCTGGATCTGAACTCTGACCCTACCTCCTGGATGGCCTTAGGCAAGTAGCAAAGACCTGGCTTTGCCTCAGTTCCCTGTCTACAAAATGGGTTGATGTGAGGATTCAGAAACACAAGGCAACAGCTAACCCTGCAGTCAGACCACAATAAACATTAACTAGCTTTCGTATTTCATCATAAGCTTATTGTAAGTATCCAAGCAGGTTACAAACATCAAGTCCAGTTCCAGGCTTTCTCCTACGGAACCCAGAGAAATGTCATTTTCTTCTTTCCCACAAATCCTAGATCTCATCTTCTTGTGGGGGGTGGGTCAGCTACCCTCATCTTGAGACAATTCTCATTCTTCCCTTGTAGACATTCTGGGGCATTCTTACACCAATTGTTTGAACCTCCATTTCTGTATCTGTTTCACCAGTTTGGGGGGAAAATTTTAAGTAGCCATTTTCCAGAATGTGTCCCGTGGTACATGCATCCTCCCGGGTGATGTGGAGGGGAGAAAGAAGGGTCCCATTCCCATAGCCCCTCCAGTCACCTGCAGATGGTCCCATGACCCCACTGGGGACCCACTGCCTGACTTCAAGTCATTTACCTCCACTCAAAAGATGATCAAAGTTTGCTCCATCCTCTTACGCTTGGGGTAGCAGCAACTACCTGATGATGGGCACAAACATATTTCTTTTCTGGGTGTCAGTATTTCACCTTTCCAGGGCTGTCTCACCATCTGACTCCAGTACTTTGTGCCTGAATGTTACCTTGAATTGCTTGACCTGGTGAACCCGTGTCTTCTGACTCAGAACCTGTTTCGTCCTGGTTTGACTCATCACTTCCCATTTCAAAAGAGAGGAGGGGGGGTGAAATAAGCCTGTGTCTGGCGATATTATATAAATGCCCTCACACCAAAAATAGTTTGCACACATCAGAAGGGCACACAAAAATATTCCATCACATTTGCTAAACCTCTAAATCAAAATTTTATGATGCCAAAGAATTTGCTCAGTCACCAGTCTGGTGATTTTTATGAGATTCATTTTTCTAAAAGGAAAGAGGGAGGTGAAATAGGAGTTGTAAGCCAGGCCGTTTCAAAGGATAAACACAGAGACCCAAAATAGGAAACACAAATAGTTTAAAGGCAACTGCACCAATTTGACACAATCAGATAGAAAATGATAAAGCACAGCCACTCTTGGTCAATGTCAATCACGTCAAGATGGCAGACTTAGGTGGAATCAGGCTCCTGGGACCTCCATCAGAGCCCCGAATTTTACTGGGTTTCATGGTTATAGTTCTAGGAGCCTAGATGACAGTAATTCTTGAGATGCAGGATGGCGCTTTGGGTTTCATTTCATTTGAAGAAATGAAAGATAACCATGCAAGTTTCTGTGATGTTAACTGTGGACAATGCATGTTGTCAAGCGTTTCACTTTGCGTTGGTTCTGAGTGTCCAAGCACTTGACCACACAGGGCTTTTGAGTTAAGAAAGATGTGTGTGCAGCCCAGGCCCTTGGAACTTAACTACAAGCCCCGCAGGGGAGGGGAGCCCTGGGGCTCATTAGCCAGGAGACCATGCACACATGTACATGCGGGCATGTTGATGGTACCCAGGATCTGATGGTGAATCTGACCAATGGCTTGTGAAGACAGGTGGATAGCAGATGGCTGAAAGAACATCATGGCCCCAGGCTTCTGAATTTGAGGGTGGGTTGTGTGGGTTTCTCATTTTCAGAACTCAGTTGGAGTGGTGGGCATTGGAAAATTCACTGACCTGGCTTATGTTGGCTGGTCGTCTGGGAGCAGTGGTTCTGAGCAAGGATCCCTCCTCTTGCCCCCAGGCCTTCCCAGAGCACTGTGGACCCATCCTGCCCCCTCAATGCTCTGCCTGCTGCCCATGACCTTCCTGAAAATGAGATGAAGTAGCTCATGCCCTTGGCTGATTCCTCCTCAGCTGTGAGCCAGGCTGATGCTAGCGGAGGCAATCAGATGAATGAATGAATTAATGAATGAATGAATAGATGGATAAACAAATGAATGATCAAACATGGAGCTCTTAACTGGAAGGTTTCCTCAAACATTCTTTGGGAAGGTCTAGTGCAAGAGGACTGGAGATATTGCTTGTAGACTCAATATATTCCATTTTATTTACAATATTGCTGTAGATTAAATATTTGTGTCCCCCAAATTTTATGTGTTGAAATCCTAATCCTCGAGGTAATGGTATTGGGAGATGCGGTCTTTGGAAGGTGATTAGGGTTTAGTTTCCTCATAAATGAAGCCCAAGAGAGGCTCCTCACCCCATCAACCATGTGAGGATACAGCAAGAAGATGACCATTTATGAATTAGGAAGAGAGCTCTTACCAGGTGTCAAATCTGCTGGCACCTTGATCTTGCACTTCCCAGCCCCAGGACTCTGAGAAATAAATTTCTGTTGTTTATAAGCCACCCAGTGGCTGGTATTTTTGTATCTACCACCATTGAGCCTACTCAACAGGCACTCCACAAACTCTTTGTCCATGTGGACTGTGTTGACAAATCACAACAATTCTGGGGTAGGGGTTACTATTCTCCCCACTGTGGACTCGAGGCAGTGAAGGCTCTGAGAGGCTGAGTTTCTGGTCACAGATGGTCACTGGGTCTCCTGACTCTGAACCTTGCACACTGCCTTTCCTTACTTTGAAGGAGAATCTGATCACAGAAGACCTGACATGCTGAAGCTTAAATACTTCTCCAGAGAAAAGTGGTGGCTCCTTTGGATGAGGAGCCCCTAAAAGTGATGGGGGCTCAGTGGTTGAGCAAGTCCTCACACGGGTAACAGGAGAGGACCAAGAGATCCACAAGGATGCTGGCTCGCTCCCAACAGGACCACCCATGATGTCCTCATCAGGGCCTGCTTCTCCTGCAAGGTCACTCATTCATTCCTTCACTCACTCATTTCTTCACTCCTTCATTCAACAGACAGTTGTGAGCTCTGTGTGGTCAGGGTTCTCCAGAGAAACAGAACCAACAGAATATGTCTGCATACAGAGAGATCTATTGTAGGGAATTGGCTCATGTGATGATGGATGCTGGCGAGTTCCAGCAACCGCAGAATGGATCATCAGGCTGGAGACCCAGGAAAGAACTGATGCTGGGGTTTGAGTTCAAAGGTCGTCTGCTGCAGAATTCCCTCTTGTTGCGGGGAGGGGGGGGGGGCGGTCGTCAGTCTTTTGTTCTGTTCAGATCTTCAACTAATGCACTGAGGCCCACCCACACTAGGGAGGGTGATCTGCGTCACTGAGAGCCCACAGATTAAAATGTTCATCTCATCCACAAACACCCTCCTAGAAACATCCAGGGTATTGTTTGGCCACATCACTGGGCACCTCGTCCCAGTCAAGCTGACATGTAAAACGGACCATCGCAAACTCCTATCCTAGGTCACAAACAGAATTTACGAGATTGTGGTGAAGATGGACGATTAACAATAAGCATAATACAGAAGTAAAAGCAATGCAGTAGGTTAGGCAGTGAGTGGGAGGGGGTGACTTTAAATGAGGTGGCCATGGTCAGGCTCCTTCAAAAGGCACATGTGAGCTCAGAGTGACGGGGCCAAATGAGAGAGTCAGGCAGACACTTGGGGGTAAGGACTTTTGGAACGAGGGGCAGTGGATGGGGGAGTGCCTGGAGGAGCAGCAGGGAGGTCAAGCAGGGGGGCGAGGAACGGTGGTGGGAACGGCAGTGGAAGTCTTTAGGGCCAGCTCAAGAGCCCCCGGAAGTCTCCTTTGTTCCCAGGGATCGTATGGTCATTACATTAAAAGGAATGTGGACTTGAGGGCAGGACAAACTTGGGCTCTCCTGCACCCTCGCTGCATGGGCTTCGGCAGGTTGACTCATGTCTCTTGGTCTCGGTTTCCTTGACTGCAAAGTCAGATGCCAACAGCCTTGCAACGTGGCGGTGGGATTTAACCCAGTTGCCTGGCGGTGTATCTCAAGACTGGAACTCCCTAGAAGGAGGCTCTTTTGTCTTCTTTACTTTTGTCTTCCTGTAAGGTGGCTCAGAGGGGCTTTGAAAGCCTTTCACAATTTGAATGTCTTTAAGCCACAAAGACATTTTAAACCACAGACATCCTTCCCTACATGTTGTATTATTAGCATGATAGAAACTATGGATATTGATGAATACACTTTTCTGCAGATTTGGGATGGACTTTCTTCTGCCTGTGCAAGCATTTGAATTGTACATGCAGTGTCATTGATTAGGAAGTGGTACCGCTGGAATCAGGATGGTACAGGCTCAGCCACGTAAAATTGTGCCAAAGAAGATTCTTCTCCATCCAACCGTGGACCTGCAGCCCCCCAGGGGCGCTGGGAATACAAGAGACAGGGTGTGTGCCGAGCATGAGAGTCACAAGACACTGATGACAACCATCATACGTTGTCTTAGAGCTTGTTGTAAACTTTGGGTGCCTCTTATCTGATTTTTTAAAAAAGTTTATGATAAAGCCTGCAAGCTGCTGTCTATAACTCGGTGATTCAACTTTAAGACCCACGTTTCCTGCTTTTCCTCTTTCAAGTTTCTGAATCAGCCTAAAGGAAGTATATCTTGAAGGTGAGATGCTAAAAAGTGACTCTATTTGTGACAACTTATCTACACAAATCAAAAATTTCAGGTTTTGCCCCCAAAATATTGGAAACAAAGGTTACTATAAGAGGTGTTTTTTTTGTTTGTTCTTTTTTTTCTCTTTTCCATCTACAAGTATCAGTTTCGATTTTGGTGTTCCTCCTGATTCTCATTTCATATTGATTTTGCTTTAAGACAGAGGAACAGAATAATTTGAGACTTGTAAAATAGACTGGCACTAATATAACATAGGCCTTGTTTTGTTTCCATGCATGATTTCCTTGAGGAAAGAGCTTTGCTGGTTTAAAAGTGGTTTGACAAGGATTTCTTCGTGCTTCACTGCTAATCAGCTCTGGTTCTGACTATAATTTTCTCTGAGGTACGTTTTTGTTTTGTGGTCCATTGGCTTGAAGGAAGTGGAATTCCTGTGTAAGTGACAGAGGCAGAAGGGGAGCCCAGCGCAGCACCCCGTCCCTATGTCAGGTGTGCGGCAATTCGCCTGCTTCCCTGTCTGTCCCATCCTCCCACAGGAGGCGCAGGAAGGAGTCAGGATCACAGGAATTCAGATGTTCACCTGGAAGGTTCTCACCGAGATCCCACAGGTAAGTTGGAAGAGCTGGGCCCTTCACTCTGCCCTCTGTCGTCAGGGACTGAGAAGCGGGGACTTTGGGGCACAACTAAGGGACACCAAGGCAGACAGCAAAGAGCAGACGCCCTTCACATTGACCTACCCGTCTGCAAGGTGATTAGCCAAGATGTGTGGGTGGCGATAACAAGCCGAGAAGAATCAATAATGACAAATGGTACTAACCGATATTTTTAGGGTTCTTGATAACCAAGAGACCCCTAACACCTCCCGAGGGCTTACTATATCCCAGGAGTGGCGGTGGGCAGTTCACAGGCTCCATCCCTAACCTGTGTCCACTCAGAAATGACTCTGCTTCATCTTGCTTCTCAGACAAGGGAACCATGGCTCCAAGGAGTCAAGACCTCACAGCCTCTGTGGCCCCAGGCTGTTGTGTGTGGCCCATTGGGTGGAGGAGGGGGGCTGGCAGAGGGCACATTTACCGGCCAAATCCTGACCCACTAGAGTTCAGGAAGATGTGTCTTGAGCTGTGGGAACAATGTCCATCTCAAAGGTTTCTCTTTGGGGCTCTCGGAAACACCTGGGCGTTTGGAGAATGAATCCAGAGCCAAGGAAGTAAAGAGAGAGCCACCCCCGAGACTGTGTTTTTGGGGGCTTCCAAGAGGGACACAAATTGCCTCCAGGGGGAATCAGCTCCAGGACCTCCAGGCGCCCACTCAGCCCTAATTCCGGACTGACCTTCCTGGAGTGGATGCTGAGCGTGACTCACAAACTACTTGCAAGTGCAGGTGGGGACCCCTCGGAGGCGTCTGTGTTTAGATCTGAGCTTCCGATCAATAAATAACAAAACAGCAGTGTGGGTTTTGGAGAAGGCATCTTAAGCAGTGTTCACAGCAGGCAGCTTGGGGCTGTGGCCCACCCAACACCAATGAGGGGGAGGGCCCAACTCCCTCTGCATCTTCCAACCTCTGCCCTCAGGTCCCGACTGTGGGTTCACACTGATCTTTCCAAGTGAAAAGGACCCAGAATTCCACATGGACTGTCGGTGTCTGTTCAGGTGCCGTGTGTCACTTTCAGAAGTTTGTGTGTGTTGGGAGGTGTGTGTGTGTGTGAGAGAGAGATATTGAGATTCACCCCCGTGACTGGCAAACATCTAGAATAAAGTTTCTTGATGCCTTTTTGTGTGACATTTCAAGAAGATTAGTGTGTAGGTGCCCAGGTATTAATATTGATCTCTGCTCATTCCTTTGGGTAAACCGCGGCTTGAACACACCACCACTTGATTACTTCTATAAGAAAGAGCAGGAGAAGAAAATCGCCCCTTCTTTTTGTCTTTACGTGATGGCCCTGGAGGGCTCTGGATCAAGCAGGTGCAGGCAGCGGTGGGCAAGGGCGATTTTGGTCATTGTGACGCCACCTCCGTGGGCCCCACTGACACCCCCGTTCCCTGCAAAGGCGCTGTGACTCTCCAGGCCTCAGTCTCCCCAAAGGTGAACCCAGCAGCCTGGGAGATGGCGTAGGCCCAGGACTCCAGCCTGTGGCTTTTTTTTCCAGGGCAGCATCAGTCGCCCTGGACCACACAGGGGGTGCTGCCGCTGCGTCCCATTTCTCGTGTGTCCCCAGCAATGGGAGTCCCTTCAGCTGCCCTCCGGGTCCTCCTAGGAAGGATGTGGCCAATCCTAATTCTCCAGGATGTGCAGCATGGCTCAGACGTGTTGGCAGGGGTGAGGTAAAGACCTCCCAGGGCAAGCCTGGTGTGTGAGCCTCTGTCCCCTCCCGGTGGCCCCGGGGGAATCCTGAGGACTCTGCAGTCAGGCCGGGAGCAGAGGGGAGCCGTTCCGTGCTCAATACGCTGACATTAACCACAGCATTTATTCCTGCAATTATTCATTTATTTAGCCCATGTGATTGAGAATGACTCCGCTTTGGCAGGGTCTGTCCTCCTGATGGGTGGTGATTAATTTTAAGGGGACGGGTGATTAAAGCTCATTTTCACTCCGGGGTTTCTGGGAAAGACAGCACATCATTTGGGGTCTTGATAGGCGGTTCCCAGGGCCGTGGGCTGGAGGCTCCCCAGGGCTCCCTTCTCTAATTGCTTTCCAGAGTGGTTTTGCTTTAATTGGCTGCCCCCCTGGTGGTCTTGGGGACCAGAGGCCGCGTTGTATCAGTAGCCAAGGATCTCATTTTATGACATAGACTCTAACTCTCTTCTTTCAGCCAAGTAGCAACTAATGATCCCAGCCGGACCCTCCCATCGGGCCTCTCCAGGGGCGGTTTGCCATTTCTGCTTCACTGGGTCTGTTTTTTTGTCAGTTGTGTTTAACCAGCACCTGTTCTGGGCAGATGCTTGGGTTGGGATGGGCGCCAGGGTCCACCATGTCCATCTTATAGCCAGGATTCCAGCATAGTCTCTGGAAGCTTACCCTATTAATCAAAGTTTTCTTGGGAGGATGGATGGATGGATGGATGGATGGATGGATGGATGGATGGATGGATGAAGCAGCAGCTGTCAAAGTAGAACACTCTCATGCACCTGCCTGGGCTCCTTCTGCTTTGAAGGAACCCAGGTGTCGATTGAAAAAAAAAAAGCACAACATAAAAGTTGAGAGTTATGTTTTATTCTGTGGACAAACTTAGGGCTTTAAGCCCAGGACGTAGCCTCTTAAAATAGCTCTGACTGACTGTTCCAAAGAGGTAAGGGAGCAGCCAGGATATATAGGAGTTTTTGCAACAAAGACCAGGTAGTTGGACCATCAAAAGATTACTGTTAATTAAAGAAGACCAGACATCTCAGGTTAACAAATTTAGCACTTTTTTCTATGTTTGGGAAGATGCAGGAGTCTGGGCTCATTGAAATCATTCCTTTGATATTCACCTTACCTATCTAGGGCCAGTATCCTGTTCTTTCCCATCCTGAGTCCCCTCAGGGTGCACCTTTGAGGGTGGCTGCAGTGGTCAAGGGCTTGGCAGTGGGTAGCCCATTTATCTCTGTCCTGAGCTCCCTCGGGGCTCACCATCAGGGGTGGCTGTAATGTGATGGCTTGATGGCCACAGTATCCTTTGTTTACTGATATGGCAGCACCATTTTTCATTCACACAGGTATGTCTTGCTGGAATCCTGGAACTAGCAATACCTACAAAGCATCTGTCAGGCGTCAGGAGGCTGAAGTTTTCTCTTCCCTTGAGTCAGAGACATGACAGAAGGACCGCACCTTAAATAACTCCCAAAAACCTTGAAACTGGTAGCTCCTAGAATCGGTATGTAGCCTCTGGAGGAATTAAACTGAAATGCATCTGGGACCCTGTCCTGGTTCTAACCACTGGACAGGATGGTGGATATGCCCTGTAAACGTGTGTCCAAAGCTGCACACACAACGTGCCTGATCTCAAGTGTGGCTGAAGGAGAGGCAGGCTCCCAGCTCTGTCCTCCCCTCTGGGCGGGACTCCATCTTCATGGACCAGAAGGACCCAAAGCACGATCACACGCTTGTCACTTGTCCTGGTCCTGCCACTGTCCTGCTCCCTGAGTCTTGTTACAATACTTCCTGGTGAAAGTGTCTTGCTTTTGGAAGAACTTAGTCCCGCTCAAATGCTCAAAGCGTTTATGTAACCAAGGTCCTTGAGCTGGCACTCTTCACCATTCCATGTGCCGGAAGCAACGATGTCAGGGAAATGTCCAGCACAGTGCCTGGGATGCAAGAGGGACCCGTGCATTTCTGTCCCCTCCACTGTCACCATGGGACATGGGTGGCCGTGTGCCCGTGTCACCATGGGGGCACCTCTGTCACTGTGGGTACAGGCAGCCGTGCACGTGACCTTGGCTGCCTACAGAGGCTGCTTAGATGTGGGTGTGTTGCCAGTGGACATCGGCACAACATCAAACAGGATCCAAATGAAACAGCCAGCTGTGGAAGAGAATGAGAGGCCTGGTTCTGTGGCTGCAAGAGGCAGGTGAAATCCCAGCGGGGCACCAAGGTGGCGGGTAGCTGATGGGACCCACAGAAGGGCAGGATGCCGGTGGGTCTCGGTGGCAGGAAGAGCAGAGCTGGTGGGGAAAGGGTGTTTGCCAAGAGCAGAGGTAAGGGCAAGGATGAAGAGGAGCCCACCTGGGCTGGGAGGCAGGTAAGCCGGGCAGAGCTCAGGGAAGGCAGCTGGAGGGAGGCAGGTTGGACCCTTTCAGTGAGAAGCCCCTCGGTTTCTGGTATCTGGTACCGAGCGCTGTGTTGGAAGCAGTTTTAGACAAATGCTGTTGATGCAGGACAGGAGGCCGGGACGGGGTTGGGGGGTTGGGGGGAGGCTTCGCAGAGTCCTCTGCAAGACAAGGAACCAGGATGTCTCTGGTCATCCTGCCACCTTCTCACTAGCATTTTCCCCACAAAAACTCCTGTGGACTCAGGTTGGAGATGAAGCGTCCCAGCTGAAGCCTGCAAGACACTGGTTTCTGTGGGGGCAGTAGCTTTCTCCCAGGGATCAGCTAAGGGAGGGCAGGCTGTGACTACTGATTATTCCCGGTGTCTCCCAGCCACCGGGGCCCGAGCACTTGACCCTGGGGGCTGCACCTCAGAAATCACCACTGTTCGCCCAGCAGCTGCAAGAAGATGGTGCCCACGGTGGGCACAGAGGGGTCTCCCGAGCCCTGCGAAGTGGAAGAGGATGGGGCTGTGTGGGGAGGTGGGGGATTTGGGGTTGGGATGCAGACTTTGGAAGGTGTGGGGATGCACACTCAGTGCAGGAGAAAATAATCCGGCCTGAGTGCCGGCCAGTGAGGGAGAGGTGGCCCTGACCTGGCCTCCCGCTCCCTTCCCAGTTCTGCACATGCCAGGGTATTTGGGTGATCAGATGGCTGGGCTCCATTGGCCCAGACTTAAGTTCATTTGCTTCTGTATAAATTGTTCTCTCTCCATTGGAGGAAATGCCCATTCCTGGATTTTTCTAAAGCAAATTGAATCTGCTCTGAGCCTCCAGGAGATAAGGAGTCTGGAATCAGTTACAATACTGCCCCAGGTGGGACAAGGGCCTGGAGCTTCCCACTGCAGGACCCTGCAGGCGGCCTGGCCAGGTGCCCTTCTGCTCTGTGGGATGGTGAACCAGGTGAGCCTTGGTGACCCTCCCCATCCCTCTCTCTTCTCTGTCTCTCTCTCATTGTTTCTCCAGGGGGACCACAGCAGAGTCTGGTCACGTGGGTCCACAGATCAGGCCCTTTTCAGGTTAGTGACACCCACCCCCTGCAGAGGGCCCAAGGCATCTCTCTCTGTGTGTGGTCAGCCCCTAAAGATGCCCACACTCTAATCCCTGAACCTGTGGGTATCCTATGTTATGTGGCAAAGGGACTTTGCAGATGGAATTAAAGCTATGGGCTTTAATGTGGACATTATCCTGGTTTTTCTGAGGGGTACCTGTGTAACCCCACAGGCCCTTAAATGTGGGCAGGGGAGGCAGGAGGGTCATTAAGAGAGAACTGAAGTGTGAGAAGGACTTGACCTGCTGTTACTGGCTTTGAAGATGGAGTTGGGAGGAGGCATCTTAATCTGCTTTGACTGCCGTAGCAAGACACCCCAGATGGGGTGACTTATGAACAACAGACATTGATTTCTTGCAATTCTGGAGACTGGAGTCCCAGATCGAGGTGCCGGCAGATGTGGTTCCTGGTGGGAATTCTCTTCCTGGCTCCCAGATGGTTGCTCTCTCGCTGCCGTCACATAGAGAGAGAGAGACAGAGACAGAGGAAGACAGTAATCCTATCGGATCAGGCCCCAACATTTTGACCTCGTTTAACCTTAATCACTTCCTTAGAGGCATTAACTCCAAATACAGTCGTTCTGAGGCTTAGGGCTTCAACATATGTATCAGGGCGGGGGTGGGAGGATAAAATTCAGTCCACAGCACAGGCCAAGACTCAAGTAATGTGAACAGATTCTAGAAGTTGGAAACAGTCTCCAGCTGACAACCAGCAAGGAAACAGGGACCTCAGTCCTACAGGACAAGGAGCTGGATTCTTCCCTGGAGCCTCTGAAAAGGAGCCTGGCCTTGTCTCCTTCTTGGTTTTAGCCCAGTGACCCATGTCAGACTTGTGACCCATAGAACTGTTTAAGCTCCTAAGTTTGTGGTAATGTTATGGCAGCAATAGAAGACTGATATACCCAGGATGTGGGCAACCATTCTCAACACTCTTCCCTCTATACTGGGCTCACCACCTGCTGAACCCACCACTCAGCTCCTCATCAGCCTCCCAGGGCTCAGCTCCAACCCAGGGCCAGAACACAAGCCTCCTCGGCTTCCACACACCAAGTCCTATGACCTACAATCAAATTAGGCTGCTTATTAAACCACTCAAGTATCCATCCATCCTTCCATCCAACCATCCATCCATCCATCCATTCATCCATCCACTCACCCATCCACACACCCATCCATCCATCCATCCATCCATCCATCCATCCACCCATCCATTCATCAATCCACCCACCCACCCACACACCCATTCATCCATCCATCCATCCATCCATCCTTGCTTCCATCCAACCTTCCATCCATTCATGCATCCATCTATCCATCCATCCATCCATCCATCCATCCATCCATCCATCCATCCATCCTTGCTTCCATCCATCCTTCCATCCATTCATGCATCCATCTATCCATTCATCCATTCATCCATCCATCCATTCACCCATCCACACACCCATCCATCCATCCATCCATCCATACATCCTTCCATACATCCATACATCCATTCATCCATCCATCCATTCTTCCATCCATCCACCCACCCTTCCATCCATCCATCCATCCACCCATCCATCCATCCATCTATCCATCCATCCATCCATCCATCCATCCTTCCTTCCTTCCATCCATCCATCCATCCTTCCATCCATCCATCCATCCTTCCTTCCATCCATACATCCATCCATCCTTCTATCCATCCATCCATCCATCCATCCATCCATCCATCCATCCATCCATCCTTCCTTCCATCCATACATCCATCCATCCTTCTATCCATCCATCCATCCATCCATCCATCCATCCATCCATCCATCCATCCATCCTTCCTTCCATTCATCCATCCATCCATCCATCCATCCATCCGTCCATCTATCCATCCATTAAGCCAGGGACCATTCTAGATTGTGGGGATGCTCAAAGGACAGCTGAGTGATTAGGTGGTGTGTCTGATGTAGTCGGAGAGAGGAGATGCAGATGGGGGAAGAGAGTGGGATGACCTCCTTGACAGACCATGGTTGGTGAAGCCTCTTCAACTCAGCATTGGAGCAACCCCAGATCAGGTGAGGGAGCCAGCCAGGCAGGTGTCTGGGGACTTGATGACCATTTGCTGGAGGGCTGCTCTTTGCCAGGCCCTGTCCTCAGCACAGGGCAGACCCAGGAACAGAACCAGGGTCCAGCCCTCATGCAGCTTGTGTGGCTGGCCACTCTCTCTCTCTCTTTCCAGGAGTGGAGGAAGGGTTTGCAACAGGTTTACAATGGGCCCAGTGACACCTGGTGCAGAAAGGAAACAGGCCAGGGAGAGTCTCTAGGACCATCCTTGTCCTGTTTTCCAGGTATCATGACCAAGGCCCCTTCCAAGAACTGAGTCCTCAGGAAGTGGCCACTTCTGATTGATGGAGCAAGAGTGAATGTCAGTACCCTGCCTTGGGGGGCAGCTCTGGCACCCAGAACGTTTAAGAAAGCAGTGCTCTGGTGGGCCAGATTGTGGGCCCAAAAAATCTGTCCATATCCTCATCTTGAAAGAAAAAGAGTCTTTGCAGATGTTAAAGATCTCAAGATGAGATTATCCTGGATCATATGGGTGGGCCCTAAATCTAATGGCAAGTATCCTCATAAGATACACACAGAGTAGAAACACACAGAAAAAGGAGAAAGCTGTGTGGAGATGGAGGCAGAGGTTGGAGGGATGCAGCCACAGCCAAAGAACACCTGGGCCACCAGGAGCTAGAAGAGGTGAAGAATGGACTCTTCCTTAGAGCCTCTGGAAGGATCATGGCCCTGCCAACACCTTGATTTTGTATTTTTGGCCTCCATAATTGTGACAGAATAAATGTGTGTTGTTTGAAGCACCCTGGTTTGTGGGACTTTGTCACAGCAGCCCTAGGATGAGAAAAGAGACATAGATGCAAACTAGTGGTATCAGCATTGCTGGGGTAGCTTTGGAACACATGTGCTTGGGCCCCACTGTTGAGTTGGCAGTTGAGGAAATCCATCATTTTTAAAAGTTCCAGATGATTCTTGCATAGCCTGTCCATGGACCTGAGTTTGAGAACCACTGTTCTGGTCCAGTCTTCTTATTGAGCAGATGGTGAAACAGAATCTCATCCCTGACACCCCAGCACGTTAGGAGTCCAGGGTCCTGGTCCCAGCAATATCACTAACTCCTCGCTTGGGACCCTTTGCTGAATGGCTAGTGGATGGGCCAATGGTGTGGGTTAGGGGTTGCCCAGCCTTGCCTCCTGCTCTTCTGTCACCCCTTGTTCCTTTGGATTATGGCTCAAAGCTGGGCTCAGGGACCTTGGGGATGGGGGACCAGTATCTTTGCCTTCAAGGAAGATGACTGGTGCTGATAATCCCACGTTTTTCACTCCTTACCCAAGCCTCCTGCCATTTTGGAAAACCCCATTTGGTAACAACTTCTCCCCTGCCTTATCTTGCATGATTTCCTCCTTAGCTAAGATTCAGCCTGAATGGTTCGTGATGCACTGTACTTCCAGGTAAATCTGGGGAGAAGAGCATTAGCTCCACTTTATTCATTAGATTAATGAAATGATCCTACAAAGTCCTAAGGACAGTAAGGACAGCTTCATGCAACTCAAGTGTCCATCCCTTGTCCTTCCCCTCCCCTCAGGCAGAAGAAGGACCTCAGCCCCCTGGATGGGGTCAGACAGGGATCCCTAAGAAGCAGCATTGCTGTAAGAAGCATGATTACTATGTCAATATTACTACTACCATTTAGTTAAATTAAATCTACTCTTCAACTGTATTTGTAAGAAATCAATATATGGCACATGTATCTCTCTTTGTCCTGTCTTATTCTTTTCTATTTGGGTACATTATAATGGTTCTGTATAATTCAGAAAGGAAATCGAAAATGAAAGCTGCCAGGATTAATTTGTCACTGATCTATTTTCTCATATTCGGGACAATCACTAATGCATCGGAGCCCTTCCAGTCCCATGCTCTCAGGTCGTCATAATGGACTTTGGTCGATATGGCTTTTGATGGTAAAACTCACTCTCTGTGACCTTCTTGTGATCCCTCCTGTCATCCTGACAGTAAATGGTTGTGATAAGCTATTTTATGTTGTGATACGTATTCTTTAATCTGAAATATGTTTGCTCTCCCTGAAAATCCTACTGCAAAATGAAAGTCACTTTCCTCATTTATCAACAAGAGCCTTTACTGACAGTAATTGTGCCAGGAGCAGGAGATGTGGACATGAATGACCCACAGCCATACCAGTGGTCTTAGTGGGGAGAAAGGGAACCCAGCAATTCCCAGTGTGGAGAGGGCTGTCCTAGGGAAACGCAGCTGGGACTTTGGGGGCATAGAGCAGGAGCCCCATCACCAAAGAGGGGGATGGCTGAGTGAGGGTTTTCTGAAAGCCTATAAGTTAATAAAGGAGGAACTTCACATCTCTCAGCGGAGTGCGGTTGGTGGGTGGCTTCATAGTACGATGGGTTCTATGGTTCTACAGATCTGAGTTCAAATCCCAGGCCCATAATTAAGCAGAATCTCATCCCTGACCCCCAGCACCTTGGGAGTGCAGGGTCCTGTTTGCAGCTCTCTTACTAACGTCTCACTTGGGGACTCTTTGCTGAATGGCTAGTGGATGGCCCAACAGGAGGGGTTAGGGGTTTTCCAGCCTTGTCATCCTTGCTTCTCTGAATAAGAGGCTTAAAGCTGGGCTCAGGGACCTTGGGGAGGGGGGACCAATGTCATTGCCTTCAAGGAAGATGACAAGTGCTCACATTCCCACATTTTTCACTCCTGCCATTTTGGAAAACCCCAAATGAGTAACTACTTCTCCCTTGCCTTACCTTGTCTTGTTTCCTCCTTAGCTGGAATTCAGCCTGAATGGTTCATAATGCATTGTACTTCCAGGTAAACCTGGGGATGAGACCATTAGCTCCAC
This sequence comes from Balaenoptera acutorostrata, assembly GCF_949987535.1. Lineage (NCBI taxonomy): Eukaryota > Metazoa > Chordata > Mammalia > Artiodactyla > Balaenopteridae > Balaenoptera > Balaenoptera acutorostrata. Next base: position 3,438,267 of record NC_080064.1, on the reverse strand, counting down.
TTTATTCATTAGAGCAAAGTAAAGAAATGTTCCCACAAAGTTCTAGGGACAGTATGGACAGCCTCAAGCAACTCAAGTGTCCATCCTTTGGCCTTCCCCTCCCCTCAGGCAGAAGAAAGACTTCAGCCCCCTGGACAGGGTCAGCCATGGAACCATAAGAAGCAGCATTGCTCTTAGTGATATGATTCCTATATTTCTAAGCCTCAACTTCTTCATGTGAAAATGGAGATGGTAATGGTACCCTCTTGGTGGGTTTGTCATATATGGCCTTTATTATGTTGAGGTAAGTTCCCTCTATGCCTACTTTCTGGAGGGTTTTTTATCATAAATGTGCGTTGGATTTTGTCAAAAGCCTTTTCTGCATCTATTGAGATGATCATATGGTTTTTCTCCTTCAATTTGTTAATATAGTTTACCACAGTGATTGACTTGCATATATTGAAGAATCCTTGCATTCCTGGGATAAACCCCACTTGATCATGGTGTATGATCCTTTTAATGTGCTGTTGGATTCTGTTTGCTAGTATTTTGTTGAGGATTTTTGCATCTATGGTCATCAGTGATATTGGCCTGTAGGTTTCTTTCTTTGTGACATCTTTGTCTGGTTTTGGTATCAGGGTGATGGTGGCCTCGTAGAATGGGTTTGGCAGTATTCCTTCCTCTGCTATATTTTGGAAGAGTTCAAGAAGGATAGGTGTCAGCTCTTCTCTAAATGTTTGATAGAATTCGCCTGTGAAGCCATCTGGTCTTGAGCTTTTGTTTGTTGGAAGATTTTTAATCACAGTCTCAATTTCAGTGCTTGTGATTGGTCTGTTTATATTTTCTATTTCTTCCTGGTCCAGTCTCAGAAGGTTGTGCTTTTCTAAGAATTTGTCCATTTCTTCCAGGTTGTCCATTTTATTGGTATGTAGTTGCTTGTAGTAATCTCTCATGATCCTTTGTATTTCTGCAGTGTCAGTTGTTACTTCTCCTTTTTCATTTCTAATTCTATTGATCTGAGTCTTCTCCCTTTTTTTCTTGATGAGTCTGGCTAATGGTTTATCAATTTTGTTTATCTTCTTAAAGAACCAGCTTTTAGTTTTATTGATCTTTGTTATTGTTTTCTTCATTTCTTTTTCATTTATTTCTGATCTGATCTTTATGATTTCTTTCCTTCTGCTAACTCTGGGGTATTTTTGTTCTTCTTTCTCTAATTACTTTATGTGTAAGGTTAGGTTATTTATTTGAGATGTTTCTTGTTTCTTGAGGTAGGATTATATTGCTATAAACTTCCCTCTTAGTACTGCTTTTGCTGCATCCCATTGGCTTTGGGTCACTGTGTTTTTGATTTCCTATTTGATTTCTTTAGTGATATCTTGTTTATTTAGTAGTGTATTGTTTAGCCTCCATGTGTTTTTGTTTTTTATAGATTTTTTCCTGTAATTGATATCTAGTCTCATAGCATTGTGGTCAGAAAAGATACTTGATATGGTTTCAGTTTTCATAAATTTACCAAGGCTTGATTTGTGACCCACGATATGGTCTATCCTGGAGAATGTTCCATGAGCACTTGAAAACAAAGTGCATTCTGTTGTCTTAGGTTTTGTTTTTCTACGTCCCCTTTTTAAGACCTCTTCAAGTTTTCCATGCAAGATGAGGGAGGCAATAAAAATTATGTTTTATGCAAGAACCAATTGTTTTGTAGCTGGAAGGCTCCCCAGGGTATCTCTCCATTTCTCATTGTCATCATCCTTGATTGAACATTAAAGGGAAATGTAATCATGTGTGTGGTGTCATTGACAAAAAACTGGTAATGAATTACATTCCAGATGATTCCAAATGAAGCTTTGTTCTGTTTCCCTCTGCTCACACTTTTTTATCACCTATTACATAATATCATTGTTTAAAAGTGATAGTATGAGGCTGTAGGATCCACTAAGATAGAGTAGTGTAGAAGTGTAGAAGGAGAGGATTTCTCCCAAGTTATTTGCCAATGTTTCATATATGATCGCCCCTGGCATGTAGTAGATGTTCACTGAGTATTTGTTATCTACTAAATGGATAGTAGGTTGGCTTTCCAAGCCTGTGAAGAAGAAAATTGTGAATTCCCATGTGCCCTCTCCCCACCCCACCACCCACTGCCACCCCCACACATACACACATGCACACACACACACACACACACACACACACACACACACACAAAATGCTAGTATTTGGGAGAAATTCAGTATAACTTCAATACCTTTTTGACATTCTGAGGGTCTATTATGTCTTTCTTTAGGCTGTGCACGCCCACAGGAGAGAAGCTGCATTCTATCATGTGATATGACTGTTCCTAGGTTTGTCTCACTTGGGAATGCCTTCCGCAAATTATTGTCACCACTTGTTTTTCAAGTCTCATATGGAGCAGAGGTTCCCACACCTAAGTGTCTACCAGAATCACCTGGAAGGCTTGTTCAGACACAAATTACTGGCCCCACTCTCAGAGTTTCTGATTCTGTAAGTCCTGGGTGGGGCCCAAGAGTTTGCAAGCCTAACAGGTTTTGGGCTGCTGCCAGCCAGCGTCCACACTTCAAGGACCCCCGATCTAGGGTTTTCTCATGCAGCCATTCATTTAAATCTGAGAAACCTGTATGACTCCCAAGAGGAAAACCAATGCTTGCACTTTTCTATACTTTCTGTAATGAGGGCCTATTAACTTTATCAATTAAAATCCATTAAACACATACTAAACGCATACATACCCACAGCACCAGGCTCTTCTGGATCATTCTAAAGCTCCTTCCATGGTTTTGGGCTTACTGAAAATTATTAATTTAAAAACAAAGGGCCAAAGCCAGCCTAGGAGAAGCAAGTTTGATGTGTACAAATTGCAAGTTCTCATATGCAAATGCGTAATAATAAGTTGTTTCAGCAGCACATCTTTTATCCCATCCCTTCTGGAAGGATGACACCTCCTGCCTCGTTTTATTGAGAAGATTGATGGTCTAGGGTAGGGATACAGACAAAGCTCTCAGTGTTTCCTTCCATCCACTCCTCATCCCCGAGCACGACCATTGTAATAAATGCAGTGTAAAAGATGGGGCTGTCAGCGTAATGAGTTCTCCAGCAACAAGACAGTTGGTGATTTATAGACAAGTATCCATGTTCCCCTTTGTTCTTAACCTATAGTCAATAGTGAAATGAGAAAGTCCAATGGAGATTCATGGACAAACCAGTTTGGTTGTCTTATAGACAGAGTATCATATGTCAATATAATATTATTAACATCCAGGAAAAAAAAGAGGTATTGTAAGAACCTTCCCTCATTTTTCTTTGACCATTTACTATATCTGAACCCTAGCACATTAGCACACTTCTCAGAAGTTATGTCTCTCCTCTCCTTTTCCCACCAGGCCTCCCTTTCTTCTTTCCCCAGATTGAAGACTCACCTGTACAGAAGACTCCTCCCTGTTGGCACAGAGTATGAAGGTTTTGCCCACACACTGATGGATTCCTCGAGACCAGAATCCATGGTGTCTTCTGTCCACACCATGCTGCTGAGGGCCACACTGTCCCCTCCCTCTGGCTGAGATGAAAAAGGTTTTAAAATGAAGCAGCTCAAATCCATTCTGAAGCCACAAAGGGACCTCTGAGCAGGCAGAGGCTCTTCCTCTCTCCGTCCTCCCCTGAGCGCATGGTCTCTCACCCCAGGTATACAGTCAAGAGTGGCCCCTGTTGGATCCAGAGCTCACTTGCATGCTGTAGCAATTGGGTGATAAGACAAAAGAATAGCGAACCAAAATAAAACTTTTACTACTGCTAAGGCAGTCTGGAGAACGTGGTCTAGGGGTGCAGCCACAGGGAGCTTCCTAATTCTCAGCCCCCAGATGAAACTTACCCGGGGTCATCACAAGCAGAAGAGCCACAAATGGAGCAAGGTGAAGACAGAACTAAGCCATCCGACACACTGCCTTTTCCAAACTCACCAGTGATTCTTGTCGAGTGATGGAGCGAGGCCTTAGGTGTTACAGACATAAATGTCCCTTCCCATGGAAATGTGAAGCCAAGAGAAGGAGGATCCGCTTCGTCTACAACTTCTGATTGGAGTGTACAGCAACTCACATCCTTTGAGACATCCACTGTGGTGTTACCTCTTCTGCCAAGAGAGCTGGGGCCAGGCAGAGCTGTTGTGGACCGTTTCACAAAGAAAGAGGCACACTGCCTTTGTCGTGTGTGGCAACAAGGAGGGTGAAGTCTCGTGGAGGAGTGTCACAAAGACTTCCTTTAGATTGTGTGTATCAGTTCCTATTGTTGGGGATGCACAGGTCCCTCTGTGCAAACAGGAGCCCCTATCAGCAGGGGAGGGAAATAGGTCCCAGCTCTCTGTCTACATGTGCCCCCTCGAGGCCCCTGTCAACCCAAACTAGCATCAGTGTCCCTCTCAGATTTCCTGTCCTCACCCCCTTGGTCCCTCAGACCAGCCCATTCACTTTCATCTCAAAGTAAAGAAAAAGTCTCATTTATCTTGACCTGGTGTCCATTGGGCCTCTGAGATAGGGGTTAGTCTGTTTTTAGGACCAGAAGGGAGAATCTCCACGTGATTTGAAATGGAAATAGAACTTCCAAGAAAGAAACAGTGATGGGGGAGATGGAGATTGTGCAAAGGAGAAAGGAGGGAGTCAGAAGGAGGGTCTCCATCACCGGGCAAATATCTTCTAGGAAGCTGGGCAGCGTGTCCCGAGCCTGCTTGAGATTGGCAGCTGCCTCCAAAAACAGTCCAGGACGGCTTCCTCTTTTTGGAACTATCACTTTGAAGTTACTCACAGCCTGCAGCAGCCTCTGGGCTCCTCTCTCTAAAGTCACTAGTGGGAGGGGAAGGTTGCCCCTCCCGGTGGAAGCTTTGAGCATCTCCCTGGGATGCTTAGCAGTCAGGGTGTAGAAGGGTGTGGAGTGCAGTGACCAAGAACGCCCCAGAGGCTCTCCTCACTGCTTTACAAGGAAGGTACTCTGATCTCCCAGGCCACGTCCGTGTCCCAGGATCCTCCCACACTTTGATAAAGAAACTTTAGAACGATGGAAAGGGAAATGTGTTGAGGAAAAAAAGCCCTCTTGTTTATCTATTGTGTAACACCAAAATCCACACTTTTTTCTTGTTTTATCTCTTCTTTGTCACTGTTGCATTGTGATTGTCCCAATTCATCATTTCCATCTTGTCCATGATGTGGCACCTGGAGGAGAAAAATCCTCAGAGTCTTGCAATTCACAGTGTTTATTTATGCAGATGACTGAATGGATTTATGTCTTTAATTAAGGCCGTGTTCCTGGGAATGCACCGGTTAAACCGGAGCAGAATGTAGCATTGCCCATATGAGAGAGTGCTTGTCCTTTTAATTACAGCTGCAAGGGCGACAGTTAAGCAAGTATTTTCCATGTATTCAGACAACCACTGTGACTGTGACTTAGGAATCCTGGTTGCACTGTCTCCTCAAACTGTCCTTGGGCCTTTGCCTTGTGGTCAAATAGAAATTTACAATCCATTCCAAGATTGCATGCAAGAGAATTATAGGCATTTTCTAAAATAAAAACCATATCTCCATATATAAGTACGATTACATTCCTAGTAGCTCACATTATAGTAATAGTGGAAAAACTTTTTCTATTATAAGTTTACTTTTGATTGATAATTACTCACTCTGAAAATGTCTTTGGGGCCAAAATTGTTTCCTGTTGGTCTTGACCAGAAAACAAGCTATTTTTCTTTCCTTTTAAAACACTTTCAGAACTTAATCCATTTAGCCATCTTGGGAATAATAAAAAGCCAAAGGAGAAAAACAAAATACAATAGTCATTATTCTGTTTTGTATTCACATAATTCAGAAGCAAGTCAAAACTATAGCTCCCAGCGGTGACTGTGGGGATCGAATCCCAACACATGGAAGGAAGGAGAAGTCCCATCTGAATAAAGAATTACAAAGCTTCTCTTGAGGACTTGAATTTGCTTTGACATTGGGCCATTGTACATAATAAAATTCTGATCTTACCCTGGCTGGCCCTGTGCACATCGTTTGACCAAATTAATTCCTCATTGAAATTAACACATTCTTCTCGTAGCACAAGAGGGAAAACACAAGTTTTCTCTCATCTTATGCCAGGGTCAACAACCCAGTCAGGATGAAAACGTCTTCGTCTGGCCGTGTGGCTGACATTCATGTCTCTGCTTCGATTCGATTGTTTAGTCTTTCCTTTGATTCCATATCATGTAATCCAATTAAACTCCGCCAATATTTTTGGACCCCCTTTTATAGGCAAGAAAGTGTCCTCAGAGCAGACCAAGAAGCTCCTGGAAGACTTGAGAGTCTGATAAAATCGACCATGAGCGTGCACTCCCAAGGCTTTTCCTTTTGAAATTTAAGATGAAGATGAAGTCTGGATTGCAGTCTTTGTCATTAGCTGAGTGCAAGTCTGACTCAAGAGCCTAAGAGCCACCTAACCGATTACATGAGTCCTGAACTCCACAGCAACCTTCCTTGTTACAAAGTAAAGAATTGCATCACACCTCACTCTCTTAATTGCAGACAAGCTCCGGGGAGATTGATGCCAGCTCACCAGCTCCCTAGGTGTGAATTCCATTTTCAGATCAAGAAGGGACGTACCCTGAAGTGTGAAACTTACACATGCTGTCTGCCATGCTTAACTGATGTCACTACAGATGCTCCGCCTATGATCTGAGAGGTGACACACATGTGCATACTCATGTATTTGTGCGAATACTCATAGCACACACCTACACGCATGAACACACCCTCCCGTGCTTGAGTACATGCTGCTGAAGTTGTTCTCAGGACACTCTGACATCTGAGTCCTTGCCTGCTCACTCCCACCCTGACCCACAATTTTGACCTTGTGGTTCTTTCTTGTTCAAAATTAACTTTCATGGGACTGTTTCCCATAGATCTTGGAAAAGCTGTGTGTCACAGACCTGTGTTTATGTTGTCTAAGATGACCCTGCTGGTCCCATCATGCATAAAAGATAAGCTTGGAGCTATGTCTCAGTGGGTCATCTTGGCAGTGTCCCCATGGTGACCGGTGATAACCATCTTCAGGTTGACACTCTATTTCCGTGGAAAAAAGCAAGGAGACCTGGGCCACACAGAACCCAAGCCTGCAGTGTGTGAGTTTTAGATCTGACACTCCCTTGCCTGTGTTTACCATTGAGAAGCGGCTGGGCCTGGTGGATGGGACCCAGGGCTGGAGCCAGAGACTCAAGTCCAGTGTTCATCTTTGGCCGAGTCTAGCATCCTTAGCTGTGTTATCAGAACTGGACATTGCTTGCTTAGCCATGGAAGCAGGGCAGGTGGGAGGTGCTTTAATCTGAAATTGTGTCTCATTTACTCTACCCTTAAGCACTTACAGTTTTAGAAAACTTCCTATCGTCATAATTAGCATTATAATTGGTTCCTAGCGATCCGAGTGAGTGCTCTTAGGACCCAGGAAAGGGGGAAACACATTGTCCTGGGCTTTATCTGATTAAAGTGACTTTAAATGTTGGGAGGAAGGGGACAGGATGGCGGAGTTGTTTGGTTGGGTTTCTTTCTTGTTTCATGAGCACCATTTTATGTGTCTTTGCGCACTCTCTTAGCTACACGAACCAACACACAAGAGAGAAAAAGGGTAGGAGAGGTTGTATTTGAGCCCATGTGGGTTAATTCAACTCAGCCTGTGATGTTCCCAGGCCAGGAGTTGGTCTGTTCGAGCCCACCTGGGAGAAACGTCACAGAATGTGCCCCTGAGGTTTTACCTCCCCTCCCCTCCCAGTTCTGGGAGGGACCCTCTCTGTGACAGGATCCAGCTCTCCAATGAGAATTCTTAGAAGTTTCCACGTACCACAGCCTCGGGAAACACGTGTAAGCCCATGCTTTGCAACACTGGCCCGTGAACATGCCAAAACATGCTGACTACACCTCATCGAGGGCTCAGGCAAATGCAAGAAATCCACCCTTTCATGGGACACGCGTGGCAATTAAAACCAATTTTCTCCAAGGAAACTGATTGGCAAGTCAATGAGTGAACTGTACACTATGATAAGAGAATTATTTCAGAGACTGAGCCACATCAATTGCTGTTTTGGCACCAAGTACAGAGAACCACAACTTGTAAACCCAGAAAAGCTCTGACCCACAGACACCACATGGGTGCCAGCCAACGGGTCCATGAAATTTCCCTAAAAGTCCTAATTAGCTACAACTTTGACCAGCTCAGGATCTATATGCCAAGAATGGAGACACTTGTTCTCTGAGAATTAATAAATTAACAGCTAGTAACAATCAGGAACAATGGACATGTCATCAAAATCTAAACCCCTTAAAAACACAGGGATTCCCCAACCTGATTGAAGTACCAGGAACATGGCAGGTATGAGGCTCATGCTAAGACCGTGCTCTGGGCCATGATGATAGTTGAGCTGGGATAGCCTCACATTCTTGACAACGTGGATTAATAATCATGTTGACGAGGAATGTAGAAGATGAAAAGGAGCCATCCTAGTCGACTCCTTGGCACCAGGGAAATTGTGTTCAGTGGTTGAACTAGAGCAAACCACCTCCCTTGTTGCCAGAAGAATTGCCCATCATGTCCCCCAGGTGTCCTCCCATGCTGGGCCCAGGCACACGAGTGGTGCTATGCTGACTGGCCACATCTGAGCCGCCTGTGCTGGGGAGGACCATCCACTGGAGTTCTGAGACCCTGTGATGGTTAATTCTATGTGTCAACTTGATAGGGCCATGATACCCAGGTATCAATCAAACACTAGTCTAGATGTCATGGTGAAGGTATTTTTATGTGATTAACATTTATATCATTAGCCTTTGAGTAGAGCACATCACCCTGCATAGTGGGGGGGCCTCATCTAATCAGTTGAAGACATTGAGAGAAAAAGACTCGCTCCCCCAAGGAAGAGGGAATTTTGCCTCTATACAGTGTTTGTTTGTGGTTTTTTGTTTTTTGTTTTTTTTAAATTTTGTTTGTTTTTTTAAATAATGAAGTATAGTTGATTTACAATGTTGTGTTAATTTCTGCTGGACAGCAAAGTGATTCAGTTATTTATGTACATACATATAAATGGTTGAGTAATAATCCGTATAATCCATCATGGTTTATCACAGAATATTGAATATAGTTCCCCGTTCTGTACAGTAGGACCTTGCTGTTTATCCATCCTATATATAATAGTTTGCATCTGCTAATCCCAAATTCCCACTTCATCCCTTCCCCACCTATCCTCCCCCTTGGCAACCACGGGTCTGTTCTCTATGTCTGTGAGTATGTTTCTGTTTCATAGATAAGTTCATTTGTGTCACATTTTAGATTCCACATGTAAGTGATATCATATGGTATTTGTCTTTCTTTTTCTGACTTACTTCACTTAGTATGATCATCTCTACGTCTATTCATGTTGCTGTAAATGGCATTATTTTGTTCTTTTTTATGGCTGAGTAATATTCCATTATATATATATGTGTGTGTGGTGTGTGTGTGTGTGTGTGTGTGTGTGTGTGTGTGTGTATACACCACATCTTCTTTATACATTCATCTGCAAATGGACATTTAGGTTGTTTCCATGTCTTGGCTATTGTAAATAGTGCTATTGTGAATATAGAGGTGCATGTACCTTTTTGAATTAGAGTTTTCAGATGGCCTTTGGACTTAAGATCACATCATAAATGTTCCTTGGGTCTCTAGACTGCGTGCTTACTCTGAAGATTTAGGATTTGCCAGTCTCACAATCTCAGATAGAGAGATAGATAGAGGGAGATACATCTAGAGACACAAATACAGATACTGACATAGGCATCCTACTGGTTCTGTTTCTCTGGAGGACCCTAACTGATACAGACACCACAGCCATGTTACTGGCCTTCTCTGAGGATGTTTCTCCTTGGGATCTCCCTACCAGCCTTCAGACAGCCTTCACCCCATCTCGATGAAGTTTGCTTTGGCTGCAGGAATGCCTCTGTGTTCTGAACGCATCTCTGACTACAGCAGGAGGCTCTTAAGGAGACACCACCCCCTGGAACACCATCTCTAGGCTCTGAAATCATCCCAAAATCCAATTCCATTGTGTTCCTCCCTCAACTTCTCAGAGACCCCAGGATGCTGGCAACCAGAGGGAGAACCTCTAGGACACATGGGTATGGTATCTGTGGCATGGGGCATTTCCTGCCTGGCTTCTGCCACCACCCTCCCTTCTCTGATGCTGTTTTTAGTGAAGCTGGGTTTTCCTTCAACCAGAACTATGCCCAGACTCATAATTTTTGGCCAGGCTCATAATTTTGGGCATAAGACTAACACTGTATTGTTTAATTTTAAAAAGTTTATATGAAAATAAATGCCAAAATTTAATATTCAAGAACTTTGCTAATTTAAGAGTTAACTTGAATCAAAATTCTCAGTTATCATTATTCTGCCCTAAAGGCCGTCCACCATGAGCAAAGACAATAAGAGTTTTGTCCCCTGCAAGAGCCCCATTTGTTACAGAGCTTGTAATATGGCTGGAAATCTGCTCCTCTCCTTCTGCCATATGTTTGTGTTTTCCATTTGCTGGTGCTTTGGCTGCACTTGGTCAGATGGAAGCTTCCATCCAAATAGTCCATTTGGATGTGTCAATTGCCCAAGCTGAAGACTGTTAGGCTCTGAGATAGCATCACAGAATTCACGATAAACGGAGTAAATGAAACATCTGACATGGAAATATGTTGTTGGAACGTGTCCAGTCACAAATTAAAGCTCATCTGAGCCTTTGATTCCTCTGCCAGAGGAGAAAAAAACAGGGCATGTGGGGGTGATGGGGCCGCCGTGGGGTGGGAAAGGGATGCCAGGGCAAAGACAGGTCTGGGTGCTTGGGGCAGATGGTGCCTGGTCACCTCTTGCAGAGGGACTGTCACACCCAGTGAGGGCAGAGTGTTCAGGGGTGGCAGGACTGCAGGGCAACAAGAGTTCAAACATCCCAGGGGCGTCTCTGCTCAGCCAAGTACAAGCTGAGTGGACCTGGGTGAGTCACTTTTGGGCTGGATGGAAAAGAGTTTACATTTGGCTCTCATTTTCAAGGATCTCAGGCAAGGCATTTAATCACTTGGATCCTCGGTTTCCTCTTCTCTCAAATGGGACAAATAGTTCCTACTTCGTGGGATTGTTGGGAGAAGTCAAGGAGACTGGAGGAGTCTGGCAAGTGCCTAACAGCTATACAGTAGGTGGGAGTATTTTTATCTTTATCTTGGATGCATCAGACAGATGGATCTACCTTACAATGAGGATGCCTTGAAGGGGAAGAAAGAGAGTATGTGAGACTGCACAGAAGGGGGTGAGGGGAGGAAAACACTTTTTATCTACCCATCTTAGGTTCTCCAGCTGGGGACCCATAATGAGATGGACCAAAGACAGGTTAACCAAGAGGAAAACAAACATGTGCCTTTGGCATGCACACACGGGAGCACCCAGCGATAAGTGGCCCAAAGGGATGGATAGAACTTGGGCTTAAAACCAGCAAAATAAAAGGAGTTTGGGTTTTCTGGGTGGGGGAGTCAAGTTATGGGAGGATGACTGGAAAAAGTACGGTTAACAAGGGTTGTTTAGTGAGGTGTGTTTTGCAGATGAAGTTGGTGCCTTCTTCACAGATAAGGGCTGTGAAGAGCCCTCCTCTTCCTGGTGTGGGAGAGTGACACATCTCCACAAATGGGAATTTCCTTTATAAAAGAAAATTTCCTTTACAAAAGGGGAATCTGTGACCTGTTTTTAGTGTGTGCTGGTTCTCAGTGGCTTTCAGCTCAAAATAGTCCTTGTGCCAAAGAGGCATATTTGGGAGTGGCAAATTTTGGTACCTCTCAAACCCTTGGGGGTTTTGTGGCTGCTTCTGCATTTATTCTGTACCTGTTCCCTGGAGGCTCTGTCCAACTGTACTGTAAACTTCTCAGGGTTAGGGTTAGGATTAAGGTTAGGGTTAGCAAATTTCCTTTAAAATAGGGGAATCCATGCCCCGCCTGTGTCCCCTCCAACTGGTGCCCCAGCGCCCCTCCACGACTTAGCAGGGACAGATGCTCCTGTTAAATAAAGAAGGTGCTATTATGGGGTGCTGGTGGAAGAGAAAGTCAGGGACCACTGGGGGCAACAGCTGGTAGGGCACGTCCTGAAAGTAGCAATACTGCCCTGAGACCAGCGAAGGAGGCGTGAGTGTCTGGAATGGAACCACTAGCCCCTGACACTGTGGAAACAAGGATGGGCTCCCAGGAGATGCCTGCTGGAGAGAAGACCCTGAGCTTGGAAGCCCCACACATCTGAGTCTGAGTCTAGGCTGCATCTCTCCTAGTAGCACAGCCTGTAAGATGGGGATACCTTCACACCCTCTGCAGCAACCAGGCATCGTGGGAACCCCAGAAGCGTGAACCGGGGCTGATGGCCAGGATGCAAGAACATCTTCTTTAAGAAAATTGAAGGGCTTCCCTGGTAGCACAGTGGTTGAGAATCTGCCTGCCAGTGCAGGGGACACGGGTTCAAGCCCTGGTCTGGGAAGATCCCACATGCCGCAGAGCAACTGGGCCCACGAGCCACAATTACTGAGCCTGCGCGTCTGGAGCCTGTGCCCCACAACAAGAGAGGCTGTGACAGTGAAAGGCCCACACACCGTGATGAAAAGTGGTCCCCGCTTGCCACAACTAGAGAAAGCCCTCACATAGAAACAAAGACCCAACACAATCAAATAAATAAATAAATAAATAAATAAATGAATAAATGTCAGGAGAAATTAAAAAAAAATTGAAGTACAAGTTATTTGTAATATTATATTAGTTTCAGGTATAGAGCACAGTGATTCAGTATTCGTACAGAGTATAATGGCTGTATTCCCTGTGTTATACAATATATCCTTGTTGCTTATCTATTTTATACATAGTAATTTGTATCTCGAGAACATCTGCTTGGGGTCTAACTTCTTATAATTGTCAGCAATTCATCCTTGAAAGAATGATTGATTAGGCGAAGAGGATTCTCAGGCACCATCTTCCGAGGCTGTGTTCTACTGGATAAAATCATTTACACGGGGGTGTCAGAGTCTTAACAGACCACCTCTCCCAGAAGTGCAGGCAGTTAAGAGAGAGAACTCCCATCTCAAGGCACAGAGAGCTAGTGGTGGGATTCCAGGCATCAGCAGGAGAGTGATTTTTGATAGAAAGACCCTCTACTCACGTGCCCTGGGCCCCTCCAGTCTTCCTGAGGGTGAGGCTGCAAGGGGAAAACTGCGAGGAGGTTAAGGGTGGTTCTCCAGGTTGTTAAAGGAGACAAAGGGAGTGGTCAGTGCACTGCGAGTGTCCAGTGAGGGGACTTCTCCTTGGTGGGCAGGCAGGTGTCCCCAGGGCAGAGTCCCTTCGGGCACAGTGTGGGTAGCGTCGGTCTGTCTCCCCATAGATGCCTTCCCACTGGCCCTGTTCTCCTCGGGCTTGTCTTCCTGGCCTTGGATACTTAAGGCTGACCATGGCTTGACCTTGGCTAAGCGACCCTGTCCCTGTCATATATTTGCGGAGTGATGCCAGGTAGCAGCTGGCTTGTTACCTGCACGGCTGTGCAGCTCACGTTAAAAAGCTGTTTATTGTTATGCGTTACCTGTGCGGAGGTAATAAAAGTCCATCTCGGAGCATGAGGTGGTGTTCAATGGGAGGAATTTAGTGCAGAGCGGGAGAGAGGAGGGACAGAATTACAAATGTGCTGCGGGCCTGACCTGCGGCCGCTTCCTGGCCGAATCCCCGGCCTCGCCGGCAGGGCCTCTGTGTACAAGAATTGCAAAGTTTCACCCCCTGAAACTCAATTTGTATTCCATCTCTCACGCCCTTTCTTTCTTTTAGGCCTTAATTTTATGAGCGATTGCTTTGAAAAGGAGGGATGATCACCTATTCAGCGAGAGGCCATGCAATTCCTAATTGCCTTTCCAGAGAGTTCTTCCCCGCACACAGTGGCCTCCCTTCTGTATCTTCATTATCTCCTCCCTCCGGCTGGTGGCTCCTACTTTTCAACGATGGTCAGCACTCCCTCCCGCCAAGGCAGTATTAGACCCAGATCCACACTCTTTACTGGTAACCAGGGGGCCTGCCTCTCCCCCATCCTCATCCCTCCTACCCACCAACTTCCTATCTATGCCCCAATCCCACTGGCTGCCTAAAATTTGGAGCTTCTTAGCTTTATTGGAGTACCATTGATATACAAACAATTGCATGCATCTTGATGTGTTTGGACACATGCAACACCTGTGATGCCATCTCCACAGTCAAGGTACCAAACCTCCGAAAACTTCCTCTTGTTCTTTATTTCTAGTTTGCTGTGTGTGTCTGTGTGTGTGTGTGTGTTTTTTTTTTTTTTTGTAAGAACACTTAATATGAGATCTAACCTTCTAATATGTTTTGAAGTGCCCAATACCTATTGCTCACTCTAGACACAGTGTTATAAATCTCTAGGACTTTTCATCTCACATAACTAGAACTCAGTACCGCTTGACCATCACCTCCTCTCAGCCCCTGGCAACCACCATTCTACTCTCTGCTCCTGTGGGTTTGACTGTTTTACATTCTAACTATAAGTGGGATCACACGGTATTTGTCTTTCTCTGTCTGGCTTATTTCATTTAGCATAATGTCCTTCAGGTCCATCCATGTTATCACAAATGGCAGGATTTTCTATTTTTTTAAAAGGCTGAATAATTTTCCATTATATATATCACACTTCCTTTATCCATTCATCTATCAATGGACATTGGGGTTGTTTCCATGTCTTGGCTATTATGAATAATGATGCAAAGAACATGGGAGTGTAGCTATCTCTTTGAGATCCTGATTTCAATCATTTTAGATATATTCCTAAAGGGGAAATCACTGGATCCTATGGTAGTTCTATTTTAAAATTTATGAGGAACCACCATGCTGTTTTCATAGCAGCTGCACCAATTTCCATGCCCACCAACAGTGCACGAGGGCTCCCTTTTCTCTGCATCCTCCCCAGCACTTGTTATCTTTTGTTTTTGATAATAGATTTGCATTTCCCTGATGATTAGTGACACTGAGCACCTTTTCATGTGCCTGATGACCATTCATATGTCTTCTTTGGAGAGATACCTACTCAAGTCCTTTGCCCATTCTCCTTCCATCTTAACAGGCCACCTTCCTCTGCCCCAGGGCCTTAGCACCTCCTGTCGCCCCTTTCTGAAAGGTTCTTGCCTAGATCTTCCCGTGACTGACTTCTTATTTTGGGGTTTCATCTCAAACGTCACTCCTGACCACCCACTCTGGAACCATCCCCCCCAGTACTTCCTGTCACATTATCTTGCTTTATTCTTCATGACACTTGTCGCAAAGCTGACATCGTCCCTACAATGTATTTGGGCGTGGTCTGTTGCTGCTCCCTGGAAAAGAAGCTCCGAGCGCTCACAGAGCAGCCTGTCTTGCTCTGCTGTCTCCACATCCATGGAAGGTAAGAGCTTATTAATATTTGTTGTGATAATAAATGGATTTTTTTATGGCAATTCCTTTGCTTACCTTTCCCTCTATCTACTTCCCAGCCTCTCTCTGTTCAGAATCACCTTTTAAGATGAATGGTCTACGATCCAAGAGGAAGGTATAACAATTGTAAATATTTATACACCCAACATAGGAGCACCTCAATACATAAGGCAAATACTAACAGCCATAAAAGGGGAAATCGACAGCAACACAATCATAGTAGGGGACTTTAACACCCCACTTTCACCAATGGACAGATCATCCAAAATGAAAATAAATAAGGAAACACAAGCTTTAAATGATACATTAAACAATATGGACTTAATTGATATTTATAGGACATTCCACCCAAAAACAACAGAATACACATTTTTCTCAAGTGCTCATGGAACATTCTCCAGGATAGATCATATCTTGGGTCACAAATCAAGCCTTGGTAAATTTAAGAAAATTGAAATCGTATCAAGTATCTTTTCCGACCACAACGCTATGAGACTGGATATCAATTACAGGAAAAGATCTGTAAAAAATACAAATACATGGAGGCTACACAATACACTACTTAATAACGAAGTGATCACTGAAGAAATCAAAGGGGAAATCAAAAAATACCTAGAAACAAATGACAATGGAGATACGACGACCCCAAACCTATGGGACGCAGCAAAAGCAGTGCTAAGAGGGAAGTTTATAGCAATACAAGCCTACCTCAAGAAACAGGAAACATCTCGAATAAACAACCTAACCTTGCACCTAAAGCAATTAGAGAAAGAAGAACAAAAAACCCCCAAAGCCAGCAGAAGGAAAGAAATCATAAAGATTAGGTCAGAAATAAATGAAAAAGAAATGAAGAAAACAATAGCAAAAATCAATGAAACTAAAAGCTGGTTCTTTGAGAAGATAAACAAAATTGATAAACCATTAGCCAGACTCATCAAGAGAAAAAGGGAGAAGACTCAAATCAATAGAATTAGAAATGAAAAAGGAGAAGTAACCACTGACACTGCAGAAATACAAAAGATCATGAGAGATTACTACAAGCAACTCTATGCCAATAAAATGGACAACCTGGAAGAAATGGACAGATTCTTAGAAATGCACAAACTGCCGAGACTGAACCAGGAAGAAATAGAAAATATGAACAGACCAATCACAAGCACTGAAATTGAAACTGTGATTAAAAACCTTCCAACAAACAAAAGCCCAGGACCAGATGGCTTCACAGGCGAATTCTATCAAACATTTAGAGAAGAGCTAACACCTATCCTTCTCAAACTCTTCCAAAATATTGCAGAGGGAGGAACACTCCCAAACTCATTCTACGAGGCCACCATCACCCTGATACCAAAACCAGACAAAGATGTCACAAAGAAAGAAAACTACAGGCCAATATCACTGATGAACATAGATGCAAAAATCCTCAACAAAATACTAGCAAACAGAATCCAACAGCACATTAAAAGGATCATACACCATGATCAAGTGGGGTTTATCCCAGGAATGCAAGGATTCTTTAATATACGCAAATCAATCAATGTGATACACCATATTAACAAATTGAAGGAGAAAAACCATATGATCATCTCAATAGATGCAGAGAAAGCTTTTGACAAAATTCAACACCCATTTATGATAAAAGCCCTGCAGAAAGTAGGCATAGAGGGAACTTTCCTCAGCATAATAAAGGCCATATATGACAAACCCACAGCCAACATTGTCCTCAATGGTGAAAAACTGAAACCATTTCCACTAAGATCAGGAACAAGACAAGGTTGCCCACTCTCACCACTATTATTCAACATAGTTCTGGAAGTCCTAGCCACAGCAATCAGAGAAGACAAAGAAATAAAAGGAATCCAAATCGGAAAAGAAGAAGTAAAGCTGTCACTATTTGCAGATGACATGATACTATACATAGAGAATCCTAAAGATGCTACCAGAAAACTCCTAGAGCTAATCAATGAATTTGGTAAAGTAGCAGGATACAAAATTAATGCACAGAAATCTCTTGCATTTCTATACACTAATGACGAAAAATCTGAAAGTGAAATTAAGAAAACACTCCCGTTTACCATTGCAACAAAAAGAATAAAATATCTAGGAATAAACCTACCTAAGGAGACAAAAGACCTGTATGCAGAAAATTATAAGACACTGATGAAAGAAATTAAAGATGATACAAATAGATGGAGAGATATACCTTGTTCCTGGATTGGAAGAATCAACATTGTGAAAATGACTCTACTACCCAAAGCAATCTACAGATTCAATGCAATCCCTATCAAACTACCACTGGCATTTTTCACAGAACTAGAACAAAAAATTTCACAATTTGTATGGAAACACAAAAGACCCCGAATAGCCAAAGCAATCTTGAGAACGAAAAATGGAGCTGGGGGAATCAGGCTCCCTGACTTCAGACTACATTACAAAGCTTCAGTAATCAAGACAGTTTGGTACTGGCACAAAAACAGAAATATAGATCAATGGAACAGGATAGAAAGCCCAGAGATAAACCCACACACATATGGTCACCTTATCTTTGATAAAGAAGGCAAGCATATACAGTGGAGAAAAGACAGCCTCTTCAATAAGTGGTGCTGTGAAAATTGGACAGCTACATGTAAAAGTATGAAATTAGAACACTCCCTGACACCATGCACAAAAATAAACTCAAAATGGATTAAAGACCTAAGTGTAAGGGCAGACACTATCAAACTCTTAGAGGAAAACACAGGCAGAACACTCTATGACATACATCACAGCAAGATTCTTTTTGACCCAGCTCCCAGAGAAATGGAAATAAGAACACAAATAAACAAATGGGACCTAATGAAACTTAAAAGCTTTTGCACAGCAAAGGAAACCATAAACAAGACCAAAAGACAACCCTCAGAATGGGAGAAAATATTTGCAAATGAAGCAACTGACAAAGGATTAATCTCCAAGATTTACAAGCAGCTCATGCAGCTCAATAACAAAAAAACGAACAACCCAATCCAAAAATGGGCAGAAGATCTAAATAGACATTTCTCCAAAGAAGATATACAGATGGCCTACAGACACATGAAAGAATGCTCAACATCATTAATCATTAGAGAAATGCAAATCAAAATTACAATGAGATATCATCTCACACCGGTCAGAATGGCCATCATCAAAAAATCTAGAAACAATAAATGCTGGAGAGGGTGTGGAGGAAAGGGAATACTCTTGCACTGTTGGTGGGAATGTAAATTGATACAGCCACTATGGAGAACAGTATGGAGGTTCCTTAAAAAACTAAAAATAGAACTACCATACGACCCAGCAATCCCACTACTGGGCATATACCCTGAGAAAACCATAGGTCAAAAAGAGTCATGTACCAAAATGTTCATTGCAGCTCTATTTACAATAGACAGGACATGGAAGCAACCTAAATGTCCATCGACAGATGAATGGATAAAGAAGATGGGGCACATATATACAATGGAATATTACTCAGCCATAAAAAGAAATGAAATGGAGGTATTTGTAATGAGGTGGATGGAGTTAGAGTCTGTCATACAGAGTGAAGTAAGTCAGAAAGAGAAAAACAAATACAGTATGCTAACACATATATACAGAATCTAAGGGAAAAAAAAAAAAAAAGGCCATGAAGAACCTAGTGGCAAGACGGGAATAAAGACACAGACCTACCAGAGAATGGACTTGAGGATATGGGGAGGGGGTGGGGTGAGATGTGACAGGGTAAGAGAGTGTCATGGACATATATACACTACCAAATGTAAAATAGATAGCTAGTGGGAAGCAGCCGCATAGCACAGGGAGATCAGCTCGGTGCTTTGTGACCACCTAGAGGGGTGGAATGGGGAGGGTGGGAGGAAGGGAGATGCAAGAGGGAAGAGAAATGGGAACATATTGTATATGTATAACTGATTCACTTTGTTATAAAGCAGAAGCTAACACACCATTGTAAGGCAATTATACTTCAATAAAGATGTTTAAAAAAAAAAAAAAGGAGACATGCACCCCAATGTTCACTGCAGCACTATTTACAATAGCCAGGTCATGGAAGCAACCTAAATGTCCATCAATAGATGACTGGATAAAGAAGATGTGGCACATATATACAATGGAATATTACTGAGCCATAAAAAGGCATGAAATTGAGTTATTTGTAGTGAGGTGGATGGACATAGAATCTGTCATACAGAGTGAAGTAAGTCAGAAAGAGAAAAACAAATACCGTATGCTAACGCATATATATGGAATTTTAAAAAGCGGTACTGATGAACCTAGTGGCAGGGCAGAAATAAAGATGCAGACATAGAGAACGGACTTGAGGACACAGGGAGGGGGAAGGGTAAGTTGGGACGAAGTGAGAGAGTAGCCTTGACATATATACACTACCAAATGTAAAATGGATGGCTAGTGGGAAGCTGCTACATAGCACAGGGAGATCAGCTCGGTGCTTTGTGACCACCTAGAGGGGTGGGATAGGGAGGGTGGGAGGGAGGCTCAAGAGGGAGGGGATATGGGGATATATGTATACATACAGCTGATTCACTTTGCTGTACAGCAGAAACTAACACAACATTGGAAAGCAATTATACTCCAATAAAGATGTGAAAGAAAAAAAAAAAAAAAAAAGATGAATGGTCTAAAGCAGAGCAATCTAACGGGCCTGTCAGTCTCCCGAGGCCCTTACTGAAATCAGTCCTGATTTGCAGGTCTGGGGGCAGAGCCTCTGCACTTCAGAAGAGCCCCAGTGAACTTGAGGCTGCATCTCTGACCCCACCCAGCCCCCAGTCAGACTTCTCATGCCAACGAGCTCCCCGGACACTCACTCTGCTCTTAATCACAGAACCGCTGGTGTCAACCTTCACCACCTTTCCTCACCCCCTCTCTGCGCACCCCTGGCCCTCCCAACCCTAACCCCTGCTCCATGTAAACAAAAGGGGTCCACCCATCACCCACATGAGGCAGCACAGCAGGCTCAGGGCATGCAAATCCCAACGCCTTGCTACCTCTCCTTCTTCCCCGTTTTTGCAAGGTTGTTACAGGCCCTTCTTTGGAAACCCAGGGTCCCAGGAGACAGCAGCAGCCCCGTCCCATGGGACCCCGCCTTGGGCACCTCTCTCTCTTCTTCTGCAGTGGTACCTTCAAGGTAACCCTTGGTGAAGGCGTCCAAGAGGCAGGCACCCACAGCACCCGCTCCCTCCTGGGTCCCAGCCTTATCTCTGGACATTTCTGCTCGTGGGCTCACCCCTTCCTTCACCAGCACCATTGGCAGCTCCAACTCCTATTCTAAATCTAAAGAAAAAGAAGAAGGAAGCGGAGAAGGAAGGAAGGGGGCGGGGAAGAAATCTTGGGAGGCTTCCTTTGACCTCTCTTTCTTGTCCATGCCCAGTGTTTCCGGGATTGTCAACTTCAGAGGCTGGTTATGGGCTGCTAAGCCATATTCTGGGGTCTCCTGTTTGCTAGTATAGCCACAATAAATTGCTCTGGTGGAAGTGGGCTCTACCACTTCTGTTCACTGGATTCCTATCCGTGGACCAGCCTCTGATCTCTGGTCAGAATGTTTTCCTGCATAGCTTCTCTCTTAAGGATAGGCTACAGCACAACATTCTTTTATTTCTAACAGCTAAACTTGCTGCCACTTTTTTTTTTTTAATTTTTATAGGCAACAGCTCTGCTTTTTTTTTTTTTTTTGAGGGAAATGCTCTTTATGTAAATGCAAATCTAATGAATAAGCAAGTAAATGTCTGCCATAAAGCATTTACTGTTTTGATTCAAACCACAAATCAGTTCCTACACTTCTGGGTTTGATGGAAGTGTGGCTGGGAGACAGATGAAAAGCAGCCTACATTTTGGAAAGGAGTCGGTGCTCATTCTTGCCTCCACCCTCCCTCTTTGTCTCATTTCCATAATGAGCTGGTCCTAGCTCACCTTTAAATGTCATCGGAAAGAGATTGGCTTGTTCCCTTTCCGTCCCAAGCTGACTGTGCCATTGGGTGTGTCCAGAGAGGCACCATTTCCTGGCTGAGGTAGAGGGAATTTGCTGGTGGGAGCTCTGATTCTGTGTACGAAGCAGTGCAGAGTTAATGCATGGACTCAGTGATTGCGTTGGGATGGAGGCTATGCTCAGGACATTACTCAGATTTATTGTTATTAATACAGTAGAATCCACATAATCACTGTTCCCTTAATAAAGAGCATGTCTGCTTAACTGGGACAACGGCCAGGGGACTTTCTCTGTGCTTCACACCAACTCATTTTAATGTGTCCAAACCCTTCTCTAGGCTTGGCCGGCACCTGTCTCTTGCACTCAAACCTCTGATATGGCCCTAAACCTCAATCACATTGTCCTCTTAGCTCTGTCCGAGTGTCTTAAAGGTTAAATATAATAATATCAACAACAACATGAAAAACAACTTGCTCTGTTCCGGGTACTTGCATAAATGTGGTCTCAGCAGCCTTGCCAGGCTGGTCCAAGCACCCAGCCCATTTCATCTACGATAACAGAAGCCTGGGAAGAAATTAAGCTCCTAGCTGAGGTCCCACAGATGGAAGCCACAGATGGAGGATTTCCACCAGGTCTGCCTGTTTTGCAGCTGTATGTCCCCCATCCCGACGTCCCATGGTCATCAGGATTCCAGTCACCATCCCCCCCACGGCTTTTCCAGAGCAAGGGGAGTGCATCGCCAAGCAGAGAGCCTTTCTTCATTTGGGTATCAACCTCACAAGACAGGGGGTGGGTGGGTGTAATGAATGAGCTGTCAAGTGTTGGGTGTGATTTTTATTTTTTAAGGCAAATGCAAAACAGATCAAAACATCCTTTATCCTACCACTGTTTCTCCAAATAACCTTAGCCTGAAGGTAGAAATCAATGTTCAAAGCCTTTACCCATTTTTTTTTTTTACAAAGATAAGTGCTGCGTTTAATACAGAATAGAATGCTGTTCAAAATCCACCGCTGCTAGAAGCCAGGCAGTGGTCAGACGCTGTTGAAGCCTGCTGATAGATTATTAGCCAAAAAGAAGAATTAAGTATGAATCAGAAGCCCCAGGAACAGGCAAGGGATTCAGAGCTGCTGGGGACCCCCACCCTGGTATTCTGAAACCAGAGTTCTCTCCACCCCTGACTCATGGAGTTCCCAGGGTCGGGGTCCCTTGGTGACACTGATGAACACTGGAAAAAGTTTTCTTTCAATTGAATCATGCACGTGGTAGTAATTTGCCTACTACGTGCTGGGAAATGAGCTAGATGCTAGGCAGGCACTGAAAATGAACAGAACACAGGTTCTAATCCCTTCAGTAAGGAAAGCAAATGTAGCTATAACTCATATAGATCACACCTGACACACTCATTAGAGCATGACCTGTGTCAACAGGGCAATTGGACTCAGCATTGGGAAAGAACCCAGTCTGGAAGATTGTAGTTTGGAAGGGGCAACATGGAGTGTGTGTGTGTGTGTGTGTGTGTGTGTGTGTGTTTGTGTGTGGGTGTGTGCTGTGCCCTGTGAGCCAGAGGTGGCAGGAAAAGGGGACAGCCCTCTGTTTTGTCTAGGAGGGCACTTTTCTGGTTCCCTCTAGCCCATCACAGCTAATGAAATCAGAGATGCAGCCCTTCCCTGGCCTTCGCGGTCTCTGCAAAAGCCGCAGCTGTTCTTCCAAGTCAGCAATGCATAGCTGATAACTCAGAGCTGGGGGAGAGCACTGCCTTCCTTCCTTCCTTCTTCCTTCCCTCCTCTCTCCCTCCCGGCCTGGTTCTCGCTGGCTGAGTGGCTCTGGATGCAGCTTTCTCTGTGTGCCGGCACCCTCCTCTCCCAGCCCCACCCAGACCTGCTGAGGGCGCTCCATGACCGCTCTGGGTGCCAGCTCCCTTCCTGTAAAATGAGAGCGAAGGCCCCTTGGTCCCCCAGGCGGTGTCCTAAGATTACATGGTAGAGACGCGGACTAGCGTGAAAGTTAGGCGGCACTTCGCCGTAGGCCATGGGAATTTGCTGAAAAGAGCAGTGACGGAGCCACTTGAAGGTCAACAATTCCGATCCACAGTTAGGAGGTTAGAGCACCCCACACACCCTCTCCGCTCACTCTCCACCAAACCTTAGTTGCCCCTAGGCAGGTGACTCCTGACCTTGATGAAGGGACTAGGTGGCTCGTTGCAAGGAAACCAATGGGAACCAGTGCCCGCGTGGAACTCACTGTATTCATTTTCTGGAGCTGCCGTAGCAAGTACCATAGTCGGGGTGGCAGAGACAACAGACATTTGTTTTCTCAGAATCCTGGGGGCTGGAGGTTGGAGATCAAGGTGTGGGCGCTGTTGTCCCTCCGAGGTCTCTCTCCTTGGCTTGCAGACGGCCATCTTCAGGAGACAGGACTACCTGCTGAGCATGTTGGGCACAGCTTCTTTCCCCTGCTGGGGTGCAAATCCATGCACGGCCTTGATGGCAGAGCCTGCCCTGGGTGGTGGCTGCCAGCGCCCTATGCCCAGAGCTTGGTGAGGAAGCATGGGGCAGGGAGTCCTCAGCCCCGTTCCTCCCCTACAGCCCCACTCCAGGCCAAGTCGACCCAGGGTCAATGTCTCATAGGTCGAGTAAGAGGGGCTGAGAGGAAGTTCCGAGCATGCCCATTAAAGAGCATCTTTTCACCCACTAGGATGGCCAAAATCATCATTAACAGTTCATTAAATAACATGTGCTGGTCAAACTGAAACATTCCTACATTAAAAACAGCTGGCAGTTCCTTAAAAAGTTAAACATAGAATTACCACCTGACCCAGAAATCCCATTCCTAGGTATATACTCAAGATTTGAAAACATATTTTCAAAACAGACACTTGTCCACAAGTGTTCACAGCAGCATTGTTCACAACAACAAAGATGTAGACACACCCCAAGTGTCCATCAAGGTGTGAATGAACAGTCAAAACGTGGTGGGTCCATGCATCAGAAAAGATGAGGTGCTGATAAGCGACACACGATAGCACGGATGGATCTGGACAACGTGATGCTGATGGAGAGGAGCTAGACACACAACGCCACATAGTGTGTGATTCCATTTGTACGAAATGTCCAGGATAGGCACATTCCAGACAGAAGGTGAGCTGCTGCAGGAGCTGGGGGCACAGAAGACGGGGGTGGGACTGCTAATGGAATGGGGTTTCTTTTGCTGGGATTGAAAAAGTTCTGGAACCAGATAGTGGGAACGGTTACACAACCTTGTGAGTGTAGTAAAACCACTGAATTGTGCACTTCAAGTTGGTTAAAAAGGTGAGTATTGTGTTATGTGAATTTTACCTCCAAAAAAGGTTATCTCTTTGATGGATTATGGACAGAAATTTCAGAAGGAAAAAAAGAAAAGAATCTCTGGGATGCTCTTGCAGCTCTTTCCACACTCTGCTCTGTGCTGGGTGCTCTGCCCTGAGCTGGGTACTCTGCCCTGTGCTGGGTATTCTGCCCTTTGCTGGGTTCTATGTCCTGAGCTGGGTGCTCTGTCCTTTGCTGGGTATTCTGCTTGTGCTGGTACTTAGCCCTGTGCTGGGTACTCTGTCCTGTGCAGTACTCTGCTCTGTGCTGGGTACTCTGCCCTGTGTTTGGTATTGAAAAACCTGTGTTATGGCTCCCTCCCAGCTGGAAGCTTCCTGAGGACAGGATCCACAACACCTGCATTTTTGTTTCCCCTACAGAACCAAGGACACCTGTCTGCAGAGGAAGAGCTCACAGGCCGTCTGTGGAATGATCTTGAGCCCACAAAGGTCCTACTATGCCCCAAACCATGATACATGAGGTAGATGAGGGTCATCCAAGGGCACAACAACTGGGAGATGTGGGGAGACACACTACCTCATTGTAGAGTTGTTTTTTCTAAAGCAAGATCTTAGCAAACACACAAGACCCAATAAAGAACGTGCAGCTTGATAGGGTCGGGCAACGGAATCTAGACTCAGGCCCAGCTGAGCTTTGGGGAAGGGGCAGAGAGTCAGCAGAACCCAAATAACTGTCAACTCACCCCCCTTCACCTGTCACCTGCCCCTGCTCTCCTGCCACTTGCAAACTGTGACCACCGGGAGAGGATGGATTCCCTCTGAAACCTGCAGATGCCAACTGCGTCCTTGAGAAAGGCAGGGAAGTTTCGAGCAGGGAGGCGGGTTCGGGGGGTGGGGTGCATCGGCACACACAGACCCAGTCCTGGGGTTCTAGAAATTTAATTAGTTTCCTCCCCTTCTATGTGGCCTGAGAAGAATCTGGACACGGTCCACGGGGAACAGCGCCCACTGCATTCCTGTCTGCATCAGGCCTAATTTAATTTTGAAATTACATTTGAAAAAAGTGTGAAAATACCAATTGCGTGGCATAATTTAGAAAGCCCCTTATCTGCGGGTTGCCTGCCAATGCAGTGATCTGGCCACAAGGACTCCATATCACAAACCTCCAAACGACAGCACAGCCGTTCGTCCCGCCCCTCCTGGTCACGGTGGTTAGTGGAAAGGATGTGCCCACGAACAGATGCGGGGAAGCATCCACCTGGGCCCACAGAAGACAAAGCCTTTGCTCCTGGGAAGTCAGTTCAACATGAGAAACAAGGGCGTGGGACTCCGTTCGTGGTCCAGGAGACGCCCTGCCGACCATCACTTGTCATGTGTGTGCATCCCCGCAGCCATGGTTTGGAAGAGTAAAGAAATTATCCTGGGATGGGATGAGGTGATATTCCAGAGTCATTATTTTCTCCTCCTAAAATTTATTGCAGAAGAGTTGTCAGACTTCAGGGAGCTTAAATTTTGCACCATCAACTTTTGACATAAAATATTAGGAGGAAATGGTTTATATCCTCTCATCAGACTCTTTGAAGGCTGTAATTCTCCTGGTGCCAATTAACATTGGACAAATCGACCTGGGAGAGACACCAACTAACCCCATACTCCCCCAGAATCTCCAATCCAATCCCAAACCTTTCACAATGGCTGATGAAGCCTAATTATACAAACGTTCTTATCTGTACATTGCCGAGCTGTGATTAGAACAATCTCCCCTATCAAGAGAAAAATATAACCATCAACGTACATCTAAGCAAGTACAAGACCGCCCACAGAATTCCAAGTATTCTCAGAAGTCCCATTCAGCCACTAAAATGTGATGTGATGCAAATTAATTTACTGAACAGAAATATTCCAATAAAGTTGGCTATAAACTGAGCATCTGTATTTAAAATCATATTTTCCAACTCACCTATGCGATGAAAATCAGAATATATTTCTTCAAGGGAAAAACAACGTCTCCAGTAGGCCTGGCAGACGAGAGTTCCCTCACAGAGACTGTCAGCATCTGCATCCTCTGTTATACCCACGGCATCTCTCTATCTGCCTCTCTTTACTGGTTCTTTCATCCCTTCCCAGGGATTAATGGATGCCCACCCTGTGCCAGGCACTGTTCCAGGGACACAGCCGTGGGGAATCCAGACAAAACTCCCTGCTCTCCTTCGCTTACATTCTAGTGGGGCAGATGGATGTGTTAAACAAGGTAAGGGTACCAAATATATAGGAGGCTAAATAGTGGTGTACACTAAGGAGGAAACCAAAGCAGGAAAGCAGGGAGGTGTCGTGGGCCGGAAGGTTGCAAGTTTGCATGCAACGCCCAGGGACGCCCCACTGCTGGAGGAAACATGGAGGGTGGACGTCTCGCTCCAGCCCCGAGAGGTGTGCAGGAAAGAGCTCAGGGGCCAACGGGGACTGAGAAGAAAGAGTTAATGGAGTCTTGGAGACCTGGACACATGAGTCAATGGTGCGAACTGGCTTTTATTGTGAGCTGGCTAACTTAACATTGTAAAGGTCACTCTGCTCCCCGACTCAGGTGGCAGCTGGGGCTGTGGGCAATCCCATGGTTCCTTTTCCTCTGGAGCGGAGGAGCCCCTATTTCCAGCACCCCTGTGTTTTCAGAGCATCTCCTCATCTCCTGTGTGTGAGCACTTACAGTGGGACCTGGGAGAAACACCCCTGCGGACGGCTTCTGTGAGAGCACGCGTCCTCCACGGACCTCTGTGAACCCTGAGCTTCCGAGCACCCGGGTTTCTCTTTATCCTCCTTTAAGGTTGAGAATCTGAACATCATGGATTTCATGGCCTGCAGAACACTTGTGTTAACAGATAAAACCCAAAACAGTCAAGGAGGTGTGTCAACCACGTAAAGAGACACCACCACGTGACTTGTTTTTGATGAAAGAAAAAAAACCCCATCGTGAGCTTTCTTGCCCTGCAGGTCTTGCTCTGAGAAAGGGTTCCTGGTGGGCTGGGTTTGACGTCTCACGTCTTTCCCATGGTGGACGCCTTCCATCCGTGGAAAGAACTTGCAAGTAGAAGACAGAAACATCTTTGTGGTCCTTGCATGGCCACTTATCCTAAAGACCACTTATCCAGGACATATGGGCAGCTCATTCTTTTCCTCAACTGTAAGTGAGTATAGAGATGGTACCACTGAGAGAGTTCTCGTGAGGGCTGAGAGAGCCCAGGACACCCGATCCTTGCAGCACCTCCGTGTGGTCACCTCTGCTGTGTGTTCCTGTGGCTGCATGGCGTAGAGTGTGGGCAGCCCACAGGGATGATGCCCTCAGAGGTAGAAAGTGGGTTCTGTGGCTGACTCCGTGATCTGTTTGGATTACATCTTAGCGTTTGGGAATGACGTCAGTCCCCCGATCCATCTCCCTTCCCCTGGAGGAAGAGCTGAACCCAAGGAGCGTGCTGTGGGCTGTCGGCACCCTGAGGAGAGAAGCCTCAGAAGGAACTGCCACACTGGGATCTCAGACCTCCAGCCTCCAGGACAGGGAGGATACACTTCTGT
The DNA here is from genome assembly GCF_949987535.1 of Balaenoptera acutorostrata. Taxonomy (NCBI): domain Eukaryota; kingdom Metazoa; phylum Chordata; class Mammalia; order Artiodactyla; family Balaenopteridae; genus Balaenoptera; species Balaenoptera acutorostrata. The sequence goes on along the minus strand of NC_080064.1, from coordinate 3,409,955 downwards.
TGTCTAAGCCACCTTGTCTGCCGTGCTTTGTGATGGTGGCCCCAGCACCTAACACAGGGCCCTTCCAAAGGGGACACAGAGAGGAGGGAGCCCTAGTTTCCATCCTTTACTGACTGTGCTATAAGAATTTCTTGGTGTCAAAAACCCAGGTGATGAAGTCACACCCCCAGAGAAGGGGCGTCTGAGAAGTTAGTAGACTGAAGCCTGGTCTGAAGGAGAAGAGCATTTCCTCACTGTCCCCAGACCACTGTCCTGGGAAACCATTAGTTTTGTCTCCCTTACCTCCACCTCTGTACTCAACTCCACCCCTTCCCCTTCTGGAACCTTCCTCTCAGGTCTCCAGAATGCCTCTCTCTGAGTCTCTTTTTGGAAAGAAATAAATCCAACCAGGTCGTTCACACTTGATGAATTTCTCTCTTACTTCTGTTGGTAAAATTAGGTTTTAAAAATAAGAGCCAAAAATCAAAAGATAGAAAGGAAAGAAAAAGAAAGACAGCCAGGTGTACCCAAGGGAAACCTCCCCTAACTGAGGCCTTTTGGTCCCCAGGAGGGCAGAGGCACAAAGGACTCGTGTGGCAGGTCTCCTGCATGATGGACGCCTCTAAGAAAACCCAGGCTGTGGCCTGTGGGTCAGGCTGTCTGTCCACTCAGCCCTGGTGCATAAAGGATGAGGTGGAAATCTTGGTGTTTGTTCGAGTCTGTCCATCCGGAACCTGGGTGGTCCTTTCCTCTGATCTGTTCCTGCAAAGAAGAGTAACCACCTCAAACATCCGTCTTAAGAAATGAATCACCCCCTTTAACCAAAGGATCCTGATTCTGTTGGAAATTTGTTGCTTCTCAGTGGAGACAGGTTCCCAGCTTCGTAGGTCACAGCAGAGCCTCAGGACCCCCCAATTCCACCTGACAGTGGACTGAACAATTGTTGTATCGTTGGGCATATGTTGAAACCTAAGCCCTAATGCGATGGTATCAAGTGGTGGGAACTTAAGAGGTGATTAGTGCCCTCGGATAGGAGACCGCAGAGAGCTCCCTCACCCCTTCCACCAGGTGGGGACACGTGTCCTACAGGCTCCTTGATCTTGGATTTTAGCCTCCACAGCTGTGAGAAATAAACATCTTGTTTATAAGCCCCCAGTCTCAGTTACTCTGTTACAGACACCTGAATGGACTGATACCAGCCTCCTGTTGCTGTAGCTGCAGGCAAGGGGGCTTCACAGGTTCCCTCCAGGGGCAGCAGGGAAGGGGCTTTCAGGCTGGAGTCCTGATGGTGAGGAGACAAACTCACAGAAAGTGTGATCCGGAGATCCACAGGTTTCTTTGGGAGGATCAGATTTTTATTTCCTGCAGAGCTGGAAGCCTGTCACTCAGAAGTGTCCCTGACATTTACTTACTGTAAGTCTCAGCCACACCAGCAAGGAGTGTGTGGGGATGTCACCCATCGGCTGGGCTTTGGGCATCTGGGATGGCCTGGCATGGTCACCACCATCCTACACTGATTATTGTCATCTCAGGTCTCAAATCAGTGGAGGCCAGGCATGCACGTGCATGTGTGTGTGTGTGTGTGTGTGTGTGTGTGTGTGTGTGTGTGTGTGTGCCCATGTATGCATTTCTGGCACCCAGCCCCAGAAAAAGTCATCTTGACTTGCCTCCTGCCTGTGGCTTTGGTCTTGGGGCTCCAGTGTCCCGTATAGAGCTGTTTTACTTTTCTTCATCTCTGCCTCTGAAAAGGAATCGAGAAGCCGAGGGGAACCAGCACACAAACAGGAGGGCAGGTTAAGCAGAGATTTGCCACCTGGGAGACACGTCTGCAGAAGGTGTGCACTCAGCATCCTCCCTTCTGCGTCTGGAAACAAACGCTCAGCTCCTGCAGCCTCCCCAGAACTAGGGGAGCCATTCTCAGAGTAATTAAGGCAAGACTTCCGTCTTAAGTTGAAATAATCCGGCCATCTTGCAACACTCATCACTGTGAACAGAGCTAGTGAGCTTTCCCATCACCTCCATTTTCATTCAGCTAGAAAACCGCTGCTGGTTCAGCTGTAAGCTTTGGACTCTGTGTGTGTATTTTTTTTTGTTTGTTTCCCAGAAGAGGGAAACCACCACGAGATGCAATTTAACTTGTAATTTTATTTGCCATGGAGGAGCTTGAGCAATGATTGTATTTGCTGTGGAGTTGAAATGCATAAAGAGATAAATGGCTTAATTTGAATCAATATTAATTTAGTGCATTTTACTTCTAACTTTACTTCACAGCAAATGAAATTACTCTGCTCAGGAGTCACTCTAAAACTTTTCTTAGCCCAGAAAACTGAGCTAAGCTGACATGACCATTTGCTGGTGGAGGCACCACGCTTCCTGCTCCAACTCGGCCTGATGAAGGTGCACACGAGGTGTTGAATGATAAGAAATTTCCAGTAAAAACATGCAAGGTGTGAGCTAGGAACCCGCCTGTGCCCCTCCCCATCCTGCTGACACAGTTCTTCACAACAGAAGGTGGGGTTTGGAAATCGGGGCAGAAAAAGAGAAGACAGCCCGTGGTACACACTGTACCCAGACACCACCCACGGCGGCAGTGTTTTCCCGTCATGGAAATGAGCTCGTATTAGTTTCCTGTGGTCACCACAAATTACCCCAGACTGAAAGGCTTAAACCACAGAAATGTATTCTCTCACATACCGGAGGCTGGAAGTCCGAAATCAAGGTGTCAGCAGGGTTGGTTTCTCCTGAGTCCTCTTTCTTTGGCGTGGAGATGGCCACATTCTCCCTGTGTCCTCACGTGGTCATCCTTCTGTCTCTGTCCTAATCTCCTCTAGCAAGGACACCAGTCAGATGGTATTAGGACCCACCCATACAACCTCATTTTTACCTAATCAACTCTTTAAAGACCCCATTTCCTAATACAGTCACATTCTGAGGTCTTGGATGTTAGGTCTTCAATATATAAATCAGAAGGAACACAACTCAGTTCATAACAGGTGTGGTACTATGGAATTTCCTCTGTTCAGATGATTTACTTCTTGGCCTGACATCCTGCCCAGTGATGACTAGATGAATTGTAGATCAACTTCTGACATAACCATGGGGAATTTATGTCAGAATTCTTGGCTATTTATTGACTCAAATGAAGCCCAAGATACCCATTGCCTTCCATTTTCAATATCATTGATTCAGGCAAAAATGCACAGTGGATTGAAAAATTGAAGGAGAAAACCTTAGGGATCGTCTACGCCTGGGCTAGCAAATAGGTTTTATTTTCACACTAAGTGTGTTCCTCCTGCTTGGGAAGCCATGAGGATGCATGATTAATCATGACATGATTAGCTATGTCTGCCATGGGCACAGGATAAGAATGGTAGAACATCTATCTTATAGCTCGCAACCCTGGCCTAATCCAAATCTTTGACAGAAACTGGTGGCCAGGATGGGGAAATGACAAAGAGTCACCCAATAATTTGGATATTATTTAAAATCAAAGTTCTTAACTTGTAATGTAATGTCCCTCCTATTATATTCACACATTCACTTTCAGTGATTAAAACATCAAAACCAAGGTTGTTCATTAATATTTTCTTGAAATCATGAGTTAAGAAAATTGTTCCAGGGTTTTGGAAATTGCCTGGCTGACCACATAGGAATTCAAGTCTCTGTTGTGCTGGGCAGTAGGCAAAATGACAGGATTACAAAGAGGAATAAGATGTGATTAAGCCCACTCTTTAAGATGTATGGCAGCCACGGAACATGCTGTCATAGAGTTAAATGTAAACTATTTTTTCTGGGGGTTGGTGGGTCAAAGAAACATTCCCAGTGGGATGTTTAGGTTGACTCTTGAGGGATGAGTAGAAATCTTTTGGCCAAAGAAAGGGGGGAGGACTCAAGGGAGTGGGAACAACAAAGCAGTGACTCAGGTGGGAAAGACCAAGGCTTGTCCAGAAACAGATGCAGCAGCAACACCCCTGGGAGCAGAAAAGGGGAGGTGGATGGAGACCCTTGTCATGCAGAGCTTTGCTGTTTCTGCAGCCATACTTTCTGCCATGCCTTTTTTAGCCTTCCTCCAAAGCCACTCTGCCCTCTCCCTTGACCAGTGATTTATGGTGTGACCACAAGAGGACGGTGCCTGCAGCATTCCCCTTTGCATAGAGGCCCCCAAGACCCCTCAGCTTCCATGATTCACTAGAAGGACTCACAGAACTCAAAAGAGCCATGATGCTCACAGTTACAGTTTATTACAGAGAAACGACACAGCCTAAAATCAGCAAGGAGAAGAGGCGTGTAGGATGGAGTTTAAGAGAAAGCAGGCACAAGCTTCTGGTTGTCCTACCCCAGTGGAGTAGCACAGACAGAGCTGCAGCAGCCCAGCAAAGAAGTGTGACCACATATAGGAAACATCACCAACCGAGGAAGCTCATCACACCTTGGTGTCGGGAGTTTTCCTGGGGGTCTGTCCTGTAGGCATGGCATGCACACATGGCTGACCTGAACTGCCCAGTATCCAGGCCCCCAGGGGCCAAGCTGATACTTTCCGACCCAAGGCCACTACCAAGAATCCCACTGTTCACATAAACTCTCTGGCCTGGCCCAAGGCCCCAGGTAGACAGATACTGTTATGGACAGGATACACCAGGGGCTCAGAGATATCTCCCAAGAGCCATCAAGGGCAAGGTTGAGCATCTCAAGTCTGCGTATTTAACCCTTCGCTGCCACTGTACCTCTCACACCCTTTCCCTCCCACCTCCCAGCAACTCCTCTGCCACGTTCCTTCACTCGCCCACCCTTAAAGGCGTCCATTCCCCTGAAGTCACTCCTCCTTTCCCCCCTCAAACTAACCCTGCTTCCCCTCCCAATCCAACCCCACTGCCTTCCAAGTCCAAACTTCTCCCGTAAACCTGAAACCGACCTATTCAAACCAATTCTCTCAAAGCTGTGTGAGATGGGAGCCCAGCCAACTTCTAGTGAATTTCACTTTGAGCATTTTCATCATTGCTCATTCAAAAGTTTCCCCGACAGTGTGATTTTCAGAGGAGAAGAACGTGAAACCACACGTGGGGCATTCTGGAGGGTGGCAGATCCCCGGAGTGTTCTGTCAACCACCCTCATCCATGGAAAACATCCCGCACACCTCCGCCCAGCCTGCAAAGCTCCTCAAACCCACACCCATCAGTCTTTGCAAGTTTATGCTTGGGCTGTCCCTGAGCCAGGACCCCAGACTCTCAGGGGATGTGGAATCTCCCACCTTGTTTCACCGTGGAAATTCCCCTTTCCTCCTTTCTTCACTCAAACTTCTTCACTCAAACTTGTATCCAGTCCCAGCTCAGACATCATTTCTTACAGAAACCCTTTCCTGATTCCTACCACTTTTCCCTTCCATTCCTGATCCCCCCCACCAAGGCTCTGGCCTCAGCCAACCCTGACCTCTGCATTTGACCCAAGATACATGTCCACGTGTAAGTGACCTGGCCCCCCAGACATGGAAATAGGTCTGTGGTCACCTTGAATATTTACTTTTTCTGGATGAGGATGAAATATTGAAATGCCTACTTATTAAATGTCTTTGTTAAAATCCATATGTAGAACTAAACAATGTATTAATCAAAATCATTGTTTTTCACGCTCATAATTCATTAGGTAATCTTCTTTTAACCTTTAAAAAATATTTTTATTGAGGTATAATTGCCATATAACATTATATTAGTTTCAGATGTGCAACATAGTGATCTAATATTTGTATACACGGCAAAATTCATCAGGCAGTCTTATTCAGAGGTGACACATGGCCTCTTTGGGGTGAAGCCATTCCTTGGGAATGTAACCGCTTCCTGTCTGACCAGTGGAGTGGTGGAGATTTTGGGATTCCAGTTTGCCTGTCATTGGAAATTACGTGTGAAGTCAGAAGTTCATCTGATAACGCGAGGGTGGTTGTTTTCTTCATCCCCTACAGGGGAATACAAATGGTATTATGTGCCAGGAATATTGCACATAATACTAATAACAACAACAAACAACAATAATAATATTAACAACAACAAACAGTAAGTTGATTCCTCTACCGCTTCCTCTTATACCAAGGGTTTAGATTGTTTGTGCTCTGGATGCATCCGAGGCCAGCATTGATTGAGGTCACTTCTGGCTCATTTGTCCTCCTCCTCTAGATCTTAGGGGTTCAGAATAAAGAAATCAAACAAGTTCCCTGTTGCATGAGGGTCTTTGTGAGGACCTGGATACAGGGAAGCTGTCTCCTTAATGTGGGACAATTTCCCGTTGGTCTGTCTGCACAGTCCCCTCCGCCTCCAGACTGGGGGCACTGGCTCCCAAAGATTGTCTTACCTCTGCAGATAACATGTGGCATTGGCTGGATAAAGTGTTAATTGATGAATGAATCCTTCCCTGGGGTTGATCGGTCAGGGAAATTTGCTCTTTCTGGAACCCAGCACCCACGTGCGATCAGACAGTGGTGAGGGTATGGAACCCGCAGGCCACACCTGACCTGTCCCCTGCTGTCTGCCCCAACCAGACCTTGTTCTCCAACAAGGGACCTTGTGTGACTCCACTCCACAGCTCTAAAGTCATCTGAGAGCAAGCAAACCAAGTGCTTTGAGCTTTCCGGGGCAGAGCTCAGGGACACAAGCCCCCCCCTCATCTGTATGCTCCCCAAATTAGATCTAATGGAAATGTAGCTGAGCTGCAGCCCCAGGAAGTAGCCCAGGCAAGTGGTGACGTGGTTAATAGAAGCCAGGACCCATATGCCGTCTGTGCTCCTTGGAGGATGGCAGGTTGTTTAAGGGCATTTGGAAGATGAATGCTGGAAAAAGCAGCCCAATGCCATCAGACTTTATCTCAGATAATGTCTCTCCAGTAAACCGCATTCTGAAATGCTTTTCTGGGTTACAATGATGGGGTTACCGAGAAGCAACAGGCGTGCCCCAGTGGACAGTCAGAGCTGTGCTTGGGAAGGGGCCAGGCGGGGCACAGGATGCTGGATCACCTGGATGCTGGACATAGAGGGAGCACGTGCAAGGCTTCCCTTCCATGACCTTGACCTGCGAGGAGAGGCGTGGGGCAAGGGGCGGGTGGGAGCCAGGTTTAGGGGAGCTGAGAAGAAAGGAAATTGGTCATAACTCAAAAGCAGGAAAAAGCCAAATGCATCACCTGCCTGCTCTGGGTCAGACCCTGGGGATGCTGCCTCCCGTGATGCTTTTTCTCATAATTCTTCAAGCATCTCAGAGAGACCAGATTGTCACGGAGCAGTTACACCCTTTGCCAAAGCCATTCTGCGACGGTAACATCTGGGAAGCAGAGAGACACACAAACTGTCCTGAGCTGCCTGTCTCCCCGCTTCCAGCCACAGGCTATTTCTAAGGCTGCATCTTATCCACAAAAGTTTGTGTATCACTTTCCCGTGGCTGCTGTAATAGATTATCCCAAACTTGGTGGCTTAAAACAACACACATTTATCCTCTTACAGTTCTAGAGGTCATAAATCCAAAATCTGTTCCATGGAGCCCAAATCAAGGTGTCAGCAGGACCACGCTCCCTCCGGAGGCTGGGGAGAGCCTGTCCCCAGCCTTTTCCAGCTTCTAGAGCTGCATCCCCTGTCATGTGACCTCTCCCTCATCTCCAAAGCCGGCAGGGTAGCATCTTGCTTCAGACCACCCTCCAACTTCTTCTGTAGTCATTTCTGCCTCTACCTCCCTCCTATAAAGACCTTTCTGATTACATTTACCCACCCCCCCAGACAATCCAGGATAATCTCCTCAAGATGTTTAATTTAGTCATATCTGCAAAATTCCTTTTGCCACATAAGGTAACACCAATTTAGGGGATTAGGACGTGGGGACCTTTGGGAGGCATCCCTCAGCTCCACCACAATGAGCGGCCCACACTCCTTCACTCCCGGCCATTGATCTCCAACCTGCAGAGGGGGTGGGGTCCTTCTCCTCCCCCCATCCCTCTCCAGCACCCCCCCCCTTTCTTGGGGAATAAAATGGCCACAGTGAATTGAAGCTTTTCTTGTGACCCCTCCTGGGTCAAAAATTATCAGAGCACAGTCAGTCCTGCTATCATGCAAGATATGTGCCCCTAAAAGTCATGGCCTTGTGCTAACTTACACACCAAGACCAGGGGGTTGTGGAGGAGATGGGGCGGGGGCATGAGAGTCAAAACCTGGATGGTGAAACATACGATAAGACAATAAACAGGGCAGCACCTGTTACCCATGTCAAATGGCTGGGAAATAAACACTGCAACAAATACGGGTCCTCACCCTGGAAAAACCCTGCAATTTGCTTTGGATGTGGGTGTGGGAAGGGCTGCAGCTCCCGAGCTATGGTGGGGGTAGAAAGTCGGTGGTCTGAAATCAAAGGGAAAGTTCTAACGCCAGATTGGTCGGGTGTGGCTCAGAGCACGTGCGGTCCATGGAGGAAGACATTTGAGGTTCGTGTGTGTGTACGTTGCAGGCTGCTCCTTCATTCGCTTCCATTTATCGCATGGTCTGTTCCTCTGTCTCTTCCAGACAAGACTGCATGTAAGCAAATGCAAAATTCAGGATTGCATGATGCTCAGGTGGGTTCCTATCCTATCAACCCAGTTGGAACAAATTCTCCTTTGCAAAGTAGAACTGACCACAGAGTGGGCCATAAGGGGGTGGGAACGGGCAGGAACTGAATCCACTGGCAATCAGGCAGCTGGAGGGGAGAGGGCTCTGTGTGTGCTGGGGCGGGGGGGATGCTCACGCACACACATGCACAGACATACACGTGCACACACACATGCACTCTCCCAGCTGCATCTCTCAAGGTCTCACCACCTTCCTGCTGCTCTTACCATGCTGCTATTTATTCTGTCTGCTTATAAAGTTTCCTCCACTTGTTGACATGCCCTAGAGGGATGAGGCCCTCGACTTTCCTGAATAATATGCATCCCTCCAAAGGACCCAGGAGGTGAAAACTGCAGACAGAATCAGAAATATGGCCAAGAAAGAGGGGGGCACGGCCCAGATGCGGTGGCCGGTGATTAGAATGACCAATGTGTCAGGCACGAAATAGGAGCTCCTGATATCGACCCAGCGTCCAGCATAAGGCCCTTTACATCACCACAAGAAATAGGCAATTTTATGTCAACCCGGAGCAGTGTGTCTTGAGGTAATGGTGGGTATAATTCATGTCATTTGCATGGACCCAGACCAGATTGCAAAGGGAATTTCAGCCTGAGCTTCTAGGCTCCTGGCTTCTAGGTTTTAAAGCCAGATCATTAAAATATATATATTTAGAAGAATGCTAAAATATTTGCCTTGCTCTAAAGGAGATTAAGTGTCAGTGAAAATGGTCAGATTAATGGTCCCTGGAGATAGAAGTTGCCCTCCTTCTGTCCAGATGAATCAGCCTGAACCCTGTCCCTGGTTCACACCCCCTTATCTCTCTCTCTCCCTCTCTCTCTCTCTCTCTCTCTCTCACACACACACACACACACACACACACACACACACACAGAGGCCTCTTTCGTGTTCTCACTTTTCATTCCCAATTTCTCTGCTCTGTCATGTTTGCTCACCTGGGCAGATGCCAGCAAACGCCCAAGGTGATCCCCCAGAGCAAAAGCAGGATGCCAGTGGAGCCAGGAGACCATCCCTGGAGTGTGCCTTCTTGGGATTCCTGGAGGAGAACTGTCTCCTGGAATGAAAGTGGGGAGGCTGTCTGCCACAGGAATAACTGAGAAGGAGGACTCAGCAAAGTAACCTGAGAAAGACCATATCCAGCAGTCTCTGCTAACTTTAGGTGCTCTAAAATCATACACCTTTTCCTGTATTGTCTCCATTTTCTATGATGCTTCCATGTTACAAATATATAAAAACAAAAACGAATTTAAAAAATATGACCCAAAACCCCACCAAAGAGAAATAATCACTGCTAGACAACTGGTGTATGTTGTTTCACTCTATTTACTAAATATATACACACTTGCATTACATTCGCAGGCAAATACACATGCGCTCATGTTTTCAACTGCGATCATGCCATAAATAATTTTGTTGTCAGCATTTGCCACTTAATATTATGTTACACACCTTTCCCCATAAATTGGAAACATACTGAAGTATAGTTTTGCATCTAGCATCTTTTATTTACCAGTGTGTTGTAGCCATTTCCCACTGGTTAGTTTTCAAACCGTAATTTAAATGGGGACATCACTGAAATGTTAAACTGTTTCTCTATTGTTGATTACACAGATGAGTAGCAGATTTTGTTCTCTTGAAGGATGCTTCTGTGAGAACCCATCGGTGTAAGTCTTCCCTCAGGTAAGAGTGTGGCTTTAGGATGGATTCTCAGCAGTAGCTTGCCAGAGGAGAGCTTTCTGCTAAATGGTCTTCTCCAAAGAGTTCACTGATTTCCATTCCCACCAGCAGGGCATGGCAGTGATATTTCACCCAGGCTCTTCAGCACTGAATATTATTTTCCTTTTTTTTTTTTGTTTATTTGTGTTGGCCAGTATGATAAGTGAAGATTTGGTATTCCTTTTTCATTTACTTTGCTGCAGACTTTCAGGAGCTCACAGTACTCGGCGACAGCCCCCTGCTATCCTCGGTGTGTTTCACCGCTGACTGGCTCCTCTCCCAGTGGCTGGATGAACCCCAGGTGTGCTGGACGCTCTCAGGCAGTGCTTAGCATTTGCGAGCATCCTGGTACCTGCTGGGTCCCGTCCAGCGTCTGCACATCTTAATGCTCCTTCGAGGGCTCTTGATTCCATTTTGTGCTCTCCAGCTAAGTCACTGCTGTCTCTCCTTGGCTCAACCCCCTCTGTCCTTCACCCGGACCTTTGCAATACTTCCTTACCCAGGTGCCCACATCCGTCCCGGCTCTCAGAGCAGCTTTCTCCTTCCAGCTGCCCAATTGTCTGTTTAAAACACAAATCTGATTGCATTTATGACCTGCTGCAGTTGGTAATGTTTCCCATTGCTTTGGGGATGAAGATGAATCTTCATGTGTCCTCATGGTCCTGCACAATCAGGTGCCCCTTCCCTTCTCACTCCACCCTCCCCCAAACCCAGCCACCATGCCACCCTCCCCCTCCCCCACCATGCCCCTCCCCCTCCAGGTTCCCCTCCCCTCTCCCACCATGCCCCTCCCCCTCCATGCTCCCCTCCCGCTCCCCCACCATGCCCCCCTCCCTCCTCACCTCCGGTCCAGCACTGCCTCCATCAGATGTCCACTCTCAGCTTACTCCCCATTCAGTCCCCAAGTTCAGCATGACACCTGGAAGGAGTTTCACCACTGTTGATGAGTTGAGTAAATGAACTTCTGGCCCTGAAAACATGGTTGCAGTGTCCACAGCTATCAAGAGTAAAAGCCATTTATTATGGGTTGAATTATGTCCCCCAAAGGATATGTTGTGGTCCTAACCCCCAGGACCTCAGAATGTAACATTATTTGGAGATGGGGTCCTTGCAGATGTAACCAGTTAAGATGAGGTCATCCCAGAGCAGGGCGGGCCTAATCCAATATGACTGATGCCCTTATGAGAAGAGGAACAGACCCTTAGAGGGAAGACGGCCATGTGGAAATGGGGCAGAGATGGGAGTGATGTCCCTACCTCCCCAGGACCGCCGAGGACTCCCCACAGCTACTAGAAGCTGGCAGGGGCCCTCAGAGCCTCCAGAAGGAGCCAAATCTGCCAATACCTTAAGTCTGGACTTCTGGCCACCTGAACTGTGAGAGAACACATTTCTCTTGTCTCCAGCCACCCAGATGGTGGTTACTTGTTACGGCAGCCATAAGACTCTCACACTGTCGTCCCTTAAAAGGCCACATATGCATATCTGGGGGCAAGAAGGCCATGACTGTGCTGGGCTCCTCAAGATGCCATGCTGGGAGGGGGTGGCCACAAGAAACGGGGCAGGAGGGCCCCTCTCTGGAGCTCCTACAAGGAGACAGAAACAAAACCCCAGCCGGTCAGGAGTAGAAGGTTGACCGGGTCACTGGGGGCCCAGGGCCACTTCCTGCCAGAATGCCAGGGTCTGTCCACTGTCTCCAGGATGCTGGGACCCCCCCAGCCTGCGAGACCAGGGCTGCTTGTTCCCTCTTGAACACTGGAGCTGGCCTGGGTCAGGCTGCAGGCCGGGGGAGAAGGACAAAGCTCGTCACCTCCAGAGCCTCCCCCCCCCCCAGAGTGGGGACAGGCGGGCACTTTTCTGTCTTCAGGCATTTATATTCACAGGCATTTAAAGAACCCATTGCAGAAATGCATATTTAACTGCTGCACACAATGTGCTTTATTGCCCATGTAGGCCCTTTGTAATATCCTCTGGAAATTCATATTAAAGGAGATTTCAAACCCCAATGACTGACTCGCAGCCCTTATGGTCCCTGTCTGCGAGGAGGCTTTATTTAATAACAAAGTGTCTTATTTAAAGTCGGGCCTCTGGATGAGATAGCCCAGGGAGGCACTAGCATTTTGGGAAGGCAATATTACATGTGTTATTGGCTGAAAAAACCTCTGTGCCTCTGTCGGGCCAATTTCCCTTTTATGTTCTGGGTGCTTAAAAACCCTTAGAAGACTCTCGTGTATTTTCTAGCAAAAGCGTGTCGCAGATTTCTTCCTCTTTTGAAAACCTGGAAGTCTATGTAAATCACGTCCTGAAGCAGCCCCTCAAGCTTAAAACGGAAATAATGCACATTTAGGTAGAAAGATGTGTTCTCTTAACTTAGTACAAGACTGTACTAAGGAGATGGGGGTGAGCTGGCAGAGACCATGCCCAGTGGGAATTGGAGGATGCCTGGATGTGGGAAAACTCGCACACATCCAGTGTCAGAAGTATTGAGAGGAGGGGAGAAAAGCAGTTTCCTCTTACAATATGGAAGGAAGAATAGTGGGGAAGCGAAAAAGAGTTTCTAAACTGTTCCTATGACCCTGCCGTGAAACCCTGGTGCTATGGACAGATCCGTATCTCTCCAGATTCATATGATGAAGCCCTAACCTCTAGTGTGAACTTGGAGATGGGGCCTCCAAGGAAGGAATTAAGGTAAACTGAAGTCGTAAGAGTGGGGCCCCAACACAGTAGGATCAGTGTCCTCATAAGAAGAGACACCAGAGGGCTCTCCCCCACACCCACCTCTGCCCCCTCCCCCCACCATGTGAGGACACAGTGAGAAAGCAGCCCTCTGCAAGCCAGAAAGAAAGTTCTCACCAGGAAGGGAATCTACCAGCACCTTGATCTTGGACTTTCAGCCTCCAGAACCATGAGAAATAAACGTTTGTTTTTTAGCTGCTGGTCTGCGTCATTTTGTTATGGCAACGCGAGAAGACTGAGACACCATGTCAGGCCCACAGCTCCCCTTCCTGGTGTCCACTTACGGGACCCTGGCTTTAATCCTGACCCACATGGTACACATGGCTATCCTTGGATCCTGCAGCAAGCAGAGGCCCCCAGTAGACAAAGATGGTGGGAAGGGATTTCATGATTCAGGCCTAGCTTAGCATATCCTGGAACCTCTGTTTCTCCTTTCATCTCTTTACATTTTCTCCCCTGTTTGATTTAATACAAGAGGAGGCTGACATCCAGTAAATGCCCTTTCGTCCCTCTAAGAGGAGTTTATTTAAGCCCAGAGAGTCAAAAAGTCAACAAGGAAGGAAGCAGAACCAAAAGGGCATGAGGGCTGCCGGGTTCTTTCTACATTTCATGTAATTATGCAGGAAAGCAATGCCCTGGGCTTAGGCCTCAGTAGGTCCTGAATAGTTAATAAAGCCTATGATTCACCCTCCTTTGGCTACAGTTTAAAAATGCAGAATATGTTCAATGACAGTGACCCCCTTGACCTACTCACCAGGAAAAAATGAAAACAAAGTAAATGTAATAGAAACTACTGCTACTGCACAGGTTTTCCTTGTTCTGAGCCCAGATCTTTGAGCTCTTGTGTGATCAGCACTCTTTGATGAGAGTCTTACAGATGATGGGGGCCTGGAATCCACCTGGACCCTGTAGCATCTCACCCATTGGGACTGAGCCCATGGGGCAGGTGTGGTTTAGTGCTTTACCTGCAGGGAAGACAATGGTTAGCACCAGTAATGCCATTTTAATACCAAGGCCAGGACACAGGATTGCCTGAGCATGGGACCCTAGGACATAATAAAAAATATATTTCATGTTTGTCCTTGGTCCCTGACAAGCACTTCAGATACCTTTGGACTCTCCTAAGTAATAGGAGTGTTTGGTTATGCTAATGAGGTGATGCAGGTGGGCCCCTGGAGAGTTTCAGGGTAGGGACGGGTCACCAGAAAGACCAACCAAGTGAGTAAAGGATTGGGGCTTTGAATCAGCTAGACTTCCAGGAGGAAAACGTGTCTGGGGATCAGGTTAAATCATGCTGACAATGATTTAATCAATCTCATCTATGTAATGAAACTTCAGTCAAACCTCTGGACACCCAGACTCCGTGAAGCTTCCTAGTTGGTGAACACATTGATGCACCAGTGGGGGGACACACCTGGACTCCCTGGGGAGAGCGTCCAGAAGCTCTGAGCTCCATCCGCAGACCTTGCCCTCTGGGCTGCTTTATGATGCTTGTTCCTCCGTGTATCCTTTACAATACAACTGCAGCATAGTGCTTTCTTGAGTTCTGCCACTAGTGAATTATCAAACCTCCTCTGAGGAGGGGTCTCAGAAGCCCGTGAACTCATAGTCAGTCAGTCAGAGGAGCAGGTGGATTGGGGACCCTCCTGGAAGCTGCATTTAAAGTGGGGAAACCCAGCCCTTCATCCGTGGGGTCTGACGCTAAGTTGGGTGGTTGGAGTGGGAACTATATTACAGTCCACCCAGTAGGGGTGGGAAGAGTACAAACTCAGAGAACAAAGGAAGAAAGATAGCTCTGTGGACATAAAACACAGAAGGGCTTGACTTCTCTGAGGGACTACTGCCCTTTCCATTCGGGGGACTTCGTTCTGCAGAGAGGATGGCGTTGCCTCTCTGCCATTTAGGAAATCATCGGCCATCGCGTTTCTCCCTTGTCTGAGCCATGCTGTTAAAGGGCAGGAAAGTCTTCAAACCACTGTCACAAAGACAGTCCTGGAAAACCATTTCTGCCGCTGAAGGCAGCTGGCGGGGAGAAGAGAGACGGTCTGTGTGTCCACCAGCCAATGATCCTCACGGAGCTGGTCTTGGGGGCTGAGACCCTGGATGACACTTGTTCCTGGGAATTTGGGAGTGCAGACAGTAAGTGCCTGCCTGAGGATTTCTTGTAGAATTTTAAAGAACAAAATCCACACATACACACACACACACACACAGACAGCACAAGGGCAGGTCGCTGCTTCAAGCTGGGCTCGCCCCTCGGTGAAGCCCAAGAGGGGAATGGGAGGAGGTCTTATTCCTGACAGCCACTTAATGACACACAGGATGGTGGTTAAGCCTGTGACGTTGGAACCAGGCAGCTTTGAATCCAAGCTCTGCTCTTTCATTGCCGGTGAACTTGGGCTCGCCTCCAAACCTCAGGGCCCTCCATGTCTATATCGCTATAATGAAGTCAGTAATGATATCTCCTAGTAAGTAGTGTTGTTTCCGAGACTGGATAAGATGACACAAGAAACTTCCTAGAACTGGCCTGACATATAGTAAGTGCTCACTAAGTGCGTTACTTGCTTTGTTTTTGTATTTAACTTGGGAAGGCCAGATGGCAGCACAGCTCTGCACCTCAGCGTTCAGCTACAGAACTTGTAACTGAAATATCGAACACGCCAGGAGAGAACAGAGAGCCCCAGGAAATGGGCCTCCAGCTGCCGGCAGGAGACACTGAGAGCATCCATCAATTTTATTACCTCTCCAAATTCTTGCACAAACACTCCCCATAACGCACCTGCCATTCAAGCTGCAAGGCGATATTTACAGGTCCAATAAAAGCCAACAGAAGTGGAGGCCACGGCCACAGGTACAGACTTAACCAGCTTCCCAGCAGTTCCCCACTCCCCGTCTCGTTATCGGCCTCGAAGCCCAGGCAGCTTTCTCACTTGACTTTTTCCCTCTGGGCACAGACAGCTTCTATGGACAATCAGCCACCTGAGGATTCCTGAAACATGGTCCAGGGTGCCCAGTTCACAAATTCCTTCATTGTCATCGGGGAGGGAACATCTAATTCTTTACTGCACCAATAAATTCTGTCTGATTTACCTTCCATCAGGCCAACATTAATATAAAAACCCTCCATGAATCATAGATCTGTCATCCATCAAGAAAAAGCAGTGCCAGGAAATCAAAAAAGTCCTCATTAGCAAAGATGGAATGAGTCCCCACGCCCTCCACTTGGTCAAACAGACCATCTACAGTCAGATCATTGTCCTAATGGGCACGAGGCGGTCTTGGGTCAGCCTTCTGAATCTAAATTGGCTGGCAATGGGCTTGTGATCGCCAGGGCACCTGGGGTGGTTTGGAGGCTCAACTATCAACACAGGAAGATGGGTAAGGAGACGCGTGAGAGCTGGCGGGCTAGAGCGAGCCTGGATACACGGCACGGGAGCTGGACAGGCTCTCCACGCACGTCCTGCAACCTCACAGCTCAAAGAGCATGGCCCCCATGCTGTGCTGGGTACCTGTGTTAGAGAAGGCCTGGTCCAGGGGGCACCCCGGTGGGATTTGCACTCCCCTGGGAGTGGACCAGAGAAATCCCAGCAAAACACTTCCCTGGGGACCTGGAAGAAAGATGCCAGCTGTGGTCCAGGCAAGAGGTCCCATCTTTGCGAATTTCCCCCAGAAGTCGCAGACCACTTCTTGGAAGCAGTTTCCATGACAACAGAACTTCACATTGGTCTTGTGGAATTAGACCAAGACATCCAGGCTGATTGTGGGGAAGGGTGAGTGACGGTTCCCCGGCTTACGTGTGGGACTCATAGTGAACTCAAAATGCAGATTCCAAGTGGAGAGTGCCAGCCCAGTTTTCAGGCCTGGTGGGATTGTCTGCCAGACCTAGGACCCCTTGGAGAGTAGTCCCTGCATGTTGCGCAAATTCAGTCCTGTTCATTTAAAACCGGAGTTTTGTTCTTGTCTTGGAGACTCCCTGCTTCCAATACCAGCTCACAAAGGTTTGGGAAGTCCAGTTTTCTCTTTTATATTTCAAAATACAAAAATGTTTACCATGAAATCTCAGCAGCTACATTTACACTAATAAAAGGAAGTCAGTCACACCTGATACTAGAACCCTGAAGAGGTTATTATTTGTGGTTACAGGTATATGCACACCTGAGGGATCATGGCCGCTTTGAGAGTTTTGTGATCTACCTTTCAAAAATGTAATATCAAATGAATACCTTCCCATGCTAACAAACATTTTCCCCCAGGTTTACTGAGCTATAATTGACATGTAACATCGTGTAAGTTTAAGGTGTACAGTATGAGGCTTTGATACATGTATATACTGTGAAATGTTTACCACATAAAGTTAGCTAGCACCTCCGGCCCCTCACATAATGACCCTTTTATTTTTATTGTTTGGAATGAGAACATTTAAGATCTTCCCTTTCAATAACTTTCAAGTATATAATACTTGAAAGTATTATTAACTATAATCACTATTCGGCACCTCAGATCCCAAGAACATTTTCATCTTATAACTGGAAATTTGTACCTTTTGACCAACATCTCCTCAATTTCCCCACCCCCTCAGCCCCTGGTAACCACCACTCTACTCTCTGTTTCTATGAATTCAGCTCTTTTATTCTATGTATAAGTGATATACAGTATTTGTCTTTCTCTGTCTGACTTATTTCACTTAGCATAATGCCCTCAGTGTCCATCCATGTTGCTGCAAGTAGCAGAATTTCCTTCTTTTTATGGCTGAATATATTCTACCATATATAGAGACCACATTTTCCTTATCCATTCAACCCTTGATGGACACTTAGGTTGTTCCCTTATCTTGGCTATTGTGAATAGTGCTGCAGTGAACTTGGGGGTGCGTGTATCCCTTTGAGATAGTAACTTTAGTTCCTTCATATAAATACCCAGAAGTGGGATTGCTGGACCAAATGTTTATTCTTTTTACATGGATTCTTACCCCGGGGGTGCCACCCTGAATGCCCATGGTGGTGAACACTGTTTTCGGGAGGGAGGATCTCCATCTTTCACTGGACTATAAAAGGACCTTGTTGTTGAGATTTGTGGTGAATGTAGCTGATGGAAGTGATGTGTGAAGCACTTGTTCACAGGTTAAAAATAATGAAGGTGAGCAACAAGCGTTTACTGTGTAGCACAGGGAATTATATCCAATATCTTTTAATAACCTATAATAGACTATGAGCTGCAAAAAAACTGAATCACTGTGCTGTACACCTGAAACTAGTGCAATATTGTAAATCAACTATACTTCAATAAAAAACTAAATTAAAAATTAATAATAATAACAAAGAAATTGCTGAATACCGCCTAGGTCCCAAGACAGAAAGGAATATCACACGTGAGAAATGAGGATGGAAGTCCAAGGGAACAAGGAGAGAAGGTGAGAGGGTTCCTCTCAGGGACATTGGGACCAGGGCCTCAGGGCCGAGCATTTGACATCCTCAGGGAGCATCGAAGTCCTTGTGCTGTGGGGACATGAGAGGGGCTCCCGAGTTTGCCCTGGAGCTGGGCAGCCTGCCACCCCTGGGGAGGATGAGGAAGGTGCTGGGCCTGTACAGTAGCTGGAAAAGTATCACCAGCAAACACTGAGACCCCCATACTGTGGTCACACAGGGTGTGGTGTTCACATGCACACTTGGTTCTGTTGCAGGAAAATTAATAAAACTTTCTGTCTGAGCATGCAAAGGGTTTATTTGTGTCACACAAGCAGCAGTAGGGCAGGGGTGGCCATGGCAGGTCATCGAGAGCCTGGCAGGATAAGGGACCTGCTCACAGACATCCCCTCGCCCACCCCTGCTGTCCGGGTCTGGGTGGCCCGACCAGCACCAGCTGATGACAGTCTGGGAATGAGCATTTTTGCCTGAACCAATTACCAGTTAATCCCAACCAGGCTTCTGCTGGTAAAGAGAACAGAGGGAGAACCCAGCAGCCCCACGAGACCCCACGGGAAACATCCTTGGGAAGAGGAGTGCCCAGTTCAAGACCAGAGCCTGTGGGACCAAAAACCACCAAATCGGCACCTCAGGAAGTGGAGGTGACAAAAAGGGGAAAGAGATTCTAGAACAATTTATAATTTCTGGAGGATATAAGAAGTGGGGAGGACCCAAGAAAGTATGCAAAAATAACAACAGCTGATTAGCCACAGACTAGATGTTATTTCTGGAAAGAGACACTAGTAGACAGAGTGACACAGCTGAGAGAGTTAATGAGCAGGGAAGTTAGAGATGGCAGCTCAGACATAGAGTAACAGAACCTGTTAAGAAATGGGGAAGACAGGATGAGAGACTCCTGCATTTATCTAAAAATATATGAAGGAGAGAAAGCGTTTGAAGAAAAAATGGCTGCCAGTTTTTCAAAAGCGAAGGAAAATGTGAGAACTCAGATTTTGAAAATCCAAAAATTCCCAAGCAAAACAGATAAGACAAATCCACACATGCACACTTTATAGTAAATCTATGGAACCTCATTGATCAAGAGAAAATTAGAAAATCCTCAGATCTTTGTAGATAAAGGGAAAGTCTTAAACTTTACCAGAGGAAAGAAAAAAAAATATGCAAAAGAACAGTAATAATATTGGAAAGAAGACATCTCATAAGCAGCATAAATAATGGAATGCAATAAGTTTTTAAACACTGACGGAAGCAGCTCACCTAAATATTTTACATCCATTTATCTGCCCTTCAGACAACTTCAGACATAGATTGAAAGAATTTACTGTTCATTATTTGCTACTCAGCAACCTTTTTTGAAAGAAGTGTTAAAGGATATACTTCAACAAGTAGGAAACTAAACCCAAAAGGAAGAAGTAAGGATGCAAGAAAATCTATGTAAATAGAGTTGTGAACACATTGGTAACTCTAAATAAGCAATGATATCTAAAGAAAAACTTGGAGGATTTAAAAACAAGATGATACTGAAATACTTGCCAACAAAAACATGAAGTGGGATGTGGAGAAAGTTTGGAATTGAAGTCGTCTAACTCTTGGTGACATATAGAAATGTTGTTTAATGGTATTAGGCTTTGTTCACAGGCATGTTAACATTTAAAATTAGTAACCACTAAAAAATGAAAACAAAAAGCAGTAGAAAATGTAGGTACAAAACCAATAGAGATGGGAAAAAAGAGAAATAAAGAAAACTATATCTACACAATAGGAGATTTGAAAGGAAAAGATGAAAGCAAATTACTGTTTTAAATAATTTCTGTGGTATACAGTCATCCTTAAAATGTGTTAAACAGGTTTTTATAGTTTTGTTTTATAATATATCCCCTATTTTTAACAATTTATCCCAAATTCCTGGCCCACTCCTACCCCTTAAAATGATTCTAAAGTGGGAGGGAGTAAGCAGCAGTTATTTTGTTGTCTAAAGCAACCAAATGTCAGCCTTCATGAATCCCCGTACCCTGCTATGCCAGAGGGCCACCCTGCCCCACCCGGCTGCCCTGATTTCAACATCACCCCCTGTGGTTTGGCTCTTTGGTCTGTGTATTGACTCAGCCTCAGGTTTTATTAATGACTACAAGAATGCTTCGTTTCATTAAGTGTCTCCTAAGTGCCAGCAGTGTTCACATGGCAACCGTTTTTTAATGGCTAACTGACCAGTGGAAATATATCCCCATCTTAAAGATGAGAAAACTGAGGTTCGCAAAGGATTTGCAAGGCTGGTAAGTAGTCATGCGGCCTGATTCCTCCCAGGTTTTGGACTCCAGTTCTGTTTCTCTCTTTTCATTACACTCCAGCTAACATCCCGAACGAAATCCCTGTGGGTTGCCCTCGGCAGAAGGACAAGGGCATCTGCTGGTGAAGCCGAATCTGGCCTCTGTACTCTGACACCAAATTAGATCTCTGAGACAGAGTTTTGGATGAAGTAGAAAAGAATAGCTTTATTGCTTTGCCAGGCAAAGGGGCCCACAGTGGGTTAATGCCCTCAAAACTGTGTGACCCGAACTGGAGGGGGTAGTGAAGAGTTTTATAGTAATGGTTCAAAGAGGGCAAGGTCAGCTCGTGGGCATTCTTCTGATTGGTTGGTGGTGAGGTAAGTGGGAGTCAACATCATCAACCTGCTGGTTCCAACCAGTCTGGGGTTTATCTGCTTGTGGGCAGCATGCAGTTAACTTCTTCCACCTGGTGTGGGTTCCAGTATCTACAAAACAGCTCAAAGGTATTGTTACATGTATCCCTTCAGGGGGAACCAGGACTCTGCCCCAAGGCTGCACTATTGTTTCTTGACTGCCCCTCCCTTGTCTCTGCATCCCCTCCTTTTCCTGATTAGCTACTGTTTGAACTGCCCCTTGGGACTCAGGGAAGGTCATGGAGGCTGAATGAAGCCTATTTCCTGCAATCAAGAAATGGGGGACACAGAAAGGCTTTTGTGCCCAGGAGCCCCACAGAGTCCTGCTCGGTTCCACTGGGACACCAGTCAATGAGGGAGAAGCCCGGCTTGCTCACAGGAGCAGGACTGGTGCTGCAGGGTTTCTCCTGGAATTCCACACATGATCCTTCCCAGTCGCTTGGGAGATGCCTGTCAGAAACAGGCAGTCTGCCCAGAAAACTCTCCTGGATGCCAGCAGACACAGGAGGGAAGGTCTTGAAGTAAGAGCTGCATGATCCTAGCATGTCTGCATGAAATGTGGGCCCAAGGAGGGGGACAGGGGAAGGGGCGGAGAGTAAAGTTTGGGCCTGTAGTCTCAGAGCCCGGCATCCATGGACATGGGAACCCTGCAGAGGCAAGTCCTGTGGAGACAGTTGCTATTGTCGGCTGCTATGAAGACGTGGATTCCTGGCTTGGGAATATCCACCAATATCCGCAGGTCTGCAGGAAAGACCTGTCAGAGGGGGAACAGATTGTGGCCGGCTGTGGCTGACAAGGCCCCCCGGGTCCCTGCCTTGTCTTTCCCTCCCTCCCCCCACATCCCCAGCACATTCTCTGCAGTCCTTCCTCCCTGGGACCGGCTGTCCCTTTGTCCTGGAGGTGCAAGCTCCCTCTGGCAGGCGTCTGCTGGACATCGGGGAGACTTGGGCCCCAGGAGCCCCTTCTGAGTCGGCTTCCCGGTCAGCCTGCCTACTCTCTCCATGCAAGTCTGCGCACTTACCTCATTCTTTAAGCCCCAGCCGAGTCCTGGAGAAGGGCTTAGGGAACATGGTGAAACAAAACTGGCAATGCCCCTGCCCTCTTGGAGCTCACACACACGGGGAGAGAGACCATGAATAGCTGGTACCAAATGAAGGAGTCGTGTGGCAGGTCAGGGGTGATGGCCACATTGAGGCAGGGGGGAGTAGAAGGAGAAGGTAGGATGCCCGAGCAATGATGCTTTATCTATGTATTAGGTAGTTGTTAAGGATGGAGTTGTGTTTCTCCCAAGCCCATATATAAAAGACCTAACCCTCAATGTGACTGTATTTGGAGTCCTAATCCAACAGGACTGGTGTCCTTATCAGAAGAGGAGATTGCATGCACAGGGGGACGACGATGTGAAGGAGAAGACGGCCGTCTACACACCAAGGAGAGAGGCCTCAGGAGGAACCAGCCCTGCTGACACCTGGATCTCAGACTTCCAGCCTCTAAAACTCAGAAAATAAATTTTGTTTTTTTTAAGCTGCCCAGTCTATGATGCTTTGTTATGACAGACTGAGCTGCACTGTGGTCATTGAGAAGAGGGCATCTAACCCAAGACCGGAGGAAGGGAGGGAGCCGGCCAGGAGGCCATCTGGGGGGCCGAGGGAGCGAGAGCTACCCGGGCAGCAGGGAGGAGGCCGGGTGGCTGCAGAGGGGGAGCAAGGGAACCACAGGGGAGTGGAGGGGGCAGGGCTCAGCCAGGTTGGGCCTCGAGAGGCAGCCATGGAGCTACAATCATGCAGCTGCTCTGTGTCCTTCCTCCCCAGCTTGGGTCCCTGAGCTTCCTGAGGACGGAGACGGGACCTCCATCATCCTGACCTCCCCAGAAACATGCAGACGCCGAGGACGGCTGAGAGAAGAAGCTGGTGGATGGATGGTGGTCCCTTGCAGAGTGTGATTGTGTGGACAGGCTGGCTGGTGGCTGCAGCCACCCTGACAGTGAGGACTCAGAACCCAGACAGCTGGGGGCTGGCAGGTCCCCAGACACACAGGAGCCCTTGATGGATTGAACCTAAGCCACTTGCAGGACCCGTGTCCCAGTCATCTCCATCAGCCTTGCATGTCATGCTGGTACATGTGGTCCCAATGTGGAGACAGAGGACGGTGGGAGTCACTGGAAAGGCAGCAGCTCCAGAGACGTCCTTGATCCCCCATGTAACATGAGTCTCCCTCAAGGCCTCAGCTCACATCCTCCAGTCCCTGGAAACGTTCTGATTTTTGTTTAAGTTTTAATGCTGTAAAGCTCACCTTTTTTTTTTGCCGGAATCATTGCAAACACATGGATAATTAAACATATCTAGAACCATAGCTGAGATTCCACATTTACTTCTGCACAATAGGAGTTGAGATGCATGGGGCAGAATGGAAGTGGGGGAGGTGAGCACTGAATATCACATTTCTCCCTGCCTGTATTCTGAACCATTTAAGAAGTGATTTAAATGATTAAAACAATTAAAAAGTGATGTTAGGATTCAGGTACTCTACCATATTGGAGAAGGTCAGTTCCACCTGTTCCATGGAAGGGAACTTCAGGAGAGAAGAAATTTCCATTACCCATTCCCCCAAAAAAAGTACACACCCAGAATGAAAGGAAAAGTAGCAAAGACTCCTCTCCACCCCACCCCAGCCCCTAACCTCTGAAACTAACATATCAATAGCTGCTGATGGGTCATTTTATACTGATTCACTTAGATAATAAACGGTGTCTTGGGGTCTAGGGAAGATCCAATTTCTCTTCCTGCTTTCAGTTGTCACATCTAGGCCTGCTTTCTCAGACGGTGTCACCTGTGGTCCTTACCAAGCATGCAGACCCGAGGCATCACCCGTGAGCTTTCCAGCAAAGCTTGTGGTGATGGGTCAATATCTGTGTCCCAAGTCACCGCTGTTCCCTGGGTATGTTTGGAACCACCCACAGAGAGGTGACACATTTAATTTCTCCAGAACTTTCCACAGTGGTTCCAGGAGGTTGGTGGCTTGTCCTGTGTCCTGGGAGGACGGAGGACGGTGCCGTGCATAGGCTGGCATTCTGCATGCATCCAGCGCACAGACAAATGTGCATCTTTCTCTCTCCCTGTTCTGAGGATCGTAAAAAGGCACAACGTCCTCCCCCATGCAGTCTTGGCTGGTGTCACAGACTTGAGCGGAATCGGGATGGTGGAAGTCCTTTGAAAACTGTCTGGAGCAAGGAACTAAAAGCACAAACTATCATTATTGCTGTCACCACCATGAATCCCTTCACGGTGGATGCCGGGGGTCCTGGACAGAGAACAGAACTCTGGGGTGTGATTAGCTAAACATAGCCTGGGACATAAAAGTCTGCTGCTTTGAGCTCTGCTTTGCTTTGACAAATGATGAGCTCGGAGCTGCTGCCCAGCTTTTGATTTCATTCCCTTGGTGGCTGAAGGAGCCAGGAGAGAATTACTTTCAGACAAGGATCTCCACTGTTTGCCTAGACACACACCCATGAGGCTGCAAAAGGAAGCTTTATTAAATGTCCTTTGAAATATAATGCTTTGATTTAAGGGAAAGAATGTTCTCTATGCCTTAAAAATGCCTTGCAAGTTAAGACCACAGGAGACAGTCCTTTTAGGAAAAGAAGCAGGCAGGACCCACCTGCTTCTTATCCCTGGACCCAGAAGTTCTGCTTCACAAACCCTACAGAGATCAGAAGGGACCTGCCGTCCCAGTGGGCTCAGGCTTCTACAACAAAACACCGCAGACCAGGAGCCTGAAACAACAGAGATTTATTTCTCACTGTTTGGAGGCCGGCAGTCTGAGATCAAGGTGTGGGCAGGGCTGGTTCCTTCTGAAGTCCCTCTCCTTGGCTTATAGACAATGGATTTCTCCCTGTGTCTGAACATGGTAATCCCTCTGTGTAGGTCAGCATCCAACCTAATCTCCTCTTCTTATAAGGGCACTAGTCAGATTTTAACTTAATTACCTCTTTAAATGCCCTGTCTTCAAATACAGCCACATTCTGAGGGACTGGGGGTTAGAACTTCAACATGTGAATTTTGGGGGATACTATCTAGCTCGTAACACCTGGCATCCCACGGGGAAGAGCAATCACAGAAAACCCAAATCCCTCAGTGGCCTGCAGCATGGCTACAGTTGCTGTTGTAATAGGGAAGAACAAATCTGACTCCACGGTGGACCTGTTTCTTTTACTTTAAACTTTGTATTCTGTTGCTTTTGCTGCAAGTTAAGAATGTTGCCTATAGGCTGAAATATAGAGGACAGCACATTCTCAAGGCTCTGACCTTTAAAAATTAACACTTTTCCATTCATATAGAGATAAAAAGTTGCAGAACAGAGAATAACATTTGTCTTGTTGGAGGTTTACAGGAACATGGTGACCTGACCTGTGGACAGCTGCAAGAACAAAGGATTCTGGCACCAAGAAGTCTGCAACAAGCAGCCACACCCCCTCTCCTTTTTTTTTTTTTTTTCTATGTGCTCAGCTATTTAATTTCTATCCACAGTAGCAAACTGAAACCAGGTCTCATATAATCTTCCAGAGTTAAAATATATGCATTCACTTAAGCTCTATTTTTTAAAAATCATTGCTGTTACATATAATTGTCAAGTGAATGTTAAAGTTTGTTCCAATTTGCAGGGGGTATCTATCTCATGAATCTCCACCAGAGGCTGTCAGAGCAGAAGCTGATCTCATTCCAACAATCCATCAAATAAGGAGTCCTTCCAGTTCTGAGGACAAAGTGTTACTTGGCAATATGGTTACAACAGCATGATAGTCACCCAAACGTCATCAAAGAATAAGAAACACTGACTGCAAATACTCTTTCTGATACATGATTTAGTCTTTCTGGTATGTGATTTACTTTTATGAGACCTAAGTTTCAGCACAGCTGTTTACTTTTATAAGGAACCACCTTGTCATGTAGCCGTGGCCGAGTGGTTAAGGCGATGGACTAGAAATCCATTGGGGTCTCCCCGCGCAGGTTCAAATCCTGCCGACTACGTGGTAGTTAACTGAGTTAGTTCCTTTTTTTTTTTTTTTTTTTTCCACACACACACAGTGTATTTTATTTTTACAAGAGATAAATAGACTGACACCAAGCATTGTACATGGATGACCACAACAAAAGCAACAATGATTGCAATTACCAAACATGAAACACACTTATACTATGTCATAATATTGACATTCAGTCCAGTAATCCTCCACTGTAACAGCTCCTTTACTTTGCAGTGAAAATTGATTTGTATATTCTTTTCCTCTGAGTCCTTGTGGGATTTTTTTTTTTTAATTCAGACAGAAAGTCACAAAAATTATACTCATCCTCATCAGTTCACTCAGTCCCATGTAATTAATTTCTTTTTTTTCATCTTGATCTTTTGTTAGCACTTTTATGAGTTCATCAGTTTTTCATTAGAGTTCTGAAAATGCTTATTCATTCAGTTCAGCAGTACAGTCAGTTACCAGAAACCTGTACTTGTCAGAGTCTTTTCCATGAATTTCTTGAAGATGAAACCCTTTTATAGGAACATATTTGCAAAATCATCAGAGTACACCCAGAACTGTCTGTAAATGACAAAAGACTTAAAAATGACCATGGTTAAAGATTTGATGAAAGTTCATAATAACGCAGTTGACAAGAAAATTAGTTATTTCTGAGATATACATTTTAAAGTAATAACTAGGATTATTACTTATAACATTATACCAGAACATATAAGATTTTTAGACGTTTCCTGTAATGTCTGAAACATTTATGTTAACATATTTCCATACATATTTCCATACAAATACAAATATAAGATTTTTAGAAATTTCATGTAATGTCTGAAACATTTATATTAACATATTTCCATACATATTTCCATACAAATACAAATATAAGATTTTTAGAAATTTCATGTTATGTCTGAAACATTTATATTAACATATTTCCATACATATTTCCATACAAATACAAATATAAGATTTTTAGAAATTTCATGTAATGTCTGAAACATTTATATTAATATATTTCCATACAAATAACCCAATGAAAGTTTAGTATTAGTTGTTTTGTTTGTTTTTTTATACTGCAGGTTCTTATTAGGCATCAGTTTTATACACATCAGTGTATACATGTCAATCCCAATCGCCCAAATCAGCACACCACCATCCCCACCTCATCGCAGTTTTCCCCCCTTGGTGTCCATATGTCCATTCTCTACATCTGTGTCTCAACTTCTGCCCTGCAAACTGGCTCATCTGTACCATTTTTCTAGGTTCCACATACATGCATTAATATACGATATTTGTTTTTCTCTTTCTGACTTACTTCACTCTGTATGACAGTCTCTAGATCCATCCACTTCTCAACAAATGACTCAATTTCGTTCCTTTTTATGGCTGAGTAATATTCCATTGTATATATGTACCACAACTTCTTTATCCATTCGTCTGTTGATGGGCATTTAGGTTGCTTCCATGACCTGGCTATTGTAAATAGTGCTGCAATGAACATTCGGGTGCACGTGTCTTTTTGAATTACGGTTTTCTCTGGGTATATGCCCAGTAGTGGGATTGCTGGGTCATATGGTAATTCTATTTTTAGTTTTTTAAGGAACCTCCATATTGTTCTCCATAGTGGCTGTATCAATTTACATTCCCACCAACAGTGCAAGAGGGTTCCCTTTTCTCCACACCCTCTCCAGCATTTGTTGTTTGTAGATTTTCTGATGATGCCCATTCTAACAGGAGTGAGGTGATACCTCATTGTAGTTTTGATTTGCATTTCTCTAATAATTAGTGATGTTGAGCAGCTTTTCATGTGCTTCGTGGCCGTCTGTATGTCTTCTTTGGAGAAATGTCTATTTAGGTCTTCTGCCCATTTTTGGATTGGGGTGTTTGTTTCTTTGATATTGAGCTGAATGAGCTGTTTATATATTTTGGAGATTAATCCTTTGTCCGTTGATTCATTTGCAAATATTTTCTCCCATTCTGAGGGTTGTCTTTTCGTCTTGTTTATGGTTTCCTTTGCTGTGCAAAAGCTTTGAAGTTTCATTAGGTCCCACTTGTTTATTTTTGTTTTTATTTCCATTACTCTAGGAGGTGGATCGAAAAAGATCTTGCTGTGATTTATGTCAAAGAGTGTTCTTCCTATGTTTTCCTCTAAGAGTTTTATAGTGGCCAGTCTTATATTTAGGTCTCTAATCCATTTTGAGTTTATTTTTGTGTATGGTGTTAGGGAGTATTCTAATTTCATTCTTTTACATGTGGCTGTCCAGTTTTCCCAGCACCACTTATTGAAGAGACTGTCTTTTCTCCATTGTATATCTTTGCCTCCTTTGTCATAGATTAGTTGACCATAGGTGCGTGGGTTAATCTCTGGGCTTTCTATCTTGTTCCATTGATCTATGTTTCTGTTTTTGTGCCAGTACCATATTGTCTTGATTACTGTAGCTTTGTAGTATAGTCTGAAGTCAGGGAGTCTGATTCCTCCAGCTCCATTTTTTTGCCTCAAGACTGCTTTGGCTATTCGGGGTCTTTTGTGTCTCCATACAAATTTTAAGATGATTTGTTCTAGCTCCGTAAAAAATGCCATTGGTAATTTGATAGGGATTGCATTGAATCTGTAGATTGCTTTGGGTAGTATACTCATTTTCACAATGTTGATTCTTCCAATCCAAGAACATGGTATATCTCTCCATCTGTTGGTATCATCTTTAATTTCTTTCATCAGTGTCTTATAGTTTTCTGCATACAGGTCTTTTGTCTCCCTAGGTAGGTTTATTCCTAGGTATTTTATTCTTTTTGTTGCAATGGTAAATGGGAGTGTTTCCATAATTTCTCTTTCAGATTTTTCATCATTAGTGTATAGGAATGCAAGAGATTTCTGTGCATTAATTTTGTAACCTGCAACTTTACCATATTCATTAATCAGCTCTAGCAGTTTTCTGGTGGCAGTTTTAGGATTCTCTATGTATAGTATCATGTCATCCGCAAACAGTGACAGTTTTACTTCTTCTTTTCCAATTTGTATTCCTTTTATTTCTTTTTCTTCTCTGATTGCCGTGGCTAGGACTTCCAGAACTATGTTGAATAATAGTGGTGAGAGTGGACATCCTTGTCTCGTTCCTGATCTTAGAGGAAATGCTTTCAGTTTTTCACCATTGAGAATGATGTTTGCTGTGGGTTTGTCATATATGGCCTTTATTATGTTGAGGTAGGTTCCCTCTATGCCCACTTTCTGGAGAGTTTTTATCAGAAATGGGTGTTGAATTTTGTCAAAAGCTTTTTCTGCATCTATTGAGATGATCATATGGTTTTTCTTCTTCAATTTGTTAATATGGTGTATCACATTGATTGATTTGCGTATATTGAAGAATCCTTGCATCCCTGGGATAAATCCCACTTGATCGTGGTGTATGATCCTTTTAATGTGTTGTTGGATTCTGTTTGCTAGTATTTTGTTGAGGATTTTTGCATCTATATTCATCAGTGATATTGGTCTGTAATTTTCTTTTTTTGTAGTGTCTTTGTCTAGTTTTGGTATCAGGGTGATGGTGGCCTCATAGAATGAGTTTGGGAGAGTTCCTTCCTCTGCAATTTTTTGGAAGAGTTTGAGAAGGATGGGTGTTAGCTCTTCTCTAAATGTTTGATAGAATTCACCTGTGAAGCCATCTGGTCCTGGACTTTTGTTTGTTGGAAGATTTTTAATCACAGTTTCAATTTCATTACTTGTGATTGGTCTGTTGATATTTTCTGTTTCTTCCTGATTCAGTCTTGGAAGGTTATACCTTTCTAAGAATTTGTCCATTTCTTCCAGGTTGTCCATTTTATTGGCATAAAGTTGCTTGTAGTAGTCTCTTAGGATGTTTTGTATTTCTGCGGTGTCTGTTGTAACTTCTCCTTTTTCATTTCTGATTTTATTAATTTGAGTCCTCTCCCTCTTTTTCTTGATGAGTCTGGCTAATGGCTTATCAATTTTGTTTATCTTCTCAAAGAACCAACTTTTAGTTTTATTGATCTTTGCTATTGTTTTCTTTGTTTCTATTTCATTTATTTCTGCTCTGATCTTTATGATTTCTTTCCTTCTGCTAACTTTGGATTTTGTTTGTTCTTCTTTCTCTAGTTTCTTTAGGTGTAATGTTAGATTGTTTACTTGAGATTTTTCTTGTTTCTTTAGGTAGGCTTGTATAGCTATAAACTTCCCTCTTAGAACCGCTTTTGCTGCATCCCATAGGTTTTGGGTCGTCGTGTTTTCATTGTCATTTGTCTCTAGGTATTTTTTTATTTCCTGTTTGATTTCTTCAGTGATCTCTTGGTTATTTAATAACGTATTGTTTAGCCTCCATGTGTTTGTCTTTTTTACGTTTTTTTCCCTGTAATTCATTTCTAATCTCATAGCGTTGTGGTCAGAAAAGATGCTTGATATGATTTCAATTTTCTTAAATTTACTGAGGCTTGATTTGTGACCCAAGATGTGATCTATCCTGGAGAATGTTCCGTGCGCACTTGAGAAGAACGTGTAATCTGCCGTTTTTGGATGGAATGTCCTATATATATCAATTAAATCTATCTGGTCTATTGTGTCATTTAAAGCTTCTGTTTCCTTATTTATTTTCATTTTGGATGATCTGTCCATTGGTGTAAGTGAGGTGTTAAAGTCCCCCACTATTATTGTGTTACTGTCGATTTCCTCTTTTATAGCTGTTAGCAGTTGCCTTATGTATTGAGGTGCTCCTATGTTGGGTGCATATATATTTATAATTGTTATATCTTCTTCTTGGATTGATCCCTGGATCATTATGTAGTGTCCTTCCTTGTCTCTTGTAACATTCTTTATTTTAAAGTCTATTTTATCTGATATGAGTATAGCTACTCCAGCTTTCTTTTGATTTCCATTTGCATGGAATATCTTTTTCCATCCCCTCACTTTCAGTCTGTATGTGTCCCTAGGTCTGAAGTGGGTCTCTTGTAGACAGCATATATATGGGTCTTGTTTTTGTATCCATTCAGCCAGTCTATGTCTTTTGGTTGGGGCATTTAATCCATTCACGTTTAAGGTAATTATCGATATGTATGTTCCTATGACCATTTTCTTAATTGTCTTGGGTTTGTTTTTGTAGGTCCTTTTCTTCTCTTGTGTTTCCCACTTAGAGAAGTTCCTTTAGCATTTGTTGTAGAGCTGGTTTGGTGGTGCTGAATTCTCTTAGCTTTTGCTTGTCTGTAAAGCTTTTGATTTCTCCATCAAATCTAAATGAAATCCTTGCTGGGTAGAGTAATCTTGGTTGTAGGTTCTTCCCTTTCATCACTTTAAGTATTTCATGCCACTCCCTTCTGGCTTGCAGAGTTTCTGCTGAGAAATCAGCTGTTAACCTTATGGGAATTCCCTTGTATGTTATTTGTCGTTTTTCCCTTGCTGCTTTCAGTAATTTTTCTTTGTCTTTAATTTTTGCCACTTTGATTACTATGTGTCTCGGCGTGTTTCTCATTGGGTTTATTCTGTATGGGACTCTCTGCGCTTCCTGGACTTGGGTGGCTATTTCCTTTCCCATGTTAGGGAAGTTTTCGACTATAATCTCTTCAAATATTTTCTCTGGTCCTTTCTCTCTCTCTTCTCCTTCTGGGACCCCTATAATGCGAATGTTGTTGCGTTTAATGTTGTCCCAGAGGTCTCTTAGGCTGTCTTCATTTCTTTTCATTCTTTTTTCTTTAGTCTGTTCCGCAGCAGTGAATTCCACCATTCTGTCTTCCAGGTCACTAATCCGTTCTTCTGCCTCAGTTATTCTGCTATTGATTCCTTCTAGTGTAGTTTTCATTTCAGTTATTGTATTGGTCATCTCTGTTTGTTTGTTCTTTAATTCTTCTAGGTCTTTGTTAATCATTTCTTGCATCTTCTCAATCTTTGCCTCCATTCTTATTCCGAGGTCCTGGATCATCTTCACTATCATTATTCTGAATTCTTTTTCTGGAAGGTTGCCTATCTCCACTTCATTTAGTTGTTTTTCTGGGGTTTTTTCTTGTTCCTTCATCTGGTACATAGCCCTCTGCCTTTTCATCTTCTCTTTCTTTCTGTAACTGTGGTTTTTGGTCCACAGGCTGCAGGATTGTAGTTTTTCTTGCTTCTGTTGTCTGCCCTCTGGTGGTTGAGGCTATCTAAGAGGCTTGATGGGAGGCTCTGGTGGTGGGTAGAGCTGACTGTTGCTGTGGCGGTCAGAGCTCAGTAAAACCTTAATCCACTTGACTGTTGATGGGTGGGGCTGGGTTCCCTCCCTGTTGGTTGTTTTGCCTGAGGCAACCCAACACTGGAGCCTACCGGTGCTCTTTGGTGGGGTTAATGGCAGACTCTGGGAGGGCTCACGCCAAGGAGAACTTCCCAGAACCTCTGCTGCCAGTGTCCTTATCCCCACGGTGAAACAGAGCCACCACTCGCCTCTGCAGGAGACCCCCCAACACCAGCAAGTACGTCTGGTTCAGTCTCCCCCAGGGTCACTGCTCCTTCCCCTGGGTCCCGATGCACACATTACTTTGTGTGTGCCCTCCAAGAGTGGGGTCTCTGTTTCCCCCAGTCCTGTCACAGTCCTGCAATCAATTCCCACTAGACTTCAAAGTCTGATTCTCTAGGAATTCCTCCTCCCTTTGCCGGACCCCCAGGTTGGGAAGCCTGACGTGGGGCTCAGAAACTTCACTCCAGTGGGTGGACTTCTGTGGTATAAGTGTTCGCCAGTCTGTGAGTCACCCACCCAGCAGTTATGGGATTTGATTTTACTCTGATTGCGCCCCTCCTACCATCTCACTGTGGCTTCTCCTCTGTCCTTGGACGTGGGGTATCCTCCTTGGTGAAGTCCAGGGTCTTCCTGTCAATGATTGTCCAGCAGCCAGTTGTGATTCTGGTGCTCTCGCAAGAGGGAGTGAGAGCACGTCCTTCTACTCCGCCATCTTGGTTAATCTCTGGCCCCCTCTCCTTTTAGTTGAAAAGAAGCCTGAATTCTAATTCGAGTAATATGGTTTTTTGGGACACTAGTCCACCATCGTCTTGGTCTGCTGTCTTTCCAAATAAAGTTTCTATTTCTTGCCCTACCACCACATGTCTCATTTTATTGGCCTGTCATGCGGTGAGCAGTCCTAGCTTGGACATAGTAACAATGTCCCAGCTCCTAGGTTCTGAGGAATCCATCATGTGTCATCCTCTTTGGGGGATGCCCCATCAGGACACTGATGTGTTCACATAAAGGTGGCTTAGCCAGGTTTAAATCCTCCCAGGCCCCGGTCAT
Source organism: Balaenoptera acutorostrata (assembly GCF_949987535.1). Taxonomy (NCBI): domain Eukaryota; kingdom Metazoa; phylum Chordata; class Mammalia; order Artiodactyla; family Balaenopteridae; genus Balaenoptera; species Balaenoptera acutorostrata. Next base: position 3,376,519 of record NC_080064.1, on the reverse strand, counting down.
CCTGGTGAAGGTCATGTACAGGATGTGGAGCAGGGTGTGTGTGTGTATGTGTGTGGGCATTAACACCTGCAGGGATAGCTTCCAGGGAAATTTCCATAACACCCACCTCCTCAGAACATCCCATTCCGACAGCCCACAAGCCCGTTAACCTCCTGGCAGACCAAACGCTGATGTGGGAGAAATTCAGAGAAGAGACACATTAAAACGTAATAACAATAATACTCTTTGATGAATGTTTCCCCATCAAACCTCTGGAGCCTAAGTCTGAGAATGTTAAGAAGGCAATTTTCAGAAAAAATACCTGCCACTTATCCTTTTTAAGTATAGGATCCAGTTAGCCAATTAATTTTATTTATAAAAGGACAGGCAAATGATTTAATTTATGTGGTTTCAGTTTTGATCATTTTTCTGCTGTTAACAGACAGGACCATTCTTCCTGATAATTAAGACTCTTACAGTCAATAAGACCCCACTATTAAATTTAACTAATATTGATGGTCAAAACAGTGGTTGCCATCTCTACCGCCCGCTGCTGGCCTCCTGCTCTCTGTGTGAACAGTTCTCAGCACCTCTGGCCTCATTAAGCATCATGTCCTTATAAATCACAGGCTCTGGTTTTTGTGAACCTCTGGAGGAGGCAGGGGGCCGGATGCAGAGGGCTTCGGGTCACCGGGGAGAAGTGAGATATGGATGCAAAACGCTTTTAGTTGGACCTGGAACTATGGACAAGCAAAACGTAATAAAATCCTCTGGGCCCTGCTTCTTAATCTTACGGTTTCTCATCTCTCTTCTTGCTTCTAATATCTGACTTCTCCACACATAGGTGGAGGAACAGCTTTTCCTCTGCCCTCTTAGGTTCAGTGGCCAGAGACCCTGTGAATTAAGATTAATAACGGACAGATTAGCGGGAGAAAAGGCATGCACGTTTGTTCATTTTCAATTTGACGTGTGCAGGGGCATCGCAGGAAGAAGGGAATGCCCAAGGAAGGGGTGGGATTTGAGAGATAACGTGCCATTTTGCTAGGAGATGAGGAGGAACAGAGAGGGGCATGCCTGGAAGAACAAATGCCTTCTTGTAGGTGGGGGAGGGCACTTATGGAAACACCAGTTACTGTTCTGGAAGATAAATGAGTTGGTAGGAGAACAGGTGGGAGATGCCACATTCTTGTGTGGTTCTGATTCGCCACCCCAGGAAGAGGAGGTGAGAGCTTCTCCTGGGGAGGGGATTGATGGAGATTGTTCTTTTGGGAGACTTCTTTTTGGGGAGAAAAGGGATTTCAGGAAATCGAATGCCTTCAGCTCAAAGTCATTCTTGGGCCAAAGTGGCATATTTTGGAGTGACACAACCTGATCCCCTTGACGGACCCCATTCAGTGCTTCCACATCCACAGTGATGGTCTGCATCTAACGTCCATGCCCACACTTTGGGAGTCTCTTCCTTCCCCACCTCCTTCTCTCTCTCCTTCTTCCTGTTCTTCCTTCTTCCACAGGTATTCACAGTACTTGGAGAACAAGAGATGGGGCAGAGGTAGACCTAACCTCACATGAGGCACACTTTAGTAGGGATGGTAGGGATTCTAATGGGAGATGGATGTGGAAAATAAAGGGCTTTGTGTTGGGTAGGTTTGGGTCCATGCCTGGCTGTGAGATGTTGAGAAGGTATTGGGCACAGAGAGGGTGAGGGATGCTCTTGAGGTTGCTAATGTGGGATTCTGGATATCCGGCTGAAGGACCTGGGTTGGTTCTGTTTGGTACACTATACAAAATCATGTGGTGATTCTGGTAACCTGGTGGTGTGTGATATAATCAAAGCAGTTTAGGGGGGAAGCAGTGTTAATAATTGTGAGACAGTGCAAGGAAGAATATTGGTGAGGAAATGACGTTTTGGTGGAAGACTCAAAGGTACTGTGAAAGGAGAGGAGAATGCACTGGGCAGCTACTGGTGAGCAACAAGCAAGCACAGACTCTCAGAGATGCACAGCTATGGCTGTGAATATTGATTCCCTATGCATTTCAGGGCATCTAGGCTGAGCTCTGATGTGCACCCTGGGCCTTGACTCCTTGCTATACTGGCCTGTCCATGCAATGTGCCTGCATTCTGGGGCCTGGACAGAGGGAGAGCAGTGACCTGGAGGGAGCAACGGCAGGGACACAAGAGGACAGGAGGAATTACAAGGCCTCCCAAAGCCAGGCTCAGAGGGGGCACAGGTCACTTCTGTCCATGCTCCACTGGCCAAAGAAAGTCATGTGACTGGTCCAAGGACAAGGGGTAACAGCCTCGTGTTTATTGGCACCCCTGCTGAGACTGGGCCAGTAACTCTGTCTACAGCAAACCCACCAGCACTTCTCGCTCTTTGCTAGTTTGGGGTTTTCTGAGATTTACACATTACTCTTCAAGAAAAGCCGTCCCTGGAGACCCTGACTAGCCCTATCTCTCTCTCTCTCCCACATATTTGAAGTTCCTGGTTGGAGGACTTTTGACAAATTGTGTCCATCACTCCAGAAAGTTCTCCAACCACTTTCCAGTCAATCCTCTGCACCTCACAGGTAACTCCTATTCTGATTTTAATTCCAGTGGAGTAGTTTTGTCTGTTCCAGAACTCTGTGCAGAGAGTCATGCAGGATGTACTCTTTGGCATCCTTCTCATGCTCAGCGTAATACCTGTGAGACTCGTCTAGGTTTTTGCGTGGTTTGTTCCTTTCATTGTTGAGAAGTGTTCTTTTGCATGGAGTTATAATTTGTCCAACCTCCTACAGGTGGGCATTTGGATCATTTCCAGTTTGGAGATATTATGATTTGGGTGGCCATGAACATTTGTGTACGTGCCGGTTGGGATTTTTAAACATTTGTTTTCATTTCTCTTGGATAAACTCCTAGAAGGGGAACCATGGAATCATAGGGTGAGTTTGTTAGTGTTAGAGGTCATAAGAATTTTCCAGAATGTTTGTGCCATTTCACGCTCCCACCAGCAACACAGCTCTCCTTGCCAACATTTGGGATTTCTTTTTTTAATTTTTTTTTTTTTATGTTTCCTTATGGTTTCAATGTTTCATTGTGGCTTTAACTTGCACCCTTTTTATAACTGATGATGTTGTCTTCACACATGTGCTGTTGGCCATTTGCACATGTTCTGTTAAGTGTGTATTCAAACCTTTTCTCTTCACTCTTTCCTTTATTATCATTTTTTGGTTGTTTGTCTATTATTTAACTGTGGGACAACTCCCATTTTTGACTGTCTCTCCGCAATTCTAAAGAACACTCACTGGAGTGGACAGTCCCTCAGAGGAGGACAGGCTGACATCACAGACCCTCAGATATTCTTCTCACTGCTGAGCTGGCAACACTGATCCAAGGGAAAACCTGTTTTATTAGATGGGGGTGGGGGGGGGGTAGGTTATGAAGTTTTGTTGTATATGTAGACTGTAAAGAGGTCTTCAATCTAGGGGAAGAGTTTCAGGTCCCATAACCTTATGGAGAGGAGTGGAAATTGTGCTAACACAAAAGGGAAGCAAGTCAAACAGAGTGTGAACTTAACCAACAGAAGTTGAGGAATCAGTTGTCCTGAGAAACATACGACTCCCGGCTGTCCTGACAGTCAAAGACCCTGTTGTCATGATGGCATTACAATAAGAAATGGTGGTGTTTGTCAGAGTCACATGTGGTTTCCTTAGCAACTCCTGCATGTGGGTCTGGAGAAGACGAGGTGTGTGTAGGTGGAAGGTCTATACCATGGAGGGCAGGGTCAAAGAGTTAGTGAATTGAAGACTATGAGAGAGAAGGGAGGGAGCAAGTGCTCTGCTGAGAGCCAAATCTGAGGAGCTGTGCAGAAAAGCAGCCTCCAAAGGAAAGAACAGCTTGTCCCAAGGCTCCGAGGCAGGGATGAAGCATAAAAGCATGAAGCATAGAAAAAAGAGTGCGTCTGGAGGCTGATGAGGGAGGTGAGGATGCCATGGGGAGAGGAAGGTTAGTCAGGTGCCCTGCAATGCTCAAAGCCTCCATCCCCTCATCCTGAGCAGGGTGTAATGGTACCCATCTCATGCAGTTGTTAAAAGCTGTAAATAAGATTGTTGCTGTGGAAGCAGCCAGCACAAAATCTAGGCAAAAAGTATGTGATCATAAGTGCTTGTTGAATAAAATGAATGAATGCTAGATTATCTCATGATGTGATGATAGTGGGACCCTGTCAATAGGAAGGGGAAATCCTTGAGAGACCTAGTCACCTTCTCAGTTTTGGGGTTCACAAAGCATCTGGGTTGGCCTTACTGAGAATCTAAGAGTCTCCCCTAGAACCCTGTAGAACCCTTGACTTCTGGCTCCAAGACTTGTTTCTTAGAGCCTAGCACTGTACATCGTTTTTTTTCCACCCACTGTGATTATACTTTGGATTCATAGAGACAACATTGGCATTCTGAGATGAAACCTTCTACAGAGCAACAATCTTTATTATGCTGTGTTGGCAGTTCCACCCAGGACTCATTTGCCACATTTAAAAAACATTTTTTAAACCAGGCAGTGGGGTGCAGAGATGGACAGTCTGATATCTGCAGGTCCTTCCAGGCACATTCATGAAAAAAAAAATTCTAAAATTTTGCAATGCTTAAACTTGTTCTCTAGAAATTCCAAAGTCTGCTGTGGAATGTTTGCTTGGTCCTGTCACTGAATTAGACAATGGATAGAGACCCTACATCCCTCCCTACCTTCATCCCCTGTTGTGACTGAGACTTCTGAAAAACCTCAGAAATGAGTCTCAGAATGGTTGGGGAGTAAAGAGCCTCCTTGACTTTCCAATCCTCTCAAATATAAAGATTCGTAACACTCTCCTGTTAGAGAAGTCCTTGTGGAAGCTTGGATCCAGTCTCTGGCATGCTTTTAGGATTAAGAGTGTTACCATTACCAGCACTGCTGGACCCTTGATTGCTTCCAGGAAAAACACTCAAGGCCATCCAGGAAGTGGATAGAGATGCGCAGCAATGTGGGAGTGAGGGCTTACTAGCCAGCAATCTAGGGGAGCTGGGAGCTTAATTGTAGTGTTTCCCCATTACCTTGGTGTAAATACACCCACCAAGCTACTAATTGGCTAATTCCAAGCTACTGACATGACACCAGCATGGATTTAGGAAGAGACGCGCGCCATCTGTCCTTGCAAGCCCATGTGAACTGGTCCCATCCACCACTGGGAGCACCCTCTTTCTCCAGATGCACCGTTTTGGAAACTCTCTCTCTGCTATTTGTCCCTGAGGTCAGACCTGTCCCTTTATCTAGTATCTCCCATGTGTGTAACATCATCCCGTTGCCTCCAAGAAGCTGATAGTGTAAGGGGGGGAGACAGGGAGGCAGAGCTGAGTACATTGCAGTGGGAGAAGACTTCTCAACCATATCAGTGAGGGTGGGGCTCCTTGGACCCTCCAAAATGGGGTGTCTTTCTTAGACATGGCCCCTCTTCAAGCTGATGCGGGAGTGTAGGGAAGGGGACAGGAGGGGGTGACTCACTCTGAGCTGCCCCACATTGGTCCTCCCACAGTGAAGATGTGTCCAGAAGCAACACAAGAGGACAGTTCATGACCAGGTGCTTCTGATGGTCCAAGGCAGTGCAGGGAAGTTGAGGAGGTTGTTACCAGTCAAGTACCATCAGTGTATGCAACCTCCCATACCATTCTCTTTTGGTTCTCTGGGACAGCTTTTTCCCTTTGCCAACTCTTCTCAGGTCTGTGTACTGACTGCCATTCTAGGTGTTTATGCTCTGGCTCTTTTGACCAATGAGTTGACATGGATATCATCAGATTTCACAAAGAGGAGGGTTTCCCTGGCTCCAAGGAAATCCCGGAGACCTTGTTTACTCCGTGTCCACCAGGGTACAAGTGGGCAGTCACACTGCTTCACAGACGCATTTATTCTCCCCTCCACTTTCCATTATAAAAGGGATGTCATCGCAATAGAGAAAATATGGAAAACACTTTAAAAAGAATTTTTAAAATACCCCACTCTCTGACCAACCACCTTTAGTATTTGGGGCATTTCCTTCAACTCTTTTTCAATGACTTTTCACACAGTTGGGGTCATATACCTCACATAATTTGAGATCTTGCTTTTCACCCAACACCACATGGTTCTCCTTTATTATGTTATTATATAACCTTCATATTCATCAGTATTTATTTTTTTCTATTGATTTACTATTGTCATTAGTGACCCACGCACATAGAGTTAATTAATTCCATAAGATCTATTGTTAAAATCAATAATCAAATTCCTGACCATTTTCCACTCCCCAGAAGCTACCACTTTCTATTTTTTAGCAGTTTGTTTTGGGTTTTTTTCCTATGTTCATAAATAATATATCTATACCTGTTAATTTTTCAACTTGAGTCATTATTGATTGGCTTGCTGCTAAGGACAAGAAATGTTCAGTCTCTTTCATTCTTCTCACTCCCACACACGTCTCCTCCCCACCCCTCCATCACACATCTTCCCATTGTGAGGATACAATGACACCACCAGTCTGGTTAGATCCACATTCAGTGTTTACAACTTCCCATCCATGTAAATGTGAATAGTAAGGTGTGAATTCGAACAACTGGACACCAGGAGATGAGTTTTATCTTCCTGAACAACTGTTTGTTCTCAACAGAGTTAATTATCTTCCATGCTGTCTCTTAGTTTGTTCTGTTTGTCTGCTTTTCCACATTCTTGTAGAAAGTGTCTCTCACTAGTCCCTTCCCAGTTCACTCAAATGCATCTGGTGACCTTCATCTTCTTGGAGACAACCTTCTGGTCTTCCAACCTGCTCTGGTCTGGACGCCATCCTGATACACAACTGTCGTCCTGGCATCTCTTTCCCCAACACCCTAGGGACCCACCTCTCTTGTGTCCATCTCCATTTCCTGACACCATGCCTTCCTTTCTCTGGTTGACTCCTTCGTGTTGATGGAGCACCTCCCCCAGAAGATTTCAGAGAAAAGGTACATGAGACCCGGTGTCTAAAAATGTTACACCACACTCAAACTTGACCACATGGCTGAGTATAGACTTGACTATTTCCCCTCAGAATTAAAGGTGTTGCATTATTCCATTTTCTCCTTGTTACCAATATTGCTCTTAAAAAGTCAGGTGTCATTCTGATCCTTGATTTATAAGTAGTTTTTTCTGTCCTCTCTCTTCTCTCTCTTAGCTTTTAGCATCTCAACTTTGTCCTCATGGTTCTGGAGTCCCACAATGCCATGATTTTATGAATCAGTATGGATAATTTTTTATCCATTGTACCAGACATCCAAAGGGTCCTTTCAATTTGGAAACATCACGTCTGGAAGGCAACATTTAACAATTCTTGAATTTTATGAAGCTCTTTTACTGAGAGGCAGTCTGGTAGAGTTGTTAAGAGCTGGGGCAAAAGAGTCAGTCTGCCTGGGTTCAAATCCTGGCTCTGCCATTTACCAGCTGACTGACCTTGGGTAATCAGTCTTCTAAATTCTCTGCGCTTTAGTGTCCTCATTTCTAAAGTGGGATAAAAATGATGTCTACTTCAAGAGTTTTTATTAGGATTACATGAATTAATATGCAATGATTGAATTAATAGGCAATGTTGGGAATAGTTTAAGGCACATAGAATTACTACATCATCACAGTTATCTCTGCTATTCTTTGATGATTTATTCCCGTCTACTCTGTCTGTTCTCGTTCTCTAACTTCTTTCTCTTGCCCCTCCTCCTCCTCCTCCTCCCCTTCTCCTTCTCCTTCTCCTCCTCCTCCTCCTCCTCCTTCTTCTCCTTCTTCTTCTCCTTCTTCTTATTCTTCTTCTTCTTCTTCTTCTTCTTCTTCTTCTTCTTCTTCTTCTTCTTCTTCTTCTTCTTCTTCTTCTTCTTCTTCTTCTTCTCCTTCTCCTTCTCCTTCCCCTTCCCCTTCCCCTTCCCCTTCCCCTTCCCCTTCCCCTCCTTCTCCTTCTCCTTCTCCTTCTCCTTCTCCTTCTCCTTCTCCTTCTCCTTCTCCTTCTCCTTCTCCTTCTCCTTCTCCTTCTCCTTCTCCTTCTCCTTCTTCTTCTTCTTCTTCTTCTTCTTCTTCTTCTTCTTCTTCTTCTTCTTCTTCTTTCTAATTTCTTTTCTTTTTTTAATCACTTTTTCATTTTGCTACTTTCTGGGAGATTTCTTCAACTTTACCTTAGAAACTTCCTTCTAAGTTTTTATTTTTGCCATTATCTTTATTGTGTCCCCAAACTGCTTTTTGTTTTCTTTTCTTTTGTTTCATTTTCTTTTCCACGTGTTCCTTTTCAGTGGTATTCTGTTCTTTTTTCAAAGATGTAACATCTTCTCTTATAACCCTGAGGGTATTATGGGCATGTTTCTATTTGTTTGGCTTTGGTTTTCACCTTCCTACATAACTGTTTCCTTTCTGGGGTACTGTTTACTCGTTTGGTATCTGTCTACAGGTCTTTTTCAAATATTTGGTGATCTTTTAGATTTTGCTCATATTTGATAGAGAAGCCCTAAAAAGCTGAGTGGTAAGCCCAAGTAATGGTGATACTTGTCTCCTGTGGTCTTGCAATGGGGGGATTTTCCTAAGATGTCACTGGGGAGACTCTTGTCTTTAAGGCTTTTCTCTTGGGCTGGTCAGATTTCCCAGAGAAGAATCATCCAGTCTCCTGCCTGGAAAAGGGAGGTTTAACCATCAGGATCCTGGGAATCAACCAGGGCAAAATATCCATTTAATTGTCATATTTTAAACTTGGCTATTCATTGAATCCTCATGTTTTCAGTGACCCTCTGTTTTAGCATCTCCAAAAAATATATCTCTAGTCTCCTGCCAGAGTGTCAGACGTCACTCTTCCAGCACACTGAGGGGGGGAAGGAAGCTCTGGGGGAGGAAGTGGTCCATACACTTCCAAATGGACTGTAAATCATCTTCCTATCTTCAGCACACATCCACATTGCTTCCAAAGTTCCAACAGCATCTAGTCCTGCAACCACTGAGAGTCCTGCAGTGCACATCAGTCTTCCGTGTTTTCTTCTGTGTTTCTGTTTTTATTTATGTTTCTCTTTTATTTATTTATTTTTCTTATTAGTCATCCATTTTATACACATCAGTGTATACATGTCAATACCAATCTTCCAATTCACCACACCACAACCCCCACCCCCCGCCGCTTTCCCTCCTGGGTGTCCATGTGTTTTTTCTCTACTTCTCTGTCTCAATTTCTGCTCAGCAAACCATTTCATTTGTACCATTTTCTAGGTTCCACGTATATGCATTAATACACGATATTTGTTTTTGCCTTTCTGACTTACTTCACTCTATATGACAGTCTCTAGATTCATCTATGTCTCTAAAAATGACCCAATTTCGTTCCTTTTAATGGCTGAGTAATATTCCATTGTATATATGTGCCACATCTTCTTTATCCATTCATCTCTTGATGGGCATTTAGGTTGCTTCCATGACCTGACTACTGTAAATAGTGCTGCAATCAACATTGGGGTGCGTGTGACTTTTTGAATTATGGTTTTCTCTATGTATATGCCCGGTAGTGGGATTGCTGGGTCATATGGTAATTCTATTTTTAGTTCTTTAAGGAACCTCCATACTGTTCTCCAGAGTGGCTGTATCAATTTACATTCCCACCAACAGTGCAAGAGGGTTCCCTTTTCTCCACACTCTCTCCAGCATTTGTTGCTGGTAGATTTTCTGATGATGCCCATTCTAACTGGTGTGAGGTGATACCTCATTGTAGTTTTGATTTGCATTTGTCTAATAATTAGTGATGTTGAGCAGCTTTTCATGTGCTTCTTGGCCATCTGTATGTCTTCTTTGGAGAAATGTCTATTTAGGTCTTCTGCCCATTTCTGGATTGGGTTGTTTGTTTTTTTAATATTGAGCTGCATGAGCTGTTTATATATTTTGGAGATTGATCCTTTGTCTATTGATTCGTTTGCAAATATGTTCTCCCATTCTGAGGGTTGTCTTTTCGTCTTGTTTGTAGTTTCCTTTGCTTTGCAAAAGCTTTTAAGTTTCATTAGGTCCCATTTGTTTATTTTTGTTTTTATTTCCATTACTCTAGGAGATGGATCAAAAAGGTCTTGCTGTGATTTATGTCAGAGAGTGTTCTTCCTATGTTTTCCTCTAAGAGTTTTATAGTGTCCAGTCTTACATTTAAATCTCTAATCCATTTTGAGTTTTTTTGTGTGTGTATGGTGTCAGGGAGTGTTCTAATTTCATTCTTTTACATGTAGCTGTCCAATTTTCCCAGCACCACTTATTGAGGAGACTGTCTTTTCTCCATTGTATATCCTTGCCTCCTTTGTCATAGATTAGTTGACCATAGGTGCGTGGGTTTATCTCTGGGCTTTCTACCCTGTTCCATTGATCTCTATTTCTGTTTTTGTGCCAGTACCATATTGTCTTGATTACTGTAGCTTTGTAGTATAGTCTGAATTCAGGGAGTCTGATTCTTCCAGGTCCGTTTTTTTCCCTCAAGACTGCTGTGGCTAGTCGGGTTCTTTTGTGTCTCCATACAAATTTTAAGACTTTTTGTTCTAGTTCCGTAAAAAATGCCATTAGTAACTTAATAGGGACTGCATTGTATCTGTAGATTGCTTTAGGTAGTACAGGCATTTTCACAATATTTTTTCTTCCAATCCAAGAAGATGATATATCTCTCCATCTGTTGGTATCATCTATAATTTCTTTCATCAGTGTCTTATAGTTTTCTGCATACAGGTCTTTTGTCTCTCTAGGTAGGTTTATTCCTAGGTATTTTATTCTTTTTGTTGCAATTGTAAATGGGAGTGTTTCCTTAATTTCTCTCTCAGATTTTTCATCATTAGCATATAGGAATGCAAGAGATTTCTGTGCATTAATTTTGTATCCTGCAACTTTACCAAATTCATTGATTAGCTCTAGTAGTTTTCTGGTGGCATGTTTAGGATTCTCTATGTATAGTATCATGTCATCTGCAAACAGTGACAGTTTTACTTCTTCTTTTCCAATTTGCATTATTTTATTTCTTTTTCTTCTCTGATTGCCGTGGTTAGGACTTCCAAAACTATGTTGAATAATCGTGGTGAGAGTGGACATCCTTGTCTTGTTCCTGATCTTAGAGGAAATGCTTTCAGATTTTCACCATTGATAATGATGTTTGCTGTAGGTTTGTCATATATGACCTTTATTATGTTGAAGTAGGTTCCCTCTATGTCCGCTTTCTGGAGAGTTTTTATTATAAATGGGTGTTGAATTTTGTCAAAAGCTTTTTTCTGCATCTATTGAGATGAACATATGGTTTTTATCCTTCAATTTGTTAATATGGTGTGTCACATTGATTGATTTGCATATATTGAAGAATTCTTGCATCTCTGGGATAAATTCCACTTGATCATGTTGTATGATCCTTTTAATGTGTTGTTGGATTTTGTTTGCTAGTATTTTGTTGAGGATTTTTGCATCTATATTCATCAGTGATATTGGTCTGTAATTTTCTTTTTTTTTGTAGTATCTTTCTCTGGTTTTCGTATCAGGGTGATGGTGGCCTCATAGAATGAGTTTGGAAGTTTTCCTTCCTCTGCAATTTTTTGGAAGAGTTGAGAAGGCTGGGTGTTAGCTCTTCTCTAAATGTTTGATAGAATTCACCTGTGAAGCCATCTGGTCCTGGACTTTTGTTTGTTGGAAGATTTTTAATCACAGTTTCAATTTCATTACTTGTGATTGGTCTGTTCATATTTTCTATTTCTTCCTGGTTCAGTCTTGGAAGGTTATACCTTTCTAAGAATTTGTCCATTTCCTCCAGGTTGTCCATTTTATTGGCATAGAGTTGCTTGTAGTAGTCTCTTAGGATGCTTTGTATTTCTGCAGTGTCTGTTGTAATGTCTCCTTTTTCATTTCTAATTTTATTGATTTGAGTCCTCTCCCTCTTTTTCTTGATGAGTCTGTCTAATGGTTTATCAATTTTATTTATCTTCTCAAAGAACCAGCTTTTAGTTTTATTGATCTTTGCTATTGTTTTCTTTGTTTTTATTTCATTTATTTCTGCTCTGATCTTTATGATTTCTTTCCTTCTGCTAATTTTGGATTTTGTTTGTTCGTCTTTCTCTAGTTCCTTTAGGTGTAAGGTTAGATTGTTTATTTGGTATTTTTCTTGTTTCTTGAGGTAGGCTTGTATAGCTATAAACTCCCCTCTTAGAACTGCTTTTGCTGCATCCCATAGGTTTTGGATCATTGTGTTTTCATTGTCATTTGTTGTAGGTATTTTTTGATTTCCTCTTTGATTTCTTCAGTGATCTCTTGGTTATTTAGTAACGTATTGTTTAACTTCCATGTGTTTGTGTTTTTTACGTTTTTTTCCATGTAATTGATTTCTAGTCTCATAGCGTTGTGGTCAGAAAAGATGCTTGATATGATTTCAATTTTCTCAAATTTACTGAGGCTTGATTTGTGACCCAAGATGTGATCTATCCTGGAGAATGTTCTGTGCGCACTTGAGAAGAAAGTGTAATCGGCTGTTTTTGGATGGAATGTCCTATAAATATCAATTAAATCTATCTGGTCTATTGTGTCATTTAAAGCTTGTGTTTCCTTATTAATTTTCTTTTTGGATGATCTGTCCATTGGTGTAGGTGAGGTGTTAAAGTCTCCCACTATTATCGTTTTACTGTCGATTTCCTCTTTTATAGCTGTTAGCTGTTGCCTTATGTATTGATGTGGTCCTATGTTGGGTGCATATATATTTATAATTGTTATATCTTCTTCTTGGATTGATCCCTTGATCATTAAGTAGTGTAATTCCTTGTCTCTTGTAACATTCTTTATTTTAAAGTCATTTTATCTGATATGAGAATTGCTACTCCAGCTTTCTTTTGATTTCCATTTGCATGGAATATCTTTTTCCATCACCTCATTTTCAGTCCGAAGTGGGTCTCTTGTAGACAGCAGTATATGGGTCTTGTTTTTGTATCCATTCAGGAAGCCTGCTGTGTCTTTTGGTTGGAGCATTTAATCCATTCATGTTTAAGGTAATTATCGATATGTATGCTCCTATTGCCTTTTTCTTAATTGTTTTGGGTTTGTTTTTGTAGGTCCTTTTCTTCTCTTGTGTTTCCCACTTAGAGAAGTTCCTTTAGCATTTGTTGTAGAGCTGGTTTGGTGATTCTGAATTCTCTTAGCTTTTGCTTCTCTGTAAAGCTTTTGATTTCTCCATCGAATCTGAATGAGATCCTTGCCAGGTAGAGTAATCTTGGTTGTAGGTTCTTCCCTGTCATCGCCATACCTAGTATATCATGCCACTCTCTTCTGGCTTGTAGATTTTCTGCTGAGCAATCAGCTGTTAACCTTATGGGAGTTCCCTTGTATATTATTTGTCATTTTTCCCTTGCTGCTTTCAATAATTTGTCTTTAATTTTTGCCAATTTGATTACTATGTGTCTCGGCATGTTTCTCATTGGGTTTATCCTGTATGGACTCTGCACTTCCTGGACTTGGGTGGCTATTTCCTTTCCCATGTTAGGGAAGTTTTCAACTATAATCTCTTCAAGTATTTTCTCGGGTCCTTTATCTTTCTCTTCTCCTTCTGGGACTCCTATAATGCGAATGTTGTTGTGTTTAATATTGTCCCAGAGGTCTCTCAGGCTGTCTTCATTTCTCTCCATTCTTTTTTCTTTATTCTGTTCTGCAGCAGTGAATTCCACCATTTTGTCTTCCAGGTCACTTATCTATTCTTCTGCCTCAGTTATTCTGCTATTGATTCCTTCTAGTGTATTTTTCATTTCAATTATTGTATTGTTCATCTCTGTTTGTATGTTCTTAATTCTTCTAGATCTTTGTTAAACATTTCTTACATCTTCTCCATCTTTTCCTCCATTCTTTTTCTGAGGTCCTGGAGCATCTTCACTATCATTATTCTGAATTCTTTTTCTGAAAGATTGCCTGTCTCCATTTCATTTAGTTTTTTTTTCTGGAGTTTTTCTTGTTCCTTCATCTGGTACATAGCCCTCTGCATTTTCATCTTGTCTATCTTTCTGTGAATGTGGTTTTTGTTCCACAGGCTGCAGATTGTAATTCTTCTTGCTTCTGCTGTCTGCTCTCTGGTGGATGAGGTTATCTAAGAGGATTGTGGAAGTTTACTGATGGGAGGGACTGGTGGTGGGTAGAGCTGGGCATTGTTCTGGTGGGCAGAGCTCAGTAAAACTTTAATCTGCTTGTGTGCTGATGGGTGGGGCTAGGTTCCTTCCCTGTTGGTTGTGTGGCCTGAGGTGACCCAATACCGGAGCCTACCCAGGCTCTTTGGTGGGGCTAATGGCAGACTCTGGGAGGGCTCACGCCAAGGACTACTTTCAAGAACTTCTGCTGCCAGTGTCCTTGTCCCTTGTTGAGCCACAGCTGACCCCACCTCTGCAGGAGACCCTCCAACCCTAGCAGGTAGGTCTGGTTCAGTCTCCTATGGGGTTACTGCTCCTTCCCCGGGTCCCAATGCACACACTACTTTGTGTGTGCCCTCCAAGAGTGGAGTCTCTGTTTCCCCCAGTCCTGCTGAAGTCTTGCAATCAAATCCCAGTAGCCTTCAAAGTCTGATTCTCTAAGAATTCCTCCTCCCATTGTCAGACCCCCAGGTTGGGAAGACTGACATGTGGCTCCGAACCTTCTCTGCAGTTGGTTCACTTCTGTGGTATAAGTGTTCTCCAGTTTGTGAGTCACTCACTCAGCAGTTATGGGATTTGATTTTATTGTGATAGTACCCCTCCTACCATCTCATTGCAGGTTCTTCTTTAGCTTTGCCTGTGGGGTATCTTTTTTGGTGAGGTCCAGTGTCTTCCTGTCAAGGATTGTTCAGCAATTAGTTGTGATTCTGGTGTTCTCGAAAGAGGGAGTGAGAGCATGACCTTCTACTCTGCCATCTTTAACCAATGTCTCTTTTCTGTGTTTCTTATACTGCTGCCTGGATTCTGCTTTCTTGGATGGCTGAGTCTGTTAACACTTCTTTCTTCCTCTCAGCATCCAGAATAATGTATTGTCTCCTTTTCTCTTCTCTTTGTCCTTGTGATCTTGTGCGTTATTAAAAATTTCCACTTACCATCTTTTTTAGTAGGATTTAGGCAGGCACTGGAGATGAATGTGTTTGTGTGCATCCATAACCTGAAATTCTAGATTAAAAACAAAAAGAGTATTATTCCTTTGAGTTATTGAGTTATTTCCAAGTTTTCACTATGATAGATAAACTGGTGAACATTAGTGTCAAAGATGTGTGTGAGTGTGTATTTAGGCTCCTTCATAGTTGTGGAACCAATGAGTAAGTCACACAGAACAGTAAGGTGCGGTGGTTGGGGCTATGTGTCTTGAGTTCAAATTCTGTCTGTCATTTACTCTCTTTGTAGCCCCAGGCCAATTACTTGAACGCTTTCTCTTTTTGTTTCCTTACCCAGAAGATGAGGATGAAGATGATGCTACACACACCATGTTGAGTATTTGAGAGGGGTACATATTCTAGAGAGTCTATAGCACTTAGATTTCAACCTGATGTCTGGTAAATGTTAACTTCTTTTGACTAGGCTTTATAAAATCTTTGATAGATTGCTCCCAAAAATCAGTTTATATACCCCCTAGCGATGAGGAAGACTAATCATTTCACTCACTGGTTACTAGGAATGTATGTGGTCCCTCCTAATTTGATAGGCAAACATGTACACATTAACACGTATACATTATGTCTCATTATTTCAACTGACTTTTGATCTCCAAGGCTGTTGGACACTTTTCTAGTCATTTGTTTGTGTTTGTGAGTTACCTGCTTGTGTCTTTGGCCCATGTATATTTTAGGGTTCTATGTTTTACCCATTGATTGGTATGACATTGGTGACATTTCTCCAAAACAACTGTCAGAGTTCACTGGCAGCCCTGCAGACTTCACTCTCTGGAAGTTCTTTTCTTTTCTTTTCTTTTTTTAGTTTTCTTTTCTTTTTTACTGCCAAGAATTAGTTTAATTAATAATTCCAGTTAACCCATTTCAACTTGAATGGTACTTTCCTTTTCATTTTATTTTAGACTACAATGTAAGATTGATTGGTAAATTCCATTTGATGCACAAATAGCAAAATATTTATCTAATATAGGAGTGGTATATCTTTTTTTTGGTCGTTTCTTATAGATTTATTTATTTATTTATTTATATTTAAGTTCACAATAGCCTCCAATGACTTTTTTTTTCTTTTTTTTCTTTTTAGATTTTTATTGGAGTAGAGTGGATTTCTGGAATTACGTTTCCATCAGACATCTAGGGGGCAGTCCGGACACCAGTGTGGACTGGAAGAACTGCGTCCACCAGCGGGATTCTACAGACCCACTTTGGGGTTGACCTTTAGTATACGGGAACACACTCAACTTCTTTTCTTGAGTACACCTGATGAGCTTTGGAGGTCTCCAGGGCCTGGGCAGGGCACTTCCTGATTTACATAATCAGGCTCCTGCCAAAATGATAAACCTCTTTCCATCCTGCTAATCTTGAGCAGATTTTCTCGTTGAGATCCTAGGCACTCAACTGCCAAACGGCTTTGAGTGGTTCTTATAGATGGAAAACTCACAGGGCAGGAGAAGCAGAATCGACATTCTCGGGGAAAGCTGTCTTTCTTTTTAACAACTGTTGCCATGAAGTGAAGGCAATGGCCCTTGTCTTCTGCTTGGGGGAATAGGAGGGCAGCCATAGCCTCAAACAATTAACGCAGGCCTGTTTTTCAAACCTCAACGCTGAGGCCCAGGAGAAAGGCTGAAATGCCACCGATGATGGATCTCATCCAAGTGACACGAGATGATGGCTCTACAGAGTCGTTTGCCCAGATGCAGAGATGCTGGAGGGTCCAGGAAAGACGGTCATTCATTTCACCCTCCCTGTGCCATCTATGGGGAAGAAAAGCTGATGTGCCTCTTACTCTTTTTTTTTTAACGTGTATTTTCTTAGATGCATGACATTATTCAGTCTTGTGGAATTATCAGATCAAAGAGATTTTATGGCTGCAGAGGGCTTTCGAGGGCATTCAGGACAGCATTTCCCAACCGTTTTCCTTTGGAAACCAGTGAGGAGATGATCCCACAAAAATAATGTTCTGTAGTCAAATCCACTTGAAAACCCCACATCCCAACCCTCTCCCAGCACTCGTTAGCATATTTAAAGATGAGTACAGGCAGTTCAAAGAGTTTTGTATAGTGCAGCGTTTGCCAAATGGATGGGGTCTCAGAAACCTGCCTCCCTACAGCAGCCGCCACCCGGCCTGGACACCACAGGTCCTCAGAGCAGCCGTGGGAGGTTCTGCAGACCTGTCCTCGCTGTTCCACAAGGTCAGAAAGAGGAGGGTTGCTGGGCCATCTGATTTTCCAGGACAGGACCTTGGATCTCTGCTGAGAACCTGGAGAGTCTTGGTCCAGGTTCTTTCTAATGGGAATTAACCCCTCCAGACCTCAGTCTCCTGGGCATCACCCTGCAGTACTTGCCTTCGAGGACTCAGGGAGGAGCAAACAGCTAATGCATGTAGAGGGTGTGCGCTCGGGGCAAGGGCTTGGCACACAGTAGGTGCTCAAGAGTCATTGGTTACAAAACGAGCCAAAAGCTGCACGGAGCTGATGCCGAGTAACTGCTCTGAAACATAACTATGCAGATTTCTGTCTGACAAAGAGTATTCCCTGACCAGGTCTTGTCAGGCCCCTCTGCACCCTCCCCACAATGAGGCCACGACTTTGGAACTTTCTGTCCTTGCAGGACTCGATTTTAGCAAGAATCCCATCAAGTTGGTTTAGCCAGAGCCCCCACGGTCCATATCTGACCACATTCTTCATTCCCCAGGTGGTAATCTGCTCAACCTGGTCTGCCTTCAGTGAGAATCCTGTTAGGTGGGTTCAGTGAAGAATTGCCCTTCCCTCTTAGTATGTTTCTACCACTGACCCCACCACCCACCACTCCCTGACCCTGCTCCTTGGCTATAGTCCCCATTTCTTCCTTGTATTACAAAGTGAGTTCAATCTCTCCCCACTGCAGGGATCCCTAGACCTATCTCTCAATGATCCTGTATAAGGTCTGTCTTACTGGTTTAACAAGTGTCAGAATTTTTTTTTTACCACATATATTTAGCACGTATTGTTTCTAAAATAACTAATTAAACTTCGCCCAATTTGGGGCAGTAGTCCAGAACCCATACCTAGTTCTCACCAGGCCCGATCTTGGTTCTGTAGGTACATTAACTCACTAACTCCTCACAGCTCCATAAGATGCAGGTTATTATTATATCCACGGTGTAGATGAGATCACAGAGGCACAAAGGAACTAAGAGATATTCTGCAGCTCCCCAGCTGAACAAGGAGACGATCATGATGGGAACTTGGGGTTCTCTGGGCATGTGCAGTAAGGTCTGTGCACCACGGCCACCGCCCACCCAGCAGGAAGCTTGGTCCTTCTCCTCGAGAAAAAGTGGCAGCCGTGCCAGCTGTAGGAGGGACAGAGCCACCAAAATTATTTAAGAGAATAAATGACCAGTGAGGAGGGAATACACAGCCCTGTAGGGGAGGAAACAAAATATTTCCTTCTATCCTTTTAGGTTCTCGGCTGGGGTCTGTAACGCAAGGCAGATTAGAGAGAGAAAACTAGACAAATGTACATAATGTAGGTATTGCGTGACATGACAGACTTCATGAGGAAATGAAGACCTACGTAAGTGGTGATGGCTGAGCATCGAACACAGGTTTGAGGAAGGAGGGAAAGTCATGAAAATCGTGATGGAACGAAGGGCTCTGAGCTCAGGGGAGGGAACTGACAGGGGGACCTAGAGAGTCATGTACCTTCAGATTCGTCTCAGCGTCTCTTTGTCTTGGAGATGAGGATACTCCTCTCCTCTGGGCCTGGGGAGGACACCCCCTCACAGGAAGGCCTCCTGACCTGTTTCAGGGGGAGGTCAGAGAATCCTTCCTGCCCCTGCCATTTCTCAAATCTCTTCAGTTTAAATGTTCAATATCTCAAGGTGCCATAGTTTAATGGTAACATGTTTTGGGCCCATCAGTCCACATTTTAAATAAGTGAAATTAAAACAACAAGAAAGGCATGGCTAATCCATTCGCCTGTGGAGCAAGCATCTCAGCCTCAAAGCTCCATAAAGCAGAGGCCCTGGGCTTGCCCTGTGCCCCCGAATTCCAGGGTCCTCTTTCTGGCTTCTTGCCTAGGCCCCCTTGGCCTGCGATATTGGAAGGGGGGCCTCTCTCTAATCTGCTTTCTTGCTGGATGTCTGGAAACAGCCAGCGGAAGTGTGTCTGCATGGGGGATGCACTGGCTTTTCCATACTCTTCCCCAGGCCTTTGAGTCAAATTAGGAGAAGGTCTCACTGCCCCACCTCCATCCCCACCCCCATCTCCATGGTGCCTCCTTGATGTTCTCATGCTGACCCCGAGGAAGAGTCTCCCCTGACCCTCCCCATGGTCACTCATCTCACAAACACCCCTTCAGAGAGAAGGCTGACCACACACTTCTTGGATGGCCTGGGAGGATGGCCTGTGTTCCATAAAGGAACACAACTCTGGGGGAGAAGGTCAGCCAGTGACCCCACATCTACACATTGGGAAGCCAGTCTGTGGAGCATCTTGGAACCCCTGGGAGGGATGTGGAAGCAAATCATCCCACCCCCAAAGGAGAGACTGAAATGCCTTCTGTTCCTGGTGAGTAAGACAGAACAACACAAACTCATTAGAGTTTCCTGCCCTGCCAGGTACATCTTGGGAGGTCCTTAGGACTGAAGGTTCTGACCTTCGTTTGAAGGCGGGGTCCCGGCGCCAAGTCCCTGCAGCTTAAAAGGAGCAAAAGTAGTAATTAGGGGAGATACTGCCCTGTTTGCCCGCCCCCTCTAGGCCCTCCGTGGCCTGATCAGACGAGCCACACTTCTAAATAAAAACACCTTTTTGCACCTTCATTAGCGAGACCTTCAAAGGCATCTTTCCAACTCACCTGTTAGGATCTGGCCTCTGAAACTATCTCTAAATGAAAAGGGACAGATGTGGAGTCTTTGGTCTTGCGGTTCTGGGGACGATAATTAAGGTGGAGATGCTCTGTTCTCTGTCATCCCTGAATTTCCACCCTTTATCCTTGGGCAACGCAACTCCCACTGGGTCCCCATGTGGAATCTCTGCATCCTTGTCATTCCATCCTCCGCTGGCTGATGGGAGAGCTGTTGTTGTACCTACAAGTGATGAATCGGGTTTGAACATGGCTCCCTCACCCCTTTTACCCTGGCTTCTGGGCCATGTGTGGGTCATCCCCTGGGTGTGGTGCCTTCCACGGCCTTCCTCCTTGCCTTGGATGTTTGTGTCCATCTAGGCTCCTTGAAGGCCCCTCCCCCCTTTCACCGTACCCAGAAGCACCGCCAGGTCTTCTGTGCTACTTGAAGGCCACAAGCTTGCAATTCTGGACTCTGTTTTTTTTATTTGTTCGTTTTTGTTTTTGTTGTTGTTGTTGTTTTATTTTATTGGAGTATAGTTGATTTACAATGTTGTGTTAGTTTCAGTTGTACAGCAAAGTAATTCACTTACACATATACACATATTCATTCTTTTTTTTTTTATATAAATTTATTTTAGTTTTTTTAAAATTTATTATTTATTTATTTATTTATTTATGGCTGCATTGGGTCTTCGTTTCTGTGCGAGGGCTCTCTCCAGTTGTGGCAAGCGGGGGCCACTCTTCATCACGGTGCGCAGGCCTTTCACTGTCGTGGCCTCTCCCGTTGCGGGGCACAGGCTTCAGACGCGCAGGCTCAGTAATTGTGGCTCATGGGCCCAGCTGCTCCACGGCATGTGGGATCTTCCCAGACCAGGGCTCGAACCCATGTCCCCTGCACTGGCAGGCAGACTCTCAACCACTGCGCCACCAGGGAAGCCCACATATTCATTCTTTTTCAGATTCTTTTCTCATATAGGTTATCACAGAATATTGAGTAGAGTTTCCAGTGCTATACAGTAGGTCCTTGTTTTTATCTATCTTGTATATAGTAGTGTGTATATGTTAATCCCAAACTCCTGATTTATTCCCCCTACTGAAGTTTCCTCTTTGGTAACCATAATGAGTTTTCAAAATCTGTAAATCTGTTTCTGTTTTGTAAATAAGTTTATTTGTATCGATTTTTAAAAATCAGATTCCACACATAAGCGATATTATATGGTATTTGTTTTATTTGTCTGACTTACTTCACTTAGTATGATAAGCTCTAGGTCCATCCATGTTGCTGCAAATGACATTATTTCATTCTTTTTTTATGGCCGAGTAATATTCCACTGTGTCTGTGTACCACATCTTCTTTATTAGTTTGGTGTGTGTTTACTAGGAGGATAGGCCTTGAATATGTTAACACTGTAACAGGCCAGGCCCCTGGGCTAAAGAGAAAAAGCCCATCTTCTCACAGACCGGGTCTTCGTTCTCTGGTCCGGCCATGATCTGTCATCTTATAGAAGCTCAGAGAACTTGGTCACTTGGGGTTGAAGATTTCTACCAAAAATCCATTGGGATGGAGCCAGACTTAGCCTGGCGGGGGGTGGGGAGGGGGGCACGGTGGTGGAAAATCCACAAGGATCGCATGGAAGGGCTTCACCTCTGGAGTTTTAGGAATATGGATGAAGCTCTCGATCAATGGGAAGACAAGTTCCCAGGCTCCAAGTTCCTTCCTCGCCACTAATTTATTGGCTAAGATGCAAGGTGGCGTTTTGTTTGCCATGAGTGGAAACATGCAGTGGGATTTACACTGGGCATCCCTCTGTTCTCCAATTTCCAAGGAAGCTTCCAGAGGCTGGAGGAATGACCCAGGCTGGTCCCCTAGAACAAATGCCCTTAGAACTTGAGCCCCCATCCCACTTGCAGAAGGTTTCTCCATTTGTCTGGTTCTATAAAACTCCAGGTGTGTGATCTTGTCTGGTTCACAGTCAGGAACTGTGTGTCCTCTCGCTATACTTGCCAAGACCTAAGTGGATTTTCCCCTTTTGGCCTTGGTGAGTGAGCTGACCTTGACCACAGGTAAATCAGCCCTGCCAGCACCTAAGAGAAAGTGGGGCACTAACGTCTGTGGCAGGAAAGGGCTGCCACCTTCTGATCATTCCCTCCTGTCCTACAGTTTGTCACCCAGACTCCCGGTTCTTCCCTTCCTCTCTCATATCCCTTGGGACTTGTTTAAGATTTCAGCTTCACTTAATAACAAACTCCTTTCCACTGCTGCCCTGTAAGACTGCCACCAGCAAAAGTCTGGTGTCTCCCACTGACACCCCAGCAAGGAGAGAACTGCACCACAGACCACCCAGGAAGAGGAGGTCATGGTCTCTAGACCAGTGGTCCCCAACCTTTCTGGCACCAAGGACCAGTTTCGTGGAAGACAATTTTTCCACAGATGGGGCTTGTGGGGGAGGGGTGGTTCAGGTGGTAATGCGAGAGATGGGGAGTGATGGGGAGCTGCAGATGAAGCTTCGCTCTCTCACCACCACTCACCTCCTGCTGTGCCACCCGGTTCCTAACAGGCCCCCAGGGGCTGGGGACCCCTGCTCTAGACCATCCCTCAATGCAGATCCCACTGCAGGGCACTGCAGGTCAACTACCTTGGACTCGGGCAACCACAGCATTTTCTGGGAAACAGTCTTCGAGGATCTCCTCCCCAGCCCATCACTTTGGGGGGTGAGGGGGGCCTTGATCTTGGCTTTGCCACGCCCAGCACATCCTATCATGTTGGTCGGATTTAACAACTTCCCTTTTCTCTTAAAGGAGGTTGGGTTTTCTACCATCTTCCCAGCCACCACCGTTGAGCTGCCTGCATGGTGGGATGGTGGGAGATCCAGGGAGGTGGGAGAACCCCAGATCAAGGCGCAGCCCTTCTTTTACCCTGTGGTTGGGACAACCCTACACACATTCTAGGGATCCTGATGACAGAGGTTATATCGACCTAGAACTCAGTGACAGTGTATTGAATGAATGAGTGAAGGAACTAAGCTTTCCATCTCCCCTTGGAGGCTGACTCACCCACCACCCACCAATCAATGTGCCCAGCCTGGCTGTGCTGGGCTCTGGGGACAGTGAGTTAATTTTAGCTCAGTTCTAATTACTAATCAGTCAGTAAGGAGTGTGGGGACAAAGCCATTAGCTCCAACATTTATAGACATGTGGACATGGCCCGGGCCACCCAGGAGCACATCCGAGACCTTGGGACTGGAACAGACATGCCATGACCAGAACACTCCGTTTAAAAAGGGAGCATCTCTGTGTGACTCTGCCAGCCTCTCGGCACCGTGGAAGAGTCCAGACTCCATGCAGAGAAAACTCAAGTCCGAGTCCTGCTCTGACACCTCAAGCAAGCCCTGAGCCTTCCCGAGGGTCGGTTCCTCCCCTGGAAACCAGGGATGATGTACCCCTGGGTGTTGTCAGATACGGACGAGGAAGGGGTCTTCTCAGAAGGCTTGGCTCCAAGACCAGCTCCTTTGGCGCTGCTCCCGTCCACTGGTCCAGCAGGTTTTGCATATGGGGTAAAAACCCGACGGCTTCAAGCTGGAAGCATGACCGGTGCAGAGCAGATGCCGCGAGATGAAGGCGAGCAGAGCTGCTAGATGTTCAGAGGCAGCTCTAGGTAGTGTGAGATTGACTCTCGTGGGCCTCTCGGAGGACTCCCAGGGCTGGGAATGGTGGGTTTGCTGATGTGTCCTGCAGAGGCCTCGGCTGCAGAGATGCTGGCGTAAAGTTGTGAAGGACGCTGCTTCCTCCTGTTTTCGCAGACTCTCAGCAGGTACTTAGGGGTGCACCTCGCAGTGACAGAAGACCTAAACCAAACACATAAAGGGGTTGGTAAATCTCCTAACTGGGGGCCTGGTTTGTCCACAGGGTCCGTCTGTGGTTCTCTTTCAAGCCCCACGCGAGAGCCAACCAACCGTCCAGGCCACTCAGGGATGGCAGTGGCGAGCCCTGCCCCACACTCAGGCTGGCTCTCGCTGGAATCTTAAATCTTCTGCAAAATGGAGTCGGCGAAACCATAACCCAGGGACATTTCCAAGAAATCGTTCTCTAGAATTAGCTGCAATATGGCTCTAATAAAGAGAACAGTCTATAAAACTTTATCAGTTCTAATTGATAATTGGATTTTTTGTGTTGCCGTAAGTAAGGCTAAATGCTTCAGATATTGTATTTAAATTTCTACTTTAAAAATCCAGGCAAACCCGGCCAGACTCTTGCATTAGAGGGACACAGAGAGAGAGTGAGATTTGCATAATATATACTGGAGACCAAACTAAGGACCAAGGCTTTAGCAATACAGAGCTCTTAAAAATCATTCTCACTTCAATTTCTCTTCTTAATCACTTCTGTGCCTTCAGTTGACACATGCTTATTACACTGTTGTCTAAATGTGTGACAGGCAGGGTCTAATCTCCCTGGGGTTAGTTCCAGGTGGCGTCCTTGGGTTGAGAAAGGAGAAGGATGCAGGGCGCCAGTTTGGGGGAAGCCTGGGTAAGCCTCTGGGCAGGTGGGCATATGGGGGCAGCACAGCTGCTCGGAGGCCTGACACCTTTGCAGATCCAGCGAGAGGACCTTTTGGAGTAAGAGTACCCATCTCGGAATTCCTGAGCTGGAAGTTCCCCAAGGAGTCTCCAGCTGACTCCCTCCTTGGGTGACCGAGATGCAGGCCTGGAGAGGGGTGAGTGAGCAGGAGGGATGAGGAGAGGCATCGATTTTAAGTCACAAGAGAGGAAGCCAGTGGCTCTGTCAGCGGGTATTCCAATGTTGGGAGCTAGATAAGAAGACATGCAGTTATTAAATCAAACGTTGTCATCCAGACTTCTTTGGAAATCTTCTCAGAGCTTGGAATTCTCCATTGCAGATTAATTCCTTGGGTTTAGACACTGACCTCTGCTTCATACTTATAAACACAGCAGAAGTAATGGCATTGCCAGAGTCCATTGGAGTTGACAAGGCAGGGATATAAAACTTCAGTGACCCCCTCCTAAGTACAAGCAAGGGTGTGGGGTGGGACCCAGAAGGGCCCAGACTCCTGAGCAGGAATCGGCTTACCCATCAGCCATTCTCTGGAAAACTGAAAGAGCAAGTGTGGGGATGAGCTCAGGGACTCAACAAGGCCAATGGTTCAGGGTGCTCCAAGGGGAATTGATTTGACACATATACTGGCTCTGGGACAAGGAGATTCACGACCTTGTATGACCTTGGGTGAGCTTGCACGACCAGGGACAGGCCACTTTGCATCTCAAAAGCACAGATTCCCTTGCCTTCCATGAGAAGGGCTAAACTGAGCTGATGTGACAAAGCCTGGTCATGTGAGGACCACCCAGTAAATGGAGGCAACACCACCACCACGTCTACATCTCTGTGATTGCACAGGGGGTCCTGACCCTGCAGAGCTGAGTGAATATCGTGGGGAGACAGCACAAAGGAAGGACAGGGTGACAGAAGAAGTGTGTGTGGAGTGCGGGTGTGCATGAATGTGTGTGTGATGGGGTTTGTGTGCATGTGCGTGCATGTGTGTCTGTGTGCATGTGTATGAGTGTGCATGGGTGTGTGTGTGCATACATGTGCGAGCGTGTGTGTGTGTGTGTGTGTGTGTGTGCTGGAGTGGAGGGAGATACACGTAACAAGTCCTGGGTCTTCGGGGTGGTTGAAGATGGCCCATCTGTGTGTCTGTGGCAGCCACGTTCTTGGGTCTGAGATTTAAAATCCTCTCCCTGACAGTGGAATCGTGCATCCAGGGCCACGCTGGGCCAGCACAGTGCCCTCTGGGATCCACCCTTCTGGGCAGCCCTGGCACAGCCCCTGCATCCACCATGAACAGGCAAAGCCCACAACGCCAGCCTCCATTCCAGCAGACTGGTGCACTCCTTAAATTTGCCAAATTGCTAAAAATCAGTCTATAATCACTTCTGTTTGCGTTTCCAATTACAGAGGAAGTGGATTTTACCTACTAAACAATTCATCAGTTGAAATTCCCCTGGAGAAATGTCACTGACTTGAAGGATGTCACCTTCCAATAGAGACCCAGGGCCAGTGGAGCAGTGGATGTGATGCACTGTGGGTGGCGGTCACATCCCTAGAAGGCGGGGTCCTTCTCTGCTCTGTGGCTGTGGGACTGAGGCCCTCACAGTCTTCATAAGATCACTTGTTTTGTTTTCTTTGCCACATTATGATGAGAATTAAAGGGAAAGCGCTGGGAGGGAGGCTGAAACCCCAAGGAGAAGCACCACATTCCACGGCCTCCTGTGGAATCCCCGAGGCCTGGAGAGCCACATCCTGGCCTGGCTGTTCACTTCCTCCCTCACCCCAGCCCTCGTTGCCACTCCTGAGCCCGTGGACATTGGGGTGGTGATGCCCAGTGTGGTCCTTCAGCAGCTGTGGTCCAACCACCAACACTGAAGGATGAGTCTCAGGGTTTGTTCCAGGTCTAACCTGAATCAGCCCCCAGAGCTCCCAGCAAGCCCCCAGATGGGCTGCTTGAACTTGAGAAACCTGTCCTCTCCCAGCTCCAGGGGCTGGAAGTCTGAGATCCAGGGTGGATCACCCGAGCCTGTAAGGGGGATCTGTCCAGGGCCCTTCGCCCAGCTCCCCAGGTTCTGCCCACGTCTTCGGTGCTTCTTGGCTTGTGGACACACTACCCGGTCTCTGCCTTCAAGTTCACGTGGCGTCTCCCTGTCTGAGCATCTGTGTCCAAGTCCCCTTTTTATAAGAACACCAGTCACATTGGATTAGGGCCTCTGACTCCAGTATGACCTCATCTTAATTCAACCAATTACACCTGCAACGACCTTATTTCAGAATAAGGTCACATTCTGCAGTCCTCAGGATTAGAACTCCAATATGTGAATTTTGGGGGGGACACAATTCTACCCACAACATAACCCAAGTCTTCCACTTGTATGTTCATCATAGAGGAGCCCAGGCAGGCTTAGGACCCTTGTGGGATGATGACCCTTTGGGGGTCATCATGGCCCCCATCTTGCTAACTGGTTCGCAAAGGGCCACTGCCTCCCTTCCCAGACATTAGCTCTCCCTCACTCTGTCCCAGGGGCTTTAAGGGAAGGACTAGAAAGGGTGCCCAGAGTTACTGCTCTGTTTGCTGTGCTCCAGGTCAGGCCCCTGCCCTCCCCCCAGGTCCCTATGCCATTGACCCCATGTCCCCCTGCACGGGGAGAGGCCTCCACCTTCCCCGCCCATCTGCCTGACTTCTGCTCTGCCTCAGCCTCTGGGTCCCCATGGGCTGTGCCATCACACTGCTCACCCCCACTGGGAAGGACCCAAACCCTAGAGGGTGGGTGTGAGGGTCCCGGTGCATCCCAATCTGCTTCTGGAAGGTTCCTCACCAGGGCCTGCCCAGGGTCCTGATGACAGAGCCACCTCCATCCAGACAGGTCCTCAGGGCTTCCCCCATTTATGAAGTTCCCTCTGCCTGATTCCCATCCTGTCCCCTGAAGCTTCAATCCTTGCCTTCACTGGTCTCCTCCTTTAATGTGGTGACAAACTTCGGTGACCTTGCACCAAGAGCTCACCGGGCCCGGGTGCTTCTTCTCTGTCTCCTTGGAAGCCTCGGAGGGCTCAGGACCCAAACTCCATGTCCCGTGTCTCTGAGCTCTGCAGAAGTCTCCTTCCAGAGACTGAACTGAGATCCAGTCCCCACCAGCCACTGTCGGTGAGCCACTTAGTGGTCTTGGATGGCAGCCCACGGGAGAGTGGCTCGTGCTAATATGGGAGCTCCTGACATGCTTTTCACTGATTAGAGACGGACAGCCCTGAGGGATTTGCCTGAGCACTCGAAGCAGGCCAGGTGGCACTCGAGGTCCTGTTCCCGTCACACTAATGAGGAGGAAAGAGAAGTTTTTCAGTGAGGGTTCCACTAATGGGTGCCCAGAGCAGCCAGCTCTAAATGAACTGCCTCTCCTTCTCTTATTCTATTTACTGAAAAAAAGGCTTCCCTGGAAAATATTGAGTGGAAGGGAATTTGTCAAAAGGCCATCACCTGCAGACTTGTCTACCAGGTGCCCCTCTGAGTGTTTGCACGTAATTAATTAGCAGACACGGCTATCACGGTCCCTCTATAAAAGTTAAAAACCCATTTTACCATGCTCCACACTTTCTGCTGAGAATCACTGTCAGGCAGATTTCAAGGGAGGAAGATATTTCCATGTGATGCCAAGTTGGAGCTTCCATAGTAACAGGCTCCCTCAGAGGACTCCTCGAATGGACTTCCTCCTCACTTTCAGGTTCCACCGAAAACGTTGCAGGTGAGAGATATACGTGAGCAAACCTCGCCTCTTCAACTCTCCACGCCTGTGTGTCTACACAAAAAGATGTGATGGGGTGATCTGCCCACTAAAAAAAAAAAAGAAGGGGTGTTTTGGACTAAGCAAGAAGAGAGAAAAAGGAGGAAAGGGAGCAGGAGCAGGAAGAGAAAGCATCTCTTTCTTTTCTAAAGATGCCGGCTCCTCCCCTCCCAGGGAAGCGGTCCTGTGGAGGCGGGCAATGTGTGATGCTACCCTGAGCTGTTTTGAAGGGGGAAACCCATAAAGGTTGTGTTCTCCTGGAAGGAAGGAAAGATGCTGCAGACTGCCATTAGAGAGATGAGGAAATGGCACAAACCTTGGACATAGGATGCTCCAAGACCAGGGGAAGGAAACCCAAGGGTGATGGGCTCCCTGAAGCATGGTGGGGACAGAACCCCCATGACAAGTCCTGTGGACGGTCAGGTTCTGAACAAGGGGTCTCTGGGGCCTCTGCAAGATGCAGGTGGCTGAGCTTGGGCAGAGAACATTCCTAGGAATGGGGCTGTGAGCCAGGACAAGTTGTAACAGAGGCCATCAGGCTCTGCTCAGGCATCACCAGAGCCCCCTATTCTAGGAGAGGGGGAGAGAGGGAAAGAACCAACAGAAAAAAAGTGAATGGTGGAGGACTTCTCTCCAACCTTGGCTGAAAATAAATGCATTTTAGAGATGGCATTTTTAAATCACACTCATGTTCCATGGAACTATTGTTGCCTGTTTACACAGGGCGATTCATCAAGCCAAGCTGAACACAGATGTCGTAGTTAGTAAAATTATTCAGATGAGAATTAAAGAAAAAGAATCCCTCCCATTTTGCACAGTTTACAGAACTATATCTACACAATTGATGCCTCCTAAACCTTCAAGCCATCTAGCAAATAGGGATGGCCTAAAATAGGGACCACACCCCCACTTTCTATATGATGAAACAGGCTTGGAGAGGCAAATGATGTGTCAAAACATCACAGGTGGGTCATTGGCAACATCAGTGCTGACTCTCAAGAATAATACAGGATTGTCTCAAAATGCAAAGATCGCTGGGAAATCTTGTGAAAGAGGGATTAAAAACTCAGGTGCCAGGGATCCTAGGCTCAAATCCTGTCTCTGTCATGAGTTAATCATAGGACCCTGGAGACACCACTGCACCTGTGTTTTCGCATCAGGAAAGTGGGGATGAAATGGGGTCTCCCTCCTAGAGTTGTGGATGGTTCAATAAGACAAGCCCACAAGGGTGGAGGACAGAGATAGTGGTGCATAGGCCAGTGCATGGGTGCATGGGTATGTGGGCTAGTGTGTGGTACATGGGCTAGTGCATGGGTGCATGGGCTGGTGCATGGGTTAGTGCATGGTGCATGGGTATATGGTGTATGAACCAGGGCATGGTGCACAAACTATTATGTGGTTCATGGGCTAGCACATGGGCTAGGTGCATGGACCAATGTGTTGTGCATGGAGTAGTGCATGAGTGCACAGGATAGTGTGTGGGTGCATGGGCTAGTGTGTGGGTCCATGGACTAGTGCCTGGTACATGGGTAGTCATGGTTCATGTGCTAGTGCATGGGTGCGTGCTCCTAGATGGCTGGTGTTGATTTAGTGAGACACCCATAACACACCCAATACTCTGTATAGTTGATGGAAATTCCTCCCCAAATTATTTTCCCATATTTAACTTCCCAACGCACCTACCACCCTCTCCAGCGGAATGAGAGATCTTCTATTCATACCTGTGATGGTCAATTTGATGGTCAGTTTTAAGCTGGAGTTCCCAGTGATTCAAGCCAAAACGAATCTAGCTGCTGCTGTGAAGGCATTTTGTACACGTGATTGACATCTACAGTGAGGTGACTCTTGGTCAGGGAGATTATCCTTGTAATCTGGGTGGGCCTGGTCCAATCAGTTGAAAGCCTTTGTGAACAGAACTGAGCCTTCCCTGAGGACGAAGCAGCTCTGCCTGTGGACGGCGGCATCAGCTCCCACCTGAGAGTCCCCACCTGCCCTTCCTGACGGCCACCTACGAATTTCAACTTGACAGCCCCACCATGGCAGAAGCCAATTCCTTGAAATAAACCTCATAGTATACATGTATATCCATATATTTCTCTATTTCTCTATCTCTATCTCCATATAGATCTTTCTCTATCTTTATATCTATTGATAGATATAGATCTCTATATACATATCCATATATATATATGGAGATAGAGATATACATATATGATATACATATATGATAATCAATATAGAAATCATATATAGATAGACAAAGATATAGAGAGAGTAGAGAGATAGATATCTGTATAGTTATGGATATAGATATAGAGATATGATATATAGATATTGATATGGATATAGGTATAAAATATGATCTATAGACATGGATAGAGAGATATAATATGTCTAGATCTATATAGATATCTATATCTATATCTTATGGTACAGATACACAAGATAGATCTTATGATATAGATATATAGATAGATATTATGATATAGCTATAGAGCTATAATACCTGTTTATCCTCCAATGTGATGGTATGAGTGGGGATGGGGGTTGGGGAGGTGATTAGATCATGAAGGTGAAGGCCTCATGAATGATATAAGTGCTGTTATAAAAGGGACCCCAGAGAATGTTCTCCCGCCTTCCACCACATGAGGATGCAGGAATGGACAGTCATCTGCAGCCTGGAAGAGGGCTCTTGCCAGAACCCGACCACATTGGCACCCTAATACTAGACTTCCAGCTGCCAGAGATGTGAGAACAAAATTTCTCTTGTATATAAACCACCCAGTCTGTGGTATTTTGTTATATATAGTAACCTGAACTGACTAACACAGAAATATAAATATCAATCTATCTACATATCTGTCTATCAATATATCTTTTTTAGAGATATAAAATATATCTCCATGTCCATATCCATACCTTTATACACCTCTATCTGTATCTAGATAAGGATGTGGATATAGGTATCTGCACAGATGTGGATATAGATGCATAGATAAGAATCTGGATGGAGACAGAGAGGTGTAGCTACAGATATGGATGGAGATGTAGCTCTACCTCCTACTGGTTCCATTTCTCTGGTCGAACCCTGACAGATACCTTTCCTAAATAAGCAAATGGGTTTCAGTGAGCTGCTCCAAGTTCAGCAGTTTAGGAGGACCTTCCTTCAGATCCTTATCACTCTTCAGTATCGGGCCCTTGAGATGTCTTTTTTCATGCTGAGGGTGAAATTGTATCTTGGATGAAACTCTTAGACGTCTCTGAGTCAGCCGGTGACCACGACACGCCCACACAACACTGAGACTCTAGGTCCGTGTTTGCCTCGATCTTCGCTCTCGGATCTGGTGGACTTACAACAGACCCTCCTGAGTCAGAGAGGAGCGGTGAGCCTCTTTCAGACGACTGGCTTTGGTTCCAAAGAGCGAGCCTCAAGGTGGTTTCATCAGGACCGAGTCCCTGTTTCCTGCAGGCACCGCAGGAGGCAAGCTCTTGGCATGTTTATAAACATGCATTAATAAAGGGCATAGGGAGTCCTAATTACCATCAATCTGAAACCCCACAATAAGCATGGTTTTCTTCTACGTTATTTTACAACTGAAAAGGCTCATGTGTTTCTTGGTGATGCTTGCAGGCAGAGGGAATAAAAATGCAGGGTCGTTACTAGGAATTATAATCTCAGGATGCATTGTGCTGCGAAAGATGTAATAGCGAGCACACAGGTGAGCGTCTCTGGATTCTTGGCGGTGAATGGGGTGTCATCAGGGATGACAATGCCCGTCTGATTAACAATTACAGAATTTATGCCAACACAGGGCTGCACCGCAGATCTCAATCGGCAACTTCTGCGCTGTGTGCTCTTGGTTTGCAATTCCGCATCTGGCCTGATGTGGGCTGTGTCTTCCTTATTCTTTCACACTGGACTCTTCGGGGAGAGGTTTGGTCCACACCGTGTTCTATGTGGATGGTTTAATGAGCTGCGAATTTGTGCCACCATCATGTCACCCTCCTCCAAGTGGTTCATGAAAGCTGTTTCTCTAGGAAACAAACAAGCACACAGCCCTGCTGTGAAGGCACATCCACGCTGAGCGTATTTTCAGTGTGTTGGAGTGAGGTTCCGGGGTGGGACCATTTTTCTTTTGATGACAAAACAAAGATTGGAAAATAGCGCATCTATCAGGGAAAGCTAACTTGCGGAAGCAGGATTCTGACCTCCCTTATTTTCTCTCCGCTTGATTGCTGCTCGGGAGAGAATCTGTTGTGCTGTGGTTCATTGGTCATCAAGCAGCCCTTGAATATAATATGGATGCCAGGGATGGAACATCGTGGAACTCTTTCATTTATAGCAGGTAGCCCCAACCCCTGAGCCACCCACGGTCTGTTAGGAACAGGGCCGCACAGCAGGAGGTGAGTGGCAGCGAGGAGCGAAGCTGCATCTGCCGCTCCCCATCGCTCGCATTACCGCCTGAATCACCCCTCCCTCTGTGGAAAAATCGTCTTCCACGAAACCGGTACTTGGTGCCAAAAATGTTGGGGACCGCTGGTTTACAGAGATCTTTCACTTGCATTATCTCATTTACCCTCAGATCCGTCCCACAGGCTAAGAAGAGGAGGCAGAGGATGAGGAGGAAGCTTGTGTCACTGCTGGCTCTGCAGACTTGGTGGATTGATGAGATGGCTCCTTTGCTGGCCCCAGTTGCACTAACAGCCCTGAGAGATGACCTTGGCTTCCTCCCTGGCCTGTAGTTGGGGAAATTGAGGCCCAGAGAGTTTAAGCAGCCTGACCAAGACCCACACCCCCAGATAATTAAGCCAGCCTTACAAGCAGCCAAGAAGGAGACCCTCCAAGTGATCAGAGTGTGGGATTATCCTGCAGAGGGGAGATGGATTCATGGAGCTAAAAGCCACAGGAAGAGCAATGAACAAGTTTATCTAGAAGCCCTGGTGCCCATGACCTTTTTGTTGAGCTGGTGGTTGCTGGGCACACTTGGGACCATGATGTCATAGCAGCATCGGGTGCCCCTGGGGAAGGATTATTTGTATGGCTTCTTCTGCAATCTGGTCTAATTGAGAGGGTTTTGTTAACACTACTTTCCTCATAGGTAAAGCCCTCTGTGAGGATAGATTTTAAAGTTAACTTGAAAATAGAGTTCAGAACAGAGATCCATCCCCTAGTTCACTGTGGTTGGAAGGCTTGAATGGGGGAGATGCATCCTGGGGGCCCCAATCTTAGGCAGACCCATGCGTGGTACCATTTTTCATAAGTGAACCAATGGACAGGTCAAGATTATTCCTAACGCAGGCTTAGAGATGTGTTGCAACCCTACACATTTACACTGCCCCAGAGACTGCTGCTCACTAAGCCCAGGTGACACGCCACCTTGTCAGGTTTACAACAACTCAGTGGGGTAAGGGGTACTGTCCCCTTTTACAGATGAGGAAACTGAGGCTCAGGATGTTACATAACTCTCCTCCAGAAGTTTCTAGTTACAAGCATCAGAGCCCGTGTCTCCGCCCACCCCAATCTCACTTCCATCCCCCGATCCTGACTCCTGCCCTGTGAGTCACCTCATGAGCTGACTGTCAGCTTCCTTTGGGTGGAAATTGCTTCACATCCTTAGCTTCATAATTCAGAAGCCCTTATTCTGAATAGATTCCCCAGGGGTGGAAGCAGTCTCCATGGAAGCCAAGCTCAGGGGATGCTCTTGAGCTTGGAGAGTTTTGAACATTATGCTGTGTTTGTCACTGGTTAACAGGGTGGTGAGTTTGACCTCCCAGCGCCCTCTGGACAGTTCTTACACAAGATGAGTGCTTCTTCCTCCAGGACCAGAGGGAGAGAAAGTGACATGCAGTCAGTAGAATTACAGTGAGTTGAGCTGGCACCATTCCAGATCATCCCCGCCCCCATGTCATAATGTTACAACACGGGTATGTCTCCCCCTAGGATAACATAAATTTATTGTAGGGGTCTGCCCTTTCTCCTCTCTCCATCTAGGTTGTCTTCAGGGGCACAGGACCCAAGCCCAAGCAATCAGTCCAGGTCATTCCTCTCCTTGCCCTCTGACAGATTCAGGGTGGGAATATGACAACAGTAGCTAACATTCACTGGGCTCTTACTATGTGCATATACTACCCTGAGCACTCAGTATGCACAAACCTATCTAAGCCTCACATCCACCCTATATAGTATGTACCATCCCTTTTTATAGATGTAGCCCAGAGAGGTTTAGTAACTTGCCCAAAGACACAGAGCAGAGACGTGAACCCAAGAAGTCACTCAGAGCTTGAGTTCTTAACCACCAACATGGACTTAGTGAATGGCCAGGCTCCAGGATCTACCTACAGTAAAGACTCTCATTCTTCTTGTCCATCTCAGTGTGAGAGGTTGTGAGCCTGGAGCCAGCTCATCCATCCTGCCACCACGATGGGAGAGCTAGAACTCCCTAGTTGAAGCTGACAGAGGAAAGCAGGACTAAGAGATGAAAGCTCTGAGAGCTTTGTTTGTGTCTTGGTTATAATTATGCCTTAAGCTGAACACATGCCAAGACTTTCAGTTGCATGAGCCAATAAATTCACATTTTTGCTTAAGACAGTTTCTATCAAGTTTTGTCACTTTCAATAGAAAGAATCTTAACTGATTCAATATTTTCTCATTTTTTACAACTTAAATAGAATGTGAAATCTAAAGATAAAGTTGGCTTTTTTTTTTTTTATCAAGATGAAAGCTGAAAACAAAGAAAAACTGAACAAGATGTTCAGCATCTTGGGACTACCTCTCTAACCACAGTCAGATTATGCTGCCCTGCCTGCAGCCTTGGACTTGTGCTATGCCTTTGCCTCTGGTGTTAGCTTTGGGCAACCCCAACTCTCAGATACGCAGGAAGTGGGCTGCCACTCCACATACTATCTTCCCACATTGAAATCGAATATTTCCATTATCACCACATGACCAGATTTCAGAGAAAATTTTGGGCTCTCCTCTCAGGGTTTCTCAAGGCTGCCATCCAGGTGCCAGCATGGCTGGGTTCCTTTCTGGAGCTCAGGGTCCTCTTCTAAGCTCATGTTCTTCTGACAGAATTCAGTTCCTTGCTGTTGTGGGACTGAGGCTCATATCCAGGGACCACTCTCAGCTCCTAGAAGTCATCTATGGTTCCTTGCCACGTGGCTCACAACAAGTCAGGGTCTTCCATTAAGGCCAACAGGAGAGCATCTCTGTGGCTTTGGGTCTCTCTGGCTCTTTTTCTCTCTGATTCCTAGACTTTTCAAAGGGCTTACCTGATTAGGTCAGGCCCACCCACACTCAAGCAAAGGGAATTATGAGGGGTATGCAGAGCAGGGACCAGGGATCCTGAAGGCCATCTTCAAATTCTGCCTGCCACAGTCTGTCCTGTAAAGTCCCTCTGGCTTAAAAAGCTTCCAGTGTGAACAGAGGCTTAAAATCAACTATTTCTTTTGAAAGGAGCAACCCTCTGGAAGCCATATTGGTGGGCAGCTGCTTGCCCTTTGGTCTTGCTGCTCATTTAAAGCCTGATGCTGGGCTGGCTCAGAGAAGCCTCAGCACCCACAGAACCCTACAAGATCAGGAGATGTCATTCTGCGGAATCAACGTCCAGTTCACTGCTGGCCACACAAGGCAGTTGGCTGTTGAGTTTGAAAAGACTAATAAGCCCCACTCAAACCAACCTGGGCCATTTCCCTGTTCCTTTCTCTGCAGCAGCTTGCAAAGAGAGGGCTCCCAATTTGTGGGCGGAGGAGGGAGAGTGGTGGGAGGATTAAAGACATCTTTCTTCTCCCTTCATTAAAAATGACATCTCTAGTTCATTTTGAAGGGAATGGGAGCTGTCTTGAGGTTCCTATCCTGATACCTTGTGATTTTTCTCTGTTAAGAGCTTGAAAAATATGCAAATGCCCTACATAGAACTAGGCACACCGTTTTTTTTTTGTTTGTTTGTTTGTTTGTTTTGTTTTTTAATGGGTTGGTTCTGATGAAGACTGATTTTGCTCAAACGTATTTGGTTTTCTTGAGCTCTGGGTCTGTTATCATTCTTCTGCCTTAAATGAGTTTCTGCCATATTTCAAAACTCTGCTGAGGGAGATCGCAGGTGGAAAAGGCTTATTATGACAAATAACCTTGACACCAGCTCTTCTATAACATTAGCTCTTTACTGGGAGCTCAGCTCAGCCCCAGGTGAGAGGCTCTGGGTCTGGAGTGGGAGGAAGGTACCTCGTTTCAGATGCTCACAGAAAGTGTCTCTGACTTGACTAATATGCACTCTGTCCCCTGAACACAAGTGCATTGTCGGCTTTCAAAGTGGGCTCCAAAGGGAGTTGTGTGACTAGTAACATGCACGTGTGTGCATGCAAATAACAATGCAAACATGCATGCATATGTGGTATGCACGCATGCACTCTTAGTCTAAACCAACAGGATCATAGCTGAAGTTAATGGGCACATCTGGCAGCCAAATGGAAACCCCAGAGTTCAGTTTTTCTAGGAGGGAAATGCATCATCATCCAGCAAAGAGGCTTCTTCCTTTCTCCCCTCCCTCCTTCCCTTCTTTCTTGCCATTCTACCTGTATCAGCTAGGATAGGCTAGGTTATGCTGCTGTAACAAGTAGCCCCCAAATCTCAGTAGCGTGACATAACCAAAGTTCTTTTTCATGCATTAAAGCCCTGTTGCAGGATGGTAGAGGGCCTGTGATAACTGTCACCCTTCAGGGAGGGAAGCTGGAGAGTCTTCATCCCAGCACAGCTCCCATAATCACGGAAGCAGACAGAGGGAATGTGGTGAGTCACACGTAGGTTTGGGAGCATCTCCCCAGAGTTTATACACACTTCTTAGCCTACATGCCTTGGCCAAGCAAGTCCTATGGTCACCCTGAACTTAAAAGGATGAGGGAACAGTGGCCCTCCTGTATGCCCAAGAGAAGAACCAGAAATATTTGGCAAACAGCATGAGTAAGTGTCACCCCTCATGTGCTGGCCTGCTAAGACTGCTGTAACAAAGTGCCACAGGATGGGGACCTTAAACAACAAAATCTTTGACTCAGTTCTGGAGGCTGGAAGGCTGAGATCAGGATGCATCACCTTGGTCTCTGTCTTCATCATCATCCGGCCTCTTCCCTCTGCATGTGTCTCTGTATCCAAATTCCTCCTTTTTATAAGGACATGAGTCATATTTGATTAAGGCCCACCCTAATGACCTCATCTTAACTTGGTCACCTGCAAAGACTCTGTTTCTAAATAAGGTCACATTCATAGGCACTGGGGGTTAGGA
This sequence comes from Balaenoptera acutorostrata, assembly GCF_949987535.1. Classification (NCBI taxonomy): domain Eukaryota; kingdom Metazoa; phylum Chordata; class Mammalia; order Artiodactyla; family Balaenopteridae; genus Balaenoptera; species Balaenoptera acutorostrata. The sequence continues at coordinate 3,338,971 of NC_080064.1, read as the reverse complement.
CCTCAGCATCTTTTGTGGGGGGGACATTTCACCACGTAACACCTCCCAGCTCCATAGACTCTCAGTCCGTATGACCATACCTGGAGCCATATCTCTCTAGATCTTGGGAATAGAGAGATTTTAAAAAAAAAAGTCAGTTTTGTCCCCATAGAACAGAGTCTATGAAAACATGTGCAGACAATGACACGTAATGAGAATGTAACCAAATTTTCATCTGTGCTCTGTGATCTAGTCCCAAACTTTGATCTCCAGTCCACAGGGGTGGATGGCAGATTTAGTGCTAAGGGTGTGTCCCTCCGGTCAAAGACATTGCCCATGTCTTAGGGACATGTGGGCCAGAGTCCTGGGTCTTCACAACATTGGGACCAGGGACAGATCATTGGAGTTTCCCTTGTTCTTTAAGATTCTAGGGAAGAAACATACCCAGAAGGCATGCAGTGTGTGGGGGGTGTCTGTCTCATGGGACATAAGTTCCATCCCTTTAGCTGCAGAGTTACCCTGCGGCCACACTCTTCAGGCTGGGATATGGAGCAGGTCTGCTGGAGAACTGAAGACCCCCTTAGCCGGTCCCCAGGCATGGCACAGGGCAGCCTACTGTCTCTGCCACTTGTTCACCTATTCATTCCATAAATGTTTCCTGAGCACCCGCGAGGCACCGTTCTGTGTGCTGGGGAAATAACAATGAACACAGAAAACACAACTTCTGTCCCCAGAGCTGAACAATGACATAGGGGCTCGGATTAGTCAGAGCTCTCCAGAGAAAACCAATAGGAGATATACACACACACACACACACACACACACACACACACACACGTATATATTATTTATATATGAAAATATACATTATATATATAAGGAGATTTATTGTAGGTATTGGCTCACGTGGTGATGAAGACCATGTCCCACAGTCTGCCATCCACAAGCTGGACATCCAGAAAAACCAGGTGATATAATTCAGTTCAAGTCCAAAGGCCTGAGAACTGCCACTGGTGTAAGTCCCAGAGGTAAGTGTGTGTGCCACACACTCTCCCAACCTTCTAATCTTCCCACTAGAGCGATGCAGGTAGCCGCCTCCTTCCATTTGCCAAAACAAAGCTTACTTTTTATCCCAAATCCACGTGAGTTATTATTATGTAACACAAGGACAGAATTTCTAATACGTCAGGCACAATTCTGAATTTTTTTTTCCTCTTCACTCACGCAATCCTCTCAACATCAGCAGGTACAATATTGTCTGTGTCACCAATGGGGCTACTGAGGCCCAGAGGGTTTAAATGACTGGTCCAGTGTCATCCAGCTAGTAGAAGGTAAAGATGGGATTTGAACCCTGGACCCAGAAACTCTGCATTGAACAGTCAGGGCAGATCTGGGCCTAGAGCAAGACTGTTTGAGAGGATGATCTGTCTCCTTCTCCACGTTGCCTGGGGCTCCTCATGGAAAGCCGGCAGCTGTTACCAAAGACCCAATTCCAGCTTAACCAGTAGAACATGGACTTTGATGTGTGCTTGGGAAATCTCCCAACATATTATGTCCTCCGTCTCCCTTTTCTATAAATGAGGGATTCAAATACCTACTTTGGGGGGCTCTTAAGTCAGTGAAATAAAATAAGTCACATAAAGGGCCCAGCGTGGCCTGTCATGACAGGTGCTCCCTTCTCCCTGGAAACAGCTTCATGGGCATGTGATCTGCTCAGAAACACAAGGCCCCACACTTAGAAGAGCCCTGTGTTTGGTTTAATCCCCTGCTACTTTGAAATTTTTAATAATTTATTAAGGACCCCTTATTTTCCTTCTGCCTTGAGCTTTGCAGGTTGTGAAGCCAGCCCTGGTTCTCCTCACTTCTCTACCAGAACACGGGCTTCTCCAGGGCAAGGACTGGCCACTGCGTTCTTGCTGTTTTCCAAGTTGGGTGTCAGGTGTGTGTCAAAAAGGCCCGGGGATGGAGGAGGTAGGGCCATGCCCATGCACCCGAAGGTGGCCTGTCTAGCCAGAGGTCCCTAAGGAGGGAGGTTCTGGCCAGTGAAGAAGTGACTGCTCAGTTCTGTTGTTTAGAGGGCACTGGGCCTTGTTGCCAAAGGGGCTGCTCCTCCGGGCCAGGCTCAGCTTTGAGAGCTCAGCATCCAGATCGCGGCTCATCCTCAGGACAGCCCTGCAGGTTGGCGTGATGATCCCCAACTTATAGTTGAAGAAACCAAGACTCAGCACATAATCCCCAGCTCACGGTCAAGCAGTTGGCAGCTGGATCGGACAACAAGTCCCCAGACTGCGACACCCCTGGAGATGCCAACGGTCAGAGACCACAGTGAGCTGGTGAATAAAGGGTCATGTGCAGGAGCCCCATGTTCATCAAAGGCCGAACAAATCTGCTCTCAGATGTCATGGAGCAGATTATCTTCAAGAAAATAAAACAATGGAAAAATTAGGAGAGGAAATGGAAGATTCGGGAATCCTGAATAATAATGAGAGACTCAAAGGAGCAAATTACGCCAGATATTCTTTATCACTAGTTTCCTCCCAAAAGGATTTCAAAAAAAAGAAAAGATGATTAGGCACAGTTGGTGCTATATATTTAGACTCATAAAATGTTTGATAGCATCTTGTGGAATTTTTACTGGCAGAATTATTTAAATTGGCTGGGATCAGAACGTTGTCACAAAGATTGAAGTCTGGATCACAGCCTGTGAACAGAGGGTCATAATAAATGGCAAGGAAAGCATGTTTGAAGACTAGCATTTTGGGGTTTGCAGAAGCTCCATGTTTTAATTAACTTCTCCATCAATAATTAAAGTAAGTCGGTGTGGCTATCCTGGAAAGGAGGCTGCAGTGAATGCACTTGGAAACAGATACAGTCCAGATATTAATAACTTCCCCCTCGAACCCCACAACAGTGACATCACAACACCCACCACCACCATGACCGCCATCACTGCAGCACTACCAAGTACCAACACAACCACCACTGTAACAATAGTCTCCACCAACACCACCATAACAACTGCAACCACCACCTCCACCACCACCATTGCAGTAACCCTAATGACAACACCAACCACCAACAATGCCAACACTACCACTTACCAACAACAACCACCACCACAATCACCACCACAATCACCACCAACACCACCATAAGAACAACTGCAATCATCACCCCCACCTCAGTGACATCACAACCACCACGACCACCATTGCAATACTGTAAAACAACCAACTACCAACACCACTAATACTGCCACAACATTGTCAACAACAACACAACCACCACCACAACAACAACCACAACAACACCATCAACTATCAACACCAACAATACCACTGCATCACCAACACTTACACAAGATCAACAATAATCACCACCACCATCAGAACAACTACAACCATCACTACCATTACAACAATGCAACAATGTCAACTCCCACCACCACCCTAACAACAGTAACATCAACAACAATAACCACAACCACTGTAAGAACAACCATAATCATCACCATGGCAACAACTACAACCATCACAACCAGTACCAGGACCATAAGAATATTATGCAATAATAATCACAACCACCACCACCAGCACCACCATAACAACAATTACAATGACCACAAAAAATCAACAGCTGCAAATACCACCACATCAAAAACAACCGCTACAAACGCCACCACCACAACAACAATCACCATGACACCAATCATCATAACAGCAAGCACTGTCTTAGGGAAGAACAAATCTGACTCCACAGTGGATCTGTTTCTTTCACTTTAATTTTTGTATTCTGTTGCTCTGTAACAAGTTAAGAATGTTGCCTAGAGTCTGAAATATACAGGACAGCCCCTTCTCAAGGCTCTGACCTTGAAGTGTGTAACACTTTTCCACTCATATAGAGATAAAATGTTGTAGAGCAGAGAATAACATTTGTCTTGTTGGAGGTTTACAGGAACATCATGACCTGACCTGTGGACAGCTGCAAGAACAAAGGATTCTGGCACCAAGAAGTCTGCAACAGCCAACACCCTCTCCCCTTTTAGTATAAAAGAAGCCTGAATTCAAACTCGAGTAAGATGATTCTTTGGAATACTAGTCCAACATCTTCTCAGTCTGCTGGCTTTTTGAATAAAGTCACTATTCCTTGCCCCAACCATGCGTCTCTTGATTTATTGGTCTGTTGTGCGGTGAGCATTAGGAGCTTGGTCTCGATAAGGGCACCACCGTAACTAACAGCCACAACAACCTCATCAACAACTACAGCCACCTCCACCATCACCACACCGCCAGTAACCACCACCACAACAAGGAACCTGGCTTGAAGATCAGGATGGATCTGGACCTGCCCAGATCCAGCAGTGGTTGTGGTTTGTTCTATCTTCAAATCAGGCTCATGGCAGAACAGACTCCAGTCCATGACTGACAAGCAGTGAGGAAGGGCTGGTCCAATCTGGTCTCCTCTGTCTCCAGGTTTACTTCCATGACTTAAATGAGATCAGGGACTTAATCGGCCTCTTCACCTCTGTAATGCCAGCATCTGGCATGGAGCAGGTGCTCAGACATTTTTTCTGCATTAATGAGCAGTGGAAAAATGAAGAGGGATTTTGCAAATGGAAGCACTGAGACAAGTGCTCTCTTGGAATAGAGGTTGCCCTCCTGGTTGGCGTGCAGTGATGAAATGCGCTCTATGGAGGCTGATTTCCAGGTTTCCCCTGAACTTGAGAACATCAATACTAGCTCAGTTCTCTAGAACACAGCGTGATTTACAAAGCACTTCCTGCTGTGCTCAGGGGTCTGGTCCTCACAACAACTGGAGGAGGTACATGGAGTTGACATTCTTACTGCCTGGTTTTACTCACCGGGAAATAGAGAGGCAGAGAGGGAACCGATTTGCCCAGGTCTCACAGGAAGTTGGGGTCCAGCCTCTATCTCATGATGCAAAATCACATTCTCTCTCCCTCTCCCACATCATCTCTGAAAGCGCACCACGAGATCAAGCCCCAAACAATCTCAACGGTTCCTCCAACATTTTCTAACTCTTCACTTTTTCCCTACTTAAATAATTCATGGGTTTCTTGAGGATTGCATTTGTGGTATGTTTTTATACAATTCACAGAAAACATTGTAACTGCAACGGTTAAGCCACTGTTTCTTTCCACTCCAGCATGCCCCTACCACATCACCTTTCCTGTCTGCAGGCATTGGAGTGGCCATTGGGATTTGGCTACGGGGCAGTAGAGTTGGGGGTACACTGGGATTAGTGGGCTGTATTTCTGTTTACAAGGCTCTGCTAGCTGTGTGCTGTAGGAATAGCTTCTAGAAATTCTCCTGCTGCCCAAGTGCCCACTCACCAAGACTCGTGACCTGAATATGCAGGAGCAGGGGTTATATCTTGAAATAAGAATGCCTCCAAAATTACATATTTGGTGGAGGAGAAACATGATTTGGAGGACACAGAGCCAAAGCTAGCAGGCAGTGGATTCTTCCAAACATGCGGTGTGAAAATATTTGATTCTCCTCATCCACTTGTGAAAACAGAACCTCTCAGGAACATACTCAAAAGTGCTGTGTGTACATTTACAAACTCACTGCCCATTGTTTTCTTTCATGGTGGAAATTGCAAAGTAGACTTTTCTAGAATTGTGTCTGTAAGTCACAAAACTCTAGCAGAATGACCAGCAGCCATACTTGTGCAAAACATTGCAGGTATTATGTGTGCCAAGTTCTGGATCCAGTATTGATGTAGCCAAAGTCTCTCATCTCAACCAAGTCTAGAATTTTTAGCTGAAACAACATGCAATGCCACCAACCCAGTGAAACAGCTGATGAAATAAATGTTTCAGTGACAAAGCTATACACATTCATTGATGAGTTGACCTATAGAGTATGGGATAATTTGATTATACAGTGGTGTAGCTCAATACAACATAGCAGCAGTAGTAAAATGCATTGATTTTGGAGGATTTTTAAAATTCTTACAGAATTATGGATCACACCCAAAATTCAAATACAAGGGAAAGAAGGAGATTAATGGAAGCAAAAAATGTAAAGCAGAAGAAAATGTACTTTCTTTATCTCTTTTAAGATTTCAAATGTTTTATGATATTTTTGTCATTTAAAAAAAAAACATCCACGGAGTTCCCTGGTGGCCTAGTGGTTAGGATTGCGGACTTTCATTGCTGTGGCCCGGGTTCAATCCCTGGTTGGGGAACTGAGATCTCACAAGACTGTGCAGCATGGCCAACAACAGCGACAAAAAAATGGTAAATAAATAAATAATAAGCATCCACTCCAGGATCTAAGTTTGCATATATATTTGCACTTTAAGTACAAGAGGGCCCTAAAATTGTATAAGTCTCTTGCCCCCACAGAACTTGGCTTTGCCTCTGCTGGTGAGGACTCTGAAGGCTCCCTGTGTCTGAAGTGAACTGATACTTGGTCAGACTCGGTTCTGCTCTCTGGGCAGCTCATCGTCCATCATTCATTCATAGCCTGGCTCTTACCTCTGGGCTTCCCTTGGGCAGTTGAGAGAGACAGTGTCCACTTAAGGGACAGAATTTTGGGGAGATGACACTTACTTTCAGGTTCAGTCACAGCACTTGCCAGCAAAGGTTGTATTCTGTTTGCCAAACCAGTTCTCCAAGTCCTTTTTTTTAAATTTAATTTTATTTATTTTTTAATACAGCAGATTCTTATTAGTTATCCATTTTATATATATATATTAGTGTATAAATGTCAATACCAATCTCCCAATTCATCACATCACCACCACCCCCGCCACTTTCCCCCCTTGATGTCCATACTTTTGTTCTCTACATCTGTGTCTCAATTTCTGCCCTGCAAACTGGTTCACCTGTAACTTTTTTCTAGGTTCCACATATATGCGTTAATATACGATATTTGTTTTTCTCTTTCTGACTTACTTCGCTCTGTATGACAGTCTCTAGATCCATCCACGTCTCTACAAATGACCCAATTTTGTTCCTTTTTATGGCTGAGTAATATTCCACTGAATATATGTACCACATCTTCTTTATCCATTCATCTGCCGATGGGAATTTAGGTTGCTTCCATGACCTGGCTATTGTAAATACTGCTGCAATGAGCATTGGGGTGCATGTGTCTTTTTGAATTATGGTTTTCTCTGTGTATGTGCCCAGTAGTGGGATTGCTGGGTCATATGGTAATTCTATTTTCAGTTTTTTAAGGAACCTCCATACTGTTCTCCATAGTGGCTGTATCAATTTACATTCCCACCAACAGTGCAAAAGGTTCCCTTTTCTCCACACTCTCCCCAGCATTTGTTGTTTGTAGATTTTCTGATGATGCCCATTCTAACTGGTGTGAGATGATACTTCATTGTAGTTTTGATTTGCATTTCCCTAATAATTAGTGACGTTGAGCAGCTTTTCATGTGCTTCTTGGCCATCTGTATGTCTTCTTTGGAGAAATGTCTATTTAGGTGCTCTGCTCATTATTGGATTGGGTTGATTGTTTTTTAATATTGAGCTGCATGAGCTGTTTATATATTTTGGAGATTAATCCTTTGTCTGTTGGTTCATTTGCAAATATGTTCTCCCATTCTGAGGGTTGTCTTTTCATCTTGTTTGTAGTTTCCTTTGCTTTGCAAAAGCTTTTAAGTTTCATTAGGTCCCATTTGTTTATTTTTGTTTTTATTTCCATTACTCTAGGAGGTGGATCAAAAAAGATCTTGCTGCGATTTATGTCAAAGAGTGTTCTTCTTAGGTTTTCTTCTAAGAGTTTTATAGTGTCCAGTCTTACATTTAGGTCTCTAATCCATTTTGAGTTTATTTTTGTGTATGGTGTTAGGGAGTGTTCTAATTTCATTCTTTTACATGTAGCTGTCCAGTTTTCCCAGCACCACTTATTGAAGAGACTGTCTTTTCTCCATTGTATATCCTTGCCTCCTTTGTCATAGATTAGTTGACCATAGGTGCGTGGGTTTATCTCTGAGCTTTCTATCCTGTTCCATTGATCTCTATTTCTGTTTTTGTGCCCGCACCATATTATCTTGATTACTGTAGCTTTGTAGTATAATCTGAATTCAGGGAGTCTGATTTCTCCAGCTCCAATTTTTTCCCTCAAAACTGCTTTGGCTATTCAGGGTCTTTTTTGTCTCCATACAAATTTTAAGATTTTTTATTCCAGTTCTGTAAAAAATGTCATTGGTAATTTGATAGGGATTGCATTGAATCTGTAGATTGCTTTGGGTAGTATAGTTATTTTCACAATATTGATTCTTCCAGTCCAAGAACATGGTATATCTCTCCATCTGTTTGTATCATCTTTAATTTCTTTCATCAGTGTCTTATAGTTTTCTGTATACAGGTCTTTTGTATCCCAGGTAGGTTTATTCCTAGGTATTTTATTACTTTTGTTGCAATGGTAAATGGGAGTGTTTCCTTAATTTCTCTTTCAGATTTTTCATCATTAGTGTATAGGAATGCAAGAGATTACTGTGCATTAATTTTGCATCCTGAAACTTTACCAAATTCATTGATTAGCTCTAGTAGTTTTCTGGTGGTATCTTTAGGATTCTCTATGTATAGTATCATGTCATCTGCAAACAGTGACAGTTTTACTTCTTCTTTTCCAATTTGCATTATTTTATTTCTTTTATTCTCTGATTGCTGTGGCTAGGACTTCCAAAATTATGTTGAGTAATAGTGGTGAGAGTGGACATCCTTGTCTTATTCCTGATCTTAGAGGAAATGCTTTCAGATTTTCACCATTGATAATGATGTTTGCTGTGGGTTTGTCGTATATGACCTTTATTATGTTAAGATAGGTTCCCTCTATCCCCACTTTCTGGAGAGTTTTTACCATAAATGGCTGTTGAATTTTGTCAAAAGCTTTTTCTGCATCTATTGAGATGATCATATGGTTTTAATTCTTCAGTTTGTTAATATGGTGTATCACATTGATTGATTTGCATATATTGAAGAATCCTTGCATCTCTGCGATAAATTCCACTTGATCATGGTGTATGATCCTTTTAATGTGTTGTTGGATTCTGTTTGCTAGTATTTTGTTGAGGATTTTTGCATCTACATCATCAGTGATATTGGTCTGTAATTTTCTTTTTTGGGAGTATATTTGTCTGGTTTGTGTATCAGGGTGAAGGTAACCTCATAGAATGAGTTTGGGAGTGTTCCTTCCTCTGCAAATTTTTGGAAGAGTTTGAGAAGGATGGGTGTTAGCTCTTCTCTAAATGTTTGATAGAATTCACCTGTGAAGCCATCTGGTCCTGGACTTTTGTTTGTTGGAAGACTTTTAATCACAGTTTCCATTTCATTACTTGTGTTTGGTCTGTTCATATTTTCTATCTCTCCCTGGTTCAGTCTTGGAAGGTTATACCTTTCTAAGAATTTGTCCATTTCTTCCAGGTTGTCCTTTTTATTGGTATAGAGTTGCTTGTAGTAGTCTCTTAGGGTGCTTTGCAATTCTGTGGTGTCTGTTGTAACTTCTCCTTTTTCATTTCTAATTGTATTGATTTGAGTCCTCTCTCTCTTTTTTTTGATGAGTCTGCCTAAAGGTTTATCAATTTTGTTTATCTTCTCAAAGAACCAGCTTTTAGTTTTATTGATCTTTGCTATTGTTTTGTTTGTTTCTATTTCATTTATTTCTGCTCTGGTCTTCATGATTTGTTTCCTTCTACTAACTTTGGGTTTTGTTTGTTCTTCTTTCTCTAGTTCCTTTAGGTGTAAGGTTAAATTGTTTATTTGAGATTTTTCTTGTTTCTTGAAGTAGGCTTGTATTGCTATAAACTTCTCTCATAGAACTGCTTTTGCTGCATTCCATAGGTTTTGGATCATCGTGTCTTCATTGTCATTTGTCTCTAGGTATTTTTTGATTTCCTCTTTGATTTCTTCAGTGATCTCTTGGTTATTTAGTAAAGTATTGTTTAGCTTCCATGTGTTTGTGTATTTTACATTTTTTTCTCCCATAATTGATTTGTAATCATAGCGTTGTGGTCAGGAAAGATGCTTGATATGATTTCAATTTTCTTAAATTTACTGAGGCTTGATTTGTGATGCAAGATGTGATCTATCCTGGAGAATGTTCTGTGTGCACTTGAGAAGATAGTGTAATCTGCTGTCTTTGGGTGGAATACCTTATAAATATCAATTAAATCTATCTGGTCTATTGTGTCATTTAAAGCTTGTGTTTCCTTATTAATTTTCTGTTTGGATCATCTGTCCATTGGTGTAAGTGAAGCCTTAAAGTCCCCCACGATTATTGTGTTACTGTCGATTTGCTCTTTTACAGCTGTTAGCAGTTGCCTTATGTATTGAGGTGTTCCTATGTTGGGTGCATATATATTTATAATTGTTATATCTTCTTCTTGGATTGATCCCTTGAACATTATATAGTGTCCTTCCTTGTCTCTTGTAACATTCTTTATTTTAAAGTCTATTTTATCTGATATGAGTATTGCTACTCCAGCTTTCTTTGATTTCCATTTGCATGGGGTATCTTTTTCCATCCCCTCACTTTCAGTCTGTATGTGTCCCTTGGTCTGAAGTGGGTCTCTTGTAGACAGCATATATATGGGTCTTGTTTTTGTATCCATTCAGTGAGCCTGTGTCTTTTGGTTGGAACATTTAATCCATTCACATTTAAGGTAATTATGGATATATATGTTCCTATTACTATTTTCTTAATTGTTATGGGTTTCTTTTGTAGGTCCTTTTCTTCTCATGTGTTTCCCACTTAGAGAAGTTCCTTTAGCATTTGTTGTAGAGCTGGTTTGGTGGGGCTGAATTCTCTTAGCTTTTGCTTGTCTGTAAAGCTTTTGATTTCTCCATCGAATCTGATTGAGATCCTTGCCAGGTAGAGTAATCTTGGTTGTAGGTTCTTCCCTTTCATCACTTTAAATATATCATGCCACTCTCTTCTGGCTTGTAGCGTTTCTGCTGAGAAATCAGCTGTTAACCTTATGGGAGTTCCCCAGTATGTTATTTGTTGTTTTTCCCTTGTTTCTTTCAATAATTTTTCTTTGTCTTTAATTTTTGCCAGTTTGATTACTATGTGTCTTGGCATGTTTCTCCTTGGGTTCATCCTGCCTGGGACTCTCTGTGCTTCCTGGACTTGGGTGGCTATTTCCTTTCTCATGTTAGGGAAGTTTTTGACTATAATCACTTCAAATATTTTCTCTGGTCCTTTCTCTCTCTCTTCTCCTTCTGGGACCCCTATAATGCAAATGTTGTTCCATTTAATGTTGGCGCAGTGGTCTCTTAGGCTGTCCTCATTTCTCTTCATTCTTTTTTTTTTTAAACTGTTCTTAAATTTATTTATTTATTTATTCTTGGCCGCGCTGGGTCTTCGTTTCTGTGTGAGGGCTTTCTTTGGTTGTGGCGAGCGGGGGCCACTCTTCATCGCGGTCGCGGGCCTCTCACTGTCACGGCCTCTCCTGTTGTGGAGCACAGGCTCCAGACGCGCAGGCCCAGCAGCTGTGGCTCACGGGCCCAGTTGCTCCGTGGCATGTGGGATCTTCCCAGACCAGGGCTCGAACCCGTGTCCCCTGCATTGGCAGGCAGACTCTCAACCACTGTGCCACCAGGGAAGCCCCTCTCTTCATTCTTTATTCTTTATTCTGTTCTGCAGCAGTGAATTCCACCATTCTTTCTTCCATGTCACTTATCTGTTCTTCTGCCTCAGTTTTTCTGCTATTGATTCCTTCTAGTGTATTTTTCATTTCAGTTACTGTATTGTTCATCTCTGTTTGTTCTTTAACTCTTCTAGGTCTTTGTTAAACATTTCTTGCATCTTCTCGATCTTTGCCTCCATTTTTTTCCCGAGGTCCTGGATCAGCTTCACTATCATTATTCTGAATTGTTTTTCTGGAAGGTTGCCTGTCTCCACTTCATTTAGCTGTTTTTCTAGGGATTTATCTTGTTACTTCATCTGGTACAAAGTCCTCTGCCTTTTCATTTTGTCTATCTTTCTGTGAATGAGTTCTCCAAGTCTTACAGGTTTCCAGTCTGTTCCAGGCCTGAGTGATCACAGGCAGAGTCCTCTTTTTGCATGAGGCTGAAGCCTGCAGCTCCTCATCCTTTTCCGGGCCTCTGTGCTCTGATCACCCCTTTCCTTTCTCCTCAGTTTTGGCTTCTTTGAGGTCATTGGACATGGTAGACTTGGGTAGGGAAGTCCTGCCCTCCACCTGTCTGCTGTCAGCTGGAAGGACTCTACCATCTGTCCAGAAAGTAATAATGTGGAGGGGTCTCTTGTGAAAGGCAGAGGCCCCATCCTTACATCCAATCATCTGGGGTTCAAAAGCATATGACTTTCTTAAACCGGCAAGGTCCTGCATTTCTATCCACTTGGTGGCTGGACACCGGCAGAGGGCGTTCTCTGAGCAGGGCTGCCAGCCTTCTCTCCACCACCTTCCTGTAAGAGCAGTTGGTGTTTGTCTGGGCTCTTCTTCTGCTGGACTCTGCTAAAATTAACAAGAGGCTGGCCGTAGGCTCCAACATTCTGACTCATCCCAACTCGTCCTTCTCGAGATGTGGGTCACCCTCACTGGTGTTCCTGGTGTTTTGAAACTGAGCAGAAGGATGCACTCAGGGGCCCCAGCTTCTAGCTGGCAAGATCTGAGACCTTACTGAGTCAACCTGCACCTTTTCGGTGTAAGTATGACAGTTTCCATTTCTGTATTAATTCGATAACAGTCTGCACTGCTCTAGCCAGGGGACCAGGTTAACATGGAAGAAACTTTCCCTCTAGTGTTCTAGTTCAGAAGTAAGCTCCATGGCCAGCAAGGCAGCTCTGCATCTTTATCTTGGAGCATCCACCTGTGGGTCACAGAGGCACCAACTCTTGCTGGAAGTGGGGAAGGACCAGGGGAGGGCAGAGCTGATCCATTCTAGGGAAAGAGCTCCTGCAAAACCACACGGCTGGCTTTTACTTACACCCTTCTGACCTGAGCTTATCACAGGATCTTGATATGTGCCAGTACAGGATGGGTAGAAAGTATAGACTCTTTACAGGCAGCCATTCCCCAGTTAAAGTCCTTTCTCAGGGAGATGAGATGATCAATAAAAGCGAACTGGCAGCCAGCAGTCATCCACAGGTAACCCTGGCGAGCCCTCTCCCCTGAGTCTCAGGGAGGAGAGATGTAGACCCACCAGTGTCCTTGTGAAGATTAAATGAGGTGATGCACAGAAAACACTCAGCAGGCGCCTGCCACATTAAAATAAATCACACGTCACCATCGTCATCCTCACCATCGACGCTTTCCAGAACCATCTGTTTGGGACAGACCCTAACGAAGGCTCTTTGCACCTAAAATCAGAACTACGGCAAAGCTGCTGGACTGATGACCAGAGGCCATCACAGAGGTCCTGGACATAGTGCAGGTGCCCAGTCTGGCTGCGTGCCGTGCAGAGCTTTCTTCTTAGTACGCTGCTGCCCTGGACTTACCTTTCATGGGGTGAGAATGCTTTGTTTCCTGTGTATCTGAGATTGTGCAAGGCATGTGTGTATGTGTGTGTGTGTGTGTGTTTAAGTGAGACACGTGGCTACTTCTTTAGTTGAGAACATGAAAACACCCAAGAAACCCCACTTCTCATCCATTAAATAAAGTTGCATGTCCGTCTTCTAGCTGGAAGAGCATCAGCGAAGAGCTCATGTCTGAGAAAGGACCTCCTGTGGAAATGTAAAGACCCCTCCACCCCCCAAACCTGAATAGAGCCAACCTCCCACACATCACAGATGCACACAGACATCCCCCAGGACCACCCCACATGTCCACAGGTCCACACGTTTACTTCCTAGTGACAGACACACTCCCCGTGGCCCCAGCCACATGCTCACAGGCATGTCATCACCGGCAGAAGTCACTGCCACCCTCCCCCCACAAGCTTACAGGAACATGTTCCTACACACCTTCATTCCCATGACACAGGTGACACGGACCCTGTCCTGCGTGTGCGCATATCCCCACCTCACACCCCCCCCCAGGTGCTCTGCACACCCTCTTAGGCTCACGGCACATGTACCCCTGCAAACCCCCTTTGCCTTCCCTCAGCAATTATATCCCAAACAACTTTATCATCAAGAAGAACTGGGAACAATCCCAACCCATCAATACATCGCTGCATTGACCTTTATGCCCAGTAGGTGTCAGACAGATATTATCTGCTCCCAACTGGCAACAGCCCCTTCCGTGATTCCCCAAAGGGGAGAGAAAGATGAATTAACACAAGTAGAAGGAGCAGAAAGAAGGCAGAGGCAAGAGGGCTCCTGGTTCCAGTGTTGGGGAGGAGCCTGCGTTAGCTGGGCTCTACCAGGCTCTGAATTCATGAGTGAGTGCACCTGTGGGCAGGCTGCAGGGTGCCGGGCGCTGGAAGGGGTGGGAGATATTTCACCACAATTGGGCGTACCACTGATCTTTGGTGCCCTCGGCCTGCAGCAGCTTGAAGCAGGATTTCAGTTCCCCGGCCAGAGATTGAAGTCGGGCTGTAGCAGTGAGAGCGCTGAATCCTGGCCACTAGACCACCAGGGACCAGTGGCCAGTGACAAGCCCCCTGGCCTGTCAGCTTTGTAGAAATGAATTTCCACAGAGAGACGGAAAGTAGTGAAACAAGTAAAGTGTTTATTAGGAGGAAAAAAGTACGTGTGAATAGGCACACACGGGCGGGCTCAGAGAGAGAGTCATGCCCTCATGGTAGTTTGAATCACTTATATGAGGCATTTCTTCCGATTTACTCTGGCCAGTCATCTTGCTTTGCTTGGTTCTGAGTCCATACTTGGTATAACTCAGGGTCCTCCCATGTGTGTGTGCACATCTCTTAACCAAGATGGATTCTAGCGCAGAGGTCTAAGGGAAGGTTGGCATCACCTACTATGGGGTGGTGCCCCCTCCCTTTTTGACCTCCAAGGAGCCCTTTTGTGCATGTGTAGTTGGGAAGGTCTCCTTGACCTCAAGAATGAGAAATATGTTGTCTCTTTATGTTTTATCTGGGCAGGGCTCAGCTCCTCTCTGCCCCTGCCATTACTGTTATTTTAAAGTGTCCACTGAAGGCAAAATCCAGCTATTTACCCTATTCCTGTTGTTATTTCTACCTGGAAGTTATTTCTATCCATAAATGTCTAACCTGGAACCCATCTGTCTCGTGCCTCACTGTCTGTGTACATTGCACATGGTGAATGGGCCGGGGGGATGGGGATGTCCTTGTGTACTTGCACGCACCCTGTTGAGTGTGTGTGTGTGTGCATGAGGGCCATAAGTCTAAACCAATAGTGGGAGAGTGCAGAATCTGCCCTGGGGTCTCCAAGTGTGGCCCCAGGGGTCAGCTTAAGATGACGACTAGTCTGCAGGGGGCTGAGGAGGATGGGCTCCTCTCAGCCCCTGGTCCTTCCAGCCATCATCGGGGGCTCTTAGCTTGGTACCCTGGTCCAGCACTGCACTTGCCACACAGAAAGGACTTGCAGCTGGCCTCGGGTCTGAATAAAAAGAAGTGGGGGCTGAGAAGCAGGGGTACAAATAGTTGTTTATGAAAGGCATTGCTATGTCATGTTGGGGGGCTGCTACCTGTGGTTTCAGAATCCAACTTTCCATTTTTCAAAATGATACACCAATTGTGGTTTAAAATACCCCAGATGCTCTTCTTTGCCTTAATTACAATCATTAGGCTTGAACAGAGGCTAATGATGGGTGGGTTGTGTTGCTGTTTGAGTTTTTTGTTCTTTGCTTTTATAATAAGCCAGGGGCCTCTAGCCCACCTGGACCGGAAGTGCTGTGGCCAAGACCCCTTCCTGACCCAAGGACTCAGCATCTCATGCCACTGTCTCTGCTCAGGGCATCCAAAGATCCTGGATGGCCACAGGGAGCCCTGCAGGTTTCTAATGCGAACCCCTAATTGTAAGAAAGCTGTTTACTGTGATGTGTCTAGAACAGCACCTGATTCAGGATAGACACTTGGTAGACGTGGGCTGTTACTTGGTCTTATTATTAATGGAACACAGAAGAGAATTTCTCTGTCACTCTTTCTCTCTGCCTCTGTCTCTCTCCCCATTCCCTCTCTCTCCCAACGATCGGGGCCTTCTCCCTCCTGCCCACCATCACACAGTCATTAGGACTAAATCTTGCTTCCCTCACAGGGGTTAGCCTGAGACTCCTATGGGCTGGTGGGGACAGAGGGTGTCTGCAAACCCCCTCAAAGAATGCACACAATCCTGGGCTAGCATCACCTTCTCTGGGGAGGGGGCCCAGGGTTCTTCTCAAATTCACAGGAAGTCCAGAACCCCCAGTGGCAAAGTCTTGCTTCACTGGCCTTCCCTGGGCTAGTTCTTTCCATTAATATGTTGAATTCCTATTATCATGCAAATATGTCAACAGAATAACATTTCTCCCCACCAGGAATCATACATTAGGATAAGAAATGAGAAGTCCATGAGGGGAAGAACCTGGCTGGGAGGCTTCCTCTAGGCTGACCTGTAAGTTCTCGTGACACTGAGGAGGTCATGTCCCATCTCTGGTCTGGGCTTTCTCCATAAAACAGATGGACCCTCACAGACGAGGTGACCTAAGTCCCCTTTTGCCGGAGAGGCTGCAGTTACGTCTTTGTCATTGTTACAGCCCTCTTCACTCTAAGAGCAAATCCTTTGCTTTCTCCCTGGGAGGGGCTTGGGGCTCTGACCACAGGCAGCTCTGATTCCAGGTGCTTCTTGGGGTGTCGTGCCGAGTCTGGATTCTGGTTGAGAAATGAGGTGGCAGCCTCTGGAGGGCTGTAGGGCCCAGCGAGGGGACCCCTGGGAGGAGGGGGTTCCCAGAGGAGGTGCTCCCTGGGGGTCCTTCTCCCATCTCTGCACTGTGCTGGGTGACCTCCCGCCTTCTGGTCCTTCCTTCCTGGTCTCTCCCCACCTCCTCATGCTTCTCCGTTGAAGAGCCTGCCTCTGCAGGCTTCAGACTAGGTGCTCAGTTCTGCTCTCTTGACTCCCTTTTGGGGTCATTGGCATCCACGTGTGTGGCTCCCTCAGGCGTTGTGGGCAGCTGTGCTCAGTGGCCCCATGTGTCTGAAGCTTTCAATGACTACCCTGTATTCTGACCTTAAAGCAGAATCATAAGCATGCCTGCTCAGATCAATGGGTAGTTCTAAAGTACATAACCATGTGACCGTCACCTACATCAAGACGTAGAACGCTGCCATTGCCCCAGGAAGATCTTAATGTTCCTTCCACAGAGAGGGTCCTAGCTTGACTTTCATGACGACTACTCCTTGCTCTCGGTATTGCTGTTGCTATGGTGATGCCACACAGTTGTGCATCCCTACGCACCATTACGGTACGTCAGCCTTGCCTGTTGTGGAATGTAACGTACACGGAATCATGCTGTGTGTCTAGCTTCTTTCTGCTGACGTTACGTTTGTGAAATTCATCCACACGTGTCCATGTAGTTCATTCATCTCTTTACTGCTGCTTACGTATTTCAGTGTAAGTTCATGATTCTTGTCCACGTTTGATGGAAGTCGGGCTTGTTTCCCGTTTGAGACTGTTAATCTTGTGCACATGTCCACGTGGGCTTCTCACCAGGTATTACTCCTGGTAAAGAATTCAATAGGTCAGAGGCAACATGTGTGTTTCATTTTGGTAGATAATGTGCAGCCAGGTCACCAAGTGATTGTAACAATTACTACGTGTTTCTGTTCTGTACACCCTCAACAAACAGTAGATTATGTCAAATTTTGCCAAGCCCATAGGTGCAAAGGGGTATAGTCTAGTGATTTTTTTTTTTTTTTTTTTTTACATTTCTCTGAGGATTAATGATACTGAGCACTTTTTCTTGTGTTTCTCGTCCATTCATAGGTCCTCCTTTGCGAAGTGTCTGTTCAAGATGTTTGCCCTTTTTTATGGGAATATCTTTTTAAAATATTTTACTTGTAGGCTTTTTAAAATTAATTAATTATTAATTTATTTATTTTTGGCTGCATTGGGTCTTCGTTGCTGCGCACAGGCTTTCTCTAGTTGCAGCAAGCAGAGGCTACTCTTTGTTGCGGTGTGCAGGCTTCTCATTGTGGTGGCTTCTCTTGTTATGGAGCACGGACTCTAGGTGCATGGGCTTGAGTAGTTGTGGCATGCGGGCTCAGTAGTTGTGGCTCTTGAGCTCTAGAGCGCAAGTTCAGTAGCTGTGGGGCACAGGCTTAGTTGCTCCGCGGTATGTGTGATCTTCCCGGATCAGGGCTTGAACCTGTGTCCCCTGCATTGACAGGCGGGTTCTTAACCACTGTGCCACCAGGGAAGTCCCTATTTGATGACTTTTTAGAGCCTTGCCTCTCCTCCCCTCAGCACATCAGTTTCCAAAGCCTCCTAGTTACACCTTGCAATGATTTTTTTGGCTGTTCTCACTTTCCATGCTTTTCTACATTTGTAGCTTCAGCCCAAGGTCTCCTGTACGGCCTCTTACAATTCAGTATCCATACGAGTGCCAGCTGTGAGCATGAAAACCAAATCTCCATGTGCTCGTCCCTGATGGAACCCTCATCAGCCCATCTGCACAGGATACATCCTGACTCAGCTGGTGGCTTGAGGGCTTTTACATCCTGGCTCACCCACTTCCTCCCCAGCTCCTTCACACTTTTAAAAATCAACTTCAGTTTGCGAGTATTTTGTTGAGGATTTTTGCATCTATGTTCATGTGCCCCAATGTTCATAGCAGCACTATTCACAATTGCCAAGACATGGAAGCAATCTAAGTGTCCATTGACAGATGAAAGGATAAAGAAGATGTGGTATAAAAATACAATGGACGGGGCTTCCCTGGTGGCACAGTGGTTGAGAGTCTGCCTGCCAGTGCGGGGGACGCGGGTTCAAGCCCTGGTCTGGGAGGATCCCACGTGCCGCGGAGCAACTGGGCCCGTGAGCCACAATTGCTGAGCCTGCGCGTCTGGAGCCTGTGCTCCACAACAAGAGAGGCCATGACAGTGAGATGCCCGTGCACCGCGATGAAGAGTGGCCCCCTCTTGCCGCAACTGGAGAAAGCCCTCACACAGAAACGAAGACCCAACACAGCCAAAACATAAATAAACTAATTAATTAAAAATACGATTTAAAAAAAAAATACAATGGACTATTACTCAGCCATAAAAAAGAAGAAAAGAATGACATTTGCAGCAACATGGATGGACTTAGAGATGATCATACTAAGTGAAGTAAGGCAGACAGAGAAAGACAAATATCATATATCACTTATATGTTGAATCTAAAACAATGATACAAATGAACTTATTTACAAAACAGAAATAGACTCACAGACATAGGAAAAAAAACTTATGGTTAAGTTCTTAAGGGGAAAGGGAGGGGGAGGAATTAATTAGGAGTTTAGGATTAAAATATACACACTACTATATATAAAATAGGTAACTAACAAGGACCTACTGTATAGCATAGGGAACCATACTCAATATCTTGTAATAATCTATAATGGAAAAGAATCTAAAAAAGAATATATATATTATGTATATAATGAATCACTTTGCTGTACACCTGAAACTAATACA
The DNA here is from genome assembly GCF_949987535.1 of Balaenoptera acutorostrata. Lineage (NCBI taxonomy): Eukaryota > Metazoa > Chordata > Mammalia > Artiodactyla > Balaenopteridae > Balaenoptera > Balaenoptera acutorostrata. The sequence continues at coordinate 3,319,470 of NC_080064.1, read as the reverse complement.
ACATAGTAAATCAACTATATTTCAATAAAAATTAAAAAACACACACACAAAAAAATAAAAGGCAAAATTAAAGAAAAAACAAAACAAAACAAAAAATCAACTTCATTGAGGTATAAGTTACAAAAACCAAAAGCACCTATTTCAAATGCAGACTTGGATGAGTTTTGACAAATATAAAGACATGTGTAACCATCCCCGCAAAAAAACTGAATATCTCTGTTCTGCAAAAATTACCTTAGCTTACCTTGTCACCTTGCAGTGACCCTCCCCACCCCTGGCCTCTGGCCCCAGGCAAACTCTGGCTTGCTCTGTGCCTATTCTGGAGTTTCATCTACGTGGAACCATATAGCAAGTGCATTTTATCACTTGGCCTCATTTTGCTCATTGGCTTTATTGTGTGTCAGTACTCGGACCCTGTGTGGTGCTGGACATATTCCTTTGAGTGGTTCTACCACAGCCTCTACACCCAGTCACCTGCTGATGGACGGCTGGGTCTTCTCCACACTGGACTATGATGATTAAAGCTGTTATGAATGTCTGTGACTAAGTCTTTGTGTGGACTCGGTTTCATTTCTATCGGGTAAATATCCAGGAGTAAATTGCTGGATTTTATGGGAAGTATATTTTCACTTCCTAAGAAACTGTCCATCAAACTGCTTTCCAAAGTGCCCTGTACACCCAGCAACGTATAAGCACTTTCGTTCTTGCCACACTTGTATTTTCCCTTTGATTTTAGCCATTCTAAAGCTATTGACAAATTTAAATTTATATTTTCCGATGAGTAAGGATGCTGGGAGTCTTTTCATTATGCTTGTTGGCCACACCTTTACCTTCTTTTAAAATTTTTTAAAATTTATTTTAATTAAAAAAATGTTTTAGCCTCTACCTTCTTTTGTGAAGTGTCTGTTGAAGTATTTTACCCATTTCTTAAACCAATTTGTCTTCTTTTATTGGGTTCTTTACATGTTCTGGATACAGAAGGATTCCCTGGATTCCCTTTATCAGGAATATGCTTTGTAGATATTTTCTGCCGGTCTGTGACTTAACTTCATTTTCTTAATGGTGGTGTTTTTCTTTTTTCTTTTTTTTGAAAAGCAGAAGTTTTCCATGCTAAATGAAGTCCTATTTAAAATCTGTTTTCCTTTTCCTCTCTCAGTCCTATGATATCTGTGCTTACCTCAAGATCATGAAGATTTCTCCTATATTTTATTCCAAAAGTTTATACTTTTAGCTTTTACTTTTAAGTCTGTGGTCCATTTCAAGTTAATTTTTGAGTATGATGTGAAATAAGAATCAACGCTAATTTTTTTTTTTTTTTTTTTTTGCATAGCGGTACTCAGCACCATTTTTGAAAAGATTATGATTTCCTCATTAAATTACCTTGACACATTTTTGCTAGTTATTTGAGCATATAAATATGACCCTATCTCTTTAGTCTCTATTATGTTCCATTGACTTATATGTCTATCTCTATGGCTGTCACACAGTCTCAATTACGGTGGTTTTATGGTAAGGACTGAAATCAAGATATGGCAAGTCTCCCACTTTGCTGCTGGTTATGGATCCATGTTTGTGTTGACACCAAATTCATATGTCAGAACTCTGACCCCCAGTGCAAGGATGACATTTGGAGGTGTGGTCTCTGGGAGGTGACTGGGTTTAGATGAGGCTGTGAGGGTGGGTCCCCCAGGACAGTCGGGGTTAGAGCCCTTCCCCTGAGAGCTTGCTTTCTCCCTCTCTCTCTCCTTCCCTCTTTCACCACGTGGTCTTGGATTTCCCAGCCCCGGGAACTGTGAAAAGTACATTTCTGTTGTTTAAGCCACCCAGTTTATGGCATTTTGTTACAGCAGCCCAAAAGGACTAAGTCCCTTCTTTGTTTCAAAATCATTTTGCGTGTTCTAGGTCTTTTTGCATTTCCAGATAAATTCCAGATAAAGTTTAGAATCAGTTTGTCAAAAAAAAAAAAAAATGCTGCTTGGATTTTGATTGGAATTATATCAAATCTATATATGAATTTGGGAAGAATTAACATCTTAATGTAAAGTTTTTAGTCTTTGAATAAGATGTTCCTCTTCAATTATGTAGCTCTTTAGTCTCTTTCAGCAAAGTTTTAGTTTTTCAGTGTACAGTTTTTGTATGTATACACGTATATATATATATATCCCCACATATTTACATATTTTTATATAGTATATAGTTAGATGTATATAACTATATTGACTACATATAGATCCTCAAATATTTTGCTTTTTCGATGCTATTATAAGTGACACTATTTTTAAGTTTCGTTTTCCATTTGTTTTTTGCTATTACAGAAATGAAATTGATCTTTGTATATTGACTTTTCAGATAACTTGCTAGATTTAGTTATTTGTTCTGGTAACGCTTTTGGAGCTTCCTTAGGATTTTTCTACACACATGATCTTATCATCTGCAAATAAAGACAGTTTTATTGCTTCCTGTCCAATTTGTATACCTTTTATTTCTTTTCCTTCTGTTGTTTTCCTGGCTATGAACTCCCATAAAACAATGAATAGATATAGTGAGACTAGACATTCTTGCCATGTTCCTGTAAGTGTTCAGGCTTTCACCATTAAGTGTGCTTTTGTTTTGTTTTCTTATAGATTGTTTTGTTTTGTTTCATTTTTTTGATGTCTTTTATCAACTGAGGATGTTTCCTTCTATTTCTACTTTGCTAAGAGTTTTTAACATTATGGGCCTTGAAATTTGTCAAATGCTTTTTCTTAATCCATTCAAATAAACATATTTTTCCTTTTTTTCTGTTAATGTAATGGAATAGCTAATTGATTTTTTGAATAGTGTAGCTACTTCATATTCTGGCGATAAGCACTAGTTGGTATTATCCTTTTATATATATCTGAATTTGATTTGGTAAAATTGTATTTGGAATTTTTGCATCTAATTTAATAAGGGATATTGGTCTGTAGATTTTTGTTGTTGTTCTGTCTTTCATTCTCAACTCATAAATGAGCTGGGAAGTATTTATTGTTTTACTCTGTGAAGGAGGTTATGTAGGACTAGTATTTCCTCAGGACTGTGGAAATACTGTGGAAATACTAGGACTGTGGAACTAGGACAGTGGACTAGGAAATACTAGGACTGTGGAAATACTAGTTCCTCATTCACCAGTATGAAGCCATATGGATCAGTTTTCATTGTGGAATGTCTTTAGATGTGAATTCCATTGCTTTAATACAGATACAGCTATCCAAAGTTTCTTATTCTTGTATCAGTTTTAGTAATGTATCTTTTAAGGAATGTGTGCATTTTATCTGAATTGTTGAACTTATTCTCATAAAGTTGTTTCCAATATTTCCCTTTTATTGTCTGGGGGAATCTATATCACACTTTCATTTTAATATGTTGTCTTATCTGATTTTGTTTTGTCTCTTTTTTATTAGACTAGCTGGTGTTTATGATTTTTATGGCTATTTCAAAGAACCAGTTTTTTATTTAATTAATTTGTTCTCTTGTTGCTGATATTTTATTTCATTGATTTCCACTCTTGTCTTTAGTATTTCCTTAGTTTTACTTACTTTTTTTAAATTTGCTTTTTTCTTTCTAGATTCTTAAAGTGGGAAAACTAAATCACTGATCTTGATCTTACTTTATTGAACTTTATTCTTTTCTCATATAAACATTCAAAATTATAAATTTCTCTCTAAGCACTATTTTAACTATATCACACAAAGTTTCATTTGTTGTGTTTTCATTATCCTTCAGTTCCAAATATGTTCTAATTTCCTTTGTGATTTCTTCCTTGTTTTCATTATATTCAGCTTAAAATATTTTCTAATGTTTCTTGCAACTTTTTTTTTTTTAAAGTAGAGTGTTTAATTTCTAAAGGTTTGGATATAATCCAGATACCTTTTTGGTTCTTTTATTTCTAATAAAATGTTATTATGATCAGACACATGCTGTATATGACTTTAATATTTTAAATTTATTGAAACTTGTTTTATGGCCCAGCATATGGCTTAAATTAGTGAAGGTTACACATGCACTTGAAAAGAAAATGTATTCTTCTGTTGATTGGAATAACTTTCTGTAAATGCCAAGTAGGTCAAAGTGATTGATAGTGTTGTTCAAGTCTTCTGTAGTGCCCTGATTTTCAGTCCAGTTTTCCTATCAGTAGTAAAAAAGGACTATTGAAACTATAATCATGAATATGTCTGTCTTCTTTCAGTTCTGTAAGTTTTTGCTTAGCATGCTTTGAAGTTGTTATTTGTTGTGTACATAAAATTGTTATGTCTTCTGGATGAATAGACTCATTATGAAGTATTCTTTTTGTCCCTGGTAATATTTCTTGTCCTAAATCTACTGTGTCAGAAATTAATGTAGCCATTTGAGCTCTCTTATGATTATTTTTAGCATGGTATACCCCTCCCCCATTTATTCTTTTACTTTTAACCTATAAGTTACTTGTTTTTATCAGTGTCTTTATAGTGTCTTTCTTGTAGACAGTACATACATGGTTTCTTTTGTTTTGTTTTCTGATTTTAATCAGTATTGTGCTGAAGCATGTTCATATTGGCTCATAAAAGTTGACTGGTTGATTGTTAACTTTATAGGAATTTTGCAAGCTGGTGGATGTCATGTTGCAGCTTGAACTTGGCCATAGTGGGAGTATTTGCACCACATAAATCAGCAACTGATACAAATTAGGACTTGTATTCCTCCAGGGAGCTGGTTGTTGAGCATTTACCAGCAGCCCACTGATTTTGCTTTTTTCCAGTCTGATGTTATCTGCCCTTAATTTAAACACTTTGACTATTTACATTTATTGTAATTATCAACACAATTATGTCCAAGGCTCTCATCTTTCTATTTATGTCATATTCTGTCTGCTCTCCTTTCCCCTCTTTTCCTGCCTTACTTAGATTATCTTTTAGTATTTCATTGTATCTCCATCCCAGGTTATACCTTTTTTAAAAAATTTTTTGGTTTCTATAGGGCTCATTATACACATTTTAACTGATGACCATCTAACTTCTTTTTTTTAATGGTTTTAATTGTTTTTTCTTAAAATAAATTTATTTACTTATTTTTATTTTTGGCTGCATTGGGTCTTCATTGCTGCACATGGGCTTTCTCTAGTCGTGGTGAGTGGGGGCTACTCCTTGTTGTGGAGCATGGGCTTGAGGCATGCAGGCTTCAGTAGCTGTGGCATGTGGGCTCAGTAGTTGTGGCTCACAGGCTCTAAAGCACAGGCTCAGTAGTTGTGGGGCACAGACTTAGTTGCTCCACGGCATGTGAGATCTTCCCAGACCAGAGCTTGAACCCGTGTCCCCTGCATTGGCAGGTGGATTCTTAACCACTGTGCTACCAGGGAAGTCCCAATGGCCATCTAACTTCAACTAAGTTTATGCCTTTTCATGTCTACTATAGCCACTTTGCAATAATAAAAATTTATTTCTCCTTCTCACCCTGTGGGTAATATTGTCAGATATTTTACTTTTTTAAACTCCACAGAACACTATAATTTTTTGCTTTAAACAGTAATTTATCTTTTTAAAAGTCAAGATGAAAAGGGCCTATTTTAAATTAGCCCACATATTTACCATCATTGGTGTTCTTCATTGCTTTGGGTAGATCTGAGTTTCCTTTGATACCATTTTCTTTCAGTTTGAAAAGCTTGAACATTTCTTAGTACAAGTCTGCTGGCCACAGATTCCCTCAGCTTTTGTTGTCTTTTAAAGTCTTTATTTCCCCTTTTAAAGATGTCTTTTCACTGTCTTCTATATTTCATTGTTTTGGTGAGACATGTAAGATAAGTCTTACCTTTGTTCCGCTGTATGGAAGGTGTGTTTTCTTATGCTGAATATTGTTAAGATTTTCTCTATCACTTAGTTTTCAAGAATTGGGTGATAATGTGGCTTTTTGTTTTTGTTTTTGCTTTTGTTTTGTTTTGTTTTCCTCTTAGAGTCTGTGAGTTTTCTTGGATCTGTGAGCTATCAAACTGGAGAAATTTCAGCCATTATTTCTTCAAATATTTTTTTGACCCCATTTCATCCTCTCCTTCTGGGACTCCAATTATACATATGTTACACTGCTTGATTTTGTCCTTCAGATCACTAAAGCTTTGCTTATTTATCTTTTCAGTCTGTTTTCTTTCTCTGTTTCAATTGAATAATTTCTACTTCTATATTTCAATTTCACTGATTCTTTCTTCTAAAGCATTTAATCTATGGTTAAACTATTCCAGGGAAGTTTTCATTTCAGATAATTTATTTTTCAATTTTAGATGCTTTTTAATATCTTTGTTTCTCATTATTTTTATATCTCCCATTAAGCCCTTAAGCATATTTATGATTACTGTTTTAAGGACTTTGAATATTAATGCCACCACCTCTGTGATTTCTGGGTCTGTTTCTATTAAATAAGTTTTCTCCTTGTAATTGGTCACTTAGTCTACTTTTTCATGTCTAGTAATTTTTATTTGATGCTAGACATTTTGAATATTACAATATTGAGTGCCTGTGTTTAGTTATCCTTTAGAATACTGTGAATTTTTCAGTTTCAAGGCATGCCAATTTTTCCTCGAGGATCTTTTAAATCCACTCCCTTCTCTCTATTTCTACTGCAACATAACTGGGACAGGTCCTCATCAACTAAATAATGCCTTTCTAAATGACAGACTGTGGGAGGAGGCTGAGTGACGGTACATATATCAGAAGAACAAGAATACCTCTCAATGATCAACAGGGCTCTTCAATTACAACCTTTCTACTCCATATCCTGTGCCCTGGGCACCTAAAAAGCTTTATTAATCCCCTTCACCATACTCTCTCATCTCTGAATCTTCCCATACACTATTCCCTTTCTTTGGCCCACTCTTCCTTTCCACCTCTTACCTCTAACCATACTTTGCCTCCAAACTTCTACTCATCCTTCAGTTCTAAAAAAATATTCCTTCTTTCAAAAAAGTTTCCTTCCCTACTTTTCTACAGATGAGGTTTGATGGCCTGGGATTCCTTCCCAATAGAACATTTCTCCTATTACATGGTTTTGTAACTGTCTGTATCCTCCACTAGATTCTAGGATGAGGCTCATGAACCCCATGTATTCATGAGCTGCTATAATCACTATCATCAGTGTTTAGCACAGGATCTGGCACTTGTGGGATGCTCAATAAATATCGGTTGCATAAATGAATGTACAGATGAAGAAATAAGGGTTATGTTTACATTGAATGCTCTTGGCCCCATTAATGGAAATAACAGAATCAGAAACTTACAGGAAGTCAGAGTTAGAAAAATCCTGAAGGAACTTAGTCTAATTTTCCATTTGGTGCAGCCATCCCCTTGCATCTCCCTAGTAAATGGTCAGCTAGGCTGTGTTGAACCCATTCAATAATGGGAACTTACTCTTTGTCATGGCAGCCTGTTCCATTTCTGAACCGTTTTCCTGTTAGAAATCACACAGAATCTTCTGCATAACTTCCATCCATTGGCCTCTGTCTTCCCTCAGAATCTGTGTAGACAAGTGTCCTACATTCCAGTGATAGCTGTTAAGTATCCAAAGACTTCCTGCAGCTCCCAAGTCTTCTTGATAATGATAACAATGACTGCTATATCAGCTGATATTTATCAGGTATTTACCTGCTCATTTGAATTTGAAAACAATCCCCTGAGATAGTTCAAATTATCAGTACCACTTTAGAGATGAGGAAACTGACACTCACAGGGAGATCACACAGAGAGAGATGCAGGAGTCCCAGATGTTTGAGTCTCCTCAGCTCAGGATCTAAACTCATGAGTAATGGAGCCTTCAGAGGGTTCCAGCTCCAAGTACCATCTGACTGCAACCAGGTGAGAGACCTGGAGGGAGAACTGCCCAGCTTGAGCCCAATCCACGTTCAGCAGAGTTAGAGATAAAAAATAGAATGATGACACGTGTTTTTAGCCAATAACTTTAGGTTGGCTTCTAATACAGCAATAGACAGCCAGACCACTGACCTCATCTCTTGCTGACCAGAGTCAGGGAAGACTCTGTACGCTCAGTAGATGTCACCTGTTGCTCTACCATGGCCTCCAGTGCATCTATTAGAGTGATGGGCACTGTACCTCAGACCCAATGTGGTAGGAGTACAGGACAGGGGTGGACTAAACCCAAGTCAGGGCAGGTGTTACAAGAGAGGAGTTGGAAATAAGAGTGTTCTGAAGGAGGAGGAATTAGAGTTGAGCTGTGCTTGGAGAGTTTGAATTATTTTTCCTGGGAGAAGAACAATCTAGGCTGAGCAAACAACTTAACGCATGGACCCCAAAAAATAAGTCATACCAGGGGGAACAATGCTTTGTTCCCTGGGGTTGAAGCATAGGACAAATGGCGAGGGGGCCAAAAAGACTGGGAACATGAGGAGGAGCCCATCAAATGTGATGTCTTTTGAGGGACAAAAGCAGCTTCCTATTGGCAGGATGTATCCAGGCTTTGGGCACACCTTCATTTCATTCTCCTGTGGTTTATCTCACCCAAGTGTCAGAAACAAGAGGAATGGCCCCACCACCTTTTCTCAAGCATGAACAAGGGATTTATGAGATGCTAACAGAAGGACTGCAGCAGTAAAGGACAAAGCCCTGTTTTGGCCATTGTCCCATGACATTTCCAGAAGTTGACGTTATAAGGTCTTCCTTGGGCAGACGCTCCTTCCGTGCTCAGCCCAACATCCCAGACTGTAGGCGGGGTGCTGTGGGGTGCACGCCTGTGCTTCTGGAACACAGCCAGGAAAGAGTAAAGCAGGGGAAGGCTGTCTCTCCCAGGTGCCCAGCAAGGGCCCCTGAGTGCCCAGCAGTTTGATTTGCATGTTTTCTGTGATGTTTGATCTTCTTACACCCATCGCTGGCCAGAGCCTAGAACTTAATGAAAGGAGAAAAAAGAAATCCATTTTTGGTGGTGGGTTTCACCTTGGTCAACCCTCAAACAGGGCACAGATGACAGTCAATACCTGTAAATCACTGGCCTAACCATAAATAAATTTGAACCAGAAAACCTAGGTGCAACTGAGAAGTGAGAACCCACCATCAAGGGAAGGTGGAACATACCTTTAAGAGAATTAGGCTTTGTCTTCCATTGAATAAAATAAACCTTCCCTTGGGTATCAGTTTCTAAAGGTCTGCTTTTCCCTAGGCAAAAAGTGAATTCAAGAGCGGCCATCCCCTGAGTGAGCAGGTAAAATGAAAACCCAAGCCTTCCCTAGGACTATCACAAACACAGACAGCAAATGAGTTTGGGAGCTCTGTGAAGGCATTTGGACCAACAGAGATTTTGTGCAGAAAATATCTGAGGTCAGATTTGTGATGGGCGGTGAGAAGAGGTGAGAGGGTGGGCAGATCAACAAGAAGGTGATGCAAATGGATGGTTGAAAGGGCAGCAAGGCTTGACCAGAACAACATGGGAAAGATAGCGAGGGAGGTTCTGATCCATTACTGCGGAAGCAGGAAGAGCTATGGGGAGAACCGGCTTTCCTAGTGATGGGGACTTGATTTCTGGGTGGCCCCCTTGCCTTCCTTAGCGCTGGGCACCCCCACACACTGCTCAGGTCCCTGTCCTCCTTCGACAGAACCCACCCCAAGTCCTTCTTCACTCATTGACAAGTGCCTCTCCTGCCACCCAACCTCCAGGCAGAGACAGGCATCACAGTGGGCAATGGGCTAGATGTGGGGCCATGGGGGAAAGCCTGGGAGAATGGCGTCCTCTGGTCCTGGCTGGGGTCCTGGTGTCTGCTTTCTCCCGGACCACAGCATAAACCATCCACCCCCGCCCACCCCACCACCTTTGAGACTTGTGCCTGGAGCAGCCTTGTGCGTGGACATATTCCAGCATGGACATCTGGCTTCCTGGCCCCAGAAGGTCATGGAGACGGCTCTGTGCTCTGTCCCTCCCACCTGCAGATCCTCCCCCCGGGCCGTGGGTCAGCCTCGGTGGCCTTGTCCCCTGGCTGACTGCTGTCATGTCTCCTCTCCAACCACTGGCTCTGGTCCCATTTCCCTCCAACCCACTGTCCGTGCCCTTTTATCTCAAACTCTGCTCCATTCACATCAGGCCTCTGCTCAAAATCTCCAGTGGCTCCTCAACGCCTGAGAAAGTGAACCTGCTCCAGTGGGGTACGTCTGCTTCACCTGGGACACTTTCAAAACCAGACCCATTTAGTCTGAATATGAGCCTCTTGTCCAGCACTGAGATGGTCTAGAGCGGGACCAGACTGGGAAGGATGCTTCAGTCTGGCTTGAGCTGGTCTCTCTCATATTTCCCAGTCTGTATACACCCCCACACTGACCTTGGGAGACAAGTTCTATTGCCTGTTGATGTTCAGAGGAAAAGCCCCAGGTGTGACACTTCTTGCCCCACCAAGACCCATGGGTGTCTCTGCTCCACACGCCCTGCAGCCTGCCTTGAACTGGTTTCTAGTTGAGCAGAACTCCATGTTGCCTCCTGCCCTCTCTCCCAGGCCACCTCCTTCCAAACCTGTTTCCGATGTCATTGATTCCAGAATGAGATGTTCATTTGCTCTTTGAAAATAACATTCAGAACCATTTGAACAAGCCCCTTCAGCTCAGATGAATCACAGGGGACAGAATGCGAGCTCAGAGCTTTATTTCATTTACAGGGGCCCCACTGTCCCAGAAAGCACCCAGGGCTTCCCAATTGAAATACAGCTTCCTCCCTAATTTCTTTCCACAAGCCCCCTGCCCACTGCCAGCTTGATTTAAGTGTTAATTCAGTCCCCAAGTGAGCAGCATCTGCCAATCGTTCTCATTATTTTTCTGCATAATGTTATCATATATAAGGACTTGGCTGAGGGATGCTCACAGCCCAACCATTACTCACCACAGCACAAGGTCTAGAAGCCCAGCCAGAGTATGTGCTACAGAATCAGGTGTCTGCTGCATTCTTCGAGTGACTGTGGTGTGATTTCTTCTCTCCTAGGGAGAACAAAACTCAACCAGATGCCCATGATAATGTTTCCTTATTATTATTTTTTCTCCACGACCCAAAGCAATCTAGTATAATGGAGGGGGGGGGGTCCCTTGCTGTTGTGGGGAGGATGTGAAGTAACTCAGTTCACAGACTGAACAATATCAAAGCACGACTTCAACAGCATAAAGGTGAAGTGTTCTCAAAACGCTTGGGTACTCTCCTGACTCAGCTGCTTTCAGTGATGACAGCCCCAGGAAGCCTGCTGGTATTAATAAGACGCACTGGAGGTGATTTGAGGTCCTAGAAAGGTCTAGCCCATGTCTATAGCTCATTTAGTGTCATTATCCAAAAAAAAAAAAGTGCAATATCTTGTAGTTTTCCAGTTCTAGTTTGTGTAGAATGTTCTCAGCCACCGCACTCTGGGTGATTGTCTCTAAAACTACCAGCAGTATGTCTGCACACTGCTTCTTCTCAAGATGTGTTATCAAGACAAAGAGAACAAGTGAACTGACTCAGCATCTCCAGCACCAAGGAGAGCTCCGGGGACCTTCTGGGCCGGGGTTTGAGTGGAGCGGCAAGCACCAGCCTAGGACCACTGCAGACTTGCCCTGCACCTCAGCATCCCCTGAACCTTCTCACCTCTGCTTCCTGCTTTGCCATCTTTGACCGCAAGCCTGGAAAATCACAGCCTCGAAGGCAGAAGATTTTGCTGCCTCATTTCTGCCAAGTTCAAAGCTGAATATTTAGGAAACGCAGAGAGAGCTGTGGAGAAGAGAGAACATAAAGTGCTGGGTGCAGACAGATCAGAGGGGAGAGGGGTACTTTCCAGTTCAGGTACTCACATGCCAAAGGTGAGTTCAGGGAGACACGAAGGGAAGAGCCCACTGGATCATGAGGCAAAGTCGCCCAAAGCTTCTCTCGCCAGGAACGGTGTCCCCCTTCCCTTTACAAACGCAGCAGACACTTACAGGGACACTACAGATGCTGTAGGATGAACCCTCTATCAGGAGGTGCGGGGCTTCCAGGAAGTCATGAAACAGAAATAAGGAATCACAGATGCAAAAGAAGGAAAAAAGAGGCAACTCTCTGCCTTTGCAACTGCCCTCTGTGCAGGGAGTTATGTATTTAGAGTTCCCCTTTTTTCTAAGTTTTATTACCACATGTAATCCTGACAGCTGCTTCACCTTTATCTGGCAACCTGAAACCAAAGCAAAACACTATTCTGGGGACAGTCACTTTAAAACGAAGTCACTTCTTTCAAAGGCCAGCTGGGCTTCCAGATAGAAAACCAGCTGCCTCAGAATTAAAAGGTGATGCCCCCACCAGACCTCTGTCACCAGACCACCCAGATTATATGGGGGGAGGAGAAACCTGAACCTTCCTTCTGGATTTACCCCTCCCAGCCTCCAGCTCCTCACTTTTTTTAGGGACAGATACAGGACAGGGAAAAATAGGGCTGGATTCAATCCTGGTGACCACACCTCACTCTGATCTCCCAGTGCTCTGGGCTGAATTCTGTCTCCCAAGTTCACACACGATGAAGTCCTAAATAACCTCCAGGACGCCAGGATGATACCTTATTTAGAAATAGGATCACCTAAGCTATGATAAGTTAAAATGAGGTCATCCTGGAACAGGGTGGGGCCCTAATCCAATAGGACTGGTACCTTATAAAATGGGGAAATTTGGACACAAAATCACACACAAGGAGATGCCATGTGAGGACTGGGGTGATGTTTCCACAAACCAAGGAACCACCAGAAGCCAAGACACAGGCCTGGGGTGTCCTTCTCCAGAGCTTTCTGAGGGAGCATGGCCCTGACAACCCCTTGATTTTAGACTTTCAGCCTCCAGAATGCTGAGACAATAAATTTCTTTTGTTCCAGGCTACTCAGTTTGTGGTACTTTGTTCCAGCAGGCAATAACCCAGGTTAAAACACAAAAGCCAAGAGAGATTGGTTCAAGATGGCAGAGTAGAAGGACATGCTCCCACTCCCTCTTGCAAGAGCACCAGAATCACACCTAACTGCTGAACAATCATCAACAGGAAGACACTGAAATTCACCAAAGAAGATACCGCACATCCAAAGACAAAGGAGAAGCCACAATGAGATGGTAGGAGGGGTGCAATCACAATAAAATCAAATCCCATAACTGCTGGGTGGGTGACTCACAGACTGGTGAACACTTATACCACAGAAGTCCATCCACTGGAGTGAAGGGTCTGAGTCCCACATCAGGCTTCCCAACCTGGGGGTCTGGCAATGGGAGGAGGAATTCCTAGAGAATCAGACCTTGAAGGCTAGAGGGATTTGATTGCAGGACTTTGACAGGACTGGGGGAAACAGACTCTCCAATTTTGGAGGGCACACATGAAGTAGTGTGCACATCAGTACCCAAGGGAAGGAGCAGTGACTACATAGGAGACTGAACCAGACCTACCTGCTAGTGTTGGAGGGTCTCCTGCAGAGGAGGGGGTGGCTGTGTCTCACCGTGAGGACAAGGACACTGGCAGCAGAAGTTCTAGGAAGTACTCCTTGGCGTGAGCACTCCCAGAGTCCACCATTAACCCCAACAAAGAGCCCGGGTATGCTCCAGTATTGGGTCGCCTCAGGCCAAACAACCAACAGGGAGGAGGGAACACAGCCCCACCCATCAGCACACAAGCAGATTAAAGTTTTACTGAGCTCTGCTCACCAGAGCAACAGCCAGCTTTACCCACCACCAGTCCCTCCCATCAGGAAACTTGCACAAGCCTCTTAGATATGCTCATCCACCAGAGGGCAGACAGAAGAAGCAAGAAGAACTACAAGCCGCAGCCTGTGGAACAAAAACCACATTCACAGAAAGATAAACAAGAGGAAAAGGCAGAGAGCTATGTACCAGATAAAGGAACAAGATAAAACCCCAGAAAAAAAACTAAGTGAAATAGAGGTAAGCAAACTTCTAGGAAAAGAATTCAGAATAATGATAGTGAAGATGATCCAGGACCTCAGAAAAAGAGTACAGGCAAAGATTGAGAAGATGCAAGAAATGTTTAGCAAAGATTTAGAAGAATTAAAAAACAAGCAAATAGAGATGAACAATACAATAACTGAAATGAAAAATACACTAGAAGGAATCAATAGCAGAATAACCGAGGCAGAAGAATAGATAAGTGACCTGGAAGACAGAATGGTGGAATTCACTGCTGTGGAACGGAATAAAGAAACAAGAATGAAAACAAATGAAAACAGCCTAAGAGACAACTGGGCCAACATTAAACGCAACAACATTCGCATTATAGGGGTCCCAGAAGGAGAAGAGAGAGAGAAACGACCTGAGAAAATATTTGAAGAGATTATAGTCAAAAACTTCCCTAACATGGGAAAGGAAATAGCCACCCAAGTCCAGGAAACACAGAGAGTCCCAGGCAGGATGAACCCAAGGAGAAATATGCCGAGACACATAGTAATCAAATTGGCAAAAATTAAAGACAAAGAAAAATTATTGAAAGAAACAAGGGAAAAACAACAAATAACATACTGGGGAACTCCCATAAGGTTAAGGTTAACAGCTGATTTCTCAGCAGAAACGCTACAAGCCAGAAGAGAGTGGCATGATATATTTAAAGTGATGAAAGGGAAGAACCTACAACCAAGATTACTCTACCTGGCAAGGATCTCAATCAGATTCGATGGAGAAATCAAAAGCTTTACAGACAAGCAAAAGCTAAGAGAATTCAGCCCCACCAAACCAGCTCTACAACAAATGCTAAAGGAACTTCTCTAAGTGGGAAACACATGAGAAGAAAAGGACCTACAAAAGAAACCCATAACAATTAAGAAAATAGTAATAGGAACATATATATCCATAATTACCTTAAATGTGAATGGATTAAATGTTCCAACCAAAAGACACAGGCTCACTGAATGGATACAAAAGCAAGACCCATATATATGCTGTATACAAGAGCCCCACTTCACACCAAGGGACACATACAGACTGAAAGAGAGGGGATGGAAAAAGATATTCCATGCAAATGGAAATCAAAGAAAGCTGGAGTAGCAATACTCATATCAGATAAAATAGACTTTAAAATAAAGAATGTTACAAGAGACAAGGAATGACACTACATAATGATCAAGGGATCAATCCAAGAAGAAGATATAACAATTATAAATATATATGTACCCAACATAGGAGCACCTCAATACGTAAGGCAACTGCTAACAGCTATAAAAAAGGAAATTGACAGTAACACAATAATAGTGGGGGGCTTTAACACCTGACTTACACCAATGGACAGATCATCCAAACAGAAAATTAATATGGAAACACAAGCTTTAAATGACACAATACACCAGATAGATTTAATTGTTATTTATATGATAGTTCATCCTAAAACAGCAGATTAGACTTTCTTCCCAAGTGCACACAGAACATTCTCCAGGATAGATCAAATGTTGGGTCACAAATCAAGCCTCAGCAAATTTAAGAACACTGAAATTATATCAAACAATTTTTCTGACCACAATGCTATGAGATTAGAAATCAATTGCAGGGAAAAAAATGTAAAAATCACAAACACATGGAGGCTAAACAATACGTTACTAAATAACCAAGAGATCACTGAAGAAATCAAAGAGGAAACCAAAAAATACCTAGAGACAAATGACAATGAAAACACGATGATCCAAAACCTATGGGATGCAGCAAAAGCAGTTCTAAGACGGAAGTTTATAGCAATATAAGCCTACCTCAAGAAAAAAGAAATATCTCAAACCATCTAACCTTACACCTAAAGGAACTAGAGAAAGAAGAACAAACAAAACCCAAAGTTAGTAGAAGGAAGGAAATCATAAAGATCAGAGCAGAAATAAATGAAATAGAAACAAGGAAAACAACAGCAAAGATCAATAAAACTAAAAGCTGGTTCTTTGAGAAGATAAACATAATTGATAAACCATTAGCCAGACGCGTCAAGAAAAAGAGGGAGAGGACTCAAACCAATAAAATTAGAAATGAAAAAGGAGAAGTTACAGCAGACACCGCAGAAATACAAATCATCCTAAGAGACTACTACAGGTAACTCTATGCCAATAAAATGGACAATCTGGAAGAAATGGACAAATTCTTAGAAAGGTATAACCTTCCAAGACTGAACCAGGAAGAAATAGAAAATAAGAACAGACCAGTCACAAGTAATGAAATGGAAACTGTGATTAAAAGTCTTCCAACAAACAAAAGTCCAGGACCAGATGGCTTCACAGGTGAATTCTATCAAACATTTAGAGAAGAGCTAACACCCATCCTTCTCAACTCTTCCAAAAAATTGCAGAGGAAGGACCACGCCCAAACTCATTCTATGAGGCCACCATCACCCTGATACCCAAACTAGACAAAGATACTGCAAAAAAATAAAATTACAAACCAATATCACTGATGAACATAGATGCAAAAATCCTCAACAAAATACTAGCAAACAGAATCCAACAACACGTTAAAAGGAACATACACCATGATCAAGTGGGATTTTTCCCAGGGATGCAAGGATTCTTCAATATATGCAAATCAATCAATGTGATACACCATATTAACAAATTGAAGAATAAAAACCATATGATCATCTCAATAGACGCAGAAAAAGCTTTTGACAAAATTCAGCACCCAATTATGATGAACACTCTACAGAAAGTGGGCATAGAGGGAACCTACCTCAACATAATAAGGGCCATATATGACAAACCCATAGCAAACATCATTCTCAATGGTGAAAAACTGAAAGCATTTCCTCTAAGATCAGGAACAAGACAAGGATGTCCAATCCCACCACCATTATTCAGTATAGTTTTGGAAGTCCTAGCCATGGCAATCAGAGAAGAAAAAGAAATAAAATACTGCAAATTGGAAAAGAAGAAGTAAAACTCTCAGTGTTTGCAGATAACATGATACTATACCTAGAGAATCCTAAAGATGCCACCAGAAAACTAGTAGAGCTAATCAGTGAATTTGGTAAAGTAGCAGGGTACAAAATTAATGCACAGAAATCTCTTGCATTCCTATACACTAATGATGAAAAATATGAAAGAGAAATTAAGGAAACACTTCCATTTACCATTGCAACAAAAAAGAATAAAATACCTAGGAATAAACCTACCTAGGGAGACAAAAGACTGGTATGCAGAAAACTATAAGACACTGATGAAAGAAATAAAGATGATACAAACAGATGGAGAGATATACCATGTTCTTGGACTGGAAGAATCAATATTGTGAAAATAAGTATACTACCAAAGCAATCTACAGATTCAATGCAATCCCTATAAAATTACCAATAGCATTTTTTACAGAACTAGAATAAAAAATCTTAAAATTTGTATGGAGACAAAAAAGACCCTGAATAGTCAAAGCAGCCTTGAGGGAAAAAATCGGAGCTGGAAGAATCAGACTCCCTGAATTCAGACTATACTACAAAGCTACAGTAATCAGGACAATATGGTACTGGCACAAAAACAGAAATAGAGATCAATGGAACAGGATAGAAAGCCCAGAGATAAAGCCATGCACCTATGGTCAATTAATCTATGACAGAGGAGGCAAGGATATACAATGTAGAAAAGATAGTCTATTCAATAAGTGGTGCTGGGAAAACTGGACAGCTACATGTTAAAGAATGAAATTAGAACACTCCCTAACACCATACACACACAAAAAAACTCAAAATGAATTAGCGAATTAAATGTAAGACTGGACACTATAAAACTCTTAGAGGAAAACCTAGGAAGAACACTCTTTGACATAAATCACAGCAAGATATTTTTTGATCCACATCCTAGAGTAAAGGAAATAAAAACAAAAATAAACAAATGGGACCTGATGAAACTTAAAAGCTTTTGCAAAGCAAAGGAAACTACAAAGTAGATGAAAAGACAACCCTCAGAATGGGAGAAAATATTTGCAAATGAATCAACAGACAAAGGATTAATCTCCAAAATATATAAAGAGCTCATTCAGCTCAATATTAAAAAAACAAAAAACCCAATCCAAAAATGGGCAGAAGACCTAAATAGACATTTCTCCAAAGAAGACCTACAGATGGCCAAGAAGCACATGAAAAGATGCTCAACATCACTAATTATTAGAGAAATGCAAATCAAAACTTCAATGAGGTATCACACCAGTTAGAATGGGCATCATCAGAAAATCTACAAACAACAAATGGTGGAGAGGGTATGGAGGCAAGGGAACCCTCTTGCACTGTTGGTGGGAATGTAAATTGATACAGCCACTATGGAGAACAGTATGGAGGTTCCTTAAAAAACTAAAAACAGAATTACCATATGACCCAGCAATCCCACTACTGGGCATATATCCAGAGAAAACCATAATTCAAAAAGACACATGCACCCTAATATTCATTGCAGCACTATTTACAATAGCCAGGTCATGGAAGCAACCTAAATGCCCATCGACAGATGAGTGGATAAAGAAGATCTGGTACGTATATACAATGGAATATTACTCAGCCATAAAAAGGAACGAAATTGGGTCATTTGTAGAGATGTGGATGAATCTAGAGACTGTCATACAGAGTGAAGTAGGTCAGAAAGAGAAAAATAAATATCATACATCAACACATATATGTGGAACATAGAAAAATGGTACAGATGAACTGCTTTGCAGGGCAGAAATTGAGACACAGATGTAGAGAACAAACGTATGGACACCAAGGGGGGAAAGCTGCAGGGGGGTGGTGGTGGTGTCATGAATTGGCAAATTGGGATTTACATATATACACTAATATGTATTAAATGGATAAAGAATAAGAACCTGCTGTATAAAAAAATAAAAATAATAAAATTTAAAAATTAAAAAAGAAAGCAAAAGCTGAAAAAGAAAAAAACCAGGGAACGGGGAGCCTGCACTTTGCTGCTTGGGATGCCGCTGGTGATGCAACCATTGTCTCCTGACAGAGTTGGTGTTTTAAGGAAGATTGTACGGTCAGTCCTGGGAGCCAACCAGTGGCAGACCAGATGTGTTGGAGGAGCAACACCCAGCGTATTAAAAGTTACCCTCTGCAGAAAGAAGGTCAACTTTAACTCCCCTAAAGCAGGGTTTCTCCATGTCGGCATTGTTAACATTTGGGTCGTTTCATTCTTTGTCGTCCTCTACCTGAGAAAGGTGTGGCAGCATCTCTGGCCTCCACATGCCAGATGCCAGTAGCACCTCTTCCCTAATTGTGACAACCAACAATGTCTCCAGGCAGCGTCCCCGTAGACCAGGAGACTAGTAGGATCTAGAATCCTGTGGTCTTTTCCAGCCTGGGTGGTTCGTTGAGTTGCTTTTGTGGTGGACAAGTGTTCATCTTTGCTGAATTGACTTCCTCTTGAGGGAAGTGATGTGGGCCTTTAGGTCCCCATAAACATCTTTCCCTGCCCTCCCTACAGTTAGTGGTGACAGTTGCTGAAGAAACCCTGTGTCACAGGCCATGTCCCTCCAATGCTCCGAGAGGGGGAGACAACTCCAGCCACCCTCCAGTGCCAAAAGGTTTCTGCTGGGCTTACACATTTGGACACCCATCATGGTCAGCTCTACCAAATGTATTCAGCTATACTGAGACCCCATATTTATGTCCTTGGCTTCAGCTCAAAGGCAAGGGCTATACACACTAGCAAATGGACTCTAAAATCCCAATTTCCCCCTCTCACTGGTGAGAAAATTGAGTTTATTTTGATGGCATCCAGGCTGTTGATTTGTTTATATCAGTTAAATGACCAAAGTGGTATTGTTTTTTCTGCTTGTTAAAGACAGTTATGTATCCCATTCATCAATGTGTCTCAGGGCATTAAGCCCCTCACAGACTGAGGAGAGGTTCTCCCTGGGGAGTCCTTGGTCACCACAGCCATCTGCAGGCTCACAGCCTCAGAAGCCAACGGAGGATCCCAGGGTGAGTGAGGACAAAGACAAAGGCACCGCTCCAAGAGGAGACGGAATGGAAGCGCATCTGTCCCCGCTGTGCTGGATGAGGCAACATGTAAATCACCTGTGGGTCCTGCAGTGGCCACGGGGTGGAGGTGGGGGAAGGGTGCCACCTGCACTCCGGAGCTAATTAGGGGGGAAGGATGCTCATTCGGATTCGAAAGGAATCCTCTACCCCTGTTTCCAATCGTTGGCACATCTGCATCCTTGAATATGTTTTCCTTCTCAGAAAAGATGGCCGAGACCTCATTTCGCCAACTCTGCAGACCTTCAGTTGGGGTCCTGAGGTGCAGGTCAGCTCTTTTGTGTTGCCTGATCCCTGGGACCCCAGCTTCCTGCCCCCTTCTCTCCTGTCTTCCTGAGGCTGGATGTTGGCCTTGGCAATGGATGCACCTAAAGAGGGGCCAGGAAACTTAGCAGCAGGTGAACTGTGCTGCAGAGATGTTTCTGGAGGTCTGTGAGGCCATGGCTGGAGGTGGGCAGATGGGGTGAGGCACTGGGTTCAGCTCGGCCCCACCCCCTGGGCTAGGGGCCCTGCACAAGCCAGGCGAGCTCCTGGTATCTTGGGACAGCTGATGGTGTGTAGGACTTTGGCAGTGTGTTCAAGGGATCCCCAACGCTGAGACCACAGCAGGTGTGTGGACAGGCGCTGTCCGAAGAGGAATGCTCTGGGCTGAGAGTGTGATTTCCTGAAAAAGAAGACGGCCTTAATTAAGGTCCCTGCTTTCTCAGACTCAACCAGAGAGCCTGCAGCCCTGGGAGCAGGGAAACCTCTGTCGCTGAGGCAAGGGCATCCTCTTTTAATCCACATCAGTGAAGCAAGACACATGCCCACCACCAGAGCAGAGTTCAGCCTGCATCCCCTGAAGGTGAGGACAGGCTTTTCAACCTGGGGGCTGTGGACATCTGGGTCTGACTGTTGCTTTGGGGGCCATCCAGTGTGTTGTAAGATGTTTAGCAACATCCTAGCTTCTACCCACCAGAATCCAGGAGCACCCCCTCCGCAGCGTGACACCAAAAATGTCTCCAGACATTGCCAGATGTTCCCTGGGGGGGTAAGACTGCCCCTGATGAAGAACCGCTGGGCTGGTGGCAGGGTCCATACTCACACATCATTAGCCTGATCTGAGCCCATCTTCTGCCTCTGTAAACTCAGTGTGTTCTGTGTGTCCCCTGGCTCCAAGGATGGAGGCCCTTACTTGGCACAGATAGGCACACAAATATAAGCTTTGTGCCTCTTTTCCTCTCGGGGGCAGTTTCCTCTGCAGGAAATCTCTGCAGATGTGAGCTGGACTCAGATCGTCCACAAAAGCACAATGGGGAACCCCCAGCCTGCTCTTGGGGGCAATTGTGGTCTCGGGTACAGTGTTGTGAGGCTGTCCCCGTTGGCACAGACTCGGCTACAAGCAGCCCAGGACCCACACCCAGAGACCTGGAAACGTTTTCTTTGTGGTTGAACTGGGAAATAATTGGTTTGGAAATAATGAATATCCAGGCAGGAAATCTTAGAATATGTGAACCATGACATAGACATTAATACCCATATTCTTAGAGTAGGTTTCAGATAATACTGTTAAAAAATAAATAAATAAACAAATAGCATTTAGAAAAAGTCATTTTGAGGTCACGGCCTGAACTAATGGTGATTCTTTTGTCTCTTTTTTTTCATATTATGTTTTCTTTTTTTAATAGCAACATCAGAGTACTAAATATACAAAGCAAAGTTGATATAGGTGCTGCATTGACAATATTTTCCAAATTACATAGTTTTGAAATACAGAAACAACTTAAAAAAATCTGGAATAAAAGTTCACCTGTATGGAAATCACACCCAGCCCCCCAACCCCCACCCCAATATATCATGTAATTTCTGTTTATTAACATAATTATGAGATGCATTTAAAGAAAAACACAACAATAAACTACAATAATTTGTTTCAGGAAGATGATATATAAATATGTCATTAAGGACAGTTGAGGCATAGATATATATGTATAACACTTAGAGAGAGAGGCTTCTGTTTTTCTGTGGAAAAATAACAAGTGATCCATGTAAAAGTATAAATAAACAGTAAACAGTTTATTGTATCAGAAAATAATTTAGGAAAATCAAAATAAACCCAGTGTTTCTATACATGAGTGGGAGGAGGGGAGAAAAATAAAGTTCTAAAACATTCAACTTAACAGCTGTGAAAATGAGCCAGGGTGGCCATCACCATTGACCTTCTTGTCCTGTGGCACAGGTTCATGGTTTGTGAGTTTCCTAGTTCCATGGGTGAGCTGGGGAAGAAGAGGGAGAAATGTTTCCATGTTTAAATGTATGTACTTAGACCTGGTGAATTCAAGTGTGGTTCAATTACACGAGGGGTATCGCAAAGAACATGGAGCCTTCTGGTTCTCAGGTCTTTGACGCTCAGATAGATGCCCCACGTGAAAAATCCAGCCAAGAGTTTGGATGTTTCTCTGAGTATTCTGTGTATACCTCCCAAACACCCAGATGTGCCCAGGGGCCCATGCTTGATGATGGATGTGAAAGCAAAACATCCAAATGGTTGACTGCATTTTCCACTTAGTCATAGAGGCATTCTCATGATCAGCGAAGATTTGAGTCCATGACAAGTTACACTGGCAAAGATGTGCTCAAATGCTAATTGGACTAACTTTTTAAAAAACATACATTGGAGCCAGATAGGTCAACCGTGCTTGCCATGGACAGATCTCTGCGACTTGCTCTCTCTCGCTCAGCCCTTCATGAACAGGTTCCACTGAATTAGACAGTAATTGAAGGGTTTCCGATGTTTCCCTTCTGTTTGGTTATTGATATTTTCTAAATGTTTTCAGTAAACATTTATTCCTTTTGAAAAAAAATATAAAAGACTTTGGAAAGATAATCAATGTGTAGTCTCACATTTCCTCCAATGTCCAGTTTAATGTGTTCTGGGTCTAAGTCACGTTCAAGGGTTTAACTCATGTTCAACAGCGCATGTGTAGAGAGACAGAACATCAGTTAATCTCTTGTCGATCCATGTATCAAGCACGAGTTAAGTAAACTTAACAAAGTCATTCAGGGTCAGGTGAGGCTTGGCTGTTGTTCTGCTTTTCCTTTAAATAATTTTAGCTAAAGGTTAACTGTGTCCTGGGCTCCATCACCCACCATCTTTTTTCTCCAAGGGGGGCAAGAGGAAGAAAGGATTCCAATGGGTTTGCCCCAAAAAAGCAAAAACAAAAAACAAAAAAAAAACCCACAACACTCTCTAGTTTTTAAGAAACCAATTATCCAGAACCCAAAACTGATTACAATATTTTCCCGAAATCTCAACGTTTCATTCCCAAACTTTGCAAGTTCCCACATCTCCTCTCCCCACTACTGGAGAACATCTCAGGGAGCAGCAAATGCCATGGACGTGTTCATCTTCCCACCAAGCAGAACACGTATGCATCTCTGAAACCTTTGCTGAACCCCAAGCCATTCCATGTCATCTTGTGCTGGGAATTCATAAAAGGATCAAATTTATGGTCAGTCGACTGAGAACCGATTTCGTTCAAGTCCTTTCACCCTTCTGGCTTCAGAGGAAGCAACCCAAATGCACATGAAAAGCAAAAGAACAAAAATAATGAAACAAACTGTGTTTTCTGTAGGTCACGACAGTTTGACTCAAGGCATGTGTGGCCACAGGTGGGCTCTGTAAAGCCTGCTGACTTTTCAAAACCAACCACCCATCCCTGTCTTTAAGGCCCTTGACTGGCAGTTGTGCTTGTACGTGGAAATGGCACAATACTTAACAGTGCCTTAGAAATCTCTCCTTTCCAGAACTTTCATGTCAGTTCATGTCTACTTGCTGTAAGTTCATCATGAAAAAAATACTCACGGTGCCTTGTAGACCTTAAGTTGTAGGCAGTCACAACAACACTTGATGTTAGAAATCCATACGCCTAAGGGAGAGATAATACAGAGTGGAGTCCAGCCTAAAATAGCCTTTGGAGGCAGAGGGAGAGAGTTCTTTCTGGTGGTAGCCGCTGTCACAGGAAACCTTGTCAAGAACAATGCTATTGGTTCACTGCTCTACTGCTACGTGGTTTCCAGCAACATAAAACTTCAGAAAAACCTCTCTCTCCTACTCCAATTAATCCCCCAAAGGCTGGAAATTGGGTTTGGGGTGTCACAATGGCTTTGAAAGTGTCCCTTTTGGCTTGGGACAATGGTGGTTGTTCTTGTAGTTTCCTGCATGGTGACTTGAAACAAGTGTATCGGGGGTCCTCAGAGAGTTCCCCATCCCAGACTTTTAGTGGCAACAAGTCTTCATGGTACATGATGATGCCCAAAACTAGAACTTAGGATTCGTTTCTCCCATGAAAAAAGTTCTCCCCACTTCTCTGGAAACAATAACTTCAGTAAGACTGGCATGAACAGCCAGTTCACCAATCCAAAAGCTATAAACATCAACACTAAAGAATTTATTGCAGAATTTCAAAAGTCCGACAAAACCTCACCAGTGTGGACAGTCGAGTTTGGGTCCACATATGAATGAAGCTTCTGGGGAGTTATTTGGTGTTGCAAATATTTGGGTGTTGTTAAGAATCCAGGTCTCCAGGGGATTCTATTTTTAAGACAGAGACCACCTAGGACAAAATTAATTAACTTTATAAAGAAGGGTTTCCTACAATCTGACCTTCTCTTCGTCTATTCCATGACTCAGCAGATATTTTACTTTGAGATTCAATATAGGAGCAAGAGTTAATTCAGCCCCAGGGGATGTCTTAGCAACCCTCTCGGCTTATTCTATTAACCCATTTAATTTATGCGCTCCATGGTACATGTGTGTTCTGATTCCTACCTACATGGAAGAGATAACAGGGCCATTTACAGGTTCACTGACCCTTCCCCCACAACTCACTAGCTATTTACACTCCCCCCACCCTAAGTGTTTCTAAACCTTTGTGTCCCTCATGGCAGGGCCGGCCCAGTTTATACCCCCCTCTTAAGCTAAGGCCGTTCCATATAAGACTTAGATTTATGGATTCATTCAAAACTACTCTCTTGATTCTATGCCCAGTAATTCTTGGAGCATTTAACAGGGAATCCATCAAGTGGGAAACACAATGGGGCTCCTGGAAGGATTGATGTTAGCATTCCAGCTCCAACACAGACACATATTATAACCCAGATGACCATTCTCTTCAGCTGCCTTTACAGTTGGGTGTGGGCCGTGCGTTTACAAGTGTGAAGTGTGGACCTGTCGCTGTCGTGGTGTCTGGGAATGCATGGAGAGAAGGCCCTCGCCCCGAACCCCCCTCTGTCCATGAACTACTGCCTTCAAGAGCCCACACAAGCATCTCACCTGCCTTCTCCTTGCCCTTTTATATTCTTGGCCCCGTTGTGTGCACAGCTTTCTCATCGGTGCAGACTAGCTGTTGAACCTACTCAACTACAGTGAAGCAGAGTGGAAGTGGGTACGTGTGAGCCCACCCCCCTACCCCGGGAGGCTGGCTGCTCTGCCGGAGCTGCTCCCCTGACAAAGTGCAAATGTTACAGCTGCCCCTTTGGCATAAAGAGAGACTGGGCCCATAGTTAAATTTCCTACTTGCATGCTCACGTGACGACCGATTTGAACTCTGGAGTTTGGCTATAGTAGGCTTGCTGGCTGGTATCTTTCTAGAATCATTTGTGGTCCAAAGAAGCTCAATCTTTCTGTTTGTTTAGTGGGTGGGGTGATCTAAAAAGATTGCTTCTCTCCCTACACCTCTGTTTAGCCCACTCTTCACATTCAAATGCAAACTCAAAACCCAGAAATGCAAAACTGCCCAACCATGCCTCACAGTTTTTGGAATGAAGGGCTGGGAGCATATTTCAAAATGACAATCAATCATTTAAGACCTGGATGGAAGCCCCAGGAATAACGCTGAGTGTAACTAACACAGAGATCTTGGCCCAGAGTAGGCGAAAAAGCACAAGTTGGGAAGAATAATCAAAGATTCTCAGATGGTGAGAGTTTGGCTCATTTATGTGGGCTGTGCTATTTACATTGGAAAACAAACAAACTATCAAAAAACAGTACGGCATACGAAATTGACAAACTGCACCAAAGTAACCACTCCAAAATTACATGAATCACAGCATGTTTTGGAATAAAAGCAGATGTTGTTTAAGAAGTATGTTACTGAGTATGTTCTGTATTGAGGTTGAACTTTGGAAAAGGCAGCTGCCTTCTCTAATGAGGAGGGGTGGCTCTCCCTGGGGCCCCTGGTGTCCAGTGGGCCTCCTCTCTGTCCTTGAATTCCTTTGTCCTCCTTGAGACTTGGTTGACCTAATGGTGACTTGACAATCTAGGGATGGGGAGGGGACCTGGGAGAGAGGGGGACAGCCATCCAGGAAGAGACCAAGTTCATCACCTGGGTGATATACCTCATCCTGGTCCCATCTCTCTGTTTCCCCTGTCATGTCACTCCTTGCTAGAATGACTGAGGGTTGGAAGAACTTGTCATGACTAGGACATCTTATTCCTTGGCACTGCATTTTTATCCAGGAAATAAGAGTAAGGCGTTCTTGCTCCCTCAATCCCAGACTGACCTTCAGGAAGCAAGTGATGATTTCCCAGTTGGAAATGATGGCCAGATGAAGAAGCCCAGACAACTCCCATTTCTCTTTCTTTCTTTCCTATGATTCTGCTCTGCTGCCTTCCTATCATTCATCGTTCTCTTGAAATTATTTTGTTTGCTCTGTGTCAATTGTCTTCCTCTACCTGGCATAGAAAGTAAAACCCACAGGGGCAGGACCATGTCCATCTTGCTCCTCACTGATCACCAACATGGCAGAGGTTCAGCAAGTCTTTGTTGAATAAGCAGATGGATGGATTTTCAGCTAATTGCAGGAGCCACAAAGAGATGTTTCTCTCCTAAGTGCATATACGAGTAGTGCCTTCTTAAAGAACTCCCATGCTGCAGCAAGAATGACAGCTGAATCTCAACAGAACTCAGTATCTTCTCCCATCCTAATTTGTGCAATAGCTCCTTGGAAGAGCCAGGGTAAAGAGAGCCCAGTGGAATGTCGAGACTCACTTAGGCTGAGAGCTCCCTGATGAAAGAGTATCAAAATGTGGACAAAGAAAAAGTGTGTACGGATGCCGTTTTGAAATGAAAGGTATGAGAAGATCCAGCCTGACCATAAAAGAGCTGCTGGTCCCAGCCCTGAACCTCAGCCCTGGTTCCTCTTATTATCTTCCAAGATAAGCATCTTGATGCTGAACCATCTGGGAGAAGAAGCAAAAGAGATGGAATATCTCTATGGGCAATAGAGTCAAATAGAGACCATACAGGGAAAAAGGGTCTATTTTCTATTGTGTCCATTTCGTGAGCTAACACATGGGAGTGGACATGCACACACAGAATTCCTGAAGACCAAAACCTGCAAGGAAAGTTCTGATTGATGTTGAAATGTGGCCGAGAAAGAGTAACAAACTTGTCAGAAGTAAGAATGTTTGAAGAGGGCAAGGTCCCTGTAGTAATTACTGAATTCCTGGTGGTCAAATTCAGAGAGGTGACGGGATCTGCTGATGAGTGTAGGTTTCTAAGTTTAAAATGTTCCGTGGAGGACTGAGATGAATGTCTGGGAGTTGAAGGCAACACAAGAAGTCCACCCGCACTCAGGACTGGGAAGGACTGGAAACACTTCGGAGAAAACACGGCTTCCTAAGTGGCCTCTCCTTGGACACTGCTGGACTCTGAGTCTGGTAGGAAAAAGTCAGGAGGCTTTCCTGATCTTGCCTGGAGCATCTTCCACTCGGCACTCAGAACTTGTAAACGAAAGGAATTACACCCATTATTTCAACCAGATAAAGATGGCATCAAGTACACATAGAAGTGATTAAGCCTAGAAATAGACTTGACCACACAGCAGAGAGTTCCTGAAAGCCAAGCCCAGTTGTTTTAAAAGTTTTAAGAGTCGATAGGTAGGCAAGGGACAGAGGTGATGTGCTGCCCAGGGGCTGATGATTGTGGGGTTTCAGACTCCCTGAGGGAATAAGATGGAGGTGGACAAATCTTTGGGGACCTCACCAAACAATATGGTGAGTACCTTCGAGTACCTTTCTTGAAGAAGAAAAAAAAAAAAAAAAGCTAAAGCAAATGTAAGAACTGGGGCTCTGGGGCCTAAGAAGTTACAGCTCTGAGGTTGATCACAGAGGGATCGCTGATGGATTCTGAAATCCAAGAAGCCAAGAAGAAGGAACACTGACGGACCCAGGACATCACCCCAGGGCTGAGGAAGGGTAGCCAGGCCAAACTCATCAGACACAGATACATACAATGCTTGGACACGTGTACACGGGGCCTGATTCAGGAAAAAAACCCACGTTGTATCGTTTCATAGACTTGACTGTGGGTGGAGCTGAGTTTTGTAAGCCTCCTCACTTTTCATTTGCTGTCTCCTTGTATAGAGATCGTGTTTCCAGGTAACCATTTAAAAAATAAAATAAAACATCTCTACACACACTTCCTCCATCATCATGAAATGGTAGCCTTCCCCAAAGTGGATTTGTCTTGACAGATGTTAGACTTCCCGGTGGGGAACTGCAAGTGTGGCTTGTCTGGTGGCCATATGTGCGTCCCCCAGCCCTGCCCTGAGTGCGAGCCAAGGGGCTTGTGTGTGTGTGCGTGCGTGTGCGTGTGTTTGTGTGTGTGTGTTGGGGGCGGGAGGGGGTCGTTATTTTCAGGTTCCTTTGAAAGCTCGGTACCACTCGGGGCTCAGGCATCCCGAGGGCAGCCTGAGGTCCGGGGAAAGGGCTGAGCTGCAGTCAGAGGTGACGCAGGAGTCACTGAGCTGCACCCCTGCCAGGAACCCCAGGCTCTGCTGTCGGTGGTAGAACAGGCCCCACAGCTACCACCTCCGTCTCAGAGCATCCGACACAGAGCGGCAGGTCCCACGGCCCTGAAGGATGCTGGCAGCCGTCAGCTGGCGCTCACACCAAGCTGTGCTCGCCTGAGTCAGGAAGGCCCCAGAGCCACCCTCCAGCGGGAGAGTGACCGGAGGATAATGAGATGGGTGAGCTGGATGCCGGGTAGAGAGTGGAGCGCCGTGCAGTGAGTCTAGAGCCTGGGGGCGATGGATGCCAGGGGTGGATGTTTGCAGCGTCCTGTTCAAGCTTTGGGGGGAGATGGGGAATGACAAAACGAAAACCAAACATCCAACTTTCCTACTTTTTGAGCAGTTATCACCAATACCGATCTTAATGGGTGCGACAAAAATGACGTTTTCCCTCCACTGGCATCATTTTACTCTCCCATATTTCAAAAGGTACCAAAGCCAACTTTTCAAGCACATTTCAAGGTGTTGCAGAGGGAGCCTGGTGGAAGAATCAGGTCACCGGCCTGACCAATAAGTGGGAGGGGGGTGGGGGGAGTTAGTTCCCTGCCTGCCAAACTGGTCTGTGGCATTGCAGGACCTACTGGTGAAATCACTCATAGGAGACAGGCCACGTGCACCGAATCTGGGGTCCCCATAAGGAGGGCACACCCTCTGTCTAACTGGGAAGCACGAAGCCCAGATGGACACCCCCATCCCTTACAGCGTCCCCCACTAACCGCACGATGGGGCATCAGGGCGCCTTTGTAAGGTGAGGGCTGGGAGGGAGTATTTTCAATGAAGTGTGTGGTTGGGATCCTCTGTAAAGAGACTCCTGTCTAGGCCCCTATTTCCACTGGGAGGCTCCACAGTAGAATTCTTGATGGCAGAGCACACAGGTTGACCAATGGGAGCCGACAAGAGACAGCATCTTTGCCACCATCTGCACCAAAATTTAAAGTCACTCTTGGGCTCAAGAAAAAGCAGGCAACCTCTGAGTGCCAACATGTGGGAAAGAAATGCAAAGCACACTGACCCAGGGATCCAGTGCTCCTTGCCAAACGAACGGGGAGCTCACATATTTCTGAGTTCTGCTCTGACATATGCACACACATTACAAGGATATATTCCTTTAATTTTTGCAACTGGAAAATTTCTTTAATTCAGTCTATGCTTGTATAACACAAAGATGGCCAAGAATCCACCAGCCCCCACCAATCTGACGCTCAGGCCCATCTGTAAGTGGCCGGCCACACACGTGTGCACATGGCTATTAGGTAGCTTCTTCAAACAATTCAATGAAAAAAGATCGTATTTATATGTATATAGATTACATATATGTATGTATGTATATAAAACCATGGCATTCTTCATTCTGGCCCAAGATAATAAATCACACATCGCGCCACTCACCAAACACCTAGCAAACGCAGGACATGCCATTCAAGGGCCAGTTGGCGTGCATCAGGGCCACCTGGCATGGATGGCAATGGGACACCAGGTCACCAGGAAGAAGACGCTCTCTCGCGGAAGTGCATTTCCAATGTATGCATATATATGTGCGTACGTGTGTGTGTGTATGCGCGTGTATGCCTGTGTGTGAGTTTGCAAAGTAGAAAACACCGGTTCATTCTGTTCATACTAAGCATGTTAAAGAAATCAGATTTTGTAACCGAGAACACATTTTTTCTTTAAAAAGGAACATTGAAGGTCTTCAAAAATTGCTACAGTACAAAAAAGGGGTGTGTGTGTATGTGTGTGTGTGTGTGTGTGTGTGTGTGTGTGTATGTCTGTGTGTCTTTATATATTTATATATGTACATTAAGCAGAAATAGCAACTCTTTCGGAAGAGATGCCCACTCCCGTTTTCTGTAAGATTTCTCCTCGTGGTTCGCTTGGCTTCGGCTTTGTCACCAAGTCTCTCGGGTCAGTACGTGGCACATAATGGTATTATTGGCACAGGTTCAAAATCGCAGTACAAATCCCAGCTTCCGGTGTGTCCTCCTGCCCTTTCTCTGTCTCCAGCTCTTTTTCTTGGATCGTCTTCTTTCTGTTCCCCAAAGAAGCTCTCGGAGAAGGCAGTTCCCCATAGGCGTCGGCATTTTTATAAAAATATATTTGGCCTATAGCGTCCTGCTCTGTGAGTTCCCCACCGGCAAACAGAAGTGGTAGGTGTGGGGACCCTCCCCTTAGATAGTTTAGTTTTAGGTTTTGTGTTTTTTTGTCATTTGTAATTTTTTTTTTTTTTTTTTTTTTTTTACAGGTTCACCAACGGAATCCTGCATGGAAAGAAAACAAGGAGAGATTAAATGGCAGCGAGCCGAGGGCAGGAGGTGTCTACGCAACCCCTCTGAGCCTCCGTCACGGAGACCCACGTGCACGGCTCCCTGGTTAATGACACCCAAGTGTCCTGGGGATGCCAAGGCTGTCTCACTGAACCTGGTCACCAGGGGCTGGTACACACGCTAGGAATCCCGGGGTAACCTCGTGTTAACTACCGTAACTGATGGAGTGGTCCTCCTGCCTGCGTGGGAGGGGGTCTGGGCTTCACGAGAGGGCGCTGAGCCCACCCCCAGCATTAACTCACAAGGGGTGTGGCACCCCAGGCCTGCAGGTGACTGAATGCATCCAGCATCCTGCTCGCTCCCTTTCCAGCTCCCACCACCACAGGCAGAGGGACCGCCAGCTCCGCAGAGGGGCTATGGGAAGCAATAGAGTCCATTTCAATCCACTGCTCAGCTGGACGCTCACTGAGGCTGGGACTCAGGAGAGGCTAATGGATTGCATCAGAAAAACCACCTCCCGGATCTCCCCAAGAGGTGATCTTGCTGGAGAGAGAAAGAACGTGAACCACCATGCTTGCAGGCCAGGTCAGCGGGCTGCAAAGAAGCCGGTGGCTCTTGCCCAGCCTGGGGGTGCCACCTCGGAAAATGGGGACCCCAGAGTCATCCTGCCTCAGTGACAGACCCCTAAGTCAGCATCCCCCAGGGAGTCAGAGAACTACAGCCATCCCGGGCACGGCCAGGTGAGTCGGGACGCCCCTCAGCTCGGGCCGGAGGGGCTTTGGCTCAAAGCTGCAGCTCCATTATGAAGATGGGGCCATGCCTCTCTCTGCTGTCACTCAGAGCCCTCACCTGCACCCACACTGCAGGAAATGCAGACCCTCAAATGGTATAAAGAAGAAGGTCATGGCATCCTTCTTCTAAAGAGACTAGGGGGTAGGGCTCTTTCTCCTGAATCAAATAAGCCCCCTGGGTGATCCTCGACAGGACAGAGGGCTGAAGGGCATCCAGGTGGGGGGACACACCTGCAGCCCGCAGGACAGCATCTGGTCAGCACTGACTCCGTCATCTTCTCCGAGGACATCGGCCTGCCAAAGTCTGTTCCACGTGGGGAGGGGTGGCAGTGCCCGTTCCCTCTCCAGGACCCCTCCCAGTCTGGACGAGGAAGGCAGGGCCCCTGCTCATCACCTTGCCTTGCCTTTTAGCTCTAAATGACACCTCTTTGGACAACTCCAGGAGGCCAAAATGGGGCATCTACTCATCTCCTGTGGGATGGCCTGCCCTGCTGTCAGCATGGGTGTCATCACGTGTGATGAAACGGACATTCCGTCAGATGTGTGCTGGACCACTTTCGGCAGCATTACTCCAGCTGTGCCCCGGCCCCTCCCGCCCCCTCCGCTCTCTAGGATTTGGGGGTGGGAGGTGGTTAAAACAGAGAGGAATGTCCCTCTTGTATGTCTATCTGTTTTCTAATCTTTGGAAAGTTAAAAAAATGTGGAGACAAATCTTATGTGATCCCCCCTTATATGTGGTCCCTAGAGTTGTCATGGAGATGAAGAGTGGAATGCTGGGTGCTGGGGGCTGGAGGAGTTAGTGTTTGGGAGACAGAAAATCAGTTTGGGATAATGAAAAGAGTTCTGGAGATGGATGGTGGTGATGGTTGTGCAAGCAATTGTGAATGTACTTAATGCCAGAGAACTGTCCTGTTAGAAACAGTTCAAATGATCAATTTTATGTTCTGTGTATTTTACTACAATTTTAAAATTTTTTAAAATACATTGAAAAAATATGGGGACACTAAAAGCTGGGCCTCGTGACCATTTGCCCAGTCCTGGAACAGTCTCCGGTTTGAGCTACTGCCCGCTGTCCCAGCAGGATGACCACCGCGCCCCTCTCCACCCTCAGATGGGTCCAGGGTGGGACCGTTAGCCACAGGGCCTCCTTCCCTAAGAAGGAAGGTTTCCTTGAGAACTGTAGCCTGGGGCTGCTCTCCTATCCTTTCTTGTGACCTTAACCAGACAGATCAAGGGAGGTGCTGCTTCTGCTGCTTCCCTGGGGCTAGCGTCTCCCAGGGGTTTTTCCAAACAGATATTATCTGTCGCTTAAAAGTCTTCAGTGCTTCTACAGTGGCTCCTCAGATTCTTCAGGACAAGGTCCCGCCCCCTCTTCCCCCATCCCTCCCTCTCCCTCTCCCCCTTCCAGGTGGCACCCTGGCCTCAAATCGCAAATCTCCTACCTGAAGTCCCCCAAGTTTCTGCTGACGGTCACCTCCCTGGGGAGGCATTTGTGGATAACCCCTCCTTTTCTAAATGTGTTCTCTGTTTCATTTCTGTTACAGTATCGGTTCTATGGCTCCTCAGGCACAGGACGACCTGCACTGGTTTGTATCTGAGCATGTATATGTCACACGTCACCCAGGTGTCACAGGGTGCCTGCCAGGTCCACCTAGGTTTGCCCAGGTGCCAGCTTGGAGCCTGGCCTGGGGAGAAAAATCAACACTGGATGAAACTCAGAGAAGAGGCATCTCTGTAAAAGGAGCTTTGCCCTTATCCCCTTATCTGCCTGGAATGACCTTCACATGTTGCCTGCCTGGGAGGATGGATGGAGGGGCTCCTGGGCCACATGGGGGCCAAGCCTCTTCCAAACCTTCCAGCATCTGCTTCTATCTGGCATCTCAGGATGAAAAACAAGGAGAGAGAGAGAGAGAGAGAAGGAGCGATGGCTCCAACTCTGCGCCTTGAATTGCCATTGGAACAGCAGTGCTGGCTTCCTGCAGAGGTGACTGTCCCCTGCAAGAAGGAGGGGTCTGAGGCTACCTGGCCATCTTCCAGGCCTGCCCTACATTCCAGCTGAAACCCTGCTACTTACACTCAGCTCGTGGGGGAGGGCTCGGGTTTTTCTGCTCCAAAGGCTCAGAGCAAGAGCCTCTCAGCCTGGCAATAACCCTGGGAGGGGCGGGAGGGGGAGGTGCGTCCTGCCTGGAGAAGGGCACCGGCGAGGTAGTGTACCCGGCGAGGGTGTGCATGCAAGACTCTGGGCCAGAAAGAAAAGCTGTGGCTGCTGAGAGATCTGAGCGATCGGATCCAGGATGAATTCTGACTTGGGAGAAACCAGTGCCCTCTGCTGCCCAGACGGGGATGCGCGGCTCCTGGGCACCGCCGGGCTGCGAACCACACGGGGGGTCCTGGGCTTAAAGATCAGCATCAGCTTTTGCAGAACAAAGAGAACAGGCAGAAGGCAGCAAGGCCTCCTGGAGCGTGGAGCCTCTAGTTAGTTTCTCCACTTCCCGAAAAAAGCTCCTTCCCCACCGGTTTCCTTGGTGCCGGTTCTCAGCTTGGGGAGAGAATGGTTTCCAGGAAGGTCTGGATGTTGCTTTGAAGAAAATGTTCCTTTGATTTCCAGAAGCTGGATATTCTGTTAATGTATTTTTTAGAACAAAGTGGGAAGGCTCAGGTGCGTTTCTTGTTTGTTTGTTTTTTTTTTATTAGTTATATCTTTGGCGTGTTTTTGAAAATAATAATAACACATGATTTATTTCTCACTTGCTTCAGATGCAAGAGCTTTTATGACTCGTCAGGCTGGGCTCAGAATGAAGTGGCCTTGGCAAACGGAAAGATCTGAACACTGGTGAGGTTTTCTGAAGTTTACTCGCTACATGAAAAATGACAGGAAATTAGCCCAAGAGCCAATGGCAGTTGTGTGTCCAAGGTCCCTTTCTTCGGAGCAGGAAAGGCCACCTCATTTTATCTCATCCAGAGCATTCAATCAGGCTCAACCACGGAGGGGGTTTGAGGCAAGAGTTTGCCGGAATCTCTCGTAGAGGTTCAGTCTAGGCAAACAGGCTTAACTTCTGCCCAGGCTGGGTCACCTGTGTTCACAAGCCCCAGCATTGCTGTCAACCCGCCAGCAGGGAAGCAGACTGGGCGGGGCTCAGGTCCCAGATGTACGTGTGGGTTAGCGTGAGCATGCAAGACGGTGCGGTAACAAACTGCTGTAGCATCATTAAAAATGCATCTGGAGAGGCTTAACAGTTATGCAAGAGATAAATATCTCCGCTGGCTCTTAGACCTTAATTGAATGTTTTAGTATTAATTGCTATTTATTTAAGGGACAATAAGAACCCCAGTAAATCTGAGCCGTCTTCCTGGCTCTTCACCACTCCATCTTCATGTCCAGGCACTAACTGTAAGCATCAGGGATACTTTGAATCCAAATGCTTCCCTCCCAGTGAGTGATAAACAGTCCGTCCGAGACACAGCGAAGGGACGTGGAAGCATTTATCAAGGACTAACAAGGCTGCTCGCGGGGTCCTCCTGGTCCGTGTCTGCGGGAGGAGATGGCTGGAGGGAGCCATTGCCCTGAGTCTGCAGGCACGGTGTCTGAGCGTGGCCAAGCTCCCAGTAAGTCCCGTCGCCTCTTCTCACCTCCCCAAACCGCCCACCTGAGATCCACGTGAGTGGGTTGAACTCCTCCAACACAGAGGTGCCCCCTCCTGTAGATGGGGGTGGTCCTGAAATAGCTCCTCGGGCGCAGTTGGGAAGTGGGGTCCAGACACCTTCCGGAGAACGTGGTCCCCGGGGCCATCTAGGGTGGCACATGGGGAGAGCCTACCCCACTCCTTCTGTGCCCCGTGCTTCTGGAGAGAGAAACAGGCTAATGGCACAGGAAGGTCTTCTGGAGCAAAGACGTGAATGAGAGCACTTTTCTCTCCCCCAGTTCGATTTTCTTTTAAAGCCAGGGAGGTGACTCCATATGCCGCTGTGAGTGAGGAGGTCCCCGGCCCAGGCCTTCGGAGGCTCGGGGGCTGGCCTCCCACCTGTTATGTCCCTGCCCTGCCGACTCAGGCTGAGCGGCCCCGGCAGGGATGCCAAGGCAGCTGGAAAGCCCACCCTCATCTCCCACAACCCAGCCCTCTTCCCACTTGGGGTCGGGCACCCACGGGGGATGGCAGTCAAGGCTCTCTGACCGGTGGTCGGAGCAGGGCCCTGGAGCCAGGTGACCTGGGGTCACGTGGCCCTACCACTTACAACCTGACTGGCCTCAGGCAAGTCACGTCCCCTCACCGGGCCTCAGTTTCCCCTGTAAGATGCACTGCTGAGAAGACCGAGTGAGTCTCTAGACATCAAGAGTGCTCCAGTGAGCTGCCATGTGAATGTCCCATTAGGGAACTGTCCCCACCCCACCCCAGTTTGGGGCTACCTGGAGTGGAAGGCATGTCCACCTCCAGGGCCACAGGCCCGCAGCTCTTGGAGGAAGAGAGCAGAGGTCTTTGATGCGCACGGCTGGCATCTCCCAGGTCAATGCCTTATGTGTTTATGCATATTTGAAATCCCGACGGAGATGCTGGTGCCCACCTGGCCGCCCTGCAGAGGCCTCATCAGGCAGGCAGGAACTCCGCAGCTAATAGACAGGCTCCCCGTCGCTGGCCTGGTCAGAACTCCAAAGGGAGCTCACCCGTGGCCTTAATGAGGAATCACATCCAGGCAGACAAAGGCACAAATTTCTGGCGGATGAGCCATGCCCAGGGCATCTGGCCCTTGAATGCTGGGGACAGACCTCCTCTTACCTGCCTCACCTGCACATCTCAGCAAAGGCCTTTGGGTGGGGAGGGTCACTTTCCCTTTTAATCTCGTTATATTCCTTCATCCATCAGCTGAACATAGAGCTAAGTGGATCATTTTGGCTTTGGGACAGGAAGTGAGGGCTGGAGATTTGATTTGGAGCAAAGATGCAATTCACTAGGGCTGGGATTAGGAACTGATTGATTCACACCTGCTTCTCAAAGCAGCTGGGCCCCCTGACCCCAGCTAAGTGTTGCAAGCAGAGGCCTCTGAGGGTCCCATGTGCACCCCAAAAAGACACCACCCTCGCCCCAGGCCCTCCCCTGACTCGGACAATGGCATTTTCTGCTCAGTCCCCGTATCAGAAGATGAGCAAAAGTAAGGAAAAAATTTTTTTAAATATCAATAAGCCTAGAAATTGGGTTCCCTACTCCTGGAAGGGATCTGATGACACATTTAGAAGGAATATCTGGGGGGAAAAAGATGCTCTCTGTGGATGAGCAAGATGCCATCCTTTGAAAAACCTAGCATCAGAAGAGAAAAAGAAAAAAAAACAAAAACCCTGGTCGCCTCTATTGACTGTGCATCCAGAATGTGCAGTCATGGGGTGAGATGCTCTTCCCCCCAGCAGCTCGCGTGTTTGGGAGATTCGGCACAGAAGAAAGCAATTTAACGTTAGCATCAAAGTCAATATCATTGAAAGCAAACCAAATGTTCCTATCCAGCAGAGCGTGGAAAATTCATCCTGTTTTGGTACCGGTCCCTGGCTTCAAATTAGTAGATGTCTCAACTCTTCACTTTCTTTTTTATCATTTTCTTTCTTATCTCTTATATTTATATTTCAAAATTGTATTTTAATTCCACTCTGTGTTCTCCCACCCCTCCCCGCCATGTAAAGATGTGATGGAGGCATGACGTCTGCCCACTTGGCTGGGGCCCTGATCTCTTCTCATTGCGGGAAATGAGAAGTGTACTTGTAGCTCGTTTCCAGAACTGGTGTTCCCTGCCCTACAGGCCATCCTAGGGGATGGAACAGCACTGACGGAAATGGCCAGGGTGCCAAGCAGGGGGTTCCTGAGTCTGTTACTCCCTTCCACCAGGACATGGGGCATTTCTAACGAGTGCAGCAGAGAGACCACAAGCCCGGCCCTCTGGTTTGCATCCAGAACGGTGATGCCCTTGGAATTTCACCTGCCATGTCCAGAAGGGCTCCCAGTTATCCCAGAGGTGAGACGGGGGTGGAAAAGGGGAGGCCAAGGGAAAATCAATCAAGGTCCAATAAAAGAGGTACATACCATAAAACAGACACATGGCGTCTGCCCTGCCCCCAGGAGGTAAAAAAGCCTTCGGCCAGTCAGCAGGAGATTTCAAACCATTTCTCAGACACAAAGGCCACAGGAATAAGATGCCGGTCAGAAGAAGAGGGTCTGCAGCAAGCAGAAAAAACGGGCTCACGAGGGCTGGTACATAACACCCGACAGGCAGGCCGGCTCAGACCTGTGGCAGAAGACTGGCTTCTCGAGTCGAAAAGAACCCCAGGAAGGTGATGCTCGGCCTGGACCCACTGGCCTCCCCTCCCTATGCTGCCCAGGGCTCCCTTCCGCCCTGGAAGGCCTCGGAGGACACGCAGCCTGAGGGATCCACACATGGGAGGAATCTGGTGCTGAGACCCACAGTGGTACCATCTCCAGATTTCAGTTTTTGATTTCCAGGACAATGCAAAGCTCAGGGTCTCTGCCTCTGAGGGCAGAGATTCTACCCACTTTACTGCACGTTCTAGGGAGGGCAGGGCCTGATGCCTAAAATGCGCACCGCCCCCCACCCCCCGCCACCAGGTGTTTCATCCCCTTTGAGACCGAGCTACCATTTCCCAAGGCCAGTGGGAACCAACAGAGCATCACCTTCAGCCCCAGAGCAAGAACCTGTCCCATCCAGTGCTTCCACACCAGCCAGCTATGCCCACCCTGCACGTGCACAGGGCTCTCCTAGGACACAGGGGCAGAGAGAGAGACACAGCGAAACACCGAGACCCATCCACTCCCTTCCCCTCCTTCCCCCAAAGCCTGAAGCACTGGCTGGCCAGGATTTACATCCAGACAGGTACACACGCATTCAATGAAACGGTTTGAAAATCCTTCTGCCAATTCTTTGTGAACTCGTCCTTCTGGACGGCTGGAGTGCAACCCACGAGCTCCCCAAATGCTGTCGAGTAAAAGCAAAGTCGTTTAGAAGGCTGGTCTGAGGTTTCTGCTCTCGACAATACAGCAGAGTCTGGTGTGGAGACACAAAGAGAGGAGAAGCAGAAGGTGTTTAAGGAACACCCACTCGCTCTCCAGGACGGGACAAAGTGACATTAACTACGGGCACAACAGCTGAAGGTCCCCCCGAGTCTCCTCGACCTGGGTTCTGGGAGAAGCCCCGTAGGGCACCTTGGGCAGTGTCTCCAGCCGCCACTCCTGCCACTGACTGTGGGCCCCTCAGGTCAGCCTGGTGTACTGCTCATTTCTTCCTAAGATCTCTAAGTTATTGAAGAATTCTTTTTTTTTAATTTACAAAATGATGCATGAGTGTATGCTCACTTTTAAAAAAATAGCTATTGATGTTTTAATCTAATTCTGGATAAACCTTCAGAAGCTGACTCAAGGGTTTCTTAAATATTCCCAGGGATGGTTTTAGAGGCATGTCTTCTTTGAGGGATTACATATGATTCATAAAAAAGAGTGTTTAATAACCAGGAGTCTGGTTGGTATTTGATATTTTTGCTGCTGACATTTTAGTGATGGGGGTTCAGAGATATTGACCAGGGAGGGACCGATCATGATTTGTTGACATTTGGGAGGCTTGAGACTATGAGGCTGGCTTTGGATTCTGCACCCCA
Organism: Balaenoptera acutorostrata; assembly: GCF_949987535.1. Classification (NCBI taxonomy): domain Eukaryota; kingdom Metazoa; phylum Chordata; class Mammalia; order Artiodactyla; family Balaenopteridae; genus Balaenoptera; species Balaenoptera acutorostrata. The sequence goes on along the minus strand of NC_080064.1, from coordinate 3,280,014 downwards.
TAATGCCCGCTCAGCCTCCACCATGCGGGATCCAGGGCCGGGCAAGACAAGTCCATCCACTAAGCGCAGGGGTCTGGAAGTGAACCCTGGCTGCTGGATGTCTTAGCACCATTTTATGTCTACTGTGCCCCTCTTGTCTCATCTCAGCAAACTTAGCTGCCTGTGTGTGCTTGGACCATCACAAAGAGATGGGAAGGCCGCCTGACACAGATAAACAGCCCCTGCATCCCCAGGAGGGGACAAGGCCGCCTGACACAGATAAACAGGCCCTGCCTCCCCAGGAGGGGACAACGGCCGGGTCTGGCCCAAGCCTGTGCTTACCGGTTCCCGTTAAACGTGGATTTGTACTCCCCGGCCGGGTGCAGCGTCTCATCAGTGTACACGGGCACAGACGCCCGGACACACTCGTGCGAACACTGGAGGGTCTCGTTATAGGCCGTGAAGATGTCCAGGCTGCTGGGCACCCGGCCGGGCGTGAAGTCCGTCAGGTTCTGGCAGCTCTCCTCCTGATGGTTTGTCTTCCGCTGGTGGCTGTTCCTACGAGGGTTCCCGCTCTGGGCGCAGCTGGAGGAGAGAGAAGTCAGGGTGGGGGTGGGGGGATGGGCAGACGCCGAGACCCACAAACATCTCCAGCGCTTACACTGTGGAACCTTTATCTCCAGGCATTATTTATACATCGTTTAATATTAAATGGTAATTCCCAGCCTCTTCAGAAAGATCAACCACAATCAAGCAATCAGCTCTTTTTTCAAAAAAAATAAAATAAAATAAAATTTGAATTTTAAATGCGGCCATTATTGCAGGGAGGATTAGAAGGTAAGGGGTTGACCTGTGTTATCGGAGAGCGGAGGCCTGGTTTGGCCAAAGAATGTCAGCTGGGAAGAGGCGCTGACTCAGTTTCCCCAGGAACACCTGGATGGGATGGAAGCTGTGATGGGTGCCCACGGGGAAAGCCATGTGCACAGGTCGGGGTGGCCATCGTTCATTTGGAATGGACCATGCAATTATCTTTGGGGAGAGTGAAAACTGGGGAACCCTTATCCTCAGCCCCTCCTCTGCCCAGGCTCACAAGTTGGAAATGAAACTGGATCATCGGGATCTATGGAGAGAACTGTGCCTTGTGCCCCGTGGGTACCCACCTTAATTCCCTGTTCTTCTGGACCACAGAGGCTTCCAGATGCTGTGTAGACCAGACACGGGGGTCCCACCCTTGTTGGCCAAGGGGTTTGATGGAGAAGGTACATAGGGACCCCTCCCAACCCCTGGAGGGGCAAGTTCACAAGGATGGAAGGAAGCGCTATCCCCACAGAGGAGGGAAGAGAGGAGGAGACGGGGGGGGGGTGCCTCCTCAGGACACCAGTTCTCCTCCTTTCCCCCCTGCACGCTCACAGCCTTTGCGAAGCGAGGGGGCTCTGCGAGGGGCGGGAGTGTGAGCCCGTCTCCCCATAAGTTGTGTTAACTCCCTGCCTTGTCTTCCCAATGAGAGAAATTCTGATTGCTGGTGGGGAAGATCCACCCATAAATGAAAGTAAGAAGATGGATGTGAAAGCCAGGGGACATCCCCAAGGTCATGGAACCACTCACCCACCCCCCTGAGGTGTCCTTCCCAAAGGACTCTTTGAGGGTTTGCTGTCAACCCAAAAGTGTGGGAAAACCAAGAGGAAGCTTGCCTGCCTATTACAAAGTCACAGAGTCCGAGGTCTCCTTCGGGGGAGGGGCTTTCCCTCACCAGGATGGCCAGTGGGACTGGACCCGCTCAACACCCGTATGGTCCAGGGCTCCGGAGCCCCTTCTCTGGACAGCCAGCCTTGCCCAAGATGCCCTGTTGGGAGCTCACAGTGGTCCTTGTCACCTGCCCCAGAAAATGCCCCGGGTCCTGGGATTGCCGGCCATCAAGAGCGTCAAGGCCTTGCTGGTCTGTTCTGGGGTGATGCCACGCCACTCCCCTCCCCATCCTCTCTAATCCTGGAGACCGGCTTTTCCACGCATTTCTGTTACCTGGAGGCTCCAGGGCAGCTCCCTCCCATCAGCCTGTCTGACTTCCTACCACTGGTCAGCAGGGGGATGATTTGGGTGTATGATTCTACGAGGGCCGCTCAGCTTCGATGTTAACAGGAGCCTTGTTTGCTGGAGGAGTGACCGCAGGCAGACAGGGGCCTGGGAGGCGTGCGAGCAGCAGGCTCAGCCAGAAGCTCCCTGATTTTCCCAGGGGTGTAGCAGGTGTGTACACCCAGCCAAGGCCAACCTCAAAGTAGGCCAATTTCCAGGAGGAAATAGGCAAAGACAGGCCGCCTGGAGCAAAGCAGTAACCTAGTTCAGCAGACACAGGACGGCTGTGAGAAGAAGGCAGGAGAAAGAGACCAGGACAGCCCAGGACAGCGAGGGGCAGGCAGGGACCCCACCCAGGCTGCTGGTGGGAAATAGGGAGAAACGCGCTGGGAGGGTGACGTTCAAAGGGGCGCTGGGATCCAAGGGATGGGCTTTGGGAGCAGGACACCTGCTGCCTGAGGAACTAAGTCAAGGAGGCCGGGCTCGTGTCCTTCAGAGAAAGCCACCAGAAGGGCAGTGTCAGGGAGCGACACCCTCACCAGCCAGCCAAGCTGCCCGGGGCAAAGGTGAGCAGGTTTAGCAGATCAGGAGTTGCATGCTGCTCTCCATCCCAAACAGAGAAACAATTCCCTGGGCTGTGAGCCGAGATCGCGTGTGAAAAGTAAGGACTTTTCTGTGTGTGCTCCCCCGGGGACCCCTACTGATCCCCGTTTCCAGGCCAGAAGGGCCGAGGATCCTTACCAGTTTTTTAAGACAAGAGTTGTAATCAGAGCAGCTATGACCATGATGAGGGAGACGGTGATGGTGATGATCTGATGGACCGCCAAACCTGGAAACAGAGAAAGGGGGAGGGGGGCAATGAAACCAGGGGCATGAGATGAAGGGGCCCAGGAAGGGGGGTGTGGCGACCTGTCCCAGCACCCCGGCTCTGAACCCCATCATGTGCACACACCCTGGCAGGGGGCCCACGTTGACAGGGCCTGCCAGATGCTGTGGGTACCGGGGCTGCTCTCACCTGGAGCCCAGGAAGGGAGGCCCCAGCCTGGCCTCTCTCAGTCCCTGAGCTATGACCCGGCCCCTGGGCAGCTGTGTCCTTTCTTACACCTGCCGAGCCCTTCATCTGGCACAGGTAAGCACTGTCACCCCTCCTTTCTCTCCTCCCAACCTGGGTAAGTTTTGCTCCTCAAGTCTGGGCACCAGGGCAGCTGGCCTGCAAGTGGGAGCAGGGTTTGGCCAGACCCAAGTGGAGCCAGGATGGCCCAGGATTTACTGGGAAGGTGGGTAAGAGGGACATGTATGTTATAGACTCAGGCACTTATAGACTCAGGCACTTGGATCAAGGGGGAGCATCTTCCCCTTTCCAGAATACTTTCCAAGAAGTTCACTTTCAGATAAGCTTCCAGGGAATAAAAGATCCAGGCCCAGCAGTTGATGCTTCCCAAAGTCCCAGAAGAGGATCTGCAGTCTGGCCTTGCGACTCTGTCTCCACTTGTGTGTGTATACGTGGTGGGGGGAGGGGGCAGGGGAAATGGCAGGACAGGGACAGCAGGACTGGCCACTCCAGAAGCAGCCAGAGCCCTGACCGAGAGCTGTCTGCAAACCCCACACGAGGACCAGGATGGCAGAGGACAGGAATTCTCTCCTCTGCCCCCCTCCTCCCACATCATCTTTCATCAACCACAGATGCAGAGGGAGAGAGAAAAGACAGGCCGGTAACACCTCTGGTCCCCTCCCTGGCTAGCTTCCTGACAATTCATCTGTTACATCCTTTCTGGGACGTGGACACTAGGGCTGAATCTGCTGGTCAGTGAGGGACACTTGAAAGGTCCAGGGCTCTGGCCCCACCCTCTTCCCGTCAGCAAGAACAACACCTGAGGAGCTGGGGGCTAAAGGCTGTGAGGGGCTCTGCAGAGACCCCTGCAAGTGGCAGCACCCTGCTCCCTGGGAGTGCTGACTCCCCACGTTGTTTCACCTCCGCCATTTGAGCGTCTGTCTCTCTCTACTCCTGACATCCATGTGCAGAGGCCTACCCATCACACTTGAGAACCCGGCGTGTCCTGGGGTGAGAACACCGCGTGTGCATGGTCCAGTGTGGAGGGTTTCAGAGTGTAAGATTTTTCTGGCGGCCTCTCAAGGACACAGTCTCACAAACAGGTGTTACCTCTCTATCGAATATGATCCACATGGGGGGAGTTGTTAATAAATGATTCAAAGTTGGCATGACCAGAAAACAAGCTTTCTCTTCCTGGCGGCCTCTCTTCCAGGCTATTTCTGTTTGTCCCAAGGAATTCCCTTCCTGAGTCCACAGGATAGGCACCACTCGGAAAACTGGAGAAAATCCATGAATGCCATGGGCCTCCCTTCATTCATTCTTTTATCCATTGATTCAAGAATAATTTATTGAGCACCTATTGCATGCCAGTCAGTGACAGTTTTGACTAACTCAGCCATGGTGTCTGCCCTCAGGAACAGATTCTCTGGTGCCCATTTTTTAAAGTGGCAATGTTCACTGTTGGTTCTGGCCCATGGCTTCCCATGCACCTGTGCCCAATATGTGGCATGTACTATAAATCTCTGAGCCAGCTTGCCTTCCCTCTAGGACTGCCAAATCAGCTTGCCAGTGGGGCTGAAAGCTAGTTATGCCAATAGGGACCACCCTCAATCTCACCATGAAGTGCTCACCTGCCTCAGTAATCTCTATGTATTTACCAGCTTCCCTGAGACCCAACTCAGACTTTGTTGGCAGAGGGAGGTTGAAATGGATGTCCAGTTTAATGGACAGCCAGGAAAGATGGCTGCTCAGTCTTCCCTCACCCTCCATCTACACAATCCTTCTGGTCCAGTCAAGAGATGGCCATGCTGTCATGAAGAGTACGTGCTCATCCTGTGTTTGTGCTTCCTGTGATGAGAAGGAGGCTGATGATGGTGATGGTGATTATGATGGTAGTGATGTTGATGATGGTGGTGATGACGGTGGTGATGATTATTATGATGATAATGAAAGTGGTGATGATGGTGATGATGATAATGCTGATGGTGCTGTTGCTGATGGTGATATTGATGATGGAGGTGGTGATAGTGGTGATGTTGAGAAAGTGGTGATGATGGTGATGGTGATGATGGGGGTGGTGATGAGGAGGAGGAAGATAAGGAGGATGATGATGATGTGGTGATGGTGATGATGATGGTGACGATGGTTGATTGTGGTGATGATGGTTGATGGTGGTGATGATGGTGATGTTGATGGCAATGACAATACTGATAGTGATTATAATGATGAAAGTGGGAATGATATTGCTGCTGCTGATGGTGATGATGATAATGGTGGTGGTGGTGTTGCTGATGGTGATAGTGATGATGGGAATGGTGATGGTGGTGATGATGATGGTGATAGGATGCTGGTGATGGTGATGGTGATGATGGTGGTGATACTGATGGTGATGATGAAGGTGATGGTGATCATAATGATGTTGGTAGTGAGGATGGTGATCACAAGTACGCTCAACAAGTATTAGCAATTGTCAGGTGTGTTATTATCCCATTTATTCCTGGCAACAACCCTCAGAGGCAGATACAATCATCATAAGTCATGGAAGTGAAAATCATCTGGGCAAGTTTGTGTAAATTCCTGGGGTCATATAGAATGTGCTGGTTCCAAAGCCCATACTAAGAGCAGTAGTATTGTATGATTTTGAGCTCAGACTTTGTTTATCTCAGTTTTGGCTTTGATCTGGGGTCCTTGCATCTTCCAAGACAGAGGCTGGCACCTCTACCTTCTATATTCTTGAGGAGAATAATCTTCTAAATTATAGAGACTGGTGCTTGAGCCTAACCACCCCTTCCATGGATAGATCTCTTAAAGAGTGCTCCAGGCTCATGCCAAAAGCCTCTCAGCCATCTTGGCAGGTCACACCCTCAAACTCCATGGCAAGAACTAAACCATTGTTTCTTGGGCTAAACATGCCATCTTCTAGGTCAGGACAATTCAACATCTATGGAGTGTAAACGAGCACACTGAATGGGAATGAGTCGACAGGAGTAGTAGGGATTTGTCCAACTTCAGGCCAAGCCCAGCTAGAGGCACTGAGAGTTCCCTTGGAAGAGCAGGGCACTCTGTGGTCCATGCCCTAATGTCTGCAGGGCCAGAGAAGGCCCAGGCCACCACCGGATTTCTGACCTCACATCTTGTTACCCGGGGAATTCTTCTGTTGAGTATTTGCAGTGACCAAAGTCCTTGGAAGGGAAGTGTTCCATGAGCAGCTGTATCTTAGATGTTTAATTCTCTCCCACTCCCTCTGTGGGTGAGGATGGGAAAGCATTGATTCTCCCCTTCTGGTGGATGAAAGAAACTGAGGCCCAGAGGGGAAGACAGTTGGCTCAAGGGACCCCCTCACTGACGACTGCAAGAATAGAAGACCAGCCCTTTGCCTGAGGTTCTCATGAATCTCTGAGGCCCTTAAGAAAGAGCCAAATCTTCATCATCTTTATATCCACACCTACACCCCCCACCCACACACACACATAATGCCTGACACAGTACCTTACAACAGTAGCTGTGTGGCATATTATTAAATTGATACCTGAAAAGTAGAGAATAAAAAACTAGGGGAGCAGGGAGAAAGGTAATGACATAATTCCAATATCTGCCTTGTTCTGGAAGTCCTTCTCCTGCCTTCTGTGTGAAATTTCTCCATAGGACTTGCCAAGTTAAAATTTGGAAAAAAATGATATGTAGGTTAATAACCAGCTAGGATCATCTGGGCAGAAATACAACAATAATATAACAGCTATGCTCTCTGGAAAGACTTCTCTATGCCTGTCTTCACACCCGTGATCAATTTAATCCACTGCCCATCCTGCAGAGCCAGGACGCAAGGCAATTCTCTACACTGGAGTTCCAGGGAAAAAATCAAACATTGAACTCCAGATGAACAAATCTGTAACCACATTCTTGGTAATAAAACTGTTTAGAGGCAAACTCCTTACTGCTCCTCACGTACTTTTCTTGCAAAGCAAACAAACAGCCTTGTGCTTCCACGCCTGGCCCATGCGTTTTGATGGGTCACTGGGAGCCAAGCATAAGGAATCGATGGCTACAAGAAGACCCCACAGACCCCACAGTCATGATGGTTGAACAAGGACCGGGTCTTCATGTGGTAAGAATGATATTTGTAGGAAGCAGATTGGAAGATGGAAACCCTGTAAGGATGCCTCATCTTTTCCTCTCTTTGGGAGGTCGCTCCTAAGAAGATAATAGAACCACTTGTGAGAAGTTGGGTAGTGTTTCAAGCATCTGTCCTATCCTTCAGGCCTCCCCAGATGCCAGGAGTTGTTTCCCCATCTTTGTAAGTCCCTTAAGTTTGTGTGGATCCTGGGTAGGCAAACCTTGACATGAAGAGCCAGATAGTAAATATTTTAGGCTTTGTGGGTAGTATGGTTTCTGTTGCAACTTCTCAACCCTGAATAAGAGAAGCCGTGGGTCATAGGCACACCAATAGGCATAGCTCTGTGTCAATAACATTTTATTTACAAAAACTAACAATGGCCAGATTTGGCTCATGGGCTATAGTTTGCAGACCCTGATTTAGGTGAATAGCTGAAGGTGGTGTGGCTGATCAATTAAATAGAAGTATAGAATCTATTTTGAATGGTTGGTTAAAGCCGGGACTCAAACTCCCAACTTTTGGTTCTGTAGAACATTCCTGCTCTACAATCAAAGGTCTACAGTCTTCTGAGACCTTCACTGGCCACTGTCAAGGTAATTTCAAAGACAGCCAAGCCTCCGTTTATCAAGTGGGTTCATAACAACCAGCAGTGGGCAGTTTCGCCCTACTGGGTATGTCCATGTGAAGCCAGTTTGAGAATAGATCACTCTGTGTGATACTCAATAACAGGATTCTTGATTTTTTGGAGAGTGAAGATCAGGGAGAATCTTACCCATTAAGCCCCTCCAATGGCCCTCAGAAATAATTCAGCTATGTGTCTATCTCAGTTTTTCCATTAGGGTTGAAAAGAAACCTCATTGTGTAAAAGACAGTAAGGCCCTACTGTATAGCACAGGGAACTCTACTCTGTACTCTGTAATGACCTATATGGGAAAAGAATCTAAAAAAGAGTGGATATATGTATATGTATAACTGATTCACTTTGCTGTACAGCAGAAACTAACACAACATTGTAAATTAACTATGCTCCAATAAAAATTAATTTTAAAAAATGTTCAGATCATAGAATCCTTGCGTTGAGAGAGACCTTACCCCACTGGTCTGCGGACAGGGCTTTCCCTGCCACAAATGGGACTGTTCTTAAGAGGGCATCCTCCAAACTTCTCTTCTTCTTGAAAAAGTTTTCTCAACACTCACACCTTCAACACTCACACCGGTTGTTCCCTCTGGTCAGGTCTTTGGTGCTCATTAAATAACGCAGACAGGAACATCTGTGCCATAAACTTTACTGATCCTGGGCAAGGCCATCCTCGAACAGCCTCTGTGCCAGCTGTTGGGTGGGCTGTGATTGGGTTGACAAGGTGGTTACCTTAAGGGAACGTGCACCCTAGACCCCTAAGAAAGGGGAAAAAACAACCCACTTTCTCCTCTCCACCTTCCAAGGTCAATATTGAATTAATCTTCAAACTCTTTGCCATTCAGACATGGATCCAGAGCACAGAGCAAGCTGTGTGGAGAGTCTTGCTTCCCTTTCCTGACAGGTGTGATTGTTCCTGCTAATTTAGGGGTTCTTTCTGCTCCTGGTAATTGCCACTGTATACCAATGTGCTAGGAATCAGCTGCCATGCAGATAATGAAAAATTATACCCGGAATAATGGATGACGACAGATGGATTACCAAGCGCTGCATCAATCAATAGGGCTTTTATGGTTATATTTGTGGTGGTTTGTAATAAGATCAGGCCCCGAAGATTGATGGGGAAATTGATAATCCATCTCTGGGTCTGGATGAGTTTCTTATTAAATGGAGCCAAATTAACTGTCTATGTCAGGAACCAACCCCTGCAGGACCTTCCCTCCAGTCCTGGAGGGGTGGCGTGGGCTCATCTGGTGGTAGGTACCCTCGGATGGAGGGAGGAACAAGGGCCTGGAATTGAGGCAAAGAGATGGCATTTCCGGGTTTATAGTGGCTCATTTACAAAGCAGGGCTCTCGTGCACCTGCATTATGGAAAGAAAGACCCATTGACAAATGCATCCAAGAATGTCTGTCTCCAGGGGTTGGACAGGTGACAGTGAGTGCCCGCAATGCCAATTCCACCGCAAAGAGACCATTCTTTTCCCACAAACACTGCAAAATGTTGACTGCACAGGACGTCTTTGACAAATGGTCTCTGGGAACATCGTGAAGCTCTCAACGTCCATGGCTGGACAGGTGAGAGGCCGGCCCCATTTTCTTGAGGAAGAGGTACCCCAAGGATGAGGGGCTCTTTCTGAGGCAGTTGGCCACCTGGGGGGTGGGGGGTAGGCTGTTGAGGGAAAATGCACCTTCTCAAACCGGGGCGTTCACAGAAAAACAAGGCCACCTGCTTGGTGGCGGGGTCACAAAGACACCATTTTCTGAGTGACCCTGAAGAGCCTTCCATGGGGTGAGTGATGGACATGCTTGAAGCCAAGACTCTGCTGAGATGATGTGTCCACCCATTGGAAGTCCCTCCAGCCTAGGGCAGGACGTCAGTGGAGAGAACACAGGCTTACCCAGGAAACAGCTGTGCTGACACCTCAAGGAATCACCCCATAAGGACCTCAGGGCCAGGCTGACGCCTTGGTCCTCGGCCAGAGATGTCTGAACATGTCAGAAGGCACAGGGGATGGGGGTGGTCTCACTGGCATCTAGTGGGTAGAGATCAAAGATGCCGGCAGACATCCTACAACGCACAGGACGGCCCCATGAGAGAGAAAGATCTGGACCCAAACATCAAAGGTGCTGAGGCTGTCTGCTAACAGGAGAAATGCGTGAACAACAAGAAACGGGCACCCACTTCTCAAACCCACGTCGCACTATCTGAACTGACTTCCCCGGACACCATCATTGAGGTAGCATGAGGTTGGTGGGTCAGAAACATCCTGAGATGACACCCTCTGTGGCTGCAACGTGAGAAATATGGTCCTTTCCCTGTTATGCCCCCTCTTCTCCCTCCAGCCCCATCCTCACTAATAACAGAGATGGGGCTGGGGGCAGGGGTGCAGGACTGACTCAGGGGCCGCAGAGCCAATCCATGCAGTGAAGTGACTCTTGTTGGCAGTGATGCCACCCGTGGTTCTCAGTGAATTAGTTCACATGCAGCTCAGCACCACCCCATGAAGTGGGCACAAAGATGCTCCCCATTTCCACAGGGAGGTTGCACAGTGCAGCCTGGGAGGACCCCAAGGCCACTCTCAGGTTCAATAATTCCCTAGAAGGACCCACAGCATTGAACAAAGCTGTTAGACTCCAGGTACGGTTTATTACAGGTAAAGGCTACAGATGAAAGTCAGCAACGGGAAGAGTCCAGGAGAGACCAGGAGCTTCCCATCATCCTGCCAGTGGAGGCAGGGACAGCACCGATTCCTCCCAGTGACCATGGTGACCACATGCAGGGGATATGGCTGGCCAGTGAAGCTCCCCTGAGCCTGGCTGTCCAGATTCTTGGTTGGTGCTTGGTCACGTCCACATGGCTGACTTCCCACGTGGCTGGCCTTGGTTTCCAGCCCGTCCAGAGGTCGAGCTGACACAGTAGCCCAAGGCCCCCACCGTAAATCCCCTTATTAGCATAGAATATGTGCCCAGTCCAAGGTCCCAGGTCAACAAAGACCCTCTTATGAGGCAGGACATTCCAAGGGCTGAGAGGTGACCTCCAAGGAGGTGGGGTCAGGAAATTTCCTTTGAGCAAGCTTAACCCTTTATGCACACACAGCCGAGACTCAGCAAACATGGGACTCGAACCCAAGCAGGCTTTCTTCGGGCCTGTGCTTTTAGCTGCTCCCCTGCATAGCCCACTGGAGAACTGCTGTCTTTTCTCTGCATGCATTGGCCAGTGGCCGTGGAACCATTGTCCTGGGATAATGACATGCACTCTGCTGTCTACAGCCTCCAAAAGGGACTTGAAGTTAGATAACGTCCCCTGACATTAGGCTCAACTAACGCTGTCCCATCCCTGGGTTGGCCACATCTGGGGGCAAGTTCCTCAGTTGAGAACTTCCTTCGCTTTTGGAGACTTGAACTTGAGAACCCAGTGCTGCAGATGAGGAGACGGAGGGAGATTGGGGCCTAACACAGTCACATGGCAGCCAGATCCAGACCCCAGCTGATGCATTCAGCTACCTTCACTCTTCTCAGCACCGTCTTCTCAGCCAAATCTCAGCTCTGTCCCTTCTCAGCCCGAAGGGCAAGCTCTGCCCATTCAGACCTGGGATCTTAGGGAGGGTGGGATGCGGGGCACAGAGAGCTTGGGAGAGCCCACTCACAGGCAGCAGGGTTTGCTCCACGTCATGGGGCTGAATTTTGTCTCCCCACTCAAAATGCAGATGTTGAAGCCCTGATCCCCACTGCCCTAGAACATGACCTTGTTTGGAAATAGGGTCATTGCAGCTGTAATTCGTTAAGATGAGGTCATGCTGGAGGAGGGTGGCCCCTAATCCAATATGACTGGCGTCCTTGTCAACAGGGGAAATTTGGACACAGACACACACAGGGAGAAGACCAGAGTAATGCTGCCACAAGCCAAGGATCTACTGGAAGCCAGGAGACAGCCCAGGATGGATGCTTCCCCAGCGCCTTCCGAGGGAGCACGGCCCTGCCAACACTGGTCTCAACTTCTGGGCTCCAGAACAGTGAGAGGATAAACTCTGTTGTTTAAACACACCCAGTCTGTGAGACAGTATCTTGGGGGCCCTAGGAAGCTACTACACCTTCTGAACTTTGTGACACTCAAGGCACGCCAGGGGGTCAGTTAGGGTCGGGAGGCCCAGAGCCTCCCCGCTACATTTGTAAAATCACGATCCACCTCACAGCTGACTTCAGACCCACAGCCTCTTTTACTTTTTTTTGCGTCCCTCATCCTACACCCTCCAGCCAGTCCCCCGACTGGGCCATCACACGGGGAGGTGGTCGTGCACTCGAGGCACGGTCTTAACCGCACACTTCACCAGCCCCAAGACAGCCGACATCGTGACACGTGACTCGGTCTCTCTGTAGTGGATGGGACAGTGTCCCCCCAGAATCCACGTCTGCCCAGAACCTCAGAATATGACCTTATTTAGAAATCAGGTCTTTACAGATTTAACGAATTACTTAAGGATCTGGAGATGATGTTATCCTAGATCCAGGGCAGGCCCTCAAAGCAATGCCTGGTTATCCCTTATAAGGCACACAGGAGAAGAGGACACAGAGAGAACAGGGAATAAATCCACGTGAAGATGGAAGCAGAGGTCAGAGGGATGAGGCCATAAGCCGAGGAACTGCAGGCACCAGGAGCTGGAGCAGACAAGGAGGTCTCCTCCCTGGATCCTCTGGAGGGAGTGCGGCCCTGAAGACACCTTGACATTGGCTCCTGGTCTCCAGACCTTTGAGAACACATTTGTGTAACTTTACACCCCCAGCCTGTGCCCCAGAACACAGACACACTCGCTTTGCCTCAGTTTCCTCATTTGCAAAAAGATCCCGGGGAAGGTTTATTCGGGGGATACAGGCAGTCATTAGCTGCTCTCTCCTTAAGGGCAGGCATCTTCCTTGTGCAACTGTGAGGCTGGTCCTGGACAGCCCTGCTTCTTCTCTCCCCCATGGAAACGAATTCCCTCTGGAGATGGTGTTAAATGCAGATCCTGACTCAGCTGGCCTCCCACCCAAGGGGCTGAGATCCTGCGTCTCACCTGCTCCTGGGGCCGCTGATGCCACATTCAGCGTAGCAAGGCCTTGGAGCAGAGGTCAGAAAACTGGGCCACGTCCCACCCACTGTCTGACATTGTAAATAAAGTTTTATTGGCACAAGGCCATGTCCATTCATTTACATGTTGTCTGAGGCTGCCTTTGTGCTACAAAGGCAGAGTTGAGTGCTGTGGCCCAAAAGCCTAAACTACTTTCTGTGTAGCCCTTTATGGGAAAGTTTGGGACCCCTGCCCTAGGGGACAGCACCAGAGTGCATGTGGCATGACTGGAGGGGTGGGTGGGCAGCTAGGGAGAGTGAGGGGTGACCTCTGTGACACTGCCCACCCTTTTCTCATGTGCCTCTCCTACTGCATGACCACATGGGTCAGAGGGTAGAGCCATAGGGTCGCACCTTTCAGAAAGTGGCAAAGGCTCGGGAGGGTTTCTGAATTGGATTTAATGGCCATGCACGTGGGTCACCCATGGAAGCCAGGCCCCATCCATCTAGCTGCTCGCTCGGACTCCGATTCAGTGGGCAGCAGCAAGCAGGATGCTGAAGGGGGCCCAAGAAATGCGCCCCCAGCCTGGGGCCCTGGCCACCCCCAACATGGGGGTCAGATCGGCTAATTAATGACAGCATTGTTTCCGGCAGAAAGGTCAGTCCCCGAGGGAAATGCAAACCACGCAGAGGGGATGGAGTCCTAAACTTCCAGGCGGTGTGCACATCGGGGCGTCTTAAGTGTGTCACCGTCCCCACCTCTCCCGTGTTGTTTGCTGATCCCCCCCCCAGAGTGTGCAGGCTCATATAGGTACACACGTGCACATGCACACAGGGCATGCACACTCACATGTGCGCGTACACAAGCGTGCGTGCATGCGCGCACACACACACACACACACACACACACACGCTGAATTTATTGCTCATCCCATTGAAGAACAGAAGCAGCTGATATTCAGCTTTGAGCTCAGTAGCCAATATGGAAATGACCCATTTCCTTCGCTGAACTCCCAACAGCATTTGAATATTTTAACAAAGGATGGCAGGCTGGGGAGGGGCGTGGGGGGGGCAGCTGGTGGTATTGCCTGATGCTAAGGAGAGATGGTGTGGTGGAGGGGCAGGGGGCTGTGGAGGGACACACACGGTGCCCCACCAGCCAGCGCTTCCGAGAGCACAGGACCTTCTGCCGTCAGAGCGGCATGGTCCCGGGCCCCCGGCAGCCAGAGCTCTGGGTCCCACGTGTCAGCTGCAAAGTCTGTGACTAGATTACTCACCATCAGAACCAGCACCCATCATCGGGACGGAGTCTATATTTAGCCCATAAAATGGTGAATGGCTCAAACCTCTAGGCAAAGAGTGAGGCCTGCCTACCCACTCCCCGTAGCCACCCTCACGATGCCACCTGCACGTTCCCGTTTTGCAGGCCATGCGCCCTGCGCTGCCAGGGCTCCGGACCAGGAGGTGGCGCACAGTAGGTGTGTGGAGGATAGTGGCTCACATCCTGGTGATCGTGACCCCGGAGTCTGGGCAGAGGCTCAGGCTGCCTTCCTGGCACAGGAGAGGGCTGGGCATGCCGGCTCAGAGCGTGGCCCAGAACAGGCTCCCTATAAACGTGCTCCAAATAAACAGAAGGACCAGTGCTGCATCCGTATCAGAAAGCCCCAGGGGGCCCGGGAAAGGTGGGAGAGATAAATTAGGAGTTTGGGATGAACATATACACACTATTATACATAAAATAGATAACCGACAAGGACCTACTTTATAACACAGGGAACTCTACTCAATATTTTGTAATAACCTATAAGGGAAAAGAATCTGAAAAAGATTTTATATATATATATATGTGTGATATATATATATATATATATATATATATGTATGTGTGTGTATATATATAGTCACTTTGCTGTACACCTGAAACTAACACAACATTGTAAATCAACTATACTTCAATAAAAAAATAAATAAAAGAAAGCCCCAGGATGTTCAGAGATACCACAGCCTGGTTCCCACTCACCGTCCAGTCCCAGAGGCTTTAGTTCCACTGATCTTTTTATTTAAGGCTCTCTTTTAAAATACATTTCCTGTGCTCCAGACACCTCTCCAAATCAGACAGGTGGGGCCCAGACTGTGGGGTATTTACCTCCCTGTGGTGTGTGACCTTGTTCCCTCCCTATCTTCAGTGACATTTCAGCGTGTTGACCGTGGCCCAGGACAGACATGCCTGTCTGGTGACTCCATCCGAGAGGAGCAGACCTAAGCGTGGCTCTGCAGTCAACAGGCAGATACCAGGCGAAGGACAGAGTGAGTGATTCTCAGATGCCGGCTGGGTACTGGAGGAGGATTCAGCAATCCCAGACAGAAGACCCATCGCCGATCGGTGCGTCACAGGTAAAGACAATCATGGGACAGGGACGGGTGTAATAATGAACTCCGCCACGTTTGGACATGGCTGGACTTGTATTCCGACCTCAGCTCTGGAACTTCGAGCCTCCTACCTTCGGAATTGCTCTGAAGGTTGCGGATGACCCACTAGCCTGGTGCCCCCTGCAGTGTGGGTGCCGCCGCTGCTCCTGGACCAGGGTCTTGGGTACAGGAAAGAGCGTGTCTGGGACTTGGCTCTGAGAACATGATTTCAGATGGAAGCTGCCCGCTGATTCCTGCGTCCTCCAGGGTCACTCATGAGAAGGCCTTCTGCGCTCAGGCCGTCGGGGGTGGGGGGAACGCTGTCATCGAGCAGTGGCACGTGATGTGTCCTTTGATGAGCGAGGCGGGACGGGGCCACGACTCTGTGCTTTGCCTGCAGGACCTCAGACGGCCACCCATCATTTCCCTGGTCCCACGCAGGCCCTGACCGTCCCCCAATGAGACAGGATTGAAGGGTGACACCTCATCTGCAGATGGTCCCTGCTAAATAGGGAAGTGCCACATGTACATTCAGGGGCTCTTTATTGAGGACCTACTATGTGCAGGCACTGGGCTAGACACTAAGCTGCAGCTGGGGACAAAAGCAGGTGTGTCCCCACCCTGTGCACACTGCAGTCAGAGACTGAGGGGGCAGGTGCCACCCAACACGCTCAGAAATAACTGCATTGCTCTGTGACAAAGGCTCCAATAACAAGAGGTACCATGAGGGCCTATCATGAGCCAATCCAGGAAGGCACAGAAAGGGCCCCCAAGAGACTGAGACCCTCCGACTAGCCCCTCGGCTGTGATGTCACCATGGTGGCACCAAGTGTTCCTCCCTCCCTCCATCTTTGTCACTTGGAGTGCTCCTGCCACTCCCAGCCCCCGATATGGTGACCTGCCCCAGCTCTCACCTCTGGGCTGGGCCAGTGATGCAGCAGAGGCTGGACATGGGTTTATGTGCGAGGCTGGACATGGGTTTATGTGTGAGGCTGGCTCCTTTGCATGTTGTTGCTGCCATGGGAATATGCCCAGGACACCACTGGGGGATGGGACACAGGTGGAGCAGAGCTGACAGCCTCAGTCATGGGATGGAAGCCAGCCCAGATCAGCAGAGAGAGCAACCCCAGCCATGTGCACGAACCCCAGGAATTTCCTGGTATGGTTGCATTCCCTGAGGTTTGGTGCTGTTTGTTATGTGGCATCTCTAGAGCCATGGCTAACTGATACACTAGATGAAGAGGGAAGGGGATGGTTCTTCCTGGGAAAGAGGCGGAACTGCATGAGTGAAGGTCAGAGTGGGACTTCCTGGGAGGTCTTGTGGCAGGAGTGATGCGGGGGATTACAGGTCCCTGAGGGGTGTGGTCGTTTCCAGTCCAGAGCTCAGAGAACCAGTCATCTGAGATGCTGCACTTAGTGCTCGCAGACTTGTTCACTGTGATCACGTCCCCGACAACTACTTATACCTGAGCCTCAGGCTCTCCCTTCATGAACGCCAGGCTCTGACACACAGGATGAAGGGTGAGGGCATGGAAGGATGGGTTTGATTTGCTTGGTAGAGAGAAGGGTGAGGGAGGGGGCCGTGGGCCTCCTTAAGGCAGCCCACCTGAAGGGACCACCCTGCCTTCCCCAAAGGCTCTTCTCCGTGTTCCAAAAAAGCAAGAATTCTGTGCGTGCGGCTTAGGCCCCTCCTAGAGATTTGTGACGCACAGGTTCGATCATCCTCCAGAAAAGAAGCCAATTTCAGAAAGCTGGTTTAACCCAGCCTTCCCCAGATGCTGAGGAAACTAAGTATCCATGTAGCTCGACAGAACGTGGGCTCAGGAGAGGAGCACGCACCTCGTCCTGTGGTTCTGCTGCTTCTCCAAATCCCGCTCACTTGCTGCTGCACCCTCGGCTGTCAACAAACGTTTGCGGATGGAGACAAGGAACTCAATGTGGGAATCGCTGATCCAGGGGGGACGATCTTTGTTGCCTAATCTTGGCTGGGACAAGCTTCTGCTTTGGAGATTAAAAAGCCAGAGAAGAGCTGTCCGGGATTCCTGTCCAAGACAAACCCGCCCAGAGCATCTGGAGCACAGGGTGCCAGGCTCCGAGCCAGGCAGCCATACATTCAGCCCTGCCTGAGCTGCTTTCTGCTTGCTTCTCCTGGTCTGGGCCCCCGCCTTGGGCACTGCTCTATTTCTACATTGACAGTCATCCCATTGATGTAGGGAACAAAACCCCATCTGTGACAGCCTTTCTGCGAGTTCTAAGCCAAACTTTCAGGGTTAGACTGAGCCTGAGGGGCAGGGTGGGAAGGTCTGGTCTCCTTGGAGCACTGTGTTAAGCTTGCAAACAGAGCCCAGCCCGGAGGCCCAGGTGGCTGTCAGGTCTGCCTTCAAAATCCACTGACAGTGTCGTCGGATCCAGCAGGAGAGAGATGGTTATCCCCAGGTTCCATTAAAACCTCTTTGTAGCCAGAAAGTTTGGGGAAATTCCAATGCAATTTTGATGGGGTCGGTGGGGGGTATTAGAGAGCAGGGGAAAGGCATGCACTCCCAGCACCAGCTGCCCACTTTTGAAAAGCTTCTCAGTGGGGAATATCCTTAAATCCAAATAGCCGCTGCTGCAGTCTTTATACTGCTAACTACCATTCTGTTAAAACAATAAACAAAGAGCCACATTTAAAGGCCCCCATACCACCATCTCCACCCAACAGCCCTGCCTGGCCCTCCCGCTGCCCTCAGGTGGTGGTCTGATGCCCCTCGTCCCACCAGGATGGGAGCAGACCATGCCTGGAGTATACCGCAGGGAGGGACACTAGGCGAGAACCACACCCACCCAAGGCAGGGCCACCTGCCAGTTCTGCTGGGAAGCACCTGGCCCAGGTCGGGCTAGGCCTGCCTCTGCATCTTGCCTCTCTGAGGTTGCTGCAAGGTCAGGACATAAAAGGCCCAGGCAGTGATGGCTTTGGGACCAGTCCCCGTGATGCCAGGGGAGCAGGGAGGAAGCCCTGATGGTGGGATGCCCAGGGGAGGGGAGGAAGAAGGAAACCGATGGGAAAACAGCGGTTCTTGGCTTTGCTCTGGGGTCCCTGCAACATTCCAACTCATGTTCTCAAGACAGGCTTTCAAAGCGCAAGCCTGAGACCTCATCAGAGAGAACAAGCAGAAACAGAAAAATGTTCAAGTTCAGTCTGTGAAGTCAGAAGCCAGGAATTTCCTGAGAGTTCAGAGAACAGAAAAAGCATTATCCTCCCACCCCCACCCCCCCAGATGACAGCTGTTTGGAGTCAAGGAGGCATCTGTGGGCTACAGACATAAGAGGCTGAAACCTTCCAAGGAGGATGGCCTTCCAGAAAGGAGGTAAGCTGGCTTCCAGTCTCATGATTGCAACCTCGCTGCCTGAGGAACAGCCTCTAAGCAGGGGTCTGCAGACTCTTCCTGCAAAGGGCCAGACGTTAACGTTTAGGCTTCGTGGCCCATACAGTCTGCACTGCAACCATTCACCTCTGCCATTGTAGCTCAGAAGCTGCCACAGACCAACGCAAGCAAACAGGTGGGGCTGTGTCCAAAGAAAAAGTGGACACTGACATTCACATTTCAGATAATATTCACATACTATGAAATAATATCTTTTTGATTTTTTCCCAACCATTCAAATGTGTTTTAAAAAAACATTCTTAGCTCCTGTAACGTACAAAAGCAGAAAACAGGTAGGGTTTGGTCCACAGGCTGTAGTTTGGCAACCTCTAGTCTAAAACTTCAAATGATCTCTATAGCTTTTCAGATACAATGTCCAGCATCTAACACAAGATTACCAGACACAATAGGGGATAGGACCCAATGCACAAAAATCAAGAGAGAAAAACAAAATAACAGACAGAAAAAGTAGTCTCCTAGAATATCCAGGTTTTGTAGTTATCAGACACCACATTTCAAATAACAGTGACTAATCTCTTATTAAAGAAATCAGATTACAAGATGGAGCATTTCAAGAGAGAACTGGGTAAATACTAATATCTTATATATAAAGAAGGCATATGAATAATTTATATATTTATGTACAAATAATACATATGAATTTTTTTGAAGGAAGCAGAATATACTCCTGCTAATTCCTATGTGATTGACCTTGGGCAGTTCTTGCTTCCTTTTGGGGTCCTGGTTTCCCCATCTGTGTAGCGGGGAACTAGGCCTACATTGTGGTCCCTATCCAAATGTTCTTCTGAGCCTTGACATTGTACCTTCTAGGGGATCAAGAAGGATGAATAAGGAGGCTTTGGGGTCCCCACTTCTGTTCACACTGTACTGCTCCCTTTCAACCTGTTCTCCATACTGGAGATAGTAGATTTCACTAAAAAGCACTTTGAAATTTTTGGGTTGATTAGTGCACAAGGGCCTTTCCAGAAGCAAAGAAGTAAGATTCTGTGAAAGGAGGAGATGCATGATCTTCAGAGGCAGGGATGGGATGATCAGAAAAGGCCATGGAAAAGGACCTGTTGGGTGGCCAGAACGAAGGCCATGTGGCTAAGGAGCCCCCAGGTCATTGTTGGCAGGAAGTCTGTGCAAAGGGCATGAGGAGCCCTGGGCAGAACAGGACCCACTGGCACCCCTGCATCAGGATGTGTCGTCCCCAGCTTTGCAAGGTCTCCCTCTACCCTGAGGATCTAGCCTTTGTCTCATGCCTTGAATTCCACCCTTTAGCTCCTGGTCTTTGACAGGCAAACCCTCCTTGGAAGACTGAACCATTCAGGTGACTGTGATTGTGTGGAGCATGGGGAGCGTGGGAGGTCTAGGTCTTTTCTTAGCGACACAAGGGATTCAGAGAAGCAAGAAAAGTCCTGGGTCCTGATGCACCTGGTGATGTCGAGAAGCTGAGGAAGGATGGGGGCCGACCCTCATGGAGAGCTCCACGCCAGGAATTGCACCAGGCTCCTTCCTACTTAGCCAGTGTAGACTCTACCACATGACAGTCAGTCCTCCTTGTTTAGCACCTGCTATGTGCCAGGTGGACCACTTAGTCTTCCCCGCTCTGCAGGATGGCGAATACAGGGCACACAGAGATTGCATGGGAGCGCTCCCTGGCCAACCCTGGCAGGTCTCAGTGCTCTGATTGCCGTCTCTACACTGACCGTGCTGTGACATCCTCTCTTACCAAGACCCTCACCTTCTACATTCTTGCCTCTGCTGGGATCTCCCTGGGGAAGTCCTGAGCCCCTCATGCACAAAACAAACCTGTCCCTTCCTTGCCCATCCATCTCGGTGGACGACCTCCGTGTCTTCTGCTCCTCTCCCTCCTTCCTGCCCCTCCTTTGGTCACTGACACACTGTGGCTTTACCTCTCGTGTATCTGATGGCTTCTCCTCCGCCTACCGAGCCCTGCACTTTGCCTGGTGGCTTCCCTGGCTAACTCGCCCTGTCTCCCTGCGGGCACTGATCACCATCCAGCAGGACAGCAGCAAGCGGGGGGCGGGAGTAGGTGTGTTCGCATCAGGGGCCAGCGGGCAGCCGAGTCCAGAAACTAGGAGGTCCCTGTCTAGCCCCACAGCCACTGTGTCCAGAGTCACCCATGCACTCAGCTTCTGCTCAGGCCAGGCTGGTGTGTCAGGGCCCAGGGACCGGCCCTTATCACACAGGAAGTGGGAACACATTTTTCAGAGAGCAGGGATGCTTTTCCCTTGGGTTTTGTTTCCACGGCCTTCTGTCCTCCTGGGTGAAATACCGTCCTCTGGGCTGCCCACGAGCCTGCTCTGCCCTTCAGAGGAAAAGGCCAGGTCCAGTATAAAGCTGGGGAACAGACACCCCAGACAGACGGGCATAGCCGTGTCCAGACTGGCACACCCTGGCGGTGGGCTGGTCCCCGCCCCCCTGGCTCCTGCTCACACCCCCAGGAGAGAGCGCTGCATCCCAGGCTCGTCACGTGACCCGATTTCTGGAACTGAACGGAATCAGAACACTCGTTCACGGCTGCCCCACATACTGCACTGGACAAAGCTGGCAAAGTCCTTCTCTCTCTCTCTATCTCTGTGTCTCTCTGTCTCTCAGAAGGTCAGACCCCTCCCTCACTTCCTTTTGGTCCAATCAGACTTGACAGCAGGCGTCCTCTCACGGTGACGGAGGACGAGGCTTTTCACAGGAGATTTGAGGCTCCCTGCGTCCCCTCACCCTTCACCGTGGCATGCGCCCCACCTCAGCCTCCCCCAGGGATCCGCTACAAAGGATGGGGCGGATACCTCCGTCCATCAACACGACGGCTGCCACGTGTGCCATCCACTCCGCGTTTACTGGAAAACCACTTTAGAAGTTACAAGGATGATGAGGTCAGCTGTCGGGTCCCTTTGGTCACCTCCCGTCTCTGTCTTTAGCACAAAAGCCTGGAGGGCAGTGAGGCCACCAGGCAGCCCTGCCTTGATGGCCTGAAGTGTGTCCACGCCTCCAGTGTGTCCCCCTGGTGCACACAGGTACACGCACAGGCAGACAGGTGCACACACGCACAACACGCACGAATCAAAGTGAACAGGATTGAAACAACAGAGCCCTTCGGGCTGCACTGTGTGTGGTGGTGGGTGCCTGGAATGTGACACAGGTTGAGAAACGGTGCTACAGGCTGAATGATGCCCCCCTTAAAGGATAAGGTGAGGTCTGGGCCCCCAGTGCCTTGGAATGAGACCTTATTCGGAAACAGGGTCATGACAGATGTAATCAGCTACGAGGGCACACTGGAGCAGAGTGGCCTCTGATCCAATGTGACTGGTGCCCTTACGAGAACATGCGAGGATGCACAAAGACACACAGAGAGAAAACGGCCACGTGACCACAGAGGCAGCGATCAGAGCGATTCGGCTCTGAGCCCGGAGTCACCTGGGAGTGGAAGAGGCAGGATCCTCCCCTAGGGCGCTCGTAGAGAGCACAGCCCGGCCATCACCTCGATCTTGATCTTGGCCTCCGGGCTCTGAGAGTCCGTCTCTGCTGTTTGAAGCCCCCCTCGCCCCAGCCCCATCTGTGGTGCTTTGTCACGGCAGCCACAAGAAACTAACACAAACAGTGAAGGCTGGATTCTGGGCTCAGGCAGCCAAGTGCCCACGGAAGGGGCTTCTGGAAAGAGGCCCGGGATGGACCTGACACAGATATGCTCGTCTGCTGGCAGCACGGAGCAAGCCCCTGCTACCCTTGGCCCCATATGCAGACCCTCCGTCCCAGCAGCACAGTGACCACAGGGACACAGCCCCTCCCGACATGGCATGGGGTGACCCAAGGCCACCAGCTGCCTCATCAACCAAACTCCCATTGTGGGGAGGCAATTTCTCGAGCTGGGGAGCATTTCCAGAAGCCAAGCTATGACCAACCAAACGACAGGCAAAACAAATTCTGGGGTTCATTCCGTTCAACCACTACCACCCAAGCCGGGTGCCCACTGAGCTGCAAAAGAAAGGAATTCAGTGGAAATAGTTGATACCAAATGTGCCGATTTTCCTCTGAAGCCATAAAGCCTATTTTCAGTCGCGGTGTGAAATCAGCTTGCTGGCAGACTTGGAGCGGTCAATGTAGGACAGTTTGGGTCCTTCCGCAGCTACCCTTTGTGGGGTCATGGCTGCATGCCAGGAGCTGGGAGGCCATAACACATAGTAGTGCTTCTTCTTACAACAATGATCTTACAGAGTAGGTGTAGTGGGTTGAATAGTGCCACCCAAAGGTATATCTAATCCTAAATACCTCTGAATGTGACCTTATTTGGAAACAGTCTTTGCAGTTGTAATTAGTTAAGGATCTCTATCATCCTGGCCCTAATCCAATGACAGGCATCCTTAGAAAAGAAAGGAGAGGGAGATTTGGGGCAAACAGAGGCAGAGGGAAGAAGCCATGTGAAGACAGACGCAGAGATTGGAAAGATGCAGACACAAGCCGAGGACCGCCTGGAACCCCCAGCAACTGGAAGAGGCAGGAAGGATCCTCCTCTGGAGCCTCCGGAGGGAGCCCAGCCCTGCCCACACCTTGATTTAGGACTTCTGGCCTCCAGAGCTGTGGAATGGTACTTTTCTGTTTATTTTAAGGCCCCCGGTTTGTGGTGACTTGTCACAGCAGACTTTGCTGTCTTCGCTCTGTGAGGAGGGAAGGGAGCTGGTCCCGGTTGCCAGTTGCCTGGTACATGGGAGAGCCCGTGTTCAGACTCAGCTCAGCATGATTTCAAAATCCATACTCTCTCCACAGGTCCTCAAGTCCCAGCCGAACGCTGAGCAGGCCACTCGCCCAGCAGCAGAGGGGCGTGGGGCAAGGACTTTCTCTAAGAGCATGAGCTTCCCAGGAAACTGGGAAACCTCTGCTGCTGGACTCCCTCTAGGATGCACGAATGACCCGCCTGCTCTGGACTCAAAAGTAAAAGGGAGGGATGCTTACACTTTTCAGAGGCAGCGTTTCATGCCCCATCCTCTGCGCTCCACCCGGCGCTCCGGGAGCTCCAGGACACGCATAATTCATTCCTGGGCATAAATCAATCGCGAGACACGCAGCTCACTGGCAGCGGGAGGGTCCCGGCAGAAGGAGGAGGGGCCCCCAGAGGGGAGCCCCTCACACCCCTTTCTCAGGGTTGCACTTTATTATTTCCTAATCAAAGCACCCGGACCTGTACCTGCTGTGAAAGTTGGAAGGCAGGGGCTGCAATGCCCCCAAAGGCGTGGAGAGAAGCCCAAGTTTCAAAATAGGAGAGAAAACAAAGAAGCCAGGACACCTGCTCCCAGCTCGGAAGAAGGAGCCCCAATCGTCCCTGAGCCGTTTCCGTACACGTGAGCTAAGCGGAGGCCCCGGCACAATTAATTTAGGAAATTGTCATCCTAGACTCTCCAACAAACTCCAGACCTTGGAGGGTCTCCGACGACCATTTGTTATCATTACACATTGTTATTTAGCCTGATTGCCTGTGATTATTCTGATTATTTCAATTCCAGCAGCGGAGGGGAAAGGCAGCTGCAGGTTCCACTGGGATTGCCTGCTTTTTTCCTTCCAAGGAGACTCTGAAGTGTTCTTTCCCTGGTGTGGCGGCACCGGCTCAAGGTGGGGAGATGGGGTCTGGATCCCCAGGCCCCACCCAGGTCCGCCTCCCCTGAAGTTCCCGTGACCCACGTGTTCTGTTTCCTTTGCTTTCCCACCACGTCATGGTGACGCCTCCACCCTCGGGCAAACCTCTGTGCTTGGCCTGAGGCTGCAATCTGTCTTTGTGTGGGCACAGTGTGTGTGCACGCATGTGTGTGCCGGTGCACGCGTGCCTGTGCGCACTGCATGCCTCTGGCTGGGCACACCAGTATGCACACACGTGCCTGCATCTGCATTCAGATCCGCACTCCCCTCTCTGCGCAGCTGGGGCAGGCCTGCGTCCTTCTCCAAGGGCCCTCAGCACCACGCTCTCTGATAGAGTTCAATAATTGCTCTGCTGATTGATTCATTGACCTTGGACAAACCACTTAAAATTCTCAGCCTACTCATCTGCCAGAGGAGAAAATGTGTGAGAGTCCTTTAAAAATCACGAAGCATCATACAGATATAAGGATTATATTGGGGGCTGGGAACGGGAAGAATGGCTACAGCCAGCAATTGGGAGCCAAGGTTCCTTCTGGGTCTAAACCCACATGCACGTAACTGCCCTGGACAAAGTTACCGAGGTCCTCAAAGGGCCCATTTGGTCCACACACTCTGCTGTTCCTCGGGGACACAGTGGCGTGGATCGGAAGCCGTGTGTCTCCGCACTGTCCTCTCCCCCACTCTCCTCAGCCTGTCCAGACAGATCCCAAATAAGACAGCCAATCGCTTCATCTCCCGTCCTGTCCCGAGCCGCAATCCAGCTTCCGGAGCGCTCGGGGGACTGTCCAGCACGCTGCAGCCCCGCCTTCTCCCGTAATTATACCATCAAGACTACATCAGCTCATGAGCATTATTGAAATCAGGAGGCCAATTATTCCCAAATCAATTTTGAGTAGGTAAGTCAGGAATTGTTCTTGGCGAGACCTCCCATAGATGGGGTTGAGACAACCTGACCTTCCCTATGCAAATCCGCCCCAGCTGCCCAGAGCACTTAAAGGTTCAGGTCAACACCTAAAAGACAAACTCACCGGGGAGGAGTGGGTGGGGGAAGAGTTAGAGGGAACCATCCGGGCCCACCTATCCCGAGCTCCCTTCAAGGCCTCAGCATTTGCCCGATGGCCTGCTGCTAATGAATGAATGAGCGAATACGTAGACACGTGGGAGGGTGGGTACGTGGGGAGAGCAGGCATAGATGCCTGCGGTTTCCATAACCTTGGTTTTCCCTGTTTTTCCGCCCTTGCTGAGCCCTCTTCCCCTGATTCTCTACCACCTCAGACACCATCTCACGGCCCCACCACGGCCCTCCTCCCCCAGCCCTGCCTCTGCCCCACCACACACACAAGTTCCTGGCGAAGCAGTGCTGGGTTTCCGACCTCTGCTTGCACCACCTCTGTCCTATGCCCTGTTGCCCCAGGGACTCTGATGACGCTCTGATAACCCAATAATAAGAAGCCCAAATGACCCCATGGGTCCCGCAGCAGAGAACACATTTCTTCTTTCACAAGAGCCTCTCGTACCTGGCCTGGGGCAGATGTCACTGGGGACGGGGACCACACTGCAACCACCGTGGAACCGCATTTCAGAACCCCCGAGTCACATTCTGGAGGCAACTATGGAACTAGTATGGGGTCTCCGGGCACACGGGACCTGAGGGGCATCTCCCAGAACATGCCAGCACACCGATCTACCCTTTCAGGTAACTGGAAACTAGAATACGGTCCAGAGGGACAGTCATCTTTCCCATCATTGCCTCACCTTTTGTTTGTTTTTTCCTGCTAGGATGCAGTTACCAAAGGAAACAACTCATGTGGGAATGGCCTCTGAATTCCAGGGCTTTTAGAAAAGAGTAAAAGTATTGTCCCTGGCTGTGCTTTAACTGGGGATGGGTCACATTGTTCCCCTTTATGCCTTATGTTGATTCCAATGGCAGGAACTTTTTTTCTTGTCTGCTTCTGTGTGCACATATGCAGGGAGAGGCTTGGGGAGGAACTGCAAAAGGTGATAGGCTTTTAGATTTAGTTATTTATTTTACTTTGCGTTTTGAAACAATTTCAAACTTAGAGGAAAGGCTGCGAGGACAGGACAGACACCTATGTGCCTTGTGCCCAGAGGCCCCAGCCAGCTTTGCCGATGGTCCCGGCACGATCCGCTCCTGGACCACACATCCCGTTTGGTTTTGGCTTGTGTCTAGTCTCCTTCAACTGGGAACAATTTCTCAATCTTTCCTAGATTTTCGCGACCTTGTCATTTTGGAAGCTAACAGAAAAATCAGGCATTTTGTAGCATGTGATTTTGATTTGCCCGACGTCTCCTCCTGAGTTGTGGATCTGGCAGGGGGGTGGGTCAGGGGGAATCACAAAGTGAGGCTGTGTGCTCCGTGACTCCTATCTGCCAGAGCAGAAGTTCCACGTGTCCCCTCCCTGGTGGGGCAACTAGGACCACTGGGCCCAGATGGTGTCCGCCAAGCATCTTCATTTCAAAGTTCCTTCTCCCCCTTTGTGAAAGTAAGCATTTTCTGGGAGACAATTTGAGATGGAAGGTCCCATTGTTCTCCCAACTTTCACCCACTCTTTTTATGGTCTGTCGATGTTTCTTGCCTGTATTATTACTGTGAAGGTGGCAATTGTTTAATTCTGTCATTCCTTCTGCCTTTATTAGCTGGCATCCTACCGTCAAGAAGAGGGGTCTCCTCTCTTAATTTCTTTATCCACTCAGTCACCCCTACTTTATTCAACTGGTTATGCCATCATTTCTTATTTTGTACCCAACATTGTTGCAGATTCGGTCAGTGGAAGCCCCTTCAAGCTGGCTTCTCCATCTTTCAGACACATCCCTGTAGCTCTCTAAGCACTTCCTTACTCTCTGGCAGAAGGTGTTCCAGGCCTGACTTGTTCCTTCCCTGCCCCAGCCCTGGAATCAGCCATCTCTTCCAGGATCCCTTGCCCTTCAATGGAGAATTCAGGCCAGGGTCTTGCTGCTCCTGGGGCCCCTTAGCTGGGGAGCCAAGAAACATCTTCATGATCACGGGGGCAACCATGAGTTTGCACCAACCCCTCCACAGTGGGTTGAATAGCGCCCCCCCCCATTCCTATCTACCCAGAACCTCAGAATGCGACCTTATTTGGAATAGCGTCTTTGAAGATGTGATTAAGTTAAGGTGAGGTCATACTGGGAAGGGGTGGGGGCCCTACATTCAGTGACTGGTGTCCTTATAAGAAGAGGACATACAGACACACATGAGGAGATAATGCCAAGGGAAGACAGAGGCAGAGATTGGAGGGATGCGGCCACAAGCCAAGGAACAGCGGGAACCCCCAGAGCCTGGACGAAGCCAAGAAAGATCATCCCCCAGAACCTCTGGGGGGAGCTCGGCCCTGCTGGCCCCTTGATTTCAGACTTCTGGCCTCCAGAACTGGGGGAGAATGAAGGTCCATTGTTTTAAGCCACTGTCCCAGTTTGTGGCACTTTGTTGCAGAATCCCCGGAAAACCAACACACCCTCCAAATGCAACCCACACCTTCAGATCGTCCTCACTATCCCCCTTTCCTTATCTGTGCCTCCTCTTCCCCAGGAGAAACTGGGCTCCCAGCACATGCTTGCCTGTCTACTTAGCTCCATCCCATGCAGGAGGACATCTCTCAACCCTGCCAGTCACTGCCCTGCTCTGACGCCCCCTTGAATGGCCTCAGCCACGTGCATTGGCAGAGGGACTTCCCTTTATTTGTGGTTGTAGAGTCTGACGGCAACTCTGCGGTTAGAACCTCCAGAAAGCCTTTCTGTTTCCCATGCTTCCGACAAAGCTCGGGGCCAGAAGCAGGACACCCTGGTCCTCACCCTGTATGAAGCCGTCAGGTTTTTCTTTTTTTTAATTTTTAAAAAGTTGTGATAAAAATACACATAACATAAAACTTATCTTCACCATCTTTAAGCGCACAGCTCAGTGTCATTAAGCACATCCACACTGTTGTGCAACCATCCCCACCATCCTTCACCAGAATTTTCTTATCTTCTCAAACTAAAACTCTGTCCCCATTAAACACTGACTCCCCATCTCTCTCTCCCAGCCCCTGGCCCTCACCCTTCTATTTTCTGTCTCTATGAGTTTGATGGCTCTAGGGAAGCCATGTAAGTGGAATCGTACAAGATTCGTCTTCTTGTGACTGGCTTATTTCACTGAACATATTGTCCTCAGGGTTCATCCATATTGTAGCAGGCGTCCTTCTTTTTCTAAGGCTGAATAATATTCCATTGCATGCAGGGACCAGTTTGTTTATCTGGTCATCCATCCATGGCCACTTGAGTTGCTTTTACTTTTCGACTGTTGTGAATCATACTGCTGTGAACATGGGTGGACAAATATGTCTTTGAGTCCCTGCTTTCAATTCTTTGGGGTCTCTGCCCCGTCAGATCCTGTTCACCTTCCAAGTTGAAGGGATCTGTGCTCTGCATGGAGACGCCCACACTGGGGGAGGGTCTGCATTAGGGGATCCCTACACCCCAGTAGATATCCAGGTGCCAAGGACGCAGGAAGAGATGCTGGACTCTGGTGGGGAGGCAGAAGGAAATGTGCCTTTGACCAAATACACAACTCAAAGTAAGAGATGAGTGCCGCCGTGAGTCTTCGTGCTGTGAGGAACAGAAGTCACATGTACAGAAGAGGCTGCTGCCTCCTCCCCATCCTTAGATGGCTTTCTTCTTTTTTTTTTTTTTTTTTGGCTTTCTTCTTTTCAAAATATGCTCTGAGGGTCATTTCTGTGCAGTGAGAGAACACGGAAAATACCAACAACTCGTGTGAAATACCAGCCAAGATGACTCAGTAAGAAAAAATAAAATGCAAATTGATCTCTGCCTCTTGGGAACTGATTTAAGAATCTGCTCAAAATCAAATTAACTTTTTGACTTATTTCCCCAGAAAGCTCAGGAGGCAGCAATGAGACCTCAGGTGAACACTCACCCAGGAAACACAAGGGTGTCGGGTGATGGAGTCACCTGATTTCCAGGGCCTGTCACCTGGCTGCCGTGTGTATGGAGGGGAGAGGCTGTGCCGGGATGGACCGGTTCCCCAAAGCTGGCAGGACCCAACCTGTGGCCAAGCAAGATCCATTTGCTTGACGGGCACCTCAGCTGGCCCCCTGTGTCATTCGACTCCCGGTGTGTACCAGCAGACTCAGGCTGGTGATGATGGAGAATCTGTCCAGCCACAGGGCTTTCGTGCAGGTCCTGCCCGTCTTCACTTCCCCTGCATCCCTGCAGCGGCACCCCTACCTGGCCTCCTGCTCCTGCGTCTCTCCTGAACACAGCAGCCAGAGTAAACCACGAGAACAGAGGTCGGATCTCATCGCTCTAACCCTCCAGGGCCCCTCCTGGTCTCCGGATCCTGGGGAAGTGCTGCCCGTGGTCTGAACGCCCTGATCTTCCCCTCCGTCCTGCACACTCTGCCCCCCTCCCCACGCACTGGCTCTTCCACCTCTCCGAGGACCCCGTGCTGGCCCCGTGCAGCCCACAGGGCTCGCCCCTTCCACTGCCGCCTGGTGACCCCTAACCACTGCACCCCTCCCCAGCCACACTGACCCCACATCGGAAGGACATTCTTCTTCTGTAAACTCAGCTTCAGTGTCCGGTGTGCTGCATGCTCACCGTGGTTTGCAATCATGCATTCACGTGAATTCCTGTATAATCCCCCTTCCCGCCTAAGGAGAGCAGGACCCCACATCTCCAGGGCCCGTCACCAGGCTTGCGCATAGTAGGTCCACAAGATCTGATTCTTGGTGAATAAAGTCTGTGCTCCCTGTTGGCTTTGACCTTCTTCTACTCCGGGACAGATGTCCTGGCTCCAGGCCATCCTAAGTATGAGGCTGCAGTGATTCTAGGACCCTGGTGTTGGGTCTAACTGCACCTCTGATAGATGACAAGGAGAGAAACACCACTTTTAGGGTGAAGGAGTAACATCTGTCCTCAGTACTGGGTGAAACCAGGGCTAGGAGCTCTTGTGTCCTCAGGCGAGCTCCCTGCACATAGTAGGGGTCTAACCAGCTCTTGGGACGTGGGTTCTGGGTTCCCCCCAAACACACACGGCACCCCCGACCTCAAGTTCATGGCTTCCTCTTTTGGCCTCTGGGCAGAATTATATTTAGGTGGCTGGCCTTTCTTTCCTTCTTCCCAAGCCCAGGAAAATGGGCTTCGGGGGGCCGGGACCCAGCAGCCTGGACCCGACTCCACGCAACAAGCTGAAAGCCACGTTGACAACAGTGTAAAGAGAGAACAAAGCGCCCGCCCCTGCCAGGTCCAGGTCGTCATCAATACTTGCAATTTATGGGCTTGGCCAGGGTGCTGGGCAGAGGCCAGGAGCAGGCAGCCTCCCCCCTTACCCCAACCCGTGGCTCTGCCTTCCAGCGCCTCCCCGCCGGTGCCTGGGATCCGACCAGAGACCCGGGGGCCCACGTGCTCCATCCACTTCCTGGCGGGAACTACAGGCTGCTAAGGGGCAGGCGCCTCTCAAGGAGCAGCTCAGACCATCCCCACTTTGCAACGATGCAAAAACGGGTAATAACCCCATTTGCCCAACACCTGCACCGCTTGGGTCTACCTGGCCTACCCATTCCTTCCCAGGATGCTGGATCAAGTGAAGCTCCTGCTCGACAAGGGCCTGCAAACGAGCCCTCACAGGACAAACCACCAGGCCTTGTTCCACACCCAGGACCTCTGGGACACCCGTGTCCCCGCAGAGACCTAGGCGGATCCCACCTGAGCTCTGCACCCCAAATTCAGAGGGGCTCCCCCACCTGCAACCCCAGCGCACACGGCTGGGGGGCAGGGGGCTGAGCGGCAGGGGTGCGCTCTTCATTAAGAAGATCCTCTGGGAGATCGATTTTTAAAAAATTGACTGGAGGAGAGAGGAATAAATGAGGAGTTTGGGATTGACATGTACACACTACTACATATATAATAGATAACCAACAAGGACCTACTGTACATACAGCACAGGGAAGTCTACTCGATATTTTGTAATAACCGATAAGGAAAAAGAATCGGAAAAAGAATACATATATATGTATTTGCTGTACACTTGAAACTAACATGATACTGTAAATCAACTATTCTTCAATAAAAAATATTTTAAAACAGGGCAAAAAAATCCTCTGTTCGTTTACTTATTTGATAGATACTATGGAGCACGGTGGGTGCAATTACTCTCGATGTGTTATATAGGGTGAAAAAAGAGAGCGCTTATCAGGGCTCTGCTTGGAAGGGGCTGGGGGCTAACTGTGGAGGGAGGACCTCGTTCCAGTGTTCTTTTGCAGTAATTTCTGTAGCACAACAGGGAAGGCGACCTGAGCACAGAGGGAAGGAAGAGACTACTTCTGGCCACACGGGATTAGAGAGAGATTTGTGGAAGGGGAGTGTTTGTGGCCAGGGGCTCCGGAACAGGGCAAGCACCAGAAGCAGAGGTAAGGCCCTGGGAAGGAGGAGGGTCCCTGGAGGCCACGTGCGGAGGTGACCACAGCCTTGAACGCGATTAGGGAGCATGGACTTTTCTCGTATACAGTGAGGAGCCGTTGATGATCCCTGAGCAGGGGAGTGGCGATGTCAGATCTGGCCGCTGCGTGCAGACTATGAAATGTATGGAAGTTTATGAAATGTACGGAATAAACCCCCTTATAGTTCCTCCCGTGTGCCAGGCGTGTTCTGAGCACTTTCCAGGTATTCACTCCTGTCGTCCTCACAACACTATGAAGCAGGCATTTTTCGCATCCCAGTTTCACAGGTGAGAAAGGTGAGGCACAGAGCAGTCAGGCATTAGAACAAGGACGCGGCGGAGCTGGTTTGCAGACTTGAGGAGACTTGGCCCTCTTCTCCTAAGCTCTGGGTCCCTGGATTGGCTGGGGGTGGCCAGGGCAGAAGACAGAGAATTAGGGCCTTTAGGAGACAGATCAGGCAGAGCCAGCCACTGACCCAGAGGCACTGGGCGGCCAGCCCCCCAGCACAACACGCCTGCCTTGGAGCACCTCCCGGGCCGTCTGCAGGCAGGGTGTGTGGTGTCTGCGGGCAGGGTGTGTGGCAGGTGGCAGACCCCTCTAAGGCAGAGCCCCACCCCTGGGTCCCCGGCCGGGACCCTGCGTGCCTTACCCCATCCCTTCTGGGAACCACCCATCCCCCTCTCCCAGAAGTGAGAGTCAGGACAGGAGACAGGCTGTCGTCTAGTCTGAAGTGATTTGAGCCCACCCTGCTCCTCTTGGCTTCTCCGTCTAGCAGTAAGGACCCCTGGATCCCGCCGGAGGCCTGGGGGAAGCCCCGCATCCACTGACCAGCTGAGCTCCCTCCACTCGCCCAGTGAAGACGGGCGGCAGCTCAGACAGCAAACGTGGACAAGCCGACTTGTGACGGGGACACAGAGTTGGGGGGGGGGGAGGTGCGCTTGAGGGCCCTGGGGGCAGAGGACGCCCCTGGACCTTGGAACCTGCACAGAAGGAGGTGAGAAAGTTGTCCGCCTCCCCACCCCACCCCCACCTCTGGCTCCTCCTCAGGGCTGCCTCTTTCCTTCCTTCCAAGAACGCCCACAGAGAGCTCATGCGCTGTACGGGGCATCACCCCTGTGGGTCCCTCTGTCCAGTGGGACGTGAACTGAGATCATGTGACAGCAGGGCTGTCGTTCATTCATTGCCCGAGGACATCGGGCTGGGTCCCCAGGCAGCTGGGGGAAGGGATGGCGTTTCCCAAAGCTGATGCAGGGTTGTTGCTATGTCGGGGTGTGGGGGCTTTCCTGCCCCTCGCATGCGTCTTTAGCCCCCTCCCTTTCCTCAGATGCTCTAACCGCCTTTGCTGGGACCTCCCGGGGCCTGCACCTCCTGGGGAAGCAGCAGAAGCTGCATTTGGGCTGTGAAGTGAGCAGCTGAGAAGGGGCTTCCCAAGAACGTCGGAACAGGTCAAGAGGAGGGGGCAGGCCAGGTCCCCATGAGGGGGGATGGCAGGGAGGGAGGCTTAGCCAGGCTTGGCCAAGGGATGGCTGACTCCATACGTGTGCGTGCTCAAAGGTCCAGGGTGCTGGGAACAGCAGGCCTTTGGGGCCAAGCAGCCTGTGACTGTCACAGACTCCTTGATCTCTTTTAGTCTCTGTTTCCTAATCTGTGCGATAGACTCCAAAGAGTTGTTGAGAAGATTGAAGGAGATAAAGCCCGGGGTAGTGCAGTGCATTACAATAACATCCCTGAAGCCTGGAATCCTGACTCCATCCCTTATAGGCTGTGTGACCTTGGGCAAGTCACTTAACCTCTCTGTGCTTCTGTTTTTGCACTGCGGAATAAGGAGCAGAGGAGTGTCTGTCTCCCAGAACTGCTGTGCCTCTTTCAAGATTTAATTCAAGCCAAGCACTTAGAACCTGGCTCTTGGTGGGTATGAGATACATCTAATTATTAAGAGTGAAGGCAGGAGTTGCAAATTGACCCCCCTCCTTCATTTTCTGGGGCTCAACTCATGTGTTGTTTTCTTCTAAGAAGGTGCAGCATCCCAGCTGGCACCTTTCTTCCTCCCCCCAGAACAAGCGCCTGGGGTTCAGGAGATTTGCGGGTCTGTATGTGGATTTTCACTGTCATGGTTGAAAGGGCCTTTTGCAAATTGCTCCCGTTTTTCCCTGGGCTGAGCCCAGTCGACACTTGAACCTGGTGGGTTATAAATGCAGCTAATTGGAGCACTGGCAAGGCCCGGCTCGTGCGGCACAGCCCTCGCGTGAACTGCTCCGTTCGGCTCTCCCCCCATCTCCTTTGATCCACACTTTGTAAGGGCATCTTGCCCTAGAATTATGAGCACAGAAATCAGAGCAAGAATCTTCCGCCTTCTATTTCTGGCTCTGACACAGACGATGGCGTGTGGGCAGATCACAACACCAGAATCTTCTCTGGCATCTGGGAAATAGCACAAGTCACAGTGGCCTTGTCCGGCCCTTGCCCTGCCACCAATGGGGGCTGGGGGAGGCTCATCCCGGACCACTCAGGGGCAGGTCAGGACACCCTGGAACTTCCCCACAGGTCGTGCCCAGTGGATTTCCTGTGCTTGGGAGTAGGATTAGCTCTCCTCGCTCCGTTCTTCCAGAACAATGAGAACAGGCTTCTCGGGACAGGGAAGGCAGCTGCTCAGTTGTATTTGGTTCCCACTGGACTAGTCACGTGCTTCATGAGGACGGGGGCAGAGACTATTCCGATGACTATAAAGGTCCCAGCTCCTAGTACAGAGCCAGGCGCTCGATATATTCTGGTTGGCTGAATGAATGATTTATTGAATGAAAGAACGAGCAAATGGGGTTCGCCTGGGCATTTTCTCCCTACTGGATGACCTGCTTCTATGCCCAAGATCTGGAGACGATAGTTATCAGGGCAGCTGGGACCTTGGGCAAGTACAGACCCACATCTCCCCAATGGAGGCAGTCTGAAGGGAGCATTTCATGTCCGTGAAAAAAATAAATCAAGTGAAAACCCTGAGCCAAGCCCCGTGGGGCCCTGCTGCCTCCCAAGGGCCTCCTGAGAACGCAGGGGAGATGATGACGGCACACTGTAACTCACCCAGAGTTCCAGCATCCGTTACCCATGTGCCCAGGGAGGCCTGGCTCGGAGGTCATCCCATTTTACAGATGTGCACACAGAGGCCCAGGGCCCCAGGCCCACCCCAGGTCCCACAGGGGGCCAGCGAGCTATCTCAGTCCTGTGCTGCTTCTACGAAGCTGCTCTATACCAGCTGGCATCGGGCACTGTGGGGCACCCGGGGAGGGGGTGACGCTCTTGTTTATAGAAAGTTCTAGCATCGATGAGGCTGTCTGTGGGCAGAGCGTAACTCGGAGTGGACTCCCCGAGGAGCCCCAGCCATGCATCGCACAAATTCCTGGGCTCCAGGACTCAGGTGAAAGCCGGTGGACCAGAGCCCCAGCGGGAGCAGAGCTGCCAGGCAAGGAAGCTTCCCTCCAGCATCTTGTGTTATTCCTCCACCCCACCCCCTCCTGGGAGGCTGGATCCCTGCCCGGGTCGGCCACGTGACACCCTAGCCGGGTCCTAAGATGAGATGGCATTAGGGTCCTCTGGACCTGCACGGCCTCTTCGGTACACTCTGACCCCAAGGGTCCTACATCAACACGCAGCCCCCTTCCTCAGCCTCTCTGGGGAAGAGGGGGACACAGTTGTCCCCAAACCTGTGTGTTAAGGGCCCTCTGAGCAGAGGTTCTGGCTGAAAGGCTTGTCCTTGTACCCTGGGAGGCTGTGGAAATGCACCTCATTGGCCCCAAGAGGGAAGGCACGCTCACATCCCAGCGGGGCCTGTCTCCCTAGAGGGTACGTCCCACGGCCATCCCAAGGCTCTGGGGGTTCCCTCTCTGTTACTATCACAGCTGAGATTAGGAGGGGATGCCCTGGCCTCCAGGGAGGGGTCT
The DNA here is from genome assembly GCF_949987535.1 of Balaenoptera acutorostrata. Classification (NCBI taxonomy): domain Eukaryota; kingdom Metazoa; phylum Chordata; class Mammalia; order Artiodactyla; family Balaenopteridae; genus Balaenoptera; species Balaenoptera acutorostrata. The sequence continues at coordinate 3,244,243 of NC_080064.1, read as the reverse complement.
TGGAGGATGGGCAGCGTGGAGAGGATGCTGCTGGTGAAGGACATCCCAGACCCCGTCATGGTGAGTGCTGAGAACCCTGGCCCCCTAGGACGGATCGGACCCGAGAAAAAGGGGGGAGCAGGGCACCATCCCAGAGCCTGGCTTCAGCTTTTCTCTAGAAGCTGCCAGCCTAAGAGGCTACTGTGTGAGCACCTCTGCCTTTGTCCCAGGGCGGCCGGGAGCCTGTAGAAGCTGGTCCTTCTGGAAATCCACGCAAACAGCACCCCGTGTCAGAGTGAGCTTGCCCCGTGGGCCTCCATATGCCACCAGCTAAGCTTTGGGGTCACGGTCCCTTAAACCACCTGCTTCTTCCTCCTTCTCAAGCTGACTTGACATGATGACTGGCTGACCAGACCCATGGCCCCTTGGCCTGCCTGCCTTGCCCTGTACTTTTCTTTTCCTTTCCTTCATCTTTATTGAGGTATCATTGACAAATAAATTTAAATATATTTAAAGTGTACAACAAGATGCTTTGATATCCTGTACTTTTCTTAGCTCTCGGGGGGCACTTAAAATGCCAAGATGAGGCTGCAGCTCTTCCCTGGAGATGACATCTTGAAAGACTCTGAGCAAATGTCAGCTCTTCAGTTACTTCAGAAAACAACAATAAAATGTTCTCATGGTAAAAGCATCTGCAATCTCCTTTTAATTTCGGAAGCTGAATCTATGAGTGAGACTAAGAAGAGATACCCAAGGGAGAAGGACATACTTTCTCCTTGGAGGAAAAGGAGGAGTGCAGGCAAAGTTTGATCCAGCCATGGAGGGGATGAGACCTGCTCAAGGACCAAGCGTCAGAGGGGGTCTGGAGTGTCTCTTCTTCTCTGTGCAACTTTGGATGCCCAGCTCCACCCTGCCCCTGACAGGTGCTCCAGAAATGCTTGTTGCTTCAGGAGGATGGGGCTGCCTCCATCTGGCAGGTGTGGGCTCAGCATTGCAGGACAGAAAGGGCTGTTGTTTTCCTCCTGGGAGATGCGTCCTCCCCTCTGGCTCTGGCTTGAAAGGCGGGCCTCAGGTTCTGCGGTTCCATCTCCAGCTGCAGAACGGGGAGGCCCCGCATCGTTCCCGATGTCTGGACCAGTGGGAAACACGGCACACCTTCCAGGAATTGACATATCCAGCAGGGGAAACAGCGGCTGGTGTTTTTGCTTGTCTTTAAAATTTGTAAAAATGAGACGAGATCAAGAGGAAGGTAAGCGTTTTCCCATCATCCCGCTTCTTCTCTAGGTGAGCTGCAGATTAATCCCAGCTTCTGGAACAGCTGTGCCAAGCTCGCTGCCTAGAATTCTCTTTCAGTGTCTTGTAGAGTTGTTTTTCCCCCAAAGTCAAAGTCAACAACAAAAGCAACCTTTACAAGAACCTCTGCCCTAAACACGCTGCAGATGTGTCTCTCTTCCTCCCCGTTCCTCCTCTGATAGGACGTTAAATAATCCACGTGTGGTCGAGGAAAACTTCCGGAAACTTCTGTCCTCAGGGATGAAGAGCCCCTTCCCTCCGCAGCCATCTTACCAAACACCCCCTCCTCAAGGATTTGCTCTCATGGGGCTACACAGACAGGAGAAAGGAGCTGTATTTGGTTGACAATGGGGGGAAGAAAGAAGGGGGTACTTTTATGGGTTGAACTTTGTCCCCCCCCAAAAGAGGCTGAAGTCCTAACCCTGAGTACCTGGGAATGTGACCTTATTTGGAAAAAGGGTCTTCGCAGATGTAATCAAGTTAAAGATCTCAAGATGAGATCATCCTGGATTATCTGAGTGGGCCCTAAATCCAATGACAAGCATTTTGAGTGGACTTGTGTCCCTCACAAAAGCTATGTTGGAGTCCTAACCCGCAGGACCTCAGAATGTTCCCTTATTTGGAAACAGGACTTTTCAGAGGTGATCAAGTTAAAGGAAAGCGCAGCCTTCAGCGCAGCTCCAGCTGGACCACCCAAGTGCCCCGGTGAGCGTAGTGACACCCATGGGGACACAGACCCCGTCGAGGGTTCCTGCCACTCTGACTGGCTCCGCTGCCACAAGAAAATGGAGATCTTGTCAGTGTTGAGGTCAGGAGCCAGGCCACTTATTCATTCACTGGAGGTGTTATTTGCAAGTGGGAAGCCGAGATGGCTGAGTGTGTTAATTAAGGATCCATCTCTAGGTGTTGATGCATAATTTATTTCAATAATTTTTTCCCCCAGGACACAACAGAACAATGGGCTCCAAGCTGGCCAGGTCAAGAAGGAGCAGGAGACTGGGGACAGCACCCTTGGGTCCTGCAGGCCCCATGACCATCAGGGGCTGTTGGGGAGATTGACGGGGGTCCTCAGGACAGAGGCGACAGGCCCAGCGAGGCTGGTTCTGATGACAGAGAGACCACAGGACAGTGGGCTGGGGGAGGAGAGGGTCCCGGGCCCAAGGTGGAGAGGAGAACTCCATGAGGATATATGGCCCAAGATGGACGTTTCCAGGAAAGTTGCTCCTGTGGCAGAGCTGGTGCTAAAATCCGTGTTTCAGGGGAGTTGAGTGAGTTCACTGGGATGGGGCACTCAGTCTCACGGCCACGAGGAAGTGACGCCTGGAATGAGCTGCATGTGGGCCCTTCCCTAGTTGGGCCTCCAAGTGAGCACCTGGCCCGGGTGTAGGAGGTAACCAGGAGCCTGAGAGCAGTGAGACCTCTGCTCCCAGCTTGACACCTCTGGAGCCCAGAGCCCATGAGACCCCGAGCAGAGGACCCAGTGAAGGACCCACAGAACTGACAAGTAGGTGGTGTTCAGCCCCTGAGCTTGCAGACTTTGTTACACAGCACAGCTGACTATTACAGCCTGGAAACTGGGATGCCTGTAAGTGGGTTTGAACAAGTGAGTGCATAAACAAATGACCATCAGGGTGATGGGTCCAGGTGGGCTGTCAGACATGAGGCCCATCCTTCCATGGCCAGGGGTGCCCCTGCCTCAGCCCATTCAGAGAGAAACATCAAGCCCCTGGAAACTTCCATCTTAGGCCACATCTCCTCATGGAGTTTTCCTCTCCACCTTGTGCCCAGGACCCACTCCTCCCCCAGGAAGCTCCTGAGGGACCGGACCCCAGGAGGCCTCCTCTCTCCCCACCACCCTCCCGGCTGCCAGGTTCTTAACTCAGGAGCAGAGAGGTGCCTGTCCACCTCGGGGGGATGGACAGGGATTTAAAGTGTCCCGATGGTGGTCAAGATTCCAAGGATAAACTGCAGATGGGAAGAACCGATATCTGGGGATCTGGCCAGAAGGACGGTGGGCACGAGCCTTCAGGATATCCCAGGAGTGTAAAGCCTCCCTGCCGCCCTCCACCTGCTCCAGGTGGGGCTCTGCCTTGCATGGTGCCCACCCCATGGAAGCTCATGGCAGTGGCAGGGTAGAGTAGAGTGTGTTCATTGCCTGGATGCTTCAACTTTCCTCATAATGGACTGGAGGCACCAGCCCGTCCTCAGCTGCTGGCCGAGAAACCAGAGGAGCCGAGATGCTGCTGGCCTTGCATCTGGTCGCCCTCGATGGCTCACTGTCTCCTGAGCCTCTGGAAACAGTGCCCAGCCTGATGTCCACTGACGTGTCAGCCCTCCACTGGCCAGAGGTGCACACCAGTCTTGCCAAGCAGGCAGCTGACCACTGACCACTGTTTTGAATGTAGCACCAGCCCTGGGCCTGGGGTCCACACACCCTGAATGTCCACCCATGTCCAGGGACAGAATGTGATTTCCAATAAAGCCTGGGCCTCAGAGGGAAGAGTGAGGAACTCGTTTCTAAGACTAGGTCCGAGTCTCAGCCAGGAGCAGGGCCAGTCCTGGTGTGGATTAGAGAAGACTGTTAAAGGGTGTGCTCCAGATGGCCATTCTGTGGCTAGCAGGGCCTCTAGCCTCAGGCAAGGTTCTCAGGGAGGAGAAACTGACTCCTACACCTGGAAGGGGCTGACGTTTGCATCGGCTTCGAGGTAGAAGGCAGCAGAAAGAGCCTGGGATGCTCTGTGAACTTGGTGATGTTTTCCCAAGAACCGGTTTGACTGGGCAGGTGGAGGCTGCAAGGCGCTGGTAGAGGGGATGCAGGAGTTGGTACAGGGTGGCAGCTGGGATGTACTCTTCCACGTCTGCTGACCCGCAACCTAACCAGGTGAGGACAGCAAGGTTACCTCGCCAGGTGGGGGGCCACAGGTGGGGGCTGGGTCATGCCCGTGTCAGTGTGGACAGAAGTGGGCTTGCACATTTGGGGGCAGCTCTCCCGTGGCTGCTGGAACTTAGAGAAACATCCAAACCTGCTCTTGACCAGGACCTCCGCATCCTCCCCACTTCCCTGCACGGCTCCAGCCCTCCGTCCCGCTTCTGCCCTTCCCACACTCAGCCTCAATCCTGCCAGGTGGCCTCTGCACTTGCCCCTGGAAGCCTCGGGCCCACGTCTCCCACTCCCCAGACACCTCCTTCCCACCAGCTCACATGCCCCACCTCCATCCGAGCTGATCTCCGCGTGCACCTGCCGACCGTCTGTCCACGCCTGAGGGGGCAGAGGCTCCTCTTCACGCCCCTCCAGGACACTTCCCACCCGCGCTGGCGCAGGTTCTCAAGTTAAAAGGGGGGGGGCATCATTGGGAAAAGCAGGGCCTCCCAGACCTGCCTTCCCCTTATCACCTCCGCTCTCTCTACCGAAGCCCGACTCATCCGCCCTCTCCACTGAGCACAGACGTCGGCCTCCGGCCACCAAGGCCAGCCCCTCATCCTTTAAGGACTTTGCCTCCACAGTATCTCTGTTCTCTCCCCACCGTGAGTTTTCATTCTCTGCCGGGCCATTCATGCTGGCAGGCAGTGTGCCTGAACGCTCCCTCATCACAAACAGCAAAACAAGACAGCAAAGTCCTGTGTCACCTCTGTGGTCCTCTCCCCTCCCCTCTCCCCCTAATCCGCTCCGCCGGGGCATCTTCTCACCAAGCCTCCAGTAGTCCACCCCTGACACAGGACAAGGGGGACGGTCCCTTGATTCTCACCTCCTGGCCTCCCAGGAGCTCTGACCCTGGACCACGTTCTCCTCCTCCTCTTTCTCCTTCTCTCTCTCCCTCCCCCCTCCCCTCCCCTCCCCCCTCCCCTCCCCTTCCCCTCCCCCCTTCCTCTTCCCTCTCCCCCCCTCCAGGCTTCCATGTACCACCCTCCTGCTCCCCTCCCCCCCACCTCCTCCTCTTCCTCACACCTCCCGGACTCCCCAGGGCCCTGTGCCCATCCCCGTCTCATGCTACCCACACTCTCTCCAGGTGATCTCAATCCGCCACACCCAGACATCAGAGGGCTTTGAGTCTCCACCCCAGGCCAGACCTTCCCCAGCTGCAAACTCACAAGTCCAGAAATCCGCAGACGTCCCCACCTGGACAGCGCACACGGCAGCTTGACCTCGACACGGCTAAAGGGGCTGACATTCCTTTCCAATCTGTGCCCGCCCACGCTGCCCCCTCTCAGTCAAAGGCACCACTTTCAGCTGAAGACACGAGCTGCTCAGACCCAACATTTGGAGGCCTTCCAGGTTGTTCTCTCTCCTCACTTCCCCGTCCGATTCTTCAGTAAGTCCACCCACCCCCAGTCTCCCCTCTCTGCTGGGCTGCCTCCATCACCCGCGCTCCTGTCCTTCCCCTACGGTTGCCCTCCAGGAGCCTCTGCAGGACCACGGCGCTCTGTTCACCCCATTACACTCAGGATAAAACCCAGAGCCCTTACGGCCGCCCCCAAGCACCCCGCGACCTTGCCCCAGCCACCACTCTGACCTCCTCGACTCCAATTCGCGTGACCCGCCCACCAGAGCCCTTCTGTCACTCATCACATCACACGGTTTCCTTTGCCTCCACCTTCCATTTCCCCATCATTCCCTCCCTCTCATCATCCGGGTCCTCGGGTGGGGAGGTCTGCCTCCCCGGCCTCACTCACCCACCCACCCCGTGTGCACCCTCCTCGCACGCGTTCATACGTGGGGTTTCCTTATTTGTGTTTGTACGTGTGTCTGTCTGTCTGCTGCCCCCGGAGGGGACAAAGACCGTGTGTGTGTGTTGTCTTCTGATGTCACTGCAGAGCCTGGAACATAGTAGGTGCTCAGTAAACACTTGAACTGAATGAACAAATGAGTGAATGATGATCTACAGGGATGAGGCCAATGGGAGCTCAAGCATTTTGATCTCTGACTTGTCTGTGAAGCTCAGTTTATACAAAGGAAACTTTCTCCAAGCCCCAGTGGCTCCCAGGGCCTCTGGGCAGCTCTGGTCTTGTGGGGGAGGAGCAGTGAGGGTTGGGCTAATGCTCTCCCCACACAGGCCTGCCTACCTCTCCAGCAATGCCAGGACTGGGGGCAGATGAAAAAATCTGCAATTTTCCCTACCTCTGCAGGAGAAAATCCCCAGGCACTGCCAACCCCAGCCAGAGCTAATGAAAGCTCCTCCCATTGTAGTGGGTTCAATGGCAGCCCCTTCCCCAAAGATAGCCATGTCCTAATCCCTGGAACCTGTCAATATGACCTTATTTAGAAAAAGGACCTTTGCAGATGTAATTACATTAAGGGTCTCAATATGAGACCATCCTGGATTATCAGGTGGACCCTAAATCCAACGACGGGTGTCCTTATAAGGAGAGACACAGACACAGAAGGAATAAGCCATCTGAGGACAAGGCTGAGATTAGAGGGATACGGCAACAAGCCAAGGACACCGGAGCGCCCAGCAGCTGGAAGAGGCAGGAAGGATGCTCTCCTAGAGCCTGTGGAGGGAGCCCAGCCCTGCCCACACCTTCATGTTGGTCCTCTGGCCTCTGGAACTGGGAGAAAATGAACTTCTGTGGTTTTAAGCCCCCCCAGTTTGGGGTGATTTGTTGCTGCAGCCTCAGGACACTCACACACAGAAGAAAGCTTCTGTGTGCGGCACGCAGGTGAGGGCGAGGCCAAGGAATGCCTAGGACTGCAGCCGGGATTCTCGGGGGGCAGGGGCATCTTGGAATGTGGGGACACATTGGGTTGTCACGATGACTGGCATCAGCTGAGTAAGGCTGCGATGTTACCCGCCCTGCAGTGCGGGGGACAGACGTGCTCCCCCAGAGACGGCCCGTGTGACTGCGAACGTCCTGCCACACATTCAGGCACATTCTGAATGCTCTGAGCCCGGACACCCTCCTTCGCCTCCACGTACAGACCCAGAGTATTCTTTGCATGATTTTAAGGAGCACCGAAGTTTCCCAGAATGCAACCACCACGCACATCAAAAGGAAGCTGTATTATTTCTGTCCCCAAGGTTGCAGAGAGCTGCTCACCATTTCAGAAAGTCACCTGCCCTCAAGGCCCAGAAGACACACCTGTCTCAGCTCGTGTTGGCATCATGTTCCTGGTGATGCCCCGGGGAGGAGGTGGAGGGTGCCTTTGACCACCTCCTTACGCTTCCCAGTGAAGATGTGCACAGACCAACCTTTATCACAAGTAACCTTCCTCTGTGTTGCCTCTAAATCACACTCAGGGCACCACACGAGTGTTTAGAACCACTGCTTTCGGCAGGCTATATTTTCTATGAAAAGGTGCGATGGAAGTGAGTTAAGGGAGCATTTGCAAATGTGTATTCGGCACTCGGGCGCTGTGTCTGGATGGTCAGGGGGCCTGCCCTAGAGCCCCGGCACTTCCTTCTCCTGCCCTCGGGCACCCTCCTCCCAGCCCAGCTTTCTCCAGCTGCCTCTGTCCTCCGGGGTGGCTCCTCCTGCCCCGTCTCCACAGAGGATGCCAGTGCCCTCCTTCATGCGGATGGGGGATAGAGAAGAGGACCCAGGTGTGCGTCTCTCAGGGGCTCTGCCCTCGGCCCAAGGACACACCCCTGGAGTCCTGGCCAGGGCCCTAGCTGCTGGCCTTTCTGGGCAGTGTGTGAAAGCACACCGTGTGGGCATCTGACCCTTCCACGCCCCCCGGCCTAGGCTCTGCTGGTGGAGACCCCCCGCTCCTGGAGCTTCCTGAAGGCCCAAGAGGACAGGGAAGGTTCTTTCATCACTGGACCTCACACACGGCCCAGAAAGTGCAAGCAAATAAGACAATCGGCTTCCTCTCGGACTTAGGACCCCTGTCCCCACTTCACTCAGGATGTCCTGAAGCTTCCGGCAACAGGGGTGTGTGGTGGGGAGGGTCCCCCCGGAGTCACAGAAAGGGCCCTGGCCTGGGGGTGAGGAGAGCTGGGTCTGGGTCCACCTGCCCCCTGACTCTAGATGGCTGAGCCTCCCTCAGCATCAGCACCACCCCCTGCCCCCCAGGCCAGTTTTGAGAACGCGGAGAGTGAAGCTGAGCTTGGAGCATGGCAAGTCCTTCCTGGGCTACTTATTGGGGGAGGGTTGTGTTCCAGGGGGGGTCTGAGGAGAAGCAGGCTGTCCTCGTGCAAAGGATGCTGCAGCTCATGACCTCCCCTTGGTGTGACGCCCCCCAAACCACACACGGGGCTGCCGATGAGGCTCATTAGGGGCTTCTGCTGGGTTTCCGGGGTAGGTCTGATTGCTGAAAGCCTTCCAGGGCAGAGGGAGGTCGCAGAAGAGCTAGAACAATTCTGGCTGGGTACCTGCACATCCTCATCCTAATAGCTTCGGGGAGCATTTGAAGGACACAAAATAAGTAGCACTTTCCCAGCACTGGCGCCGTTCCATCCCCCAAGGTAGCCACAAAAGGAGGAGGACTCCGTCATCAGTCATCAGCTCCGCCCCGGCACTGCTGCAAGCTCCGCGCTCCACCGGGGTCAACAAGGTCAAGTCTCAGGACGGCCTCGAGAGGTGGAAAGCATTTCCCAGTTCTGCAGGCAGGGAAGCCGGGGCTCCCCGAGGTCACGCGCACAGTTGAGGACACGCCACTGGGCCGCAGGCCGGCCGCCAGGGCCTGGGGCAGGTCCGGTCAAGGCAGGGGCTCTCCCCACCGGCCCCAGCTTTGTCCCCCACACAGATCCCCAGACACACTCGGCATCCCTGCTGCCAAAGGAAACTTCTGGAAAGGGAAGCTGCATCCTCTATTATCACTGATCATCATCTCCTAACCACAGACTTCAGGGCAGAGAGTCGTTGAGCCACATCGAAAGCAAAGACCGGAGGTCTGGTCTTCCTGTCTGACCGTGTGGCCCGTCCATCACCCGGCAGTCGGGGCTGAGTCTCCGGAACTGGGCCAGGGAGCTCTGGGGAGCCCTGCCCTTCACTGGGAACCTACCTGCTGCAGAGGTGACAGCACTGTTTCTTCCCCAGGTGTAATCACCTGGGCCCTTTCACGTTAGTCACTGTAACCCAGGACCACTCCTGGGCAGGGGCGGGGGACAGAACGGGTGACGTCTCACCCCAAACAGAGGCTCTGAAACCCCGTCTCCAGCAACCACCCTGCTGACCCCAGAGCCTGCCTGCACCGGGAACTGCTGGGCCCACTGCCTGGGCCCCCGGCTGGCTGGCAGGCTGTTGACGCTGTAAGCGGGGAATGCCAAAGCTCTCCAGGGCTCTCCTTTCACTGATGACAAAACAGGAGGGAAACGGCAGCAAGGCCGTTCTTCTGGGGCTCGGTAGAAGGGCATATGCCTCTCACGTTGCTGTATCGGTTCAGAGATGGACCAGGGACCCCAAGGGTTTTCTCTTTCAGATCCTGTTCTAGAGGTGAGAAGACAGTCCCGGGGTCACCGCACCCCTGCCCCGGCCTCCCTCTACCAGGCAGGCCTCTGGGCTTCCAGCAGCGCTGGCCTCCCTGGCCTCTGCCCCTGTTCACCCTCCCCGTCCATCAGGACTCTCCTCATTCGCCCCTCCTCCCCCATCTGTGTTTCCAGAATAACACCTGAGCTATTGCCTATGTGGTGTTTGTGACATTTCCTCTCGCGTCCTTAACTGTCATCTGTCTCTTGTGCCCTTCCCTGTCTGGCTTCCCCAAAGAGATTTTTAAGCTCCTTGTAAAGAGGGCACAGGGATGGGTTTTCCACCCCCCCGGCCCCTCCCCGCCCCAAGGTGCAGCATTTAACGTCAACTGAGGAGTGGATGGTTCGCTGTGCAATTGATCAAAAGCCAGAAACTCTGAGACCAGTTCTCTTAACATAGTCAAATAAAAATTCTAAAAATGATGTTCTGTCTAATATTTAATTTCAACACTTAAAAATCATTCCCCTGTGAGTGGATGAAACCATATACCACCGTATCTCAAAAGCATCTGCGAGCGCGGTTCCCGTGGAGGGGAGATGCATCCTGCAGGGGTGTATCTCCTGCAGCCCCCCAGGCCCTGGATCACCGGACGCCCCACCGGCACCCTTAGAGGCCACTGGTGTCCAGGTAGAGGAGGCATCAATTCAGGTCTCTTCCTGCGTCTTCTGAGGGCCTGGGGAGGACAACAGCCCAGGGTGGGTGGAGGGCCACCGCTCACAGGTAGAAAGCGCAGGGGGACGGCCACCACGGTTTGGGATAAGAATTAAACACACTTCCCGATCCCAAAGTGCTCTCAGAAGGGGAATGAGGCCCTGAGGGAAACAGAGAGCTTAAGAAGCACTCAATGCAGTAAGTCGGAGCAGGAAGCATGTGAAGGGAATAAAAGGAAGCCGGTGATAGAGTCATCTCCAGGAGAACCTGAGGCCGGCTTTAATGAGTCAGCTCATTTATCCACTTGGTGTGAACACAGCTTTGCTCAGCAAAGGCAGGGGAGCGCTCAGGGAGGCTGGACAGGTGCCGGCGCCGTCAGCAGACACACACGATCCCGCCTGTGGCCAGGACGGGTCACCCTCCAGAACCAGAGCTGGCAGGACAAGCCACACTGCATCCATACGGGAAGTCCCAGTGAAGACCCCAAAGACCAGCCTCGCTGTCTACAGAGTTTAGGCTGTTTAGGAAAGCTCCACAAGCTCACTTGTTCGTTGATGCTCTTATCCCAATTAAGCCACTCAAAACTTTTGAAGTTCGTGAGTCATTTGCCTCAAATATCTTTAAATTAAGGACAGATTCATTTCCCTGGTAGCAAACACCCAGCAAGCTAATTAAAAGGGGCTCAGCATTTAAACCGCCGTCGCAGCTTTAAACAGAAGGGAAGGAGCATGTCTCTCTCCATTACATCTGCTTCTCTCTCCCTTCCCCTCCGATCCCGGCATTTAGAAACTACTCCATCATCATGGGACTTGATCCCAAGGTCTCCCCGCTCCCAGTTCAGGTCGTCTGACCATCAGGGTGAGAGAAGACGACACCAGCCCCTCCCACCAAGAGGACAGTGAAGGCCCCCTGGTGACAAGGACAAAGCAACCTGGAAATCATCCTTGGAAACACATGAGTGGATTCCAGTGTAAAAATTACCAGACAGAACTGGGAGGACATCTGAGCCATCACATCCTTGAGCTGCTGGGTGTCACGAATCTGTGATTGATCCAGATGGGGACAAATCTCGAATGACAAGGGGGACCCTGGCCCTCCTGGGCAGTGCACCTTCCCGGAGTTGTGAACACAGGCAGGTGGGGAAAGCGTCAGACGTGTCTGTGCAGGCAGGAGCCGGGGGCCAGCAGGCAGGGTCGAGGAACGTCAGGTCTGGGAAATCTTTACTGAGCACAAACTGCAGGCCAAGTGCCCAGGAGATCCTGCAGTGGGCAAACGCGGGGACTGAGACCAGCTAGCTTAAACTGCCCACAGCTCTCTTTACGAGGCTGAAGATTAAAGCCCAGGAAATGACTTTCCGTTTCTCCGTTTTTCTCCTGGGAGACACTGTAATTCCAGACTCAGAACACAACCAGCAAGAGAGCTGTCACTGGAGAACAACGCTTCACCATGGGGAGCCCTCTTTTCCCGACCTCAGGTGAAGTGCTGACCGTCTGACGCTCAGCCTCTGCCAGCACCGTGTGAGGCTGCAGCTCAATGCCTTGGTGAAGGCCTGAGCCAGGTGATTTTCCATCCCAAGCAGTTCCTGGCTAAGCATCATCTACACCTCTGCTCAGAGCACCAAGGTCAGGGATGAGAGTGTGGGACCTCATCAAATGACCTCACCATGGAGCAGTAAGCTGGTGACAGCAAATCATCACAAGGACAATAATCATCACTGTCATCACCATCACCAGCATCACCAGTACCACCAGCACCATCATCTCCATCATCATAATTACCATCGTCTACATCATCTCCATCAAAACCATCATCATCACCATCACCAGCATCATCATCACCATCATCATCACCATCTTCATCATCACCACCAGCACCATCATCTCCATCATCATAATTACCATCGTCTACATCATCTCCATCAAAATCATCATCATCACCATCATCATCACCATTTTCATCATCACCACCAGCACCATCATCTCCAATATCACCACCATCATCACCACCACCATTATTTCCATCATCATCATCATCATTATCATCATCTCTATCTTCATCACCACCACCATCATCATTATCGTATTAACAGCAGCAAACATGTCCTGAGGAACCTTTATGTGCCAGGCACTGAGCACCTGGCATGTACTATCTCACTGAATCTTTACAACATTATGAGATTTTTAATTCTGTAATTCCCACTGAGGCACAGAGATAAGAAGCAAGCTGCCCAAGTTCACACAGCTAATACAAATGAAGCCAGGAATTGGCAGGCAGGCTGTGGCACTCTCAACTACCACACTAAAACTAGGAGAGATTTTCCAACTGCTTTATGTGGAGCGTGATTCCTGCTTCATGTCGAGTGGGCCCTTAGACAATTCCAGCAGCTTTTCCATATAATGTTAGCTCCTGACAGATTTCAGAGTGCCCCAAATCACCAGCCACCTGCCCTTTCTACACCCACCAATGCCTGTGCTATGGACAGACAGGAAAGTTTAGACATTCCCCTTCTAAACATTTCTCTACAGAAGCAAAAATAAAACAACTTCCCAAATCTGATTCCAAAGACACTTCTTTGGACAACAGAATTGACTTATCAAATTCTTCATATCACTTCCTAAAGCCTTAATTCCAGACTTTGGGGCACCCCCCAGCTGTGAGTGGGCAAATCTGGGCCTGTTTGTCCTTGACACCTGTAACCCTCTCTTCAGAGTCACTCTTGCTGGGTATAAAAACATCTGGCGCAGATAGAGGATTCTTAGTTGCCAGGCACCGTGTTTTGTACTTGGGGTTGATTTATTGAGACTTCACAGCAACCATTTAGGAGAGATATTTCTAAACTTTTATAAATGAAGAAAATGTAGTCAACAGAGAAGAGAACTTTCCCAGGGTCAGCCAGCTACGTGCAGCAGAGCCCAGATTCACACGCAGATCTGCAGCCTGGAAGCACGTACCGCTCACCGTGGCACGCAAGGCCCCCCAGACCACAGCTCTGGGATCCCCAAGACCACGCTTGCTGCCTTAAATCCTGTCGGAGAAGTGTGAGTAGCAGTCATACTCCAACGAGTTGGGGGGCCTAGGTCTACATCTGCTGACTAGGGAGATTTGCAGGACCCCTGCCTGGGCTCTCAATGCCCTGGGGCTTGGATCACTTATGTAGGACCAGCTGAGCTTTGATGAGCCCGGATAGGGGCATCAGCATGTCCCCTCTTTCCTTGCCTTGAACTCGAAGCTGAGGACCACTGGCTGCCCCTCCTCAGCATCCAGCATCACTTCCCAGAATGAACATTTCTCTGCATTAGAAACAAACACACATACTTTCCCCCTTTGAAATTTGTTGTGCTAAACAAATTAATCTAGCAGCAGATTATATTATGAAGAACCATAAATCTTTTCCAAGATAAGCATCTGTCAAGCTGGATTAGCAATATCCAATGTACTACGAATTAATTTGCTAAGCCTTATAACGCTGTCCCGGGCATTTAACTTTAGTAATAACAAATGTAATTTGGAAGAAATGGTAACTCGTTTTCTCATCCATGTCTATATAGTACGTGACGTAGGCAGAGGAGATGACAATAAATGAATGCACCACTAAATTCTATTATGATGATGGCTTGCGAGTTTATCGAGGTAAAAACGAATGCTTTGTAAACTGCTCTTGGGCGCCTGGCACGGAGAAGATGAATGGCAGAGACTGTATGTCTCCAGATCCCAGAAGGGGACTATGTGGAAGACAGCTGAGGCACAGCCCTGCAGACCCTCTCTCGTGACACCCCCAAGCTCACAGCCTCCGTCCCTCCATCCCGGCCCCCGGCCCCTGGCGTTGAGATGGAGCTTGGCTTTGCTTCCACAGATATGTTGCTCTCTAGGGAAGAATCACGCAGAATAAAAACTGCAGTTCTCTTATCCAGGTGAAGGAAGGAAGTAGGTCATGGAACAAAGGCCACCCACTCCATGGAAACCTGTCCAACTACTGACCATACCCCGCCTGCCGGCCGGGATACAGAATCTGGTGCACACACAGAGTGCAAGGGACAGCATGGCAACCTGGCTGCGGAGGGACCCTGGGGAGCAGTTCTCTCTGTCCTCTGGGCTCTGCAGAGGATCCGTGTCAGGTCCAAACCCTGAGGAAGTGGAGAAGCAAGCCGGGGGTGGAGGAGGCTGCACGGTGCCCCCACCCCTTTGGGCTCATGCCCTGGAATTTGCATCCTGTTTTGCAAGTCAGCAAATACTGCTGCTAGTCTAGGATGTGCAGGCATGGACACCATCTGTAAACCTGGGAGTCATGGTGGGGCATAGGGCCATGGCTTGTTCACAGAAGCCAAGGATGCTGGCAGTGAGTGGGAACACAGGGGTCCAGGATTCTGGCTGTCCCCTGGCCGGCCTGAAGCTGGGTACATGCAGCAGGCCTATCAGTGAAGGGACAAGCTTTGGCCTGGGAGATTTTCAAGGGCTACTCCTTTCGAAGCAATTGGAGGAGTTACAGCAGGAGAGCGAACAACAAAACGATGTTGCAGCAAAGATATTCCAAAGCCAAGAAACGCTAGTTGTCTACACGCACCTAAAATGACACGGGCAGAAGAACCAAAGCCACTTGTCTGATCTCCATCCTCCAAACACCTCCTAACCCACCTTCAGGGACAAGACACCCCCCCAACCTGAGTCAGGGCGCAAAGCCTCAGCTAACACCACAGAAAGCTCCTCCTGATACAGGGCCTCAGGCTCTCCTGCTGTTTAAGGTAACTGCTAATTCTAGGCCAGTCTGGCAGTTGCCCCTCCTTAGGGCCATACCCTTGAGGGTTTCTGAAGATGCCACATGCCCTGTCTCCATCAGCAGGTGTGCTCACATCTAACTCCCAGGCTGGCCCAGGAGCTGGAGTTCTGCCATTCAGGAAGATGTTTCCCTGTGTCTGGTGGGGCTCAGACACCCCTACACAGGCAGGGTGGGTACAGTGCCCACTTCAGGTCCACCTCTAAGGAGAGACCCTCTCCCTGCTCCGTTCCAGCAGCTAGAAGAGCCTGGCCCTTCCTTGCAGAGCACAACCCAGATTTGCCAGGACATATACACGTGCAAGTTCACAGACACACAGCGCCCCATCTTCCCCTGAGGGGCTATGGCTTTAGGTTCCCTGCTGGGAAACGAAGAGTCTCACAAAACAGCATTCCCCGGGCACAGCTCAGCATCCCTCCTAAGCCACACCCCCCCCAAATATCCCCCCAACCCAGCCCCAACCAGAAAAGAGGTGGGCGTACCTGAGGTCTCCCCCAGAACCCGCGGGGGCTTGCTGACTTTGCCACTGTCTCTGCTGGGACTCGTGGAAGGCTCCGTTGTGCTTACCCCAACCGGTTTCCCACTCCTGGGGTCCAGGGGCTCGGTGACCCCCTGAGTCTGCAGTGTCACGGAGGTGGCCGTGGTGGCTGTGGCGGTGGCGGTGGCAGTGGCCACAGCTGTCTTCCGCGTTTGGAAGATGGAGACCTTGGTGGGGCCATAAACGCCTGGAAATGTATTGGATTCCGGGGCCTCCTCCTCCCCCGTGGGCCCCCAGGCAATGAACTCCGTCTCCGTGGTGGGCCTGCTGCCTCGGAAGTCAAAGCTGTTGAAAACGGGCCCCTGCAGGTGCCTCTTCCCCCGCCGCAGGAGGGCCTGCTGGTCCGTGGGAGCTCCACTGCCCCCCGCAGAGGAGGAGGAGGAGGAGGAGGAGCCCAGAGAAGGGCTGGATTTGGCAGCAGCTGGGGGCTTGGCCAGCCCCGCTTTGGGCCCCAGAGTGGCCACCTGGTCCCTGGGTCTGTGCGCCCGTCGGGCCCGGGGGCTCAGCATCTGCCCGTGACTGTGACCACGCTCCAAGCGGGGCGGCCGGGGGCTCCACACGGGCGCTGGGACCCGGGCGGGCTGTCCGCTCTTAAAACTCCACACGCGGGGCGGCCGGTGGGGCAGCCGGGGAAGCAGCCGGAACTCGGGGCCCGGGCCCAGGGACTCACACGCGGGCAGATCCAGGGCGAGCTGAAACATGGCTATAAGGATCCAAGCATGGCTTCCTAGAGAGCAGCCGGGCCAGCGGATGAACATGGAACTGCGTGGGAAAGAGAGAAAAGCATCAGTGGGGGGGCCTCTGCCTGGGGGGCTCTCTCCACCCCCCACCAGGACGAGGAAATGCTCTTCTTGTAATAAGCGCTAATCCCAGCTTCCAAAGGGGAATGAAACCCTTCATCAGTTCACTTCAAAGGCCGACTCGAGCGCGGTCTGTTAGCATCTTAGAAGCACAGGCCAAACCCCATGCGCTCAGGACCCGGCTTCCCCTCCAAGGAGCTTGCCTGCACATGGCCGGCTGAGGACAAAGCATCCGCTTACAGGAGGGAAACCGAGTCTCCAAAGCCCCCATCTGTCAGCTGAAGAGATGATCTCACGGGCCTTCCATCCCGCTTTGCTCTGACCCTTAATAAAACGGAGGCACCAAGAGGGGTGGGAACGGCAGGGCTGGAACGTGGTCCACACCCTGGGTCCAAGGCCGGGCACTTCCCTCTAGGTCACAGACGTTCGCGGTCCGCGGTGGGTGACGCTAAGCCTGCAGCCGGCAGGGCCGAGGTTTGGAGGGACGGGGGTTTCAGCCTGTGGGGCTTCACGTGGAGCAGAGTCCCAGCATCCACTGCTCCAGGCCAGGCCCCGCGCTCTGCCAGCCCCACCCTCTCCCGCCTCGTATCTCAGTTGAATGTGCCAATTTGAAAGCAGGCTCATGGCCTCAGATGCCGTTACACACACACGGGGAAAGCTGCTGGTTTGTGGCCTCCTCTGGATCTTGCTCAGGAAAAGACACGCTGCAGGGAAGCTGAAAGTCCATCAAGGCGCCCACTCTGCCCAAGTGCTTGTTCTGCTGACATTTTTCTCCCGTGCAGGTGCCCTTGGGGACCCTGTCCTCTACCTCCTCAGCACGGGGAGGCTGGGGAGGGCGCACCCGCACAGCCTGGCGAGGGCAGCGAGGCTGAGCACGCCCCGGGCCCGGCGAGGATAGAGCCAGGGGGGGATGCAGTGCACATGGAGGGTGGGGGGACCCGGGCCCCGCGCCCTGCCACCGGCTTAGGTAACTGAGGACCTGGGACAGGCGCCCTTCGAAGTCAGAGCTCGTCACCAAGGCCACGTCTGGAAATTGACACGAAGCCAGAACTTAGGGACGGTCGTAGGTGGGGGTGGGAGAGCATGTGCTTTGCACTGAGTCGCCAGCCCAGAAACACTGTGGAACCAGGCCTGGGGAAGCGGAGTTTGGCAGGTTTTCTTCCAAGGGTGTCACATGACTTTCAAAGGGACTGAGTCAGTCCATGTCTGTGTGAGTGTGTCCACGTGCCTGGGGCTGACTTTTCCCTCACTGACACTTAGGAACGTGCTGTCCCCCCGGCATGTTGAAAGGAAGAAACTTGTATTAATGAGCACTAATTGCCGAAAAGGACAAATCCTCAAATAATAAGGCCCCAGGTTTTCAATCAAAACGCAAGTGCTTGACTGCAGAAATTAGGAACTGCTCATCATGCTAATGCCTCCGCACCAAGAGGCTGCCGGTGTGCGATTTCTCTGCGCAGCCAGCCCCGCGTGGTGCAGGGACCAGGCCAGGCTCGCTGCACACGGAGATTTAGGTCGGTGCAAGGTGCCCCCAGGCGCACACCAAGGGCGGCTCCTCTGTGGCCACAAGTGGCTCAGTGAGGGGGATGCCTTCGAAGCTCAAGCTCTCCCACCTCTCTGTGCATTTGGACGCGAGTCCAGCCCTCAGGGAAATGAGATGCTGCTTCCCACAGGTGCGGTGCCTCGGCCTGGGGGTCACCACTGGCCACCATCAGGTACCACAAGGCATTGCCCAGGCCTCACCATGTCGTCCCAGGCTTCACCAGGTCCCACCACCTCACCAGGCCTAACCAGATCCCTCCAGTTACTACCAGGAACCCCCAGACCTCACCAGGTATTATCAGGTTTCACCAGGTAGGACCAGGTCCCACTAGGCACCACCAGGCCTCACCAGACCCCCCCTGGTCCCACTAGGCCTCGACAGGCATCCCCAGGGATCGCCAGGTACCCCCAGGCTTCACAGGGCACCACAGGTCTCCCTATACCCCACCTCCTCACCAGGTCCCACCATACCCCACCAGGTACTACCGGAACCCTCAGGCCTCCCCAGGTACCTGCAGACTTCACCAGGCCTCCCCAGGCCCTCCCAGGTACCACAGTCACACCAGGCCCCACCAGGCATTACTAGACGCCACCAGGTAGCACCAGGCCCTGCCAGGCAGGCTGAATGAACAGCAGTCACGCAAACCTGCCTGCTGCCACTACCTGGAGCAGCGTCGCCCCAGGAAATTAAAACCGCCGCCCCTGAGCCTGTGCCTGCCTGCCCCGCACAACTTCACATGCAGGATAGTTCTGCCATTTTCCACCAATCATGAGCTGTAATTGGTTACCATGGAAACCCTTCTTTTTCCACGCCACCCAGCTGTTATGCAGAAAAGCCAACCCTTCGCAACAGCGGGGAGAGTTAGATTTGTTTTTCCTCTTCAAGTCCATTTTCTTCCTTTTTGAACTGGTAGATTTGTTCACAGAGGGAAAATAAAGAGGCAGGTGAACAGGTCAGGACAGAGGCTCCACCCACACCCAGGAGCCAGGAAATGCAGGGCCTGGGGTGGCGGAGAAGAGGGAGACCCTCCCATAGGGAGGCCAGGGACCGATTCCGCGGCCTGCAGGGGACCCATCATTGGTCTCTCTACAGGGGCCAAAGGCCCCAAACCCTCTGCTCTGTCACCAGGCCTTCTGCCTCTTTGCGCAATCTGGACCTTCCCGCACTCCCGTGGGGTATCCCCTGGGGTGAAGACGCATCTTGGTGGGAGAGGATTCAGCCACATCTGCGAGGACCACGTGAGGGGCGGCCAGTGACCTCTGTCCTCATCCCTCCGGCTGGTCCTGAAACCAGGCAGGACCCCAGGAGCACCGTGCAGTGTCCCTCTGACACTGCTAAGCACAGGGCTGGGGAGCCCCCAATTCCACATTCGTTTCACGGTTAAGAGGTTCTTGGAGGACCACTCACAGATCCTCTCACCCAGGAAGGCATCCACAGTGCCATCAGCCATTTTTCAAGATGGCAGAGGACCCCACACATCTGCAGGGGAGGCCCTCAGAGCCACTAACCATCAGAGCCAGCGGGTGACACGCCAAGGAGGCCAGGCCATGGTGCAGGCCGAGTGCGGCCGGCTTCCCCAAAACTCTGGGGCATCCACAGACGCTTTACGAAAGTGCCACCGCTTCAGCCCCACGAGGATGGCTACAAACAGAGGGACAATTCCGAGTGCTGGCGAGGATGTGGGAAGACCGGAAGTCTCGGGCATCGCTGGTGGGAATGTGAAACAGTGCAGCCATCAAACAGTTTGGAAGCTCCTCAAAGTGGACCCAGAAATTCCACTCTTGGGTGCAAAAATGCATACACGAACGTTCGCAGCAGCATTATTCATAACAGAGGAAACTGGAAACAGTCTCAGTGTCCATCAGCTGATGAGTGGGTAAAGAAGGGTGGTCCAGCCCTACAGTGGAACGTTATTTGGAAAGAAGTGCTGATATACATTACCACGTGGATGGACCCTGAAAACGTCACAAAGAAGCCAGTCACAAAAGGCTAAAGGCTGTATGATTCCGTTTACAAAAAATGCCCAGAAGCAGTCAATCCACAGGGATAGAAAGTAGATTGGTGGCTGCCGGGGGGCTGGGGGCAAGGGGGGTAGCGAGTGACTGCTAATGGTTACAGGGTTTGCTTTAGGGGTGATAAGAGTGTCCCGGAATTAATGGTGGGGATAGTTGCACAACCCGGTGAATACATTAAAAGCACTGACCTCTACACTTCAAAGACGTGAATTTTAGGGTATGTAGTTTAGATCTGAAGGCGTGGATGTGTGCCGGGGTAGTGAGTAGACAGACTTGGGGCACACTGCATTGCGTCCCAATACTGTACTCTGACCCTGGCAGGTGGGAGGAAAGAAAGGATGCTGGGGCCAGAGCCGGCCTTGGCAATGGACGTGCAGTGGAGACTGCAGATTCGTCCACACGATCCTTGCTTGAGCGTTCAGCTGCCGCGTCTACACCCCGTGACAGACGGGCCCCGGACAGCTCCCCCCTCGGCAGCATCCCAGCCTAGACTTTCAAATGAAGAACAAAAGCCCCCAGCCACCCCCACCTGATCGCTCCCAAATTGGGAACTACTGCTCCATCCCACTGTATTTTCTAGTTGGCAGCTTTTTTGCTTCTCTCCCTTTTAAATTTTTATTGAAAGCTTTTTTCCCCAAGAACAGTTTAATAAGATTCAGCAAATTGAGATTCAATTTGATACCTTCTGTATATTTTCTTCGCTGAAGAAAATCACTGTCAATTAAGGGAGACAAAGACATCTCTTCCACTTAAGGGTGCGCTTTGCTCCGAGCAAGGAGTTTGCAGGGCTGCCTTGTGCAAGCAGCTGGTATCCACTTGCCAGAGCACTGGGGCTGGGCCGGAAGTTTATGCAGGAGTCTGCACGGCCCAGAGGCCATCCCGGAATCTCCAGGACAGGGCAGAACCTGAGAGGTGTCCGACAGGTGGCCGGCCTGTCCCAGCCCTGCCACTGGCAGTGACAAGCACCCCACGTACAACCCCAGCATTGGGTGACTGAGGAAGACCCCCACCCGTGATGTCTCGCTTGGGCTTGCCATCAGCTTGTTCGGGGGACAAGCCACAGAGGGAACAATTCTGTTTGAGGTTGGCCTGAGCACGGGCTTGTTGCTTCCACTCCGCAAGCCCCAGGTTTCCATCCTTATACGAGATGGTTGGAGCAGGTGGCACTGAGGTCTCCTCATCTTCTAAGAAGAACCGTGCATCTGTGATCAATAACGGACAGGGTACAGCCTGAAATGACTCCGAGGACACAGGTGGGACAGACACACATGTGCTTCCTCCAGCACAGAGCTGGCTCTGGGGGAGTCCGTGTTCCTATGTGGACGTCACGAACCCCCTGCAGACATGGGCATCCCTTCACCTGGAGCCCCTGCTGAGTCTACCTGCCCCTCCTCAGCATGACCCTATGTCCAGACCCCACTTCTGTTGGTTTGTTTGTTTAAATAAGCTTTTCTTTTTAGAGCAGTTTCAGATTCATAGAAAAATTGCACAAGGGCACCAAGAGGTCCTGTGTACTCTTCTCCCAGAGGCCTCGATGTGAACATCCCACATCACCATGGGGAATTTGTCAAAACGAAGGGAAAACACGGGTCCATGATCATGAACCAAATTCCACACTGTATTAGGGTTTCACCAGTTTTCTGTTCCAGCATCCCACATAACATTAGTCATCACGTCTCCTTGGGATCCTCTGGGCTGTGATGGATGCTCGGACTTGCCTTCTTTCGATGACCTTGACAGTTTTGAGGAGGACAGATCAGGTAGTTTGTAGGCTGTCTCTCTACTGGGATTTGTCTGGTGTTTTTCTCATGGTTAGACTGGGGTGATGGGTTCTTGGGAGGAACTTCAGAGGCGCAGCCCTCCTGTCACATGGTATCGGGGTGCCTGCTGTCAACACGACCCACCTCTGCTGATGACCTCAGCCACCTGTGGTGTCCTGTCTGCCAGGCGTCTCCACTGAAAAGTGATGACCCTCCCCTTTCTGCACGCTCATTTAGGAAGCAGGACCCCAAGCACAGCACACACTCTGGGGGGAAAACCCACTTTGTTTTTAACTCCTCAAACCTCACCAGTTTTGCAGTCAAGCCATGGAATGGGACAAATCTAAGGAAGCCACTGTCCCAAACGAAGAGGATGGTGGGTGACAGGCAGGACTTTCCCTTCCTTTAAAACCTACGTTCCAAGTGCGTTCGGGGTGTGGGCTGGCAGCGAGAAGCTGGGGTGCTCCAGCCGTGGGATCTCCACTCAGGGAGCTGGAGGGAAGAAGTCATGAGATTTGCTCTCAGGACGTTCAGAGATACCCCCTCTCCTAGAGCCTGACAGAGAGATGCTGCTCTTCGCAAAGACCAGAGACCAAGGGGCGGCAGGCTTGGGGTCCAGGATGGGTGGAGGAGGCAGCAAGCCGTCTGAAGACAAATTCTGGACCCCAAAGCTGTGGCTAAGGGGAGATGGCGGCCACACTCAACTCTGACCTTTGGGCAAAGTGAAACTCCCAGTAGGTGGGCCTTTGTTTCACCACCACGTCTTCTCCTGACAGAAGACACATCCCACCAGGAAGAGACATTCGTTTCTAGGTGAGAAGGGAGAGCTTGGGGCCTGGTGGGGGAAAGGTCCTGGTATCCCTGATTCCGTGTTGCCCCAAGGTCTCTGCCCTGGAGAGAGCGGGACACGGACTTCCAACACCATGAGATATCCATCTCCCCCCGCCCTCTGTATAGGACCCTCTGGTGCCCAGGAGCCCTCGGGGGGGCCTCTTTCCAACCCGTGTCCCCCCAGCCCCCCATCACCAACAGGACAGTGCAGCAGGGGCTCTGGCTACATTTCAGGAGCAGAGACCCGCCCTCCCCTCTCACGGACACAGGTGGCTCAGCCTCTATCCCCCCGCACCAGCTCAGGAAGGGAGCAGAGCACGCGCTTTCTTCTGGAAAGCAGTAACTGGTTCAATTTTCCTAATGAAACAAACACAGCCAGGAATCACTCGACTGATGCTCCCAGTCCGATGTCACTGTGATGTCCTGTAGGAGCGGCTCCGCACTTGGCCCCAGGACCTGCGGGGATTAAAGCATCCCTCCCTTTCAGGAAAGGCGCTCTGGGTGCCTAGGTTTTGGTCATCCATGGCCCCAGTGGATGTTGGGCGCACATGTGGTTTCTGACACGGAGAAGGAGCAGTTCAGGAAAGAAAGCTCCAACATGACCAGATGTCTCTGGCTACTCTCCTTTCCGGAATGTGGGGTCAGCCCCGGGGGCTGGGGTCCTCTTGACACCCTCCTACTCCTGGGCGCCTTGCAGTGGGTGAAGCACAGGGAAACCGGTCTCCTGACGGACCCCTTTGTCCTGGAGCATCTGTGGGTGGGTGTCTTCATCCCAAACCCTCATTACCCAGGTGTGGACAACAAGAGACCCACAAACGAAGGGGCCTGGCTGGGGTCGCCACGAGTCCAGGACTCAGGGACTTATGATCTCTGTGCTCAGAAACTAGGTCCCAACACCCCTAGACCTGTGGGGACAGGGACACACTAGAAAAAGCAGAGCAAGAACAAACCCGCTATAACCTGTAACCACGGTGACTCCACTCCCTGGACAGTCTGCACAGAGGCTCCGCCCACGGGGAGGCGGCTGGGTGGGTGCTGGACCTGAGCAGGTGGGATCCACGCCCCTGGATCTCAACCTCATCCAGCCGTCAGGGCCCTGCAGGTCCCAGGGAATTACTTCACAAGCTCTTGCGGAAGACGATAAGCCCTGGCACGTCAGTGACGCTGTACGGTCCTTGCAGTGCATTCACACCATCGGTGCTCGCACAGGGGCAATCATGCCTCCACGGGACGTTCGGCAAGGTCTAGAGACATTCCTGGTTGTCAGCAGCTGGGGGTGGAGGCACTGCTGCTGGCATCTAGTGGGCAGAGGTCAGGGAGGCTGCAAAACATCCATGTGCACAGGACAGGCGCCCACAAAGACTCATCCAGCCCCAAAGGTCCACAGGGCTGAAGCACGCGGATGGTCTGCTCCTCCTGGGGCCCGGTGAGGTGGGAATGACCATCTTTATCCCCAGGAGGAGAGAGACTTGGAAATGACTAATCCACACAGGCTCCAGAAGCGGCCTTGTGTGGTGGTGACAAGCCGACCTTGTGTGGCTACTTGACTTCCAACCTGCTAGCCGCGTGAGCTTGGGCAATCAGTGGAACCTCTCTGAGCCTCAGTTTCCCCACCTGTAAAATGGGGTGAACGTGGGTACCCACACCACAGTGTGTCACGGGGACTCCATGGTGAGTGCTTTAGGCTCGGCTCCCAGCCGTGGTCCCTCCGCTCCCCCCGTGGCTGTGGATGGCACCCAGGGGCCCATCTTCCTTCCCCGGGAGCTCCGGAGGGGGGCGTCTGCAGAACTTGGAGCACGGGGGCTGGTGCTTACAGGCTTCACAGGTGCTTGGAGGAGACTGAAGGATAGCAACGCGCTGGCATTCTGGTTGCCTGGGCAACGCGCCCGCAAGCATTCCGGAGGAGTGAAGTGGTGACAAGCGGTGGGTGGGTAGCCCTGTGGGTGGGAACGCTCTCTCCCCAGGAGTGGGGAGCAGGGCTTTTGCGTGTCTGATGCTACAGCCCCTGCCGACGTGACCAGATCCCCACTGCCTTCTTGCAGCCTTGCTGCTGCGGGACAGCAGGCAGGCCGTCCAGGAACGGCAGCCCCCAGCCACCAAAGTGCCCCCAGCCCAGCTGGTCCTCTCGGCTCAGCTACTGACCCCCCAACATGGTGTCTGTTCCCTCTCTGGGCAGCACCCAGAATGTGACCGGCAGCTGCCCCAGCGGCTGAGGAGCATCCTCGGGTCTGTCAGCCCGCCTTGTCAGGTACCCTGGGCCATCCCTCCCATGCTTCCTCTGCAGGTGGGGGCAAAGGTCTGAGACAGGCCCCCAGCATGAGCTGGTCCATCCCGGGGTCAAGCCTGTCTTCTCCATATCTCTCTGGGCAAAGGCAAACAGACATGAGCTGGGCGAGAATCCTGATTTCAGTAACCATCCCCACCACCGAAGCCAACTCAGAACAAGGTCTAGAAGACCCTGGAAAGGCAAAGTCAATTCTGCAAATTCCCGCCAGTGGTTCTCAGCCCAGGCCTCACATGAGGACCACCTGGTTGGGGGAAAGGATGGTTACAAAACTCTGAGCCTCAGCTCCACCGCAGCAGACCCACTAATCAGCATCTTTGGGGAGGAGGCCCAGCATCAGTAACGTTTTAGGAAGCTCCCCAGAGGCCTCCAGGGTTGAGAGCTGAGGAACGTCTCCTGTTCCTCACCGGGACCCAGTTTAATCCTGTTTTATGTCCATTTTTAACAAGAAATATAGGATGGGTTCGGCGGGGCAGAAGGGATGCTGTAGACTAGTGACCCTTCACCACACGGGTCCCGGGTACCATGGGCCAGGGCTGTCAGGCCGGGAAGATGCTCATGAGAAAGTTCTTACACAATCATGTGAAGAGATAAGGGCCACGGCACAAATGCATATTTATGGAAACAGAGCTGATCATGGACAGAAAGGGCTGAACAGAGCTGATCATGGACAGAAAGGGCAGAGTGTGTGCCAGAACCATCACCCACACGGACTAAGCACCAGCTCTGCGCGGGGCTCTGGGCTTAGTGCTCAACACAAATTGTCTCATGCTGCTCGCACGGTAACCCTCTGAGAAGAACGGCTGTTACTCTCATCTTGCAGAAGAAAAAAAAGCACAAAAATAGTAGCTGTGCTTTTCTCTGGAAAGAAGTCTCTTAAAAATACAACTGAAAGCAGCTGATGCTGAAGGAGATAAATATTCAGCCCCGGAGGGAAGTTGGTTCTGGGAAGGATGTGTTCCTCCAAGGTTTCAGGTTTTGAGAACTGTCCCATCGCCTCTCCGGCGCTGGAAAACACGCATTCCCCGTAGAGAACATTCGTGTAATCTCAGACACCGCTCCTGATGATAGATGGCTCGTTACTGATAGTCTTGTCCCTAGAAAGTGGACTCAAGAATAAATGATGCCAGCTTCCAAAGCACCCAATGAAGCTCCTCCTTCTCACGGGAAATATCTATTTCAGTTGTGTTGCTATTGTTACATCGTATTTAGGAAGCTCGTTACACGTGCCTGGCACTTTGTAAGCCAACCAAGAAGGGTGGAGAACAGTGGAGGCATGGCTGCTTCTCAGAGTCTCAGAAGCAGGGCTGTCGTGGGATCTGCAGAGATAACGAAAGGATGCCCTGATGGAGGTGGGGAGGGCGGGGCATAGGGAAGGAAGAGCGAGATGGCTGAGGGAGAGCTCTGGGGTCAGGCGGATTTGGGCTGAAAGCCCAGCTCCATCACCCACTCACCCAGCGTACGGGCTGGGGCAGGTCCCTCCACCTCCTCTGGGCACTGTTCCTGAGGTGCTCATATGCCCATCTTGTGCAAGGGGGAGCAGGGGAGGAAAGACAATGACAAGATGCTGGCAGAGCTCTCGGCAAAGGGCCCAGCTACGTGGCTTAGGAGTCAAGAGGAGGCTGGACTCAGGCCACAGGAGGCGAAGGCAGAGGAGCTGTGTGTCCAGGGACAAAGAGTGGGGGACCTCTAGAGGATCCCCAGGGACCAGCTCAGGCTGTGACCCCCTAGTTCTCTCCAGTGGTCTCCAGGCCAACCCTGCCCATCTCTGACCTCCAGAACCCCCGGGACCATCCCTTAGGGAAAGCTGGGGCCACTGTTCAGAGGGGCTCAGTGTGGCTGAAGCATGGTGGGTCCCTGAATATCAGAAGATAACCTATGAGGAAGACAAAATCGATAGTTTAAGAGTTTGGAGTGGGCATTATGAAGGAGGTGAAGTTACAGAAGAACCTGGAGAGGTCCGGAACCTCGCAGGAGGCTCCGGTGTTGGACCAGGAGCATCACACAGAGGACGGTTGACAACCGTCAGGCAGCTGGGGAGGGTCCCCTGCAGCCGATGGGGGTGGGGGAGGGCAGATGACCTTGAAGGTCCTCCTGAGTCTGTGAAGGGCAGATTTCAGGGAGGAGGGAGAAGGAGGGTCCTCCTCACACAGTCAAAAGCAGACCCAGCCCACTTGAGGGGACCCGCGGAGCCCGGAAGTCCTCAGGCAGCAGTCTCCACGCCTGGCTGCAAGCACGTTACCATCCTCAGTCTTTTGTACCTGAGTATAAATGAGGCTGAGGTGAAACGGGGCCTTTGCAGGGGATGGAGGGACCCATACGGTGGCCTGCACGGGGTACAGGGTCCTGAGAGGGGGTCTGGGGGGCAGGGGATGGTTGCGTCTGTGGATGGGGGAGAAAGAAAATGGTAACTTGGAAACGAGCCGGCACTGCCGGAAGTCCATGAAGTCATCTGTGCAAATCCTACAACGTAAGTCACGGTTCTGTCTCCACTACAGCAATCTCCTGTGTCCCCATCAGGAGGGGACTTTACAAGAACAGAGGCTCTGCTGCCGATACCCCACCCTTGCCCAAGCACACCAAGAGGGGGAGAGACTAGACCCAAGTCCCACTGGGCTGCGGGCGAGGCCATGGGAAGTGCCGGGCGTGATGCTGGACAGCCAGGAGCCGAGCCTGGGCCAGCCCCCCGGTCCCCGTTGGGCTAGTCATTTACCTCAACCACACCCCCCGAGAGAGGCAACCCCACTCCGCCACATTACCCACAAGGGAATGTACGTTTCAGAGGTGTCGGCGCACCTGCCCCAGGTAACCAGCCAGTGGGCGGTGCCTCGGGGACCTGACACACGCCTGCAGGACTCGAGCCCACACTGCGGCCACCTGGCCTCACCTCCCCCCGGGCCTGGGTGCAGAGTGAGGAGGCCAGGCTCCAGCCAGTCATGCAGGAAGACAGAGCCGGGGAACATCCTGCCTGACGGACGTCTCTGCTCTAACCACCGCCATCTACAGCTTCCCAGCCTCAGCTTGAACACAAACGGTGATGGGGAACTCACTACCTCCACAGAGCACTGAGCGGGTGTAGGGCGGGGGCTTGGGTAGAGAGCCTCCCCGGGTCATTTCCACCTCCCACCCCAGCTGTCCTGCTGGGAATCAGGACTCGTCAGACCCCCGAGAGGCACTCCACGTGCAGGCCACACAAGCCTGGACCATACGCGCACACACACACACATGGACACACACAAAGACACACACGGACACACAGGTGAACATGTGTTCCTAGCCATCCCTTTTCCAGTACACCCAATGTCCCCTCCTGTGGCCCAGCTGTGAAACCCGCCATCCCGGGCACCATCTCGCCTGAATCTCCAAGTTGAGTGTCCAGAGCTCGGCTGCAAACACAATTTGGCATAAAGCTGTTGGGGCGGCCACCACTGGCAGGGGGTCAAAACACTCTTTGGGGAAATTCTTCCCAGAAGAACCCAGCAGAGATGAGTGTCAAGCTTGGCAGATGGGCTCTGCCATCACCAGCTGCCTACCACCGCCCCGCAAGCAATGTCTCCTCTTGGGGTCAACCTCTCCCCTCCCTGAGGCCCTGTTATAGGTCGAACTGTGTCCCCCTCCAAATTCATACATTGAAGTCCTGACCCCAGTATCTCAGAATGTGACTGTATTTGGAGATGTGATCTTTAAAGAGGTAATTAAGGTAAAATGAAGTTACAGGTGTGTGATCTTAATTCTACATGACTCCTGTCCTCAGAAGAAGAGATCAGGACACAGACACACACACAGGGACAACTATATAAAGACATGGAGAGACGACAGCCATCTACACGCCAAGGAGAGAGGCTTCAGGAGAACCAGCTCCGCCCAAACCTCCAGGACTGGGAGAGGACAAAGGTCTGTGGTGGCCGTTATGGCGGCCTGAGCTGACCAGGACAGGGACCTCTCTCTCTTGCTGCTCCCGCCCGGAGGGCTGAGGGCTCAGTGCCTGCAGCGGGTCCTCACTGTCACTCTCTCCTGGGGATCCAGCACCATGGTTCCAGATACTGTCCCTGCAGGGGTCACTCACAAGCACAAGCCCCCCCTCACAGATCTGGACTCAGCTCTCCAGCCCCGGGCCTGACCACCCTCACGGCCAGCTCACAGCAGAACTCAGCACAGTCCCTGCTAAGCCCCTGCCCACCTCAAAACGGCACACCCATCAGCGCACCCAGGGGGCACCGCCGTTTACCAGGTAGCACAGCCAGAACTCTGCCCTCAGAGCCCGCCGCCCCTCCCCCACACCAAACATGTGCTCAGCGGGTCCTGCCCGTCCTGCCCATCCCTCCCTCGCGCGCAGGGGTTCTCAGCTTCCGCACATGGACATCTGGGCTGGACCACTGTGGGAGGACGTGTCCTAGGCACTGCAGGACGTCCGGAGGCACTGCTGTCCTCTATCCAGACGATGCAAATGGTACCACAAAGCTGTGACAAGCATTCCTGACATGGTCACACGTGCCCTGGGGTCGCAGGTGCCTAACACAGGTAGGCAACTCCCTCTCTCGGCTCCCCAGCGCCCAGGGCATGTGTGGTCAGCCTCATTTGGAGAAAGAAGGGCCCCTTTGCAGCTGGTGGGAGTGGGGGCTCTGGTGCTTCTGAGGGTGTCCTCTGGGCCGTCTCCTCCCCACCACCTCGAGGAAGCCATCCACGACTACCTCCCACCTTCCTCTCTCCCGAGTTTCCTCTGAAGCTGAGTCCATCTCCCCCAGTGCCTGCCCATGACAACCGGTGACCACTGCCTGCCCCCCTGGCTCCACCCTGTTAAGTGGGTCTCTGCATCCCGCCAGCATCACAGAGGCTTCTTGGGTTTCTTCAGGCGCTTTCTCCCCATGAAATGGGAGAGGAACAGGACCCCACCGACCTCCCAGAGTCCTGATGAGGGGGGAAAACTGCAGCCTGAGGTGGATGCTTATTGAATTTGATTCTTATTTAATATTAATTACGCTTTAATACTAATGTTAACTGTGCTTGTTAGTTTTTGTTTTTATCCAATTATTGCACAACCCTTGATTACACAGCTACAGTGATGGGCGCTGGGGATCTGGAAACAAAGAGACAGTGTCCCCACCCTCTCTGATCAGTGCACACCTTAGGGCCTGGCTCACAAATGCAAGTTCATTCATTCATTCATTCATTCAGGGAGCAAACAGATAAATGAATGGATGAATGAATCAGGAGCGCGCAGTCCACTTGGAACAACAAGGGTTTTACCTGACAGATAACCCAGAGGCAAGGCAGTCAACCTGTTGGGGCAGATTCAGCTCTGTCTGGATGAACCTGGAGGGCTGCTCAGAGGAGGTGACAGGTCTCTAATGCTGTTCGACGTTTACCAGGGAGGGGAGATGAGGAAAACAGAAGGAATGCCATGGCTTGACCTCTGGGGTCCACTCGGGAAGGCCCAACAGCAGTCAGGAGGGCTGCCAAGGAAAGTGCTGGAGCTCGGGGGCCTCCCAGGACCCGTGTCCTTTCAGGGTGTAGAAAACCCCTCTCAACAGTCATCACCGAGCACTTCGCCTGGGGCAGGGGTGGGGCTGGGCTCTTACATTCACGAACTCAGTCAGTCCCCACGATGACCTGATGATGGAGGGACAGCCGGCCTCCCCAGCCTCAGTTTCCTCATCTGCACATCGGGGGGAGGTGACCTTCCGGGTGCACACGATTCAGACCCTAATGGCCCTGGGGCACCACGGCTCTGCTAGCTGCCTCATGGGTGCGGAGGGTGAAGAGATGCACTTGGCGAGTGATTCCTGGAGGAGGATTTGGGGAGCCACGTTGAAGCCCTGCAATCCCGGTGACCTCGTGTGGTGGTGGCTCCCAGCCCTGGGGTCCCCTGGGTCTGGCTGCTTTTCTTTTGACCAGGAAACTCTCCTGCTCCCTCGGTTTGTTTTATTCGCAGGCAGCCCTTCCTTGGGACCTGCCCAGCAATGCATTGAAAAGTCACCCTGACCGTGAATCACACGGATGCACTTCCCTCCAGCGGCCCATGCCCATCGCCTCCCAGGTGTGGGTCTGGGGTCAGCAAGAGGGAAGGTGCTGAGCGAGGACGTGGAGGAGGGGAGAGGGCAGCGACCCAGGCACAGGAGAGATGACCCAAGTGCCTGGCAGCCCTCTTCTCAGGAGGGACAAGCGCCAGACACCTCTGGGGCTCACACAGTCCAGATGAATCAGAAGACCCGGCACCCCACCTTCCTCCCTGGATCTCCCTTGGCTGGCCCAAGACTGGTGCCCAGTAACTCACCGGAGCTCTGCTGTGTGCCCCACCCTCTCAGGGCACGTGGGCAGCCGAGGACTGAGGGGGCAGAGGAATCCGTCCACCCACAGCACCAACCCCTGCTGACCGACCCGCACCATCCACAGACCCAGGGGGATGAACCCTGCTGCCCAGAGGGGGACCAAGGGAGGTGGCCAGTGGGCCCTGCCCAGCTCCGGCCTGAGAAGGATGGGGGAGGGAGGCATGGATGTTGAGAGCGGCTGGACACTCCCAGCCCTGGGCAGGAACAGAGTCACAGCCTGGGGACTCTCCCCTTCCACCAGAAATGGTTCAAGGACCTCGAGTGTCCAGAGAACTTGCAAAGTCCCATTTCTCCTTGTGGACTGTGCAGCCTTGGGCAACGGTTTAAGCTCTCAGCGTCCCCACCTGTAAGATGGACAGAATGCCTTCGGTGAGGAGTAAATGAAACAAGGTCAACCTGGGACCTGGCCGGGGCATATGCTCCATCAATGGGGAGGAGCCGCCTCTCTCAACCAGGACTGCGTCTGGCGCCCGCCAGGCCCGGCGGTGCAAGTGCAAAGAGTGCCGTCCTGCACCCGAGGGCCTCCTTGGGGTGCCCGGGGCAGCTCCAGGTTGCAGATCCCTGAGCACGAGAGGGTGCAGCCATGGGGGCAGCCGATGGCTGCTCACTGGGCCCCCATCCTTAAAACAAGAGGTCATACCCATCATAAAGGGTTGGAGAGCTCTGGACACCTTTGCAGACATAGCTCAGCACCCCGGACCCTGGAGGTGAGGGCAGGGTAGTGGCCAGCCCTGCCCAGGGAACAATGACAGGGGCTGGAGCCTGGAAAACTGCGTGTGGGGTCTTGTTGGGTACAGTCCCTCCTCGGGCCTCCCGGAGGAACTTGGGCACACTTCTGTCCTTGGGCAGTGGGGAGGCCCCCCCTTGACTCTATGCTCCTCCAGGGAAGGGCCGGGTCCTGTTTGTCTCTGTCCGGCAGCAGGAAATACATCCATGAGTCCGCAGGGGTGCACTGGGTGCCACCTAAGCCCAGAGCTGGGGAGGTTCTGTGTTACAACCTGGGGCAGCGGTGAAAGCCGGATGCTGCCCTCGGGCCAGGCAGCCCCCCTGAGGCAGGCACCCCTCTTCTCATTCGAAGGAAAAGAAGAACAAAGCTCTCCTCTGACTTGCCTCTGCCGGGGGCTCCCATCCCCTCACAGGGATGCTGCCGGCCAGCCCCGTTTCTCCGTCCCTCCTCCACCTTTCACAGCTGCCCTTCACGGAAGCCCAGCGCTTCGCTGCGTGGAAAGCACATGGTCCTTCGTGCTGACGCTGGACACTCACAGCCCGATCACGTCTCAAGGCTGAGGACACTGAAGCTTGAAAGCCAGACTCATCCAGGTGCAGCCCCCACAGAGGAGCAAATCCAAACCCCAGGTCTCAGGGGCCCTGTCCTCATCCTGCATCCTGGTGGCTTCCTGCCGCCACCCCTTTCAGAGGGAAGCTACCGGAGGGCCTTCGGTGTTGGAGGGTCTGGTCCTCACCCTGCCGTATGCGCAGAATCTGCCGGGAACGCCCTCTACCTTCTGCAGGGAAGGTGGGCTGGGTCTCTGGTCCAGCCTCCACCCGCTCATGGGGGCTCCGCCAGGCGCCACTCACTCTGCCATCAGCTCGGAAAGTAGGAAAGTAGGTACTTCAGGTGTAACAAATTGCTTGTTTGGCTGTTAATCGGGCCACCCTTTGGCAAGGGCACACAATTTAACCGCCTCAATCACTTGAATTCATACTGGGAGTGCTGTTCTGATTTATTGGTAATTGTGTCTGAAACCTCTCTGGGGCAGAAGGATGTCGGTGTGTTTCTCTCTCTTTACTCAGCCAGGAGCTGTTCTGGACACCCCGTTCCCTCTACGTGGTCTCGGGAACCCCCCATGGGACCCCTCTACGTGCTCTCGGGAACACCCCATGGAGAACAGAGAGTGTCCTGGACCAGGGCCGCTGTGCCAGGTCAGCCAGGAGCCCTAGTCCCCCCCCAGACAGATGGGGTGACAGAGGACGGGGGCCTCGTCTCCCACCCCACTCACCAGGGAGCCTCAGACACCCTTGGGCCTGAGCCCCGACGAGTCTTTCCTCCTCTGATGGGTGTGTGCTGCCCGCGTGCCGGCTCTAAGCGGGGGTCCTCGGGGCCTGCAGTGCCTCTGTGCCTCGGTATCCCCATCTGTGGAAGGGAATGATGCTCTCAGGGATGTCCCTGCACTTTGTGAGTTGATATGATCCCAGTATGCAGATCATCTCCGCAGCGAGGAAAACAACGAGAGAAAACATCGAATCGGGGCTCTTTTTTTCCCCCAGAATTCTATTCTCAAGTTAATCACTTGTTTGTTTTTAAGTGAGAAGCTACACCTTGAGTGTTTTCACTAAATAAATCTATGTTTGAATGTATTTTTAAATTTCTCACATGTTGCATTTCACCTAAGGACATCTCTCTCTCTCCCTGTTTCTCTCTCTGTCTCTCCCTCTCTGTCTCTTTGTCTCCCTCCTTCCCTCCCACCCTCCTCTCCTTTTTGGACCCACAGTCCACCGATGAGCTAACAGACATCAGCCGGACCAGCTCCCTGTTGGACCCTCCCGGGCCTCGGCCAGCACGTGCCTCCGAGACCCGGGCATGCTGAGCTGGCCCAAGGCCTGGCCAGACCGTGGAGGAACCACTTCCTCCGAGCCTGAGAGTGATAGGGGTTGGGCAGCCATGCCGCCTCTCGGACCATGCAGACGTGGTCACTCTGAGAGCATGTGACGCTCCCACGGCTCGGCCAACACCCGGGCCACGCGCCATCGACCCCCAGCCAGTCTCCGCACGCCCCACATCCGACCCTACGGGTCTCGCGAGGCCGCTCTCGGGCCGCCCCTCCAGCCTTGTGCAGCAGAGCCCAGCCCCACCGCCCTTTTCCCATCCTCACCACCGCTCCTGCATCCTCTGGCCTAGGCGTGAATGCGTCTTCCTCTGAAGGCCCTCCTGCATCCCCGGGAAAGGCCAGGCCCAGAGAAACCTTCTCAAGGCACAGCCCTCATCAGTACCCACTTAGAGCTGCATCCCTTTTCTTGGCCGGGGGCCCCTGAGGCTCTGAGCTCTGTCCTGGTCTGTACCCCAGCCCCCCTGATGCCCAGCACATCAGGTGGGTGGATGGATGGATGGATGGATGGTTGGGTGGGTGGGTGGATAGATGGATGGATGGAAGGATGGATGGATGGATGGACAACACCTGTGTCGGTCCCTCTGTGGGGTGCCTCCCTCCGTCTTCTGTCTGCACTGACCACCCCGGTCCTGGGGGTGAATGACACCTCCCTTCTCTGAACGAGAGCCATGTTCATCGCATAATTCAGTTCAGCATTTCACAGCTGTGGCCCAAGCGGTTATAATCCACACATGAACGTTCTCTCTTCTTAAAGAGGCCTTAGTTATGGGGGACAGAAACTCCTGCTATCATCCCTTCAAACTTTGTCCGCTCTCTGCCCCACCTGGTACCATTTAACCCTTGACCCCCACCATCCGATGATAAACGCAGATAAGATGTTAGGCCGTTCATTTCCAATCAAAAAGGAAACCAAGACTCAGGTCCACCACACAAACCCCAGGGGTTCCGGCCCCCATCCAGAGGCTGCCCACCAGGTTGCCGCTACCCAGGTTGACCTCACACGGGGCCTGAGGTGTTATGGCTGGATTGGTGCATTGAGGCTGACGGAAAGTGTGCTGGTGTTTCAATACTTTTCCAGGTCGGGTTTAAGGGAAACCTATTTCTGAATTTCAGCAGAGACAACAGATAATTTGGGGAGAGACTGCAAAAACGATCCGTGGCTTCCCTAAATTCCCCCAGGATTCTGCAATATGGTGAGTGAGTGCCCACGTGGATTTCATGAGGTTTCTAAGCACTCCATCCTACATTCTCACTCTGATCGTGGCTCTAAAAGTCAAATACTTTTCTATGTTTGTTGAGTGGATTCTACAAAGAGAGAGAGAGGAGAGACAGACAGACGTTCATCAGTCTTTCAGGAAGAAGATGCCAAGCTAAAGGTTGTGGACGGAGGGACCAGGTCTCCTGGGTCTTGTCACCATCCAGGTTCTTGGTCCTGATACACCCTGGGTGGGGGCTTCCTAGCAGGGGATCTGGTTCACGGATGACGGGCAGCTGCCCTGATCAGCTCAGGGCAGGGAGTGGGCAGCAAGGATACTGGTCCAACTTAGGGACACTACCTCTGTCGACCCTGATCCCTCTGCAGAAGCAGAGACTATCTTCTGCTTGAACACTGAAATCCTAAAAGCAGGGCTGATACAGCCCGTGAGTCACACTGAGGGACCACAGGGATTGGTGGCTGCTGGAAGGCCAAGGGGACACACAGACCAAGGGGTTCATCTTGCCCAGAGCCAAAGGCTGTGGCCAGTGGTCCTGACTGCAGCTGGGAAGAGCAGATAAAACATTCCAGAAGGATGGTCTGTCCACGTTTGCATCTAAGTGAATCTCCTTTTTTATCTGCAGGCTTTGAGATGGGCAGAATAGCAGCGAGGGGATAAATTCCTACTGGTGCCTCCTGACCAGAAAGGCTCAGTGCGGACCTGGCCCAGGCTTACCTGCTCCCTCAGCATCGGTGAGGGATCTAGGAGGATTGGGGTTTATCATTTCATTTACTTACTGAGGCTGAATAACTGTGCGTGGGGCACTCTTTTGGAAATGGGGTTATGCTGGGGGCACAAAGGAATTAAGGGTTCACACTCTCAGGGAAGAAAGAAACCTTGACCCCAGCCCTGCTCAAGGTTCCAGGTGCAGGGAGGGAGATGGTCATCAAGGTAGGAATCTGGTCCATGAAGCCCAACAGTCCTGGGCTGAAGGCCAGCTCGCCTGCTCGCTTCCTGGGCAAACCACGCAGCCTTCATGCATCTGCCCCTCTGTGGGCCTCAGGGTCCTCATCTGTAAGTTGCAAAGGACAGAAGGTGCCTGGTAGGGTTTCAGAAGGAACAGGGATGATGGATGCAAAGTCTCCAGCACACAGCAGGAGCTCAGTGTGACAGGCCTGCTGCACAGGCTGAATGGTGCTCCCCCAAAAGAGATGTCCGCCTCCCAACACCCTGAACCTGAGCGTGTGGCCGTATTTGGAAAAGGGGTCCTTGCAGATGTGACAAGTTAAAGACCTGGAGATGAGGTCATCCTGGACTAGCTGGGTGGACCTTAAATACAGTGACAAGTATCCTCGTAAGAGAAAGGCAGCAGGAGATTTGGGGTGAGGAGGAGAAGGCCACATGGAGATGGAGGGATATGACCACCAGCCCAGGAATGCGCGGGACCACTGGGAGCTGGAAGAGGCAGGAAGGATCTCCCTTAGAGCCTCCGGAGGGAGCACGGCCTTGCGCACACCTTGATTTCAGACCTCTGGCCTCTAGAACTGGGAGAGGATATATTTCTGTTGTTCTGAGCTCCCTAGTCTATGGTTATAGCAGCCCCAGGACACTCACACAGGTGTGATCACTTGATAAGGGGGCACTGAATGGAGGAGACCCTCCCTACCAAGAGTTTTAAGGAGGAAGTAAACATGAGGCTAAATTGTTTCATCGCTTCAGCAACTATCAACCAACAGCTACCTGACACGTGCTTTTGGGGTAAAGACCCCAGAGGCGCAGAAAAGGTCCTGAGATCCAGGCTACAGTTTGGGTTTTTCCTGGGAAAACAGGAGACAATCCCTAAAGAGAGGGATTCTATCAAATGTGGTGTGTGTTTCAATGGCTGCCTGGGTCCCTGTGTCTGTCACCTGACCCTTCCTGCCAGCTCCAGCCTGGCAGAGGTTGCAATAACCAAGCAAACAGACCTTCAGCCCTGTAGCCTCAGGTTGACCAGATGGCTGATGGCGGGCCACCCACAGCGCCTGTCCCTGCAGTGGGTGGAATGCTGGGGTTGGGGGGCAAGGGGAGGCCCCACAGTGCACGTTAAGAAGGCACCAGGGTGCGGTCTTCATCCCGCCTGTCCATCCCCTGCCTGGGGAGGGGGCTGCAGCCCCAGAGTTCCTGGTCTCAGGAAGGAGCGCCTGCCAGCAGCAGCTTGAAGACGGAGATGCCACGTCTGGTGACTTGTCAGCATTATTAGTTAGGATCGTGGCTGCCACCAAACTCCCACAAATTGTGAAACACAAATTGTTAGCAGCTTGAAGACCATTTGCAAATAAACCCCGGCAGCGAGGCATTAAAAGATCCCCTAAATAAGCATCTTCACGCAAGGCAGTGAGGTGGGAGCTTGTTTATACCCTTTTCTGCTCGACACTTGTTCCATCAAAAGAGGCCTCATGCGGCCTGTGGAGGGGCTGTGCAGGCAGCACCTAGAATGCAAAGATCTGCTGATGTTTCCTACGGAATTATACAAATGGAACCGTTCTTTCATTTTATGATTGAATTGGGTAATGTATTGATGGTGCAGGAAGAACCAAGGTTACGTCCTTGTTTTTCATGATTTATGGGCTGCGAGCATTTCGCAGCTCCTTCTTCTGGACACAATCGCGCTAACACAGGCCTTCAGAACCCAGGAAGGCTGGCTGTCACACAGACGCGGGACGGCGGTGGACAGGCTCTCGGTCACTATCACGCCCTGCAGAGAAGGCTTGCTAAGAGGAGACACTCCAGCAGCAGGAGGCTGGCTTGGTCATTCTGCCTTTTCCCCCCTGCCATGATGACTTACAGTGACAGAACGCTGAAGACAATTGCCTGAGTTCATCTCCAAGGTCACCAAGGAGCCCTGCTCTCCCAAGGAAGAACCTGGCTGGCTCTCCAGGGGCAGGTGAGCTCACGAGATGGTCTGATCCCACCTCTGTTCAATCGTTGTACCTGCTCTGCCTTTACTAGCTGCCCTTAGACAAGTTGATATCCCCGTGCCTCAGCCTTCCCATCTGTGAAATGGAGAGATGCCCGACTGTCTCCGATGGTTAGGACGCAGCTCTGTTTGGAAGCAAGTGATGAGCCCCAGGTGCCTGCAAAACCTTCTCATCCCAGGATTCTACCCAGGAAAGGCAATGTATCTGGAATGTCTAAGAAGCAGGAGGGAAAGAGCTCCCTGAAATCAGGACATACAGGGCATTTGTTCACGTTGCTCCCTCCCCTCCCCTCCCCTCCCGGCTGCTCCAGCCCCTCCAACCCCACCCTCTGTCCCCCACAGGCAGGCCACTGAGCTGCCCTGGGTCTTGCTCCCCTGAACTCTGCCTCCTGCCGCTCATTAAGCTGATGGCTGGGAAAGCCGTGCTCACAGAGGTGGCGGGCAGCTCCCTCGCCCCAGGCACGAGGCGGTCTCCCAGCCCACTCCTTCCCACCTGCCCTGTGAACTCTTAAACCTGCAAGAAATGCTGAGCCAGGAGCAAATGAAACGGAGAACAGTTTCCACTGAGGACAATTATCAGCTCTTTAACAGCTGCCCCCGAATAGCCGGGATGCACTCCCCACCCTGCACACGCGGAGGGAAGCACATTTTCTGAACCCTGGAGCTTTGCAGACAGGAAACTAAATCTGTCCAATGAGCCTGGCCAGCCCAGCCCTTGCACACCCAAGGGCCCCGCCCTCCCTGGCTTTATGGGCTGCTCCCCTGGGCTCCCCGCCCACCCCGCATGCCCTCCTTGGGCCCCCAGCCCTGTGCATCGCGCTCTCCTGACCCTTCTCAGAGGCACCTGTCCAGCTCCCACCCGGGGCTTTCCCAGGCAGGGATGGCCTTTCCTGCCCCCGTGGCCCCATCTGTACCCACTCTGGAGCTGGCACAAGGCAGGGACCTCAAATGGCAGCGGAATGAATGAGACAAAGGGTGAGTGACAACTTCATCTCGTCCTGAGTCTCATGGTGATTTTGCAGCTCTGAGGCCGGAAGATGTGCAAGAGCCCCCCAGGAGGACCAGGGCCGCAGGCACCCAGTACAAGAAGCCACGTCCCCCACAATGCACCGAGAAGCCATTTCCCACATCTCTTTGCTCTCCTAAGTTCGTGGAGTCACCTTGCCTTCTGCACACACCAAGGTCACAGAAGACCCACTGAAACGGAACGGACCGGCTCCGAGGCTCTCAGAGTGGGTCCTTGGCGAGCGGCACCAGCATCACCTGGAAACTGGTAAGAAATGCAAATTCTCAGGCCCCAGTCCAGACCCACGCAATCAGAGACCCTGGACCTAGGAATCTGTGTTTTCACAAGCCCTGCAGGGATGGGGGTTCCGAGCTCTGCGGCCGAGTGCGAATGCCAGCGGCCCTTCACGGAACAAGGGCTGCAGGCAGGCACTGTGCATGGCACTGTAAAGGCCTTAATTGAATCCTCTTGTGCCCCTGAAGGACAGATGCTGTTACTAACCTTCTTCTACAGATAATGGGAATGAGGCACAGAGAGGGTGATTAATGCACCTAAGGCCACACAGCAGGTAAGAGTCCAGATTTGAGCCATCTGACTCTTACAATTAATGCAGAACTGGGTCTCTGGCAGGTGGTGCAGGTGGAGCCCACACACCGCCCACTGGGCTTCACAAGGCAGAGGGGACCTGGCTTGACAAGGGGAGCTTGACAACGATGCAACCTTACTCCTTACAAAATCATCAGCGTCACGCCCCCGTCCAAAGCCCCATGAAGGCTCAGCATGGCTCTGGGTGCTGTGTGGGTGGGGAGACAGGAAATACACAAGGCACCTTGGGTTTGAAATCACACAAAACCAAGTAGATGCTCTGCAGGCACCCAGGAGCCACCTGGGAGAAGCAGCTGGGAAGGGGCCCCTGACAGCCAGGGCTGGGGCAGTGGGGACGGGAGTTGGCCTCTGAGGGCTGATGTGGCCTCGAGCCTGGAGAGCAGAGGAAAGGTGGTCCAGGTGCAGGCACAGGTGAGGGTGGATCTGGGCGGGGTCGAGGGAGGGAACTACACGGGGAAGGTGGAAGCAGGACAGGCGGCCAGGCTGGACCAGGGCACGGGCGGAGCATCCCCGAGCAGGCAGAGGCCACTGTAGCAACGACAACCTCAGTAGTGACAATGTGTCACCGTTCACAGAGACCCTCATCAACCAGCCTCACACCCCTGCGACACCAGCACCTCCACTTCCACGATCCTAAGACAAAAGCTGCCTGCACGTTGAGCATCTCCGAATCCACGGCACCACGGCCCTGATGGGCCACGGTGTTACCCACGGACCCTCAGCCAGACTCCCTAGATCGATCCCAGCCCTGGCCCCTCCTGGCTGTGTGGCCTTAAGAACTTACCCTCTCTGTGCCTCAATTTCCTCACCTGTAAGACATAGGTCATCACAGGGGTGCTAAGGACTGACCAGCATGTTGTCCAGCACTCAGCAGGCTGAGAGATGCTGTCACCACGGCTACCGTCACCCTCATCATTTTGCAGGTGGGGAGATCTGGGCAGAGACCCTGACAGACTTGCTCGGAGTCATGAGCTGACAGTGTCCCCCCTCTGGTCTGTCAGATCCCAAGCACACGGCTTCCTGGTCGTGGCCTGCCTCTCCTCTGAAGGGGACACAGCCAGAGGTGCCAGTTCAGGATGTGGCATTTCTAGAGAGGCCTCTTCTCCACACCCATGATGGGGCACAGGGATTTCTCAGAATGAGGAGCTTCTGCCCCGGGATCGCCTCTGTGCAGCCATGTCCCCTCTGCCCCAGCTGACTTGTCCGGTGAGGAGTGGGCAGAAACGCCTGGAGCAGCCCTGCCTCAGGCCATCCCCAGAGGCCCTGGCGCCTCCTCCTGGAGGCCTGCCAGAGGGGCAGGCACGGCTGCATCCCGGCCTGACTCTGGCAGGCGCTTGGCCTCCTCTCCTTGGCCTGTGGCTGGCAGACGGGGATGCCACCAGCGTGGCCCAGTGGACACCCCTCTCTGTTGCAGTCTGTGGCAATTTTGCACACTGTCCGCGGTGCTGAAAACACGAGCTTCCAAGGGGCTTTACCAAACAGTGCGGGCATTCAGCAGGCTGCCGGTTAACAGTGGGCATTTCATCAAAACGTCTGAAATAACACTTGACGTTTGTCCAGTCTAGACAAAGGGATTTTGTATGAGTTTGGCTGTTTAATCTAAAAACTGCACCTGTCTCTTTGATTTATTTAATTCTTCCCCTCAGGATTTTAAGCCAATAACAGGTGCTGGAAAACACTCCATTTGAAACAGAACTTGCTCAGAAGTTTATCTTCACAATGTTTCCAAATCCACCCGAATTCTAATGTCACAGACCTATTATTTAGCTCATATACTGTATACGTTGTAAGACACTAGACTATAATTCTGCAGAGAAATGGTCCATTTCTACTCCCCTTCAGCCAAAAGTCCATATAAAAACACATCTAGAAAGATGCTTGTGCTGGAACCCAAGCTCCTAAGTAGCAATGCTACAGTGACTCTGCATTCTTACTGGGGTAGAAACAAATTTTATTTGTCTAGATATAAAATCCCCAGTGCACCTGAAAATACAGCTGTAATTCTCCATCCCCAGGTGGCCCTCTCTGCCTGGCCTGTGTACCAGCCTCGAGGATGGCTTTGCATGGGAGTGAAATGGACAGTGGGGCCTGGATGGTGGCCAGAACCAGGGCCAGCAGGGTGGTCCCATGGTCAAGCAGTCCCATGACGGTCATTCACACACGAGCATCTACTGAGGAGAAGGCCGTGGGCCCAGCCGACCCACAACTGAACTCCTTCCTAGACTTTGCCTCCCAAGGGGGTAGAGTGGGATAAATAGCATACCCCAAATTCATGTCCACCTGGAACCTCAGAATGTGACCTTATTTAGAAATATGGTCTTTTTGAAGATGTAATTAAGATGAGGTCATGCTGTACCATGGTGGACCCAAAATCTAATGACTGGTGTGATGTGTAACTTTATGTGTCAACTTGTCTTGGCCAAGGGGTGTTGGCTAAATGTTATTCTGAGTGTGTCTGTGGGGGGGTTTCTGGATGAGAT
The DNA here is from genome assembly GCF_949987535.1 of Balaenoptera acutorostrata. Taxonomy (NCBI): domain Eukaryota; kingdom Metazoa; phylum Chordata; class Mammalia; order Artiodactyla; family Balaenopteridae; genus Balaenoptera; species Balaenoptera acutorostrata. The sequence continues at coordinate 3,202,190 of NC_080064.1, read as the reverse complement.
TACTATTTGGATCAGTAGACTGAGTAAAGCAGATTGCCCTCCCTGCTGTGGGTGGGCCTCATCCAATCAGTTGACGATCTGAATAAGACAAAAAGGCTGAGTAGGAAGGATCTCTTTCTACCTGACCTCTTTGAGCTGGGACGTCAGGCTCTTCCTGCCTTTGGACTTGAACTAAAACCTTAGTTCTTCTCTGGGTCTCAAGCTTGCTGGCTTTTGGACTGGAACTTACACCATCGGCACTCCTGGGTCTCCAGCTGGCCGAATGCAGATCTTGGGATGTGTCAGGTTCCAGAGTCACGTAAGCCAATCCTTTATAATAAATCTCTTTTTATGTGTGTATACAAATATATATATATATATATATATATATATATATATATATGTATATGTATATTCTTTTTGTCCTGCTTCTCTGGAGAACACTAATACAACTGGTGTCTTTATAGGAAGAAAGTGAAGGCACACAGAGGCACAGACAAAAGTAAGCCATGCTAAGACAAAGGCTGAGATTGGAGTGATGCAGCCACAAGCCAAGGAATGTTAAAGATTGTCAGAAACTGGAAGAGGCGAGGAAGCATTCTTCCCTAGGGCCTTCAGAGGGAGCGTGGCCCTGCTGACACCTTGGTCTTTGACCTCTGGCCTCCAGAACTTTGATATAATAAACTCCTATTGTTTAAACCTCCTGCCTTTGGGGTCCTTTGTTATGGCAGCCCAAAAAAACTAATCAGCTGGTGTCACTTATGATCTGAGGTTCCTACCAAAGAGTCCAAGACATGAGGATCTTTCATTCATTCATTCACTGACCCATCAAATATTTAGTGAATGTCTGCTCTTTGAACGTCTCTGTTCTGCAGTCTGGGGACACAGGATACAACTCTCTGACCTCGTGGGGTTTACATTCTAGGGATAGGAGACAGGCAAAACACAAATCAAGTAAAAGGTATGGTGGACCAGACAGTGAAGAGGGCTGTTGAGAAATTACTGCATTAGGAAGTGCAGTACAGAACACTCAGGAGGGTGCTGTCTGAAGTCAGGCGGTGTACCTTTAAGACTGGGAGGAGCCGGGGATGCAAGGCATAGAGATGTCCCCCAGGGTCCTAGTCAGCAGCTTGTTCTTGGCCTTCAGGGGTGAAACAGGTATGGGTGTGCACACTTGACCTCAGATACCTGCTGTGTGTCTTTGGGCAAGTTACTGAACCTCTCTGAGAATTAGTTTTCCCAGCTGTTAAAAGGGAATGATGATAGGGTTGTTGTGAGTATGAGATGTTTCAAGGTAGGTGCACCTTGCCCGTCGTCCTATTATGTTCACAAATGTCAGCAATTATTTGGAACCCCCAGCAGAGCAGTTTACCACAGCGGTGGACCATCCTCATGGTCTCTGCCTCCTGGTGTCCATGCCTTATATAATTCACTCCCATGAGTGTGGGTAGGACCTGGGACTCTCCTCTAACCAACAGAAAGCAGGAAAGGTGGTGATGTCGCTTCCGGGATAGCATCACTTAAGATTTAACATCCCTCTTGCTAAGGGACGCTCCCTCTCACTGGCTTTGAAGAAGCCAGCTGCCACGTTGCAGGCTACCACGTGGAGAGGGCCACAGGGTGAAGGGTCGACAGCCAGCAAGAAATGGAGCCCTCGGTCAGGCAGTCTTCAAGGAGCTGCAACAGCCAGGGGCTTGGCAGTGGGTCCTTCCCCAGTTGAGCCTCAGAAGAGACCACAGCCCCAGCCTACAGGTGACGACAGCCTTGCCCAGAGCCCAGCTAAGCCAGGCCAGGCTCCAGACCCACAGAAAGTGGGGAATCATACATATGAATTGTTTTAAGCCACTGAGTTTGTGGTGCTTTGTTATGCAGTCATGGATAACTAATACAAACACTGCTCATCTTTAGAAACAGGCCGGGCTCTGCAGTGCACAAAGCTGGACCAGATTCACTGATGTGAGTGATACACACACTTTCTGTTCCAGGCACCTTTCTACGTGATTCACAAATACACACTCTTCCTCAACTGAACCCGCAAAAATCCCATGAATTGGGGGTCACAGGGAAGATTCATAAGGGAGAATTTGACGTGGCCCCTAGTGCTGAAGAAAGGGTCATCCCTTTCCATGTTGCAGGAGATGCTTCAGTCGGTCCCACTGGGGGCTGCTGAAGCCACCACTTACTGGTTCCCTGCACTGATCCACACTCACCAAGCCCCCTACAGGAAGAAAAGTCACTATTCACGAGAACAACAGAAGTACCACACTCCACATTTATATCTTATATTTGGCCATGCAGCATGGCTTGAGGGATCTTAGTTCCCTGACCAGGGATCAAACCCAGGGCTCTGGCAGTGAAAGGTTGGAGTCCTAACCACTAGACAGCCAGGGAATCCTCTAATATTTCTTCTTAAAATCAGTGAATTGGCATTCTGATTTGAACCAGTAGTTAGCTCCAAGGACCGCCATGGACAGAGGAAAAAAGTGGTTCATTTTCATCATTTATGGGATGGATATATTTACTATTGGCTCTTAATGACCCGAACATGTACTCACACATACATTTTTTTTTTTTTTAATTTCATGTCATTTTCATTGGCAACATTGGCTGGTTCCTTCTTATGAGGCCAGTCTCTTCCACCCCATGTGAATCTCCGCCGACTGACTTGAAAAGAGTTTCTCCTGCAAACCACAGCTTCACGCCCACTGCAGGCCAGCTTTGGTTTCAGACGTTAGGTTCTTGGGTTGTTTTTCTTTTTAATCCTTCTATCCCTTCTTAACCCCCTCTCTGTCCTCCACTTGGCAAAGCAGAGTGGGTCAGGAGAGGGTGGGGTCCCCTCTGGGAAGAGAAGAGAAAAGCCACTGGCCATCTCCCGTGGAGACCCTCCTCTATTTGAAAACAGCTCACTTACTACAAATAAAAGCAATTAATCTCAGCAGCAGGCTCGACAGGGGATGCACACACCAGGCAGCCTCTCTATTAGGGGAAGCAGGGGCGTGAGGTCAGAGTCCTCAGCCTTTGGGAGCCCAACAAGCTAGAACGCGCCTGAGGTCACAGTCCATCCCGACTGTCTACTGGGGTCTCCCCTCTGCACCGTCCCTGCCACCTGCCACTCAGCCCGGGCTTACACACCTCTTCTAGCGGGGAGCTCACTCTCTCCATGACCGGGTGATTGCATCACTGGACACCTCCTGCAACAATGACATCATTGTTTACCTGGAACTAATCTCAGCCACCCTGGGACTCCTGCCCACGTTTCCGTCCAGTCACAGGGTCCACACATGCTCCTAAACAGCCCTGCTGACTGGGAACCTCAGCTCACACAGCGCAGGTCCCTTCCTGACTCTCCCAAGCCTTCCCTCCTCCTAGATGAGCAAACCGCTCCAATGTGCCCATGTGTTCAGTCCGTCTATCACTCATCTGTCCCAGTGGAAGGAGCCAGAGGGTCAACGAGGCCACGTTAGATGGTCCCCAATATCCTACAAACACGGAACTGTGGGATGGGGTCTTGGGGGGGGGGCTTGGACACGGACGGCCAGGGACATACGTCAGGACAGAGGTCTGGGGGTGAGAACAAACAAGCCAAAGAGAACGCTGGGTACTGGGACCCTCCAGATGGTCGCTTCTACTTCTGGAAAGTTCTCTCCATGGTTCTGGGTGGGACAGGCTCAGCCTGGTCATCTCTGTGATGGAACAGGAAGGAGGGTGGTGGGCATGGGTCAGGGTCTGTGCAGTCACCTTCTGACCTGCCCCCCGAGGGTGGGCAAGACCACCGGCAGGGCTGCCTCTTTGCAGGCAGAGCCTAGCACCATCCTCTCCACGAAGGGCCGGGACAGGTGGGCGGGGCTGGGAGGGCAGAGCCGTGGGTCGCAAGAAGCCAGGATGAGTCAAGAAAACAAAAGTGAGCTGGTGCTTCTGCAGGTGGAGCCTTTTACCCCCTCCCTCCCTTCCCCACCAAAATCGAGCCCCAGCCCCCAGGGCTGGGCAAAGGCCTAACCTCCTACTCACACCCAACAGAAAGCAGCTCACAGTGGCAGTTTTGTCCATTGCTCTTTTTTTTTTTTTTTTAACTTCTGGAGCCAACACCACTGCATCTATATTACCCACTCTTAGCAAATTCAATAATGCAATACCCCCATTGGCATCTAGAGGCTAAAATCCTCACATTGCTCTTTTCTGGTGCCTGGCCCTTGGCGAGACACTGGAAGACAAAGCCTGTTTGAGGGCTGTGTCATCCCTGAAACCCGGATGACAGACGCACAGGGGACCCAACGATCCCCGGTCTCCCTCCCTCGGCCCATCTGTCCCACCCCCAGATCAATGTCCAGGGAGTCTCTGGGCTGCAGTTCCCAAGAAACTGCCTTCCTTCTTCTTTCTGATGTGTGTATTATTTGAAAGCGGACTTCACAGGGTCCCTTTACTGTCTCTGAGAAGGGCTAGTGCATTAGTTGACCTCGGGGACCCCAGGAGGACAGAAGCGAGGGTCAGTCTCACCGGCCAGCTGGACCGGAAACTTCACATACGACGGTGACGCAACAAGACTCATCTCGGGAGCCAGTAGCCTCTTCTGGAATTCTTTGCCAAAGTTTGAATTTGTCGTAAATAAACTCAATTTTCACTCCCTTCACACAAATCATCTTTTTTTGGAACTGGTTTAAAAAAAAAAAAAAAAGATGAAGAAAAAACAAAAAAGAACCACGAGCAAGTGCATAGGAGATGAGGGAATCGGAGGAGTGTGACTGATACACAGGCACCAAAATGAAACGAGGCAAACACACGGTGTCCACTGATCTCTGCAGCACGAGAACCAAGCGGCAAAGGGTCCTCTCCTGAAAGAGGCCGAGCATCCAAAAGCCACAGAGGAGGAGGGGGAGCAGCGAGTGACCGACAGGACTGCTGTCCCTGGGCAAGGACACAAGCTTCCTCTCCAGTGCAAGTGTCTGAGTCCCTGCAGGAAACGAGGCAGCTTTGATGCTGTTTCTTGCAGCAACTTCACTGGACACCCCAGGACGTCCTGCTGATTCAAGGAGAAACCATTCTCCATCTGTTATTCCGCCCAGAAGGCCTTCGGGGCAACATTTAACTGGCTTTGGCTACACCACTGTCCACAGTGGGATTATGTGGGACCCTCAGACCCCGATGTAAGGCACGCTGTGTAGTAAAGGATTTAACCATGACCAAGGAGGTTTGCCCTTTGCCTATGGCCACTGTGAAGCGGGTCCAGGCCCTGGGAATGTCCTGCCTGATAAGAGTGTCTGTGTTTTCCTGGGGGCTTGGCCACCAAACAGTCTAACAGTCTGATTTGGGGGGGGGAAGGTTGGGCCTCACAGTATCTGCTTGACCTCCCAAGGGACTGGAGACTGAGGTCAGCCACATGGGCAGTCAACCAGGTGTATGTGACCGAGCCCCAGAGAAAACTTTGGACACCAAGACTCAGGTGAGCTTCCCTGGGGGACAACACTCCACGTGCACTGTCACACACTGTCACCAGGAAAGTGAGATGTTCTGACTAACAGGGAAGGGACAGCTGGGAGTCTGTGTTTGGTTCCATCCTGCACTCCACCCATGCATCTCTTCCCGTGGCTGCTTTTAATCTGCATCCTTTCCCTGTAATAAACCTTAACTGTGAGTATAAGAGCTTTTCTGAGTTCTGGGAGAGCCTCTAGCAAATTACTGAACCTGAGGGTGGTACTGAGGACCCCTAAATGCTGCAGTTGGTGTCAGAAGTGGGAGTGGTCCTGGGACCCCCAAACACCGGACCTCACATAGGAAGTGACAGTGATCCTGGGATAGCGCCCTCTGACTCTGCATAAGCATGCTCCCATCGCCGGCCCCTAAGGGGCTCAGGAGAGGGACGGTGGCTGGAGAGCTCTGGGTCCTGCCCCCTCCCTCCTGTCCTGACGGGCTGACACCTGGGCCCCATGGGGAAGGGAGAGCGCTCTCCAGCCTGCAGGAGATGCTGGAGCCAGCACCCCAGACAACGTCGCCATGGCCACATGGCAACATGATTCACGCCCTGTGCAGAATCTGTGTTTGAAAACGCTGAATGTCAAGAAGGAAGAGCAGAAGTAGGCAACGAGACAGAAATAGGCACATGCAGATGAAAGGAGGCTTTTGTTTGCACAGAACTTTCTGCCAGAGACCCCGAAATATGGAGATGGGAGGCAGCGGAGGGTGTAGCCTGCTTACTCCACCCTGTCCCCTGTGCAGTCAGAACTGGGGCTCTGCAATCTTCTCCTCAAACCTGAGCCCCGGACCAGCGTCCAAGAGCTTCTGCCCACTGTGTGCAAAGCCCCGGCCAGCTGCCCTTCTGGTCAGAAAGTCCACCCTTGTGTCTGACTTCAGTCCTTCACTCCACTGCCAGCACCTCTGCTTTCCCTCTGACCTCTGAACTCACAGCAGGGATCAGCAAACTGTTTCTGGAAAAGCCCATAGAGCAAGTGATTAAGGCTTGTGGGCTGGGTAGGGGTCTCTGGCACAACCACTCAATCCTGTTCTTTGTAGCACAAAAGCAATCACAGACAATACACAGGTGAGTGGGTTTGGCCATGTGCCAATAAAACTTTATTTATAAAATCAGGCAGCAGTGGGATATGGCCCTCAGACTGTGGTTTGCTGGCCCCTGACCTACATAATAGCTCCTAAAGCCCAAAGGTTCTCACTGAATCCTCTCTCCAGTGCCCTCTCCCTGCCCACTGTCCTGAGCTGCAACCCAGGCTCTCAGCCTGTCTGCAATCTCCAGGACTAGGGCAGCCAGATTTAGCAAATGAAAATACAGGATGCCCAGCTACATTTGCATTTCAGAAAACCAACAGCTCTTTCTTAGTATAAGGATATCTTGTGTAAAACTTGGGACATACTTATACCAAAAATGCATTTGTTGTTTGTCTGAAATTCAAACATAACTAGGCACCCTGTATTTTACCTGGCTGCCCTATGTGGGGGCAATGCAGTTCAATGCAGTCCATGAAGGCCCCAAATTCCCCACTCCTGACTCAGGAGTGGAGCCTCTCCTGAACCAGTAATTCTGAGAAAGCCTTAGGAGAGGGAAGGAGAGAAAGGAAGAAAGAAGGGGATGGGGAGAAGACAGAGAGGAGGAGTGGGGCAGGGGTAAGAAAACTGGACATCAAGGACACCTCGTTACCTAAGTCATTTGTATCAGTCAGCTACACTGTGTAACAAATTGCACCTGTACTACAAACTTAGCAGCTTGAAACACCACAGAACCTCAGTTCTGTGGGTCTGAGTCCAGAGTGGCGTGGTTGGTCCCCTGCTCAGGGTTGCACAAGCTCACATCAAGGCACTGACAAGCTGCGTCCCCTTCTGAAGACCCCAGGGAAGGGTCCTCTTTTGAGGTCACTCAGGCAGCCAGTAGAATCCAGTCCCCATGGCTACAGGACTGAGGTCCCCATTTCCTTGATGGGTGGCCCTCTCCATATCCACACCATGTCACACCCTTCTAATGGTTTGAATCTCCCTGCTCCCCTGCTGCATCTCTCCATCTTTCTGTCTCAGTATTTAGGGGCATGTGTGGTCATATTGGAGACACTTGGATAATCCAGGATAATCTCCCTATTTTAGGATCAACTGATTAGTGACCTTAATTACCTCTGCAAAGTCCCCTTTGTGTTCAGGTGGTGTATTCAGGGCAAAGCATCACATCATAGTCACAGACCAGGACCTGCTTGGGAGCCACAATTCTCTCCCATCACCCACTGGGACATACACCACTGGGGACCCCATAGTGCACCAGACAGACACGGCCCCTTCCCTGGAAATGACCTTGGAGAGAGCTGGCATTTGCAATGGAAGCACCTCTACCCTGGGTTCCGGTCCCCGGAAATGGCTGCTTTGGGGGTATCTGAGGAGTTTCTGCCAGACATTCTGCTCCCAGACTTTCAGGCTTAGAGGCTTACCATCATCGGAAGTACAGTGCAGGGTCCCAAACAGAAACAGACTATATCCCAACACCATATGGGCAAAGCTCCTACAGAAACAGTCTTCCATCCCTGCAGAGCCCCCAAGACTGGAACATCTGACTGTGTGTGGCCCTGTGGCTCCTGAAGGTTCGGCTGTTTCATTTTTGTTCAATGTGTGTGTGGAGCCTTTAATGCTCCAGTGATTTGGGGTCCAATAGCCTTGGTAACATTTGGCAGACAAAAGGTCCAGCCATGGAAGGTCCGAGTGACCCCGACTGCCCCCTCCACCCAGTACAGACATGGGCTCCACAACAACCCCCCATCATGGTCCACACCCGGGAGACAGCCAGTACTTAGCTTAAATTACATGTCCTAACAATTCCCATGCAGCTCAGAGAGCCTCAAGCCACAGAAACCAGGGATGGTGGCTGAGGGGTTCTGAAAGACTCCACCAAATGGGGAAGGACAGTGCTCTGGAGAGCTCACTTCCAAAAGTAACATTCTTGCCGCAGCACCTGCATGCAAGTGGGAGGTCTGCACTGCAGGTCCCCACCTAGACCATCACAATGAAAGCAGGCTCTAACCATCTTCCCTGTGAAACTCTGTGTTCCCATTAATTACATTTTCTGGTTACCCACGGATTCAATTTTGTTCCGTCTGCAGATCTACAAAAGCAGGAAAAATAATAGGCCAATACCTTTTAGATTTAGAAGCATGGCTAACGAGGTTTCCATGTCATCATGTCAATGTCCTTGTATGAACGGGGATATGACGTGAGCACAGAATCGGGAGGGCATTTGGAGAAGGACTGCAGGGCCTGGGAGAGGTCCTTCTCCTCCACCTCCTGGGCTGTGATCGGGAAAGGCGGGCCTGTCCTGAGCCCTTGGCCCCGCACCTGTTCAATGGGAAGACCCAGGTTCCGACGCTCCAATGGGCATGAGTGTTAAGAAAGACGGTGCATTCATGCTACGTGATACAGCGTAAGCTCCTGGTAACAGTTGCCTGCTATTGCTATTTTTTATGAAGGCTGTCATCCTTGTATCAATATTATCATCACCATTATGCTTTGGACCTCAGTTTCTTCCACTATAAAATGAGCAAAATCACCCAACTTTATTCATGACTGTGAACAACAAGGGAAATGATGCATGGGATGTGTGATGCAAACTCTAAAATACCAGCAAGTGTTACTATTACCATCACCTCCACCGAGGAGGAATGATGAATAAGGTTCAGGACATTTTCTCAAATGATCTCCGTGCCAGGACATCCCTTAAAAGATGTTTTCCTAAAACTTAAATCCCCCTATTGACATGGTGGGCTGTTGTTTGCTTTTTCCATTCCTCCAAAAGGGAGAGGGCAAAAGAACATTCTGGAAAACGATGTTCCAGTTAATTTGGGATTGTTCCTGATCTCACACTTTTTCTTCACACGTCGCCCAGCAGGTTCTTAGGACTGGAAACCACAGATGGATGAGGTCGGGTGGTGAGACCTTCACCGGGTCACTTATCAGGGACCTGGGCACTGGACCAGAGGGGTGGCAGTGTCCCAGGAGCCAAGAGCAGAGTGGACATCGCACTTCTGTGCTAGCAAGATGCAGCTCTCAAGGAAAGGCAACAGGCTCAAGAAGCCGGGTCATCACTGGGGAAACTCCAAGTTCACAGCCCATGGCTGGGTCACAGAGGTCCCACCTAACTGCAGGATCCAGGCTGGCATCTCACTAAAAGGATAAACGTCGGCTCAGGTGTTTTTCAATAGACCACATGGCTCAGCTCTGAGGTCCAGGAAGAGGGGAAAGCAAAAGCCACCGAGAATAAGATTCATCCCAGGGGCAACTGCTTTAATCCACTCCCCAAATGGCTCATAATCCCTCTTTAGTGTAGAGCTTATAAAAAGTGCTGCTTCTCACCCGAGCCTCTCCCCTAGGGATGTGTTAGGAGTAAAGATGAAACAGCTGCTCCGTGCCCAGGGCTCCAGCACTGGGACCACAGGCAAAGCGGAAACCTGGCTGCTCTGTGATGGGGTAGGGGTTGGGATCAGCTCTGTCACTGGGCTGCCAGGCGCTGGGCTGTGTTTTTCACGCAGTGACCATCCTCCCAGCCCCACATGGGGTGACAGCCCCATCCTTCACATGAGGAAACCTGGAGGGACCATGGGAACTGCTCAAGATCACACAAGTGGTGCAGCTATTTCCAACCCAGGCAGGTGTGGATGAAACTCGTGTTTGGGAAGCGCTGACACGTAGGCACACACCCCAAAGAATCAAAAACAGGGTCTGAAACAGACACTTGTACGCTCACGTTCATAGCAGCACTATACACAATAGCCAAAGGTGAGACAACCCAAATCACTGCCAATGAATGAATGGAAAACAAAATGTCGTCTATCCATACAATGGAATATTATTCAGCCATAAAAAGGAATGAAGCACTGACTCAGGCTACATTTGGATGAGTGAGAGAAGCCAGACACCAAAGGTCACATACTGTATGATCTCATTTATATGCACTGTCCAGAATAGGCAATTCCATAGAGACTGAAAGCAGATTGGTAGTTGCCAGGGGATGAGGGAGGGGAAATGGGGAGTGACAGCTAATGGGTACCAAGTTTCCCTTTGGAAGATGAAAATAGTTTGGGACTAGCTAGTGGTGACAGTTGCACAATATTGTGTTTGTACTAAACGCCACTGAAATGTACATTTTTAAAACAGTTAATTTTGTTATGTGAATTTCACCTCATTTTAAAAAAGAAAAAGGAGTGTTGGCTGAGTCTGGATCCCTCCTGGTGGCCAAGTCTGGGTCCCTCCTGTGAAATCCAAAGATTCCCTGTGGCCACTGACATAAATTCTACCTGCTTGTGACTCAGTAGGACTCTGGAATTCCTACACAATAGGGGGTCTTAGCATGATGGGAGGGGCTGAAGGAGATTATGGAGGGTGCTGGTTTGAAGTCCACCCTTCCCATCACCTCTAGGAGCTTCCATGGACATCAGCCCTGGAGGCACCCCGTCTCCCAGGTGGGGGCTCCCGGCTTTAGGACACGTACAACACACAGAACAAGAGAAGGATGTGCTGTGCTGTCCCCGGTGTCCCCCTCCCAGGACTGGGGCTAGACAGCTGGTTGCCCGGAAGTCTGGTCAAGTTCCTTTGCTGACTTTGCAAGACCTTAGGAAAACTGCTTAACCTTGCTCTGCCTCAGTTTACCCATCTGTGAAATAAAGCTAATGATGTCTCCTGACCTTGGAGAGCTGTTGAGAGATTTTGTCAATTAAAGTTTTTGAACTGCTTGGTAGCTGATGGATGAAAAGGGCAAAGATTTGTTAATTGGGGATTTTCACGTCCACTGATGCCTTACACCCACTCCCCCTACACAACACACATGTACCACACACACCCCACAGACCCAGATACAAAAACACACACACACCTACTTGTACACACCCCTACGCACATAGAGACACACAAAGACACACAAAACCTAACATACACCCCACAATCACACACACACACACACCCCACAACACACAGACCCCCGCACACGCCTATATACATACCCCCCACATACACACACCTCACACAGATACACACCTCCACCCACACACCTACACACAAACCTACACACACCCCAGCTCTCTCCTTAAGCTACTTTACGAAGAGGGCCTTCATCTTTTCTGCTACACAGGTTTGGACCCACATGTGGGCAAAGGAAGCAGCCACCGCAATGACATTATTTGAGGAGGAACCAATCCCCCAGTCCTCCCTTTCCTACTGGAAATTTCCACCTTGACTCGGCACTGTCGGCTGGTCACCTGGCCCTGCCCACTCCCGGCACCTGTGCTCCTCCTAGGGGTGGGGGTGCATCCTCACAAAGTCACTGACCCTTAGGTGCCCCCAGGCCCCTGGCTGTGAAGCACGTGCACCATAAGTGCTCCTTGATCAACAGCAGCCACCCTGCTCCCTCTGTCTGGACACACCCTCCTCCTCCTCCTCCTCCTCCTTCCAGATGGGGGCCAAATGCCACCTCCTCCGGGAAGTCTTCCCAGCAGCTCCTGCTTCTTCCTCTCGGCTCCTGCAATTCCACCTGCACCTCTCTGCTCCCGCTCTGATGAAAAGTCCCTGCAGGGCCAGAGAGGGTCCCTTGTCTTCGTGGCCAGCACAGCACAGCACCAGGGGCAGGCCACCATGCCTGCTGAATGAAGGCTGCAGGAGAAACTCTCCCTCGGCCCCGTCAGGCCTGGAGCCAGCCTGAGCTGCGGTCCTGGGGCGGCACACCCTTGGGGCGCCACGTTGCGGCTGGTGCGACAAAAACACAGCCCTGACCTCCCCGGTGACCCTGGGGACGAGAACCTGGGAAACGGATGGCAGCTTGAGCCTCAGGTTTTCTAAAGCATCAGGCTTCTGTGAAGAGACTCAAATTAGCCTGAAAATGCTAAGGGAAGGAGGAAGCTGGGGACAAGGTAGTAACGGGCAGTAAATTAGCCCAGGGCCGGGCTTTCATCAAGGGCCTGCCAGCGCCCCCCGATACCCGCCCGGTGTGATACCACAGCACCACGGGCCGGCGCCTAATGGGGCCATTCCATCAACATTTTCTGGGATTTTGAAATGTGGTGTCATAAAAATAAACATGCTTACTCTTGTCTTTGCATAATTGGCTCCCTAAAGAATCCTTGCATTCTGAAAGCCACCGTGTCCCTCGGCAGGAAGCACAGCTTTTTTCAGCATCTGGGTACAGTCCTGCATTTTCTCTGTACAAAAAAGAGGGGGGGTGGGAGGAGTGAGGGAAGCAAACTCCTGGGTGGATCCTTCCCCCTCATCACAATGTGCTCCTTGCTAAGCATGAGAACGTGGTCTTCAGCTGGTCTGCAGGCTGAGGCTTTTGTCACAGTCTGGTCCCATGGTTTCTGGAGGTTCCTTGTAAGTATGCAAGACATAACCCTACGTAGTCACTGATCCTTATTTAGAAAAGTCAGTTTTGTAAAACAGTGGCTACGCACCGATGAAGCCCATCGGCCATCCCCGGGTAATTCCTGGCCTAAGATGGCTTTTTGCATCAGTTTGGGAGATTGGATCCACAGGAGAACATTCACTTTTGATCATGGGTGCAGCCAGGCCGGGCGGGCAGTGACGAGACTCGTCAAAGTGAGGTGTGTTATCCAGGTGCTCGAACGGGACCACAAGGGAGCCCAGCGGAGCTTCACCCAAAGGTTCATTTAAGGAAAGAGAATCAGGTGTGGACTCGCCCTGCTCCATCTCCAAAATCACGGCTATCTCCCAGGACCATCCTTGACCTGCGTGAGGTGACGTTCCCAACCCATCCCCAGTAGCTGGGCGTGGTCCGGAGGTTCTGCAGCCAACACGGCAAACCCAAAAGCTCTGCACCCGCACTGTCTCTTTCATCTGAAATGAGAGCTGTGGTTGGAAGATATTCCATGAGGGTGGATTTCCCTAAAACGGCACCACTGCCCCACTAGAAGAAAGCACAGGATCCCAGATAAGCACAGCTGCCCCCCTTAGGCTGCCTCAGCTACGCCGGCTGAGTGCAGGAGGATGCTTTGTGGTGGGGAAGCGTTTTGCAGGACCACCTGCCAACCCCTCCCCTCCAGCCCCAGGCCACAGGCTGCCTCCGTCCAGCCATGGGAGCCACCCCCAGGCCAGCTAGGAGCCCTTGCTCTAATGAGTCAAAATGTTCCCCTTCACAGTAGCTTTGTACCAAGGCAGAATGGAAAACTTTGTCCTGGTCTTTATCTCACCAAAATGCAGCACCCTGGGGAGACACAATCGACACTCAGTGAATGTGCATCACATGAAAAAGGAACAAATAAACAATGGCTTATGTGTAGTCAGCTCTTCTCTTCAGAGCGAAGGGAAGGAGCAAATCCAAAGCCAGAGGTGGAATCCCTGATACCTGGCTTGTGCATTTCCACTAAATGAATAACACACCAAGGGCTTCTCTGACCCCCACCCTTGCCAAAGCATTTACATCGATGGCTACACAGTACATGGGCCGGAGAAAGAAATGCAAACAATGTTCACAGCAGTGTTATTTGTATCAGCCACAAAGTGGCAACAAGCCAAATGCCCATCAAGAGATGAATGGATAAACCAAGTGCGGTATGTCCAAAAAATGGAATGCTACCCAGAAATAAAGAAGCCCACAACGTAGACAAACCTCAAGAACACTATGCTAAGTGAAGAAAACCAGACAAAAAAAATCTGGTTCTGTTTAGAGGAAATGCTCAGAACAGGCAAATCTATAGAGCCAAAAGTCAGATGAGGGGTTGCTTGAGGCTGGGGGTAGGAATGGGATTAACCGTGAAGAGTACAAGGGATCTTACTGGGGGGAGGGGGGGAATGGGCATGTTCTAAGATGACTACGATGATGGTTGCACACACAGTAAGTTTACTAGAAGTTTAATTGTATACTTAAAATGGGTGAATGTTATGATACATAAATTATACCTCAATAAACTCACGCACACATGCACGCGGTGGTGGGCAATCCTTTTTATCCAGACTTCTAAAGTATGTTAAACCCAGCTTTCTCAGTGTGGTCATTCATTAATTCCCAGTTTAATTTCACAAGAGCTTTCAAGAGAGGCTTCCTTGGATTTGGTGACATATTTATTTTTAATTATTAAATAGATTGAATAGCTGTATCTGTGGCACAGGTATGTTTTCATCAATGACATTTTATGAATTCTTTGCTGCAAAATCATCTCTCACTTAGACTACAAAACTTTTACCTAAAATTGTGGGTGCCTGAAGGACTTGTAATGTCAGAGTCAGGGCTAGCTCCACAAAGCGCTGACCTGACATCACAGCATCTGGGTCCTTCTCGGTTTTATGTTTGGTTTTGTTTAAATCTTATTTTGTTTCTCTCAGAAGGGCAATGTGTGACTTAATCAGGGGAGTGAGGAGATTTTATATAAAACATGGGAGCCATAGGGGACAGTGGGAAGAGCATGCATGGACCCTGGAATCCATGAAACTTGGATTCAAATCTCAGCTCCCCCACTAGCCAGCTGTGTGACCTTGGGCAAATCACTTAACCTCTCTGAGCTACAGTTTCCTCCTTTGTAAAATGAGAGCAGCAACACCTGCCTTGCAGAGTCGTCATGTGGATCCTGAGGACAGACTGAAATGGTATAGATTGGCTGGGTCACTTAGTGCAAAGCCGAGTTATGGAAAGGTCTGGAACTACTGTGTTTCAGTGCTTCCTAGCTGAACATAAAAGGACAGAAAAAGAGAAGTAACAGGTCTGGTTCATGGGATCTCAGAGGCTCACAGTCAAACCTGACATAGAGTTTCCCACTGCATTACCCAACTTCATTCCACAAGCATTAATAAAGCGCATATGTACATACTCACACACACACACACACACACACACACACACACACACACACACTCCAGCTCTTTTATCATAAAGACCAAATGAAGTGAAAACAGCAAAGACACAAACGAACACTGTGCCTTCACAAACTTGAGGCTCTTGTCTTACTGATCTAGAAACAAGAAACCAACTGTTCTTGTGTTTCCTTGGAGCATGGTCTTGATGCCACCCTATGTGCCAGGGCAGGAAAGTGGGGCTGTCCCCAAAAAGGCTGCACTATTTTCAGAGCTGACCTGATTTATGTAAGGATCTGGACAGCTCTTCTTATCCAATAATTATGTACCAGGTCATTCATTACTGTCACTGGTAAAGGATCTCATCACATTAGCAACACCGCACGTTCATATGCTGCTGTATTTTGCATGCTGAAAAGTGTGGCAGAATCACAACAGCAAATTTGGTAATTTTTTTACCCCTTTCCCCATTTCCACATCACCTATGACTGTCATTAAATCCAAATACATGGTGCCTAAAGAGGGAACACACACACACACACACACACACACACATACACACACATCAGATGTTAACTTTGACAGTGAGGTAGAGAATACTAGTTTAATGAAACTTTTTATTTTGAGTTAATTATAGGTTCACAAGTGCTACAAGACATAACACAGAGAAATCCTGTGCACCCTTACTCAGTTCCCCTAGTGGCAACATCTTACAACACCACAGTACAATATTATAAGCAAGATACTGACAGGGATGCAGTCAAGACAGAAAGCTTCCCATCACCACCAGGGTCCCTGGGGTTGTCCTGTTATAGCTATTCTCTTCCCTTCTATATCCCACTCTCTCTCTAACCCCTGACAGCTAGGACCCTGTTCTCCATTTCTATAATGTTGCCATTTCAAGAATGCTACGGAATCATCATATAGCATGTAATCCTTGAGGTTGGCTTTTTTTTCACTCAGCGTAATTCTCTGGAGGTTCATGCAAGCTGTTGCATGCACCAATAGTTTCCTCATTTTTATTGCTGAATACTATTCCGTGGTGTGAAGGTACCATGATGTGTTTAGCCATTCACCTCCCTTAAGGGCACCTGGGTTGTTTCCAATTTGAGACTTTATTTATAAAGAAAGCTGCTATAAACACTCACCTACAAGTTATTGTGTAAACAGAATTCTTCATTTCTCTGGCATAAATGTCCAAGAGTAAAATGCTCAACTGTATGGCAGCTGCATGTTTAATTTAATAAGAAACTACCAAAGTGCTTTCTGGAGTGGCTGTAACATTTTACCTTCCCATCAGCAGTGTATGAGGGATCCAGTTTCTCCACATTCTCGCCAGGATTTGGTGTCAATATTTTTAATTTTAACCATTCTGGTAGATGAATAGTAATGTCTCATTATGGTTTCAATTGCATTTGTCTAATGGCCAGTGATGTTGAACATCTTTCCACACGCTTTTTTACCGTCTAAATATCCTCTTTGGTGCAACACCCCATCATGGCTTTATTTGTTTCTAATTAGATTGTTCCATTTTTTTTACTGTGAGTTTTGAAAGGTCTTCAGGTATTTTGGATACTAGTTCTTTGTCAAATATGTGGTTTGCATATATTCTCTCCTCCTCCTTCCCTGAAGCTTGTCTTTTTATCCTCATAAAAGAGTCTTTCACAGAGCCAATTTTAAAATTTTGATGACGTCGAATTAATCAGTTTTTCCTTTTATGGATTGTGCTTTTGGAGTCAAGTCTAAGAACTATTTGTGTAGCCCCATATCGTTCAGATTTTCTCTTTTTTTTCCCTATAAGTTTTATAATCACATTTTACATTTAATTGTGTGACCCATTATGGGTTAATTTTGTATAAGGTGAGGATTTCTTTTTTTTTTTTTTTTTTTTTGGCTATGAATGTCCTTTTGTTCCAGTACCATTTGTTGAAAATGCTATCTTTCCTCCACTAAATTTGCACCTTTGTCAAAAATCAACTGTGCATATTTGTGGGAGTCTAACACTGGATTCTCTATTCTGTTTCATTTATCTGTATATCTACCCCTTCACTGATACTACACAGTCTTGATAATGGTAGCTGTATGTCTTACAATCAGATAGACGGACCCCTCTCATTTTATTATTCATTTTCAAAACTGTTGCAGTTATTCTAGTTCCTTTACGTTTACATAAAAATTTTAGAATTATCTATATGTGCAAATATTTTGCTGGGATTTTGATAAGAATTGTGTTAAACCACTATATCAATCTGAGAAGAAGTGACATTCGTACCATGTTGAGTCTTCCCATCCACGAACATGGTATGTCTCTCCATTTATTTAGACTTTCTTTGATTTCCTCCATCAGCATTGTGTAGTTCTCAGCATACAAGTTGTCAGCATAAGTTTCGTTAGATTTACACTGAGATATTTCATTTTTTGAGCAACTGTAAATGGTATTGCATTTTTTCATTTCAGTGTCCATGTGTTAACTGCTAATAGATAGAAATACAATCCATTTTTTTACATTTATCTTGTATCCTGCAACCTTGCTGAATTCACTTATTAATTTTAGGAGGTTTTTTAACAGATTACGTGAGATGTTCTATGTAGACAATGATATCCTCTGCAAATAGGAAAAGTTTCATTTCTTCCTTTCTGTATGTCTTTTATTTCCTTTTCTTCCTGTATCACACTGGCTACAATTTCCAACATTATGTTGAATAATAGTGGTGAGAGTGGACATCCTTGTCTTGTTCCTGGTCTCAGGGGAAAAGTGTCCAGTTTCTCAACATTAAGTGTGAAGTCAGTGGTAGTTTTTTATAGATGTTTTTTATCAAGTTGAGGAAGTTGATAAAGTTGCTCCTCTATTGCTTTTTTCTAGGAGTTCTTATCATAGATAGGTGTAGAATTTATCAAACACATATGATCATATGATTTTTCTCTTTTAGCCTTTTATGATAGATTGCACTGATTGATTTCCAAACATTGAACCATCCTTGCATCCACGGAATGAACCCCACTTTGCCATGGTATACACTTCTTTTAATATATTGCTGAATTTGCATATTTGTTAATATTTTGTTAAGGATTTTCTTGGTCTATTTTCACAAACCATATTGGTCTATAGAATTGAGAATGTTAGTTCCTGGGGTTTTTTGTTTGTTTGTTCTTTAATACCACTTTCCTGCTGCCAGAACTTCTCCACTGAGACCTTCCCTTCCTCCAACCTAAGCATTCTTTTTTAAGGACCAGGGATTCCATGAAATAGCATGAAAATTCCATGCAGGGCCCTGGTATACTGTGGTCCATCAATCACTATTGAACTCCTGAGATACCACTCCTGGAGATACTGGTGATTAGTCCTTCTTCACCCTTTTTTGCTAGAATCTTCACAACAGCTGACAAAGCATTATGTCCACTTGAAGAAGCTGCACCATTGGATTTGGTCAAAAGAAGGCATTTGATCTGCAATTCAGTTGCCCCAAAGTTCCCTAAGATTGAATTTAGGGTTCTTACAATGAACCTGTGCCCTGCTTAACTGTATCTGTGCATTCAAAAAGATTTAGATGAGATCAAAATGGGAGCTTTCTCAGAGCTCAAAGAGTTTACCATTTAATTTAGACAGAGCTCCCAAATTGTGGAATTGACCCACAATACAAATTCTTTATTTGTATTGTGAAGGAAAGGATGGCCACTCAGGGCACCTCAGCAAAGTACACTCTCTTCACAAATCATGCCCCACTGCCAGGAAGCCGTGCCCAGTGCTGAGGCCTTGCACTTAGTAGGTGCCCCATCAGTGTTTTCTGAAGGCACAGAGTGGGCTGCTCAATGCAAGGGCGCTCCCTCCAAATCCCTTCAAGAGCCCCGTCACACCCGTGCAGCATCGGTAGGCAGCCCACCAGCCCCAGTGGAATAAGCTTCCTCTCTGCACATTTGTCAGAAGCCAGGTCCTAATGTGGTGTGTTCCAGGCTTCCTCATCCAGACCCTCAGTCTGGTGAACATAGCAAGTTCCCTCCTACAGGAGTTTTGTTTAAAACCTGATCTCTTCACCTGGAGTTGGAGGTCCTGATAATAAGTGCTTTGATGCCCACTGGCCCCTAAACTCCCCAAAGACACACCCACTCCACCCACACCACACACACATGCACACATACACACACACACACTTACTTCTACAAAGTTCCTAAAGGTCTTCATTGAAACCAGGCCTTGGTGATTCACCATCTCTCCTCCTCCCATGGGCCCGAGGTGTCACGGACTCTCAGCATTGGTAACAGATGCTGGGGGGGCAGGAGAGAGGATGGAGGCCCCTCCCTCAGGTCAGGTCCAGTGAATGTGCGCTGCTGGAGCTAGGAGGGGCCACCAAGATGTCTGTCACCCCAGGGTGAGTTCATTCCAGTTGCTGGCTCTGGGGCACATTTTGGGAACATCCCTCCAGGAGGTCAGCTCTCCTTTCTGACAGGTGACATGGCTTCTGAGTTCAGCAAGCTCTTTCACTGGTCTTTCCTCTCCATCAGCTGACCCCGGCCTGTGACACCTCTGTTACAAATGCCCTCTGCAGTTCTCCAAAAGCGTTTCATTACAGTATGCGACCCCGGCCGGTATGAAGGACCTGCTTGCACAGCCCAGCTCCCTCTCCAGACCGAGGGCCCCTGATGGCAGCAGCCAGTGCCCCCGCCCCAGCTCCTTGTTCTGCCTCTGGCCCTGGTACTGACCTGGCACAGAACTGTCATCAGCAAACACCCACTGTTGAATCAGGAGGGCTGCTAGCCAGACTGGCCCTCCTCGGAGCTCTTACTAAAGGAGCAATGGTGCCAATATCACACACTGGCTGGGGAGGTGGTGGTCTCTAAACATTTACTTTTCTCACTTCTGAATTTCCATAGGAAAACGTCCAATATGACAGCTTCTTACCCACGGGCCCACTGAGCCCACTAAAAGTGACTAGTTTAGCAGGAGATGTGCTGTGAAAATAAACCACACTCCTGATTTCCAAGACTTAGAGCAGCGTAAGAACACAAAATGAATCCTCATTAGTACCATTTTAGATTGACTACACCTTGAAATGATATTTTGCATATATTGGAAAAATTAAATATGTCATTCAAGTTGATTTCACCTTTTTTTTTCTTTCTTTTAATGTGGCTACTGGAAATTTTCAAAATACCAATGTGGCCCGTATAGTATTTCTACCAAACAGTGCTAATCTCTACTCCGATAAGAGTATTTTTACCCCTGCACTTATTTCCCCCTCCGTTATTGGAGTGAGGGGTCTTTAGGGGCAGAAACCCACTCATTTCCTGGTCTGCACGGCACCTGCTCAGGGTCAGGCAGCCCTGGGTGCTCAGGAACTGAGGAATAAACTAAATGAGTGATATGAGTGAACGCAGAGATCAGGGCATTTCTCTACGTTTTACAGACATTTACAGCAGACATGTTTTCTGGACTATAGTCATCATGCTATACATGACATCCAGTACATGACATCCAGTAAATAAATCAGTCCTTCCCAGGACTGATTTATTTTATTACTGGAATTTGTACCTTTGACCCCTTCACCCATTTCACACTCCCCCACCCCCACCCCTAACCCTACCCCTACCCCTACCCCTGGCAACCACCAATCTGTTTGCTGCATGGCATATTTGAAAGTTGTTGAGTAGAACTCAAAAGTTCTTTTTTTTTTTTTTTTTTTTAATTATTTTTTTAAATTGAAGTATAGTTGATTTACAATGTCTTGCTAGTTTCAGGTGTACAGCAAAGTGATTCAGATATAGATACATAGATAGATAGATAGATATTCATTCCTTTTCAGATCTTTTTCCCTTGTAAGTTATTACAAAATGCTGAGTATACTCCCCCGTGCTATATAGTAGGTCCTTGTTGATTATCTTTTTTTTTTTTTTGATATTACTTATTCCTCACTCTGTGTTCATTTAGCCTCTTTTTTTTAAATTTATTTATTTATTTATTTATTTATTTTTGGCTGTGTTGGGTCTTCGTTTCTGTGCGAGGGCTTTCTCTAGTTGCGGCAAGCGGGGGCCACTCTTCATCGCGGTGCGCGGGCCTCTCACTATCGCGGCCTCTTCTTGTTGCAGAGCACAGGCTCCAGACACGCAGGCTCAGTAGTTGTGGCTCACGGGCCCAGTTGCCCCGCAGCATGTGGGATCTTCCCAGACCAGGGCTCGAACCCATGTCCCCTGCACTGGCAGGCAGATTCTCAACCACTGCACCACCAGGGAAGCCCCTGATTATCTATTTTATATATAGTAGTGTGTATCTGTTAATGCCAACCTACTAATTTATCCCTCTCTTCCCCAAAAACGTTCTTATCTTAAGGAAAAAAATCTGTAACTATGTGTACTGATGGATGTTAGCTAGATTTACTGTACTGCTCATTTCATATGTATGCAAGTATGGAATCATTAAGTTGTTCACCTGAAACTAATATAATGTTTATGAAAATCATACCTCAATTTTTTTAAAAAAGCATGCATATTTTATCCAAATACAGTGCAAATTCCATAGCTCACATTTAAGACAGGAGCAGACATGTCAAAGTGTGTATGTCTCACTAACTTTCTTCAACATCCTCCACCTGCCCACCTGGACTCACACTGACCAGAACCTTCTCTTTCAGGTGAACTAGCCCTGCCCCTAGTTAGTCCCTAGTAGGTACATAAACTGTCCCAGTTCCCCAAGAAAGCCGACGGGGAGTGGAGACCTCAGCCCACTATAAGGACAATAAGTTTGCCTTTTGCCCCTGATCTGCACCCCCGTGTCTCCCGGTCCTCTCTTGGTGATACCTTAGTTCCTCCATCCCACTGCCGGACCTGTGCCACCTGCCTTCATGTTCTCTTCCCTTCTACACCCACCTTTCCTCTCAGAAAGTTACAAAGTGGATGCTCTCGCTCCTACTGAACTGGTAATAACTGAAAGCACTCAGTGGGATAGTTTTTCGTGAACATGTCTACATTCCACTTGTGACTAAATCTCAAGCCAAATGAATGGATCTCTAATGGTGGAATTGTGAGCACTAGTAAGTGAGGTTAAAGAAGTACTATATTTACTGGGGACAGGACAGAGTCTCAACCTAAGGCCAGCCCTGGCTGGGCATTCCTTTCCTGAGTCTCAGTTTGGAGTCAGGGATGAGTAACTACAAGGGCAAGACTTGTAAAGCAAGGGCACTGTGCCAGGCAGCAAATTGACTCATTCACAGCTCCTGAGCATCGACTAAGTGGCAGCACTCTTCTCAAGAGGTGATGAAGGATGAGACAGTCCCTGCCCTCACGAGCCCACAGTCCACAGATCGTCCCTACTGCCAACGAGGGAGCCTGAGCACAGGTGCACCACTGCCAGCTGAAGACCCTGAGGTCACACACAGGCCTAAACACCAACTCCTTGGGGAGGGCAGGCAGGGAGGGCTCACTGGCCACACGGTCCAGGCTGCTGTCCATTCAGGGCTAGAAACGGTGGGAGAGCAGATGCAGCAAGGTCTACACACCAGCCCTCCTTGGCTGGCCACCCGAGAGATAGTGCACCAAATGGCAGAAGCCCCAGTGAGTGGACAGAACCAGCACGTGAACGGTGAACGGGGAAGGCTGGAGCACAGATGGACCCTGCACGGCTGCCACCCACCTTTCTTGGGTGGAAGGGGAGAAAGAAAGAAAGTGACAGCCTCTTGTAAAGTGCCCGCATGGGATGGAAATGCAAATACAAGCCCCAGCCCCTCCTCCCCCAGCCCCCTTGGTGCTGCAGCAGGACCCTATTCTTTGCCAATACATAATACCCTGGTGGTACCCAGGTCAGTGGGCTGGGGCCGACCGGGCGGGATGGATGCCATCGTTCCCGCCGCCCTCTACTCCGGCCTCTCTTTGGGTCACGTTGGAGATATCTGTCAACTATGAAGATCCCCACAGATGGATGGTGGGTTTCTGACCTCTCACCATCCACAGGGCCCCTTCCAAAGGGAGAAGCAACACTCGCCACCTAGCCACTGCCTTGCACCTGCTGGGGCATCCAGTTAACTCGGCTGCTGCAGAGGCTGCTGGGAGACAATTCGGTGGCCAGCCCCTGCTCCCTCCCCTGCCCACCAGCAGCAGTAGGGGTGAGTCCTGCACGCTCTTCTGTAACCAGGACCCAAGGGCCCCCAGAGCTCTGACATGGGTGGACTGCAGCCTCTGACTTTCTATGAACTCAAGAGTTAATCCAAGGTATGTAACCACCACTCCCCACTGGGCGGCCTTCTGACTCACTGGCTCCTTAGAATTCCAGGGGGTCTCGGAGAGACAGAGAGTCAGGGGGCAGCGGGGTCTGTCTACTCCAGCGGCAGTGAGCCCTCCTCCTGCCTTCCCCTCCTGTCTGATTGGCATCGGGCAGGAGAAACCCTCTCGAGCCAGACTTCAAACATGAAAATCTAGATCAAGGATATATTTGGCTTTCCAAGCTAATCTCTACATCAATTTGGTCTCTACTGAGTTGTAGCCCTTTGAAGAAAACTTGGCAACTTCGTTTGGAAAGCAGATGACTCTTACATAACCCCAGGCAGGAGCCCAGGGGCTCTGGGAGGCTCAGCAGTGGTCGGCCGGGTCGGGGTTTCGTGTTCACCCACTTCACCGTGACCCAGGGTGCAGCTCTGACCCACCATGCTCTGGGCACCCTGTGGTTTTCCTACAAAACAGCCAGGGAAATGAAGGACTGAGGAAGCACCACCAGCCCACACCTGCCAAACACCTTGACGGTGCCTGGGTCAGTGGGCTGGAGACCATAAGGGCGGGACGGGATTCCACCGTTCCCGCTGCCATCTGAGGGACCCCATCTAGGAGGATGCAGGATGTGGTGGGAAAGCAAACTGTTCCCTCTCCAGGGACCAGGAGACAGGCACCTCAGGGAGGTGTAGAGCTGTCTCTGCTTGCAAGCTACCTTGCCCTGCTCCCCACTTCTGTGCCCTCTTTGATGCACAGAAGAAAAGGAAGCAGATGATTAAAAGAAATCAACCGAAGGGACAGGCTGGAAGGAGCGCACCGCCCCCTCCTCTGCTTGGGCAGTGGATCCCCTGGGTGGGGGTGGGCGTGAGGGGAGGGGGATGTACCCGCGTGGCAGGAAAGATGTGAGCTGCCTCCGAAAATGGTGATTAATTCCAGCAATATTGTCCCGGATGAGTATCACGGCCACTGACACTCAAGGGATTCCAGTGGCAATCAATTTGGTACCAGCAGCTGGAAGTGGGCACGAGCCAGGACTGACCAGGAGGGCAACGTCTGTGGACAGAGCCTCTGACTCCATCCTCCAAAGCCTGGATGCACAGCCCCAGCTGCTGGAGGACTTTACAGGTGGGGATGGGGACAGCCAATCCACTGGGACTGTTCACTGAGGCCTGAACGTGGTACCGCGTGGCCGGCAGAGGCCTGGGAAGCTGTGAAGCGCCCAGTGAAGGAAGAGAGTCACGTTATGTTGCTATAGACCCACCCCCCCACCCCAGGCACACCCAGGGCCTTCAGAACAGAAGGGGCGACAGAACCCTGGGCTGGAAGAAGAGGCAGAGGGACAGCAAGGGACACAGCCTGGGAGGGGCATGGCACAGCTGGCCTTTGCCCCCCTGAGGACACCTCAAGGCGCGTATACTCAAGGCAAGCGTCTTGCAGGCTCCAAGCCCCAAAGCTGCGACGTGGAGGGCCGTGGCCTCAGAGGCCACTCACAAGCAGACAGCCAAACTCCAAAATCTGCACTGCTTGCTGCGTAAGCATCCCCTCCAAGCTGCTCCTAGAACGAGCTCCGATGCAGCTGGCCAGGCTCCGGATCCACCTTCAAGAGAGATACCTTTATCTGAGCTGATAGACGGTATTTTTGGAGCTTTGCTACAACGACCACCAAAAAGGCATAAAAACAGCTCCAAAAGACTCAATCTGTTCCTCCTCCTTGGAAGAAAAGGCTCCACGCACAGCTCATTTCCAACACAGGAGCAAAAATCCAAGCCCAGACTTTGCCTCGGAAGTCAGAGCTGAGAGTCCTCACTCAGGTCCTGCCCACAACTGCCTTCTGTCACCTGGGCCCCAGGTTCCGTGTTTGCCTGACCTAACCAGGCCTGAAGCCGGGCAGCAGGACGCCCAGAGTTCACCTGGGGAGCCATGGAGGGGCTTAGGAGCAAAGGTGATGGGCTGTGTTCAAGGAAGAAGCACATTACCAGGTCTCAGGCAAGCCATCCCTGGCTTTCAGTGACTGTTACCCTGTGCCTGGTGGGATGTGAAAGCACAGACCCTCGAAGCTCGGCCCCTTCTCCTGGCCAGGGGATGGCTCTCAGACATGACAGAGCTCTCTCCTGTCAGCCTCCCAGAGAGGTGACAGCCCGTCCTCAGAGGCACATTTACAGAAAATCTATTGTGCTAACACTGAAGGGAAAAAACCAAAAGGTCAAACTTCAAAATCACCAACAGAACTATTTCCTAAAGCAAAATCCCAAGTAGATCTCATTCGGGGATGCTTTAGAGGAACTGTTTTAGTGAATTTTGAACCCACAGAGGTTTTTTTCTGTGATATTTACTCTCCTCTCTCTTTATCAGAATGTACTAATCTTTCAATCTAGCAAGTTAGTAACAAAAAAAGATGTCGGTTCAAATAACTTGCCGGCAGTCAATCAGGAAGGTAGTGCCAGACAGCAGCTCAGGAGGCATCTGGGAGCTGAAGGTGCACCCCCCCTCCTCCACAGAGCAGGGACCCCTTTGATCTTTCCAAAGGCCCTGGGGTCTGGCTGAGACCCGGGAGGCAGATGGCAAGGCACCTGGAAGGGGTCACCGGGGCAGAGCTGCCCTCGCTCCATTCAGTCTGCGTCCCAGAACGGCTGAGCCTAAACCTTATCTAGTCTGAGCACAGGACATCGATTCAGGCAGAGCCAGTATCCAACGCAATCCGCTTCAGGATTAACCTTTTAAAGCCCAGCCCACTGAACACGACCCGGCCACCAAGACAAGGAATGCCCCTTTCCAGGAAAACGCCAATGATAACATTTGACAGTTTTCACTAGATGTTTTAAACAGTCTTTACCCCAGGAGTGGGGAATTGGCTCATAAAACAAGGGTAGCTAGGAAACGCTTGGCGGGCTCCGTCCTCTTCCAGTTTCTCAAAATCAGGACGCGCATTTGATTCTCCCTTCAGCTCGCTCCCCCCGAGCTTTTATCGGGTGTTGATGGGGGCGGCTCAGGCACCGGCTCCGGCAAAGACCGGCCCCTTTCTCCCCAACGCAGGAGCGCAGTGCATCCCAGTGGACAAACTCGAGAACGGCACGCTTGCTTTCCCTGCCTCCGCCTGTGTCCTCCTAGGTCTCGGATGCAATCCGGGACCCAAACGCACCAGCTCCGCGGAGCCCCCCGGCAGGAGGGCGACGTCTTGGAGGCACTCTGCCCCGCCAAGGGGACAACTGCCCTGCCGGGTCCCAGACCTCTCGAGGCAGGGGCTGAAACCCGAGCACCACTGGCAGGCAGATAAAGTTTGCCGAAAAGGGTCTTCCTGGGTACCCCCACCAGGGGCTCCGAGCTCCAACCCCCTCTTCCAGCTGGCCCTGAAGTCCGGGACACAGACAAGCCCCCGGGGGCGCTCCCGGGGTGTTTGCCTGCGGGGGGGAGGGGGTGCCCACAGGGAGTGCCCGCCCGCCCTCCCCCAGAGCCCCAGCGCCTCCCGCCCCAGCTGCCCGCCAGCTGTGCGCGCCCGTCGGGCCCGGAGGTCACCGGCAAACAGCTGGATCGGCAGCTGGGAGTCCGGCAGGCCCCTGCTCAGTCCGCCACGGGGCCCCGAGAAAGGGGAAAGGCGGGCGGCGTGGCTATCAGGCTTTGGTTGGCTCCAACTCCGCCTGGCAAGCTCTCGCCGGGAGACCGGAGCCCTGGCTTTCCCCGGCAGCCCCGGCCCCCTCCCTGGGCCCATGGCCCGCCGCGCCCAGCGGCCCGCGCCTCGCCTGGGCCCCGGGGAGGAGGCGCGCCGGGGCGGCCGGCCAGGACACTGCGCTGCTGGCGCCGGGAGCCGCGGGTGCGCCCGGCCGGCCCCAGAACCCGGGAAACTGGAGCGGGGCGCCCCTGCCCCGACCCGGACCCTCAGAGACCGGGAGAGCCGGCCGCTCCCGGCGGGGCCACGGGGCTCAGAGCTCCGGACCGGAGTTCCGACCCGGCTCCAGGGGCACCGGCTGGCCGTTCGCGGGGAGCGGAGAGGGGGTCCCTTTATTCGCAACACCGAGCAAAGCGCCGCTTCAGCCCGGCTCGGTACCCACGCACCCGCGCGCCCACACGCTCCCCGGAGCCGGCCGGGTTGCTCACCTGAGTCCTAAAAGCTGTTGAATCCACATGGTCACGTTTCGGGGAGCAGAGCCTCAGATCTCGCTCGCCCCGGCCATCTGCGCGGCGCCCGCGCCCGCTCGCTTCCGTCCCGCGGCGCCGGTCTCCGGCTCTCGGTCCGCCGCCGCCCGCTGCCCGCCGCCCGCTGCCCGCCGCCCGCCGCCCGCCGGCCGCGGGGCGCAGAGCGAGTCAGAGCGCGGCCGCGCGGGGCTCCATGCCGGCCGGCGCGCCGCCGCCGTTGGGGCGCATGGTTCAGGCGGGGCGGCCCGCGGGGGCGCACATCCTCCGGCCCGGGCGCGGAGCTCGCGGCCCCCTCCGGGGGCGACCCGGCGAAGGCGGCTGCGAGGCGGGGGCGCCCGCTGCCGGCCCGGAAGGGGCGCGCTCCAGCGCCGCGGCCGCGCGGCGAGGGTCGGGGGAGCGGCGGCTTCGCCCTCCGGGGCGGCGAAAAGGGAGGCGGGCGGCGCCGCCGCGCACGGTGCGTGTCTCGCGGCGCGGCTCTCGCACCGGCCCGAGCCCCGCGCCGAGGGGGCGGCGAGGTCCGGGGGTGCGGACAGCGGCGACGCTGGCGGCCGCAGGTCCCCTCCGCGCGCCACCGGGCCGGGGGGCTCTGCTGGGGACTCCGCTGCCGCTCGGCGCCGCTCAAGTTGGCCGGGGGCTCCGTCTGAGCGCTCGCTCCGCAGACGGCCGCGGCGCGGGAGGCCAGCAGGAGGCGGGCGCGGGAGGCGCGCGGGGCGAGGGCGCCGTGGAGCGCGGGGCGTGGGGACGCGCGGCGGCGGCGCCGCGCCGAGGAGGCGCGCGGGGATCCCGGGGCCCCGCCGCCCGCGCCCACCGCGCCCGCCGCAGAGCCGCCCGCGCCGTTTGGTCGCCTCCCTCCGCGCGTCTGCCTCCCTGCGCGCTCGCCCCCGCCTCCCCGAGCGGGTCCCAACTCCGCCCGCCCGGCCCGGCTCACGTCACCCTCTTCCCCGCCCCTCAAACTGGAGCCCGAGCCCCCTGACCGGCCCCGGCTGCCTTTCGCCGCCCCGCCTTGCGGTGGCCCGCCTCGCCGCACGGGGCTGTGCCCGGCCCTGGTGACGCCGCAGGCGGGGCCTCGGCCACCCCTTCCCCAGCCCCGGCCTCGTCCCGGTCCCCACCTTGGGAAAGGCTCGAGAGAGGCCGCTGGCTCGGATTGGACCGCTGGGCGCCGCCGGGTGGTGTTGCCACGGTAACCGGAGGGCATGCGAAGCGGTTCGAGGTTCTGACCCGGTTACCGGTGCGCCCAGTGCACCGGGAGAGCTGGTTTTGGGCAGGGGGCGTTCCCGAGGAAGCACTCGGGGGGCGCTTGGGGCGGGGGCTAGGAGAAAAGTTTCCTACTGGCGGAGCTGCGCGGAAAAGGCCGCGGAAGTCTGAAGGAGGCGGGGAGGGTCCGCTGCTCGGGATTCCTCTCTCCCCGCGGCCTGGGCGCGTGCCTCGGGCCCTGGCGTAAGAAGTCTCTGTGTCCCTGGTCAGAGCTTCAGCACCTTCTGCCCCCCGCCCAGCCCGGTCGGTCCTGCATCCCGACGCTGCAACAGGCCCCGGGCTGGGCGTCCGGCAGCCCCGGCTCGCCCGACTGCAGCTGCTGCTCGTCCAGGCCCTGGAGGAGGACTCCTGCGAGTTCCAGGACGCCGCGCCCCAGACTCTTGGCCCCAGGAGTTCCCATGGGCCTACCTGGTTAGGCTGTACTTGCAAGGCCTTGACTACAGGAGAAAGGGCCCTTGGCGGGGTCCCTTACACTGAGAGAAGTGACTACAGTGAAACTCCTCATTGAAGGCCAGACCTGCTGACTCCGTGGGAAGCCGCGGACAAAGCCCTGCTTTCAACTCTCAGCGCCCCCGAGGGAGGTGAAAAATCAGAGGCCTTAGAAATCAGCTCTTGTGCTGCAAGTGTGGATGTGGGGGTCCGGGGAGGGGAAGCGAGAGGTGTTCTATGCAGGTGCCTCCCGCAGTGAAGCTCTGTAACCGCCCAGCCCACGTGAGAGACCCCCAGTAGCAGGAGAGGACTCCCTGGGAAGGGCGTTGTGGGGGGGTGGGGGGTGGGAGCCGGTTGTGGGGCGGAGCCAGGCCCAGCGCCTCTGGACTCACAGGCAGGCCCTTCATCCCTGAGCCTCTAGGTCCTTGAGAGCCGTAGGGGTCTCCTCCACCCAGGCAGGAGGACAGAGTGGGGTGACCTGCTTCCCGAAGGAGAGGGGCAGGGAACAGGGACGTGTGGTGGCCAGATCACAAGTCTTGACCCGGGCAGCCCAGGGGCCGCTGTTCACTCACTGTGGGGCCCTGGGCACATTATCAACCTCTCTGGTCCTCAGTTTTCACGTCTGTGAAATGGGTTCCATAGTCCCTTCCACACAGAGGATTTTGTGGGGGTTAAATGAGATTGCCTCACACACAGTTTCACTATTATTGTCCGAAGAAACAGCAGGCTGAGTCAGCACTTTGCCTACCTGGCCACTCCTGGCTGATCTTCCCCTGGAGCCCTCTCCCTCCCTGAGGGCTTTCGGGGGCAGATCCCAGAGGGACGTCCTGGAACAAAGGGCTGAGCCCCTGCAGCTGGGAGACAAGCGGTGCCCTCACTGCTGCCACCTAGCGGGACGAGGGGGGTTGCTGCACCAGGGAGGCCCTTCCAGGAGCCAGAATAACCCTGGAGGAGGCTGAGGGGCCCGGTGGGCCTGGTGGGACCCCGACCCCCTCTACTCCAGGCACCCCTTCGGCAGCCTTGTGCAAACCCACAGACCTTGCCTCAGAACGTTTTTTAGTGCAGAGACGAAAATGCACAGGATTTTTAGGAAACCAAGTGTATTGAAACACATTATCAAAATATTAAAACACATTTTTGATATAGCAATGTACATTCCTTTTATCATGTTAGGGAACGAATTGCCAGATCCAAAATGTGCCACAATTTGGGTGTCCGGACACCCAGCAGTAATAGTTTGGGCTGTCCACAATCGTGGCAATGCACGAGGGAAATGGCTGCAGTTTCTGTGTTTAGTGGTCACTGGTGTGTCATACCACCTCGCTCTGCTGCCTACGTTTATAACAAAGAAATGTTGGGTTTCGGATGTGATATTTTTCACCATCCAAGTGAAAAGACTCCTTGAATTCTACCCACTTACCCTGGAGGATTTACCAGACCTCAGGTAGGAACCTCTGGGTTGAGAACACAGTAAATAGAAGTGTTTTCGGGAAACAGCTGTGAGGCCAAGCAGTGACAGAGTCAGGGGGGGAAGTCACACAGCAGAGGCGCACCAAGATAGCCCTGGCCGCCTCAACCCCTGGGGGAGGGAGGTTGCCCTCCACCCCCACCCACAATAGAAAGTCGGATTTAGGGCAAGGACCCACTAGTTTCTATTACCCTTGGGCACTGGTCACTCCAACTCCTCCAAAGAGAGCGACCGTCTATTATTCGGTCTGTTTTTATTTTTTCTCTTGATGCGAACATTGTCATTTTTTACAGGCTGAAATAATAATAAAACCACGACATATTTCACCATGAAGGTAACTGGTTTCTTGTACTTGGACAGCATCTCATATTTCTGACCGGTTCATTTTTCTCCTCTTTTGGGAATTTGGGAAGGAGAGTGTAAGTCATCACACACACACACACACACACACACACACACACACACACACACACACACACACACACACACAACCTACCAGCTTCAGCAAGTGCAAAACGGAAGTTTTCAGACATACCCACTGTGGAAAGATCACCTGGTCCCCTACCAGGAGAAATCTGTGCCCAGGAACCTGGAATCACAGGCTGGCCCCGGCCCTCCAGGAGCCCCCTCGCCTCTGCCCTGCCCTATTTTTCCAACAAAGGAGCTGGCTGACCCCCCAGGAGGCTCTCTTTGAAGCTCTCTTAGGCCATTTACCTAATGGCCTTCACAGACTTGACTATTTTTAAAACCCATCCAAAGCCAAATTGAGCTGCCATTTTTCATTTTTCTCCCAAGGAGGTAAATGTGTCTTAAGCATGACATTTGATTAAGTAGCTAAGTTTGTGATATTAAATGGAAGGGAAATGCTGATTAAAATTATTATACATTTCTTTAAAGCATTCATGCTGTCTTCTCTGCACCCCGGCCTTACTAGTTTCCCCCACCTATTAAAACGTGCAGTGGGGAGGAGGGGGAGGGGCAGGGGGAGGTGGGGAGGAACTCCAAGGCACTTTTCCTTCTCTGGGGAGGGTAAGTGCCCTGACTTTGGAATCCTGCCCTTACCCCCGCCCACATCTGAGTTGTTCCCAGGTGGGTCTGCCCCCAGCCGTGAACTCCACCTGAGGGCAAGGGCGAGGCTGCGGGGTCAGAGGCTAAGAGGGAAGCTGAGATTTCCCCTGCCTCACAGGACAATCGTGCAGCACCCCAGGCCTGGCCAGAGGAAATGCGAGGTCTCTACTATCCATCCAAATACCCTTGTGTATCAGAAAGAGAAAAAGATGGTCCCTCCCCTTCCTCTGAGCAAGTGATGGGTTCCTACCACAGGTGGAAAGAGGGCTGCCTAAGAATTTGATCTGGTCTGGGATAGAGAAAAACCCTCATTTCAAGGCTTTTAGAAATTCTCTGTGATGCCAGATTTGCTGATTCGATTTAGAAGGACAAGGGTGAGGAGGATGAGGGTTTATTTGCATCGCAAAATAAAGTGGCAATTTGGTCGCAGTCCTTCGGCATTACGGGATCTGGAGGTTTGGGGCATGAAGCTGGAGAGGAGAGGGTCTGGAGGGTGGGCAGACACGGGCCGGAAGGCAGTCAGGGCTGGGGTGTCCGGGGGCTGGGGCCATCCAGTTGAGTCCTTACATGTTCTCATAGGACTGAGTCCAAAGTCTGAGGTTTTTGTCCTGTGTGGCAGTTCCGCTCTGGGTTAGTGGTGCTTGTGTTGAGGAGAGTCAGGGAGTGACGCGGGCAGGATGGTCTCTGCTGCGGGGCAGGTGGGCGCGGGGGGAGCCCACAGTAGTCGAAAGAACCAGGAGGAAGAATGGGGACATGGTGACTAACTCCAGAAGAGATGTGAAGAAAACGCCCTTCCTCCCTCACAATCCAGAAGACTCCGGGCCTTGGGTGGTTGGGGGGCTGTGGTGGCAAGAAGGGCTGCCTGACTTCACAGAGTTCTCAGGATGGAACTCTAGATGGATTATCTGGGTATTAAGGAAAATCGGGGGGTCGGGGGTCAGGGACGTGAAAGGGTCAGACCCCTGGTTACACTTGCCGACTTAAAAAAAAGGCACAGCGTGTGAGTTGTGAGTTAAGTTTTATTTGGGGCAAAATGAGGAAGCATTTCAGATAGCTCTGAGAAACTGCTCCAAAGATGTAGGGGGGAAGGTCAGTATATATGTGATTTTGGTGAAGGAGGAGTCCATGCAATCCAGCACATTTTTTTTTTTTTTTTTGCAAAAGGTTTCTGCTAGTCATGAGGAGCAGACATCACCATGAAGGATTTTAGTGCTTTTCTAGATATGAGGAGATAGAAGAATTAGACTCATAAAATTGGCTCCTGAAAGTATCTAACTATCTGAAGCCCTGTTCTGCCAGCTTTTCCCAGAGCACAGAGGGCCTCATTTCTGCTCTTCACCCTGAATTCCTTTCAAGGGGTGTTGAAAGTCAGCAGCTGCAGCAGCAATGATTTAATCATCGTAAAGGTAGACGGCAAGTGCCAATGGCAAATACCAATTTGTAGCTGACACACTTACCAATAAGGTAAGGGGCCTGGGGGACATCTCTCGCTGGCCCCAAAGGTCCGACTCCTTCCAGGAGGAGAGGTGAGAGAATGAGGATGCCCTCCTTGTGTTGACCAAGCCCTGAGGGTGTGCAGGAAAATAACAGTGAGTGAGGCTCCCCGGGGAAAAGCTCCCCAAACAGGGGATGCGGTCTCACCCTTGAGTAGTCGCTCCTACTGGCTGGTCCAGGGACCCTTGGCTCCAAGCAGAAAGGGCAGAGCTGGATGCCACTGATTCCGGGCTATTGGTGTCTCTTCCAAGTCACTCCATAAACTGCATCGGTCAGCTCGGACTAGATGATGTTGCATCAGCAGACAAGCCACAGAGCTCTGTGGCTGAAGCCAATAAAGGTCGATTTCTCACTCATGCTCAGGACCACCGTCTGCTCCATCATCCCATCTGCACGTTGTCATCATCCTGGGACCCAGCCTGAAGGAGCTGCTCTCACCTGGACACCCCATCACACAGCGCAGGGCAGAGTCATGGCGGAACCTCACTGTGACCCTTAAGGCTTCCCCGGGAAGGGGCACGTGACACTTCCATGCACGTTTCGCTGGCAAAAGCAAGTGGCATGTCCAGGCTGACATCAGTGGGCTGAGGAAACAGAAACCTCACACAGGGAGGGGCAAGTGACACCTCTACAGATGAGTTGGTACCAACAATTCCAGGAGATTTAATATCTTGTTTGCACAGAGCCCCTAAAGTGGACAATGCCAGGATTTGTTCAAAGGAGGGAAGCATGTTTTCTGGCAAGCATGCTGTGTTTGCATACCCTTTTCTATCCCTGAACTCTAGATGGATCTTTGAATCTCAAGACTGGGAGGATTCTGGTCTCAACTTCATCCCCTACCTAAGAGTCAAAGGCACCTGACTAATGCTGGAAATTTAGAGGCAGACGCTTGTCAACAGTGGTGAGGGTGATTGGCTTACCCCTATCTGGACAGATGGTCAGATAATGAGTCTTTGGGGGCTGTGCTTCTATCGAGACGAGAGAGCTGTGATTAGTCAAAAAGGGTCATCATCATCATCACCATCATCATCTACGTCATCATCATCTTTAAGATCCTTCTACGGCCCCCTTTCTCAGCCAGTAATTCCTGGACCCTGTCTCCCCCCCACCCCCCCCCCGCAGCAGCTCAAGTGACATCTGGGCTTCTCTCAGCCAATCTAGAGAGTAATTGAGCAGAAAAGCCACTTCTTCCTCTAGCCATGTCTTGTCTGAGCTGTTACCCTCCGCTTGAAGAGGATCCGGAACATGCCAAGGAGGGAGGAAGACTTGTTTACTGAACGCCCCAGCGCAGAGCAAACGCCTAGCTGGTTCACGCCAGTGTAGCCTGAAGGTCACCCCTGTGTATAAGCGTCAGCCATCATGATGAATTTTACATTTCTGATCTCTTTTCAGTGCCACAACAACCCGGAGATGTTGGTGATATTATCATACCTGGGCTTAATATTGAAAACATCTTAACACTGTGCAGCTTGGGGACTGGGATAGAGGTTGGCTACAGCCACAGGACCAGGCAGGGGTTCTGGGAGAGCACCGGCAGCAATCTGGGAGGGGCTGGGGCGTTGGGGGCGGGGGGGTGCTGTTTCCAGCTGGTAGGAAGGTATTTCAATATTGTAATATCCGGCGTGGCTGCTCCCGGCCATGCGGGCTGAATACCCGGCCTGATCACATGCATGTGCATAAGAAGTTCAAAGTGGATTGTCCAGGATCCCCCAGCAGGGGAAGGATGACTCAGTGGTCCAGCCTGGGCGAATGCAACCCCAAGGCTCTCTCTAGTGTAACATACGAAGGACACGTCACAGAAACCCATTTCACTGCCTGCTTTCTGAATATGTTAAAAAGCAGAAGCCCTGGTAGGCAACGTGTGTTCAAGACAGCGATACCCAACTTCTACAAATTGCTGCCCTGGATCGTTATTTTCTTATGCACAGTAGAGCTGGTCTCTGCATAATCAATGCTGGTCCTGAATTTCACCTTTGAAACTGTGCTTTTATGAAATGTTCACTTTTGTTTGGCCTCTAGGGAATGTGGCTGCAGTTACACACTGCCAGATGACCACCCAATATCTACGGTCCCCATCCTTCTAACTAACAGAACTTTGGTGGAGGTGGTGGTGGGGGAAGTGATAAATGTGCCTGGCCAAAAGTTTATACATTCCAGCCCCCCTTTTACCTAGGGTGGCTTGTGATATAGATCTGGCCAATGAGATGTAAGCAAAAATTGTTTGATGGGATGCCTGGCAAAGTTCATTAGAAGGGGGCTGACCTTTTACCATCTGCCTTTTGCCTTCTCTCTTGTCCTTATTTTTTCCTGGAATGCAGATGGGATGTAGGAGATGGAACAGCCATGTTGTGACCACGAGGTGACAGGTATGAGGGTGGAAGCTGCATGCCAAAAATGCCAGAACAAAGGGATAGAAGGAGTCTAGGCCCCTGGGGGCATGGTGGACAGCCACATGCATCCCAAATTACCTGCCTACAGACTACCTGTTAGGTAAGGAAAATAAACCTCTCATTAGTTCAAGCTTCGGTTGATCCCAGTTTTCTATAACTTTCGGCTAAATGTAACCCTCACTGAGAGCAGGCCAGTGCTTACCTGTAAGACTGGTAAAACTCAGGTGCAGGCCTTCGTTTCTTCAAGATTCTAAATTTTCTGGGATAGAATTTTACCAACTCCTACTAAAGGTTATAATCGAAGAGGATGACTGAGATCAATCTGGAATCAAGAGTCTAAATAGAAACATAACACAGGGGGCTTAAGTCTTCACATTATCCCCTAAACATCTTGATCTATGCCTGTTTCACCAATGTCACATCTTTAGCTGAGTTCTGCCTTGGGATGGGTGTGGTAAAGCTAAGGAATCCATCATCCCTTTGTTTCTGGAAATTTCACTGAGCGAGGAGGTACATGTCTCCCAGGAGACGGTGACTCCTGGCTCATCTGGGTCTCATGTCTGTTGCTCCTAGTTCTCCTTTGTTGCAGGAGCCAACAAAAGGTTCCAGAGAAGGCAGCACGGGTCTGCCGTGTCTGGAGCAGGTGTTTAAAAGCTGAATCAGGCCCACGGCTTCCCAGATGAGCTTGAGTTTCGTTTCCCCAAGCTATATAAAGCGACATCAGCAATCCAGGGTACCTTTTTGAGGAGCGATGCTACTAGAACTCTTCCCCTTGCCCCCACCTCCGTAATCAGCAGGGACATTTGTAGGCAACAAAAGGAAGCTCACGGTAGTCAGAAGGGCACAGGTTTTGTTTGTTCCTTTTTTTAAGAATCAAACAAATACTTTCAAGTGTTGCCTCCACCCCTTCCTAGATCTCAGACTAGTTATGTCACTTCCTTTACCGTGGTTCTCACATCTTTCAAATGGGAGAGGAAAGGGCAAACTTCAGGAGGGTTAGATCATAAAACCTGGGCAATGCTCCTGCCATGTTAGATGCTCATACATGGTTGCCATTTTTAGGAAGGGGCTGCTGTCAGTGAAATTGCTGTACATCTGAGAACAGGCATCAGCTATTAATTTATTCTTCATGCAGCAAATATTTATTGTGCATGATCCTAGGTGCCAGGTAAACTTTGATAAAAGTTAAACACACCTGGACTCTGTCCTCATAGGACTTACAGTTCAGAGTAGAATTCAGACCATAAACAGATATCCAAGATAGAAGTGCATAATCGTCCATTGAAAAATTTCTGAAGGTCAGTGGCTGGCTGTTGTCTGGTACTCGGCACCATCACCTCCCTTCTGAGCTCTCTCCTGCTCTCAGGGGCTAGAAGCCTGCAAACTACGTTCCTAGCCTGTCTTCCTGCAGAAGCAAATGTGAGTGGCTGTGGAATGATAGTGTCTGCATCTCAGAAGAGAGTAAGAAACTCACACAACAAGAAAGCCAGGGCGACATCCATGCATATTCATGAGAGTAATAAGCTCCTCAACGGGAACAGCAGGACCTGCTGTAGGCTAGGGTCTGCCGAGCGCTGTGAGGGATGTGAAGCTGCCCGTGCCTGTGAGCGGCTTACTAGGAAAACAGTGGTGCACACACATCAGGGTCACCTTCTCTCCAGGCAGAGCAGCCAGCAGCTTAGTCAATCGTCCCTCCATTCATGTGTTCATTGAGCCAACATGTATTCCATGACTGCTGAATCAGACAAATGAGGTCCCTTCTCTCAGGTTGTTCACTAGTTCAGTCTAGTGAGTTTCAGAAAACATAGGCTGGACAAAATATCCCATTGGAACCCAGACTTGGGATTAGGGGCTGGTGAGGTTTGGGTTGTCTTCATGCCCAGATTCCTCGGGTCAAGTTCCAAACCCCAAACAGCCAGGTGGGAAAGTTAGTAAACTCTCTGTGACTGGGGCATCACAGACTTATTAAAGCTTGCTTGAAAACTGGGAAAGGGGCAGGTAGCCTCATCTGCATAATGCTTAAGAAGGTGATTGCCATCCTGGGGGACATGGGTGTCCGCAGGGGAGGCTCTTGGCAAGCAGAGTGACCAAATGTTCGAGGGACCGTTGTCCAGGAGTAACCGTTCGCACTGCCCTGTCTTACTCTCAGAGTGTCCCGGTTTGGACTTTAAATTCTATGCTGACTTAATCAATCAAGTACTCCCACATCCAAAACTTCCAGGCATTAAAAAGAGACCACCCGGGGGATTGAAACCACCAGGGGTCTTAAGACTGAGAAGTGAAAGTCCATCCAGAAATGTGAACATGCAGGTTCATAGCAGCTTTATTCAAAATTGCCCAAATGTTCAAAAACAGACAAATGGATAATCAGATATGGACCCTCCACACAACAGAAGATTATTCAGCCATAAAAAGGAATGAGGCACTGACACATGCTACAACATGGGTGATCCTTGCAAACATGAAGCTAGTGAAAGAAACCAGACAAAGGGACATGTATGGTTTATTGATGAGACATGTCCAGAATAAGGAAATCAAGAGACAGGGAGTAGATTACTATTTGCTCAGGGCTGGGGTGGTGGTGGGGGATAGGGAATGATAGCTAAAGGGTACAATTTCCGTTTGAGATGATTTAAGGTGATGAAATGTTCTAAAACTGATTCATTGACGATTGAACATATCTGTGGATATGCCAAAACCATTGAACTGTACACATTAAATGGCTGAATTGTGTGGTATGTGAATTATATCCCAATAGAGCTGTTTAAAAAATCATGCATGGGTAAAAGATCCATTCGAAGCAAGGTAAACTAGTGGATTTTAATGTAACACAATACAAAAGGCACGGATATAGAATTCCACATTGCAACTAACCGTTAAGAAACCATCACTTGTCAAATTTTCACGTAGTATCAAAAAAGATACCCACAATTATCTGAAAAAGCTATTAAAATGCTCATCTCTTTTCCAACTACATCGATGTCTGAGGCTGGGTTTTCCTTAGATATGTCAACCAAAATGACATATTGCAACAGACTGAACGAAGATTCAGATGTGAGGGTCCAGATGTCTTATGCCATATCTTTTTAATTTGGAAATGTTATTTTTAATAAAAATGTTAGTTACATTAATAACAGTAATTTTTTAAACGAAGAAGGAGATGCAGACTCTGTGTCTGGCTGAGCCTGTAAAATCGGCACCGTGCTGTTACTAAACTTACATAGCCATTCACCCCTTCATTCAAAAATTCATCAGATGCCCACTCTGTGTCTGAGGGATGATGTTGATGATGATAATTATATTAATTCCAGCTAACATTATAAACTAGTTACTGTGTGTCAAGTGCTTGATAAATTCGTTCCATTTCTCCCAACAGCAGCCCTTAAAGTGAGAATATTTTTAGCTCAGGCAACTGCTTCAGGGGGCAGCCCAGGGGCAGGTCTGCAGAGCATATTCTGGAGGCTGGTTCAGCCTTTTGCTGGCAGGCAGGCCTGGATGAGAAGCATAGCGCTTCTGCCCTGGTGGCTAACACACAGGTCCTCCCCATGGGGTGGGGTGAGGTGGGTATGTACACTGAAGCCATGTCGTTCTTAGCAGGGTGTGGAGTCAATGTTCAGGGGATCTTCCCCATCATCATTATGGGGGGACATAAGCCCCATCCTTGTGCTCCCAGATGGGACTTCCAGTGCAGAGATTTAGTTCGGGGGGAAGAGTTAGAAAATCACATCCTGATGGCTATTGGTTCCCACCTGCCTGCTTCCTGGTCGGCTGGCCTCATGGTTGTTGCGAGGTATTATGAACCAAACGTTTGTGTCCCCTGAAAATTCATATGTTGGAGCCCTAACCCCCAGTGTGATAGTATTTGGAGGTGGGTCCTTTGGGTTTAGATAAGGTTATGAGGGTGGGGCCTCCATGGTGGGATTAGTGCCGTTATAAAAAGTGGATGAGACCAGAGCTTGCTCTCTCTCTGCCAGGTGAGGACAGTGAGAAGGAGGCTGTCTGCAAGCCAGGAAGAGAGCTCTCACCAGGAACAGAATCATGGGTTTCCAGCCCCCAGAACTGTGAGAGATAAATGTCTGTTCTTTAAGCTGCCTGGTCTACAGTATTTGTCATAGCAGCCTGAGCTGACCAATGCAGGATCATGTGAAGTCTCCCCGCCAGCCCCCAACAGGTGCTAACTGCTCCTCTCATGGTCTCTCATTGGTTCAGAACCCCAGCTGATGGTTAGGGATATCCAGGAGCCCTGGAGGACCAAAATTTCTGTTTCTACCAAACTATTGACCACAGAAGCCTCCGCCCGCAGGAGAGCCCTGTTCTGTCCACGTCGAGATTTCCAGTGGCCAGTTGATGAGGCATTTCAGAAGGGTTTTCTACAAGGTTAGGAATCCAGATGGGATCTTTGTCTCTTCCTCTGTTTAACCAGACTATTCCCAAAGCCAAGCCCTCCTGCAGCCTCTGGTCACCCTGCTCAGCCAGAGTGACCACTTGGTACTCACTTGAGTGCTTAGAGAGCAAGGCACACACTGCTACTTTTGTTCCCACCAGGGTCAAGAAAGTCAGTGAACCAGTTTGACCCCAATGGCACCCCATTATAGGATCTGTCTTGAAGAATCCTGTCTTTTCTAGCCTCATTTCAGAACCTCTGATTCATGAGCATGTGGGGCAACCCCAAGGATCCTTTGCTTTGGGGCCTGTGGGATGCTCCCCACCTCCCCCTGCACAGGACTGGGAAGGGGTGACCATCGGGGGCACCTAAGCTTGAAATGCATAAAGGGAAGCACCACCCTGCCTGTTCTTTGCAGGTCACTGCCCCCCGGTGAGCATGCCTGAATGAGTTTCCTCACTGGAGGTCACATATCACTTCCGAAGACTCCGTCCTTCTCTCTTTGCTGGTGTTTCCCTTGTTTTTCTGCAGCTCGATGGGGATGGTCCTGTGAAGCGAGCAACTTGTGACTTCATTGCTGGCAGCTTCCTGTGCTTCCAGCAAACGGTGGAGGTTGGCAGCACAGGGGCAAGGGCATCCTAAGTGATTGGCCTGACTCTTCCGCCCGGGGATGACGGTTCACTGCTCCCCTTCCCTTACTCTGGGTATCAGTAACTTCAAGCAGGCAACTGCCTCGTCCAAAATGAGGGATTTCCCTGTATTTGGGGCAGAACAGACATTACCACCTCCTGAGGCCAGCAGTGCAGTTTGGACACGTGGCCTGAGCTGCTGAGAAATGTTTGGCCTGGATCCTAATATGTTTAAGTCGCTGGTGGTCCCAGGGGTTCCTGCTGTGACACTGAAGCATCTTTGCCGGATCTTCAGAAGGCCTGGGGCAGGGACGAGAAAGCCCAAGATGAGAGCCCTATTTCTGCATGCGCCACTTTCCTTGGCTGATATTCTTCCTGCTGTGGGAAGGGCAAGGCTCAGGTCTGGAGCATGAAGTCAGAGAACACTAATTAGCCCTCCCCCAACTTCAAAATGAAAATCCCGGTACCGTACGATGATGGTAATTTTTGTGACTGTTATTACCATCACTCAAATCACTGGGGCTCCAGCTTTTTCATCCCAGAATTTCAAAGCAGAATGCTTTATAAGGAGATGGCTATTCATTTGTACAACAAGAGGCATCCTTTGAAACTGGGGCTTTCAGACTCTTGATGGAAAAAATCTCTGATTTCTACTCAGCATGATTAATAGGCTGAGGAGTTCCCCGAGAGTGGACCTGTCTGTCAAGTGGGGTCCAGGCATTGATATCAGGGGCAAAAGGTCCCCCCACACTGCAGAAAGCTGTTCCTTGAGTGTCTAAGCTTCTGAGACTCTGTTCAGCCAACTCTGTTCTTCTCACGCCCACCCTCTTCCCAGGAGCCATGGCATCAATCAGAGGTCAAGGGCAAACCAGATCTGTGTTGCAATAGGGAAGCACGGCTAAGATGCAGGCTCTGGCCAGACTCCTTGGGTTCAAACCCTGGGTTTGCATCAGAAATGTCAGCTGTTTGTCTTCGGACAAGTTACTTAACCTTTCTGTGCTTCTGTACAACGAGGGTAAATAATAGTGTCTACCTCTTGGGGGTTCTAAGCATTGTATGAGGGGTCATAGATCCAGCCCTTGGAACAGTGTATCGTGCATGGTAAATACCCAGTAAACCATGGAAAAGTGGATGATGGCTATGGCGATGCCACTTCCTGGCTTACAATCCAACAATGGCTTTCAAGTCCTCCCATCCAATGCAGACCCTTGACACAGCACCCCACAGCACCCGAGGCTCTTCAGGGCCTGGCCCTTCTTTCCCCTCTAGGTACCTTCCTCGGTACTCGTCACCACGCCACCCACCCCGCCCCAGCACCGCCAATGCTCTGTACATCCCGAAGTTCTCTGCACCGTCTCGCTGGCCCTTTGGCTACAGTGTTGGCCAGTGGACCCCGTTGGAAAGTTCCTCCTCCTTGCTCCCATGTTCCTTGGCCAACTTGCCCTGGTCCTTTAGGACTCAGTACAGTCTCATCTCCTCCAGGAAGTCTTCCCAGCCTCCCAGTTGGATTAGGTGTCCCACCTCTGTGTGTCCATAGCACCTCCCGTGTCCTCTTTGTTGCCATAATCCATGGCCAGTATCCTCTTCCCCATCCTCATCCTCATCTTCATCCACATCACCTTCTGTTCCTCCCACTGGACCATCATTTCCTCCAGGGCAGAACTCGAACTGGCCATCTTAGTAACTGGTCCTTGAAAATGCCCAGATACTGCCCTGGGAAGCACTGCCCAGCTCCGCCAGGAGCGCACAAGCCTCAATGTGTAGTTTGGTGTTTGTGAACAAAAGCAACATCCACACTTCTTAGAAAGCTCTTTCCCTTCCACCAGGCTTTCAGGAGACACAGAAAGACAACATAGAGGGACCACTCAATGCCTGGCTCAGCCAGGTGCTGAGTAGCTGTGTACTGAGTGGGTGGGTGAATAAGTGGGGTGAACAAGGGTGGGTAAGTGTGAAGGTGGGTAAGTGTGAAGGTGGGCAATGCCGGTCATCCCAGACAAGGCTAGAGCAGGGCTTCTTAAACCCTCTCTGGCCTGCAGGATGGCCCCTGGGATCACCTGGCAGACTCCCTCCTCTGTGTTATCATAAAACCCTCA
Source organism: Balaenoptera acutorostrata (assembly GCF_949987535.1). Taxonomy (NCBI): domain Eukaryota; kingdom Metazoa; phylum Chordata; class Mammalia; order Artiodactyla; family Balaenopteridae; genus Balaenoptera; species Balaenoptera acutorostrata. The sequence goes on along the minus strand of NC_080064.1, from coordinate 3,159,417 downwards.
GACAAATTAAAGGATGTCATTTCCAGAGAGGCCCCCAATAAGTAGACAATTCCTTTCATCGTTGTTAAATATCATAAGTGATGGATTCATTCTGGAAGCATATGACACACAGGAATTTTGCTGAATGCCGGGCTCTTGCCTGCACTTTGGGTTTACCTGGCTGAGAACAAGAGGTTAGTTTAACCAAGAGGAGATACTGGATGAGAGCTGCTTGGAAATAGGGTCTCCACGCGGTTCCTCCTTTCTACTATCTGTTCTGTAGAGACAGGCAAAAACACATAAATTGTCTTTACATGCCCAAGGAAGATTATGTAATTTTGGGCTCTGGAGACTTTTAAAAACAAATGAAAAGCAAAGCAAAATAGCTCAAGACGTCTGACTCACTCAGAAAGGAAGCAGGCCCACCTTTCAGGAGAGGGGAGACAAAGGATGCAGAGAGATGGGGATCCTGGTGGGAGGACTGGCCGTGGAGCCATGGGGAAGGAGGTGGAGACAGTTGTTTATCTCCGACTAACACGAGCCCACCCACTGAGGTCCATGCTTCTCTTCCAGCTCAGGGTCTCTCTGGTGACCTGTGAGCAGTGAGGCTGTACCTTCTGGGACCTGAGAGGAAGCTAATGGGACTGGAGGGGCCGGGCACCCCCAAGCCCTCTGATACAGCCTGAAAACTGCTTAATTTGAGTCTCTCTCTTCTCTCTTCCTGATATGAGGCTGCAAGAGGGGGCCAGGCACCCCCAAACCTGAGCCCTTCCTATGGTCCAGGTACCCGGACCTGGTCTTGGTGTTATTTGTGGCTCACAGACTCCTGGTTTGAATAACATCCCAGGGTGGGAGACAGCCTGGGAGAGGCGGTACCCCTCTGTTCTGTGTCATGCTACCAAGGATGGGAGAACCAGCCTCCACGGTGGGTTGGTGACCTCCTGCAGTGCCCCTTCCCCGGGACCCCTTGCCAACATTTCTCAGAAGCAGAGTTGTCGTGTCCAGTCTCCTGGATGTGACCCGCCAGCCCCCATGGTGGTTATCCTGGGCCAAAGCTCTGCAGCTCCCAGCGCATGGAGCAAGGTCTCAGCCCTCCCTGGGTCCCATGCCCATTGTCTCTCTGAACCTTCCTAAGATGCTCAGTGACAGGCAGACAGCAAGCACTCCACTGCCTCTCACACTGGATTCTCTCCTTCATTTCATGCATCTGGACGGACCCCTGACCATGTGCAGGGCACATAGTAGGACCTGGGGGTGCAGCTGTGAACAAGTCCCTGCCCTCAGGAGATGTCTAGTCTGGTGTGGGGTGGGGGGCAGACAATTAGGGCAGATAATGAACAGACACTGTTAGATATAAATAATATATGGATGACCTCCCCCATGGTAGGCTGAATAATGGTTCCCAATCACGTCCATGTCCTGATGCCCAGAATCCGTGAGTATGTGACCTCTGCTTGCAGACGGGAGTAGATTAAGGATCCTGACATTAGGGATTGTCCTGGATTACCTGAGAGAACCCAGCGACATCACAGGGTCCTCAGAGGAGGGAGGCGGCAGCAGGTCAGAGTCAGAGATTGGAAGACTCTGCCCTGCTGACCTTGAGGTTGGAGAGACGGGCCACAAACCAAGGAATGCCGGCGCCTCTAGAAACTAGAAAAGTCGAGAAAGGATTCTCTCCTAGAACCTCCAGAAGTCAGGAAGGCCTGCTTCCTTGATTTCGGGACCTATGATGTCTAGAACTGTAAGAGAATAAATTTGTGTTGTTTTACGTCTCCACGTTTATGGACTTTTGCTGGAGCATCAGTAGGAAACTAATATCCCCCCCCCAATAAAAGTCTATGAATGAAATAAACCAAAGTAATGGGCTCAAGAGCGACTGGAGGAGGAGGGGTGGGCTTGTGGCTTCCTTGGCAGACAGCCAGCGAGACCTCACCGTGGAGGTTACCCCAGACAGGAGACTGAGTTGGTGACGAGGGACCAGCCCAGTGCTGCTGAGGTCAGAGGGCAGAGTCTCCAGCCAGTGGAGGCAGCAAGAGCGGGGGTGGGGGGCGGATGGGGGCACAGCTGCGGGGCGTGGCTGGGATGCCAGTCTCCACCCCCTGCCCTGGTTCAGGTGCGTTCATCCATCTTGTTTGTCACCAGACAGCCCCAGAGCCTCTGTCCACAGCTGGGCCACTGGACTTCACAAGCTCTTTCTCTGATGGTCCTGAGCCCCTCCTTGCCTTGGGGTCCTTTAGAGAGAGCTGTAGGGGTGTGGTCTGGCCTTGGCGGGTGTCCAGTGAAGTCCTCTGTGTAGTAAAAATTTGACCTTGCCTAAAGAGTGGTCTGGTCTTTGCCTTAGGCTTCTGGAAGGTGACCTGATCATCCTGTCAGGGTGATCAGGAGGGCCTTTGTTGAGGGTGGGGCTGGCCACGCCGGGAAGACCACCCATGTGACTTGGTGATGGATGCTTTGGGTCATGCCGTCTGAGCCAACCTGGCGACTGAGGTGGACCTTGTGGGCAATCAATCAATTGATCACCAATCAATCAATCATCGATCCATTGTGCCTATCTAATGGAGCCCTGAGAAAGCTCAGGACGCTGCGCTCAGGAGAGCTTGCTTTGTTGGTGATGCTTTGCACGTGTTGTCCACCCTGATGCTGGGGGAGGGCGCGTCCTGACCCCACAGGGAGAGAACAATGAAAGCTTTGTATCTGGAGCCCACTAGGCTGTGCCCTAGGTTGGTTCTGACCCGTATCCCTGCCCGTAATAAACCGTAACCGAGTGAACAGTGGGTTTAGTGGGTTCCGTGAGTCTTTCTAGCAAATTATCAAACCTAAGGGTGGTTTGGGGATTCCCCTCCACAGGTGTTGGTGTCAGAAGTGAAAGTGGTCTCGGGTGAATACTGGGGTCCTCCGACCTTGGCAGTCTGCCTAACTCTGGGTCCCCCTGCTAAACATTGAAAGTCACACCCCTCCCGGAGGGATGTCCAGCTTTTACCCCAGGCCCCAAGCACTGGGTCTTGGCCCAGGGCTGATGGGCCTAGGAGCCTCAGCACCCCCTACCCCAAGGAGGGCTCCAGTAGCTGCTTTCTCATTCCAGGTCCTCTGCCACTCATGATTATGGCTTATGGCTCCATTTTCTCTCTAAGAAGTGTGCATTAGAAAAACAGCTCCACTGGCTGACCACCTTGAAAATGCAAATCAGTATAATTTCAATCAATATATGCAACACTGAGCATTAAAAATGCAAATTTCCTGCTGTGCAGAGAGCAAGAAATAGCGGTGCCTTGTTTGGAAAGAAGACTCAGATGGCAGGAGGACCTTTCTGGATCCCCTGTGGAAACTTGGATCTTAATTGGGACAGAGGAAGAAGCAGATCTGGGTGATGTTAGAGGCTATGGCTGCACCAGCTGGGTCCTCCAGGTTATAGAAATGGGCTGATGGCCAAAGCCTGTGCCTACAGGTCCCTTTAAAATAGAGAGAAAGTGCTCATCTGCCTTCTTCATTCACTGCCTTCCACTTTCCCATCCTTCCCCTGCTTCTCCTCCTCATGAGAACTTGGTTGTTGGAGGGCTTCCAACTCCCAGGTAAAAGCAGAAGTGGGAGGAGACCTGAGTTAAAGCCCTGGGAGGCCACACCCCAAGGATTACCTGGCCCAGGTGAGGGGAGACGTGGGGGACTGGCTCCAAGCCAGCCTGCACCCTCGGTGGATCCAAGGGAAGGTTCACCTTCATCTGCTCCGCGATCGATCTCACCAAGCTGCTCCTTCCTCTGGGAAGCACGACCCCCAGGCCCCCAGCATGGTCAACCCCTTCCCAATTCCCTCCCTGCACCGCAAGTCCTTGACCAGCTAGCCCAGTTGCCACATGTCCACATGCTGACATCGGATCTTCTGTACCTGCGTCTAAGCCGCTTGAGGGCAGCACCACCGGGTTTTTCTCTAACACATGCTTTGCACAAAATGTGTTGAAACGAATGAATGAATGATGCCCACCTTCTAGTCTGTCCAGAGACATGGAATAGTGGGTTCTAGATTCCAAGGGTGAGCAGTCTGGTGCACCCTTTCACCCAGATGGGAAGTCCCAACCCAACACACCTGTCAGGTGGCCACCTGGCCGTTCCTTGAGCTCGTGCAGGGAGACGCACAGCCTCTACTGTGCGTGACGATCACCACAAGTTCAGTGGCTTAAACAACTTCTGTAAGTTATCTCACATTTGCTGTGAGTCAGAGGCTGGGTCCTGGGTGTGGTCTCACGAGGCTGCCATCTCGGTATTGCCGGGGACTGGGGTCTCATCCGAGCTCTCAGGGTTGTTGGCAGAATTGAGTTCCTTGCAGCTGTAGAACTCATGGTGGCTTCCTTCCTCAAAGCCAGCAGGGGACAGAGTCCCTAACTCGGGAAGGGCCCTGGTCCCTCTTGTAAGGACCTTCCCCTGATTGGGTCAGGCCCACCAAGGACAACCTCCCCTTTGATGAGCTCAAGATCAGCCGATTGGGGACCTTAATGGCATCTACAAACGCCCCACAGTCCATGGGAGATAAGCAAGTCACCGTTCTGGCTGGGCCCCAGAGTGAACCTCCATCACAGGGCCACCTTGGAATTCTGCCTGCATGTCTCACAAGGCAGTCTTTCCATTATCTGCTGGGACCCCTGGCGTTCCCCTTCCCGTGTTTGGGTCCCATATCACGGTTGGCAACTCTGGAGGCTGTGGCCTGATCCCTCCTCTGTTTCTTCCTCTCCCTGACCCAGGATGCTCTCCAGACACAGTTCAGCCCAGTACCTCCCCCCCCACCCCACCCCCAGGGCACCACCCAGCCTGCCCAGGCCTCACACCCCAGCTGCCTTCACGGCCCCTCCCAGCACCCCCAGGGCCTCATTTCCTGCACACCAAAGAAAAGTCCTCCCATACGTGGCCCCCACCTCCATCCCCACCCTGGGCACGGCCAGCACTCTCTTCTCCAGGCTCTGACTTTGATGCTGCTTTGATTCTGGAGACTTCTCTCACGCCTGTATCTTCGTGGTGTCGCTCATATCCAGGGCCCCCTGCCCCCTCCCTTCCCCAGGCAGTGATCGGGTCCCCCAGCCCCAAGGCATTGGCTAATGGACCTCTTCCACCACTGGCCTGTCCCTGTCCCCGTGTGGTCACCTGGCTTGGCTATCCGGTGGCCTCCCGTGCATCTGGGACATGGGGAGGACAGCCAGGACCCTCACCACCAGGCTGGGCAGGGCTGCCCTGGGCTCTGCGCGGGTGTCTTCTGGAATCATCCTGTCTCAGCAGGTGCACACTGTCTGGGGCGAAGGAAACCGAGTCTCAGGGAAGCTGAGGCCGGCCTGGGTCGAGGGCTGCAGAATGGAGTACAGGACACCAGTTAAACGTGAAGTTCAGATAAACAAGTACTTGTTTACAAATATATGAGGCACAGGCTGTATCTACACCAGAGTCTACATGGTTTATCTGCAATTCGTATTTTGCTGGGCGTCCTGCATCACACAGCTGGGAACAAATGATGGAACAGGAATGGGAGTTGGGACCTGCCCCCAGAGACCGGGCTCCCCCTCGGCTTGAGGACAGGACATGTCGGCCTCTACCACCTGCTTTCCCCTCCCTGCAAGCGGGGCCCACAACCGCAGCCCTGGGCAGCCTGGAGGCATAGCCAAATGCCAGCGGTGAGTCGGGTGAAACAGCAGGTTCCTGCCGTTGGGGGTTATGGGATGACGCTCCTGCAAGTGTTGTCCTGGTGACCACCTGTTGCAGAATGAACGTCTGTGTCCCCAAATTCATATGGGAATTCCCTGTTGGTCCAGCGGTTAGGACTCCACACTCTCACTGCCAAGGGCATGGGTTCAATCCCTGGTGGGGGAACTAAGATCCCGCAAGCCTCGTGGCGTGGACAAAAAAATGAATTAACTAATTATAAAAGAAAAAGACATTTTTTTTTTAAAAAAGCCCTATCTCTCAGTGTGATGGTATTAGGAGGTGGGGCCTCAGGGAGTCTTGAGGGTGGAGCCATCGTGATGGGATTAGCGCCCTTCTAAAAGATGGGAGAGATGCTCTCTCTCCACCTTGTGAAGACAGCGAGATGAGGGCTGTCTGCAAGAGGGGAAGCCGGTCCTCACCAGATAGCACATCTGCTGGTGCCTTGATCTTGGATGTGCAGCCTCCAGAACCATGAGTAACAAATGTCTGTTTCTTAAGCCCCCAGTCTGCGGTATTTGCTATGGCAGCTGGAGCTGACAGACCCGCTGCACCCCTGCAGAGGCTACACCCCCTCCCTCCCCCCTCCCCCTCCCCTTCCCCTTTCCCCTCCTTCCCCTCCCTCCCTCCCCTCTCATCCTTCCTCCCCCTCCCCCTCCCCTTCCCCTTTCCCCTCCTTCCCCTCCCTCCCTCCCCTCTCATCCTTCCTCCCCCTCCCCCTCTCCCTCCCCTTTCCCCTCCTTCCCCTCCCTCCCTCCCTCCCTCCCCTCTCATCCTCCCTCCCCCTTCCCCCCTCCCTCCCCTTTCCCCTCCTTCCCCTCCCTCCCTCCCCTCTCATCCTCCCTCCCCCTTCCCCCTCTCCCTCCCCTTTCCCCTCCCTCCCCTCTCTCCCTCCCTTCCTGAAGCCTCGCCCCCACGAGGCCTGCTTCTCCGCTTGAGCTATTTATCAACATGGGGCAGGCCTGTTCCACTAAACCCTCAAATGGAACCTTAAGGGGATAATTGTTTCCATGATCTGTCTCTACTGAGAGTGGGGCAACTTTCGCTCCCTGCCATGTCACTGCCCATCTTGAAATGACATATTGAAATGATTAAGCCGATGAACAGTTTTATTTCCTCCAGCAGCTGACAATTCCACAAAATGGAGAGATTTTAATTTCAAGTGGCGCAACAAAAACCTTCCTTGTTGCTTTGAAACTCAGTGAGGAGGTTCTGAGGGGAGCCCTGGGCCTCATTTGCTCAGCATATGGGGGGCTTTGGCCTCGGCGTCAGGGTGCAGGCCTGGCCTGGCCCACCTGGACCGCTTTCTGTTCTGCCGAGAGCCCCTGCCCTGTGGCCAGCGGTCAGTGTCCCCACACCCCACACCCCCATGCCCACAACTTCTCGCTCTGGAACAACTTAGAATCCAGGCTGTTTGGAGATGCAGAGCTGATTTTTGGTATGTTTTCAATGTCCATGTGCTGTTGATGCTGAAAACTTGGCCTCTGTGTCTCGGTGCCAAATCAAACCTCTGAGATAGGGTTTCGGGTGAAGTAGAAAAGAATAGCTTTATTGCTTTGCCAGGAAAAGGGAGACACAGTGGGCTCATGCCTCAAAAACTGTGTGTCCCAACCCGAGATGATTTGGTGAGGCGTTTTATAGCCATGGTCCAAGGGCGGGGTTGCTGTTAAGGATCAGGGTGTGTGCAGGGCCTGCCCTCCTTTAATCTGGCCTCAGGTGGTCTCCTCCCTTGTCTCTGCATCCTCTCCTTTCCCTGATTAGCAACTGTTTGTGTCTACTCTTTGGAACTCGGGGAAGGTCATGGAGGCTGGAGTCTATTCCCTACAAACAAGAAACAAGGGACACAGAAAGGCTTACGTGCCAAGAAGCCCCCCAGGATTCTGCTCAGTTTCAGTGGTGGGAAGGTCTGGCCTTGACACATGCAGCCTGTCCAGCCTTCCCAGCTGACCTGTCCCCCAGCCCAGCCATGAAGGCACTGGCTCCTCTGTGGAACTGATCACTCCTGTCCCCACAGAGGAAGCCCCAGCGGGGCCTCTCCCAGCTGCATCCCACAGCCCCTGCCAACCTGCAGGAAATGGCCATGTGGTGGCATGTGGGCCCTGGCCAGCCTGCACCTTGGGCTGCTATTCCTCCATGAGTTGGCCTGGTTTCCTCTCCTTGCCAACCACCCCACAGACTCAGCCCCAGCGCACTCCCCTCAGGCTGCGGTACCCCACATCCGTCCTGCCCACCCCCCGGGGTCCTGCTTCCTCCTCCTTGCTGGCAAACCAGCTGGAAAAAGAAGAAAAAGGACAAGTTTTGTTTCGCTGTCTTTGCCAATTCCCATGGTGTCAATACTCCCAAGGGGGCCAATTTAAGCTACAAACTGCAGAACAACCCGCTTGCAGAACTCCTGAATATCCGAATATCAGCTCTCCCGAGCCCTCTCTGTACAAGCACGGCGAGTTCTAAGTAGGAGCTGAATTGCTGTGTTTGTTCCGTCTCCACCTCCGGAGGACAGGCCCACGGCCCCTCCATCCTCCTTGGCCCCCACAGTGCCAGCTTCTCCACCCTCCTTGGTGACACGTGCTGGGCCTGCCCGCCCCAGACCCCACCCCAGCCTGGCCTGGCTCCCGTCCTGTCCAGACCAGCCACCTCTTGGCCAGATCAAGGCCCCCCAAACCCCACACAGACCCCAGCATGCCCTCTGCCGCTCACTTGATAATTCTCTCTCGTGCTTCATCCACATGAGTGACCACGGCTCTGGCCTTAATCATTTCTACCCACCAGGTAGCTTGGTGTCAGGACATAAGAGGGTAGTAAACCTTTGAGGAATGAAAGGACCATACACATGACTCTGGGGCAGCAGGAGACCCCTAGAGGAAAACCCCAAGGCCACCGGTCACCTCCTCCCCGGGGTCAGGTTCATCCTTACATTCTGCCCCAGACCTGCTTGGACGGACCCCGAAAACACTGACAGTGTGTTTAGCTATGTTGGGCACATAGTAGGTGCTCAATGCAAGCAAAATCTGTGGCTGAATGAAGGGCAGGCTCCCACAGGAGTGTTCGGTTTCTTAGTTCATTTCCGGGCCCGGGAACCAGGGAGGGGAGGGAGTGACAGGCTCCTCTGCATCTGTCATTCTTCCCGTCACACAAGTGCCTGGAATTAAAGCCTGGCCATTAATTGCGATGGATCCGTCTAGAATGTCTTCCTGTTTGTAATTTGGACAAATTGCCCTGTATCCTCTCTCGATGCACATGGTGTGCAAAGTGGCTCGGGGAAGGACTGATTTCTTTTCTGTTGTAAGAGAGACTAACACCCTGTGTGAAGTTACTCCAGGCAGGCGCTGGACGTGGCCTTCTCCCAGGGCCAGCGGAGGTGCTCCAGACACAGCCCACCTCCAGACGGGGCTCCTGTGCTCTGTGAACAGTCTGCTCTCTTGCTTGTGTGGGAGGAGCCAGGAGGGAGTGACACCTGGAGGTTACCTTCCTCACCTTCCCTGGTTGTGCTGGGGAGTGGGGGGGGGGAGCAGGGGGGGAGACAAATGAGCAGAGCTTGGCTGTGTGCAGAGGTGGAAGCTGCCCAGTCTTGGGGTGACCTCCAGGTGAGCTAATGGGGTTGAGCAGGTGGAATCAGATGCTCACCTGGACACAGTTGCAGGAGTCAGACACACCTGGGTCCAAACCTCTACCCTGAGCCAAGCAGCTGTGTGATTCTGGTAGAGACAGAGAAAGACTCCGGGTTTCAATCTGCAAAAACTAGGGGGATGGGGGATGTTACCTGCCCAAAGGTGGGTGATATTTGTACAGCATCCCTCCCTGGGGAGCCGTGTACCCACCCCCCGTCACTCTGGGCCCTGATGAGAGCGTCTGTCCAGCTGCATCCCTGCCACGTGGAGGAGATATGTCTGGAGCAGGGCCTCTGGAATCTCTCCAGGCTGTGAGTGAAGACCAGGGAGGGCGAGAGCCCGGGTAGATGCCACCAAGTATGCCCTTCATTCACGGGGCCTCATCCCCTTTTGTTCGGCAGGTGCAACCAGCTAGGTTTCCCTACCTCCCTTTCTGGAGACGAGGCGCGTGCCAGTGAGCAGAGCGGAGAGATAGACCCCGCCTCCTGGCCCAGCTCATCTCACCTCCAAAAGGAGCCCCTTCCCCAGGCTTTCCCATTTTTACAGGGTTGGGATAGAGAAGGGCCCTGGCAGAGTCGATGTTCCTGCTGCTGGAAATTCTAATGCGGAAGATTTGGCCAGAGCTCAGGGGTGTGTGTTAGGGAAAGACAGCAAGTGCTGAAGACTGTGTTTGTCATGGAAGCAGTGGGGCAGGAGGGGCTGACAGTAGGTATAGGGTCAGCTCCACTGCCAGAGGGGCTGGAGGAGGAGAGGGTTTCAGCTCCTGGGGTTCAGGGAGGCCAGACACTCCTGGGCAGGGATGGTTGGCTGTCGCCCAGGAGGGGGACTGTCTTAGTCCATTCGGGCAGCAATAACAGAGCACCACAGACTGGGGGGATTAGAAACAGCAGACATTTATTTCTCACAGTTTTGGAGGCTGGATGTCTGAGATCAAGGCACCTGGTGTCTGGTGAGACCAGCTTCCTGGTTCATAGAGGGCCATCTCCATGCTCTGTCTCCATGTGGCAGAAGGGACAAGGAAGCTCTATGGGGTCCCTTTTATAGGGGCACTAATCCCATTCATTGGGGCCTCCACCCTCATGACCTAATCATCTCCCAAAGGCTCCACCTCCTAATACGATCATATTGTGGGTTAGGATTTCAACATATGGATTTTGGGAGGACAACATTCAGTCCATAAGAGTGACCTTTGTCCCAGTCTGCACATGTTGCCGAGACACCCATCAATTTGGCATTTGTGCCAGATTTTTCATTTTCAAACCAAGTATTATGATGAATGTTCATGTTGAGAGCCATGTGGTCCAGCAGATGCCAGCTTTTGGCCCCCGGTTTCCGTGAGGCTCTCATCTCCTAGTGCATGAGAGGCAGGCAGCAAGCAGTTTTAGTTTCACATGGGGTTCAAGCTGAAAGGCCACTGATGCTGACAGACCAGCCTTGCTCTCAAGCTTTTCCAGACCCAGGATGTCTCTTCTGCCTCCAAGTGGGGACCACCATTGGGCACTGCTTGGGCATGAGTGACAGTGAGCACACCGTCCATCTGGCCTCCCTCCAGCGAGCGGAGAAGTGTCCCACGTTGCTGCCCCACCCCAGCCAAACTGGTGGACAGCCAGTTGTGCTGTGGCCAGCGCCACCACCTGAAAGACCTCAAAGCCCCCAACGGGCAGTCAGTGGGGCCGGTGGGACCTTACGTGCAGACGTGTGTGAAGCCCGTTGAAGACTAGAGGCCAGCAGTCCTGCTTAGAACAGACGGACAGGAGCAGCCATAGGCTCAGCTACAAACAAGCCTCGCTTTATCATCAGGACAAATACACCACCAAGTATTTATTTTATTTGCTAATGCTTTTAAAGTTTTGTAATGAACTCTTTGGTCAGCAATGAGCTAAAATAATGAAAGTACACATTAAATGAAAAAACGAGTCCTGAACTTCCATTGGTCGTTAAAATTCTGCTGAAGCCACAGCCGGCACAGAATGCCCTTCCATGCGGCCCCTCCGCCTGTGGGTAGCAGGAAGGATGCTGATCACACAGCGACCCCTACTTCCAGCTTTAGCGGTCACACTAAGAAGATTTTAATATGAGAAGTCCCCTCGAAGACAGCGACTTACCATGTGTGGCCGTAGAAGGCTTCTCGCACGCGGCTCCATAAGGCCTGATTTTTCATTTAGATCAAACGCTGATTTTTTATTTAGATCAAATGTTGCTCTTCCTGTGAATGAAAAATATTGCCTGCCGTATCAGTAAACAAAGGGTGTTGCAGCCATCAAGCCGTCACATTACAGCTGCCCAAACAGTGAGCCCTGAGGAAACTCAGGATGGAGGCAGGATGCCACCCCCCACCCCCAGCAGTTAGCTGCTGCAGCCAGCCCCCTACCATGGTGCACGCTGAGGGGATTCAGGATGAGAAAGCATGGGATGCTGGCCCCGGAGAGCTGAGGTGCACATCAAAGGAATGATTTCAGTGAGCCCAGACTTTGCATCTTCCCATACATAGAAAACCTCTAAATGCATTAACTGAGATGCCTGGTTTTCTTTAATTAACAGTCATCTTTTGATGTTCTGACTACCTGGTCTTTGGTGCAAAACTCCTATATATCCTGGCTCCGCCCTCCCCTCCTTCCCTCTTCAGAACAATTTTCTCAGTGTTATCTGAGATGCTGTGTCTGGGACCAAAGTCCTCAGAAAGTCCACCGAATAAAACATAACTCTCAACTTTTAGATTGTGCATTTGGTTTTCAGTCAACATGCACAAACTCAGGCTGCTCAATTCAGATTTTAAGTTTTCTTGGGCACGAAGGAATGATCAAGAAGTTAGCTATGGATGTGTTAGGGTCACTGGCAGAAGAAAGATTTGCAAACTGGAAAGGAAGCCCGTTTGAAATCATGACATCTGGTACTTCCAGTACAGAACCCGTGAATTCCAAGACTGGCTCAATATTTCCTAATCCAATCGATGAACTAAAAATACAGCTTTTAGGATTCCATTCTGTTGGAAGCAAAATGCCTGAGACTATGGTGAGCGCTATTGCAAATTCGGTTGAAAATTCCACATTGAAGGTAAAACTGGTTGGTTTTATTGTGGTTGTGAATAAAAAGTGCCGCCTGCCTTATCAGCCAACAAAGGATGCTGCAGCCATCAAGCCACCACTTTACAGCTGCCCCCAAGGTGAGCCCTGAGGGAACTCAGGATGGGAAAGCACAGGATTCTGGCCCTAGATAGCTAAGGTGCAGATCAAAGGAATGAGTTCAATGAGCTCAGACCCTTATATCTTCCCATACAAAGAAAAGTGCTAAATTCATTAGCTTGAGGTGTCTGGTTTTCTTTATTTAACATCTTTTGATGCTCCAACCACCTGGTCTTTGCTGCAAAAACCCCTATACATCCTGGTTCCTCCCTTACCTCTTAGGAGCCATCTCTCAGAGCGATCTGAGAGGCTGCATCCCAGGCTTAAGTCCTCAGTTTTGTCTGCCAAATGAAACCTAATTCTCAACGTTTAGGTTGTGCATTTTTTTTTTTTTTTAGTTGACATGGCAATGACATGTGCACATATTTGATACGAGTTTCAGGGTAAAAACCATATTCTTATTAAAGTAAGAAACATATGAAGCAGAAATGGAGGAATGTGTTGAGGGGCACAGGTAATTCAAACTTGTGTCTGAAAGGCTGAGACAATCTAACAGTCAAATGATAGAAGTGATAGTTGTCAAAAATTTACAACTGTCTATCTGTATACACTTAGAGTAACTGAATTGCAACGTTTTAAGACAAGCAAATATTGAATTTTTAAAAGCCCTTCAATGTGGCAATATGGGTTCTCTCTTGTTGCTCACCTGGAATAAGATTCTAGAAATGCTTGAGCCTTTGAAGAGCTTCTTTGTAAATCAATTTCGAACGTCCTATAATGGCATCAAACCCTCTTGTAAACAAATCCTCTGTGTTTTGGTTGCATCCAATAATCCAATGACTAGAGTAAAAACAACAACAAAAACTTCAGCTTTTGAGGCTTTTGGAAAATTATAATTATTGAAAACAAAGCTTGCAAACAGGAAGACATTGCCTTTATCCCCACATAAGCAAGGGAGGGAGGGAACCAATGAAACCATGTGAGTCCCGACAGCCTAGGATTTAATTTAGAAATTACATAATTGTGCTTTGGAATATCTCAACTAGTACATAGCATTTTTTAATGAAACTCTATTTTTAATTAAACAAATTTATATTCCATATCGGAATGGAACCAAATTAAAAGATGTACAAGTTTACAGCATCTAAATTGGGAGAAACATTCAAAAAGAATCATATATAGAAATGACTTCAAAACAGACAACTTATTTGATGAGTTTTATCTTGTAAGACTGTCAAAGAAATGTTCTCAGCCTCTGTAAATGCACTTGGGTGAAATATTTACACATTTCAGCGTGGAAGAACAAAACCCGTGAACATACCCTCTGCAGAGCAAAACTTGTTCTGAGCTTACCAGGTCCCCCTGCACCTGCGGAGAGATAATTGTCTCAATTAAATATGTTATGGTCTAACAAAGAGGAGTCAGTTTAAGGCGTCAACAATTTCAAATGTATTAGCAAAAGAAAAAAATAAAATGCAACTTAGATGAAAGGCCCAAGCAATTTTATGGAAAATTTTTAAATGTTAAGAGTCTATTGCAAAATACTTGTTCTTCAAAAAAAATTCCAATGGATCTATGCGTATATTAAAACCCACTTATCAAAAAATACTTCAAAAATATATCATTTTACTTGTGTTTAAGGCCCCCTTTCACTCTGAAGCATGTCCCACCTTGGATGACAGGTGGAATGATCAGCCAGCATACCAACCAAGCTTCTTCAGCACAGACGTTTTCAAAATCTAGACTATTCTAGCAGCTTCTTTTGTTCTGATGCGGGCGATCTGACACCTGTGCTGTGGTTGTTGTTAGATCAAGCTATAAGTTACAACACAGTGGAATGCAAAACTCTTAGGTGTGCAATAAGCTGTGACATACGTGCACATCTACATGACCAACACTCAGCCAAGATATGGAATGTCTCTCTCACTCCAAAAAGCTCTCTGTGCTCTGTGCTGTTAATAGGCAACACGTTTCTCGTTGACTGAACTCAGAAGGATCCGGGTCCTGGCCCTGGCTGAGCCATGGACCTGGGAAGTGGCTCAAACTTTCCGAATATTGGCTGTCCATCTATGGAACGGAGGCTGGGGTTGCTGAGAGAGGCCGTGAGCTGATAAGGCAGAGTGTGGGCATATAGTTCGTACTAAGTCAACAGGAGCACAGCCAGGGGTTAGTGAGGAGAAGAGGTTTCCACGTGTGTAGGATTCCATCCCCATGGATGGTCTGAAAGGACACAGTTCCACAGTCAGTTCTGTCAAGGTGTCCTCCTCTGCCCTATTTGTCTACCAGCTGTCCTACATGATGCCAGGTGTTCTACCTGTATGCCTGGTATCCTACCTATGTACCAGACATCCTATCTCTCCACCAGATTCCCTACTTGTGTACCAGGTACCCTACATGTCTGCCAGGTGTCCTAGTATCTACCAGGTATCCTACCTGATGCCAGGTGTCCTAACTGTATGGCCGCTATCCTATCTATGTACCAGACATCTTATCTCTCTGCCAGATGCTCTACTTGTGTACCAGGTATTCCACCTGTCTGCCAGTTGTCCTACTATTTGCCAGTTGTCCTGCTATTTACCAGTTGTCCTACCTATCTACCAGGTGTCCTATCTTTCTACTGGGTGTCCTACTTGTGTGCCAGGTATCCTACCCATCTGCTAGGTGTCCAAACTGTCTACTCCTATCTGCCCCCAGTCCCTGTAACCTCCCTTCTTCATACAAAGATTTGTGACCATCCCCCCTGCCTGGAGTTCTGTCTTCTCCCTGAAACTCTTCTCCCCTGACACTCCAAGAGGGATCCATGTCCCCACCCCTCAGACACGTGTCCCCCACCCCCGGCCCCTTCTCATGGCCCTCAGCATATGCAAATCTAGTCACCCCGTAGGGACAAGCCTGATGCCACTCAGCTTAGTACTTGACACAAACCCAGAGGTGACAAAAGTGAGCCTTAGTGAGATGAATGAATCTGCTCTCGGTCACACAGCTCAAGTGATGAGAGACGGCATGCTCTTCTTCCCTGTAAGTGGTTAATAACACTGCAAAGTTTAAGAGCATCTGGGAAGGGCTGTTTCATAAACTGAATGTCAAACAGTCCTACATGGTAAAGCCTGATTATGCCCATTTTATAGATGACAAAACTAAGACTCGGGAAATCTAGGACACCCACAGCACCCAGAGAGAAGGTGCCAGACACGGCTTTGAGGCTGGCTCTTCTGGTGCTGCCACCTGGCTCTGTCCTGCCTGGCCCGTCGGACATGTGGGTGTGCGCATCCTACCTGGGCTTCAAAACCACCTGGGAGGAATTCCCTGGTGGTGCAGTGGTTAAGAATCCACCTGCCAATGCAGGGAATACAGGTTCGAGCGCTGGTCTGGGAAGATCTCACACTCCATGGAGCAACTAAGCCACAACTACTGAGCCCGCGTGCCACAACTACTGAAGCCTGTGTGCCACAACTACTAAAGCCCGCACGCCTAGAGCCCATGCTCCGCAACAAGAGAAGCCACCGCAATGAGAAGCCCGCGCACCGCAACCAAGTGTAGCCCCTGCTCACCGCAACTAGAGGAAAAAGCCCTTGCGCAGCAACGAAGACCCAATGCAGCCAAAAATAAATAAATTAATTAATTAATAAATTAATTAATTTTTAAAAAAACCTACCTGGGAGTATTCCTGGCCCCATTCCCAGAGCCCCATGCTCAGCAGGTCTGCCTTGAGGGTTTGTTTGTCTGCAAGTTCCCAAGTGTCTAAAGCAAAGGGTGCAGGTGTCACCAGCCTGTGGGGCCCATGTGCTCTTGACATCATCGGAGCCCTGTCCCAGCTCAGTGGTTCACATCACAAACACTCAACTCCTACCTGAGCCTCCACCATGAAGGGGAACGAGAACAGGGCTCACACGTCCCGAGTTTCTAAGCCCCCCGTGCCCTGGACCCAGCCCCTCAGGGCCGCGCAGCTCCAGCCGCCACCCCTTACCCCATGGAGAGAAAGGACCCAGAGCAGCAAATGTCTCACCCAAATCATCTCACATCTGTGCCTCACAATGCAAATGCAGGGGGGTTATTTTTACCTGCAAGTGCTTGTGGAACGTGTCTGATAATGTATTTATAACGGCCTGAGAAACTCAGCCAGTAGCAACCGCCCTGAGTGACAAGGAAAATTGTTAGAAATTTTTCCCTGTAAAAATAATGAGCCCCACTGAAATGAGCCAATCAAAACAGCCTCCTGATGGCTTCCTGTACAGCCAGGTGTGGCAGGAATGGGGGTGGGGGTGGGTTCTGGTGGAATGTGGGCCCGGCTCTCTGAGCCAGGATCTGCAGGCAGGAGTTTGGGATGCTCTGTTTCTAGACACAGATGCCCCTCAGCCAGCAGCTGAGTCCCCAGGGTCTGCACTGGAGAGCAGGATGCAAGGCAGCCCAGAGGGAGGTTCGGGGGGTTTGCATCACCTGGAGGATGACCCAAGTCTGTGTCTACACCTGAGGCCAGCCCACTGGGAGCATCCCTCCCCGTCCTCCCAGGATGCTTGGTCCCCTCATCCAATGCAGTCTAACCTGATGCCCGCCCAGCCGCTTCTTGACACTTGGGAAGTCAACTGTTCCTGCCGCCTCCCTCATTGCCTTTGCCAGAAGCACCCCTGTACCTCCTTGGCCTGACTCCAGTTACTCCTGATTTCTCTCATATTTCACTTAAATGGCAGCCCCTTCGGGAAGGCCCCTCCTTGCCCCCCAACAGAGCCAACCCGGGTGTGACCAGAACTCAATGCTGGGTCTGTGGACACCTGTCTGTTTACCTGTTTCCTTTGCTAGAACAGGGACCTTCTGGGGCCTGTGGGCTATGTCTTCATTCCCCAGGTACCTGGAATTGTGTGCGGTGGAGAAAAGGTGTTCAAAACCTGGGCAGTGAATGAATGAATGAGTGAGTGAGTGAGAGCAATGGAGCCTGGGTTTGCAGAATCCTGTAACGAACATATGTCATCCCTTGTGTTATGATCGTATATCACACATTCTATGGTATACATCATGATGTATGTTTCATCTCTTTCTCTTCCTCACCCCTGATCGTCAACGGTTGATCCTGCAGATCTTGCCCCTTAACTCTGTCCTTAGTCTCCCGCTAGTCCCGCTTCAACCCCTTCGGGCTGGGTTCAGGGCTCATCAGCTCTGCCTGCCCCACTGCCCTGTCTCTCTGCCTCCTACCTGCCCCTCAAAGCTCCCCCACTCGGGGTCCAGTCTGAGCATGCTGCTGCTCTCTCTCTAGCTCTGCTGTGGGTCCCCAGTGCCGGGTGATGGAGGCCGAGCTCCTCCACAACACACAGAGCCCTCCACGACCATGTCCACCCCGCCCCTCCAGCCAACACACAGAACCCTCCACGACCATGTCCACCCCGCCCCTCCAGCCACCACACAGAACCCTCCACGACCATGTCCACCCCTCCCCTCCAGCCAACACACAGAACCCTCCACGACCATGTCCACCCCTCCCCTCCAGCCAACACACAGAGCTCTCCACGACCATGTCCACCCCTCACCTCCAGCCAACACACAGAGCCCTCCACGACCATGTCCACCCCTCCCCTCCAGCCAACACACAGAGCCCTCCACGACCATGTCCACCCCTCCCCTCCAGCCAACACACAGAGCCCTCCACGACCATGTCCACCCCGCCCCTCCAGCCAACACACAGAGCCCTCCACGACCATGTCCACCCCGCCCCTCCAGCCCAGGTTCTTCATCCCAGCTTCAGACATGATGCTCCATCACAACGAGTTCTTGCTGTGGTGTCACACATCCTGCAGTTTCTTACGGGGTGTGTGTGTGTGGAAGGGGGTGCCTTGGTGCACACTGTCCTCTGTGGCCCATATGCCCAGCCTCCCCATCCTCCCCCCAGTGTTCCCGCCTTGTCTATATTCTCATCACACTTGAAGACCCAGCTCCAGGGTCACTTCCTGGGGACCCCCTTGCATTCCTGTCCCCACATCCCACCCATCTGCTCCCTCCTGCTGCATGGGTTCTGACAGCACCAGCACGAGCCGCCGTCCCCGCCCTCCCGCAGGAATCCTCTCTTCCAGGGATGTGGTCCGCGTGCCTGAGGAGTGAGCCAGAGACCCTGTTGCTTCACCTCTGAACCCCGGTACTAGGCCTACCTGCACACCAGGTTTCTAGGTAGGTGCCTCCACAGGCTGGCTCTGAGCTCACACGGGAAGTACGACAGCCATCTGCCAAGCCCTGGTCACCAGGCAGGTCTGACACAGACCCAGTTAAATGAATGAAACCTTGGGCACACTTTGTCCAATGGCGTCCCCATGACGATGGTCTGCAGGCAGGTTGTCGCCTTTCTTTCTACAGACAGAGAACGTGACCTCGAGGTGTCAGGCTCCCATAACCCTGGTTCTCACAGGCTCTGGGATCTCCACTGGCTTGGCAGTGCCCTGAGGCCCCGTGAGGTCTGGGTATGTAAATTCCAAGGAAGGGGATGCAGCCGATAGGGACCAGAGGCCACGCCTCTTAGAGGCCGGGTGACTGTGTGATTGTAAGGCTGACAGTACTGTTTGGGGGCTGGGGCTTTTCTTCTGGGTCCAGATATCTTGTATCCGTCAGGGTCCAATCAAGAATCCATGCAGTAGGTGAGCAAGGAAAGTTCAGTACAAAGAATGGCTAATTAAGGGACCAGAGTCAGGAGGTCTGGGCCTGAGCAGGTGCAGAGAGGCGGTTCAGGCTGCAGACTCAGTGGGAAAGGAAGTGGGATCACTCAGTGCCCAGACGGGGACGAGCCCCAGCTCAGAGCCTCTGCCGACTTCGGAATCTAAGTCTCCTTCACTGAAGTGGATCGAAAACCCAAAGGAATAAAAGCCTTTTCTCCACCTCCGCCAAAGAGACGCAGCATCTGTGACCGCTCTTGGTTCAAGCCGAGTCGGGGTTGAGACGAACTGGATCATTCTTCATTTTATCAGTTATTCCTAGGGCCATCTAACAATTACATGCAAACCTGATTTATAGCAGAACTTCTAATTCCCTGCCCCCTCTTGGGCACCAGACAAGTTGTGTGTTTCCATGTGGCATCCCACCTCCCACCCCGCCCCATGAGTGGGTTTAACATTATCTTTCTGTTCATTGATAGGAGAACCCTTCTAGAGGATGAAGCCATCATGGAATGAAAGCCACTAACACACCAAATGGTCCATGTTCTATCATGTTGCTGATTACGTCGGGGACCATGCAGGCACCTGGGAGCCACAGCGGGGACTGGCTGAGGCCCTGGGGTGGGGTGGGGTGGGGGGCAGTGGGAGGCTGAAGGGAGAGACCCTTATGCAAGTGGCCTCAGCATCGCCCCCTGCCGAGGCCCCATCACCTGGACCACCTGCACCGTGCAGGTCCCCCTGCTGGTGGCTT
The DNA here is from genome assembly GCF_949987535.1 of Balaenoptera acutorostrata. Lineage (NCBI taxonomy): Eukaryota > Metazoa > Chordata > Mammalia > Artiodactyla > Balaenopteridae > Balaenoptera > Balaenoptera acutorostrata. Next base: position 3,139,652 of record NC_080064.1, on the reverse strand, counting down.
GACACCTGAGAGGTGGGCTCCTCTACAGAAAAGGAGAGACCTCAGTATGGCCTTATCTGCTCTGTCCAGGAGCTCCCCCACCCCGATGTTCTCAGGGGCGGGCTTCCAGTGTGAGCAACCCGAGCTCTGGGCAGGAGTCTGATTTCTCACCCCAGACTGTCCCTCTGCAAAGTACACCCTCCCTATGGCTTGGGACCACCCAGAGGCCCAGCTGTGCACAGACCCAAGAAGATTCTGACCTTGGTTGTCAAAGCAGCTGTTATCCTGTGCTGATCCTACAGACAGATGCAGAGCAGGGGCAGAGGAGGGGCAGGGGGAAAGCAGGGGGAGGGGAGGGGAAGCAGGGGCAGAGGAGAGCCAGGTGGCCCATCAGTTTACGGGACCCCAGAACTTCAAACCCCGGCGAGGACCAACTGGATGCCTCATCTATGTCTCACTGTCGACGCAAACAGGCTGTGCAGCTGGCCTGGGGGCTGCCCTCTTTCTAACCCACCCGATCCTGGTCACAGGGAGCCCGCACTTTGAGGCCACCTCCCCCAGATCTGGGCTGCGGATTTTCCACCTTCCCACCTTCCTGTGTGTTTTCTCTTCTAATTGAAAGCTGGTGAAATGACAGTTCTTCAGCTGTTTTATTTCTTTGAAAACAAGGAAAGCACTTCAGATGGGATAGGGAACAAATCAGAGTTGATAACAAGAGCACCTCAGGCCCTTTGAAAGACAAAGCCGGGGTCCCTGATTAGCCCCTGGGGGTGAGGTGGAGAGGCTGAATGGGGTGTGGAGTGTCATTTTGTTGTCTCTGCTGGCAGGGCTCCTTGAATTGCCATTTAAATTATTCAGGTGTTTAAGCACCATTTGATTCCGGGTACTGTCAGGCAGGAGCATTTCCGTGGGGGGTGGGGGGCGGGGGGTCGGGGGGGGGGAGTGGTTCTTCCCAGCAGCTGGACACACTCTCGAGTTGTGTAAGGGAGGGTGCACGTCTGGTGGCATTGGCTTGCTGTCATTTCGCAATGATGAAGGGAGAATCAGCCTTAGAATGAACCCCAGAAGCCGTGAGGAGAGACCAAGAGAAATCGGGCAAGGGAGGGTGATGGGGGTTGAATGGTGTCCCCAAATTCATGACCACCTGGAACCTCAGAAGGTGGGGTCTTTACAGGTGTGACTAGTTAAGTGCATTTATACGGGAGCAGAATGGGCTCTAAATCCAACATAACTGGTCTTATATGAAGAGGAAAGACACACAGAGACACACACAGAGGGAAGAAAGCCATGTAATGATGGAGGCAGAGACTGGGGTGAGGGGTCTGCAAGCCGAGGGTTGCCAGGATCCACGCACAGAAGGGTCCTCCCCTGGAGCCCCCAGAGAGAACATGAACCTGCTGACACCTTGATTTCAGACTTCTGGCTGCCAGAAATGTGAGACCACAAGTATGTGTTATTTTAAGCCACCCAGTTTGAGGTGCTTTGTGACAGCAGCTCTTGGGAATAAGTCAGAAAATATTGGGGAGCTGCTGGGTGTTGAGGCTCTTCCACCTCTGGCCATGGGGTTAGGAGAGTGCCTAAAAGTCCCACCTTGCTTCAGCTGGTTTGGAGTGGGGTTTTGATAATTTGTGACCAGAAGATGCTTAACTGACAGTCTCCAAAATTAGCAAATGGGCATGTCTGGCTGTGCAGGAGGAAGGAATGTGTGTGTTTTCCCAGAGAGACGTGTGCTTCAACTCACTGTAGTAAGTCCCAGGCACTTTCCCTGGAGCCATCATGGCCCCAAATGATGACCAAACAAGATCCCACCTTCAACGAGCTCAGTTGCAGACAGAGGAAGACAGAAGCCATGTAACTAAAACACAGGTCAGTACAGGTACACAGGTCAGAAAAGCCACTACAGGAATTCACGGAGGGCTTGACCCTTCTGGGCTGGTTTGATCATTGAAGGCTGCATTTAGAAAGTCAGACATTTCAACACCTCCTCTTAACTGATGGGGGGAAAGATATAACATTTCTGAGCAGCATTTTAATGTACTGTAATATTCCTTCAACTTAAATTAGTAAAGCTCATAAAATTGAGTTCTTATTGATGGAGAAGAAAATATTTGGCTCTCTACTGCTAAGAGCAAAGGACCACTTTTCAAAGGATGGGGCTGCACTTGACTACTCACTTCTGTCATTTAATTCTTGGTTTCATTTAGGAAAGGAGGAAAGACTACTGTTTTTGAGTGCTTACGTGCAAGTTTGAACTGTGCATTTTCAGATTCAATTTTTGTAACAACCTGATAAGGACCCTAATACTTGTTTATTTCAACTCAGGGAATAGAGTAATTAAATATTTTTCCCAAGGTCACGTGGCAGGATAGTGTTTGAATGCAGTTCTGTCTGGTTCAAAAACTCATGCCGGTTTTTTTTTTGTCTGTTTGATTTTTGATTTGTTTTTTTCCTACCAGATCATACTTTAACATAAAGGAAAAGAGGCCCAGTGTGGTTACAGCCTGATCTCAGATTGTGCAGAAGGTCTGGAGCAGAGCTGAAGGGATAGTCAAGGACTCGCCTGGTTAATTCCCACTCACCATCTGTGTGTACCTCCATCTTCCTTGTATGTTCCAAAATGTTACACAAAAACCTAATATGTGGAAGTGACTTTCAGAAGACTTATTTGCATTTTGCTTTTCTAGCAAGAGAAAAGAAGTGAGCATTCACTCTCTCTCATCTTTGGAGGAGCAGAGCTCCAAGAAGGGGTGGGATGGAAATGTGTTTGCATTGCTGACGGTCTGTCCTTCTTACTCCCGGCAGGATAAACGGACTTTTATTTTTTGTAATGTCTCTGATTTGAGCTTTTTCTCTAGGGACAATCCATGCACACCACAGTTGGACCTGGCGGGGGCACTAAGGAGGGAAAAGAGGGCCTCTGGGTCCCAAGAAAGCAGACAGCTGAGCCACATGCTGACATGCATGCCAAGGAGCTGTCCCAGGAAGACCGTGACGGGGCAAGCATCCTGTGCCTCTGTCCCCAGCCGCCCAATCAAGGGGGAACGGGAGGCATCTGTCCTTGGTGGGGCTGGGTTGGCAGTTAGGTCCATGCACCCCTCTCCGGATGAAGGGAGAGGAGAACCCTCTGATGCACTTTCTCCCCAGGGAAACACTTCGTGTTTTCCATCCAGAGCCTGCTGGCTGGCCCCCTGAGGTCCTCTCCTTCAAACTCTGTCTCTCCAGTTTCCAGCTCACCCCGTCCAGGGGAAGATCACCCCGTCCAGCAGCCACACCCCCCCGCAGGGCCCTGCCACCTCCCCTCCTGCCCTGAAGGACGGAATGCTATTTTCTAGACAGACACCGAGTTCTTGCCTTTTCATATTGAGAATATCCCTGCAACAGGCAGAAACACTACCACAAATGTCATGCTGCCTAGATGGGTGGTTGGACCTGCCTGTAAGATATGCCCGGGCCTGTGGGGCTCCAGGGCAGGCCACCCCAAAATGTGCCTCCGTAGCTTATGATTATTTTGAGTTAAAGTCGCTTAAGAAACGGGCAACCCAAGAGGCACACTCTTACTCTCTTTTCTGTTTCCCTGAAAGCAGGAAATACATCTCCCATGTGAAAGGTGCACTCCCTGAATCTGGAGGTACAAAGACATTTTTATCACCAAAGATCGGGACATTGGGGATGAGAAACTTATATAAACAAACCTGTGACTTCTTTCATGGATTAAAGCCCAAACTCTGTTCAGATTCTTTGCGAAATGAGCACCAAAACCTAAGTTTCTCTGTCCTATCATTCCTCATAAATTTATTGTTTCTTTGTCTAAAAAGTACAAAAGCTATCTGTTTTGGCCACTTCTTAGATCCCATTTCTATGGGACCTCCATGTGCATGAAGTAAAATTTGTTTCTTTTTCTCCTGTTCGTTGGTTTTGTGTCAGTATTATTATCAGTCCCACCACAGGAACTCAAAGGGGTAGAGGGGGAAATGTCCCCCTCCCCAACAGGCCCTTCCCTTTATCCACACGGGAAGAGACTCCTGCTCAAGAAACTCATAGAACAGAGTGTAGCGGGCTGAATGGTGGCCCCTAGATGTGACCACGTCCTAACCCCAAAACATGTGAATGTGACCTTCTATGACAGAAAGACCCTGAGACAGGAGTTATCCTAAATCATCCAGGTGGACCCTAAATGCAATTGTGTGTCTCTTCATGAGCGATACACGAGGGAGGGAGGGAGTTTGACACACAGAGAGGAGAGGCCACCTGAAGACGAGGCAGAGATTGGAGGGATGTGGCCACAAGCCAAGGATGCCTGGAGCCCCCAGAAGCTGGACAAGGCAGGAAGGACCCTCCCTGGAGCCTTCAGAGAGAGCGTGGCCCTGTCGACACCTAGATTTGGGACTTCTGGCCTCCAGAACTCTGGGAGAATAAGCTTCTGTTGTTTAAGTCCCCCAGTCTGGGGTACTTTGTGATGGATGCCAGAGCAGACTGAGACTCAGGCATAGGAGAGGGTTTCCCTGAGAGCCAGCTGGAGGGAGACAGTCTGCAAAAGGTGGGACAGGACCTTCCAGGGAGAGAAATGGCAGCGATAAAGCTGCCTCCCCCTAAGGAGCCTAAAACGCCCCAAGGCTGGGGGCTAGTGCCTCGGGGAGGAGCAGAGACCGGGCCACAAGGGGTCATGTTGGTCTTGCCAAGGGGTTTAGGTTTATTCTAAATGCTCAGACATTGTCAAAGGGTTAAGGAGGAGAGTGATGGATCTGATTTAAGTAAAAAAGCACTGAGTTCAACCAAGCCTCCTCTGGAGGAGGGTTATGGAGAATAGACCCAGGACATGCAGAAGACCAGCAGAGGGACAGAGGCGGGCAGAAAGCAGGGCCCCTGCTGGGGTAGGTCGAGCTTGAGATGCAGGGTGTATTTTCAAGTGGAAAAGTTAAGCAAGCAGCTGGATGTATAGTCTGGAGCCCCAGGGAGAAGACAGAAGATGCTTGTGAATCATCATTTATAGGGGTTGTTTAAAGCCATGGGGCTGATGGAAAATTTAGGATGGGGGCAGATAGAGACTAGAAGAGGTAAGATGGTGACCTGGGGGGCTCTGACCTTTAAAGATGGGGCCAAGGAGCAAGAGACAGTGAAGTGGATTGGGAAGGAGTGGGTGGGGAGGTGGGAAGGGGCCCAGGAGAGGGTGGGGGGTGAGAGGAGGGAAGATTTCAAGGAGGAAGGAGGGTCTGCTGTGCTAAGGCTGCTGAAAGCTCTAATGGGATGAGGACTGACATCTCCCCTATAAGCAGCAACGTGGAGCCCTTGGCAACCTTGGGAAGGTAAGTTTTTAATGGTGAGGATGTAATTGGCCATGTGCCAGACAGGTTGCTGCTGGTGAGAAGCAGAAACAGTTCCTGGAATCCACTTAGCCCAAAGCTTGGCAAAACATCTGTCACATCAGCTACCCTTCCTGAGAGTAAGTTATTATGAAGTCACACTTGAGATTCTTCTAGCCTTGAGGTCTCCTGTAAGAGCACAGGGACCTTCCTCCCAAGTGCATGTGTCCTCAATTTTACCCAGCAGTTGCTGGGTACTCACTAGGTAAATTCGCTGGGCCATACAGGAACTACATAATCAACAAACTATTTCTTATTTCCCAGTACCCTTATCAGCACCTGGGCCCAGAGAGGAGGCTCATTAAGGGCTTTGACAACCAAGGTCACTGTTTTCCAATCGCTGGGGTCTCATCCTATTATAAAGATCCCCTCGATGACACATCTGATAAAGGACCGTGATCCAAAATATGCAAAGAACACTTAAAACTCAACAATAAGAAAACAAACAAATCAATTAAAAAATGGGCAAAAGATCTGAACAGACACCTCACGACAGAAGATATACAGATGGCAAATAAGTATCTGAAAGGATGTTCCACATCATATGTCATCAGGCAAATGCAAATTAAAAAAACAATGAGGCACCACCACACACCTATGAGAATGGCCAAAATCCAGAACACTGACACCACCAAATGCTGGTGAGGATGCGGAGCAGCAGGAACTCTCATTTGTCACTGATGGGAGTGCAAAATGGACCAGCCATCTTGAAAGACAGTTGGGCAGATTCTTACAAAACCAAACTTACTCTTAACATACAATCCAGCAATCGTGCTCCTTGGTGTTTACACAAAGGAGTTGAAAACATGTTCTCACAAAATCCTGCACACGAATGTTTATATCAGCTTTATTCATAAACTGTATCCGGACAGACAGTGGGATATTATTCAATGATAATAGAGAATGAGCCTGTCAAGCCATGCAAAGACATGGAGGAATATTAAGTGCCTGTTAGTAGGTGAAAGAAGCCAGCTGAGAAAGCTACATGCTGTATGATTTCAACTCTATGACATTCTGGAAAGGGCAAAACCTTGGAGACAGTAAAAGGGTCAGTGGTGTTCAGGTGTGGGGGAGGGAATGATGAATAGGAGGAGCACAGAGGATTTTTAGGGCAGTGAAACTACTGTGTATGATACTACAGTGACGGGTGCCTGTCATTATAAACTTGTCCAAACACATAGAAAGTACAACACCAGGAATGAACCCGAATGTAAACTATGGGCTTTAGGTGATAATGAACATGTCGGGGTGGGTCCATCGATTGTAACAAATGCACAAATGCACTGCATTACCCAAACTATGGACTTTGGGTGACGATGAACATGTCGGGGTGGGTCCATCGATTGTAACAAATGCACAAATGCATTGCATTACCCAAACTATGGACTTTGGGTGACGATGAACATGTCGGGGTAGGCCCATCGATTGTAACAAATGCACAAATGCATTGGGTGCTGATGGTGGGGGAAGCAGTTGTGTGTAGGGCAGGGGTACATGGGAAATCTCTATACCCTCTGCTAAATTTTTCTGTGAACCTAAAACTGCTCAGAAAAATAAAGTGCATATATATAAAAGATACCCTAACTGTGTCTTGTCCAGGATGGCTGGAGTTGCCCCTGGATCCCCATTCACTGCATTAGAGACTGGAGATCAGGTGTGCAAGCCACCTGGAAGCAGGAACACAAAGTTGCTAAGTTCCTTTGCAAGACATTCCTGAGAGCCAATAAATTAAATTTAGAAGGACCACCAGGCTTGATGGATTCCTCACCCTTTGCTTAAATATGATTATTAAATATTACATATACTTGTATTATGTTAATATAATTCTATGCACATGGATTTGCAAATTCCTAATTCTGCCCACGTGCAGTAACTAACTTCAGAGCCAAAGGTTTTATTCTCATGTTCTCGTCCTTGACTCCTCTAATCCTGAAAATATCAAACTCACACAAAATACAGCTAGATTGAACAATAAATTCTGACACTTTTCTGTCTAGGGCAGATGACAGAACCTTCAAAATCAGGAAAGGAAACCCCTCCAGAGGGCAGTGTCCATGGCCCCCAATGGGTACTGGGCTATGGGGAGCTGTCCTTGGCGGAACACAGGCATCCCCTCCCTGCAGCCAAATTCCATTCACGCGGGGAAACACATGACACCAGGAAGACTGGTTTTGCTCCCCAAACAATGACACTCCTTGTACCTATAAGACTGATATCCACACTTCTGACCTCTATCCAGAAAATCGCTTCCTATGATCCTGCCTATTAGGACACAGAGCCCCTGGAGCCCCTGCTTTTCCTAGAACAGAGGACAGATGACTCTGAAATCAGGGGTCGGACCTCTTCCGTGAAACCCTCCAGGCAGTGAGTGTCTCGCCTTGTCCTTGACCTGACCCTCCCATCCTCTGCCTCTGCAGATATCCGGTCCCTACAGCCCTGTGGGCATAAAGAATAAGGCAAGAAGCAGGAATCTGAGCTTCCTTGCCAAAACTCTCTCTGGAGACAAGTCTGACTCTGACTCTTTTCCCCCTTCTTCTGGCTGGAGGATGGTAGGATTTCTCCTCCTAGTGGGTGCCTGGCGCCCTGCCAGCTGTGTTCCATTAGGGCAGGGCTTCCAACTACCCCTTGGGTCCCCAGGGCTTGTGTAGAAACCTGCATGCAAGAGACCTTGGTAATCATCGTTAGATGGCTCAATTATTTAAAATAAAATTTGCTAAGTGAACCCACCCAGCCTGCCCCGTACTCAGACATTTATCAGAACACAGTTGCCATTCAAAACGAGATGTTCTTTTCCAAGGTTTTGACCAGAAAGGCGTTCCTTTCATCTGAGTTTTAGTGTTAGTTTCTCTGCAAAGGTGCCAGGTTGGATTTCCCTGGTGGTCCAGTGGTTAAGACTCCATGCTTCCACTGCAGAGGGCAGGGCTTCCAGTCAGGGAACTAAGATCCCACAAGCCTCGCGGTGCAGCCAAAAAAAAAAAAAACGTTCCGGGTCAGCTCCAGCCACCCTTCCTTTGCCCATGCCTTCATTCACAGCCTTTTTCACGACACAAAACTCTCCCTCGCTGCCTGCATCTGCGAGACTGTATCTGTGAAGGCTCTGCCATGAGCCATCTAGACAATCTCCATTCTCAGGCCTTAAAGGGAATTGTGTTTTGCCAGCTGATATGCCGGGTTTATGACACCACTGGGTACAGTCCCTTTCCCTTCCAACAGAAGATTGTTAAAAACAATTGGAAACCTACCAGGCTGACAAGTGTGAAAACAAATAAAGCAGAGGCAGTACTGGCAGAACTTTAAAGGGTCCCCAGAGACGGGATGGGTCTGGGATGGTACCAAATAGAAGTTAACACACCTGGCCTGGCCTTTGATGCCGCGTCCGGGGCCTCAGCTCAGGTAACCACCCAGTGAAGGAAAGCCATTCTCAGAAGAACTCTGTCCCTAAGCCTGGGCTTATCCAGGACAAAGCCTAGTCATGGCACAATGGCTGTGGGTAGGGACAGGGAGCTGTCTGCTGCTTAGTTTGCTCTTGCTGAGAAAGACTGGAGGGGGTGGGAGGAACGGGGGCTAGCTGGGAAGGCTGCCCTTCTGTGGCCCATCTTTATGGCCTCTGTATCCTGTAGAAATTCTGCTATTGGGAGAATTAAGATTAAGATGGAAATCCATGCCTGTGAAAGTTATTATTGTGGTTATCCGGGAGCCCTTGTTTTCAGAGAGTGGGTGAGACTATTCTGTAATTCTAGAACTCTCTGGGGGAAAATACCGCGGTCCCATCGGTGTCTGGGGAGCTTCGAGGTGGCAAGAGGTCACGCTGTGACAGGGGTCCCCTCTCTCATTCAGGCAGGGTGTGTTGCTGAGCCTCCAGGACAAAGCAGCCCCTAATGGGGACAGTATCCTGACAGCAGAGGATGCAGGGAGGGGTCCCCAGCCAGCACAAATCACCCTGAGCTGTACAGCTTCTACTGAGACCCTTGGATTGCCAGGTTGAATGGGGGGAGTTCCACCAACACACCAGCCCCCCCACTTCCCTTACTCCTGGTTCCAAACAAAAACGTGTTGACCCTGATTCCCTGGCTTTCTCGGCATTGGCGGTAACATCCACCAGTGATGTGTTTCCATCAGCTCCCGCCTCCCTGAACAGCAGTAGGATGATGGGAACAGACTAGGAACCTCCCCATCAGCAATGGGAGGTCAGGTGGATCAGAAATTGGAGGGTGTGATTTCCTCCATTTGCTTCAGGACAAAAAGGAAGAGACAAAAATGAATGAACAGTTGCATGTGGAAGAAGACGATAGAGCCAAGTTCTGCATCTGATTTGTTTCGGATGGAGACGGAAGGTCCTGCGCCTGGGGACCCTCACTCACACACCTGCATCACCTTGCGCTGCACCCCCTCCCCTTTTCAACGTTCAGAAGTGACTTGGGAACCGTGTAGCTGTCGCTGCATGGAAGACATGATGTGGGCAACAGAACAGCCAAAGTGGAGTGTTGTGTTTTTTTTTTCTTTGCCTTTCTGCAAGGTGTTTTGATCAACAGAGGGGCAGCCCCACTTCATGCCGTGCCCTGAGTTTGCCTTGAAAAAGGCCGAGGAATATCACAGTCCCCAGCTTCGAGGGGTCACGGACTCCCCAACACAGGACAATGAGTGTCTGGTCAGCACAGGCTGGAACCTCAGGCTGGAAACCTGTGGAGCCCAGCTGGAGGTGGAAGGATGGGAGACAGCAGGCATGTGGCCTGGGAGGGCAGAGGAGCAGAGAGCAGGCAGCTGGGGCCCAGAGAAAGCTCTCCTTGAGGAAGAGGGCTTGGAGGGGCAGAGTGTCTGGTCCGTCTCTCTTGGGTAGATCCAGTGGGGTTGGGCGCAAGGGGTTTTGGGGCTGTGGAATCAGGAGAACCTAGATTTGATGTGTTTGCTGTGTGTTCCTGTGCACGTGGAATAACCTCTCTGAGCCTCAATTAATATATATATGGGACCCGTGAGTTGCGGCACCAAGTACGGCCTCAATAAACACCCCATGTGCTCTCCAGGCCGAGGCTGGGGCTCCGGGCCTGTGTCACCAGGGAGAACACCAGGCAGAAAGATCCCAGGACTGGCCACACCTCCTCCGCCCAGACCAGGCCCGCAGGTGAGGAGGAGACGCTTTCTTTTCCTCTGTGAGAGCGTATATGTGAGGAGTCTTAAAGATCCATGAGCAAGATTCGCTTAATCCTAGAAATTCCTTTCGTGGAATTGCTTCACTCACCAGCACAGACGTAGGTGGTATCTATTCTGAACCAGGCATTGTGATGGGTTCTGGGTTGAACTGGATTGTTCCAGACCCTCAGTGGGGAGAACCACTGACTGAGTGCCCGAGGCCCGGCCACGGCCCCTCCCTGGATCCCCGTTTCATTGCCCCTATGTCTGGGGGCCAGTCTCAGCCACTGGAGACGCTTCCAGATGTGGCCATTCCAGGATCTGGCTCTGGAAATGCGGGTCCGGGGTTGGGGGGGAGTATGGGGCCGAGATGCTGTGACGTCAGCCACCTCCTAGGTCTGAGCTGGATTTGCCTCCCTCCCTCTCTGGGCTGATCTTGAGGCCCGCGGTGGGCAGACTGGCCAAGCTTTCATTGACAGTACCCACCACCCTCACCAGCAAGCTCCAAGAAAGCTGCAGACACTTGAGAAAGAGGCATCATTAATTAACTGATGGCGTTCATCACGTGAGCCCTGAGGCTGGTCTTCTGAGTCTCAGGCCAGCCCTAGATGCGGAAGCACAGACTTGCCCATCAGATCCAAACAGACCCATATGAAGCCCTGGTTGAGCTTCTCACCCTGCATCTGACCACCCTCGGAGCAGCTCTACGCTCAGTGGGGAAGAGCAAGAGTGGGTTCTGGGTTGAAATTCACAGATCGCTCTGTACACCCAACTCCCACGTCTGGGCCGAGAGAATTGTCATACCTGCCTGGCAACCTTCCCAGGGCACTTGAGAGTCCAATGAGATGGTGGTGAGCTCTGTACATGTTGAAGGGACATGTAAAGCATGAGTTACCATGGACTCATCTCTCTAGCCCGGGGCCCCCGCCCCATTCGAGCCCTTTCCAGACTATTGTGAAAGCATCTTAATAATAAAGGGAGGGGGCACTGGCTGCAAGCTTGCTCTGTCCCTTTATGGTTCTCATTCCACTGATGGGCAAACCGAGGCTCTGAGAGGTCAAGCCATTAGTCCAGGGCACACCTGGCTATAAATGGTGCCCAGGGTAGAATCCCCATCTGTCCAGCCCCAGAGCCTCCCTGCTATCCTGTCCCAGCTACACTTCAGCCAAACTCATCCTGCTCTACCAGAGCTTGGACCTGGTGGTTCTCCCATCTCATCCTCTCTGAAGCTGCTTCCAATGAAGGACCAAGGGTTTTCCTTGGTTCCAAGGCCCTCCTTGTAACACACAGCTCTGCCCCCATCTCCCCGCTTTCTCCTCCCCTGCAGCCTGGCCACGTCCCCTCGACCAGGACACTCCCCATCCTCCTTTGATCTCCTGCCCATCTGGCAATACCTGACCACATCTCCAGGCTCAAAGATGTCTGGGACAGCCCCTGCCCTAGCTAAGTAACCTCCCCTCCTCTGTGCCTGGCACAGCGAGATACAGATATGGGGGGAAAACACAACAAAACAAAACAATACACAGATGATTGGTTCTACAACAATCACTGTACTTTTGTTAGGATTTGGATTGAAGTTATGGACGGTGAGGCGGGGGTGGGAAAGTGAGTTACTTAGCCAAGAAGTGAGCCCAGTAGACCACCGAGCACCGCTTGTGTACTACTTCTCACAGAGCACCTAGTAGTGTGTCACTTACTAGGTAATGTGTGATTTACAAGGGAATAGGTAGGTAAACACCTGGTAGGCACAATTTAAATACTAGAGATTTACATACATAGCAGGTATTTAAATACTAGGTATACCTAGTATTTGAATAGCATTTTTTAGTAAGTTTTTTTATTGGAGTATAGTTGACTTACAATGTTGTGTTAGTTTCAGGTGTACAGCACAGTGGTTCAGTTATATATTCTTTTTCAGATTATTTTCCCTTATAGGTTATCACAAAATACTGAGTAGAGTTTCCTGCGCTATACAGTAGGTCCTAGTTGTTTATCTATTTTATATATAGTGGTGTGTATCTGTTAATCCCAAACTCTTAATTTATCCCCCCTCCTTTCCCCTTTGTTCACCATAAGTTTGTTTTCTGTGTCTGTGAGTCTTAAATAGCAGATATTTAAATACTTAGTATTTAATAAGGAAGAAAATACCTAGTAATTTTCTAGGTGTTGCCTAGAAAACCTGATGACATGATCGAAACATTATTTCTTGGTGAAAACTGACTCTGGAATGAGAGCCAGCTGCTGGTGTCAAGGTGCCGAATTGGTGGGGATCCCGTGCCTTCTGGAATCAATCCCGTGGGTGGGCGCGTGTGGACATGTGCCCTCTGTCCCGAGGGTCCACTAACTCTCTGAAGGGGGTCAGGGCTTGATCCCTGTGGCCTGTGGCCTGGCCCAGGGCTGGAGACATTTAAGGCTTGACTGAATCAATAAAGACTTCCTGCAGAGTTTCTTTAAATAATACGACTCCTGGGACAACTAAAATGTGATTTTATTTACAAACATTATGGTTATATTGAGCAGTCCCAGACTGTATCGGCTGAAGCAAGGGTCTCCTGTGTGTGTCGCAGCTGACTCGGGCGTCGCATTGCTCTGGGGCACGCGGGTTCCCATGTGGGACATGGATCCCCACCCGACGACACGGAAGGTAAAGGTTTCCGGGGCCTGGCCAGCCACCTCCCGTGCTCAGGCGAGCTCACACACGTAGCACACGCATTCACACATGCACACGTGGGCTCTCAGCGCCCCTCTGGGCTCTCCTCCGGGACCACCAATGGGGAGGCATATGTGAACCGCAGGGGAGAGCCCTGGTGACATGGGTGCGCTGTGGTTCTGTCCCCTGGAGCCTGCCGAGGCCTGTTCGTCCTCCGATCCTCGGGCCCAGCTCTGGGCCCATCTGGCTTGTCTGGGTTGGGGTCTGCGGGGCTCTAACGCCCCCCCAAGAGAAGAGGAGAGCCCGAGATGCACCCACTGACTCCCCGTCCTGGGACTCGGCACCATGTCCTGGGAGGGGAAAGGCCCGGAGCAGCCGAGGGGCTGCAGAGGGGTTGCCTGTTCGGTGCCCAGCGAGGGGCGGACTCCAGGGGCTCTTGGCACCGTGATCCCCATGATCAGGTTCTTAATGCCTCTGGGGCGGCATTCTTTTTAACACAAATCTGGGCGATTCAGGGTTTTCCTGTGACCATGTCTCTTGGACTCTGAGCCTGGGACACTGACCAGAGCATGTGTCCCACAGCTGACCTGGCCTGGCTCTGCCTGGGACAGACCCTGAGACATCCAGTCATAGGGGTGACAGGCTGGCAATGCATCATGTGTCACAGGTGGGAGGCAGTCCCAGGCTCTGGGACCTTGGAAATGGATGAAGCACTGATGGGGATCCAGGGGCGTCCCCAAGACCAGTGATAACGACCCCCGGCCCTGATTATAACACAGCCTCCAGTGATCCTGGGACTCGGCGTTCCAGCCCCGCTCGGAGGGGGGGTGACAGCCGCCTTCGCACTCCTGATGGAGCCGCTCCTCCTGGCAGGGAGAGTCCTCGGCCGGCTCCGCCAGTGGGTGAGCTTCTGCAGGGCAGGGGCCCGCCTCGCTCATCTCTGCGTGGCCGGTGCTGTAGATGCTTCAAGACTGTGTTGAGAACAAGTGCGGTCGGTTGTCACCAGGGCTCACTTTGCGCCATCAGCTGAGATTCTGTTCCTTAGCACAGTATTTCTGAAACATTTGGTAACTCTTTTTGCAAACACAAGTGTATTCATGAGTGAAAGCTCCATTCTGCAGAAAGGAAATCTGAGGCCCAGAGAAGCTATCGGTGAAAGAGTTACACGGCCGATGGAGGTCAAAGAATCCTGCAGTTAGATTCCAGGACGTCAGGAACCCTGGCCGCCAACCCCCCTCCCCAACCCCGGGCTGTAGGCTTCTCCAGAGACCACGGAACAGTCCTTCTAAAAATATCTATCTTGTAAAATACTAACCCTAAAGTGTGTCAGGCCTTCTTCCAGGGGCTGCGGGCGGATCAGTGAGCGAGCATACGGACACCGCACCCCTCCCAGGGCTACCGATCCAGCCAGACTGCTGTACCTTCCCTTGGAGGTTTGTGGTTACATTTGGATAAAGTGGGACACGTTTCTTAAACTTTGATTCTGGGGACCTTTGCCTGCTCTTCTCCAAATTCCAGAATACACATGTGGCCACCTGGGCACCTGCTTCTTGAGTTTCTCTATTTTGTTTTGTTTTGCTTTATTCTGAACAAAGAGCTCACCACCCAGTGAGACTGTGTCCTCAGGCCCTGCCTGTGGGGTCAGGACCAGGAGAGGGTCATGGGGCACAGGCCACCCTGCTTCTGGGTGTGCCGGGGCCCTGCTCTGTGTGAGGAGGCGTGGCCGCCTGGGAAGTGGAGGCATCCTTGTGTTGGTGCCCAGACGTGGGTTCTGGGATGTGGAGGTGGGGTGGGGTGAGCCACTGTCTCCCCCAGAGATGCCAGAGCTGTATCCGCCACAGTACTAGGAACTAGCAGGGTCCCCATTTTCCCACCCAAACTGGGTGTGCCAGTGGGACCGAGACCCAAGGGATCCCGATGGAGCAGGTGAGGGGTCAGCCTGGTGGATGCCCACGGGAGGAGGTGAGAGGTCAGCCTGGTGATGCCCACAGGAGCAGGTGATCAGTCAGCAGCAGGAGGGCGGAGGCACATGGTAGACTATGGTCTCCAATGGCTGCAGTTTCCACTAGAGGGCTCAGGCTCACAGGCCGCGGTCCCCAGCTCCGGCAAGAGGCCCGGCACAGCCGTGCTCCCCGCCGGGAGCTGAGCAAGGGTCCTGGCTGGCCCACAATGCCCCGAGCCTGCTCCAGAGGCACTCGGGCCACGCAAGATTCCCCCCCTTCCCCACTCTGCGCTCAGCGGACGCATCTGCATCCAAGCACATCATCACAGGGCTTTTTCTAATACTCTTCATCCTTTCTCTTTTCCCTTCTTCAAATGCCCAAGGCTGCTTGTAAACCCCAGAGCTGTTTCTGGAACTCTCTCACAGGGGTGAGGGTTGGCAAGCAGCGATAGAGAAACACACGCAAAGCCTGGCCCCTTGGAGCCCAGGAGTGGCTGGACGCTGGATCCCTGTTCCTGCTCAGCACCCGACCGGGTCCCCACCCCCTCACGACGCGGCAGCACCAGGAGCCTCCTAAGCCCCCTCCCAAAACGCTCACACACTCATCCAGTGGAGGGAGCAGAGGATCATCTGTCCCTGGTATTTGAAATAATAATGGCCTCCATCAGGATCGAGGGTCAGCAGTGGATACCACGCCAGGCTGAGTAGTGTCCCCTAAAGGTACCCACGTCCTAATCCCCGGGCCTGCGGATACGTTACTTTACATGGGAAAAGGTCTCTGCGAGCGTGATTAAGTAAAGGAACTTGGGACAGGGAGGTGGCCCTGGCCCATCCGGTTGGACCCTCAGTGCCATCATAGTGTCCTTACAAACGGGAGGCCAGGGAGGTGACACACAGAGGAGGGAGGGCAGCGTGAACACTGGGGAAGAAGCTGATGACTTGAAGGTGGAGGAAGGGCCACAAGCCAAGGAATGAGAGCAGCGCAGCCCTGGGAGGTGCAAGAGGCAAGGAAGAGACCCTCCCCTGGGTTGCCCCTACCCATGCCTTGATTTCAGACTCCTGACCCCTAGGATCTGGGAGAATAAATGTGTAGCTTTAAGCCGTGACATATATGGTGATTTGTCACAGTGGCCGTAGGAGCCTGATGTGTGGCCAGCTCCCTCCTGTTCTTTCTAGCTCAGCTCAGACCTCGCCTCTTCCAGGAAGCCCTCCCTGCCCACCCGTCCCCCTGCTCTGTGCTCAGCGCCTTCCATCTTGCTGTGTCGCTATCCGCCTCTGTGATCAGCCGTGAGCTCCTGGCAGATGCTGAGCACTCCATAATTGCACGTCTGTGAAGGAACAAAAAAACCGTCCTTGGTCCCGTAAGTACCTCCAAAGACTTTAGTCTCTAAACTTGACCTCTGTACCAATGACAGTGCAGTGAGGAAGGGATGGAGCCCTGCAGGGTGAGTGGAGGGTCTCCTCCTTCCTGGAATCCCCATGGGATGTTCACTCCCACCCAGTAATGCTCTGCTCTCTTTCCCCCTTCATCTCCCGCTGGTCCCTTTCAAGCTCCTTAGTCAGCACCAGCCAGTGTACATCCTTCCCACCTCCTCCATGAACCTTTACCAGCACATCTTTACCCCAAGCCCCGCTTGTCCTCAGACCTCCTTCGGTACCCAGTCCTAACTTCACTCCTCTGTAAAACCTTCCTCGGAACGCTCTTGCAAATGTGCCCCCACAACCCCGTGCTTTACACACAGCATATTTTCCCTTTTCCTTTCCCTTTTTACAAACGACAGCACAACACACATCTAGTCTCTTAGCAAAACCTTATTCTCCTTGAAAAGAGGGACATTATTTGTCCTCATGTGGCCGGTACCTACATCATGTCTGATTCACAGTAGGTGTTTGAGTCTCTTGTTGGTTTAGTTGGATAGTTAGGCTTCCTGGATAAGAACACCCCCAAAGACCATGTCGAGTGGAAGGAAGCCCTTCTCTGGACCCCAGAGAGGGCATGGGGGAGGGAGGCATGAGTGGAGATGTGCACACAGCAGCGGGTTTCTCTCACAGAGCCACTTTGTTGTAGATTACTTGTTCCCAAGGGGCAGCAATCCACTATTTCATCATCTGCACATTTAATTTTTCTTTAAAAAAATCTGATCACATATTTCTGTGATAATAGGAAAATCTGTCTCAGTTTTTTGTTTTTTGTTTTTTTCCTAGAAAACAAGTCCTAATAATCTTACAATATCTGTAAGTAGCTCACTCAACCAGTCCTTGCCTTGGTCCAGTGTCTCAACTGGGACCAGCCTAGGGCCTGTCCCTGCTGCTGCCCCTGATCTGGCCAGGGCCTTCGTTTGGAAATCTCCCAAAGGAATTCCAGACAGCAGAGAAAGAAGGAGATGAGGCTCTGATGTTTGAGATAAAGCATTTTTCTGGGCTGGACCACAGGGGAGGAGAGGCAGAGGCAGTTCCCATTTGTGCCACTAGGGGCAGGAGACCAGGCATGTCACACAGACAGATTTGAAGTGTAGTGTGGCCATCTGTGCGTGAATCTTCAGATTCTGTTCCCCTTCATGCCTTTACACTTTGGATCCTAACATGGACTGGCCGCAGCCTGTCTGCCCTCCTCCCCGTCTCCCTGGCTGTGTCTCCTTCCCTCCTGGCCAGCTCCAAACACCCATTACCAACCAGGGTTCCTGCCCACCTTATTCAATAGAAATTAATAAGAGGCCATACAAGAAATTCAGGCGAGTCATTATTGGGACCCCTGCTGCAGCAGGGGGGTAGTGAGAACAAGCAACAGGTTCCCTTGCTCACTTGCTCCCCGAGAGGGGGGTGAGCTGGTCCCTTATATGGAGTGAGAGTAGGGGCGGGTCTGGGGGTCAGGCCTGATGGGCAGCTTAGGTAGTTTGCCCACCCCTTTGGTGGTGTTGAGTGTAGGGCTCATGAGTAGTACCCTGCTTTTGCTCCCATCACCCTGATTTTGCTCCCAGCTCTTCAGAAGTGGCAGTTGGGTTTTTGGTCTTTTTGTATCTTCTCATCCATGATTTGCCCCACCTGCACATGCACACAGTTATTTTTAGTCCCTTATGGTGTCTTTGTATTTTGTTGCTGAAGGAGACGTTTGTCCAGGTGCCTGCACTGCAGCAAAGGGTCCCAGGTCCCAGGTCCCAGCCTGTCTCACACTCACCTGGGAAGGGGGCAATGTCTTTCCTCCAAAGCCTCCTATAAATATCTGAATGTCCTCCTTCTCACTGAAATGAAGAGCTGCATCTTCAACTTGTATTTCTTCAAAACTGGTAAATTACATTTTAAACCCATTTTCATCATCTGATCATGGCTTTTCAAAGATGTACTGGGGGGAGGGGAGAGGTTGGGAAGGGTCCAGGGGAGACATTTGTTTCAGCCCAGATTAGAGAATGGGTGAAAGCAAAATATTTACATTCTTTGTACCCAGGTTGTTTTTCCCATCTTCCTTGAAAACAAGAGGTCAGAACCCCCATGAATGAACAGATTGTTGACTTCTACATCTGAAAACACCCAAAATATCTCCCATTAAGTCCCCCTGTTCCACTCTCTTTGTTCTGCTTGGGCAGAAAATGCTGTCTATGTTCCAGAAACAAAATTTCAAATTAGATTACTTGAATGAATTCAACAGCTGTTGATTCAGAAGAAGTGAAGGGCCAGTGTCATCAAATCCTTGATCAAGAAAAGATCTCAAGAGAACATCTGGCCCCATTCCCGCACAAGCTTGTGGGTGCCCAGACTAAGCCCAATAGGACAGATGGTTTGCATCCTCTTAGGAAGGTCCCTGGAGACAGATGTCACATCTTCCCAGGCCACCTATTACTGTCTGGCCATTTACAGAAACATTTGTTTGAGTTGAGCTCCTGCTTGTAGGGAGCGAGAGTTTTCAGGGAATAGTGTTTGGGTGGAGAGAGAGAGAGAGAGAGTTTCTGCTCAATTCCTGGAAGTGGTCGGTGAGCCACAGCAAAGCCCCAGCACAGGGACTCAGGAGAGAGCCAAGGACCCTGTAGGTCTTGGCTCTCAAAATCATCTGCACTTAGAGTCTCAGATGCAACCCTGGGAAGGTTCACTTTATGTGTCAACTTGCTTGGGCCATGGTACCCAAGTGTGTGGTTAAACATTATTCTGGATGTTTCTGCGGGCTGTTTTGGGATAAGAGTAACATTTAAATTAACGGACTTGAGTAAAGCAGATTATCGTCCATTATGTGGGCCTCATCCAATCAGTTGAAGATCTTAACAGAACAGAAAGCTGACCTTCCTCCAAGCAAGAGGGAATTCTGCAGCAAACTGCCATCATGCTTTGTCTGCGACATCAGCTCCTCCAGGCTCACCAGCAGACAGCCTTGGACTTGAACTCCAACTCCTTCCTGAGTCTCCAGCATGTCAGTCTCTCCCATTAGCCTCCACACTCAGGTGCCACAATTCCTTTCCACCTTTTTCTCTCTGTATAAATCTCCTATGGGTTCTGCTTCTCTGGAGAATTCTGACTAATACAAGTCCCAGGAAGTGGATCTGAAAAAAATGTGTTGGGGAGGATGGTTCAAGAAAACAAAACTGGAGTATTTTATGTCTCAGAAAAGAATCCTTTGGTTTGAAACGTGATTCGTTTTTATATTTCAGCGTCAGTATTTTCCTACTCGTCTGATATTTGAGAATACATCCTGATTGCAGGATTATTCACTTAATTCTACCTTCAAGATGTCCTATCACTGTCTTCATTCTGCCACCTTGTGTAAACTCCATGCTCGTGTCTTGCCTTAAGTGCTGCAGTTGGGTTCTGGGCGGTCTTCTCATTTGCTTTTCCACAGTTCTTTCTCCAGGTGGCAGCCAGGAATTTTTTTTCCCTAAAATGTAAATCTAATCATGCCTGAGCTAGGACAGATCATGGGGTCTGGTTTGAGGATGGGGAGATAGTAACTTGATTCGGTTCAGGTTTGCTCCAAAGATGCCCAGAAACCACACAAAGACCCTGTGCTCCCGATTCCTTCCCTTGTTTTGTCTCTAAGATCAGCAACTCCAGCACCCTAGTACTGTAATGTGTCTCTCTCCACCTTATGAACCGAATACACAAGTCTAATTTTTCCATGTGCTTACCACACTTCTTACCTTAAAGATACAGACACATTTTGTCCACTGTGGGAACCATTATCCCTCTCTCTCCAGCTGTCCATCACAAGCCCCTCCAGGAGGCTAATGATTATCTTCTCAAAGAGTAGGGAAAGAGGGAGGGGATGGACCCAAAACAAGTTCATATTTCTGTTACATAGTCTTATAACACCATGTACTTTTTCTTCATTGTTCTTATGATATTTTCAATTATTTGGTTCTTTATGTTATTTGTTTGTTGTATGTCCTCCCTGCTAGAGAGTAATCTAGTGGGCATGGGGCCATTTCTGGGTTAATTATTACTATATTCCTGGGCCCAGTAGGATACCTGCCTTGTAGGTAATGCTCAGTAAATAAGTGCTTAAATGGATGAACCATCATGAATCTCTAGCTCCCTAAGGACCTCATCACAATCATGATCAAATAAATTAGGATCTTCCCCATAAATTTTCATTTTTACTCTTTTTAAATTAAAAATTTGGGGACAGAGGCTCAAGAGGGAGGGGATATGGGGTTATATGTATACATATAGCTGATTCACTTTGTTGTACAGCAGAAACTAAAACAACATTGTAAAGCAATTTTACTCTAATAAAGATGTAAAAAAAAAAATTGGGGGGAATTCCCTGGTGGTCCAGTGGTTAGGACTCAGCGTTTTCACTGCTGGAGCCCAGGTTTGATCCCTGGTCAGGGAAATAAGATCCTGCAAGCCACGTGTCTCAGCCAAAAATTAATTAATTAATTAATTAAAATTTGAAAGCTAATTTTCACTAGCAAGAAAAGGAAACATAATTCTCAATTTTGCTAGGAAGCGGTAGGCGTTTGTCATTCTTTGTTGGCTGCCTGGCAACTGTACCCTTTCCTATGTATGAAGAATTCTCCACCTTTATGGGTCTTGATGGGACGATAAGTTACTTCCCATTAGAAAAGCTGAAAATGCCAGATATTCATGTCACCTAGGCTCCATCAATCAGATGTGCTCACATGACCTAGACCTGAGAGCTAGTGATGCATAGAAATGATGGTGTAAGGATGGTGTGGCAGTGGTGATTGTAGGAAATTTGAGTTTCAAGAGCAGTTCTAGTAACATTCATGGTATAAATAGCAGCATCTAGTGTTTGGCAGTGGTGTCTTCACTAGAGCCAAGACCTGGAATGAAGATGTTTGGGAAAAGTCTGATTAATCATAGGACCCTGAGTCACTGAATCTCACTGACCCTACTTGCCAGCTGAAGCAGCTCTGCTTCACCTTTCTGAAAGAGTAGTCCCCACCTTGCTTGAAGATGCCCTAATGACCCTGCCTGAGGACCACTGTGAGGAGAAGCCTTGCCTACATGGACCCTTTTTTCCTCCAGACCTTTCAATCTGGTATATCCATGGTAGGATCAATGATAAACCAAAATACCAAAGAATTTGCAAGTTTTGTTTTTTCCTTTACACCAGAAAAAAATACGTTGCAACTCTAACCTTGACCAATGAAACCAAGGCTCACAAAAAAGACATAAAGCATAGAACCAGTTATGTGTCAAGTTGAAGGCATGCAAATATTCAATATATTGTTTGGAGATCTTAAATATCGAGTTGGTGATTTTAAAACATGATAAATATCTAAAGAATAGTAAGAAATTGATAAATTAAGGATAGGAATTATGTCTGGATGGAAGGGAAGGGAACACTAGATTTCACGGTGGTAGTCCTAGCAGGGAAGAACATAATATTAATCAAGCTAATTTTTTTTTCCTAATATGGATGCATGTGTCAGAGATTTTTATTGCAATGTGATAAGTCGAAACTCTGAAAGTTGTTCTGCTTATTTTCTGAGTTGGTTGAATAAAACCTGGGCCCGACATTTCACCAGAGGCTCACACTAAATGAAGTTGGGATGCCAGCCTTCTTTTGTTTACCATAGAGGAAAGATTCCAAAAGGAGGAAGATTAAAATACTGGGGTGGATTTATCATCCACTCTCCTACTCCTTAATTGTGTCCTACAAGAAGGCTCAGAGCACTCCTTTCATCAAAACATTAATAAATATTTTGTTGATGGAAGGACCTGAAACTTTAAAGAGAACTGTAGATGCAGAGATGCTGCAAGTGAATTGGGTTTCCTGATTTAAATAGGAATTCCAGGATCCTGGCAGGCAAAGACATGGCAATACTTTACCATCCAGGCAAAGTGGGTGTGGTTACATCCTAAGAACCAAAAATATTGTAATTAGAATGGTCTGCTATTCATAAATTATTAGAGGTAGCTTATGCATGTTGAGTCCTGTAGGAACGAAATAGAGCACGTAAGATCCTATTTGATTTCAACAGGCCAGATGAACCGAGCCTAAACAGAGCCATAATGATGTAGAGTCTCAGCCCCTCACCTAAGCCTCTGACCTGAGTCAGTTCACAGGTCTAGGACCTCTTGAATGATGACTTGGCTACACACCCTTGAGGAGGGGTCTGGGAATAATCTTACAAAAAGGATTACGAAGTTTTCCCCTAATCCTCTCCTAAAAAGACCAGCAGCTTTTTGACTACTTAACTATGCATTGGGAAAAGGGAAAAGCTCAGACCTTCAGGGATTGTCAGAAATGGACCAAGCTCACCCTAATCATGGGTGGAGTATTAAGAGGATCAGGTGATACACGGAGAATGACTCTGCTCCCCATTCTGGTATGCCCAGGAGAACCCTGAACCGATCCAATTTCTGAGTGTACACTTGCAAGAAATACATCAGTAAGAGGAAAAATCCCCACATTGATCCATGAAGGAAGAACTGTAGTTGTAGGACCAAGTGGTAGCAAAGTAACTGCTCATGAGGACATTTTGTGATCTTCAAGCCACTAGGTGAAGACATTTTTTTAAAAAGATGATATGATATTGGCTCAAGTGTTGGATCTTGACCATGGAGAGAGGAAGGGGAAATAGGTTGTTGATAAACAGTGCAGGATGGAAGTGTAGGGAATTCTGGGGGTCCCCTGGGTACCTCCTAGGACTGCCAATCCCAGTGGTGAAAATTAATGTAACACTAGAGCTATTGTTTACAGGCAGCTCCACCAAGAGCTCAGATCCCTCAGGAATGAAGGATTTAGGTAAAGAATGTGACCAGCCTAAATGCTGGCTGAAACCAAAGGGCATAGACAGTGGGAGAGGGGAATCATAATTAGAAGTTATTGTCTCTTCACCAGTTATGGACAGGAGGACTCTAGCCTATTCCCATATTTTCTTACTTCCTGAGTCATGTATATATTTTTGGTTTTTTTTTTTTCTTTTTTTTTTTTTTTTTTACTAATTTTCCCCTTCTTTTATTTCTACTGATTTCACTATTATCTCTAGGGTTTGTTATTGGTGGTTGCTTCTGTGGCTCGGACCATAGGTTACAGAATATTAAGATTAGATCATGATTGAACAGGGAGGTAGATGCAATGACGAATAAAACTTGAAGTCATCCTTCTATTTTTCAATTAAAAGAAGTGAGTTTTCAGTGATGTCAGAGAAATTAATGTTAGGTGGAAGCACTTTTTTAGAGGTGGAGGGATGGGACCAGGGTACGTGTTGATGTTGAGCAGCCAGATGGGTGGGCTGCAGTAGCTGTTGTTGTTTGTTTGTTTTTCTGCTTTATCAAACTTTTTGTCTTCCTTCCTATGTGTGGCAATTTCCCCTTAGGGGTCTTGGTGGGAAGCAGAGACACCTTTTACATAGAAGCAGAGAAAGGCAGATATTCACAATTTTAGCCATCCTGTGGCACCATTACTTGACCTAGGGTCCAGCAACCAGATGCATTTGCTCAGACTTGAGTCAGGATCTGGTGATGTTGAGAAGGTGTTACCAAACCAAACTTGGGTCCATTCATCTGCAAGCAGTAAAGCCAGCCTACTGACACTGGGTCGTGGTGAAGGAAAGTGTAGCAGTTATTGCAGGTGCCAAGCAAGGAGTCCAGGTAGCTAGTGCTTAAAAGGCCTGAACTCTCCAATGATTTTCAGGGAAAGGTTTTTAAAGACTGTGTGAGGTAGAGGGGTTGTGGGTGTATGATCAGCTCATGGACATTCTTCTGAATTGTTGGTGGTGAGGTAATTAGTAGTCAGCATCATCAACCTTCTGAGGTCTACGTGCTTGTGGGCAGCATACAGTTAACTTCTTCCACCTGGTGGGGGTTTCAGTATCTGCAAAACATCTCAAAGGACATGGCTTGCAATATCATCTATGGCCCTTGAAGAGGAACTAAATGTACTTGAATTTGTTTAATGGCTAAACTATTATTATTTTGTCTTGCTTGACTGTTTTCCTTTCTGCATGTTCTCACTTCTCTGGTTAAATTTACTCTTTGGAACTCAGGGAAGGGCTAGGAGGCTACAGTTTTTCTACAGACAAGAGGAAGGTGGAGGACGTGGTGGGCGGGGGTCCTGTTCTAAGAAGGCCCCATAGGGTCCTGCTCGGTTACAGGGGTACAGACATCTGTGGGAGGAGAAATTTCCTAGGGCACCAGCACTATGTGCTTGTGGCTCTAGTGTCCAAGATCTAACCCTAGTGGACACTGGCAGTGCAAACTTTGAAAGCTAAGATGCCAGGGACACTGGTGCCTCCTGGGCTGTTCTGCAGCACGAACATGTGTGTTGTCCTTGACTCTCAGGTGCTGAGCCTGATCCCCCCACTTCTCAACAATTCCATGAGCTACCCCACCTCTTTTGAGCAAATTCCTTTTTTGCTTAAACAGTCATGATGCTGGTGTCTGTTGAAACTAAGAGCACTGGTTAATTCCAGAAGTGAGAAGCAAGTGAAATCCCTTTCTGCAAATGGAAATTTCCATTCCTTAATGACATAACTGCAGGCCAAAGATATCTGTACCATTAATAATAAAATCAGCATTGAGGACCTTAAGGTCACTATGATTTTTTTTTGGGTCAAAGTTAATATTTCTTTCCAGGAATTAGGCACAGACTCAGAGTTGATGTTCAAGTTGCTTTTATTTTTTTCCCAAACTCTTTTTTTGCAATAAATATCTGCCAATATAGAGAACTAGATGGAAAAAGGAAAGGTGAAAACCTTAAAGCACTATGTGTGTTTGAGAATTTACTAGGGCTGTCTCTTTCCATGGGGGGTAGGCCAATTGGTATGGTCTCTTGCACTAATGATATGGCTGAGCATCCCACAAATCAAACACATCAATTGTCTGAGAGCGTGTTATTAGACCTCTAGGTCACTACATAGAGTATGAAAGGCATTGTTCCTTCTCAGGAAATCTGTACTAATGTAAAATTAGAGCCTAAAGAGATTAGCAGCAGCCAATTAGCAGGAATCAATGGATAAATTCATCAGATAGAATCCACAGATGGAACAAAGAGAAAGTTGGAAGGCAGTGTGGGGTTTTGTTTGTGTGTGTGATTGATTCACTGATTATCAGGAAAAAAATACAAACTGAGTTTTGGGTCCTGAAGCCAGAATTTCCCAAACTGGTTTTCACAGAACACTACATCAGAGAAATATTAACAATTATTCCAAGAATAAAAGTTCTGTGATCAAACATGTTCAAATATCTCCTCTGTAGAAACAAAATAATTCTCGGATTCCACCTGTCCCTCTAGCTCTAGTCTGTTCATAGGGAAACATCTCAAAGAATCATCTACACTTTGTTTCTTTTTTCATCTCTGATGGTTAATTTTATGTGTTAACTTGGCTAGGCCACGGCCCCTGGATATTTGGTCAAACACTATTCTAGATGTTTCCGTGAGGACTTTTTTTTGGAGAGGATTAAGACTTAAATCAGTAGACATTGAGTGAAACATATTACTCTCCATAGTGTGGGTGGGCCTCATGCAATCTGTCGAAGGCCTTAAGCAAAAGACTGAGGTTCCCCCAAGGGAGAGGGAATTCTGCCTCCAGACTGCCTTGAACTTGAGTTGCCACATCAACTCTTCCCTGGGTCTCCAGTTTCCTGGCCTGCCTTGCAAATTTTGGATTTGCCAGCCCCCACAATTGTGCAAGCCAATCCATTGAAATAAATCCATCTCTCTCTCCCCCATACACAGACACATACACACAGACACAAACACACACACATCCTAGAGGTTCTGTGTCTCTGGAGAACGCTGACTAATACAATTCCTAATACTCTTTCCTTAACCCTCTGCCTTGGGCATCCGTCCTTACCATTCTACTAAGCCTGCTCTTGTTAAGGTTACCAGTGGCCACCATGTTGCCAAAACCAAAGGAGATGACTATGTTTTTATCTTATTTGAACCTTCAGTTTTTGTCTCATTGAACTCTATCTCCCTCTTGAAACCCGTCTCTTCCTAAATTTTGGACACAGCACCCTGCTAGGTTTTGTGCTATTTAATGGGAAATTCTTACTCAACCTCTTTGTCAGCTACTTACTCTTTGATTGACCTAAAATTTTTAAAGGGTCCCAGAAATTGCAACACATTTTTCCTGTCTGATGCCATCTTTGTCAAGATTGATGATGACTCTTTCTTCATCGGTGGTTCTCTTTTCTTGGCTTCCAACACAGCACATGCTTCTTGGTTTTTCTCCTGTCTCCATGGTGGTTCCTTCTCATCTCCTCTTCTCCACAGCTTCTTAAAGTTGTGCCAAAGAACTCAGACCTTGGTTCTCTTCTCACGTACATTTGTTCCCTATGTGATCAATTCTGTGGTTTAATATAGCATCAATGTATATGCCAATGACTCCATAGTTAAATCTTCAGGAAGACCTTCTCCCAAAGTTCAAGTTCATTATCCACTGTCTGCTCAAAGACCACCTTTGCTCATTCAGCCCTAATCTTTCCCTCAAACTCCAGATATATGTATCCAAGGGCTCAATCAACATCTCTATATGGATATCTAATATCTCAAATTCAGCATGTCAAAACTTAACTCCTCGTCTCTCTCCAGCTTCCTCCAAAGGATGTCAATTTCATACTTCAGTTTCCCTGGCCACAAACCTTAAAGAAGGTTGAAGAAGACTCTCTTTCTCTCACACCCACAGACAATTTCTCAGCTCATCTTTTTGACCTCCCTTCAAAATACTCCGGATGTTCCACATCTGGATGTGACAGACGAGCTTGTTGTGGATGATTGAAAATTTTGTATAAAAATTTTCTTATGTGTAGAAAATTCAGGGAAAATATCATAAAATAAAACATCTGTTTGAAGGCATCCAAATGCAACCAAGGTAGCAGGGACATGTGGAACCACAATCCCAGAGAGAAAGCCAGTGAAGGCACAGCCAAGAATTTGGCATGACTTTTCTCCTTGAAACATCTGCTGATTTCGTGAAAGGAGCCTGAGAGCCTAAGAAGCTGAGAAGAGCTTTTTCCAGTTCCAGAGGGCTGGGCGGGTGAGGGATGCTCAGAGCTCTCAGGTAGGATGTGTTCCAGTAAACATGTGGGCATCAAGGTGGGATCCAGGAAGGGCTGTAACCGGGAAAGAGAGCAGACCAGAGATAGACTATCCTGTCCTTCTCTGAAAAAAAAAAAAAAAGAAGAAAGAAAGAAAAAGAAAAGGGAGGAAGAAGCAACAGCCACAACAAAACCATAAACCTGAACTCCAAACAGCTTGCATATAAACTGGATTAGGTGATCTCCACACACTCCAGAGAGAAAAGAGGCACACAGAAGAGGACCCTATTCAGTGCTGCTTTTCCTGTGAAGGCATTTGCTGATTCATTAGCAGAAGTCTTGAGG
Source organism: Balaenoptera acutorostrata (assembly GCF_949987535.1). Lineage (NCBI taxonomy): Eukaryota > Metazoa > Chordata > Mammalia > Artiodactyla > Balaenopteridae > Balaenoptera > Balaenoptera acutorostrata. Next base: position 3,111,808 of record NC_080064.1, on the reverse strand, counting down.
CTGAAAAGCCAGGGAAAAAATGGTGGTGAAGAAGCTAAGTATAGCTTTTGGTGGTTTCACAGTGCCCAGGAGATAAAATTGAAGTTCAGGACCCTCCAAACATAAGAGGCCCTTTTAAACACATCTGGCTTCCAATGTCCTATTGCTTTAAAAAAATGCAAGAATTAAATGAAAACCAAGAGAAAAACAGACAATAGAAACAAACCCACAATGATTCACAGATGTTGAGATTTCACACACAGACTTTGAAATAAGTATGATTAATATGTTCAGGAAATTTAAGAACAAGATATAGAATCTGGGCAGAAAACTGGAAACCATAAAAATAAATCAAGGGGGCGTGAGGGAGGGATGGATTGGGAGTCTGGGATCAGCAGATGCAAACAATTATATATAGTATGGACAAACAACAAGGTCCTACTGTATAGCACAGGGAACTATATCAATATCCTGTAATAAACTACAATGGAAAAGAATATGAAAAAGAATGTATATATATATGTGTGTGTGTGTATATAACTGAATCACTTTGCTGTACAGCAGAAATTAACACAACATTGTAAATCAACTATACCTCAATAAAAGAAAATTTGAAAATAACAATAATGCTACATTAAAAAAAGAGAAAATGTGGAAGAATGTCCTTCCCTCTCAGAGTAAAAGTAACATGCAAATACAATGGTGTCACCATTAAAAAATAATAATAAAAATAAATAAATCAAAAGGCAATTCTAGAACTGAAAAATGAACATCCACAAATTAAGCACTTAGACAAATGCAATGGAAAATGGGAAAAATGTTTAAATAGGTATTTCACAAATGAGAATGTCCAAATTGGCCCATTAAATGGGAGAAGATGCTCAAACTTGTTAATCATCAAGGGAGTGAACATTAGAGTTACAAGAGGTACCACAACAAACCAGAATAGTGAAAATTTAAAAGCCTGATGACACCAAGTGGGAGAAACCAAAACCGTCTTACCCTGATGGTGGGAGAAAAAATGGTACAATCTCTTTGGAGACCCAGAGATTCCACTCTTAGTTATACAAACAAAAATACATACATAGAGTGTTTTAACAGCGTTATTCATAAGAGCTAAAAGAAGAATCCATCCAAACGACCATCCAAGGCAGAATGCACATGTGTTCTGGTGTAATGGATCAATACAATTCTATACAGCAACCAGCAAGGAACACTTGCTGTGATCAACACCTGGATGAACCTGATGTTGAACCAAAGGAGCTACCCAGAGGAGCATGCATAGTGTATGAGCCCATCATATACATTCAAAAGCAGGCAAACCTACTCTGTGGCTTTAGAACTCAGAATATTGCTTCCCCTTGGGAAGTGGGGGTGGGGTTGGCGATGGGGGGATGTCTAGGAGACCCTCCAGACCCAGTGGAGAATTCCATGGACATGTTCTCTTTGTGATCATGCATTGAGCTGTTTACTTGTGGTTTGTGATGTGGGAATTCTACAGGAATGAACATCTAAGTATAAAATGTTTATTCCAAGGAACAGGAGCACGGATCTAGAGTACACGCATTCCTCATGAGACCCAGCGTTGCTCTGTCTCAGCCTTTGTCCTCCCCCTGGATTTCGGCAATAGCCTCTCTACTTTCACCTTGCCTCCTGCTGTGTTGGTCACAGCAGTGCAGGCAGAGTGATTCTTTAAAACATAAATCTAATGCTAATGGGGTCCTTCCTGCCTTTCTGACCCCATTGCCCATCGCTGTGTCAGTCACCGTATTCATTCTTGTTGCAGGGCTTTTGCTTTTGCACTTTCTGTTCCCTCTACGTGGAACGTTCTTTGCCCCGACTGTCCCTTGCTTGTGTCTTTGTCACTGAACCCTCAACTTAATCTTCCTGGAGCCCTGCCTTGACCTCTCCATCTGAAGCAACGAACCATCCCTCTCAGCCTTTTTAATTCTCTGATTCACATCTTTCACTCACGGATACTTTTCTCCTTCCTCCGTTCACATCTGCTCCCTGGGATGAAAGCTACAGGAGCCCACACTCTGTCTTATTCCTGCACGATCCTGAATACCTCAAACAGTGCTTTGCATATATATGAACATAATAATTAGGTGTAAAATGAATAAAGCAAGTTTGGAAAATGCTGCCCACTATTTATCTTTCTCGGAGAGCCCTAATTTGCATTACATATTCATGTTGCTGAGGAGTCCTACAGTTAAAAAAAAAGAAGCCTCCTTAACTTTCACTGCATATTTCCCAACCTTTTTTGAACGCAAGGACACCATTTTTGCATTACACCCTATTAACTCCCACGGCAGGAAATGCTACCTCCGAGGGTTTGCCGCCATCCTTCCTGAGAGCTTCTTCGTGGCAAACACTGGGCTGAGCATCATACACACATTATCTCTGTCTCCATGACAACCGGAGAAGCTGGGTATCACTATCCTGGTTTTAAATATGAGGAAACGGTGTGCCAACTAGAAGTGCCTTCCTATTGATTTGGGTAACACATGATGAAGCTGGGGTACACCTCCACGTCTGCCTCACTCTAAACCCTGCTCTTGATCCCTCAGTTGGGTGAACCTGATGGAAAAGCCAAACTAATGTAAGGCCTAACTTCCCACCTCAGGCTCTACCTGCCTGGGAGTGGAGAGAGTGGGTGGAGAGTTAAGATCAGGGTTTCCTGGAGGAGATAAAACCCATATAGTCAAAGTCATGGCCATGGGACACATTTCCCATTACATTTTCACGGTCTCAAATTCCATTGTATGAAACTCTTGGCCAAGCAGACGGGAAAAGATGGCAAGACTTAATAAATTCCCCATCTATCCAAGAGGATAATTCATGAAACTGGCAGGTTCGCCACAGGAGTTTGCTTCGTGCCATTCATGAGAAGGTGTTCCAGAACCTTCACATGGGCTTAAATCCTTGCATGGCACCGGCTCTCGCTCAGCATCTGCTCCACCCCAGGGTTTGTCCAGAAGTAGGAGAGAAATGCCGGCCATTCCCCAGGGGGAAACTCTCCCCGTGGCACAAATGAGACGTCTCACCAGACAAGCGAATTCACTGATGGTGAAGGTTGTCTATTTCCTTCCCTTTTCAAGCCTGTTCCTCTATAAAATAACTGAGACGAATAAGTTTTCTCAGGTTTTACTGTCTCACAGGTCCTCTTGAGTCCAAGAGGACGGGCAAGAAGCAGAAATGTCAAAATCCTTCAAAAGGCATGGTGAACACCACAGACATCCTGACACAGAGCTTCAGAGTCCAAGTTCCCTTCCCCAGAAGAACTGAGAAGTCCCCTCTAGGTCAAGGTCACCAGCATTGTTGACACTGGGGAACAGATAACACTTTGCATGTGTATGTCTGGGGTGGCCAGTAATACCAACACACCTCTCCCAACTTATAACAACCAGAAATAGCTCCAGATATTGCCAAATATCTTCTGCGGAACAAAACTGTTCCTAGTGAAGACCACTGATCTAGATGAGTGAGAATTCTGAAATATACAATGTTTAAAAGAAATGGAGATAAATTAGTCAAATAATGTATTGTATCACCAAAACTGTTTTCCCTTGGGTCTTTATTTTTATAAAAATATTCACTTCTTCAATCAGCAAATAACTTTGAGTATAAAGCATCATGCTGGTCCCAGCCCACTCAGGTCACTGCCTTCCTGTCTAGTAGAAAACCAGATAAGATAGATGGGTCATTGGCAAATCAATTGTAGATAAAATAAATGGTGTGTCCCTTCAGTCCTTGCAGACAGGCGGCCAACTAAAGGGAGTTAGACCTCCCTTCTGCAATCTTGTTTGCATTATAAATGTGTTTGGCCAAACCTTCCATTCACAGTAGCCCCTCTCTAACTAAATTATCATAAATTTCAGATTAGTGATGTCCACACCAATAAGTCTTTCCCTCTCTTCCAGTTTCCTGGCAAAACAAGCTGGAACTGACCTCTGAGGAGCCGGGGGCTCAGCTCACACCCAGAATGGCCTTAAACGGTCCTCTCCCCTCCTGGCAAACTCAGACAGGGATGAGAATGCAGCTCTCCAATGGTCTAAAGTCTAAAATAAAATGGTTGAGGGGCTTGAATTTCAATATTTCTCCCTTCCTGCAGTTTCTTCACAAGGTGGTATGTCCTACTTTGGCAAACAAATTTCAAAAGAATTTCAACAGCTTGTCTATTAGGACAGGGCATGTAAGGGAATGAGGATAGTTGTGTTTTTCCAGTAAGATCTGTTTCAGAAGAAAATAGAGGTAATTTAGTTGTGTGCACTTAAAGAAAAAAAAAAAAAGAAAGAAGGAATGAAAGAAAACTAAGTCCAGCAAATCTGAAAAGTAGTTTCAAATACCACCTCCAAATGGAAACGGGGTCATCCATTTGAAGGGGGTTTGTCCACACGTTTCTGGTTCGGAGGCATCAGCCCTCGACAGAGTGAGTCTCTGAGGCATCCCTGTCAACAGTCACTCGCCAAGCTGACTCTGAGCATCACAGGGACCACCTCCTGGTCCCCGTTCGAACTTTTTCCAGTGCCGGGTCAGATCTAAACGCATCAAATAGCAGCACGGACAAAAATCGATGTTGTTGGTCAAATGTGAAAAGCGGTCTGTGTGCGTGCACCCACGATGTTTTCTTCTACTACCTTTTGCTCTTCTTATGAAACGTCCTTGTGATGCCCTTCACTCAAAGAACTTGGCATCCACATGTAAAAGATCACAAAAGGTGGAAGGAGAAAACATCCTGGAATTCTCGCATGCCCGCCTTTGCAAGTGGGTCCCTCCCGTGGTCCTCTCTTGTGGAAGGCACTGTGGATCTTGGTCATCGCCCGCTAGCCTGGAGGCACAACAATCGTTTGCAAGATCAAGGCCCCACAGAAAAGAGGGGAGGAGGGGAAACAGAAAAATGCCATCGTCCTGTTGATTCTTCCACTGTAAGGTGATCAAGCAGCGGTGGGGCGGGACGTACCTACATCTCCAGGAGGTGATGGGGGTGAGGGAATATTCTTTATCACATTCCTCCCACCCTGAATCCTGAGATGGCCTGACACGGAGGCCCACCTTCTCCATCAGTAGCACAAGAATCACTGCAGGATGAGAACACATTACAGCCCAGAGGGACTCGAGCTGACAGCTGAGAGGGAGGCAGGAGGGAAGATGGGAAACACCTTCGGATTCTTTCCTCTCCAGAGAGGCCCTGCCGGTGCCCCCCAAGTTCACTGCAACCCCCTCTCATGACATATTTGCTTTGTTCTCTTCACTTGTCCACTTAGAATTCTTTTGGAGCATGCATTGGACATAAAGGGTGTAAAATAAATGTCTTGAATGTACCAAAGTTATCTTCACAACCGAACATAATAAGGATAACTGACACCTCCCTTACGTGGAATGTGCCAAACAGTGTTAAGTGCTTATTAGATATTATAAATGAATGAAGTTCAGTTAATCCTACTAACTGCCTTTTTCTCCAAGCAAAGCCCTGTTGATCAAGCAGAGTCAAGCAGATGATTTAGGACGTAAGGGAGAGCGCACCTCGGCAGAAATCAAAGGTGAACATTTATAAGGGTGTTGATGATATGATAGTGTCGGGCTGGCGGACATGACCGGGTTAGGGTCTTGGGCCAAATTTTTGATGAATAAGTATGTTTGCCCAGCTGGACAATCTATTGTTCAGCGAAAACAGATTGTCAAGATGCTCTTGAAGCTAGTGATTCAGTGATTTACTTTACAGCTTATCTTCTGGAGCAAGAATTTCTTGGGACAAACAATAAAGTGATGTTGGACCAAGTGCCTTAGTTTGGGCGCTGTTAATTAAGCTGTAAGCATCTCACTTCTCAACGGTTGAACAATCTTTTGTGGTAGAAGATATTATAGGTACTATGATTATCCCCCATTTTACCACTGAAGAAAATAAAACACAGAGATGTTATGTAACGTGCCCAAAGCCACCCAGCTAGCGAGTGGCAGAGCCAGGATTTGCACCTGAGCTCTCTGGCTCCAAATCCATGTTCTTGATCTGTACATTATTCTGCCATTTGCAAAAACAAGTCCAAAAAAGGTACAGGAGAGAGAGAAGCCAGAGAAATCTGTAGAGAAAGGGGAGGGTTCCAGGAAGCCCACGGTTTAATAAAAAATGACAGGGACCTCACTCAGCAAGTGGGGCGACAAGGGCTCTGTCCTTTCTGCACCAGTGCCAGACACCCTGCCCCAAGGGTTACAGCAGAGAGAGGACCGTAGTTGTCTCTGTGGGGTTTTATTTAAGGGAGCTGCGCTGACTCACGGTGGTAAAAGCTTGCAGATTAAATATTTGAGGCATTCCAATAAATAAATAATGCCTTTATTTCAACACCGCGATTGCCAAGGTAGAAAACAACGCCATGGCTGAAAAACATGTTCTATCTGCCCAAGCCCAGCCCTTAGTAATCTCTCAGAAAGGTTACAGCTGTTTCTTCACTCTCCTCTGCCTTCTGCAACTTCAGAGAAATGAGGTGCATATACAGTAAACAAACACATGCCAGGTAATGCTTATCGTGCTCTGAATTCCCTGGTGAGGCTGAAAGAGCACCAGGAAGGGAGATGCAGGTTGTCTGGAGGGCACTTAATGGCTGGGAGAGAGTGGGAGGCTGGTAGCTGGTCTGTTTAGAGAAGAAAGCTCTGATTTGCAAGTAGGAGGGAGAATCGGGGTGCTTGGGGAAGGGCAGGAGCAATGGGAGACCACTGAAGTTTCTAGAACCAGGGGGATGCTTGCCCAGGAAGGCTGAGACTCATGACATCAGAAAGCAGTGAAGCAAATGAGTCTGAAACTGCTGATGAACTCGATTCATGTGACTTGCGAAATCATGTTTCCTGGAGAGGAAGCAGATCCTTGGTAAACGATCAGGGAAATAAAATTTTAACTCAGCCCCATCGAGGTAATAACTAAGCATTCTATCTGATCTGCACTCACCTCCATATGGAAGCAAGTGCGTATGTGATCTCCCCAGGAGGAGGAATTCGTTGAGCGAGGAGCTTTGTCATCACATGCAACCTCACACGGGCCATGCGAGGAAGCCTTCCTCTCCCATCTATAAAATCAATTCTGTTCTATATTCAAAGGCCTTCAACGTGAGAGGAGCAATCTGTCTTTGTTTATGGCTGTGGGTGGTGAAAAGGAAGCTGCCGTATTAAATAACCCTGCGGTAAGTAGGGGAAGGTCATTATCGGAAGGTGCATAACCTTCCCAAACCAAGTCTGCAGTGGCTGACAGAGCTGCTGTGAAGACAGACAAAGTAGCAGGTCACAGAGAGGAGGGGCCTTTCCACAGGCCCGGCCCCTCTGGCCCCAAGGCAGGATGCTGTGCTGGCCTTCGGTGGTGTTATGGGCTGAATTGTGGACCCCCCCGCCACCACCAAATTCATATGTTGAAATCCTAAACACTGGTACCTCAGAATGTGACTGATTTGGAGAGAGGGTCTTTATAGAGATAATTAAGTTACATGAGCTTACTGGGGTGGGTCCTATTCCCATATGACTGGTGTCCTTATGAGAAGAGGAAATTAGGACACAGTCACACAGAGGGACGACCACGTGAGGACACGGGGAGAAGGTGACATCTACATGCCAAGGAGAGAGGCATCAGGAGAAACCAACCTGCTGACACCTTGATCTCGGTCTTGCAGATTTCAGGACCCGGAGGAAATAAATGTCTGTTGTTTAAGCCACCCAGTCCGTGCTGCTCTGTTCCAGCTGCCCCAGGAAACTAATACAGATGGTTTATGTGTGCGTCCATGTCCCATGGCTAAGGCCCCTGGAAGGTCACACAGTTGGTTACGAATTAGCTGCTCACAGCATGGAAAGTCAAAATTAATAAAAACTCGTATTTTAAAAAATGAATTATTTACAAGGAGGTAAAATACTTTAAAATGACACTTTGTATGAATCAGAGTCCTTCATGCACACGGCCATCGTCTTCAAAAGATGTTAGAAGACTCTTCCCTCTGCGTTTTGAGGTGCCTTTTCTTATCATATCTTCTTCCCTGGGGTCCTTGTCACCCTCCCCACTGGTTCCAGCCAGCACCCAGGAGGCCACGAGGATAGAGTCCGTGCAGGACTACTTTATTCATCAAGAGGATGAAGATGGACAGGAAACTCACAGAGAAGAGGAAAGTTCTAGATGAGGAAGGGGTGCCCTAATTTCTGCCTTGTTTTCTTCCTAAAAAATCAACTGTCAGTCATAACGGATGATCAAGGCGTTTGTGGACAACTGAGTCATCTTGTTTAGATGACCTGGCTCTCCCAAACTCTGCTCCCGCCTGAAAAGTGGGTTGGTGAGTCAGGACGTTGAGAGCAGTTATGCATCTTCTCTTTAGAAACTGATTACAGCCCCTCACTCCCTCTCTGCTTTTCAGCTCCTGCCACCTAAGGAATCCACACTTGCCCAGTGTTCCTGTCCAGAGCCTTCCCCCTCCTGGACAGCCGGCTGCAGTGGGCAGGGAAGGGCAGGTATCACGGGGGAGGTGGGGGTAGCTGGAGAGGTTAGGAGAAACTCTCCCTGCCAAGGCAGAGAAAGGTTTAATTGGCTCCTGGCTGCTTATGAAGGGGGCGTCCATTCACCCTGGAGGCGCCAGCTTCAGAAACTCTGACAGATAAGAAGGAGCAACTGACCATAACCCCAATTACCCAAGAATAATAAGACTCAGCAGATACCTTCAAGGTGTGGGTACTATTTGCACCTGCTCAGCACTTTCCTCATAAAAGCCAGCTATTTATATCCATCCCCACCATCCTGGACATGATGGAAACCAAATGTGTTTTTTCTCTTTAGCAGGGGTCTCATGTAACCATTTCATTTTTATGAATATGACTGTTAAATCCTGAAAGAAGGATAGTTCACTCAAGCGCTCACTGAAGGATATGGGGTGACTGGGAGATGCTCACATTGGCATGACTTTGTCAACACCCCTCACCTGTGTTTGCACACCAGAGAGCCCAGGGGGCCAGGCATCACCAGTGATCATAAACAGTGATCCTGTTGGGATTTGTTTTCTGCATAATTCACATCCTCTGGCGCACCCATCACTGCTCCTTACAAGGGTCTGCTGCTTCCCTGGCTTGTTTCCTCCTCCTTGTCCAGGAATTCATGGAAATGGATGTCTACCCCTCATCAAAGGCATTTTGCAGAGTCCCAACCTCTCGGAGCCTAGTTTTGGCTCCCTGGGGCTGGCCTGGACACCCAATCCCAGTAGGTTTTGGGGTATGTCAACCTGTCACCTCTCCTGGTAATATGTTTGCAAGTGCAGATAGGGATCTTGGAATCTCAGCACCCACCCTCTCACTGCAGACATGAAAAAGACTAGGCGACGGGGCTTAGACATATAAAGGGGGCCCATATCAAACAACCAAGATGAAACTCTAGGGTGAGGACAAGAATTGGCATTCCTGAAAGTTTCCATGAGTTTCTAACATGCATCCAAGGCTGAGAACAACTATCTTCATCTAAAATCTAGACGGTCAGATTTTCCCATAACTTGCCCAGCTGGGAGGGAAAATGAGGGACATCCTGGTCTCAGGACTCTGCTGCTGGCAAGACATCTCAGTTTTAAGAGATCTAGGGTCGTATAGTAGCTCTATTTTACCATACGACCCAGCAATCGCACTACTGGGCATATACCCTGAGAAAACCATAATTCAAAAAGAGTCATGTACCACAACGTTCATTACAGCTCTATTTACAATAGCCAGGAGATGGAAGCCACCTAAGTGTCCATCGACAGATGAATGGATAAAGAAGATGTGGTACATATATACAATGGAATATTACTCAGCCATAAAAGGAAACGAAATTGAGTTATTTGTAGTGAGGTGGATGGACCTAGAGTCTGGCATACAGAGTGAAGTAAGTCAGAAAGAGAAAAACAAATACCCTATGCTAACACATATATATGGAATTAAAAAAAAAAAAAAAGGTTCTGAAGAACCTAAGGGCAGGACAGGAATAAAGACGCAGACGTAGAGAATGGACTTGAGGTCACGGGGAGGGGGAAGGGTAAGCTGGGACGAAGTGAGAGAGTGGCATGGACATATATACACTACCAAATGTAAAATAGATAGCTAGTGGGAAGCAGCCACATAGCACAGGGAGATCAGTTCATTGCTTTGTGACCACCTAGAGGGGTGGGATAGGGAGAGTGGGAGGGAGACGCAAGAGGAAGGAGATATGAGGATATATGTATATGTATAGCTGATTCACTTTGTTATAAAGCAGAAACTAACACACCATTGTAAAGCAATTATACTCTAATAAAGATGTTAAATAAAAAAGAGATCTACAGAAGGATAAGGATGAAAAGAGAAAGAACTGGTATTTTTTTTTTTTTTTTAACTGGTATTTATTGAATGCTTGTGTGTGTCAGGCACTCAGAAAGATGCTTTATAGACTTCCTTCCATCAGTTCTTTCAGTGTTACTTGGGATAAATACCATTTTCTCAATGTGGAAGAGGATTAAAGAAGGTCATGAAGATTCTCTGCCACTTATATGAAGGAGAGATGGCATCCTCACCCTTCCACTTGAATCTGAGTAGACTCAGTGACTGTTTGTCTACTGCACTACAGCAGAATTGATTCTGTGTCTCTGTCTGGGCCAGGGCCTTTGGAGACTGGCAGCTTTGGTTTCCCGGTCTTAGAATGCCCAGTCTTTGGAAAGTCAACTTCCATGTGAGAAGTCAGCTAATCTGAGGCAGCCATGCTATGAGGATGCCAGTCATGGGTGGGGAGAGAGAGGTGCCCCACCTGCCCCCAGTCCTCCCAGTCAGCCCAGGTTAACTGCCAAGACATAAGTGAAGCATCCAGTTTTGATCTTCCAGCCCAGCCAAGCCTTTGGATGACTCTAGACACAAGCCACAGTCTGAATATAACCATGAGCGCTCCCAAATGAACACACCATGCTGAGCTCGATCAACCCACGGAACTATAACAGGTACGATTATGTTGTCTTAGGGTGGTTTACTGCATAGCGAAAGATATAAGAAATTGTACTCAGTTGTACTGGCTGTACTAATAAAGAAAGTGAAGCCCCAAAAGCAGAATTGATTTATCTGTGGCCACAAGATTATTAAAAAGATAAATTGAGGTTGAAACCAGAATTTTCCTGACTTCAAAGACCACTTTTCCTCCCAAATTTTAATCCCATCAAATGCGATAGCCATGTCAGAGTCAGAGTGTACAGCTCTATCTAAACTGGAGAGGAAGGCTTTAAATCACCCCTAACCCACCACCATTGTCTAACTCCAGTCAGACCCACCAAACCCCTTTCACCCCTCCATTTACACCTGCACGCCCAGAAACTCTCCCCATCCCCTGTCTTGGAGAAAAGAGCTCTCAGCACCCTTTCAGACTCCAGAGCTGCCTATAGAGTTTAGCCCCTGATGGCCCGTACATCAGCTGGAACCCCGTTGATGAGGAATACACATCAAGCCGCTGCTTCGGGGCTTCTGCCTGCTGCTCCTAGGAGCATCTACTCTCAGAAATGCCATTACACCCTAATGAGCCGCTTGGAAGCATCAACTTTGCAGCCTGCCCAGCTGCTGCAGGCAGCATAACTTCATTATGGCTTCACTACAAAGATAAAAAACACCCAGAAAATTCCTGAAACTGATCTTAAACTATGCTTTACTAGGAGGCAATCTGGCTCTCTACTACCAACTGACTAAACTGTGAAGGTCACTTTCACAAGGAGAGCAGAGCAACGGGGACTGGGCAACCATTGGGTTCAGCCCCTTTCTTCTTCTGACCTGGGATTGATGGGCGATGCTGGCCATAGTCAGGGTTCCGGGCACCTGTAAAGTCACAGGATTTTTCCCTAAACTGTCCATCCCCGGGGCCATAACAAATGCCCTGATCCCCCAAACTGGTTAGTTTATCACATTCTCTGCTATCAGGGTCACAGACTCAAGAGAACCTGAAATGTCAACAGAAATAGCAGCACTCTGAAAAATGGTGCCAGACTCCAAGCCAACAGGGTCAGAATGGAGATGAATTGGCCAATTTGTTTTGTTTTGGCCAAAAAAAATGCATCAAATTCAGTGGGTCGAATGCATCTTAGGTGTGGGGATGCCTCCTCTCTGACCCTAGTGATGACAGTGACAATGACGGTGATGATGATGACAATGATGATGGTGAGGATGGTGGTGATACTGATTATGATGGTGGTGATGATGGTGACAGTGGTGATGGTACTGATGCTGCTGCTGCTGCTGGTGATGATGATGATGGTGGTGATGGTGGGGATGGTGAGGATGGTGATGATATTGATGATGATGGTGGTGATGTTTGTGATGATGATGATGATAATGATGGTGAGGATGTTGATGATGGTGCTGGTGGTGATGATACTGATGATGATGGTGGTAATGATGATGGTGAGGATGGTGGTGATACTGATTATGATGGTGGTGATGATGATGACAGTGGTGATGGTACTGATGCTGCTGCTGCTGCTGGTGATGATGATGATGGTGGTGATGGTGGGGATGGTGAGGATGGTGATGATATTGATGATGATGATGGTGATGTTTGTGATGATGATGATGGTGATGATGGTGAGGATGTTGATGATGGTGATGGTGGTGATGATACTGATGATGATGGTGATGTGGTGATGGTGAGGATGGTGACAGTGACAATAACACTGACAATAATAATAATAATCAGGAGGAGAAATGTCTGTTGAAGGCATTTACCTGTACCAGGTACTTACTTAGCAGGAATTCCTCCATTTAGCCCTCACACTTCCCAAAATGGGAGGTGCCAAAGCTTAACTAGGATAAGAGAATGTCCTGAGGCCATGCAACCAGGAGAGATGTCCCTGGGATGCTGACACCAGTCTATTCTGGAGCACAAAAACTTAATGAGTGGAAGCCCCTGAATCTTTCTCTGTATTCCTGCTTGCCTCACTCAGATTCTTCTTCTGAGGTTTGTAAGAGTTTAGAGGGACCAAGATAAGAATCAGCCTGGTAAAAACTGTCCTCTTTAAGGTAAAGGATGCACATTCTGTTTTTTCTCAAGGTTAGCAGAATTTTCTTTGAATTTTTGAAGGTTGTTATGCATCATGGAACCATCACATGACTCCAACAAAAAGGCTTTCCTTGGTCCTAGTACAGCTGATGATCTGGGAAACAAGCTGACTTCTCCACTTAATTCTACCCATTTTTATTAAGTACCTACTGTGTTGAATGCCACCATGCTGCCTGTGGGTGTGAGGAAGCAGGACCACTCAATGTCACCTGATGAGTACAACGTTAAAAAAACTTTCCCCACAGTATAGCATGATGCATTATTAACATATTGTTAAATACACCTGCATGATTGTAGAAAAAGCATTCTATCCACATGTAAAAGTATTTTATTATTATGTGCGTACATTAGAAGATTAAATAGTCAAATAACCAAATACAGCAACAATAACTTCCTATGGTTTTCCACATAATTTTGCTTATGATATGTTGGTTAAACTCAAGTTCATAATTCCAGACAATATTGACCTACTTTGCTCCATTTAATATAATCCAAACAGCACTTTCATGTATTCTCATAACCATCAAAACTGTCTTGCCCTTGATATATGGGTCTCTCGCATGAAACTGCAACTTTCAGGCCAACTACTAGTGTCGCAAGGAATGGGAATGCCAGTTTGCCAGACTGAAAAAAAAACTCTTTTCCTTAAAGACAGAGAGTCACAATGTCAAATCTCCATCTTGGCCATGGCTGCGACCATATTTTGTCTTGCTCAGCAATTTTCCCTAATTTGGGGAAGTCAGGAGGAAACGGGTTGGAAAATGTTTTTGCTCTGGGGATGTTGGTCAGGACAGTCTGTGGAGGTGAGATGGTTTTAATTCATCCCTCCCCACCATTCCCTATCATGCTGCATTATTTCAGAGACTGGACAAATGCCAGCAGGGTTGCTGAGGTGGCCATCCGCCAAACTGGACAGAAAGCCTGACACTCCAGCCACACTGTGTCCTTGAACATGGACCTTGCTTGCCTCTCAGCCTTATACAAGCAGTTCCCACCTCCCAGAACAATCTCACCCCTCCCTCTCACCCTGGTCTTCTTCTCCTCGCTCTTTTGGGCCCATCCTTCAGGTCTCTGTTGGATACCTCCACCTGTGGACGTCTCCACAAGGCTGGGTTAACTGTTCCCCTTTATGGTTCCATCAGCTCCTCATCCTGTTAAATTGTCATTGTCTGTTCATCCTCCCAGCAAGACTCTGAGCTCGGGACCTTACCTGGTTTGTTGTATTCCCACATCTGGTAGAGAGTTTGGCCCACTGTGGATACCCAATAAATACTGTTGAATGAAACGGATTCAGGACACAAAATCCTGGAACTTATAACCTGAAAGAGTCTGAGTAATTCCAATTCCTCATGGCTTCAAGCAGTGAAATCTAAACCCCCAAGGACAATCTACCCTGTTCTATAAGGTGCAAAATGACTTGACAAAACTGTGGAGTATGCCATCTACCATGAAGGGAAAAAAATATCTAGGATAAGGCTCAGAAGTGGTTTTGGTGTTCATTAACAGGCCAAATATTTTAGTCACACTGTCCTGTCCAGTCTAAATGAAAAATGGCTCCTATCCATAATCAAGTTATTTGTTTATGCATTCATTCATTCACTTATTCATGCAATAAATGTGTATGAAGGATTAGTTCTGTGCTAAGAAATCCATGCCAGATGTTAGAAAACAATGACACAAAGGACCTCCCAGACCAGTACAAGAACATGGGATTAAGCAAGTAAGTCTGTTGCAGGGTCAATGGGCTGGGATGGAAGGTTGGCCAGGCAGAGAGCACAATCTGAGTGCAGAGACTCGGCCTTGCTGGGACCTTCTATACAAGTGTCATGTACCTATCTGATCCCTGGACACTTGCCCATGAAGGCTTGGAACCCCAAGGCATTCTGAGAACCCACCACTTCCATCATGTTCACAGACACCCACCCTAAGCAGTGGTGGGTGTTGACTTTGGGGTGGGTGCTCTCCTCCTGTGGGTCCTGTTTATTCCCCAGTAGAATGAAGGGGTTGGACCAAGTTAATATCCAAGGGCTCTACAGGCTCTAACCTTCTGTTGACACTGAAATACTTCAAAAGACAATAGGCTTAACCATAGACAGAGTCTTATTTTGGTTTTTTTGAGCTGCTTAAAATCTCACCACCAGTACAATTGCAGTAATCCCCATAGCCCCCTGAGAATCAAGGGAGCGGCCGGTAACAAGGGGCCATATGGCTGTATCTTTGCCAAAGTCAAACAACTACCTTGTTTCTGTGGGACACGTGGCCTTTGCCTCCAAAGGTGTTGGTTTTCACCAGAAGTTCACAAATTGATGACTTGATTCTTTCAGGCCAGAATAAACAGAGCAAATACTGAGTCCTGACTACTTACCAGATCAATGGTGGAGAAAACAAAAATCAAACTTTCCAAATATGTGTTTCCGTTCTACGCTAGGATTTTCAGGTCTTGGGTGTGTCTTCACAAGAGTTCACAAACATTTTTTAAGAGAAAAAAAAGAAGAAGTCGGTACTTGTTAAGATTTTCCTGAGTTCTGAGATACACAAGCCACATGAAAGACCGGATTCATCTCTTCACCTCCCTGTGACTCCAGGTTCCAAAATTTGCTTTCTGTTGGCTGGTAGCTGAGCTAGTCCTCTGGGCTGAACAGAAATGGAAGCCCAAAGGGGATACACACTTTATCCAGTTAAATGAGGCTCTACACCAGTGGTTCTCAAACTTCTTTGTCTCTGGAACCCTTTATGTTCTTAAAAACATTGAGGGCCCCAAAGAGCTTTATTTACATCTATTTGGATTTATCATATTAGAAATTAAAACTGAGAAAAAATTAAAATATTTATTATTTCATTAAAATAAGAAGCTTACCACATATTAACATAAATATTTTAATAAAGTGAAATATGTTTCATAATACAAAAAAGTTAGTGAGAAGAGTGGCATTATTTCACAATTTTTGTGATTCTCTTTAATCTCTGGTTAACAGCTGAACTCCCCTAGCTGCTTCTCCAATCAATTGTGATGCTACGTGTCACATAGCTTCTGGCAAACTCTGCTGTTCACCCACGAGAATATGAGAGTGAAGACAGAAAATGATATCTTAGTGTCCTGATGAAAATCATTTTGACCCTGAAGACACCCTGGAAGGGTTTGAGGAATTCCCAGGAGTCCATGGACCACTTTCTGAGGATCGTGGTTCTGCACAATTTTCAGGTATAAACACTTGAGCTTTGGAAAGGGTTAAGGCTTAAAACCCTGAGTTTAAATCCCTGTCCTATCACTAACTAGCTGACCTTGGGCAAGTCATCTAACTTTCTGACCAAATCAATCTCTTCATCTCTACAATGGGACTGGTAATGCCTATATTAGGTTTCTATGAAGATTAGACATATGATAGGTATAGTGATAACACCTGGCTCATGCCTGGCTTCCATAAACTCTCTGCCAGGTTGCTTCCTCCCACATGCAGGGATTTTCATTGCCCACCCCTTTACTCTCTTCCCCAGTATCCACTGAAAAATATGCACAACCTAAAAGTTGAGAGCTATGTTTTATTCAGTGGACATTCTGAAGATTTCAAGCCTGGAGGCAGCCTCTCAGATAGCTCTGAAGGGCTGCTCCAAAGAGGCAAGCAGGGAGCCAGGATATATAGGAGTTTTGCAACAAAGATCAGGGTGTCGGAACATCAAAAGTTACTGTTAATTAAAGAAAACCAGACATCTCAAGTTAAGGAATTTAGTGCTTTTCTAAATATGGGAAGATACAAGAGTCTGGGCTCATTGAAATCATTCCTTTGATATTCACCTTAACTATCTAGAGACAGTATCCTACTTTTCTCCATCCTGAGTCCCCTCAAGGTACACAGTAGGGGGTGGCTGCAGTGGATGAGGGTTTGGCAGTGGGCAGCCTGTTTGTCTCCATCCTGACTGAGTTCCCTCTGGGGTCACCATCCAGGTGGCTGTAATGTAATGGCCTGATGGCTGCAACCTCCTTTGTTTACTGATATGGCAGCAACATTTTTCATTCATATCAGGAAGAGGGGTGACTTATCTGATTGGTAAATTTGGGGAGGAAAAACTGAGAATGCTCCTGAAAGAGAACATGTTTGCCTCTGCTCCTCCTGGGTCCAGTGTGGGGCATCCTGAGCTGGGTGGACAGGTCTGCCCAACACTCTCAGCTTGCAACATTAACAGCTAGAGCTGCATCATCCAATCTGACACCTACTAATAAGAGGGTTCATAGGTGAGCTCCATCAGCTACTTCTTATTTGTTTTATTTCTCAATTTGGTCAGAACCTAGGTGGCAGGGGTGATAAATGGAGTCAGAGTGGGGTATCCAAAGATCCCAACATCTATCATCATCATCATCCTCATCATCATCACCACGATCATCACCATCATCACCATTACCATCACCATCATCACCATCATCACCATCACCATCAGTATCATCATCACCATCATAATCATCACCATCATCATCATCACCATCATCACCATCATCACCATCATCACCATCACCACCACATCAGCAGCAGCAGCATCACCATCATCATTATCATCACCATCACCATCATCATCATCATCATTATTCAAGCCATTTAATTTTGTAAAAATAGTTACTGTGGTCATTGAGAAACATGTACACACACACACACACACACACACACACACACATATCATCCTCTAATGTCTGCATAACAGGCTTTTAAGTCTGTTTCAAATTGCACAAAAAATAAAATAGTTTAAAATGCTTTCATGATCTAGGCCTCATCAACTGGACTCAGGGTTAAGGGATTAAGAATACATCGAAATTTAGGATTTTAATAACTAATTACAAAAAAGAAAAATTAATGGCGGTTCATTATTTCAGGGGGCAACATGGCAGCCGTACCTAGAAAGAAATGAATTCTTTTCTGTACATGAGACATTTGAGAACAACTGCTTGATTCTCGACACTTCTCTTATTCCTGCTGTGTGGTCATTGTGTTCGTTTAAAGGATCACGGGTGGTTTTTCTATAGCACAGCTGAAAGGAAAATAATCATGATGGCATGGCTCAGTATCCCGCCCTGGAGCACAGCCAACCCCACAAATGCCTGGAAATCTTGGTTCTGGACTAAAATCCCGAGACTGCCATCCATGCACTGCCAGTGTGTGATGGCCTCATTTCTAGAACAGTAGCCCTTTGCCTTCCCCTGTCTCTAAGAACACTTTACATTGGTTTATGCTGTTGGATAAAGTTCCAAACTCATTTCCAATTCAGGCATGGGGGATATTTGAAGTTCTTAATCTAGGCAGTTGGCTCCCAAGGCCCCCATTCTGTGGAACCTTTTCCTCCCTGGCCCCCGGGGCCCCTTAGTCATTGCTACATTAACTCATTCAGGCCACCAGGGTGCTGACCGGATTCCCAAGTCAGGAGACAGCTAAGAGCACCCTCATTAGTAACTCTCACCAGAACCTTTGCTGGGGCTTAAGTAATTAGATCCCCTTAATGAAATGGAGCCAATTAACTTCCAGTTTATGACCAAGAAGGGATTTCACCATGTGGTCAGACTCTGCTTTTGGAGACTCACATTGCATGGATCCCAGGAACAGAGGGACGTAACCCTGGTTTCTGTGTGTGGGTTCTTCCTGGGAACCCTTCAGATCTCCTCTTCAATAGCACTGACATAAACCCGATGCCTGGCAACCCCCAACCCCCAAAGCATTCACCGTTCACATATCGTTCCAAAAACCCTTTCTGGTGCAGGACACCTCCCCAAGTTCACCTTGCAGGAGAGGAGCTATTGGAAATACCCATTTGGGATGCCCGTTTGGGATAGTTCTATTCCATGTGGACAACATGGGCCACAGATTCCTGAAGAGCCAAGAGTCAGGAAAGCAGCCCCAACATGGACCATATTTTGCCATCATGGCTCTAATACTCCTGGCTGCAGCCTTTCTGTCCTTCCGTACAAGCCTCACCCCCAGAGCCACCTGCCTGAGGGCTCATTCCTCAGAGTCTTGCTCTCACCTGGTTGGTCCCCAGCCAGAGTTAAACGCATTTGCCTTGGTAGGGGCTGAGGCAAGTTATGGGATGATCCCAGGTGACATCAAATCCCATCATGCTGCAAGGTAATCTCTCCCTGATGATGGAATCTTCCAGAGTTAAGATGGGCTGGAGAGACTTGGGACCTGAGACCTCAGCTTTCCTTGCACTCTCTAATCCTGGTTTGTAAGGTTGGTTGTAACAGCAAAAGGGAACTCCCTAGAAATGTTCAGTCTCCCTTGAGAACAATGAAGCGGCTGGTGCAGATACCCTCCTCCAAATTGTCTTCAAATTCTGGTTTTAGCTGAGTGTTGCTTTTTGTTCAGATAACAGTCATGGGCCAGGGATCATTGTAGGTGAAGGGAGTATAGAGATGAAAAGCCTTGGTCCTTCTCAAGAAAATAGTAGATGTGTCAACACAGGTGCCCAAATAACCCTTACATAAGGCAGCCAAGGATATGTGCTACAAGACAGAAGGAGGTGACAGGTTTAGAGGAAGGAATGATTATGGTGATGGGGAGGGTTTGTGGGTGAAGACTCAGGGAAGGCTTCATGGAGGAGGTGCCATCTGTGAAGGGTATTGAATGACTTTTAGGAGAGATAAGCAATGTAACAACAAGCAGGGGACAGAGAGCAAAGGTAATAGTTTGCAGTAATCCCCAGGGGGAGTAAGAATGGAAGGAATCAAATGTAAGAAAGACCCAGGGCATAAATATGGTCTCCTTTGTGACTGATTGGGTATGCAGGATGAGTGAGAAGAAGACATGGGTGACACCCAGGTTTCTGATTTGTACAGCTGGGTAAACGGTGGCCGTATATTCATTGAGTTTTTGGGTTGAGTTGGGCATGTTTAGTTTGTGAAGGGAGCAGGATGTGCAAGTGGAGACGTCTATTAAGCAGTTCTAGAAACATGACTGAAGTTGGAGAGAATGGTTGGACCAGAGCTACAGATATGCTCTAGAACTGAGAGTGAAATAAAAGAATAAACCTCAGAGGTGAAGGAGATTGATCACCTGGGTAGCACTTGGAGAAAGTATCGAGATCTCGATTCTCCTCTTTGCTCAGGGGCTGTGGTTCCATGCTGTGGGCCACGTGGGGGAGGGGGGAATGCAGCGAGCTCAGCCCACGTAGCACAAGGCTGGCAGCCCCTGGAGGACCAAGACGTTCTCCGGGTTCTCAGCCTGTGGTAAGGTCTAATATTCCAATTGCTCACATTTTCTTCTCTTTATTATCAGATGGCATTTCCTATTAAAAATGCAAATTCCCACAAGAAAAATTTACTCTTTTTTTAAACTTCTCATCCATCGCTTACACCTTAATGTGCATAGAGAGCCAAAGGAAAAAAAATATATAATCAGAGAGAGACCTAGGAGGACACTGTGTTTCTTATGAAAAGAAGAAAGGGGCACCAGGTAAGGAAAAAACAAAACAAAACAAAACAAATGACACCAAAACTAGAGCATGGAGGCACGGAGCCTCAATTTACAAATCTTGCCTGAGGATTTAGGTAGAAAAACCAAATAGGATTTACAGATATTAAACAGAGTTTTGGTTACCTGGTGTTACCATCAAGTCTGGACTCAGAAGTTACCCTAAATGCCATGAAAAAGGCAATCTGACATAACTTAAGATCCTATTTGGATTTTTCTGAGCTCTAAACAGTAATTGAATCCCTAGATACTTAGCAGAATCTGACCACACATGGTGAAATTATTTCTTGGTCATAAACGGAAAAGTTAATTGGCTTCATTTCTTTAAATAGATTCAATTATTTAAGCAACGGTGAATCTTCCAGAGGTATTTACAAGTCGGGGATGACTACAGGAGATGAAGGTTTAAAGCATGCTACCCAAAGGCCTTTGCAAATTGCCAATAAGGAGCTTGCAGATTGGGAAGGGATTTATTTGTGTTTATAAAATATAAAAACTGCCCTCCGTGGCATAATTAGATCTGATGCAACCAGCTTATTAAAAGTTAATGCAGCCAAGAAATGATGCCCTTATCTATCTATAACGGAGTTCAGTATTGTTGAGAACCATAGGGAGTTTGGGTCTGGGGTCAACCACCTCCTCAGCCTCTCAGAGAAAGCAGCTAAACCACATTCCTGGGCCATCTTCACCTCCACTCACTGCTCAATAGTGTTCTTCTCCTTCAAAAGGGCTCACTTTTGGACTCTAAATAAAAAGGTTAATTCCTAAACTCAAATAAGAAACACAGAGTTACAGCTAGACTCATCCCAAGCATAAGGCTTCCGTCTACATAGTAGAAATTTGTGGGTTTAGTTCAAACACTTCTTCCTACCGCATGCTTTCTCCCCTCCAGCTTTGGCCCTGACTCTGAATGTTAATCAGTCCCAGAATAAAGTCCTTGTCATTAGCTGAGAATCTGACCCAACCTCCAACCCTCTTCCTGTTGCCTTAATAAAAGTTGCTTCAAATTGCCCTGACCCTGAGCACAGGCATGGTATGCCCTGGTATGCTTCCTCTAGTATGCATGAATTACCTTCTGAAAGAACATGCTTAGAAGCAGTGTTGAATCATTAACCTTAACCCAGAATTTCACAAAAGCAAAGATATTTAAACTTCAGGGTTAGGTGGGTTAATTAGGAGCCAATATCTATCTTTTACTTCAAGCAAATGAAGAAAAGAGATAAGAGCAACGAGCTGGGGGTCACAGGAGTTCTTCGCAGAATGGAGGGTGTGAGTGTCCATCCTGCAGATTGGATTTTTCTCTGATGAAACCAGGAGAAGAAAGACACGCACCCCACCATTAGTTCCCTGCAGGACGTGGAATCAACTTTTGGAGATAGGTGTTATCTATTCCCAGAGAGGTGCATTTGTGCACCTGGAGAGCTGTCCAAAGGTCACAGTGCTGAAAGCATTTTGGTGAAATGATACCAGGTACATCTTGAAATACCAGTCACACTGCACTTGTTCTTTCTTCA
Organism: Balaenoptera acutorostrata; assembly: GCF_949987535.1. Lineage (NCBI taxonomy): Eukaryota > Metazoa > Chordata > Mammalia > Artiodactyla > Balaenopteridae > Balaenoptera > Balaenoptera acutorostrata. The sequence continues at coordinate 3,089,822 of NC_080064.1, read as the reverse complement.
AGGCCCAGAGTCAGCTACTTTGAAGAGCAGATAGTTTGAGACTATATATTGAATGTCTTTCTGAGAAAAGGACTAAGGGTTTAAATTTTTACCATGAATACCATGAATCAATGTTTGGTCACCAGCTTAACTTTTTACCACGAATACCATGAATCAATGTTTGGCCACCAGCTCCACCTTCCAGTATACAGCACATCTAGGATATGGTCATATAGAAAAAGCATGCACCAGGAGACATCTTATAGAATGATGCATTTCCCAATGTTTTAAATGAACTAAGAAGGTAGGAAAATCATTGGTAACAAGTTTTCCCATCCTGGGGCCCCTCCCTTGCCCGAGTGTGGCACGCTACTGCCAGAATTGTGGGTAGAGAGCTCTGTGTTTCTTCAGCCTCATTCCCTAACACGGAGCTCCTCTTCCAAACAATTTCAGGATGATGTTGTCATTTCATCACTTATGCAACATGTCTATACACTCCTTGAGTTTTCAAAAAAATCACTTGAAGTTAAAAGCACGAAAGCTAGTATAAATATGGAATTAATTAAATCTATCTATGCTTAAGTCTTTTCAGAATTAACTTATGAAATGCTTGCCAGTAGAATTATTAACATGTAACTCTGAAGATAATGAGTCAGTTTAAGGTTATTTAATTACTGGCAGAATTACAGTATTTACACTGAAGTCTTTTCTGCAGCTCTAGTCTCATGTGTGATACATCGCTGAAGGATTTCCAAGTCTAGCCCCTTCTGATATTTGGATCATTATTTTTGCCCAAATTAATGAAATTTTTTGAACAAATGGAGTCATTGGCTCTCAAGTGATGGGCATCTTTGGAACTTATGTTTGTGATGATAGAAAAGTCACTAATGGGGGCTAATTGATCACCACCCCTATGTGCCGTGAAGTTGAGGTGGATCAAAATGAGTCTTGAAAGCTTAGTCCGCGGCTCCCTTCCTCTGGCGGGTAACCTAGGATGGGGCTCAATTAACACCAACTCCCAGCTCTTTGTGAATCCAATAAGAGCCCCATTAGGAGCTGGACCTCCACAGCCGAGAGCCCTACTGCCCTTTGAGTCCTTGCTGGAGAATACAGCGTAGTCTGGTTGAGTGGCCTTTGATGTGGTTTTACTCAGTCATTCAGTCTTGGTGTGGGCTGAGAAAGCTGCCCATCTATGCATCACTGCTAAGCAGTGAATACTCCTCCAACTTTCTCCCAAACAAGCTCTACTTTCCTGCAGGAAACCCAGACAGTTTAGAGCAGTTTGCCTGGAGCAAAGGCGTTCATGTTGTGATCTATCAAAGAGACTGTATGCATCAAACATGGCAGCCCCCATCCACTGTGCTCTTTGATAATGCTTCTTCTCCAGCCAGTTTGTCAATAACTTACTTTTATCGAAAGATAGAGCAAGTCAGAGAGCTGCCATGAGCAGCAGGGACAACCGTGGGGAGATGCAGAGGCTCTGAGGAGATGCTGGGTTTGCTCTCTTCTTGAACGGAACAGCTTATGGGAGGCAGAGCTGGATTGGTCTAAAGAGAGTTAAATGTCACAGAATAAAATAAGTGTTGATTTCATGATGAGCATCCTTGAGCCCCTGTGGTATGTCCAACCAGGACTAGCCATGGTAGTGATGATGGTGGTGGTGGTGTAGATGTGGTTGTGGGTTTGTGTGAAAGTGTAGGGTATAGTTCCTGAATCCCTGAAGTGTACTACTTGAGGAAACAAAATTTGCATCCATCATAAACTAGAAAGGAACATAAGACAGAATATAAGTAAGGGCAAAGCTAAGTGGTCCACACTCAGAGTTTTATGATCCAGAGAAAGTCCTCATCTCACGCTCTCCTTTTGTAGTAACATGGAAAGGACTCTGGGAGCCCCGAGGGAAGGAATCAATCCGGTTAACGACAACGAGAGGAGGAAATATGGAATATTGGGGCAGCACTTCCACTGGGAGTTAGGGTCTAAAGTTCCAGGTCCAGTAAATTGTGTCGGAAGCCGAGATGCTCGTAACCATGGAGTGGTCCTTCTCAGACCCCTAGGCAGTGTGGCTTGTTCAGGTTTAACCTTCGTTGGGACAAAATGTCCTTTAGTTCTCTCTGGATGCTGTCATCAGAGGAAGAATGCTGACAACACAGAGCCCTCCCATTTCTAACCTTTCAGGATCTTCTTGGGGGATCTCTGCCATCCTGTCGCTCTTCTGGGGGCCAAGGTGGAGCTGTGCAATGCCTGTTCCCCACCAAGGCAGCTTTCTTGTCTATCGGTAGAGCAGCCTATGCAGCTTTAGAGAGAAACCCTTGAGATTTGGGGTCATGCAGCAGATTCCCTGGCTCTCATGGAAGTGAGGTGACCCTGTGGCCCCTCTGTAAAGGCAAGGTCTCATATAAGGAAACCCAGATGTAGTTGATTCCAGCATCTTCAGAATGCCTGGGCATACTCTCCCATCTTGGCTACAGTCAACCTTGTCTCACAAAGAGACACCTGGTTCTCCTGCATCTTCTGCACCACAGCTGGGGGATCGAGGCAGAGCAGTACCCAGCTTGTTCGCCCTGCCCAGGCCTCCACCTGATGGAAGACTCTACCTGTGGCCCCCACCACCTCAGTCTCCATTTCCACCAGGCTCCCTGGGAAGCTCCAAGCTCTCCAAGACAAGGAGGAACTGAGGCAAAGCTATGAAATAGGAAGACTGTAATTTTTCTTTAAAAAGGGAGAAATACAGCTCCATGCCCCTGAGAACATGGGCCGTGGGGTTCCCAAATCTAACGTAAAAAGCTGAGATTTGCAGCATAGATAATTTTTCCCAGGAAGTTCTATAGCTCTTCATGTTCAGAAACAAGGAAGCCAATTTCATGCTTCAGGGAATTGGTGGATGGTCTGTGGGTTCAGGAAACGACTCCTTCACTCAGGTGGGCATAGCTGCTCTGCAGGTTTTGAACAGGAGAAATTGCAAACGTAGCATCTCTGAAGACCTGCAGAGTGGCCAGAAGCAGACACGAGAAAGACAGGGACAATGGGGAAATCCAGTGAAGGATGGGGGAGGGGGAGATTGATGGTTTTAATACACTACCCTCCTTCTCATTTTTAATAACATTGTTGCCTTTGCAATATTAGCTCCGTTAATTCTCACCCCCATTCCATTCGCTTTTGTTTTCACACGCTTGTGCTGTAATTTTCTATTTAATTAGTTGCAGTTCTGTTAGATGGCAACAGGTCTTGGTTTATCTTCGCAGCTAATACTGCTAATTGTTTATCCAGCCTTCGGTAATATCTCATTAACTTTATAGGCTATCGTTTCCACATCATCTACAGAATTAATTTTCTGCAAATCTAGAGATATTGGTGCTTGCGAACATTTTCTTTCAGAAACACAACAAAACCAAACAGAAAACAAAATAAAGCAGCTGGCAAAGTTGGAAAAGCCAGTTCTCATTTTCTGCTGTGATGTCCCCCAAGGAAATAATGTCTGAAAATGATTGCTCCTTTATTTTTTTTAAAAGAGGAACTCACCTAAGCAATTCATCATTTTTATAACAATCATTATCCATAAGGCATTTATGATAAAAGATGAGATGTGCATGCAAAGTATTTGGAGGCAACATATATGGGCCCTTCAATTACTTGCTTTAATATAATGAAGTTGTTATCCACATGATTTTTATGGCATCTGTCCTGATTTCTCAGAACATTTAATAATCCCCTCCCACCTTCTCATTTAGAGGAAGGGAAATTTATAGGACAACAGTGCATGATTTAGCTATAATCCACCATAACCCCACCCAAGAGTTTGACACCCAGTTCCGCCCTCCTTCCTCACCCTTTTCCTGCTACCTTCGAACTAATGTACAAAATGTTTGCCCTTCACGTGACTCCCCTCCCTTCCTCCACAGCCGGTCTCTTTGTAACCTATTTAGTCCCTGACATTCAAGACAAAAAGGATACATTCCACCCTCTCCCTGCTCCCCCTATCACCCTTGAACCACAAGGATTGACTATCCCCTTTTTCTGAGTTGTAGACAGCAAGAAATTACTTCCATTCTCTGTCACATGCACAAGTGAGCTCCCTATAGACTGAGCCTGATAGCAGTTCTGGCTTCCTTTGCCTGGCCTCTGAGCACAGTGGCTTACTGTTCTGTGTGTGTCAAGTGGCCAGAGAATCTGTCTTTTCTGTTTGGAGAAATGTGTGGACCTTCTCCACTGCTTGGATCCCCACCTGGAACATGCTTTTCAATGACTGTGGTTTGTTCCTACAAAACTGGGAGCTGCTACTCATCCACGGACTGAACTGGGCAGGATGTAATCACCAGCCAGCAAAAGCATGGGGAAACTGGATTAACTGGGCTGAAGACAGCAGGAGGGTTTGGCTCTGGCTGCTTCTCCGTGGCCACTGCAGAGACAAGGGCAACAACGGAAGAGGCATCTGAGAAGGAGCGCATAGTGGCCTTGCTTTGATTGAGTGGGAAAATCCATGTAACAAGGACTCGAGAGATAAGGTTACATGTCAGTTGGACAGAAGAGAGGATTCCAGGATGGATAGTGGGCTTGGACTTCCCTTGATTGACTGCTCACATTCAACTTGGGCGAAAGGCCAGTCTCCATGCCCAGAGGGCAACCGGAAGGACACGAATGACTCAGGCATATGGGCAAGTCCTGCCTCAGCCACCCGTGCTCACTGCTTTCCCATCTGGAACCTTCTCCCCAAGCCCTGCTCACCCTTAGCATCCTGTGCCTACTTGTTTATTCTCTGTTTTGCTGAGTTACAACCCCCTGAGGAATATGAGAAAAGATGAATGAGAAGCATATCTATTCCCAGACAATCCAAACTGCTTCAATTTCAGGGTATTCCTGGGATTGTAAAAATTGCACATCCCTGTTCTATGTGTGAGAAGTCCAAAATGGCCAGGAAACCAGCAAAAGTCTTCAGGATGTTTTGGAGACAAGGATAAGGCAAGACACCTATGGTGTTGCATTTCAGTGTCACTTCATTTTTATTGCCTCTGGAAACAGCAATTCTACATTTTCAAGTATTGACTATGGTCCAAGAAAAGCTACAGACAGGGAGCTCTCAGATAAAAGTGGCAGAAACCCAACTGAGAATAGTTTGAGCTAAAACAGAATTTATTGGTTCCTGTAGTTGAGAAGTCAAGGGTGGAGCTGGCTTCAAGGACTCCCATCCTGTGGCCGGGTGTCCAGGTTTTCACATATTCCCTCCCTCCCTCTCTGTCTCCTGCTTTCTCTCCTTGTGTAGAAGGGTTTCCTCTATGGGGGTGCGGGTGGGATTAAGAAGAGGTAGAGGAAGCAGGACCAGATAGCTCTCGGTTTCTATACTATCAGTTGACTGCCCAAAATAAGGAGGCTGTGTATCTTTTTCTTCTTGGACTATGAACTGAAGGGGTATGAGCCTAGCTTTAACAAGATTGCTCTGGCTTCTGTTTTAATAAAAGACCGAAGTGGGCAAGCTTGAACCAGTGATTCCAGTAAACATTCAGGCCAGAGATGACTGTGCCCTGGACCTGGCTGGTGAGAAGTGGAGGTGGTGAGGGTGGCCAAAGCTCATGTGTTTTCAAGATACAGATGACGGGCTGTCCTTACAGGACAGATAAAGGATGTGTAATAAAGAGAAGAGTTGGAACTGGTACCATGCTCTTTGGGCCTAAGGAACTAGAAGCGTGATGTTTCTATTACTTTAATTAACTATTAAATTTATATGAATTGTATTATGCAGTATATATCATGCTGCAACTGCCTTTTATCCCTCAACAATTTGTCTTGAGGTCCTTCAATCCACAGATAGATTTGTAGATAGATCAGTAGATAGATAGATGACAGAGATTTAGATCAATTTGTAGATAGAGGTGCAGGTGCAGGTGTAGGTATTCGTGTACATAGATGCTGATGTAGATACAGGTGCATATAGGAATAGTATATCAGGGGCTGCCATAGCCAAGACACCACAAACTGGGTGGCTTAACCTGTGGTCCCCAACGTTTTTGGCACCAGGGACAGGTTTCATGGAGGACAATTTTTCCATGGACGGGGGTGGGGCGATTGTTCAAGCTGTAATGCAAGCAATGGGGAGCGACAGATGAAGCTTCGCTCACTCACCCGCCACTCACCTCCTGCTGTGTGACCCAGCACCTAACAGGCTGCAGACCGTGACCTGTCCGTGGCCTGGGGGTTGGGAACCTGTGGCTTAAACAACAGAAATTTATTGTCTCAAAGTTCGAGGTCAGAAGTCAAAGATCAAGGTGTCAGTAGGGTTGGTTTCTTGTGAGGGCTGTGAGGGAGAATCTGTCCAGGCCTGGTTTTCTAGTTTTCATTGTATAAGACCTACATGTCTTTTGTTAATTTATTCCTAAGGCTTTTATTCTTTTTTACTATTGTAAATCAGGTTGTTTTCTTAATTTTGTTTTTGGATTGTTCATTGCAAATGTATATAAATACAATGGATCTACAATTATTTTGTATCCTGGAACCTTGCTGAACTCATTTATTAGCTCTAATAACGTTTGTGTGTGTGTGTGTGTGTGTGTGTGTGTGTGTGTGTGGATTCCTTGGGATATTCTATGTACAAGATCATGTCATCTGTAAATACAGTTTTGCTTCTTCTGTCCCAAGTTGGATACTTTTTCTTCCTTCCTTCTTTCCTTCCTTCCTTCCTTTTTTTCTTTCTTTTTCCTTTTTTCTTTTCTAATTGCCCTGACCTGTGGCTTATTCTTACATTTCTAAAATGGTATCTTCTGATGACTGATAGGTTTTTTCAAGTTAATGTAGTTGAATTTGGCAATTATTTTTTATCATTAGCAATTATTAGCAGTAGTTTTTGCATGTTAATATTAATTAAGAATACATCCATATTCTGAAATTTTGAAGATATTCTCATACTCTTTTCTAAATTTAAATTATTTTGCTCTGCTAATTTGACCTTTATGCAGCTGAGATTGAATATTGGCTGCTGCATGGGATAATGAGATAGGGAGCTAATTTTATTTTATTCCCCACGGGGATAGTCGATTGCCCCAGAACTGTTTATTGAATATTCTATTGTTTGCCACTGGCCTACAAGAGCATCCTTCTCATATTTTAATTTTCTATACATGCATGGCTCTGTTTCTGGGCACTATATTCCATTCTGTTGGCCTTATACTAATATCATATTGCTTACCCACCATAACTTTGTGATGTGTTCTGGTTTCTGATATGGCCATCTCCCCCAGCACATTCCCTAGCACCTTATTTCATTTCTTCAAAATTTTCTTGGCCATTTTTATCATTGTATTTTTACATTTATGTTGTAGAATCAGCTCACCAATTTACTCATTACAAAGGATTGGAATTTTTATTGGAATTGTGTGACATCATGGATTAATTTGAAGATAATTTTTATTTTTATAGAACATGATGCATTGATTATGTTTTTATAGCGTTTTAAAATAAATCTTTTGTAATTTTCTCCACAAAATTCCTTCATATCTTCTATTAGATGTATTCTTATTGGGGTTTTCTTTCAATTTCCACTTACAAAAGCAACAAAAGTGTAATTTATATTTCATTTTCAGTGCTGATATATGGTATTGAAATAGTTTTTCCTACAGTATTCTTATATTTGTTTATTTGTCCAAGAAACAAGTATTGAGTACCCACTCTATGCCATACCATTCCAGGGGCTGGGACTACACAAGTGTCCAAAACAGACTAAATCCTTGTCCTCCTGGAGCTGATATTCTCCTAGCAAGAGGGGAACAATAAGCCAAAAAGTAAATGTATGATGTTTCAGGTGATGGGAAATACTGTGGAGAAAATAAATCCAAGCAAGGGGAAGAGGCAATGAGACCTCAAGGAATTCCAGCAGGAAGGCTGCTATGATGATGTGGCCATTTAGCAGAACTTTAGGAAGGAGGGGATGAGTCCTCCAGGTACATGGCAAAGGCACTGCAGGGAAGGGGAGCAGCAGGGGCAGAGTCTGGAACCCCGCTCATGCCAGGAGTGTTTATGGGCCACCTGGAAGGTGGCCAGCATGGCTGGAGCCCAGTGAACCAGGAGGAGCCTGGGAGGAGCTGGACCAGTTGAGGCTGAGCCTTCCCCAGATCTTTGCAGGGCTGGTCCCTTCCTGTGTTTGTTCTGAGTTCAAGAATCCCTTCCTCAGTGAGGCCTTTCAGGACCACAGACACCTCCGTGACTGTGTCTGATCTTTTATCTTGGCCCACACACCGCTAGCTGGAGTCTTGTTTATTTGCATCATGTGCACAGCCTTTGTCCTCTCTGCTGTGTAAGCTCCTTGAAAGCAGGTTCTGGCCCTGTTGCTTGGTCAGCCCCTGGAACTTTGCATGTTTATTAACAATAGTCATGAACAAACCCACCCACAGCCGAGCACAAGCTCTCCCTTCCACTCCTGACTAAGTCCGCCACACCCTGGGCTCACACATCCACCCTGGCCACGTTTTTGCCCATCAGTGCTGTCAGCCACATGGTAGTGGGGCAAGGGGACCTGCAAAAGTGTCCCCATTGCCGGTGTTGCTTGACAACATAATTGAAAGTTTCCATAGTTTGTTTCAGAAGCCAACAATTCAGGATGTGTAGAACAAGCCCCCATGCCTCGAATGTGGCTTAAATGTATGTAATCGGTAAGGTAGATTGGTACATAAAATCCTTTTATTATGGAAAATGGCAAGCTTATACAAAACGAGAATGACTAGTATAATGAACACTGCATCCCCATCATCCAGCTACAGTGATCCCTGCCTCCCTCGGGTTATTTTGGGGCAAATCTCAAGCATTATATTGCTTCTTCTGTAATTATTTTACCTTGTTATCTCTAAAAGATAAGGGCTCCTTTAAGTTACACACAAATGCAATATCATATCATCATCGTACCTAAAATTTAACAATAATTCCATGTATCCCATCATTGTTCAAACTACCCAGTTGTCTCCATTTTTTTCCCTTTTTTAGAAATTGTTTGTTTGAATCAGCATCCCAATTTTCATAACAGCAACATTTTATTCTTTAGGTTATCATATAATATTATTATTTTGTTGCTCAGATGGTATTAGCTTTGCCGTTTTTCAGGTTAGTTCCACCTCCTTTTGACAAGCAAATATATATTTTTTAATACAAGAAAAATATACTGTTTTGTTTTCACTTACTATCGTGATGTTTTCACTTATCTCTGAACCTTAGAATTGCTTCTAACCAGCCCAAAGAAATATTCTTCATTCTTTTTTACAGCTGCAAAATAATCCATTGCATAGGTGCACCCTGATTTCCTCGGCCATTCCCTAGTGATGGGCATTTGGACTGTGCCCGTCTTCTCTTTTGAGTAGTGTTGTACGGAAAAGGACCAAACACGTGTCTTTCCATGTTCTTCCCAGGGCATCTCTGGAAATAGCTCCTAGAAGTAGACTCCTCGGACAAAGGTACAAGCATATAAGATTTTGCTAGATTCTGCCAAATTCTCTCTCATAGGGGTTGTACTATTTTGAACTTCCACCGGCAATGTTTCTCCACAGCCAAACACACCAAGTGTTTTGCCAATGTTTTATATTTCTGTCAATCTTCTGGGGGAGGGTAGCACCTGTGCAAAGCTGGTAACACCTATGTGAGCTGAGAGGCTGTCAAGTAGGCACAAGAGGTGTCCTGAAACAAAACCTTACATGAAAGACAGATGACAGATAAATAGCCCTTGGAGATCCAATTCATGGTGAGGGGAGGTGGGGCTTCAACTCCACCCTTCCTCAAGCAATCCCTGAATAGACCTCAGGGCAGCACATAGCAAGGCACAAAATCACCAGATTTGATAATTAGATCATCAGTAAGGTTGGTGTTAATATGCAATGGTCTTTTCTAAACAGGAAGCTGCACCAGGTGTTTCCCATGGGCTCCTGCTGACTCTTCCCAACAACCTGATGGGGTAAGTAATCATCTGCTGATTTTTTTTCCAGAAGAAGAAACTGAGGCTCAGAGAAGCTAAGCGATGTGCCTACAACTGGTGTCTGGATGCACCAAGATTTAATCTCAAGGTTTTCTAACTTTTGAGAACATTATTCTTGAGCTAGTGGGTGAAACCAGTATTAGAGGCGTCTATCTTTGTGTCTTAGCTCAGGCTGCTATAATAATAGTACCATAGACCGGGCAGCATATGAACAACAGACATTTATTGCTCACAGTCTGGAGGCTGGAAGTCCAAAATGAAGGCACTGGCATATTCTGTGTCTGGTGAGGACCTGCCTCCTTTGTTCATAGATGGCCATCTACTTGCTGTGTCCTCACGTGGTGAAGAGGGCAAGGGAGCTCTCTGGGGTCCCTTTATAAGGGCACTAATCCCATTCATGAGGCTCCACCCTCATGACCTTATCAACTCCCAGAAGCCCCACCTCCTAACACCATCACATTGGGGGTTAGGATTCCAACATATGGATTTGGGGCACAAACATTCAGTCCATAACACCTTGTTTGGGATGTCGCCTTTTGGACCACAAATCTACTTAAATGTCCTTTAAACATTGCCCTTGTGCCTGGTCTCTTATTCTGGGCAGCCTCTGGCTGACATGCACACTCTGTCCCCAGGAGTGCTCTCCGCAGCGCCCCAGCCTGGGTTTTCTAGTCCCTTCCTTTTCTCCACGGTCAGCTGAGCAGAAGGGAAGAGGCGCAGCTTTCTGCCGTCTGTCTCGCTGCTTCAGTCCAAGATGAGGAGTTAAAGATAGCTCGAACACACCCTGCATTTCAAGCCCTGCTCATCACTCCGTGAATGAGTTTGTTGTCTTCACAGATGAGACTCTTCTGGCTAAAGAAGGAGCGAATACAATTTGCAGCAGCTTCTATGGGTTTCTTTCTGCAGCCCCTCACGTGACTGCTCTGGCTGTGACATGTTGGAGTTGAAAGTTGTGGGTTTGATATTGCACTTAAGGATTGGACTACTCATAGCTGTCTCTAAGCTCCTCCACCTTCTTTTCTCACATTCATTTTACTTTCCCAGTTTGGCTTCTACTGTGGATGCCTTTGGCACCTCCATGACAGAGACCGGGAAGCTTGCGAAGAAGATGTTTTTAAATGAGCGCCTTCTTCAGGGGCTGGGCTTACTTAGCACCCATGATCTGGGCACAAACTGCCAGCCCCTCTGGCATCCTCAATAGCCAGGCAGCCCCCAGATACACCTTGCAGAAGAGTTATCCTAAAGGGCCCTCATTTTTATTTTAAACAAGAAAACTCTGAAATGATACATTGCAATCAACTTGATTAGACATTGGCAAGATAATTTAATAATACCCAACAGAAACAACAATGTCACCACCATCGTGGGTTACAGAGTGCTTGCTGTGCTCTGTATCTTGGGCGAACATCACAGGAGCCCCGTGAAGGAAACCTCATCATCTCTTTCCCACAAACAAAGAGATGAAGGCTGAGGGAGGTCAAGCACCTTGTCTGAGAACATCCAGCTAGTGGGGAGGCTGTTGTCACACCATCTGGTGGGAAGTCCCAATGCGGACCCTGAGCCCTTGTGCAGAGATGAAGCACACCGATGGGGCCCCTCAAGGAAATCACAGAAGAGACCTGATGACAGCTCTCAATATGTCCACTTATATGTGATCCCCAGGAAGGAGGGCACTTCAGGACCTGTGTTCTCTTGAGAGGTTTGTTTTCACAGCTCAACACCCTGTAAGCCTTAGGAGAGTGTTTATCAGGACCCTCCAGAAATACAAAACGTATAGGATGTGTGTGTGTGTGTGTGTGTGTGTGTGTAATATACATTTATATAGAGACAGACAGAGAGACAGAGACAGAGAGATGGAGAGAGACAGAGAGAAGAGTCTTATTTTAAGGAATTGGCTCACAGCGTTGTGGGGGCTGGCAAGCCCATAATCTGTAAAGTAGGCCAGTGTGCTGGAGACCCAGGGAAGGTTGAAGTTCAAGTCCAAGAGCTGCCTGGAGGTTGAATTCCCTCTCCCTCAGGCGATCTCAGTCTTTTTCTTAAGGCCTTCATCCAATTAGATGAGACCCACCCATATTATGGAGTGTAATCTGCTTCACTTAATGTCTACTGATTTAAGGTTAATCTCACCCCAAAACATCTAGAATATTGTTTGACCGAATATCTGTGTACTGTGGTCGAGCCAAGTTGACACATGAAATTAACCATCACAGGGACTTTCTCCATCACTATTATTACCCTCAACCTATCGAGACACGTGATTCCTGGAGGCATGGACAAGAAGGCTCATGCAGCATCCTTGAGGAAGCTTGTGTAAGACCACAGGGCTGCCCCATGCCCGGTCCAACAAATGTTGGTCTCCAACTGATCCATCTCAGATCAATAACATATTATCAGCTTGATACTGGCCTTGTCATACTGTTGGGTGGTCACATCAGACCTCTTGCAACTTCTTGGAGCTGTGAGCTGTAGCCAGTTTCTGCTTCCGAACATTTACCTTCTGCTGGGATTTTTGCCAGGGGACCCCAGGAGTGGCTCTAGTGTTTTCTATCGTATGGAGATGCCATCAGGATGCTAGAAGTTTACAAGATTGCTCCTAGTATTGCTTTAAATGTCATCCTGTTTCCTTGCACACATCTGTTTTTAGTGAAGAGATCCAGTAATAAGACACACAAGATTCCTTCCAATTCGTCAGCATAATATTTCCCCTCGACTTAGCCAGTCAAGATGAAATATTAACTCCACGTGGAGGGTATTTTACGAACTTCCTACTGAATGTTGGATTGATCATAACCTTTGGACCAAAGACTGGCTTCTGCTAGCCAACAAACTTATGAACCCTTAGGTTATTTTTAAAAACCACTTCCAGATATGCAGTGTGCTAATAAAAGCATGAGAATGTCTGGTGGAGCTGGGTTGTTTATATTCAGTGTTACCCCACAGCCCTCTTCTGAAAAAGGCTTACAGATGCCCGTTTTCAACTGTTGCTTACAAATTTCACAGCAATTGCTCGGGAGCTGCCTTTAGTTTTCTACTCGGGATTTAAATCTTCAACCTTCTCACCTATCTTTGATGGCTCTCGCTGTGCGCATGTGGCTCTCCAAAGCAGCCCTTGCGGGGAGAAATCAATAGCGTAGGCAATTGCCTGCTGGTCTGCAAACCACCAGAAGGGCAGACACTTGCATGGGTTTCAACAAGGCTGCACATCATACAGAGATTTCCCACACCTCTTTAAGAACTGTATTTTCCCACTACAGAAGAATTATATGGGTCTTCCTTAAAAACCTAACAAGGGCAACCATAACAAGACTGAACCACAGCTAGGAGTTTTGCAGACGTTCTTTCTGATCCATCCTGAGTTCTTGACTGTGCCCTTAAGGATGGCTCAGGAGCCCAGAGCTTCAGGTCCGATGCTGCCGGGCTGCAGGGTGCAACGGGTGAGCTGTCCTGGCCCGAGGAGGGAAGGCCGACCTGTGCCCTGTGCCCGAACACCATGCAAACCACACAGCAGTGGGTGTCAAGGGGTCCTATGGGCATCAGAGCCTCGGGGTGCCTTGGGTGCTCTGCATATATAATCCCTGTGTCTTTAAGCAAATCAGGACCATGGACCACGTTCCAGGAGGGACAGAGCACGGGAGGGTGATACCAGTTTCCAGATCCCCAGCTCGACTGCAGAGGACATCCACCCACAAGCTTAGAGGGGACTTCCTCTCTTCTGCTGTCTTCTGTGGGCGTGTCTTTCCAAGTTTCTTTTTTTTTTTTTTTTAATATATATTTTTTTTAATTTTACTTATTTATTTATGGCTGTGTTGGGTCTTCGTTTCTGCGCGAGGGCTTTCTCTAGTTGTGGCAAGTGGGGGCTACTCTTCATCGCGGTGCGCGGGCCTCTCACTATTGCAGCCTCTCTTGTTGCGGAGCACAGGCTCCAGACGCGCAGGCTCAGCAGTTGTGGCTCACGGGCCCAGTTGCTCCGCGGCATGTGGGATCTTCCCAGACCAGGGCTCGAACCCGTGTCCCCTGCATTGGCAGGCGGATTCTCAACCACTGCGCCACCAGGGAAATCCCTCCAAGTTTCTTATTTTTCCAAGAGTCTTTTTATCCTGTGCTCTTCTCCTGGTCTTCCCAGCCAAAAGACCCTGGGACATCTCTTTATTCAGGAAAGCTTGCTGAGACTCAGGGTTCGATAATATTCCTTTGGGCACTTCCAGAGGCCAAGAAATGAGGTCCCAAGTGAGAATGAACCCTGGAAGGGCTGGGGACACAAACCCTGGAGGGGCTGGGTGGAATGGGGATGCGGGAAGCTGCCAGGCACAAGCGAGCCAATGCATACGTCAGGCTTGGGTGCAAGGGTAGAGGTCATTTCCAGACCCACGGCATTCCACTATTTTACTAAGAGGAAAAGTGAATCATAGCAGAACCTTCCTCAAAGACTTCTGGTAGGAATGAGTCCACCACCTCAGAGATGCGGGTGAGGGCTTTGGTCCCTGGGACCCTCCTGAGGATCCCCTTCTGCTGCTGGGAAAATTGGCATCTGTTCTATCCATCATGCCCTCGGGCAGCATCCCCTCATTCCCCAGACCCCAGACCCTTGAACTTGGCCTGGCCCAGATCTCCTGCTTCACTGCTTGCCTGAGGCTGGCCGCGGCTGCCAACAATTTAATCATATTTCACAGGCTCCCCACAACCTTACTCTTTTCCACTTAAGGAAGAAGGAGCTTATGTTGACTCCGGATTCTCCACCTCCCCCTGCACCCCGTTCCCTATCCCACACCTCCAAAAGGGTTTATTTCTTCCATTTCAAGATGACTTTAGAACAGGAAAGAAAAACACAGGAACTGTCTTCCAGCTGCTGGCCCCCCTCTGCCTTGGAGTCGTTTCTGATCAATGCACGAGGCAGAGCTGGCTGTGGAGACCAGAGCTCGGGTGTTAACAGAGAGCAAGGTATGTGGGCAGAGAGCGAGGCTCTAAGTGTGTGACACCACTGGAGGTGGAAGAAGCGGAGAGACCCCTCTGGCTGGGGGGCTGGGGGATGCCCCAACCTTTAAAGGCCCCTTTGGCGGGGGGGCTCACGGGGGAGAGGTGTCTGTCACTGCATTTCTGTGCAGACATATCAGTCAGGGGAGAGCTGGCTCCAGGCTTGGGAAATAATAAGAGGTGGTGTTTGCAAAGGGCTGGCCGGCGGCAGTAAACACAGCCACTTGCTTATTAAACAAGAGAAACGAGGTTCTCTGCTCTCTGAAGTGGCAGTCGAAAGGGCACAGGAGTTTTAATTAATTTCTCAACTTTCTGTCTTGGCCGTAAGCCCTTTTCAGAGTCTAAGCCAGAGAGGACTGCATCCCAGCCTGTGGTCACGTCTGAAATCACCTTTCATGCTCTCCTGGAGTCAGATGCTCACAGGGTGCCCCAGGTGTGGCCGGAAAACTGTCCCCAGAGGCTCTAGGGAGGGAAGACCCTGGCCCTGCTTTTCTCCCCTGCAGCCTCAACTCCTTTCCTGGGTTCACAGCCCTGGTGGACCAGCCGTGCCCGGAAGAACCCACTGTCTCAGGGGAAGCCCCCCCGAGACCCCAGGGAGAGCACAGTCCTCCTAGACAGGAACCATTGACACCTGGGCACGGCTTTATTATTTCTGGTTACACCCCCTCCTTTAACTGACTCGATGCGGATGAGAAGAGTACAATAGACTCTCATTTGGTTCTTTTACACTAAGGAGTATGTCCCGGAAACCAACCCCATATTCATTCACAAGCACCTTCTTTATCCTCTTCACAGCTGCCTCCCCTCTGTCCTGTGGATGCCTCATAGTTTATGCAACCTGTCCTACAGGTGAGCGTTCAGGTTGTTTCCAACACTTTGCAGTCATAGCCAGAGCCATCACAGAGAACCTTGTGCAAGTTTATTTGACATTGTTGACTGCATAGTCAGGGTAAGTTTCTAGGACAGGGACTCCTGGTTCAAAGGGTAACCACCCATGTGGTTTTGGTAGGAACTGCCGAATTCCCTTGTAGAGGGGATAAGCCACTTTGTCATGGATTTATTTTGCTGCTAGAGCTGGTCCCAGGTGGCAGATCCGGGGCTACAGTGTGAGCAAAATCAAACAACCGAATTATGGAAAAAATTCGGAGCAAGGGCTAGGACTCGGTGACTTCTCTCCTGAAATGCAGGGGTTTGGCAACCTTCCAAGCTCTCGGGACTGTGGTACTAACAACACAGTCTGTGATGCACTGTGACCTTTACTTTGCAATAACTTTGCCATCACTGTTTCTTAATTCATTGTTTCTAAAAACTGTCACTGGTAAATAAGCTGCAGTGATCAGTAATCTTGCTTCACCCCCATTTTATAGGATGGGATATGCTTTAATGGACAGCCTGGAAGTTTCCCCCAAAGACATTGGGCAAACTTTCTATTTTTATTTTTATTTTTATACAATTTTAAAGGTTACTTTCCATTTACAGTTATTACAAAATATCGGCTATATTTCCCGTGTTGTAGAATACATCCCTGAGTCTATCCTACACCCAAGAGTTTGTACCTCCTACTCCCCCACCCCTATATTGCCCCTCCACTGTTCCCCACTGGTAGCCACTAGTTTGTACTCTATATCTGTGAGTCTGCTTCTTTTTTGTTATATTCACTAGTTTGCTGTGTTTTTATTTTTTTTATTTTATATTGGAGTATAGTTGATCTACAATATTGTGTTAGTTTCAGGTGTACAGCAAAGTGATTCAGTTATACGTATACATATATCTATTCTTTTTCAGATTCTTTTCCCATATAGGTTATTACAGAGTATTGAGTAGAGTTCCCTGTGCTATACAGTAGGTCCTTGTTGATTATCTATTTTGTATATAGTAGTGTGTATATGTTAATTCCAGCCTCCTAATTTATCCCTCCCCCCTTCCCCCTTTGGTAACCATAAGTTTGTTTTCTATGTCTGTGAGATTGTTTCTGTTTTGTAAATAAGTTCATTTGTATCATTTTTTTTAGATTCCACATACAAGTGATATCATATGATATTTGTCCTTCTCTGTCTGACTTATTTCACTAAGCATAATGCCCTCCAAGTCCATCCATGTTGCTGCAAATGGAAAGATTTCATTCTTTTTATGGCTGAGTAATATTCCATTATACATATATATATATATCTAATATATATATATATATATATATATATATATATATATCACATCTTCTTTATCCATTCCTCTGTTGATGGACACCTAGGTTGTTTCCATGTCGAGGTAGACATTTTTGAACCTAGATCCATGCACGTGTCCAGCGGAGGTGGGCCGGGATGCTCTGCCTTCTGTCTTCAGCTCTCAGACTCTAAGTCTCCCTTTTGTGTTCTATTCAGTGTACCGTTTTCTGCATTTTTGAACTTTCGTTGGTGGTGTTGCTATTTAAAGTGGCCCCTACATGTAGCGCTGAAGTGCTGCCCAGTGTCCTAAGCACAAGGAATCTGTGATGTACCTCGGGGAGAAATCACGTGTGTGAGATGAGCTTCATCAGGCACGGGCTACAGCGCTGTTGTCTGTGACAGCGAACCAACAATATGTATTCAGTGAAGTAGCTTTAAACTGAGGCACACATACAACAGGGCTATGTATCGAATGGTTGATAAAAATGTTGGGACCAGAGGCTCTTAGGAACCATGGTCTGTATTCACCAATCCATTACTCATGGTGACTTTTTTATAACTACTGTGAATAAAGAAATTTGGCTGTAAGATCAATCAGTATTTTCAACATCTTTGGTTTCTTTGCCAATTCCCAAGGCATGCCTAACATATCATGCGTCACTATATTCTTAGGTAAATGGATGGGCTTGGATTGACAAATTCTACATTCACCCCAGTCCTAGTGATCACCCCGGCTTCAGGGTGCTGGCCTCGTTCAGATTCCATCATCAAATAGGGCTGAATCCCCCATGTAGTGGCCACACAGTAGGGCTGTCTCTGCAGAGCCTTCTGTAGTGTCAGACAATTCATCAGGAAGAGAACAGCCTTTCCTGGTGCTGTGGGACACTGGGCATGGGTTACCTGTCTGTGCATCAAGCTTGAGATCAGCAAACATTTTATCAGGTCCCTTGGATGCCCCACACAGCATGGGGCCTGGGGGATAACAAGACAATCAAGACATGCTCCCTGCTCCAAGGAGCACAGATCTGCATGGAGGAGACAGCAGGGCCAGGTATCACAACAGCCCGCTCATAACACTTGTCCTGTGTGCTAGGGGGTAGAGTTGTCTAAGACAGGGCAGCACACTTTCTCTGTAATGGGCCTGTTGACTGAAAAAAATGCACAAATTAAAGTTGAGAATCACGCTTTATTTGGCAGACAAAACTGAGGACTTAAGCCTGGGACACAGCATTTCAGACAGCTCAGAGGGACTACTGTGAAGAGGTAAGGAAGGAGCCAGGATATATAGGAGTTTTTGCAACAAAGACCAGGTGGTCAGGGCTTCCCTGGTGGTGCAGTGGTTGAGAATCTGCCTGCCAATGCAGGGGACACGGGTTCGAGCCCTGGTCTGGGAAGATCCCACATGCCGCAGAGCAGCTAGGCCCGTGAGCCACAACTACTGAGCCTGCGCGTCTGGAGCCTGTGCTCTGCAACAAGAAAGGCCACGATAGTGAGAGGCCCGCGCACAGTGATGAAGAGTGGCCCCCGCTTGCCACAACTAGAGAAAGCCCCCGCACAGAAACGAAGACCCAACACAGCCAAAACTAAATAAATAAATTATTTAAAAAAAAAAAAAAAAAGACCAGGTGGTCAGAACATCAAAAGATTACTGTTAAGTGAAGAAAACCAGACATCTCAAGTTAAGGAATTTAGCACTTTTCTCTGTATGGGAAGATGCAAGAGTCTGGGCTCACTGAAATTGTTCCTTTGATATGCACCTCAGCTACATGGGGACAGTATCCTGTGCTTTCTCATCCTGAGTCTCCTCAGGGTGCACCTTCAGGAGGAGGGGATGATGGCTGCTTTGGCTGATGACTTGATGGCTGGCATCTTGTTTCTATCCTGAGTTCCCTCAGCGCTCACCATCAGGCAGCTGTAATGTGATGGCTTAATGGCTGCAACATCCTTTGTTTACTGATATGGCAGCAATATTTTTTTTCACTGATAGGCCACATAGTAAATATTTACATCTTCATCAGCCAGACCGTCTCTGTCACCCTCACTCCACTCTGTTGCCATGTGCAAACAGCACAGGTGATATGTGTGTGGATGGCTGTGGCTGTGTTCCAATAAAACGTTATCTACAAAACCAGACAGCTGGTCTGTGGGTCATGGTTTTCTGACGCCCCCTGGCCTAAGAAACTAATTGGAATCAATTTGAGAGTCCCTGGAGCAGTTCCAGAGAGAATTCCTAAAGGAGGTGGGTCTGAGCCAGTTCTTAGAGGATGCGTGTTATTCTGTTAGCTTGGGTGGGGAGGAAAGGCACTCCAGGCAGAATACGGCTGAGCATGAGAACACAAGGGGCTAGAGATGCAGGAGCTGATGCTCTGGGCATTGATGGGTAGTGATACTCAAGAGCCGGGGGGGGGGGTCCAATCAGTACCTGCCCTGAGACCGCCCTATCCAAAGCAGCCTCCCCCAGCCCCTCCGAGTTGCTCTCCACATAAACACTCGCTGTGCTCACTTCCTTGCACTTATTAGACTCTGAAATTTGTGGGTGTATTGGCCCACTCGCCAGTTTTCTGCCCAACCAAGCCCAGAATGCAGGCTCCGTGTTTTCGGCACCTGCCCTGTGTCGATTGAAAAAAAAAAAAATATGTACAACCAAAAGTTGAGAGCTGTGTTTTATTCAGCGGACATTCTGAGGACTTCAAGCCTGAGATACAACGTCTCAGATAACACTGAGAAACTGTTCTGAACAGGCAAGGGGGGAGCCAGGATCTATAGGGGTTTTTGCAACAAAGACCAGGTAGTCAGAACATCAAAAGATTACTGTTAATAAAAGAAAACCAGATATCCCAAGTTAAGGAATTTAGCGCTTTTCTATATATGGGAAGATGCAAGAGTCTGGGCTCACTGAAATCGTTCCTTTGATATGCACCTCAGCTCTCCAGAGCCAGTATCTTGTGTTTTCTCATCCTGAGTCTCCTCAGGGGGCACCGTCGTGGAGGATGTAATGTGGTGGCTTGATGGCTGCAACATCCTTTGTTTACTGATATGGCAGCAGTATTTTAGTTCACACCTGTCTCGACGTGGGTTGGCATCCCACACGCTGGGAAGGTGCTTGACACCAAGCAACACTCGACTAGAGACAGATAGAGTGGCCACCAGCCAATCAATCCAACCACTTAATCCACCCAACTCAGTTGGGGTGAAGTTACAGCTCTTACTGGGAGCTTCGCAAACTTCCACGTGCCTGGGAATCACGGGGATCCAGTGAAAATGCTGATTCTGAGTCGGGAGATCTGGGGTGGTCCTGGTCTCCTAAAAAGCATTTCTAACCAAATTCCAGGCGCTGTGATGCTGCTGGCCCAAGGCCCAGCTGAAGAGCAAAGGACTAGCGCAGCCTCACAGCCAGAGTTCAGCGTGGCCTGCCATGGCCCCGGTGATCTGTCCATTCCCTCAGGCCTGTACTGCGTCCTCTTTGTCTTCATCACCTCCAGCTCACTTTGCCCCCAGCCCGGCTAGATTTACACCGCACTCCCCTGGCCGAACTGAGTCCTCTTCGTTTCTCACCATGTTCTGACGGTGGTGGGGCAGGCCAGGGGCGGAGAGCACAGAGCCTGTCCCACTTTGGGGGGTGATGACATCGTGGCCCAGAAAGTTGAAAGACACCTGGCCCCACGGTCAGGAACGCAGGCAGAGAGACCACGAACCAACAGCGAGAACGTCCTTGGCTCTGGCCTCTCCATGCCTGAGCAGAGTCCCAGGCAGAGGCCTGGGCGGCCCTTTGAATGGCACTCACCAGCCCGCCTCCTTCCTGGCTCCATTCCCGCTGAAGCCAGGAGGGGCTCCTTGGACTCACACACCTCAAAGTCACATCCATGGGAGTCTGGGTGCAGCCCCGCCACCGGATGAGGTTCCTTTGCTTCACTGCACAGCCGTTCACCACTTGTGTGAACAAGAGCCAGATAAACATGGGGGCTCATTTTGAAATTCATCATTTTCTCTGTGAGAACATTTGGCAATACTCTGCCCCTCGGGTTCAGGACCAATCAGAATAAACATTTTAACCCAGCCCTCAGAGCCCCCGATGCCTGTGCCTATCTGTTTTAATTTGTGCTGTCATTACCACCATCATCATCATTATCAACCTCATCACGATCACCATCAACCTAAATTTCCAGCCACAGTGGACGGCATTTGGTGTGCTGTCCTCTGCCCACCGTGAAAGTGCTCCCTGCTCCCCCTTTAGGGTCCCTAAGACCACCAAGGCCCTGACAGCTGCTCTCTGTGAGCTGCTTTCTATTCCAGAATGTTGACAGTGGCTGGATGGGAGCTGGATGCAGAGGAGAAAGGGAAATGGTCTGAAGGGTAAACATTGTGTTCATTTCACCAATTCAGTGTTTCCATCTCGATGAAGGACCACGGCAAAAGGAACCACTTATCAACTTTTCTGAACATGCCAGGACATGGAAGAGGAAGAAAAGGGATGAAATAACACATAGTAAAGCTCAGGGCGATTTTCTAAACTGTCTTTCACCTGTGTGGGGTTACGTACTGACAGACCTCAGTCAGTCACTGTGATTGGTTAACATGGACCCATTCAGGTAATGATTTTTCATCAGTTCGTCTTTGAAGAATTTGTGAGTTCCAGACCAGTGGTTCTCAGAGTGGGATCTGGGGCCAGCAGCCTCCAGATCACCTGGGAACTTGTCGGAAATGCAAATTCTCATCAGGCTCCACCCCAATTGCTGACCCTGATGCTCTGGGATAGGACACTGGGAATCTGCTCGAACAAACCTCCAGGTGATCCTGCTTTATGCTAAAGTTGGGAACCTCTGTTCTGGATGATGCAATGGTTGAGCCCCTTTACCCTGACACCTGTAGGCTTTCCAGAGTCAGGTGGACCTCAACAAGGGGAAGCCTCCATCACCAAAGCATTGTGAATTCCTCCTGGATGGGCTGAAATTCACCTTTTCATTATCTGTGAACAAAGGGCTTAGTAAGGAAATGAATTAGATGAACCAAATTACAAGGGAGATATTCAAAGGGAAACAAATTGTTTTGGGATACCTTATTACATTAATTGTCTATATGAAAATCATTGTTTCCAATTACAAATGAGTCTTCGTTTTGAAGCAGATACACTGAGACACAGTCTAAATACTCAAGTCAGCTCATTACTCAGGCCTGAATGTGATCCAGGCAAATAGCCTCCTATTTAGACCTTCACTTATTCAGGCCATTTCACCCTCAAACTAGCAAGTAATCTCCTGGAATGAACACCTGAGGAAAGAAATCTTCATTTTTATTGACAAATTGCTAATGAAATTCCCACAACTTTACCCCTTCCAATTTCAGAAGTACAGTTGCAACGACACCCAAAAAATAACAAATGAAAGAAGACTGCAATCAAGTTGCCTGGCTAATTTTCTCAGCACATAAAGTGACAGAAATTCTCAGGAGACAGGAACATGTAAATAGGTGAACGTTTCCCTAACCCCATATTGACTTTGGCTTCTAAAATCAATGTTCTTTATTAACTGGTGTATCTCTGCAAAAGACTTTCTGCGTGGAATCTGGATAAATTATTTAAGCAGTAAATTGTTTCCATTCTAATTGGTCATAGCAGCAAGATTGAATAAGATATAGCACAAGCTAAGGGCCTGAGGCAAGATTACCCTGGAAGGGTGTATGGGGTCGTATGAACCTACAAAGTTGTATCTCTGATGTCAGAAGCAGATGGGATTTTTACACTGCACAGCTGCAGGGGGCATTGTTAATATTGTAATCTAAGTGTAATTGGGCAGTCTATGCCCTGAGTGGCCTGATACGGTGGCCCTGCCACCAGGTATTTAAGATTCATCAAATGTTGTGTCCAGTCAAAAGACCAGAATGTGTGTGACATGGCATGTTCCCTCATTCCCCCCATGACCCTTGTAGAGGTGTCAGAGTTCTCCAGAGAAACAGAACCAAGAGGGTGTGTGTAGATATCGAAAAGGATAGATCGAGATAGTGATAGAGATCTACTTATCATCTATCTATCGTCTATCATCTATCTACCTCTCATCTATCTATCATCTATCTATCTATGTTTCTATCTATTACCTATCTATCTATCTATGTTTCTATCTATCTATCAACTATCATCTATCACAGAGAGAGAGATTTATTTTAAGGAACTAGCTCACATTATTGCGGGGCTGGCAAGTCTGTGGGGATAGAGACCCAGGGAAGAGTTCTTGTTGCAGACTTGAGTCCAAAGGCGGTGGGTTTGCAGAATCCCTTCCTCTTTGGGGGAATCTCAGTCTTTCCTCTTAAGGCCTTCCTCTGACTGGGTGAAGCCCACCCAGTGGCGATAGTCTGCTTTACTCAACATCTACAGATATAAATGTTGATTTCATCTAAAAGATATCTTCATAGCCACATCCAGACTGTTTATTTTTATAAATTTATTTATTTATTTGTTTGTGTGTTTGTTTGCTTTTTTTTTGCTGTGTTGGGTCTTCATTGCTGCGTGCGGGCTTTCTCTAGTTGCGGCGAGCAGGGGCCACTCTTCATTGCAATGCGCAGGCTTCTCATTGCAGTGGCTTCTCTTGTTGCAGAGCACGGGCTCTAGGCACATGGGCTTCAGTAGTTGTGGCATGCGGGCTCAGTAGTTGTGGCTCACAGGCTCTAGAGCCCAGGCTCAGTAGTTGTGGTGCATGGGCTTAGTTGCACCGCGGCATGTGGGATCTTCCCGGACCAGGGATCGAGCTCGTGTCTCCTGCATTGGCAGGTAGATTCTCAACCACTGTGCCACCAGGGAGCCCCAGACTGGTTTTGACTAAGCAACAGGGCACCATGTCCTAGCCAAGTTGACATGTAAAATTAAGCATTACAAGAGGTGGTCTGCTGATTTTTCTGCCGACATCCTAACCTCCTTTTGCTGGTAACTCACCCATATTTTTCTTGGGAAGCCTACTCACCTCCACTCAATCCTTTGATCTATGGGCTTAAGTAGATAGGTTCAACCTTGAGTTTCAGGCATAAACAATTGAGCCAGTCATGACCAGTTGGCTTATTCCTTTGGCATCTTCCACCCTCACTGCCTGCAAGCCATGGGGATTGGTTTTGGGGTGGAAACATCATCCAAGCTGGCCAATCAGAGTGTTTTGCCCTCTTACCCACCTCCTGGCCACCATGATGGATACAGGGTTGGCCTGAAACCCAAGTAGTCCCCATGAGACCCCAGTCCAGTGATTTTGTGTGAACCATTGGGAGAAAAGGAAGACTTCAGAGTGTTCTGATACTATTTCAACCCCTGACCCACTGGGTCTGGATTTTCCATAATGAGACTGTAAATGCACATGTGAACTTCAGGAAGGCAGGTCTTGGGTTGGTTTACATCCATCTGCTGTGCAAGAACTTTGCCTGGCATATAGTAGGACCTCAGTGATTACATGTCAAGTGAATGAATGAATGAACCAGTGATGCCCCTTTCTTGCATAAGGCAGTTGGATGTCTGTCCCTCATAGACAAAAATGCCCAATTAGCACAGCCTATAGGAACCTCACCACAGCCTGGGACAGTGGACCATGCTATCTACCAAGACTTGTGACATCTTATAACCCAAAGGCAACTCTAGTTTTTGATCCAGGTTATAGCTTAGTTCACTCAAAATAAGCTGATTAGCAAAAACAAGCCTGGAGCTTTTTTCTCCCGCCATAAGTGACAGTGATATACTCCTGAAGTGTGTCTTTCCAAAAACCTGCCAATTTTTCAATGCAAATCAGTTGCTAACAAAAGAGGCCTGACTGAATACTGATGCTCCAGAATAAGATAGCCTTTGCTTGGACCTCCAGGAGCTCAACAATACAAAGCCACCTGACATGTAGGTTTTGATCAAAAGATTCACAAATGAATTTAAAATTCTTGTCACAAATAGGTTTCAGAATTCTTTTGTGTTGTGCTGGCACAAAGAATCAGAGTTCCTTCATGTCTGACAAGCTGCAAAATTCACTGGCAGGAGATGGCTTCAGGGCTGAGTCACCAAACTTTGAGAATGATGGGTGAGCAAGGGCTCATGTGCATGGTGGGGATGGAGGGGGCTGTGTGCACGGGGGAGGCAGAGGTGATCCTCAGCTGGGGGACCAATGGTCCCTATGTGCTGAGTTCTGAGGGTTACCTGGGAGGCAGGACTTTCAGTGCTAGAACTGAAACCGTCCCGGCCACGCACCCTGGGATCATACCTGATGGAGTCCTCGGTCCAGGGCACACACAAACCTCCTTCCCCTCTCCCCACGTGAGACAAGTCCACCCTAAAGCTGACCTGCTCCAGCAGGAGGAAAACACCCATAAAATCAGCTGATGAAAGTTGCCTTAACAGGAGATGATGACCTTTTTGAAAAGGACCTCTCCAAGGTCATCTGACTGAGATCACTTCACAGGAAAGCATATGGTGGAGGAGCAGCAGCAGGGGGCAGGAGAGTGAAATGTGCCAGATTTAAATTTAATACGTGTTGGTGATTTCATTTTTCATTGTGACTTAAAGAAAGTCAATCTCTGATTTGGAGCAGGTCACCCCTTGGGGTGTTGTCAAGATCAACAGCATGTTAGAACTGGAGGCGGTGTGGCCATTCGAGGCCTCGGGGAAGGTTAGTTAGGACAAGCATCCTGTGACCCCGGGGGGGTGCAGCCTGAGGTTCATCGGTGGTCCTGGTACAGGCGCACTCCCCGTGCTCTGCCCTCTCTGGAGCAGCCCCAGGGGCTCGACAGAAAAAGGTCGCTCTGCTCCACACAGCGATCTCAGCGCTGGGGCTCATCCTCTGAGCCACCCCTTCCCCAGGTCCTCCTCAGAGACCCTCCCTTCTAGGTTCTCTGGATTCTCACCCCCTCCCAGACACCAACTGTTTGGGACCGGAGTCTGATCCGTCCCTGTACCCTAACCTGCATTCGTTTCCTTAAGCTGTAGTAACGAAATACCACGAGCTGAGTGGTGTCAAACAACAGAGGTTTATTCTCTTGTGGTTTCCAGAGGCTGGAAGTCTGAAATCAAGGTGTGGGCAGGGCCACTCCGTCTGGAGGCTCTTGGGGAAGATCCTTCCCGACTCCTCCGGGTGTTAGCGGTGACCCTCAGCATCCCTCGGCTTGTAGCTGCATCACTCCGGTCACGTCCATCTTCTACCTGCGTCTTCACACCGTCTTCCCTCTGCGCATGTCTGTGTCCAAATTTCCCCTTGTCATACAGACGCCATCATATTGGATTAGGGTCCAGCCTAGTGACCCCATTTAATGTGATAACCTCTGTAAAGACCTTATCTCCAAAAAGGGTCACATTGTGAGATACCCAGGACTTCCATATATCTTTTTGGGGGGACACAATCCCCTCCCAGTCCCACAAAGATGTGTTCTGCTCAGTAAATTTCAGCCAGGTGGAGAACAACCCCAAGGCCAGCCAGACACTTGGCAACCCCCGAATCCTGTGCAGATCGGATCGTGTGATGGGAAACTTGGGGCTGATGGTCTGTCCATGTCCCCACCACTTGCGCCTGTGGCCTTCCTTGGGCAGCCCAGGTTGAGAAGGCTGTGACCAGCTTTTTGGACAAGGCTTGTCTGTCCACCCAACCCCAGCCCTGTGCTGACGCCGCAGGGCCAGGCCACCTACCCCCAGAGCTGCCTGGCCTGAGGGCCTCGTGCAGAGCGCCTCAGGGGTGTTCCCCCGGCCAGAGCACTTGGGATGTGGTGGGAAACCACGCTGATTGCCCCCCTAAAACAACCTGGTACTTTGCAGATGATGCCTCATTTTCATGCCCTTAATTGGAAACTCCTTCCAAATTAATTTCGTGTTCTTCCTTGTAACCTTTCTTTCCTCCAAAAAGAAAACATTGAAAAAAATGTTTCATGGATCTTCTATTTCTCTTTTTCCCAAAGACTTCACTTTCTTTCAGCCCAGAATAGGCTGTTCACATCCCACAATGATGACCCAGGAGAAGAGTTATTAGCAAGCTAGTAGAGTGGTGGGTTCAGACAATTAGAAGCAGCTGTCCCAGGTCCCCCAGAGCCTGGAGACCCACACAGAGATGACACTGCTCGCCCCATGGGATTGAAGTGCCTCGGTGACCGAGTGCCATCCTCGGTGTGAGCGGGGCTGATCGCGCCTTTGACGCAGGGTCAGAAAGCCTTCCTGGAAGACCCACACAGAGACCCGAAGGAAACTTTGAGGGCGAAGAGAGCTATGTGAAGGGGACAATGCAGACTGTGGGTCTCTCAGGGAAAGAATTCAGACACAAGCCTGGACAGGGAGTTGAGGGTGTTTCTGAAGCTCTAGGGGAGCTGGGCTGAGAAAGAGAGTCAGAATTTGTGGGACAAGCTTGGGATTGTGTGTGAGGTGATTCCAGCCAGAGAGGGCGGGCAGGCCCAGGCTGGGGAGACGGTGCCCCTTGCAGCTGATGTTGCTGGAATTTGTCACATGCTGCCCCTTCTCTTCCCACCGCTTTTCCCAGGAGGATTCTTTGAGGGCTTCCAACTCTGGGGATCTGGGTGACCTTGGCCTCAGAAGACAAGATCAGCCCGTGAGAGCCACCTGATGTGAGGCAGCCGTCAAATGCACCCCTCCTGGTGATGATGTATCCCGGTGGCCTGTCCCCTCGGATGTCAGAGAGCCCTTGCAAGCCAAGACACTGTGCTCCGGGAGGGTCACCCATGACCTGAGCGTTTGCAGAGCTTCAGGGACCTGTCGGCTGTGTTGGCGGTGAGCAGCCATGCTCCTTCCAGCTGCCCAGCTCCGGCTGTCAGGGATGGGCCTTGGACTTCCCAGGGGACCCAGGCAAGGCAGCCGTCCCCTGTGCAGCACTGGCTCCTTCAGATAGCTGCCACAGCCGGGTCAGCATCCGGGTTAAACACTGCAAAGTGACGATGATTTAAGGGAATCACAAGTGGGCAGCCTGCAGGAATTAACCCTCCGCTTCACGCATGCTTGATCAATCATCTCCCCCGAGTTGAGGACTTATGTAAACCTATCAAACTGTCCACAACGGGGCTGCCTGTCACTCATCCTTGGTAGGGGTCGGGGGTCTGATGCATTAATGCATTTTAGGCAGACACGCACTTCGCCTTGATGGAATCACTGTTTTTCTCAGGATGAATGATTAATGCCTTGTTGGCTAAAGGCTTTAGAATATTTACCCTGGTCTTCCTTGCGCCTCAGACTCACCCCATTCTGTTAGATGTCTTTATTAGCATCTGCCCTCCTTGTATGTCGGGCTGTGTCTAACCATCTCGTTTAGAACAGATGAACAGGTACTCACAGCCTGTCTGGAGAGGGCTGACTGTAATGCCTCACGTTCGGCAATTTAGTTTCACTGTGAACTGGCTGTTTGCAAATAAAAAGCCTCAGTAGATGCAGGCCCCTGCTTCCGACGGTCTTGCGCTTTGCTGGAGAAACGGTGTGTTTGCTGAGGGCTGTTCCATGGGACATCCTCCCTCTGATCACCAAACCCAGCCCCTGTAGCACTGTGCCAGCGTCTCATGTACCCACAGGCACCACTGCCCCAGCATCCTGCCCTCTGCCCTCACCTGGGTCAGGGACAGCAGAGGGCTGGCTTCCTCCCGACTGACCCGGTGAACCACTGCCCTCCCCGTCACCCCAGACATGTGCCCTTCAGCCAAAACATGCATGGGGCAGGCAGTGCGGGAGCCCCGGGACATCTTGATCAACCAGCCTGCACTTGACTCCCAGCCATCAGACCGCGTACAGAGCCAGGGAAGGTATCCACAGCCTTGCGTGGGAAAAACACAGCATTTCAACACAGCAAGGCTTTTGACTGTGAATGGAGAGGAAAAAAGCAGCATACCAGAGGTGGCAATTAATATGTCCAATTTTTCCATCCAAAGCTCTTTCAAAACTGTCTCAAGCTGTTTCTTACTAAGCTCTTTAAAGTTAAAAATATTCCGTGTTTAAGGCTGAGGCACTTGTGAGTACCAGTGGGGCTGGGGGACTCTGAGCTCACCCACCAGAAACAGCCGAGTTTTCTCAGGAAGGGCAGCTGGCTTCGGCCACCAGCGCCTGGTACTGTGCCCAGCCGAGGGGGTAACATGAGGTGTCACACCTGAGCTCTGCCCAAGGCCACACGGCTGTCCCCTCCTCTGTGGTCATGCTCCTCTTCTGATTTCCGTGGCTCAGGGGTCTGCAAACCACGGCTGCCACCAAATCCAACCCCTACAGGTGTCTGTACAGCCTGTGAGTCAAGAATGGCTTTTACATTTTCAGATGCATGGGGAAAAATTAAAAGAAGGATACTATTTTGTGACATGTGAAAATGACATGAGGTACGCATTTCAGCGTCCCTAACACAGTTTTACTGGCGCTCAGCCGCGTGCATTCACGTACCCAGAGTCTCTGGCCATTTTCCCTGCAACTGCAGAGCAGCTGGGACAGACCACACAGCCTACACAGCCTGAAATATTTACTATATCTACTAATAAATATTTTCTATCAGGCCGTTTACAGAAAAAGTGTGTCAATCTCTGCTGCAGATAAATAGAGGTTGTGGAAGGAAGAGGGTGGAGGTGTTTAAAGGACTTTAGCTGTTTGGTTGGATAAGGGTTTGGGGATGGTTATGGACTGAATGTTTGTGTCCCCCCAGAATATACATGGTGAAGCCTAAGCCCCTCTGTGATGGTGTTAGGCGGCGGGGCCTTTGGGAGGTGATTAAGTCACGAGGGTGGAGCCTTCATGAATGGGATGAGTGCCCTTATAAAAAGGGTCTTCAGAGAGTGCCCTTTCTCCACGTGAGGACACAGCGAGAAGACACAGTATAGGAACCAGGAAACCAGGCCGCACCAGACACTGAACCTGTGGTTGCCTTGATCTTGGACTTCCAGCCTCCAGACTAAGAAATAAATGTCTGCTGTTTATAAGCTCCCCATCTTTGGGACTTTTTTATAGCAGCCCTGAAGTACTGAGACAGGGATTAAGGGGTAGAGGGAAGACATACACAGAAGACCGTGGAGATCAGGATGGGGGACTCTGGCTGGTGTCCAGGAGGAAACGACGGTTCTGAAAACAGCGGTAATAACTCTCACACCTGTGAAAACCGGCTCAGCCCAGGGGAGTAACGTCCCTCTGCCAACCGTAGCTAGTGACTGTGGCAGGTTCAGGCACCTGTCCCTTGAGTGCAGGTCTGTGTATAAGATCTGTATGAGTTTCCTGCATCTTCTGTAAAAAAGCACCACAAACTGGGGGGGCTTAAAACATCACTTATTCTTGAGCAGTCTGGAGGCCAGAAGTCCAAAACCAAGGTGTTAGCATAGCTGGTTCCCCCTGGAGCCTCTGGGGGAAAATCCTTCCTGCCTCTTCCAGCCTCCAGGGGCTCCAGGGGTTCCTTGGTTTGTGGTCACCTCCCTCCAACTTCCGTCCGCATGGTCAGGTGGCTTCCTTGTGTCTCTTTGTCCTTTCCTCTCCTTATAAGGACAGTTATCATTGGACTTAGGACCCACCGGAAATCCAGGATGACCTCACATCAAGATCCTTATCTCAATTACATCTGCAAAGTCCCTTTTTCTGGATAAAGTCACCTTCACGGTTTCTGGGTTAGGTCGTGAACAGAGCTTTTGGAGACCATGAGGCTGAGGGTGGAAAGCTTGGTTCCACTCTGGGGCCATGGAAAAAACTCTGTCTTTTAACCCCATGGTCTGGTCACCGCTCTCTCCCCAGGACTCTGCGCTTGGGCCGCTCAGTGACCTTCCCCATTGTTTCCCATCCTGGGGGCCGTTTTCCACTGTGGGGTCACCTGCCGTGGCTGGCACCCTCAGGGCACATGTCCTCCAAGATCCAGGCATCTGTAACGCGATAAACGAAACCAGCAGTGATGGCTCATGTCTGGAGAGCCCATAGCCCTTCAAGGTAACACACTCACAGGTAAACAATTCGCTCAGAGCGTCCTGGGATAGTGTCTCCTCACCAGTAACATGGGAAGGCTGGCCTTTCTGGAGGCTAAAGAGCTATTTCAAGTCCAATGTCCACCTGCAGTGAATTTCACCTGCAGCTCTTCTGGGGCTGCTGAGGCCTTTGGAGGGACAGGTAGACCTGGGAGTTGTCCTGGAGGAAGTTGACAAGATTCTGGAGGCCTGTGCTGCCTCCCAGGCCCTGGAACTGCCCCCAAGTGACCTTGGGAACCCCATTAACCCCTTGTCTGGAGAGCAGAAGATTTGACCTACACCATCTTGGAGCTCCTGGCTTCAGACCCATTCCCAGAGGCAATGACCACCCAGGATGGACGCCTGTGCCCTTCAGCTCTGGACACCCGAAGAGGAGACCGCAGGCTTCAGGACAGAGCCCCAGGGGCAAGCAGGGGCCCTGCTTTGTCACCTCTGCGAGAATGGCCACCTCTCCCCACCCGTGAGGCCAGCTCCTGACATCAGGTGGCAGCACCCGGCGTGGAGAGGTCCTTCCAAAGCCCGGCTGGTGCGGAGCCAGCCTCACTCCCCACATGGGTGATCCCTTTCCCTCCCGAAAGCCATTTTGCTAGGACGGAGCTCATTTACGACTGGGTAATACAAACTGTGCCTGCTTCACTATGTAGCTTTATATGCAAATTGCATTTTGATAGTTAATCCTGCTTCCCTCTTAGTCAAGCATGAATAGAAATCAGTTCAATTAACACTCATAAACAAAACAGGAGATTGGAGGGGGGAGGGAGGACCATCCTGCAGGTTCTTGGGTCCTTGTACTTAGACCATGAGGGTGGAAGCCCTGAGTCTGGGGAGGGTGCTGCTTGTTGGACCTCCACACCCAGTGCCCAAGGCTGAGGGGACGAGGGGAGAGCTGTGTGGGGGGAAGGGCAGGGTCTCGGGGAGCATCCTTACCAAGGCAAGGCGGGAGTGAGATGCTGAGGATGTTGGTTAATCTTATGTGTCAACTTGACTGTGCTAAGGGCACCCAATAGCTGATCAAACACGATTTCTGGGAGCATCTGGAGGACACGTCTGGAAGAGATGAGCGTTTGAATGGGTAGGTTCAGAGAAGACCACCCTCACCATGGGGTGGGCCTTGTCCAATCCACCGAGGGCCTGAACAGAACCAGAACGTGGAGGAAGGGTGGATTTGCTTGCTCTGCTCGACATGGGAAGTCCATCCTCTCCTGCCCGTGGACATCTGTTCTTGGACCTTCAGACTTGGGCTGGACCTACCCCCCCCCCCAGCTTTCTGGGGTCTCCTGCTTGTAGTCTGTAGACTGTGGGACTTCTCAGCCCCCTCTCGCGTGAGCCAGTTCCACCTAATAAGCCCCCCCTCATGTCTATCTATGCACGTCCTGTTGGTTCACTTCTCATCTTTAAAGGAAAGATTGGGGCAAGTGGATGTTTACGCTCCCGTCCACCTCGAAGGCCTGGGAACCTCCATCCCTGCCTGTGTTGGTTCATCCGTCCAGCCATGTCTCCTGGGCAGCCGTCCACCAGGATGGGACCGAAGGTGAGTCTGCAGATGGGGCCTCAGGTGGGAGTCACTGGGGTGTCAAGGAGGTGCTGTCAGGGGAGCGCCTGGTCTTCCCTCTCTCTGCCCCCTGACTGTCCTCCTGGTAGCCCCTCCCTCTGCATGTCTGGAAGAGACAGGAGGAGGCCACCGTGCCCCCCAGTCTCCCTCCAGGCATCAGATTTCAGCCCTTTCTTCTTGGAGGCAGCCAGGCCCTCAGAGAGGGGCAGAGAAGGGGGTGGAGCAGGAGACTTTCACAGCAGACCTGCAACAGTGTTGGCCTTTACTGAGCTTCCTGCCCAGGAACCTATCAGAAGGGTCAGAGACAAAGCGGGAAATCGCAGGAATGGGAATTCGGCAGCAGTGAGACATGGTCCCACGATGCAGTCCCACCCCTCCTGGCCCTGAAACCTAATTTATCTGATGTAACTGAACCAGGTTAGTCAGTCGTGGAACTGCCCGGGTTTCGGGAGAGAGGGTGAGA
The DNA here is from genome assembly GCF_949987535.1 of Balaenoptera acutorostrata. Classification (NCBI taxonomy): domain Eukaryota; kingdom Metazoa; phylum Chordata; class Mammalia; order Artiodactyla; family Balaenopteridae; genus Balaenoptera; species Balaenoptera acutorostrata. Next base: position 3,056,850 of record NC_080064.1, on the reverse strand, counting down.
GCAGGAAGATGCGGCCTGGGGCTAGGCCAGTGGAGACAGGAGCTTCCCTCCAGCCAGGCACGCTGACCTTCACCTAAGGTCACAGAAGCAGCCCTGCTGCCTCGGTAGGACTTGCCATGAGCGGTGACAAGGCCGCCCCTGGAGAACGGAATCCATGGGGGTCTCAGATTAAACGGGCCACGTGCTCAGGTCGCTCCCTGCCCCCAACCTTACTTGATCACCCATTCGTTCAGCCAAGGTGAACCGGGCAGGCGCCAGGTGCTGGGAGGCCGAGCTGCCCGTGTCCCGTGTCCGTTAGCAGCTGGCAGGGATGCTTTCTGTGAAGGGCAGTGGGCTGGGCTCACGGGGAAGGCAGATCCTCCTACACGGTTTCCCATCACCCATCTCTCAGCCCCCGTCAGACATCTGTTTATTCCAAACACCTCATTCATTCCCAGCCCCCTCCCAGATCACAAGCTGCAGGGGTCCCACTGCAGGGTGACCCCTGGGCCAGCATCCGAGGCCATCCAACCAGGCTCCACGGCCGTCTCCACGTGTCCCCTGCCCGCCCCTCACCAACCCTCCACCCGGCCCCAGAATTTGCCTTAAACCACGGGTGGCAACTGTGTCTGTGAAGCACCAGAGAGCAAACATCTCTGCTGCCCCCACCCGGCGCCGCCCTTGCAGGTGAAGACTCCCCGAACCCCCTTGAGGGCATGGCCATCACTGTGTTCCAGTGAAACTGCATTCATGGGCTCTGAAATGGGAATTTCAGATAATTTTCATGTGTCATAAAAGAGCATTTTTCTTTGTATTTTTTTCGACCATCAAACAACATGAAAACCACTCTTAGCTGGCAGGCCCTACAAAAATGAGCGAGGCGGTTCTGCGTCTCACCTGCAGGTGACCCCCGCCTTAAACAGGGCGCTATGAGGGGTCTCACCCTCCACATCCCTGGTGTCACCACCCTTACTTCCACTCGCCTCCAGCCTTCCCTGACCTTCGACCCCAGTGAGGCTCCCTGCAGGGTCCCCCTTGGGCCTCACTCATGTGGAACTCAGTGGGTCCCGTGGCTGCATCTCGCTTGTCTTCAGGGATGCTTATCTCTTTGTGCCAGCGGGTCCTGGCCGCCCCCCTAGAAGAGAAGAGGGCAGAGCCGGAACCACTAACCCTGACAGGCCTCTGCTCCATCTTGCCCACCTGTGACTGTCGGGGACGCCGTGTTTCCTTTGGGACCCACGCACTCTGCTCTCTCCCCAGCAACACGCGGGACAGGATCCTCCAGCGGGAGCTGTCCGCATGCCATGCGGGGGGCCTGTCAACTAATGATGCAGTTTTTCTCACGCTCCTCTGGGCTCAGTGCCATGAGAACACCAGAACGACCCCGTCAACGCCGAGGACTCGTTACTTTCTTCCCGAAAGTCACACGAGGGGATGTTTGAGAATTCAAGCCTCTCCTCTTTGGAACCAATAAAACGAATATCAAAGTTTGGAAGTCCAAGATCAAGATGCTGGCAGATTCAGTGTCGGATGAGGACCTGCTTCATCATTCATAGACAGTGTCTTCTTGCTTTGCATCACAGTGTTACTGAGGCCAATGAATCAGAGACGAGGTGTTGAGGCAAGGAATCCAACTTTATTCGGAAAGCCGGCAGACCGAGAAGATGGCAGACTAGTGTCTCCGATAAACCAGCTTCTCAGGGTCTAGATGCCAGTTTCTTTTATAAAACAGAGAGGCGGAGGAGATGAGGAAGTAAAGTAAAAAGGTCAAGAGTTTTGCAAATGTCCCCTGGAATGGCCAGCCTTGGGGAGGGGATGTGTTAATTTCTTCTTTCTTGCAGCCATCCACAGGAGGACAGGGTCAGGATGTTTCCTGGAACAAAGGCACTTTGCTTTAACATCAGGCAGAGGGGCAGGGTTCCCCAAGGCAGGCCATTGTGTATAGACAGTATCCTTTTAGTGAACAAAAGCAACGGGAAGCAAAGGTTAAAGTAAACGAAACAGATGGAACATGTAGACAGATTTGGTTCTACCCTGTTACAACAGGTGGAAGGGGCAAGGGAGCTCTCTGGTATCTCTTTTATAAGGGCATTAATTCCGTCACGAGAGCTCCACCCTCATGACTTCATCAACCCAAAGACCCCTCCCAATACCGTCAACTGGGCAGTAGAATTCCACCATGAATTCTGGGAGACACAAACATTCAGTCTGTAGCACCATGCAGGTGGCCCTGCTGAGAGGCCAGTGACCAGCATGGTTCTCTGCCAAGAGTCCCAGCTCAGGGATACAGAAGCGGCAGCTGACTGGGTGCAAGTAGCTGAAACAAAAGGCCAGTTTCATTGGCCCAAAGCTGCAGGCCGGGCAGTGCAGAAGGAGTGGAGGGGAGAAGGATGCGGTATCTGGTGGACACAGAGAGGGGGGCCAGGGACCCTGGAGGAGAGCCAGGCGGCCCTTAGACAGGCAAACGCCCTGTGTCCCTGACAGTTCCTGGTCCCCAGTTTCAAGCCTCTCCACTCCAGGCTGTACAGATGATCTCCAAACCCTGACCGTAACCTCCCCAATGTGAGTCAGGTCCAGTGAGTTTCTTTTCTTTGCAGCTGATAGAAATTTGAAGTCATATGTCCTGTCCAGAGCTGATTCACCAGGCCCAGATCTCAGGCAGACAGGCAGCTGCTTGGCTTCCTTCTCAGTAATTACACGTGTCCTGGGCTCGGGAAGCACAGCCAGCACGGTTGAAAGTAGAGAGTCCTGCAGACCCGGGTCCCAGCCAGCCCTGCCTCTCCGGTGCTGTGTGACCTTGCGGCAGTGCCTTAACCTCTCTGAGCCTCAGAGCCATCCTCCATAATGCTCCCCCAGGGCTCGCTGTGAGAACTCAGTAAGATGCTGAGCGCAGTGTCTGACACGCAGAGAAGTCTGCCACCGGATTTCACACGCTTGCTCCATCGGGGGAGTCGAGAAAGAAGGGAATTGTTCATGCACTTGTGGGGCATGGACACAGGAGGATGAGATTCTGAGGTGGCCTGAGAAAGCTGGGCACGGGGTAGGGGAGCCAGATGAGAAGGCCCAAGGGAGGGAGGGAGTCCTGGTGGGGAGGGGTCCCCGAGAATCCCTGGGTCCCACACTGATACCTCTGGTGTCATGAGCTCCCCTCACTCCAGTACTCTCCCAGCAAATATCCTTTTGGGCCAGAGCTACTTTAGGTTGGTTTTCTGCTGCCTGCAGCCCCGACTCACGGGGAATGTTTGGGGCACGGCAGATCCCAAAGCCCCGACTTTGACCTCGGTGGGAGGGACCCAGAGGTAGCTTTTTTTTCTTTTTCTTTTTTTTTAACTGATGCATAGTTGATTTACAGTGTTGTGTTAATTTCTGTTGTACAGCAAAGTGATTCAGTTATACATATATATACATTTTTAAAATATTCTTTTACATTGTGGTTTATCACAGGATATTGAATAGAGTTCCCTGTGCTATACAGTAGGACCTTGTTGTTTATCCATTCTGTATATAATAGTTTGCATCTGCTAATCCCAAACTCCCAGCCCTTCCCTCCCCCACTTCCCCTCCCCCTTGGCAACCTCAAGTCTGTTCTCTATGTCTGTGAGTCTGTTTCTGTTTCGTAGGTAGGTCCAATGCTAGTTTTAAGACTTGGAAGAACCAGGCTGTGGTCCCTCGGCCTGCTCCCCTGCAAAGTGGGTGATAATTCACATTCTCACTTCCTGCTCTGCGAGGGGCTCTGATGAGGTGATGATTGCGAGCGGACATGAGTTTTCTAAAAGAACGTGTATTCTTATCATCATGAGTCCAGTCTCTGTGTCTCCACTGATAATTCACCTCGAATCAATTCACCACCCCTTGCTGGTTGTGTCAGCATCAGCACAAAGAACAGGAAACAGAAAGTTTGCTGAACAATGGTTTTCGCCCTCATCTTTTTTTGGTCTGGGGGAAAATGTCCTGACACCGCTATTTAAGGTGACTTTCATTTCAGCCACATCACCGAAAAGAGCGCCGGTGCCCTGTTGTCACCTTCAGGGCTGCTCCCTACCTGGAATGTAAATCTCTCTGCCACCTCCTGCTGGGGCGATGATGCTGCCGGTCTCCCTGCATCCTCCCCAGAAAGATGGTGTCCTCAGTCCCGCGAGATGCCAAGGAAATAAAGCAAGAGTCAAAATAGCCTCTTCTGGTGCTGTAACTCCAGAGCCTCCTGCTCTAACCCACCGCCTGCAGCGAGGCTGCTGTCCCCTAGCCTGGAGCAGTGTGGCCCTGGCAACATGGACTCGGGCTGAGCAGAGGCCGGCAGGGGAAAGACTCACAGACACGTCCGAGGGCATCACCCCTGGAGCAACGTTTGAGAAGAGTTTGCAGGATGTCAAAGAGTCTTCTGGAGACTGTGGTGGACAGTCCATCACACTGTGTCCTAGACAGTTTGACCCCCTGAGATCCCTTCCTTCTCCATAAGGTAAGATTTCCTTTCCGGCACCAGCAGGGAGATAAACCAAACCAGCCTTCCAAGCATCCATGCAGCCCACAGGGAAACTCTCCTCTGAGTTCCATCTGCACATGGCTCATGGGGCACTTCTGACACCAGACGTGCAGGTTGTCCACACTGAGCAATTCGGCGACACCAGCTGGGTGTCCCACACTCCAATGCAGTTCCAACTCTCCTTGGGGTCAGCATCAGACCCTGCAGGCAAAGGGCTCAGTCCCAGGAGGCTGCCCCCACTTCAGATGCCAGTCCCAGGTCCGAGGCTGTCACCTGTACTTCTGAATCAGAGGTCCCCACCACCTATTCCTCAGGTTCGATAATTTGCTAGAGCAGCTCAGAACTCAGGGAAACACTTAGGTTTAGCGTTTATTATAAAGGATGTGATAAAGGACACAGATGAACAAACAGATGAAGAGCTACAAAGGGCGAGGTCTGGGAGGGTCCCGAGTGCAGGAGCTTCTGTTGCCATGGAGTTGGGGGGTGGTACCCTCCGGACACATGGGTGCATGCACCAACACAGAACCTCCCCAAACCCCATACTTCAGGGATTTTTATGGAGGCTTCATCATGCAGACATGATCTATTAGTAACTCACTTTGTAGTCCCTCTCCTCTCTCTGGAAGATAGGAGGCAGGGCTCAAATTCCAAGCTTCTAATCATGGCTTGGTCTTTCTCCTGACCAGCCCCCCCATCCAGGAGCCCACCCAGAGTCACCTCATTAGAACAAAAGATGCTCTGGTCACCCAGAAGAAGTTCCAAGAAATTTAGAAAATCTGTGCCAGAAACTGGTGGCAGACACACACATATACACACGCTATTTTTTTTCTATTATTTCACAATCAGAGGCTACAGATAGAGATTCCTCCACAGGTGTGGAATCATGCAACATTTGTCCTTCTGTGACTGGCTGATTTCACTCAGCATAATGTCCTCAAGCCTCATCTATGTTGTGCATATGGCAGGATTTCCTTCTTGTTTTCAGGCTGAATAATGTTTCATTGTATGGATCTAGCACTTTTTAAAATCCATGCATCTGTGGGTGGACATTCAGGTTGTTCCCACGTCTTGGCTCTTGTGATAGGAGGTATCTAAAATAGTCAAATTCACTGAAGCAGAGAATGGAACGTGGATTTTCAGGGGCTGGAGGGAAGGGAGTGGGGAGCTGCAGTTCAAAGGGTGTAAAGTTTCAGTTACACAAGACGCATAAGTTCTTGAGATCTCGGTGTGTCATGGAGCCTGTGGTTAATAATGTACTGTGCACTTGATCTGTTAGAGGGCAGGTCTCAGGTTAAATGTTCTCAGCATAATAAAAAAATTAAAATGAATAGAAGAAAAAAGCTTCAGATTCCTCCAGCTCCCAGCAGGGAAGCCTTGAGGACCACCCTCCTTCCTACGTGAGGACCACCCTCCTTCCTACATGGGGATCCACTGCCTTGAGCCTCAAGCCTGTGTGTCAACTTCTAACCAGTACTGAAAGCTCAGATTTTCACAAACATCCCCTCTTTAATTCCAAGTCTGGATCATTTGGCCTGGTCCCCTTGACTTACCATCTAAAGACACTGAGCAAATCTGTTAAGAAGGAAACACCTCACTCTCGGGGGTCCATGTTCACTTAGTCACTATCTGAGCCACTATCTCCAGGGTCACTTAAGAAAATGCTCCTTTACTGACACAAATGAAGGGCCACTTGTCAGGGAGGGTGATGTCTCCGTAGTCAGGTGGCACGCGTCCAGCCCCGAGCACCTGCCTGGGGGCATCACACCTGGGGACTTCTGCTCACCTGGGGAGCCCTGAGCACTGGGGAGTGGGCCCAGCACTTCCTCTGGTCTACATCGAAGTTCTGGCTGGGCCGGTGTGGAGAGGGCTCTGAATATTCGTGACATGCAAATCACGGGAGAGGAAATGACCAGCTATTCACCTGTTCTCCCTCTCGCTGGCGCCACCCCTCGTACCCGGCCTTCCCTCCCCACGGGATGTACCTTCCCCACGGTTGACACTGTTACAGGACTAGCTCTAGATGCGACAAGGCACTCAGGGAGAGCGGCCTTCAAGGCGTCCCTTATTTCCCTGGGGGGCACCGTAGCTAGCACCACGTTTAGGGGGAGGAGGTTAGCTGGTATTTCCTTCCAGAGATTCTGAGGGTCCCCAGGCAGCAGCTGCTAGGGGAGGAGCAGCTTCCCTCTTGCTTGCTGTTTGCCATTTAGTGTGTTTATCTCAGTTCAAGTCCTGAAAATCAGGAGGGTGCGGGGACCCCGGAGCTGGTCCTTCTCCTCTTTGTCCGTCTATTTGACACACCTCATGAGGAGAGGTGGGAAAATGACAGAAGCCCGGGGCTAGGGAATTGGGGTGGAGGAATTCATCAGAGGCCTGGCCAGCATTGTAGATGTGTGGTCAATGGGGTCCAGTGCTTGGAAGGACTGGCCCTGAGCTTGGTTTCACCCTCTGCTGTCACCATCTTGACATTCTTCATAGTTTTTGAAAAAGGGGCCTGCTTTTCTGCACTGAGCTCTGCAAATGAGGGCATTGGTCCTAGTTAGAGGCCCTGGGTTCCATCATGGATGTGAAAGGAAGACCGTCCACGGCTTCAGAAGGACACAGAGGGCCCCTTCCAGGGAGGGAGGGGGTGGTTGGTAATTGACTTCAGCAGCATTGCCTTTAGCTCTGCAAGACCCTGAGGGAGAAACTGAGGGGCCCCTGAGCGAGAGGATGCCATCACCCTCCTGGCAGTGTGCCCCTGGCTTCCACTCCCAAGGAGGCTGTGGGAAATACACAGAGGTAGGTCTCACCTCTGTAACTGCAGGTTGATAGGACCTAAAATAAATGGCAAAGTCATTAACACATATGCAAATGTCACCTGCTCAGAATGCAAGGAATAGGTTTCCGCCCAGAATAGCCTGGTCCACTCCAGAACTGCACTTTTTTAATTTGTTATTTTCATTTTTGGTATGAATATAAAAATACTATTCTTATATACAGGTCTAATTTAAATTTTTCTTGGTGGTTCCCTAATATACATTGTAGCTTATTTTTTAAATCCAGGATCTGATCAAATATCACTCATTGCCTTTATTTGATGTGTCTCTTTTTTCTAATTTAGAACAGTTCCCTAACTTTATTGTCTGTTTATTTGAAGTGTCTCTTTTTTCTAATTTAGTCTAGAACAGTTCCCTAGCTTTATTATCTGCTTATTTACTTTTATTCTAGCTACACATACATAATATAAAAATTACCATTGGCATTAAATACAATTACATGGTTGTGCAACCATCACCACCCCCCATCTATAGCACTCTTTTCATCATCCCAAAATGAAACTCTGTTCCCATTAAAAACTAACTCCCCATCCCCGCCCCAGCCTCTGGCACCCACCATTCTACTTACTGTCTCTGTGACTCTGACTACTGTAGGTATTGCATCTAAATCGGATCAGGCAATGTTTATCTTTTTTTTCACCTAGCATAATGTCCTCAAGCTTCACCCGTGTTGTAACTTACATCAGAATTTACTTCCTTTTCAAGGCTGAATAATATTCCATTGTATGGATAAACCATGTTTTGTTTATTCATCCATCTGTTGATGGACACTTGACTTTCTTCCACATTTTGGCAATTGTGAATAACACTATGAACATGGATGTACAAATATTTGTTCAAGTCCCTGCTTTTAAATCTTTTGGGTCTATGCCCAGGAGTGGAATTGCTGGGTCCTATGGTAATTCCATGTTTAATTTTTTTGAGGAAACCATACTGTTTTCCACAGTGGCTGCACTATTTTCATTCCCACAAGCTGTGTAAAGTGTTCCCATTTTCCCACATCCTTGCCAATGCTTATTTTCTATTTTTTTTTAAATAGCTACCCTAGTGGATGTAGGATTGTATCTCATTGTGATATTTATTTTTTTGTGACTGACATTTTTGAAGCATTCAGGGCAGTTGGTTTGTAGAATGCCCCACAACTGGGATTTTTTCTGGCTGGTTCCTCCCACTTAAATTCAGGTTAAGCACTTTGGGTCCAGATACTGGGTACATCTCAAGGCACAGAAGGTTGGTTTGTCTCATTAGTGGTTAAATGGTGTCACTCCATCACCTCCTTCTCCAACCTTATTTGAGAATCACTATGGACTCATAGATCTTTTTTTGAAATCTCAGTGTCCTATAATCCATCACCATCATTACTCTTTCTGATATTCAAATTGGCCTCCATTTGACCAGAGGAACCCCTGCAAGATGGCCCCATGTCCTTTCAACACACCCTCACTTCCTTGCTCTCTGCCACAGCAAGATGAGGGGGACAACTGTTCTCTCCATGCCCCAGATTTGGAATCGGTCATGTCTCCAAGGAGCCCTGGCTCCTTTCAGTGGGAAACAACATTTAGAAACCAAGATCTGGGCACTTGGCTGTTCTTTGCTTCTTAGACCTTTCAGGACCACATGTTTTTGAGGAAATCATGAACACCATTTAGATGTTTCAGTTTTATAATAAGACTGTTACAAAAGAATTAAAATGTCCTCCAGGCAACATTTTGTCACACATGTAGAACTGTATTAAGAGCAAAAGAAAAATAACAAGGGCGGGGTCTCCCAGGAATGAGTGCTGAGACTAAACATATTTGAAATGTTCATGAATTTTCTGAAAGAGTCACTGCACAGTTATTTCTTCACATTTGGATGTGACACTGAACTTTGTCTCAGGTAGAAACTCCAAGTCCACAGGATGGAGTGGGGGGCAGGTAGGTTCACAGGGTGATTTGGTGGGGCAGGAAGGTGGCATGGGAACTTTAGCAAAAGGAGAACAAAGCAACACTTTGGGGGGGAAAACAACTAGCCACACTTTTAAAGTGATAGGTTCTGAGCCACCGGTTACAGCCCCAGAAGGAGGTCTTGCCATCAGCAGAACTGGTGGAGTCATCCTGGGGTCGTCTTCCCAGCAGTCTCCAGGCAAGGTGACCCACCCCCTCTGGATTCCCCTGGCTCTGACCAGTAGCACTGAGGTCAGGCTGTGTATGCGTCAGTTTTGTTCATTGGACTGTGCATTCTTGGAAGCCTATTTATTAAGCATCTCCTGTGTGCCAGCCTGGAGACACAATGAAGAAAAACACCAGAATAAGCCGACAAAACCAGCCCAGCCCTGTCTCCATGGCATTTAGAGTCCAGCGATGGAAGCAGAGCCCCAAGGACCATAGCAAATAAAGGCCTCATGGCTGAGAATGCAGGTGTGATGGAGAACGAGCTTCACAGGGCAGCACAAGCTGACGGTCACTGGTCCAAGGGGTGGGTTCAGGAGGAAGTCGGTTATGCTGAGGTATCAGGGATGAAGAGGACTGGGTCAAGTGGGGACAGAGGGTGCCCCAGGCAGGACAGCAGCACATGCTGAGGTCCTGAGCTGAGGGGAGGGAGGAGAATAAAGAGTCAGAGACAGAAGGAGGCCACACAGTGACAGCAGAGAGAGTGGGGGAAAATGATAGTCAGAAGGAAGCAGGGACTGGTTTTGCTCAGGTGGCTTTAAGAAGGGGCTGGAAGGTGTTGGGTAGACACATACCCCACCTCCTGTGTCTACTCCATTTCTCAAAACACCCTGGCCTCCCGCTGTGGACTGAATGGTGTCCTCCCCAAATTCCTATGTTGAAGCCCTAAACCCCAATGTGATGATGGTATTATATGATGGGGCCTTTGAGAGGTGATTAGGGAGAGATGAAGTCATGAGGGTGGGGCCCCATGATGGGATTAGTGTCCTAATAAGAAGATGAACAGAGCTCTCTCCCTCTCTCTCTCTGCCATGTAAGGACATAGCAATAAGGTGGCCATCTGGGAGCCAGGAAAAGGGCCTCACCAGGAACCAAAGCTGCCTTACCTTGATCTTGGCTGTTCTAACCTCCGGAAATGTGAGAAATAGAAGTCTGTTGTTTAAGCCATCCGGTCTGCAGTGTTTGTTCTAATAGGCTGAGCTGACTGTGACATCTCCTGACGCCCATTCACCAGCTCACTATTCTGAGTCTGATCTGCCTCTCTACACCTTAAGTTGGGAGAGGGCAGGCTCTGCCCCCAGACTGAAGGCGTGTAAGTGTTCAGGCCATGTGACTGGGTGAGTAAGCCATCTGATTCTGGGGTCCACTAGCAGGGAGGCCACTGTTGTCTCTCCCCTAAGCTGTGGTCTCCATCATGCCCATGTGTGATAAAGCTGACATTTTGGTATCCCTCTGCCTGACTCTTTGTTTATCTCAGAATTGCTTCTAAATTCTGGAGAACGGAGTGCGATGTGTGAGTCCTCTCTCATCCCAATGTGGGTGGCAGACATATGACTAGATTTGCAAAAAAGACCCCCTTGGTTGTTTTGTGCAGGACGCCAGCACGGATGTTAAGAAATTATTATAATTAGGAGGGTCTGGGAGTTGCCCAGATAACAGATGGGGACGTGGAGTTGAGGTGGCAGTGCGAATGGAATAGTGTTTAGGTGGATCAGAGGGGTATACAGGAAAGCAACAGAAAGAAGTTGGTGCTTTTAGTGGCGGGTCAGGGAGAAGAAATTCTCAGTCTAACCCTAGGCTTCTGGACGCAGGTGAGAAGGCACTGGGGAGGGTAACCCCACAAGGTTTAGTGGGAGTCCCTCCTCCCTTTATCGACAATTGTCTGGTGTGTCTACCTTGTCCTGGAATGGTTCTAGAAGCCAGGATACAGTGACAAACAAGCTCAAGCAGCCACATTCTTGGGGGTGGGCAGGAAGACAAACACATAGACAGCAAGTGACACGATCTCCGGTGGTGAGTTCTGTTTCGGAGGGAAGGAAAGATCCTGAGCTTGGATTTGCACACGTGGAGTCTGAGCTGCCCTATAAGGGAGACCCTGAGATGGCAGAACCTCCATTCCTCATCCTGGCACCCTCTCCTCTGCCCCAGCGCTGGCACAGGGATGATCAGTGTATGTGCGTTGAATTAACATGAATTCAGGGGTTGAGAGATTTGTTTTGGGTAAATAAAGATTGAGAGTGAGGTCATCCTGGAAGTGAGAACTGTCCCGGAGGAGGTGACAATGGGACACATCCGAGGGCCTGTGGATGTCTTTTCTGCTTGGCTCAGACCCATTAGAACAACTTTGTTTAAAGAGAAAAGTTCTTGGGATTCAGCCTGATCACCATAACCTGTGAGGGCTTGGACCCCAAACTCCATCACAGGCACTTTGTCTTACTTTGTTCTTTGTGCGTGTTTTCCCTGACAGATGTTTCAGATAAAGGTGTAGGATCGAGGGAGGAGCTGGGTCCTCCTCTGTCTCCTAGCAAAGAATTATTCTACTCCACAACTCAACTGAGTGCTGAGTATGTGCTAAGTACTTTGCATAGATTAACTTATAAAATTACAAATGCTTATGATAGAAAGGTGGGTAGATAGAGAGATGGATAGAGAGAGAAAGAGAAGGAAAGAAAGAAAAAAAGAAGAAAGAAAGATAAAAAAGAAAGAAAGGAAGGAAGGAAGGAAGAAAGAAAGAAAGAAAGAGAAAGATGGATAGATAGACAGATAGATAAATGTTAGAAAGAAAGAAAGATGGGGAGTTCCCTGGTGGCCTAGTGTTTAGGATTCTGGGCTTTCACAGCCATGGGCCTGGGTTCAGTCCCTGGTCAGGGAACTGAGATCCTATAAGCTGCACTGCGGGAAAGAAAGAAAGAAATAAAAGAAATGAAAGAAAGAAAGAAAGAAAGAAAGAAAGAAGGAAGGAAGGAAGGAAGGAAGGAAGGAAGGAAGGAAGGAAGGAAAGAAAGAAAGAAAGAAAGAAAGGAAAGAGAGAAAGAGAGAGAGCGAGAGAGAGCGAGAGAGAGGGAGAGAGAGGGAGAGAGAAAGAGAGAAAGAAAGAAAGAAAGAAAGAAAGAAAGAAAGAAAGAAAGAAAGAAAGAAAGGAAGGAAGGAAGGAAGAAAGAAAGGACCAGGTTTGGAGATCTTCCAGGTGGGAAAACTCAACTATTCCAAGGGGAAAGCACCTCAACTCCAAGGGGACAGAAGCCCCTGTGCTCAGCACCCTACCAGACCTCACCCTATGTATCTCTTCATCTGGCTGTTTATCTGTATTATTTATCATACCTTTGGATTAACTGGTCATCGTAAGTGTTTCTGGTTATGTGAGCCCCTCTCAAACCCAAGGAGGGGTCTTTGGAACCTTCAATCTATAGCTAGTTGGTCAGAAGCACAGGTGACAATCTTAGCTTGTGATTGGAGGTGCCGGGGGCAATCTTGTAGGACTGAGCCCTGAAACTCTGGGATTAGACACTGCCTCCTGGCAGCTAGTGTCAGAATTGAGTTAAATTGTAGGACCCTCAGCTGTGTCACAGAGAATTGCTTAATATGGGCAAAAAACCCCATACATGGAATGTCAGAACTGCTCTAAATGAGGGTAAAGAAAGACTCACAGGGAAGAAACCCACAGTAAGGAAGAACTGAGTTTTTCCCTGTATAGGAAAGGAAAAAACTGAGTGGGTTTTCTTTTTCTTTATTTTCCTTGACAGGCACATGTCTACATTAGCAGCAGGAGACGCAGGGATAAATAAAACAAGCAGAGCTAAGCTCGTGTGACCTTATGCCTTCATAAGGGGGAGCTGGAAATACATAAAAGATAGACACCGAGTGGTGATGAGTGCTTTGAAGCAGAGTGCTTTGGAGCAAGGGCGGCAGAGTACGACACGGGTGATGCGTATGTGGCGTGTTCAGACGGGAGATCTGATGAGATGGTGTTTGAACAGAGAACTCAAAGACTTAAGGGCGGACACACGCAACTCTCCAGGGACAGAGGGACTATTCTGAGGAACAGTGAGACTTCATTTTAAGTTAATTCTGATTGTTGAATATGCTCATCGGGTTCATCTGTATTTTGTGAATGATTTTCACCTGCTTCTAAGTTCCTGGAAAGTTGTGGCATCTTCTGAGGTCTGCTTTTTGTAGTAGTTCTGGTTAACTCTTTGAGAAAACCATCAGAGATCTGGGGAAAGATCAAAGGGCATGAACAACAAATAGCAAAGTGGATGAGGGTCCGCTTCCAGGGAAAGATGTAAATATTTAAAGAGGAGGCTGTGCAGTACAAGTGTTTTCAGCGTGCTCTTTCTTAAAATTTTATATTATAGTTGATCTACAATGTTGTGTTAGTTGCAGGAGTACAGTAAAGTGATTCAGTTATACACATATATAAATATATATATATGTATTCCTTCTTTTTCAGATTCTTTTCCCATATAGGTTATTACAGATTTTTGAGTAGAGTTCCCTGTGCTATACAATAGGTCCTTGTTGATTATCTATTTTATATGTAGTAGTGTGTACATGTTAATCCCAAATTCCTAATTTATCCCTCCCCCCCAGCACACTCTTTCTCAGTGTCTTTGCTGCAGTCGTGGTAACTGGGGGCTTCCTGAAATATTCCTTTGTATCAAGTCTTGCAGGTATTCACCAAACCTTGAGATTATCTTGAAAAATTAGTTCCCAGTTAACCTCAGACCATTAATTAGCAGAAGAGGTGGCACTGAAAATTAAATGGCCCCAAAGGAGTTTTGATCAATGATGGGCCCCAGAGTCCTACCAGGATGTTAAAGGGAGTTTGGAGTCATACTCGCCATTTGGGGTTGACTTAGGGAGAGTAACTGGATGTCTTGCAAAGTATGTTTAGTTCTGCTGTTAGAAACAGGACATTAAGCTGGATGCAAAATTGGTGTGATTCCATTTAGCCAAGATCTATGTTCCAGTGCTATTTCCAAAAGCTGTATCCACATTCAATGATTTAGTTCTATGGTCACATTTCTAACAAAATGTTGTATAATAAAGAATTTGATTGGTCTTTATCCCTGGTTCCTGGATGGGAGATTAATTGTTGGAATTTCCCCAGTAATTGGACTGTCTGTTATTTATGAGCCTCTGGGGTCACGACACCTGAGTTTATGCTAAGAAATGAGATGGCTGTAAATCAGCTATACTCTAATATAAAATAAAAATTAAATTAAAAATCTAAAAATTAAAAACTTTTTTTAAATAAAATAAAGTTGAAAAAATAAAAAGAAATGAGATGGTTCCGGATGAGGGCTGGTCACAGGAAGACCAACCATGAGATCAGAGGATTGGGGCTTTGAGGGGGAGATATCAGCCTGACATCCAGGGAGGGGACGGGGACTAGAAACTGAGTTTTGTTATGTGGTCAATGATTCAATCAACTGGCCTATGTAATGAAACCCCAAGAGAAATTCTCGACACCAAAGCTTGATGGAGCTTCATGTTTGCTGAACACATGGATGTGCCAAGAGGGGGACACTCTGATTCCATGGGGACAACACACAGAAACTCTGTGTTTAGGACTTCCCCACGTCTCACCCTCTGCGTCTCTTCATTTGGCTGTTCCTGAGTTGTGGTCTTCATGGTAAAATTATCATAAGTGATTCAGAGTGATGGGTGAAAACCTAGTCTGATGGTGGGAAAATTCTTCCAAGTTTTGAGTTCTGTGAGTCATCATAGTAAATTATGAGAGTCACGGGAACCCCCAAATTTATAGTCAGTCAGCCAGCAGTGTGGGCAGCCTGGGGACCCCCGAAGTGCAGCTGGTCTGCAGTAGGGCTGGTCTGAAGTTGGGACATTCTTATGGAGGAATGAGCCCAACCTGTGGGGTCTGCACTAACTCCGGGTGGTTAGTGCCAGACTGAATTGCAGCACACCAGCCGGGGTGGAAACAGAACCGAGATGACTTAACAGTCATGAGTGTCCCCACTGGGTGCCTGTCCCTACCGGGTGTGGGTTGTGACTCATTGTCCCAAATTAATCACAATGGCTGGACAGACTCCAGAACCCATGATGGAGAAATGATATGGGAGTGGGTGCACAAATTAGGGCAATTACTTCCAAATCAGAAGCGATTCATCTTGTAATCACAACAACCAAGATGAGAAAGGGCACTTACAGCAAGTGACAACTTTCCGGGGTAAAAATGGGACACATTTGGTGAGTCACGTTCACTGGCCGTGGAAGGGAAGACAATCTTGGTTGGGGGAGGGAGCCCCCAAATCACTTGGGTTTTAGGAAGCTTTGCTGAGGATGAACTCACATTTCTCTGGCGTCAGCATTTCTCCTCCTCACTCTGGAACGTGGGAAATCACTTGGATGAGGAGGCCAACCGATCAGCCAGCAGAGTTGTTTCTCTGCTGGTCCCTCTTCATTCTTTAAGTCTTGTCTTTTGAGCACCTGTCACCACATCTCCAGAGGGAGTGTGTGTCTGTGTGTGTGTGCGTGTGCACTGGCCTCACTCACACCAGGACAGCCCTGCCTTCACTCATCCCTAAGATGCCACACGCACTAAGGGACACGCAGGACACACGGGGGATGTCTGCTCCCATGGTGCTTTTTGGAACATCAGTTCCAAATGACTGAAGGTAAAAACTGGTTCTGAGCGATGGGTGAAATCCTGCCATCTG
This sequence comes from Balaenoptera acutorostrata, assembly GCF_949987535.1. Taxonomy (NCBI): domain Eukaryota; kingdom Metazoa; phylum Chordata; class Mammalia; order Artiodactyla; family Balaenopteridae; genus Balaenoptera; species Balaenoptera acutorostrata. Next base: position 3,040,964 of record NC_080064.1, on the reverse strand, counting down.
AAGGTGGGGAAACTCTTCCACATTCAAGAAGGCTTTGCCCTCAACTTTTCAATTTTGTTGGTGAAGGGGGCTGATAGGCAGCAACCCCCATGGGGGGCAGTGGGAACCTCACTTAAGAAGCACCTCCCCCTGCTCATGTGTCAAGATGACTTTGCAACGTTTTACGTTCTTCTGGACTGGTGAGTGACAGGTGCCAGCACTTTATCACGAGTTCTGCAGCCTCCAGAGCAACTCGTCAGGGACAGGAAATCAACAGAATAACGGCAATCTCGCTGTGGGCCCACAGTGTATGTTTCAACAACTTCCCAGCATCCGGTCCCAATATCAATACCCACTTTTATTCACTTGTCCCATAGGTACTTACTGAGTCTCCTACAAATAAACACTATAATTTGGATGCATTTATTATGATATACAGTATCCCTTTATTATATTCCCTATCTTTTATTTATTTATTTATTTTTGGCTCACTGCAATGTAGGCAGGATCTTAGTTCCCTGACCAGGGATTGAACCCATGCCCTCTGCAGTGGAAGTGTGGCAGCTTAACCACTGGACCGCCAGGGAAGTCCCTATATTCCCTATCTTATAATAGAAAATATATAGAATATATTTTTATGTATCTCTATGTAGATACACACACACACACACACACACAAATAATAGGCCCGTGTTGGCTAGTTTTGTACATGTCTGTTGATGAATGCATTGCTGGGCTGTTTGTTTTTGTTTTTGTCTAATGCATTGCTTGATGTTTTGTTTCTCCCATATCCACCATCACAATGCCCCCCCTTCCCCTGCCCCACACCAAGCATTTGGCTAACAGCTGGATGGAGGTATAGGTGACTAAGGCCCAGTATCACCCTGCCCTCAAGGGACCCTAAGTTCTGGTGGGAAAGGCAGGGGTGTCTGTCTGGTCTGTACAAGGACAGTTGTTCATTCTTAAAAATCTGCAGAACATGGGGAAAGAAGCATCCATTCTCACTCGGGGAGGCAGGAAAGACTCGTTTTAACCTCTCCTGGAAGGCTGAGACGGATCAAGACGGGCAAAGATGAGGCTGCCCAGAGTGGGGGAGACCAGATGGAAATTTGAGATGCAGAAAGAGCTGGAGTAAAGATGTGGCATGCCCCCCACTCTGACCCCCCCCCACCAGCTCCACCCTCCCCCCCGCCCCAGCTTCCATCCTTGGAACTAAAATAATCTTACCAGCTGGAGGCGATGGAGGGAAAACAAACAATGGAATCATTGGTCTTGGTGTCATATTTGTCACCTCCCTAAGCTCCGAAGGGCGACAAGGTGAGGCTCCAGGGAGGGATGTGGATCAGGGAGCTGGAGGCTCTGCCCAGCTACAGGGACAGACCACCAAAGAGAAGTTCAGGGAATGCTTCCCCTGCTTTGGGCAAAGATGTGAATTCTTGGGGCATAAAAGAGGAAGGCAAACAAGAGCTCGGGTCTCTGGGATTTCAGGCCCTGGACACCGAGTTATGGGCCTGAGCAGAGGAGCGAAGGAGGGGGGGCCACGTCAGGCAGGGGCTGCAGGAGGCTGGGCAATGGGTGCGGCCACTGGACTCTGGCCTCATCTTTGCCCACATGCCCCACCCACCTACCCTTGGGTGTCCTGGCATCAGATCCCAGCCCCCATGCTCCAACTTCACGTTACAGATGCTGGGACTGACTGTGCCCTTGGACCCAGCCACATGCACATCTGTCTTGGTGCCGGCGTTTTTCAGGACTGTCTCCTGTGTCAGGTCAGCCGCTGTGGTGCAGAAGGGACAAATCACAGAAAATGTCACTTATTGGCCATCTGAACAAGCCTGTGAAGGATGTCCCTGACCCTCTGCACAAGCGAGGGGAAATGGACAGAGGTTCCCCAGAGAGCATCCCGCTGTGGTCCACTGATTCCCAGGAGACACTGATAAGGGGGAACATGTTCCCCTTTTCCGTGCTTGCTGAGGCTTGGGGGAGAGTTCAGAGGCTGTGGGAAAGAGAGAAGCCTGCTGCACGCGTCGTCAGGACAGGCGGAGGGTAAGGAAAGGGCAGTGTGAGCAGGTGGGCAGGCTTCACATCCTTGTGAAAGTGTCTGCTGTGTGCCCGGCTGTCCGTGCGTGGGTCAGCATGGGAACAGCTGACATCTGTACTGTACTTACTTACCACGTTCCAGATACCCTGTGATGGGCTTCTGTGTATAAACTCACCTGCAAGTGCGCATGAGCAAGGAGGCCCTTAGGACAGAGGCACCCAGGGCTCAAGGGGACCAGGGGCAGATCTGTGCTTCAGACTCGAGCTGTCTGGGTCCAGGATTCACTCTAAGAAGCTCCTCACTGAGCGGACCGCCTGATGGGGGAGCAGAGAGCATTTCAACGAGTAAACTGGGTGCAGCACTTGAAGGAAACAGAGTGCAGATCAGAGGCAACCACCTTGGAGTAGCCACGGAGGACTCTCAGAGGACGTGACATCTAGGCCAGAATCCTAGAACAAAGAAGACACAGCCACATACAGAAAGGAAGGTAGGGTGTGGGGGTCCCAGGCAGAGAGAACAACAGGGGCAAAATCCCTGGTCTGGAAAGCAATTTGATGTATTCATAGATGATGTAGTGGGTTGAATCGTGTCCCCCCAAATTCATGTCCACCTGGAACCTCAGAATGTGACCTTATTTGGAAATAGGATCTTTGCAGATGTAGTTAGTTAAGATGATGTTAACCTGATTGGGGGAGGGGGCGGTTAACTCCAGTGACGAGAGTCCTTGGAAGAAGAGGGAGGCCACGTGGAGATGATGCAGAGATGGGAGGGAGGCGGCCACAAGCCAAGGAACACCTGGAGCCCCTGGAGCTGGACGAGGCAGGAAGGACCCTCCCCTAGAGTCCTCAGAGAGAGGACGGTCCTGCCAACACCTTGATTTCAGACTTCTGGCCTCCAAAACTGAGAGAGAATGAATGTCTGCTGTTGAAGCCCCCCAGTTTGCGGTGATTTGTTACAGAAGCTCCCAGGAAACTGATACAGATGGAAAGAAAGCACAGTGGCCAGTCCATGCTGAGTAAGGGGACAGTAGTCCATGTGGGCAGGACTTGGAGTTTAATCTAGGGAGCAATGGAAGGCCATCAAAGTGTTTAGGCAGGAGGCGACGTGATAAGATGGTGCATTGCTGTGTAGAGAAAGCCACCGTCTGTGCCGAGGGGAAGGTGCAGACGAGGGGCAGGGCTGGCGTGGACACGGGGAGGGGTGTGGGTTATTCAGGCAGACCTGAGCTTTGTTTTGGAGGTTGTTGTCAGGGGTCCCCAAGGCCACCCTCAGGTTCAGCGATTCACTAGGAGGACTCACAAAACTCACTAAAACCCATTATCCTCAAGATTACAGTTTATTACAGTGAAAAGAGGCAGATTAAAATTAGCCCAAGGAAGAGGCTCAGAGGCAGAGTCTGGGAGGACCAAGCACAAGCTCCCCGTCCTCTTCTCCCAGTGGAGCCATTCGGACAGGCTTTCCCTCTCCTGACAAAGATGTGTGACAACATGCAGAGTCCTGCCAACCAGGGAAGCTCACCTGAGCCTTGCTATCCAGGTGATGCAGGCATGAAGTGCCCAGGTACATGAACCTGCTTCCCCTTTAGAGGTTAAACGGATGTCGCATGGCCCAAGGCCCCACCATAAATCACTCGGTTGGCACAGACAATCTAGCGGGGCGAGGTGTCAGGTGGACAGACACGTATTAGGCAGGGTATTCCTAGGGCTTGGGGGTGACCTGGAGGGGCTGGTCAAATCCAGACTTGGCTTTGCAATGTGTGGGGTTTGGACAAGCCAGGCCTGCTGGGTTGGTTCTCTCCTGCACAGGGGAGGGAAGGGTTGATGTGGGGGGTGAGGAAGAGGCATCAAGAGGCATGACTCAGCTTTTGACCAGAGCACCTGGAGACCCCCATGTCCTTACCTGTAATGGGGACAGGGGGCCATGTAACTGGGAACGTTTAGTTCTGAATATGGTAAATCTGAGGGACTTGGGAGAATTTCAAGGGGGGTGTCCTGTAGATGGTTGGAGGGACTGATCTGGACATTTGGAGTAAATCTGGGCTGGTGTTTAATCCATGGAAACAGAGGTAAGAACATGCATAGAGAGGAGGCCCCAGGACCAGCCTTGACTGTCCCGCATTTAAGATCAGAGTGAGATCAGCGATGGAGGAGAACCAGCCAGAGAGGTGGGAGGAGAGCAGGGGCCTGAGGGAGAAAGCAGCAACAGCGTGAATGCTGCCGCACTGTCCTGTAAGGTGAGGATGGAAGCAGGACACGTGGCCGGGCCGTGCAAGATCCCGCTCCCCCTCACCCACTGGGGAAGCGACGCTGGGAAAAGTGGGAGGGGAGGAGGCCGGCTGTGCTCGGAAGCAGAGAGAAGGGGAGACCTGGAAGGGAGTGTGAGGCCAAGGGGTGTCAGGCGGCCCCAAAACATGACCGAGTGATTATGCAACTGACGCATCGGAGAAAGAAAGAGAACAACGCAGAGACAAAGCCATCCCGGGGATGATCCAGCAAACAGAAATACAGGAAGCCCAGTTATGTTTGAATTATACAGAAACAAACAAATTACTTTTTAGCATAAGTATGTCCTGTGCAATATTTGGGATATACTTATGCTAAAGTATTATTCATTGTTTATTTAGAACCCAAATGTCCCTGGGGGTTCTGTATTTAGCCTAGTAACCTCATCACATTCAGAGTTTGCCTGTGTGGGAGGCATGGTGTTTCTTCCATCAGACATTCATTCATTCATTCAGCTGATATTCAGTATGCACCTGCTATGTGCCAGGGGCCCTGGTCTGGGGAGACAGCCAGAGCAGCAAAGCCCCTGCTTGTATGGTGTTTACTTTCCAGCATGGGACATAGATAATGAACACATAAACAAATGTGGAAAGTTAAAGCAGGTTAAGAGAAGTCAAGAGTGTCTCCAAAGGAAATGGAATCAGGGTCTCAAAGAGACGCCTGCACTCCCACCATGTTCAATGCAGCTTCATTCACCATCACCAAGATATGGAAACAACCTAAGTGTCCGTCAATGGAAGGATAAGGAAAATGTGGTATAAATGACAATGGAATATCATTCAGCCACAAAAAAGAAGGAAACCCTGCCATTTTCAGGGACATGGGTGAACCTGGAGGTCATTATGGCAAGTGAAATAAGCCAGACAGAGAAAGACAAATACTGCACGATCTCACTTATGTGTAGAATTTAAACGGGTTGAACTCACAGAAGCAGAGAATACAGTGGTGGTTACTGGGGGCTGGGGTGGGGGACATGGAGAGATGCAGGTCAAAAGGTACAAGTCTTCAGTATCAGAGGGACAAGTTCTGGGGACTGAACGTACACCACAGTGACTGCAGTTAATAATACCTTATTGTCTACTTGAGATTTGCTGAGATTGTAGATCTTAAGTGATCTCACCACACACACACAAATGTTCACTATGTGAGGAGAGGGATGTGTCAGTTACCTTGACTGTGGTGATCATTTCACAATATGCACATATATCATGTTGTACACCTTAAATCTATACAGTTTTATTAGTCAATTATATCTCAACAAAGCTGGAAAAAAACAAGTGACAGTAAAAGAAGTAAAAGTCTTGGGGGGAGGGAAGAAGTCTGTGGGTGCTGATGGGTTTGCAGACAGAGAGTGAAATTTGCAGCTGCAACTTGCTCCCGGCATATCCGAAGGGCCTCTCTGAGCTTTTGAATGATCTCCAGGGCACAGGAACCCAGCTGTGGCATTAGAGGGGCCGTTTGGTACCCGACTCGGAAGGGGGGCATCCTTTCTTCAGCCTGCCTCATGACCCTTATGCAACACGGATGTCACCGGCCGTAACAGATGCAGGGACCTGCCCCGAGTTCTCTAAGAGCAGCCACGAGTCCGGGTCACAGCTCCACTTCCCAAGCCACTGTCAGTTGGCGTGACAGCTGCTTGCTGCCTCCCCCTTCCCAGACCAGGGCCCTCCCTCCACCCCAGTCCCCCACATGCACTTTCCTCAGAAGCCCCATCTCTTGGGAACAACCTAATTATGCCACAGGCACCAGAGAAGGAAAGTGGACCAGGATTCTTTTGTAGCTGCTACACTCCAGTTATTGGATTTTTCTAACTCGCTGCTGTGTTTCTTTTGATCGATGAGCATGAATGGATCTTTGTGGGGAGATGAAGGGAAAAGGTCCCGGGCTAGGTTGGTGGCAGAAGTGGCTTTCCTGGTTTAAGGATGCAAAGCCCTTATTCAGGATGATAGGCCCACCTATCCCAGGCCCGGCCAGAGCCAAGGCCAGACCAGGCCAGGAAGCAAAATCTTTAGCCAGAGTGTGCAGTCTGCTCGGCTGGGAAGGACGGCACGGTGGACGAGCCAGCCCTTCACCGGTGTTGTATGGGCGACACTCTGGAGTCAGCTCCTTCCCCACGTGTAAGCTCTCGATGTCCCTTAACCCGCTCGCGCCCGAGAGACGGGATGGTGGGAGGACCACTAATTCCATCCATCGCGCTGAGGCCGGCGCAGAGGAGGCGCTGTTTAAGATCCAGGGGCTGATCCTCAGGGGACTTGAGGACGTGCCCAGATGTGGGCCCAGGGGAGAGGGTAGAAAGACCAGGAGGGCGGGGCCCGCATACCCCACCTCCCAGCTTGTCAGCATCGCCAGGGCTTTTAGTTTTCCTTTTCATATTGAGCTGCAACTCACATAACATAAAATGAGCCATTTTTAAAGTGTACAAATACAGTGGTGTTTAGCACATTCACAATGATGTGCAACCACCAACTCTATCAAGTTCCGAAGTGTTTTCATCATCCAAAGGCAGCCCTGTACCAATAAACCTGCAGAACCTCGTATTCACCCTGTGTTCTCGCTCACACCACAGGGACAGAGGGCTGGTCCCTCACTCTTCTTTGCATTTTCTTAGGTCCCAGGCAGCTGGGAAGGCACAGAGACACATGGATTCCGGTTGGAGGATGAGCCCCGGAACTAACCACTGCCCGGCACAGCCTCCTGCATCCCAGCATCTCTCAATCCCGAGAACTTGGAGGGCAGGATGCTCCAGGATCAAGTGTGTGAGACCAGGGTCCCCCAACTCCGACACCCTGAGAGGGGAGCTGTAAATACCCACATCCCTCTTTCTACACCCATCAGACATTCCAGCCAAAATGCAAATGTGCGATTCCTGTCTGGTTAGAGCTTTTCTGAAATATTATCCTCTGCATCTCCGGCACCCGCACCTCTTGTTTCGCCAGGGCTGAGCCTCTTTAGGGACTCAGAGCAATTTGTTGCCATAACAACACTCTCTCCCACTCCAGAACGTTTAAATACCAGCCTTCTTCAGCCTGGCTCTTCTCAGGGGACTCTGCAAAGTGGCTTCAGCCAGGGAGAAGGGGTGGCGGGTCCTTGTCCTCTTATTCTCAGGATGTCGAGGGCCTAATAAGGTCCTGGGGGAAGGGCCAGGCTCACCTTCCCAGGCCAGCATGAGAGCCACTCTGAGGAATCAATCAGCTGGTCTCCCCGCCAGAGCTTAAGATTTCTGGGTCTTTCCATAGTCAGCTTGGCATTGTTCCATCCTAAAGAAAGGAAAGAAATTATAAAAGAATGGGAAAGTAGCGTAGGGCTACTTTCCCTTCGGGAAAGCCGAGGCCCCGAGGGAGAGTGACATTTTTAAGTATGCTGTCCCATCCAGGGCCTGCACTTTTTGCTGCCTCTTCACACCTCCGGCGTAGACCCTCCAGGAGCTGTTCCAGACCTGATCTGCTTCCAAAGGACCCAAGGGTCAGGCTCAGTGAGGAAAGGACTGTATTTCCCCATGTTTGCACCATCTTCGGGCTCATGCGAGAGACTCAGAAGAGGACGCCAGCTGGAGTCTGAGAAAACCCACAAATGCCAACATCTAAAGCATCAGAGAGCAAAGCAGAGGGGCTTCCCTGGGAGAGGCCCACAAACAGCGTGGTTAATTCTGGACAAACCACCAACAAGAAATCTCCGTGCCCTCCCAGCTTCTACTAGATACATGCCTTTCTTTCTCTCCGTTGATAAAGCTTGGATGATATATTGTTGCCGGGAAATCCCATCGCCCAACCTGGGGTCTTATTTGTAAGTCAACCCTGACTTTTAAACAGAGGTTGTTAAATGCCAACAGCTTTGATTTTATATTTAAATCAGGCTGGACGCTTTCCAAGCTCAGAAGAGAAAACCTCTGTCTGAGGAGGTGCCTTTTCAACCTACTTCCTTCAGGAACCTGGTCTTGAATCAGAACTGCCACTTATAAATTATAAATTCTGTCCCTGGCCTCTCATGTTCAGCTGTATAACCTTGTTATGTTAACATAAAAATTAAACACAAGATGAATCAGCTAAATTGGGTTCACTTATAGGGATCAAGCAGTGGCAGCCCAGCTGATGGGAAACAGCCCTACTAGAGACAAGGAAGGAGTGGCTTCTTCCCAGGATCTAGATTTGAAGATTTGAAGACGGAAAGGAAAGGGGACCTGAGAAATATAAACCCAGGGTCAAAGGTCGGCACGGTTTCTGATGCTCTTGTTACGTGTTTCCTGATGTTTGGGGAAGGAGCTGACAAATGAGCACAAAATGAGGAGGGGGTTGGCTCAGGGGACAAGCAGGGAAAGACCTGACACCAGCCTCCATCCTGGCTTTGGACCATTTCACAGCACCTTTTCATACTCCATCTTGTCCGATCCTCCCCAGAGCGCACCAGACTGGTGGGCGGACACACTTCTGAGGACTCAGTTCTGCAAACTGAGCAGCAAAGGCTGGAAGGGATTCCAGACCCTCCACTGGGACTCCAGCTTGGAGGGAAGCCAGCCACCCTGCAATCAAGCTGATTACCCCGGCCCTGCCATGCAGTGAGGAGCCCCAGCCGCGTGGAGGGTGCAGTGGCCATGCAGAGGGAACATCAGGAATGCCGCTGGGGCCCTGGGTACAGACTGAAGAACCCCAGTGACTCCCTGGCCACCAGAGACAAACCCCAGCTGAGTCCTTCCCAAATGTCTGACCAACAAAATCATGAGCAAAATAGCCTGGTTGTTTAGAGCTTCTAGCTTCAGCCAGTTTGTTACCCAGCAAAAGACAACCAGAAGGGATCCTGGACTCCAAGTGTGCAAGGGGGCTCAGGAGAATTAAAGCAAAAATCCCAGATCTAAAGATGAACAGCGCACTCTGGGTCACCCCCTCCTTCTATTCTTTTTTTCCCGTAAATGTCACGCTTCCAGAGAGTATCACTAAGTTCAAAGTAATAATATCAGAAATCAGCTTTTCTTCCTTTGACATTTTATTGTGTATATGAAATTGGAACAAGGCTCTCATGGGGATACTTAGTTGAGTTTTTTGGTGAGTGTGTCTTGTGGCTCTCCTTAGTATCGGTTGTGCAAATGGTTAAATTGCTCCTTTGCTAAAGCGAGTCATGCTATAGACCTGAGATGTGTCCATATCCCGGGTGGAGGATCTCATTAATGGGTCTCATGCTGTGAACCCCAGAACTTGACCGAATCAGACACGCACCCCCATGGTTGTTGCTCATCCAGGGCAGCTCTCCTTCTGCCCCTTGGCAAGCGTGGGCCGTTTTCATCACAGCCTCTAGAAGCCAAAGGGCACTCTATCTACTCCGTCACATGCCACCTCTGGGAACCAATGGAAGATGTCTACTCACTCATCTGCCACCTCTGGGAACCAACGGGAGCTGTCTAGTTAGTCACATGCTACCTCCAGGAACCAATAGGCACTGATTGCTCAGTCACATGCCACCTCTGGAACCGCCGGCAGGCTTTACTCTAGAGCAGGCTTGTCCAAGAGAACCGCCAAGCCAGGAGGTCTTGACTGTCATTCTCAATCCAGGCAAATATAATCTCATGTCATCATACACACCAGCAGGCAGCGTCTGTTCCAGCCAGCGAGACTCGGCACCCCACAGGGGAACCGGGGCACGTTTGCTCCTGCCTGGCTGGAAGGTTGAGTGGTACACTCTTTGAGGTCTGGCTTTCTGCTCATCCTGGTGATTTTGGCTTTGTTGTCACTTTTAACGGCAGCTCCTCAGAGCGTTGCCTCTGCCAGCTCACACTGAGCTCGGGGTCACCCACAGCAGAGGAAGAACGTGACTGGTGGTCTGATGTCCCCCACCTGTCCAATTGCTGCCCCCACCCCAAGCCTTAGAAGCAGATCCTCTTGGGTTAAGCCTCCGTGAGCAATGCCCACCAGCAATCCTGCACGTGCGGGGTGTTGTACACCCGGGATCTATGGAGCATCTCCAGTGTGGGACCAACCAAGCTCAGCTCTGCATCCAGTGGTAAAAGGAGAGATGAGATTCTTCTCTCATGTGACAAATTCTAGGGGGACAGATGGAAAATAAGGAAAACAATCCACAAGCAATACAGAAGCAGGTAGTGAGAAGTGCTGTAAAGAAATAAAACAGAAGAGGTGACGAGGGCACCGGGATGTGGAGAAAGATGATCGGATCGGGAGGGCAGGGAAGGCTTCCTGAGGAGACAACGCCAAGCCCTGAATGACAAAAAGGAGGCGACCATGCAGCAGTGCTGGGACCCGGAAACCCACACAGAGGGAACAGAAGTGTAAAGGTCATGAGGCAAGAATGAACCTGGGGTGTTTGAGAAATAGCATAAAGTCAGTGTGGCTGGGAGAGTGGAGGTGCCCACCTGAGCTCAACAGTCTCCTTAGATGGGCTTCTCTGACTTCCCTGTGCAAAGAGGTGCCTCCTCCCCAGCACCAACCCTAGGCCCTCTTCATCACCTTACACTCTGTATTTGTCCATTCAGGCTGCTGTAACAGATACCGGAGACTGGGTGGCTTGGTGTAAACAACAGACATTTGTCTGGAGGCTGCAAGGCTGAGATGAACATACTGGCAGATGTGATGTCTGGTGAGACCCAGCTTCCTGGTTCATAGATGACTGTCTTCTCCTGTGTCTTCACGTGGTGGAAGGGGCCAAGGAGCTCTCTGGGGTCTTCTTTGTAAGGGCACTAATTCCATCCATGAGGGCTCCACCCTCATGACCTAATCACCTCCCAGAGGTGCCATCTCCTAACGCCATCACAGTGAGGTTTAGAATTTAACATATGAATTTGGGGGGAATACAAACATTCAGTCTATGGTACTCTCTTCTATATTCTTAGTAACTTTTGTTATTTTCTAAGTTGTCTCAGCTATGTGTTGATCTGTTTATTGTCTATTTCCTTCTGCCTTTTTCACTGTTATATCCCCAGGCCTCTGTAGTTCTTGGTGCATCACAGGTGCTCAAAAAATAATAGTTGAATGAAAAGTTCAGCACAGTCATCCGTGGCTATCAGCAAAACAGATTTAGGCATCATTGTAGTGGATCTGTTACATCTGGAGAGTATTTAAACACATTATATTTATGGCTTAGAGCGTGATAACCCATCGTACACATGTAGAGGCAGAGACGAATAACAGTTACAACAAGCATAACCATACCACCTGTTGGGTCCTTCTTGTTCTCCAAGTTTGGCTGAGAAGTGAAACTTGCCCAGAGTTACACAGCTATGAAGACGTGGTGATGGGACTCCAACACAGGGCTGATGGGCTCCAAGGCTGGTATCTTAACCCCTTGCCCAGCTCAAATCCATATCAACATGAGCACATGTGTTCTGATGGATGAGTTGACCCTTCCCTTGAGCTGCATTAGTACCATGTCTATAACCACATTTTAGAACTTGACCCTTAAACAGTTTTCGTAGTTAAGTCTCCCCAGCTGGTTTGCATGGCTCTGAAGAGGCAGTGTGACGTGATGGTTAGCAATGTGTTTGTTCCTCCTGGAACCAGCCCGCCTGAGCTCTCCCTCATCAGAGCCTGGCTACCTTGCACAAGTGATTGAACTTGTCTGTGCCTCAGTTTCTCCATCTGTAAAATGGGGGTAATAAGAATCTCTACCTTTTAGACTTGTTTAGAGGATTGCAAGTATTCACCTGTGAAAAGCCACGCTTTAGATCAGGAAAGAGAAACCTGCATGAAAGCTTTGTCTTCACCCTAAAAAGCAGGAAGAGCTGGATAATCTAATAAAACCATAACCTTTCTTGAGCTCATGAGACAGCTGAGGTGCCAAGGCATCCAGGTGAACTGAATCGCAAAGTGTAACAAGCCCCTCCAAGGAGAAATGGGATCCAGGAAGTGTTTTATCTTGGCAGCATATAGAAGGACAAAATGGGCAGCATATAAGTGAGTGGGAGGAAAATATCTAAAGTTTGAATAATTTCTTAAAACTGAGTATGAGTTAGGATGACAGTGTAGAATCTCAGGGACCCCAGACACAGGGGGTGTCCATAATCACTCACAAGCTCTTTTCCATGGTTTTCCACTGGGGAAGTCACAAGAAAACAGCTGGGTCAGGGTGAGAAACCTGGAGAGCCACCTCCCTTGGTGGTACCCAGGCATCCACTTCACTTCTATGAGGCAAAGCCCTGATCTTCCAGGGGAGGGGCAGAAACCTCCACCCCAGTCCCAGGCAAAAGTAGACCAGTGCAGAAGGTAGAGGAGAAGTAAAGCCATCCATCCATGGGGGAGAGGCAGGAGAGACACTGGGCTGGATACAGGATCCTGAACTGATCTAAAGCAGAACTCTGCTGTCTCCGGAGGAGAGATGGGAGATACTCTCCCATCCAAGACCCCCCCACAGATAGAAGGCAGAGGATATGCTATGGAGTCAGGAGGAACAAGACCCATGGGAACCCCCACCCCAGGCTCACAGTGCCTGCTTAAGACCAAGGCTGGAGCTGCAGAAGGAAAAACACCCCAAGCCCACACCATCAATTACATAAGTAAAAAGCAACAGCATAGGGGAGGATCCAGAGCAGGGGAAGGGACACCTCTCTATAATGCAGGCAAGCAGGGACTGCTAGAGCCTGAGATGGAGCACAAGGTAAGAGTAGCACATGATGGAGGTGTTTGGAGTCTCTGGTTCACTGAAGGTAACCCTAACAACAACAAAACCCAAACCCAGCTCAACTCCTGACAGGGTTGCCTCAATCCCTCCCACTAATGACCTGACAGAAAAAAATCCTGCTTCTGGGAATAAAATAATACTCATTTCAGTCTCTACTGTTCCTCTATACAGCGTGTCTGACATTTAATTTCAAAATTCTGAGACACAAAAAAAGGAAGAAGTGAACACCCCATTGTCAAGAGGTAAAGGAGTCAACAGAACCAGAACCAAAGATGACCTGTATTTTGGGACTGTCAGACAGGACCTTTAAAATAACTATAGTTAATATATTAAAAGACCTAATGGAGAAATAGACAAGATGCATGAACAGATGGGGAATTTCAACAGAGAGAGGAAGACTGCAAGAAAGATGCAAATGGAATTGCTGGAAATAAAAACCATGATCCAAGAGATGAAAAGTCATTGATGTAAACAACTTAAGATGGTGCCTGTCATGCAGTACGTGCTCAGCCTTTGTAACTGTGTTCATTCTGGAGGTCACAGAGAGTGCCTTTTACCTCCTTCCTTATGGGCTCAGCATTCAGCACAGGACTGGGGTCCTAGGAGGTCCACAGCCAGGAATGTGAAGATGAATGTAACAAGAGCAGTATGACCAGTTTCTTCCAGTCACACGCAAATGTGCACATACAAAAAGCTTGTAAATTGCCATCAGGAAAAATGTTGGATTTTTATCATAGATGAAGTTCTAAACTTTCCAGATGGGGTAACTTGCTAAATCTTCTCAGTCTGCTAACAAAGTAGGTTTGATTATTTTCATTTAGCAGTTGGAGACACAGAGGCAAAAGAAGATGTGGACCACTGATGGTAGACAGCCTGCCTTGGGACCCACATCCTCAGCCCTTTCAAGCTGATACTGTTCATTCCGTGCCAGAACAATATTTGAGTTTCACCTTTGATCCCTGCCATCTCTTATTGGCCAGTGCACTTCTAGTTCTGATGAATCAACCAATGGCATCAACAGTGACAACAATAGCTGATGATGACTGAGTACTCTCTAGAGTAGAGCTAACCACCACACTAAGTATGGACATGAACTCATTTAATCCTCCCAACCATGCTATGAGGAAGAGTCTCTCATCATCCCCTGGTACTGATGAGGAAACTGAGGCACAGAGAGGTCAAACGACTTGTCCACAGTCACACAGTTTTCAGTTTGGGGCCCGTACCCCTGCTCTTCACCCTTGTACTAAAATGCCTCTGCAGAAGGCTAGAAAGCTCTGGAGAACGAGCAGACGTTGGACATCTACAAGGGAAAAGTTTGTCTGCGAGCAGAGCCAGGACAGAATGAAGCCGAGCTGAGCTAGGCCAGTGTTCTGGTGCCACCACCACGCCTTGAAGCCAGCTCTGCCGGGACTTGTAAGACTCGTGACTCAATGCACTGACGTTTTTCCCTTAAGCCACTTTGAGTCAGGCTTTTGCTCCCGTGTGAGAACCCAGGCCCCTCTCAGAAGGGCTCCTGTCTGGAGGAGGATGTGGCGTGGCTGGTCCCCAGGTAGAGGTGGAGTCTGCTTGGACCTCGAGCAGAGGCTTTACAGTTGTCACGTGACGCATAGCCGCACGGGGGAAGCAGCTGTGCTCCTTGTGAGATCCTCCCCCTCCACCCACAGAGAACCTGGGGTCCGAACCAAACCTACAATGAACCCTCAAAAATCTGCCCACCCCTCTTTCCCTTTCAACACCACAGACAGCATCACCACCTTGAGTGTCTAAATCATGAGTGGAATAAGTTTGTGTCTTTTCCAGCCAGATGGCCCTTAGAGGTGGGGGGGGGGGTTGTTGACTAGACTGTCTTTTCGATTCCCTCCTATTATTCAGAACCCAAATCCATTTTATCTCCAAATCTCATAAGCTCTGTTTGTTCTACCTGACTGCTTCAATGAACAGTTCACTTTGGACTAGGACTTGTGCTTCTTAGAACATATCATGAATTTTCCAGACCCAGTTTTGAACCCAGCTCAATTTCCTAACTCTCTCCGGTGACTTTTATCCCGGTGAGTCATTTAACCTCTTGGTTTCGAGTCTCCTCTTTAAAAGAGAGGAATGAATGACCCCCCACACTTCACAGGAGGATTGGGAGAATTAATTAATGTTTGTAAAGGGTTCTGCCATTCTGGGGTGTCTTTGATACGGAGGATGAAAGTGTGTGAGTGAAGGCGCTGAGCACCAGATTCAAGAGGGAAAAAGAGAAAACAATCCTCTATTTGTTGTCTTTAGCGCTTATCCATGCCGTTTTGACATTTAACAAAGTTCTTTTAAGTTTTTCCAAGTTAAGTGCATGCATGTCAATGTCGTTCCTTTGATGAAGCCATCTGAAATTAAAATTTTAAAATAAGAACAACTTTTGTACAAACCAAAAATTGCAGGTAGGAGTCCTTTGCTTGTCAACCAGAAACCTAGATGTTGTTATAGCCCCTACATTGGCAACACTAGGCGTGGTGTGAATTCACCTGCCTCATGCCTACAGGCCTGCCCCCAGATGGGGAGTACACTTTCTATTCTAAGGAAAGAAAAAATGCCATGTTTACTAATTTATTTTTTCCAGCAGAGGTGACGGTGTCTGTTGTGAGCTAAATGGTGTCCCGCCTTCCCCTCAAATTCGTATGGTGAAGCCCCAGGACCTCACAATGTGACCGTATTTAGAGATAGGATCTTTACAGAGATGATTAAGCTCAAATGAGGTCATGTAGTTGGGCCCTAATCCAATCTGACCGGTGTCCTTATAGGAAGAGGAGATCAGGACACAGTCACACCCAAAGGGACTACTATTTGAGGATACAGGGAGAAGGCAGCCATCCACACGCCAAGGAGAGAGGCCTCAGGAGGAACCAACTCTGCCCACACCTGGATCTAGGAGTTCCAGCCTCTGTGATTGTGAGAAAATAAATTTCGACTGTTTAAGCCACCCGTATGCGGCACTTTGTTGCGGCAAACTAATACAGTGTCCTAGCCCACTTAGGGTCTTAGCAAACTTTCATTGCGATCAGTGACTCAGGAAGGAATGTCGGGGACAGTTTCAAGTGTGTGGCTAAGAATAATGTCACAAAATACTCAGAGTATCCGTCCCCTGTGCTCACTTGACACTATTCAGAGAGGGAATTTGGGGTAAGAACTGACATGTAGGGTCATTTCATGCAGAAAGGCCTAATGTTTTCCTTTAAATGATTTCATTTGAGTCTTTGTTTCAAATCTCCACACTCTGGCTTATTAGGGGAACTTATCCAAACTCCCTTCTCTGTGTTGCTCTTGAAGATATACCCGGGAAAGTTCCTTTAATATCTTTTCTACCTTCCAGAGAAAGGAAATGAACACCTGATTCTCTTACACTCCCTGCCCCCCAGAAATCAACAATCTTTAGTAATATTTTGTAGTAGATGAAATAAGGCCACAAATTCTTTGCCACTCCTCCAAGAGTTGGACTCTATTTCATGAAGAACAGACTTATTGCCAAGGGGGCAAGGGGTGGGGGAGGGATGGAGTGGGAGTTTGGGATGAGCAGATGCAAACTATTACATACAGGAGGAATAAATAACAAGGTCCTACTGTGTAGCACAGGGAACTATATTCAATAACCTGTGATAAACCATAATGCAAAAGAACATGAAAAAGAATGTGTATATATATGTATAACTGAATCACTTTGCTGTACAACAGAAATTAACTCAACATTGTAAATCAACTATACTTGAATAAAATAAATTGTTTTAAAAAATGATAAGTAACCAAAAAATAGAATAAAATAAACCTTTAATTTTAAATTAATAAAAAGAGTTGGAGTCTATTTTCCCTCTCCTTGAATTGGGTTGGGGGCCAGTGGGAGGAGGGGGCTTGTGACTTTCTTTACCCAATGGAATGTGGTGGAAATAACAGGCATGAGTTTAGGAGCTGTATTAGCCAGAGTTCTCCAAAGAAGCAGAAGCAACAGGAGACAGGTAGGTAGGTAGATAGATAGACACAAAGAGATGTGTTACGAGGAATTGGCTTACATGACTGTGGAGGCTGAGAAGTCCTAAGTCCTGTCATCTACAAGCTGGAGACCCAAGGAAGCCGGTGGTGTATTTCCAGTCCAAATTCAGAAGCCCAAGAACCAGAGAGCCGACAGTCCGCGTCTGGAAACCAGAGAACCAGGAGAACCAACAGTGCAAGTTCTAGTCTGAGCCTGGAGGCCTGAGAAGCAGGAACCCCAGTGGGGTCGTTCCAGTCCAAGGGCTGGAGACTCAGGTCCCAGCTCGGCCGTCAGGCAGAGAGACAGAATCAAACTCCCTCCACTTTTGTTCTATTCAAGTCCTCAGTGGATCAGACGAGGCCCCTCACATCGGGGAGGGCCATCTGCTCTACTCAGTTCACTAATTCAAATGCTGGCCTCACCCAGAAACACCCCCCCAGACACAACCAGAAATAGTGTTTTACCAGCTCTCAGGACACTCCGTGACCCAGCCAAGTGGACTGGTAATGGAGGCCTTGACATTCAAGTGCTTTGCAGCTTCCGCCTTCACCCTCTTGAAATGCTTCCTGAGCACAACGTGCCAGGAAGAAGCCTGGGATGAAAGGCCACATGGAATCGTGTCCCAGCTGAGCCTGGCCCCAGGTGACCTGGTAGTGAGCCCCGCCCTCACAAGGAGCCCAGGCAAACCAGCCAACAAACTGCTGAGTCTGCTCAGAGAATCAGGAGGAGGGTTACATGTCTGACGTTTAAGCCACGGATTCCAGAGCGGTTTGGAGCAGGGAGGGAAAGCTGGACCACTTCTCTTCCCTTGGGTCTATGAAGCAAGAAGGCCAATCGGGATTAGATAAAAAGTAGACTTTCAAGATTGTTTTTTAAAAAACTAGTTACATAATTTCTTATAAACTAATCTAACAAAAATGTTGTCCAATAAAATTGTTAGGGGATACAAGGCCCTGAAGCAATCATTGAAAATAATCTGTAATATTATATTAATTGTATGCAAATGATGCTTCCGAAATGCTGGGAGACAATTGATTCTTTTAATATTTTAAACAAGGTCCCTGAAATCCTTTGCAACATAGTTTGCTTAGCAAAACACTTCCTCCTAAATCGTTCCAGGAAAGGCTTTGATCACCCCATAAATTATACCATCACCAATTCTGCACCACTGCATCCTGAGTCAGGGATGTTCTCCTGTACTTAAACCTGAACCCAGCTTTCTTGCTCTCCTATATCTCCCTCTTGGGGGCCTTTTTGCTCCTAAGCAAACTTTGTTAAGTTAGCATATTTCCCAAAATGTAGAGCTCACTTCGGACTTCTAAATTCATCACAGCGCACAAAACAAACATGTGTAGCACTTTTCTAAAGATACACTGTGGGCCCTGAATCCCTCCGTGTGTGTGTGTGTGTGTGTGTGTGTGTGTGTGTGTGTGTCTTTATGTATGTGTCTGTGTGCATATGTGTGTATGTACGTATGCATGTGTGGTTGTGTGTTTGTGTGTCCGTGTATGTCTCTGTGGGTACATGTGTACACGTGTTTGAGCATGCTTGTGTTTCCATATACATATGTGTATATGTGCATATGTGTGGGTGTGCACCTGGGGCTGTGTGTTTGAATGTCTGTATATGTACATGTGTATGTGTGTGTACATGTGTTTCTGTATACATATGTGTGTCTCTCTGTATGTGTGCATGTGTGTCTGTGTGCACATGCGTGTGTGCATGTGTATCCACCCTCTAAACTGGCCTGAGCTCCATCTAACTGAGAAAGTGGCTCAGTCTTGGGGTAGAAGGTGGGGGGCAGCATACAGGGGCCATGTCCATGTCCCTAAGCAGACAATGAGGCTCCTGGGTCCCATGTGACTCGCTCGTTGTCCTTTCACTTGTGTTTTTGTCACAATGCAGGAACGCAGGGGCCTAGAGTGGGATGTATGGAGCTAGTTTAAAAGGTAACATTCCCCCCAACAGGCCTGGAAAATAAGGACCAAAACTTTCAGTGTAGCTCCTGGGCCTTTTGCCCCATAGACAGCCCACAGCCCACTCTGGGGAGCTGCCCTAGAACTGGGAGACCTTCCAGGCAGCGCAAAGGACCCCTTATAGATGGACGACGCTGGACAATAGAGAAATGACACACAACTAAAGTCTGCGGCGTCACTCTCCTCACCGCGGCCCATCTGAACGGGTGTGGGGTCACGAGATCGAAGTCTCCTCCTGCTCCAGGCCCATCCCTTATCCTAATTAGCCTGCGAGGTTATCTTATTTGTGTCTGAATGGCAAGAGCCCCTGCGCTGGTTCTAGAGAGAAAGATCAAAGGGGGATTTAATTAAATTTTCTTCTTTCATTTTTACTGTCTGTTTTTGCTCAAAACATGCTATTCTCAGGGAGCTGAAAAGTTGCTCAAGAGAGCAGTACTCCCTAGAATGGGAGAGAAATGGGGGCTTTATGGGTTTTCTTTAAAGGGCCCAAATCTCTCCATCTCCACTCAGCTCAAAGCGTGTGTGTAATTTAGGGCAGCAATACCTGAATTATGAATTGGCCTCTCTGGAGGTAAATTAAACATGCTGCAAATGGCTTCAATCTCCAGCGTCCCCAGCAACGCATGTTTGGTAACTTGCATCCAACCTGGAACAGAGGCTGTTCAAGGAGAAATGACAGGCCTGGGACCATCCATTCTCATCCCCACGCCCACCTGCCTGCCTGCCCGAGCATCCTTGGTTTCACAAAAGGCAACGGCCCATGCAGGTAACGCCTTCGATTCCCCAAATGCACAGTCAGTGTAAGTGATGCTGCTGATGATAGCAGCCCACAGTGAAGTCCAAGTAAAACGGGGATCCTCTGTGAGGTTTGTTCTTATTTGGGGACAGGTGGGGGACGGCCTTAGAGCTTCTTTCTCTCTGCGCCGAGGCTGGTGACTGGCATCCATCCTTACTCTGATAAACGCCCCCTCATTAATTCTGCGGGTGGATTCGGTGGGAGGGAGGAGGTACCGAGTGGAGCCTTTAGGCCGGAATTGTTGCGATGCAGGAGTCTGGACCTCCCTGATTGGTAATGTCTGTTCATGTGCGCAGGGCCAAGGCTGAGAGCTCCCTTGCATAGCCTAAGACAAGCTCCCCCCAAACCAGTGAATGTGCTGAACAAGATTTATGTAGCTCCACATTAGGGGAAGAAATCCCTTTCCTTCCAGAGCATCAATTACATTCTCATAATTCATGTGTTTATTACACATCATTCTTATCTACTCATTAGAGCGGACCTTCCCCAAGGAGACCTTCCCGAAGACATGTGGTAGCCTAATTGGAATTGTATTCAAATATAGGCAGAGCCTCATGCCTGTATGGCAAAGTAATAATATGGATTTCCCCAATTCCTGCCGTGCTCCTGTGCTCCAGATGCCAGTGGTGTGATTTTCTAGCCAGAATATATGAGCTGAGTGGAAATCTAGGTTGTGGAGCAAGGTGAGTTCTTACTCGAGAGTGCTGGTGAGGTCACCTGGCAGGTTTTATGGGTTGACTTGCGTCCCCCAGAAGCTATGTTGAAGTTCTGTTACTGAACTCAGGTTCAGCAGCTCACTGCTCAAAAGCCAATACTCAAGAGACAAGTGTTGGTTGGAAAAGGAAAGTTTGCTTTAATCAGGAAGCCAGCAACCTGGGGAGAAGGTGGACTTGTTTCCAAGAACAAACTCCAAAGATTCTGCTTGACCATGAGAGTTTTTAAAGGGAGAAAGGGGAAGCTAATCACAGTTAATTATCTGGGGAGGGGGTCAGAGTCTTCATCATCTTTCACTGCGGGCAGTCTTGCTGACTCCTTGTGATCTTTCTTTAGATGCTATCTTGTTCATGCCATTTGCTCATAGGATTACTGAAGGAGAGGCTGGGGGAAAAGTCCGTTAATTACTTATTCTTCATCCATACTTCTTTCATCTAAGAAAAGAATCAACAGGTTAGGCAAGGCATTGAGTGATCAAAAGATTTGAAAGGTATGCAAGGGCTGGAGGTTAGTGAAGCATGGGACACCTGGTGTAAAGGTGAAATTAAAATATAGCTTGGTGAAATCTATTACCTGTTAGGTTTGGGGGCTGCTTACAATCCTAACTCCCAGTACCTGTGAATGTGACCTGATTTGGATATAGGGATCTTTGCAGAGGCAATCAAGTTAGGATGAGGTCATACAGGATTAGGGTGAGCCCAAATTCAACCTCTGATCCTTCCAAGAAGAGACAAGACACACACACAGGGAAGATGCCCATGTGATGACAGAAGCAGAAATTGGAGTGACATCTACAAACCGAGGAGCACCGGGAATGCCTGCAGCCATCAGAAGCTGGAGGAGACAGGAAGCGTCCTCACCTAGAGCCTTTGGAGGGAGCACAGCCCTGCCCACACCTGGATTTCAGTCTTCTGACCTCCAGAACTGTGAGAGAATAAATTCCTGTCGTTTAAGCTCTCAGTTTACGGTACTTTGGTACAGCATCTCTAGAAAACTCATACTGAAGTTCACCAGAAATCAGGTGCTCTGCTCCCTTCTCATGTGCCCAAGTCACAAATGGCCGAGAGCAGGACAGCCAGCAGAGGTGCCTGCAGTGATTGGTGACACACACATGATGCCACTATGTGACCCACTGTGGGGCCGTGGACACACTGTGCAGTGGAGGATCACATACTACACCTCTGCTCAAGCAAGTCAGGGACTGGTGGGTCAAGGAGCTGTGTCCAGGTGGGAGCTGATGGGGCTCAAATGGCAGGCATAGGGGTGACCAGCCAGGAGGAAGACCAGACAGCAGATCACTTCCTTCCCATGACCTGGAGATGTCATTATGCCCAACTGAGGTGTAGTGATGTGATTCCTAACCCTGGCTCTTTATAACATTACAGATATTAATAATTGTTTTAGGAGCTATCGTGAATTAACCAAAGCAACGTTTACTTCATTTTGCTCGGATTTCAGAAATGAGTGCCCTGCATCTCAGCAGGACCGGCCTCCCCTGTGTGGCTGGAGGCAAATCCACTCGCCTTTCTCCTAAATGATAAGTGATCTGACCCTGAGTCTAGAGTCCCAGACTGTTCATCTCTCAGCGATCCCCATGCTGGGAACTCGCCTGCTGAAACGATCAGAGATGCAAATACAGTTTCGAGCATAAACCCGTGGATGGCATGGTTACTTAAAATAAGGGGCAATCTCGATCCTATAAATAGAGGAAACGTTGAGTGTGGCTCATTCACAGTGTGGATCATTGTGTAGCTGCAGACACGGTGTGGGGAGGAATTTTTGTATCAAGATAGAGATTTTCAGTGACAAGAACGTACACGAACCGTCTCTACTGAATATCACACCCAGACACCACATCGGTGTCTCTGGTGGGTTATGAGAAGTTTGAACTCCACCCCTGATCCTCACAGGATTTCCCAAGTTTTCTGAAGAAATTGTCTATTACGTTTATAATCAGAAACATGGTGTCATGAAAGCAGATTTGGTCTGTGCCCCACAATTTCTCTTCTTTACTTTCTCCTCTCCTTCCCCAGGCTTTTTGATGGGGTTGAAAACCATGTCACAAATTAATGTAATGATATTTGTAGACCAATACTGTAACCCCTCCACCACCTGTGCCCCAAATGATTGATGGTCAATCTCTCTTCTTTGCCCTTCCCCCTCCCCTAGATTGTCCATAGATTTGTGACTCAACAATTCCATCGGGGCCTCCAGGATCTGGGCCCGGGTGTGCTGCCACATTCATCTCAATCATCAGATATCAGTCAAAATGCAAACACTGGGGTTGGTTTGTGGGACTCTGACAAATGATTCCAAATTTCCTAGACCTACAGGAAGCAAAGCGAACGGCCCTGGATGGTGCTGTGTGCTCCCAGACGGAGGTGGTGACTCGAGTCCTATTTCTCTGCACTCCCTCCCCTCTGAGTTCCCTGTCAGAGCCCCAAGTTCATGGGCACCTCTACCTCTGTGGGGTGTATTCACTTTACCTTCAGAGTCTTAGAGCCTCTGTCTACACCCTGCATTAATCAGCTCGGGAACCAGAGCAAAGCACCAGAGACCAGGCAGCTTAAACAACAGTATTTATTCTCTCTCAGTCCTGGAGGCTGGGATCTGAGATCAGGGTGTCTGCAGGGCTGGTTTCTCCTGAGGCCTCTCTCCTCAGTGTAGAGAGGTGTAGACGGCCATCTTCTCCCTGTGTCCTCACGTGGTCATCCCTGTGTGTGTGTCTGTGTACTGATCTCTTCTTCTTATAAAGACACACAATCTTATTGGATTAGGACCCACCCTCATGACCTTTTTTAAACTTAATTCCATCTTTAAAGACCCTATCCCTGAATACAGCACATTCTAAGCTTCTGGGGGTTAGGACATCAATGTAGGGGGAAAAGGAATCTTCCTCCTATGGGTTTCTAATGTCATTGCAAATTCAAGCAAAGCACCAACTCCCAAAGACACACCTCCCTACTCTTGACCACATCCTGGGCATCACCTGAGACCACCAAGGCCTGGTGAGCTGCAGACATTAACACAGAGGAAGGACCATGAGCTGCAACCTTAGCTCTCTGCCCCCTGGAGAGTGCCTGTCACTTCAGTTTGAGTCATTCACTCTTGGCCCTGATGCTACCCAAGACCCTAGGGCAGGGATGCAGCCCAGAAGGGGCTGGGATCTAAGACTCCCCGTCCTCAAGTCTCCTTTCATAGTGATGAGACAGGTCTGGGAGGGATGCCAGAATTGTCGGCCCACTGAGGTCTCTGCAGCATCTCCTCTAGGGAGGGAATCGGGAAGGAAGCTGAGGTGCCTTCTCCCAAAACCCTTCCAGATGGGGGTAGCTGGCCAGGGGATCCAGGGAAGGGCCGTTCCTGGAAGTGGACTCAGTATGCATTGAAAGGCAGCCCTCTGGTGGGGCTCAATTATCTCCCCCTTCCCCTGGGAGTCGGGAGCTGGGCCAGTCTGTCCTTCTCTGCTCACTGCCCCTGGGCAGCCAAAGCAGGACACCGGCCATGCCCCTCACGTTCTTTCCTCAGCGGCTCTGTGGTCAGTTAACCAGCACTCCTCTGCTGCTTCCCTCTATTTGGCACCACAGACAGAGCAGGTTAGGGGGGTGTTGGGAGGAGTAGGGGAGGGGGTCTCTAAGGCCAAACCTAGGCGTGCAGAGTGAAAGATGGGACCCATCCTCTGTGCTGTCCTAGGCCGTTGTCCTCACAAATGCTTGTCTCCTCATCAAGGACTCTGTGTGGAGGGGTGTTGGGGTCTGAGCAGAGAACCAGTGTTCCTGGTTTCCAGAACCCTCCCTTCAACTCACCAAGAGGAACCCACCTCTACAAACACAGAGTGGATGGGTTAGCATTTGAATTATTTCAGTCATGGGCAGTGGGAAGAAAGTCAGGATTGGGTCCACATTTTGTGCAGAAAAAAAAAGCAGAAGAGCACATCAAAATGGCCAAGAGGCACATGACAAGATGCTCAACATCATCAACCATCAAGGAAATGCAAATCAAAACCACAGTGAGTTATTACCTCACACCTGTCAGGATGGCCATTGTCAAGAAGACAAGAGAGAGCAGGTGCTGGCTAGGATGTGGAGAAAAGGGAACCCTCCTGCACTATTGGTGGGAATGTACATTGGTCCAACCACTATGGAGAACAGTATGGAGGTTCCTCAAAAAATTAGAAATAGATCCACTATCCAATCCAGCAATCCCTTTTCCCTCTATATACTCAAAGAAATGAAAACAAGATTTTGATGACCTATCTGCACTCCCATGTTTATTCACAATAGCCAAGGTATGGAAACAACCCAAATGCCCATCAATGGATGAATGGATAAAAAAGATGTAGTATGTATACACAATGGAATATTATTCAGCCATTAGAAAGGAGCATATCTTTCCACAACGTGGATGGACTTGAGCACATTATGCTGAGTGAGATTAGTCAGACAAGGAAAGACAAACACATATGATATCACTTATATGTGGAATCTAAAAAAGGCAAACCTTTAAAAAAAAAAAAAAAAAGAGAGTGAAATGGTGGTCACCACGGGATGGGGGATGGGGGAGGGTGGTCGATAAGATTGATGTTGTTTAAGGGCACATACTTGTAATGTGTAATAAAAAAAAGCCATAGAGATCTAGCACATAGTATAATGACTACAAACAATGATATTGTACTGTAATCATGTAACATGATAAATCTTGCTATATTGGCAATCATATTACAGTATATAAATATAGTAAAATAACATGTTGTGCACCTTACACAATGTTACATGTCAAATTTATTCAATTAAAAAATAATTTTAAGACATTTCTCCAAAGAAGACATACAGATGGCCAATAGGCACATGAAAAGATGCTCATCATCGCTAATTATTAGAGAAATGCCAATCAAAACTACAATGAGGTACCACCTCACACTAGTCAGAATGGCCATCATCAAAAAATCTACAAATAATAAATGCTGGAGAGGGTGTGGAGAAAAGGGAACCCTCTTGCACTGTTGGTGGGAATGTAAATTGATACAGCCACTATGGAGAACAATATAGAGGTTCCTTAAAAAATTAAAAATAGAGTTGCCATATGATCCTGCAATCCCACTCCTGGGCATATATCCAGACAAAACTATAATTTGAAAATATACATGCACCCCAATGTTCATTGCAGCACTATTTACAATAGCCAAGACATGGAAACAACCTAAATGTCCATCGACAGAGGAATAGATAAAGAAGATGTGGTACGTATATACAATGGAATATTACTCAGCCATAAAAAGAATGAAATAATGTCATTTGCAGCAACATGGATGGACCTAGATATTATCATACTAAGTGAAGGAAGTCAGAAAGAAAAAGACAAATACTATACCATATCACTTATATGTGGAATCTAAAATATAACATAAATGAACTCATCTACAAAACAGAAACAGACTCACAGACATAGAGAATAGACTTGTGGTTGCCAAGGGGGAGAGGGGTTGGGGGAGGGATGGAATGGGAGTTTGGGATTAGCAGGTGCAAAACATTATACATATATATATATGGATAAACAACAAGATCCTACTGTATAGCACAGGGAACTATATTCAATATCCTGTGATAAACCATAATGGAAAAGAATATGAAAAAGAATGTATATATGTATAGCTTAATCACTTTGCTGTACAGCAGAAATTAACACAACATTGTAAATCCATTATACTTCAATAAAATAAGTAATAATAATTTTTTTAAAAAAGCAGAAGAGCCATGCCCTTCTCCATATTGGGGTCTTCTCACTTGGGAAAGAACACACCTGCACACCAGCAGCTTCCTTCTGCAGCTCATCAGCCAGAAGGTGTCACCTGGACCAAGGTCTGCCAGAGGGTCTGTAGCACAGGAGTGCGCGTGTCTGGGTATGCGACCACCCCGGCCAGATCATGGGCTGTTAATCAGGAAGAACGGGAAGATGCACACTGAGCAGGCAGCGGTGTGGGGGGAGTGGCCGTACACGGGGCACCAACCACCTCGGAAGAGCAGGACCCCTGTCCTCCCAGCACAGAACTGGGAATGTGGAGCTACAACAGGGAATTTGGGAGACCTTGATTTCCTTTTCTCTTTAAATTTTAAGCATTTTATTGAACTAATGCTCCCATACCATACAATTTACCATTTAAAATGCACAATCAATGATTTTTAGTACATTCACAGAGCTGGGCAACCATCACCACCATCCATTTTAGAACATTTTCATCACCTCCAAAAGAAACACTGCACCCCTGAACTCTCACTCCCCGATGCTCCATACCCCATCTAGCCGTGGCAACCACTCACCTCTGTTCTATCTGCATAGATCTGCCTGTTCTTGACGTTTTGTATGAATGGAATCCTGTACCATGTGGTCTTTGTGTCCGGTTTCTTGTGCTCGGCATAATGTTTGTAAGGTCCATCCCTGTTGCAGCATGTATCAAAATTCCTTTCTTTGTCTGAATATTATTCCACGGTATGTATATATCACACTTTGTTTATCCATTCCCTCGCTGACAGACATTTGGTCTGTTTTCTCCTTTGGGCGATTGTGAATAGCACTGCTGTGAACATTCACACACACTTCCACGTGGCTGTACGTCTTCATTTCTCTTGGGCAGATCCGGACGAGTGGAATTGCTGGTTGATTTTCTTCTGAATGTGCTCAGATACACGCACTGTTTAGATTCTATCATCGAAATAGTCCATGTTGGTAATGGTGCCTCGTCAACAACCAAGCAAGAGATTCATATGAAATTCCCAAGCTGTGTTAGGTCATGAACCACCCTGCATCTTTCCTTTGCCTCAAACATGAGAACAATGAAGCTCAGGTATTTTTCCCTATTTTCCTTCCATATGTTCCTTGTTTTTAGAAGGGAACAGTAGGCTGTTGATGAGCAGGAAACCTAAGCCCGCTCTCCCGAAAGATGCTTCCTGCCCCCACCTCAGCTGTTGTTTCAGGCAGCCTGAGTCCAAGGACTGAGGCACGGAGACCCTCTTCCCTGCCCATGTGACCAACCTGTCTCCTCGCCTCGGAGCCCACAGCACTTAAGTAACCAAACTCCCGTCTCCCCTTCCTCTATATAGGCTGTGCTCCCAGGGGCATAGAGTATATTCAATTATTTTTACTGTGTGTGTGTGTGTGTGTGTGTGTGTGTGTGTGTGTGTGTGTTTGCAAAACATAACAATGAGCTGGGTGAAAAAAACCCTTCTGGCCTTTTCTATTGTTGTTATTTTTTTTCAGCGATGTCAACCTTCTCCCAGAGACCAGAGTCGTGGGTGTAATCCGCTGGCACTTGGATTGGGGTCAGACAACTCCTCCCCAGTCACATTCTTTTGCTAATTCAGCAAACAGTCCTGACCAGACCCCGTGCTAGGAGTGAGGATGCAGAACCCAGTCTCTGCCCTCAAAGCCTCAGGGAGAGAGAAGCCGGACCAGACCTTGACAACGCAGGGGGTGAGGGATCCTGGACTCACTCAGTGGGGAAACCTCGGGTCCCTCCACCCTTCTTGTTCCCTGTCCTTGGAGAAAGCAGGGCAGGGGAGTGATCTCACTATCAGTGTGTTTTTATGTCCCTCTGCAGACTTTCCTCCCAAGCACTTGCTCTGATCACCTCCTGTTCACCCTACTGATGAGGGAAGGATCCCCCACCCCCCGAAAGAGTAGGAGATGCCAGACACTGGACAGATGACATGGTCAGCAACCTGTTAGTCTCAGGTCCTTGTGGCCTGAGAGAGAGGACCCTGCCTTACACGAGGACCCTCGGGGCTGCACTCAGGAGCAGAGGGAACCAGCAGGATGCGAGTGGCTTATTTAAATAATTTTGTGAGCTGATGGGGAAGTGAAATCTTCTAGGTTGAGGAGTGAGTGGGGTGAGGCTGGTCCAGCTGATAGGGAACTAGCGGGTGGGGAGGGGGCACGTCTGGTGAGAGCAGGGGGATGCACGGTCAGGTCCCTGGGACCCTGGACACTAATCCCTGGACTGTGGGCTGTCCTGGGAGTGGGGGCAGCAGCTTCACCATCAGCCCTCATCAGGAAAGGGTCAACGGATGATGACGTGAGGATAATGAAGCCAACTCAGGAGGGCTGGAGGAACTTTCTTCCTCCCAGATTCATGCAAGACTGTCCTAGGCTGGCCTGACACTGTTTGGCCAGTCGGGAGCCCCTCCAAGCTCCAGGCACTGTCCTGCCCTCGCCCGCAGTCTGACCAGTGGCCACCACACCCTTCCCTGGAGTGGCCACCTCTGCTTCCTTTCTGTGGCCCTTCTGTAGCTGTTTCTTGGGTCTTACCTTCCTAATGGAACAAGGCAA
Organism: Balaenoptera acutorostrata; assembly: GCF_949987535.1. NCBI lineage: Eukaryota > Metazoa > Chordata > Mammalia > Artiodactyla > Balaenopteridae > Balaenoptera > Balaenoptera acutorostrata. Next base: position 3,012,238 of record NC_080064.1, on the reverse strand, counting down.
TGCATGAACCAGACTTTCTCTCCAGCTGATGTTTTATTTTCATGTCGTGGCCACGGAAGGTACTTAATTAAGCCCCTAGTGGACCATCTGTCCTTTTTCATTTGGGTTTTGGGGATGCCCCAACCATCAAAGGACATCATTTTCAGAAGGCGGCCAGGAGGAGATGGGAGGGAAGTTGGAAAGCCCCTGTGGCAGAGAGGCCTGGGTGCAGCTCTGAGGGCTCTGGGGCCCCACGGACCTTACACAGAATTCAAGTCTGCCCATTTCAGCTTGTAAATATCCTCACCATCTTCATCACCCTCATTCTGCAGACGAGGATGTTGTGGGCCCTAAAGGTTAAATTATTTCACTGCAACTCTTACTGAACAAATATCAGGAGCCAAATCCCTTGACTGGAGCCCAAAGCCGCTTCCAGCCTGGAGCCCTCCTTCTCCCCCCAGGTCCAATCTGAGACATCAGATGTACGATCCCCAGTCACCTCCCAATTCATCCCTGCCACATTTTGCTTTGCACACTTTCTGGGGGGAAAATATTCAAATTTGGCTTTTAAAGTATCGTTCATATGGACTGTACAGTTTTCTTGGCACATTTTGGAGCCATTCACCTTTTTCCAGGTCTCAAGCAACTTCGCAAACCCTTGTGGGTCAGCCCACCCAGCTGCACCCACTGCCCTGGGCTCCGAGCTCACAGCCCCCTCCCACCTGGTCCTTCCTCCTTCGGGGCAGCTGACTCGGGGTTAGTTCTCAGCAAAGAACTATCTGGCATCTGTCCCTGCCCTCCGGAACATTCTGCCCTCCCTGGGAACACGCCTTCGAGCTTACCGACGTCTGGTTCCCCTCCTACACATCCTGAGAGCCACCTGGCCTGGGATCAGCTGGGCCAGCTTTGCCTGCCCCCCTCATTCCCCGGGCCATGCAGCCCCTGCCCCTGCATCCAGGTTACCTGATGAATGACTAAAGGTAATTCCTGCCACCCAGTCATCTCCAAAATTGTTCTTTAACTGTCCTGTCCTCAGTTTCATTTTTCTTAAGCATTTAATTAAATCGAACTGCTAGCAGAGTGTACATTTCCTGTTTTACACCTGATAATAAATAGTGACAAGGTAAGAGGATGGCCTCCTCCCTGGCCTTCTCCTCTCCCCCTCACCCCTCATTGCTCTGCATCTAATTCCTGAGTGTGCCTGAGTATCCTGAGGGCGTAGGACCCAAGGATGAGTCTGGACCAGGCTGGCTGGTGGGGCCTTGACAGTGCACCCTCTTTATTCCCTGCTGGGTCTGAGGACTGGTGGGATGAGATGGGAATTCAAGGGCAGTGGAACCTCTCTAAGAGGGTGAAAGCTGCAGGCAGGCACACGCAGCCCTGGTTCATGAGCTCTGCCCATCTCTGGCCGGCTGTGTCCAGGGCTCGGAGAAACAACCTCGAGCAGGAGCTCCGTGATTCCCACCCTGAGAATCATGCCTCTTGGCCAGGTAGGACCTCAACCCTTCTCAAGTGCAGGGCTGTTGGGGCCAGGGCACCAGTCTCCAAGACCCGCCCTTGGTAGGTGCAGGAAGTGGGTTTGTTTCCTGGGGAGCACCCAGGGACAGGCAGCTCGTTTGCTGGAAAAGTCGTACTTGTGAAAAGAAAAACACCAATTATTGAATTATTTCTCTAGGTCAGCTTTTGTTATAAACCTTTTAGCCACATTATTTTACTTAATCTTCAGAGTTATGAAATGCTGTCATTGTCACCTCTTTTAAAGAAGAGAAAACTCAGGATGTTCTGAGGAACTCAATAATATCCCCAAGTAGGTAGTGCCACCAGAACTCACACTGACTACAAGTCTTGTCCTTTTTTTTTCTGTCAAACCATCTGGCCGTGCCTCTCTCTTCCGAGGAGGTTTCACTGATATTTCCAGAATAACTGTTCTAAAATGGTTAGACTCTGGCCCATTCTTTCACTAATTTCTCTGGGAGGCACGACTCGTTCATATTAGAGGGTTTAGGGCCTTCGTTCAAGGAAACCCCAAGGGGCAGACTCTGGAGTCTGACTGTTTCGGTTTCATCCCTGTCCCAAACCTTATTAGCTGTGGGTTCTTGGCCAAACCTCAGTTATTTCATCTTTAAAATGGGTTCAGCTATTCCAACAAGCAGACCCCAAAATGCAATGGCTTCAACAAAATAAATGTTTGCTTTTTTCTCACATAACCATCATAGTTAGGCAGCCTTGTTCCAGAAGCTTATTCAGGGATTGGGGTCTCTTCATCCTCGGTCTCAATAATCCCCTTGGGAATTGTCCCCTGCGTGGCTGAAGCATGCCCACCATCCACTCATCATGGTCCAGCCAATGGGAAGAGGAAGGGAAGCAAGTAGAGGGCAAGCAACTTCCTTTAAAGCAAATGACATGGATTTGCCTTCCTGACTTCTGGTCACTTTCCCATGATGACAATCTAGTCCAGTGGCCAAGTCTAGCTGTAAGGGAGGCTGGGAATAGAGCCTCTTGCCAGGCAGCAGGGCATCCTATTAAAACTCAGGGTATGCTGCTCCAGTGTGTGTCACCAAGCAATTCTCCATTTTTCAGCAGACACCAACTGGGTGTCCTACAAATTTAATTCAATTCTGACACTATCTACCTGGAGATGACATCAGATCCCACAGATGATGGGCACAGTCCCACAAGACGCCCCCACCGCAGATGCCGATCATATGTCCAGGTTGTCACCGGTGCTTCTGACCAACTGGCTCTAAACTGGAGGTCCCCATGACCCTTCTTGGAGTTCAATTAATTTGCTCGGGTAGCTCACAGAACTCCAAGAAATATTTACATACATTTACGAGTTTATTATAAAGAATACAGATGAACAGCCAGATGGAAGCATGTAGGGCAGGGGTCCAGAAGAGTCCCTAAAGCAGGAGCTTCTGTCCCCGTGGAACTGGGAGGCACCACCCTCCTGGCTCACTAACACCAAAGCTCCTTAAACCAAGTCCTTTGGGTTTTTATGGAGACTTCATTATGCAAGCATGATTTGATTACATTACTGGCTATTGGCAATCAATTCCACCTCCAGTCCCTCTCCCCTCCTGGGAGGTCAGGGGTGGGACTGAAAGTTCCATCTCTCTACTTAAGATTGGTTCCCCAGGTAACCAGCCCCCTTCCTCAGGTGCAGTCCAAAAGTCACCTCATTAACATAACAAAAGACACCTTTATTGGGCTCATGACTTAGGAAATTCCCAGGATTTCAAGAGCTCTGTGCCAGGCACTGGGATGAAGACTAAGTATATATTTCTTATTACAAATCACAATATCACAGCAGAGTTCTATTGCTAAAAGGAAAATAGGGAAATGGATGCTGAGGGAAAACTAGTTACCTCTGCCAAAGGTGACACTCCTGGACCCCATAGGTTTTCTGGGAGGATTAAATGAGTCATGCATATGAAGCTTTGAGTATAAAAGGTTGGCATTTGCTAAAACCTCTTGAGGTGGTTTTATTATTATTATTTTTATCACCATCAATATCATCACCATCATCATCATCATCATCATCACCATCATCATCGCCATCATCATCATCATCACCATCATCATCACTATCATTACCATCATCATCACCATCCTCACCATCATCACCATCATCATCACCATCATCACCATCATCATCACCATCATCACCATCACCACCACCACCATCATTATAATCTTATTCTCCATCTCAGATAATGCCTATCAACCATCAGCAATGACAATAATTGGGCTTGTATTAACATTCTTGTCCCTTAGCCACTGGTATATTCTCCTAATCACTGCTGGTTCCATTTGCTTTCAGAAGTCAAGTGCAAACAGAAGCCTAATTTGTCATTACATCAGGTTCAGTAAATGCTAGTTTGACACATTAATTCTTGCAGGTTTTAAAAACAGTCTTAATCATAAGAAATTAAGAGTAAGCCTAATAAATATGTGTATAGTTTAAAATTATATACTCTTTGACCCAGCAACTTTGCTTTCGAGATTTTATGAGAAGGAAATAACCACGGAAAAGCAAAGAGATTTATCTCCCAGGACATCTATCCAAGTAATATTTACAACTTCTCAAAAATTGAAAACAACCTAAATGTTGAAGAATATGGGCTGGGTAAAATAAATTACACTACACCCATATGATGGAATACTATGTAGCTTTTAAAAATTATGTTGTTGAATAATATTCAAATACATGGAAAAATATTCATGATATATTTATTAAATGAAAAAGCAGATTTCAAAACAGTATGTGAAATTATAATTTCAATCTTTGGTGGAAATACAGCAATCAGTGAAGGACACACGTTCTGGAAACTGAAAGATTTGAATCTCCATTCTGCCCTGTACAAAATATAGAACCTTGGGTAAGTCCCTGAACATTCGTGCTCAGTTTCCTCATTTGCAAAACATGGATTATAATAATGTCCTCCTCAGAGGGCGTCCAGGTAAAACCCCTTTTCTCCCTCCAGTACAGCATACCTGGCAGGTGGCCCTCCAATCTCTATTTGGATGCCTCCAGTGAATGGGGCTCTCACCACCTCCCAATAATGTCCATTACAGCAATAACTCTAACAGCAAACTACACATTAAATGGATGGAACCTACTTTCAAACCTGTGTTCTCAAAGTTGGGACTTGTGTTCCCACAGTCATTACCAATAAAAGAGTGGTGGACAATTGATGGATAACTGTGGTTGTTACAGGGGTTCAGTTTCTTTCTTGGAACCCCAGGAAATTTATGCTAATTTCCTGGAGCCATCTGTAGACTAGCCCAGGACGGACACACTGGCAAGAAGTCACCCTTGGTCCCATCGTCAGGGCTTAAAGACAGACCATGGAGCAGCCTAGCTGTGGAAACGGACCTGCACAGAACCCCAAGAGCAGGTTCCAAAAGAGATAATTGATGGAAACACCAAGTGCAGTGTCTGACATCAAGTTGGAGATCAAGACATGCTCAGAAAATCAGCCCCAGCTCTGCTGCTAGAGAATCAGGTGACCTTGGGCAAGTCACTGCACTCACAGTTTCAGCTTCCTTGGCTGAGAAAGGAGAGATGGGAGAAGGAGGGGTCATGAGCATCCTTTTAAGGCAGGGTGGCCTTTTATTTAAATGCTGTCTGATGCCCAAGGTGCCAAAAAAATGAGAGAAGACACTGTAGCCAAGGGAAGGGAGGATGGGACACAGATCACCCTGCTCTCTTTCACTTGCTCACATAGGGACGGTAGGGTCTCTGCAAGAATGGAGACCAGTCACAAAAGGCCATGCATTGAATGACTCCATTCCCATGAAGCCTTAGAGGCAGAAATGATATTAGCGGTTGCCAGAGGCTGGGGGAGAGGGGAATGGGGAGTGATCACTAACAGGAACAGGTTTCTTTTGGGGGGATGAAAGGTTTGGAGACTGGATAGAGGTGGTGGTCGCACAACCTCGTGAACGCGCTAAGTGAAACTGTTCCACTGAAACCTAGAATTGTTCACTCAAAAATAGTTAATTTTTAGTTAAAAAAATTAACTAAACTAATTAATTAACTAACTAATTAACTAATGGAATAGTTAATTCCATTGTATGTGAATTTCAGTGCAATAAACAAACCGAAACAATGGTAACATCTATACCCAGAAGGGGGATGTTGTGCACCCAACCCACACATAAGGATCAGCAGAGTGTTTGACATTCTGCAGCACTTGCTCCGGCCTCCCCACCCCTCTGGAGGGCAAACGCCGCCCTCTCTTTGGAGTTGATCTGCCAGGGCCAGACGGCAGGTGTCAGGCGCCTAACGTGGTGCTCTCCCCTCCACCAGACAGCTGCCCTTCCCTCCTCTGGGACACACCCCTCGTTGGCTCACCAGTGGCTGCTCCTGGCTCTGTTTAAGGCCAACAGGCATGTGGCCATGGCTGGGTAGGCCGCTCACAACATAGGGAGTCGTGTTCATGGTGCCAGGCCCTCACCAGCTGATGGCTACGTGCCCAGTGCACTAAATGCACTTCACCCAGTGCTGGGTGTAATCCTAGCAGGTGTTTAGGGGTGGAAACTGGCTTCATTCCTTCAACAAATGACTATTAAGTACCCACTATGGATACCTGTGCAGACTCCATGCTGGGTGCCTAGGCTTCCATGGTGAACAGAACGTCCCTGGGGTCCCAGAGCAGGGAGTTCACAGCCTAACTCGGGAGACAGGCTTCCAACAAGGTCACTGTAATGCAGCCTCCTAAGTAATCTGAGAGCAGAGCAGGGGGCGGGGGCCCTCGTGGTGGAGGGAGGGATCCCAGAGGGTGACTTTCTAATTGGAGAAGCAGGAGTCTTTGTCCACATCACCCACATCTAGACAGGTAGGGAAGGAGAACATCAGGGAACCCCTTCTCCCTCTCCCACACCTACACCCCTCCCCATGCAGGTGCAGTTCCTGGTTCCTGAGCCCAGAGTGAGGGGACAGTGGGAGGTGCTGCTGCACTAAGTGAGGGAGGGGCAGGGCAATAAAATGGTCAGGTTTGTACTTTGAGTGATGCCCTACCTGCACTTGGAGATCAGGCTTGTGGGAACCAGACTGGGTCAGGGAGACCAGGAGGACCAGGAGGGAGGTGATGTGAGTTTCCTGGGTAATGGTGAAGGCACTGAGCTAGGGTGGAGTTGGGAGAATGTGGGAGGGTGGCTCAGCAGGGTCTGGGGTTAAAGTGCTTGGCTGGGAAAAGTAGGAGGGATGGGAGAGCAGAATGTCTGTCCTGGGCAATGATGGACGCAGGACCTTTTACTGAGATTGGGACAAGGGGTAAGGGGGTAGAGTTGGGAAAGCTGGTGGAGAGTTCTCAGTGTAAGTCACCGGAGGACGACAGTCTGCTCCAAGCAGAGCTGTCTGAGGGGCAATAGAAGCTTGGGAGCCCAGGCAGTGCAGACATTCAAATCTGTGAGAAGTGAGACTGAACATACAAACAGCCAATGGCCAGGCCATGTGTGAAACAGAACTCTGATCTCTGACCCAAACCCTGCAGCAACCAGCCCAGGAAGCCCACCACAACCTCTGTGGCAATCAGCCCCAAATGGCCAGGACTTGATCGATAATTTCCCTAATCTTTGCTCCTTCTTCCAGCTCAGAACCAGCCAGAGAAAGCCAACTCTTCTCCTCTCACCCACCACGTGGGATGCTCTTGTTTCCTTGGCCACCTCCAGCTTTCCCAGGCTGACAGCCCCCATCAGGACACACCCACAACCTTCCCTTTTTCTTCCCTGAAGCTCCCCTACTCCCCATCTGCCTTTGAGTCTCTGCCAAACACAAGGGGTGCCGGCTGCCCCCTTGCTGTGGCAGGCCCTAAGTAAAGAGCCTTTGCTCCTTACTATCTGGAGGTCTAGTGGTCAGTGTTCGTTGTGTAACTGAAGCCTGGGTTCAGGGTGTTACTGGGGGCAGCATGTCCCAAGAGAAGAGCAGAGCCTGAGGCCTGAATCTTGAGGAACCTGGGCATTCACTGGGCAGTAAGGGATGAGAAGGAAGACTGGCCAGAGGGACGCCATGAGTGCCACCAGCCTGTGGGTTCAGGCTTAGCTGGGGAAGCAGGACAGAGGCTGCATGCAGAGATCAGCCCACACAGCCCGCACCTCTCGCTGTGGCCTCCTCATGGCATCACAGCAGGTGGCAGAGGTGAGTGAGGGCTCTGGGGTCGGCCTGCAGCTCTGACGTGACCCTGGGCGGCCCCCACCCTGCTCGTGCTGTCCCTACGCCCTCACACCCTCTCCTCCCACCTGTGGATGAAACTCAATCTACTTAATAATCATGTTGCCAGCATGTGCTATGTGTCTAAGCCTCCTGCTGGAAGGTTCTAGGGGCAGCAAACCCACACAAACACAAGGTGAGAAGGCCAAGTCATTCCTTCAAGGTGCTCACAGCCCCACTGTCTGCAAAGGCTCTCAGCCCCTACGATGGACAGCATTATTTAGACCAGCTGTGGACTCGAGGAAGCAAGCCCTAGGAACTCTGATTTATGATTTCTAAGCCCGTTCCAGGAGTCAACCAACGCCTCCCTTGAGTGAGCTTGGGCCCCGATGAGACTTAGGTGAGCTGGACACAGAGGTCCTGAGTGAATTTGGAGTGAGATGACCCACCCTGCACACTCAGATGGCACTGAGGTTACTGAAGGCCTACTGTGCACCAGGCTATGGGGACAAGGATGAACACAGCATGGACCCTTCCTCGAGCTTCATCAGGGGTGGGGTATAAAATGGAATCTGGATGAGTAACAAAGACGAGCTCAGCACAGCGCCTGGTGCATAGTAGGTCTCTTGCTTAGCACTTATATGGATGGACCTCCCTGTTCAATCCTCACAGCTTATGAGGCAAGTGCATCTGTCACGACGTAAGAAAGAGAAGCTGAGGCACAGATGGGTCGGTAACTTGCAGATTGGGGTTGAATTGTAATCTGTTCAGGTGGCTGTAACAGGATATCCTGGACAGGGCAGCTTGTAAATGACAATATTTACTGCTCACGGTCTGGAGGCTGGAAGTCCAAGGTCAAGGTGCCGGCAGATTCGGTGTCTGGTGAGGACCATCTTCCTTGTTCATTGATGGCTGTCTTCTCACTGTGTCCTCATGTGATGGAAGGGGTGAGGGGTTCTCTAAGGTCCCTTGTATAAGGGCACTAATCCCATCATGAAGCCTTCACCCCCATGACTTAATCAACTCCCAGAGACTCCACCTCCTAACGCCATCACATTGGGGGTTAGGATTCCAACATATGGATTTTGGTGGGGACACATATTTTGAGTCTATAGCGGTCCCACTGCAGGACGTGGATTCAAATCCATGCATTACACCCCATAGTTGGCACTCAGCCCGTTGACTCTGCTGTGCTCTGGGACCAGCCAACATCTCATTGGGCCAGCCTTCACTCTTGAAGTGTAACAATACATAATTTGGGAGTGTTTTCCCAGCTTTATTAAAATACAATGGACAAATAACATTGTGTAAGTTTAAGGTGTACAACATGTTGGTTTGATACACTTATATATAGCAAAATGATTACCACCAGTAGCATTAGCTAACACCTGCATCACATCCCATAATTGCAATTTCTCTTTTGTGAGAACATTTAAACTCTACTCTTTAACAACTTTCAAGTATATAATGCAGTATTATTAACTATAATTGCCATCTGTACATTAGATCACCAGATCTTATTTATCTTATAACTGGAAGTTTGCACCAGACCAACATCTCCCCATTTCCCGCCCCCTGCCCCTTCAACCCCTGGCAACCACTACTCTATTATCTGTTTCTGTGAATTTAGCTATTTTAGATTTTACATGTAAACGAGATCATACCGTGTTTTTCTTCCTCTGCCTGACATATTTTACTTAATACCCTCAAGATCCATCCACATTGTCTCAAATATCAGGATGTCCTTCTTTCTCATGGCAGAATAATATTCCATCACATATATATATTAAAAAAAAAAAATATATATATATATATATATATATATATATATATATATATATATATTACATCTTCTTTATCCATTCATCTGTTGACAGACACTTAGGTTGTTTCCATTTTTCGGCTATTGTGATTAAAGCTGCAATAAACATGGGAGTGCAGATATCTCTACAGGGTCCTGATTTCAATTCTTCCAGATTTACACCCAGGAGTGGAATTGCTGGATTGTACAGTAGTACTATTTTCAATTTTTTGAGGAAACTCCATACTATCCTCCATAGCGGCCGCACCAACAGTGCACGAGTGTTTCCTTCTTTTCACATCCTCACCAACACTTGTTATTCCTTGTCTTTTTGATGTAGCCATTTTGACAGGTCTGAGGTGATATTTTATTGTGGTTTTGATTTGCATTTGTGATTATAATGATCAGTGATGTTGAGCACCTTTTCATGTACCTGTGGGCACCTGTTGGCATGTTGTATGCTTTCTTTGGAAAAAAGTCTATTCAGATCCTCTGCCCATTTTTTAATTGATTGTTGCGGTTTTTGCTATTGAGTTGTATGAGTTCTTTATATATTTTGGATATTAACCCCTTCTCAGATATATGATTTGCAAATATTTTCTCATGCATAGATTCAAAACATCTATAAACACCATTTTAAATTTCCTTTTGAAGGGGAAATTGGCACCCATGGTAATAGACAACAGATCAAATGCCAATACCATCTACTACTCCATCCCATGGTTTAGGTGTTTGTCCCCTTAAAAAGTTAGTGGCTTAAAAAATTCAAAGAAATTAAAAACCAAATTGACTAAGGCTTAATCAAGCAATTTATACTGTGAAATGGAATGCACAAAAAGTATGCAAATCCAACAGTAATTTGCACTCTTCATAAAGCACTATTGGGGAGCTTGCTTTCCAGGCAAATATGATCACAGAGTGAATGGAGTGAGCAACTTGATTGTGGGTGGACTTTATTTTTCTCCATAAATTGATTTTTACCTCAAAAGACTCGGAATTCTTCACAAATAGTTCGTGTGCACATAACGAAGCAGCTTTATTTTTTGTCTGGCTTTCTTCCTCCGGTTTCTGAATCCAGAATTCTCTTTAGACCCACCAGTGCGTCCAGCCTGCTGGAGACACTTTCTTCCCAGCCCCAGTGGGCGAGGAGCATCTCGGGATGGAAAATTACTGGAGACAGTACTAAGAGCCCAGAAGTCTTCAAACCAACCCCTCCAAAGCATTCACAGTCACGGGCAGGGCGATGCATTTCAAATGAAAACCCTGCCTCATTCTTTGAGAATAACTGAACGGTTAACTCCAAAGCCATTTCACAATTAGCCCTGTTTCCCGCAGGGAAATTCTGGCTTTGGTAAATTCAAACCCTCTGCTTGAACAAAGGATCCCTAAAAACTTTCCTTTTAGCGGCAGTTGGAGCAGAGTGGCTCTTAAGTGCTGTGAGCGGTTTCCATTTGGACTGAGCTCTCCGAGGCCCATCAGTGCCCCCTCCCTGGGGTCCACTCAGAGCCAACATTCCACTGCGTTTGTGTGGAGTGTCACATTTTTAAACCACAAAGTGGTTTCTGGCATCATCTCTCCTGATGCCTGGCACAGCAGCTTCCTGGTAGATGGTGGGGGATGGGAGGTGGGGAACGGTATTTGCATTTGCAGATGAGGAAACTGAGGCAGGAATGCTCAGGTAATTGCTTAGGTCATAAATGGCCATTAATACCTAGAGCAGCTGGTAAGTTGTAGGATGAAGGGTGATGCTGAATCTGGCCTCTGTACCCTGACACAGAATTGTTTCTCAGAGACAGAGTTTTGGGTGAAGTAGAAAAGAATAGCTTTATTGCTTTGCCAGGCAAAGGGGGCCACAGTGGGCTAATGCCTTCAAAACTGTGTGTCCCGACCTGGAGGGTGTAGTGAGGAGTTTTATAGTAATGGTTCAAAGAGGGCATGGTCAGCTCATGGACATTCTTCTGATTAGTTGGTGGTGAGGTAAGTGGGAGCCAACATCATCAACCTTTGCCTTCTAACCTGTCTGGGGTCTCCGTGCTTGTGGGCAGCATGCAGTTAACTTCTCTCACCTGGTGTGGGTTTCAGTATCTGCAAAACAGCTCAATGATATTGTTACGTGTATCCCTTGATGGAGAACCAGGACTCTGCCCCAAGGCTGCACTATTGTTTCCTGACTGTTCCTCTCTAGTCTCTGCATCCCCTCTCCCTCCCCTGCTTAACAGTTTGAAAGTGCCTGTTGCAACTCAGGGAAGTTTATGGAGGCTGAATGAAGCCCATTTCCTATAATCAAGAAATGGGGAACACAGAAAAGCTTTTGTGGCCAGGAGCCCCACAGGGTCCTGCTTGGTTTCAAGGGGATCAGAATATGCCACCCAAAAATATGCCACTTTGGCAAAAAGATTATCTTGAGCCAAAGGCAATTGAGAAACAGCAGACTTGGGATGAACTTTCTGCCCTCCCGATCTGCCCAAAAGCAGTATGCAAATGTCCCTTGGAAGATGTCCACCTCTCTTCCAGGAAGGAAGGAACAAACTTCATGACCAGAGAGGGAGACGGGGCTGCACAAGAAACCTCGGTAAAATCACCCTTCTCTCCCCTAGTCCCCCTGATGCTGACCTGACCCTGAGGCCGAATCTGGCCTCTGTACCCCAACACTGAATTAAATTTCAGCGACAGAGTTTTGGGTGAAGTAGAAAATAATAGCTTTATTGCTTTGCCAGGCAAAGGGGGCCACAGTGGGCTAACGCCCTCGAAACTGTGTCCCAAACTGGGGCGGGGGGGAGGGGTTGTGAGAAGTTTTATAGTCAGGATCAGGGTCCACATTCCTTCAATCCAGCTTTCGTCTGGCATCAGGTGGTGGTGGGTGAACGGCAACCTTCTCTCTGGAATGAAGAATGCTTCATCAAGTAGCTAACATCTTCCATTTGGTAGGGGTTTTAGTTCTGCAGAAAAACCCAAAGATATTGGTATGTGCATCCCTTGAGGGGGAACCGGGACCCTGCCCCAAGGCTGCACTATTGTTTCTTGATGGCCTCTCCCTCATCTCTGCATCCCCTCCCTTCCCTGATTAGCAACTGTTTGAACCTGCCCTTTGGAACTCTGAGTAGGGGACACAGGCTTTTGTGCCAGGAGCCAGGGTCCTGCTCAGTTTCACCCCAGCTCCCTACCCCTTTGCCTTTGCCTTGCCCCTGCTCACAATTCACCCTTCATTGTTAAAATGGTGTGGAAGCCCCAGGGTCTAGCCACCTCCTTGTGTCCTCACTTCCTTTTCCTAGAGGCCCTTATGTGCATATGTAATAAACCTTTTCTCCTGTTCATCTGTCTTATCAGTTTGATTCATAGGCCCCAGTCACAGAAACTAAGAGGGGGAGGAAAAGTGTTTCCTTCCCTACAAGGACCTGATCTTGGATCAGCTGCTCTAGGCTGGTATTGTATGAAATGAGTGCTTCTCGCATTTCAGAGGTTTGTACTATTCGTAACCTTTTCCTGTGAAGGGTCAGACACTAAATATTTTCGGTTTGTGGACCATATGGATCCCTGTCACCACAACTCAACTCTGCTCTTGTAACTTGAAGCAGCCATAGATAATATACAAATGAACAAGGGTGGCCCTGTTCCGATAAAACTTTATTTGCAAAGTGGGCAGTGGGGCCACAGATGACGGATTTGGTCCATAGGTGGTAGGTCTATAGCGTGATGTAGGAATCCGATGGGTCCCAGCAAATTGTGAGTAAACAGTACGGTAAAACGATGCATTCCCATTCCCATGAGTAAGAATAAATCATTAAAAAGTTTCCCAAAGGTTTGCTTTCCCCAAGGTGCTATTGCTTTAATTCTACACAGAGTCATGGTCGTCTTCTGCCGGGATGGCTGCACAATGGCAGCTGACCTCTATCCCTATCTGACTCCCACCAGCCAGCACCACCACGGGTGGCCACAAACCAGCAATTCACTTTTCCTCCTCTGGGCCTCTCAGCATTACGCAGGGTGGCCGTAGGTCTCAGTTTGCCTGGGACAGCATCTGGGCAGGCCCGTGCTCCCAGCAGGGCCATTGATAACGCCCTACGCACTCTCAACAGGCATGACTGGGATGATGACTGACATATTTATTCCATCAAGATGCAACTCTTAGCACATGTTCAGTGATGCCTTCTGTGTGCTGGGTACAGTACAGACTCTGCAAGGACCAAGATCAAGAAGATAAGTGTACCACATCTTCTTTACCCATTCATCCGATGATGGACACTTAGGTTGCTTCCATGTCCTGGCTATTGTAAATAGAGCTGCAAGGAACATTTTGGTACATGACTCTTTTTGAATTATGGTTTTCTCAGTGTATATGCCCAGTAGTGGGATTGCTGGGTCATATGGTAGTTCTATTTTTAGTTTTTTGAGGAAACTCCATAGTGGCTGTATCAATTTACATTCCCACCAACAGTGCAAGAGTGTTCCCTTTTCTCCACACCCTCTCCAGCGGCACATATATACAATGGAATATTACTCAGCCATAAAAAGAAACGAAATTGAGTTATTTATAGTGAGGTCGATGGAGTTACAGTCTGTCATACAGAGTGAAGTAAGTCAGAAAGACAAAAACAAATACAGTATGCTAACACATATATATGGAATCTAAGGAGAAAAGAAAAGGTCATGAAGAACCTAGTGGCAAGACGGGAATAAAGACACAGACCTACTAGAGAATGGACTTGAGGATATAGGGAGGGGGAAGGGTAAGCTGTGACAAAGTGAGAGAGTGGCATGGACATATATAAACTACCAAACGTAAAATAGATAGCTAGTGGGAAGCGGCTGCGTGGCACAGGGAGATCAGCTCTGTGCTTTGTGATCACCTAGAGGGGTGGGATAGGGAAGGTGGGAGGGAGGGAGATGCAAGAGGGAAGAGATATGGGAGCATATGTATGTGTATAACTGACTCACTTGGTTATAAAGCAGAAACTAACACACCATTGTAAAGCAGTTATACTCCAATAAAGATGTTAAAAAAAAAAAGAAGATAAGTGTATAAACACTGGATATGTGTGTCTGTCTGTGTACAATGTATATAAAATATATATATACACACATACACACACAAGGTATATACAATATTATGTATATATAAACAGAATGCATACACAATACTGTGTGTATATATATATTGTGTGTGTATATACACATTGTGTGTGTATATACAAGCATATGCTATATATATATACACAATATATTATAATGTATATACAATATTGTGTATACATACCACAATGCATATGAAATATACATATATACACATACACAATGTATATACAATATTGTGTATATATATATATACACACATAATATTTTATACATATACATACAATGTATATACAATATTGTGTATGTATACATTCAATGTATGTACAGCATTGTGTGTATATATATGTGTACACAATGTATATACAAGATGGTATATATATATATATATACACACACACAATGTGTATACAATATTGTATATATATACACAGTATATATACAATATTTATACACACAATGTATATACAGTGTTTTATATATATACACAGTATATATACAATATTTATATACACATTCAATGTATATACAATATATTTATTACAATGACCTCTTAGCATATGTATATACCAGCATATACCAAAATATATATGCATGACCCTTCCATCATGTAGCCCCGGCCTAGTCGGGGAGGCAGAGGAGGATACCAGCACCATGGCAGGGCAGTTCGTATCATTAGAGCAAGCAGAGAAGCCTTCTAGGAGGAAGGAGCATCTGGACAGAATCTTAGAAGCTGCAGAGGAGATAGTCAAGGAAAGGAAGAATTCAGAATGTGACTTGCCAGCAGTGGGGACAGCCATATTGAGGTTACAGAGGTAAGAAACAGCTTGTTTGTGGAAAGTACTACCATATTCTAGTGTTGCTGGGAAACAGAGATCTTTCCATAAAAAAAGTAAAATATCTATCTACATACCTATTGATATCTACCTATCTACAATAAAAACAATTCTTTCATGCTATCCTGGATTCCTCTTTATTAATAATTGGCCTCATAATTTACATGTAATTTGCTAGTGGTTTAATATCTAATTAAAAACCTCTAACTCTTCATCTTGCTGTGAATAAGGCTCACCCTGTAGCTGAGCAGGTGAAGACATTTAATTTCCTGACACAGCGTCTACAAACAACCTCACAAAACAAAACTGCATGCTCTGCATCACCTTCTCATGATAATCTGTTTATTTGTACTATGTGAAGAGACCTTTGGTTGGAATTGTCCAACGCATTACAAACAAACCCTATTTGCACCCCCTGTGGCTGACCTCCACACTGCTCATCCCCACCACCCTCCAGCCAGACCCGAGATGACTCCAAAGAAGTGGAGGGGAGCCGGACGGTTGAGACAACATTTTAGCAGGACAAATGTGTGTGTGTGTGTAATTCAGTATATGGTAAATGCTGTATAATACATTATATACATTTTACTGCTAATGCATGACATATAACATAATTATAATAGAAAACTCACAACATCTGCATGCATGTCTTAGTGTTCTATTGCTGCTGTAACAAGTCACCGCACTCTTAAAGGCTTAACACTACACCCATTCACCCCTCTAGAGTCCCAAGGTCAGCAGTCCAGGCACCATGTATTTTAAAGCTATGCTCTGCTGAAATCAAAGGGTCTGATGGGTTGGGCTCTTGACTAGAAAACAAGAATAAGATTCTTTGGGTGACATTCTGCATCCCAGTGCATTCAGGTTGTTGGCCAAATTCAGTCCTTGTGGTTGTAGGACTGAGGACCCATTTCCTTGCTGACTGTCAGCTGGGGCTGGCCTTTGTGCCTGGAGACAGCCCAAATTCCTTCTCATGCTTCCCTTGTACAGGCTCCCTGCAGCAATGGAAGGTCGAGTCTCTCTCATGCTTTGAATCTTTCTGAATCTCTCTTCTGCTCAGATGGTTACACTGGACCCACCTAGTTAACCCAGGATAAACTTCCTGTTTTAAAGTAACCTTCATGAATAACCTTCATTCCACCTGCCAATTTCCTTCACAGTGGTACCTCGATTAGTGTTTGAATTAGCAGGGAGTTGGAATCTGGGGGGAACTTCTTTAGAGTTATTCCTACCCCTCTATGTACACACACATATACATAATATACAGACATGCAGTAACATCAGCCATGAAAAGGCTGGACCTCGTGCTAGTCCCATGAGAAATGGAACTAAAATTTAAGAAAAAGCACAAGACAAAAATATGATTCCCTGGATTATGAGGGAGGGGGAGGGATGTTCACTTATCTACTTATCATTATTTTACTACTCAATCTGAACATTAGTTTTCTGAATGTGTGCTTTCTTATGGCCATGACTGACATCTGTTAAAACTAGGGTCCAGAATGCCAGACATTATTCTAAAAGGGAATTTACCAAACAGAGACATTCCCTGAAAAAATATCTCTGAAAGAAGGTAAAGCGTGAGGCAAGTGAACAAGGGGCCTGGACCAGATTCAAATTCACAGCCTTCCAACGCCCACAGCAGTGCTATTCACAATGGCCCCAAGGTGGAGACAACCCAAAGGTCCAACAGCTGATGACTGCAGTACAGTCATTCAGTGGACTATTATTCATCCATAAAAAGGAACGGAATTCTGACTCATGCTTCATGGGTGAAGTGTGAAAACATTATGCTAAGTGAAAGAAAAAATCGGACACAAAAATCCATACATAGTATAATTCCATTTGTATGAAGGGTCCAGAACTGCAAAATCCATAGGAATAGAAAGTACATTTGCATTTGCCAGGAGAATAGAGAATGGTTGTTAGTGTGTACTGGGCTCCTTCTGGGGCGATGAAACTATTATGATATTAAATAGTGGTGATGGTTGCACAACTCTGTAAATATACTTTTAAATACTTTAAAAGGGAGCGTTTGCAACAAAGATTTACTGTATAACCCAGGGAACAATATTCAATATCGGTAATAACCTATAATGGAAATAGTAATAATCTGAAAAAATATATAATAATAATCTGAAATATATATATATATATATATATATATATATATATAACTGAATGATTCCACTGTACACCTGAAACTGACACAATATTGTAAATCAACTATACTTTCATTTTTTTTAAAAAGCATATAAAAGAGGGAGTGTTTTATAGTATGTGACTTCTATCTCAATAAAGCTTTGATCTACACCCCACCCCACTCTTGCAGGGAAAGAGTTTATGCAGGAAAAATACATGTTCAGCTTTGCGTTTTTTTCATTCTTTTGTGTACATACATACACATACAATCCATGTGTCGCTACCCTGCGAAGTAGCAACCAAAGTGCCAGGCATGGGGATCCTGGGAAAAGTGAGATGCCCCTGCCCTTCTGCAGTTTGGAGTCTGGTGGGTGAGACAGACTTCAAACCACTAATTATCAGACTGTTCAGAGACAGATGTTGAAACACTAATTACTACACCTACACATGACTATTAAATAGTAATTTGTGTAAAGTGCTCTGGAAAAAGTACAGGGTGTGATGTAAGTATGTAGCAGGAAACACAGGAACCATACAATCTGGGGGATGTGTGTGGTTTCCCTCAGGAAATGGGCCTCGGATGAGATCTGAGAAAGGAACAGGCTTAGCCAGGTGAAGGGACAGGAGCAGGAGGTTAGGCAAGAGCTGGATATGGAGGGAAGAGCAGGTGTGAGGAGCAGGAAGTAAGAAGGACCCTTGGTCGGGCATTTAGAGACTTGGAGGTCCTGGGAGAGAGAACCAGGAGGTTGTACATGGGTGGGGAGTCAAGGGATGGGCCGCAGAGGCCACTGGGGGCCCAAGTGAAGATTTGGGACTTTATCCTAAGGGCAAAGGGAAAACCCAGAAAAGTTTTAAACAAGGGAATGATGTAGTCATGTTTGTGTTTAGAAAGATTATTCTGGAGGACTTGCGATTCTGGCAAGGTGGCAGACCAAATGTGTCTTAGTCTGTTCAGGCTGTTGTAACAAAATGCCTTAGACTGGGGGGCTTATAAACCACAGAATTTTACTGCTCATGGTTCTGGAGGTTGGAAATTCAAGATCAAGGCACCAGCAGATTGGTAGTCTGATGAGACTTGCTTCCCAGTTCATAGAGGTCCGTCTTCTCTCTGTGTCCTCACATGGTGGAAGGGGTGAGGGAGCTCTTTGGGGGTCGATTTTATAAGGGCACTAACTCCATTCATGAAGGTTCCACCCTCATGACCTAAGCACCTTGCAGAGGCCCGACCTCCTTACATCATCACCCTCAGGGGGTGGAGTTAGGCTTCAACAGATGAACTTTAGAGGGACAAAAACATTCAGACTATAGTAAAATAACCCAAATGTTAACCTCAGATATGCCAGATAAAACACAACAAAATGTATTTTAAGTGCATATCTGAGCTTCCAAGAAAGACCATGCCTGGTCTCAGGCATGATAAGAGAATGAGAAGCCAGAGTGACAGATCCCTAGCTAAGGCTGCTGCTCCTGAATGAAGTTAGCAGGTGAGGGGGCAGGTGAGAGGTGCAGGTGAGGTGGCAGGTAATATGGACAAGTGAGGGAGCAGGTGAGGTGGACAGGTGAGGGGGCTGGTGAGGGGTGCAAGTGAGGGGACAGGTGAGGGGACAGGTAAGGTGGGAAGGCAAGGGGACAGGTGAGGTGGGAAAGTAAGAGGACAGGTAAGGTAATAAGTGAGAGAACAGGTGAGGGGACAGGTGAGGGGGCAGGTGGGCTTATCAACATGAGCTTGAGCTTTAACACCAGGTGTCAACATCAGAAGAAGCTGAGAACTCAACCAACCTGGGGAGTCAGAAGCAAGACCAACCCCAGAATAAAAATGCAACCCGTAACTGTTGCAACCTCAGTCATGGTATGAACCCGTACCTGTATGAGGAGAGATGAGGAAGTTCAGATGCCTCTGCCTGGATTCAAGATGAAAAAACCCAAACCAAAATCTGTCTGAACATAAAATAACCTGGAGCTGTGTACACAGGTGTGCAGGCTTATCAATGTGGTCTAGTGATTCCTCTGGAATGTTCGACGGCTGCAAACCCCAACCTGCTCTGGAGGGACCCTCTCCCACCATCCTGAGGACCCTCACAAGGGAATGCAAACCCGTGACGAAGACAAGTGTCCAGTCAACAACCTAGGACCCGTGAGGACGGCTCCTTCCACGAGGGGTCAGAACACACTAGAGCTTCCAGGAGGGGCTGACAACCTGCAGGGAAACACAAGTGTGGTTAACATGATGAAGGACTTGCAAAGGAGCAAAGGTCCAAGGAAAGTCCAGGATTTGTGCGCCCACCCCCAGCCAGGCCCCTCCATCCAGCTGCATCTCCACTTGGGGGTCTGCTGACTGCTGCCTCCTCCCACCTCAAAAGGGGACAAGGCCATCTTTCCAGGGACATGGGACCAGATCCCTGGAGTTGACCTCAACCTTTCTCTCTCTCACACACTTCACACCTCACCCCATTCACGATTAAACAATAAAATGAAATTGATTTCCTACAAGTAGAAGATAAATGCCACCTTTACTTTCCAACTGAGTGTTGCTATGCATTTTAGGGTGTAAAATCATTTTTGGTGAGAAAAAAACCTCATAGATATTAAATTATTAAATTTAGCACATTGAATGAAGAGAATGGAATAGATCATAACAGAACAAGGTGGGATGAGATAAGATAGAAGAGAACAGAACTGAACAGAACAGAAAATGTCAGAAGGAGTCACATGTAATCAGGATAAGTAGTCTGGGGCAGTATCTGTTTCAGGTGTATGTGCATTTATACATGTATATGGGTAGTACTCACAGAATCCAGGTGTGTGTGTGTGTGTGTGTGTGTGTGTGTGTGTGTGTGTTTGCTGTGGGTCATGAAGCCGCTGCAATCGAGTATATTCATCAGAGCACATATCGCAAATGTTATACTTGATGGAGACAAGCCAGCCAGTCACTTTACAATCAGGAACAAGACAGGGATGTGCATTTGTATTCAACATTGTGCTTGAGGTCCTGACCAGTGCAGTAAGACACGAAAAAGAAATGAATGTTACAAGGATTGAAAAGGAGAAACAAAAATCATTGTTATTCACAGCCATTGTGACCAGCACACAGAAAGCCCCAGAGAACAGAGATCAGCTTGCAATATAAATAAGAGAGCTCTGCACAGCTTCTGGTTACCTGGTCCAACCCTCAAAATTGGCAGTGTGCCTTTAGTTCAGGAACAAACAATAACAAAATATAATACTTTTAAAAAATATCATTTACAATAGGAAAAAATACAAGGTACTGAGAATAAAGTCCACAAAAGATGTGGAAGATGCACACAAAGATAACTGAATTTTGTTGGTAAAAAAAAAAAAAATGAAAGCAAACCTACATCAATAGAGAAGAAAAATGTAATGTCATAAAATTGTCAATCCTCCCCAAATTATAAAGTCAATGAAATTTCCATAAAAATCCAGGATTTTTTATAGAACCTAACAAACCTATTTTGAAACTTATATGGAAGAATAAAGAGTTGGGAATAGTTAAGAATGTTTTGAAGATGAGAGAGAAGGTGAGGTTGGAGGTGCCTCTTTCTAGATGTGAAGACAGAAGCTCCAGTCCTAGAAATGTGGGAAAAGCCCTGAAGTGGCACAGAAGGCAGCACTCAGCACAGACCCACCTGCCCCTTGGAACCATTACAGACCAGCGGGATAAGAATGGTCCTCCCATCATGATGCCAGGGCCACTGGGTACAAAGAAAGCATTAGAGCAACACATTGCTACTTCACTCTTTCCATCGGGATCTTTGAGAAGATGCAATAAACAACATCCCTTTTTTCCTGCTGGCTTCTGAACACACTGAAATATACATTAAACTGTAGAACATAGCTTTTTAAAAAGGCTAAAATAGCGCCTTTGTGACGGATAAGGGCTATGATGGAGGATGCGGGTTAGAGTAGGAGCAGACAGCTCTTCTTCTGCGTATGAGAGGCCAGGCCTCCCGCCCAGTTGCAGAGAACTGGGGACAAGGAGCCTCTCGGGTCAGGGATGGGGGTGCACGGGAGGAGCACAGAGTCTGTGGGAACTGGCTCGTGACAACGTGAAGGAAGGGGTTGAATGAAGCTGCTTCCCCGATTTGCCAATCAGATAAGCCCTTCCCCTTCCCTGTTGTGGGAAGAGGCTGAGGGTCACCCAAACGGGGTTCTCCCCAGTGGGTCTCGGGGAAGGAGAATCACTCCTCTGTGTCATGTACACAAAAATAAGCATTCAGATGGATTCAACACCTAAGTGTGAAAAACCAATAAGGCAAGTTCTTTTCAAAGAAAGCATAAGGGGCTATCTAGAAGACATCAAAGGAGGAAGGATTTTTTTAAACAAGATACAAAAGACAGACCATAAAGTATGGGGTTGATACATTTGACTACCTGAGAGAAAGAGATTTCTTATAAGATTATCTTATAAAATAATCTTATGAGAGACATGATAATAAAAGTGGGAATATGTTTATTATGTTTATAATCCATGTGTCTTAGTCAGCTTGTGCTATCATAACAAAATAGAATAGACTGTGGGACTTCAACAACAGAGATTTATTTTCTCACAGTTCCAGAAGCTGGAAGTCCAAGATCAAGATTCCAGCATGGTCAGTTTCTGGTGAAGCTCTCTTCCTGGCATACAGACGGCTGTCTTCATAATATGTCTGCACATGGTCTTTCCTTGGTGAGTGAGCACACAGGGAGAGAGAGAGCAAGGTCCCTGGTGTCTCCTTTTATAAGGAGACTATTCCATGGGGTCAGGCTCCAGCTTTAGGACCTCATTTAACCTCCATTACTTCCTCAGTGACCCCATCTCCAAATACAGACAAACCAGTGATTATGGCTTCAACACATGAATTTGGGGAATATTTAGTCCATGTTGTAGACTGAATATTTGTGTCCACCCAGGATTCATATGTTAAAACATAACCCCACCATATGATGGTGTTTGGAGATGGGGCCTTTGGGAGGTGATTAAGTCATGAGAACAGAGCCTTCATGAGTGGGATTAGTGCCTTATAAAGGACTTCAGAGACAACCCCTCATGCTTTCCACTATGTAAAGACACAGAGACCAAATGGTCATTTATAAACCCCTCACCAGACAGCAAATCTACCAGCACCTTGATCTTGGACTTCCCAGCCTCCGGAGCAGTGAGAAATAAATGTCTGTTGTTTGTAAGTCCCCCAAGCCTATGGTATTCTGTCAAGCAGCCCGAATGGACTATGACAATTTATAACACATGTAACCATCCGACAACGAATGTCAGACTATGTATAAAACTCCACAAATCAAGAAGGAAGACAAACCACCCAATGGAAAAGGGGGCTCCCATTGCGCAGCTGTTCCACATGAGGGGTGAGATCTCAGACCCAACCACAGATCTACCCATGGGTGTGTAGAAAGCCTCTCGTTGAGAACCTGTCTGCAGTAGCTGTTTGAGCTAATTGTGAAAGGGTGAGGAACTTCCCTAGCCACAGGCAACGGACATGACATGCACACGAGAAGGGGAGATCTTGAACCCTGACAATCTAGAGGAAAATAAGTAAGGAATGAAAGAAAGTTTATAGTGCAGGATCAATGACGTGAATGAATTTTGCAAGGGTTTATGACTATTTAATGACAAATACCAAGCTCATTACCGTGGATGGCTGTGGAAGTAGAGAGAAGTTTAAACATGGTAGAGATAGAATCAGAGGTAAAATCAGCAAGATCAGAAGATTATTCAGGTGCATGGGAGAAGGGAGACAGAGTGGTCAAGGGTAACCCCCAGGGGTTCTGAATGAGCTGCTGGTTGAATGACATTGTCCTTTCCCAATATGGAACCCACTGGAAAAGAAGGGGGTGGGCATCCTGGGGGGATTGGTGGGAAATGAGACTTCCGTTTTGGACTTGGTGACGTGTTGAGAGGTCTGGTGCCTGTGAGTCATCCGCATGGAAATTTCAAATGGGCCATTGATGACACTGGTGTTCTGAGCTGGGCAGGGTCGTCTGGGCTGAAGATTGGATTTGGAAGTGGTAGCCTTCTAGGTGCTGGAGATTGTCCAGGGAGGGGTGTGGAATGAGTCTGTCATCATCAGGCAGTTGACATGGAGAACCAATGGAACTAAGTTCCCTAATCCAAGTGATATTTGACAACCGGCTCACTGAAGAATCCCTATCTGGGTCAAACCCTGGGGCTCCCGTTCAATGTGTTTCCCTAAACCTCCACATTCCGGGCATCCTCCCAGGAGTCAAGCTCACTATGGCTTGTTTCTGGATATCTGTCCTTCCTGCCTCTCCCCTTTGCTCACTTGTCCCACGGACCCACTGCTGAGCCTGCAGTGGAAATGTAGGCAGAATATTTGGAGGAAAATGCTCTGTCTCTGGATGAGCCCTTCCCAGTGGTGAGCAGGTATCTGATGTATCCGAGCCTGTAAGATGGAGATTATGTTATAAGGTTATTACGATAGTTCCCCAAGCCCAGTGAACTTAAGCAAAGCTGTCTGAAACCTGTTTATGCCCTCAGCCTGTGAAGATGCTTTGTAGAATGCAAATATGTGAGCTGTTGTTATTTTTATCCCTGTTTTATTTTTTCACTCCTGGATTTCTGACCTTTCTTTTGCTCTGTATTTTCTAACTTTTTTTCTCCTTTCTTCATATTATAGAGACAACAGTGTCCACATTTCTATCATTCCACCAGAGCTTTGTAGCATCTTTTGGGGATTCCATAAATTGTGAGAATGTCAGACAAGATTAAAGGGTTCTCTAGGGGACCCCTGAGGATTTTCAGCAAGTGTGTTCTCAGAGCTGGTTGGATCTGAAATAGTGTCAGCAGAGCTGAGAAGCACAGCTGTGTTACTTTTGGCCTCTGCCTGGATGCCTTTGAAGGAAGCAAGGAATCCCATGGTGATGATCTGCTTGGGACTAGTTCCTTCGAGGGACCAGGGCCTCCTGAAAATGTGGTTGCCTCTGGGCTGGAATGGCTGACGGATTTGCCAGAAAGCCAATGAACATAAAGCTTTGGGGTCCCTCCGGGCTGCCTCTTTCCACTCAAGTTCCCTGTCGCACTCACCCTTGACCCCTGGCTCAGGTATTGTTGGAGCAGCCATGGCGTTGGGGATCCTGCCTAGGGGAAATTGGGTTGGGGAGACCTTTAGCTCATGTTTGTGGAACAGATTCCATAGTTTAATTATTGCTAATATATTAGTTTGCTAAGGTTGCTGTAACAAAGTACCACAGACTGAGTGGCTTAAACAACAGATAATTATTTTCTTCCAGTCCTGGAGGTTGAACATTTAAGATCAAGGTGTGGGCGGGGCTAGTTCCTCCTGAGGCCTCTCTCCTCGGTGTGTAGACAGCTGTCTTCTAGCTGAGTCCTCACAGGGTCATCCCTCCGTGTGTGTCTGTGTCCTAATCTCCCTCTTATAAGGACACCAATCATATTAGATTTACCCCATCCATATGACCTTGTTTTACCTTAGTCACCTCTGTAAAGAACCTATTTCCAAATAACATCAACATATGAATTTGGGTGGGGGGCACAATTTAACCCATGAGAGTTAGTGTCCTTATAGAGAAATGCTTCCCAGAATCCTCTGACTGCCCACTGGGCCAATTCACCCCATGCGGAATTGTGATATAGGGGCACCAGGCCAGAGCTGTATCAGGAGGTTAAATAAGATAATGACCTAATTGGTCTAGATTTGTGATGTTTCCTGTATTTGTCAGCTTTTCAAAATGTGTAATTGTTCATGATTTATTTTCTTGTTGTAAATAAATATGCATATTCAAACACATTCAATAAACCCATGTCTGTCCCCACCACTGGCTGTTACCTGGCTGCCCCTGAGAGATGTTTACAGCGTGAAAATGCTGAAACAAAAAATAAAATACAAAATATTCACATGCTAGCACCCACTCTGGGAGGGCTGATGGTGAAAACTTTGGTTAGCTTACTTTCTTAATATGCCTCTCTGATACCTAGGGTATCTTACAAGCCCACTTCAGATCCAGGAATTCTGTTTAGGAATCTGTTTATGTCAGGGGTTGACAACTTTTTCTGGAAAGGGCAACATGGTAAATATTTTAAGCTTGGTGGACCAAGTAGTCTCTGTGGCAACTAATCAACTCTGCTATTGGAGTGTGAAAGCAGCCACAGGCAATACAGAAATAAGTGGACAGGGCTGTGTTTCAATAAAACTTTATTTACAAAAGCAAGGCAAGGACCAGATTTGTCCTGCAGGCCACAGTTGCCAGCCTCTGGTTTATGTATCTATCACACACTCCCTTGCAGGCTAGTGAGGGCCTGACATTTCTCTGCTCCACACCTTTGATTTTCCTCAGTTTAGTTTTCTCAAGTTCCATGCACTGCTACCTACTTGGTGGTGAGTAACCCACTCGTTCTTGTTTATTTCAGGTCCTACCCAGGAAATGAATCAAGAAAAGGTTAGACTCACCTTAGGTGCCTCTTCTTAAGACAGAAAGAATTCACTTTGAAGGGAAAAAGCAAAAAACAAATAAGTCTTCTTAAGCCTCTTGGTTCACAAACATCTCCCTCGCTTCTGCATAAGCCTATGTGTCATCAAAGCCCTTTCAGGCCCATTTTTTTACTCTCTCTGAGTCTGTTTCAGCACTTCTGAAAAGGGGATAAGGATGAGGAGTGGCCGGCTGTGCTCACATCTCTGGGTTGTTTTCAGGACGAGGGACCGATCTTCCTGCCGTCTTTCGAATACCCTCGCTACCGTCGACGTGAAGAAAGAAATCAATGCCAAGTGCTGGGGCCCCTCCCCTGACTCTTTAAGGACAAGGACAGAAAGGCAGCCAGCTCATCTCGCTTCCTCCTTGGTCCTTTAACCTGGCCTGCCATTCTCCAAAGCCAGGGACTCAGTAAACCTGGTGGTGCTTCAGAGGGTTGAAAAACTACCTCCTTATGAGCCAGAAGGAAGGAAATAGCCAGGGGAGGGGTAGTGCTGATGGATCACACATTTTAGATGGGTCACCCTTCATCTTCTCTGAGTTATCTGGGCCTCTTCCATGATTTCTTACCCTGGCAAAAAGTAAGGCAATACTTGCCTTTTACTGGATGAGGACTTATCCATATATTTGGTTTGATCACCCTAGGACCAGGACACCCTGCTCCCTGCTGGCAGTCCCGATGTCAGGGAGACCCACCCCCAGCAGTTTTGCAGTGGGAAGACGTGTGGGGCCCTGGGAGTGGTGGCAGGAGACGACCCGGTTCTCCAAGTTTCCAGAAATGAACATCAGTGCCTGTGGACACCTCGTCCCCGGAGCCCGAGCCATCAGGATGCCATTAGGCTGAGAGTCCTCAGAACGTTGGTGCTGACCCCAGCAGCTCCCATATGGAACAAACCAGTTACCTCTGCCTCATGGAACTTCAGGTTACACCAAGCTCGAAATGGGTCTTTTTGGTTTTTTTCATTCAAATCAAGAATCTGGGCAAAAGTCCCAAAGCCCTGGAGACAACTTGGGTTCCTTCTCCTGCTACACCTGTCACTTGGGAGGGTCTTACGTTAACAAAGAGGGGCCTAGAGAGGCAGAAGGCAGCCATTCATGTATGGGCATCTGTGTCCCAAAGAACAGGCCAAAAGGCCACCCCCAAAATGGATGGATCTCTCTGAGTCCTGATGGAGAAGGACCATTGTGACCATACCCTCACAGGGGAGGCATTCCAAATGGATGGGGGTTTGCTAAATGCTACCCATGCCCCACGGTGAGGGCCATGCACTGTAGCTCTGGGGGCTGTGACCCTGAGGGGCTCCTCTTGGTGGAAGGACCATGCCCACCTCTTTCCCTGACACGCCACAACCCAGAGCATGGATACCTTGGCCGTCAAGGGCCACCCTTGCCCTTGGGCAGTGAAAGTGTCCTGAATGGCCTCCTCTAGCCTCTAGGTCTCTCTCCTTTTTGGTGAAAACAACAGAGGTGGGTTTTTAAGACATGATTGAGCAAGGGGCACACAGCACATGATTGAGCAGGCTGTCCCCCAGCCCTGCCATTGGTAACTGCAGATGCCTCCACGGTGCTCTGAACGTGTTTTCCAGCAAAGCCCCAGGGTGGATTGCAAGAGTCCCCCCTAGCCTGTTCTACAACAGCTCAATGAACAAAGGGCTCCACGGTCAAAAATGAGAGGAGCTTTGCATAGTATGTCGGCCATGGCCATAAAGATGCTGCATGGACCACCGCCTGGGACTCAGGCTCAGTGGCACCCAGTGGCCACGTGTCTGCAGGGCAGCTGGAGTTTGGCCGGTCCAGGCTGGCCTCAGCTGGGCTGGGTTCCATGCTAGTCGGTATGAGCCACATGCCTGCCATCCTGCTGGGACTAGTGGCTGCCCGAGAGGTTTTTCTTAAGGTGAAAAGGGGTGCAGCCAACCCCACAACACATTTCAAGCCCTCCTTTGTCATGTCCTTGAAAATCTCATCTGCCAAGGCAAGTCCATGGCCCCGGCAGCATGAGCAGAAGGGACGTGCTGGTGGACAGAGGACACTACGGCAGGGTGTGAACCGCTGGGGCCCAGAGTCAGCCGGTTACAGTATCTCAGCCTCGCCTTTGAGACTCACAAAAACATGCGGTGCTCTGAGATGCCCAGGCGTGACAGAAGTCTGTTTAATGGAGCCCAGTGTCCCCCATACTTCCAAACTTATGTCCTGTATTCAGAGAACATGCTCTCTAATCTGTGTGAGTAGTTTTCCACAGAACACACATTGCGAACATCCAATAATGTAATAATGTAACTAACGTGTGATTTCTAAGCAGTGAGCCCAGTGCCATCAGAGCCCCACCATCTCCAGGGGAAGAAGCCTCTTGCCCTCCTTCATTTCCACTCCCTTCTGTCTGAAAGGGGGATGGGAGCCATCCTCCGACCTGCGAGGAAGGTGAGAACGAGAATGGGGATAGATGACAGGTGAGGGTTTCCTGGGGACCGGAGAGGGATGGGGGCGTGTCTGTGATCACCGTGAAGGATGAGGCACACAGATGTCTGAACTAAGAGATGCAGGATTGGACACGCCTCAGGAACTTGCCAGGAAGAAAGCCAGGGGATGGGGTTGTTTCTAAGCTTGGTTTCTGATCATTCTGTCCTGCTAACATGCCAACACATATGCCACGGACTGTGACAGCTTCTTTATAGGGTGTGTGACACTCCATAAATATTTCAGACTCAGAAATGTGTGTGGAGCCCCTCAGCCATCTCAGCTGAGTGCAGCACGGGTGTCGTTGTCTCGGCCTGTGGGTTTGGCCGTTTCTCTGTGGGAACCTCCAGAGCTCGGACTGGGGGTACCAAATATCTCAGTGGTGATTAGGTGCAGGTAAAAAGAAAGAATAAGATGAAGAGAGGGAGCTGGGAGCATATTTGTAGTGGGGGGTAGTCTGTCCATAGGTGACATTTGGACACTGACCCACAAAACAAAGGAAGGAGCCGAGAACCTTCCTGGAGCTCTAGGACCAGAGGTCCAGGAGGAGGGAACAGAAAGGGCAAAGGCTCAGAGGCTGGACCGTAGGAGAAGCCACAGCACAGGAAGGCAGGTGTAAAGTGGGCGGGCCTGGTGGGCCAGGGCGAAGGCCAGTGTGTTACTCTGGGAGAACCTGCAAACCACAGAAGCTGAGGAATGTCATTATCTGACTTACCTTGAAAAACAAGGCTCACACTGCTTCAAAGAGAAAATATTTCCAAGATGCACATGCAGGTGGGGAATTACTCAGTAAAGAGACATTTCAAGGGGCCAGGTGAGAGGGGCCAAACGGACCTGTTCCTGGGTGTCATACAAACTGGAAAGGACAACTCCAATCAAATGTTGAAACCTTCCAGCTGAAGAGGACGCTTTCCTGGGAAGATGAAGTTGGTGAGGGGTGGGTTTGAGTGCCATCGGCCCAGGTGCTGATCTGCATACCACTGAACCATCTTTTCAGGATCTTCTTCAACTTCCCTTTAAGACCGTCCCTACTTAACTGCTGCCATGCAGCCCACGACTACATCACCCTGAGATTTTACACTGAATTGGCTTTCAGCCAAACAGCCTGCTCTGTTGACTTTTTGCCCAATCACAGGCCAACAACACGGAAACAATTCCCCATACAGAGATGAAATATTTAAAAACAAGGAATGGAAAAAAAAAAGCAGGGTTTATTTAAAAGGGCTCCATCACGGCTTCCCTGGTGGCGCAGTGGTTAAGAACCCGCCTGCCAATACAGGGGACACGGGTTCGAGCCCTGGTCTGGGAAGATCCCACATGCCACGGAGCAACTAAGCCCATGAGCCACAACTACTGAGCCTGCGCTCTAGAGCCCGCGAGCCACCACTGCTGAAGCCCATATGCCTGGAGCCCGTGCTCTGCAGGGAGAGAGTCCACCACAATGAGAAGCCCACACACCGCAAAGAAGAGTAGCCCCTGCTCACCGCAACTAGAGAAAGCCCGCACACAGCAACTGGCCCAATGCAACCAAAAATAAATAATTAATTAATTTAAAAAAAAAAAAAAAAGGGCTCCATCATTCCAAACTGATGCCTTCAGTAACTCCTTTGTCATTCTTCCTTATAGATATAAAATTATCATCTGAAGGGAGAATGTTAATAAAACTGACATTTCCCCATCAGTCAACTTAATTCACAATGTAACATTTTCCAGATCTAATTATGTTTGCCTGATGACTGACATCCAGTGAACATTGTTGTTCATGTGGAAAAGTGCATTAAAAAGCCCCGGAGATAATTTATCACACAGAGCACTGCCTTTTCCGATGGGAAGAATGTTAATGTAGAGACTAGCAGAGAACCTCCTCTCAGACAGAGGTGGGCTCGGCCATCCCGGAAGCTCACAAGATCCAGGCTTGTGACAGCTCAGAGGGGAGGGGCAGCAATCTAGAGAACCCAGCCTGAGACAGGACTCCCCCTGGCTTCTTCCTGGATCAGATAGCAGCCCTTCTCCCCGTGCATCTAACCCCACCTCTCCAGAGCATCTGTGCTAACCACCACACCCACCTCCTGTGAGTAAACTCAGCCCTTGCAACAAATTCCCTGTGACTCAAGCTTCCTGGGAGCATGTTGGGTTTACAGAGGATGGGCAAGGTGCTTTGGGAGGGGATATTCCAAGGATGCAAAGGGAAAGTGTATTGGTTTCTTGGGGTGACAGTAACAAAGCGCTAAGGACTGGGTGGCTTAAACAACAGAAATTTGTTGTGTCTCAGTTCTGGAAACTGGGAGTCTGAGATCGAACTGTCCGCAGGGCTGGTTCTTTCTGGAGGCTCAGAGGGAGAATCTGCTCCTTGCCTGTCTCCCTGCTTCTGGTGGTTTGCTGGTATTTGGAACGTTTGGCTTGTGGAAGCATCACCCCATCCCTGACTCCATCTTCACATGACATTCTCCCCGTGTGCGTGTCTGTATCCAAATTTCCACTTTTATAAGGTGTTAAAAGAAAAAATTACTCTGACTCTTCTTAAAATGGCAAGGAAGACATTTTTCAAGACTATTACAACAGGGGAGAGAGATTGAGCTCAACGCTCAATACAGCACAGACAGCAGGGGATGTATAGCCAACAGGCAGAGCTAGGGGGTCAGTGGATGGAAAATGAATAAGAGGGGGCATCAAGGGTAGGGATTCTAGGTAAATTCACTCAGCAAGATTCTTGCCACAGCTGGGTCAGGTGAGCCAAGGACAGGATGGGGACAAAGGTGGAGGCCTGCCTAGTCAAGGAGGGGTCAGAGGATCCTGACTAAAGTGTAGGTAGAGGACACCAACCATATTGGACTAGGCCCCCATCAACAATCGCATCTTAACTTGATGACCTGCCAAGGCCCTACTTCCAAATAAGGGCACATTCACAGGTGCTCAGGTTTAGGACTTCAGCATCTTTTTCTGGCAGGGGGGAGGAGGGGGAGTACAATTCAACCCACAACAGAAGGCATTCTTCATCTCTGACCTTAAAAAAAATCCACTGAGGAGGGTTGTCCACAACTCAGGTTCCCTAGATGCAGAGCCTGAGACAAGGGTTGGTGACTTAGGGGGGTTGTGGGGGAGGGATGGTGCTGTCAGGAGGAACTTGAGATGGGGGAAGGAGGTGACGTAGCACAAAAAGTGCTGAGCAGGAAGGGGTCTCAGGCCAAGCGTGACCTTGCCCTGAACCAGGGTCTACTCTTGTCCCTGTATGAGTCAGTCTTGGAGAGGGTGTAACCTCCCCCATTATGTGGCATCCTGTAGCTGAGGCCCATTCTCCTGGGGAGGGGTTGGCTGAGAAACCCCAGGAGCCATAACACAGCTGGGGGCTGGTCCTTGGCCTGGCAATGGGGACCAGGCAGGGCAGCACAGAGAGACCAGGCAGGACAGTGCAGGGGGACCAGGCAGGGCAGTTCAGGGGATCCAGGCAGGGCAGTGTAGGGGACAACGAGAGAAGAGATGCTCAGAGGCTCAGTCCCTGCCAGCCTCACCACCAGCTGGGAGCTGCCAGCCTTCCTGCAATCTCCAACCTGCCTGAGCCACTCGGTACAAATTGCCGAGAACTAATGTCCTTTAATGAAACTAAGTGACAGTGACAAAAGCCCTAATTTTGTGTCTTTTCTATTCTCCAGCTGCAGCAGTGATGCCCTGAAGAGGTTTCTGTTGACCAAGCGCAATTTATCAGACCAGCCAAAGGAGCAGGAAACGGCAGCCCTAACTCAGGGCTCGGCTCCCTCAAAATATTTATTTGTTTCTGATGCTCCTTTGGGATGTCACTGTTGTCAGCTCAGGGGTGGTGACCAAGCTTGTTCCAAATTGTTTTAAATTGAAGGAAAGAAATAACCTTTTTTCCCGCCTTCTGAGATTGGGGAGGAAAACTTTGTTTCAAAAGGATTTTTTTTAAACCCTCAAGGGTTTGTATTGGAAACAGTACAAAAAGATCCTTTTCATTGAATACTTCAAAAAAAAAATAATCTGTGGTTTGAATTTGTGGGGGGAGATGGGGGACACATGAAACGATTTATAAATTTCTTGAAAAATCTTTTTAAAAAATTTCCCTCCAAACCATAAGGCAGAATGACCCTAAATCTTTGGAGGATGAAATTTTTGGCCAAGTTAAAAAATTCTCACATATTTGCACTGCTTGGTTTCCATGGGAACTAAAGAAGCACTCCATAATGCCTTGAGAACTTCTATTTTTATATTAACCCTTCATATCACAAACAAAGGAAAACTAGAGGGGAGGGTGTGGTGAGGAGGAGGCAGTTTACAGATCCTTGAATCTCATTTCAAGATCGAGGAAGAGCACATTTACCTGAGAGCAGAAAGCTCACTGTGTATGCAGTCCCTCTAGATTCAGGGACGCAGTGGGGAAAAGTAGTTAACATAAATACCACTCACTCAGTCTGCTTACATTTGTGCCTGACTGTGGACTCAGATACACAAAGATGCCTTTTCAGTCTGGGATCGGCCAGCCCTGGGCTGAGGGATTTGATCCTGGAAGCAGTGAGAAGTGTGGGTAAGTGGTTGTTATTCTGGGTCTACACTCTGGCTCATTTCTGGCCCGATGCTCCTAGGTCTGGGTTCACAGCAGCTCTGAACACACTGGGAAGTGCCTCAAAGCCACTGGAATGTGGACAAGAAATCGCCTTTTAGGAAATAATGTGAGCCTCAGTCTATTGCCGTACATGGGTGCCTGACCTATTTCACAGACTCCCAGTACATTTAAATTTAAGTTCCTTTCCGGTGCAAAAAGGAAAAGTCATAACTTACGGGAAGAAACAGACCTCACTAACAGTGGGTGTGATGCGATATGGCTTCACGGACATTTCTAAACTCTCCCAATGTTGGCGGGAAAAAAAAGACAGTCTCTTCAATAAGTGGTGCTAGGAAAACCGGACAGCTACATGTAAAAGAATGAAATTAGAACACTCCCTAACACCATACACAAAAATAAACTCAAAATGGATTAGAGACCTAAATGTAAGGCCAGACACTATAAAACCCTTAGAGGAAAACATAGGAAGAACACTCTTTGACATAAATCACAGCAAGATCTTTTTTGATCCACCTCCTAGAGTAAAGGAAATAAAAGCAAAAATAAACAAATGGGACCTGATGAAATGTAAAAGCTTTTGCAAAGCAAACTACAAACAAGACGAAAAGACAACCCTCAGAATGGGAGAAAATATTTGCAAACGAATCAACGGACAAAGGATTAATCTCCAAAATATATAAACAGCTCATTCAGCTCAATATTAAAAAAACAAACAACCCAATCCAAAAATGGGCAGAAGACCTAAATAGATATTTCTCCAAAGAAGACATACAGATGGCCAAGAAGCACATGAAAAGCTGCTCAACATCACTAATTATTAGACAAATGCAAATCAAAACTACAATGAGGTATCACCTCACACCAGTTAGAATGGGCATCATCAGAAAATCTACAAACAACAAATGCTGGAGAGGGTGTGGAGAAAAGGGAACCCTCTTGCACTGTTGGTGGGAATGTAAACTGGTACAGCCACTATGGAGAACAGTATGGAGGTTCCTTATAAAACTGAAAAAACAATTGCCATATGACCCAGCAACCCCACTATTGGGCATATACCCAGAGAAAACCATAATTCAAAAAGACGCATGCACCCCAATGTTCTTTGCAGCACTATTTACAATAGCCAGGTCATGGAAGCAACTTAAATGCCCACTGACAGACGAATGGATAAAGAAGATGTGGTACATATATACAATATATATGTACCTTTTTACTCAGCCATAAAAAGGAACGAAATTGGGTCATTTGTAGGGACGTGGATGGATCTAGAGACTGTCATACAGAGTGAAGTAAGTCAGAAAGAGAAAAACAAATATCGTATATTAACGCATATATGTGGAACCTAGAAAAATGGTACAGATGAACCGGTTGCAGGGCAGAAATAGAGACACAGATGTAGAGAACAAACGTTTGGACACCAAGGCTGGAAACTGGGAGCCTGAGATTGACATATATACACTAATATGTATAAAATGGTTAACTAATAAGAACCTGCTGTATAAAAAATAAATAAAATAAAATTCAAACATTAAAAAAAAAAACCCACCATAACAAAAACAGCAATAGGAGTGAATAAATATGAGTGGGGTTTTTCAGGTCACATTTCCCCCCAAAATAAACCTATTTTTAAAATAATATGTGAATCAAACAGCACAGGAAGCTGATGAAGCTAAATGTGAGCACCTGTTTTTCCCACACAAGAAATGAAAATAAACTCACTGTAATGAAAATCAAGTACAAAAATGATTGCCTAATTAATTGATTGCCTAACTGATGAGCTGTGCACTGTAAATGCCTCTGGTGTCTTTTCCATTGATCGATGGTGAGGAGACAGATGACAGGGCATCAGGCTGCTCTGGCCTCTGAGGATGTTGGTCCAGTGGTCCACTCTAAAGGAGCAGCCTCCCGGCTCAGCTGCCCAACACCTGGGACAGGTGGCCTACACCCCCCAGCTCTGGCCCTGACTTTCTGTTATCCTTGGGGGAGGAAGTACCAGGGAGGGGCCAACAGGTGGTCTCAGGGTAATTTTCTGACAATTGCTGGGACCACAGAAGACACACATCACACACCTGTTCTGTTTGGCCCTCAGCACAGTTGTAATTTCACATATATTTTACTGGCATTGTCTCCCCAGCCAGACTTTAAACTCCATGAGGGCAAGGACTGAACATGTCTGAGTTTTCCCCCATCATTTTGTATTTAGCACCTATTCAGAGGCTGGCACATAATAAGAACTCAATAAATATGTGATGAATACAATGACTGTTTAAGAAGAAGAGAATAATAATTAATATTTGGTTAGTTTTCTACTGCTACCATGAAAATTATGCAAGATAGTAGTATAAAACAACAGATTTATTCTCTCACTGTTCCAAAAATCAGCAATATGAAGTGGATCTCGGTGGGCGAAAATCAAGGTGTGGGCAGGATTGCACTCCTTTCTGGAGGCTCCAGGGAGAATCTACTTCTTTGTTTTTTCCACCTTCTAGAAGCTTTCTACATTCCTTGACTGGTGGCCCTGTCATCCATCTTCAAATCCAGCAACATCAGGTCAAGCCTGCCTCACACTGTTCTCTCTCTGACCTTCTCTCCTACCTCCCTCGTCCACTTTTAAGGACCCTTGTGATGACGTTAGTCCCACCCAGGTCATCTAGGACACTCTCCCCATCTCAAGGTCAGCTGATGAGCAGCCATAATTCCATTTTCAGCCTTCATTCTCCTTTTCTGTGTAAGGTAACACGTTCACAGGTACCATGCATTAGGACATGGTCATCTTTGGTAGGGGCCATTATGCTACCTACCACAAATACCATCAGACAAAAATAGAACCTTCTGGAAGAAAAAAGGAGGAGACTATATCAAGATGGTGTTTTGTTCATTTTTGTGCTGTCCAAAGGGCCAAGCAGAGGGAATATACTGTAGATGTTTCATTAAGAAATGTTTGTGGAATAGATTCATATCCTTCACCCACCTATCAGGAAATGACCACCTGTTCTGTGCTGCTAATAGCACAAAGAGTCATCAGACTAGAAAGGAAGCACAGACCAGAACTGCACCTCTATAATTAAATTTGGACTCCTTGGTGATAGTAGCCAACACACAGCAATCACAACTAGCTAACATTCAGAGAGCACTTTCAAATCCACAGTCTTTCACAAATCTTATCCCACTGGATCTTTATCCCCACTGTGCAGGTGGCAATGACTAGTTCCATTTTGTAGGAGAAATACAAGTTCAAAGAAACTGAGTAGGGCTTCCCTGGTGGTGCAGTGGTTAAGAATCCACCTGCCAATGCAAGGGACAAGGGTTCGAGCCCTGGTCCAGGAAGATCCCATGTGCCACGGAGCAACTAAGCCCGTGCGCCACAACTACTGAGCCTGTGCTCTAGCACCTGTGAGCCACAGCTACTGAGCTTGAGTGTCGCAACTACTGAAGCCCATACGCCTAGAGCCCATGCTCCGCAACAAGAGAAGCCACCACAATGAGAAGCCCATGCACCACAACGAAGAGTAGCCCCCACTCACCACAACTAGAGAAAGCCCATGCACAGCAATGAAGACCCAACGCAGCCAAAAATAAAGTAAATAAAATAAAATAAATAAATTTATTTAAAAAAAAAAAGAAATTGAGTAACTTAGTCAAGATCTAATAGCCAGTAAATGTCAGGGCCATGTCTTCTGAATCCACAATGCAAGCCCACCCCATTCCACAACACTTTCCTCCCTGAACAAATAGGAGATAAAATAGTCAATTTTTGGTTGTGTACTATAGACCAAAAAGGCTGAAAGTAAGACCAGCAATGTTCAGGCATAGAGAAAGGTCCACAGTGAGGCAGAAGCATGAAGACAAAGGTAGGACTGAAGCATGAAGACCAAGGTAGGGCAGAAGCATGAAGACCATGGTGGGGCAGAAGCATGAAGACCAAGGTGGGGCAGAAGCATGAAGACCAAGGAGGAGGGATTGAAGCATGAAGACCACAGTGGGACAGAAGCATGAAGACTGAGGTGAGACTGAAACATGAAGACCACAGTGGGACAGAAGCATGAAGACCATGGTGGGGCAGAAGCATGAAGACCAAGGAGGAGGGATTGAAGCATGAAGACCACAGTGGGGCAGAAGCATGAAGACTGAGGTGATACTGAAACATGAAGACCACAGTGGGACAGAAGCATGAAGACAACGGTGGGGCAGAAGCAGGAAGACCAAGGTGGGGCTGAAGCATGAAGACCATGGTGGGACAGAAGCATGAAGGCCACAGTGGGACAGAAGCATGAAGGCCACAGTGGGACAGAAGTATGAAGACCAAGGTGGGGCAGAAGCATGAAGACCAAGGAGGTGGGATTGAAGCATGAAGGCCACAGTGGGACAGAAGCATGAAGACCAAGGTGGGGCAGAAGCATGAAGGCCACAGTGGAACAGAAGTATGAAGACCAAGGTGGGGCTGAAGCATGAAGGTCATGGTGGGGTGGGAACATGAAGACCATGGTGGGGCAGAAGAATTAAGGGAGGGAGCAGATTTGATCGGCTACAGGAGGGGACCCAGATATCTGCATTCTTAGACAGAACTTAGTGTGCTCAGTGCTGTGATCCCAACCTACCATTTCTAAATTTATTCCCACCACTCCCTCCAGACACATCGTGCTCCATCTCACTCTCCATCTACTAAGACTGTCCAATCTCTGAGACCTGACCCTTCTACTTGAGAAGTCCAGTATGAACTAGAGGCCTGGCTCTTCTGAATTCTCAGCACCCATGTGGTGACAGGTGTGTGGTGAAGCCACATCAGCGATTGTGGAACTGACCAAAACACCATTTTCCTGGTTTATTCCTTTTGGATCTGATCATCTCCAAGAGAAGGAGAGTGAGAGGGAAGAGGGAGAAAAGAAGGAGGCAGGGGAGGGAAAGGGCAAGGGGCCGGGACACATTCTTCAAAGTCCTTGGGATCTGAGGTTGGCTTTTCCTGTGACTGACTAGACCAAGCTCTTGACTCCCAAAGAAATGCCTTTGAGAATCTTTCTTCAACTCCTTGTTTTCTCTGTGGCCCTGACTTCTCCTTTCTCACATTTTTCTGAAAGGATATTCATAAGGAACAGCAGGGTATAAAACCCCAAGAAATAAACTCACCTGCCTGTACCTAACCTTAGTTAGTAATGTCTGAGGTGGGGAATTTCCAGTTATCCAGGCTTCCTTTCCCTTCCAACAACAGAGCCCCACTGTCACTAACAAAGGAGGGGGTAATGCAATTCTAACACGAGGGCAGGTGCGGATGGAACACAGTGCTTGACCCAGACATTAGGTGTTCCAATGCCTTGATCGTGAAAAGTCATAAAGAAACTGGAGACGGATGCCTGCCCTTGAGAAATAATTTAGTTGGGAAAGAAAAAAGTTCCTAGCGACCCATGAAATGAGTAGAGACAATTAATGATTCATTTACCAGTGTGCAATTGTGACCTAAACTGCAGACAGCAGGATGGTGGGAATAGGGAAAAAGAATGGGATTAACATAACTCCCAAGTTGTCATGAGACAAGGCCAGTTAACAAAACTTTCCACCGGTATACAAATTTATTCAGTCAGATATATTAACTGCTACACCAGGCTTGATGTTGGTCTCAGGGATGACCCAGGAAATGAGAGGGATAGGATTCCTGCCTTCATAGAGCACAAGGAAACACAAAATTGTCAAGAGCATAGTGAACAGAAAGAACAGGAGGGACCAGGAAAGAAAAGGACAGGGTGAACCTACAGTGGGGACCGCCCTCCACACAAACACAGTCACCTCACTGCCCTTTTGTATTTCTTTCCTAGCAATTACATGATCTGAAATTATTTCCTTTGTTGAATTCTTTCTTAAGTTTTAAGCAATGCTACTTTTTTCCCTCATCTTCTCAATGGAAAATTTCAGATGGAAACCTAAGTAGAGAGAACAATCTAATGAATCCCCATGTACCCACATCCCTGCTCCCTCCATGATCAATTCATGACTCTCTTATTTCATCTACACCCACCAGTCTTCCGTCTACTGTGTTGTCTGAAGCAAATCCAAGATCTCTCCTCTGTAAATATTTCCATATGTATTTCTAAAAGATAGGGAATTTTTTTAAAGTGTATTTCCATAATGCTGTTATCCCAACTTTAAAAATTAGCAATAATTTCTTAAAAATATCAAATATCAAGTCAATGTGAAATTTCCAATTGTCTTCATACTAAGGTCTATACATTGCAAGTGATTATGTCTTAAGTCTATTAATCTACAAGATGTCCCTCTGATGTTCTCTCTCTTTCCCTCCCTTCTAATATATTTATTGAAGAAACCAGGTCATTTATCCTCCAGTTTCCCTGGGTTTTGTGGATGGTAACTTCACATGTCCATCTGTCTTCTGTGTTTCCTGTACCGAATTGTAAATAAAATGAGGCAGATAGTTCCCCCCCCACTTGTTCTCTACTGTATCCTTACTTCCAACTTAGTTAAAAACCCTTTATCTCTGCTTAAAATGATTTGCTAAATGGACAAAAGTGTGAATGATGAGATAGGTCTTTACAATAGGTCTTTACAGTCAATAGAGGCCATACACACGCAGAAGTAAGGATTTTTAGAGACATGTGGGCATTGATGCCTATTGGTGGCTGTAGGTGCTTGGTCAGACTCTGGCTAATAGCAGCATCTCCCTTCTTTTCAAATCAACACCATCTCCTCAGTGCAGTCTAATGCCGTCCAATTTTTCATGCCGTTTTTATGGGACCGGGTTTGTGCTACATTAAAAATGAGATTGATTGACCAAATTTTTAGGAGAAAACTTTACCGCTCATCGCTCCAACACAAATTGTGTAGCACGTTATAGTCTTCACAATCCCCTTCGTGCATAGAATAGATGTTCTGTCGTGGCTGAGCAGATTCTGTGGATGCCAGATGACGCTGTCACTGTGTCTTTCTCCCATTTCCTTTATAAATCACAGGAAGAGTGTACTGAAACAAAACGTCTCTTATTGCTTGTACTCCAACAGCACTGCAGGGAGTGTTTACCAAGGGGCTTTGAACACAAATATTTTCAGAGATTTCCATGCAGTTGAGGACCCAGTCTCTTTGGACTTGAGTAGATAGAGCAATAGATCTGTAAACTTCTTGCTTCAACAATTACTTGCAATACTCCGGGCTTTCAGGATGTCTTCTCTCTTTCCCTGCAAGACACGATACCGTCAACAATCCCTTCTTGGCAATGTGTTGGCTGTTAGTTGTGAAAAGTCAGTACAATTCCAAGTGCAGGGTCAGCGGCCTTAGTGAGCTCCAGGACCTCATAAAGGAGATGCAGATAAGCTTGGGGTGGGAGCCAGAAATGTCAAATAGGCTGCGTTCCAACATGGATCAGCTGAGGAAATGCACAAACTCACACACATGCACACACACACACGTGTATACACTCAGATGGAGTCGGGTTATGACCTTTACTAACATCAGCTCCAATTTCATTTGTTTATCATGTCAGGCAGCAGCTAATAAGTGGAACTGGGGATGGGAATGTGCCCATCTTCTCTTGCCAAATCAGTGGACCTGCATCTGCCATAACTTCATTTAACGTCTC
Organism: Balaenoptera acutorostrata; assembly: GCF_949987535.1. NCBI lineage: Eukaryota > Metazoa > Chordata > Mammalia > Artiodactyla > Balaenopteridae > Balaenoptera > Balaenoptera acutorostrata. Next base: position 2,971,687 of record NC_080064.1, on the reverse strand, counting down.
ATTAGGAAAGGCGGTGCCACCTGCCCATCCAGGAATGGCCTCACTATCTCCCACTATAGCGATTGCCTCTCACGCTGGCTGACTGGGGGCCCAATTTGCATTAGGTTGTTCTGCTGGCTCTGTGTCCCCTTCTCCTGCAGCCTCCTCTCCAAAACCCCAATAAGGAGCCACTGGTGGCCTTCAGCTAAGAAATGGAGTGCACTTTTACTCCTTCCAGCACTGGGGAGCTCCCTTTCTGTACCCTCAAAGGAAGAGAGGGGACTTGTAGCCCCCTGAAATACACGAGATTGGAGAAACGGACTCTGCTGCATTCACTCCCTGGATGAGCCCCACACTGAGCCAGGTGTGTGGGGGACCTGGGGCTGAACTTCCAGGCAACTTTGCATCTCAGTTCGAACTTGAACTACTCTCTCTGCTCTAACACAGCAAAGGTCAATTACACATATATCAATAGTTTAGGTACTTATCAATGCTCGAAAAGAAAATAGAGCTCTCCATGGACCTGACACAGAAGTGTGGTGGGAAAGGGGCCAAAGCTGTGGGCATGATGGGCTCTGGGGCCAAGAGTCTATGAGAAATGGTCAAAGTTTGACTCTTGAGGCTGGCAGGGACCCTGGCACCCCTATGTTGTGGGAAACCTCAGCCAAGTTCATGGATGAAACCAGAAGCATGTGGAAGGAGACTAGGAAGAGCTGGGAGCAGAGAAGCCACATCATTGGATGTGGGCTGAGCTGCCCATCGGCCCCCTGACTCCATCCCTGACAGCCATCACTATGGGCTGGGGGATGGGTGCTTTCAATGCAGCACTGGTCTGGACCAGGATTCTCAGGGGCAGAGGAAAAATAACTGTCAAACAACTAAACAAGGTCAAGTGCAAGGTGGAGAGAATGAGAGAGAGTGAGAGAGAGAAGAGAGACCCCCAACTCAGCACAAGGTTCTGGAGACCATAAGGGAGATGTAGCTAACAGTAGCAGTGAGCACACCACATCTTTAGCTTAAGGCACTCACCACTGATGAGAGGCAAAGACTAGAAAAACCTCCCAAATGACTCTAGAATACCTTTGAGAGCCTCAAAGAGGTAAAGAAAGAAATAATATCCAAGAAAGTAACAAAAGATTATAAATCAGATACAAATTAAAAGCAGATCATTTTTTTAAAATCCCAATTAAAGTTCTTAGAAGTGAAAAATATAGTCATTGGATTTTTTTCTTTTTTAATCACAAATGGATGTGAACCTCATCACAGAAAGATGTGTGAACTAGAAGACAGTACTGTTAATACAGGTGAAAGATGAGTAAAAGTGATAGAAGAGAAACTGAGACTCCAACATGCATGAAGAAAAGAATACAGGAAGTAGGGGAGAAACAATATTTGAAGAAAACGTGGTTAGAAATTTTCAAGATTTGATGAAAAATTATCAAATGCTTTCAGCTAATGAGCTACATTGAGTGCAGATCAGGATAAATATAAGTAAATCATAGTGAAACTGTTGCAGAACAGAAAGGAGAAAGAACATATTCAAAGCCACTAAAATGAAACCTTATTATTACAAAGGAATGACAAACTGACGACAAATGTCTCCCCGGCAACAATAGCACCAGAAGACAATGAATAAGTAGCATCTAAGTGTTAAGGAAACTGTGACTGTAGCATTCAAAGAGACTGTGAGACTGTGATTCAAGAGCAAGGGCAAAAGAGGACAAGATATTTACATGCTTTACCATCTTCCAATCATTGCAGAGAAAACTACTACAGGATGTATTTCAGCAAGAAGAGAAGTGAACCAAAGGAGAAAGAGCAACCTGCCAGAGACAATTCTGAGCAAAGAAACTGATAAAAGTATTTTGGTAAATTTATTTAACTAATTAAAATTTTAATTTAAGAATACTGAATTAAAATTTCAGACAACAATGTAAGATGGGAGCAGCTTGAGATGGACAGAAACATCAAATAACTTTATAGACTGTTAGAAAAATAACAGTTATGTTAACAATTTGTGTACTAGCTGGAATATAGAGAAAGACATAATATACCTTTCAAACTAGAAGGGAAAAAGGATACAAGAAAAGCTTTTTGTAACCAAAATCAGGAAAGGAGAGAAAATGGAATCAAGTGTAAATACAAAACAAAAATAAGTTGATAGATAAATATAAATATATTGATGCTCACAATAAACATGACAATCATTAATTACCTACAAAAGTCAGAGAACTATCTAAATGGATAATAAAAATTCTAGTTATATACCATTTAAAAGAGATCAAAAGCCAAATAACAGAGAAATATTTTAAATGAACAAGTGGAAAGATGTGTATGAAGATATGTATACAACATAACTTGTGGGTTAAAGAACACATCATAATCTCAACAACAAACTATTTAGAATTGATTGAAAGAAATGCCGCTTTTTATCAGAACTCATGAGACATAGCTAAAGCTGCCTTTCAAAGTAAATTACAGCTTTCAGTGCATTTCTTAAAAAGTTATGAAATAAATGAGCTTATCATTCAATTCAAGAACCCACTAAAATAAGAAGAAAGGAGAGAAGGGAGAAAAGAAATATCAGATAAAAGCAAAAAATAACAAACACAAAATACAAACAAAATATGGAGGATCCATAAAACCAAAATCTGGTTCTTTGGAAAGAAACTATAAAATAGTCAACTGAGTGGAATAATCAAGGTGAAAAAAGAAGGCATGAATACATAGGATTAGAAACCTAAGAGTTTAAAATCATAAAAATATTATGAATAATTTTTTACCAATAAATTTGAAAACTTAAAAGAGATGGACAATTTTCTAGGTAAAAATTATAAAAATCATTCAGACAGAGGTTCTGGTGGTTTTTAACAAAGAGTTTCACAAAAGCTTCAAGAAAGAGAAAATTCTTTTATTATACAAATTGTTCCAGAGAATAGATGAAGCAAATAAAATACCTGGCTCTTTTTTTAAATGCCAGTATAATTTGATATCAAAACTGGACAAGGATGTCACAAGAAAAGAAAATTACAGGCCAGCCTCACAAAGACCATAAAAGCAAAAAATCCTAGATTAAATATTTGAAAATTGAATCTCACAATGTGTTAACAAACAGTACCTTGTTGTCAAGTGGGTTTATTTATCCTGGGAGGTAAGAGGCAGTTCAGGTAAGAGTCTAGGACTGTCATGGGTGGATCTGCTTCCACAGGGAGATGGATGACCAGTGTCTCCCTCCCCTGCTCCCACCCTGCAGCACTCAACAACCAGGGCATGTATAAAACTGAACAAAACAAAACAGAACTGGACAGAACAACAATGAACCAGAAACCTCCTAGCAAATCCAGAACAGAAGGAAACAAACATCTGACTAGGTAGAAGTAGTTAACTACATGATGACCAGACTGTAGCCATAACATAAGCTGCCACAATTCTGAGAACTGACCTCAAAGAAACCGACCCTGGAACTGAAGACTAACTGTGCTTAAAACAATCAGACCACCGCATGACCAATTTCAAGATGACCGTCAGAGCTGACTGTGCTGTTTCTGCATGTAGCTCCCTCCTTCCACCTATAAAAACTCTTGCCCACTGATTGTCAGTGGGGAGTCGGCCTTTGGATAAGAGTCCGCCCTCTCCCCTAGTTGCCGGCCTCCAAAATAAAGCAAACTTTCCTTTCCACCAACCGTGCCTCTTGAGTGTTGGCTTTCTAGTGGTGAGCAACTGGACCCCACTTTCGGTAACAGGGCCATGCGCCAGGGATGGAGGAGCCTGAGTTCCTGCAGCAGAGCCACCAAACCATCTCAGGAAAGGCTACCTCTGGACTTTTACACGAGAGAGAAATACATTTCCATCTTGTTTCAGCCACTTATTTTGGGGCCTTGAGTTTCTAACAGTAGATCTTCTTTTCACTGATATAAAAGGCATTACTGCTCAGTGGGACCACCTCATGCATTGTCTACCCATATATGAAAAGAAAATGCAATTAGATGCTCACATCATGTATAGAAAGAAACTGCAGATGGATTTGAAAACCAACATGAAAATAAAATGGAAGACAAGTTGAAGAACTTACAGGCTACCTTGAGCACAGCAGCATGGGAGAGGCTCTCTTAAACAAGACTGAAGAGGAAATTATTCGAGGAAAAGTTAACACATTTGACTGTATCAAATTATAACTTCTGTCCAACAGGTGACCACAGGCAAAAGACATCACAAATAAAAGAAGTAGCTATTGGGAGATGATACTGGTGATTATAGGATAAAGTGATCGTCTTCATAATAAATGAAAAATTTCTACAAATCATAAGAAGAAGACAAACCAATAGTAAAATAGGCAAAAGCTGTCAACAGACAAGCCATTAGATCAGACACAGATGACATAGAAATCCTACTGGGATAGAGCAACAGGAAGATGACACCTTAGCTTGGGGCGGGCAGGGAAGGCCTTAGTTGAGACCTGAAAGATGGGGCCAGGTAAGAGTCAAGGAAAGAACATTCCAGGCAGGGGGACAGCAAGTGCTCAGTCCTGGGTCCAGAAGAACTCTGGGCTCCATGGGAAGCCCCGTGTGTTAGTCTCCTAGTGAGAGAGGGCAGGACAGTGGGACTGGGCCCCAGGACTCAGCCACTGCCAGGGTCTCCACCATCATCTCTCTCTCTCTGCAACCCTGACCCTGGGTTTTATAACCATTCGTAGCACAGAAGGGTGGGCATGATCTGCTGTCTGCTGAACTCTAGCCACTCCCCAAAGGGCATCTCAGTCCCCGCTGGCCCTTGTTCTCTGCTCTTCCCTCATGTGGGGTGGCTCCGGACCGCTTGCTCTTCCATGACAATGACGGCCAGCACTTCTCCCACCTCTGCTCTTCGGTTCTCGCCATTCTATCCCCCGGCAATTCACATCCCACTCGATTTCCTCCTGTGACATCTCCCCATCCTCTCTGCCCCTGCTCATGCCCTACCTGCACAGGAAGGTGTCGGGGAGCCTGTTTCCAGCTCTAGGTGAGCTCTTCCGGCCCTGCCTGTGTCTGGATCCCAGCTTTGCCGCTTCCCTTGCTTCACAAGTAACAGGAAAGTGAGAGCTCAAGTCAGACAGCCTGGGGTTCCAGCCCTGACAGTGGGCATATCACTCACACTCTCAGATCTTTGTGTCCCTAAGCTGTAAACAGGAACAGATAACACCTACTCTACAGAGTGAAGGCTAACATCCAAAACCAGGTGCCACGGGCCCGTGAGAGTGCAGGGCACATAATAAATCCTCAATAAGCTGTCGACTTCTGTCCCTCTGTGGCCTGATGGCCTCCTCCCTTCCTGCCTGCCAGAGGTAAAAGGGGACCCCGACTGTCTTAATCTCCTTACACACCTACCAGCGTTTACAAAGGTATCCAGTAATTTACATCAAATCAGGAAATATTACCAAGACGCACGCACATTTATCGAATGAATGAATGAGTGAATGAATGAATATAAGGAAAGGAAGGTAGCAGAGTGCATATCAGAGAGCAGTCCAGGAGAACCAGCTGGTGTCCCAGACGTGACCTAGCCCGCTGCGAACACCCCAGTGGCACCTGGACCCTGGCACATCTGTGCTCTGCACAGTGGAATCTCTGTGCCCCGTGGTCACACCGAGTCGGAGACTGTAAAGATCGCCCAGGTGACAGAGTGTGGCTTGACTACAGCACCTACTGCTGTCAGCTGTTTTCACTGTTTTATGCTCGTTTTCTGCTCACAAGTGTCACATTTTGGGCTAGAATCACCTTGGGCTTGACACTTTGGGCTAGAATGTTGTAGGTGGCTTGACATGTCTAAAAGTCCAGCTTCTGCGATAAAGGTAGAAATAGTAGAGATGGCCAAGTTTTCGACACACCAGTGACATTTGCCCGGTTTTTCCTGGCTTATCTCTGGGGCAGCGTGAAGTAAACCCATGCTGGACCAGAACGCTAGGGTTTCAGGAGCCCTGGTGAAGTGGGTTCCTAATGGCTGAAATATCCAGAAACATCTTTATGTTTCAACCCGGGTCGGAATTTTAAATGCTCTGGGTCCCTGTGCTGACTTAGGAGGTTATGTGGATGGGCCTGGATGGAAGAAGCCCCTGCGATGCTGGGCTCACAGCACAGCCCACCACATGCCTGGACAGAAAGGAGACAGAAATGCAGGAGGTGCCGAACCTGCAGCTGTGATTCCCTGACGAGTTGCCACTGGTGACTCTCTCTGGGGTTTGATTCAGGATCTGCCTCTCCTCCCAATGACATCCACTGGATTCCTTCCTACAGGCGCTGTGCCTCCAGGGGCCGGCTGGGGTGGAAGTAAGTGATCATTCAGAGGCTCCTTGGGACTGACTGCAGCCCTGATGGATGAGATGCAGCCGTAAATGTCAGCGAGGGCGTGAGCGATGGGCTCGGGCCAAGGTCACCCTGATGGTGCACATGTGACAGGTCGCCACACCTGGGGATGGTGGATGCTGCCTGCAGCCCACGGAAAATGAGGTTCCGGGGAGTGGCGGGAGCACAGCCACCAGCAGTAGCACCTGCGCTTCGGTGATCATTTGGGGCAGACATCATGCCCAGCTCGAAAGCCTCCCCTGCCTGTTTTCCCACCGAAAGATGGGAGGTGACTCCTCTAGCCTGAATACACAATGTCATTGTAGAAAAACATTGGGGGAACAGTCAAATGCAAAATATTGTTCACGTTTAAAGTGAACCATGGGGACCCCACTAAATATTTCCCAACCTCCACAGTCCCCCTGTTCTCTTGAGCACCACACCTTTTACCTTGTTCCCACCACCCAGCCCACCTCTGGGGGCACAGCCATCCTGCCAGACCCCCTGCAAACCCCTCACTTGAAGCCTTCTCAACTGCTCCCCCTGCAAACATCAGCTCCATTGACCATTCCTATCTCTCCCTCCAGCACCTACTTGTGCTCGATCGTGGACCCCAACTCCAAACCAGGCGTGGTCTGCAGGGTTGAGGGAGACCTGGGCTCATGCTGCCACCTGATTCCTCCCTTGTCCCAAGGGTATATCAGCACACCGGGCAGGTGTGAGGATAGGCTGAGGAGGTTCCTGGGTACAGTAGTAGAAAGAAATTAAACCGGTGCGGGACTTCCCATTGGGCAGAACTCACCGCTTGCCCCTCCCCTGTCCTCCTCTCTGGTCAAGTAGAACAGGTCACATGTTCTCCTGCTGGGGGAACCATGATGGAGGAGAGGGTCTCAGGGTACAGAGGAGCCAGTAGGCTGCATCTTCGACAACTTTCCACTTCCGTGCGGGTGCAGACTCTGGAGCTCCCCCTAGCTGCACGATGGAAGCACCTGCTTCCAAAAGCACGCACGCTGAGATCCCCCAAACTAATCAAACCAGGATCTCTGGGCCTGGGGTCTGGGCATCAGTTCATGGGGACCCTCCATAGGAGAGTCTGGGGGCGGACACCCCCGAAAAACATGGGGATTCACAAACCAGAGCTGAGGGTGTCTCAAGGCTTCTAAAAAGGCAGAAAAATCGTCCCAACTAACCTAAAATCCAGAGCAATGACGTTTGCGCTACAGCACAAAATTGCCGGATGTGTCACCATGTCATTTGCCATCGAGCTAAGGGACGCTTTCTGACCTCCTCCAAATGCGTTCAGAGACCCCAGCCCCTGGGGGAGCCAGAAACGCCCCTAGTCCCCTCCCTCCCCTGCAGCCCCGCCCCTCCCTCATTTGAATAGTCTTCTTTGTTAAGAGGGTTATTTGTTTAAAGGCAAAGAATCTCAGCTGATCATCACATGCAGCAATATCTTAGGCCTTTACGGCTCTTTGGGGATACAATTTGTGTGTCATTTTGCTTTTTATTGCTTTTTATTGGCTGTGGGACTGCTGGAGAGAAAATGAGGACTATTTATCATGCACAGAGGAAATCTGCCACAAAACACAGTGGATAGCTGTCAGCTGGAAGAAAAGGCAGCCAGGGGGACACCGCCGGGTGGAAATAAGTCACTGGGAGGAAGTGGTGAAGGGCAGCGTGTGAAAGCATATGTGCGTCCTCCGGCCCAGGCGGCAGTGCCCAGTTCCTGGGATGAATCAGCCATCACATGCCCATTCCATTACCAGACATTCATGGAGGAATCATGAATGTTTTCACAAGCATTAGAGCCATCCTCCCCACTGTGTTAAAAGAGGATGCTTCAGGCCACAGACAGCCCCACATTCACTCACTGGACTACCAGACACACTTAGGAGACTCGGGGTCTGACTGTGAAAATGCAGCTTGAAAATGCAGGATGTGCAGAGTACCCAGAAGGCAAGGTGAGGCCTCTGTAATAGGGTGTCCTGACACAGGTGATGTTGGGTATAGTCATGAGTTGGACCACCTGCCAGGAGCCCAAAGTTTGGAGGGCAGATGTAAGCAGATGTCCAAGACACTCCCTAACACATGCTTTGGTGAGCTAGGGGCAAGAGGAAGGAGGGAATTTTAAAATTTTAATATTGATCAGCCTTAAAAAAAGGAGGAAATCCTTTCATTTTCAGCAATATGGATGAACCTGGAGGGCATTATGCTAAGTGAAATAAGCCAGACAAAGACAAATACTGCATGATATCACTGATATGTGAAATCTGAAAATAAATAAATGAATACATAAGTTTTTTTAAAAAAAGTCAAACTCACAGAAATAGTAGAAAAGTGGTTGCCAGGGACTGGAGGTAGGAGAAATGGGCAGATATTGGTAAAAGGCTACAAACTTTCAGCAATTAAAAAAAAGACCAGGGCTTCCCTGGTGGCGCAGTGGTTGAGAATCTGCCTGCTAATGCAGGGGACACGGGTTCGAGCCCTGGTCTGGGAAGATCCCACATGCCGCAGAGCGGCTGGGCCCGTGAGCCACAATTACTGAGCCTGCGTGTCTGGAGCCTGCGCTCCGCAACAAGAGGGGCCGCGATGGTGAGAGGCCCGCGCACCGTGATGAAGAGTGGCCCCCACTTGCCACAACTAGAGAAAGCCCTAGCACAGAAACGAAGACCCAACATAGCAATCAATCAATCAATCAATTAATCAATAAAAAAAAAAAAAAAAATCAAAAAAAAAAAAAAGACCATACCTAGTTTCCCCTATTATTGGCATCTTACATTAGCAATGCATTTGTAACAAGTAATGAACTCATGTTGATACATTATTATTAACTAGAGTCCACACTTTATTTGAAATGTCCTTAGCTTTTCCTTAATGTCTTTTTCTGCTTCAGGACCCCATCCAGGACACCATATAACATTAGTCATCACATCTCCTCAGGATCCTATTGGCTGTGATGGTTGCTCAGACTTGCCTTGTTTTGATGACCTTGACTGTTTTGAGGAGGGCTGGTCAGGTAGTTTGTAGGATGGCCCTCTACTGGGATTTGTTTTCCTCATGGTTAGAATGGGGTGATGGGTTTTGGGGAGGAAGATCACAGAAATAAGGTGTTATTTTCATCACATATCAAGGGTACCTGCTATCAACATGATTTATCATGTTGATGTTGACCTTCACCACCCACTGAGGAGGGTTTGTCAGGCTTTTCCACTGTGAAGGTCCTTTTTTCTCCCTTTTCCACACTGTCCTTTCTGGAAGGAAGTCACTCTGTGAAGCCCGTACTTAAGGGGTGGGGAGTTATGTCCCCCTTTTTGAAGAGGGATTTAATTTTCTTTCCTTCTTCTCTTTCTTAGACTGTTGAGTTGGGGGAGACTTTCATAACCCGTTCATACCATGCAACACTGAACTCTGGACTAAGTCTCAAAGTGAGAGAAAGGTCAGTATAGGGCCCAGAGTCTTGGAAAGTATGCAGCATCCCCAAGAACCAGAACTACTGGTTGGGTCCCTAGCCCTGGGACCAGAGCTGAGCTGTCACTGGGTGCAGTTTCCTGGGGCGGGGTGTCATGCCCTCTGGACCATCCCTGACTGCCATGCCCCCACCGTGCATGGATGTCCCAGTGATGGGGGCCCACCTCCGGCTGGGAAAGAGGCTTCCACACCATCACACCATTGGCCATCTTGCATTGTTATATATTTAATTCTTGCTTTTAAACCTTGACTCTCTGGCCCAGCTACATGGCCCTGGGGGCAAGATCACATCACGGGATCCTTTGCATCAAGCTCTGAGCCCTGTACCTTCAAGAGCAGAGACACTGAGCTCCCTGGACTGAAAAAGTGTTGTCGTGGGGAAAACAGCTCTGAAACGTCTGCTGGGATTCGGGGCTGAAAGCTCTGTTGACCCAGGTACGGAGACATCACTTGGAGGCAGGCATCAGGCATGGCACCTACGATACACCAGGAGCGCCTGCCCTTGATAGAGTGTGCTTTCACCCCTCAGTAAGGAGTGAGCAAGCCCGCTAGAGCAGGGCATGATCAGGAGATGTTTTCCATAAAAAAATATATTTTTTCCATCAATGATACTCATATCTTCTAAGTAAACTCACAAGAGAATCCCCTCCTTTCCCCCATGAAGCCACAAGAAAAGGCATTTCTGAGGGCATAAAAAAGCCAGCACACTCCAAAATGTCTTAGCTTGTTTGCCCATAAGGGTCATCCCTGACTCCCTCCAAAAAGAAGTTTCATTGGTTAAATGCCCTCTTATCAGGGGAAGCGTGAGGCTTCCCAGAATGTCAAGCTTTTTTCAGTGCCCACCTTCAAGTGGCACAAATGTATGATAGATGAGTTGGTGCCTGGCAGCTTCGTAATAGCTTGGGCACAAACCCTGCTGGACCATCCCTAATGCTCACTATCCAGACGCCTTTGCTGGACCCACCTGCTCCCAGGCCCTAAGCAGAAAGTAGCTAAGGTCAATGTGTAAATACACACAAGCCAAGGGGCCCATTGGCGTTTCTTATTTGCCAAAGATCCCTGAACGGAAACCAGGAGTCTTTACCCTGAGAGCTGTGCTCTCCAATGTAATACCTGTGAGCCACCTGTGGCTGATTAAATATTATGAATTAATCAAAAGTAAATAGGATTTGAAAGTCAGAGTCTTGGCTGCACTGACCACATTCCAAGTGCTCACAACCACGTGTGGCTGGTGGCTATGGTGTTGGACAGTGTAGACGTGATAAGTTCCATCACTCGCCACTGCCCTGAATAGTCCAAAGGAGCCCTCAGAAGGTGCAATGGACGTGGCAGTGGAATCTTTGGGGTCTGTGCAGGGGCAGAACTCCAGGGGGAAGTTCAGGGCTTTCACCAGCTCCTCAAAGCCATTCAAGACCCAAAGAAGACCAAGGCACCACCAGATCAGGCAATGGGGCAGTGTGATAGGAGGCAGGTGGGAAGGAGTATACTTCTCACCCGCTGACAGTCCCCAGTTGCTCATCCAAGTTCCGGCTCTACATGCTGTGTTCGTTTACCCCAGAGAGCAAGTCCAAGGCTTTGGAAAAGCCAGAGGACCTGGAGGGGCTGCTCCTGGGGCCCCCGTGAATGAGGGCCTTCCTGCCAACTCTGGAACAGAGGCAACGAGGGTCTTCAGGTCCCACAGCCCCTCCTGGGAGAAAGCCTCCCCCGAATTTGAGCTCCAGCCCTCCTGCAGGTGGTACCTGCCTATGTTTCCCTTCACTGAGAGAACCCTGGGCTACTTACTAAGCTCTTGTAGGGTCCTCTGTGTGAGATTCTACCCAAAGCACACACTGCTGCCGAAACAAGTTTAACGTCAGGGGAGATGGCAGAGGAGTCGACATTTTGTGTCCTTAACTAGAGAGAGGGGAAGGGAGAAAAGGCACATTTTGGCCAACATTTCAGTGCTGGAGCCCTCTCCGGAGTCCGTCCGTGGGAACACTCCTTCTCCCTCAGTCCTTGAGGCTGGAGGCGCGGGGGGCAGTTCCCAGTGTACAGAAGTGGAATGCTAAGGACAGAAATGGAAACACGCCAACTCCTGGTTTCAGCCCCGGCAGCTCAAGGTCTGCATCATTGCTTTATTTAGTCATCTTTTCAATGGTTGCCAATAACAACCTGGGTCTATAAAAATAAGACTAAAAAAAGGCGCATAAGACTTTCCAGAACGCCGGCCCAGAACAGTCTGAGCAGCTCAGTCACCCAGAGAGTGAGTTCAGGGACCCATCCCTGCCGAGTCAGCCATGTGAGGGCTTCCTCTGCTGGGTCGTTCATCAGCAGCTGCCCTGGCCCAGCATCCTCACTTACTCGGCTTCCTTCTCGCAGAAGTGCCACCAAGTGTCACCTGTAATTGATGAAGAATTTAGAGGTCAGGCCTGAATGAAAGGGAGGCCGACCTGGTAATAACTAATAACTCTACCTCTAATTGAGAGGCTTATCCAATCTCCAAGATATGTTCACATTATCATGCGGGGTTTATTTAAATTGTAAATGACAAGTAACTGGTCACATTGACTCATCTTCTCTTCCCCAAGGCCTATCTGCTGGCTACTTTGGGGTCCCAAGGTCTCAGAAGTTATTAATTTAATGCTGCGTACTCCTCCACATGCCAGCTGAAACCCTGGTGTTGTACAACATTTTACATACTGAATAAATGTTGTGACTGATTTCATGTGTTTCAATCAATGTCACTTAACAGAACCAGGATTCACAGCATCAGGAAACGTTTGGCACAGGAAATCTGTTCTGTGGGAAGTTTGTGTTGGACGAGGGAAAAGAGAGGGGAAAGGTTCCCCCACCTCACCCCACCCCCAGCAGGGGGAGGGCAGGGCAGGGGCTCGAAGGCCCTGAAATCAAAGCTGTCCGTGACCCTTTTTCTGGGAGGTTTCAATGTCTGTAATTTAAACCTCACTCTGGTTTAAAAAGGAGGAGAAAGAGAACATTTAGAAACAGAACAAAATTCTGACCCGCACCAAAAATATCTGTATCAGATCCATATCCATGACTCAGTTAGTGTGAAAAGAAAGCATCTTGTTGTTACCACAGCTCAGCCATATGAGCTCAGCAACCAAAATAGTATGTGTGACAACTAGTCAAGTGTGATCAGTTGCTGCGCAGAAATCGAATCCAGACCCGGGCGGCTGGGATGGCCCTGATGCTCTGTCAGCTTCTACCTGCCCCAGCCTGGCCCCAGGTTCTCATAGAATAAAACCTGAGGTGTCCCTGGAGTTGGAACAATAAGGGTAGAGGGTGTAAGCAGAGCACTCCTCCAGACCCCCACTGAGGAATGCTCCCAACTCCCGGGGGACTTTTCCCATAATTGCTTCTGCATCTCTTTGGGCAGCAACAGTCTAGCTCCCAAGAGACTGGAGAAACCCAGATCACACGGAGATCTGGGCGTTTAGCGCTTGGCAGGTTACGTCTAAGCTGCTTCTCAATCCCTGCTTCTCACTTGGCGAATCTCATCTGACTTCTCTTTACATCTTTAAGCATTTGTCCCATTCAAATTTCAACACATATATGTTTCCTTTATGAACTAGCCAAGAGAGTTCAAGACCTCAAAGCATATTGAGATGGTCCAAGCTTGGGGAGTGCAGCAGACGAATAACAAAACTGATATTAACAAAACCCCAAATTCCAGCTCCTTCCTGGGCCCTCCACCCCCACCCCCGGCCAGCCTGCTCCTGCTGCCAGAGGCCCTACGCTCACAGGCTGTGCCTTCTTGTTGGGGGAGGGCATGAAGTCATCAGACCCCATCCCAGCATGGGCCCCTGTGTCCTTTCTGCCTTTCCTTTCATGGCACGTGAACGTGGGCAGCGAGCCGTGGCCGCCGTGTCTTTAAGGATCATCGTCCACGTTCACTTGGTACATCACCCCAAACAGTAGCTTTCACTTGCATCTTTCCAGTGTGCTGGGGAGAGTGATCTTATAAATCAAAGCTCAGATTTTGCTTACGTTTGGTTTGTTCTTAAAAGAAAAAATCCAGGTGGGGTTTTTGTGCTCAGCCTTTGTCGATAGTTTCTACCTATCTCAGCTATGGTTTATTTAAGGAAATTAAGGAGGTTGGTAGGTTGAGATGGAGAGAAAGGAGAAGATGACGTGGTAAAAACAAAAAAGGTGAAGGACAAGGAGGTAACAGGGGTCACAGTATACAGGAGTCAGTCTGTGTTTGCTCAACTTCTTGAAGTTCCCTGCATAACTCTTTCCCATACCTCTTTGCACGCTCCCCACTGGGGCACATTCACCGACGTCCACACTGCTGGCATAATGACCCCATTCCTCCTGCTCCAGCACCTACTGCCCCCCGAGTTCCACGCCCCCTCCAAGCTCCCTGCTGCGACCTTCTCAGGACAGTGGGGACAGCTACCAAACCCAGCGTCTCTGCGCCCAGATCCACCGTCCTCATCACTCCCACACCCTGCAGCATTGGCCCTGATGAATTGGGAGCTGGGGGACACGCAGGGGCGGCTTGGGGCTCCAGTCCTGCTGGACACCTCGGGCGGGCCACTTGTCCTCCGTGAGACTTTGTTTCTTCATCACTCCCCTCCTGGAGGGTCTGTGAAGATAAAATTAGAATTCTTTACCTAAACGTTATTTAGTTTCCAACGTCTCTGGCACATATAGGCATTCAGTGATACATTTAGTTATCTTCGTTAATTATTCTACCAAGTCGCCCAGGCTGAGAGTTCTAGAAAGTTCTATCCACCCTCCCATCCGATTTCCTGTCTTATTTGTGCTCCAGAACCATAGTCTGCCTCCGACGTGTCCTGTGGGTCTGTCCCCTTCATCCATTCTCAATGTCGCTGCCCAGCTGCATTCTCCAACCTCCAGCTGCCCAGGTGCAAAGCCCCTCCCTCCGCATGGGTCTTGGCTGCAGCAACCAGCCCAAGGTCTTCCTAAGGCAAAGCTCAGTTCTGGGACTGTCATAGCCAGACACCATGGGCGGGCTCATTGGTATAAATTGGCTGCCCGTCAGGGCATCTCAGTGAGTCCTGGACCCATGTTGTCCTTACAGCCAGAGGGGCAGCTGCACATGCTCAGAGGTGTTGCTGCCCCCACCCCCCAGACCCCTACTCCCCACCTCCTGGGTTGCCCTTCCTGCATCATCACCTGGAGAAACCTGCCCCACATCAAGACACAGGTAAGAGCCTCTATCATCACCATGAAATCATCCCAAATGCCCCTAGAGATTTCTAGATCCCCTGTTCCCCACCACCACCAAGGATAAATCATTGTTCCTGGTATTTGTTCCTTCAGGAAGCTGTGCTCATCCTCCCCACTTCCCTCACAGGCTCTGGGCACAGGGACTGCATAGCCAAGCTCAGCAAGCCCAGCAGAGTTGAACTAAATTGGAGTGACCTCCACCTGGTCCCTGGTCCTCTGCCTCAAGATTGGTACCCACTTCCCTTTTCTCTGTACTCTAGGCAGAGTCTCTGGGAGGATGCTGCATGCACACACACACACACACACACACACACCACCAGTGTGATGAACTCTAGTCAGCCTGGGAGCCTTCCCATGCTGATTGGTTGATGTGATAAAATATAAACAGACTCCAAATTCAGAGCTGAGACATAAATGTGGGAAACCTCATCTTTTCCCAAAACTAGCTGGGCCAAAGCCATAGGACACAACACATTGCTCATAAAATATTGGCTCTTGGCAGGGAAGCAGACTCAAGGGAAAATTCTATTTTTTTAATCAACTTTATTGAGATATAACTTATATTAAAGTCCATCATTTCAATGAGCTGTGATGAATGTATACATCATCGCAATCAAGACAGAATATTTCCATCACTCCAAAAAGTCCTACCTACATTTTTTTAAATTAAAAAACGTTCTAAAGAACTGTTTTAAGTCTATAGCATAATTGAGCAGGAAGCACAGAGATCACCCATATGCCCCTCCCCCCACATGCACAGTTTCCCCCACTATATATGACACCCCCCAGCACATTTATTCTGATTGATTAACCTACATTGACACATCATTGTCACCCAATGTCCATAGTTTACATTAGGATTCATTCTTGGTGTTGTACATTTTATCAGTGTTGACAAATGTACAATGACATGTATCCACAATTGTAGTATCATGCAGAATAGCTTAACTGCCCTAAAAATCCTCTGTGCTCTGCAGATTCATCTGGCCCTCCTCCCTAAATCCTAATAACCACTAATCTTTCTACTGTTTCCATAGTTCTGCCTTTTCAAGAATGTCATATAGTTGTAATTGTACACTTTGTAGCCTTTTCAGATTGGTTTCTTTCACTTGGTGATATGCATTTTAGATTCCTCCATGTCTTTTCATGACTTGAGAGCTTATTTCTTTTTAGTGCTGAATAATATTCCATTGTCTGGATGGACCACAGTTTATCCATTCACCTACTGAAACACATCTCAGTTGCTTCTAAGTTTTGGCAATTATGAATAAAACTGCTATTAACATCCATGTGCTGGTTTTTCTGTGGACATAAGTTTTCAGTTCACTTGGGTAAATACCAAGAAACCAGGATTGCTGGATCATATGGCAAGAGTATGTTTAGTTTCATAAGAAACCACCAAACTGTCATAAAGTGGCTATTCCATTTTGCATTCTCACCAGCAATGAATGAGAGTTCCTGTTGCTTCACATCCTCACTAACATTTGGTATTGTCAGTGTTGTAAATTTGGGCCATTCTCACAGGTGTGTAATGTTATCTCGTTGCGTTAATTTGCATTTCCTTGATGACTTATAACATGGAGCATCTTTTCATTTGCTTACTTGCCATCTGTACATCTTCTCTGATGAGATGTCTGTTCAAGTCTTTGGCTTATTTTTTTTATCAGATTGCTCATTTTCTTATTCTTGAGTTTTAAGTGTTCTTTGTATATTTTGGAAAATAGTCTTTTATTAGGTATGCCTTTTGCAAATATTTTCTCCCAGTGTGAGCTTGTCTTCTAATTTCTTAACATTGTCTTTCACAGAGCAGAAGCTTTTAATTTTAATGAAGTCCAGCTTATCAGTTATTTCTTTCACGGATTATGCCTTTGGTGTTGTATATAAAAAGTCATCGCCAAACCCAAAGTCATCTCTATTTTCTCTTATGTTACCTTCTAGGACCTACCTTATAGTTTTTCATTTTACATTTTGGCCTATGACCTGTTTTGAGTTAATTTTTGTGAAGAATGTAAGGTCTGTGTCTAGATTCTTTTTTTTTTTTTTTTTTGTATGAGGATGTCCAGTTGTTCCAGCATTATTTGTTGATAAGACTATCGTTGCTTCATTGCATTGTCTTAGCTCATTTGTCAAAGATCAGTTGACTATATGTATGTGGGTCTATTTCTAGGGTCTATTTCTCTCTATTCTGTTCTATTGATCTATTTGTCTATTCTTTCAACAATACTACAGTGTATTGATTACTGTAGTCTTATAGTAAGTTTTGAAGTCTGATAGATTAAGTCCTCTGACTTTGTTCTTCTCCTTCAATATTGAGTTGGTTATTCTGGATCTTTTGTCTCTCCATATAAATTTTGGAATCAGTTTGTTAATATTCACAAAATAACTTGCTGCACTTTTGCTTAATAACATGTTGAATCTATAGATCAAGTTAGGAAGAACAGACATCTTGACAATATTCAGTCTGTCTATCCATGAACATGGAGTACCCTTCCATTTATTTTGTTCTTCTTTGATATCTTTCATCATAGCTTTGTAGCTTTCCTCCTATGGATCTTGTACAAATTTGTTAGATTTATACATAAGTATGTCTTTTTTGTGGAGTGCTAATAGAAATAGTAATATGTTTTTAATTTCACTGCTGGTATATAGGAAAATGATTGACTTTTGCATATTAACCTTGTATAATCACTTGTTAGTTCCAGGAGGATTTTTTTTTAGGGGGGGGATGATTCTTTCAGATTTTCTACATAGACAATCATGTCATCTGTGAACAAAGACAGTTTTATTTCTTCCTTCTCAATCCATATACCTTTGATTTTCTTTTCTTGTCTATTGCATTATCTAGGACTTCCAGTACAATGTTAAAAAGCAGTGATGAGAGGGGACATCCTTTCCTTGTTCCTAGTCTTGGGACAATTCTAGATTCAGGACTTTCTGCAGAGTGCCAGCACTCAGGGAACCAATGGAGCAGAGCAGGAGAACTGGATATTATGGCCTGACAGTCATGTTGGCTGCACAGCATGACTCACCAGGCCCAAGGCCTGCACAGAAGGTGTGCTGGGGGACACAATGGATCGGCCATCTGCTTTGCTTTGGACAGTTAGCAAATGTGGAAGTTGGACCTTGTGGTTTTAGGGGAAAGAGACTCCTGGTTCTTGCTCATAGAAGTGCTAAGTAGGGTAGACAGGAAGCAAAACTGATAGGTTCTCAGGGGGTTGGATGTAACCGCTCCTGGTGTGACCCCAGGGGGCTCAGTCCCAAAGCACTTTTGGCACCTTTGAGGTGGACCCAGAAAAGCATGCTCAGGGAGAGGAAGGGGATGCCAGGGCAAGGTGCATCCACCCAGGCAGAGAGCAGGAGGGAGGACTGTCTGTTCCTACTCACCAGCACCCTTGATCTCAGCCAAAGGGGCAGCCAGGGTGCAGAGCCTACTGGCTGAGAAGTGCTTAGAAGATGGACACACGTCCAAGTTACCAGGGTCAGGCCAAGGTGTCCACTCACTGCCTTCTCTGGGAACCACTGAACCTGTGCCCCAAATGGAGAAATTCTCAAGGATCAAGACAATGTGGGAGATGGAGGATGAGGTGACAGCAGAGCCAACCATTAGGAGCAATAAAATGAGATTTTCATTGAGATGCGCAAAGAACAATGGGGTCCCAACGAATTGCCAACATGGCCTGAGGCACCCTGGAAAGCCCCTCTTTGGGAATCACAGCAAGAGTGGCTAGGAGCATGGTCTGGAGTCACGCACGTGGGTCAAATACAGGACACTTCACTCCTACCTCCCGGGCAGGGAATGATACACTTAGAGGATTGATCCCTCCTTTCTGAAACGTGGGCATTAAATGAAACTCTCTGTGTAAAGAGCAGAGATTAGAACCCACTCGGCATGAGGTAACTCTTCGGATTTTCACTCTTAGGTGTAGGCCCTGCCCACCTTCTATTGTTTGTCTAGAACAGGTGCATGCCCCGCAAAGATGCTCTTAGGGACAGGAGGGAGAAGAGAGGCAGCAGAATCACCCTCAGTTAGAGGCCTTGGCTCTAAGAGCTGACCACAGAGCTGGGAAAGCAGATTTGGGACGTACATTTCCCAGGCAAGTTTTGTTGTTTTTGATTTTTTGTTTGTTTTAGGAACGCAGAGCTTTCCATTTTACTTCTCCCTGTTCCTAACAACCTGTCCACCCCCATCTCCATCCCTTGCTTTTCATAGGATTCACATGAGAGATTGGACAGGAAGTTGAACCTAACTAAGCATCAGGTACCATAGAGGTTAAAAATCCCTCCCCCACCACTGACCAGCCCAGGCTAGTTTTGATTGTGGAGGGTGGGAAGGGTGTAGAGGTGAGAGGGGAGAGGGGTCAGGAGCAGGGCTCTGAGACAGCAGCCCAGGATGCCTGGCAGCTGCGTTGTGTGGGGGAGGGGACTAAGGGAAGGACGGACACCTCCTCCCCTTCCTGCATTTTGCATGCTCCGAGCCTGAAGCCCAGTGCCCACCAGGCTTCAGGCAATGCCAGCCGTCGGCACTATGTGGCCCTTCCTCAGAAGCCAGTGCACCATCTTGCCTGGGTGCTGGGAACCCGACTCAGCCTGGGTGCAAGGGAGGGAGATGTGGCTTCTATGTGGCCTGCATGGTGGCTGGACAGGAGATGGTGACACCTGGGCAAACCCAGCCCTGGCCTTCCCAGAGAAAAGCGCCACTTTGCAGAGGACACATCAGAGAAGTGAGAGGGGATCCCATGCAGGGCCCTGTGTGCACCATGTCCTCACCCCAGCCCCACACAGTCATCGTGGTCATGTGGCCAGCTGAATTTACAGATTGACGGGGCTGAGTTACCCCGGGAAAGTCACTCAACCTCACGGTGCCTCGGTTTCTACAACTGAGAGAGAATTCATGCCTTCACCTCCTTTAGATCCTTCTTCAAACATCCCTGGTGGACTGCATCCCAGCCCACAGGTATGGCTGCCCCTGCCCAGGAAGGAGGAGCCTCTGTGGCCACTGTGATGTCTGTCTGCCCAGTGAAATTCGAGCAGTGTGGCTTGTTTCTTGTCTGAGAAGGAGCTTTAACAGTGATGGGCTCTTTTCTTTTCTCGTGGCCACAATTCCACAAATATTCCAGATTCAGACGACTTCACGATTCTGGTTCTGGAGGGCAGATGACACAGAGGAGAACCAACATGGGTGGACACACGTGGCATGAATAAGAAACATCGGGGGGGTGTTTAGTGTGATGTACCTTGCCCTGGCCGATAGATGCAGCCCTTCCTCATCTCCCCGTGTGGTTACAGCTCTG
Organism: Balaenoptera acutorostrata; assembly: GCF_949987535.1. Lineage (NCBI taxonomy): Eukaryota > Metazoa > Chordata > Mammalia > Artiodactyla > Balaenopteridae > Balaenoptera > Balaenoptera acutorostrata. The sequence continues at coordinate 2,951,439 of NC_080064.1, read as the reverse complement.
AGCCCGGTCCCACTCTGCACGGGAGCACCTCACCCCCTCCAGGCGTGATTTCCCACAGCACTCATGATATTTACACTGCATACCTTCCCTTTATACTTTGATTATCTTCTGTCTCCGCTTAAATGAATGCCAACTCCATAAAATCGGGAATCTTTGTCTCCTGTTCATGATTGTATCTTTTGCACTAGGAACAGTACTTGGTACAGGGAAAGTACTCACAAAACATTGAACAAATAAACATAAACTAGTAGAAATTAAACTAGGCTCTGCCCTAAATGAAATTTATAGGTATTTAAACTTCAAAATGACCCAATGTTTCAAGCACTACTATATGGTCCCCAATTTACAGATGAGAACACGGAAGCCCAGAGGTTAACAGAACTTGCCAGAGGTCACATGCTGAGCCAGCATGCGAGTCCAGGCCACTCTTTCAGTCACCAGGTCATTCGGCCTGTCACCAATACCTTCTTTGCAGCATTGTTGGGAAGAGGTAAAGTGCTTGAGATGCGTGAGAAAATCAGCAAACAGTAGAAACCAGGTGTTTCCAACAGTGGCCTGGGGTGATCGGCTGCACATCAGCCATGAAAATGTCGAGGGTGATGGTCCACACAGAATTCTGGCTTTTCTCACAAAAGTAGTTGGAAAACAGTCTCCCTTCGAGGGAGCATAGACCCCAGGTGCCCACTAACTTCAGGGTTTTATTTTCCTGCACACTTACCTCCCTCCAAATAAAAGACCTTGGTCCCCTGGTAACAAGAGTGAGTACACAATACCCATAAGTGCTGTTCCTGGGAATCTGCCTACTGGTGTGTGATGTGGGCTGAACCGTGTCCCCTCAAATTCATGTGATGGAGTCCTAACCTGCACACTTCAGGATGTGACCTTATTTGGAAGTAGGGTCACTGCAGATATAATAAGATAAGATGAGATCACACTGGAGAAGGGTGAACCCTTAATCCAGTACAACTGGTATCCTTACAAAAGGGGAAAGTTTGGACATAGAGACACACACAGGGAGATGCCACGTGAAGATGAGGTAGAGATCCAGACGATGCTTCTACAAGCCAAGTAATTCCAAAGATTTCTGGCAAAGTACCATAAAGCTAAAAGAGAGGCCTGGAACAGATTCTCTCTCAGGGCCCTCGGAAGGAAACGACCATGTGTGTTACCAAGTCCAAGCTTGTACTGCTGGCCACACGACAGACCAATAAATCAAGAGTTGCTGGGCAATGAATAGCAACTTTACTCGGAAAGCCAGCAAACTGAGAAGATGGTGGACTTGTGCCCCAGAGAACCATCTTGCCTGAGTTAGAATTCAGGCTTCTTTTATATCAATACTAAAAGGGGAGGGAGTAAAGTCAAACATTTCCTGGTTCCCATCAGCCTCTGGAGGGGATGTGTTAATTTCTTCCCTCCTGCAGCCTTTTACAGGTGGGCCTGGTCAGGATGTTTCCTGTGAATTAAACAAAGGTATTTTAGCTTAATGTTCATTACCTGGAAGGCAGGATTCCCAGAGATGGGTCATTATGTATAAATGAAGTTTATAGGCAATATCCCTTTAGTGACTAACTTGTAATAGAATACAAAGGTTCTTCCCTATTACATGTGGACACCTTGATCTCAGACTTCCAGCCTCCAGAGCTGTGACACAATAGATTCCTATTGTTCTGAGCTGCCCAGTGTGTTTCATTTTGTCACCATGGCCCCAGGACCCTCATGCAGTGTGGTAGTGGAACCTTTTGCATCTTGGGCCACGGCACTGAAAGAATGGGACTCAGGTCTCCCAGTTATTCTGTTCCTTGGGCCACAAGGAATCCTATCTCACATGGGAGAGAATGAAGCCAAGAAGCCAGGCTAAATGGAAACAAGAGAGAATCTTGATGGAAACTAAGCCCAGTTTCCAGTCCCCAAAACTCCTGGGACAAGCCTTGGACTCTTCCTTGGACTCTAATATCCTCCATCAGATGCCCTTTTTGATCCTATTGTCGTGAGTAGGATTCTTTGGTTTGCAAGTGACAGAAACCCAGTTACGACACGTACTTTCTGAAAAGGGTGGGCGTTTGGCTGTCAGACACGTAAAGACCCAGATCACAATCCCAGGTCTAAATCCTGAAAGAGAAACTTGACTCTGAAGGCTTTGCTCTACCCATTCGCCTGTTTCTGCCTTGTTTCTGGGCCAAAGCATGACACCACAGTTTCTCCTTGGCTGACACATATTTTCCTTCCCAGTGGTCACATGCCCTTCTTTCTATATCAGAGCCCTCTGCAGCCACATGCTCAGGCAGAGGGCGGCTTTCTGTCCCCTGGGATGGAAATGTGTTTGGTCTGAGCCAGTCTCCGCCATTGCCATGAACCAGTTTAGGCAGTGAAGTGTGATCCAATGTGGCCGGTGGGGTTTAGGAAATGTTTACAACAGGCTTAGGGGGAGAATTTTCCTCCCTAGTTTAAGAAAAAAAGAAATATGGTCAGAGAGACCCTGCTCTGTCTGTAATGCCAGAATCACTGCAGCTGGTCTCCATCCTTGGAGGGCTATGTGCCTGGCTTGCAGCTGATGGCAGAGCATAAGGGGAGAAGCTTCTGGACCTTTGATAATGCCATTGTGACCCTGTAATCGCAGACTCTGGGGCCATTCATCTCTCGACTTCATGTTTTATGAGATAACAAACATATCATTGCTTACATTCTCTTGGTCGGACCTTCTATTCCTTTCAGTCAAAAACATCCTAACTTCCAAATTTCCCAAAGCACAAATAGACAAAAGGATGACTGGTCATCCTGGTGAGATGCTGCTGTCCATGGTCCTGATCCCACACATGTTCAGAGAGGGTACTCAGAATGCTGTGTGCATAAGAAAGGATGTAAGGCGATAACACATTGTAAATGTCATTTGCATCTCCCCTGAGATCCTGTTCTGCAGCGTCCCACCTCCAAGACCAAGCCAGGAGGTGTCTTGCTCCAGGGAACCAGGACTAAGGAATACAAAGTCCTTCAGTCAGCACCGCATCTGGGAACGGAGTTTATGAGAACACTCCAGCAAAACAAGAGAAGGGAAGCTGAGAAGTTAGCAAGAGAATGTTGTTTTTCTTGTTTCTTCCTTGAACAAGTCAGGACTAAGCCTACAAGCCTAAAACCGAACTCCTTTGGAGCTGCAGGGGTGTCCCTGCTGCCTACTATATGTAGGTTGTGCAGTGCATGAATGATGTTTCTGTTCTGGGGAACTTGGCGGGAAGACGAGAGTTGATAGAAGGAGCAATGGCAGCCCCACCATGGGTGCCATCTTGGACAGGAGCATGAGAAGCAGTGGAATTTTGGAAACCTTAACTCTTTATCTAAATGAGATCCAGATTTATCTAAAGAAGTTGTTTTTGAGGTTGTAGGGAGCCAACGCAATACACACTTTTTTTTCCTCCTGTGTCAGTTTCCTGGGCTTCTATTACAAAGTACCACAAACTGGGTGGCTTAAAACAACAGGCACTTACTATCCTACAGCTCCAAAGTTCAAGATCAAGCTGCTGACAGAGTTGGTTCCTTCTGGGGGCTCTGAATCCCTTCCATTCCTCTCTCCCTCTCTGGTGGTTGCCAGTAATCCTTAGCATTCCTTAATTGGAGATGCCTTCCATCTCTGCCTTCATCTTCACATGACATTCTCCCTGTGGGCATGTCTGTGTCCAAATTTCCTTTTTCTATAAGGACACCAGTCATATTGGATTGGGGCCCACCTTAACAAGCTCATCTAGCTGGACTACATCTACAAAGGCCCTATTTCCAAGTAAGGTCACAGTCTGTGATACAGGGGTGGATGGGGCATTAAGATTATGACATATTATTTTTAGGGGACACTAATCAACACATAACACCTCCTTAGTAAAGAGTGAATGGTTTGAGAACAAAATATATGTGTCAGACAGATAAAGATCGAAACAGCAGCCCTTGGATGCTGGTCAGACTGATTGAGAGCACACAGCTTACTTAGATCAACACCTGAGGTAGGAGATAGACAGGCCCCAGACTGAGCAGCTGCAGCTGGTTTCCTGCTGATGCTTTGAGATGGAATACCAGCGGGAGCTTTGGGCCCAGTTTGGTGAATTCTTGTGGATCTCCCAACCCAACATGTGCAGAGAAGGCCTTCAGTCTAGGGGAAGGACAAAAGGAGGGAGAAGATGCCAGCTGGTATCGATCATGGCTGAGAGATGTGCAACCACACCAGGACTAACTATGGAAATGTTTGGCCGGAAACAACCCAGGAAACTGACCCCATATAAGCAACCTTAGCTGCCCCTATGGCGCATAACTCACTCTGAGTCCACCCATGTGTTCTTCCACACGTACTTTGCTTCTAATAAATGCTTTTATCTCTTTCACAGTCTTGGTCTCTTTGCTGAATTCTTTCTTCAAAGAAGACAAGAACCAAGGTCCTTCTTCCAGCTTTTCACCACCAGAACACACCTAGAATGGACTCCCCAAATTGAAGGTATCCCTCTCAAACCCTCCAGGAAAACTCAGCACCCAGTGGAGCAGGCAAATGCAGAAGCAAAGACAAGAAAATGATCTTTCTTCTAAATTCACCATCAGAGGATTTCCTCCTGCTTTGGCCCAGGGCAGCTTCTGGAGAAATTCTCTCAAAAACCCACCCTCCCCTTTCTTCCCAATCACCTCACCCTGCCCACACCCACTCCCACTACTCAGCAAGGTAAGAATGGGGAAGGTAAGCCACTACACTCATAGAGAAATTAGAAACTGGGTTTCTTTTGCACATGTGCAACATCGATAAATTGGGAACCCATGACTGTAGATGGATGTAGTTACATGATTCAAAATAAAATACACCATAACATATATTGTTACACTGTGTTGTGAGTCTAGATGGGGTGACAGAAGTATGTAACTATTTCATAAACTCTGAAATCCCAGGGACTGGGCCATGCCTCCTTCCCTTTGGCATGGACACTCATCTACCCATATCCCTGTCATAGGCTGGTCCTGAAAAAAAAATGTTAAATATATGTATGGATGGATGTGTGTGGAAAGTCAATATGATGTGGTAAATAAATGCTTTTTTTAATGTTTTATCATCACAAGTTTTCAATTTTGTGAACCTATGTATCAGTTATTAGTAACAAGTGAAATGTGTGTATAAGTAAAAAATTAAATTAAAGAAAACTATTTCAAAAGAGTGAGGCCACACCGCACAGTCTGAGAGAACTTTCCCCACAAGATCACCCTCACTGAAGACACCACTGCAAGTTCAAGGTCTCTAGGGCCACCCTCATGGCAGGACACCCCACTAAAAATTTAAGGGATTCCACAACCACTCCCAGGCTAAATAATTTGCTAGAACAAGTCATAGAACTCAGGAAAGTGCAGGCGTTAGACAGTGAAAGGATGCCCACCGAAATGGCCAAAGAGAGATGCATAGGGCCAGAGAGCGTCCCCCATATGAAGCTGCTGGGTTCTCTGGATGTTTTCACCCTCCCAGTGTCACCTGTGGCAATGCACACCGAGTATCACCACCCAGGAAACTCAGCCCAGTGTCCATGTCCAGAGTTTAATTAGGGTTTCATTACATAGAGTGATTGAGTCATCAGCCATGTGCTTGGACTCAATCTCCAGCTCCTGGGAGGTCAGGCTGATCCCTTGTGTCCCAAGCCCCAACCCTCTAATCATGTGGTGGGTATTCCTGGTGTGGCCAGGCCCACCTGAGTCATCAGTTAGCACAGAGGGGCCTGCCAGGGGCTGTGATATTAGGAGGCTATCAGATGTGATGGGAAGGGGTCCTCCATGAAGAGCAAAGATGCTCTCATTCCTCAGGGAATTCCATGGGGTTAGGAGTTTCCTCCCAGGAGCCAGGGCGAAAGCCAGAGCTCTCTAGGTAGGGCCATATTCCTCACTACACAACTGTCCCAGCGGGGGATGTGCTATGAAGAGACAGATGTTGATAATGCTAACTTCTGGATCCTGGAGTGGAAACCCTTTTGAAGGAATACTTAAATTTATGAAGACAAGTGTGGGACATTTCAGAGAAGCCCCCATACAAACTCATGCAACATACAATACATGAAATTATAGTGTATTTTCTGTTCTTCTGAGGTCATGTGTAAAACAAATGAGTGATGGCAAAATTATCGACCATTCATAAAGATGAGGACGTGAATGACATCACTTTTCTTCCAGAGGAGCTTCTGCCTAAAACTATCTCCATCAGTAAAAAGCAGTCAGGAGCACAATTTGTTTTCATACAATGATTGATTATTCAGTGCCTATTGCTTGTAAGATGGAGATCTGCTCTGAGAATCTCTTTGCTTCAGTGGTCATGTTTATCACAGATCTTTCCAAAAGGGGGCCTCTTATTCCCAGTCTCCTGAAAGAACTCCAAAGAGTAATCAGCTTCTTTTTAAAATACCCAAATAACAATCCTTTATCTCCCAAAAGGAAATTGGCTAAAGAGCCAGCCACTGTTTGCTCAAAACACACACAGCAGGTGTTTCAGGCTGAATTGTGTTCCCTCCTACATTCCTATGTTGATGTCCTGGTTACCCTAGGATCTCAGAATGTGACGATTTGGAAAAAGGACCTTTAGAGAAGTGATTACAGTAAAATGAGGTCATGAGGGTGGGTCCAAATCCAATAGGGCCAGCGTCCTTATAAGAAGAGATCAGAACACAGACACACACAGAGGGACGAACATGTGAGGACACAGGGAGAAGATGGCCATCTACAGGCCAAGGAGAGAGGCCGCAGGAGAAACCAGCCCTGCCCACATCTGGATGTCGGATTCCAGCCTCCAGGACTGGGAGAGAATAAATCCTGTTTTTTAAGCTTCCTGGTCTCTGATACTTTGCTCTGGTTCCCAAGCTGACTAAAGCAGGGTGTAGACAGAGGCTCTAAGACTCTGAAGGGAAAAACACTGGTTAAGGGAATACACCCCACAGAGGTAGAGGTGCCCATGAGCTTGGGGCTCTGACAGGGAGCACAGAGGGGAGGGGGTGCAGAGAAATAGGACTTGAGTCACCACCTCCGCCTGGGAGCCCACAGCACCGTCCAGGGCCATTCGCTTTGCTTCCTGTCAGTCTAGGAAATTTGGAATCACTCGTCAGAGTCCCGCAAACCAGCACGTGTTTGCATTTTGACTAATAACTTATAATCGAGATGAATGTGGCAGCACACATGAGCCCAGATCCTGGAGGCCCTGATGGAATCACTATGTCCCAAATCTACAGGCAATCCGGGGGGTGGTGGGGCAAAGAAGAGAGACTGACCATCAATCGTTTGGAGCACAGGAGGTGGAGGGGCTACAGTGTTGATCACCAAATATCATTACATTAATTCGTGACGCGGTTTTCAACGCCATCAAAGAGCTGGGGGTGGGGGAGGAGGGAGAAAATACAGAAGAGAAATTGCGGGACACAGACCCAATCTGTTTTCACGACACCATGTTTCTGATTATAGACATAATAGACAATTACTTCAGAAAACTTGAGAAATCCTGTGAGGATCAGGGGTGGAGTTCAAACTTCTCATAACCCACCAGAGACGCCGTTGTGGTGTCTGGGTGTGATATTCAGTAGAGATGGTTTGTATATGTTCTTGTCACTAAAAATCTCTATCATGATATAAAAATTCCTCCCCACACCATGTCGGCAGCTACACAATGATCCACACTGTGAATGAGCCACACTCAACCTTTCCTCTATTTATAGGATCGAGATTGCTCCTTATTTTATGTAACCGTGCCATCCACAGGTCTATGCTCGAAACTGTATTTGCATCTCTGATCGTTTCGGCAAATGAGTTCTCAGCATGGGGATCGCTGAGAGATGAACAGTCTGGGACTCTGGGCTCAGGGTCAGATCACTTATCACTTAGCAGAAAGGCGAGTGGATTTGCCTCCAGCCACACAGGGGAGACCGGTCCTGCTGAGACTCAGAGCACTCATTTCTGAAACCCAAGCAAAGTGAAGTAAATATTGGTTCAATAATTTCATGATAGTTTCTAAAACAATTATTAATATCTGTAATGTTATAAAGAGCCAGTGTTAGGAATCTCATCACTACACCTCAGCTGGGCATAATGACCTCTGCAGGTCATGGGAAGGGATCTGCCGTCTGGTCTTCCTCCTGGCTGGTCACCCCTGTGCCTCCCCCTTGAGCCCCGTCAGCTCCCATCTGGACACAGCTCCTTTTCCCTCTTCAGACTCTCCAAGTGTGTTCCTGGGAAAGAGAGAACATGTTTGCTGATTTCCTCCTTTACAGGAAGACAGGTTTATTTCCGCTCTCTGAATGCAAATGCACTTCGCTTCCAGTAAAATCGGGAGAATCCAGGTGTTTCCAGGCTCCGAGGGCACCTGAATCCACAGCCTATTTGCTGGCACAGCTGAAAGCTCTTGTTTCCTCTTCTGTCTTGTCCCCTCGTTGTGCACACAGTGGGGGTCAAATCTCAATCTCCTGTTGCCACCGACGGCAATGAGCAGCATTCGTGCTTCTGAGAAAACAGCTCAGGAGAGCGTGGAGCTGCTGTTGGATCCGAAGAGGCTGGGAACACTAGCAGCTGTGCTCGGCCAGCTCTGTGGTGTGATGCCCTTCAGGCCAGTCATCGCTTCCAGAAGAGCAGGCTCCCCTCCAGGGCAGCCACTGGTCATTGGAAGGAAGGACAGCTGGACAGCTGTGGTGCACGGGGCACTCACATGGACCCCAAGCCACCGAGACCTCCGGAGCTGTCACCAATACACACGGCTTCTCACGCCCACGTCTTGTCCAAAAATCATAAGGTGGTCATGACACCCAAAGAGTCCTGGATCTACATCCCGACACTGCTACTGTGTGCCCTCGAAGTGTCACCCATGTCAACTCGCCGCTTGTCAGTTGACCTTGAATCCACAGCTTCCTCGTCAGGGGATGACCTTCCCTTTAGGGACAAATGACCTAGCTCATGCAAAGCTCTCAAAATCACACCACAGGGTAGCCCTAGTAGATGTGAACTCCCCCAGCAACCACCAGCCCTGCAGCTGTCCCCCTGGGCTCCTCAGGCCAAGGGCACACACTTCCTGATGATAAGGGACACGGCCTGCTGAGGATTCACACCTCACCTGGTCCAGGTGTGTGTGGGAAGGTACAGGGCAATAGGGAGGGGGCAGACTCACACCAGCAGTCTGACTGTGGGCACCCACCCACCCAAGGTGAGCCTGGGCTCCCCCACCCCAAGGCTTGAGCTGCCTTGGGTCTGTTTTCTCCCTTTCTCCTGTCCTCTCTCCCTCCCAGTCTCTCTCCTTCACTTCTTCCTTCTCTCCTTCATCTTCCCTCCCTCCTTCCTTCTTTCCTCCCTCTGTTTTCTTTGCCTTTTATTTTTTGTTCCTTAAAGTATACTTTACTCATAGTGAAATTGAAATGCAAAGCTTTCTAAGGGCAGTTTTATTAAACTTGGCAAATATAGGCACCCACATAAACAGCATCTCCACTGAGGTATAAAATGTTGCCAGTTCCCCAGAAAGTTCCTACATGATCTTTCCACTCAGGACCCCCGCCTCCCACCCCAGGCAACCACTGCTCTGCTTTCTGTCACCATAACTTGGTTTTCTCTCTTCTAGAATTTTGTATCCATGGACTCATACGGTGAGCAGTCTCCTACGTCAGCTTCCTCAACTCACCATGACTTTGCGAGTCATCCCCACGGTGTGAGCTGTAGGCTGCCCTGTCATCGCTGAGGACGAACACATGTGTGCACGTAGCCGACCTGTTTGTCCCCCCACATCTTGATGGCCGTGTGGGTTGTTCCCATTTGAGGCCACTGTGAACAAAGTTACTGAGAGCATTCACGCACCTCTGGGTAGACGTCATTCCCACCCTCTTGGGTAAATGCCTGGGAGTGGGGTTCTTGTTCACAGAGGAGATTCACGCTGGGCTTTGTCAAACCTCTGAACGGTCTTGCAAACATGTGGTGCATTCTGCCCTGGCAGCATCTGAGTTCCCACTGCTCCACCTCCTGCTTAAGTTCCCACAGGTCCCTATGTGGCACCAACAAGCCCTGGTGACACGGATACTGGGCAACCATCCCACTAGGGATGTTCCATAGGGGCTGAAATGCCCAGTGTCCTGTCATCTTAAAGTGCTGCAGGAAAGAGCAAGAAACAGACACAGGCAGACCAGGACACCTTCAGATTCTTACTCACAGGTGATCCAAGAGTTCAGGCTCCACCCCCCAGCTCCACTCGGGATTCAGTCCATTTTCTAATCAAGACTAAACTCATGCCGAAGATATGCCTCCCTCTGAGAAAGCGTCAGGAGTGAAACCTCGGGTCCGGGGCTGAGTTCTCAGATAGGTCCTCACTCCCCACTCCACTCTGCCCACCTCCCTGCACCCCATCCAGACTCGGGGAGGGGCTTGGAGTCCAGACTGAACTGGCCTCACCTCGTACTGACTGGGTGACCCTGGGCAAGTCACTTAAGCTATTTGTGCCTTGTTTCCTGGGCTGTGAAATAAGGATGATAAAAGTGCCCACCTCATGGGACATTAGGAAAATTCGGAGAGAGAGAAAGAGAGAGAGAGAGAGAGAGAGAGAGAAAGGACCCCTAATTTGTAGAAAGGAAGCTGAAACACAAGAAGCAGAGATCGGCCACGATGAGAGTGACCACGAGAAAGATGACAGTGGTCACAGCACCTGTACCTCCCACCTGGGTTACTGCCTGTCTCCCACCCCTCTGCTTCTAGCACTGGTCTTGATGATGGGAAAGCCCTCATCCAGGGTGACATTTCTATGACAGAAGGCTCATCATGACACCCCCTTCATAAAGTCCACCAGTGCCCCCCACAATCTTCAGGACGGAGTCCTGACACAGTGACATGGCCCTTTGTGATTTGATGGTTGCTGTTTTTCCAGCTTACCACCCAGCAAATCCACAAAAGCCCTGTGGTCCAGCCAAGCAGCCAAACATCTACAGGTCCTGTAACCCTGGGCTCTCTCGCTGTGAGATACTTGTAAATGCCCCTCCTTTTGCCAGTGTGCTCCTTCCCCTGTGTCTGCTTAGCTAATTGTTACACTCCTTTCAAGATTAAATCTCCTCCAAGAAGCCTTTCCTGACTTTCCCACATTGAATCACTCTCCCCTCTGGCTACAGTGCATTGTGTGTACTTCTGGTCGGACGTTTTGTACACTTCTGTGTCCTTTGAGTAGAAGTGGGCCCTTATTAAACATGGAAGTGACTCATCATTTCGGTTTTTGCCCAGCACACAGGATGGGCTCTATAACTGGTGTTGAATGGGTAGCTGGATAGATGAATGGTTGGATAGGCAAGTGGGTGGATGGATGGGAGGTGGGTAGCTGGGTGGGTGGTTGCATAGGTGGGCAGATGGATGGATGGATGGGTGGGTGGATGGGTAGATGAATGGATAAGCAGGTGGGTGGCTTTGGCTTCTGTCCAGCACACAGGATGGGCTCTATAATTGGTGTTGAATGGGTGGCTGGATAGATGAATGGTTGGATAGGCAAGTGGGTGGATGGATGGGAGGTGGGTAGCTGGGTGGGTGGATGCATAGGTGGGCAGATGGATGGATGGGTGGATGGGTAGATGAATGGATAAGCAGGTGGGTGGCTGGATGGGAGGTGGGTGGATTGATGAGTGAGTGGACGCATGGATGAATGGGTGGGTGGATGGATGAATGGATAGATGGGTGGATGAATGGATGGATAAGCAGGTGGGTGGATGGATCGATAGATAAAAGGGTGCAGGGGTAGATGATAGATGAGATGTGGGTGGATGGATGGATGTATGGATTGATAGATGGATGGGTGGATCGATGGGCAGGTGGGTGGGTAGATGGATGGACAAATGGGAGTGGTGAGACTGAACTGAATTTAAGTGCATGAGCCACAAAAGAGATGGTGACATCCTCATCTCACACCCTTGCTTGATTCTGTTCCTCTCTAGTGGGACTCCTCAGATACAGATAGATCTCAGCCAAATCCTTTCTCAAATGGCCAGAAAGAAAAAGAAGTACAATGAGCCTCCTGCTTCATTCTCTTCATTCTCTTCCTATGGTAGCCATTCTGACCTCCACCATCAGACTAGCCTTCCCTAAACACCTCTTCTCCTTTGATCCTTTTCCAACAACCCCCACCCCCACCTCACCCACCACTGCCCTTAACTGTGGCCTCTAGAATCCGAGGAAAAGATGCATTTAGACTGCGGCTATTGTCTGCAGAGTATTAGGAAACTGTGCTGATAAATGACTCATGCCTTTGGAGTCAGGTGATGGGCTCTCAGAAGCAAAAACACAAAAATAGCAACAGCAGCAAGTGTGTATTGAGCGCCAATCATGTGCAGATGCTTCTCTGAGGGCTTCACTCTCACCCCAGACACCAGACGAAGAACAACCCACAAACGCATGTTTTTACTGGCAGCTTTGTCAAGGGGACAACCCAGGCTTTGGATCAATTCGATCTTGTGACCATTGATTTTGCAAATGTCAGGGGCTGACTGTGAGGAAGGTCACCTAAGGCCCTTCCCTCCTTACCTGAAGGTCAATTGAGAGACGGCTCTTGGCTGGGGGCCAGTTACCAACCTAAAGGAGAAAGCAGATCCACAACTACCATGCTGGAAGGAGGGTGGGTGCTGGGATGGTCTTAAGACGCAGGAGCTCCTGTCTTCTTGTTTGGGCCAGTGCCACCATGTCCACGGCCCACTTACTGGGCCGGATTAGTAGATCCCCCCGTAGCCTGCTTTGGACTCATGGGGAGCCAAGGCAGAGTGATGTGATTAGTGCAGCTTGGGCTAAAAGCCAAACTTATGATTAGGGTATTAGCAGGAAGTAGAGCCCATCTGTGGCTTCCCTTGTGGCAGAGCTGAGAGCCAGAGCAAGAGCCCAGAGTCTGGGGCCACCCTCTGACCTGCTCTCTCTGTCTCTGACCTACTGCAATGCTGTGCCCAATAGGGGTCAGCACCAGAAGTGGCAGAGCTCCCCATGGCTGTGCTCACTGGTATAAGGACATGTTCCAGTGCCTCCCTCTTTCAAAAACCTGCCTGTGACACCCAACAAAGACTCCTTTCTCGACAAAATTTAGTTGGCTTCTATGAGCCCTCTTCTCAACTAGGTCTTGACTTTGGTCTGCCTTTAGCAAGAATCCACTTAAGTCAGCTTAGCAAAAATCCTGCTACCCTTAATATTTCCTCTCAGTAATTTTCCACCCACTGACCCCTCACCCTGCCCACTGGCTATAAATTCCCACTTGTCCCTGGAGTTGTATTCCCTCCCCTGTTGCAATAGTCTTGAACAAGTCTTTCTTCCTGCTTTGACAAGTGTCAGAGTACATTTTCTCACACCCCACATTTCCTTCCTTTCGCTACCCCATTTCTTCATAGAAAAGCTTCCCAGGCCCTCTCCTACCCCCAGGTCACATGTCTCTGGAACTCATGGCAAAGGGGCTTCTATCTTCTTGGTCCTGATGGAATGGCTTCTGCCCAAGTCCCCCTGGACTCCATGGCTCCGACTCCAATGGCCACGTTTCTGTTTCATCGACTCCTCCTCTCACAGTACTCAATGTGGTGCCCACTCCCTCCTTTCAACACATCATTTTCTCAACTCTTGGATGTCTCCCTAACCTTGTCCTTCCTCCATCTCCCTGACCACATCTCCTGCATTTCCCAAGCATGTTGCTCATTGTGTCCCTAAATCCTAAGTGTCTGACTCCCCAAAGGTCTTTCCTGGCCTTGCTTCTCTTCTCTGTATTTCTTTTGCTGAAGGAGATCTCAGACACTCCCAGAGTTTTAGACATTGCAGACATGGTGATGTCTCCCGGGATTTATCTCCTGATGTCTCCTGGGAGTTCAAGACTTCCATATTTAACTGGCAACTCAATATTTGCATTGGGATATCTGAGAGATCTCAAACTTACTTTGCCTAAAGCAAAACCATGTATTCCCTCCCCACCCCCCACACACACAAAATAGAAAACAAGACCACAAGAACCATTATTCCCCCAGCCTTCCCCATTCAACCATTCATTCATTCAGCAAATATCCATTGAGTACCTACTATGGGCAGGAACTGTTCCAGGTGCTGGGACACTGCAGTAAATAAAAGAGACAAAAATTCTTTATTGCTAATGACAGCACCATGCACCCAGTTCCTTAAATCAAAGGTCCAGGAACTATCACAAATTCTATTCTTTTCCTACATTAGTGGTTCTCAACTGGGTGCCTTTCACCCTAGAGGATATCAAGCAAGGTCTGAAAACAACTTTGGTCATCATAACTAGGGAAAAGGTGCTATTGGCATCTAGAGTATGTCAGAAATGCTGCTAAAATCCAATGGTTCACAGGATAGCCCCACCACCCAGACAACTAAGAATGATCCAGCCCCCAATGTTATATTACCCAGTTTGAGAAGTCCTGTCCTACATCCAATCCATCAACGAGCACTTTTGGCTTTGCCTCCAACAGTTATCCCAATCTTACAACTTCTCCACATATCCATGGCCACCAACCTGGTACAAACTTCCACTCTCTGTCATGTGGTTCTTACAACAGATTATTTGGACATTGAGTTTTCTTTCTTTTTCACTGGAAGTTCTCTCCTGTCACTGTAGGTTGTATTTTCCTTCTCTGTATCCCAGGCAACTATCAGAAGATTTGGTACTTTTTCATGGGTATTATCATCATCATCATCATCACCATCATCATCATCACCACCATCACTAACATCACCATCACAACCATCATCACCACCATTATCACCATAATTATCACCACCACCATCATTGTCATTGTCACCATTGTCATCACCATCATCACTAACATCATCACCAACATCATTACCATCATTACCAACACCACCATCACAACAATCATCACCACCATTATCACCATAATTATCACCACCACCATCATCGTCATCATCACCATCTTCATCATCACTCTCCATTGAGTATTGACTGTTCTAGGTCCTATGCTGGGTACTTTACACACATCATCTCTTGTAATCCCCCCACACCTCTCTGAGGTGAGCATCACTGCCCTAATTTTACAATGTCCTACTAGCTGGGTGATTAGGTGCCTCAAATCTGGAATCAGGCTGCTTGGCTCTGTCATATTATCCCTATGTGATGCTAGGGCTAAGTTATTTAATCTCACTGCTCCTCAGTTTTCTTACCTGAAAAAATGGGAGAAACAATAGCACTCACTTCACAGAGTTATAGTAAGGATTCCAAGAGGTGGTCTGGGGGAAGAAATTAGCATGGTGCCCAGCGCACAGTGAGTACTCAGAAAGTGTTGACCAGTCATCAGCTTGTTGAAAGAAAAAAGGGAAACTACGGCCTACCGGAATTAAGTATCTTGCTCATATGGTAAAACCATATGGTAAGTGGTTAACCCATAGCTCACTCCACCACACAAGGCTGCCTCCTGCCAGGATCAGGAAATGTCTGCTGGAAAAAAAAATGATTGAATGAATGATAACTGGCTCCAAGTCTGACCACCCAGCTCCTTTGTTCCAAGGGACTCCAGGGACGCAGAAGACTTTCCTTCCTGATTTCTATAAAATGTTCTAGAAATGGCAAAAGCCCTGACTTAGGCTCTGATTGTTTTTTCAGCTCTGACCTTTCAAAAATCTCTCTGCTTTCCCTTCTGAGCCTCTTTTTACCATTTCAGAGGAAAAGTGAGAGGAAATTCCTCCTCCCTCCTCTCCATTCTCCCAAACACCATCCTAATCATCTCCTCCCACCCACTTGCTGATCCTTACACACCTGCTCTTAAACCCCCGGTCTCCGAGTCCAGCATTCCAAGAACAGAGATGAGGAGGCTGTGATGTATCAGTGACATTTGCTCCACTGTAAATTAGCTTGTCGGCAAAGCTAGAGAAATTACACGGAGTGAAAGTTGCCTAAAGTTCATTTTTGATTACAGTGATGGAAGCAGATATTGTTGACAGCCTTCTTTTGGCAGCAGATAAAGAGAAAGTGCCCTCATCCCCAAGCCATGGGGAATGTCTCAGCCCAAAGAGGAAGTGCTCCAGCAATCTGTCCTTGACCCTGATAGGGGGACATGGCTTGGTCCCACTAGGGGATGGCCTCGGAGGTACACTCAGAAGCCCTTTTCCTTACACAGGTCCCTGAGGATTGTGTGCAGGGTGAAAGAGTCACTGCCTCTTACTGCCTTACTACCCTGATGAACATGTTGTGCTAACCATATTCCACCTGCAAGAAATGTGCTTCTCTCCTTTCCAACTCTTGCACACCCAGCGACACTGAGCTAGGGGGTCACTTCCTCCAGGAAATCTTCCCTGAATGACCTCCATGTACATTTCTCTGTTCACTCCCGTTCCCTCGTGGGGCTTGCCCTGCGTTTCACGATATCCTCTGATAATATCTCTTTGCTCCTTGAAACATCCCTGAGTAACCCCCAGAAGGACAGTTAAATTCTTTGGCACCTTGGTCCTCTGCTCACAACTCACAGCCTTCCCTATAACACCCTGGGAAGCCACCTGAGGGAAACAGCCCTTCTTAGCTGACCCCAGATTGAAAGAGGACCCTGACACCAGGTGCTCACCTGGTCTGGGCAGCAGAAGCAGACAGGGCCGATCCTGCCGGCCTCCTGAGTCCTGCCTTTCCTCCTCCCCACCCACCAGGGACCTCAGCCAGAAACCAGGGGTCACCCTTGCCTCCCCACTGCTCCCCACCACACATCCACCCTGGGACCTGCAGCTTAGCTTCATAAAGAATTCTCTCGCTCCCTTGTCTTCACCCTCACTTGGCTCAGAATGGCATCACCTCCCACCTGGACTTTCCTTGTAGCCCAACGGGGCCCTGGCTTCATTCTTCTTAGATTCTTTCTCAGTGTGGCAAAGCCAGAGCACACACTCCATGAGACCCCCTGACACACCCTGGGGCAGGAGCCTTGCCTCTTGGTGCCGCTGTGAACCAGGACCACAGCGTACTTTGGCCGGGTGTGAAAGTCCTGAGTTCCTAGCTGGCCTCAGGGCTCCCGTGGTGCCAGGTAGCCAAGAATTGTTGATCAGCTTCTACCTGGGATGAGACATACTCCTGCCACGTTCTCCTCTTGGCATCTGTGCATTCCCATGCCAGCAGCCGGGGGCTGGTGATACGTTCAGAGGGGGAAACAGTGGAAACCCTGCTCTAGACGTGTTGGCAAACTCCAACCTCACCTGAGGAGCATGTGGGCCCCTCCCGTGGAGACATGGACCCGCTCACACCTCTCTCCCAGCACCCAAGGGGCCCTCCCTGCAGACCCCATCGATGGATGGAGGATTGTTCCATAACGAGGTGTGCAGCAGCCATGGCCTGAGCTGCTCCCCTAGCTGCGTGTGAATCACACCAACGTGAAAAGGAACGTGAGGCATCAGCTACGCTTCCATGCGGAAGCCTGGTTCCCAGCACCCGCTCTGCTGGGCCATCTGTTAACAGACCGCAGCAGAGAGTGGCATCCCCACCTGTGGGGAAGCTGCCTCACCCGAGGGATCTGTGATGTTTTGCCAGACCTGTCACCTTTAAAACACCATATGCTGGAAGAAAAGAGGAAGGTGTGCTGGCAAGCGCTCAAGGTGAGTTGTCATGGATTTAGGAAAGAGAAGTAGCATCACAAGAGTGTCCCAGAAGGGTATGCCTGCTCTGACCAGCAGCACAGAGATTCTGCAGACCCCCCACCCCTCCCCCCTGTGCCAGTGGAGCTTCTGATGGATCGTGTCATGTCACTCAACTGTGGGACTCACATCGGAACAGAAACCCCTTGCAGGCCAATGACAGCAGAGAAATGTGACTGTTTGTTACACAGCATCTCTGATAGTTCCTGAAGCTCCCAAAGCAGAGCCTGCAAAGGGGCCTAGGCTAGATTCCTGGGGCTGATGGCTTAACCAACAGAAATCTGGTGTCTCACAGTCTGGAAGTCCAAGATGAAGGTGCCGGCAGGTTCCGTTCCTGGTGAGGGCTCTCCTCCTGACATGAAGACGGCTACCTTCTCATTGTGTGTTCTCACGGCAGAGAGAGCCATCTCTCTGGTGTCTCGTCTTATAAGAACACCTCCTATGGGATCAGGCCCCACCCTTGGGACTTCAGTGAACCTTAACTACCTTCTCATAAGCCCCATCTCCAAATACATCTCTTAATGCATTAAGGGTGAGGGCTTCAACAAAGGAATCTGGGTTGGTGGGGGAGGACACAATTTAGTCCATAGCAAAGAGAGACACACCACCGGGATGGTGTTTCTGAACTGAAACAAAGGAGCGAGCACTAGCTCCATCTCAGGGGCCCCAGTTCTGATCCCGGGCATGGGTCTCTTACCACTTGTATGAACAGACAGGTCTGGGGTGGGGGGTCACTGTGTGTGACATTGTGATTTGGTCTTTCTTCAGTTCCCAGCACAGAGCTCCTAAAACTCTGGGAATTTCCTAAGTGAAAAGAGCCAGGAAGGAGTCTTTTGCTATGTTAATGAGGCGACTTTGGGGGAGCCCCCAGGTCAACTAAGGTTGGTTCCTCTGGTTGCCAGGGGAACCAACCCAGTGATTAAAGGATTAGAACTGTCAGTCCGACCTCCGGAGAAGAGTGGCTGGAGACAGAATCCATCACCAATGGCCAGCGATTTAACCAGTCATACCTGTGTAATGAAACCTCCATAAAAACCCAAAAAGATGGGGCTCAGAGGGCTTCTGGGCTGGTGAACCCAGAGATTTGTCAGCAGAAGTTCCAGGCAGGCAGGAGGTCACTGGGAGGGGTCTGATGCTGTGGGAAATGAAGGCAGCACAGGGGGACAAACATAGGGGACGGAGAAGAAGCGGGGCTGGAAGAGATTCTGCAGACCCTTCTCATCACTTTCTGTAGGTCTCCCCGGCAGGCACTGGGAGGGTGCGTGGGAAAAACCTCCTTTGGGGTCTTGTCTGCAGGTGCAGAGGTGTCTCCCCAGCCCCTTCCACCCGTGTCCAAACGCCCCAGGATCCCCACTAATTCCGTAGATCTGCCGCTGTCCCCGAGAGTCCTCCACACTGTGACACTCTGTCCTATTAGGCTGCCTGTGAGGACAGAATCTGACCCTGAGAATTAAACGTTTTTACTCTCCTTTAAACCTTTGCATTTCAGCTCATCTTTGGACAAACACAAACAGCCAGAGGTGGAGAGGGAGCTTCACTGGCTATTAAAGCTCAAGGCCTCCCTCCCTCCACTTACTTTGTGGGCACAAATGCTGCATTGTTTTTTTTTTTTTTTCTTTACAGCACTTCCACTAGAACAAGGGCCTTGTCTAATTACCAAACACACAATACCATTTTAATGATAATTACAGTCTTTCTGGGCCCCACCTCCAGTAGAGATGGGTTTAAATGCTCCTGGGAGAAGGGGAAGAGGGGACAGCTGCCCCCCAGATTCCTCCCATCTGCCTTGGGGAAAATTGCATCAACATCCACTACGACATGAACTGTAATTCATGATCCTGCCATCTGATTGACGTGAATAATTCTATTTAAAGCAAAGCCCAAGCACACACATTCTGCAAGTGCTGCCTTGCCTGTGTTCTCTGACAACAAGGGAACCGACCCTCAATGAGTCTGGACAGGTGGGGAAAGAGGGTCCAAATCGTTCCTTCAAAAGCAGCCTCTTGACTGAGTCAAGCTGTGTGACCTGGAGCTGACAACTCAACCTCTCTGAGACTCATCGGGCTCATTTTCAGATGAAGTAATAAATACTCGCCTGGCTGCACACACAGAATCCAGCGAACGTCCAACTTGATAAAGAATGTGAAAACATGTTTGAGGAAAATGCTAGTACCTGCCTTACAGGGTGATTTTGAAGTTCACGGGTCACCCTATTAGTTTTCTGGGGCTGTCGTAATAAAATGCCACAAACTGGGGGCTCGAACAGCAGACATGTGTTCTCTCCCAGGCCTGGAAGTCAGAGATCAAGGTACCTTAGAGCCATGGTCCCTCTGAGAGTCTGGGTGCAACCCTTCCTCACCTCTTCCAGCTCCTGGTTGTTGCCAGGAGTCCCTGGCTTGTAGAGGCACCTCACCCATCTTCACCTCTCCCCTCTGCATCTTCTCTTCCCTCTTCTTATAGGGACACCAGTCATTGGATCAGGGCCATCCTAATCCAGTACGAACTCATCTTAACTCATGACATGTGCAAAGGCCAGATTTCCAAATAAGGTCATATCCTGAGGTTGCAGGAGGACGTGGATCTTTGGTGGTGAAAGATCCACCGACTACAGTTATTTTCTGTAAAGCACTTAGAAATATGCCTGGCACTTAGTAAGAGTTTTGCAAATATTCCCTATTATTATTTCTAAACTAACTTCAGAAATCGCATGTTGATTTTGTGATTTTTCTTATTCCTACAAAACACTGATTATTTCCTTACTGGAGCCCCACTGTGGTCCATGGGCTCCCATCTGTGTGCTGTGGACAGGATCCGGTTCCATTGCTCCGAGAGGTACCAACCAACAGCACCAAGTTGATCAGCCTCAGTTTCCCCATGGACTCCCTCCAGACTGAGCTTCCCTGTAGCTTTCACAGATTAATGAAATAATAGCAGCAGTGCGTGTGCTTCAGGATTTCACATATATTAGATTTGTTGTTATTACCGCTATTTTCATATCCCAGCAATAGCGGACATACGCACCCCAGGCTCCTCACTGCCTTTCGTGGGGTGATCCAATAAGATTTACCCATAAAAAAGAAAAACCAGAGCCCCACCTAATTATGCCTAATTACACTTGGCAGACACTGAAGAAAATGCCACGGGGGCTGGCCGTGCGATTTGGGAGCCCAAAATAATCCAGGCGTTTGATCTGTGTTCGTGGTGGGTGCCTGCAGCGTGCAGCATGATAAGAGGATTTTACCTTATCATTTTGAGAGTTACCAAATTTTTCCAAATGAGTAAAATTCTGACATGCAGCACAGGGCACCCCTGTTACCCTGGAGCATGAGGAAAGGCTATTTCCTGGGCACTTGAGCGAATCCCACGTTCTCCCTAACAGCCTAGGATGCCTCCCTCCTTAGCAGCAATTAAGTGCAAATATAAATATCAACAATTCACCTTGGAGGTATTCTTGAGGACTGTTTTACTGCTGATGCCAAGTTCCACAAAGCTCCTGATTAAAGCTGAAAACCACGTAAATGGTTGCCCTTTGGGTCTTTCTGAAACAGAGGAGAGATTTTTTTTTCTCCCACCTCTCGTCAGCAAAATCTAAATGGAGTGCTGGGTGTACATTGGTGAGCAATAAACATTTAAAAGGATAAGTCACATTTTAAAACATTATGAAGTTGGAGAAAATACACCCCCATCTGGTCTCAGAGCTGTTTCTCTTTCAAAAACGTATAAGACTCCGGGCTCTTTGTTCCTGGGCAAGAGGTGAACCTGAACAATGTAGAGGGTACCTGCCTGCACTCCCAGGGGCTGAAAGAACACGTATGTGGATGCCCTTGGGTGCCAGAGACCCACACATTGTAGGTGTTCAACAAATATTAATTCATTTTGGAGTCCCCTTCCTCCAGGACTGGACCAGAGATGCCAAGTGTGCGAATGTAGCAGTCACTATGCTGCATGATATCAGAGCGTTCAGTCTGATTTGCCATCCCTCCTGCCATCCCCCTGGCTCTATCCTGACCAACAGCCTGTGGCCAGGTATCCTGACTTCTTGCATCACCCTTAAACAGTGCTCTGAACTTTCCCCCTCTCCAGCTCGAAAACCTCCATAGCTCCCTATGTCCGACCCCTGGCATTAGCTCTCCCTGCTCCATTGGACATTGTTACCAAGCACACCTGCCTCTGCACCTTTCGTCAGCTCTTCTCTCCACCTGGCAAGTCTGCGTCCCCTTCTCAATTCATTCACTCGTTCAACTAAGTTCTTGAGCACCAACTGTGCCCCCAGGCACTGTCCTATGTGCTGGGCTTAGAGAAGCAGACAGACAAAAATCCCAGACCTGCTGGCATTCTCAAGAACGGAAGACTCTCCCCCACCTTTGACTTTCAACCCAAGACCCCCTGGCCCAGGCACTTGTGCTCAGGGCCACCTTCCTTCTGTCTCACCCACACCTGACGTCTCCCATCTTGGACCCCTAGATGTGGCAGGAGGGGACTTGGTTCCATTCATCTTTACCTCCCCAACTGCTTAGACTACAGCCCGAAACCCCCAGTGGAAGTTTGACAAATATGTTTTGAGTGAATGATTGGTCCATTAATGGACCCATTCCCACCCAGCTCAAGTGAGCCCTGGGGAAATGAAACTCATGACAAAGAAGTGTTTACAGCCACGAGGAGAGTGAGGAGGTGAGCGTGGAACTGAACTGCCTGGGGCGGGACGAGAGGGAGCAGGCAGCTCGGAATCACAGCTGGATGGTCCACGGGGGGAGAGGATGCTCCCATCCTGTAGGTCTTTTCAGATTATCTCAGCACCATCCTCACAAAATACGGGGCCTGTTCACTTTTTCTTCTCTTTCCCCTCTCCCCTTCTCTGCCTTCCCCTCCCCTTCTCTCTCTGTTTCTCTCTCTCTCTCTGTCTCACTTTCTTCTCAAGAGCTGAGTTATCAGGACCCAGAGAAAGGGTCAAATGCACTTGAGATGAGCCACAAGCCCTCTCATGCAGGAGTCTTCCTGGCACGTGTGTGTCACATCCTGGGAGCAGAACAATTACGTTGAGGGGAAATCATGGAGGCGTGTCCGTGGGGAAGGGAGCAGGTGGGGTGGTCTTCCCTGGGCACATGGGGCAGCAGGGACTTCTGGGGTTGACAGACACGGGGTAGCCGGGGGCTCCAAGCGGGTTGGCATCCCTGGTTCTCCATCCTGCCCACCTAGCTGCACTCCTATACCCTCTCTAGGTAGACACTGACCGGCACCTCCTTTTGGCCCCAACACTCCCCCGGGGCATCCACACCTGTGCTCACCCAGGACGCCCCTGCTACCTCCCTGTTCCAGGGTGGAATCTTCCCACGGACTGGAGTGCTACCATGCACCCAGGGCGCTTTCCCCCCTCCTCGTACAGAACGTATCCGCCCTGGTCGCATCCCTTGGAGACACGCTGGAAGCTGGTACATCTTATACACAGGCTGGATGACAGCTGGATGGGCTATTTCCATGGGAGGATGGGGGGCACTGGGGCGATGGGCAGCCTTTGCTGGACTCTTGATTCCCCTGGAGCATGTGGCTGTGAGTGTGTGCGGGGCCCTCTGGGCTGCAGGGGAGCAAATGAGTGGAACTGGGCCAAACCCGGACCCTCTCGGGGGCTCAGGAGACAGAAGGGCATAGCTTTGTTAGGGCTGTGAGGTCAGGTGTCTCAGGCAGAAGGAAGCCGGGCTGCTGGGGGTAAACTGAGGGAAGAGAGGTCCTGGGCCCCCTGCCCAAAGACAGTGCCATATCATGAGGAAGAGGCAGACCCAGCAATCCCAGGGGGTTGAGAGTCCATTGAAGCCCTCCCGTTGGCAGGCAGGCTTAATCCCCGCATGATTCTCAGAGCCAAATAATCGTTTTTGCTGAATTTCAGGTGTATCCTACGCTGCTCCTTTTGGCTCTGCAAGAGGGTGAATTGTATTTAATTCAGACCCAAAGCAAATACTGAGTCACATGGAAAAGCCTGAGCTGCGGGCCCAAGAGGTCTAGACACCACTTAGAGGAGAGTGAGGGCTGTTCGTCACAGACAGAAGGTGGCTCTGAAACTGGTCGTCACCCAGACAGCTGCCAATCCCGCCGCCCCAGACAGACAAGTGGTGAGGACCCCTCTGTGCCCCATAGGGTGGGGCTAGATGGGTCCACCTGGGTCCCAGAGGGTGGATGCTTCCACTGGTGAGAGAAGGTCCTGGACCTTTTCTATCCTTTCAGTGCACACCTGTGAGTGCCCACCCATACCAGGCTCCTAGTTCACACCTGGTCACACCTGTGTGCTCCGTGCAGGCTCATGCCCCTCTCAGATCAGCCTCTGGTTGCTTCCTCCATCACCTTCTCAAAGCCGTGTCCCTGGCCTGTACTGGGAAGGGATATGCCCACATGGCCAGGTGGCCCTTGCTCTCTGCATCGCCTGTGAGCACATTCTATCAAAGCCCACATTCCTGTCCTAAAAAACTCTGGAAACAACTCTTTACTGAGCAAGCTGCCTCACAGATCAATTCTGCTTAGGACATTTTAGAAGGATTTTGCAACTTCTGATGAGATTTTATTTCTAAATCTAACCCCGCCCAGTGTTCATGCCCCTTGCCAAGACTTTCATGTGGTGAAGATGTTGACAACACGAGTGTCCCCTAACCTGTGTCTGAGTGGACAACGCATGCTCCTCAGACTCTGCATCTCAGACTTCCTCTGTGCTTCCTCTCCACCAGCGCCATGCCCTGACTCGTGGCTGTGCCCGGGGACCCATGGCATGATCCCCAGGATGCCTGGCAGAGGGGGCAGGGAAGAACAGTGCCTGGTTAAGGCCAAGGACAGCTCAAATCCTGGCTCTGCCACTTTCTGGCTTTGGGACCAAGACAAGTTATTTCAGTTTACTGAACCTCAGTTTCTCCATCTGGAAGGTGCAGCAGTTGAGAGAATCCTGCCCCAGTGCCTCCTACCTGCCGTAATGCTTGTACCCATTACAAGCACCTGCTGTCTTCTTAACGTTGTCACCAACCAATATGACGTGGGGGTTATGGGAGCAGGCCTGGGGGCTCCCAGTCATTGAGTGATAGGCCAGAGCCCCGGCGTCCCTTGCTGGATATAAAGCCTCAGACCAGACACTCAACAGCACGGGCCATACAGATTTGCTCTGAGGATTAAAGATAGAATGAATATAAAATGCTTTGTTGAGTGTCTGGCATACAAAAAAGTCTGACAAATATCAACTATTAGGAATAATAGTCAACATTTATAGAAAGCTTTGTGGGTCAGACACTGCTCGGAGCGTGTTACAGCTATTAACTTACTGAATCGTGTGCCTCGCCCCGAAGGTAGGCAGCCCTGTTTCAAAAGGAGGAAACCAAGCACAGAGATGTTAAGTCATTGCCCAGGGTCACACAGCTCACAGGTCTGGCTCCTGAGTCTGCCCCCTTAGTCATGACAGCCTTTCACACCAGAGTTTTTATTATGTCCACTGATATCAATGGACTTTGAATTCCTGAGGGAAGGGACCATGTCTTCTTACTCCCCTCCCTGGACGAGGTGTGCACCAGCTGCCTGGGGAGTGGAATCTCCAATGGATGTGCCCAAAGATGCACCTTCACCCCCGTCTGAGGTTTCTCCACCCCAACACACCAGTAGGAGGGTGGGGTTTCAGTGATCAAGCCCAGCTGAATGACAATGACCGTCATACTACATCCAGATGCAAGAGTGAAACATTCGTGTTATCCCACCAGGAAGAGCCCACAGTTGGAGGCCTATCCCACACCCCCCCAAGTCAGGGAGCTGACCCCACTCGGCACCACCTGGCCCCACCTGCCCCCACCTGATCACACCTGACCCCACCTGCCCATACCTGCCCACATCTGCCCACACTGGACCACACCTGACCCCACCTGATCACACCTGACCACACCTGCCCATACCTGCCCATACCTTCCCACACCTGATCACACCTGACCACACCTGACCACACCTGATCACACCTGACCACACCTGATCACACCTGATCACACCTGACCACACCTGACCTCATCTGACCACACCTGACCCCACCTGATCACACCTAACCCCACCTGACCACACCTGACCCCACCTGACCACACCTGATCACACCTGACCCAACCTGCCTCCACCTGATCACACCTGACCCCACCTGACCACACCTGCCTCCACCTGACCCCACCTGCCCACCCCTGATCACATCTGACCCCACCTGACCCCACTTGCCTCCACCTGATCACACCTGACCCCACCTGACCCCCACCCCAACCCCCAACTAATGAGCACATTGGATCCTGGCCCACCCTGGAAGCCTGGCCAGTGCCCACAAACTCCACATTCTGCTCAAACTACTGGGAGAAAAGGTGCCTTGGTTCCGGGGCTGCTAAGCGTACGGGAGGCCAGCGAGCCTGATGCTTGTGGGGCTGCCACAGGAAGCAGCCTCCCCAAGAGGCAGCCAGCAGGAACAGAGCCAGGGTTGCAGAGAGGGGGACCAGGCCAGGCCTGGGGCTGATGCAGCTCGAGCCCCGTATCCGGCAACACTGGACGTCTGGGTGCTCAGTGGATGTGAGTCAACACATCCCCCTCTGGCCTCAGCCAGTCTGGGGCTGTTCATTGACTGAAGCCCAGAGAATCCAGCTCTTGGGGACAACGAGGGGCCCACCTCCTGGGTGAGCAATGGCCTGGGTGACTGGGGACCATGGGTCAGGGGCTTGGCTGCCCCAGGAGTGCATCCTCGGGAAGTGCTCCCATGTCACTGTCTCTGCCAGCAAAAGGGAGACTGCCAAGCCGTGGTCCCCCACCACCCCCCAGGAACAACTGTCCTCTTCCACATCACCTCAGCCGTTCTGGCACACCTTGGACATAGCTGCTCGTTTGTGTCACTTGTGCCCTGCCTTCTGGGACTATTTTGGGTAGGAGAGTGGCTGGGCCCCTAGTTGAGACTCCCAACCCTGCCAGTGATGTAGACCTCTATTTTCCAAGCCACCAACGGTGTTCCAGAAAAAGAAGGAGCCTAGCCTCCCTTGGACCTCGGGCAGGACTGAGCAGAGAGCCAGCTCCACTGAGAGATGCAACCTGGGGATGCAGGTGGGAGGGAGGGTCCACAGACCCCCAGCTCTGCCCTGACTCCCAGATAAGTCTTGTCTGAGTCCTTGTGGAAGGTGAGCCCCCACCCCAAGAAGAGAGGTGTTACCTGGGTCCCCACCCCATCGAGTCTCGGAGATCCCAAGTCATCCTGGTCGCCCCTCTTCCCCCACATCCAAGTCCTGACCATACAACCTCCCAGGACTTCTGGAATCCCCACATCCCAAACCCAACGGCCACTCTGCTTGCGTCAGCCCCCCTGGACCACCGCTACCTCATGAACAACCTTCTGCTTCCCCCGACCCTGTGTCTTGGGGTGAAATCTGTCCCCCAGAATTCATGTCCCTCTGGGATCTGGCAATGTGACCTAATTTGGAAATAGGGTCGTTGCAGATGTGATTAGTTAAGATGAGGTCATATGCTGGTTTATAATGGCCGGTGTCCTCATAAGGAGAAGGAGATTCAGACACAGATACGCATGCGGGAAGATGGCCCCATGGCGATGGAGGCGGAGACTGGAGGGATGCACCACAAGCCAAGGGTGCCTGGGGACCGCCAGAAGCTGGAAGAGGCAGGAAGAGACGGCCCCCTAGAGACTCCAGCGCGAGCACAGCCCTGCCCGCACCTCGACTTGGGGCTTCTGGCCTGTAGACTGTGAGGGAATAAAGTTGCTGTTGTAAGCCCCCACTTTTGGTGGTTTGTTAGGGTAGCCCCAGGAAGTGGACACAGTCTGTTGTTACTTGATCAGCACGTGAAGTGGACACAGTCTGTTGTTACTTGATCAGCACGTGAAGAGGAGAATACATTTTAAAAAATGCAGCTCTTCCCCTCCACCCCTTCTGCTCATAAACTTCAGTGGCTTCCCGTTTCTTTTATATAAAAATAAAGATCCTTGACGTGGTCTGTCTCCAGGTCCCTGTGGTCCCTGTGTGGCCACCCCGCCACCTCCCACCCAGCTCCTACCTCCACATTTCCCCAGCCACTCCAAGCCATGCTGATAGATGAAGTCGATAGAGTCAAAGGTCCCAGCATCCCAGCCTCCGCCTGCCTGAGGCTGCCGTTTTCTCCTGTCCACGATTTTGTTTTGTTTGTTTGTTTGTTTGGCTGCACCATGAGGCTTGAGGGATCTTAGTTCCCCAACCAAGGATCAAACTTGTGCCCCCTGCAGTAGAAGCATGGAGTCCTAACCCCTGGACTGCCAGGGAAGTCCCCTGTCCACATTTTTATTCTCTCTCTCTCCCTCTCTCTCTCTCTCTCTCTCCGCTTTCTCTGTCTCATTCTTGCTCTCTCTCTTTCTTCTATCTCTCTCTAAATATATAAATATACATATCTAAACATAAATACATAAATATGTATATATATACACATATATTCACATATATGGTATTAGTAGTAGTGCTTTATAACTTTACATAAGTAACACACTATCATACGAATCTCTTTGCAAGTTGCTTTTTTTAAATCATATAATTCTGAGATCCATTCAAGTTGATAACTATCCCATATAGATATAATTGACACATTGTTAAGTGTGGCCTGACCCCCTACCATCATTTATTTATGCCAACTCCTCCGTATCCCTGGACATTTCACACCAGCGCACACCGGGACAACATTGTGATGAATATCCCTTTCGTGTCCCTGTGCACTTCTGCGACCATTTCTCTCACTTAAACCCCCAGGAGTGAAGTTACGGGCTGTAGAATATGAGTATTTTTAATTTTACTGACTATTATAAAAGTACTCTCCTAAGGGTTGTAATGGTCTCTGTTCCCAGCAGCTGTGAATTCTCTCATGCATTCCTGCACTCATTCAGCCCACGGGGATTTTTTGAGCACCTACTATGTGGAGGGCACAGTTCCGGGCATGGGGACACAGTACTCCAAGTGCACAGGCTCTGGGGCCAGACTGTCCGGATCCACAGCTCACTAACTGCTTCCTTGGGTGAGGTATGTAACATCTTTGGGCTTCAGTTTTCTCATCTGTAATAGCTGATAAAGTTGGAAATGCATAACTAGACATAGATATACATGACTAGGTAGGGATGGATGTAGGTATAGAGCTAGATGTCAAAGTAGCTATACAGATACAGATATGGATGCGGGTATAGAGATACAGACGGTACAGTTGTGGACATACACACAGATGAAAGCGACATAGATGATACACATAGACATCAATACACACCAGATACAGGTACAGATACAGATACAGATACAGATACGCACAAGCAGATATGGACACAAATACAAAAACAGTTTCCTCTGTGCCTCAGTTTCCCACCTTACAGTAACTACACTCAGGTTTGATGTGGAAAATAATGTGAGAAAATGTGTATAAAAGCTCTGAGCTCCATGCCAGGCACGAAACAGCACTCATATTGGGAACTATGGTTAATGTCCTGGGTCAAGACCCTGTCACCAAAGGCTGCCGGGAACGCACTGAGAGTCAAACAAGATTGGGTTTATGGTCTCACTAACTAGGGAGATCACGCACCATGGGAGCCTTGGAGCGTCTCTGCGAGAGGGCCTTAGGGAGAGCATATCATAGGTTTGGGCTTGTACTTGGTGATTTGGGGAGGGATTCGGGCTTTGCTCTGGGTTGGATACTGTTGGGGAGTGGGGGTCTTTCAGTGATTGGGTGTCTTCACTGGTTGTACCTAGAAGGCCGGAGCAAGGGAGTGAGGCTGAAGCTGTGATCGGTAAGGAATCAATGGTCAACTCGTCTCTCAGGGTTGGGGTGACGGTCACTCTGGGTTTGGACGTTTCTGAGTGAGCTCAGTCCTGGTCACGGAGTGGCCATGAACTCTGTGATGATCCGGGAGGAATCACCAGGGCCCACCTGGCAGGACAGGTCAGCTCCTGCTCCTTTTCCCACCAGATAGAGACTTTCTGATTTAGGTTCTTGTTCAAGGACTTCTGTTGCTTCCAACGGTCTCTGACCACCTCTTTCTCATTTACCGGCCTGTATATTTCTCCTCCCCATGGTCAGGCCCTGCTTCTTGGGCTCAGCTCTGTGTCTTGCCAGCAATTCTCCATGGAGGAGGATCTCCAGCTTCCCTGAGTAGGAAATAAACTATGTCTTCCTTCCTCCAAAGCCAGAGGATCCCACAGAAGGACCAGGAAGCAGGACCTCCACAGAGCCCTGCCTTAGCCAGGCCCCAGGTGGGGGCTTGGAGCAGCTGCTCCGTTCATCTGGCCAGTGCAGGCACCCTGTGGACAGATAGAAAGTGGGAGACCTGCATCTATGGGGCGGTGGGGACTACAGGCTCCAGAGTCAGTGCCGGGGCTGCATTTGGACTCAGCGACTGCACTGGGTTCAAGAGTGACTCCAAAGTTCATGTCCACCCAGAACCTGTGATCGTGACCTTATTTAGAAATGGGGTCTTTACAGATATAATGAAGTTAAGATGAAGTCATACTGGATCAGGATGGGCACTGAATCCCATGACTGGTGTCCATGTAAGAAGAGGAGGGACATGTAGAGATGCAGAGAAGGTGGCCGGATGACCACGGAGGCGGAGGTCAGGGTGATAGACCTACAATCCAAGGAACACCAAGGATTGCCAGCAACACCGGAAGCTGGGCGAGAGGCATGGACCAGATGCTCCCTCAGAGCCCTCGGAGGGCACCAAGCCTGCCCACACCTTGATTTTGGACTCTGGTCCCTAAAACTGTGAGATGGCAAGCTTCTGTTGCTTTGAGTCACTTGACATGGCAGCCGCAGGAAGCTAGTGCAGCAACCTTGAGCTGCCAGCCCACCACCTGCACCCTGGCTCTACCTTTCAGAGCAGAGGGCACCCTCATCAGCCCTTTCTCAGTGGGGCCACAGCCGGGCACAGGCAGGGCCAAGGCCCCCAGTCCCTGTGCCATCTCACGGCAGCGGCTCAGGCATCGGTCCCTGGCTGCACTGCGTCGCCGGCTCCAGCCACTCAGCCCATCAAACCGTCATTGGGTGAAGACTGTCATTACATGATTGTGGTGTCGCTGAGGTCGATCATTTGTCATGGTTAACATTTATGAAGTGTGCAATCCATCTGCAGAAAATGATGATAATAAACAACCAGGGAGTCCCCTTTGATTGTCACAGGCTGGGCCAGAGTAGAGATTCTGGAAAGGAAGATCGCCCGGCGGGAGTGTCGGGGGAGGGGATGGGGGATTCGATTATTAAAGACGGGCAGTGGTGTGAGCCCCATTGTCTGAGTCCCTTCAAATAAGCACCCCTAAAAACACTCAAAAACGTTGACTGATGCTCATTAATAAATTTTACCATAGACACTAGAGAAAGCCAAGTTGATCAATACTCATTACAAACCCAGACGGCACCGGGCTAGGCACCGTGAGGGGCTGTCCCATGAAGGACACTTCTGTGTCTGCCCTTGAAGACCAGATGGCAGGACCAGCACCCAGGGACCCAATCACACCCCCTTTATTCTCACCCCGGTGTTTGCTGGCGTTGGCATGTGGAGGACTGTTCGGGGCAGGCTGAGCTGGCTTGGGAGGCTTCCTGGAAGAGGTGAGTTACCTGGAACCTCGGAGGATGAGAGGGAAGGAAGAGCGAGCTGCATCACGTTCCTCTGACACCTTTGAGAACCTGGCGAGGCCGTCTTTACTTTCCCCATCCAAATGGGAGGGTCAAAGTGACCGTTCTGTGACTGAGGTCTCCCAGCTGCCCTCAGATAGCCGAGGCCCTGTTCATCCCTCAGGGTTCCTGACACCCCCCTGGGACGAGTTTAGACATGTTTAGATGTGACAGACATCGCGCAGCCTCGGCTGCGTCCCCCCTCCCACCCCTTGGGGTCGGGCAAGCACCTCCCTGGGCTGCTCTCCGTCTGCAAAGGTCAACCCTGTCATCCAGCAGGGACTCTGCCAATGGAGCCAGGGGACAATGCAATAAATCTTCTCAAGACCCACAATTGAACTCCCACAGACTGGATTTTCTGCCTGAAGTCAGTGGATTAAGAGAGATCAGGGACTTGCCTGGGGAGCCAGAAGCAGATGAAGAGGGCATGTTGTGCTCCCAAGAATGAAGTTCCCCTAAAGGGCCTTTGCCGGGACCCCTAACGATGGCCTCACGCAAGAAGGAAAACACTTCTCCGAGTGTCCGCCATCAGGACTCAGAGTTTCTGCGGTAAGTCGGGTACCTGATTCCCACTCTGGCGAGAGCCCCTCGACCCCTTTCCCCCTCCACCTCCTCCCAACCTCTGTCTCTATAGGCACCCCCCAGGTGGGTCAGGGCCTGATAAGTGCAGAGGTGTCTCCCACTGCAGATGCAGGGACTGTGAGGACCCCCTCAGAGCTCTCCATGGTACACACCTGGTGTCAAATAAAAACACTCCAAACTTCAGCAAAGAGAGACTTGATTCTGAAGGATTACTGCAAGAGGGGGAGGGCTTATTGCAATGGGGAGGGGCCTATTATAATTGGAGGAGGGGGCTATTACAATGGGAGCAATGGGGGGAAGGTGCAATTTTATTGGGTGAAGGGGTTATTGTACTGGGAAAAGGCTCCAACCATGAGATCAAGCCTCTGAAAGGTCAGGAGAAAAGGCCTTTCTTTTTCAGAGAAGAGCAAAGAACCAGGAAAGGACAGGAGGCCGGGAGGTGGGATAAAGGACTTAAGGACGGAGGCCACATGATGAGACCACACACGAGAGACTGTCTCACCCTGGGATCAGGAGGGGTCATCTGCTGCATCAGGCTGGGGTCAGCCTGGGTCCAGGCGCCCTGGGGAAGGAGAGAAGCTTAACTAAGTTCCACTCACAAACGGTTTGTTCCTATTGATCAGTGGGGACAAAACAGTTCAGCTGGTCATTTGTGGGGCAAAGGATGGGAATTTGAGGGAGAGAGTCTGTGTCTGGCTTCACTCTCGGTAAACACGGGGCAGGCTGAGTCCCTCTAGTCATGTGGGGAAGGGGTTCTTGGCGGTAGGCCGTTGCCAAAAGCACTAAAGGGTCAGGGGTGGGTCTTTGAGAGTCAGGGTTTACCAGGATCCAGGGGCTCGGGAAAAATTCGACATTGTTATTGGCCTGCAATGCAGACTGGAGAGGCCTTCCTTGCTCTGAGCTTGACCCAAACCCAGCAGTTTTCTGTGTCTCCGTAAATAGGTCAGAGCAGTCTTTTCAAGGATGGAAAATGCTGCCTCCCAAACCCCAAGGGGCCGACCAAGGCTTGTGCATCTTTCTTAGTGGTAAGAGGTCCAGGTGCTCTAATACATCTTTTATATTGGAGGGGACATCCCGGCATGCCCCAGTCCCACCCGCAAAGCCTTCCCTGATGTGGCCGGCTCTGGCGTCTCCACCTTGGGAGCATGTGTTGTCACCAAGGCCTCCAGTGTACCTGCCATTTCTCGCTTGTGGGGTCAGTGTGCTGCCGTCGACGGGTGAGGTGTGCACGGCCCTGCTGGATTTCCTGCCAGCCCAGCCCCTCCCTGTGAACGCTGGCGGTGGACACACAGCAAGAAGAATCACCGGGTGAGTCGTGACTGTGACCCGCGGCCCCAGCCCGGAGAGTGCAGACGACTCTGCCCCTTCCTGGGGAGCCTAAAGATTCCCAGTGTCGGGGTCCATCCTCATTCTGTGTCCACAAGCTCCCTTTCCCCAGGAACAGCCACCCCAGTAAATGGCCATGAACTCCTCTGGGGAGGATCCGGTGAGCAACTCCTGCATGTGTGCTTCCTTCCTCAAAACCTGGCCTTGCCTGCATTTCATGGGTTCTGGTGCAAGAACTGGTCTGAGTTTGGAACCGGGGCAATGGCTCCTGTGCAGTTAGGGCAGCTGACCTCAGCCTTCTCCTTACCCATCTTTGATCCTGTTTGATTTTATGCATGAAGCGTTCTCCTCATTGGCTGCCCACCATCCTGCCCTGGAGTACCACGTTCCATGGATTACTGTCCTGGATTCCGGCAGATCAGGGTCCTGCCAGCATTGTGACCTTGCTGCCCACTCAGTAACTTGCTTCTGGCAGGTGAGCACTGCCGTGTGGCCTCTGCTGTTCTAGGATCCCACCGTCCACTGTTTGGCACCACTGTCTCCATCATCCTCACTGCTCCAGGGGTCCAAGCCCTGTACAAACATCTCCATCATCCCACTGCCCCGTGACCCCTGCCCCATTCCACTGTCTCCATCACCCCATGCCAGGGGTCCAAGCCCTGCACCATAGTCTTTATCACCCACTGCACCATGACCCCCGCCCTGTCCCACTGTCTCCATCCATCAGCCCAGCCTACAGAGAACGACCACCACCAAGCTTCCCAGTGATGCTGGAACCCCTTACCAGGGTGCTCTTTACCACCTGGCCCCCAGTGGGTCAGCAGGGTGGTTTGCACTCTTAGGTAGTGGACTCACCGAGCACGCCCACACTCTGACCTTCTGACCCCTCCACAGGCTGCCCTGGCAGCCCCATGATCGCCACCTCATTTAATGCTGGCCATCGCGTTCCCACACTTCTGAGAGGTATCCCGGCAGCATTTAGAAGAGTCTCCCAGGGCCCCTGCCATAGTGACATCCTGTCTCATGAGCATCCTGTGGACACAATCTGCCTGATCTCTTCTCTGTCCCACCTCGGGACCCAGCCCTGGACCCCTCTCCCTGTGCCCACAGGTGCCCATCAGCCAGGTCCTGACCCCTCAGCACCCTCACCCTCTCCTCCCCAAAAGATCCATGAAGGTCCTGCTATGATTTGAACCCAGGTGTGGGTCTGGGTGCAGGAGGGCAACCAGGTGTGGCCCTGGGGGGCCAGCATTACCTGCAAGTCACCTTTCCGCCCTCTGCAGTGTCTTCAAGCTCCACCTCCCAGGTGGGGGCACGTCCACAGGTAAGAGGGCCGGCGGGGGTGGCTGGGGCTTCAGGAGATGCCCACCTGCGTCTCCACAGACCTCCCACCCACATCTCGAGGTCCTTCTGCCTCCCCACCAAAGCCAAGGCAGGAATGCAGCCCTGGAAGTACCCCCCCACCGGTGGTCAGTCTCCAGCCGGAGGCTCCTGTGGGTTCCCCAGAAGCAGAGCCTAGGGGTGCGTTCAGGGCCATGATCGAGGGGACAGGACAGGGCAGGGGAGGAGCTGAGGAAGTGGGGCTGGAGGGGCTCCAGCCTGACCCCGTGGGAGCCCTAGAGCTGGGATTGTGTCGGTCCCACGTAGCGGTGAGGGGGGCTTGTACCACCTCCCGGCTGAGGGCAGCCCCCCGGGTGGGGTTGTGATCTGCCACAGGCAAGGTGACTCCACCCACCCGGAGCAATTCTCCAGAGCGGGGGACAGCTCGGGGACCAGGTGCCTGCCTGATGGGCCATGAACAGCATCTACTACAGAAACAAGCCTTTTTCTGCCGGCTTCTCACAGGATCCCAGGGAGCTGCGATCACCAGCCGGTCTCAGGGCCGGCCCGGCCTCGTCTGCGGACAACATCTGCCTCCCTCCTGCTGCCTCCCGGGGCCGGAGCACCGCACGGCAATCACGGCAGTGCCTGGTGCTGGACCGTGTCACTTCCCACGTAGGGCCATCGAATACGGATCCCCAGAGGCCGGCCAGGTGCCAGCTGGCGGATAAGAGGAGCTAACAAACAGGATTGATTTGTTTAATCTAACGCTGGGACGTTTCACAGCGGGAAGGATGCTGTTCCATCTATCAGGACGAGACTGCTCCCAGCAGACGAGCTGTCCAAATCCCACCTTCTTCGACTGGAGGGTTATGTTATTAAAGACAGGCCGCTGCAACGGAGAGCTCTCCAAAAGAAAAATGTGTGTCTTTGTCAAAGGGCCTTTTAGATTACAGCCGGGCCTTCCCTGCAAACAAGAGTTTCGGATGGGGTCGTGCCCCTCCTGGCCCTCCTCTCCCTCCCTTCCCTTTCCCAGTTTTACAAAGTGTTTTGAGGAATAAAGAAAGCCACCCTCTGACCTGCATCCTCCGCCTGGTCAGCCTGCTGTCCAGAGCACCCGCTGGGGTGTCCTCAGCCCTTGCCCTGCCCCATCCAGATAAATTCACAACAGCTAAGTCACAGGGCCTCAGAGATGGTGGGAGAGGTTCCAGAAGCCACAACGTTAGGACTCGAGGGCCGTTTAAGGGAAGGAAACTGCGTCAACAGCATTTGCACTCGAGGGACAGCAAGGGCGGCTGAACACGGTCCCCAGAGGCATTTCCCATCCGAGGTTCATGTCAGGGTTGGTTGGCTGCCCTCGTTAAAACGTGGATTCCTGGGCCCCCCTCCAGGGCTCCTAGATCAGGATCTGTGAGGGCAGGGCCCAGGAGTCTGCATTGTGAACAAGCTCCAAGATGATCCTGGTGCAGCCCAGAGTCTGGGGCCACTGGCTGGACCTGTGTGGATGGGGAGGGACGGCCGCCATCACAGTCCAAGTCTTCCTGCCCCACCCCGCTCCTAACCCAGGACACTAGGTGCTGGTCCTGACTCGGTCCCCAGGTGCTTCAGAGCACTTCTGCAACCTTTCAGCTGGGAGTGGGAGCCCAGGACCTCAACAATCCCATCACACAGCCAGCTGCCTCCTCGGGAAGTGTTTTAGTTCCTGGGGCGGCCATAACAAAGCACCAAAGATGGGGCAGCTTAAGCAACAGACATTTAATTTCTCCCAGTCCTGGAGGCTGAACCTCCAAGATCAACATGTCAGCAGGGTTGATTTCTCCTGAGGCCTCTCTCCTTGGCATGTAGACAGCCGTCTTCTCCCCATGTCCTCACACTGTCGTCCCTCTGTGTGTGTCTGTGTCCTGATCTCTTCTTATAAGCACACCAGTCCTATCTGATCAGGGCCCATTGCAGTGACCTCATTTTACCTTAATGACCTCTTCAAAGACCCCATCTCTGCATACAGTCACATCCTGAGTCTTAGTTGTTAGGACTTGAATACATGAATTTGGGGGACACCGTTCAGCCCTTGACAAGGAGCCAAGGAAACCCAAATGGCAAACCAAAGGAAGGAAACCAAGGAAACCAAAAGGTCCTGCTCAGCCTGAGTAAGATGACGGTTACACTACAGTTTCCCAGTCGAGCTCTCAGCTAGAGCAACACAGAACACAGAACACAGAACACAGAACGCTGCTCCATGTGGTGGGTGGGGTGAGTGACAGCTGCACAGAGCTGGAAAGATTGGGTCTGAGGGGAGGCGGGAGAAAGAGACCAGCCGGCCCTCTCCATCCCTCTCTCTCTCTCTAGTCCTGAGACGGTCCCTCCTCCACCCGGTTGCCCATCGACTTGAAGCTAGTTGAAGAGAAACCCCTTCTTTTAAATGTGGTTACCATGGGCTTCCTGCTGCCCTTAGGAATAAATCTGTTTTCTCGGCCCCCGTGAACCCTCACCCCTGTGCCCCCAGCCTCGGCCCTGTGTTCTCCATCATCCCTCGCTGGGAACTTTCAGGCATCTTGGGACAGGGTCCACCAGAGAGACAGGATGGACTCTTGTCCCCCTTCTCACTCACCGCAGCCCGGGGAGAGCGGGTGGTCAGATGGCAATGGCCCCAGTCCTCATGTACTTGAGCCTAAGTTATGAGAAAGCTCTGGCCCTGGGGTGTCTCTTCATTTTTCTCTGCCCTGCCCCTCGCATGGCAGGGAGGGTCTGCTCTGCCTCCCCCAAGTCCCCCCGGTGGCCACTCCAAGTTCTGAGCTTGGGAGGGAGAAACTGCAAACCCTGTGACCCCAAAACCAAAGCCATACGTTCCCACCAGGCCTCTCAGGAATGAAGCTGCCGTCTCACCTCCGTCTCCTGGAGACTCTTCTGGGATGGGCTTCCCAGAGGGCAGGAAACAGGGGGAATTTCTGATCCCCTTTAGCACCAAAGTCTGTAAAGGCACCAGAGCCTCTTCTGGACGCTCGTCCTGCATCCCCCAGCTTCTCACAGCCCTCCTGCCACATGTTGGAGACTGGGGACCACAGTGCTTCTTAAGAGTCCAAAGTCTGTGGATGGGACTTCAGGCAGAGCCGTCCCGAGGAGAAGCCCCGACACTGAGGAGGGGGGTGATGTTGACTCCCACTTACCTCACCACCAACCAATCAGAAGAATGTCCATGAGCTGACCACGCCCTCTTTGAACCATGACTATAAAGCTTCTCACCACCCCCTTCCAGGTTGGGACACGCAGTTTTGAGGGCATTAGCCCACCGTGGCCCCCTTTGCCTGGCAAAGCAATAAAGCTGTTCTTTTCTACTTTACCCAAAACTCTGTCTCCAAGAATTAATTCTGTGTCAGGGTGCAGAGGCCAGATTCAGCTTCAAAGCTAGAATGAGCCTCGTGGCCCCCAAACCAGACTCCCCAGGGCCTCACCCCACTGCCATGCAGAGGGCTTGGTCTGCGGGCCATGGTGCCGGAAGAAGCAGGAGGCCCCGAGGTGGGTCAGGAGCAGACCCCGCCCCTTCTGGCCTATCTTTCTTAAGCCAGCCCCCTGAGTTCCAGGTCTTCATTCCCAAAAGGAAATCACAGCCTCCACCCCTCTTCCTGCCTCGTGGTCCAGCCTGGGCTCCTGCAGAAGAAGCCAGTGGACCCTGCTCTCCTTGGGGTCAGAGGAGCCAGGCTGGAGGGTCTCCCTGGCATCAACCCTCATCAGATGATACATTTCCCTAGGTCCTTCATTGTGCTTCGATGCTTTGTCCCTCCTAAAGGCCTGGATTTAAAAGGATAAGTTTAAAGCAACCCTAAAATAATTGAAATATACTCTAGGCAGCCCGGAGTAGTGGATAGGAACCGGATTCTAGGGCCCAACTGCCCAGACATGGAGGCAGAGCCAGCTCCACCCCTTGGTAGCTTCCTGGCCAGGGCGCCAGCCTTTATGGGCCCAGTTTCTTGATGTGTAACAAGGTGGAGGTATCAGCATCCTCCTGACAAGGCTGTACAAGGATTAAGTCAATGTTATAAAGCATTAGGAACTGTGTCTGATGTATAACAAAAGCCTTCTTAGTGTGTGTGAATAAATAAAAAAATGAGTGTTTTGTCGTTCCCTCTGTTTTCGAGTGATTTTTACCTGCAGTCATGGTGAAGTTGTAACTAGCATCCCTGAGGACACACAGCCCCCCTCCCAGCCTCTCCCCGGCCTCGCATCCCTGATTCCCTCAGCATTATGATGCTTAACTAGACACATCCTGTCAGCTTGGGCGTAAAAACTGCCCATGGCATTTAGGAAGGGAAAATAAATGGTTCTTTTCTGTCTGTCTCTCTCTCTCTCTCTCTCTCTCTCTCTCTCTCTCTCTCTCTCTGAAGTCCCAGTGTCCCCAGGGGATGAGACACTGAAGTATTTCACAATAGCTTTCCTGGGACAAAAGGCAGGAAGATAAATACAAACAGTATTCATGTGTCTGGAAGTGCTGGCAGGGTGGGAGGGAGCTCCGGTTCCCAAGGGGGGAAGGAGACCTTTCTCCTGGGGGTAAAGGTTCAGAGCCCCCTTACCCTGTGTTCGCCCCCTCTCCACTCTAGCCCCACTCTGCCATCTTCTAAATCTGGGCAGGGTTGCCCAAGCTGAATATCTAGTCGGTTGTCAACTGCTTCCCAAAGTCTCCATTCCTTTCCCTGATTCGCGTTGAACACTTTGTGCAGGAAATCACCTACACAGCATAGAGGCAAATGCAGGAGTGGACAGGACATGGATATCCCAGGTGGGGAAACAGGCAGAAATAAATGGGAAGTTAACAGCCACAGAAGGTATGAGTAACACTTCTGGCTGCCCTAAGGGGAGATAGGGTCACACCTGAGAAAGTGTCCAATAGGTGACAGATCATCAGCAGAGGGTATAGGGTGAATATGGATGCTAAGCTCTATGGGCCTCAGTTTCTTCACCTGAAAAATAAAAATGATACTAGCCCCTACATCACAGGGTTGTTATGAGGATTAAATGAGTTAATACACAAATGCCTGGAGAGAGCAGTGTTAGGTATACAGCACTATCATAACCATCTTCATCACCGTCACCACCATCACCATCACCACCACCACCACCATCACCAGCACCATCAACAGCAGAAGCAGCACCACCACTACTTCTGCCATCATCATTATCACCATCACCATCACCATCACTATCGCCATTACCATCACCAACATCTTCATCACCATCACCATCCTCTTCATCATCATCATCACCATCACCACCATCACCATCATCACCACTAATATCATCACCACCATCATCATCCTCATCAACAGTATCATAATTATTAACCCTAGAGGGTAGAAATTGAGCTGGGCTCTACAAGATGGATTCTGCTGGGATAGAAGAAAGGGAGGTAGAAGCAGGTCAGGCAGGTGGAATAAGAGAGGTAAGGAATGGAGGCTGGGAAAGCAGAGGATTCCTGGGACTGGTTCCATTGAAGGGCCAGAAGCAGAGCATGGTGGCAGAGGTAGGCTGGGCTCAACTGGCAGCAGCCTCGTGGGAGCCTAGAGTCTCCCTTCCCTCCTGCTCCTCCCTGACTCCTGGCTTTGCCCTTCTTTCCCTTGGATCCAAATGTTGCACCCGTGCTTGGGTGGTAACCCCTACTCCATCTTTGGAACCCTGCTCCACCTTCTAGGGATGTGTGTGGACACAACAGCAGAAGTCCAAGTGTGCTGCCCCCAGGATCAGTCTCCTCAGGCCACCCAAATATACCCCTCCCTTTACAAAAGCATCTCCCCCACCCCCAGCAACTTTCTGCCTAGCTCTGTTGGCTTAATGGAGAGGTACCCTGGGTTTCTTCTTAGAGGCTGATTAAAAAGTTCTCCTGGGCTAGGAATGAAAATGGTGTGATAATTAGCTGGCAGGCTGCAGTGGCCAGGCCTCCAGCTCTGGACTGCTGTAATCGGAATAATGTGGGAGTTGATTTGTTCTCTCCAAAATGTACCATTATTGTTAGATTTCCCACTGGCTGGCTTTGGCAATAGTCATTTATGTCTCCTTCCCACCTGGGGGGACTCCTGATCCTTCCTCGTGAAAGGAGGTGGCGTCTCCCGACTGAGCTGCAAATGCCCCATTACGGCTCTCAGCTGCACACTTGGTCTGTTTTCTCACTCTGGGTCACATTTCATTTTGGCTTAAATAATGAAACCAGCAAACTGGAGATTAGAGCCGTTAAATGATTCTTGCTCCCAGGAAACAGATACCTGTCCAAGATACAGACTCACTGACAGCTCAGTGGACTCCATGCTCGTGGGACTGGAAGAAATGGACTGAACCGGGGTGGGCGTGGCTCAAAGACTCTGAGACATGGGCTCGTAATCCGAGAGATCAGGGCACCACCAGGTCACGCGGGCGGGGAGGCGGGCCCCGTGCCCTGATGTGCTGCTGACGGCAGCGTAGAGCAGGCCCTGGTAGTCTCTCACCCATGTCCAGGGTGAGCTCTGTCCAGAGGCAGCAGGGGATCCCGGGGTGGGGATAGATGCCTTTGACCTTCAAGGAATGGCAGGAATGATCCTTGGCCCCTCATGCTTTTTCAAGTGCTTTCTCATACATCCTTTTTTCTTTTTTTTAACATCTTTATTGGAGTATAATTGCTTTACAATGGTGTTTTAGTTTCTGCTTTATAACAAAGTGAATCAGCTATACATATACATATATCTCCATATCTCATTTGGACCTCCCACCACCTGAAAATTCACTGGGGCCACCTTGCTGCCTGCATCACGCAGACGAGGACAATTTCAGAGATTCGTGACTCAACCCAGATATCCAAACCTCCTGTGGCCACCCAGATGGCAGCCCTGAGCTCTTCCCACTTAACCTCTTTCCTCGCCAACCTTTCCTCTTCCAAAGGGGGAACCAGGAGTCCAGAGCAGCCAGTGACAAGCCCCAGGTTACTTGTCAGTAGGAGCAAAACTCAGACCATTCACTGCATTCTGTTCAGGGAAGGACTTAACTTTGGTTCCTCGTGGACAGAGGGACCCGCTCACTGGGAAACAATAGCAGTGAATCTCAGGGTCATCCTGAACTCTCTGAGACTTGGTTTCCTGATCTGTAAAGGGGGAGTAATGATGTAGGCCCTGCAGAACTGCTGTTGAGATTGGAGAGTGTGCATGCTAAGCTGTGGTTACCACTAGGAACACAGAGGAGCAAAGGCCAGCCACAGCCAAGCCACCTCCTCCTCACCTCTCGCTCTCCGGAACAAGGGCCCTGAGCAGCTCAGGATAAAAAGTGCTGGAGAAAGTAAGGAACGTTGTGCCGGAAGGGTGGGCTCAGATGCAAGAGGGGGGCCAGGAAGGGATCCCACTCTGCCAGTGCTCCCCAGAGACAGGAAATTGCTCCCAGTGACTTACAGACCTTGTACGGAGAAAATAAGCATCTGCATGGGCTCAGAGGATGTGACACGAAGCAGACTGCACACCCCACTAAGCAGACTGAGATTAGCATGTATAAGTGGCTAACAGCAGGCTGGTGCCTTGGGCCAGAGCAGCTGAGTAGGCAGCTGTGTCTTGAGGAGCCGGGGCCAGATCTACTTCGGCCAAACAAGGAGCCTAGCTCGCTTGGGCCACACACCCCAGGGACCACAAGGAAGAGAAAGTCACGTATGCCCACCAGGCTGGCCCTCGACAGAGGTTTCATCTTCCCTCTTCCTTCCCCTCCCCCGCCAACATGAAAATTACTGCACGCCAATCCTGTTTCAAGTGGATCCTTGCCTTACTCATTCCCTGGCTTCCTTCGGGCTTGGCCTCTAAGTTCTCTGAACCATGCCTTGCCTGCATGTTCACTCTGCTGTCCTGGGGTCTTTGGATGGATGTCCCTTCCCAGCCCAGGCCCTGTGGACACAGAGCTGGTTCTGGTGCTCAGTGGTTCCATCCCAGACAGCCTTGAGCTGCCAAGACCACAGCATCTGGGCACAATGGCTGGCTTTTTGAGGAGCCCTGTTGATGGGGCGCTCTTTGATCCTGTGGCTGAAGCATATACTGGGGTGGCAGGCAAGGCTTGTTCAATCCTCACTCTGAGGCTTTGTGACTATGGCATTGGGCAAGTTGCTTCCCCTTGTGAAGGCTTGATTTTCTGACTTGTGAATGAGGTAATAACGTGTTTCCCGAGGGGGGGGGTCCCCCACTTTATCATCTGTTACTCCCCACTCCAACCCCTGTGGCCTGGCTTCCATCCTCACCATTCTGCTGACCCTGAGCTTGCCAAGGTCACCTAGGCTGTTGCTAAATTCAGTGGACACTTTATAATCCTGCCTTACTTTTAACCTCTTGGCAACATTCAGCATATTTTCCCATTACTTCCTTCCTAAAACTCCTAGTTCTCTCAGCTTCCAGAACCCCATACTCTCCTTCCTTTGCTCTCACCTCTCTGGGCTCTCATTCTCAAAGCTGCTTTTCTCACCACCTGGGTTGGTCAGCTCTGGCTGCCATAACAAAACACCAATGGCCAGGTGGCTTAAACAACAGACAGTTGTTTCTCACAGTTCTGGAGGCCAGAAGTCCAAGATCAAGTTTCCTAGTGAGGACTCTGATTCAGTTCCTGGTGAGGACTCTCCCTGGTTTAGTTCCTGGTGAGGATGCTCTTCTTGGCTTAGTTCCTGGTGAGGGCACTCTCCCCAGCTTGCAGACATCCACCTTCTCACCATATCCTCATATGGCCTTTCCTTGGTGCCTGCACATGGAGAGAGAAATCCCTCTGGTATCTCCTCTTATAAGGACACTAATCCTGTGGGATCAGGGCCCCACCTTGTGACCTCAATTAACTTTAATTACTTCCTTAGAGGCCCCATCTCCAAATACAACCACTCTGAGGGGTTACAGCTTCAACATATGAATTCTGGGGGGACACAGTCCATAACACCACCCCTAAAATGGGTGTTTCCCGGGTGCTGGCCCTTGAGTGTCCTCTCCTCTGCCCTCTGTCCCCCCAGCATTGCCCAGTGGAATTCTCTGTGATGATGGAAACACTCTAGTCCATGTGACTCTGAGCACGAGGAATGTGGCCAGGGTGACTGAGGGCCTGAGTGTGCCACCCAGCTGGAAATATTTTCCATGTAAATGGCCGTGTGTGGCTGGGGGCTGTGGTACGAGACTGTGTAGCACTACATGCTCTCCTCACGCAGTCCCAGGGTGGAGCTCAGATAAGCTGTAGGTTGTGGCTCCTACATTCCCACTTCCAGCCCTGAGTCCTCATCTGTGGTCCTGGCCCATCGGTGTGATGCCCACTCGCCATCCCCATCAGGAGGGCTCAGAGGATCTCAAATCCCACCCATCTCAGATGGAACTCCCCACCCCTCTGCAAACCCCATCCCGGTAA
Organism: Balaenoptera acutorostrata; assembly: GCF_949987535.1. Taxonomy (NCBI): domain Eukaryota; kingdom Metazoa; phylum Chordata; class Mammalia; order Artiodactyla; family Balaenopteridae; genus Balaenoptera; species Balaenoptera acutorostrata. Next base: position 2,907,615 of record NC_080064.1, on the reverse strand, counting down.
AAAGGCCCACCATCCACACAGTCCTTCTCACCAGAAACCTGGGAGTCATCCCCAACTCCTCCTCTCTCGGATGCCCCCCAAGTCCTGCTGGACTCACCTCCATCAGGTACCTTGAGGCCACCTGCTTCCCTCCACCTCCCTGCCTCCACCTCTGGTTTTCCCCACTGCACACGCAACCTCCTCATGGATCTCCCGCCTCCTCTACGCCCGGCTCCCACAGAACCTCTTTGAAATGCTCAACACCTAACGCATCTATGGCCTCCGCTTCATCACTCAGCTCCCCTCCTCCTCACCTGATCCTTCTGTCTGCACCTTCCCCCATCCCAGTCCCTGCAGGAGCCCCTCTCTACTCTCCATGGCCACTCCTGACCCTCTCAGCCCCCCTCTCCCTCCAGGGTCCCTAGGGAGGCAGCGAGAGGGTTGAGAGTGCAGACATGGAGCTGAGATGTGCGATCTCCAGCTAGCACTCTGGGCCCCCACTCCCGCTCCTGGACAACGGGAATAATTATAGCACCTTCCTGACAGGGACGATTAAATTTAATGATTACATGAGTTAACTAGCGAACACAGCCTGGGACAAAGTAAACCTCCAAAAACATTAGCCATTATGAGCTAGAAGTTCCCACCCCCAAGCCCGGGCTGGCCTCCCACTCTGGGCTTCCACGGAGAGCCCGTCCCACCGGCCCCCTGCACACACTCTTCACCCACCTCCTGGCTGGGTTGGGAGCCCCCCATTTTCCCACCCCCTAGCCAAGTCCAAGGAGGAGACAGCACCTAACTAATGTCTGCTGAAGAAATTCGTGTTAACCCCTCATGCTCTTTGCTGTTCTTAACATTAAAAAGAGATTTGAAGATAATTCTCTGCCACAGTAAAACAAAGACAGTGTGGAAATAAAGGAAGACCCCCTACATGAGAACAAGCAAAGGCCACTTATTCAGAGCTCAATGTGGCAAGGATGTCAGCAACCATCACCTGCATTGGGCAGAGACCCCAAAACAAAGGAGTGGGGGAGCTTCATGGTGGAAAAGGGGGGTTCCAGGTGTATCCTGATGGGGGCTAAAGCCCTGGGGGAGCTGGATGCATTGACCAGAATGGGGGTGCCCCACGGGATTGGCTGGGGGCACACCTGGCTTTCTCTGGCTGGTCCTGAGTTAGAAGCAGAGACAAAACTTAGAGAAGCTGTTAGTTATTAATCAAGTCCTGGCCATTCTGGGACACTTGTTACAGAAGTTATTGTTTGGTCTCCTGTATTGTTACCAGAGATAATAATCCGACTTCTACGAGCCTGACTCACAGTGGCTGGCTTCCTGGGCTGGTCGCTGTGCATAACGGGCTGGCTTCCTGGGCTGGTTGCTGCAGGTCGTGGGTCGGAGTTCTCTTTTTATTCTGATCTGGCTATTTCCATTTACACAGACATCCTCTCCCCAGAGAGAGAGAGACATTGAGTATTCCTCTGACATGCTCTGACAGCCTCCGTGGGCAGCTGCCACAGGCAGGTGGGTGTGCGCCCTTGCAGACACGTTCCTGGGAACCTGCTGTCTCTGTTTCAGTGTCTCTGCTTCTGTATGTGCTGCAGCTGTAATGCATGTGTGTTGCAAGCGTGTGCATTTGTGCTGGGTCTCAGGTTGTTCGGGGCTAGTGTTCCAGCACGGACATCCCAAAGGACACCCCAGGCTATTTCTCAGTGGTGCTGGGAGTGGGGTCTGCAGGGGTCAGTTGTGAGTGGCAGAGATGCCTTTCTGAGAAGGATGAGTGGGGGAGGAGGGAGGCCACAAAGCAGGACCCTGTCCCACGAGCTTCAGCTCCACCCACCAAGGAGCACTTTCATTTTCCTCTTAATAGAGAATAATGATTGAGACCCAATTCTCACTCTGCTTTTAAATTTATACTGAAAAGACTATTATAAATGAAACATTAATGGAATGTGAAGAATGAACTCTGCATTCAGCTCCCATTTACCAAATTGCTTGAGCTCATTGTGGGGAAGGGAGAGGGGGTAGAATGATGCCCAGAAACTTAGCATTGCCACCCTGTGCACATGGCTGGCTGCCACGAAGCCAAATGGATAAATATTTCATGGACTTTAATCTTCTCATCTGTGGGCTTGATGTTCTAAGTCATCTTTTGTTTTCTTTTCCTACTTCATAAACGTTAAAAGTGTGTATTCTTTTCCCTATGAAGAACAAAGTTCCTGGTTTCTGTTCTATGGTTTTTCCTTTGAACCCATGAGGACAAAAATGCTAAAACTTGTGGCTGCTCCTTTCCTACCCTCCTGTAATACTGTAAGTCCCCTACATACGAACCTTCAAGTTACAAACTTTCAAAGATGTGAACATGCATTCGCATGTCCAATCACGTTAAGTTAGTTCTATTTGAGGAGGCACTGTTAGTTTTTGAGGCATAGGACTGGAATGTAGACTGGTACATGAACGTTGCAGCCGCCGTTCAGAATGCAATCCAGTGCTACCGTGTCATCTATGATGAGAAAAAGAGAGCTACTACCCAGACATCACTGGATCGTTTTTTCAAGAGGGTAGATGGAATTGAATCCAGCAAGGAACCTGTGCCATCCATGTCAGGCGTGAGTGAAATTGCAGCATGCCTTCTGTCTCCTATTGCTGACCATCCTTCAGCTCTACCATCTCCCACCTCCTCTCCCTCCTCCAGTCAGTAACTCTTCTTGCCTGTTCACTCGACGCCAGCCCCTGTATGCCAGCTGTTGTACTACACTACTGTACTTTTCGAGGTACTGAACTGTAAGATTAAAAATGTTTTCTTTATTTTGTGTGTTTGCTTTTTATGCACTATTTGTATGAAAAGTATTATAAACCTATTACTGTATACTGTACAGTACTATATAGCCGATTGTGTTAGTTGGGTACCTAGGTTAACTTTGTTGGACTTAAGAACAAATTGGAATTTGAATGTGCTCTCAGAACGGAACTTGTTCTTATGTAGGGTATTTACTGTAGTCAGGGTTCTCCAGAGAATATCATAGATATATAAAGTATATATATGTATATGACATCATATATGTATGTATACATACATACACATATATATGACTTATTATGAGGGATGGGCTTATGCATTTATGGAGGCTGACACAACCCAAGACCAGTCATCAGCAAGCTGGGGACCCAGGAGAGCTGATGGTCCCAGTTCAAGACTGAAGGCAGGAAAAAGTGGCTGCCCCTGTTCAAAGGCAGCCGGGCAGGAGGAGTTTCCCACACCTGGAGGGAAAGTCAGCCTTTTTGTTCTATTCAGACCTTCAGCTGATTGGGCACGGCTCACCACATTGGGGAGGGCAGTCTGCTTTACTCAGTCTACTGATTCCAGTGTTCATCTCATCCAGAGGCCCCTTCCCAGACACACCCAGAATCATGTTCAACCAAACATCTGGGCCTCTGCAGCCCAGTGGAGGCAACACATCAAAGTAACAATCACAGGTCTCCTTTGTCTTATGTTTCTTCTCATCTCACTTGCCTTATCCTCAGGCTGGTACTATTAAGAATACAGTTCTTTTTTTTAAAATTAATTTCTATTGGAGTATAGTTGGTTTGAAATGCTGTTGTTAGTTCCAGGTGTACAGCAAAGTGAATCAGTTATACATCTACCTATATCCACTCTTTTTTAGATTCTTTTCCCATATAGGTCATTACAGAGTATTGAGTAGAGTTCTTTGTGCTACACAGTAGTTATCTATTTTGTATATAGTAGTTCTTGTTAATTTATTTTTTCTAATTGGACCCTGCAGACTCTTGCAACATGTGGCCTGGTTTCCCTGACTCATTTTATGTTTTCTCCCTTGTCATCATTCCCTCCTATTGCTCAGCCCCATTTCCTTCCTTAGATCTGTGACTCTTCAGAACATGTAATGCACCTTCACAAAGAGCCCACCACTCTTTTATTCACCACCCCCCGCCCCGATCCCCTTTGGCTTCACAGCTTTCCACAATTCAGAAGTGACTGAGGTCCCTGTCGGTAAAAACACGGAGCCGCAGCTTCCTGCCAACGTACAATTAGACTGCTAGGGGTGGCAGCCCCACTACGTTCCCATCCCAAGTCAAGAACTTGGCAGAGACCTAGATGAGGCCCAGATGGAGCCTCGGGGGCCTCGACACCATATTCCACCCAAACTGCCTTTCTGTAGGTCTGTCTTCCTCCAGCCCTGTGTTCTGTCGTATTTGGCAGAAGACCTGCACAGCTGTAACACCTTCCTTTTCTGTTATACATGTCAAAAACATCATCAAGAAAGCAATGAAGAAGCAGTATTAAAGGAATTTAAAGACATTAGAAGCATGCAAAATCCCACCTAGTGCAGCTAATATTTTTACTTGGAGTAATAAGGTCTTCATTTAAAATCTCCCCATTAGTGAAATGCGTACTCTATAAAGGAAAATGAGATGTGTGTGCAGTTGAACAGAATATATGCAGGTCCCAAGTAATCACAGTGCTCCACCAAGCAGAATTCCCCTACAGCCCCAGGAAATGGACACTCTGCAAAGAGGGGAAGCTGGCTTAGGATCTTCCAACCTGAAGGATAACTTAGCTGTGGGCCATGCTGTCTTCTTGCCAAGGCTCAAAGTGGATCAGTCCTTTGGGAAAGTGTTTCCAGTAATATTGGAGGTGAAAGGGGTTGCCATGTTGTCCCTCAAGGAACGGAAGCCTGGAGCCCCCCATAGCCCCCTCACATTTGGAGGCTGTTCTGAGTGTTTACACCATAGGAAAGAGCCCACTTTCTGGACCCTCAGCCAACTTCTTGGGCTCCATCCCTAAACTTTTGTTGCTGTTCACATACCCTTTCTCCAGACCCAAACTCTGATATGGAGATTTCCCAATTCTAACCTACTGTCAACTATGGGTGATCTAACCTTTTCAATATCCTCTGATCATGCCCACCTCTTTCCAGTCTCCCATCGCCTCTCACCTGGATCCTGGCAGAGACACCTGACTGTCATTTCCTGACACTTCCTCTGACTGCTCCCCCTTCAGACTGGAGTTATCCAACCCTGACAGTGCCCCCCAGCCTTCTATCCCTCTAGGGACTGTGTTGGCAGGTGGCATTCACCCCAGGACCTGTTCCAGGTGTGTGCTTGGGCTCTAGACACAGATGAAACACACAGGATGCACACAGAAGGCACACGGAAATGCAACTGAAAACAGAATCCTCTCCCAGGCCCCTCATGCACACCAGGGCATAGACTCAGACACGTTCAATCTAGATAATCTCTGAAACTGGACCAATGCTCCTCCTCACCTGGAGCCTGGTTCCCTCAGCTGAGCCCACCTGCTGTCCCTGCCTCTGCAGTGTCTCCGTCCTGCTCTGATGACCCTGAACCACGTGCCCTCGCTGCATACCCAGGCCTGCTGCTCTCACTGTGCCTTTGCTGAAGCTCTTGTTCCAGAAACACTGAACTTGTCTCCCAGGCCAGCTCAGGTGTCCTCTCCTCCAGGAAGCTGGGCAGGGTTGAGTACCATTCTCATCCCAGTGTTCCCATGGTAACCACAGGAGCCTCGGCCCTGGTACCTGCCTTGTTGCACGGCAATGATCTAGTCTGGACTGTGCTCCCCCCAGGTGTTTCCCCAGTGTCCAGCCAAGTTTCCAGGACACGGCAGTTCCTTATTAAATGTCTGTTGTACTGAACCAAACCGAGAAAGGTCTGGGTGCCCCTGCCTGAGACTGACGGGTCTGTCGTAAGGGAAGGAAGCGCTACAGGTGGGACACAGCGCAATGTGACTGCTACTCCCCTAGGCTTTGGGGTCACCAAACTGGGCTCCACCCTGAGCTGACTGGGTGACCAGGAGCCAGAGACCCAGCGTGTCTCTGCCTCAGAAGTCGTGCTGGCACCTGCCACCTCTCAGTGTGAGGATGACGAGACAACGCAGACGAAGCTCTGCTCAGTGTGAGGATGACGAGACAACGCAGACGAAGCTCTGCTCAGTGTGAGGATGACGAGACAACGCAGACGAAGCTCTGCTCAGTGCGAGGATGACGAGACAACGCAGACGAAGCTCTGACCGCAAGGCCTGGCACCTTCAGGTTGGGTAACTGTCAGCTCTTGGTGATCATCACAGCTCCAGACCGGCTGGCCATTCATGGCCCATCCCAACCTCACAGCACAATCCACGTTCCTTTTAATCAATTCTCAGTTCTGCTGGGAGGATGCAGCAATCACATCTCACTGGTCCCATGGAGAGAGCAAGGAACTGTCCCGAAGGAGCTCCAGGGGACAACTGCCTGTCCCATAGAAACATGGGAAACCACACAACCCCCGAATAAAGCCATGGCCCCAGGGTGGGAGCATCAGAAAGGCATTCTCATGGGAAGGTCTTTGGGGTGGGCGGTCAGCCTGCTCACCAGGAGATCAGGCGACAGGGAGAGGCAGGATGGAGCCCTGCAGGCTGCCAACATCTCCCTCTGCCCCGCATCCGCCTGGCTGCAGCAGTCATCTCCACACTCTGCCCAGATGCACTTGGATCCCTGTCACATGTCTGTGTCCCGTTCCTGGTCCATCCCAGCACCCACGAGCTTCGCTGCTATAGCCCCAAACCTGAGGCTCTCTCCAGAGGACCTCCCTTGGGCTGTGTTTTCATGGCCTCCTCTTCACCTGGTGGGGAGGTCAGGGTTCCCATCCCAGGATCATGGGATGGCCAGACACACATCGCCTGACACTCGATGGATGAGACGGACAGCAGTCTCTTAGTCACAGGTTCTCACAGCCCAGGGGAGGGGACACTGCCCCACACGGGGTCACACAGGGGCTGCACTCTGGTACAGCATGAGCCAGGGGTGAGAGAGCAGGGCAACCCCTGGCTCCCACGAGAGTATGTGATGGGCGGGTTTGAATAATTCCTTGGGTTGGTGGGGAACTGCAGCAAGATCCTCGGGGAGAATCAGGCCTTGTGTCTAGTCCCCATGAGGAGGAGGGTCGTTTGGCTGGAGACCTTATCTGTGGGAGCAGAGTGGAGGGAATCTTGCCCTTACACTGTTCAGGGCCCTTCTGGTTTCAGATGTCAGAGCAGGCCTCACACTGGGATTGTTAGAACTGCTTCACCTGCAAAACCTCGGGGGGATGTCATCCTCTCTCTTCTACCCAAACCCCTCAGCGCCCTGCATCCCATCAATGGACCAATGGCCGACTGTGCAGGGACACATCTGTCCTACCCTCCCACTTCCAGCTGGGACACACCCAGGGCAGAGCCCCTCTGGGAGGGGCTGAGACCGTGACTTTGCCTCAAATCACACCTTTGCTTTGCTTCTTTCTTCTCTCTATCATGTGCACCTCCCCCTGACACACACATACCCTCAACTCCCTCACTGGTTTGTCCTGGAAAATCCAAGTCCTTGTCTCAGAGGCTGCTTCAGGAAAAGTGACCCAAGACAGCACAGTCGCATTTCATGAGGATTTGTCATCAGCAAATCTCTTTTACACCTGTCTCTCATATGATTCTCACCTGAGAATTAGGCTGACAAGGATCACTAACGTTGTTTTATAGATGAGAATACAGAGGCCCACAGAGAGGCTGGGGTTTCGCGAGGTCCCACCGCTGCTGGGGAAGGAGTGCGATTGCAGCTCCAATATGAGCAATGCTTCCAACTGAAAGCGTCTTCAATGAGCTTCTCAACCCCCAAGAAAGTCCGGAGTCTGGCCGGCTTCCTCCTCCTCACTCTAGTCTTGGCTTCCGTGCCTCGTCTCACCAAGCCCTCCCCCGGCCCAAATCTAAAGCTGTCCTCCTGTCAAGCTCTTTCACGTTACCCTCTTCCAGTTTCTTCTTTGCAGTTATCACGCAGATGTTTTCTTACTAACTTGTTTTCTGCTCATCTCCTCCCACGAGGCTGGAGCTCATCTCTGATTCACTCGTGAAGTTGGAGTCACAGGGTGGGCGTTAGCTGAATATATGTGAAAAAATTAATCTCACGAAGCCAACTTCTGACTCTCGGTAAGGACCTGACCACACTGCGTCCCCAGTACAGTATTCACGTGTCCTTCTCAGGGTCCATCCATCCATCTGGAAAGGCGCGTGGACCTCGGGGTGGAGAGGGAAACACTCCATGGACCAGTCACCAGATCCTTGTCCTGTCATCACTGTCACCTCCTCCCAAGGGACCACACACCAGTGGGTTGCACGTGATGCTTTGACCCAGATGCCAAGAAAGACACATGAGCTACCTGGAGCATAGGTCTCCAGAAGTGGGATGGGGAGGCTGAAGGGTGTTTGGCGGGGAGGGGGGCGGGATCTTAACCGTAACAGGGGAGCAAGATTTTCACCTTGGGAATAAAAAAGATAATCATACTTCAAACGTATTTACCACCCTTCTTCCAAGAAGGGCAAAGTTGGAGAGAAAACGGTCTGTGGGCAGTAGAATAATGAAGAAAATGTTATGGAAGGTGCTGCTGTCATAAATGTTCATCTTCAATGAAACAGATTAACATGAGGACATTATAGTCCCAGCTCACCATCTGTTCACTTGGGGGAATAACTGATCGCCCCCTAATGGGTCCCAGACGTCTTGGGGCGGGGGGGTGGGCTGTTCCCTGGGTTTGGCCTCCCTCATCTCAGCCACCAGCTCTTGCTGTCCCCTCCCCCCCTTTTCATGACACTTCCCTAATTCTATTCATTTTCACCGTCTAACTGGAAACATCCTCAGCAAACACTTTTAAAAACAAGAAACTCTGGCCTTTCTCTAATTAGATCCTTTGGAATTGGGCCAAATTGGGCAGTTACTATTTTTACGTACCTCATCTTTATTCTTTGCTTGAAAAATTGTTAAGAGAACTCATACCTTGGTGGTGAAGGGCAGTCTCTATCCCCCCATTAAATCTATCACAATCTACCTTGCTAAAAATAGAGGAGAGAATGGATAGACTTAAAAGCTCACTTCTCTCTCAGGTAACTAATATTCATAGCAAGATAAATGCAAGGAGCGGCAAGTGGGGCTCACAGCATCATTCACCTTGGACCGCCCTATACAGCCTTCCTCCTCCTGGTTCAGTCAACTGAGCCCCTTCCCCAGACCACCCTTGGGGTTCATCTCTGATAACCTCTCTGCTCAATTTCCCAAGATGTACATTCCCTGGGAATTTCACACTCTGTTTTTATTGACAATGAGTATGTCCTAAATGTTGGTTAATATTTGGATATCAGATTCACAATATCGTACTGAAAATCTACCCAATGCAAGAGTTTGAGCAACGTTAGGTACGAAAAGGCTTGGTCCATCCCTGAAAAAGCTAGCAGCCTGACCGGCAAAGCCAAATCATTCCAAAATACTCCAGCAGTCCTGAAGCAGAGGCTTGGATGGGGGCATAGATCCCTCACCCCTGCTAGAAGGGTACCCCTGGCAGGAAGACCAGGGACAGCTCCCTTCTGGAGAACTTCTCTGAGCTGTGGGGTCGCAGGTGATGTCCTGTTGTTTGTCATGGGAAGGAGAGGAAGGTGGGATAGGATTTGAGATCTGGAAGCAGGAGGCAGAAGGGCAGCATGTGTGGGTGGCAGGGCCACTGGGTGGTGGACATGGGCGTGAGGGTCTCCCTGGGATCCCATCCCACGGTGATTGCTGGGTTCTTCTCACTGAGTCAGAGGCCCTCAGGGCAGGGGATTGGTTGGTTTTGCTCATCTCTGTGCCCCGAACCCAGAACAGTGCCCAGGTCATGAATGGCATTCAATAAAGAGTCCCTAAATAAACGAATGAATGAATGAATGAATGCCAGCCAAAGATGGCCAGTGAGCCCAAGGTGCACAGAGGATGAGAAAAGCACCAGGCTTTGTCCTAAATGCTGAAAATACAAGCATGGGGAACACCTGCTCTCTGTTCCAGGAGCTCCGGGAGCAGGAAGAGGGTCACTTGGTCATTACTGCCTGGGGAGGGGACGAGGAGGGGTGTCCTATTGGAGGTGATGGTTTGGCAAATCCTGATGTGTAACTTACTAGCTTGTGTTGCTCTGCATCTCATTGTCCTGTGTCCACCAGAGGGACCTGTGTCTTCTCTGTCTTTCCTTCTTTCTCTCTGAAACCCCTTCTCCTGGTAGGAGATGACGGTGGGGAATGATGGACGGCGACTGGGGTGGGTGAATCATTGCATGAGTTCCTATGCCTGGTGTTTTTCTCAAATGATGACTGTCCATTCTTTGTCTCTTTCTCGGCCACTGTCAGGTGCAAACCTAGTGAAAGGCAGGAGGAGCTTCTGGTTCAGGCAGAAATTGTCATCCCCAAGAGGGGTCTCCGACAGAGAGGGCCTCAGGGTCTGACCCTTAGGCAGCACCGTGCCCAGAGCCTTGTGAAGAAGAAGGGGTAGCACTGCCTGTCCACCCCCTACCCTGCACCCACCTTCAGGGTTGCTGCCCCCGTACAGTTACAGGGCATCTCAGCAGTTCTGCCTCTAGGACCGGGGCTCAGCGTCCTCTCCATCCTTCTAAGGAAGAGGAGAAATGACGAGAGAGAGAGATTGTACTCCTTCAAAGAAGAGTGAACAAATACTAGAAAAACAATTCAAACATACATCTCATGATTCTGATGTGTCAGAAAAGGTTGGCCCAGGGGAGGCAAAGATACTCCAACCTGGTCCCAGCCTTCCAGGTGCTCCCAGGAGTCAGACCGTGAGGGTGAGGCTGCCTTCACTGCCCAGCCCCAGCCCCTCCGCCAGCTCCACACCCTGCAACAGTCACACCCCTCGCACCAGCCCTGCTCCCCCTGCACCACCCTCACCTCCCCCTGCACCAGCCCCCTGCCCTGGACTTCTGGGCTCAGTTGCAGGCTACGCATAGGAAACAAAAGTGGTCTTCATGTGGGGTTTCTGTTTTTCTCCCATGTTGAGGCTTTAAGGGGCCAGTAAATAAATTCCTTCCCTGACCCAGAGTTTGAGTGAAGTCATTTGAGAGAGACAATGGAATCGGGCAGTTGTCACCACTAAAAGCTGGAAGAGGAGCGAGCTGTTGGTCACAGTAATGAGCCACCAGCTCTGCAAGGTGACTGTCCCCACCCACACCCACACCAGCACCTCCAGAACAGTGGGAGGAAGCCCAGGGCATACCCTACAGACCAGGCCCCTGCACAGGGGGGAGGAAGGGCAGAGCTGCACACACCCGCTCCCCGCCCTTCCCCATCCAGGGCAGGGCAGAGAAACCCCTTACTTCTGCGGAATAGAGAAACCCCTTACTTCTGCAGAATAGAGAAGAACCAGAGGAGATGCCTGGTGTTCACACACACACACACACACACACACACACACACACCCCTACACACACGAGATGCCAGGCACTGTAGTGACTCCTGACTTTGTGGCCAGCTGGAAACCTTCCCTGAGTCCCAAATGGGACAGGTCACTGTTATGTGATCCCACTGCAAACCCACTTCTCCTTGGCGGCTCCATGGCAACTGTTTATGTCCTTTGCTACTTACTTTTACTTCTTCCCCATAGACTGTGGACTCCATAGGAGAAGCACCTTCCTGCCTTCCATCCACCGCAGCCCCAGAACCCAGCAACTCTCTGGCATTGGCAGTGAAAGTCCCAGGTCCCAGGAAACCCCTCAGTTCCGGGCCCACCAGGATGATCGGTCTCCGCTGGTCAGTGAATACTCATTGGCTGGATGAATTCCTGGTTTACAGGGTTGCAACCCTACTTCCTGATTGACAACAAACGTGAGCAGGAAACACCTGAGCAGGTGCACCGATGAGGACTCAAGTCCCAGCCCACGTGACCCCCATGGGCAGAGGCTCTCCTCCCATGTGGTGGTAGGAGGGGACAGTGTGGGGGAGGGGGTAACTGTCCCCCAAATACGGTTGGGGTTTTTTGGTGGGGGAGGTGGGGTGGGATGGAGCATGCAGACCAAAGCCCTGAAGTTTCAGAGAAGTCCCTGGAAATTAACACCATCCCTCCTTCATCCTCAGCAGGTGCGAGGATAATTACGGAGAAAGATGATGTGGGAATGTATACACTCTGAATTTTCTGAAAGTCAGAGTCTCCCATGCAGTGTTGATTACTAGACAAAGCCCGACACACAGGATTATTTCTAATTCAGTTTCAGTAAGTTGATTTGCCCTTATGAGAAGCCCTCCAAATTTTCAGGAGGCTGACAAATGGAATTTCCATGAAAAGGCAGGCAAATGAGCATTTGCAGACAACTGCGGGCACTTGTGGGCATTTGTGGCTGTGGGCACTCAGGACACTGGACATGGCAGAGGCTGAGGACAGGCAGGGTCCCTCGGGGATCCTAAGGAAATCTGGGCCTCATTTTCAGACCTCAGAGATCTTTGATAACACACAGAAGAGATGGCTTTCTCAAATGTGCCAAGAGCAAATGTGAAACCAGAGACGGGGGATGAGCACAGCACACAGCCCCGTGGTCAGTGGGGTGCTGTCCCACAGAAAGAGCCTTCAGGATGATGTGGGTTTGCGTTGGGCTTAAAGAAAGGAAATGCAAAGTGAAAGAGAGTGAGTTTCTGCTGACACAGAAGCCCAGAGAAGGAGATCCAGAGGTAGGTTAAGGCAGTGGAGGGAACAAAGGACAGAATGGAAGGTGAGCAGGGAGCTCCGGTCTCTTCTGAGCCCATGGCCACCACCACACCTCCAGGCTCAGGCTTGAACCCCACAGTGTGGTCCAGGCAAGGTCACCAGGGCCTCCCCGCCCCAAGCAGCAGACCCTCCTTTGGGGGACCAGTAAGGAACACTGCTCAGAATCGATGGAGAAACCTCTCGCAGGGGTGAGAGGGATGGGATGGAGCAGTTCCAGCTGACCAGGAGTGAAGTTCAGACACGGGCCTGTGTGTGGGCCTGCTAATTACCACCCCTTCCCCCAGAATGCACCCACACAGACCAGCCGGGCCCGCAGGAGCAGGGCCTGCCCCGCACATTCTCTGCATCACAGAGCAGCAGAAGGACCTTCCAAAAGACAGGGGCCTGGGCCTTGGCCTCTCACTTCCCCAGGACACAAGGAGGAGCCATGAGTGTGGGGGAAGGGCAGCCTCCACCTGCATCTCCCACCTGAGCCACCCATGGATTTGGGGAGGGGGAGAGACTAGGGCCATTGTAGCCAATTAACCAATCAACACTAGCTGAGGGGCTCAGAACAACAGAAATTCCTTCTCCCACAGCTCAAGGGACAGAAGGTTAAGATCAAGGTGTCAGCAGGGTCAGCTCCTTCTGAAGACTCTGAGGCCCCTCGCCCTGGCTTCAGGGGGTTTGCTGGCTTCCCTGGCTTGGAGAGGCATCACCCCTACCTCCGTCTCGGGGTCACATGGCCTCTTCTCTGGGTCCCTCCTATTTTATCAGAACATCAGTCATTGAATTTAGGACCCACCTAAATCCAGTATGATTTCGTCTTGAGATCCTTAACTAATGACAACTTTAAAGATCCTATTTACTATAAGGTCAAATTCTGAGGGTCTGGGTAAACGTGAATTTGGGGAGGGGACACAATTCAACCCACTCAGGGCCCCCAACAGTGTGGACCCCACACCTCTCATCTTCACTGATCTATCTCTCTTGCCTCATCAACTTCTCCCTCCCCAGAGGGTCACCCGCCTACCTACAAACCTGCCGCAAAGCCTCGACCTAAGGCAGTGATCACAGAAACACAAAAACCCCTGACTGCGTGTTCCTGTCTCACTCCAGCCCCTCCCCCTGCCCCCCTTGGCAACAAAACCCCCATTTCCCTGTTCCCCTCTCCGTGTCTACAGCTCCCACCCCGCCCCTCCCCTCCCCCTGCAGCCCAGGCGAGCTCACATCAACAGGGCACCCCGGAAAAGGCTCTGAGAGGGCTCATCAGCCACCCCACGTTGCCAAATCTTTTCCTGATTTCACTCAACCTCTCGACACCATTCAACACAGTTGAGAGGCTGAATATACAGACGATCGTCCGAGCACTTGTAACAACCGAACTCTCACCCACCCGCTCCACAGCAGCCAGCCCAGCCGCCCAACCACAAACTCTGCAGCCACCAGCCCCCAACGGTCAGGACTCGGTCAAGGACTGCAGCTTCCCGACCGTTCGCCCTCTCTTCCAACTCAAGGCCAGGCAGAGACTGTGCCCCCCACACCCATCAATGGGACCTGCTTGGCCTCCTCCAGCTCCCTGGGGGAAGCCTCCATCTGGGGCTCCTGGAGCCGGTCCGGTTTCCCCGTGAGGCTCTCCCCTGCCCTCGAGGCTCTGCAAATGCTGACCTTTGCAGTTGAAGCTCTGAGAAAATGCCCTCTGTCTGTTCTCGCTGAGAAGTCTTCCTTTATTTCCACACACTCCATTACGCCTTCCTTCAGGAACTGATTCCTTCCTTCAGGATGCAAACCCATGTGTCTCTTTTCCCCATAACTCATCTGCTGCCCCTGCAAGGTCTCTTTTGCTGAGTCCCCCTCATCTTCCCCACATCGTAAGCCTCTGAATCCAGCTCTTGTCTCCCTATGAATTTTCTGCCTTGATGGTCTCACCCACGAATTCACATGCCACCGTCTCTCATTTCTGCACATCCAGCCTGACCTGCCTTGAGTTGCAGATACATACAGCTTCCCCCCATCCCGACCCAGTACACATGCATTTGAACATCTGACAGAAGGCTTAAACCTAGCATGGCTGTATTAGTCAGCAATGGCCGCAGTAATGCTGTATAAAGAAATACCCCCAACTCAGAGGCTCATGGCAATCTGCGTGCACTCCCATGCTCACGGCTTCCTGGGCTGACTGGTTTGGCTGGAATCAGGTGGGTGGATGGACTCCAGGCTGCAGGCTGGGTGCAAGTTCAACCACAGGTGTTCATCCCAAGGCCCAGGCTGTGGGGAAAGTCTCTGCAGGGATCCCTAGCACACAAGAGGCCAAACAGCACAATGTGTTTAAGCCCTCAGCTAGCATCACACCAACCATATCCCTTTAGCCAGAGCAAGCCTCACAGCCAAGCCCACGTAGTAAGGCAGGGAGGTTCCCTTGACTCACAGCCAGGGGAAGAGAAGCATATACTTGCCAAACAATAATCCACAGAGCAAAGGCATAATGATTGGTAAACTGTCTTTATGGCCAGAAAATATGATTGTATTTGTAAAATCCAAAGTCATATACAAATTATCAAAATTAATAAGTGAATTCGGCAAAGTTGCAGGACATGAGATTAAAATACAAAGTAAATGACATGTCATGAACTTACAACAAACGACTGGAAAATGAAATTAAACTATCCTTTACAATAATAGCATTAAACTTAACAAAAGATGTGTGGGATTTGTGTATTTACAACTACCAAACATTGCTGAGAGAGATTACAGAAGGTCTAAATAAATAGAGAGAGATTGTGGTTGGGAAGAATTCATATTTCTAAGCAGTCAGTTCTCCCCAAATTTATCTATGGATCTAATGCTATTCCAACCAAAATCTCAGCAGGTGCTTTGGTAGAAATTGGCAAGGTGGTTCTAAATTTTATATGTAAATTTTAAGAGACCAGGAATAAATAATCAATATATTCTTAAAGAAAGAGTAAAGTTGGAGGGTTTATTCTGCCTTATTTCAAGATGTACTGACAAGTTACAGTAATTAAGATAGTGAGGTATGGGCAAAAGAATAGACAAATAGATACACAGAACAAACCAGTGACTCCAGAAATGTGTATATAAGTGCACATATATGTGTGTGTAGATAAATGTATATGAAATGTACATGTGTATGTAAATGTATGTGTATGTAGATATTTTATGTGTATGTAGATGTGTGAGTATGAACTAATTGTAAAAGGCACCAACACAATTCAATGGACAAAGTAAAATGTTTTCAATAAATGGTACCAAAATAACTGCATAGCCACATGAAAATAAAAAACCATTGACCCCTACCTTACACCACACACAAAAATTAATTTGAGATGGATCATAAATTTAAATTTGAAAGCCCAAGTTATGAAGCTTCTAGGAGAAAATGTAGGAGAGGATCTTTAAGGTCTTGGGGTACACAAAGATCCCTTAGGACACAACATTAACTATCCATTACCAAAACATAATAACTCAGATTTTTTTCTAAATTTAAGCCTCCCATTCATCAAAGGACTCTACTAAGAAAATGGAAACATGGGCCACAGACTGAGAGAAAATACTTTTAATACACATGTCAGAGGAAGAACTCATACCCAGGGTTTGCAAAGGACTCCCACAAATCCATAATAAAAACAGAGACGATCCCCCCAAATGTGCAAGAGACTGGAACAAGCAAAATACCTGCAAGTACAAGAAGCACAGGGAAAATCACTCCACATCTCTAGCCACTCGGGCAACACAAACTACAATCATGATGAGAACCCTGCACACCCACCAGACTGGCCAGAATCACCAAGCATGTTAGCCCCAACTGGGGCTGAGTCTGTGCACCAGCTGGACACTTACCTGTCACTGTGGGTGTGTAGAGTGGTCATGTTACCAAACTCAGGTTCAGCTTCTCATCACTCAAGAATCCCATACTGAGAGACAAGTGTTGGGTAAAAGGAAAGATAGCTTTATTGAGGAAGCCAGCAGTCCTGGGGAGAAGGTGGACTCATGTCCCAAAGAACCAATTCCCCCCTGTTGATCAGGGGGCAAGAGATTTTAAAGGGGAGTTTCAGGGGTGCACAGGTTGGGGGAGGGAGCTACATGCAGAACAGCACAGGCAGCTCTGACAGTCATCTTGAAATTGGTCATGCAGTGGTCTGATCAGCGTCATCTAGATTGTTCTAAGTACAGTTAACCTTCAACTCCAGGGTTGGTTTTTTTCCCATTTCTTTGAGGCCAGTTCTCAGAATTGTGGTAGCTTATGTCACAGCTACAGTCTGGTCATGATGTAGTTAACTTCTTCCACTTGGTAGGGGTTTCAGTATCTACAAAACAGCTCAAAGGATATGGCTCAGAATATTATCTATAGCCCTTAAGGAGGAACTAAAGGTCCTTGGCTTTGTTTAATGACTAAGCTCTTATTATTTTGTCCTGTTCAACTGTTTTCCTTTGTTTCTGTTTCTGTTTCATTTTCTCACTTCTCTAATTAAACTTATTCTTCAGCTAAAGTTTTTTTACAGCCAAGAAGCAGGTGGAGGATGTGGGGGGCTTCTGTCCTGGGAAGGTCCCATAGGGTCCTGTTCCGTTTCAGTCAGACAACTTAAGAAAACTCTTTGGTGGTTTCTTGTAAGACTCAACATGCATTTACCCTAAGACTTAGTAGTCCTACTCCTAGGTACATACCCAAGACACATGAACACGTAAGTCCACCTAAAGACTTGTACAAGAATGTATATTCATAGCAGCTGGATTCATAACAGCAAAAAAATTTTAAAAACCCAAATGATGCCCATTAACAAGAGAATAAATAAGAAAACCACAGTATATCCATTCAGTGGAATTCAACTCAGGAAAAAAAAAGAGAGAGAGAGAATTTCTGATACATACAGCAACTTGGATGAACCTCAAAACCATTCTGTGGAATGAAGGAAGCCCACAACATAGCACACTTATGTGACATTCCATTTATGTGATGTTTATGTGATTCCATTTATGTGACGTTCAAGAACAAACAAGGGGAATCCATGGTGATGGGAGTCAGATCCTACAGAGGGCACGAGGGGGGCCGACTATAGAGGAGCAGGAGGGATCTTTCTAGGGTGAAGAAAATGTTCTGTGTCTTGATCTGGGTAAGTTACAATTATCGAATTCAACTAACTGTTCACTTAAAATTGTGCATTTTACAGTATGTAGATGCTGCCTCAATAAAGTACTGTTCAAATAACATTAAAATAAACTGAATGATGATATAAAAATAAATAAATAAAGAACTCAGGAAGGAATTACTGTGATGTGGAAGCCCTTTCCTCCTGGGCACAGAATACCCTCCTGACACGGTGGTAAATGTCTTACTGCATTACCTCATTCAGTGCTCCATAATCCCCCGGAGTAGAAAGGTTTTCTGGGGCCTGAGAGATTTGGCGACTTTCCTGAGGTCACCCAGGCCGTGCAAAGCAGCAGAGTCAAAATATCAGGCAGGCATCCCAGACACGGAGCTCTCACCTCTACCCTCTCTCCCAGGCTTGGGCTGCTTTCTGTTTATTTGTGTAATTCCCACGACAACCAAGGAAGGTCATTGTCATTATCCCATTCTAAATGCAGGACAACAGACTCAGAGTGAAGTAGGGAGGGGGAGGTGAACCAGGGCGGTGGGAGGGAAAGCCCACCCTTTCCCCAACACCTCCCAAGGGGCTTCAGCGTCACACGATGGGACTGCTTGCTGCCCAGCTCCTGGCTGCCACCCCAAATACCATGCCACCCAGGCCTGTCCCCTGCCACTGGATCCAAACAGAAGTAGCCTTATCCGTTCTGAGGTGGATCCCCAACACAGAGAAGGCTCTCTCCTGTGTGGCCGCGTAGCAAACCCACAGCTTCCGAGTAGCAGGAGATGCTCACATGTGAAGAGCTTGTCTCCAGAGCCATCAGTCATCCGAATGTTGGGATTTAGACATCCCCAGGGGTGTCACACCCCCAGACTCACAGGGCTCTGTGAGTTTAACTCCCTCTCCAGCACGCCCGTGCCAGGGGGACACAGACAGCCCACTGCAAATGTCCCCTCAATGAATGAGTGACCATGGGCATGATGCTTCTGGTGGCTGGTGTGTCCGACCAACTCTGACCTCGGGCGGACCACCAGCTCTGAGACCCCCACCAGAGAGGCAGCTTCCCACCTCCTCCTGCAGCTGACCCAGAAGGGCCTAGAGACGGGCCACCAGGAGGCCTCTTGGAGGGGGACTTTCAGAAGAGAGCCAGCAGCTGGCCCCCACCTCAGTCTATTGAGAGGAAATGGCCCGACAGCTTCAGAGGCCTGAGGGACACTTCTGCTGCCCCTCCTCCAGGCTGGCGCTGACACACAGGCCCCTTGGGACACGCAGGGACAGGAGACAGTGTCACAAGTCCTCGAGGCATCTCTGAATCTTAGCTTGGCCACGAAAGGACGACAGCCCTGGCCAGGCCTTGGCTGGGAGGCTGTCAATCGGGAGAAGAGGTGAGATGCGGGGTGGCAGTGCTGTCCAATGGAACTTTCTGGGTTGATAAGCATGTTCTATGATACGGCCACTGATCATCTGATACGTGACTAGTGCGGCCATAAGTTAGCTTTTAACTTAATTTCGTTTATCTAATTTTAGATTCACACGGCTACACGTGTCTACTGGCCACCACGCAAGACCACACACTCTGGAAACCAGAGGTTCACAGACGCTGCTGGGTGACCCTCCCCCGCCAAGGGCCCGAGTGCCCTGACTCTGCCAGAGGTCTTTGTCCTTTTGGTGGTGGAGAATCTGGCTGGTTCTGAGGACATTCAAAGAAAAGAACCAGCTTTGGTTCCCTAGGGGTGTCTCTGGGCCTGAGCTCCAAACCTCTCGGGGAGGAAGCAGAGCCCCGTGTCCTGTGGAGGGAGGGGCGTGGCCCCAATGACACGGATGCTCTATAGAGACCACCCCACCCAGGCCACCTCTGCAGGCCTGGAAGCCAGGGCCCCGGAAGGACTGTGACATCCCCAAGGTCTTTGCTAAAAAGTGAGGAGTAAATGTGGACACAATTCTCCTGGAGCCCTCCCAGCCGAGGCCAAGGAGGTGGCAGTGAGAGCCGGACCATGCTTGCAGTCCTTAGAGATGGACCTTTCAAACTAGCCCACGGGGACGAGAAAGCCTGACAACAAGGCACGGTCCTCTGAACTGGCCCCGTCTGGTGGGGACAAGGCTGCGGCTGTGCAGTGGAGACAGGGGGCAGTGGTGGCGTCACCGCGGGCACCCACCTCCTGGTGTGAACGTCCCAGGAGAGCAGGCGGCCCGGTGGAGGGGCTGCACCTGCCTCTGCTGCCCACAGCCCCACAGCTCAAGGTCACGGGTCTGCAGGAAGCATCCTTTCCATCCCCACTTCCTGCACGACCTGTGGGCCATGGCAGGGAGCAGGCCCCATGTTTGGGGTCCCTTTTTCAACCCAATTTTTCAATGGCCTTTAATCGGCTTCTGTATCCTCTCCGACATCCACTCCTCCAGGCAGACACCGACTCTGGAAAGGAAAACCTACCCCAGCTTCCCCTGCGCTGCCATCTTTTCCCCAGTGCCGTCCCCTTGGCGGGGAGACAGGACCACGTCTCAAGCTCAGAAGGTTGCCGGAAGCCTCACGCTGTTCCTGCAGGGAAGCCGGGTGCTGCTTCCACCACGTAGCCAAGGCTGTCCACGCACCGAGCCTCGGTGACAAGGGAGAGGGGCCCAGGAAAGCCACTTTCATCCTCTTCTTCCCCAGAGATGGGGCTTCAGCTCGAGGCGGAGACGAGGCTGAGACATTGAAACAGCCATGCGCCGGCCCCGGCCGCTGTCTGGGGTGAGCCGAGTGACGCAGCGTGGGGGGAGAACAAATGTCAAGGCGGCTGCCAGCCCGGGAGGGGACACGCTAGCCTCGGTGACAGTGAGGAGGGCTCTGCGCTCAGCTGACGCTCCCTCTCTCTCCTTCCAAGTGTCCCTGCAGGACGGACACCAGCCTCGCCTCCGCACACTCCCTCCCTGATGCATGGACTTCACGAGTGACTTTTACTCTGGATCCTTTTTCGGCCCATGACCACTTCTGCCTCCAAAGCTTTATCCCTGTCCATCTCCGAGCCGGCATTTGGCTTCCATCAAGGGCAACCTGTGCGTGTGTTTCTCTTTGACCCAAATAAATACTCCTGGCCCACATCACTTCCCCATTCCCCCAGGGTGGGGACAGGACAGCAGCCCTGATGCCAGAGAGCCCGGGGTTCTGGTAGGCTCTGCAGTTGAGGAAGAGACTGCAGAGAAGGGCCCTCCCTCCTTGTGAATGACCCAGCAGCCCAGCAACTCCCAAGGCCCCATGTTTGCAGCCGCCCAGCAGAGCCCACGGGGCAGCAGGGGAAAAGCATCGGGCACTGCCCAGAGGAGAGCATGGCTTCCAGGAGGAGGGCAGAGACACAGGAAGGAGGACGCAGTGGGTGGCTTCGCATCTTCCCGTCTCCACGAGGAGACTTGGAAGCCCATCCATCTTGCTGTCCACACCTGAACTTGGATGCTTCTGCCGGCATCCCTGGTTCTGAGGCCAGCCAGACTCTGGGGAGACCCACATCAGCCCAATCCACCCAGGAAGTTCTGAGCGGTCAGAAAGAAAGAGTCTTTACTTCTGGGCTCAGCATTCCAGGTTCGCCCAGTTCCCGTGGGAACCTCCAGTAGCCCGATTCCACCAGAAATCACGGAAGCAGTAGCTGCTGTGTGTTTCTGAATCTACACCCATGCCGGGGCTGCGCTGTGATCACGTGTCTGCTTCTGTGGCATGCCCACCCTTCAAGGGGGGCCCAGGCACTGACCGCGTTGACAGGTGACTCAGAGGGGGTGACGAAACCTGCCTGACACCCAGGCGGGTGAGCGGCGGAGCCAGCGCCAGGGGACGTGCCCGTGGCTCAGGACCTGCCCAGACGCCTGCGGGCCCTTCCAACCCCGGCCAGCCACGCGCACAAAGGGTTGCACAATTCCAGTCTCCGGCCAAAAGCCCTATGGCCAGGCAGTCTCCTGTTCCCCAGGCCCCCTGGCTCTTCTGCACCCCTGCCGTGTCGAGGACATTACCTCCCCTGCAGGCCAGTATAGCATCCATGCTGGGCTCACAGGGCTGGGAACACGTCCAGCCTTGGTCCCTCTGCCTTCATCCGGGGACGTGGACGCTGTCTGCCTCTGGCCATCAGCTCCAACAGCAGCATGCATCCCACCCTCCTCCTGGCAGGAGGGGTAAATCATGGGGCCCCAGCGCCCCCGGTAGCCGGGTCTCAGGGTGAGACTGAAGAGAGATTTGGTGCCTCCACAGGGGACATGTCCACTCGCCAGGTGCCCTGTCTCTGGCCCCCTTCTGCCTTCTCTTTGCTCTTTGTCACATGGCTGGAGGCCCTCGAAGCCCCAGGCGGAAGCGGAGACTGCAGATCAGGCCTGAGCTGCCACGTGACAGCATCATCTCGCAGGGATCCGGGAGGGAGGGGGGACCGTGGGGACCGGGCAGCCATGTCCCCAGGTCAGGCTCCCACAGCCCCGGCCACTGCCCACCCTCCGTAGGGGACACCTGTCCTCCAGGCCTGGTTCTGCGTCGCAGTCGCCCAAGGGTGGGGCCGTGCTCGGGGCGTGGCAGGCGTCCCGCCTTCTTCACGGCTCCCAGCAGCTTCATCGAGTGGCTCTAGCATCTCCACCTGAGCCACGAGCAGAGGAGGGAACAGTAGAGGCAGACAAGGAGCCGCCCTCCTCACAGGACACAGCCCCGCAGCTGTGCTAGTCTGCAGCTGCCCGGCCCTCTGGGCCTTTCCACCTGGTCCCTCCAACTCGGGGGTGAGAGTGGCCAAGAGGCAGGCTGGGACCTGGGGCCCTTTGCTGCAGTGCCTGCACCTGGACAAACGTCTCCTCCAGGGACCCCTTGCTGCAGTGCCTGCACCTGGACAAACGTCTCCTCCAGCACAAAATACAAAGACACTATAAGGGACTAAAAATAACTGCGTACATGGGCAGTTGGGGCAAGTTATGGACAACAAGATACAAAGAGACCAAAAACCCGACTGCCACTTCTGAAGAGCCGGGAGCAAAAAATTGTGCTGGGAGCAAAAGCAGGGCACTGTGCATGGTACCCTGCACTCAGCACCACCAAAGGGGTGGGCAGACCACCTAACCCCCCACCAACCGCCCGGCCCATGGACACACCCCTACCCTCACACCATATGAGGAAACAGCTTGCCCCCCCCTCGGGGAGCGAGCAAGGGTTAGGGTACTTGTTACTTGTTACTTGTTTTCACTCCACCCTGCTGCAGCAGGAGCCCCAGTAAAGCCTTGCCTGAATTCCTTGCCTGGCCTCTTATCAATTTCTATTGATTAAGGAGGCCAAGAACCCTGGTCGGTAACAGCCACACGCACGCATGCACACACACGTTGTGTTTGGGATGCACCAACGGGAAGTAACAGCAGGCAGGGGGCCCCAGTGCTCAGGTAAAATTCCTCTAGATTAGGGAATCTTAATTCAGAGCAAGAGGTTGCTGGATGAACCTTGGGGGTCCCACAAAGCCCCTAAAATCTTTGCAAACTTGATTACTCTGTGTGTGTCTGTGCAGTTTGGAGGGAGTGAAGTCCTTTGATCACAACATCAGAGGAGCCTTGGGGAGTTTCCAGCACAAGGGAAATCGAAGCTCACCACCCCCCCGGGGGGGAGGGACTCCTCCACACGGCCTGAGTGAGACCCCATCCTGGGGGAGGGAGGGCTGGGCCTGAGCCTTGGCCGGCCTCAGGGGACACCTCAAAGGCCATGAGCTCTCTGCCTGTGCTCAGAGGCCCCCACAGGCTAGGGGATCCCTCAGGCCAGTCCCCACCGGAGAAGACCTCAGATGCATGTGCAGAATATTTCCAGCTCTGGAGAAGGAAGCAGGGCATACACTGGCTCAGCGAACCTAGAAAAGCCAAGCCTGCACATCCCCCCATACCATGCTAGTGCACCGCACCCCATCGCTTGGGAGTCGAGCCCGGTGCCGATGTGGAGGGAAAACCACGCTCTTCCTCGCTGGGCGTTTATGCTGATGGGCTAAGCACCAATGTAGGGGAGAATGTTTAAGTTCTGAGCGGATCAGCCACTCCTTCCAAAAGAAGGCTGGAAGAAAGGTACCGGGCTCAGGATGGAAACCGTGTTCACAGGTCCTGAATTGTGATGCTGAGCTAGTTTGCAAAAGGGAAGGAGAGAGAGAGAAAGGTCAGGCAAGAAACACTGGAACACGAGAAGCCCAGCAAAGTCTGCACGTGTAAAACAAGTCGAGGCAGCAGCCCTCCGATTAAATGGAAACCTGGTGGAAACGAATCAGTAGGGAAGGGCAGGAGTGTGCGTGCCAGGGAGATGAACGCCATGCCGGTCACGCTCAGCATCCCCAGCCACTCCGCAGCCTCGGCAGCTGAGGGCCACGTCTGCCACGTTACCTTCTGCAAAGGGCACAGGGAGTCTCTGCTCCCAGGCTGAACCCCACAGCAGGTGCCACAGTCTCCCCTAACCTGTGACGGGGAGCAGAATGGGACACCCCAACAGAGGCTACTTTGGCATAGGAATTATTTTGAGCTGAAAGCAACTGAGAAGAAGCAGATACAAGAAAAGCCCTTTGTCCTCTCCCAGTTTACCTAAAAGCAGGACACAGATTTGTGAAGGTGTCCCTCTCCCCCCAGCCAGGAAGGACAGAAGTTAATCACTGGAGTCCGTGCTGGGCCCTGATCAGCCCAGAGGAATCCACACCACAAACCTCACTCACTGGCCCTTGTCTCCCACTAGGTCCCGCGTGTATTTGCCCTCCCACCACTTGCTGCCTTAGAAACTCAAAGACTAGTTCCTTTGTCTTGTCACTTCTCTAGGAATCTGTTTTGCTCTTCTTAAATGTTATGTAAGCCGAAGTTCTAACCACCCCTTTGAGTTACTCATCTCTGAGTGCTGCACAATGCATGTGTTAGTAACCTTTTTTTGTTTTTCTCTTGTTAATCGGTCTTTCCTCCGTCCGGTGTGCAGGGTACCAGTCAATGCACCTATGATGTTTAGAGGCAAAAAAGTTTTTCTTTCCTTTGCACCTGCTTCCAACTGTCTTCACAATCTAACCACAAATTCACTTCCTTTCAACAGTGACCCCATGTCGACAGGCTCAACACTGTGCTGAGCCCCAGAATATAAGAAATGATTTGACCTGGACACCCCCCAACCCGCTCCCATTCGAACCTCATTGTCTGGCAGGGGAGAAAGGCAACCAGGGTGGAGAAGCAATGGTAGAGCTGAGGCAGGAGGCACCAAGCCCCAGTACGAGGATGCACATGTGGACTGACCTTGGGCTGTCCCTGAGTTCCCACCAGCCTCTGTTTATTCACTTACAGTGGGTCTGGTAACAAGAGAAAACACCTTGTAGCACGTGGAGTCTCCCAGAGCCTGACACAGGACAAGCACTTGCATCAGTCAGGGTGAGCTAGGTCAAGCTGTGCGGAAAACAACCCCCATGTCTCAGGGCTTTCAAGTGGGGGCCCTGCTCTGCCAACAGAACAACCACTGCCTGGGATGCTGCTGGTCCCTGTGGCCAAGGGAAGCAGAGGCAGACAAACCACACACTGGCTCTTCAAGCTTCCACCTGGAGCTGTCAAGTCACCTCCACTCACTGGCTGGAAGTCCCACGGCCACACCTAACTCCCATGAGCAGGAAAGTGCAGTCAACAAGTGCTGGGGAGGCTGCATAAATGGGGCTGGCCACCCTGGGCATGGCGGTGGGGCTGGCAGTCTTGCTGATGGGGCCCCATGGGGGATAGGCATTCCCACAGGGACATGGTCTTCAATGCAGATAGAGTTCTGGTGACAGGGTCATCATTTCAACAACTGCCTGTGAGCTTCTGGTGCCAGGCACTGTCCTAGAAGCCAAGAACGCAGCCAAGGACAAACGAGATAGCAATCCTGGCCTCACAGGCGGCTCACGTTCTAGTTGAGGATATACATACGTGACGTACCGTCTATGTGCATGGACTGTACAGGGCAGCCCTGTCCAAGAGAGCTTCCTGCAACAACGGAAATGCTCTTTATCTGCGCTGCATGTCTGGGCGCTGAGCACTTGAAATGCAGCCAGTGTAACTAGGAACAGGAATTGTTTATTTTATTTAAGTTTAATTCATTTATATTTAAACAGTCACCCGTGGCCAGTGGCCATCGTGCTGGACAGCACAGAGACTATTAAATGATGCTAAACACAAAGTAAAATGTGACGCAGGGGAGAGGACCCGAGGGCAGTTGAAGGGGTGTTGTAGTTGGGGTGGGGGAGCTAACGAGGGGCATTTGAATAGAGACCTGAAGGCAGTAGGAGCAGCCCGTGTGGACAGCTGTGGAAAGAGCACCCTGGGCAGAGTGAATGGTGTGTGCAAAGGCCCTGGGGCAGGAGCAGCCCAACACACTCAAGTAAGAGCAAGCAGGTCAGTGTGAAGCAGAAAGAAGGGAGGAATAATGCAGGGGGGTGGGCAGAGAGGTCACGGAGAAGGGGGCTGTGGCCAGCTGAACAATGGACACTGAGATATCCACGTCCTAATCCCTGGAGACTGTGACTCTGTTCCTTCCATGGTCAAAGGGGTTTGGCAGATTAAGGGTCTTGGGATGGGGAGATTCTGCTGGGTTACCCAGGTGGTCTAATCGTCATCACAAGGGTCCTGGCCGGAGGGAGGCAGGGGCATGGGAGTCAGATGTAGACATCGGAGGAGGGGAGAGATTGGAAGATGGAGGAGGGGCCGCCAACCCAGGAAACTAGAAAAGACAAGAAACGACTCTCCCCCGGGGTTTCCAGAAGGAACCAACCCTGCCAGGACCTTGATTTTAGGACTCCTGACCTCCAGAACCGTAAAATAATAAATTTGTGTGGTTTTAAGCTGCTACATTTGTGGCAACTTCTTACAGGGAACACTACAGGGCCTTGGGCGCCTGTCTGAGGACTGTGGCTTTTATTCCGAGAGAAACGGGGCCATGTCAGTCACCTCATGCAGAACAGAAGCCCGTGTCTGGACACCACTTGTCACAGCCCAGCCAGACCTCCTGGACTGTCCCCTTTGTCCGCTCATCTGCACCTGGGCTGTTTCAGGCAAAGGGGGGCCGTGCAGACATCTGGGAACCGGGGGGCACGACACAAGTTCAGGGTGGAGGAGCCTGGCCTCTTACCCACAGACCTCGGCCCCAGGGGAGACACGTGGTCTCCAGGAAGCCCCTCCCGATGACCCGAGTGGCCACGGCTCCCTCAGTGACCCCCACCTGCACTGTCCCTGTGACTGACCAGCCTCCAGATCCCTGGAACTCCCCGCGTGTGTTCATGCTTCTGATGGAACATCTGGGTTCAGCCAGCCCTTTAGAGCCTGAACGTGGCACCCAGGGACCTAGGAGTCCCTCATTCACTCATCACCTGACTATTTACTAAGCACACGGTCGGGGCCCAGCCTGGGGGGTCGAGGTCTAAAAGGACTGACAGTCGGAGAGAGAGTCCAGGCCCCTGAGATGTCCCAACTAGCAACAGAAACGGGGACTTTGTCAGCATTTACAGGTCAGGGTGGAAATGCCATAGAAGAGGAGGGACTGGGAGAGCCCTGGGGGTGGGGGTGGGCTTGCTTCCAGAAGGTTCTTGGGCAAGGAGCAGCAAGGCCCTGGGAAGAAGGGCGGAGAGAACATCTGGAGCAGAGAAGACCGACTAGAGGAAGGCTGGTGTCCTGAGAGCCTGGCCCACCTCCCACCTCTGTCTGTCTGGCTGTCTGTCTGGCCAGCCATCCATGGCGGCTGGAAGTCCACACTAAGGTGGGGGTGAGGGCTCCGCAGGCTTCCTCTGCTCGCAGCTGCCACTCAGCAACAGGAGGACAGGGGAGCTGGCTCCCACCTGCCTGGCGCTGGAGACCCTCCTGAGGTCAGTGGAGGCCCACTGGGGCTGAGATGCTGTTTCCATGACCCATGGCAGCCTCAGTGGTCCCCACAGCCCCCAGCAGCCACTGCGACCCCTCCTGAGCCTCTGTCCCTTCCTGGTGTCACCTTAGTGAGGTGGTGTCTTAAGGGAAGTGAGGAGGAGGCCCCAGCCTCAGCTCTGGCTCTGGGACCACAAGGATGGTGGACCACCGTTTCCCTCCATCCTCCCTGGCCAACCTGGCGCATGAGCTTCAAAGGGCAACTGGAAGTTTCCACGGCAGAGGATACCGTTAGGACACTGATTTTCAGTGAGATGTTCTCCTCTGGGTCCTGAGACTTGACACTAGAGGGACAAACAAGAGGACACATTGAGGAACACAAATGCATGTGTGGGGTCTGAGAAACATCACCCCTCGCAAGGCCCGGTGCAGCTGAGTTCCCAAGAGGCCTCAAGAGGAAAAGCCGTATTTCTTCTAAAAGCAATGATTTAATCAAAGAAGAGAGGCCAGTCTCCATCCACATCACTTTGGACAGCTACAAGTTAAACTGGACCCACGGCTCTGTGGTCCCTGGGTCACCACCTGCCCCCCCCCCCACCGCCCCATCACTCCCTCATTCCTCCATGAACAGGGTTGCAATATCCAGCAGGGACTCGGTCCAGGGCAGGGCTGGGCCTCCAGCTCAGGGTTGGCGACTGACAGCGCAAACCACCCCGTGTCTGCGTGACCGAGGCAGGTCGTCACGGCCGCTCACACTACAACGGCATCCAGAGCCCCACCGAGGGCTGGAATAAACACGGGAGACAGCGCACTGGGTGCCAGGTGATGAATGGGAGGAGACTAGGAATTCGTCAGCGGGCTGGGCGGCCTGCCCAGCTGCGGGTGTGCCTCGGGCCCTGCTTGCACCTTGTGTCCAGACGCAGCTGATCACTTCCTGCAAGACTGAAGTTCAGAGACCAAGCAAGCGGGGAAGCCATTCGCATCCCTTCACGGGAACAGCCAGCCCTCCCTCCCTCCCGCGTGGAAGTGCACATCTATGTAACCATGGATCACCTGTTCGTTTCTGGGGAGGCCTCAGCTCGTATCTCTCCCAGCCTGGCCTCCCTGCTTGGCACCAGCGGCGTGAGATTCTATTTCTTCTGCAAACAGTCGGCTCTGCTTCCCTGGCCGGGCTGCGGTCTGCACCTGGCACCTGGGAGCCACTGAGAGCTTACTAGTGGGATGAATCAATCAATCAATCAATCCATTTACTGTAGTTTAGTCCCTGGTGGGACGGGAACGGACCTGAGCTGGAGGCGGGAGGCTGGGTTTCCATCCAGGATCCAGGGCTCACCAAAGGGGAAGACAGACATGCAGAGCAGCAGGGGCTCTGGGGAAGGTCTCGGGCTGGGGAGTCATTTGTGGGGGGGGGGTACCTGGCGCAGACCCCAAGGGGCCACTTAGTAGCTACATGAGTTCAGACAGCTCAGTAAACCTTTCTGAGCCCCAGTTTCTTCATCTGTGAAGTGGGTATAATATTACCCTCCTCACAGAGTCATAGCACAAAACAAGTGAGTTAATGTATCAAAGACCCTGGTCTAAATAAATGCTCCATAAAAAGAGGACTGTGATATTCGGTTCCCTCAGCCCCAAGGTGCCCACCTCCCACCCCGTATTGCCCAAGCTTTTTATTTTCTGTATTTCTGAGGTTCTGACATCTGGTACCTTGCTGACCCTGGAGAGCCCCTCCCAGGGCCAGCCAATCCCTAGAAATGATGGTAAATGGACTTGTGCTCCTTTCATACACAGACTGACTAGTCCAGAGCCCACATTCATCCATCAGCCCACACTCAGGACCACTTTCCCCTGCCCCAATCACCCAGGGCCAGATACAGACAATTAGGGGCAGCCCCAATGCCCCAGAGCCCACTGAAATGATTCAAACTAGCCAGTCCTCAGCTTGGAGCAGGATGGGTGCAGTGGGGCTGGGATGAGGAGGTCAGGTTTTAGTAACGCTGTGAAACTCGAGCAGACAGGATTTGCTCATCCATCGGGTGGAGGGTATGAAAGAAAGAGGAGTTAAGTATGACTCAGAGGTTTCTGGCTTGGTGAGGATCGGATTTGTCTTTTACCAAGAGAGAGAAAGAGAAATGGTTGGGGGAGTTCAGCTTGTGCAACCTAAGTGTCCACTGACAGAGGAATGGATAAAGAAGGTGTGGTACATATACACAATGGAATACTGCTCAGCCATAACAAAGAATGAAATAATGCCATTTGCAGCCACATGGATGGACCTAGAGATGATCATACTAAGTGAAGGAAGTCAGACAGAGAAAGACAAATACCACATCATATCACTTATATGTGGAATCTAAAATATGACACAAATGAACTTATCTACAAAACAGAAACAGACTCACAGACATAGAAAACAAACTTATGGTTACCGAAGGGGAAAGGAAGGGAGGATAAATCAGGAATTTGGGATTAGCAGATACAAACTACTATACATGAAATAGATAAACAACAAGGTCCTACTGTATAGCACAGGGAACTATATTTAATATCTTGTAACAAACTATAATGGAAAAAAAAAAAAACCTAGACAGTCTTGGGTCTTTTTACCCTGCCTCACCCATTCCTTTTTGCAAAAAGCACAGTAGAGGCTTCTGCCCATGTTCCCCACCCTGCCCCCCGCCCCTGCCCCCTGGCTGGCCCTGGTGCTTCTCCATGTAGCCCTCTGCGGCACGCCTCCTGTTTCTGGATCTGTGAGTATAAACGTCTTCCTTCCTGATGTGTGTCCTACCACACCGGCTAGAACAAACCCCAGGCTCCCTTATAACACATCCACCCCAAACTTCTCACCCACCGGCCCGGATGCAGACACCTTGCAGGAAAGTCTGGGTGGAGCACATAAACCATGGGAAAGGCTTCTTTCTGGGATGCAGGAGGAGGCAGGGATGGGGCTGGAGCAGGGGCCAGGTTTTGTCCCGGCTAGACCCTGACTGAGTCTCCCCTACCCTCCCCCCACCTCTCCACGCACTAGTCCCTCCTCCGCTACCTGTCGCTGAGACATAAACTTCAGTGGCAGCCGGAATAATGGCAAAACTGTAATGACTTGCTTATGACTGTTTGTTTGTGTCAGACTCCTGATTTTTTTTAATCTCCAGAAGACACTAATTCAAAAATGAAGCCCCAAGCAAAAAGATTTATCAGAGAATAAAATAGCTTGACATGTGTGTTGCCTTTTCCTCCTTTACATTCCCCTGGGCCGTTAGGCAGGGAAAACATAAGCAGGGGAGAAAGGCCTCCAGTATTGGGTCTGGGAGCCCAGCTCATGGGGGGACAAGGCGTGGCCCTCACTCCCTTGCCAGGTCAGCTCCCTGTGGGTCAGGCGCTGGGCCAGGGGCTGGCAGCGGGCTTCCCGCCTTTGCTGAGTCCCCAGCCAAGGGGCAGATGATCTTCACCAGGTGAGGAAGCTTGACGGAGCACCTAGGATGATCTGGGACGTGCTGGTGACCTGGGGAGAACCTGCTTCTCAACATCCTTCTGCGGGAAGTACCATCTCAACCCTGACCCTACGGGGCCACAAAGAGGGAAGAGGATCTGCTTTTTTAGAGACTGCTTCCAACAACTGGAGGAATTTAGCAGGATTATTATCCAAGCCTGTTTTATCATTGCTCTTCTGAAAAGACAATCACCTGGAAAGCACGTGAGCTAAAAAAATCAATGGACATATTTATCACTCGGAGCTTTCACTGTAGAAACAAATTCCCCGGAGATAAGAAGGCGAGATTCGTTTCTGCTGGTCCAGCCCGTCTGAATTGGAGGCTAGAAGTCTTCAGGAATGATGAGTCTGATTTGGCGTTTTGAAATAGACTTAGACACCTAACTACGGGTTTTATATTTTCCCCCCTGACAACCACTTAGAATGTTGCCTTTAGCTCATGTCCCCTATAAAATTCTCAGTGGGGCAAATTCGTTACTTTTATTGGGGGAAATTTTTTGCTCATTAACATAATTATCTCCATGTAGAGGCAGATCCTGAGTGAAAATACTGTGTAGTTGGGAGAAGTTGCAGGCGGCTCCCTCCCCAGCCCTGTCCTTTTCTGGGGGGGGGGGGACTAGGTGGCCCAGTCCCAGGAAGATGTGGGAGCGGCATCCCCTGCCTTTTTCTCCCCCGACCCCCAGTCATGAAAAAGTTATGACCACCCCCTGACCCACTTTCCTGTCCCTCACTGCCCAGGGAGAAGCAGAAACGCCCTGAGTCGGGTCAGTTGTTTAGAACTCAGTACAAAGTTCCTGTCGAAGCATCTCGCCTTCCCGAGGCCACACCAGTGAGGCCACGACAGCCACAGGCCCAGAGACTCTGCCCATGAAGTTCTGAATCTGACAGCCCCGGGCAACAGCCCAGGGAGACAGCCCAGGGGGACAGTCCAGGGCAGTCGTCCTGGGAGGGGGCCTCTGGGTGAATCGGAAGACAGCCGCCCCGCAGGCCAGAGGAGGGGCTCACCCTATGCCCCAGGGCACGGAGGCCGCTTTGAACTGGGAATTCCTCCAGGAGCCCCTCCTCCCACCTTCCCCACTGCAACTCCTCGGCACCCCGGCCGCATCCCTGCCGCGCCCTCAGACTTCTGCTTTGCTCGGCCGTCCCCTCCCCCTCACTCCCCCTGGACCAGCCCCTTGAGGTGCCACCCACCACAGCAGGGCAGGAGCAAGAGCCCACCCCTCTCCCAGGCTGCTGTTCCAGCAGGTTGTCCTCTCGTGTCACCGTCTCCGACGTCCTCGTCCTGAGCACAGCCTCTCCACTCGGCTTCACATCTCCCGGGATCTCCCTGTGTGACCCCACTCACATTTCCAACCGAGAACTTGACGCCTCCACGCGAGGTCTCTGGGTCCCTGGCAGCACAGAAAGGGCGTATGTTACTGGCCCGTTTACCCCCTAACCAAGCTCTTCCCGCCCGCGACCCTGAGGCCCCCGCTTCAGGCAGTGGCAGCTGCATCCCCCGATGTCCAGCCAGGAATTTAGCTGTGACCTCTGATGCCTCACTGTGGTCCACACCAGTCCCCATCCATGCAGACTATCACAGACCTGCCCCTCTGTCTGTCTTCATGCCTCCCCTTCCTCCAGGTATCACCACCTTGTGCCCAGGCGACCACCAGACAGTCCTGTTTGGACCCCCAATTCTCTACTTGCACCTTCCAACCCACTCTCCACTCAGAATCTTCTTAGAGCCACTCACACTCTCCCTCCTTCCTTAGCATTTCCAGCAGCTCTCATTGCAGGGGGCTGGACCTCAGTGTCCCCCGGAGGCCACAGGGCCTGAGGGCCTGGCAGGCTTCCTGTTCATGTCACCTTGTGACCCCCAAGCCCATGCAATGACCTCGTCTCACCTCCCTGTCCGTCCTTCACTCACAGACATCTGTCCTCCCAGGGCCTGAGGAGGTAGGAATGCACGGCCCCACCCACCGTTTTCCCTGACCAGCTCCTGCTCCTTCTGGCCTCAGTACCTCAGAGAGCCTCCCATGCCTCCCCTCCTAAAAATGGCTGCCACCCCGACCCCCCGTGTTTGTTTCCTCCCGGTATTTCCCACACTGGAAGTAACTTTATCTGTTTACTTGTTTATTTTTAGGTCTTTCCACTACAATATAGGCTCAGTGGAGACAGAGACACTGTCTGTCTTGTTTACAACAAGTCTACAGTTACCAGAAGAGGGTCTCTAGGTGGGAATTCATGAGATGGGTGGATGGATGGATGGATGGATGGGTGGGTGGGTGGATAAGTGGATGGATGAATGAGTGAGTGGATGGATGGATGGATGGATGGATGGATGGATGGATGATGGATGGGTGGATGGATGAATGAGTGAGTGGATGGATGGGTGGATGGAGGAAAGGAGGAAGCAATAAGAAGAACTAACTCTTCTTTGTGCTTACTTTGCACCAGGGGTTAGACTCAGAGCTTCACACATGTCTTTACAAACACCTTAAAAAGTGGGCACTGTCATGGGTTCATTTTACCTTTGAGGGGATCAGATGAGTGAGATGACATTCCCAGGGTCTCAGGGCAGGATTACTGATGAAGCATTTAGGCCACAGAGGAGTTCAGTAGACTTTAATTTTCATGCCCTGGCCCTGGCCCAGGGACACAACTCAGGTGATTTCTTTGAAGGGTTTCACCATCAGAGGATTTGTTATGAAATGGAGGTGGAGGGGTGAGGGGTTGCCATGGAGGGAGGGGCCACTTCCCATTCCCATCTTCATTTGGAAGCTTCCCTTGAAATCAGTAAACAGCAGCACCAAGGTAGGGCCTGGCCTCAGGGTGAGGTGGACCTCAGGGCAAAGGCAACCCCTGCTGGTCAGAGCCTGAGTCAGGGGATCCAGGATCGAGGGCTGCAGGAGCAGGATGAGGGCAGCTGTGAGGACATGAGACCTCAAGCTGGCCCAGGAGCCAAGACACACGGAGTCTGAGGCTGAGGCAGACCGGCAGGAGGGAGGGGACAGGCACAGAGCAAAATCGATCCACCTGCCTCACCCAGACCCAGGGCACCAACTCCTCTTCTTTACTTGGGACTTTCCTGGTTATAGCACCACAGTCCCACAGCCAAGGGTTTGCCTGGGACTGCCCCGATTTTAAAACCCAAAGTCCCATATCCCAGAATCCCCCTCAGTGATAAGCAAACCAGGACACTTAGTCACTCTGCCAGGTCCCCACATAGAGAAGGGCATCCAGGTCTCAAAGACGCTGGCAAGGGAGTCACCATAAACCTTCCCTGGAGGAGAAGCCTGGGCCCCCTATCCCTGGAATAGTGTCTGATGTCCTCTGCTCCTCTGGGTGGCGATGAGCCATGCCCTGCTGGCTGTCACCTGAGTCCCTGGAGACTGAGCTAGGTTGCTTTGCACAGTTTTCCCTTGTGCTCTTGGTGGTGGTTTTCTTTTTGTCATTTGTGGGAGTATCTCTTCGTATTCTCTGAAGCTGTTGATCTCTTGTGAAACCCGAAATGTTTCCCCTGGACTACAGAGTCTGGGAGGGTGGACCTGACCAGGGCTGATGGCCCCAGCCAACCCGTGAGGTTGCAGCTTTTCGCCGCTGTGTGGAAACCTGCTAATGGGGGCTAGACGCCCTCCTCAGTGCACTCCCTCATGTCTGCAATTATTACATGGCTTCTGCCAGCCAGGCAATATTGGCTAATTTTTCCTATTATCTCATTAATTCAGACCTGGGAAAAGAAGGAGCAAAACGTCAGGTTTAGAGAATTGTTTTCACAAACACTTGGGGATAACAGGCCAGATGACAGACAGTTAAAAGTTCCACCCACACAGCCCCTCTTTGGACACCTTCAGGAACCCGAGGTTGAATTCCACTGGGGGAAACCAGGTGATGTCATACCATCCTTCTGATTCTGGCCTTTAAGAAAAATCAACAATTTTCAGGCATGTCAGGTGCTGGGGCAAGAAGAGGAGGGAGAGTTTGGACATTTACCAAAAAGTAAAATTTTTCTCTTCTACTCTTGATTTATTTCTACGTTTTCGTCCTTTGACCACACAGGTCTCTGCAGTTGACCCAATGATAGCCTCCCATGGGTCCCCAGGAAGGTTCTCACCCAGACACCCCTGGGTCTGGAGGCCACGTCCTTGGTTCTCCTGACAATTAAGTCACCATCTTCTGCTGGAACCCGGTTCTCAAAGGGCCTCGTCATCAGCGCCTTGGAGCAGACTGTCAGCCTCCCTGTCTGTGGAAGCCAGGCGCCCATCAGGGGTGTGCTGAGTCCCCAGGGCACCCTCCATTGTAGATGGGCAGCGGGGCCCCAGAGAGGCCAAGCAGCCTGACCAAGACCACACAGCTTAGAAGCTGTAAAGGCAGATTCCAGCAAACTCTCTGAACCTGGAGCCCACATGCTTGACTGCTGCTCTCCCTTCTCCCTAAAGGATCTGAAACACAATCAGTGACCCATGAGATTACCTTCAACACCGTAATGGAATAGGGTAGAGGTTTAGAGTTAGGAGGGATCTCAGAGATGTTGGGGGAGACAAATGTGAACTTTAAAACCCCTGGCTTTGAGATGGCTGTAGAACAACAGGGGAGGCAAGGGTAACCAGCAGGTGGCAGAACCAAGACACCTGCGTGAGGGCGGGGAGCTGACCCCCTTTGTAGCTCAGGGGGCAGCAGGAGAAAGGGTGTTGCTCAGGTGTCTGAGCCCTGGGCTGGGCTGAAAACACAGTCACCAGGCAGAGGAAAGGCAGACGGTGCGGTGGAGAGCCTGAGATGCAGCAGAGCCGGGCACGTCCCAGCGATGGTGGGGGGTGGGGGAGGTGGGTGGTGGGCAGGAATTGGAGCTGGCAAGACAGTCACTTACTTGTGGCCCCAACAGCTGTGTGAAAGAGGAGAAAAACCTTCAACCTCTTAGGCATTTTTCATGATTGCATGTTTAGCTAATCCTAGTTACATGCTTGGCTAGAATGATAATTTTAGCTGACTGATGTTTTCTGTCATGGAGAATACTCTACCCTTGATAGGGCTTTCATGGAAAATCCATGTTCTACAAAATTACACTGTGTGAAACAATCTGTAGAGTCCCCAAGAGGGCGGGTGCCTTCATGGGTTCAGACCCCCGACACCCGCCCTGGGTCATAACCTTCATCTTGATGCTTGTAAAACATGAAAATGAAATAATTACACCATGTTTGCATTTTTTCAGAAGAGGATAGTGTGGTCACTAAATATTCTAGATAAATAGTGGTAGGAATAATCACAGCCATCATTTTTTTAGTATGTACTAAAAGCCAGGACTGCACTATGTTCTTTTTCTATGTATGTAAACACATGCATTCTACACACGTAAAGTAAACAAATTATGATTCCCATTTCATAGCCGTCAGAGGACAAGTTATTGAGCCTCACAAAGGTCTAATATCGCACAACACAAAAGCAGCAAGAATAAGATGTCAACCTACATATGACTGACTGCAGACCCAGGACACTCACTGCCAGCCAAGTGCACACGTGCACGGCTACTCTGGAAAACTATGTGTCGGAACCTATTCCAGCTAAACATGCTCTTCCCCTGGGACTGAGGGATGCCAAGCCTCGATAAACACCTAAGAAAAATAAGTATCTGTATCCACTAAGGAAATGTACCAGAATGTTCGTAACACCTTTATTATAATAACAAAAAGCTGGAAATAACTCAAATGTCCAACAACAAAAGAATGGATAAATAAATCGTAGTGTATTCATATGATGGAATCTACATAGCAATGAAGTACCACGACATGCGAGAACACGAATGAATCTCACGTACGTAATTTTGACAAAAGAAGCCAGACAAAAGAGTAACATTGCAAGATGCACTTAAATGATGTTTTATATTAGGCAATGGTGCAAGATGTCAAGAATGGGGTTACTTTGGGGGATGATGATGGGGAACTGGCATGAGGAAGGCTTCTGGGGTTCAGGCAATGCCCCATACCTTGATCTTGGTGGTGGTGATATGGATATACTCACTTTGGAAGAATTCAAGATGTACACTTAGAATTTACACAATTCACTATATTTATGTTGTACTCTAATACAAATATTTACAAACAAAACAAAACAAAAACCTGTCCTGAAACTTAACAGTTCCTAATACAAAAGGCCCTCTGCGCTCCCACAGAGTCATCACTGACTCCATTGGTCTACACCCATCTTTCACTCAGCAAAGGTTTACTGGGGGCTGCAATGTGTCAGCCTGTGCTAGGTGAGTCAATGCAGTATTAACTTCTGCTTTCATTGGGATGAATATCCTATAGCCATGCTGTGGGAGGAATAAAAATCAGACTGAATTTCTCTTGATTTAAAAGCATACTTGGGATGAATTTATCTATTTATCATGTAAACAGTATGTAATTTAAAATTTTTTAACTGAATCTTCTATTTGGGGGCTTTTAATATCCAAAAATTTATTATAGGGAGACAGAAGCCCCACCAAAATACAAAATATACTTCAATACTTAAAAAAGAAATCATTATCATTATCACTACGATCATCATCACCATCACCAACACCACCATCATCATCACCATCATTTTCATCACCATTATCACCACCATCATTCATAATCACTGTCATCATCACCATCAACATCACCATCGCCACCATCATCACCATCATCACCACCGTCACTATCACCATTATCATCATCACCATCAACATCACCATCGCCACCATCATCACCACCATCATCACCACCATCACCATCATCATCATCATCATCACCATCATCACCACCATCACTATCACCATCATCATCACTGTCATCATCGCCATCATCACCACCATTACCATCATCATCACTGTCATCACCAGCATCATCTTCATCACCACCATCACCACCACCCCCATCACCATCACCTTCACCATCATCTTCATTCTCACCATCACTGTTATCACCATCACCGTTATCACCATCATCATCATAGTAAATTACATGATAAATTAGAGAAATGTGCTTTGTATCATTTCCCAGATGTTCCCTGTAGGATTAAGTTCCCGACACCATAGTAGAGGCTGTTTGATAACTTACCTTTGGTAATGCCTTCCTTTCCCTGCATCAGTTCCCTATACCCCACCCATAGAAACAATTTGCACTTGAATCATCATCTCAGGATCTGCTTCTGGGGACAGCCTAAAAGAGAGAATCCTCCTAGGGTCGTTGTGAGGATTAAATGAGGTAAACCAAATAAAATCGGGCTCATAGGAAGTAGTCAGTAAATCTTATGTATCATTTGTCCCAAGAAGTCATTGAGTTCTTGACTTTGGGGAAATGTGTTGTTACAAGCACTGCTGGGATTGATGAGTCCATCAATTCCCACAGAAGGCTTGGAAATCTTTTCTCACATAATATCTGATTTGTTTTCTTGGTGAATTCGTCACTTCATCCCCCGAGTCTAGGCTCCCTGGAAAGGAGGGTCTGGTCTTTCTAATTTTGTATTCTAAGCATTTAACAAGGATG
Source organism: Balaenoptera acutorostrata (assembly GCF_949987535.1). Lineage (NCBI taxonomy): Eukaryota > Metazoa > Chordata > Mammalia > Artiodactyla > Balaenopteridae > Balaenoptera > Balaenoptera acutorostrata. Next base: position 2,869,241 of record NC_080064.1, on the reverse strand, counting down.
CTCATTAAATGGAAACTGGGACATTTGCCTTTTCTGCAGAAGCTTCAGCCTTTCCTTCCCAGATACAAGGGAAGGGGGTCTGGGCTTGATATCTGTGATCCAAGTTACTGTGAGACCTTGAGCTGGTCATTTGGCCTCTCCAGCCCACCCATTATTCCTCACATCTAAAATGACAATCACAATAAAAATGACCCCTTGCCATTGCCGTGGGGAAAAGTTAGACAATACTGTTAAAGTGCTTAGCACAGAGCCAATGACAAGTAAGCACTTAATGTTTGCTTTGATTATTTTTGATTGTAAGTCCCTTAATTCTGCAGCAACCAATCATTTGAATGACTTTCCTATTGCTAACCTTTAGATTCCCCCCAAGACCAAAACATGCAAATGCAGATGGAGACTTCATCCTAGATTCCTTCTGAGCCAAACATGAAAGCAGCAGTCACCCCCAACCTACTGGATTCATATTGTTTTCTTCTTGGCAGCTACATCAGCATTCAGATGCTGGTCCCCAGTGGTGGTGTTGTTGTTGCTGTTTTAATTGAGAACACCAAGTTAACAATCGGTGTCCATGATTCAGTAAGTAGCAAATGAATACAACTTTCGCTGGTCCCGATTTCCCTCTACTGCTCATTTCCCTGGGATGCTTCTACTCCACCAAGAACACAGAAAGCCTGGGGCAGAGAGTGAGGAGCAGAATATTGTGACAGAGCCTTCTCCCTTAGTCAAAAGCAAAGTACAAAATTCCCTAAAAAGAGAAGAGTTCGGAAAGAGGAGACCTTCAGACTGGAGGATCCTCCAGGCAAAGGACTGCTGATCATGAGAACGTAGCCATAGGCTGAGCTCAAGTAGTGTTTGTTGTCTGAATGACCTGATGGATCAATGCCATTCTCCAGGCAGGAAGAGACCCCTTGTATAGATCTGACCCTCTCCCCTTCTTTATACCCAGGGAGAAAATATAGAATAGAAGCTTTGAAATAAAACATTAACGTCCAGATTCACCACTCACAGGCTCTGTGATCTTAGGCTTGTTATCTACCTCCCTGAGCTGTGATTTTCTTGTTTGCAAAACATGATTAATAATACCCAACTGATGGGATTAACAGGAAGAGTAACTGTGGCAGCACTTGGGGACTGCATTCAGCTGCAAATAACAGGAAACCTTCCTCTAGTGGCTGAAATAGTGAAGGGGTTTAACTTAACATATGCAACAGGGTGGGCAGTCCTGAACTTGTGAGACTATCAACGGTGACATCCAAGACCCGGGTTCTTCCTTCTTCTGCTCCACCATCATTACTGTGGCTTTTATGCTCATTGCCCCAGGGTGGCTGCTGTGCCTCCAGCCATCACTTCCAGTTTCCAGGCAGGAATAAAAGGGAAGGTTGAAGGGGTGAAGGGCAAAGAGCCTTCTCCCAACAAGGCATTTGTGTTTGGGAAGAGCTACTCTCCCCAGTAGCTTTCATCTGGGTTTCATTGGCCAGAACTGGGTTGCATGGCTATAGTTCCCATTGGGCACATGTCACATGGAACAAACCCAGAGTCTGTGATTGAGGAAGTCGGTGGAAGGGGAGGGAAGACATTGGGTGGACCATGGAGCAGCATGTGTCCCTTCATGTTATATGGGATGTACCACATATTAACCTAAGCTAATGCTATCATATCCCCTCCCACACCACCACTCTGCATGCACTCTGTGTGTGTGTGTGTGTGTGTGTGTGTGTGATATTATAGTCATAGAAATTTCCCTCACAGGATGCTTGGACATCTTGCAAATTGCTGTACTTTATTAAGGAGTTGAAATATTAGACTATTTCACCCAATACCAATTGCTCCTTTTTCTGAAATCCTATTTCATCTGAGTCAGTTTTAAATCAACCAACAAATATTTACAGAGCCCTTCATGCATCAGACATTAACCTGGAATAGTAGCACCTCCTAAGAAAGGTAAGACAGAAATTCTCAGCACTAAAGGATCTGCCATCTGCTTGGGAAGCTGCTGATGGAGGTGGTCATTAGAGAAGCATCTACAGCAAGAATCAAGGAAGCAAGATTGTTTGGGGGCCATTTGTAAGACTGTATACAAAAGTCACCCCCCAAAATGCTGTTAATTTTCTGTTATGTCTACGTCTTTCTCTCTCAAACGCACAAAATTCTGACAGAGGAGAAGAGGGAGAGAAAGAAAATGAAAGCAAGAAAGACAAAGGAAACTGTGCTCCCTATAAAATATGTGTAACTGGTGAATTTAGCTCCTGGAAATTTAATTACCAATAGCTCACAAAAACTGAACAGTGGGCCTAACCCTGGACTTGGGTTCACATCTTTACCTCTGCCACTTACTTGTGGTAGACCTTGCAGAAGTCACTCAACCCCTCCAGCCCACCATTTCCCCATCTTTCCCGTGGGAATTACAGTAATGCTCAGACGAATGCTTGAAACAATATCTGAGATCGTGTGTATAAAAGGCCCAGGGCTGCTCAGTGAGTAGGCTGTCCTGACTCTCTTATCATGATCAACAGTGAAATACAGTTTGAGTTGAGACGCCTTTGGCCTTTTTTATAAGCTTTTGTTAACCTTGACTCCCCTAATGCTTTCTCACTCCAGCTACTGTGTGTATTTCTACCAGCTGAAGAGATTCTGTTGAACTTTACTTCTGCAGTTAATAAAATAAAAACATGACAGTCATCAGGGTAGTAGCTAACACTTATTCCGTGCTTGCTTATGTCAATGAGCAAATTCAACCTATTATTTTTATGATACACCTTATACATGACAAAGCCACCACGACATTTCTTATAGGACTTTCCCGCCTCACTATTTTCTAACCAGGGAACACAGGCTGTTACTGTATGTGGCTCTGGAATCAGGCATTCTGGGTTTGAATTCAACCAATTTCTAGCTGGGTGTCCTTAGACAAGCCACTTCATCTCTATAAAGCTCGGTTTCCTTGTTGATAGAATGGGGATGAGAACAACATAGCTCATAGGGTTTTGGCAGGTATTTCTAATTGTGGTGGATACACCTTAGAATGACCTCATTGGTTCCTGCTCCCCACTACCCATACCTTTGTGTAAACCCCTCCCCTTAAATGTGGATGGGATTTGTGACCTGTTTCTAATAAATAGAATACAGCAAAGGTGAAGGAACTTTGCAGATGTAAGTAAGGTCTCTAATCAGTTGACTTGAGTTCATCAAAAGGGAGATCACCCTAGGTAGTCCTGGTCAAATCAGGTGAGCCTTTAAAAGAGAGACGGGAGCCCTCCCTGAAGTCAGAATGCCAAACACAAAGAAGAAAGTCACTGTGAGCCCTACAACCGCAAGAAAATGAATTCTGCTAACCACCTTAGGAAATTTAGAAGCCGGGCCTTCCCCAACCAAGCCCCTGATGAGAACACATCCTGGCTGACACCATGACTGCAGCCTTGTGAGACCCTGAGCAGAGAACCCAGCTAAGCCATGTCTAAACTCCTGACCCCAGAAACCCTGAGATAATAAACGGGTAATCCTTTAAGCGACCAAATCTGTGATCACTGGTTATGCGGCAATAGAAAGCTAATATAGAAATCCCAGTAGGATCCTGAGCATGGTGTCTGGCTGTAGTTCGGCTATAGGATGGAGAGCCATTATTAATAACTGTCACATCATTAGGTGGGTAATGCCAATGAGGTGCAGATGTCTCCTACCCTGTCCAGCTGTCCCAGCCTGGGGACCGGTCACTGTGCAGTGGTGTTGGACCAGCTGGTGCTCCTCTCACAGTGCCAGGGGATGAAAAGATAAGTGTAGCAAAGTCCCCTGACTCATTCATTCATTAGCCACTCATTCATTCATCAGCCACTCATTCATTCATCATTCACTTCCTGAGCGCCTGTGATGCAGTAGCCTTTCCTCAGGGCCCCACTTCTCTGAGAGATGTCCCAGATGGAATTCTGTGACTTCTCACCCATCAGCTACATTTCTTTTTCCCTTGCTTTAGGCCCCTGGTTTGCCCCTGGAGCTGGGACTTCTCAACTTGAGGGAACAGAGTAAGATCTTGCCTCCATCTGGACCCTGAACCTCCCTTTGTAAGACTCTCCACAAGGCACAGACACCAAGTCCTGTTTCTGCCATTGTAAATTTGAGCAGTGACAAAAAAAGAGAGCCACACACACCCTCCCTGTCATGCAGGCCTGGATCGCTGGGAGGGCAGTGGGAGCACTAACTTTGCAAAGAGCATCTCCTATCACTTGGTCTTTTCAAGAAACATGGGCTGATTTTGGTTAAAACAAAGAAGCCAAAGTACTTATCAGAGACCTTTGCTGATGCAGAAAAACCCTCATCAGATTTTATGCCCTCTCTGCTATGAGGCTGCAGACCCTGGAACCTTGTGGGTAAAGAGAAGGTTAACTCAGATTTGAAATTAAGCAAATTTCCACTTTTGAGTCTGGGGAAGAAATCCTTTTTCATATTAGGAAGCACTGGATGGTGAAGGATCGTTGTCAGGATAAATGAGAGTATGGACCACACTGGGCTAGATTCTATTTGGGGGAGGTCTCTTTGTGCTGAGTTTAAACACTGACTTCCCTCCTCCCCACCGCCCCCCACCACTGCCCACACAAAGTTTAAATACTGCTTTGCAAATGAGGACAAGCCTCCAAGCTACAAAAAATTTAAAGGTTTGAACCAAAGCAAAACATTTTTCCTGCTCTCTGTTGGGTTAGTTTTCCTTTGCTCAGGGGAGGGGAAAGGAATGGGCTTAGTCAGGAGTCTGACATAGGGCAAGACTTTCATATAGATTTCCAATAATCTCCAGGTCTCATTTGTGCCAGCAGCAACGAGGTGGCACTCGAAAATCACATTTGATGATGACCTTGTGAAGAGGCTGGTCAGCCTGACATCTTTTTCCTCCAGGGCCTCCCAACACCACCTCCTGCTCCTTTTCCACTCAGAGTCTCCTCGAGGAAGCAGATGCAGTGTGGTGCCCTTGTCACTTCCAAAAACACCCACTCTCCAATAACAGGGCAGCAGATTTCAGTTTGGACATGCTCCTTAAAATGCTCGAACCCTTAACATTAATCTGTGTTAAGGGCACTAAAGGAAAGCTAGCTATTTGTGATGGGACATGAGGAATGTACAATGGATGTTGCCCCTTCACACCCCAGAATCCCACTGTGTTTTTTCTAAAGCCAGATTTTCTATATGCTCTGGGAGGTGATTCATTGGAGAGACGATCTCCCTGGCAAGTCCATCCTGAGAAACAGAGCTGTCACTAATGGGACCTGTGATTGTCAATCCTAAAGTGACCAAGTGGCAGCTATCATGTCTCCGATAATGAGTGAGAAGCTTTGTCCTCTGAGTTCCTGGCAAAAGTTTCATCAGCATCTCACAGATACAATTGCCTCTGTGGAGCTGGTGAAGGAGCCCTACCTTTGCTCTCTCTGGAAACACACCAGACTCTCCAACACCTTCACTTTAACTCACAGAAACGTCCATACACACTTGATGATGAATACTGATCAGTGGCATACATAATGTCTTAGTCTGCTCAGTCTGCCATTAAAAAATACCATGCACTGGAGCCATAGCACACATTTATTTTCTCACAGTTCTAGAGGCTATAAGTCCAAGATCAGGGTACCAGCATGGTTAGGTGCTGGTGAGGACCCACATCCTATCTTGTAGAAAGCCCTTTCTTGCTAGGTGCTCATATGGGAGAGAGAGAGACAGAGACAGAGAGCGCTATCTGGTGTCTCTTCTTACAAGGGCACTAATACCATCATGAGCTCCACCCCCCACCATCAAAGACCTATCTCCAAATAACATCATATTTTGGAATTAGGGATTCAACATATGAAATCGAGGGGATGCAAACATTCAGTCCATAAAACACACTTACCATATGTCATGTCTCTGCCAAAGACTAAATATTCATCATCTCCCTGGATTCTCACACCATCCTACAAGACAGTATGGTTCTCTCCATCCTGAAGATGAATAAATGGAGGATACTGGTAGTAAGGAACTAGCCCCAGGCCCCACAGCTGGTAAGTGACAAACTGGGATTCAAATACAGGTCAGTCTGGCTCAAGAATTGGGGTTCTAAATAGCATTGCTAAAGCCCCTTGAAGTCAGCAGAATTTCTCAGAGCTTCAGAACTTGGAGAATATTTAAATAAGTGGCTTTCAAATACACTTTAGCCAATAACAATTTTACAATAAATCTTACTTGAGATGCCTATATGTAAAATAACAGACAATTCCAATTTGCTGTGATGGAAGCAGAGATTCAGGCAATAAATTGCCAGCACTTTCCACTGTCTCATAATATCCCTCCCAACCCTTCCCCTTCCTAGCCTCATTCTATACCTGGCAGAACTGGAAGCATATTACCCCATCCCACAGCAGTTCAAAGACATGACTAATTTAAAAATTAAGCAAACATAAATGCTTATGATAGATAAGTTCCCAGTACACTAACCCTTCCACAGAAAACCACAACAAACTCTAGCCAAAACAAAAACAAATACAAAACAAACAAAAAAAAACAAAACCTACTTGAAGTCTCTAGAAAGTAAACAAAGGTGGGAAGAATTTGGAAGGAAGCCTAAACTAGGAAGAAGGAACCAGCATGTGATGGGTCCCCTATCTTTGTGTTGCTTCCATCAGGGTATGGTGCAGCTGAAGCTCTAATAGAAAACCCACCATCTCGCTGCCCAGGAAAAGAAAGATTTACATGGTCAGTGATGCTGGTGAGTGAGAAGGGAAACTCACAAAGTATAGAGCAAGACAGGGAAGCCCCAGGTTCTTCATGTAAACTCTACCCAAGTCTCTGAATGACTTTGAAACTCTCCATGCATGCTGTAGACGGCAACCAACCCAGTTAAAGAAAAAAAGAGCAATAACAAAACCCACGAAGAAGTGAGTTGAGATCAGAGCTGTCACCACCTGTAGGTGAGAGAGATTTTGTGGTTTGATTCTATCTGAATTACTTTTCTGCTAAAACAAAGCAATAATACTCCATGGAGAAACATAACAGCAACCACAGTCACCACATACAGTATTCACAACGTCCAGGATGCTATCCAAAATTACTCAAGGTACCAGAAACCAGGAAAGTGGGACTCACTATCATGTAAAAAAAGAATCAACAACCATCATGACCAAGATGTTGAAATTAACAGACAAGGACTACAACGCAGCCATTCTAACCATAATCCAGGAGGTAATGGAAAATGTTCTGATAACAAGTGAAAAGATAGGAACTCTCAGAAGAGAAATGAAAAATGTTAATACATATCAAATGGAAACTTTGGGACTAAAAATTAGAATATCTGAAATTATGGGTTTAACTAATGGGTTTAACAGCAGAACGGAAATGATCAATTAAAAAGTCAGTGAACCTGAAAATAGATCAAAAGAAATTAACCAATCTGAAGAATAAAGAGAAAAACATTAGAAAAGAAATTAATGGAACCTTGGGGACTGGCTTTAAAATATAAGTTATAGGAGAAAAGAGAAAGAATGAGTAGAAAAATATTTAAAGAAATAACGGCCAACAACTTCCCAAATTTGGTGAAAGACATGAATGTACATTTTCAAGAAGTTCAGCAAACCAAAAATAGTATAATACCAAAAAAAAAAAAAAATGTGGCTAGGCTCATGAAAAAACCTTCTAAAAAACAAATATGAAACAGAAATCTTAAAAGCAATCAGACAAATGATGTCACATACACAGAAAAAATAATTTGAATAACTCAAGACTTCTCACCAGAAAATATTTGGCCATTTGACTGTGGAACAACATCTTTAAAATCCTTAAAGGAAAAAAACACTATCAGGAGACCTTCAAGATGGTGGAAGAGTAAGACGTGGAGATCACCTTCCTCCCCACAAATACATCAGAAATACATCTACATGTGGAACAACTCCTAAAGAACACCTACTGAATGCTGGCAGAAGACCTCAGACTTCCCCAAAGGCAAGAAACTCCCCACGTACCTGGGTAGGGTAAAAGGAAAAAGAAAAAACAGAGACAAAAGGATAGGGGGCTTCCCTGGTGGTGCAGTGGTTAAGAATCTTCCTGCCAATGCAGGGGACACAGGTTCGAGCTTTGGTCTGGGAAGATCCCACATGCCGCGGAGTGACTAAGCCCGTGAGCCACAACTACTGAGCCTGCGCGTCTGGAGCCCGTGCTCCGCAACGGGAGAGGCCGCGATAGTGAGAGGCCCGCGCACCGCGATGAAGAGTGGCCCCCACTTGCCACAACTAGAGAAAGCCCTCGCACAGAAACGAAGACCCAACACAGCCAAAAATAAATAAATTAATTAATTAATTTAAAAAATAAAAAAAAAAGAATAGGGACAGGACCTGCACCAGTGGGAGGGAGCTGTGAAGGAGGAAAGGTTTCCACACACTAGGAAGCCCCTTCGCGGGCAGAGACTGCGAGTGGCAGAGGGGGGAAGCTTCGGAACCACGGAGGAGAGCGCAGCCACAGGGGGCGGGGGGCAAAGCGGAGAGATTCCGGCACGGAGGATCGGTGCTGAGTAGCACTCACCAGCCCAAGAGGCTTGTCTGCTCAGCCGCCGGGGCGGGTGGGGCTGGGAGCTGAGGCTCAGGCTTCGGGCGGATCGCAGGGAGAGGACTGGGGTTGGCGGCGTGAACACAGCCTGAAGGGGCTAGTGCGCCATGGCGAGCCGGGAGGGAGTCTGGGAAAAGGTCTGGAGCTGCCAAAGAGGCAAGAGACTTTTTCTTCCCTCTTTGTTTCCTGGTGCGCGAGGAGAGGGGATTCAGAGCGCCGCCTAAACGAGCTCCAGAGACGGGCGCGAGCCGCGGCCATCAGCGCGGACCCCAGAGACGGGCGTGAGACGCTGGGGCTGCTGCTGCCGCCACCAAGAAGCCTGTGTGAGAGCACAGGTCACTCTCCACACCGCCCCTCCCGGGAGCCAGTGCAGCCCGCCACCGCCAGGGTCCCGTGATCTGGGGACAACTTCCCCGGGAGAACGCACGGCGCGCCTTGGGCTGGTGCAACGTCACAACGCCTCTGCCGCCGCAGGCGCGCCCCGCCTCCTCCGTACCACTCCCTCCCCCCCCGCCTGAGTGAGCCAGAGCCCCCGAAGCAGCTGTTCCTTTAACCCCGTCCTGTCTGGGTGGGGAACAGACGCCCTCAGGCGACCTACATGCAGAGGCAGGTCCAAATCCAAAGCTGAACCCCGGGAGCTGTGCGAACAAAGAAGAGAAAGGGAAATCTCTCCCAGCAGCCTCAGAAGCAGCGGATTAAATCTCCACAATCAACTTCATGTACCCTGCATCTCTGGAATACCTGAATAGACAACGAATCATCCCAAAATTGAGGCGGTGGACTTTGGGAGCAACGATATTTTTTTTTTTCCTTTTTCTCTTTTTGTGAGTGTGTATGTGTATGCTTCTTTGTGTGATTTTGTCTGTATAGCTTTGCTTTTACCATTTGTCTTAGGGTTCTGCCTGTCCGTTTTTTGTTTTTTTTTTTTAAGTATAGTTTTTAGCACTTATCATTGGTGGATTTGTTTTTTGGTTTGGTTGCTCTCTTCCTTCTTTCTTTCTTTTTTTTTTTTTCTTTTTTTATTACTTTTTAATTTTTTTATTTTTAATTTTTATTTTAATAACTTTATTTTCTTCCTTCCTTCCTTTCTTTCTTTCTTTCTTTCTTTCTTTTTTTCTCCCTCTTCTTCTGAGCCGTGTCACTGACAGGCTCTTGGTGCTCCGGCCAGGTGTCAAGCCTGTGCCTCTGAGGTGGGAGAGCTGAATTCAGGACATTGGTCCACCAGAGACCTCCCGGCTCCACATAATATCAAACAGCAAAAGCTCTCCCAGAGATCTCCATCTCAAGGCTAAGACCCAGCTCCACTCAATGACCAGCAAGCTCCAGTGCTGGACGCCCCGTGCCAAACAACTAGCAAGACAGGAACACAACTCCACCCATTAGCAGAGAGGCTGCCTAAAATCATAATGTCACAGACACCCCAAAACACACCACCAGACGCGGTCCTGCCCACCAGAAAGACAAGATCCAGCCTCATCCACCAAAACACAGGCACCAGTCCCCTCCACCAGGAAGCCTACACAACCCACTGAAACAACCTTAGCCACTGGGGACAGACACCAAACACAATGGGAACTACAAACCTGCAGCCTGCGAAAAGGAGACCCCAAACACAGTAAGTTAAGGAAAACAAGAAGACAGAGAAACACACAGCAGATGAAGGAGCAAGGTAAAAACCCACCAGATCAAACGAAAGAAGGGGAAATAGGCAGTCTACTAGAAAAAGAATTCAGAGTAATGATAGTAAAGATGATCTAAAATCTTGGAAATAGAATGGAGAAAATACAAGAAACATTTTTTTTATCATCTTTATTGGAGTATAATTGCTTTACAATGGTGTGTTAGTTTCTACTTTATAACAAAGTGAATCAGTTATACATATACATATGTTCCCATATCTCTTCCCTCTTCCCTCTTGCATCTCCCTCCCTATCCCACCCCTCTAGGTGGTCACAAAGCAACGAGCTGATCTCCCTGTCCATGTCCCTGTCCATGTCACTCTCTCACCCTGTCACATCTCACCCCTCCTCCTCCCCATATCCTCAAGTCCATTCTCTAGTAGGTCTGTGTCTTTATTCCCGTCTTGCCACTAGGTTCTTCATGATCTTTTTTTTTTTTTTCCTTAGATTCCATATATATGTGTTAGCATACTGTATTTGTTTTTCTCTTTCTGACTTACTTCACTCTGTATGACAGACTCTAACTCCATCCACCTAATTACAAATACCTCCATTTCGTTTCCTTTTATGGCTGAGTAATATTCCATTGTATATATGTGCCACATCTTCTTTATCCATTCATCCGATGATGGACACTTAGGTTGCTTCCATGTCCTGGCTATTGTAAATAGAGCTGCAATGAACATTGTGGTACATGACTCTTTTTGAATTATGGTTTTCTCAGGGTATATGCCCAGTAGTGGGATTGCTGGGTGGTATGGTAGTTCTATTTTTAGTTTTTTAAGGAACCTCCATACTGTTCTCCATAGAGACTGTATCAATTTACATTCCCACCAACAGTGCAAGAGTGTTCCCTTTACAAGAAACTTTTAACAAGGACCTAGAAGAACTAAAGAGCAAACAAACAATGATAAACAACAAAATAAATGAAATTTAAAATTCTCTAGAAGGAATCAATAGCAGAATAACTGAAGCAAAAGAACAGATAAGTGACCTGGAAGATAAAATAGTGGAAATAACTACTGCAGAGCAGAATGAAAAAAAAAGAATGAAAAGAATTGAGGACAGTCTCAGAGACTTCTGGGACAACATTAAATGCACTAACATTCAAATTATAGGGGTCCCAGAAGAAGAGAAAAAGAAAGGAACTGAGAAAATATTTGAAGAGATTATAGTTGAAAACTTCCCTAATATGGGAAAGGAAATAGTTGATCAAGTCCAGGAAAAGCAGAGAGTCCAATACAGGATAAATCCAAGGAGAAACATGCCAAGACACATATAAATTAAACTATCAAAAATTAAATACAAAGAAAAAATATTAAAAGCAGCAAGGGAGAAACAACAAATAACATAAAAGGGAATCCCCATAAGGTTAACAGCTGATCATTCAGCAGAAACTCTGCAAGCCAGAAGGGAGTGGCAGGACATATTTAAAATGATGAAAGGGAAAAAGCTACAACCAAGATTACTCTACCCAGCAAGGATCTCATTCAGATTCGACAGAGAAATTAAAACCTTTACAGACAAGCAAAAACTAAGAGAATTCAGCACTGCCAAACCAGCTTTACAACAAATGCTAATGAAACTTCTCTAGGCAGGAAACACAAGAGAAGGAAAAGGCCTACGATAACAAACCCAAAACAATTAAGAAAATGTTAATAGGAACATACATATCAATAATTACCTTAAGTGTAAAAGGATTAAATGCTCCAACCAAAAGACATAGACTGGCTGAATGGACACAAAAACAAGACCTGTATATATGCTGTCTACAAGAGACCCACTTCATACCTAGGGACACATACCAACTGAAAGTGAGGGGATGGAAAAAGATATTCCATGCAAATGGAAATCAAAAGAAAGCTGGAGTAGCAGTTCTCATATCAGACAAAATAGACTTTAAAATAAAGACTATTACATGAGACAAAGAAGGACACTACATAATGATCAAGGGATCAATCCAAGAGGAAGATATAACAATTGTAAATATTTATGCACCCACATAGGAGCACCTCAATACATAAGACAAATGCTAACAGCCATAAAAGGGGAAATCAACAGTAACACAGTAATAGTGGGGGACTTTAACACCCCACTTTCACCAATGGACAGATCATCCAAAATGAAAATAAATAAGGAAACACAAGCTTTAAATGATACATTAAACAAGATGGACTTAATTGATATTTATAGTACATTCCACTCAAAACCAACAGAATACACTTTCTTTTCAAGTGCTCATGGAACATTCTCCAGAATAGATCATATCTTCGATCACAAATCAACCCTTGGTAAATTTAAGAAAATTGAAATTGTATCAAGTATCTTTTCTGACCACAACACTATGAGACTAGATATCAAATACAGGAAAAAATCTGTAAAAAATACAAACAAATGGAGGCTAAACAATACACTACTTAATAAACAAGAGATCACTGAAGAAATCAAAGAGGAAATTTAAAAATACCTAGAAACAAATGACAATGAAAACACGACCATCCAAAATCTATGGAATGCAGCAAAAGCAGTTCTAAGAGGGAAGTTTATAGCAATACAATCCTACCCCAAGAAACAAGAAACACCTCAGATAAACAACCTAACCTTACACCTAAAGCAATTAGAGATAAAGAACAAAGAAACCCCAAAGTTAGCAGAAGGAAAGAAATCATAAAGATCCGATCAGAAATAAATGAAAAAGAAATGAAGGAAACAATAGCAAAGATCAATAAAACTAAAAGCTGGTTCTTTGAGAAGATAAACAAAATTGATAAACATTAGCAAGACTCATCAAGAAAAAAAGGGAGAAGACTCAAATCAATAGAATTAGAAATGAAAAAGGAGAAGTAACAACTGACACTGCAGAAATACAAAGGATCATGAGAGATTACTACAATCAACTATACGTCAATAAAATGGACAACCTGGAAGAAATGGACAAGTTCTTAGAAAAGCACAACCTTCCGAGACTGAACCAGGAAGAAATAGAAAATATAAACAGACTAATCACAAGCACTGAAATTGAAACTGTGATTAAAAATCTTCCAACAAACAAAAGCCCAGGACCAGATGGCTTCACAGGTGAATTCTATCAAACATTTAGAGGAGAGCTAACACCTATCCTTCTCAAACTATTCCAAAATATAGCAGAGGGAGGAACACTCCCAAACTCATTTTATGAGGCCACCATCACCCTGATACCAAAACCAGACAAAGATGTCACAAAGAAAGAAAACTACAGGCCAATATCACTGATGAACATAGATGCAAAAATCCTCAACAAAATACTAGCAAACAGAATCCAACAGCACATTAAAAGGATCATACACCATGGTCAAGTGGGGTTTATCCCAGAAATGGAAGGATTCTTCAGTGTATGCAAATCAATCAATGTGATACACCATATTAACAAATTGAAAGATAAAAACCATATGATCATCTCAATAGATGCAGAAAAACTTTCCACAAAATTCAAAACCCATTTATGATAAAAACCCTCCAGAAAGTAAGCATAGAGGGAACTTACCTCAGTATAATAAGGGCATACATGACAAACCCACAGCCAACATCATTCTCAATGGTGAAAAACTGAAACCCACTAAGAACAGGAACTAGACAATGTTGCCCACTCTCACCACTATTATTCAACATATTTTTGGAAGTTTTAGCCACAGCAATCAGAGAAGAAAAATAAATAAAAGGAATCCAAATCGGAAAAGAAGAAGTAAAGCTGTCACTGTTTACAGATGACATGATACTATACATAGAGAATACTAAAGAGGCTACCAGAAAACTACTACAGCTAATCAATGAATTTGGTAAAGTAGCAGGATACAACATTAATGAACAGAAATCACTTACATTCCTATACACTAATGATGAAAAATCTGAAAGAGAAATTAAGGAAACACTCCATTTACCATTGCAACAAAAAGAATAAAAAACCTAGGAATAAACCTACCTAAGGAGACAAAAGACCTGTATGCAGAAAACTATAAGACACTGATGAAAGAAATTAAAGATGATACAAACAGATGGAGAGATATACTATGTTCTTGGATTGGAAGAATCAACATTGTGAAAATGACTCTACTACCCAAAGCAATCTACAGATTCAATGCAATCCCTATCAAACTACCAATGGCATTTTTCACAGAACTAGAAAATTTTTTTCACTATTTGTAAGGAGACAGAAAAGACCCCGAATAGCCAAAGCAATCTTCAGAAAGTAAAACGGAGCTGGAGGAATCAGGCTCCCTGACTTCAGACTATACTACAAAGCTACAGTAATCAAGACAGTATAGTACTGGCACAAAACAGAAATATAGATCAATGGAACAGGATAGAAAGCCCAGAGATTAAACCCATGCACATATGGTCACCTTCTTTTTGATAAAGGAGGCAAGAATATACAATAGAGAAAAGACAGCCTCTTCAATAATTGGTGCTGGGAAAACTGGACAGCTACATGTAAAAGAATCAAATTAGAACATTCCCTAACACCATACACAAAAATAAACTCAAAATAGATTAAACACCTAAATGTAAGGCCAGACACTATAAAACTCTTAGAGGAAAACATAGGCAGAACACTCTATGACATAAGTTACAGTAAGATCCTTTTTGACCCACCTCCTAGAGAAATGGAAATAAAAACAAAAATAAACAAATGGGACCTAATGAAACTTAAAAGCTTTTGCACAGCAAAGGAAACCATAAACAAAACAAAAAGACAACCCTCAGAATGGGAAAAAATATTTGCTAGTGAAGCAATGGACAAAGAATTAATCTCCAAAATTTACGAGCAGGTCATGCAGCTCAATAATAAACAAACAACCCAATCCAAAAATGGGCAGAAGGCCTAAATAGACATTTCTCTAAAGAAGATATACAGATTGCCAACAAACACATGAAAGGATGCTCAACATCACTAATCATTAGAGAAATGCAAATCAAAACTACAATGAGATATCACCTCACACCACTCAGAGTGACCATCACCAAAAAATCTACAAACAGTAAATGCTGGAGAGGGTATGGAGGAAAGGGAACCCTCTTGCACTGTTGGTAGGAATGTAAAATGATACAACCACTATGGAGAACAGTATGGAGGTTCCTTAAAAAAATAAAAATAGAACTACCATATGACCCAGCAATCCCACTGCTGGGCATATACCCTGAGAAAACCATAATTCAAAGAGTCATGTACCACAATGTTCATTGCAGCTCTATTTACAATAGCCAGGACATGGAAGAAACCTAAGTGTCCATCGACAGATGAATGGATAAAGAAGATGTGGCACATATATACAATGGAATATTACTCAGCCATAAAAAGAAACAAAATTGAATTATTTGTAGTGAGGTGGGTGGACCTAGAGTCCATCATACAGAGTGAAGTAAGTCAGAAAGAGAAAAACAAATACTGTATGCTAACACATATATTTGGAATCTAAAAAAAAAAAAAAGGCTATGAAGAACCTAGGGGCAGGACAGGATTAAAGACACAGATGTAGAGAATGGACTTGAGGACATGGGGAGGGGGAAGGTTAAGCTGGGACAAAGTGAGAGAGTGGCATGGACATATATACACTACCAAATGTAAAATAGATAGCTAGTGGGAAGCAGCCGCATAGCACAGGGAGATCAGCTCAGGTGCTTTGTGACCACCTAGAGGGGTGGGATGGGAAGTGTGGGAGGGAGATGCAACAGGGAGGAGATATGGGGATTTATGTATATGTATAGCTGATTCACTTTGTTATAAAGCAGAAACTAACACACCACTGTAAAGCAAATATACTCCAATAAAGATGTTTAAAAAAAATTGATAGCACTTAATCTGGGAAGGAAGATTCTGAAAAAACTCCACAGAACTTCCAAACAGCCTTAATCTCCCACCTTGAGCCAACCCATCCATAATCTACCACCTGGGAGCTTGTTTTCATAGAATTCCATATTTCACTCATTATAGATTTATGCTAATATTCTTAACTTCAATTGTCCCCGACAATGTTTGGCTCATGTTAACCATCTTTTCTCTCACTCTGCCACACTGCACATCCTTCAAAACTTATATTGTATAACTTTTATCAACTTTATCTTATTACTCTCAAAATCATGTAAAATTATTAATAAATCCTTGCCTCCAAAAAGAACATAAACATAAAAGACACTATCAACAGAGAATTCTATACACACAGAGAATAAATTTCAAAAATGCAGGGGAAATAAAGACATTTTAAATAAATGAAAACAAACAGAATTTATTGTCAGCATACCTGCACTAAAAAAATATTAAAGAAAGTCGTCAAACTGAGGGAAAGGAAAATGATGCCAGAGAAAAACTTAAATCTTCAAAAAGGAATAAAGAGGATTATAAATGGTAAATATTTAGATAAATATAAAAGACTATTTCTTCCTCTATATTTTGTTAAAATACATATGACTAGGCAAAAATCATAACATTGTCTTGTGGAGTTATAAACTCAGTTCATACATTCTAATGTATGTAGACGTATGCCCATGATTATTACAGCATAAAGGTGGTCAGGAATGTTAAATGCATCTACAAAATCACAAGGTTTCCACATCACATGTGAAGTCATACAATACTAACTTTAAGTAGACTGTAAAATCTAAGGGTGTATGTTCTAACACCTAAAGCAGCAAGTTTTTTTTTTAATTCAAGAAATAACATATAAAAAGTCATTAGATATATTAAAATGAAATTCTAGAAGTAGTCAAATAAAGAAGACAGAAAAGGTGGACCAAAAGAAAAGGAGACAAACATAAATAAATAATAGATGGGTAAACCTAAATTCAACCAGGTCAATAATTACATTAAATGCAAATGGACTAAACCCAACATTTACAAGGCAGTGAATTTCAGAATGAGTTAAAAACACAAGACTCAACTAGATATTATCTAAAAAACCTGTACATTATAAAGATAGGCAAAGATAAGTTAAAAATAAATGGATAGAAAAAAGGTATATTATGCAATTAGTATGCATAAAAAGGCTGGAGCAACTGTATTAATATCAGAGCAAATAGGCTTCAAGACAAAAAGTATTGTCAAGATAGAGAAGGACATTTCATAACGATAAAAGGATCAATTCATCAAGAAGACGTAGTGATCATAAATGTTCATGCACCTAATATCAAAGCTCCAAAATTCACAAGGCACAAATTAAATAAATTAAATGAGGAAATGGACAATTACATAATAAAACTATAAGATTATAATGCCCATTCCTCATCAATTGATAGAACAACTGGAACAAAAAAAAAAGTAAAGATAAAAATAATCAGAACAGCTCTATCAACTGTTGTCACTTAATTATATTTATAGAACACTACTCCCAACAACTACAGAACATATATCCTTTTAAAAAATGTTTACTAAAATAGACTTAATGCTTGGTCACAAAAGAGGTCTTGATAAATTTAAAAAGACTAAAATAATTGAGAGACTGATCACAAAAGAATTGTGGTTCTCTGACCACAAAAGAATTGAATTAGAAATAAATTCAACAAGAAATCTAGGGTAGGCCTAAATATTTGGAAGTTAAACAAGGCATTTCTAAATAATCCATGGGTCAAAGAAGAAAACCGAAGGGAAATTTTTTTAATATTTCAAATTTAATGATAGTGAAAATATAGCATGCCAAAATTTGAGTTATCCAGCTAACCAAGGCTTAGGGCAGAAATTTATCATTTTAAATTCTTATACCGTAATGAAGAAAGAGCCAAAATAATCCACCTACAGTTCACCTTAAGAAGCTAGAAAAAGAGCAGCAGAGTAAATCCAAAATAGGGAGAAGAAAGGGCATAACAGAGGTAAAAGCAGAAATTGATGAAACAGAAAACAGACAAGAGAGCAAGCCTGTGAGGGGCCAGGCACGCCTTGCTAAAGGATCCTGTTTTGATGTGCAGGTGAGAGAAATCATCAAAGCTGTTTGGGGCTGGGGGAGAGACAAGGTCTCATTCCCAATCCCTCCAGCCTTGGGGGAAGAATTGCCATAAATGCTCAAATACTAATGACTGCAGCTCCATCCCTTGGGTGCAGGAACTCCTGTTTTCCACCATATACTTCTCCCCAAGGGCTTCAGGGGCTCTCAAAGTCTAAAGGAATCATCATGGTGACAGTTTACCTACATCTACACCCTACTCCAGGTCTCTACAGTTCCACAGCTCTGTGAGGTGATCCCTGACCTTCACCTGTTCACTGCACATGCCCTTGGCTCAGGCATGGGGGTGATCAAAGAGCCATTTCCTTCAGGGAAATTTTGTCGAGAGAGGCAATTAAAATGGCCTAGGCTGTGTTTCCCTGGGACTTGTAGATGCGGCACTAAATACATCCCAGTGAAGGGATCTCAAGGGCTCCCCTCCCACTGGAGCAAATGAAAAATGTGTGCATCTCCCCGCCATACTCCTGTTTCCTGTGAGCAAGTGGCTGGTGTAATAATAAACAAGAATAATGCTTTTCAGGCTGGTCCACATTAAAAGGACAAAGGCACTTCTTTATATTTGTATGTAGAGATGCACCCAATCTCCCTGACTCAACAGAACCCCTAACACCTGGGGCTGGAAGATCCATGCTTGTGTTTTATGACACTGGTTCAGCTTCCCCGCAAGAAGGAGGGTAATACTGACCCCACACCAGCAAGATTAAATTAGGGGCTTTCCAGAGCAGCCCCCCCAAAACAAAGACAAATTCCATCTCTTCCTAGAATTCAGACAGTGGGAATCCCCACCCTTTCAGAGGCTGGAAAGATCTCCAAGAATATTGAGATGAAGCTTCCATAACGTGTTGGATGTAAGCAGATCCTGTTGGCTTGTTTGTTTGTTTGTTTGTTTTTTCTTAATATTCCTGGGTGAGTGGGAGAGTCCAGAGGCCAGAGCCCACTCCCTAGGCTATTGGAATGACCCAAGTGGGAAGGGATGAATCCTGGGGTAGAGGCTGAGGGCTGGGAGGAGGGGCTACACCAGAGTCATTCATTCAATAGGTACTTGCTGGGGGAGGCACTCCTCTGGATGCCAGAGCTCTAGCAGCAAAGAAGAAAAGACAGAACCCCCTGCCCTCCTGGGTGGAGCTCACCTTCCCACTGTACCTTGGAGCAGAGAGGATGGGACATGGGGGACATCTGCCCTGCATCCATAGTGAGTGTGGTGCTGACTGTGAACAGCCTCTGTGAAAGTGCAGCCCCATCTGGGAGGGTGTCCAGACTTGCCCTTGAAGCCACCCTGCCCTGAGGGCCCACGGCACTATGCAAAGGAGCAACTTGTCCCCAGGGGTGTGGCCAGAGGACCTTCCCAACACTACCCTCCCAGGTTTTGCAAACCACATTGAAGAAGCTGATTTGCTGCCCCCTCCCCCAGCAGACCCTGCCACTCTTTGCAATTACCCTGAACTGCTGGGGTGATTGCCTAGGAGTAAACAATTAGGACAAATAAACCATCTCCTCAGTCACCATACCCCCAAATACACCAGCGCCCTGGGGTGGAGCAGAGTTTTAAATAACATAGGAAGGAAAGAAGGAAGGAGGGAAGGATGAAAGGGGAGGGAAGGATCAAAACATTGGGAAATCACACTTGGAAGAGGACACTCCAGTTGAGACCGTGGCAAGAGGACCACAGCGACTGACCCAGGAAGGAATCTGCCCCCTCCCTCTCTGTGCCCACAGCCCCAAACTTTCCAGGCCCCGCTGCTCTGAGGTCTGGGTCCCTCCCATCTGCATGCCCTGTGCCACCATCAGCCCTTCCCTGCCCCTGCCCAGCTGCTCCCCATCCTTGGCACCAAGACAGCTTAATTCCTGGCCTCCTGATGGCTGCTGCCCCGGGCACCGCCCATCAGCTCCTGACCACAGCTGCTCTGCAGCAAGGCCCTCTCCCCACCTCGCAGAGTGCAGTCCGACCAGGGGAGGGGAGTCATCCTTGGCAGGGTCCAGCGGCCAAAAGTGAAAGTCCAGAAACACAGAGATGCTTTACCACATGTTGCCCATCTGAGATACCAGGGTGAGTTTGGGGTGTGAACAGTTGACCTGTCTCATCAATCAGATCCAAATAGCCTGGAACTGGGCTTCAGAGCTTGATCTGAGAGCTGTCAAGTAAATTACAGAAAGCAATGCTTTGCAGAGCAGGCATTAAAAACACAATCTTGATACCCCCAAGAAGAAATACAGAATAAAGATGTCATTTAGAAATGCCTGGAAAGCAATCCCACTCCTGGGCATATACCCTGAGAAAACCATAATTCAAAAAGATACATGCACTCCAATGTTCACTGTAGCTCTACTTACAATTGCCAGGACATGGAAGCAACCTAAATGTCCATCGACAGGAATGGATAAAGAAGATGTGGCACATATATAAAATGGAATATTACTCAGCCACAAAAAAGGAACAAAATTGAGTCATTTGTAGTGAGCTGGATGGACCTAGAGTCTGTCATACAGAGTGAAGTAAGTCAGAAAGAGAAAAACAAATACCGTATATTAACGCATATATATGGAATCTAGAAAAATTGTACTGATGAACCTAGTGGCAGGGCAGGAATAGAGACGCAGACGTAGAGAACGGACTTGTGGACATGGAGGGGGGGAGGGGAGGGTGGGACGAACTGAGAGAGTAGCACTGACATATATACACTATCATGTGTAAAATAGATAGCTAGTGGGAAGAAGCTGCATAGCATAGGGAGATCAGCTCGGTGCTTTGTGACCACCTAGAAGGGTGGGATGGGGAGGGTGGGTGAGAGGCTCAAGAGAGAGGGGATATATGTATGCATACAGCTGATTCACTTTGTTGTACAGCATAAACTAACACAACATTGAAAAGCAATTATAATCCAATAAAGATGTAAAAAAAAAAAAATTCCTGGAAAGGTCTGGAAGGATCCATACTTGACTCAACCATCGTTGCCTCTGAAGAAGGGGGATCAGAATCGGGAGGGGCAAGGTGGTCACATTTCTGTCATTGGAGTTTTTGACACAAATGGATTTATGTGATTGTTAAAGTCTTTTTTAAAAATGTTTATTGTGGTATAGTTGCTTTACAATTTTGTGTTAGTTTCTACTGTACAGCAAAGTGAATCAGCTATACATATACATATATCCCCTCTTTTTTGGATTTCTTTCCCATTTAGGTCACTAGAGAGTACTGAGTACAGTTCCCTGTGCTATACAGTAGGTTTGCATTAGTCATCCATTTTATACGTAGTATCAATAGTGTATATATGTCAATCCCAATCTCCCAATTCATCCCACACACCCCCTTTTTCCCTTGGTATCCATATATTTGTTCTCTACATCTGTGCTTCTATTTCTGCTTTGTAAATAAGATCGCCTATACCAATTTTTTTTCAGATTCCACATATATGCGTTAATATACAATGTTTGTTTTTCTCTTTCTGACTTACTTCACTCTGTATGACAGGACCTAAGACTGTCAAAAATTTCTTTTTAATGTTTAGGTTAATTTGTGAGAGAGGAGCTGATGAAGAGAAGCCAAGGCAGCAGTGATTCCCATGGTCCTGGGCTGACTGTCCTTCCGGGCAGTCAAGAAATGTTCACAGGGGCTTCCCTGGTGGCTCAGTGGATAGGAGTCTGCCTGACAATGCAGGGGACACAGGTTCGTTCCCTGGTCTGGGAGGACCCCACATGCTGCGGAGCAACTAAGCCCGTGTGCCACAACTACTGAGCCTGTGCTCTAGAGCCCGTGCTCCACGACAAGAGAAGCCACCGCAATGAGAAGCCAGCGCACCGCAACTAAGAGTGACCCCCGCTCGCCGCAACTAGAGAAAGTCCGCGTGCAGCAATGAAGACCCAACACAGCCAAAAATTAAAAAAAAAAAAAAAATTAAGAAATGTTCACAGATGTGGAGACATCCAGGTCTGACCCTGGTTTGGGGACCATCCTCACCCAGAGCCCAAGTTAAGGAGCATGGGGTAAGGGGTCAACCACAGAGCACTGTCACCATCCCAGAGAGGGAGGCTGGGCTGTGGGAGGTCCCCAGGAGCTGATGGACACTTGGGAAAGCTTTCAGTCTTTCCACCCAGAAACAGAGCCCTGCAGGCTCTCCTGTGGTCAAGACTGGAAGAATGCTGAAAAGAGGAGTCAGTTTTCCTCCCCCTGGGTGTTGTTGGCCTTGGACACCTGCAGAGGGTCTGAGGACTGCATGGTGGGCACGATTCCCTCCCCACTAGTGCTCAGATGGCCCCAGAGGGGAAATCCCCTCCACTCTCAGCCGTGCCATTGGAGGGCATCGATCCTGGCTCCAAAGTTCCACCAGGACCAGTGTAAGCCAATCATAGGTCCATCCCCATGGCAACAGTGACTGATTCAGGGATGGTCATGAGATCCATCCTACTGGTGACATCCAAGGGGCATGTCTGAAGGTTACTTACTGGGAAGGGAAAGACTCTGGCTTCTGCAGGAGACATTGGAAGAATCGGTTTGTTGTCATTCTCACGGACACGAGATGGGAAAGATACAAACCCAAGGGCTGCCTGAGAATGAGGCCAACCCCGAGGGCAGAGGGAAGGTGAGCACCGGCCACAACAGTGAGCCGGACCCAACCTGGCCAGAAGCGGGAGCTGTCCTTGGCTGTCCTGCTCTTCCCAGCTGGAACCGCCTTGCTTCTTTAAGCCAGAGGAAGTGAGGAGTTGGGTTTTCTGCAGTGGGCCCTGAAAAAGAGCCTTAAGTGAAGCTTGTCTCAGAACAGGAATGCATGCTTGGGTGGCACTGGAAAAAACCCACTAGGGATCACACACATCATGGGAGAGTCACGTCTCTGTCACATCACACACGTCAGCTTCTTGAGACACTGGGAAGCTGGGCAGGGGGGCCCTAACAGACCCCACCCCCAGTTTCACGGGTTTCTCTCAGAGGACTAGGAGGTTTCTCGTTTACCCCGTTACATTTCCATGGAAAATAAAACTCATGATAGGTTTTCATGCATTTGCTCCCCAGCTGGCCACTAAAAGAAAACATTTATGGTTCAGTTAATTTGGGTTGTGTCTCAATAATGGAAATAACGGAATCAGACCCGGGCCCTGGAGACTCTGACGACCTTAACAGCCCGACAAGCCGCTTGATTGAAAATAATGAATCAACCACCAAATGGTTGAACCCACAGCCAATTTCCACACAATCAATATGGAGGCCCCATAGACAGAGCACAGCTCTCAGAATCCTGGAAAGAACACTTTTAATCAAAGAAAATGTGCAGTGGAGGCCCAGTCCAGCAGTGACGGAGCAAATAACCTTGAATCCCAGATGGTGAATTAGGCAAGACCCGAGGTTCATCCACCAAAACGTTTCTTGACAGATGTGGCTGAGGCCTGGGAATGCAGCCCTGCCTCTGCTTTTATTTATTCATTCCTTTGGCTGTTGCTGTTTTCCTTTTAGTCTTTTCCCCCTTCTCTTGGAAAAATTTAAGGCGGGAGAATAAATAAAGGGAAAGCACATCTTGGCTCCTTCAGACGGCATTCGTAAATGAAGATTCAAAGTCAGGCAGATGCTGCTGTGGCTGTGCGTCCCGGGCAGAAGGATGACCGGACACTCCCAAGCAGAGACCAGCTGGGTGACAAAGCCAAAGCCGGTCCCACGGCTTCCCCTGTCCTTCTTGGAGTGGCATTTGGGAGAATTATGGCTTCAAAGCTTCCGTGATGGAATTTTGCTACATTGATTCAGTTTTTGAATCCTGTTCTCGAGGAGAGAGAAGCAGATCAGATAAACACAGACCGGAGAAAGGGATGAGGTTGGATGAGAGCATCTCCTGTGGGAGAGTCAGCGCTGGGGCCATGTGGCTGGCAGGGAGGGCTAGGCTGGAGGGTGAGTTTCTAGAACCTTCTCTCTGCTCCAGTGACTCTGTTTGTCCCTCTGGGATGTAGGCTGTTTTCCAGCAGCCCCCTCACCCCCACCCCAGCAGCCTCCCATCCTGTGACCACCTGGTGTGACCCTCCGCCTGGCTCTCTGCTCCTGGGGCTTGGCCAGCTGGCCATGCCTTGTCACCCACCAGGACTGGGAGCCCTTCGGGGACTGAGGATGAGCTTTAGGCATCTGTCTCTTACATCATTTGGGGTTCACAGTGCTGAATGCTACTTGACAAAGTGAGATTCACTCCCAATCATCTGCATGCCAGGCCCTGGTGTTTGTGAGCAGGGCTCCGCCTAGGAGGCTGGGGCCAAATCCAGCCCCCCGACGATGTGTTCTACCCGGTGGGTCCATGAGCTGGAAGTTCAGCTCCTCTGGGCCCATCTGCACCCTCATTTCCCAGAAGGGGTCCCGCCCCACAGTGCAAGAGACCACCCCCATTCATGCCTGAGGTCCCCACTGAGCCCCGGAGGTGACGATTCATGCTCAGGGCTGGAAGATGGAAGAAGGGGATCCCAGTATCCTTAACCCCGAGGATGGTCCCTGATCCTGGCCACAGCTCCCCAAGTCAAAGCAACTAAGGAAACTTTTTCCTCTTTCCCAGTTGAGGCGTGGAGGCGGTCAGAGGGCAAAATCCTCCTGAATTTCTGGGCGGAGCATGGATGCTGCGTAGCTAGCCCTGGTTGTGGGTCCCCTGTGCCAGGCACCTCACCCCGCTTGGTCACCTCGGTCACCCCGCCGGGAGTGGGCTCCTTATTTAGCTGTTTCCTCTATGTCCCGCAGGCCGGCCCTGAAGGCCACGGCTCCCAGCCTCCTGTGCTTCTCGCTCCCCCTGGGCTCGCCGATGAGAGGGGCCAGGAGGTCTCTGGAGGGTGGGAGCTGGGGGTGGAAGCTGTAATTCCTTCCCCTTACAGGTGACAACACTGCGGCTCAGAGAGACGTGTGAGTCACAGGAAAGGCAGAGCTGGAGCGCTCACCCTTAACTCCCTGACGGATCCCTCACTCAGGGCCACCTGCCCCTCGGGAAGGACAGCCAGCGTCTCCCGAGCAGGTAACAAATGTGCAGCTACTCATTTGCCAGGAACCAGCTCTTCTGAGCCTTTTTGCTTCATGTTCTTTCTGAAAATCACGAGAGAAAGTGAGAGAAGCATCATCTTGTATGAAGAAGGCAGCTCGTCAACGCGGGGGGTCCCAGGCAGGCGGTCCAGCACCCCTGTCCCTTCTCAACTGGAAGCCTCAGAGGCAGACAGACCAGGGGACCTGGAATTGGTCCAAAAGTACCACATGCAGAGTTCTCGGGCACCCTTTGGAGAGGCATACTGGGAAGGTGCCGTGTGTATATCTGCAGATCTTCCTGTAAAGGTTCAAGCCCTCAGCAGCTGAGCTGGAGGCTAATGCCAAAGAAAAGAATCATTTAACTGTCCCCAAACTGAGGCCAGTGGGCTGGACGGTTCCCCACTAATTGCCTTGCAGCCTGCTCTGCCCTCAGCTGCCCAGAGTAAGTGTTTCCAACATCTTATTTCAGAGTGTGTCCCCTTGGCTGGTTAATTATGCAAAAAGATTCAGTGTTTAAGTCTTCCCAGTTTGAGAGTTTGTGTTGGATAAAATCTTCAAGCTGCGTACAAATAATTCATATTAAAATATTACGGCCACCAATTCGGTGGTCAGCTGCTAAAGGCAGGCTGGGCACGTGTCAGAAGTTGTACTTTTTGCCCGGATGGCAAGGTAATCATTTCTATTAAGCCACGATTACCATGTTTGTTTTTTCCAACAGATGATGATTTGTGTAGTTGGGGGTGCACACTGTGATTTTATAAGGACAGCAGATTCCAGGATGTTGTGAGACCTGTGGTTCCAGGACACCATCGGTTTGCCCCTCCCGGTAAAGGGACATGTACACAAGGCTGCCCAGGGGTGGCTCATCCTCTGTAGATCAGCAGCATTCTCATCTTTGGGAACCTGGTTGGTCCAGACCAGATGGTGGTTTTCAGAGGGAGACAATGTCTGGAGACACTTTTGGTTGATACTGGCATCAGGTGGGTGGAGACCAGGGACGCTGCTGCAGTTCTCACAATGCCCAGGGTGGCTCCCAGGACAAAGGGTTGTCTCGTTCACAATGTCAACAAGACCAAGAGAATAAAGTGAAGATTCCCAGGTCCCCGAGCAGCAGCCCGTGCATCAGAGAAGAGGGTCCACAATGGCCACCAGCTCTCACCATGCAGTGCACCCAGCCCCACCTGCCCTCGGTTTCCCAGGTCCAGAGACCTGTACAGGTGATTTGGGGGGCAGGGTGGAATTCTCCAAACATTCCCATTTCTTTCTTCCCACACCAACTTTTTTTAAAGAAGGGAGCTCAAGTTGGGTTTATAAATTGATATAATCCCTTTGGGAATCATTTTGGCCAACACCTACTGAAGATGAAGATGAAGCTAAATCCTTCTCCCTAGGACCCCATGAGAGGCCTCTGAGATGCACATGGTAACACCGGAGGCACGGCTGAGCTCTCATGGATGTAAGGGCATCCCCAGAAAAAAGCAGGGGCCATTTGTGGTGTCCCCATCAAGTTTATTTAAGAGTCATGTGTAACTGTTGGTTTCTTAGTTTTGAAAAATGTACCAAGTGATGTAAAATAGTAACAGTGGGGGAAACTGGCTGAGGAGTATATGTGAGCTCTCTGGACCATCTTTGCAACTTTTCTATACATCTAAAATTATTTCAAAAGTTAAAGTTTTTTTGTTTTTTTGTTTGTTTTTTGAAAGAATATGGCAGCTAGCTTGAAGAGGCTCCCTTTAGCCAAACCTGGGCCGATGTGAGCATCAGAATTTGATTTAAAAATGACAAATTCAATTAAGATTCATGAGTTTGCACTATGTGAATCAATCAATCAATCAGAGAGATATGTGCCTCGATAATGAGGAGTTTTGTTAAACAGCAGCACAAACCATAGGCCCGCTGAAAGGAGTGATGGATAAGCATCTTTTAGACTCACGCATTTAGCTGCCTCATCAGACATTTACCAAATTCAGGAGCCGCCACAGCGAATAAAGCCAAGTGCCTGCTCACAGAGCTTCTACTCTGGGGAGGTAGGCAGGTGTGTGTAAGGAGCACATCGGTGGTGTGAGACGCTGAGAAAATACTAAGAAGGGTGGGGACAGGGAACCACCTGGGGGGTGATGCTGGTGGAGAAGGTGAGAAAGGAAAGCCCCCCATGACGTCATCTGGCCAACAGGCAAAGTGCATGGAGGGAGGAACAACGAGGCCATTTAGGGCAGAACTGGGACGAGGGCGAAGGGCGAGACGGCAGTGACACAGGAACCCTGGGGGACCATAAGGCCCCACTTAAAGTGACAGATGTACTTCAACATGAACCAAATATAGCCACTGAAATCTAAAATTCAGCAAATGGTTTCAGAAGCCCAAGGAAGAAATGAGCAGCTGGAAGGAGACCTAGGAGTGAACTCACACAGCACCGGGAGATTTAAAAGTAAAACTTTATGAAGGAGTCGTTAAGAGACATGGGAATAGAGTGAAGAAGGCTCAACAGATGTCTACATTGTCCAGAAAAGGAGCGGAGGGAGACTGAGGGGGAGGGAATATTAGAGAAAGTAATGGCAGATAATTTTCCAGAATGGGTGGAAGTGTTTACTCCTCGGATTTAGGGAGCTTGGATCCCAAGAAGTAAAAATAAATATAAAACCTGTCCAGATGCATTATAATGAAACTGCAGAATACCAAAGACAAAAAGACACCATTACAATCAACGGTAGAGAGAAGACAGACCTCCTGGAAAAGGAGCCATGTTTAGACTTACAGCCGCCTCTCAGCATAACAACAGAATCTGGGAGAAACCAGCCCTGCCTTTGGATGATCAAACAGGCTTGTCCAAAAGTAAGAAACTGAATCCAAAAGGAGGTGTCAGATGCCAAAGAGAAGACAAGCAAGACACAGGCAAGACGAGGGTGCTGTAAGCAAGCGTCGATTATATGAAACAATAATACTGGCTGCAAACGAGGCCTGCCTCTGACTTCACCTGATGCTCCTGTCAGTGACAGGGGTTTAACTAGTGTAACTTCAGGCCTCTCCAATGCTTTCTCTGCCTGACCTGTCTGGTCAGTCAATTCGGGAAGAATTATAGCCCAAGAAGTGCATCCCCTTCTCGGAGCAAGCCTGCTACCCAACCAGGAACATGAGCTCTCCTCTGCTCCATGGGGCCCTAAGTCTTACCTGGGCAGGTGCCTACATGAGAATCTCCCAGGGTCCAGTGCTGCCTGAGACCAGGTGCCTAGTTCTGGGATTTGAGTTACATGCTGTTACGGACTAAGTGTTTGTGTTCCTCCAAAATTCATATACTGAAACTCTAACCTCCAGAGAGGTGGTATTTGGAGGTGGGGCCTTTGGGAGGTGATTAGGGTTAGGTGAGGCCATGAGGGTGGGGTTCCCAGGATGGGATTAGTGCCCTTATATGCAGATAAAGAGACCAGAACTAGCACCCTCTCTCTCTCTCTCTCTCTCTCTCTCTCTCTCTCTCTCTCTGCATCCATACCAAGAAAAGGCCATGTGAGGACACAGCAAGGAGATGGCCATCTACAAATCAGGAAGAAGGTCCTCATTTGACACCAAATCTGCCAACACCTTGATCTTGGACTTCCAGCTCCAGAACTCTGAGCAATAAACATCTGTTGTTTAAGGTATCCTGTTTATCCTGTTACAGCAGCCCCGGGTACATCCATTTGGCTCCCCCACTAAGCTACATCTTCTGGGTTGACCTCCAACAGGAATGAAGGTGACATTTTCACTTCAATCCTTATATTAGTTTATTTTAGAAACTGTCCAGAGCCTGAGTGGAAAAGGCTACACATTGGGAGCCCCTCAGAGACCTCCATAAAGAGTATCCTGGGGGCAGCGTGAGACCAAGAAGAACAGAAATACCAGAGAGTAACAGCATGAGAGGCAAGAAGGGGCAGCCAAAGACAGTGCAGGCCTCCCCTCATGATGTGCAGGCAGAGAAGAGAGACTGATTCACTTCAGACTTTAGATATC
Organism: Balaenoptera acutorostrata; assembly: GCF_949987535.1. Classification (NCBI taxonomy): domain Eukaryota; kingdom Metazoa; phylum Chordata; class Mammalia; order Artiodactyla; family Balaenopteridae; genus Balaenoptera; species Balaenoptera acutorostrata. The sequence continues at coordinate 2,840,100 of NC_080064.1, read as the reverse complement.
GGGTGTCAGAGCCTGAATGTCATGATGAAGTACAGTTAACTATATAGTCTTTGTTCACATGTCACCTTCTCATGACACCTGTCCCCTCTTAACACTGTGTTCATCCCAGCCCTGTGGCACTTAACTTCCATGTCTTCCTTTACTTTTATATATAATTTGCTTATTTATTATATTTCTTGTTTATATCCCCTGCTAGAATGTCAGCACCAGAGGGCTGGGGTCTCTGTTTTATTCTATGCTGGATCCCATATGCCCAGAGAAGGAACCCATCAAATATTACAAATATTTGTGGAATAAATGGATGACTAGAAATCGTGTGGCTAGATACAAACCAATGAAGGGGTGGTTTAACCCTCTCTAAACTGTAAAAGATCAAAGACAAAGATCTTGAAAACAGTCAGAGAGAAAAGACAACTTCCCTAAAAGGAACAATCATGCTGACAGAAGCCAGGAGGCAGCTGAACTAACAGCATCAAGTTGCAGAGAGGAAATATCTGTCCATTAAGGAGAACTCAATGAAGTAAAGACGCTTCTAAACAAAATGAAACAACACACACACAAAAAAACCATTGAGAAGTTTTACCATGAAAAGACTCTCAGTAAAGGAATATCTAAAGCATATAGTTCAGGGATTAGCAAAACGACCTTGGCAGGAATGTCTGAGACTGAAGAAGCTCTTTTGTTAGAGTTTTTTTTTTTTTAACTCAGTTTACTGCATTCACCAGCTGCCAGCTCTTCCCAACCCTAGTTTTCACCTCTGGCAATCCTGCCTTTTTTTTTTTTTTAAATAAATTTATTTATACATTTTTGGCTGCATTGGGTCTTTGTTGCTGTGTGCGGGCTTTCTCTAGTTGTGGCAAGCAGGGGCTACTCTTCGTTGCGGTGCATGGACTTCTCATTACAGTGGCTTCTCTTGTTGCAGACCTGGGCTCTAGGCACGAGGAACTCAGCAGTTGTGGCATGCGGGCTCAGTAGTTTTGGCGCACGGGCTTAGTTGCTCCGCGGCATAAGGGATCTTCCCAAACCAGGGATCGAACCCATGTCCCCTGCATTGGCAAGAGGATTCTTAACCACTGTGCCACCAGGGAAGTCCCAATCCTGGCTTTTTAAAGAACCTGTATCCCCCTCCACCCTGTTTCTCCTGTTCCATAACATTGAAAATTCATTTTATTTGCTCGACTCATGCTCATTGTTAAAGTTCAGTAAACATTAGTGATGATGATGATGATGATAGTAATTCACATTATAATCACGTATCATTCAATCCCACACCAATCCTAGGAGTAAACAGAGGTTTAACACATTAAATCACTTGTCCAAGTGAACACAACTTAAACCCAGCCCTGTGTGACAGTAAACGCTGGGATTTAAATCATAAAGTCTATTACCAACGAAGGCATTTCCAGCTACAAGAAATGCCCAGACAGCCTTGCCCTGAGGTGCATCCCAACCAGGGTCATCTATAATGGGAATCACAAGTGTCATTCCAGGGATGCAGGGCCAGCCATTCTCTCTGCCAAAAACGTAACCAGGAGAGAGTCACTGTGGGTCTTAATCGGAATGCGATCTTCAGAAATCTGGTCTGAGCTCTATCCTGACAAGCACCTCCTTCTGTGCCGCTGCTGAAATCAGTTTGTTTACACGTTTTCCCTCAAAACGAACTCAGCCCCATCCCTTGCACTTGGCCTCCAGCTGCAGTGAGTGCTGAGCCCCGAGACCCCTGTGGGCCCACCTTCCTGGACCCCTGAGCCTCCCTGCCCCTGCTCTGTGCTTCCCCATCTTCAGAATCCATTCCTGGACCCATGGCTTTCCCTCCAGTTTCTGAGCTGAGAATGCTCTGGATGTGATGTCACTTATTTGTACTTTCCTTGGCCCCCAGGTATGGCTTCTTCTGCTTCAGGCCACCACAGGGAAACCTCTTCCAATCGCACCCCCATTCCCAGGGCTGCTCCCCACCAACCACTCTCCCAGCCAGAACCCCCATTTGGGCTTGAACACAACTCATCCTATGCAATCTCCTCTCCCTGAGACCCCAAGAGCTCATAGGGAGGCCCAAAGGATTTCTAAAAAGAGTGGAAGTTTAGCCATGGGGGCTGACTCTAGGGTAATTTTTTCTGTTCATTCGTCCCACAGCCATTGGTTCAGTCCTGTAATGAAAGCACACCTGCTTCCCGCCATCAACCAGCCTGGTGTCTAAGCAGGAAGTTAGACATACAAACTTGGTAGATAGTGACACACAGGTAAGGCAGCAACGTGGAAGTACTGGTAGGTTCGTGGGCCCACTTTCTTTCTTAGCGTCAAGGTCAATTCGTAATGATAGAGAAGAATGCCAAGGTCCCTTGAACAATGACCAGGGAAGACAATGGTCCCTAATGTGGAGTCAGTTTTGGAAGAGCAGGTGGGAAAGAGTCTTAGAGTTGAAAGTACAGAGGGACCAGCCAGCTCTTCCTTGCCAGCATCCCTCCTTTCCCTACCAGCATCCCTCCCTTCCCTACCAGCATCCCTGCCTTCCCTACCAGCATCCCTCCCTTCCCTACCAGCATCCCTCTCTTCCTTGCCAGCATCCCTCCCTTCCCTGCCAGCATCCCTCCCTTCCCTACCAGCATCCCTCCCTTCCCTACCAGCATCCCTCCCTTCCCTACCAGCATCCCTCCCTTCCCTACCAGCATCCCTCTCTTCCTTGCCAGCATCCCTCCCTTCCCTACCAGCATCCCTCCCTTCCCTACCAGCATCCCTCCCTTCCCTACCAGCGTCCCTCTCTTCCTTGCCAGCATCCCTCCCTTCCCTGCCAGCATCCCTCCCTTCCTTGCCAGCATCCCTCCCTTCCTTGCCAGCATCCCTCCCTTCCCTACCAGCATCCCTCCCTTCCTTGCCAGCATCCCTCCCTTCCTTGCCAGCATCCCTCCTTTCCCTACCAGCATCCCTCCCTTCCCTGCCAGCATCCCTCCCTTCCCTACCAGCATCCCTCCCTTCCCTACCAGCATCCCCCCCTTCCCTGCCAGCATCCCTCCCTTCCTTGCCAGCATCCCTCCCTTCCTTGCCAGCATCCCTCCTTTCCCTACCAGCATCCCTCCCTTCCCTGCCAGCATCCCTCCCTTCCCTACCAGCATCCCTCCCTTCCCTACCAGCATCCCTCCCTTCCCTGCCAGCATCCCTCCCTTCCTTGCCAGCATCCCTCCCTTCCTTGCCAGCATCCCTCCCTTCCCTACCAGCATCCCTCCCTTCCCTGCCAGCATCCCTCCCTTCCCTACCAGCATCCCTCCCTTCCCTACCAGCATCCCTCCCTTCCCTACCAGCATCCCTCCCTTCCCTGCCAGCATCCCTCCCTTCCCTGCCAGCATCCCTCCCTTCCCTACCAGCATCCCTCCCTTCCCTGCCAGCATCCCTCCCTTCCCTACCAGCATCCCTCCCTTCCTTGCCAGCATCCCTCCCTTCCCTACCAGCATCCCTCCCTTCCCTGCCAGCATTCCTCCCTTCCCTGCCAGCATCCCTCCCTTCCCTGCCAGCATCCCTCCCTTCCCTGCCAGCATCCCTCCCTTCCTTGCCAGCATCCCTCCCTTCCCTACCAGCATCCCTCCCTTCCCTGCCAGCATTCCTCCCTTCCCTGCCAGCATCCCTCCCTTCCCTGCCAGCATCCCTCCCTTCCCTGCCAGCATCCCTCCCTTCCCTGCCAGCATCCCTCCCTTCCCTACCAGCATCCCTCCCTTCCCTACCAGCATCCCTCCCTTCCCTACCAGCATCCCTCCCTTCCCTACCAGCATCCCTCTCTTCCCTATCAGCATCCCTCCCTTCTCTACCAGCATCCCTCCCTTCCTTGCCAGCATCCCTCTCTTCCCTACCAGCATCCCTCTCATGGACCGGAAGTACCTTAGTACAGAGTTTCCTGCAGTTTGCTGCCCTGAGAGTCATCAAAGATGATTCCACAGTGAAACAAGTTTTGGAAATTCTTCATCCTGCTGCCTCTCCCTCTCAGAAACCCACATGCACACTGCATGCTGAAGGCTCTGAGCAATCTCGCAGCAAAGAGTCTGGTTCAACTTTGTTACACGCAGACCTCCTTAAACTTCATGCATCCAGCAAATATTTGTTGAGTGCGGACTGTGCGCCAGGCACTGCCGTAGGACCTGGAGGAGCCGCGGTGAAGAAAGCAAATTCCTGCCCCACCCCCCACCCCCAGGACCTGTATTCTAAGAGGGAGACATGCAGTCAGCAGTGATGCTCACTTTAGAAAAATCAAGGAGGGCGAGGACTGCTGGACCTTCCCTTCAGCCGGGTGTGTGGACACACTCGGAGGAGCAGAGCCTGAGTGAAGGGAGGGCAGGGCTGTGGGACATCAAGACTGTGTCCTGGGCAGAGGGACCCCGAGGTGGGAGGCAGCAGAGAGGTGGGACATTGAGACACAACAAGGGGACGGTGGAGCTGAGGTGCAGGAGCCCCGAGGCGGGGTAAGAAATAAGATCGAATAAGAAATAAGACCAAGAGCTGGGTAGAGGCTGAGCGTGGGAACTTCAGCCTTCGCAGGGACTTTCACTGCCTGGATTCACAAGTCCACTGACACTGTTGGAGCCCCGGGAGACCCCAAGTGGACAAGACCAGCAACAGTCCGTGTCATAGCGTTCATGCTGCAGAGGGCACGTCCTTGCTCTGGAAGCTGAGACTCTTCTATTGGGGCCAATGTAAAGCCCCTAAGTGTGTTTTCCCACCACGGATACCCCTGCTGTCACAGGGTCTGCCGGGTCACGTGGCCCACGTGGCAAGCTGCTGGCACCACATCTGGAGCCACTCCGGAGCCTTTCTTGCTCCAGGTCCCACTCAAAGCTGGCCACCCTCCACCTCACTCTCCAAAAGGGAGCATCCTGAGTGGGGAATATGCCACCTCCTAAACTCAATGGGCATCCCAAGCTTTGCACTCCCTCCTACTGGTGGGAAGGGTGAGATGCACATGTTTGCCCTGTATTTTCCAGGGACAATTGGCATGACTCAGACCGCCGGACCCTAAGACATCACTGATGAGGTGAACCCCTGACACTTTGTAGGGGTTTTCTCTCACCACCTTCTGGAGTGTGTCCATTTCACCAAGGCCACCAGCATACTTGCCACTAATTGCTCATTCAGTTCACATAACATGATGCCATTGATAGGACGGGCTAATGTGATGTTTGCAGGAAGTACAGATGGCCCACAGCCCTTTGGGCTTGATGGTGTCGGAGCAGAGGATGTGGGGCCTGAGACAAGAACAGAAATGTGTGCTGAGGTCCACCTACATGCAGGCAAACTGCTTCTCATTCTTCCTGATAAGGAATAAAAGACCCCTTTTTGCAGGTCAAGGACTGCACCCAGCCACCTGGGACTGTGTCAACCTCCTCTAGCGAAGATGCAAAACCCAGCACAGCAGCTACAGCCCATTACTCAGTTGAGTTTGCAGCTGTCCCTCCAGGATCCATCTGGCCTTTGTGCACCAGATTGGTGAATAAGATGGGGATCTCATGGAGGCCATCCCTGTATCTGTTACATCTTTAAGGGTGTCTGTCATACCTCCAGGATATGGTACTGTTTCTGACTCATTATTTCTGTTTTTGATTCTTAACCAGAGACAGCAGGTGTTCCAAGGCTTCCTCACTATAATTGTTCTTACCCCAAAGGCTATGGAGCAAATTGGGGATTTAACCATCCCAAATATGTTGACTCCAATCGTAAGCAGGGGAGTCAGGGAAATGACAACCAAGTAAGCACATGAGCCAAGTAAAGGGTATTACTGGGGGGTGTTCTTAGGGACAACTCCTATAAGTGAGTGAGGAAACAATAGAACCACACAGTTGCAACATTCACCAACCTCCACCCTAACTCTGATTGAAACATCCTATTTTTAGCTACTTTAACAATGTGGTTGTGTGACAGTCGACCCTTGCTGGCCTGGGAACAATTCCATCACCTCAGTGACTTTGCACATCTCTGCCATGATCCAGGACTTGAAGTTTGGATAGATGTCCTCTCAAGTAATAGCCTCATTTCCACTGTTTCTAAGTTTCTAGGGTCACCTTTATGGGAACTTGCCAGTAGTCCTTATTTGCTGACTGCAGTAGAGAAGAGGAGCAAGTCCCATCAATAAACGAAGGGTGACTGGTGTTGAACAGCATGTTTGGGGCACAGAGACCAGCCTCCCTGCCCAGGCCTCCTTCAGAACTCTCCTTGCAGTCCATCTGTTTGTCCTCCAGAGCTCCCCAGCTGCAGTCACTGCCTGGGCCAAATCCAGATCAGAGCAATTAACTGGATAATTGCTCTAATGAGAGCACAGAATGAATCACCAGGACAATTCTCACCCCGGAAAAATTAAATGGGTAAACTGCTGTCTGCGGCTCTTTGGGGCTCCAGCAGCTTCCTCTGTGATCTCCGTGGGCTAGTTTCAAGGGTTTGATCCTCTGACACTAGAAGAATGAACAGGAAAATGTGATGTAGGATTTTATTATATGGTTATGAGTTTGGGGAATGGCAATAATCAAGACAAGAATAAAGTGTGGAGTACAGCTTACAAGCACAGATTTTAGTGTCAGACTGCCCGAAATAGAATCCTTCACCACTTAGAATGGCAAAGACATGATTGAGTTACTAATCTTCCATAAATAGTATCTACCTCGCTAGGATGTTTTGAAGATTAAATGAGATAACACATGAAAAGAACTTTCAACAGTGCCTATCACAGATGCATGCCCAATAAATGTTACCTAAAATAGCCACAAAGTTATTCCTTCATTAATCAATGTAATAATTGATTTGCAAGCTAAGTATTAAGGCTTCTTAAGGTTAAAAACAATGCGAAGGTCTTGGAGATAGTTAGTCATGGCTCCTGCCCTCAAGATGCTTCAGCCTAATACAGGTGAAGGAGGAGGTCAATGATTACCATTCAGAATAGAAAAGGTGCAGTGACAGAGGGAGGTATTGGATGCTGGGAGAGCACAGGAAAGGGGAACTATGCTATGACAAGGGGTCTGGTCTTCATGTCCAGCAGCAAATACTGAAGTTTTAGAGGACTTGTAGAAGGAAAATTGCATGGTCAGATCTGGAAGGATGTACCATAAGATTAAGTACAAGTAATGTGTCCTGTATGACCCCATTTTTGTAAAAAAACAAAAAAAAAACAAAAATCTTACACACATTTTAAGAGAAAGTCTAGGAGAATATAAACCAAAAAATAAAGTGTGGTTATCACTAGATTATGGGTTTAGGACTGATTTCATGTTTTCTGCTTTTTTTCTTCAATGAATATGCACTAATACTGTAACTTTTAAAGTTGTAAATATATATGTACATCTATATATATGATTAAAGCCAAAGAAACCAGAAAAAAAAAAGAGAGAGAGAGAGAGATCACAGATAGGCTAAAAGTAAAAAGATGGATGACGGAATATTCAGAACCAGACTTGTCCATTCATTGAAACTATGAGAACCTGGACAAAATATAAGATGCAAGGATGTAACTGTTTCCAGGCATTAGACAATGACATGACTGTGGGAAAAGAGACAAGTGAGACAGGATCAACAATATCCTGGCTTTCTGATTGGAGGTACCTCCCAGACTGCTGTGTAAGGAGGACGAATGAAAGCAGAGCATGACAGAATCATGAGTTGAGCAGAGTACTCAGAAGATGGGGAGGCTGAGGCAGATTGAATGTGTGGACCAAAGGTGTTATACCAAAATGGAATTCCCAAAATCTGCACAGGAATCCCTTTGAGCCTTTGGCTGGAGACAGAGCCTCACATGCACAGGATGAAATTCCATGAGGTCAGACAAAGAAAAACTGGACAACTATAAGCTCATACAAGACTGAGAAATTTTGGTTCCAATGAGCCAATGTGAAGAGCCCTTGTTTTGAACACCCAGGTCATTCAGCAGAAAATGCAGAAGGACCACACCCTAGAGGTAGGGATAAATTAGTAAAGACCCAAAGTAAATGCTAATCTAGACCTTTCCTTTAAAAAATCTAAAAATAAGCCTTGAAAGGATAGAGCTCATCTTCAAGTTCCTTAACAGGCTTCCAGAACAAAACACAATGCTCTTTTTTAAAAATACAACAAAATCCAGCACTCAACTATGGAAAATTCACAAAGTTCAACAACCAATCCAAAATCACTAGTTAGACCAAGAACAACAACAACAACAAAACTCTAAGTCATAACCAAGAGAAAAAATTAGTCATTAGAAACAGACCCAGGAATGATAGAGATTTTGAATTGATCTGTCAAGTACTTTCAAACAGCTATTATTAATATGTGGGAGGACTTAAAGGAAAATATGAACATAATGAGGAGAGAATAGGAAGATGTAAAATATAAAGAAAAATCTAGGGTTGAAAATGTAATGCATAAAATTCTTGGAAAATTCACTGGATGGAATTAAGAAAAAAACACTGTAAAAAAAAAAAAGGGGGCCAATTCCTGGAGAAACTATCCAACAAAACTCACGTAAGATTTGAGGTGAGTTTCAGATACAACAGCAAAAAAAACAATCTATGAAAAAAAAATTTTTGATAAGTTGGAATTCATTAAAATTAAAATTTTATCCTCTGTAAAAGATACTGTTGAAAATGAAAAGACAAGCCACAAGAGGAAAAAAACATTAGCAAAAGACTTACCTGATAAGGAATGTTATCCAAAATATATAAAATACTCTTAAAAACTCAAAAATAAGAAAATAAACAACCCAATTTTAAATTGGGCAAAAGATTTGAACAAGTACCTTACCAAAGAAGATATACAGATGGAAAATAAGTATATGAAAAGATGCTTCACATTACATGCCATTAAGGAATTGTGGATTAAAACAAAAATGAGATGTCATTACACACTTACTAGAATGGCTAAAATCTGAAAAACTGACAATACCAAATGCTGAAGAGGATGTCTATTAGTTTCATAGGGGTCCAAAACTCAGTATTAGCTAAAATTATAAAAGTTTTAGGACAAGACATCATAGGAGAAAATCTTCATCAACTTAGGATAGGCAAAATTTTCTCACATAAGATGCAAAAACAAACCATAGATGATAAAAATGATACACTGGATTTCTTCCAATTCAGACTTATGCTCTTCAAAAAATACTATTAAGAGCATGAAAACACAACTGTATTTTGGTGGAGGGGGGATCACAGTACTTTTATCTAGAAAAGGATTTGAATCCAGAATCTATATATTTCTACAAATTTTTACAACTTAATATAAGACAACCAACTTTTAGAAAATTGGGCTAAAATTTGAACAGACACTTTAAAAATATATACACAGGTATCATATAAGTACATAAAAAGATCAACTTTGTTAGTCATCAAGAAAATGCAAATTAAAACCACAACAAAAACGCCACCACATATTTACAATGGCTAAACGTAAAAAGAGTTTCAGTACCAAGTATTGGCAAGAACGTGTAGCAACTCAGACAGATATCCAAGCTAACACGAATGTGAAATGATACAAGCACATTTGTACAGTGCTCACTAGGTTCTTGAAAATTTGACTATACACTTACAGTATAACCCAAAATTCTACTCCTAGGTATTTACCCAAGAGAAATAAAAGTCAATGCCCACAAAATGATTTGACATGAATGTTTACAACATCCTTGTTCACAACGGCCAAGAACTGAAAACAACCCAAATATCTACCAACAGGTCAATGAGTAAATAAATACACGGTAATAGTTATACAATGGGATGCAACTCTGAAGTAAAATGGAACAAACTATTAATAAACTCAACAACACAGATCAACCTTAAAATGCGGTACTGGGTAAAGGAAAAATAGCTAAACACTAAAAATTACATTGTGTGAGTCCATTTATGCAATATGTCAGAAGAGGCAAAACTACTCTCTCCTGACAGAAGCATATCAATGTTGCCCGAGCCTAGAGGCAGTCGACTGACTCCATGGGCATAAAGAAATGTTCTATATCTTCATTGTGGTTATCTGTGTGTATACATTTGTCAAAATCACCTAAGTGTACATATAAACTTAGTTAATTTTATTGTACGTGTATTATATTTCAACATAATATTAAAAAATAAAATTCTTCATAAATAATATTCAAGCAGCTTCACTGATAAATAATTCCAGTATTTAAGGAAGGAATAATACCAGTTTTGCACAACTCTTGCAGAAACGAGAAGAATTTAGGAAGAAAAACTTCCCAACTTATTTTTTAAGGCTAGCATGAGCTTGATAACCCACATGGAGTGTGCGAGAAAGAAAATTATCAGTCAAGGTCTCTCAAGGGCTAAGATATAAAAATCCTAACCATAATATTAGCAAATTGAATTCAGAAATATATAAAAAAGGTAATTCACCATGACCAAGTGGAATCTATCCCAAGAAGGCAAAAATGTACTAACGTTCAAAAATCATTCAGTGTGAGTCTCTACTATTTTTTTTCTGTGTTTTTTTTTAATTTATTTATTTAATTAATTTATTTTTGGCTGCGTTGGGTCTTCGCTGCTGCTCGTGGGCTTTTCTCTAGTTGCGGCGAGTGGGGGTTACTCTTCACTGCGGTGTGCGGGCTTCTCATTGTGGTGGCTTCTCTTGTTTCAGAACACGGCTCTAGGCTTGTGGGCTCAGTAGTTGTGGCTCACGGGATCTGAGTGCAGGCTCCGTAGTTGTGGCACACAGGCTTAGTTGCTCTGAGACATGTGGGATCTTCCTGGACCAGGGCTTGAACCCGTGTCTCCTGCATTGGCAGGTGGATTTTTAACCACTGCGCCACCAGGGAAGCCTGCATCTCCACTTTAAGGGAATTTTTTTAAATGCAGGATTATTTCAATGGATGCAAGAAAAAAGCATTTAATAAAATTCAAACTCTTAGAAAATTAGAAATAAAACAAAAAATTTCTTTGATCTGATAAAGACTACTCACAAGAAAAAAGTACTATAGCAAACTTCATGTTTAATGGTGAAATATTCAAAATTTTCCCCTTGACATTAGAAATGAGGCACTACCCAGTACAATAGCCAATACCATTTCTATTCAACTTTGTACTAAATGTCCACACCACTGTAATCAGGCAGGAAAATTAAATAAAAGGTAAAAAGATTGGAAAGGTAGAAACATTATTCCTTTATTAACATTATTATCATTTTTATTAATATTCAAAATATTATCCCATTATTCATATATGACATAAATGGGTATGTAGCAAATCCAAAAGAGTATACAACCTAGTGGAATTAAAAGTGAATTTAGCAAGTTCCTGTATAGAAAGCCAATATAAAAAAAAAATCCAAAGGATGGCTATACAAGAACAAGAAACAAACAGAAAATAAATATTTAAATGACATAATTTATAATGGAATAAAAAAATACTAGAAATTAACCTAACAAATGATGTGCAAAGATCTCTATAATAAAATCTACAGAACATTACTGAAAGAAATGTAAACACGTGGTGGCATTTTTATTGTGGTTTGAGGGTCTAAATAAATAGAGACATACCAAGTCTATGATTAAGAACACTAAATATTGTAAAGATGATAATTCTCAAATGATCTGTAAATTTACTGTAATAGTAATCAAAATACCAGAAATATTTGTGAAAATTAACAACCTGATTCTAAAATTTGTATGAAATTGGGCAAGACTAACCAAGATAAACTTGAAGAAAAATAAAACTGGAATACTTCTCCACCAGATATCAGTGTTTATTCTAAAGCTACAGTAATTAGAACAATGGGTGCAGGGTCAAGGATAGACAAGTGGGCCAATGGAACAGACTAGAAAGTCCAGAAGTGACCCCCACACACCCTCTTTGATTTAGGACAAAGGTGACAGTGCTTCAGAGAATGATGGTGTAGCCAGCAAATGGTATTGAGTCAACTGACTGTCCATTCAGGAAAACAAATATCTTGACACTTACCTCACACCAGATACAATAATCAACTCCATATGTATTATAGCTCTAAATATTAAAGGTAAAACAATAAAGCATCTAAAAGAAAACATTATATTTTTATCTAATACAAGGATGGCTAAAAGCCTCAGATGTTTGCTATTCAAAGCAGAGAAATATTTATGATTAAGGTAAATCTATTCAAATAAATATTTATTATCAAAAAACAAAGAAACAAACAAAAATAAGAAAACATAGGAGAACAAATTCAGGACCTTAAGACAGATAAAGATTTCTTAAAACAAATATGGTAACTAAAAAGAAAAAAAAAAAGATAAATTAGACATCATTAAGAACTTCTGTTATCAAAAGACCATCAGAGATTGAAAATCCAAATCACAGAGTAGGAGGAAAATATTTTCTACACACGCATCCAACAAGGACTCATTTCCAGAATATATAAAGAACTCTCACAAGTGAATAAGAAAAAGGCAAACCCATAGAAAAATGGACAAAAGCTTTGAACAAGCACTTCAGAATGAGGGATGTACATGTGGCAATAAATATATTAAAGGTGCTCAAACTGATTCGTCATCAGGGAAATCCAAATTAAAACTACACTGAGATACTACTACTTGTCTACCAGAATGACTAACATAAAATAAAATGAAATAGAACAGAACATACTGACTGTGGGTGGAGCACCTACAACTCCGATTCACTTCTGCTGGGATGGGGATTGGGCAGGTACTCTGGAAAGTGTGATCTGTCTCCACTGCATAGGAGTTCCAGCTCCCTCACCCCGTCCCATGTTCCATGTGGGTCAGGCAGCCCTACTATGTCTTGTAGCTATGCTATCTGGGACACGTGGTCTGCGGGGTTGCCTGAGCAAAGAGAGGGGTGAGGAAGTGGGCAGAAAGTTCTCAAGTGCCAGGCTCTGCCCACAGACCACTGACCACTCAGTCACTGGTCCCAACTCAAGTGCTAGAGAAAATGGGGGCTGGAGACAAGTGGACAGCCGTTTGGAGAAAAAAAACTTCTATCTCTACCTCATATATTTCACTAAAGTAATTTCAGATGAATCAAAAACGTAAATATAAAAAATCAAAACAGGAAATAATAACTGTTTGTATAATCTTCTGGCAGGAAAGATTTTACCAGGTATATTATAAAACCCAAAGCTACAAAGGAAAACATTCATATTTGGTTATATAAAAATAAAAATTTTCTGCAGGCAAAAAAAGCACCAAAAACACAATCAAAAAAGACAATTGTCAACAGCAAATATCAATATTACAAAAGAAATAAAGGAAGGAGGGAGAAAGAGGAAGGAAGGGAGGAAGGAAAGAAGGAAGGAAAAAGACATACTTCATATTACAGATTAAAGCTAATTTCTTTAATGTATGAAGAGCACCTAAAAATCTGTAACAGAACAACCAACTGCCCAGAGAAATGGGCAAGAATAAGAAATGACCATTCATGGACAAGGCAGCACAAGCGGTTCTTTCTTTTTTTTTTTCCTGTGTATATTTAATCTCCAGTCTCATTCAACTGCTACATAGTCTCTGTCACACATTTAACAGATATTTATTAAGTTTCTGCTATGTACCAGGCTCTGTGATAGAGGAATTCAGACACATTGATTGATTTGATTGATTGATTTCAAAAAACTTAGAGTACAGTGGACATCCAAAGGTTTCATATACACAAAAATTATTTTTTAACTATTTTTTAAATTGAAGTGTAGTTAATTTACAATGTTATGTTAGTTTCAGATGTACAGCAAAGTGATTCAGCTATACATATACATATATTCTTTTTCAGATTCTTTTCCATTATAGGTTATTACAAGATATTGAGTATAGGTCCCTGTGCTATATAGTAGGTCCTTGTTGTTTATCTATTTTATATATACAAGTGTGTATATGTTGATCCCAAACTCCTAATTAATCTCTCCACCCCCCCCCCCCATCCACTATCCCCTTTGGTAACCGTAAGTTTGTTTTCTATGTCTGTGAGTCTACTTCTGTTTTCTAAATAAGTTCATTTATATCATTTTTTTTAAGTTCCACATATAAGTGATATGGTATTTGTCTTTCTGAAAGATCTCCAAGACCACGTTGAATGAAGAGCAAGGTGGGACAGAAGGCGTGGTGTATATGAGCTGTGTGAAAGAGAGAGATTCAAAGTCGGTATGGCTGCATGCCTGGTCACCGCGACTTCCTGAAGTTCACACCCAAAAACCTGGGAAGAGAATTGCAGGGCTCCTGGGACCCAGAGGGAAGACGGACCCTGCTCTGCATGCCCTTCAGATGACTTGCACTTGAATTGTATGCATAAAACAAAACAAAACAATTTTTTTTTAAACCCATTTATCTGGAAGCCATGGACCCTGGTGGCAGCTCCTGGCTGCTGGTTCCACATGAGGGGTCCAGGCTTGTGCACTGTTATTAGATTTCTATTTTATCTTTCTGCTCAAGAGCCAAAGGCACTTCTCCAAGGCCCCCACGTTTTGAAAATACAACCAGAGAAACGCTTTTAGTCTCCAGGAGACAGGCCCAAGGGGACACCGTGACAGGGGCTGGGCTGGTCTGAACTCTGCTGTTACTCTCAGACCTCCCTCCCCAGCTTCTGACTTACGTTTTCTCTCTTCCTGCCAGTGAATGCAGCTGAACGGGAAAACAGCATCTTCCTTTCCTGTGGCTGTTCTCAAACAAAACAAACAAAAATTCTGAAGTAGCTGAAACCTATCGTGTGTCTGACCCACCCAGTACACAGTCTGGTCCATGACACCAGGACTGGACAGAAGGGTTTAATTCACTCCCTGGTGTAGGAGGCTGGTGTGAAGATGTCTGAGTATCTTAGAGATGAGCATTTTTCACCAAGTTGCTCAACCCAACAAGGATAACATTTTGATGAGAAAGATCATCTGTTTTTATGCCAGGAGACTTTCAAGAATACTATTACACAATTCCATAAGCCCTTGTAATACTATTACAATTCCATAAGTCCATAATACATTCCCTCCGCGCTAAGTTTCTATAATAATACACTCAAGTGCTAATATTTTGGAAGCTTCAAGGAAAACCTGTGCCATTACAGTGGAAACAATTGCTACAATTTCCATGGAAAGCACAGCTGTCAGGTACAAGAGAACATTTCAAAACATCTCCTTCAACACCTGTGTTTATTTTTAAATGCATATATGTTTTTGCTGGGGAAGAAGGGAACAGAGGAAAACACATCAGGCAGAGCTGACTTGCAGGGAACTTGAATCAAATTGTTTGACAGTTGCCCGCCACACCAAACACGGAAAGCAAATACCAATTAGAAACTGATTATCAGATCAAAATTTGATTGTCAACAGGAGAAAGACTGCAGAAACGTGGGGACTCAATGCAGGTCCGGAAAAGTGGGAAGACATTGGTGATCGTCAGCTGACCTACGCTGCTGAGAGGACAAGAGGACACAGAGCAAATAATGACAACTGTGCGTCCATCTGGCCATCTGACTGAAAGTCCCAACAGGGGAACCACAATGATTCCCTCTTTCCAGGTGAACATGGTGCTTCTTTAGGGCTCGTTCCAGCATCACTGGACGAATCAGTTGGCAAAGTCCAGCACAGACATTATAAACAGCAGGCAGTGTTGGCCGGATCTTCTAACTTCACCCTTCTCGACAGTGGCTACGTTTTAATTTAAATTAATTTGGAGGGAAATCGATTCTAAAATCCCTTTTGTTGGTTTGGGAAAGGTGCCAGAGAACACAGGATTAGGTACCACTTTCCTCCTAATCCATCAAAGAGGCCTGGCCACAGGCACTGCCATCCCACCAGGGAAGACGTGGTAGAAGAGGAAAGAGTGCCATGCCTTTCCAAACAGCCCAGTGGGTTTCATTCCCTTCCTTTCCTCTGTCTTAACTAGTGCTCTTTCTTCAGGTAGAGGAGGCAGCACGGGCTTGGGTTCAAATCCCAGCCCTGCCAAATCTCTAAACGTCACTGAGCTTTGTTTTCTTCATCTGTTAAACAAAAAATGAGAGAGTGGGTAATAATAGCTTTACTTTCATTCTTGGTTTTTAAAAATGTATTATGAAATATCATACATCCAAAAGAGTACATATAACATATCTACAGAGCTTAAAGAATGGTAATACCATAAGCACTGTCTACTCACCACCCACCTGAAGGAGCATCATGTATAACGGTGTGGCCCTGCCATCTTCTGTCACCTCTGTACCCCCAGAAGCCCACACCTCCCTGAATTCCGTGTGCCTCCTGGGCTGTCTTTTCTTTGTACTCTAATACATATGTATGAATCCCTAAGCAATTTTAGCTTTGCAGGTTTTTGAATCTTATGTAACAGACTCTTTTTTTTTTAATTTTTTAATTTATTTTTGGCTGCATTGGTTCTTTGTTGCTGTGCACAGGCTTTCTCTAGTTGTGGCGAGGAGGGGCTACTCTTTGTTGTGGTGCACAGGCTCTAGGGCACTTGGGCTTCAATAGTTGTGGCACGCAGACTCAGTAGTTGTGGCACTCGGCCTTAGTTGTCCTGCAGCATGTGGGATCTTCCTGGACCAGGGCTCGAACCCGTGTCCCCTGCATCGGCAGGCGGATTCTTAACCACTGAGCCACCAGGGAAGCCCCTTATGTAATGGACTCATCATATTCTGTAATTTGTCCTTTTTTTGTTGAACATGATGATCTTCTAAACTTTTTATTTTGAAATAGTTGCAAACTCACAGAATAGTTGCAAGAGCAGTACAGATAACTCCCATAGGCAATTTACCCAGTTGCCCCAATTTTTAACATGTTGCCACCATCACTTTTTCTCATCCTCCATATGTATATATATTCATCTTTTCTGAATTATTTGAAAGTAAGTTGCACACATCACACCCCTCTGCCCTTTAATACTTGGAGGTGCGTTTCCTATGGAAAAGTATATTCTCTTACACAACCACGGTCCAGAGAATTTAATATGGGTACAATACTTTTATCAAACCTACAGTCTCTATTCCAGTTCTGCCGGTTTTCCCAGTGATGTGCTTTATAGCACTTCCTGTCCCCTTCCCAGTACACGGGCCGGGTCTGGGCCACACGCTCATGCCTCCTTAGTCTCTGTCTCTGGAAGAGCCACTGGGTCTTACTTGGTTTTTCATGACACTTAACACTGTTTAAGAAGATGAGCCAGAGATCCCAATGGACGGACCACATTGGGTTTGTCTGGTGTTTCCCCGTGCTCAGATTCAGGTTATTCAGGCTGGCCAGGATCTCACCCACATGATGCTGTGACCCTCTCCAACTTCACTTCCGGAGGTGGGTGGTGTCTACCTGCCTCCCTCCAGGTGATGCCAGCTTGGATTACTTCCCAGGTGTTGTCTGCCTTCTCGACTGTGTGGAGACTGTTTCTCCAATCTGTGGAGCACTTTGAGACAACACACATGCCCTGACCCTCACCAGCACCTCCATCCCTATTTAGCATCCATTGATGACTCTCCCCCAAGCCAATCTCGACCACGATTGATGTGAAATCGTGGCTGTGTTCTCCAACACCCTCCATATTTATCAGCCAGCATTCTAGCATGAGGAAGTCCCCTCCTTCTTCCTCCTTGACCTACGTATTTCCTGAACTATTTGTTTGTCTGTTTATTATCATCATGGACTTATAGTCCACTGCTGTTCTGATTGCCTTTGATGATCTTATTATCCCAGATTTGGCAAATGGGAACCCCCATGCCCTTTCAACATACTCCATCATTTTTTTCATATATATCCCAGGAGTTCATACAGAAAGCTCCAATTCCAGTCCACCCCTTCAGGATTTCCCCACCTTCCTCACTCTCTGCTTCTTTTTTCCTTCATTTGCAGAGGGAGCCCTGCCTCCCAGACCCTCGATATATATTACCAACCGCTCAGTCCTATGGTCCACATAAATAGTTCCAACATCGCTACACCCTTCCCACCCAAAACCAAACCTCCCGAAATGAGGTCTAGGTTGGTCTGCTGTTCTTTCCCTGCACTGAAGGTATATCGTCAAAGTCCTGTAGGTAGTTTTTAGTTTTAGTCTTTTTCCCTTCAACCTGGTTATATTACTCAGTTGAAATACACTTGGGTTCAGTTGCTTCTTTTTGTGATGGTGGGGTGGTGATCATCTTAGGGCTGGTGATCATCTTTGTTGATTTTTGCTTGTTAATTTTATGTCCTGCTGCCTTCCTGTTATGGGTTGAATTGTGTCCATCCCAAATTTGTGTGGAAGTTCTAACTCCCAGGACCTCAAAATATGACCCTTTTGGGAAATAGGGCCTTTGCAGTTAAGATGAGCTCACACTGGAGAAAGGTGGCCCATTCAAAATGACTGTGATCCTTATAAAAAGGGGAAACCTGGACACAGACCCATGCACAGGGAGGCTCCACGTGGACATGAAGTCAGATGTCAGGGTGATGCTTGCTTAGAAGTCATGGAATCTTTGCCAAATATTGAAGCAAACCACCAGAATCTAAGGAAGATTGTGGAACAGACTTTCCCTCATGGCCTCAGAAGGCACCAGCTCTGCTGACATCTTGATCTTGGACTTCCAGCTTCCAGAACTATGTGAGGTTAAATCTTTCTTGTTTAAGTGGCCCAGACTGTGGTACTCATTACGGCAGCCCAAGGAAACTTAAGAGTACACTTCCTGAAATCTTCCATGGTTCTGACTTACCTCTATCACAGTTCTCTAGAGTGTTCTGGAGAGACTATCACCATGTCTGATAATTGAGATCATTCTACTCCCTTTACTTCTTCTGCAACTCCTACTTCTCCTGCCCAATCACAGTGGCCAACACCCACAGGGAAGCGTGAGAGGGTGGTGGATGCAGTGGACCCCCACCGTGGACGTGATGGTCTTGATTCTTGCATCAACTTTTCTCCATGTGCAGGTGCCACAACTGACCCACGCCCTCTCCCACTGGGGGACCATTGAGGGTGGACAGTGCTGTTCCCTGGTGTGGACGAGACACTTCTCCTGTCTCCTGGCATATTTCCAGGGAGATACGGGCCCCAGGATATGAGCGGCTTGTCTTCTCACTCACCAGAAGGTGCCAGGTGGGTTTCCAAAGCTTTTGTAGCAATAACTCTCCTATGAGCAATTTATCCAAGTGTCTTTTGCTCTACACCAATCTATGCTGTGGTCCAAAGCATGAAGCTTTGCCAGGGAGGAAGGCACCTCTCCCATGTCTGAATTTGCATTTTTCTAACCCCCAGTGAGATGGGGTGCCTGTTCAGATGAGTGGACTGTGTATTCCTCTTCTAGAAAATTCCAGCTCAGGTCTTCAGGAGCTCTTCATACATTCTTTTTTTTCCCTTGTATAGTTTATACACGATCTTAAGTAGAGTTCCCTGTGCTATACAGTAGGACCTTGTTGTTTGTCTATTTTATGTATAGTACTTTGCATCTGCTAATCCCAAACTCCTAATTTATCCCTCCCCCTCCCTTTCCCCTTTGGTAACCATAAGTTTGTTTTCCATGTCTGTGAGTCTGTTTCTGTTTTGTAGATAAGTTCATTTGTATCATATTTTTTAAATTCCACATATAAGCGATATCATATGATATTTGTCTTTCCCTGTCTGGCTTACCTCACTTAGTATGATAATCTCTGGGTCCATCCATATTGCTGCAAATGGCATTATTTCATTCTTTTTTATGGTTGAATAGTATTCAATTGTGTGTATGTACCACATCTTCTTCTTTTTTTTTTTTTTTTTTTTTTTAGTACATTTATTTTTATTTATTTATTTTATTTTTGGCTGTGTGGGGTCTTCGTTTCTGTGTGAGGGCTTTCTCCAGTTGTGGCAAGTGGGGGCCACTCTTCATCGCGGTGCGCGGGCCTCTCACTATCGCGGCCTCTCTTGTTGCGGAGCACAGGCTCCAGATGCGCAGGCTCAGTAATTGTGGCTCACGGGTCTAGCTGCTCCGCGGCATGTGGGATCTTCCCAGACCAGGGCTCGAACCCGTGTTCCCTGCATTGGCAGGCAGATTCTCAACCACTGCGCCACCAGGGAAGCCCTGTACCACATCTTCTTTATCCATTCATCTGTTGATGGACATCTGGGTTGCTTCCATGTCTTGGCTACTGTAAATATTGCTGCTATGAATATTAGAATGCATGTATCATTTTGAATTAGATTTTTCTCCAGATATATGCTCAGGGGTGGGATTTATTTGTCCCTTTTTGCATTACAAGTATTTTCCTCCAGGCACAGACACTTCCTGTGTCTTGATTTTCACATTTTGGCTTTCTCTGTAGAACAGGCATTCTGAATTTTAATGTAGCCACATTTATCAATATTCTCCTTTATAGCTACTTTTAATTTTTAAACCTTGCTTAAGAAATTCTTCCCTACCCTGAAGTCATAAAAATATTTTCTCTTATTGTCTTCTAAAAGTTTCATTGATTTTCCAATAAATTTGAAAAACTAGATAATTTCAATAGAAAAATTTAAAAAACTGACTAGAGAGTGATAAAAATCTGGGTAAGTCAACCTCCATTAAAGAAATAAACCAATTATCAGAAACCTCTCTTCCTCCCTCGAAAGGCACAAAGAAGAGATGGTTTGTAGGCAATTTTTAATAAACCAAAGAATGAATTATGCTGAGATTTGAAAAATAATAATAAAAATTTTCAGAGACTGTAAGAGAAGGGAAAACTACCCAACTCACTGTATAAAAGTAGTGTAATATTGGTGACAAAACTTCCAAAAATGATAAAACAATACATCAATTTTAACTATAAAGATACATGTAAAATATTTTAAAATACATTAGCTAATAGAGTGTAGTGGTGTATCATTGTAAAAAGATTGTATTTCATGACAAAAAAGGATGTCCCTGGAAGGTAAGAATGTTTCAACATCCAAAAATCCCTTAATTCCAATAATATTGACAAGTAAAGAAGAAAGAACATATGAGCATCTCAGTTGAGGTACACACTCAACCTCACTGATAATCAGGAAAACACCTTAACACAAAATTGAAATTTCACTCCTCAGATTAGCAACAATTATAAATAAATTTTGAAATTTTAATAAAACGATGTGTTTTGTTGTAGCTGATATAAATGAACAAAACCTGAGCTGTATCAACATGGAACAAATCTTTAAAAACCTAATGTTGAGTTTAAAAATTAAGTTTTAGGGTGATAAATGATATCATTTTGTTAAATATTAAGACACCCAAAAATCATTTATATTTAGTGTATGCAAACTTAGAAAGCACCATAATCAGTTGGTAAGCATAGGTCCAGCCTGCTAAATCCTGCAGCTGGATGTTAAAATCTGTTCTCTACACTCATATGTGTGTTTAAAATATTTTATAGTGGGGGACAGAGTTTCAGTTTTGCAGGAGAAATGGGTTCCGGGGATGGTTGGTGGTGACGGTTGCACAACAATGTGAAGGTAATCACTGCCACTGAACTGCACGCTTAAGAGTGGTTAACCAAAAAAGAATATATATATGTATAACTGAGTGATTCTGCTGTACAGCAGAAATTAACACAGCATTGCAAATCAACTATACTTCAATAAAAATTTTTAAAAAAAGAATGGTTAACATGCCCTCCTATACTGTTGGTGGGAATGTAAATCTGTGCAGCCACTATGGAGAACACTATGGAGGTTCCTTAAAAAACTAAAAGTAGAGCTACCAGATGATCCAGCAATCCCACTCCTGGGCATATATTCAGAGAAAACTCTAATTCAAAAAGCTGCATGCACCCCTATGTTCATAGCAGCATATTCACAATAGCTAAGACATGGAAACAACCTAAATGTCCATTGACAGATGAATGGATAAAGAAGATGTGGTATATATGTACAATGGAATATTACTCAGCCATAAAAAAAGAATGAAATCATTCCATTTGCAGCAACATGGATGGACCCAGAGATGATCATACTAAGTGAAGTAAGTCAGACAGAGAAAGACAAATATCATATGATATTGCTTATATGTGGAATCTAAAAAAATGATACAAATAGACTTATTTACAAAACAGAAACAGACTCACAGACATAGCAAACAAACTTATGGTTACCAAGGCCGTGGGGGGAGGGATAAATTAGGAATTTGGGATTAACACATACAAACTACTATACACAAAACAGATAAACAACAAGGCCCTACTATATAGCACAGGGAACTATATTGAATATCTTATAATAACCTATAATAGAGAAGAATCTGAAAAAGAATATATATAAGGTTGACCAAAAAGTTCCTTTGGTTTTTAAGTAAAAATAAAAGACACATTTTTCATTTTCACCAAGATCGTTATTGAACAACATATTCACTGTTTTGTTCCACTACCTTCTGCCATTTTCCAGGCAACTTCATAATTCCATCTTCCCAAAACTTTTTATCTTTTTGAGCAAAGAACTGTTACAGGTGCCTTTTACAGTCTTCCAGGCAATTGAAATTTTTTCCATTAAGAGAATTTTGTAAAGACCTAAATAAATGGAAATCTGAAGGTGCAATGTTTGGTGAATATGGCAGATGAATCAGAACTTCCCAGCCAAGATGTAACAGTTTTTGCCTTGTCATCAAAGAAACATGCAGTCTTGCATTATTCTGATGGAAGATTATGCATTTTCTGTTGACTAATTCCGGAAGCTATTCGTTGAGTGCTGCTTTCAATTGGTCTAATTGGGAGCAGTATTTGTTGGAATTAATCATTTGGTTTTCCAGAAGGAGCTCATAATAGAGGACTCCCTTCCAAACCCACCATATACACAACATCACCTTCTTTGGACGAAGACCTGCCTTTGGTGTGGTCAGTGGTTGTTCATTTTGCTTGCCCCACAATCTCTTCCATTCCACATTATTGTACAGTATCCACTTTTCATTGCCCTTCACAATTTGTTTTAAAAATGGAACGTTTTCATTACAATTAAGTAGAGAATCACATGTGGAAATACGATCAAGAAGTTTTTTTAGCTTAACTTATGTGGAACCGAAACATCAAAGCGATTAACATAACCAAACTGGTGCAAAGGATTTTCAACACTGATTTGGATATTTTGAGTATGTCGGCTATCTCCCGTGTGGTATAACGTTGATTGTTCTCAGTTAAAGTCTCGATTTAATCATTATCAACTTCAACTGGTCTACCAGACAGTGTAGCATCGTCTAGCGAGAAATCTCCAGCACTAAACCTCGCAAACCACTTTTGACACATTCGATCAGTCACAGCACCTTCTCCATACACTGCACAAATCTTTTTTTTGCGTTTCAGTTGCATTTTTACCTTTCTTGAAATAATAAAGCATAGTATGCCGAAAATGTTAATTTTTTCTTCCCTCTTCAATATTAAAATTGCTACACAAAAATTCACCAATTTTGATAAGTTTTTTTTAAATGCATGCTGATATGACAGCTGCCACAATACAATCTAACAAAATTGTTCTGAATGAGGTTAAAAACAGCTAAGCTCTACTAGAGCCATCTTATGGAGAACACTGAATGAATGTTTTGGCCAACGCTGTATGACTGAATCACTTTGCTGTACACCTGAAACATTGTAAATCAACTGTACTTTAATTTTTTAAAAAATTAAAAAAAAAAAAAAGTAGCTGGACTGAATAAGCCCTTGAAAATTTTCTTAAAATGGCAGGGAGTGAGGGTCCAGTCTGGTGATCGATGTCTCAGACCAACTCTGGCCAGGGGCTGAGACCCTGTGTGTCTTCCTTATTTGTCAGTTGTCAGTGACAAGTGCCTCTGTTTCACGGGAATTCAATGGAAGGACCTAAAATTCTGTATCGAGTTACATCTTGCGTCTGTTAGCACTGCTGCAGACCCATCTCCCAGCACGATCCCTGGGGGCAACTTGGCCAGGAGAGACCAGCGGGGCCAGCACCGTGCGCCTGTCATCTTGGTCGTCAGCAAAGCACTATCGTTGATCAGCATGAATGCTCAGGGGGTCTCACCTGCAGTGAGGAAGGCTGGGCTGGACCCTGAAGACCCCGCTTTCTGAAGCAAGTGGCAGATTTACCAGCCGAGCCCTCTTTCTCCCTACACGGTATCCTCACCGGCCTTCTGGTAGCCCTGACGTCCATTGGCCACCACTCCCCTCTGCTTACCCACCTGGGGCATCTCATCACCTCCCCGTGAGTCCAGTTTAATACCCACCAAGTAATCCCAGAGAGTGTATCTGTGCACACACTTTATTGCTACACTTGGAACTTGCAATTACACAAGTAGGGACAAAGATGCCAAAATTCAGGGCAGCAGCTACCCGGCAGCCTCGATAATCCTACAGGCCCCACAGAGCTGCGAGCTGTGCAGGACCCCTGATGGTGACACCGTGATTCCCCCGCCCTGGCCCCATCCTCCAGGGGCCTGCTCACCTTCATCCCTAACTCCCAACCTCAAGGCGTTTCTGCCCTCAGTTCTCAGGGTTGTCCTTTATGTCTCCGTGTGTAGGGGGCTGAAGACACAGAATGTCATGGCAAGGACAGTCAGAGGAGGGGGCTCTGTGGATGGATGGATGGCAGAGTTGAAATTAAAAACACTCCCTGGAGTGTTTTCTGACCCGGCCCTCTTGGCAGTCATTATTAGAACTGAGGTCTCTGCTCCTGGTGGCCTCTCTCCAGTGTTCATTACGGGAGAAAAGCATTCAAATGATGTCTAATTCTAAAGCAGTCTTTGACACTAGGTACCCTGGTGATTATGTGCCACCTGATTAATACCCAAATTAGTCACTAAATGTCGTGTCCCTCAATATATATGCATATATATTATATTTCAAACCCCACCCCCAGGGCCCATAACCTCAGGGAAATAATCTCAGCATGATTTTGTGGCCACTCGGCTTTGTTCATCAGCAGACTGAATGTGCTAATATATGAAAGTGTTCAATTAGGTGAACTTTCATTTTCGAGAGGTCTCAGCCATGGTTTCACTCTCCCCAGCTTCCCAGAAGATACATCTGCACATTGGAATGCGTTGACTCTGACCTCGTTGGGTTCACCACACTATCCAAGTCTTGAGAACGAGGACAGGCAGGGCATATTCATTTCTTATCGCTGCTGAAACGAATTACCGCCATCTGAGTGGCTTAACACAGCACACATGAATTATCTGATGATTCTGGAAATCGGAAGTCTGAAATGGGTCTTACAGGGGTGAAACCAAAGTGTCTGCAGGGCTGCGTTCCTTCTGGAGATCTCAGGAGAGGATCCCTTCCGTTGTCTTTTCTAGATTCTAGAGGCTGCCTGCACTCCTTGGCTTGTGGCCGCGCCTCCATCTTCAAAATGTATTCGTCCAAAGTCTGCTTCTGCTGTCACATCTCCTCTGACTCTGACCCTCTTGCTTCCCTCCTACAGGCACCCCTGTGATGGTATTGGACCACCCCAATAATCCAGTATAATCCCCTCATCCCGAGATCCTTAACTTAATCCCATCTGCAAAGTCCCTTTTACCATGGTCGCATATCCACAGGTTCCAGAGATTAGGACAGGGACATCTTTGGGGCAGCAAGGTCATTATTCAGCCCACCACAGAAGGTTAGGTGGCTACCCTCACCTCCTGAAATCAGAACTAGACTTCAGGTTTCCTAAATTCTTCTGTGCCTCTTCGCTTATATTCCTTTTCTGGAAAATATATAAAACCAGTGCATTCATCCAGATAAGCTAGGATATCTGCAATAACCACCACCCAAAATGTCACTGATGTAACACACATTCATTTCTCACTCCTGCAAAGTCATCTGCACCTCTCCAGGGCTGCCATCCTCCCAGGTTGGCACGGCAATATCCATGTCCAGAGATGCTTTGCAGATTGCCATGGTGGGCAGTGGGGGCTGGAGCTTTAGGAGCCAGCAATTAAATGCTTCTCTCCAAGCATCACTTCCACTCACATTTCCTTGGCCAGAGCAAGTCACACAGCCACCCCTAAACTACAGAGGCCAGGAAGTGAAATCTCCCCACACGGGAGGAAATAGAAGAGAAGCAGAATGTGGTGAACGGTACAAATGCCCAGCAGGCTCATTCTCGAGGGCCTGACTTGGATGGGAGGCTCAAATCACAGGTCGGGCACCTGCTTGGTTTCTTCCGGAGCAATAACAACAATGAATTAGGAAAATAAAACTAAGGCTCTTTTCTAGGCATCGTGGAGATAAAAAGGGAACTTTAGTATCTTTTGCTAACACATTGGAGTATCCTGAAAAATACCAGTAGTCTGTGTCCTTTGTTACCTGCAACATAAACAAATCCTTGGGCATCCCTCTCAAAGGCACCTTGATGAGTCCTATGTGTGGGTGACGTTGGAGCCACCTTAGACCCAATTCATCTTTAGGACTGTCACATGGTTACGCAGACAAGGACGGCAGCTGGGCCCCGGCTCTCCTTGGAGGACATCTGTCCACAACCCATCCAAGTAGTTTGTAGGATCGCTAAATTTGGAACTCAGTACAGGAGCCTCTGAGGCAGAATTCCCAACCCTTTAAGCTCTCAGGAAATTTGCATCTTTTATTCTCCTCCACTGACTCCAGGTGTTGAAAGATAATCCACCAAAAAAAAAAATTGTACATATTGAAACTATCAGCACATTTTTCCATGTTTTGCTCACCAGCGGTGTGGATGGATAAGCAAGGCCCCTGATCAGCCTGAGACCGGGTTACCCTCCTGCATCCACATGATCTCTGCCCTTTTCACAAGCGAGAAGTGCACCTAGCACAGCCTCCATCTCACTGTCCTTGATGCTCAGGGTCCCGGGACTCCAGGTGTGGCATGTCTGGTAACAGTGAACCCCTACATAGCACTCACTACCTAAGATGTGCATCGATCTACTCTTTTCATCCTCAAAACAGCCCTGATGCAGGTGCTGCCACTATATTTCCATTTCACAGGAGGAAATGGGGGCCCAGAGAGGTTGAGTAACTTGCCCAAGGTGTCTGTTACAGGTAGGATCGCGTCCCCCGAAAAAGATGTACTGAGTCCTCGCCTTCAGGGCTTCAGGATATTACCTTAGGTGGAAATAGGGTCATTGCAGATGGAATTAGTTAAGATGCAGTCATACTGGAGTCAGATGGGCCTCAATCCCACATGACTGGTGTCCTTATAGGAAGACAGACACTTGAAAGCAGAGACACACAGGGAGAACGCTCTGTGCCGATGGAGGATTGGGGATGCATCTGAAAGCCAAGGACACCAAACCAGTGGGCAAAACAGAAGAGGCAGGAAGGACCCTCTCCTACAGTTTCAGAGGGAGCACGGCCCTGCCGACACCTTGATCTCAGACTCTGGCTCCAGAACCAGAAGAGAGTAAATTTCTGTTATGTTAAAACCCCAGTTTGTGGTACTTTGTTACAGCAGCCCCAAGACACGAATGCAGTGCCCCAGCTGGTGAGGGACAGAGCAGGACTGGAACCCCAGCCTGGCACTGGAGTCCCTGATGATCAAGGTGAGGCCCAGCGGGAAGGTGAGCTGGTCAAGGTGAGGCCCAGTGGGAAGGTGAGCTGGTCAAGGTGAGGCCCAGTGGGAAGGTGAGCTGGTCAAGGTGAGGCCCAGTGGGAAGGTGAGCTGGTCAAGGTGAGACCCAGTGGGAAGGTGAGCTGGTCAAGGTGAGGCCCAGTGGGAAGGTGAGCTGGTCAAGGTGGGGTCCAGCCAGGACCACAACCTAGTTGTCCTGGCAGCTCATCTCCATCCTGCCCCTCTGAGCTGCTCCCACAAACACAAGGCAATCCGGGGATAAGGTCAGTGAATAAGCCCAAGCAAAATCGGAAATGACTCATCATTTATGGATCTGCAAGCAGGGTTTTGTATTTATAGTCTTATCAGCATACCATGATTACTTTATGTGGGATAAAACTCAAAGATTGCTCCTAAGGCTGTGGTTCTTAAACTTTCTGGGGCATCAAAGGCCCCCTTGAGGATGAAGGAAAGCAAGTGCCTTCTGCAGGAAAACGCGCATGTGCGTGCTTGCACAAACACACACACAGAGTCAGGGGCACATGACCCACCCCCTCCACCAGAGCCCCTCTGCTGAGACCTCCTTCCCAAATGAGTCAAGGCAGGAGCACCCAAGCTCTGAGGGGAGGAAGGAGACTGCAGGTCCAAGAAAAGATATTCATCCAGAGTTCTCCAACTCAGAGGTCGCTCGGGGCCCTGGGCTGCTGCTAAGGAGAATGAGGGCACGACCCCTGCGGGTGCCCCGCACAAACTTAAACCTCAGAGTCCTCGACTCCAGTGTCTCCAAAAGAACCAGATTCTCGGGGCCCCGAATGTCCGGGTTAGTGGAGATGCATTCAAACCCCAGCCGCACCATCTCTTCCCAGGTGGACACGGAGATCGCCACCCTTCTATAGAAATGGGCTCAGGACGCCTGCCACGTGGGGTTTCTGTGCGGGCAAATGGGGAAACGGATCTGAGGGCACAGAGCAGGCTGAGGCTTCTTGGGCCATGAGCTGGAGCTCAGGGGTCAGAGCAGAGATAAGCCAAGGACCCCCCCCCCCCCCCGCAAGGCGCTGGACGAAGACAGAGGGAAGGGAAATGTCAGGGAGGGAGAAAAGGAAGAGTCTTCAGGGCAGGGAAACCGGGGGTGCTGGGCGGCAGCCCCAACGGTCACTGTCCCACCCAGCCCACCTCTGCTCCATTCCTGCCTTGGCTGAGCCCAGAAGGGACCCCCAGCCTGGAGCACCTGGGGAAGGAGCCATGTCCCATGAGCCCAGCCCGAGGGCAGCAGCACGGAGAGATGCTCTGGGCCGCGATGGCTGTTGACCCACCGTGTGCAACGTGCATGCTCTGCGTTACTCCTCACCCTCCACAACAGCCCTGGGAAGGGTCCTGTTGTGGACTGAACTGTGTTCTCCAAACAGATATATTGAGGTCCCAACCTGCCACAACTGCGAATGTGACCTCATTTGGAAATAAGGTTTTTACAGATGTGATCAAGTTAAGATGAGGTCATCGAGGTGGCCCTGATCCAATACGCCTGGTGTCCTTATAAGAAAAGGAGACAGAGTCACAGGGAGAAGATGGCCACATGACAACGGAGGCTGAGATTGGGATGATGTGACCACAAGCCAAGGATCGCCTGCAGCCCCCAGGATCCAGGAGGGAGGCCTGGAACAGACTGTCCCTTGATGCCTCCGGAAGGAGCCAGCCCTGCCCCACCTTGATCTGGGACTTGTGGCCTCCAGACTGCGAGAAAATACATTTCTGCTGTCTAAGCCTCCCAGTTTGCGGTGGTTTGTTATGGCAGCCCCGGGACACGGATATAGGTTCCCATTGTTAATCTCACTTTAAGACAGAAAGTGAAACTCAGAAAGGTTAAAAAGCACTTTCTATTAGTTAGTTATTTTATATATATATATTTTATATAGTGTGTACGTGTCAGTATAGCGTAAGGAACTCTACTCAATACTCTGTAATGGCCTATATGGGAAAAGAATCTTAAAAAAGGGGATATATGTATTTGTATAACAGATTCACTTTGCTGTACACCTGAAACTAACACAACATTGTAAATCAATTATACCCCAACAAAAACATTTTTTTTAAAAGTGCTTTCTAGAATTCACAGCTCTTTAGGCAGTAGTCATCCAAGCTCCACCAGCACTATTTCACCGGCCCTCTGCTCATCTTCGTCTGGAGAGAAAGCCCCATGTAAGTGTCCTGGGACTGCCCTAACATAGTACCACAGACTTGGTGGCTTAAAACAACAGAAATCTACTCTTTCATAGTCTGGAGGCCAGAAGTCCAAGGTCAAGGTGTGGGCAGGGCCGTGCTCTCTCTGGAGGCTCCAGGGAGGATCCTTCCTGCCTCTTCCAGCCCCTGCTGGTCCCTGGCCATCCGTGGCATCTCTTGGCTTATAGACACGTCGCTCCAGTCACGTGGCTGTCTTCTCCCTGTGTGTCTTCACATTGTCTTCTCTCTCGGCTGGTCTGTGTCCAAATTTCCCCTTTTTATAAGGACATCAGTCATATTGGATCAGGGCTCCCTAAAGACCCCATTTTAACTTGATATCCTCTGCAAAGACCCATTTCCCAAATAAGGTCACATTGTGAGTTACCAGGGGTTAAGATGCCAACGTAACTCCTTGGGGGACCCCAGTTCAATTCATAACACTTGTCTTTGGATTCAGGGCCCACTCGGGTAATCCAGGGTGATCTCATCTCAAGATTCTTAACTTAATTACATCTCAAAGATCGCTTCTCCAAATAAGGTCACACTCACAAATTCTGGGAGTTAAGAGGTAGACACATATCTTTGGGGGGCCACCATTCAGCCCCCTACAGGTCTTAGGGCTGGTTTATTCTCCTGTGTGCCTTCTAGCCCCAGTGCCACCACCCGCAAGCCTTTCGTAGACAAAGCCCCCTTGCGGGTTACAAGTACTGTACACCCTCCCCGAGCCTGCCTGTGGCTTTGGGGTTTGCAGCCATCCTTCTCAGCCTCGGCGGCTCACTGGAACCCCTGGGTTTTTTTCAAACAGCCTTGCCGGCAGACTCGAATCTAACGGGTTTGCGTGGCTGGGGCATCGGGACATTACCAAGCTCTCTGGGTGATTCTAATCTCCATCCAGGGTTGAGAATCCTGGTTTATAGCGTCATTTGGGGGTCCATTATCATAGCTTTTGTTTTCACAGCAACCCTGAAATGTCAGACCAAGGTCTCAGGGAAATCAGGCCTGGGGAAGACTCCCCAGCCACATGCTGGACCCAGGGCCCCAACCTCCCAAATCTGCCTACAACCCTCCCCACCCTCCCTCTTCAAAGCCCACCTCCACCCCCCACATGAGCAGCCCAGGTTCCCACACTCACCCACAACTGCAAGCCACCCAGCATCAAGGGGCCTGTGCCAGGCTGGCTGCCACCTCTGGAGCTGCTCAGTGTGAATGGCTCACAGGGCAGGGCGTGGATGGGGTGAGGGCAGAGATGGGAATTCCAACACATCCACTGCTTTCTGGAATAAACCTCCTTCTCAAGGGGAAGTGAGGTGGAGGCATTAGGCAGTGTCATGAATTATGTCCCCCCAAAAGAGGTACTGAAGTCTTGACCCCAGCATCTGAGAACGAGCCTTCTTTGGAAATAGGGTCTTTGAGGAAGTAACCTAGTTAAGATGAGGTCCTACTGGACTAGTGTGGCCCTAAACCCAGTGACTGGTGTCCTTATAAAGGGAGGGAAATTTGGACACAGAGACACAGGGTGAGGAAGGGCGCATGACAGCAGAGCAGAGCTTGGAGTGAGGCAGTTACAAGCCAAGGGACACAAGGATGGCCATCAAATCAACAAAGAAACTGGGGTTGGCAAGGAAGGATGATTCCTTAGAGCCTTGAGAGGGTGCAAGACCTTGCTGGCACCTTCCGCTCAGTCTTCTGGCCTCCTGGACTGTGCGAGAGTCAATCTGTGTTATTTAAGCCCCCCAGTCCGTGTAATTTGTTGCGGCAGCCCCCGGACCTGGATACAAGTTGCGTTAGGGTTTGGACACAGACACAGCAGAGGCAAGTTCCTGCTCTGTCACTTTCTAGCAGATTGACCTCAGACAAGCACTTTAGGGCTCTCAGAAGCCATCTCCTGGTCCGCAGAGTGCCAGCCCAAGAGCCCACGTGCACGCTGTCATGGGGACGGAACAGCATGACGTCCAGATAAAGGGCCAGCCACGCCTCAGAGGCTCTGTAATGCAGCCTCTGCTATTACTTCTGACTCTTAATTATTCAGAGCCTGGTTTTCCAGAGTATTGAGTTTCTAGGTCCTGAGATTCTTCCTCACCTCCTTAAAAAACCACCAGAAAAGGTATCCTCCAATAGTGTATGAATGTCCTAGGTGAGCGGCACTTCTAGGAATCGATGGGATTAACCCAGAGCCAGAACAGGCGCTCTGGTTATTCCCCACGTGCCTGGGTCATCTCTGCTGCTCCCAGGTCACACTGGTCCATCTGTTCATCTGTCTGACTGTCCAGAAGACGGGTGTTGAAAAAGCATTTGATTTGCAGCAACCTGCATGGACCTAGAGATGATCATACTAAGTGAAATAAGCCAGACAGAGAAAGACAAATATCATATGATATCACTTACATGTAGAATCTAAAAAAAAAAAAGAAAAATACAAATGAACTTGTTTACAAAACAGAAATAGACCCACAGACATAGAAAACAAACTTAGGGTGACTAAAGGGGAAAGGGGGGGAGGGATAAATTAGGAGTTTGGGATTAACATATACACACTACTATATATAAAATAGATAATCAGCAAGGACCTACTGTATAGCACAGGTATTATGTAATAACCTATAAGGGAAAAGAATCTGAAAAAATAATAAATACATATGTATGTATAACTGAATTGCTTTGCTGTACGCTGGAAACTAACACAACATTGTAAATCAACTATCTGTCAATAAAAATAAATAAATAAAAATTAAATTAAAAGTAAAAAGAAAAAGACTTTGTTAAATTAGGAGTTTGAGATTAACATATACACACTACTATATATAAGATAGATAACCAACAAGGACCTACTGTATAGCACAGGGAACCCTACTCAATATTCTGTAATAACTTATAAGGGAAAAGAATCTGAAAAAGAAGAGATAGATGTCTATGTATAACATTCACTTTGCTGTACACCTGAAACTAACACAACATTGTAAATCAACTACACTCCAATATAAAATAAAAATTTGAAAGAAATAATTTGAAACACTGGAAGGCATCCTGAGGTCACTCCCAGTGTGAGACCTGAGCATGATGTTCTCAGCACAGAAGGGCCTCTGGCATCTTCACATGAACACGTCAGGTGTGGTTTAACCGGATCCAGAGACATAGACCCGGGGTGTGGGTCTTTGTCACGTGGAGGGGCAGGTGCTCAGCTGCTGAGTCCTCGTCATGGCTCAAGGGTCTGGAGTAACAGCACAGAAAACAGTCTGTGTAGTATCGCGAGCTCCTTAAGTGAAGCTTAAGTTCCTTAAGTGAAGCCGACCAGAACACAAAGCAGTTTCTATGGACTCTGAACCCCAACCCCTGTATCCACGCACCGTTTTCAATTTAAAGTATGACAGAGCAACAAACGCAGGCATGAACTTTAAATGGCATTCATCAGCAACTAGGTTTCCTGCATTATGTGATCGCATCCCGAGAAATATGCAAATGGACGGTATTTCCACTGCTGAGTGTTCTCATTATGCTTTCTGAGCACCGTAAACGCCACCACGGGCTTAGAGAATTCTCCCCAACACGAGCTTTCTGTAAACACGCTAGCTTTTAATTAGCACAAGGCTACAGCTCCCTCTGTGCAGTGCCTTGCCTTCAATGTGGCATTTCCAAACAACCACTGGGAGAAAAATATCCAGCAATTGGCCGAGAAGATTAAACTCCTTTACCTCTGAAGGATAACCGGCCAGGCATGACCTGTGGACTCAGATCGGAACGGCTGCAAACGGGCCTTGATGTAATGTTTTCCAACTGGACCTCCTTCCCTACTCCAAGTCAAGCAGCAGAGACTCACTGCTGGAATTACTCATCTTAAAAGGACAGGCTTGAATCTGACACCTCAAAGATGCTAAAGCAGGTGCAATCAAAAGAGAGTAAATAAAACTGCGCACAGGTAACCCATTAAAAAGAGACACTGCAGCAGAATCTACAGGGTAGGAGCACAGAGATACCTCTGGATTAATAGGTTGTGTTCGTTCGCCAGGGCTGCCGTAACAAAGGGACACAAGTGGGGTGATTTAAACACCCCATTTGAGGGTGTTTAAATGAGAGAAATTCATTGTCTCTCAGTTCCGGAGGCTGGAAGTACAGAATCAAGGTGTCAGCAGGGAGCAGCCTGCCACGCTCCTTCTGAAGCTGCTAGGGAGCTGTCCCAGGCCTCTCTCCTAGCTTCTGGTAATTTCCTGGCTTGTGACAGCATCATCCCAATCCTTACTTTGCCTTGTGTGTGTGTGTGTGTGTGTGTGTGTGTGTGTGTGTGTGTGTCTGTTTGTCTGTCTGTCTGTGTCCAAAATTTCCCCTACTGATAAGGACAACAGTCATTACGGCTCATCCTTCTCCAGTATGACCTCCCTATTTCCAAATAAGATTGAAAGTAAGCAGAACCCTGCGGCATCCCCTGCTTCCTGTTTGTAGAAAAGCTTTAACCACCGAGGCTTTCTCCGAGTTCTAAAGAACAAATTTAATCCGAGAAGTGAGAAAATATGGAAAGAAAGGAAAACAGTCAAGCAAGACAAAATAATAATGGTTTAGCCACTCAACAAAGTCAAGGACTTTTAGTTTCTCCTCAAGGGCTATAGATCATATTCTGAGCCGTGTCCTTTGAGCTGCTTTGCAGATACTGAAACCCCCACTGGGTAGAAGTTAACTGTATGCTGACCACCAGCACGAAGACCTCAGACCTGTTGGAACCAGAAGGTGGATGATGTTGATTTCTGATTACCTCACCACCAACCAATCAGAAGAAGGTCCAGGAGCTGATCATGTACCCTGAGACCCTCTCCCTCACCCTGCCTTTAAAAACCTTTCCCCGAAAACCACGGAGGAGGAATTTGTGTGTTTTGAGCTTGAGCTGCCCATTCTCCTTGCTTGGCCCCATGATGGGCGCCTTGCAATCAGCGTTGCACTTTCCTTCACCACACCTGATGTCAGTAGATTGGCTTTGCATTGCACTGGGTGAACAGACCCAAGTTCAGTTCAGTAACAATGTCACATCTGTGGTCCTGGGGGTTAGGCCTTCAACAAACCAATTTGGGAGGGACACAATTCAACCTATAACACAGGTGGAGGAGTTGTTTTCAATCTCACCCCAGGCTCTACACAATCCACTAGGAGAAAGCCCTTTTTCTCCCCACATTCCAAGTGATTTGCATGGGTTTAAGGAAAATCGAATCAGCTATTGGCTTGAATTAATGAGTCAATCAAACTCCCCAGGAATACATTCCAAGAATAAGATGAGTACATATTTGAGTTGTCAATCAGTCAGACTGATGTCAGGGTGGGATGGGGTGAGGCAGGAGGCACCTCACTGTCTAGAGGCCTTCTTTCCAAGGGCTGAGTATGTGCAGGGCTGCCACCGGCTCAGACCAGAGAAAAGCATCTCCTTAAATTCTGCCCCCAAGCTGCCTCGTTTGCCTTGTCTGGTCCTTATCCCGCTGCTAGTAGTTACAGGACTAGGAGCTGGTTCCGGCTTTTTCTAAGACCTGCATCAGATCCCAACTCGAATCTCCATCAAAAGTAAACAAACTAAACCTATGATTCAGCTCTGGAAGACGGTTCACCCACCCCTGCAATATGAAATATAAAAATATAATTGTTAATGTTGAAGACCCAATAAAGGCACTTGACTGTTGTGGGAATATTTCATTTCTTTCTAATTTGTTGTAAGGCGCCCTCAGCAAAGAGATCACAAAGCTTTTCTTCTGCCTTGTACAGGCTTGGATTTAAATCCAGCCCTCAAAAGACCCGAGGCAAAGAAGAAAACTACAGAGTGAGCAAAAGTTACTTTCCATGTATAATTGGATAAAATTGAATGGGTCTTGTTTGGCGAGCCCTTTATTAAAAAGTTTTCCCCAGAAACTTCTTGCAAACAAGTTTGAGAGAGAGCCAACTTCTAAGTGCTGGGATGCCTGTGTCCCTGGGGGGTAGGGGGCGGCTTAACTTGGCAAATAAAAATGTTTGCAGGACCGGGTTTTTTCCCCCTTTGGTTTTATATGAAGCAACAATACTGATTTAGGGAACAAGCACTAAATCTTCCTTTAGTTCCCTGCAACTCTCCTCCTTAATCACGGGAAGAAAACAAGAAGGAGAGCCCTGCATTGCCATAACCGAGAATATTCAATGGAAGATTCGTGGCTCAGATGTGGTATCTGCAGTCAGCCTAAAAGGCAACTTAGCTGCGTTTATAGGCGTGCATGGCGGGGCTGCTCCGAGGCAATTACAGTGTGGCCAGGAAGCTCATGGAAAGCTACCGCCTCCAAAAGGGTCAGGCAGAAATCCACTTGGGAACGCACCCAGACCACCCCAACCCCAGTGGGATCTTGCCTTAAAAATAGTCAGTGTGACACCAAAATCCACAGGAAGGGCTGTGTGATAACAGAACAGGTTCCCTAAGGACCTTCCTGCAGCAGGACCCAATTCAGGAGACTTCAGAGCCCAAGCTGTCCCTCTGATGCTGAACAGAGAAGGGAGAGTGAGGGTCAGTAGTGGGCGGGGCCTGATGAGGCCCCAGGACCAGAGAGCAGCTAAGCCAGGACAGCCTGCAGCCACCTCAGCTGGCCCGGCTGGCCGGAGGCTCTACACTGCAGGAGTGAAAAGATGTGCAGTGTCGCTCTCCCCAGTAGGAGTTTTCAGCTCAGCAGGGAAAAGTCACGTGTGCAATTATCTACAGTAAAGGCAGCACCGCGGTGTTCAAAAATACCACAGTAAACATGGTATTTGTGATGGGCTTCGGAAGAAGGTGAGACTTTCAAAGGGCTCTTCAGACCAGAAGGACAGCCAGAGGAAGGCCAAGAGGTCTGGGGACACACAACCAAGGTCTGCAGAAGGTGGACCATTCACTCTGCAAACAGAAAATCAAAATGAGGCCAGTATTGCTAAGCGAGCACTCCCAAAGGCAGCCACTAAGGAAGGGGAAGGGGCTCAGCAGGGATGGAGTCTGACTTGTTGACCTGATGCAGTCATCCAGAACATACACCAGAAACTCGTGACAGTTTATCTACTTGTCAGACCCACACCCTGAGACAGTGCATGATTCCTTGAGGACAAATGTTCTATGACTGGAGTCAGTCATGCCTTTTTGTTTTCATAAACCTCTGACTCTTTCTCTTCCTTGGAATGCTCCTTTGGGGTTACTTGACTCTGTGTCTCCCGAATTGCAGTTCTTGAGACCCCACGTAAACTCTTTCCTTCTTTGCACCCCTCTGCATTATTTTCTTGGTTGACAACTCATTCAATTAGTATTTATTGGGCAACTACTACAGCCCTGGGAATATAGAGATTAAAATGCCCAGGCCCCTGAATTCCAGCACTTGGTGGCCTGTCCACTGACAGAGACAGTATACAGTCATTATAACACTCCATGACTCTGGTGTCTAAGACAAGGCTTGACGGTCCGTGGGGCTCCACCAACATTTGTGGAATGAATGGTAACCCCATAATGAGGTCTCTGAGGACCCTGCAGGTGTACAGGAGATTTCCACTAAGACAGAATGTCCTATGGCTAAAGGGACAGCAAGCTCTGTGAATTCAAAGTGGGGAGGGGTTATCGTGGGGGTGGTGGGGGTCAGCCAGCCCCCATGAAGGTCACCAGGACCTTGGGGAAGGGTAGAACTGGGAGAGATGGGGATGGAGATGGATAGGAGGGCTGACAGAATCAAGGTGTCTGAAACCAGAAAAACTGTGATGTGTATAAGACCATAACAGATCGTTGGGTGAGGCCAAGACACACGCAAGGTTCATGGGGGATGAAGTTGGGAAGGAGCTTTTATTTCCTCCCGCAGGAAGCCGAGAGCCACTGAAAGTGCCCTCCAGCGGTTGGTATTGGGATCAGAATGCACTGGGCATGAACATGAGGAGTATTCTGGGGTGATGGACATAGTTTATATTTTGATAGAGGTGTGGGTTCAATGGATGTTTGCATTTGTCAAAAGTTGCTGAATGGTACTGGGCTTTGTGCATTTCACTGCATGTAAACTTTACCTTAAAATATAAAAGAAACATAAAATAAAATTTTAAAAATTTTAAGTGCCCTATAACTAAGATCAACTCAGAAAACAGTCAACATACACTCATGATTCTCAACTGAGGGCAATTTTGCCCTCTCCTCCCCTGGAGTCATTTGGCGATATCTGGAGACTTTATTGGTCGCCATAACTGGACAAGGGGCAGGGAAGGGAGATGTTGCTGGAACCTGGCGGGTAGGGGCCAGGAGTCTGTTAAGCATCCTGCAATGAACAGCCACTCTGTGATGGGAGACCTAAAGTTTCATGTTTGGCCTTGACCACTCCGAGCCTCACAGGGCCCCCAAGGCAAGGTCCCCGATGCCCTTGCTCTTGCCTGATATGCCCCCCACCCAGCAGGAAAGTATCCCACCTGCCAGACCAACTGCACCTGCCTGGTCCTCAAACTCTACCAGCTGTGAAATCATTCAAAAATAACCAATCCCATCCTCCCCCAGGAGCAGGGGTTACCTACCCTCTCATCACTGTGAAACCCCTGCCAGTTCACCCTGCTCCCAGTTTGGTGGGGGGGGTCCCCCCCTCCCAGGCTGTGGGTGTGACTAATAAACTGGTATTGAGCTCATCTGTCAGGTTGGGTGTTGTGAGTTCAACCATCCTATACCGTTCAGGGCAGGGGTCCCGCCTCTACCAGGGGTGACCAGGAGGTGATCACAACATCCTCCCCCCAGCAGCAAAGAGGTATCCAGCACAAAGCACCCACGGTAGACAGTGCCAGGTACAGCATGAGCGGTCAGAGGGCTCCTTGGCTTAAAATCTCCCTCCCAGCTGTGTTCTCGGGACCTGACACCTTATCACTAGAGCATCATTCTATCTGGGCTCTTCTTACCCAGGTCCCTTAAAAATATTTAAGTCTCTGGGAAGTAGAAAATGTTAAACAGAAAATTTTCTTTGCTGAGAATGGTCAGTAGCCCCAGGGAGTCTGAGCGCACCCTGGTAGGGTAGCATCCGAAAGGCGAGGCCGTGACGGCAGCAAAGCCTGGGACCCCCTCTGCTCACCTTCCCGGGTCCAGGCCATGGGCTGCAGAAGGATCTTTAGCTGGTGAAAGACTTGCATCATTGCACTAACTGGTCAGATGGGTGTTTTTGTTACCAAGTCCAAAAGCATACTGCTCGCCACACAACAGGCCAATAAATCGAAAGACAAGTTGTTGGGGAAGGAATAGCAACCTTATTCAGAAAGCCAGCAGACTGAGAGATGGTGGACTAGTGTCCCAAAGTCACCTGAGTTAGAATTCAGGCTTGTTTTATACTAAAAGGGGAAGGGGTGTGGCTGCTTGTTGCAAACTTCTTGGTGCCAGAATCCTTTGTTTTTGCAGCTGTCCACAGGTCAAGCCACGATGTTCCTGTAAATCTCCAAGAAGACAACTGTCTCTTCTGCAACTTTTTACCTCTGTATGAATGCAAAGGTGTTTTACCTTTAAAGGTCAGAGACAGGTGCTGTCTCTCTTGGAACATTAGGTCATTCGGATAGAATGGGCTATCCTGTATATTTCAGGCTACAGGCAACATTCTTTTGCAAAAGGTGCAGATCCTGCACGACTCAGCACAGGCAGCAGAGCGCAAGGGTTAGAGCTAAAGGAATAGATCTGATATGGAGTCAGGTTTGTTCTTCTCTGTTACATTTTCTCTGTGCTGCTGGGGCTGAAAGATAGAAGTGCAGAGGCTGCAGGATAGGAAGGGCTGTGCACTGAGGCCAGCCACTCCTGACAGCTTCACGAGCACAGCCTCCTGGGGCTCCCAGGCTGCCTGCAGAGAAGCCAATCACTCTGTCCCAGGAGCCGTCCCTCCAGCCGGTCTCTGTCATGTTGCCTCGTTGGTTTCCTTCGTGGCACCACCTCCACCTGTACTGACCCACTTGCCTGTCGTCTGCCTCCTCCATGAGAATGCCCCTCCCCCAGGACGGGGGCCTCACCTGCTGGGGACTGGCTCAGTGTCTGGAGGAGATGCCTGGCTGACCCCACCCTGAAATCGCCAAGGCAGCCCCTTGTCTGAATTCAGCTTCTCCTCATTTCCACATAACACAGAGTTTATGGAAGATTAGAAAGTAGGGATGCTTCCCGAAGGAGAGGAGGCCCAGCTGACTACTTGAGACCAGGTTAGGTCCTCAGTGATCTCCAGCTTCCTAGTGTCTGCCTTTGGGAGGCCCCTCCCCTTGAGTGGGGTGGGGGACCCATGCCCACCTGGCCAGGGACTGTGGGTGGCCTCTAGGACCTGAAGGTGGCCACCAGCCTCCAGCCAGCAAGAAGCCAAGCCTTCAATCCTGCGGCCACCAGGAAGTGACTTCTGTCAATGACCGAGGAGCTTGGGTGCAGATTCCCCCCCAGTTGATCCTTCAGGTGAAGACACAGCCCAGTCAACATCATGATGGCAGTCTTACATGAGACCCCATGCAGAGGACCCAGCTAAGCCGTGCCTGAGCCCCTGACCCACAGAAGCTGTGAGATAACACATGGGTCTGTCATTTTAAGCCATTAACTGTGTGGCAGTCTGTTATACTACAATGAAAACTAATACAAAACCCCACAGATCTGAAATTCTAAGGCCACAGCTGGCCGTGGGCCTGGGTGGGAGGGCCAGTGCATCAGCTGTGAATGACACATAAAGTCTCCTGAGCCGGACCTGGGTTGTGTTAGCAAACAAGGAACCACAGCTCCAGAAAATAGGCCCTGAGGGTGGCTCTTCAAACTCCCTCTCTTTCCCTTATTCCACAACACCTACTAATGTTGAAGTTGGCCTGGAGATACGGTGATGAATGAGGCAGACATGACCCTTACTGGGGTTGCAATCCAGGGTCCTTCTTTAAGTGACTCAAGTGGCCAGCATCCCTCACATTCCAAGGCTAAACTTCATCCAGGTCTGACACCTGCTTATTTTTATGTTGTGTAGACAAATGTAGGTGGTGAGACTGAACTATGCTCAGTACATATTTGTTAGATGGAGCAAGAGGGGCTCACAGACTTCCTGCCTATGGGTTGGCTTCCCGTTTTTGCTTCAATAACACCTGCTCTCTGGGACCCCCTCTTTCACCACCATCTTCTGCTCCCCTCCGTCGCTCCTCTGCCACCAAAAGTTAGTAGAAGGGAAGCGAGACAGGGAGGAAAAGGCAGAAACAGCCCCAGCACTGACGGTGTTCCTGCTGACGTTCCCATGTGAAATTTCTCTGAGAAGTGGTGAGTTCTCCATTATAACAAATGCTTTCTGATTATCTGTAATATCCCAGAGATTTCTTTGGAACATTAGGTCAAGGCTACTCTGCAGTTTCATATAAATCCACTGATTAGGGGAATATACCCAAGATCTGGAATGTGATGATGATTTATGATTTACTGATAGATGTGACCACAGACAACCTCAAAGATGGAGGAAAAAAACACGTAGATTTTTTTACAGTGAAAGGCAAGTACGTTTCTGCAGGAGAACAAGGGCACCAAGTGGAGAGAAAAGAAGTTTTGAGAAGCAAGAGAGACAGGTGCTCTCATTGTAGTAAAAAAAAAAAAAAAAAAAAGCCTAGGTGCTCAAGATGCCTTCAGAAGTCTCCTCCTGGTGCAGCAGGAGAGGCAGGCAAACTGGCTGATGCTGGCACAGAAGGAGAAAAAGACTTTTTGCAGATGGGAAGGGCTTGAGAGCACCCCTAAGCCTGCATCCACAACCCCCCATAGACTGGTGTCCTGACCAAGTGACCCGGTAACAGTGG
Source organism: Balaenoptera acutorostrata (assembly GCF_949987535.1). NCBI lineage: Eukaryota > Metazoa > Chordata > Mammalia > Artiodactyla > Balaenopteridae > Balaenoptera > Balaenoptera acutorostrata. The sequence continues at coordinate 2,798,843 of NC_080064.1, read as the reverse complement.
AGATAAACATCTATCAAAATCCATTGACTTTGAGCATAAGCCAACCATTCTCCTTGTTTGGCCCTGCAATAAACCTTCCTCTGCTAAATAAATAAATAAATACATACATACATATATATATATATGTGTATATATATATACATATATATATACACACACACACATATATATACACACACATATATATGTACACACACACACATATATATATACACACACACATATATATGTATTTACACACACATATATATATACACACACACACATTTGGAAAAAGTGGTAAAAAAAATCCATCAAGTGGACAGGGTCCCACGTGGCCTCTCCAGGTAGTGTCCCCAACAGAAACCCTCCTGGGCATATTCCCCAAAGGGATGTGTCCTCTCAGTGACTCTGGACTGTGAGCTCCTTCCTAGGAAACCAGGTCAGACATGCTTCTTCTAAGATCATTTAGCTCCACACAGACCTGGGCCTTCGAGGTATGTGAGGCTGCTTCTGTCTGATGCTGACATCAATGCTTGCAGGGGAAAGGGGAAAGGGTCAAGCCCCTCGAACCAGTGATGGTGGAAGGCAAGTTCCCCAGAAACTCCTTCTCAAGCCCTCCAGAGCAGAGAGCTCTTTCCTCCAAGACACCAGTGCCATGCCAAGGAGCCTTCACCTGCTTCAAGACCATCACCTGCAGTTCTGACGCTTGAGTGACATTTTGAGGTTGTTTAAAGGAGAAGCTACAAATAGAAACAATTTGGGCCTCTTGACGCCCATGAAATGATTGGTACTTTCTACAATTATTTATGGGAAACTCGGAGACCATTTGTGGACTATTTTCTTGGCTGACAGTCACGTGAAATGAGAGTTTTGCAACTTGTTTTTTTTTCTTCTCTCTGTCTCTTTCTTTTTTCTTTTCTGTTCGTTAGTTTGCTTCTTTGGGATAGCTGGCACTAAAAGTGATGAGACATGAAAGTTTCCAAATGGGAAGAACTTCTCTTCTTTATGGTTTGGAATAAAACGAAGGATGATGGATGGAGAACAGCTTTGTGACACTCACAGTACTGATGGGTCGGTCTCACTTCATGTCCTCTGCCCTTCACTCCATCAACCACAGCCTCTGCCTGTCAGGGTCCCCCTCCCCATGCAGGAGTCTTTGACACGTGTCCCTTTACCCATGTGCATGATTTTAGTCTACGGACCCTTTCACCCCCAGGCTGTTATTCACGAAGGGTCTTATGAGAACAGTGGGCTTTCCAGCAACTGAGGTGTGCACTTTGGCTCCTGCAACCAACCCCAGTCCAGAGCACCTGGTGCCAAACACACACCGGAGAGGACCCGATCCACAAACAGAAGGACCACGAGGCTGAATAAGGGAGAGGGTTGGGTGGAAAGAGGGGCCTGAGCTTAGCCTTGCGCACCTTAAATGTGCTCAGAACACTTACAGTAGCCTACTGTTGCGCAGAATCATGTAACCCAATCCCTATTTTATAATAAAATCTTGAATATCTCATGTAATTTATTGAATACTGTACTGAAAGTGAGAACAGAATGAGCACAGAATGGTTGTTTATCCTCATGATCTCAGGGCTGACTGGGAGCTGTGGTCCTCTGCCTCTGCCCGGCATCACAAGAGTATGGTACCACATATCACTAACCTGGGAAAGGATCAAAATTCAAGATTTGAAGTACAATTTTTACTGAACTTGTATCACTTTTGCACCATCTTAAAGTGGAAAAATCATAAGTTGGACCATCGTAAGTTGGGGACCATAGAACAAGTTCAACAAGATGGCAAGATTTAAAAAAATACAAAAAAATCAATTGTATTTCTGTACACTAGTGATGAACAATCCAAAAATGAAATTAAGAAATCAGTGTTATTTACAGTAGTATCAAAAAGAATAAAATACTTGGGAATAAATTTAACAAAGAAGCACAAACTTGTGCACTGAAAACTGTAAAACACCACTGAAAGAAATTAAAGAAATATTTAAGTGAAAGACATCCCAAGTTCATGGATCAGAAAACTTAATATTGTTAAAATAACAATAATCCCCAAATTGACCTACAGATTCAACGCAGTCCCTATCAAAATCCCAGCTGCACTTTTGTTTTTTTGCATGGAGTGACAAGCTAATCCTAAAATTCATATGGAAATACAAAGAAACCAGAATAACCCAAAAAATCTTGAAAAAGAAGAAAAAAATTGGAGGACAGACACTTCCCGATTTCAAAACTTCCTACAAAGTTACCCTAATCAAGACAGTGTGGCACTGGCATAAGGATAGACATACAGATCAATAGAATAGAATCCACAGTGTAGAAATAATCCTTTACATTTATGGTCAATTGATTTCAATAAGGGTGCCAACACCATTCAGTGGGGAAAGGATAATGTTTTCAACAAACAATGCTGGGACAATTGGATATCCACATGCACAATAAATAAAATTTGACCCCTACCTCACATCAGATACAAAAATTAACTTAAATGGATCAAAGACCTAAATGTAAGAACCAAAACTATAAATCTCATAACTTGGGTTAGGCAATGATTTCTTAGATACAACACCGAAAGCACAGGTGACAAACAAGAAAGCTAGGTAAATTGGATTTCATCAAAATTTTAAACTTTTGTGTTTCAAAGAACACTGTCAAGAAGGTTAAAAGACGAACCAAAGAATGGAGGGAAATACTTGCAAATGCTGTATCTGATAAGGGACTTTATCCAGGTACGTAAAGAACACTTCCAACTCAACAATGAAAAGATATCAATTAGAAAATAGGCAAGGGTTTTGAACAGATATATCTCTGAAGAAGATACACAAATGGCCAATTAGCACAGGACAAGATGGTCAACACCATTAGCCATTCGTGAAAATGTAAATCAAAGCCACTTCACACCCACACACAGGTACCCGACAAAGGTTGTGGGTTCAGGGGACAGCCTTCAAATCCCTATTATTTGGTCACCCCAGTGAAAGGTAATGGGGCGGGGGGTGGGGTCACAGGGAGGTGGGTCAATAGGCCTTCAACCAACAGAAAATAGCAAGTTAAATAAAAGTACAAACAAAACAAAGACGTCTGCTCTCACCACTTCTATTCAACATTGCACTAGAGGTTTAGCACTAATGGTGACCATCATCATTTGTGGACCCTAAAGGAAGTGTGGATGACCCCATGTGGGTGCCTCTCTGCTCCCGAGGGTGGGCAGCAGGCATTTCAGGACACAGCTCCGGACGTGATGAGGAGTCTCTTTCTGCCACATGCTCCCTGCTTGATCTTGGCAAGTCCTGTCCCTCCTGGGGCTGAGGCCAATTATCTGTGAAAGACAGTCTTGGACTAGGTAACCCAGGGCCCCTTCCACCTCAAACACCATCATCCTGCATTTGTCACTGCTCTTGGTGACTCAAACCATCACTTGCAGCCTGCAAAGTGGTCATCCCTAAGTCCCCAACGGCAAGGCACAGCTAACTAAAGGCTGGCGGTGTCAAGACACTTTGCAAACCAGAGCCACGCACGGGTTATTTTTGAAAGATTCCATCTCTTGTGATTCACAAGAGCTTCCTGCCAGAATGTCAGGACAGTAGCAAAACCGCATACCCCAAAGCCCCGGAGCCGGTCAAGGCCTCCCTGCTTGGTCCTGGGCCCACACTCTGGAGCGTGCGGGCTTCCAGAGCAGGCAGTGATGGACCGCCGAGGCCCAGCCCTGGGAAACAAGCCATCACCTAACTTTTCGTACTCAGAGACTCATCTATACGTCCATTACCCCGCGAGCCAAAAACCCTTCCTGGCAAAGAAATATTTGATACTGACTTCATCCACCCCACCGAGAGCTGTCGGATATAGTTTCCAGGGTCTGGAAGAAGGGGCAGGGCGACTGAGGCCGGGCGCCCCCAGCTGACCGGCCATGTGACGAATGCTCCCTACTAAGGTTCGATCCCTGAGAATGAAAAGATCAAAGCCATTTTTGCGTCATCCCGGCGCACAGAAAAGAGGCTTTTTATCAGCCGCCTCTGCCGATGTGAGTTCATTTATACTCTGCAGATGTCCCGTGGAGAACCCAGGGGAAGAAGGATGCCGGCTGGGTGACTCGAGTCTGAGTGGGGCTGAGTCACCTTGCTCAGTTTGTCAGCGGGATGACTTCTCTGATTGGGGTCGTTTGCCACCTCCAGGAAGATCACACTCCATTTCAGACGGCATCTTTTATTATCTCGCTTTCCTGTGCTCCACTGTTCCACCAGGATACATGAAGCTAATATCTCATCCAGTGTGAGATCACAAACTCCAGAGGGGCCCCGGACTCTCCAGGCGGGGAGGACCGTGATAGAAGGAAAAGGAAGGGCAGTTTCTTATGGATGTCAATGATGTCTGCAACCCTCAGTGGGTAACACTTTTAGAGCATCGCCCCCCCGCTCAGCTGAATTCAAGCAACTGTTGAGTGCCCAGGCCCTGGCACATGCACGGAGGCAGTTAAACCCACTCATCTCCAAAAGGACCCAAAGTGAGGGAATTAGATCTATGTTAGCGGCCACAGGAAAGGAACCAGCTCAACACACGGCTGGGGTCTGTACTCTGGGTGCCGCAGCTTGGCAAATGCCTCTAACAATAGCCGTGCACCCTGGCAGGGGGGCCACTCTGTCCCAAACCACAGAGGGGAAATTTTCTGGAGGCAGGTTCATCAGAGGAGGAGGAGGCAGATGTGGGAGACCTTTGTTTCCCTCCCCCTGACATTTCCGGGGCTCAGTCATTTAGAGGCAGAAACAGCAGGGTGAAAGGAAGGTGCAGGTCCTGCCCATAATAAATGCATTCCCGACGTGTGCCGGAAATATAATCACATCATCTGATTTTATTTTCACAGCAGCCCCGAGAAGCAGGTATCCTGCCCCTCTTCTAGAAGCAAGGCAGCTGGGTCTCAGAGAAGTGAGGTACCAGCCACAGTCACACCACAGCGACGTGACGGGGCAGGAGCCACCTTGGATGGGATTCTAGCACAAACTTCCATTCATGCTGTCGGCAAACCGTCACCAGTCACTGTGGCCACACCAGCACAGACACCAGACGTTCAGCTGCTGTGCTCATCGCTCCCGGGGTTGTGAGTGCAGGGGTTTGACACACGCTAGGCTGCAGGGGACCCAGAGGGGTTGAGAGAGCTCCGTCCTCCCTCACAGAGGTGCAGCCTCGCAGGGAAGACAAGACAGAGGCCACGAGGTCAGGGGTGTGTTCCCAGCACCTGATCCCATCTCAGAATGAAGGAAGGCTGCCCGGAGGAAGTGGTGCTTCCACTGAGACAGCCGCCCAGGAGTTGACCAGGAAAAGGATGGAGAGAGGGGAAGGCGGGGTGCTCCCTCCAGGCTGGGGACCAGCGTGGGGAATGGCTGAGAAGTGAGAGTATCATCATCCATCAGAGAGTGACAAGAGGTGCCACCTGGGGCAGAATAGACAGGAGTGCGGATGGGGCTCAGAGGTCAAGGGCATCTGAATGCCCACGGGAGGCACTGGGGAGCTGGCGGGTTCTTACATTGTGGGGGAGGGGGAGAGGTGATTAGATTTGTGTGCTCCTGCCATGTCTGTCGGTGGCACCACCACCACCCCCAGCGGCCAAGAGCCCAGAGGCCCCTCTGGCCCTCCCCCTGCTGGCCTCTACCCCATCTGTCCATCAGCCCCTCAGCGGCCATAAAGGGCAGCGACCCTGGAGCCAGCCTGCCCCAGGCTGGAATTCCGGCCTTGCATGGTTTACACGGACAAATGTTCAAGCCTCTTTGGGCCTCAGTTCGCTTACCTGTAAAATGAGGACAACAGGACCTACCTCTTAGCTGGGTGTCCAGCAGGTAATCAGAACCTCGGGGAAGCGAGGAGCATAGCCGATCCCCGTGTCACCCCATCCAGCCACTCCTCACCACCCACACGGCTGCGCCATCCAAGTCACCCCAGGATGCTCTGCACGCCGGGTAGCGTTTCTACAGTCCTTCCCTGCCGATGGCTCCCCTCCCAAATAAACAGGAGAACGAGTCCAGTCAGACCCACAGAGCCTTCCCATCATGTCTGAAATCTGCATAAACTATAAACTCCTCCTCCTGGCTTCCTGGCCTCAGACACCCAGCTGTCCCTCCTCCATCTCAACTCCTGCCCCTCCCAGGATCCTGCTTTGTTCCCAGTTCAGGGCCTTTTCTCTTTCTGTCTCTGCTGCCTGGGGAGCTACCCGCCCATTCCCAGAGAGGACTTTCCTGACACCCTGAAGCCCCTCCCCGCCCCCTCTAGCGCTCCTCTCGCCCTTCGTCCTGCCTTACTTTCCCCGGAGACAAGCCACCACTCAGCACTATATGTTGTGTTGATTTGCCAGCATGTCAATCACCCCCATGATGGGGAACTCAGAGGTCACTTCTCAGTCTTGTTCTGCCGCATCCCCAGCTTTGAGCTGCATCTGGAGCACAGAGGTCCTCTAAATAGCTTCACCTGAAGTAACCTCAGGAGGAGATGGTGGCAGTGATGTGGGCAGAGTGGTGATGAGGACCTGGATGCAGGAGGAGGGAGCAGGTGGAGAGGGAGGTGGGGCTGGCCGGGCGTGGGGACTGGTGGGAAACGAGGGATGAGGGGAAGAGAGAGATTCCCAGGCTCCTGGGTGGAGCCACTGCACAGAGGCCCCTTGTTGTGGGTTGAAATGTGTCCTCAGAAAGGTAGGTTGGATCCCCCATACCTGTGGATGGGACCTTATTTGTAAATAGCGTCCTTGCAGCTGTGATCAAATGAAGATGAGGTCATACTTGATGGGGGACGGGGGGGGGAGCTTAATCCAATAGGACTGTTAAGGTCCTTATAAGAAGTAAAAATAGAATTACACAGAGAGGGACTTCCCTGGCAGTCCAGTGGTTAAGACCCCATGTTTCTAATGCAGGGGGCGCGGGTTTGATCCCCCGTTGGGGGACTAAGATCCCACATGCTGCATGGTGCAGCCAAAAAAAAAAAAAAAAAAGGAAGAATTATACGGAGGAGGGTTTGTGGCCACAGGGACAGAGGTCGGAGTGACGTGTCTACAAGCGATCATCACCAGGCGCTGGAAGAGACAAGAAGGGAGCCTCCCCTAGAGCCTCTGGAGGGAGCATGGCCATGTTGACACCTTGACCTTGGACTTCTGGCCTCCAGAACCAGGAGTGAATAGATTTCTGTTGTCTAAGCCCCCAGTTTGCGGTGCTCTGTTTTGTCAGCCCCAGGACGTGAACACGGACCACCCTTCACTGAGACCAGAAAAGAAAGGGGTAAAGACGGTTTGTCGGGCGGGAGGAGGAGGGAAGAGACAGGATGCAGCCTTGGCTGAGTTTTGGCCGCATTGCGTTTGGGGAGCAGGAAGCATCCCATGGAGCGCTAAGAAGCCTGCTGACCACAGGGGTCGGGGCTAAGGCTGGGCGGTCAGAGGAGAAACTGGGTCCAAGAGATCAGCTCATCCTGAAGCTCTTCAGCCAGCAAAGCCCACAGCACAGGGACCAAGCACAGAGGCAGCCCACTTGACCATCAGTGTGAGTCTCCAGAACCTCTTAAGTGAGTGAGAATGATATACCAGCCCCCTACAGGGTTGTTGTAGGATCAAATGTGTTAATCTGTGTAAGTGCTTAGCCTGGAACCTCATACAATAAGAGCCCCATAAATACTATTTATCATTGTCATTGTCATGATCATAAATTCCCAAACCAAGATGCCCCAAGATCAAAGTGATGTGTGATATAATATAGGCAACATCTCCCTTTTGGTAATTCACGATGCAAACATACACGTGAAAGGCTCTGAGAATTCCTGCACTGAAGAAACTCACTGGAACCCAGAGGGTCCCAAACAAGTGACATCAGTTCAGCCTTTATCTGAGCCTTTGATGTGCCTGTTGTGACTCTCTAAGAAGGGGGGGCACAGAGTGGTTAGGCAACTTGCCCCAGGTCACACAGCTTGCAAGTCTTACTGGTATGGGATGCCAGGCTAGCTTAGCCCAACTTTTTGCTGCCGTTCTTGCTGATAGAGTCTTGTATAGAATAAGCTCCATCTGGGATGGATCCAATTGCTGCTATTAGTTGGGCAGGGGAGAGGGACACAGAGGGAGGCATATAATCCCATTTCCCTTGACAAGTGACAAAGAGGTGACTCCATGTCCAGGACAATGTAGATGTTATTTTTGGTTGAGCGGGACACTTGCTACTAAGGCATCACTCTTGTGTTTACATGTGTCACATGCTACCCAATGCTTCTTAGCTCTTAATCTAAAATGTGAGTGCCCTCACTTTGTTGCCACATTCATTCACCTAGTCCCTGAACATTCACTGAGCCCCTCCCACCTACCAGGACCCATGCCAGGTAGAGACTGAGCAGGACCCTGTGGGGCTCCTGGACACAGAAGCCTTTCTGTGTCCCCCATTTCTTATTTGTAGGGAATAGACTCGAGCCTCCATGACCTTCCCTGAGCTTCAAAGGGCAGGTTCAAACAGTTGCTAATCAGGGAAGGGAGGGGATGCAGAGACAAGGGAGAAGCAGTCAAGAAACAATAGTGCAGCCTTGGGGCAGGGTCCTGGTTCTGCCTCAAGGGATGCACATAACAATATCTTTGAGCTCTTTATTGAAATAAAACCCCCAACAAATGGAAGATGTTAATTATTTGATGAAGCATTCTTCATTCCAGAGAGAAGGTCACAGTTTGATAAACTTGAGAACCACAGAAGCTCATCAGGAGACCACCTGAGGCCAGATTAAAGGGAAGCAGGCCCTGCACACACCCTGATCCTTATTGGCAACACTGCCTTTGAACCATTGGTATAAAACTCCTCACCAAAGCCCTCCAGGTTGGGACACACAGTTTTTCAGAGCACAAGCCTGCTGTGTCCCCCTTTGTCCGGCAAAGCAATAAAGCTATTCTTCTGTGCTTCACCCAAAACTCTGTCACCAAGATATGATTTGGCACTGGTACCCAGAGGCCGAGTTTTCAGCATCAGGTGGAGACTGAGGTGCAAGGAGGCTTAGATGTAATGTTGCTTCATGAGCAGTGTCTTCAAGGCCATTGAGGCCCCTGCTTCAAAGTCATGACTGAGTGACTTCCTAAGGGTTGTGTGGAAGGGAGAAGAGGTGGAACCCAGTGTTACAGCTGGGGCAATCAGGGAAGCCTTGCAGGAGGTGGTGCCACACGAGCTGTACCTCACAGATGAGCAGGAATGATGAGTGAAGGTGGGGAGGGAGCTCCAGGTGAACAGAGGATCACAGGAAAAGCCCAGCGGCCCAAGGGAGCCAGGCCCACCAAGAGGAGGGTGTCGTGGGTGGACTCCAGGGAAGGGGGCTGCCCTGTATGGGGGTGGGGGTGGACGGAGTGAAGAAATGAGACTAGTGAGACAGGTCTGAGCCAGGCTGAATTTCCTGCCAAAATCTGCACCTCCAGGTGGAGGTGGCACAATGCCACGGGGCCCCCAGATGCCCTCAGGCCAAGGAAGCCTCCTTTTACAAGGTAAGAAATATCTGACGTCTGCAAGTGTGGGCTTTGGGGTCAGAACAGACAGGAGCTGTGTGTCCTGAGGCAAGTTACTTCACCCCTCTGTAAAATGGGCAACACAGCACCCACCACCTGGGGCTGTTGTTGGGATTTAAAAAGATAATGCATGTGGAATGCCTGGTGTCCTGCACTGGTGTGGGCAGTGGTCGTTAGGAAGAAACACAGAGACTGGAAGAGAGATACAGCCACAGAGACAAGTCACTTCATCAGTCAGTCATTCACAACCATCGTTTATTCACTGAGTGAGGGCCATGTGCCAGGCACGGTGACAGGTAGGAAAAACAGGGACTCCTCCCACCACAGAGCTCACAGCCCAGGATGGAGGGAGAGGCTAACCCAGCACTCACGCCGAGGTCAGGGAGGAAGAAATCCTTTTCTCTACCCACCTCAGCTTCGTTACCTAAGGCCCTGAAAATTAGATGGACAAAAGACAGATTAACAAGAGAAAAACAAACGAGTTTATTAAAACATGCATCGTGCAGCACTCAGAGATGAGTAACTCAAAGGGGTGGTTAGAACTCGGGCTTACATAACATTTAACAAGAGAACACTAGATTCCTAGACAAGTGACAAGACAAAGGAACTAGTCCTTGAGTTTCTAAGGCAGCAAATGGTGAGAGAGCAAATACATGGGGGACTTAGTGGGAGACAAGGGCCAGTGAGTAAGTTTTGTGGTATAGATTCCTCTGGGCTGATCAAGGCCCAGAGTTGCCTCCAGTGATTAGCTTCTGTCCTTCCTGGCTTGGAGGAAGGGGACACCTTCATGAAAGTATAACCTGCTTCTAGGCAGATAGCAGAGGGCAGAGAGCTTTTCTTGTATCTGCTTCTCCCCAGTTTTCTTCAGCTCAAAATAATCAACATGCCAAGGTGGCCTATTTTGAGGACGCCCATTCTGCGACCTTCACCAACACCTGGTAAAGGATGAATTCCACCATCCAGGTGAGACACGCAGACGGCCTGCATCCACCACGGCAACAGGAGTGGAGCTGGAAAGAGGAGGTGGGCTGGGAGCCATTGGGAGGAGCCTGGATGGAACCGATGGAGATGTGGGGAAGGGGGTGCAGATGGGCAATGGCTGAGTGATGACCTGGGTGTGGGGATGGGGCAGCATAATGTATAGGTTCAGAGAGATGAGCTAAGCTTTGGGCAGGTTGAGTTCAGGGGCTGCAGGTCCTCAGGTGAGTGATGTATAGAAAGACAACAGCATTTGATAAAGAATAGAAACCCTCCCACCTGTCCAGCCCTGCACCAGCCCATCCATGTGCGGGAATGTGAGCGAGGATGAAACAGGATACTTCATATGTAGCACTTACAAATGCTGACTTGCTGTCTGCTTTTATTTCTCTGTGGAGGCTAAGGGCCCAAGAGTATGTGATGCAATTCCATTTCCCACGCAGCACCCGGCCATGTTTCCTGCTCTTTCCCAGGGGGATCATCGCCTACCAGCTCAGCCAAGTAGAAAAGCTTGCCAAGAGGTCTAAAAGCCTCCATTTCTGGCTTCAGCTTGGAAAATTCCAGTAGATGAGCAGAGACAGGAGACAGGAAGGAGGGGCCAGAGGAGGAGGCGGTCGGGAGGGACTGAGTGGTCCCCTTTGCCTCCTTGAGCTGCTCTCCACTTTGAAAAGTGAAAGAACGGCTCCCAAAATGCAAATTCCTGTTCTGGAAGAGGAGAAGCCAAGAAGGCTGGTGACTCCTTTACCCGTGGGGGAACTGATGCCTGGAAGAAAAACAGCAATTTGCCTCAAATCCAAGATTCCTGGCTCCAAATCCAGGCTGTCACCACTGCAGATCATCAGAGTTTTGGGGACTAAAAGGCAGAAATTCTTGGGTCTCGCTGTCATCGGCACCCCTGCCCTGAATCAAGCCCTCTGCCATACACTGTGTTTTCAGGGAGGCCACCACGGTCCCCACCCTGGCTGTCAGTGCCCCGACCCCTACAGCTCCCCACTGGCAAATGATTAAAAACTGGGCCAAATTATCACTGGTATGATGTGCATCAAGAAAACAAATTAAGTTTAACATTTGTGCGGTGACAGCTGACCTTTGCATGATTAAAATGAACAGCTGTGAAATGAGTCAGATTAAAAGATGTTTAACTTAATGGAGGGAGCAATCCCCGAAACCTGGATAAGTTCCTGGAGAAACCGGTTCTGGTAAACCTGAAGGAGAGACACCAATCACACTCACAGCCTATTTGCCACCTGCTGGCCTGAAGAGGCGCTGCTGGCCTGGAAGAAGGTTGAGGGCATGGGCTTCCTGACCAGCAGAAACAGGATAACCTCTCGGTGGCCACTGAACAGACCCACACACCCTCAGCCCCAAAACACCAGCCTTCTCTCCCACCTACTTACGTGGAATGCGAGGGGCGGGGCCCTTGGCTCAGTCCTCCTGAGATGGTCCCTTAATTATGCGGGACAGTCTCGGAGCTCCGGGGACAGAAGCAGCCCTTGGGGCTCCCTCCGCGGCAAAGATGGAGAGAATGATGTCCCCAGGTGTCCATGTAGCTGCCCTGCTTCCCAGGAGCTCAGAGAACTTTGTAGACAAATGTCTTCATCTTCACCAAGTCACCCCCTTCGCAGGGCCTTTCAGCTGGAACGTGGGCATAAAAAGGCGGAAAAACATATTTGGGACCCCTTCCAAGAAGCTGCTCCTGACGCTCTGGTGCTTGGAGCCGTGGGCAGGCTCTGCTCTTGAGACAGATACACAGAAAGTGACTCCATGCCGTGCACTCCGGGAACATTTGCTGGGGACACGGGGAAAGTTGCTGGCAGCCAGGGTCCCTGAGGATAGGAGGGTTCTTATAATGGCATCTCCTTTGCTGTGTTGCTTGGCCATTCAGGGGCTGACCTTTGCTTGTGAAATTAACCTTTATCAAAGGTTTTGACCCTTTATCAAAAGCTCGGAGACTTCCAGCTTTGTTTTGTTTTGTGTTTTTACAGGTGAGTACAGAGTTTGCAATGTGTGCCTTCCTGTACTCTCTAAGCCCACTCAGTGGCCAGGACGACAAACATTTTAGTCTTAAGGTGTCATGGTGGCTCCAGAACCAAGAAATGATAACTGGAATTGTTGAACCTGTCTGTCCCCTAGATCCCAAAGCACCTTGCCACCTGCTATTCTTATAGGAGGCAGCATGCCAAGCAGCGGGTCTCATCTGGGGGAGGAGCCATGGCCAGGTAAGGTGCACTCTGCAGACAACAAGACAACAACACATTTAACCTCATCACATGGACCAGGAACAATCTGGCTAATTACTGCCAAAGGGGGTGTATTATATATATTTATACATATACTTATATTTATATATATAATTAAATTTTTAAGAAAAAATTATGACACAAAACTAAAGCCTAAGAAAATCCTATCTGTGACCTTAATGACTTCTGTAATTTGAAGAAAGATGGCCACAATTGAGTTTCTCTAACCAATCTGATTTCTGCCAAAGCTCTGACTATTATTGTCCACTTTTGATAGAACGAGTTTAAAAGTGTGATATGAACTTTCCTGCCTTATTCATCTCGGTGGTGTGTGGCCTGAGAACCACGGTGCTAGAAAGGATGGTCACCTGGCCGGGCACACAACTGATAGTGACCTGTAAAAGCGCAGCATCTGGGACCCTCTGTTCTTCTTCCTCCCTACTCACCCACACCCTTCCCAGGACACCAAGTCCAACCTCCTCTGGAAGCCTCCCCTGACCAGCCCAGGTAGACACTCTGTTTACACTGACAACCACTGCCTCACATGTGGGTGCTGTGTCATCACCCTAGCTGCACCTCACTCCCATTCATTCGTGTTTAATTTGTCCCTGCGTGCCTTGGGACTGGCACAAGTGGGCCTCAGTGAACATTGAATGAATGAATGAGTCAAAAAGTCCTCAAGGATGTTGTATATTTCTTTTGCTCTCTCTGGGGGATGCAGCCCTGAGCTGGGCAGGTGTGACCCTCTGACATCCCATAGAATCTGTTTCTACCTCTAGCAAGCTCTTCTCACATGGCTACTTGTCCTGGAGAGGGTGGATAAACATCTGCTTCTTCAGGAGAACCTGTGTTCCTTGGCCAAAAAGACTGTGTCTAAGTAATAATTTACTTTTGTCTCCATAACACACCACTCAGATAGCAGGTGGTCCAATCATTTTAAGTGAACAGGGTATAACAACAGAGGTATCTTGGTTCTCTGACTGCAGTGAGGTTAACTTGACACTCACAGAAAGCAAAGGGCACAGTTCTGGTTCTACGTGCAGAGGCAGTGGGAGGTGGTTAGTATTGAGTGTAAGGTGCCAAAAAGGACCTTCTCTTCAGTAGTATTTCCCTATTTTCCTTCTCCCAAAGCCTTCCTCACTTCCTGTATTCATAGAAGTTCCTTGTTAATACAGATAATGATGATGATCATAATGGTGATGATGATGGTGATGATGGGGATGACAATGATGATGGTGATGGTGGTGGTGATAGTGATAATGTTGATGATGATGATGGTGATGATAACAGTGATGGTGATGATGATGATGCTGATGGTGGTGGTGATAGTGATGATGTTGATGGTGATGATGAAGAGGATGATGATGGTGATGATGGTGATGACGATGATGATGGTGATGGTGGTGGTGATAGTGATGATGTTGATGATGATGATGATGGTGATGATGAAGAGGATGATGATGGTGATGATGGTGATGATGATGATGATGGTGATGGTGGTGGTGATAATGATGATGATGATGGTGATGATGAAGAGGATGATGGCTAAAACCTGTTGAGTGCTTACTATGAACACAAAGTGTGATTTTGCATCTGCCCATTTCCTTATCCACCCAGCAGCCCCAGGAAGTAAGAGCTTGTTAAAGGATGAATTGTACCCCCCTTCCAAAAGGTATATTGATGCTCTAATCTCCAGTACCTGTGAATGTGACCTTGTTTGGAAACAGGGTCTTTGCAGATGTAACCAGTTAAAGATGAGGTCATTGGGTGGCCCTAATCCAACATGACTGGCATCCTTATAAGAAGAGGAGAGAGACACACAAAGACGGCCACATGACCACAGAGGAAGAGATAGAAATGGAGCTATCACAAGCCAAGGAATACCCAAGGGCCCCCAGAAGCTGGAAGAGGCAAGGAAGGATCCTCCCTTGGAAGCTCTGAGTGAGCACAGCCCTGCTGACACCTTGATTTCTGACTTTCCGCCTCCAGAACTGTGAGAGAACCAATTTCTGTTGGTTTAAGCCTGTAGTGCTTGGTTACAACAGCCACAGGAAACTAATACGAGGCTGCTATCATCTCAGTCTTTTTTTTTTTAATTTATTTGTTTATTTTTGGCTGCTTTGGGTCTTCGTTGCTGCACACTGGCTTTCTCTAGTTGTGGCGAGCGGGGACTACTCTTCGTTGCAGTGTGTGGGCTTCTCATTGTGGTGGCTTCCCTTGTTGCAGAGCACGGGCTCTAGGCACGTGGGTTTCAGTAGTTATGGCACGCGGGCTCAGTAGTTGTGGCTCGTGGGCTCTAGGTGCTCAGGCTTCAGTAGTTGTGGTGCACGGGCTTCGTTGTTCCACGGCATGTGGGATCTTCCCAGACCAGGGCTTGAACCCATGTTCCAGGCATTGGTAGGCAGATTCTTAACCACCGTGCCACCAGGGAAGTCCCTCATCTCAGTCTTATTGATGAAGAAACTTAGGATCAGAGAGGTTATGCAAGTTGCCCAAGGTCACGGAGCTCATAGGTTAAAGCATAAATGCAGAAATACACTGAGAAGGAGCAGGGTGTGCACCTACCACTCCGTGGATTGTCTGTCATACTTTTGGTCTTCCAAATTTTGTCCCAGGTGGGTGGAAACTATTCTGAAATAAATGATGCACTTCCCTGCCTCCTTACCCCAGGAAAATAATTGGGCCTTTTTTCAAATGAGTAAAATTCTCTGTGAACGTATATGCACTGGTTTGGTAATAGAAAGTGCAGTCTGGAGGCTGCTGTTAAATCATTTCTGTTTCTCTCTGTGGTGTCAGACTGACACCCATCATGTCTCACAGTGTCTGCCACTAACAGGCTTTTTGATGATTCACTTAGGTCTATGACAAACCAAAAGCCAGCTCGCAGGGATTTTAGGTAATTATGTGTTTAAAAAATTCATTCTAGGGGGCTTCCCTGGTGGCGCAATGGTTGAGAATCTGCCTGCTAATGCAGGGGACACGGGTTCGAGCCCTGGTCTGGGAAGATCCCACATGCCACGGAGCAACTGGGCCCGTGAGCCACAATTGCTGAGCCTGCGCGTCTGGAGCCTGTGCCCCGCGACGGGAGGGGCCGCGATAGAGAAAGGCCCGCGCACCGCGATGAAGAGCGGTCCCCGCACCGCGATGAAGAGTGGCCCCCGCTTGCCGCAACTGGAGAAAGCCCTCGCACGAACCGAAGACCCAATACAGACAAAAATAATAAACAAATAAATAAATAAATAAATAAATAAAAAAAAATTCATTCTAGTAAGAAAAATGATAACAGCTAAGACTTATAGGACATCGACTATTGCACTTTACATTCATTAACTCATTTGATCCAAACACCAACCCTAGTGGACAGGTGCCATTGTCATCAGCAATATCATCATCATCACCTGCATCCTCACCATCCTCACCATCATCACCATCACCACCATCATCATCATCAGTATCATCACCGTCATCACCACCACCATCATCATCATCACCATCATCATCACCTGCATCCTCACCATCATCACCATCACCATCATCATCACCATCATCATCACCTGCATCCTCACCATCATCACCACCATCATCAATATCACCAACATCATCACCTGCACCATCATCATCACCTGCATCCTCACCATCATCACCACCATCATCAATATCACCAACATCATCACCTGCACCATCATCATCACCTGCATCCTCACCATCATCACCACCATCATCAATATCACCAACATCATCACCTACAACATCATCATCACCTGCATCCTCACCATCATCACCACTTTCATCACCACCACCATCATCATCAACATCATTACCATCATCATCATCATCACCTACATCCTCACCATCATCACCGTCATCACCACTTTCATCACCACCACCATCATCATCATCAACATCATCACCATCATCATCATCATCACCTGCATCCTCACCATCATCATCATCATCACCACCACCATCATCATCATCATCATCATCACCATCATCATCATCATCATCTGCATCCTCACCATCATCACCATCACCACCACTATTAGCATCAATATCATCACCCCCAACATCACCACCATCATCATCATCGTTGTCAGCACCCCCATATTACTTATGAGTAATCCAAGGTCCAGAGAGGTGGAGTGATTTGTTCAGGGAGGCAGTTATGGGCTGAATTGTGCCCCCCCTCATTCTTATGTTGAAGTCCTAACTCCAAGTGCTTCAGAATGTAACTGTCTATGGAGATGGGGTCTTTAAGGAGGTAATTAAGGTTAAACAAAGTCATTGGGGTGGGCCTTAATCCAACCTGACTGGTGTTCTTATAAGAAAAGGAAATTTGGGCCCACAAAGAGAGACCAAGAATGTATGTGTGCAGAGTGAAGACCATGTGGGGACACAGGGAGAAGACAGCCATCTACATGCCAAGGAGATAGGTCTCCAGAGAAATCAACCCTGTTGACCCCTTGATCATGGCCATCCAGCCTCCAGAACTGTGAGATAATAAATGTCTGTCATTTAAGCCACCCAGTCTGTAGTATTTTGTTATGGCAGTCTCAGGAAACAAATACAAGGACCCAGCCAGCCAGGGGCAAAAAACAAAATGATACCTGGGAAGGGTAACAGAGAAGCCGCTTTCACTCCTGAACTGTAGTGTAGAAAGAAAGAGGAGCCGGCCAACCACGCATGTGGCCTGGGAGGGAAGGAACAATCTGGCCAACTGGCCAAGGCCCAGGGAGATAACGCAGCGCCCACCTCAAGTGCTCACTCAGCCCCCTCCCCGCCAGGCTTCCCTGTCATCCGCGGGCACTGCCTCAGTAACCTCTGAAGACTGCATGGTAAATAGCCTTGCTCAGGGCTTGACGTCACTGACCTAACGGTTCTGGAAAGTGATTTGTCCACATCCAAACAGCCATAGCAGCGGGGCTGGGATCCAGACCCAGAGGCCTCTAAGTCTCCCGACCCAAAGAAATGAGCAAGGGCAGGCCGCACAGCAACAACCCAGCAGATCTACCGGGAGGTCAGAGTAAGGGGCTCGTGCACTGAGAGGAGAGGGCAGGAGTCGCTACCACCCAGCTCTGTGCTGTCTCCTCACCCCTGCAGGGCCCCAAGGCCCCAGCTAGAGTTGTCCCCCAGTTCCTAGCTCCCTGTGCACTTCCCAGCATGAGCGTCAGTGACTCGGGGAGTGATGGGGGGATGGTGCCCGCCTTCCACCAGACACCCCACAGAGGGGGCCGAGTCCCCGGGAGGATTCCAAGGGGAGCCTTCCCAGACCCAGTGTTGATGCAGGCCGTCTGCTTTCAGAAGGAGCTCTTGGCCATGAATAATTCAACCAAAATTCCAGGTAAAGACAGGCTTTTGTTGACTCTTCCTTACCCTGGTGCTCATCTGTCTTTAGGCGTATTAAAGATAAAACACGGACACCCTCAGGAACTTGGAGGGTTCGTGAAGTTCTGCCCCCACCCTCCGAGGGGTTGGCAGGCTGTGGGATTCCGGGAGACATCTTCCATCCGTCTGAGATCTCGCCTGGAGAAGGCGAGGCGGGGAAGGAAGAGCTCATCGTTTGTCAGGAACGTGGATGTAACCAAGATAACAGCTGATAAGACCTCGCAATCACAGTGAGAAAAGGGGAGCGCGTGGGGTCTGTTCCCATGACATCTGGAAGGTTGTTTGTTCTTTTTTCCAACTAAATGTACTGACAGAATGAACCTGGGTTTCATCTTAGGCACAAACTTTCAGAAAGTATCTAGACTCAGGAAGTGTAGCTAAATTAATGGATGTTCTAGAGAAGTAGAGGGCGCTGGTGGGAGAAGCCCTGGGCCTCGGGTGGTGGGGGGATCTTCACGCCGGGTGGGCAGCGCTTGCAGTGCCCTGAGCCCACCTCCATCCGCAGGTGCCTCTGGGAGGCCTGGTGGGGTCAGGTCCCCTCTGGCTTGCACCAGGACACAGAGGATGCGGAGGATGTGTGGGATGCGTGAGGCCGGAGCTTGGAGGCGATCTGGGTGGGGCCGGGACCTGAGGGAGCCACAGGTTCAAAAGCTGGCTTGTCCTTGGAACTGGCAGGACAGCAGCATCTCAGGGACTCAGGGTCAGGGAGGTGGCTCTGCAGGGGTCCCAGACAGGCCCAGGGTCTGCAGACATGGGTCAGGGGTGGGGAGAGGAAGAGGGGTGCAAAGGGTGTCCCAGGTGCAGTCACTGAGGCATGAAGGAATGCCCCGTGTTTGCAGGACCAAGCTCTGGAGAGGCCAGAGCTAAGGGAGGTGGGCCTGCGTGGGCAGGGGCGGGGCTATGTGGGGCGGGGCCTGTGGGAGTGGGCGGGGCTTTGTGAGCAGGGCCTGGTGGGGCAGGGTCTTCGTGGGGCAGGGCCATGTAGGGGCAGATTCTGCAGGGGCACGGTTGTGGGGGCAGGGCCTGGTGGGCGGGGCCTGAAGGGGGCGGGGTCTGCAAGGCAGGCCCAGAAGCAGGTGGTGCAGGATCTTCCGGTCATGCTGGGGGTCCGGACTAGTTCCTGCAAACGCTGGGGGTCACTGAAGGGAGCTAAGCACGGATGTGACCTAATAAAATGTGTATTTTTGAAAGCTCCCTATGGCTTCAGTGTAAAGGATGATGGGAGGGGATGGGGGATCTAGGAGATTATGACAAGTGAACGCATTTGGAACCTTTGCAGACACAGAGTCCCCAGTGCTTGGGCAGAGGAAGGCTGAATCCAGAAGGCCCCAGAGTGAACCTTAGGCCCTGGACGGATGGGCAATTCCCTGAGCTGGGAGCCCTGGGGAGGGGCGGGTGAGCAGAAAAATATCCATCCAGCGTGGACAGGTCACCTCCGAGGTTTCTGCAGATCCCCAAGCAGACGTGACTGGCTGGTGGGTACATGGCTTCCAGGCGTCAGCAGTTGGCAGAGAAAGTCGTTGGCAAGAGGCAGTTCAGGTGGGAGGAGAAGGCGTGTGGGTTGAAATCTGTGTGGCAGGCGTCTCTTGGTTCTGTGACGCTTGTAAGAACAGCGGGCAGATAGAGGCAGAGCTCGAATTCTCTGCTGCTGGCATCAGCCTTCTTAGACGCACTAGGAAGGGTGGAGGGTGAGAAGGGAGGGTCGCCGGGAGGTGCAAAAGCCCTGTAGAGAAGCCAGGAGACACCAGGCGAGGCTGCAGGAAGCCCAAGGCCGTCAGGACCCCAAAAGGCATTAATTCTCCTGCAGAAATAAGTGACAGCCCTTCATGTTTTTCCGTTCTCTGTAGAAACTTGGGAGTGTGTCTGCACACCCCACACGCGCACATCCTCTGCCTGTCTGAAGATGACGAGGGAAAAAAATCTAGAGACTGTCATACAGAGTGAAGTAAGTCAGAAAGAGAAAAACAAACATCGTATATTAACGCATATATGTGGAACCTAGAAAAATGGTACAGATGAACCGGTTTGCAGGGCAGAAACAGAGACACAGATGGAGAGAACAAACGTATGGACACCAAGGGGGAGAAAGTGGCGGGGGAGGTGATGTGATGAGTTGGGAGATTGGGATTGACATGTATACACGAATATGTATAAAATGGATAACTAATAAGATCCTGCTCTATAAAAAAATAAAATAAAATTCAAAAAAAATCATGCAAATGGAAAGAAGAGCGACAGTTTTGTGTCTCTCTTGCTTCAAGAGAAGGGATGGAGGAGCCCTTGCTCAGTGGCCCAGCACTCCCCCGTTCCACGCACAGCATGTCCAGACACCACCCCTGGCGCCACGGGAGGTCCTCTGGTTTCATTTGCTTTTATGTGTGAAGCCTTTTCTTTGCAGTTTAGCAGACGCCTGGACCCAGAGCAGGGAGTGGGATAGGACACCCAAGAGGAGGTAACCCTGCAGCCTGCCTGGGTGCCCACAATTCCAGGCCTGTCCTGTGAGTTAAGGGGCCAGGTCTCTAGGCTGCCTTTGGAGGGGGTGATATTTTCCGCCTTAAAGATCATAATGTTGCTGCAAAATGTGGCGGAAAATAAAAAGCCCAAGCCTGGGTTTGTTTGTCCTGTTAGTGGGACAGTTAGTGGGAGAGCAGGGCCTGGGGACTAGGTCAGAGGCTGGGCCTGGGGGCGGTGCCTGGAGCCCAGGCCAAAGTCAGCACCTGGAGAGCAGCCCTAACGGGGCAGCCTCGAACGAGGGGCCTCGCCTCCGCTGTGATTCCCTCCCGCTCCATCGGCTCCCAGCATGAGGCCCCTGATGTCAGACAGAAAGTGAAAAGTCAGCTGCCCTCCTACCACGCTGCAGACGATGGGTCAGCCAGCTTCTACCTGGACAAAGACCTCACCTCCCAAAGCAGTTGTTCATTTTCGATAGTTCTTAGAGTTAGAAAATTCATCCTCTGAAGAGCTGAAGAGAGGACGAAAGTTGTTAGTCATCAGTATCAATTCTGAGGCATGTGGTGTAATCCCCCTCCTACACTGCCTGGTTGTGGGGTAGTTATGCCCACTTGATAGATGAGAAGACTGAGGCTGAGAGATAACCTTGTCCCCAGCACCGAGCGGAGGCTTCCGGCACATCATTGCCTTTAAAACTCACAGCTCAGTGTCACCATCCCCATTTTACAGATGAGGAAGTTGAGCCTTGAGGGGCAACCCAGGTGCACAGCCCCCTCAGCACGCAGGTTAGATTCCGACTCAGATCGGCAAGCTCTGGGGGTGCTTTATGGGCAGTCTAGACATTCCCAGCTGGAGGGTTAGCCCCGTCCCGCTTCCAACTGGTCAAGCGTAGGGGTGGCCAGCATGTTCGTCCGCCTCTGCTCTTTGCTGGGCTAATGTCCTGGGACCACTCCCCTCCCATTTCAGTGGCAGGATCTGGGGCTCAAGGGCTCTGGGGGAGCAGGGTGGGGGAGAAAGAGAGAGACAGTGATGGGGGAGGAAGGAGGACAGTGATGCCTGAGTTACCTGAGCCTCACCGGGATCCTTCCAGAAACTGGGAGGCAGCTCACGCGTGCAGAACTAAGAGGCACTACTGATGTAGAAATGCCTTCTTCTTCAACGCACCATCTCTCTAACCAGCCCCCCCTTCTTAGACTCCTCGGAGCTGCCTGGAGAGACCCAGGCAGTCAGACGGCAGCTCCACCCACAGAAGACAGAACCGAGTTAAAGAGCCAAACTCTGCCGTCGGAGTGAAGTTTACTGTCATTAAGCATTATCTCAAGTATACCTGAAAGATGTGTACGTATGTGAGTGTATATATATATATATGAATATATAATTGAGGGCCCACTTTGCAAAATACTGAGGAGAGAGAAATAGACATAAATAAAGACATATATAGGTATAGACACAGAAATAGACATTGTAGACACAGATACTGATATGGACATAGACACACACACCCTCTCTGTAGCCCACTCACCCCACAGCCCCCTGACGTGGCAGACAGAGCCACTCGGTGGTGAGAGACAAGGACCCCAGCAGCCTGGAGCCCCTCCAAGGTCCTGGCCCACCCCACAGCCGCAGCATCTCTCTCCCAGCTGCGTCTCGCTCCATCTTGCAGACAGGGAGAAAAAGTGCAGCCCGTTCTGAGACGGCTCTCGGCAGAAACCCAGTTCCCCGGCTTGTTCCCCAGAAGTTCCTTGTCAGCCGCAAGTGAGGAAAACCCCCTGCAGACCTCGGCTCCCACGGCTCCCACGGAGGCAGTGGGGCCCCAGGAGCCACCCAGGTCTGGACATAGCTGCGGTGCCCTTGGTCTGCTCTGCTCCCTCTGGGGTACCCCAGCCCCAGGATCCAGACACAACACTTTTAGATGAAATGAGCATGTAAATACGTGACTCTGAGTAAAGCAGATCACCCTCCATAGGTGGGTGGGCCTAACCCAATCAGTTGAAGGCCTTAAAAGAAAACAACTGAAGTTCCCCCACCGTGGAAGGACTGCATATTTCAGGCTCAAGACTGCAGCATCAACTCTTCCCTGGGTCCCCGGCCTGCTGGACTGCCCTTGGAAGCCCTCACACTCATGTGAGCCAATTCCTTAAAATAAATCTCTCTCTGTCTCGCTATCTCTGTCTCTGTCTCCCTCTATCTCTTCTCTCTATATAGATAAAGGTATATAGATATACGCATACACATACATATACATACACATGCATATACATATGCGCATACACATATACACATGCGCATGCATATATATACATACACATATGTATACATATATACATACATATACACATGCATATATATATAAACAAACACACACACATATATGTACACATGGACATACATATACACATACACATATACCTACACACATACACATACACATACTTATACATACACATACATATACACATACATATATGCATACACATATACACACATGCATCTATATACTATACATATACATATATACACATACACACATACATAATATATATATATACACATGCATTACACATACATATACACATACACATGCATATACACATGCACATATATATATACACATACACACATACATAATATATATATACACATGCATTACACATACATATACACATACACATGCATATACACATGCACATATATATATACACATACACACATATATATACATATACCTCCCATTGGTTCTGTTTCCCTGGAGATCACTCACTGCACAGGGCCCTTCTTCTCCAGGGTGAGAAGTGGGGACACGGATTCACTCTCGGGTTATCAGGACGCCCCCTGCCCCAAGTCCCCTACCTGTCCCCAACAGAGGCTTCACATGGACCCAGCTGGCACCAGCAAGGCCACCCTGGCCCCTATGGTCACTGCCCCAAAGAACTTAAACCCAGCTGGACCCCAGGCCACGGTGCCCATCCACACCCTGCACCCCCCACCCATGCCCGGTAGTGAAGCCCAGACTGCTGTATACAGTGCCCACTGCCCCGCAAGGGCCCTGGCTGTGCCGCCCCGGAGCCTTCTCTGAGGTCAACCCCAAACCCTGCCCTGCCCCGTGGGCGAGTGCACCTCTTCCCCCAGGGAAACCAAACCCCCACCTCCCTGCCTTTGAGAAGCCCCGGGTCAGCCCAGCACTCACAGGCCATCTTTCGCCATTGTTATTGCCGTCGTCGTTACTGTTGTTGCTGCCACCATCTAAGTTAAAATGCTCATTACTAGACCCCGCCCCACTCCTGGGGGACACCCTTCCGCCTGGGCCAGGCATTGAGGGTCCCAATGCGGGGGCTGTGAGATGACATGGGAGAGACACAAGAATGGCAAGCGGCTTCTCTGGTTACGAGCAAAGGTAGTGGTCCTGCTGAAAGCAACTTTCATGTCCCTGTCTGATCCCCAGGTCTCCGTGCTGGCTCCCCACCCTCATGCTGGCTTTGCCAAGGCAGGAGCTGAAGGTGACGGTCACTGAATAACATGGAGACGGTTCCTTGGAGCTCGGGAGGGGAGCCCTGTGCATGAACTGAGTGACCCTGTGGCTTCTCCACGGGGGCCTCTGGGGGCTCAGCTCAGGTCCCAGAGGAAGGAGCAGCAGCTCTCTGTGCCGGAGCTCGGACACCCCAGGAGCAGAGGGCACTGTGCCAGGGGGCAGGACAGCGCGGCATCGGAGGGAAAGACCCCAGGTGCACAGGGTTGCTGGGAGGCAGGTCCAGAGCCCGCCCTGCAGGTGTAACGTCCCCAGAAACGTCTCCAGGGAGGCAGCAGTTTGCGCTGCTTTTGAAAGACAGTCCTCTGTCTCTTAGACTTACCTATGGCTCCTGCAGCTCCGAGGAGGGCAGGTAAGAGCCAGATGGCACTCTTGGAGGGGGTCATCGAGAGGATGTGACCGCCAGTGGACCCGAGAACCAGACGCAGCCTTGGGAGAGTCAAGCGTTGAGGCCATCCGGAGGGTGGACGAGGCTGAACCCCGTTAAGGCCTCTCTGTAAACTTTTATGATTCGGGCAGGTGGGCGGACACAGGGATCCACTCAGACGAGCGTCGGCAGTAAGATTCCCGCTCCCTAACCTGCCTCCTGCCCGTCTGCAGTGCCGGCCTCGCTCTCGGTCTCTCCCCGCCCTCCAGGTACAGGGCTGGTTTTCAAACCAACAGGCACAGAAAGAGTCAGAAGGCCGGACTCTCTGCCTACTTCTTGGTTGTGTGAGGAGATTCCAGAATCCCTGCTGCCTTGGCACAGACCTAGCTGCACACCCGGGGAGGGGTGGTGGGTCTCCTGCTTTTCTAGTCACCACTGATGTGCGGTCCAGACCCTACATCCTCCTTGGGGCAGGGCAGAGCAGAGCCCCAAGGCTCCGAGACAGGGAGGAGGGCTGGAGGACACGGGATAGGACGGAGCACCCTCTGCAGCCTGGAGAAAAGGCCAGCTCTCCTCCCCCGCCCCTGTCTTGCAGGACGGACCAGTGGCCTGCCCTTCTACTCCTTCCTGTACAACCCCCGACCCCCAGGAAGACAGGTGGGCTGCTTATAATTAGACCAGCGAATAAGCGATATAAAGAAAAGATGGTTTTCAAACAAACAAAAATGAAACCTTCCAGAGCTCACCTTCACGGTCTGACACCAAACTGCAGATGAACACACTTGAAATGGTTTATACACATCCTCCAACAACAGGCCAGAGGTGCACTTCCTGTTCCAGGCGCTGCGGGGAGAGGAGTAGGAGAGGGGAAGGGCCTCGGGTCACACCCCTGTCGGAAAAGAGGTGGATGGATGTCGGGGTCCCTGCCACTGTCTCTCGGGGCTCCCCGATCAGGAAAGAAGTAGACGCCGCAGCCCAGGTCATCAGCTGCTATTTTCTGAAGGGGCTCGTATGACTGTAAGAAGCATGCATCTCGTGTAAGATGCACCATCAATACCTTCACAATTAAGTTGAAAATTCCTACCCCTGTCATGGTGGTGAAGATGAGCTGGACCAGGAATAAGCCACTTAAGAAGAGGCCCCGCAGAGCCCCACTTTCCAAGGCTCTCCTTTCTCCCCACTCGGAGGAGATGGGAGCGGACGCTGTCGCTGGGCATCCTTGTTGGACGGGTGTCACTGTGGGCCCTGGCAATCCTCCCGGCTCTCACCTCTCTCATCCAAGGTGTCCCAGCTCTGGGGAGAAAAAGAGAGAAGAGGCCTCTCCTGCACCAGTGAGCCTCTAAGAAACAGGCCATGATGCGGGTTGAATTGTGTCCCCCCAAAATATATACTGAAGTCTTAACCCAGTCCCCAGACTGGGACCTTATTTGGAAATAGGGTCATTACAGAGGTAATCAAATTAAAATGGGGTCATTAAGATGGGCCTTAATCCAATACGCCTGGTGTCAGCCAGGGATGCTCATTGTGACTGACTTCCCTCCGTTCACTGCAGATGCCAAGGAACACCGTTGCCCGTTCTGTCCTCCAACATGGCTACCTGAGCAGGCTTTCAGTGCCCAGGTCTTCCCCAGGTGCTGGTTGTGCCGGGCCCCTGGCAGTAGCCCCCCGGCTGCTGGGTTGTGACAGTGACACCCCAAAACTTGTTTGCAGGGTCTTTGCTGAGAGCAACGGCCCTGGCAAAGCATCTGGGCATCTTCCATCATCACATGGCCTTCCCTTCTCCTCTGACCTCCCTTTACACCTTCGCAGGAGCCCCGTGATGACACAGGCCACCCTGACACTCCAGGACCATCTTCCATCTCAGGGTCCAGCCACACAGTCCCTTTGCCATATAAGGGCACATACTCACAGGTTCCCAGGACTAGGGTGGGGACATCTTTGGGGCCATTGTTCTGCCAAGCACAGGACCAAAAGAGGTCACCTCGGGGGAAGGCGGCAGTCAGAGAAGAGAGCTGAGGCCTGGGTGGCGCAGGTGAGCTGAAGGGAGGGGCCTGCACAGGAGACAGGGGGTCAGGGAGGGGCTGCCTCGGGAAGGCCGTGTCCCGGGGGCCGCCTGGAGTGCTTCGGAAAAAGGGGTCAGCACAGCATCAGCTGAGATGCAGACGTGTCCAGGGTGCCTGGCAGCCTGGTGAGAACCTACAAGAAGGTCCCGGGGGAGGACGAGGAACCGGCAGCAGGTCAGGCGACTCCTTAGAGAAGCATCAGTGTGGGGTGCCAGGAGACGGGCAGAAGTGGGAGGGGCCTTTGTTTTCACCGGACACTCCTGTCAACTGTCCCAATGCCGAAGACCACCCTCTGGCCTCTGGGCTTCCGGCGAGGACCCCAGCAGCCCGCAGCCAGAGTCTACAAAGCTGAGCTGCCTCTCAGGGAGATGGAGGAGCCGTTGGCAGACATGGGACCACGGTGACATCAGGCCTGGTTGGAGTCGGGGAGCCGTTCCCCAGCCCTTCGCCCGCTCAGAGGCCAGGATGCAGGTGGCCACCTCAAGCGGACCTCTTGCTGTGGGTGCTCGAAACCCCTGGGTTCTGTCTGGGTGCTGCTGTGGTCTTTGAAGCCCAGGGGAGGCTCCCACTGCTGCTCTGGTTCCCAAACCTCAGCTCCCCCAGAAGCAGCCCCGGAGTCACGAGACCCTGGGCTTCTGAATTAACAGAGACCCTCCCCCGAAAAGCCCACCCGATTCCGCTCATTGCCCCACATGCCCAAGATGCGCTCACGCTGCCCTCACCGTGCAGGTTCAGGGGACCTGCAGGAGATTCTTTTCAGCAAATGCTAGAGAAACTGTTTGATATATGAGGAATGAAATAAGGCCACAGGTTGATGGACTATAAATATTCTAAATATAGATACATGTGTCCCGTAAAATAGGTGCTATACGACAATCACGGGCACCCAGAGGGATTTCGTGTCATCTTAGTGTTAAGTTTGTGGATTTAAAGATTGAGTTTGATTGTGTGTCAAGTTTAACCTGTGGCTAAAGCTCAGACATTCTCGTCGAATGAAAAACTGGGCGACCAGACAACAGACGGGGACCCCCGTGTTTGCCCCATGGCTTTTCCCAAATGACAGTGGCTGAACTTGAGGCCACGTCTGCTGGGAGGCATGACATCAGTAATGACAGAAAACCCATCAGGTGAGATTTTCCTTCTTAAAACTAAGATAAAATGGTTTTCATTCAGTGTTTTCCTCTTAAACGAGAAGATGTGGTCTGTTTGTTTATTTTTCTATTGTGCCGAAGCTGGGAAGGTAAGATCCTGACACATTTGATACAGAAGGAAATGCTGGCCCCTGACCTCGGACCCTGGGGCCACCGGCCGTCTGGTCCCACCTCCTCTGGTCACCCAGAACGGCTTCTGCCCAGGGCTCCTTGGTCAGCATTCCTGGGGACGTGGCACCTTTTCTGTCCTGGGCATTCCGCCAGCCTGTCAGGTGCTCCAACCTCCCTCTGAGACCCCACGAGCATCTATGGGTGGCCAAGGTTGGGGGTGGAGGTGGGAACCACGCCAACACACCAGCCAGAGCCACAGTGGGAATCTCTGGGGGGACGTCAGGTTACACCGATGTTGACGCTGAGAGGGCAAAAGAAACAGCCAAGAAACAGCAAAACCACACCAAGAAAGGGTGCAGGCAGCAGGCGGTGACTTCCCTTCCTTCTGGATCATTCCCAGTGATTCCTCTGCAGCCCGGTCCCCAAGCCTGCCTCCCCAGCCCCAGGGAGGGTCCTCCATCCTACCTTCTACTGACATCTCCCTGGGGGCAGAGTGTGCAAGACGCCTGCCCCCCTTTCCAGAAGGGCCTGGTGGGGAGGGACAGTTCTCTCTGGCCCCCGTAGGGAGGGTTCTGGGACGGCTCTCAGGATGGGAGAAAAGGGAAGGCCTGTCAGAATGGACCCCCCCGCACTGCTGTGGTGACAGCAGGGGTCAGGGCAGGGACGCTGGAGCCCCTCTGCCCCTCCTCCGTGTGTCCCTTACTCTCGGTCCCACTCAGGCAAATCTCAGCCTCCTTCCCTGTGCAGGACACCTGGCCCGTCCAGGCCTCCCTCGCCACCCGTCCCCCAGCATGGGGTCAAGCCCGTGGAATCTGGGAGAGGGGCTTGTCACCAGGGCGGCCATGCCGGGGTCTCTTGACTTGAAGGAGGAATCACACCACGTAGCAAGATCCGTCCTGAAAAATGTCACAGTTGATAAGACAGGAAGTGTGGAGACACCAGGGCCTGGAGGGAGCTGAGCGCAGCCCTGGACACCAAGGTCCTCTGGTGAAAACCCGGAGAACTGTGTGTGAGGGGCCCAGGCAGAGGCGCCTACGCTCCCACCTGATGGCCCAGACCGAGAAGTGAAGCCGCATCCCCACGCTGCCTCCCCAGCTTCCCCCCGCCCGGCGCCCAGCAGGGAAGAGGGGGACTAACACTTACCAGTCACTCGCGTGAACTAGGCATCCCCAGGCATTTTGTCACCGAATCCTCCACACAGCAGCCAGGCCTCGGGCATCTCCTGGCGTGTTCCCGGCACCCTGGAGAAGAGCTGCTGTGCCCATTTTCTGATGCGCTCGGAGAAGCCACCTGCCTTGCCAAGGAGGCCCTGCCCCGCCCGCTTGCCCTGGGTCTCGGCCCCGCCCCCGACTCGCCAGCCGACCCGTGGGCGCCCCCCTGCCCCCCGGCACAGCCAACCTGCAGCCGGGACAGCACGTGCCAGGGATGCCCCAGACTGTGAGCAAAAATCCCCCCAGCTGGCTGCGAGGCTGCCAAGGAGACGTGAATGTGGGGCAAGACGGCCTGGGCCGTGGGTCAAGGCCTTTGTGCTGGAAATTATAGAGGAAACTTCAGGTAACAGGGGTTTTAAAGGAAGGAATCCGGGCCCTAAAGAGTTAAGGAGTTCACGGTACAGGTGTCTTCTGGGTGATGAAGAAGCTTTGAGCGGGAGAGAGCTGGTGGTTGCATAACATCACACCCTGGATTGTGTGTTACACGAATTTCCCCTCCATGAGAAAAAGTGAAGCCCTCCCCCTGCCGCTCTCCCCGGTGGCCCCCCCCAACCCCGCGCACCCTGCCCTCTGGGGAACAGACCTCCTCAGAGGGGACCCAATGTCTGCAGAGCACCAGACACCTGCTTGGTCCAAACCCCAGTGACCGCCCCGTTGGGGGGCCGGCCAGCCTCCGGGCTGCTTCTGCGCAGCTGGTCCCTAAGCCCCCCTTGCCTGGTGCCTGCATGGGAGCCTCTAGGGATTTTGGAAGAAAAGGAAAGAGATCAGAGAGGGTTCACTCCCTGGCCAGAGCCTGAGGCTGGAGGACCAAGGTGAGAACTGCTTACCAGCCACCACCCCTGGCCCTAAGAGAGAGCTCTCCGGGGGAAGTCACAGAGCATCTCCAAAGCCTCCCCAGGACCTCAACACTGCCCATCGGGCAGAGGAGCTGACTTCTCTCGAAAGGACAGTTGGAGCCAGGGCCCGGGTGTGGGGAGAACAGTCTGCTGAGAAGAGCAGTGTTTCACTAGCATCACAGGATCCCAGCAGGGCCCTGAGGGCGGGGGCAGAGGGTGGGTTTGGGGCTCCTCTGACCTGTGGGGTCTCCCGGGGCGGGAGACTTCTCCTCCTCTCTGCAGGCTCGGCTCGGCTTTTCCTCTGCTCTCAGGCCACTGCTGCAGGTAGGGCGTTCACCTCTTTCCCTGGGAAGTATAATTATCATTTAAAATAAAAAGGAAATTTAAAATAAAATGCCTGTTATTATGCCCTCTCAACCTTTATGGGCTGACAATTAGGCAGAAGCACATCTGTGATCACATACCTTCCCTAAGCCCTACAGGTCTCCGAATTAAGGTCTGTTGGATCAGCCTTCTGTGAAATACTTAATACGTCCGTGTTTGTGCAAGCTTTCACCCACACCCTGGCCTTTCCTCTGGCTCAGGTCTATGTGTGGCTTTCTGGGTAAATACACACATCACACACGCAGACACACATACATCCCACACAGAGACATGCATCTCACACACGCACAAACACACAGGCACAACACACACACGACTATACCCCCATCACACACGCACGCGCGCACACACACACACACACACACACACACACACACACACGCATGTTCTGATCCCTCCGAAGGCCACCTCCTGTCGCTGCCATGCTGTAATATTTCATGAAAAGCAAACAAATTGCATCTCCTTGATTACATTTCCTGATTTCTTAGAAAGCAAAATTGTAGTAATTGGTTTACATTAAGCATCATGCTATTTGAGAGAGGGAAATTAAATAGAATACCGTTAGTTTTGATTCATAGGCAAACATAGTTTAATGAGAGCAGCCACAGACATTTGGAAACGCTTCTAAACAACATCTTTGCAGGCAAATTGCAGTTTACATCACTGGCTACAGTGAAAAGCTGTTTCGAGGATGGGTCTGGGAGGCTCTTGGTCCTGGGATCTTGGGACCCTCCCGGTCGCCCTGTGAGGCCTCGGTCTGTTGTGAGGCCAGACTTCCTCGTACCCTATGGGAGCACAATAGAGGTGTAGGTTCTGGAAGTCTACTCAGCAAAGACCACCACCTCGCTCCTGACCAGAGTGTCCTGGGGTGTGGGCTGTGCGCGGCACTGAGTGCGATGGGCTCGGCCTTAAAAATCACCCAGCCATCTGCCACCATTGCCAGATCCCAGACTCAGGAGAGCCCGCTGCCAAGGGCCTTGCCCCTGGGGCAAAACTCAGCTTGGATCTTCATCTGGCTGCACCCCTCACGGCTGTCCATCATTTGCACCCTGTGCCATGCTGCTCCTTGAGGGCTGGGTCTCACATTTCCTCATCTGCGTATGCCAGCCACCTCCTCTCAACTCTGTGTTCTGTGCAAACCTGGAGCCTGGTGTGACTGAAGGAGACACACATCCCACTATACCTGCTACTGGGAGAAGTGCTTATGGGATAACAGATACCATGTCCCCAGGCTCCATCAGCACCAGACCACCGTGGGTCACAAGACCAATAGCTCTGGCAACACTGGGTGAAGGGGAAGGACAGGGGTGGGGGGGGGGGCAACAGGACTAGGTGATGCTCTTCCCCTGCATCCCAGAGCAGAGTTGTCACTCCCAGGCCTCACCCTGAACACACAGGCAAACACACACCCAGTTAGGTAGAGCTCAGTCCCTGTAACCTCAGCCCGAGCTCCCTGCATGCGTTATTGACCTGACTCTCCCCAACCTGGGGCGCTATGCAGAACTCCTGGCTTCTTTCCTGCCAAAGGGAGATAATAGGTCTTGGTCCTGCCTCTTTCTAGCTAAGCGACCTCAGGCTAGTCCCCAGTCCTCCTTAGAAGACATGGGGTCGAATCAGATTCCCGACTCACTGCTCCTTCTCTTGGAGCGATCTCTGCCTTTTTAAGTTCAAGCCACATCAGCAAACTTCGTACCAGGGACGGTGCTGTGCTGCCTTTGTCGGGGAGAGGTTGGTGTAGTTAAGAGAGAAGAAAAAGAAAAGCTGATGGTGGCAGCCTTTGCATGTGTGAGAAACCAGCAAGAAAGAGGAGCCATTTTTAAGAAGTTTTTCTGCTCTGCTATCCTTTGAAATACTTAGGTAATCACTTTGAGTGCTCAGATTGGTATTTCTTTGAATGCAAGGTGGCTTTAAGGTACGACTGGTCTGGCTCAGCTTATGCGGGTTACATCAGATCAAAGTATCCACAAATACTGGTACCCCCTTCCCCTGGTCCCTGTCCTCCATCCATTCAGGGTACAACAGTGTCACCGAAGCAAACCTGGGTCCGCTCACCTGCACGCAGCAAAGCCAACCTGCTGACACTGGGTTGTGGTGAGGGAAAGTACAGTGTTTATTGCAAGGCACCCAATGTGGGTCCCAGCAAGGAGAATGGGCAGCTCATGCGCAAAAGACCCAAACTCCCTAATGGCTTTCAGGGAAGTGTTTTATTTATTTATTTATGTATTTATTTATTTATTTTTGGCTGTGCTGGGTCTTCGGTTCGTGCGAGGGCTTTCTCTAGTTGCGGCAAGTGGGAGCCACTCTTCATCGCGGTGCGGAGACCGCTCTTCATCGCGGTGCGTGGGCCTTTCACTATCGCGGCCCCTCCCGTTGCGGGGCACAGGCTCCAGACGCGCAGGCTCAGCAGCTGTGGCTCACGGGTCCAGCTGCTCCGTGGCATGTGGGATCTTCCCAGACCAGGGCTCGAACCCGTGTCTCCTGCATTAGCAGGCAGATTCTCAACCACTGCACCACCAGGGAAGCCCCCAGGGAAGTGTTTTTAAAGGCAACACTAGAGCCAGGGTCACGAGGTGCCTGATCAGCTCGTGGACATTGTTCCAACTGGTCGGTGGTGAGGTAATCGGGAGTCAACATCACCCACCTTCTGGTTCCATCTGGTCTGGGGTCTATGTGCTGGTGGGCAGCATGCAGTTAACTTCCTCCAACTAGTGGGGCGGTGGGGTTCCAATATCTGCACAACAGCTCAAAGTCATGGCTCAGAATATTATCTTTTGCCCTTGAGGAGGAACTAAAGGTCCTTGACTTTGCTTTATGGTTTAACTATTATTATTTTGTCTTGCTTGACTGTTTTCCTTCATCTCTGCATTTTCGCACTTCTCTCATTAAATTTGCTCTTTGGAACTCAGGGAAGGCCTAGGAGGATAAAGTTTTCTACAAACAAGAGGCAGGTGGAGGACATGGGAAGGAGCATAATGTGACGTCAAGGGCTAAAGTCACCCCATCTTCTCCCGGCTCATTCTCCCCTTCCTTCCTCTGCCTCTCTAGTACCTTCTCACCCAAAGTTCTAATTATCTCTTTGTATCTCCTGTGACACAAGAGCTTTAGAAACCCCAAACCACCTCTTCCTCTCTCCTCCACCTTAGGCCCGACAGTTGGAACAGAAGCCTTTGGAATGATAAATCTTCTTTATTAAAGATCCTTTGTTTAAGAGCATTGGTCCCGCCTTCTGTGTCAGGATGCTGCAGACACACACAGAGGAGAAGGGGGCAGACTCACGTCACAGAGCGAAATGTCTTAAAACGGGTATTCATTTTTTAAAAATGTTAACTGAATGAAAGATATTCTCCACTTTTGTTTCTTCCTTCAAGTCGTTTTCCCCCAGTAAAAGTGAGTTTCTGTTTAAACCTTGGGACATAGTCCCAGAAGTGAAACCCTGGTGACCCCTTCATCCTCTCACTCAACAGCATTCATCCAACACCTGGGACAGGTATTGGGTGTCAGGTGCTGGGCTGGGCACCAGAACCCGGGGTGGCCCTTGCCCTTCCAGGAAGCTGAGTTTACAACAGACTCCAGGGGACCGGGGTCCAGGGGAGGACCCAGAGGAAGCCGGTATGACCCAAGCTGAGACAGTTGTCCCACATGGGGCTGCCCTTCTGGTCATGACAGAAACAAATGCCCCAAAACAAAACTCTAAAGGGAAACTTCCAGAATCCAGGGCTCATACGTTTCCCATGGAATATATAATCTCTGCTGTAAATAAATTTATATTTTAAAAAATATGAAAGATCATGTTAGCAATAAAAATTTGGACTCCAAATTCCTCGGAGGAACAGGCTTGGAGTTTCAATTTTCCAATCAGCCCCACCCCAGTCTACCTGGGCTGAGTTCCACTTCCTCCTGTGGCCAATTAGACCACCTGTCCCAGTGGTCCTTCTCTGGGCAAAGGTCAAAGCCCCAATCACCCAGCCAGCTGGGCTTGAGACCTCACACCCTTCCCCGCACAAACATTACAGCCAAAGACTCTGGCGTTCGGCTCTCTTTCCAGACTCACAACTGTGCGGAAGACACCTACAACTCACACGCTTACTGTCCCATGTTATTTTCTGGCCCAGGGCCTTCCTTTTTATTCTGGTGAACCCCTCTGTATATTTTATCAACTGTTCACATTTCATCTGATGCTCATTTATGTTTTAGAAGGAGGAGCTCCACGTTACCTCAGGCCACCGTTTCCCTGGAACCAGGCATTTTGTTTGTAGAATTCCAAATGTATTCACACAGCTGATGTATTTTTCCAATTATATAAAATAATGTGCTCTCATAATGTTTGGGGAATGGAAAACCCTAAAATGAAGAACAGAGGAGTCATTGGAAAGAAAGCTTTAGAAACTGAAAGCATGGCTGCTACTGGTAACACTGTTTCATTTGTAATGATGACAATTAAGGAAATGGCAACAATGGGTCAGAAGCCACTAAAGACACAGTGTGACCCTCCACTGCCCTACCTAATAGTCTCCAGGTCCCAGGCATGGTGATGAGCAGATCCGCAGCTGATTACATCTGCCAAGGGAGAGAGAAAGATGAGAGCAGCAAAATCCTGAACCAGACCCCACCCTGGCCATGAACTGTCCAACGACTTTAAACCCGGACCAAGCAGAAAAGAAAATTTCACAGGTCAAAAAATATCTCCTCAAGCTTCAGCCAAATGGTAACTTCAAATCACACCTTCCTAGTGCTCTTGGGAAAAGATCTATAAATGTTAGGGTGAGATTTCTTACCTGGAGGACGTCTCCCGTCCTCAAAGACTGCTCCTTCCACGTGAGCAGACCAGAAACTTTGATGAACTGTCATTCTGAGTTGCAAAATTATTGGCAAGATGGTCAGCTTCCATTGAAAGAGGAGCTTTTATTTAATTTATCTTGTAATGAAAGCTTGTAACAGTACTGTATATAAACACAAACAGCACAATCTTATAAAAATTTCATCTTTATCTATTTTGGGGAGAAATAGCCCTGTCTGTCTAATTGAAGCATCTGTCATTCTGACATTAAATAGTGCATCCTTGGTCCTTTTATTATATTGTGGTACATTTCTCACACGCTGTTAAATTGAAATAACTCTGCTCACTTGGAGATAAAGAGAGATAATTGGTATTTTATAATGAAGGGGAAGGAGGTTCATCTTGAATCAGAGCTGAGAATTGCTTTATCTTTTTCCTGGGGTTTGCTGCCCTAAAGGAAGCTTCAGCTCGTCACATCTCTCAAGGCTCCAATAAGAGAAGAATCAAATGAGAAACATGTAGACAAGCACTAGAAATGCAGCTGCCAGCAGTCAGTCTTGTGTGTGTCCTGGGAGCTGCTTTATGAGCAGCTCAGATGGGAGGGGCCTTGGCCTAGCCTCCCACGCCGCTTCCATGTTGAAAACTGAATCCCACTGACTATCTGTTAATAGTCAAATATCTCTCCCCAGAGCATCCCAGTCTTTGTTTACTAATCTAGGAACATGTTTCAAAATATTTGACCCCATTCACTCTCTGTTTTGCAGTTGGCTACCTGAATAAACAGTTTCCATAAAATCATAGACTTTAAGTGGTTGAAATGACTGAGTCACTTACTTGAAGCATCTAACTGGGGCTAGAGTCCCCCCATGCAGCCGTCCTACAGAGCCATCCTCTTTCCAGAACTCAAATCTTTCCAGGGTTAAGAGCTTGACTGAGATTTACTGACGTTGTATCCTGACTCCTCTTTGTGATGCTGGGCAGGTTCATCTCTGTGCTTCAGCTTCCTTGTCTGTGAAATAGGAATGATAATAGCACCTAATAATAGCACTAATATTTCTTTCATTATTTACTCAGGCATCCATTCTTTCTTTAATTTATGATAGTCATAGTTGATTAAACCTCTCTGTGTCTACTACCAAGCCAGGTGATACATCATGAAAATCATAATAATAGTGGTGGTGGTGATAATTATGATGATGATGGTGGTGGTGGTGGTGCTGGTGATGGTGATAATGATGGTGATGATGATGGTGATGATGATGGTGATGATGGTGATGATGGTGATGATGATGGTGATGATGGTGATGATGATGATGGTGATGATGGTGATAATGATGGTGATGATGGTGATGATGATGATGGTGATGATGGTGATAATGATGGTGATGATGATGGTGATGGTGATGGTGGTGATGATGATGATGATGGTGATGATGATGGTGATGGTGATGGTGATGGTGATGATGGTGATGATGATGATGATGGTGATGATGGTGATAATGATGGTGATGATGGTGATGATGATGGTAATGATGATGGTGATGATGGTGATGATGATGATGATGATGATGATGATGGTGATGGAGATGGTGGTGGTGGTGGTGATGATGATAGTTATGGTGATGGTGGTGGTGATTACAACAAACCAACGTTCACTGAGCACTTGCTAAGTGCCCACACTGTTTTAAGAGCTTTCATACATTCATTCATTTTCATCCCCACAACAATCTTGTGAGGTAGGGATAATTACTACAAATGAGAAAACTGGAGTTTACATTTGTTCATAACTAGCCCGAGTCCACCCACCTGGCTGGTGGCCTGACTGTATTCAGACTTAGGCGATGCTCCATTGATCAGCTTTGCACAAATTCAGCAATCACGCCATCTGGCCCCCTCTCCCCTGAGTGCCTGAGGGCAGCAGCCTGAGAGCTGATTGGGAGCCTCCTCTTGGCATCTCAAGGAGAGGAGACCAGATCCAAGGACAGCCTGACTGCCAGTGCTCTCACGCAGCACACTGAGGTACTAAATAGAACAGCAAAGCCAATGGCCATTTCCCAATCCGTGCTCTGCAGGAAAAGGTTTATTCTGAGAAGGAAATGCTCATGTAAAAGATGAGCTATGTTATATCGTTGATACCAAATCCTGAGTGGATGATGCCTCCTCTCATGTACCCACAGATATCTGAGCAAAGAAACGGGCTGACCCATCACCGGTTTGTGGAGTGAGAAGCATCAAGTCACCAGTGGGTCCTTCTGCTGAGATGTTCTGCTGTGTTGTTCCCAGCACTTCCGTCCAAACCCACTCACTGACCAGTCAGTGGGTGGAAGTTGCAAGTCCAGAACACTCAGTTTAAGTCTTTAAATTATAGTTTCAAGTGCTGAAATTATACCAACATTTCTCCTGGTCTACTCCCTGTTATGTAACAACCACCTTTATATTCTCTAAAAGGAACCGAATGTAAATTTCCTTGAACCATGAACCGTGAAAACAACATCACTGCGTCTTGGGTCTAACAGAGAATGAAAGACGGATTTGGCTGATTTGTCCAGTAACCTGTGGGTAGCAGGGGTTTCATAAGATAAGTCACTCCACTCAATTTTTCAGAATAATCACATTAAGTGTGTGACCCTAGAGACTCTTGCGCTGGAGGTGAAGACTCTGTGAAATCGACTAACGATCACAGCTCCCACCCAGCTCCTTCCAGCAGATGGAAGCCGGGCTTAGATGATAAGCCAGGAGGTCTCAACCCCCAGAAGGCAGGATTCCACTTAAGAACTAGGTCTGCACTGTAACTTCGGAAGGTCAGGAGCCAGTGAGGGAAGTGTTCCCACCCCCGTCCCTGAAAACCTCAGACGTACACGCGCTTGCACACATACAAATATGCGAGCACACGTGCATGACCACCTTCACAGCCATGTGCACACATGGGCCCTCATGTGCATATGCACACATGCACACACGCTTTATTCACACACATGCATGCACACGTGCATGGCCGTCTTGCTGTGTTTGTCTGCACCATCCTTTGGCAGCAGGAGGCTGGGGTTGCCTCATTAGAGAGCTCTGCCAGCAGCTTTATTCTCCCTTGAAGGCCTCGGGAGTCAGATCAAGTGGGAAGAACAATCTGGAAAGGCGGGGGGTGGATATTTTTCATGAAGAAACATCCGTGCTGACTTCTGCTTCTGCATCTGTGCATCTCAGAAATGGAATGGGGACATCAGGGGGGCCGTGGGGTCTCCAAGCTCCATCTCTCCCAGCAGCAAGAAGGAAATGGGAAGGATGATGTGGGCAAAGCTGCAGAGCTACTGAGAAGGTGGTGAGGGCTGACTGCCCATGAGAACGGCCACGAGGAACCAGGGCAAACCAGATGCTTCTGTGGCTGGCTCCCTCCCGGAGGACAGGTGGCCCTGGTGCAGCAATGCTGCAGTCGCTGCCGTCCCTGTTGCCAACCTTGCTTACCCCGGGCCCAGACTGGAGCGAGGATGAAGGAACATTCAGAGGAAAGTGATGGAGCTTCCTTGAGAATTTCTGGTCCCAGCTGTGTTAGTTTCCTGTGGCTGCCATAACAAATCACCACAAACCCAGTGGCTTAAAACCACACACATTTATGGTCTCATGCTCTGGAGGTCTGATATGAGTTTTACGGCGATAAAACCAAGGTGTCAGCTTTACTTTCCAGGGGCTCCAGAGAACCGGTTCCCTGGCCTTTTCCAGCTCCTAATGGTGCCCACATCCCTTGGCTTGTGGCCGGTCCTCCACCTTCAAAGGCAGTGAAAGTGGGTTGAGTCCTTCTCACAGGGCATCACTGACCTCCTCTCCTGCCCTGTGATGACATTAGACTCACCTGGATCACCCAGGCTAGTCTCCCCATCTCAAGATCCTTAATTTAATCACATCTGCAAAGTCCCTTTTGCCAAGTAAGTAACGTATTTACAGTTTTCAGGGATCAGGATGTAGACATCTTTGGGAGGGCATTGTTCCTTCTACCGCACTGGCCTTAAGAGTGTCTACACAGCAGGCCTGATGGAGCTGGGTGTAGAGTGGCCTGGCCGTGCAGATGGAGAGTGGGCTGGGGCAGGGAATGGGACCCCGGAGCCTGGGCAGGGGGATGGGCACTCCACCCAGGACCCCTCCCCAGACTAATCCTGTCCTCCCAGCTTGAACCCCAGAGGTCCCACTCACAATAAGAAACCCTACAGCCATCTCCCTCCTCCCAAAAATAAATCTATAAAGATGCAGCTGCAGGTCTTGGGGACCTCCAAGTGGCAGTGGGGGAGGGGAAGTGCTCCCTGGAAAGGATGGAGCACGACTAAGTTCAGTTCAGAAGGCACAGCCGGGGAGCCTGGGATTTGGACCACCCGTGACTCTAAGACCCCAGGGAGAACCCAGCCCAAGACCACACCTCAGCAGGGTGGCTGGGGGCCATGAGAAGGGAACCCCTGTCCCTGCCCCGCACACTTCCTGCCTGGGGCCCTGCAGTGTGGCAGGCTGAGGGGGAAGCACAGAAGGAGGCAGGCCGCCCAAGCCTTGTGGACTCATCATACAGTTCCTGCATCCTCCCACCTGATCCCGGGCCACGGAGAGCTGGCTCAGAAAGAACCAGAGGCCTAGGTCCCTGCCCCATCCCCAGCTCAGGCACCTCAGGAGCCAGGGTGGGGGGCAGAGAGGGGGACCCCGGAGGGCCCTCAGCTGAGGGATCTTGCTGTGCTCTGAGGGGCCCCATCTGGAGACCCAGGAGTCTGCTGGGGAGACAGACTCCAGAGCCCCCCCTCTCAGGGCCTCCAGGCCATGGCTCAGACTAAGGGTCAGGGCTGCGAACAGCGGGAAAACAAGGGGAAAGGCAGTGGGGTCAGCACCTGGATGGCTTCTGTCCAGGAGCCTAGAGTGTCCAGATGGGGGGCCGACAGTTGCCATTGTGTCCCTCTTGTGGGACGGGGGCATGGGCCCCACAACCTCCTGCGACCTCTTCTCAACCCGGCCTCCAACAGGCAGCTCTGCGCTCTGGTGGGATGTATGAAGGCCCCTTGGAGCCTCATGTGTCTTCCCGACAGGATGTCGATGGCTCCAGGGATGGCAGGCTGTGGGGAGAAGGGGATCCGGCTCACCTCATCCCAGTGTCCAGCTAGGCAGAGCCCGTGCTTGGAGACAGGGCCCGGACAGCCAGGGAACGTCCGGGCCCACAGCCTAGCAGAGGCTCCTGCAGCAGCACCTCCCCCTGATGCAAAGCCTTCTAACCCTCCCTGGGTGGGAGCCCAGGTAAGTGTATCCATGTCCCACCTGGAGCACCAGGTGTGCAGGGCCTGGCAGCAGGTGGGTGGGGGCCGAGTGACCTCTGGCGGCCCTGATGCAGATGAAGCCCAGCCAGTCATGGGTCATGTTCTATCAGAGCGAAGATCTCCATGAAACCTTGCACGCCCTAGTGTGTAAGTCGAGTGAAGACTCCCGCCTTCCCAGCTCCCAGAAACAAATCTTCAATCTTCTGATTTCCATGGAGATTTGTTCCCTTCACTCGCTTCTGAGCCCAGTGCCTCTGCGAGTGTGGCAAACAGGAGAAGAACACATCTGCTTCCGTTGCTGCTGGATGATCACAGGGCCCTGCTGTAGGGGGTGAGGGGCTCACTCCAAGCAGGCTGTGGTGTCAGCATCACACCTGAGCGTGGAAGATGTGTGCTGAGCTACCGGTTAGGACAGCCTGGGGGGCACGCGGCATTGGGGCCCAATGGCACTCAGTCCTTTCATTCTCTGCACCGGAGGGAAAACACCCAGGATCCCCGGACTTGGAAACCTTCCCACTGAGAAGCTGATTGTGTAAATGGACCGCAGCCGGTCCTGGCAGAAAAGTAAAACCCTGACCCACGTCCTGCAGCAACCAGCCCAGGAAGCCAGCCCTTTATACACAGTGACCAGCCCAGGAAGCTGGCTGCCCTGAGTCAGACTCATAGGAAGTCAGATTATTATCTCTAGTAACAATACAGGAGACCAAACAATAATTTCTGTAACAAGTGTCCCCAAAATGGCCAGGACTTGATTAATGACTAACAGCTTCTCTAAGTTTTGTCTCTGCTTCCAACTCAGGACCAGCCAGAGAAAGCCAGGTGTGCCCCCAACCAATCCCGTGGGGCACCCCCATTCTGGTCAGTGCCTGCAGATCCCCCAGGCCCTTGGCCCCAATCAGGGCAAACTTGGAACACCCCCCTTTTCCACCATGAAGTTCCCCCACTTCTCCCGGAAGTCAGGCTGTTCAGTACAAAGGTGGGAGTGTGGCTCTGATGTCAGAACCCAAAACACGGCCCTGGGACCCAGTGAGCAGGAGGAGAGATGAGCTGGGTCGAAGAAACATCTGTCTCAGTCAGCTCAAGCTGGGTAACAAAAATACCACAAATTGGGCAGCTTAAACAACAAACATTTAGTTCTCAGTCTGGAGGCTGGAAAGTCCAAGACAAAAGTGCTGGCAGATCCAGTGTCTGATGAGGTCCCTCTATCTGGTTCAAGATGGCTGTCTTCTCACTGTGTCCTCATGTGGAAGAAAGGTGGAGGGGATTCTCTGTGGTCCCTTTTATAAGGGCACTAATCCCATTTATAAGGGCACTAATCCCACATGACCTAATCACTTCCCAAAGTGCTCACCTCCTAACACCATCACATTGGGGGTTAGGATTCTACCATGAATCTCAATGGGACACAGACATTTCATCACTACACAGGGAATGATGGAGTCCAGCCTGGTCCAGCCCCAGGTAGGCTGGGCCAGGGGGCCAGGCCAGCCCCGGCCCAGGAGATCCCGTCACTCTGGGACCAGGCTGCAGGAAATGCTGGTGGGAAGGGAGCAGCCAGTCATAGGAGGACAGCAGGTATAGTCAGGGCAGGGAGAGCCATGGCAGGAGCATCAGGGGGAGAGGAGGGAGGGGGTGGGTCATGGCAGGATCTCAGGACCCAGAGAAGAGATGGCCCAAGGGGAACAGTGGTCAGCAGGAGGGGCCCAGTGTGAAGATGGGTTCCTGGAAAGAAGTGTAGCAGAGCCAGGGGCAGCGGTGTGCGAAGGAGGTGTGGGGGAGGTGCTGGCAGCCAGCCAGGGTGTCAGAAGGAGGAGGGAGGGCCGAGGGTGGAGGTGGAGGGGCGAGTGCGAACGAGTCAACCAGCTATGGCAGGAGTGGGGAGGGAGGGAGGGTGGGCGGCCTTACCACTGCCCTTCTGCAGATGGGAAGCTGTCTGACCCCCGTCTCTCCACGGGGCGCCCCCGTGTCAGCCCCGGAACACAGCCTGCGCTGGTCTACACCCGCCTCTGACTCAGGGCCATGTGGGGACGAGGCTTAGGCCACTGTTTGCTCAGGGACCCCTGCATCATCTACAGCCACCACAATAATAATAATAGAGATTTCCTGGGGTAGAAGCGACATAGGTTGCTTCCTGGGACACAAAATCCAGACAGAGGCGTTCATGTTAACAGGGTCAGGCGGAAGGCCTGGAACACAGCTACAATTAACCCCTCGCTGGGTGAACAGAGCAGAAAGTAGCTTCACAACCGAAACGGGCTGGGTTGCAATGAAGAAGCATCACGTCCGCCATACACCCACACCCACACTGCTGTAGGCACTCGACAAAAGTGTAACGGTTGAAGCTTCTTGAGTTGGGATAAGTGATAGCGTCCCACCTACTTGGATGTACGGGAGGAGAGCTGGTTGCACATAAATGTCCACGGACCCACATCCAAGCCCCCACAAGGGACGCTGAGCCCCTGGAGACTCTCTGTCCTTAGGAAGGAGAGGCAAGAGGGCAGTAAGCATCCTTGATACTTTGGGAAGCAAAGGAGCCCATTTACTCACTTCCCCATCCCTTCAACAAGTGTTTGTGGAAGGACCGTGCACAACAGGCGAGATGCTTGTCTTCCAGTGTTGCTGAGACTGAGTAGGTTCTGAGTGAGTGTCTGCTGGAAATTTCCAACAGCTGTTCAGTTGGTCGAGACCGGCTGTGACCTCTTCTATGTCCTCACTCTGTTTCTGGAGCAGAATCAAGGTAGGAGCTGACTGGTCGGGACCACAAGGCCTTGTGCTCTGGGGCTACGTGGCTGCAGCATCCTTCTTAGCGGAGGAAGTCGGGGAGGCAGGGGGAGAGCAGGGAAGTCAAGTGGCCAGATTTCAACAGGTTCCAAGCTCCCTCT
Organism: Balaenoptera acutorostrata; assembly: GCF_949987535.1. Classification (NCBI taxonomy): domain Eukaryota; kingdom Metazoa; phylum Chordata; class Mammalia; order Artiodactyla; family Balaenopteridae; genus Balaenoptera; species Balaenoptera acutorostrata. Next base: position 2,755,727 of record NC_080064.1, on the reverse strand, counting down.
TCTCCACTCTGAGGACACAAAGTCAAGAAAGATAATCTGCTGTTCCAGTTATTATCTGTGGTTGCCAGAAGGGAGTATTATAGATTTAAGGAAGAAACATTTATCAGCAGGTTTTGGAGCTGCAATTCCCTACTGGGGACTGATTTCAAACAACAGACTTGTCCTATGATTCCAGGAGTTACAGATCTTTTTGGGTGTTCAGGGACCGAGTCCCCAGCTCCCATCTCCTTATTCTTTCAAATAAAGTTCATTTCTCACACGGATGACTTAAATTAGGACCCTTGAACAGCTGTGTGTATAAATAAATTTAAACACCAGGGGAAATGCTGTCAGAACACGGGCTTTAACATTTGATTTAAAAAAGATGATCTCTGTGTTACATTGGCGGGCGTCGCCTTCCAAAGGGGTCGTCTGTTAAATAAACGTTGTTTGGATAATTTCATGATCTCTGGACATAACTGGAGACCCAATGGAGTAGCAGAAAATTAGGTTCAGGAGTCATCTCTCTGGAGAGTGAGCTTCTTGGCAAACTCGAATGGGTCCTGCCTGAAGTGTTTGGGTGCCAGCGACGGGTGATAAGCTTCATCTTAAGGGCAAGAAAATAAAGAGTAAATGTTCCAAAAACAAGAACAAAATAGGCTTCTCCACCTCGCACTAACGGGCAAAGCCTGATGGATGTTTCCTTTCAGAATCAACAGAAAAGTTTATTTAGAGACTTGGAAGGGATTTGGGGGAGGGAGTGCAAACAAATATTCCCCCAGCTGTTTTGCCCTTCTGTTGAGATCTGTAAATAATATTCTGTAATAACAAAACTTATGAACCAACAGTTCGTATGGAGAGGAGAAAATATTGGCAAATAAAAATGCTCGGTGCCCAGAATATAAACCATCATTCCTCCTGAGACTGACCAATAAAAACACTTTCCTGGTCCACCAAGGTGTACAGCGACGGGAGAATCAGGGGGGTGGGGAAGGGCGGAGCCAGGGGCATAAGCTCAGCCTTCAACCCTGGGTGTAAATCCATTTGCCAGCTGAGCCCTCCGTGGACCCGCGAGAGGGGCACTTAATTGCTCATAAACATGATTTGCTGGGTGTTTCGTTTTTTAATCAACCTTGTGGGGGTGGGACAGGGAACAGGAAGATGAAGTTCCACAGAGCGTTGGCTTTTTACCTTTCAATTTAATTAAAAAAAAGAGAAGCTCGGGGTGAGGAAAGAGAGCCCGAGAAGGAGTGGGCGAGAGAATGGATGAGAGAGAGGGGGCAGACTTGGAGGCACCACGGGCCTGGCACCGGGATGGCCCCAGCTGGTGCGTCCTTGCGTCCTGAGAGCCTCACCTGGTTCCATGCCCTCCTTCCAGGCTATGCATCCATGAACAAGTCTGTCAACATGGTTGTCTGTCTGGCATCCTCCCCACTTAGGGCGGAGGATGCCGGCTCCCCACGAGCACTGCAAGGCAGAGGGATTGGGAGCTGCAGGGGTCCCCGTGTGCTGCACATCTAGGGATGCTAAGGCGGATCCCAAGGCCGGGGGAGGAATCTGCAGGCAGGAGCCCTGTCTGTCTTGCACACGACTTCTCCCAGGACATCGTGCAATCTGGGCACACAGCAGGCGCTCAATAAATAGTGTGTCAGGTATAATGGACACCCAGGAGGAGGCCAGCTCCCTTTTAGGGAAATCACACTCAGAATTTGAAATCAAGTGCAGAATTCCAGGACCGGAAGGGCCAGTTGGCCGGCATTCCCCATCATCCCACAGCCACATCAACTCCACCGACCATGCACCAAGCACCCAGCACCCACAGACGGACCCCAGACCTCCTAGCACCTCCTCTGGCCGCAGGCTTCTCCCAACACGTGTCCCCAAACACAAGCCGCCTTCAAGCACGATCACCTCCTCCCAGCCCACACTGAGCGGCCATTGGGCAGAAACGTCAGCTCCTAAATCAAAGACGTACATCACCAGCTGCCCAAATTAACACATTTTATGGAGCCGTAAGTGATTTTATGATAAATAGGAGCTGAGGGTTATGAATCAGGTTACATTACCACTTTCCTCCCCTCGACCCAGATCCCCATTGCTTTCAATTGAGAAGCAATACAGGGGGCGTGGAATGACATTTTCTTACATTAAATTGCGAGCGTGCCTTTTCTCCCTGCTGTTTTCCCTGCGTCAAATGAGGATGAATGCCCCTTCAGCAGCTCGGAGGCCAGGCTCGGCCGAGTGAAGGACTCGGGTGAGCTGGGTCACTGTTAGTTAATTCATAAGGCTCTGGTCCAACTCCAGGAACCCTGAAGGCCACATCTGGATGGAACCGGGCAGAGCAGGCCACTGGGTAGCCAAGCCACTGGCAACACAAGAGGAGACGGTGCCTCAGAACGTGGTCCACACACTCGAGTGGGCTCAGAGGGCTAGCCAATCCCACCACGCTCCTGCCAATCAGACGTAGGGATGCCATCGGGGGAGCAGGACTTATGAAGGACTATTATCCTGCAGAGAGTGGGAGGGGAAGGGGGAGGAGGGGGAGAGGGCAGGAGGGGAGGCGTAACTAAGGAGACACGGTCCCCACTCAGTGGTCAGCACCAGTCACAAAGAGTGAAAGGCTCATTCTGGAGACTGGTGGGCATCTTGGCTATACTACTTTCCTGAGATCTGGAAAAGACATCCAACTTCATCCCTGAGAAAACATGTGAAGACTCATTCCCTCAGCTGGAATAGAGGCCTCTAACTTGGGAGATGAGGGAGGGGAACATTTTTTAAAGACAAAGAGAGATTAAATACAAGTTAAGCGTCTTGGGTTAACAGATCAGTTGTCAAGGACAAAGGAAGTGGGAAAGAGTCACATGACTTACATGGACAGGAGAGAAAACATTTCCCCCATGTGCAAATTTCCCCATTAAGTGAAAATATGGCTCCAACTTGGTCCAGAGACCTGGAAGAATAAGTCCTCTCTCCTGTAGATTCTTTTTTTTAATTTTTTTATTGAAATATAATTGATATGCAATATTATATAAGTTATAGGTATACAATATAGTGATTCACAATTTTTAAACTTTATACTCCATTTGTAGTTATTATAAAATGTTGGCTATATTTCATGTGTTGCACAATATATCCTTGTAACTTATTTTATACCTCATAGTTTATACCTCTTAACCTCCTATATTGCCCCTCCCCCACTTCCTTCTCCCCACTGGTAACCACTAGTTTGTTCTCTATATCTGTGAGTCTGCTTCTTTTTTTATTATATTCACTCATTTGTTGTATTTTTTTAGATTTCACATGTAAGTGATATCACACAGTGTTTGTCTTTCTCTGTCTGACTTAGTTCACTAAGCATAATGCCCTCCAAGTCTATCCAGGTTGCTGCAAATGGCAAAATTTCATTCTTTTTTATGGCTGAGTAATATTTCATAGTATATATGTACTGCATCTTCTTTATCCATTCATCTGTCGATGGACACTTAGGTTGCTTTCTTATTTTGGCTACTGTAAATAATCTCATGTAGAGCCCTGAACAGTAAATAAGTCAACCATATTCTTCACTCTTCTTCTTTTTTTTTTTTTTTAAACATCTTTATTGAAGTATAATTGCCTTACAATAGTGTGTTAGCTTCTGCTTTATAACAAAGTGAATCAGTTATACATATACAATATGTTCCCATTTCTCTTCCCTCTTGCATCTCCCTCCCTCCTACCCTCCCCATCCCACCCCTCTAGGTGGTCACAAAGCACCGAGCTGATCTCCCTGTGCTATGCAGCTGCTTCCCACTAGTTATCTATTTTACATTTGGTAGTGTATATATGTCCATGACACTCTCTTACCCTGTCACATCTCACCCCACCCCCTCCCCATATCCTCAAGTCCATTCTCTAGTAGGTCTGTGTCTTTATTCCTGTCTTGCCACTAGGTTCTTCATGGCCTTTTTTTTTTTTTTCCCTTAGATTCCGTATATATGTGTTAGCATACTGTATTTGTTTTTCTCTTTCTGACTTACTTCACTCTGTATGACAGACTCTAACTCCATCCACCTCATTACAAATACCTCCATTTCATTTCTTTTTATGGCTGAGTAATATTCCATTGTATATATGTGCCACATCTTCTTTATCCATTCATCTGTCGATGGACATTTAGGTTGCTTCCATGTCCTGGCTATTGTAAATAGAGCTGCAATGAACATTTTGGTACATGACTCTTTTTGACCTATGCTTTTCTCAGGGTATATGCCCAGTAGTGGGATTGCTGGGTCGTATGGTAGTTCTATTTGTAGTTTTTTAAGGAACCTCCATACTGTTCTCCATAGTGGCTGTATCAATTTACATTCCCACCAACAGTGCAAGAGTGTTCCCTTTCCTCCACACCCTCTCCAGCATTTATTGTTTCTAGATTTTTTGATGATGGCCATTCTGACCGGTGTGAGATGATATCTCATTGTAGTTTTGATTTGCATTTCTCTAATGATTAATGATGTTGAGCATTCTTTCATGTGTCTGTAGGCCATCTGTATATCTTCTTTGGAGAAATGTCTATTTAGATCTTCTGCCCATTTTTGGATTGGGTTGTTCGTTTTTTTGTTATTGAGCTGCATGAGCTGCTTGTAAATCTTGGAGATTAATCCTTTGTCAGTTGCTTCATTTGCAAATATTTTCTCCCATTCTGAGGGTTGTCTTTTGGTCTTGTTTATGGTTTCCTTTGCTGTGCAAAAGCTTTTAAGTTTCATTAGGTCCCATTTGTTTATTTGTGTTCTTATTTCCATTTCTCTGGGAGCTGGGTCACAAAGAATCTTGCTGTGATGTATGTCATAGAGTGTTCTGCCTATGTTTTCCTCTAAGAGTTTGATAGTGTCTGCCCTTACACTTAGGTCTTTAATCCATTTTGAGTTTATTTTTGTGCATGGTGTCAGGGAGTGTTCTAATTTCATACTTTTACATGTTCCTGTCCAATTTTCCCAGCACCACTTATTGAAGAGGCTGTCTTTTCTCCACTGTATATGCTTGCCTCCTTTATCAAAGATAAGTTGACCATATGTGTGTGGGTTTATCTCTGGGCTTTCTATCCTGTTCCATTGATCTATATTTCTGTTTTTGTGCCAGTACCAAACTGTCTTGATTACTGAAGCTTTGTAATATAGTCTGAAGTCAGGGAGCCTGATTCCCCCAGCTCCATTTTTCGTTCTCAAGATGGCTTTGGCTATTCGGGGTCTTTTGTGTTTCCATACAAATTGTGAAATTTTTTGTTCTAGTTCTGTGAAAAATGCCAGTGGTAGTTTGATAGGGATTGCATTGAATCTGTAGATTGCTTTGGGTAGTAGAGTCATTTTCACAATGTTGATTCTTCCAATCCAGGAACATGGTATATCTCTCCATCTATTTGTATCATCTTTAATTTCTTTCATCAGTGTCTTATAATTTTCTGCATACAGGTCTTTTGTCTCCTTAGGTAGGTTTATTCCTAGATATTTTATTCTTTTTGTTGCAATGGTAAATGGGAGTGTTTTCTTAATTTCACTTTCAGATTTTTCGTCATTAGTGTATAGAAATGCAAGAGATTTCTGTGCATTAATTTTGTATCCTGCTACTTTACCAAATTCATTGATTAGCTCTAGGAGTTTTCTGGTAGCATCTTTAGGATTCTCTATGTATAGTATCATGTCATCTGCAAATAGTGAGAGCTTTACTTCTTCTTTTCCTATTTGGATTCCTTTTATTTCTTTGTCTTCTCTGATTGCTGTGGCTAACACTTCCAAAACTATGTTGAATAATAGTGGTGAGAGTGGGCAACCTTGTCTTGTTCCTGATCTTAGTGGAAATGGTTTCAGTTTTTCACCATTGAGGACAATGTTGGCTGTGGGTTTGTCATATATGGCCTTTATTATGTTGAGGAAAGTTCCCTCTATGCCTACTTTCTGCAGGGCTTTTATCATAAATGGGTGTTGAATTTTGTCGAAAGCTTTCTCTGCATCTATTGAGATGATCATATGGTTTTTCTCCTTCAATTTGTTAATATGGTGTATCACATTGATTGATTTGCGTATATTGAAGAATCCTTGCATTCCTGGGATAAACCCCACTTGATCATGGTGTATGATCCTTTTAATGTGCTGTTGGATTCTGTTTGCTAGTATTTTGTTGAGGATTTTTGCATCTATGTTCATCAGTGATATTGGCCTGTAGTTTTCTTTCTTTGTGACATCTTTGTCTGGTTTTGGTATTAGGGTGATGGTGGCCTCGTAGAATGAGTTTGGGAGTGTTCCTCCCTCTGCAATATTTTGGAAGAGTTTGAGAAGGATAGGTGTTAGCTCTTCTCTAAATGTTTGATAGAATTCACCTGTGAAGCCATCTGGTCCTGGGCTTTTCTTTGTTGGAAGGTTTTTAATCACAGTTTCAATTTCAGTGCTTGTGATTGGTCTGTTCATATTTTCTATTTCTTCCTGGTTCAGTCTCGGCAGTTTGTGCATTTCTAAGAATCTGTCCATTTCTTCCAGGTTGTCCATTTTATTGGCATAGAGTTGCTTGTAGTAATCTCTCATGATCGTTTGTATTTCTGCAGTGTCAGTGGTTACTTCTCCTTTTTCATTTCTAATTCTATTGATCTGGGTCTTCTCCCTTTTTTTCTTGATGAGTCTGGCTAATGGTTTATCAATTTTGTTTATCTTCTCAAAGAACCAGCTTTTAGTTTCATTGATTTTTGCTATTGTTTCCTTCATTTCTTTTTCATTTATTTCTGACCTGATCTTTATAATTTCTTTCCTTCTGCTGGCTTTGGGGTTTTTTTGTTCTTCTTTCTCTAATTGCTTTAGGTGCAAGGTTAGGTTGTTTATTCGAGATGTTTCCTGTTTCTTGAGGTAGGCTTGTATTGCTATAAACTTCCCTCTTAGCACTGCTTTTGCTGCGTCCCATAGGTTTTGGGTCGTCGTGTCTCCGTTGTCATTTGTTTCTAGGTATTTTTTGATTTCCCCTTTGATTTCTTCAGTAATCACTTCGTTATTAAGTAATGTATTGTGTAGCCTCCATGTGTTTGTATTTTTTACAGATCTTTTCCTGTAATTGATATCTAGTCTCATAGCGTTGTGGTCGGAAAAGATACTTGATACGATTTCAATTTTCTTAAATTTACCAAGGCTTGATTTGTGACCCAAGATATGATCTATCCTGGAGAATGTTCCATGAGCACTTGAGAAAAATGTGTATTCTGTTGTTTTTGGGTGGAATGTCCTATAAATATCAATTAAGTCCATATTGTTTAATGTATCATTTAAAGCTTGTGTTTCCTTATTTATTTTCATTTTGGATGATCTGTCCATTGGTGAAAGTGGGGTGTTAAAGTCCCCTACTATGATTGTGTTGCTGTCGATTTCCCCTTTTATGGCTGTTAGTATTTGCCTTATGTATTGAGGTGCTCCTATGTTGGGTGCATAAATATTTACAATTGTTATACCTTCCTCTTGGATCGATCCCTTGATCATTATATAGTGTCCTTCTTTGTCTCTTGTAATAGTCTTTATTTTAAAGTCTATTTTGTCTGATATGAGAATTGCTACTCCAGCTTTCTTTTGATTTCCATTTGCATGGAATATCTTTTTCCATCCCCTCACTTTCAATCTGTATGTGTCTCTAGGTCTGAAGTGGGTCTCTTGTAGACAGCATATATATGGGTCTTGTTTTTGTATCCATTCAGCCAGCCTGTGTCTTTTGGTGGGAGCATTTAATCCATTTACATTCAAGGTAATTATCGATATGTATGATCCTATTCCCATTTTCTTAAATGTATTGGGTTTGTTATTGTAGGTGTTTTCCTTCTCTTGTGTTTCTTGCCTAGAGAAGTTCCTTTAGCATTTGTTGTAAAGCTGGTTTGGTGCTGCTGAACTCTCTCAGCTTTTGCTTGTCTGTAAAGGTTTTAATTTCTCCATCAAATCTGAATGAGATCCTTGCTGGGTAGAGTAATCTTGGTTGTAGGTTTTTCTCCTTCATCACTTTAAGTATATCCTGCCACTCCCTTCTGGCTTGCAGAGTTTCTGCTGATAGATCAGATGTTAACCTTATGGGGATTCCCTTGTGTGTTATTTGTTTTTTTTCCCTTGCTGCCTTTAATATGTTTTCCTTATATTTAATTTTTGACAGTTTGATTAATATGTGTCTTGGCGTGTTCCTCCTTGGGTTTATCCTGTATGGGACTCTCTGTGCTTCCAGGACTTGATTAACTATTTCCTTTCCCATATTAGGGAAGTTTTCAACTATAATCTCTTCAAAAATTTTCTCAGTCCCTTTCTTTTTCTCTTCTTCTTCTGGTACCCCTATAATTCGAATGTTGGAGCGTTTAATGTTGTCCCAGAGGTCCCTGAGACTGTCCTCAGTTCTTTTCATTCTTTTTTCTTTATCCTGCTCTGTAGTAGTTATTTCCACCATTTTATCTTCCAGGTCACTTATCCTTTCTTCTGCCTCCGTTATTCTGCTATTGATCCCATCTAGAGTATTTTTAATTTCATTTATTGTGTTCTTCATCATTGCTTGGTTCCTCTTTAGTTCTTCTACATCCTTGTTAAATGTTTCTTGCATTTTGTCTATTCTATTTCCAAGATTTTGGATCATCCTTACTATCATTATTCTGAATTCTTTTTCAGGTAGACTACCTATTTCCTCTTCATTTGTTAAGTCCGGTGTGTTTTGAGCCTGCTCCTTCATCTGCTGTGTGTTTTTCTGTCGTCTCATTTTGCCTATCTTACTGTGTTTGGGGTCTCCTTTTCACAGGCTGCAGGTTCGTAGTTCCCTTTGTTTTTGGTATCTGTCCCCAGTGACTAAGGTTGGTTCAGTGGGTTGTGTAGGCTTCCTGGTGGAGGGAACTAGTGCCTGAGTTCTGGTGGATGAGGCTAGATCTTGTCTTTCTGGTGGGCACGTCCACGTCTGGTGGTGTATTTTGGGGTATCTGTGGCCTTATTATGATTTTAGGCAGCCTCTCTGCTAATGGATGGGGTTGTGTTCCTGTCTAGCTAGTTGTTTGGCATAGGGTGTCCAGCACTGTAGCTTGCTGGTCGTTGGGTGAAGCTGGGTCTTGATGTTGAGATGGAGATCTCTGGGAGATTTTTGCCGTTTGGTATTACGTGGAGCTGGGAGGTCTCTTGTGGACCAGTGTTCTGAAGTTGGCTCTCCCACCTCAGAGGCACGGCCCTGATGCCTGGCTGGAGCACCAAGAGCCTTTCGTCCACACAGCTCAGAGTAAAAGGGAGAAAAAATAGAAAGAAAGAAAGAAAGAAAGAGGCTATAATATAGTGAAGTAAAATAAAGCTATTGTAAAGCAAAGCTATACATACAAAATCTCACCCAGAAGCATTTACATATACACTCACAAAAAAAAGGAAAAGGGGAAAAATTAATATCTCCTGCTCCCAGAGTCCACCTCCTGAATTTGGGCTGATTCGTTGTCTATTCAGGTATTCAACAGATGCAGGTACATGAAGTTGATTGTGGAGATTTAATCCGCTGCTTCTGAGGCTGCTGGGAGAGATTTCCCCTTCTCTTCCCTGTTCGCACAGCTCCTGGGGTTCAGCTTTGGATTTGGACCCGCCTCTGCGTGTAGGTCGCCTGAGGGCGTCTGTTCCCCGCCCAGACAGGACGGGGTTAAAGGAGCAGCTGCTTCGGGGGCTCTGGCTCACCCAGGCCGCGGGGAGGGAGGGGTACAGAGGAGGCGGGGCGAGCCTGCAGCGTCAGAGGCCGGCGCTTCACTCTTCTTCTTCATCCTGCCCTGTGCCCCAAAGAACCTGAAAAAATATCTCCTTGGCCAGTCAGTTCCAAAAGAACTGTCAGTTTTTTGACTGAAACTCTTATCTTTGCTAATAACATCCCACATCCCAAGTGTGCCCTGGACAAGGGGGTGCAGAGGCCCCTCTTTCCCAGAGAACAAGGTCAGCTGAGACGTGGCCAGTCTGGAATGCTCCAGAGGTCCCAGAGGTGTCAGTGGACACCAAGCGCTCCAGGAGGCCATCCCCGTCCGGGCGGTCCATGGACACAAACACATTGGTTTCCAGGCACCTACTTAGCCTTTGCTAGTCCACAGTCTATTTCAGAAACAGGAACAAGAAATGAGAATTCCAAGAGTAACAGATCACGACTTAGGCTCAGAAAGAAAAATAATTCCACCCCTTTGGAAATTAATTCAGGTCTTGGGTCTCCACTTGAATGCCGCTCCTGGTCTTTCTAGGTAACAGGAAAGTGTCATGCCCAGCTGACACTGCTCACAGAGACAGTTGAAGGAAAGACAGTGACAAATGTGGACAAAATCAAGATAAAGCAGAAGTTCGTGATAAGGGCCCCCAGCACGTGTTCCCCCATTGATGGGAACAGAGCCTCCCGTTCCCGTCATCAATGCCCAGGCCTTGTTGACATTTGCAGCTGGTGTAGCAACAAGCTAACCTGAAAGTCTGAGGCTCTTTCTCCGTCATTAAGAGACATTTACACATGGTTACCACCTGCTCATCTGAGTAAGTGGTGGGGAGGAGGAGAGAGCAAGGAGTTACTGGAGATCCAGGTACTGAGAGGCGCCCCGGAAAATCAGAATGTGCCCACAATCCCATTTTCACCGATGACTCTTAGCTGAGCATCAGAAATTGAGATATAAACACTCACGTTCTAGACAGCACCTCCCCTCCACTTCTGCCTTTCACCAGCTCTTCAGGAAAAACAAAACCTCCCAAATCAAAACAGGCTAGTGTGTACACAGAAGACTTTTTCTCTAATCCTTACCACAAAGCTGTTGGGTCTCCGGAGGCCACAGGAAGTCAGAAGGTGCTGGAAACTAGGAGACCCCTGGGTGGATACGGCCAAGACTCCATCCATGATGCCTGCAGCCAAGGAGACAGGAAGCGCCCTTGCTCCAGGCCGGCTTCTCCCAGCACACCAAGCCACTCCTACTCCTGTACCATCTGGACCACCAGTCAAAGGTGAAAATTCCTCAGACCCAACCTAGCCCTTCAGGCTCAGGACCTCTGGACATGCATCCTAGAAACTTTCATGTCAAGGCTCCCAGATGAGTCATCTGCAAACTCGGGCTTGAGAATCCTGCCTCTCAGTCCTGTGGCTTCCTTAGGGTCCACGCCTGGACAGACACAAATGTTCCAAGACCTTGGAGATGCCATGCACTCCGGGCATCTCCTCTGCCCTGGAGGAAGACACAGGCAGCCTGCCCAAGGCTGTTCCCGGGATCCGCTCAGCAGGGTGGCGAGGCTGGCACCTCTCCACAGTGCCGACTCCGAGGGCGCACAGGGGAGGGACCGGCTGAGGCTAGCACAGCAGGACCCAGCACGTGATCCCTCCGTCCCTTATAGAGCATCGGTCTCTGAAAGGTTTCGCTTGAGCAGTTCAGGGGCCTCGTCCTAATTATAGACATCGCAACACAGATGCCCCCTGTCCCCGATCTCCCAGGTGGAGGGAGCACTCACGGGACGTAACCATAAATATATATACACACAGAGACCAAGGGGGAATGAGAGAGACATAGAGCCTGAGAGACAGAGAAACAGAGAGAGAAAACTACCTACACGAGGCCGCAGGTGGCATCCAGAGCCATCGGTCACGAGAGAATCCCAGCGAGAAAATGTGTTTCAGTGGAAGTTCATTCATTCACTGCAAACAGAATCTCCAATGCACGGCTGAGAGGGCCGATCTGTGGCGTGACAGGAACGGGAGGAACCCAGGAGACCCCTCCCTTACAAAGAGGGATCACTGAGGTCCAGAGGGGAAGAGGTGCTTCTCCAGCTCACCTTCTCAGAGGCAGAGTTGTGGCTGCAGACTTGCCACCCTCCCCTCATCCACGCCCGGTGTAGGGTCGGCCAGGGGGGCCCCAACCACAGCGGCAGAAGCCACGTGGTGATGGGTGCAGGGCATCGAGCCCTAAATCCAGCCGTCGTTCCTGCAGCACGTCGGTGAGCCGGAGAAGCTCTTCACATGAGGGTGGAAAATTGAAGACGAACAGTGAGCAGCTGCTGAGAGGGCAAGATTCGGGGGGGCAGGAGCTCAGAGGAAGCCCGGCCACCGGGCTGTGATGACCGAGAGTGGGCTCCCAGCTGGAAAGACTGGGAGGTCAAGGGGCAGCATTTCAGGCAGACACAGTGGTCCAGGCAGCGGGGCTCTCCACCCCGGGGTCTCCTCTCCTTCCAGGCACCTCTGCAGCCCCCACAGGTTGGCAGGCCGATGGGCCATGAGCAGAAGGGATGCGGGGTGTCTAATGTCCCATGTGTCCCAGGTGGTGAAGCTGCAGCCTGGATCCCCAAGTGGCCATGCGGAACAGGCCTCCCCCAGCCCACCAAGGACAGCGGGCACAGCTACCACAGCACTGCCTGGCCTCGACGGAGCAGGAAAACAAATGGTCAATATTATTGTCTCGACCCCGATTTTTAATATTCTCTGCGATTAAATGGGAACCATGCCTGAAACTCCCTGCCTCAAACCGGAGTGAACTGTTTGTCTCAGGAAAAGCACCTGAGTCCTGAGCTGAACCAGCTGCGTTATCACGGAACCATGTTTACTTAAAAAGAACAGCTAAGAAATGAACTGCTGTCATTCAGACTCGGGTGATCGGTAGACAATCTTCAAAATACATAAAGGGAGCCTGTCACTCCAAGGGAAACAGCAGAGAGGATCTGTTGCCAGGAATAGAATTCAGGCTTTCAAGCAGGAATTAGAATTCTGGAAAATTTGTCTCCACCGCCAGGAGCTTGACAGCTTTCCAAGACTTAAAGGTTCTTGTGATAAGGTACGTAGTGATATTAACCAATGTGATTTCTCGAATAATGAACTGTGTTGATACGTGCAAAACACAGCGAAACAGTATTTTCCAGGTGACCAATGTGCAGCATTACAAAATCACCACAGGGGAAGAATGGGTTTTGATGCCACAGGAATGGAAAAGTTGTCAATATGGTTTCTGATTCCACACTGTAAATGAGCTTTAAAAAAAATGCCACTTGTTGACATTTGGTTTAATATCAAAGCAGAATAGCTACAATTATTAGTAAACTATCTGCAGATTATCTAGAAAAGCTTTTAAAAGACCCCTCGGTTTTCCAACTCCATACTTGTGTGAGGCCACATTACCTTCATACACAGGCAGACCTCGATTTATTGCACTTTGCAGGTCTTTGCAAATTGAAGGTTCCTGGCAACACTGTGTCTATCGATACCATGTTTCCAAGGCATTTGCTCACTTCATTTCTCTGTGTCACGTTTTGGTAACTTTTGCTGTATTTCACTGTTTCATCATTATTTTCCTGTTAAGGTGATCTGTGAGCAGTAATCTTTGATGTTACTATTGTAATTGTTTGGGGCACCACGAGCCACGTCCGTATATGACGCTGTGTGTGCCCTGCCTGCTCCGCTGACCAGCTGTTCCCCCATCTCTCTCCCTCTCCTCAGTCCCCCTTATTCCGTGAGACACAACAGTATTGAAATCATGCCAGTTAATAACCCTACAATGGCCTCCAAGTGTTCAAGTGTACGGAAAAGTCACACATCTCTCACTTCACATCAAAAGCTAGAAGTGGGCTTCCCTGGTGGCGCAGTGGTTGAGAATCTGCCGGCTAATGCAGGGGACACGAGTTCGAGCCCTGGTCTGGGAAGATCCCACGTGCCGCGGAGCGGCTGGGCCCATGAGCCACAGCTACTGAGCCTGCGCATCTGGAGCCTGTGCCCCGCAACGGGAGGGGCCGCGATAGTGAGAGGCCCGCGCACCGTGATGAAGAGCAGTCCCCGCACCGCGATGAAGAGTGGCCCCCACTTGCCGCAGCTGGAGAAAGCCCTCGCGCGAACCGAAGACCCAACACAGCCAAAAATAAATAAATAAATAAATAAATAAATAAAAGGAATTATTCTCATGGCCTGTCCAAATTATTTTAAAAAAAAAAAATCCACTTGCTATCTCCCTTCCTGCTTTAAAAAAAAAAAAAAAAAAAAGCTAGAAGTGATTAAACTTAGTGAGGAAAGCATGTCAGAAGCTGAGACAGGATGAAAGGTAGGCCTCTTGCGCCAGTTAGCCAAGTTGTAAATGCAAAGGAAATGTTCTTGAAGGAAATTAAATGTGCTACTCCAGTGAATACACGAAAGGTAAGAAAGCAAAACAGCCTTATTGCTGATAGAGAAAAAGTTTGAGTGATCTGGATAGAAGATCAAACCAGCCACATCATTCCCTTAAGCAAAAGCCCAATCCACAGCAAGTTCCTAACTCTCTTCAATTCTATGAAGGCTGAGAGAGGTGAGGAAGCTGCAGAAGAGACGTTTGAAGCCGACAGAGGCTGGTTCATGAGGTTTAAGGAAAGACGCTGTGTCCCCATAACATCAAAGTGCAGGGGAAGAAGCAACAAGTGCTGACGTAGAAGCTGCAGCAAGTTATCCAAGAGGTCCAGCTCAGATCATTCATGATGGCGGCTACACTAAACAACAGATTTTCAATGTAGACGGAACTGCGTTCTATTGGAAGAAGATGCCATCCAGGACTTACCTAGCAAGAGAGGAGAAGTCAGTGCCTGGTCTCAAAGCTTCAAAGGACAGGCTGACTGACTTGTTAGGGGCTAATGCAGCTGGTGACTTCAAGTTGAAGCCAATGTTCATTTACCATTCCAAAAGTCCTAGGGCCCCTAAGAATTACGCTAAATCCGCTCTGCCTGTGCTCTGTAAATGGAACAACAAGGCCTAGATGACAGCACGACTGTTTACAACAGGGTTTACTGAATATTTTAAGCCCACTGTTGAGACCTATTTCTCAGACAAAAAGATTTCTTTAAAAATATGACTGCTCATGGACAATGGGCCTGGTCACCCAAGAGTTCTGGTGGAGATGTACACGAGATTAATGTTGTTTTCATGCCTGCTAACACAACTTCCATTCTGCAGCCCATGGATCAAGGAGTCTTTTTGACTTTCAATTTTTATGATTTGAGAAATACATTTTGTAAGGCAATAGCTGCCATAGATGGCAATTCCTCTGATGGATCTGGGCAAAGTCAGTTGAAAACCTCCTGGAAAGGATTCACCATTCTAGACGCCATTAAGAACATTAGTGATTCATGGGACTATCAACAAAATATCAACATTAACAGGAGTTTGGAAGAAGTTGGTTCCAACCTTCAAGGATGACTTGGAGGGGTTCAAGACCTCAGTGGAGGAAAGAACTTCAGATGTGGTGGAAACAGCAAGGGAACTATCAATAGAATTAGAAGTGGGGCCTGAAGATGTGATTGAATTGCCGCAATCTCAGAATAAAACTTTAATAGACAAGGAGCTGCTTCTTATGGACGAGCAAAGACAGTGGTTTGCTCATAGATGGAAAATCTACTCCTGGTGAACATGCTGCAAAGACTGTTGAACTGACCAGAAAGGATTTAGAATATGACATACACTTAGTTGATAAAGCAGTGGCAGGGTTTGAGAGGATTGACTCCAATTTTGAAAGAAATTCTCCTGTGGCTAAAATGCTATCAAACAGCATTGCTGCTTCAGACAAGTTGTTCATAAAAGGAAGAGTCATTTGATGCAGCAAACTTCATTTTTGCTTTATTTTAAGAAAGCGCCATGGCCACCCCGCCTTCAGCAACCACCATCCTGATCGGTCATTGGCTATCAACATCCAGGCAAAATCCCCCACCAGTGAAAAGATTACAGTTCACTGAAGGCTCAGGGGATGGTTAGCACTTTTTAGCAATAAAGTAATTAAGGTGTGCTCACTGTTTTTAATAGACATACTACTATTGCACACTTAATAAACTACAGTATAGAATAAACAGAACTTTTACATGCCCTAGGAAACAAAAAAAATCGTGACTTGCTTTACTGAGATATTTGCTTTGTTGCTGCGATCTGGAGCAGAACATGCATATCTCCCTGGTATGCCTATATTTCCAACAAAACAACATATTGAGACAGATTGAACACAGAAGTTGTTCTGAGAATTCAGCTGTCCTGTATTAAAGCAAACATGAAAGAGATTTGCTAAAAGGTAAAACAAGACCACACGTCTCACCAAGGGAGGGGAGAAGGAATATATGATTAGCTTTCTGAAAATATGTTATTTATATTAACAAGTTATGGAGTTTATTATTGTTATTTTCTAAATAATAACTATGTAATTTTTTAATTCCTTCATTTTCATCCTTAATAAGGTAAATATCAAATAGATATAACCACATAATCAGAAGCTCTTTGGGAACCTCCATAACTTTTAACAGTGCAGCGGGTTTCTTTGGTTAACTTCCCACATGGGTCCCTACATCCAGCTCCGACCAGCCCAAGGACCCCATGAGGGGCCGGACCTTGCTTCACCCTGGTGTCTGCGTGGGGTCTACTGTCATGACCATGGTGGGTGCTACACAAGAACAGATGACAGTCTCCCCTTGGGTGGGACACTTCTCAAATAACAACCTCCAATGAGATGAGTGGGAGTCCTCTGGACCCTTTCCTTCTGGACCCCAGTGGGAGAAAGAATCGCAGCCCTCCAGACCCCCCAGGGTCTCCCAGAGGCACACAGTCCATCAGAGACAGATGACCCAGTGGCCATCCACCTCCCAAAATATGAGCTGCTAATTGAGATTTCACTGAAACCAATCAGAAACAATCAGTGTGCTTTTTACATTTTTGAAAAATAATTAAGAATATTGGACTAACCAGCTACATTGTAGGGTAAGCGGCATTTAATTGGCCTCGAATAATCACAGTTAGGTGTGACTGACAGAGCAGTAAGTAGATGATTAAAGATCTCCCAGCCTGAGCTGCTACAGAGAAAGTCCTCGAGGGTCCTCGTGGACTGGGTGCTGCGTCTTGTCCCCAGGCCTGGGGTTCCAGGAGTTGACAGTCCATCTGACAGTGGGAAAAGAATGATTATGACCAAGAAAACAAAGGGACTGTGCCTTCATATGGCATTCCTAGTTAGCTGTCTATTACCTGCTGTTTCCCCCAGAAGGATTGAGGGGATCTTTTTACTTTCCTCTTAACATTATTTTATTCAGTTCTTTTAGACTTAACTCAAGAGAAGATGTGACTTGTGTAAGAAACAGAAAAGCCAAAGCCAACCCCAAGTTCCCCCCACCCCCACTGGCCACAGGCATCATAGAACCAGGTCCCCTTTCTGCATCCAGAGAAGTTGAGACAAATGCCTTCATTTTCCTTGATTCCCTTTGCCATCTCTGCCGGGCAGGGTGTGGGAGATGTATTAGTCAGGGTAACACTCAGCAGCTGCTGTAACAAACAACACCTAGACATCTGTGGCTTCGCACAGTGAAATGTTTTTCTTGAAATCCAGAGCATAATTCAGAATAGGCAGTGATCCTGGTGGCTCTCCCTGGTGACTTGTGTACCTGTGCCTCTCTCAGGATCCCCTCTTCCATCCACAGCTACGTCCCATCAGCCAGACTCCATCACATGGTCCCTGACTTACTTTGAGGGAGGCTGGGAGGTAGAGTCTTCCACGGAAGTGGCCACGGTCTCTGCCACAACCAGCCTCTGGTCCCAGGGTTCGTTCCTCCCACACAGAGAAGCCCCAGAGCCCCACAGGTCACAGCACGCAGCACAAACACAGGCTCTCTGGGGAGGCTCAGGGTCTCTGCCAGCAGGTCGGATGGTGACCTATGAACAAAAAGGAGCCTTCTAACCCCTCTCCGACTCTTACCTGAGATCCAATGGGGGAGCAGGGTCAAGTCAACCCCATTCAGAAATGGGGGTGGGGGGATGAGGGGCTTTAAACCAGGAATCAGATCACATGATTCCCTGTTCCAAACCCTCCAATGGCTTCCCCCTGACACACCCAAGATAAAATCCCAGCCCCTCCCCAGACGTGAGAGGCTCTAAACATGTCCCCGGTCTATCATCCACCTGGCTCCCCCTCACTCACGGCCACCTTCACCGTCCCACCTCTGAGTCTTCATACTCACCTTCCTCCCCCCACCCAGGAACACCCTTCCCCAGATTCTCCATGTTCCTTCTCATTATTTAGGGTCCCACTCAAGTGTCTAATCTTTGAGAGGACATCTCTGACACAATCCTCCCTTCCCCACATGCTGCACCCCTTCCCTGAATCTGTTTCCTGTACAGCAATTATCACAACCCGACACTGTGTTGTGTGTGAATTGCTGGTCTCCTGTCCCCTCCATGAAGGATGGCAGGAACCATGTCCATATGTGTCACAACTGTGTTCCTAGAACACACCTGACACTCAGCAGGAACTCAGCAAATGTTTGCTGAGTGAATAAATGAAAACCAAAAGGGGGCCTCACTAGACCACTTTCTCAATCTGTTGAGTGTATTAACATATTCTAAAAGTTGATTCCTCAAAAATTACAAATTTTGTACATCAAAGAACACTATTAAGAGAATGAAAACACAATCCACAGAATGGGAGAAAATATTTGCAAATCATGTATCTGATAAAGGACTAATATCCAGCATATATATATTTTAAAAACTCCTAAAACTCAACAACAAAAAGGCAAACAACCCAATTCAAAAATGGACAAAGGACACCAAGAGACATTTTTCCATAGAAGGCATACAGATGGCCAACAAGCATGTGAAAAGATGGTCCACATCACTGATCATCAGGGAAATGCAAATCAAAGCCACAATGAGAGACCACCTCATACCCATCAGGATGGCTCCTATCAAAAAAAAGAAAACAGCAAGTGTTGGTGAGAATGCGGAGAAATTGGAACCCTTATCCATGGTTGGTGGGAACGTGAAATGGTGCAGCCGCTGTGGAAAACAGTATGGCTGCGCCTCAAAAAGTTATGCAAAGAATTGCCATATAATTGAACAATCCCACTTCTCTGTATATGCCCCACAGACGTGAAAGCAGGGTCTCAGAGAAATATATGTACACCCATGTTTACAGCAGCATTAGTCACAGTAGCTAAATGTGGAAGCAACCCCAGTGTCTATCAGCAAATGAATAAGATGGATAAACAAGATGCGGTCCATCCATACAATGAACATTAGCCTCAGAAAGAAATTAAATTCTGAAGCCTGCTACAACGTGGATGAACCCTGAAAACAGGCTAAATGAAATAAGCCAGACACAAAAGGCCAAATATTGTGTGATTCCGCTTATATGAATTCCCCAGAGTAGGCAATTTCATAGAGACAGAGAGTGGAGGGAGGGGTGTGGGCCAGGGGCTGGGGAGGTGTTATTATTTGATGAGACAGAGTGTGTGTTTGGGAAGATAAAATAGCTTTGGAAATGGATGGTGGTGATGATTGCACAACATTGTGAATGTACCTAATGCCACTTAAAAATGTTTAAAATAGAAAATTTTATGTTATCTATAGTTTACCTCAATAAAAAAAAAAAAAAGAAAAAAGGTCGATTCTTCAGTCAAACAGGTAAGAGAAACGCCACAGGCTTTCAGTAATAAAACTCTGGGAAAGACTATGAGAAAGAAAACTACTCAGCTCTGTATTATCCAGTGTTTCCCAAAACCACCTGACCACATCACAGTTTCCATTTTTTGCACTGTGCCTACCTAACACACCGAGGACCTTTCACCCAGCGCAGCCTCCTAAGTGCCAGACCCTGGGGAAGAAATTTCTGAAACATCAGACCTGGCCCTGCCCCCCTGGACTTCACAGTTCCAGCCGGAAGCTGGGACGCAGGAAGCCCATTATCTTCCTGGCATGATGTAGGATCACTGTTTTCAATTTCATGCGGATTCCGAGTGGGGCGCACGGAGGGTTCCTACCCCCACCCCCGGCCTTCCCCGCAGGTGGAGGGGCCGTCCCAGCCCCTGGGAGCCTGCATCTGCAGCCCGGGGACCCCCAAACCACACGGAGGCAAGCAGGGACAGGCAGACAAGTGGTCTCCGTTTCTTCCTCCCAAGTCACCTTCACAAGGCTCTTGGCACAGCTCGTGGTCAGCAGCGTCCCAGCCAGGACCAGGTAGCAGAACTTCCGGGCACCCAAGGTCACGGCAGGTCACAGGACCTGGGAACAAGCCGGGCAGTGGTATCTCAGAGCCTGCTTTGAGGGTGAAGGCAAAGGAACTAAACAGAAGCTTCCCCACGCCGTCCCCTCCACAACCCCGGCCCATCCAGCAGCTGCCAGGATCTCTGATCCAGCCCACACAGCCTGCAGTGACAGCGCCCAGGGCTTGCTTGGTGCCCTCGGCCACCCCAGGAGCAGCAGCAAGTTGCCTTCGGCTTCCTGCTGCTGCCCGCCCCTTACCAGACAGAGAACTGGAGAAAACAGCCATACTCTACCGCAGCCTGGAAGCTTCTTGGCTCAGAGGGAGCCGGTGGAGGTCCTAGGCCAGGGAGAGTTTTGTCAGGCCCAGGAAGGGCTGTGGGAAAGCTGCTCCAGGCTGACCCCCACCTCGCCCTTCTCCCTCCTTGCGGAGGGCAGCCCTCCTTCCAAACTCCTCTGGAAATCTGATTCTTCAACATCTTTGTTTGACCAGAGATATATGATGCTTTCCCCAATTACTAAAATGAGGACAGTTCAGCAGTATCTACTTAAGAGAGACCTCTGACAGTGGAATAGGGCCACCCCGGCTCAGCACATAGTAGGTGCTTTATCCATGCGCATGGGCAAGACCCATGAGGTCACACTGGGTGCCTATCTTTCGATCGCTGAGGCCCTGAGCCTGGCGCAGAGGTGGCCTTCCGTAAATGTTTGCTAAAGGAAATTCATGGAACTACTTCTGGGAATTTCAGCAAACTGAGACCCAAGCTGTGACTATTCAGCTTTTCTCTGATGTTGCAACATTGCTTTGGTCTGGTCTCCCGTCCTGGTTTGCAGCAGAGGCTTAGATGCTTTATCTCCTATCATCACAGAAGAACCAATATTCCCTCCAATATGTGGACCATTTGTCATGAAGGAGATGCAGAAATCACAGGGCACGCTTCTCTGGACCTTGCAGTTTACCAGCTGCTTTTGCTGGCTGTCTCATGTGAGCCTCGAGACCCAGGGCCAGCAGAGCAGCTGGTGTCTCTGCCTACATTTTACAGATGATGGAGCTGGGACTCAGAAAGATTAAGTGATTTGCCCAAGGTCACCCAGCTAATTAGGGAGGGCAGACTTGTCTTCCCTAGCCAGGTCCTTTCACTTGGGTCCTTTCTGTCCAGAGCTCTTAAGAGATGCTTCCACCTGGGAGACTGATCTGAGGTTCTCTGGGTCATTCTCAGTATGAGAAGCTGGCATTCCCTTCTGAAACATTTCAGGGGGAGGCACCTGCTCCGGGAAAATAATAATTTACTGCATCAGACTCGAAATGGTGTGTAAGGGCCACATACACATCCCACGAGGGATGCCAATGGCTGTTCAAAATGTGCTTCTCCAAATCAGGGACTGAGGACAGCTGCTCTGTCCAGCTCACTGTGATATTGTGATTTATAGGAAAATATATATATATTTGGTCATTCAGATGGCCAAATACATATTTCTCATATATATTTGGTGTTTATCCACACTTCCTGGCTCACAGCTCTCAGAACCCTTAGAATTTCCTGAGCGATTGGAGCAGTGGGATAAAATTTGGTATCTTGTCCTCAGTTCCTGAAAACCCTTCAAGGAAGGTGACCTCTGAATCCCACCCAAGGGTGGGGCTGGTCACCAGGAGAACCCGCCCTGTGATTGGAGGGTTGGAACCTTCGTCCCTCCTCTCATCTCTTGCAGGGCTGGAGGTTGAATCAATCCCTTTGGCCAATGATTTAGTCAATCATGACCATATAATGAAGCCTCCATAACAACCCAGAAGGACAGCTTTTTGCCCCTTTTTTGGAGAGTTTCCAGGTTGGGGAAGCAGAAGGCTTCTACATGCCATGGTGCCGGGTCCCAAACTCACCAGGACAGAACCTTCTTTGTTTGGGAACTCGCCCTGTGTATCTCTTCGTCTGGCTGTTGGTTTGTATCCTTTAAAGCCTATATAATAAATCGGTAATCTAGTGAGTAAACGGGTTTTCCATTCTGGCAAATTAATCAAACCTGAGGGTGGGGTATGGGAATCTGTGCTTTATAGCAGGTTGGTCAGAAGCACAGGTGACAACCTGGGTTTAGGACTGGCGTCTGAAGTGGAGGGTTGTCTTGTGGGACTGAGCCCTTAACCTGTGGGCTCTGATTCTCTCTTGGGGTGAATAGTGTCAGAATTGAGTCAAATTCTGGGGCACCCTGCCGGCATCTGAGAATTGCTTTTTGGTGTGGGAAGCCTACACACACGCACACGTGCATACATGCACACACATACACAGACACACATACAGACACACACACATACACACATGCACACACACAGACACACACACATTGGAGGCATGGGTCGGGGGGCCCTTTTACACTCACACCTGCTCCTATCCACTTTTCCAGCTCATTCCATGCCCCTGAGACATCAGCTAGGGCAAACAGCCCTGAGAGTCGTCCGCAATGCGCTAACAGCCTCGCGAAGGCTCCTGCTCGCGCCCAGCTGCCCGGCCTCCCCGACTTCGCCAAGCTCACGGGCTCAAGGCAGGATCAGTGGCTGCCTTGCAGTCCCTTAAAGAGCAGTGGGATGGTTTCATCCCACAGACCTGATGTTTGACTTCAGACCCCTTGGTTCTGGCCAGAGTGGCTTCCGGGATGGCGGACCCACACCTCCTGAAGAAACGCACACGCCGGTGGGATGGAAAGGCAGCTGTCCGCACGAGGCTCGTAGGTCTGGACACCATCCTAATGAAGAATAGAGGCACCTCCTCTCCCACCGGGTCCGCTGTTGGGCCGCGGTCAGCCTGCCCCCTGCCTCCCCCAGGCCCCTCCTGCCACCGATGCCTTGTTAAGTGTCTAAAATAGTGAGAGCAGCTTGAGCGGCTGCCCAGCTGAGGATCCGCTCCAGGGATCCTGGAATGTATTGATTTCTATTCCACAGTCAAGACAACTAATCTGAAGCATAAAAGCCGGAGTGGCAGGCTGTGACCCCCGAGAGGGGTTTTCTGACGAGGGCCTCTCTGTTTGGAGAATTAGCCATTGATCTTCCCTGAGATGTTTCAGAGGAGCCACTGAGATGGTCCAAACTCACTCTGATGTGGGAATACTGGGCGCGGGCTGGCGCTCTCCGCAGGGGAACAAAGAGGGCTCCACCCAGGTCCGCCTGGGCCACCCCCAGGCCCACATGCTTAGCTGTGGCTTTGGGGACAGCCTGTGTCATAGAGAGATGGGGGAGAGGCCCCCAAGGAA
This sequence comes from Balaenoptera acutorostrata, assembly GCF_949987535.1. NCBI lineage: Eukaryota > Metazoa > Chordata > Mammalia > Artiodactyla > Balaenopteridae > Balaenoptera > Balaenoptera acutorostrata. The sequence continues at coordinate 2,732,561 of NC_080064.1, read as the reverse complement.
GTTACTGACTCCAGGCCCCATGCACGGGCCCAGGGACACATCAAGTAGCAGAGACTGTATTCAGCAACTACCTTCCGAACCCATTTCTTGCTCCCTGGACTGGCTTGAGCAATGTCCCCCTCAAATCATGTCCACCCAGAACCTCAGAATGTGGCTTTACTTGGGAAATTAGGCCTTTGCAGATATAATCAAGTTGACATCGAGGTCATGTTGGAATTGGGTGGGCCCTAGTCCAGTGACTGGTGTCCTCATAAGAAGGGGAGACTTGGATGCTGACACACAGTTCCAGAGAAGGAGGCCATGTGACAACGGTGGTATCAACAATTCCAGGGTCCCCACGGACCGCCCATCACGAACCTCAAAAAAGAAAATTTCTAGTCTCTTTTCATCTGGATCATTCAGTAGCATCTGGTGGCTCCCTTGGGTGGCTGACTGACATCTGGTAAGAACCACCATCTTCATCCTTATCATCAATAACAAAATAAACGTTAGCACCAGGAGCTGGGAGGAAGGCCTGGGATCTCTCCTCAGAGGAGACCAGCCCTGCCCACACCTCGATCCCAGACTCCGGGCCTCCAGAGCTGAGAGAGAACAGATTTCTGTTGTCTTAAGCCCCCCCAGTTTGCAATGCTAATGGAGAAAAGCTAATCAGAGAATGAAACCCACAGAGTGGATTTGGGCCACTGCATCGTAGTGAGACAGGCTGGGACCTGGGACCTGGGACCAGGGACCCTTTGCTGCAGTGCTTGCACCTGGACAAATATCTCCTTGAGCAATGAGGGACTAAAAATAACTGCATGCATGCACATTTGGGGCAAATTCTGGACAAAAGATACAAAAAGACCAAAACCCCAACTGCCACTTCTGAAAAGCCAGGAGCAAAAGCAAGGTACTGGCAGCCCCAGGAAACCCATGCACCCCCCAAACTTCCAAGTCTCTCCTGTGCCTCCCACCCAGAGCTCAGCAAGACCCCTGCCATCTCTCCATATTCCTCCAGGATGCCCCTGGGCTCCCTCAACACTGACGGCCCCTCTGCTGAGCCCCTCAGCCCTATAACCTTGGAGCTACAGCATTTTACGGCCAGGGAGCACCGTGAAGGTCACCTGGTCTTTTTCTTTTTCATTCAAGCAGTATTCAAGACCCACGTATTCCACACCCCTGGTAGGTTCCATCTTCGTAAGTGCGGGGAGGCCACGGTGAAGGACACGTCTGTCTCTGAAGAGGGTCCGTCCTGCACTACTCTTCTTGGGGGGCGAGACCCAGGAGGACACAGCGTCCAGCTCACTGCTCTCCTACTGTTACCGACCAGGGTTCTTGGCCTCCTTAATCAATAGACATTGATAAGAGGCCAGACAAGAAATTCAGGCAAGGCTTTATGGGGGCTCCTGCTGCAGCACGGGGGTAGCAAGAACAAACAACAGCTTCCCTTGCTCTCTCCCCAAGGAAGGGCAGGCTGATTCCTTATACGGGGTGAGGGTAGGGGTGTGTCCAGGGGTTGGGCCAGAGGGGTGGCTTAAAGGTCTGCCCACCCCTTTGATGGTGTTGTGTGCAGGGGGCATGCGCTGTACCCTGCTTTTGCTCCCAACACCCTGCTTTTGCTCCCGGCTCTTCAGAAGTGGCCGTTGGGGTTTTGGTCTTATCTTGTCGCCCAGAATTTGCCCCGACTGCACATGTATGCACTTATTTTTAGTCCCTTATAGTTTCTTTGTATTTTGTTGCTCAAGGAGACCTTTGTTCAGGTGCAAGCTCTGCAGCAAAGGGTTCCAGCCCGTGTCACTACGATGCAGTGGCCCAACTCCACTCTGTGGGTTTCATTCTCTGCTTAGCTTTTCTCCAAGGGGAAGGGCTTGCACGTCTTTGTTCCTTGAGATGAGTCCCCCTCCATCCTCCTTTAGGAGTCCATTCCAACGCCCCTTGCGATCCCCCAGGCGGGGTCCCCCAGCTCATCTGCCTGTCATGAGGGGTGGAGCTTCATTCCTCATTCCCGCCGTACTTCCCGGTGGATGGAGAGCTTCAGGACAGGGAGCGGGGCTGGGCCAGAGGACACAGACACCATTCCCACCAGCCCGCGACTGTCACCTGCCCTAGAATCACAGTAAGGAAACTCACTTCCCTCAATCCACCCTGAGAACTGCAGTGTTAAGATCAAGGGCAAACACGAGGGAACGGCCCTAATTTTGAGACCCCAAATCGCCTGATAAATCGGCATAGTGGGAGGCCTTCCTCTTAAACCCCTGGCTCAGCGGCCTCGCTCCATCAGGTAAAGTGAACCTGGAAGGTCTGGTTCTTCCACTTAATTAACTGTCCCCCACCAAGGCCTGGGCCTAATCTGAAAGTTCTGGTCAGCAATTTCAAGACCGTCTGGTTCTTGAGACACTGGAAACTCCTGCCAGCTCCTGAGATGACTCAGCCCAGCTCCGTTCACAGGTGAGCACAGCCGACCCCAGAGCCTCCCAACCAGATGCCAGGTGGGGGACTCAGGGAATGAGGTAGCGGGGCCGTGATAGCCAGGTTTGGATGCAGCCAAGTGCCAGCCTCCCTCACGGGGGAAGGGCCAAGGGTCTAGCCCCTGCCCAGAGCTGCTCTCCTCCCCCGACCACCTTCCTTGGATACAGGAGCTTCCTGACACCTAACAGGTCAGTGGTTTCCAGCCAACCTCTGACTTGCTCCTTCCTTCCTGGCTCTTCACGTCCTAACATTTTCCACCTACTCAGCCCTACTCAGCCTCCTTCCTCCATGGGGCAGGTCTCTCCTCCCTCCCCCTCCCCCAACCCCATCATGAGCCTTTACATCCTCCTCTGTCCTCTGCTTACACAGAACGCCCAGGGCAGAGTTCAGTACTTCTGGGAGGGAAGCCTCCACCACTGACCTTCCCTCCCCTCCCATCCCCTCACCCAGAAAACCCCGCCTTCCACCCTAATCTCTCAGGGTGGTAACCACATAGTCTGATCAACACACCATCCTAAAATGTAAATGGATAGCAAAGGTAGAATAGGAGTTTCCATTCAATGCCTTAATGCAAGAGCTCTGTGTGAATTTCAGGAACCACTGAGCCAATGGGGAGGGTGTATGGGCAGGAGAGTCTTTGGTTACCCCAAAATCCCACCACCTGCTCATCTTGTACACGACAGAATGACTTCGGAGTCAGACAGACCCGAGTTCAAATCCTAGTGTCCCAACTAAATGGCCACGTGACCCTATTTATTTTCTCAGTTGCCTCCACTATGAAACTGGGATCCTCATGCCTCCCTCACAAGTGCGGGGCTTTGGAACCTACCAAGCGCTGTCATCTGTGTTTGTAAACCTAAGAGCACAACGCAGATATAAGAGGCGCTTTTATTCATTGACCAAACCTTTATGGAGTGCCTGGGGCTATACCAGGCAAGACCTGAACCCAGCAGGGGAAGCCCCCCATCCATCACTGCTGTCCAAATAAAGACCCTCTGTGTGGTCTCTGCACTGGAGGTCAAAGGTCTGGCTTCCCGGTGCAATCCTGGAGGCAAAGAGCTGGAAGATGAATCCTCTTTAGATCTGAATCACCCCAAAGCTAAACTGCCTTGTCACTTGGGAAGGATGAGTGGATTCCCAAAGAGCTGGCAGTCACAAGAGAGGGTGTAAGGGACCATGTCATAGTTCAGGATCCTGGACAAGACAGAGAGCATTGGTCTGCTTATATCAGGAACACCTCATTTGTTCTTGCGGATCCCAGGATCCAGAGCCTTCAGGAGCATGCTGTTCCCATCCTGTTGCATCTCGCAGCAGAAACTTCTCTGAATAATTCATAGACAACAGTTAAGTCAGGTCTCATATGCCTCCATCCATGTGGGCCTCTAACCAAATGATGGTGAAGTTGTTGCCGTTAAGCTCTTATTAGCAGCAATAGTATTTTAAAATAATAGAATGTTTTCATGGTGTGTGATGGAGTTCTTAAGTACTTAGGTCACGTCAGATGGCATCTGTGGTTCCCTCCAGCCATTAAATATGCTGAAAATTAGCGTAATGGTCAGCTTCTGTTGCAGTAACACACATCCCGATATCTCAGGGGCTTACAACAAAAGCAATTATTTCTTCCTCATTTTACCCAAGGGCTGTAGATTGGCTGTGGCTCTGCTGGGCTCTGCTGGGTCCTGCTGGGCTCTGCTATGTTCTTCTGGGTTATGCAGAGCTCCAGAGCTCTATGTATCTTGTTTTTTAGAACCCAGGCTCAAGGAACACCCCAAATCCGGACCTGCTATCCTCATGGTGAGGAGTAGAAGCAAGAACCGCAGAGCCAAACCACATGTGCACATTTAAACTTCTGCCTGGAATAGACTCTATCACATCCATTCACATTCCTTGGCCAAAGCAAACCCCAAGGCCAGGCCCAAAGTCAGACTTGGCAAGAAAGTGCCTACAGATGAGCATGGCAAGGAGGAGGAGGTGTCACGGGATGAATTGTGTCCCCCAAAACTCATGTTCAAACGCTAACCCCTAGAACCTCTGAATGCGAACTAATTTGGAAATAGGGTCATTGCAAATATAATTAGCTGAGCTAAAATGAGGTCATAACGGAGTAGGACACCAATATGACTTGTGTCCTTATAAAAAGGGGAAATTTGGACACACACATACATACAGGGAGAATGCCATGTAGAGATGAAAGCAGAGATGGGGTGATGCATCTACAAGCCAATGATGGACGACTTTTGCCAAAAAACCACCAGAATCTAGAGGAGAGACATGGAACTGATACTCTCAGAGTCCTCAGAATGAAGCATTTCTGCTGATCCCTTGATCTCGGACTTCCACCTTCTAGAACTGTGGGAAAATAAATTACTGTTGCCTAAGACACCCAGTCTGTGGTTCTTTGTTGTGGCAGCCCCAGGAAACTAATTAATTCCCAGGAAGGAATGAGTAACTGTGAGAAAATAATATTATGGACCACTGTTGAGCAGCCAGGAGAAAGTTTGAGACAGGGGAAGATCTACCTTCTATGCCATCAATGCTGGGCCTAAAATGCCACGTGAGCATAGTGGGGTGTGACTTGTCCTGCATTTTTGCTCCCTAAGAGTTTAAGTTTATATGACTTTACCTAACAGCTTCTGATCTCTAACAGTGAGCTTTGGGGGCAGGAGCTACATTTTCAATCTAGTGTTACTACTGGCTGGTGGTGACTCCAGCTTTTTAATATTGCAGTTGTCTTGATGATTGCCCTTGGCAGTCTAAGACAATTCCACTGGGAATTCCTCTGGACCTCTGCTGTGGAGATGCTATGTCCCAGGGATGCACTGGGAACATCCAAGAGGCAAAGAGTCCCAGATGACCAAGTAGACTTTGAAGTCACACAAATCTGCATCTAAACCAAGCTCTGAGGGTAAGATGGAAACGGTTCTCTCCACCCTGCCTCTCCCATGGAATGCAGCTCTAAACCCTGAGCAGAATGCATGGAGAAGTTCTGCGAGACTCTGAAAAGCAAACAGCAGACTGATGGAAGAAGAAGACCAGAATTCAAAGTATCAGTGAACCACTGATGAGTTTGTCGTTTTATTTTCCTCTAGGATTTCATAGTCTAGGCTCAATTCAGACTCAAAACCCAGAGTTGGCCATTGCTGAGGACAGAGAGAGCTCTGGGAGAAGCCCTCTAGTTCTGATTTGAGGAGTAGGTCTCTAACACTCAGATAGAATGGAGGAAACTCCCATTTTTTCTTTCCTCCATTCTCATACCCCAATCCCCAAGCAATCCCACCATGGCAGCAGCAACAGCAGCCTTGGTGAGAACTCACAGGAGCTAAAATCCTGTGGGAAGAGACTCTTCTTCTCCTAAAAGAGTGGGGTAGATCCCCCCTCAACTGCTTCTATTCTCTCTTTGTCCACTACTATTTGGCCCCAGGCAGGATTCATTGTAGGAAGTACATGGCAGAGCAAGATAAATAAACCCCTAAATTTCTGGCCACAGACCCATAAATGGGAGTCTTAAAGAAAAAGGAAGAACCAGAGAGATTACAGAGAGAAAAAAGCTCGGGAAACTTCCGGGCTTATTCCCAAACTGTGCATGTGTGGATCTGATTGTGAAGAGCATGAAAAAAGATGGTGAGAACTGCACGAAGAGATAGACTACTTCCTAGGTACCAGGCTAGACAATGAATGGCAGACAAGCAAGACAGATCCAAGCAGCAGCAATGCAAAGACTGAAAATGAAACTGGTGTGAAACCACAACCCTCAGTGGGCTGGTCATAACTTGCAGCCAGAACATAACTAGGTTGATGGTCTGACAAATCAACAAAAATATCAACATTCTACATATGATTTAATTAAGACCCAGAGACTCATAACATAATATTTTAAATGTCCAGGATGCAATCTAAAATTACTAAGCATACAAAGAAGCAAGTAAACCTCAAACTCATGAGAAAGGACAATGAATAGATGATAATGCCAAGGTGATACAGATGTTGGAATTATCCAACAGACTTTAAAGCATCTGCTATAAAAATTCTCCAACAAGTAAGGGGAACACTCTTGAAATTAACAGACATCTAAAATGTTTCAGCAAAGAAAAAGATAAAAACTGAAAATTACAATCACTGTAATTTTAAAAAGTCATTGAATGGGCTTAATAGTGTAACAATAATGACAGAGGAAAGAGACAGTGAACATGAAGATATCTCAACTATCCAATTTGAACAGAAGAGAGAAAAGAAAAACCGAAGAAAATAAATAAATAACAAGGACTCAGTGGTCTGTGAAGCAATACCAAACCAAGCTCTGACCCTTTAAGAGCTGAGTGTCCCTGGAAAAGTTCGGAGCCTCAGTTTCCTCACCTCTAAAGTAAGGAGAAACTTTTTCTCTTTTCACGAAGGGTCAACCTACATCATCTCATTAAATCCTCATGACAACCATCTGGTGCAAGTATAGGTAACAGCACCTTCATCTTACAAACAAGAAAACTGAGGCTGAAGGTGTTAAAAAGCTCAGCTTAGTGTCAGTGATGGGCTTATAACTTGACAGACCAACTCCAGAGCCCGTATTCCTACTCTTGACAGCTATCCTGTTCCTTTCAATGAATAGTTGTGCTCGTGTTTGCAGAGAAATGGGCTCTTCAGTTGGGCAAAATGAGACGGGAGCTTTATGGAAAATCTAGGAGCCTGAATTCTGGTTCATTTCACCACAAACGAATAGCATGAACCAGGGCAAAGTATTGCCCCCGTGCCAGCTCACCTTCCTCAGCTGGAAAATGAAAAGTTAGTTACATTATCTTTAAGGCCATTGCCAACTCTGACAGTTAAGGATTTCAATCATCTTCCTCCAGTGACATCCAACTGTTGTGTAAGTACATCTTAGACTCATTCTCTGTTCACCAAAGGGCATGATTCCTTTTTAGCATATGTGTGTGTGCCTGAGTGCACATTCACAGACACGGGTCCTAGTGTTTACCTGGCCTTGTATTAATCAACATCTTCCAAAGGTGAGTGATGGAAAACCCAACTCAACTGGCATTGGGTGACAAGGGAATTCATTTGTTTGTTTAATGGAGAAATCCCAGGTGGCCTTGCTTCAGGTAACAGGTAAGGCTTCCCCCTGGGGCTCCTCAGAACTTGGTTTCTCTCCAGTTCTTGGTTCTTCCTTCCGTTGTGTTGGTTTCATTAACAGGCTCCACGTTGTAGCACCTGGCATCTCCAGGCTCATGTCACCCCGATGCTCCAAGTTGCAGGAGGGAAAAAAAACACATGCTCCTTCCCAGTGGTCTACACCTAAGCCTTATTGCATCCATTGACTCTGACCTGAGTACACACAGATTCTGAACCCTTCTCTGTGACCACGGGACGTGAGGCTCGGGTTGACCAGACCTGGGTCGTATGTTCACTCTTGGACTAAAATTAGCAGCAACTCTCCCCAAAACATAACACTGAGAATGGAGAGGGTGACCACCCAGAGGAAGACAAAGGCCCTCTGGCTGGGGGAGAGTGAGTGATGGAGAGCAGGCCTGGCAACTAGTACAGGTCACGTGGGAACTCGCCCGAAAGCGAGAACTAACCCCGCAGCCCACTGCTGAGGCACCGGGGCGAGGGCACAGGTTATAGAAGTGGTGCCTGAGGAGACACCTGACCTGCGGACGGCCGCACGTTTCCTGCTGCCCTCCAGGCAGGTGGGGGGTTGATGGAGGAAGTCATCAAGGGCCCTGAAGCTCAGGAGAAGGAGGAAGCAGCCAGAGGGGGACACCCAGGAAGGTTAGAGCTGCACCTGCTATGGGTGGGGCTGCTGAGCCATCCCGCTGGCCAGGCTGGACCCGCGACACCGAGACTTCTCTTCTCTAAGGACCTCATTGCCTCTCCAGCTGGCCTCCTGGGTGGGTGCTCATTGAAGCTTCTCTTTTTTTGTAGACCCCCAGTAACTCACGAGCCATGAGCCTCTGCCCCCTTCCTCCTCCGATCGTGTCCGCCTTGAGATCCGCACCCTCTGAAGGAAGATTTAATGACATGCCGGGAACGTGATGTCCCCGTTCCCAAAGCCATTTCAGCAGATGCTGCCGGGTCCTGGCGCTGATTTACCAGAAGGCACTTTCCAGGCCACAGGCCACTTCTCATTTCCAGGCAGCCACTCCTCCCGGTGGCATTTGTGGAGCTGCCCTCCCTGCGGCCACAGGAGACCAGACAGATGTGCATGTGGCTCAGAATCAGAGACACACAGCTGCCTCCCAAGGAGTGGGAATATTACCCAGGACTTGAACCCACACAGAGCAGGGAAACCTGTGGGGCCATCCCGCTTGGTGCTCCAATGAAGGCACAGAGGGGGCGTGAGCCCCCCACCCCAGCTCCTGCTGCAATAGGAGATGCCCGAGGGCTGCTGGTGAGATTGAAATCACAGCCTCACTGATGGGTACTTAGAGCCTCTTCAATCTCACCTTTCCTGTGGACGATGCCCCCTCCCCCGCAGTCCTGGCTTCCAGCACACAGCCCTGCCCTCCTCTGCTTTGCTCCCCTACTTTGCAGAGTTCAGGGGAGACCTGAGAATTTGCTCCTGGCCACAGCTCTGCAGAGGGAATCACGGCTTCTTCTCGGGTGTTCCAAGGAGAAAGGGCACTGACCTAAAGCCCTTCATCTGACCTTGGACCTGACCACGCACCCAGCCCAAGCCGACAGCAGATGGCTTGGGTCAGGATTGGAGTGTGAGGGAGCCTGAGGCAAAGCACTCTGTCTCTCAGACCCTCAGGTTCCTCATCTGTAACAAGCCCGATGCACATGCTCACATCCATGTGAGGTTTGAATGAGACAGTCTCCATGTGGCAGAGGCTCCTGGGAGTCTTCCCAATATTCCCTCTCATCTTCCTCTCAGAAACAGAATCCCAGTTGTATGCAGAGCAGCAATGCACCCCTTCAAGGAAGACATTTCCTATCTGGCTACATTCTGGCCGATGAAACACGAGCAGGAGCCCAGTGTGCCATTCTGGGTAGTGGCCCTTAAAGAACATTGGTGTGCCCTCCATCTGCCCCTTCTCCCTTCCCTTCATTATCTGCAGCTATAATGGGAGGATTGTCAGTAAGACTTCTGGGAAAGCCCCTTATAGGGAGCTGAATCAGGTAGAAGGTCCTTCTCTTTTGTCCTCCCTCCCTTCCTCTTTCTCTGGCTAGAGTAAGAATGTGACGGTTGGAGCTCCAGCAGCCATGTTGTCCCATGAGGTACCTTTGAGAATGGAAGTCTTGTGTGACATAGAGGAAACACAGAGGGATCCTGGGTCCCTGGGGACAGCAGAAACTCTGAGGAAGCCCTTCATTTTATATCCTTTAAGCTCTTATGTACTCAGCCAGTGCTATTTTTGGTTTTATTATACATAAAACTAAACTTTATCCTATTATATAAGCCATATGCACAGTGTCCAGCACATAGTAAGCTCCCAATAAATGAAAGTAGCTATTTTCAGGTTGGACCAGGACTCCATTCTGCCTCTGGCTGAGAAATTTGGAATCAGTTTTCCCTCAAGTAAGTACTGTGCACATTCTGTCAGCTTCTCAAAATTAGTTGCAGCTCAATTAATAAGTGGATTTTTGGTTGTCGTTGGTATTGTGTGTCTAGTCACATGCTAGGAGCGTTAATAAACATCCTCTCACTTTTATAAACTGCTATTTGACTCTTGACAACCGTTCAACTCAGAGGACCATCAGCCCCACATGCCAGCTGAGGAAACTGCGGCCCAGAGAGGTTTACCTGCTTGCTCAAGGCTGCCCAGCCAGTTCATGAAAAGTCTGGGTTCTGATGCTCTGATTCCATGTCCAGGGCCTTGTCTACAGCCTGACTGTGGCCCCTTCAATGGTATCCCTGCCCTCTGGGTGTCTGTAAACAGCAAGTGCTCAATGTAGGCAAGTAGAGGAAAGTGCCGGAGAGTAAAGGGGAGCCATCTGGGAGGAGTGGGGGCAGGGCAAGAGGAGCTGAGAGGCCCTGAGGATGAGCCGGGCTCACTGCGCTGGAGGACGGGCACCCAGGAGGGGACCAGCAGGACCTGCCTCAGCATCAGCCCCCCCGGTCTGCAATATTTAAAGTCCCCGCTATCCCTCGCAGGATCTGCTGCACCAATGCTCAGCTTATTTTCACTCCGTGTCCCCTGAGCCTGCCTGAGGGGCTCTCTAATTGCACTCAGAGTCTGGAGAGAACCCACTTCAGCCTGAACACACAGCTGATGCCCACCCACCAGCATCGTGGGTCGAGGGCTGGCGGTGTGGACGCTGCCCGCTCTGCCCTCCGCCTCTCCCATCAGCTCCTGGTCATCAGGGCCTGTGGGAAATGCCTTCCCGACAGAAGGGCCATGGGAAGGACACTGACCGGCTCTATTCAAGGGCTCTGGGGAGGGGAAGGATGGTCCAGAGGGATGGGATGCACTTACGACATCCCTCTCAGAGTTTCCAGTTGCCGTGCTCTTCCTAAACTAGTGCCAACTAAAAACTGGTACTTGCTACCTGACTCTAAAAGGACTAAGTCACTGGCCACTGCAGCCGCTGACCTTCAACACCCTGAAAGGAGTTCAGGGTGGAGGTCAGGAATGGGGTGCTCTGTGCTCCGGGAAAACTGGCAGAACCAGCCTTCAGATGGTTAGGTATTTTCAAGCGAAGATTTTATGAGCCCAAATCTTGCATCTCCTAGTATCTAGAAAAGCACTACAGTCATTAACGGTGACGTCTGCTCCTCCTGACTAGCAGCCAGGCTCTGCCAAAATGCGTGTTTGACTGCATGTCCCCCCTTCACTAAACTCATATACAACACTGACCTTACCCCTCCCTCTTTGGAGCGATTTCTTAGAGCTATCTGAGAGGCTGTCTCCCGGGCTATAGTCCTCATTTTGCTCCAGATAAAACCTAACTCACAACTCTAACGTTGTCGTGCATTTTAAAAAAATTTTATTGGATTATAGTTGATTTGCAATGTTGTGTTAGTTTCAGGTGTACAGCAAAGTGAATCAGTTACACATATACATATATCCACTCTTTTTTAGATTCTTTTCCCATATAGGTCATTACAGAGTGTTGAGTAGAGTTCCCTGTGCTGTACAGTAGGTCCTTATTAGTCATCTATTTTATATATAGTAGTGTGTATCTGTCAATCCCAATCTCCCAATTTATCCCTCCCCCGCCAGCCCCTGGTAACCATAAGTTTGTTTTCTACATCTGTAACTGTATTTCTATTTTGTAGATAAGTTCGTTTTTACACTTTTTTTTAGAGTCCACATATAAGCGATATCATATGATATTTGACTTTGTCTGACATACTTCACTCAGTATGACAATCTCTAGGTCCATCCATGTCACTTCAAATGGCATTATTTCATTCTTTTTTATGACCAAGTAATATTCCATTGTATATATGTACCACATCTTCTTTATCCATTCCGCTGTCAACGGACATTTAGGTTGCTTCCATGTCTTGGCTATTGTAAATTGTTCTGCAATGAACATTGGGGTGCATGTATCTTTTTGAATTATGGATTTCTCCAGGTAGATGCCCAGGAGTGGGATTGCTGGATCATATGTTAGCTCGATTTTTATTTTTTTAAGGAACCTCCATACTATTTTCAGTCAACACTAGGAAGAAGCCCAGTGCCTGCCACACAGGAAGGACCTAGTGCCACCCACTCTGTGCTGTGTCCTCGCTGCCATCCCCAAGTGGCCTCTGCACAACCCCCCAGGGAGGTGGGGCCCCGAGCCCTCATGGTCGAGGTATGACTGTATGTGTATCTGTGGTCAGTTCACAGCGCTGGGCTTCTGAATGGTTTACTCTGCGTATCATCCAAGACCCTAGAGTGGTGGACACACCCTGCACTTCCAGGTGGGCAAGAGTGGCTTGGGGGTGTTTGCAGCAGATGTCCCCATAGGAGGGGGCTCTGTGATTCCTGGTGACCTTCCCTCCATCTCCCATGAATTCACTGTGAAGGGAAAGGTGAGGGTATCAGCATCTCTGCTGCGAGCAGTGGGCTCGTTGGAGAGAGAAGCTCATTCTTGTCTCTGCCAACCTCGTGCTGGGTCACCAACCATGGACATTCCAGCTTGCTTTGTCTCCTTTCATCGTTTTTTCCTGCTTCTGACCTTTGACACTGCCAGAACTTCAATCAGATCCTCAGAAACCTGCTTCTCCTCCGTACATCAAAAGTGCAGACAGAGTCCTGCAGAAAGTAGGCATAGAGGGAACTTTCCTCAACATGATAAAGGCCATATATGACAAACCCACAACCGACATTGTCCTCAATGGTGAAAAACTGAAACCATTTCCACTAAGATCAGGAACAAGACAAGGTTGCCCACTCTCACCACTATTATTCAACATAGTTTTGGAAGTGTTAGCCACAGCAATCAGAGAAGAAAAAGAAATAAAAGGAATCCAAATAGGAAAAGAAGAAGTAAAGCTGTCACTGTTTGCAGATGACATGATACTATACATAGAGAATACTAAAGATGCTACCAGAAAACTCCTAGAGCTAATCAATGAATTTGGTAAAGTAGCAAGATACAAAATTAATGCACAAAAATCTCTTGCATTCCTATACACTAATGATGAAAAATCTGAGAGTGAAATTAAGAAAACACTCCCATTTACCATTGCAACAAAAAGAATAAAATACCTAGGAATAAACCTACCTAAGGAGACAAAAGACCTGTATGCAGAAAATTATAAGACACTGATGAAAGAAATTAAAGATGATACAAATAGATGGAGAGATATACCATGTTCTTGGATTGGAAGAATCAACATTGTGAAAATGACTCTACTACCCAAAGCAATCTACAGATTCAATGCAATCCCTATCAAACTACCACTGGCATTTTTCACAGAACTAGACAAAAAATTTCACAATTTGTATGGTATGGAAACACAAAAGACCCCCGAATAGCCAAAGCAATCTTGAGAATGAAAAATGGAGCTGGAGGAATCAGGCTCCCTGACTTCAAACTATACTACAAAGCTACAGTAATCAAGACAGTTTGGTACTGGCACAAAAACAGAAACATAGATCAGTGGAACAGGATAGAAAGCCCAGAGATAAACCCACGCACATATGGTCACCTTATCTTTGATAAAGGAGGCAAGCATATACAGTGGAGAAAAAACAACCTCTTCAATAAGTGGTGCTGGGAAAACTGGACAGGTACATGTAAAAGTATGAAATTAGAACACTCCCTGACACCATGCACAAAAATAAACTCAAAATGGATTAAAGACCTAAATGTAAGGCCAGACACTATCAAACTCTTAGAGGAAAACATAGGCAGAACACTCTATGACATAAATCACAGCAAGATCCTTTTTGACTCAGCTCCTAGAGAAATGGAAATAAAAACAAAAATAAACAAATGGGACCTAATGAAACTTAAAAGCTTTTGCACAGCAAAGGAAACCATAAACAAGACCAAAAGACGACCCTCAGAATGGGAGAAAATATTTGCAAATGAAGCAATGGACAAGGAATTAATCTCCAAAATTTATGAGCAGGTCATGTAGCTCAATAATAAAGAAACAAACAACCCAATCCAAAAATGGGCAGAAGACCTAAATAGACATTTCTCCAAAGAAGATATACAGATGGCCAACAAACACATGAAAGGATGCTCAACATCACTAATCATTAGAGAAATGCAAATCAAAACTACAATGAGGTATCACCTCACACCACTCAGAGTGGCCATTATTAAAAAATCTACAAACAGTAAATGCTGGAGAGGGTGTGGAGAAAAGGGAACCCTCTTGCACTGTTGGTGGGAATGTAAATTGATACAGCCACTATGGAGAACAGTATGGAGGTTCCTTAAAAAACTACAAATAGAACTACCATACGACCCAGCAATCCCACTACTGGGCATATACCCTGAGAAAACCATAATTCAAAAAGAGTCATGTACCACAATGTTCATTGCAGCTCTATTTACAATAGCCAGGACATGGAAGCAACCTAAGTGTCCATCATTGGATGAATGGATAAAGAAGATGTGGCACATATATACAATGGAATATTACTCAGCCATAAAAAGTAAAGAAATGGAGTTATTTGTAGTGAGGTGGATGGAGTTAGAGTCTGTCATACAGAGTGAAGTAAGTCAGAAAGAGAAAAACAAATACAGTATGCTAACACATATATATGGAATCTAAGGAGAAAAGAAAAGGTCATGAAGAACCTAGTGGCAAGACAGGAATAAAGACACAGACCTACTAGAGAATGGACTTGAGGATATGGGGAGGGGGAAGGGGAAGATGTGACAAGGAGAGAGAGTGGCATGGACATATATACACTACCAAACGTAAAATAGGTAGCTAGTGGGAAGCAGCCGCATAGCACAGGGAGATCAGCTCTGTGCTTTGTGACCATCTAGAGGGGTGGGATAGGGAGGGTGGGAGGGAGGGAGATGCAAGAGGGAAGAGATATGGGGACATATGTATATGTATAACTGATTCACTTTGTTATAAAGCAGAAACTAACACACCATTGTAAAGCAATTATACTCCAATAAAGATGTTAAAAAAAGTGCAGACAGGCTGACAGCAGCTTGAGTGTCCAGCATATAGGAAAATCCCCCGCGTCGCAGCCTCCTGTTTGCGAAGCCACGGGGACAGGACACTAAATTCCGCAGCTACCATGTGGCCATCAGATTCTGGAGGGAGAACGCCACACTTCAGGAAGAAGTGCAAGAGACCATTAAACGTTGCTGGGGTGCACGGGAGGAGGGTGCTTACAGAAGACTGACGTCAGCTCCCACACTTCTGAGATGCCATTGGCCTTCAGGGGAAAAAAGTCCATGAGGATTTAGCTCAGTAGAGAATGCCGGCCACACACGTGGGGTGGGGGGACTCGGAGTCGTAGCATCTGGTTCATGGTGGAGGATGCTCCCCAGTGGGGCTGAGATGCAAGCGGCACGTCTGCTCCCAGCCAAGACGGAGTGACAGACACCAAGTTGTGCCCCGGCAGAAACACCGGGACAAGTATATGGAATAATGGTTTTCAAGACATTGGGCTTCAGGCCATGAAGGGCAGTGACCCCTGAGGGATGGAAAAGGACGGGGCGGTGAGCCCCACAGTGACCCAAGCTCCATGCTGCGTGGTTCCCAGGGGAGCAGGGGGAGGGGTCCAGGCAGAGCCTGTGGCTCACTGGGTGAAGAGGCACAGCTGAAAGTCCAGAGAGACCGGGCAGCTGTGCAGGAGCCCAGAGGCCAGAGAGTTTCCTGGAGAGAAATCCAGTGATGTGAGTGGACTGTCAAGTCTCCGGCTGAGCACTGACCAGGGGACACGGGTCCGGAACTGCCTGAGGCCAGGGAAAGCCCACCTAAGGGACTGAGGGGGACAAGCCAGGCCGAGGACGGCGCCTGCTCCTGCACCAGCCCGGAAATCTTCCCAGTTCCTGGGTGTTGGGTGAGCTTCTCAGAGGGGCTGTGCCTCACAGCAGCGGCGGGGTTGGGGGGGGGGTGCAATTAGTCCTGCAGCAAACGCTGACCTGGACCAGAGCCCCAGAGCTTAGGGGCGAGACCAAAGCGATCACAGTTTGCAAGGAACAGAACCGCATCCCAGGAAAACACTCCCCCAGTGCCCACCCAGCCAGGGCGTCCACTCGGGGGAGGATGGGGGTGACAGTGAGGGGTGCCAGGCTGAGGCTCGCCTCTGGGGGCTCCCACTGTGTTTCCCCCTCCCCCTCCCCTCTTTCCTGTGGGCCCTCTTCCCGCTGCGCTCTCGGGACAGATGCGGCGGGGGCCGGAGGGGCTGGGGGAGACCTGTGAGTGGGATCTGAGCCTCGGTGACGCCTGGGGAGCGAGGGGGGCCTCCCCCGGCTGGGGGTCCCTGCAGCCCGAGGAAGGGGTGAAGGTGGGTTCCCCACAGCCCTCAGGTTCTCCAGTGTGAGGAGCGAATGAGAAGCTTGAGAGACAGAGAGAATGAGAGAGAGTAAGAGAGAGAGAGAGAGAGGCAAAGGACAAAGACAGACAGAGAGGGAGAAAAAGGGAAGGGGGGCTCGGGAGATGGCGTTCTGTTTTGTTTTGCTTTCCTAATTCCGCGATTCCAGACAAATCTCAGGTTAATGTGCTTCCTTGGTCGTTAGCCATTTCCTCTAGATGGCCTGCCAGGGGCAAATGGGCAGAACGTCCTTGGAGGCAACAGAGGGCCATTTAGCAGCAAATGATGCCTTCTGAGCTCCCATCCCAGCCCCGGAGGTTGGAGGTGTCCGGCATCACCTGTCAAAAGGCCAACTTCTCTCAAGCACGAGGGTCTATCGTGTTCTGTTTCTTAATATAGATTTATGGATGTGTTTTCCATGCTAAGAAAAGAATCCTTCAAAGTTGGACTGTTGTTGTTTTTTTTTTTTAAGAATGCTAAAGAGACTCTGGAAGGAGCGGAGGAGGGAGACCCTGCCTGTCACCACAGCAGGAAGACGGCGCGCGCAGTGGTCCAGGCCCTCGGAGCAGCCGGCCCCGCGGTAGAGGCAGGTGGGCCAGAGGCAGCCAGGAGGCTGCTTCTCCCCCCTCCCGAAGGCTGTGGACACCCTCAGCCCCGCAGGCCGGCAGGGGCTGGGCCGCCGGACGGTGCCCATCTGCCCCAGAGCAGCTGCTGCCAGACAGACTCCCACGGGCCCCCCTCAGCCACACAGGGCATCACGCCCACTTCGCAGATGATAGACTGAGGCCAGAGAGGCTGTGTGCGACATGACCAGGACTCCAAGCCTGTGCATGGCCCAGCTTTGGAGTCGGTGGAATCAGATAAACGTGAGATGAAAGACACTTGGTCCCTCCTGAGCTGTGGGGCCGTGCCCACTGCTGGACCTCCTGTGACTCTGCTCTCCTGGGAAACGGGGACCGTCATACCCGCTGTGCTGGTGGGACTGGGGACAATGGGCGACGTGTGAGGCCACGAAGCTCAGCAGGTGCTCGGGAAACCAGAGCCGCCCTGAGCATCCCAGACGGCGGCCTCTGTGCGCCGTGGGGAGGGACCAGAGGGCGGGAGCTTTTGGGGAGAAGTAGGGACCCCTGAGAGGCCTGGCGGCCTCAGAGCACCACTCCCCAAGGCCGCACTGGACTCGGCTGTCCCCCGGCCACCCCGTGTGGCCCACGCACGCCATCACATGCTGCCAGGGGGCTGGACTGTGGGATTGGAGGGTCCGGTCAGGCTGATGGATGCTAGGCATGTTACTTACACCCCCAGGCCTCCACTCTCCTATCTGAGAAGTGGGTCTCATGGCTGTGCTGGCTCTCCATTCTCAAGCCCCTAATTCCCGCCCCACCTCGGACACAGGGCTCCTCCCCACACCCACTGCACCCCAGTCCACACCCTCCCGCCTCACCCCTGCATGGCCCGCCAGCCACCCCTCCGCGCCTCCTACAAGAGACTTTGCAGGTGCCAGGCCAGCCCCTCGCTCTCAGCCCCTCTCAGCTGTAACTCCAAGCAGGGTCCTCCCCTGTCCCCTTCCCCCGCCCCGGCACCGCGCCCACCGCAGAGGCCAGCGGGCCGTGGGCACCCGTGGACGCCGCCGTGGACGTTACCCCCACCCGGCCCCTGACCTCCCCTCACACAACCTCCTCCGACACGTCCCACTCTCAGCTCTGTCGGAGCCAACGGCAAATCCACGTCGACAGCCTCTGGGAGCCCTGGGCTCGAACCCGTTTCCAGCAGCTGCTGTGTCTGGGGAATGCTGCCGTTTCCAACGAGCTGGGCAAGCAGATTCTCGACTGACTCAGGAGGACTTGGAGCGAGGGGGGAGTTTGTCTTCATTCATTTTCCTGAGACTAAAAGGTCCTAAATAATCAACTAGTTGTTAGCTGTAGGCAAACTAGCCGGATTCATTCATCCGGCTAGCTGTTCGATTACGTCACTCATTCCTTCATGAACTCACTTCTCCAGGATCCTGTGAAGGAGACAGCCAGGCCAGGTCCTGAGGGGCTCGAGCCCGGAGGTGCCTCATGTGCGCCCTGGCAGAGCTGCTTCCTGG
Organism: Balaenoptera acutorostrata; assembly: GCF_949987535.1. Taxonomy (NCBI): domain Eukaryota; kingdom Metazoa; phylum Chordata; class Mammalia; order Artiodactyla; family Balaenopteridae; genus Balaenoptera; species Balaenoptera acutorostrata. The sequence goes on along the minus strand of NC_080064.1, from coordinate 2,714,141 downwards.
GCTGTGGGCCCAGAGCTGAGCATCCGACAGGCTGACCCCTGGCAGCTCCCACCCCCAGGCCAGCTCCACCGTTAGCCCCGTTTCAAGGGAGGACCCCAAGGCAGGGGCTGTAAGGAAACAGCCCAAAGTCACAGAGCTGCCGGGCAGTGGGGTCGGGGCTCAGACGTGGTCAGTGGGACACAGAGCCTGCGTTTGTCACCACCGCAAGGCACAGACCCAGCCACCGGCCAGGGGCCCTTTCTTCCCCCATCCAGACTCCGAGGGGAGCGGCCTGGCTCCTGCACCAGGTGCCAGTGACCAGGGGGTGGGGGCGAGGTCAGTGATGGCTGCAGGGGCCCCACTGGGTGAGAGGGGAGGGCCCGTGACCAGGAGGGAGGCCCTTGGGAGCTGAGAGACAGCCCAGGAGGGCCACTCGCCCTCGGCCTCCTTTTCCCCCTCTCTGCCTCTGCCCGCTGCTTCCCTTGTACACAACTGGCACCACTATTATGTCTTTTTCACTTTTTTATTTATAGTTTTTCATCTCCCCTTCCCCTCTGGTTCTCCGATGCACAGGACGGAAGCCAGGCTCAGCTGTGGCTGATCTAAAATGCCATTAATATAAGTGGGGGCTAATTACTCAATCACTTCCGGCGATCCCACCCGACTTTTGTGTGGTCGGGGCCTTCTGGAAGGCTCTGGAAGACACCTCTGTGGGAAGGGCCCGGGACTCCTGCGGAGTCCGGCTCGCTGACTCCAGTTCATGCAGCCTTGGTTCTCCTTGGAACAGGCTGTTCGAGGGTCCTTTTCCTTCTGGCTGCGCAGGGTATATCGGAGTGCAGATCGGTGGTCCACTGAACGTAAATGTCCTAGAGTCTCGTGGCAGAACAGTCGCACTTGAGAGCCGAGGGCCTGAACCCACCACCTGCCACGGCTGCACTGAACCCACTTTGCAATTCTGAGTCTTCATCTCGGCAAACCCCCATGATCATATATTTATCAGATCAGGTTTGAAGTGAGCCGTGAGCCCAGGCAGGATGCTCAGCACGTGTTCTCCAGATCTTTCAAGAAAAAGCGAGCCGGTGTCTGAGCAGAGGGCCGGGGCCCCTCCCCAGGTGCAGGAGCCCGGGGCTGGCTGCCAGAGCTGGGGGGGCGGTGTGGGGGGCTGCACCCCAGGCAGCGGGGATCCACATACCCTGCTGTGTTGAGGGCAGCTCCCCAGGTGGTGGGTGTTGGGCTAGAGCCCAACGGGGGCTGGCAGGGTGAGGAGGGCAGAGAAGTCCAGGAGAGAACTTGGGCTACCCAGGCCTGGCCTCTGTCCACCCAGCGTCCATATCTGTGTTTGCCCGGTGGCCTCTATCTCCCCACCAGACCACAGGCTTCATCAGAGCAGGGGCCACAGACTGAGGGCCACGGGCGACAAAGACCAGCATTGAAGATGGCCTTCCAAGCTCTCTGAGATGGCATGTTGATTCAGAGCTGGGAACTGAGATGTCTCAACGGGGAAGAGAGCGAATTGTGTGTTACAGTGCACACTGGGAATATCCCTTCCTAACCCAAAGCAACGTTGGATGGAGTTTGCAATATTTCCAATAATGTCCTGCTCCGGCCAGCGAAGAAAATCATCACATGTGGGACAAGAATGAAATCTTAGGCATGGAGCCTTCTTCCCAACGAGGAAGAGTCTTCTGAGATGACCCTGGTGTCTTTTTTTTTTTTAATTAATTAATTTATTTATTTATGGCTGTGTTGGGTCTTCGTTTCTGTGCGAGGGCTTTCTCTAGTTGCGGCGAGCGGGGGCCCCTCTTCATCGCGGTGCGCGGGCCTCTCATTATCGCGGCCTCTCCCGTTGCGGAGCACAGGCTCCAGACGCGCAGGCTCAGTAGCTGTGGCTCACGGGCCGAGTCGCTCCGCGGCATGTGGGATCTTCCCAGACCAGGGCTCGAACCCATGTCCCCTGCATTGGCAGGCAGACTTTCAACCACTGCGCCACCAGGGAAGCCCGACCCTGGTGTCTTATTCTAGGCTTTCAAACCACGCCGTTGGCCGTGGAGTGACAGCCCCTCCCTGGGATAATAAGGATTGTGAAGAGCTATTTTCAACCCTCCTCTACTTTCAAATGCTCATACGAGCACTGTCCCCTCAGCTGCCGTGAGTGAGAGTGGAATATTGTGCTTTCTGCCCATCAGCCTGGCTGGGTAAGCACGCTGGGTTCAATCCAGCTCTCTTCAGCATATGTTGCCCTCCAACCCCACGCACACAGCCTGTTGGCACCCAGGGTCCCCTGGGTCACCTGTGCACCAGGTCCCCATCTGACGCCCACACACAGGTGGCACGCCCTCAGTACAGACCATGCCATGGCCTTCCAAGTCATCACAGGTCTCTTGAGAGCATCACGGGCAACTCAGAAACTCTCTCCACCTGTGACTCGGGCCCAGGAGTCCCCACTGTCTTCTCTCTCCACGTGAAATGTTCACACACCAACAGCTGTTCACACTCGACCCACCGGCGGTCTCATCCAGCCACACTGCAAGAGGTGAGCCCGTGTGCACACACAGGAACGTCATCAACACACGCTACCTGCCCAAGAGTACCGTGAGATAGACAGACATTGCCAAATCATCATCCTGTCCTCTCCAAACACCAGGCCCTTTACCTTTGCATCTAGTTTTTCAAACTTCCCAGCAATTGCATCTCTCGCTGCTCTAAGGTGTGCCGTTTTGAATGACATCTTTATCATTCCTGTTCCCTCTCTGTCCATAGTGACAAAATGTATCACTTATCAGTTTTGTGCTGGGAAACATAATTTAGCATTTGTCAAGATTAACTCACTTGGTTGACCAGAGCAGTCACTTCACTTTTCCAAAAATGAACTGCAAGCTTCCACGATGTCATGTCACTATTTGAAAGTCAGGTAAGAGACCACATCCTGGAGACCATGGGCTTCCAGTAAGCTCCAGCTTTCAGGTATTTTCCACTGTCTTTTTTTAAACACTTCTATTCTGCTGCATGTGCAGAAACTTCACACCCAGCTTCACTCGCCCTGGCACACACAGATTTGCTGCTGTATTTGCACTGGGGTCCAACACATGCTATTTACATTGTTTCAATGTTTCTAAGCTGTGCTATTTATGTTTCCATTTGTATCACCACTTTTATACTTTAATGAACTACTTTTGAACCGTTGATCCCTTTTCAGGAACTGGGAACAGGTCACACCATCCCAAAAAAGTAAGGAAAAACACAGATGTTTACAAACATAATAGCATGCCAATTATTGAAAACGTGATAACCCAAGAATAACAGCATCCTGTTAATTGCTGCTCAAGGGAACCAGCCCAGACTTGTGTTTGTGGTCCAAGCTTTAAGAGCAGAGTGATTATTAAAAGCATAATGCGATTTCTGTGAAACACATGTAAACAAAATTGTTCTGCTGTCTCGCTTTACTCCAAAACAACCAAGTTTCTGTGGACCCACTGTGGTCGCCAGGGTCGGCCAGAGGTCAGCAGTCCACGCTTGGAGAAACGTCCATCTTCCCCGAGACTGTGGGCGGCTTCAGAGCCTGGGCCGTGCGGTATTTCCAAAAGCACCAGTATGACCCATAGCAGGGGAACTGCCAAGCAGCAGAGTCGGAGCCTTGGGTTCAAGCCCTTGAACCTGAGAGTGAGCCAGCTGGGCAACGTCTCTTGGCTCCTGCCACCTCGGATGATAAACAAGAGTGATACCTGCTTTACACACGAAAGGATGGAATAAGATCACACTACAAATTTCCTTGCACAGAGTAAGCATTCTTTCCTGGCTGCTATTAACGCTGACTGTATAATAATCAAAGAGAAATGATATTCATCACTAAGAAACTCATTGTAGGAGGAAAATTTCTTCCTGGAAAAAGTCCCAGATGCTGAAGAACCCCCAATATTTTGCTCTGATGAGCGAGCTCATTCCCGCTCCCTAAGAACAAGCTGGAAGCCAGAGGGTGGAGCTGGGGTCACATCCACCAACCATCCTCTCCCTCTCGTGCTTGGAAACCTAGTCGACAGGGCAATTTGCCTCATGAGGTGAAACCATTCCCTGACTGTTCACTTTGGGCTGGGAGCACGTGTCTTCCTCGTTAAAGATTTACTGTGGGTTTTTATTTATTATTTACGAGGTGCCAGGGACACCCTGAGTCTGACTTTGGCTTCGTGGATGGATCAGCTCCCTGGAGTTTTCCTTTCACTCCCTGAACCCAGCTTCCACTCAGCTCCAACGACAAATGAGCAGCCTCAGACCCCAGACCCTGGACCCCAGACCCCAGCCTGTCCCCCTCCCGCCCCTGCACGTCCCCTCTCTCTACTTCCTGCCGCAGCTGCCACCTTCCACAGGAGGAGCCTCCACTCACTGTACAGTTGCCCCCATGCTTGTGCCTTCTGACCCGCACTTATCTTTCCCAAGTCAGAAGAGGAAAGCAAACCTCTCTCCCCCCAAAGTGTAACTTTTGTCTCAGGAGTGTTTGGATCCCCTCCTCCCCCCCCCCATTTAAATTGATTAATTGACCTTTAAAAATGTACCCAGAAAATAAATTGCCTAATAAAATAAATTATCTCGTACTCAATGACGCCTGAAATCCACTGAAACCTGAGAGGGGAACAATGAGGCGGCAAAGAAATGACTAATGAAGGAGAAACACATACTAAAGGATAATTGATTGGTGATCGCGGGTGCCCCACACTCAGTCAGGGCTCCCTGGGAGAGTCCCGGGCAGGGGCAGTGAGAGACGATGGTTGTGACTGCTCAGGAAACCAGCCATGAAAACAGTCAGGGAGCAGGGCCTTCACCAGCCTTTGCACCCCCTGACCCAGTAGCTCTGACATTGACCCTGGGAGGCAGCTGGGGGCCCAGGGCGAGGGGGAGCCCGGCGAGCATCCCAGCCCCACAGAGGACCACTGGACAGGGTTTGGATGCAGCATCTGAAAGGGCCAAGGTTTGGGTAGGGGCGTTTCTCCCTCCAGGAAGAACAGATCCCCCAGAGCAGGTACAGCAGTGCCCCCAGAACCCCGCACCTAGCCTCAGGACCGTGTCCATTACTTCCTCAAAATACAAGCAATGAAGATGTGAGAATAAAGGACACCTGTGCCAAGCTGAAGAGCTGGGAAATCATCCTGAGGATGGCTGTGTCTGGTCCATGGCCACACAGAGTCATTCTGCAAACGCAGGAGGGGACAGAATCAAACGAATGGATGTCTCGAGTTTGACAAAGATGCAGCATCACCTGGGGAGTCAAAACACTGCTGCTCCCAGACACAGTGTTTGGGGAGGGGACTCACTGCCTCACAGGGACCTGGGTTTGCCTGGACCACCCACTCCCCACACTCTGCCCCTGATGGGACATATCTATTGGACATGGGTCACACCATGGGACAGAACGGAACTCAGTGGGCCTCGTGGAAACTGAGGATGCAGACCCAGGGCACGTGGGCACTGTGTACCAACAGGGAAACTAGGAGACAGGGAAGCACTTCTTACTGAGAGTCTAGTTTGTGCCAGATGCTGTGCTTGCCACTTCACCTGCGTTATTTCTTGTGGTCCTCATGCAAACTGGCCAGCCAGAGCCGTGGAGCTGCCTTCCCCAAGCCTCACAGCACTAGGCTTCTCAGGCACAGTTTGTGTCCCACACACCATGCTGCCTCCACACCCACATCACTCATCCTTCCATCCTCCCATATATCCTTATATCCATCCACCCACCATCCATCCAAACCACCTTCTTTTCTTTCTTCCCACCATACATCCATCCACCCACCCATCCATCCATCCATCCACCCATCATCCATCCATCCATTCATCCATCATCCATCCATCCATCCATCCATCCTTCCATCCACCCACACATCCATCCATCCATCCATCCATTCATCCATCATCCATCCATCCATCCATCCATCCATTCATCCATTCTTCTTTCATGCCAACCATTCATCCTTCCAACCAATGAACCATCCATCATTGTCCACTCACTGAACAGTGTCCACAGAGTATCTCCCCACAAGACCCTGCCTCCATTCTTGTCTCCCAGCACGTCTGCTTCACATCACATTAGGTCACAAACATTTGTGCAAAACTAGAGTCTATGTCAAGTTTCAGTCGGTGGCCCATCACTCCAAGAGTCATGGTTCTGGCCCTTTGGGCATCTCCAACCTTCCTTTGGTCATTTGGGCCTAGAGGTGGACAGGCCCATTCCACCACCACAGACACTCTAAACCATTCATTCAAACTCATATTTCACTGTCAGGAAGTCAACCCTTGACCAGTGGTCTGTGACTAGGGTGAGAAAGGCTGGCATGCCTTACGGAAGGATGGGCATTCCTGGAGGCTCTGGAGGAGGACAGCTCTTCTGGAGAATGCTGTCAGGTGAGAATTCCATCCTGACTCAGGGCCTACCCAGTTCCCGGAAACACGTGTCTCTTTGAAAATGTAAAGAGCCCCTTTGAGTCTGTTTATGCCCCAGCCCTCTTGGCCAAGAGGAAGAGACGTGTGTGGTAAAGAATTTAACCTTGCCAAGAGAGAGGTCTGGCCTTTGCCCTCAGCTCTGGGAGGTGATCTCTAAGCCCTCGGATGTCCTACCTGATAAGAGTATCCTTGTTTACCTGGGAGCCTTGGGCCATGCTGGAGAGCTTAACGATGTTATTTATGGTGGGGGAGGTCTTGGGGCATGTGGTGTCAGCTCACCCTCGAAGGGACTGGAGCCTGAGGTCAGCCATGTGCCTTGTGTAGATGAAAGGGCTCCAGTAAAGACTCTGAACACCAAGGTTCTGGCGGGTGATACCCCGGGCAGGTTGCCACACATAACTTCTGGGAGGAGTTGACACTGCCCATGACGCTGTGGGGAAAGATGGCTGAAAGTCTGGCCCGTGGAATTTTCCTGGACTCTGTCCCCTGAGTCTCTCCCTTTGGCTGATTTTAATCTGTGTCTTCTCACTACAAAAAAAAAAAAATCACAGCTGTGAGTATATCAGGTTTCAGTGAGTTCTATGACTTCTTGTAGCAAATTATTAAAATTGAGCCTGGTCCTGGGGACCCGTGAACTCTGCTCCCCGACCTCACAGGCAGATTCTCCTCCATTCCAGGACCTGGTACAGGGGGCACCTGGGCTGAGTGTCTACTGACAACTGTTGGGAGGTCACCAGCATCTGCACACACAGCTGTGATAAATTCCCGGGGTGCATGGGCAGGCGTGTCGCTCAGCCTTGATGCCCCGCGGCCCATTCCCTCTCCCATTATTACTGCCATGTTTTATAGGCAGAGCTTGGACAAAGTGAGTGGAAATCACTTTGGCTTGAGTTCCATCAAAGGAAGTAATGAGAAATCCATAAGTCTTGTAAATAGATGATAAGACAAGTCTTTAAACTAAATGGGTAATAACTTAATCACACGTAAAGCAGAGGTGTGAGGACAGAGCTGGCTGAGACCAGCTGCTCCTCGGGACCTGGGAAGCCAGCCCCTCCCCGAGGGACCCCTCAAGGCACTGTTCCCCAAGAAAGGAAGCGAGCCCCACCTCGATCACACCACTTTGGGAACAATGCATCATTGCACTCAACCCTCACAGCCACCTTGATGGGAGGTGACCTTGCCCGTGAGGCGACCCAAGCTCAGAGGAATCAGCACCAAGGGCAGAGCTAGGTCCATCTGACTCCACGGCCAGTGACCTCTTTCACCTGTCATCAGGATCCCGAAGAAAATTCCAGTAATACCGTGAGATACCGAGACAGGCCCCAGCAGTGACGGCTGCGGCTACAGCCCTGCAGCCCCCACCCTCTCTGGCCCAGAGACTGCAGGCTCCCTTCTGAGACAGAACATCACCCTGGCACCTTTCCCGATGCCCCACATCCAGGCTACCCCCTCATCTCTCCATCCCCACAGGGACGGGGTCCAGCATCTGAATGGTTTCCTCAAAGGATCACAGCACTTTGTGGTTTAAAACACACCATCCTCCTGCTATGAAATGAATGTTTATGTCCCCCCCAAAAGTTTCATGCTGAAGCCCTAACCCCCAATGTGACGGCATTTGGAGGTGGGGCCTTTGGGTGGTGACTAGGTCATAAGGGAGGGTCCAGTATCATTATCTCCAGAGAAACAGAACCAACAGGATATAGGTAGGTAGATAGATAGATAGATGGCAGATAGATAGAGATTGACTAGGAAGGACTGGCTCACGTGATTATGGAGGCTGGCAGGTCCCACAGTCTGCCATGCACAAGCTGGAGCCCCAGGAGAGCCAGTGGTGCCACTCTGGCCCAAACCCAGATGTCTGGGAAGCAGGAGGATTGGCGGGGTAAGTCCCAGTCCAAGTGGGAGGCCCAAGAACCAAGGGGCCTGTGTCCAAAGACAGGAGAAGGTGGATGCCCCAGCTTGGGAAGAGATCAAATTCACCCTCCCTCTGCCCTCTTGTTATGCTCAGGCCCTAGTGGACCAGACAAGGCCCACCCCATTGATGAGGTGGATCTCCTATCAATTAAGATGCTGACCTCTTCTGGAGACAGCCTCACAGACACACCCAGAAATAAAGTTTTATCTGCTCTTGGGCACCCTTCAGCCCAGATACGCTGACACATAAAATTAACCATCACAAGCCCTCATGAGTGGGATTAGTGTCCTTATAAGAAGAGACAGGAGAGATGTCTCTCTCCGCCATGTGAGGACACAGCAAGAAGGACACCATCTACAAACCAGGAAGAGGGTTCTCCCCAGGACCCAACCATGTGGGCGCCCGGATCTCAGACTCCCAGCCACCACTGGGGAGAAGTAGATGTGAGAAATAGATGTCTGTTGTGAAGCTGCCCAGTCTGTGGTACTTTGTTACAGCGTCTGAACCACCTGCCAACTCCTAATTTGCCCCTCCAGGGGAAGAGATGGCTGCTCCCATTTTAGAGATGGAAAAACAGAGGCTGAACAAAGCAACCTGACACGGCCAGACATGCAGGGGAGCTCCATCTGCTGACTGGTCCACAAGGACCCCGGGCTGCTCGGGCAGGCTCTCTGCTGGCTCTTCTGCGGCTTGATCCCCCTCGAGAAGTGGGAGGGTGACAAACACCTTCACATCACAGGCGAGGAGACCGAGGCCCAGAGACCAGAGGTGGGGACCTGAGGCCAAGTCGAGCCAGCCCCACCTGGTTTCTCTGCAGGGGCTGGAGCGTTTCTCAGCAGCCCAGTCTGTCCTTCTGAACCAGGCTGAGGAGCCGATGGATCCCATCCTAGTCCGGACACACAGCACCTTCCCTGGCCCGGCTTCCACTGACAGTGCGACAGTCAGAGGAGGGCTGGACTGCAAGTTTTGTGAATGGTGGGACCCTGAGCCCCTCCACCTCTGTGCCACTTTGTCACCCCAGCTACTCAGAGCTCTCCCTCTCCCCCAGGGCCTACCCCCTGCTGCCACCACTGGCGGTCACAGGATAGCGTCCCATACGAGTGTCCTGGGGCAGTGGCAATAAATGACCATAGACTGCGGGGCTTAAAACAACAGAAAACTACTCTCTCACAGTCTGGAGACCAGAAGTGTGAAATCAAGGTGTCGGCAGTGCTCTCTGAAGACTCCGGGGAAGAATCCTTTCTTGCCTCTTCCAGCTTCTGGTGGTTTCCAGCATCCTTGGTGTTCCCTGCCTGTGGCTGCCTCACTCCAATCTCTGCCCCCCATCGTCACATGATCTGCTTCCTCGTGTGCCTGTGTCTTCACATGGTGTTCTCCTCTGCATCTGTGTCCAAATTTCTCTCTCCTTGTAAGGACACCAGACGTACTGGATTAAGGCCCATCCTAATCTGGTACAAGCTCGTCTTAACTTGATGCCATCTACAAAGCTCTATTTCCAAATGAGGTCACATTCACAAGACCAGGGGTTAGGGTTTCAACGTATTGTTGGGGGAACACAGTTCAACCCAGCACAGTCCCAGAGCTGGCCAAGGCTCAGGTCTAGTCACACCCTACACGTCATAGTGGGGAAACCGAGGCACAGAGGGGCAGAGTGATGTTCCTGAGGTGGCACCAGGAGGTCCAGCAGGACCACACCCCCATTGCCCACATAGTGTCCCTCCCACTCCTCATCCCCGGATGGAGTCACTCCTTGAGCTGTTTTCCCTGCCTCCTCTGTGCCATGTCCTGGGAGAGCAGAGATGGCCAGGACCACCTCCTGGTGAAGCCAGGAGCCCACCTTTTGAAACCCCCCCCCTAAAACCTGTCAATGATGCCAAGGAAGAAAGGAAAGACTTGGGGGCCAACAGACTCACGGGGGCAGAGTGAGTGCAAAGGCTCCCCAAGCCCGGGGCTCAGAGGTGTCCACCCTGAGCACCCACCGCCCCCCACGGGCATTTATTGAGAAGACGTTATGGCCACGCCCTCAATCGTTATTTCTAGACACTCCCACTTGATTCACTCCTAAGGGTAGTGGTTTGAGCAGTTAAACCTTCCTCTGAAAACTCTGTAGGATCACGTCCTTGGTTCAGTCCAAACACACAGTGTCTCCATGTGGCCACCATGCCCTGAGGTCAGAGTGTCAGTGTAAACAGGCAGAGCGGTGCTTCCCTGGGGTTGGGGTCTCTAGAAGGATCCCCTCCTGCTCCTTTCTTCTTCACAAAAAGCCCAGCAAGAGACCCCAGTGAGAGAGAGAGCCCAGTGCAGGAAGGAAGGTTCATGTCAGGAGTTGTTCATGGCAAAGCCCTTCCAGGGAGCAGGGTTCTGGCTGAACCACAGGCAAAGGGGTTGAAGAAGGGAAAAAGGGTCCTTGTATTAGTCAGGTTCTCCAGAGAAACAGAGCCAGTAGGAGATGATAGATAGATAGATGATAGATAGATAGATAGATAGGAGATAGATAAGAGATAGATAGATAGATGATAGATAGATAGATAGGTAGATAGATAGATAGGAGATAGATAAGAGATAGATAGATGATAGATAGATAGATAGGAGATAGATAATAGATAGATGATAGATAGATAGATAGATAGATAGATGATAGATAGATGATAGGTTAGATAGATAGGAGATAGATAGATAGATAGATAGATAGATAGATAGATAGGAGATAGATAGATAGAGATACAGGAACAGAGAGAGACACAGAGAGATCTGTATGAGGGATTGGCTCATGTGATTACAGATGGGCAGAAGTCCCATGATCTGCTGTCTGCAAGCTGGACACGCAGGAAAGGTGGTGTCGTAATTCGGTCCGGGTCTGGAGGCCTGAGAAAGGTGCTAGCCAAGCACAGAACAGATGAGAGGTCCCCTGTCAACAGTGAGGCAGACAAAGTGGGTGCCTTCCTCCTCGCTCCTCCTGTGTTCCCTGCAGACCCTCCTGGATTAGGTGCTGACCACCCGCATTGAGGAGGGAGAGCTTCCCTGAGGGCACCAATTCAAATGCTGATCTCATCTGAAACACCCTCACAGACACACCGAGAAAGAATGTTTAATCCAGGGACCCCATGGCCAGTCAAGCTGACACATAAAATTAGCCATCACAGCCCCTAAAGGGCAGTCTCAGGGTCCCAAATATAAATCCCCTCACTTCACAACTTCGCAAAATGGTTCTTAGAATGTGATGTTGAAACTGTGTTAACAGAAACTGGTGACTAGCAGAAATTCTTGAGCTCATCTTACAGCTTGTTAAAAACCCCTTGCTTGTAGCCTGCCTTCACTGAGCAAACTTGCCTTAATTATTCTGCTGCAAATTGCACACCCTCCAAGCTTCACATAGCCCAAATTATAAGGTGTTTGCCCGAGTTGTTTGCCAGGAGCTTGGAGTCAGCTGTGTCTAGTTTGAGCTCGAGCCGGCTAAAACTGGTTGGGACCACTGACCATAAAACTGGGCCCGTGCAGGTGTCCTACAAAGGACATTTTGATGTCAGAGGGCCCAAAACCCCACCTCAGATCATGCTAAGTGCTGACATTTTTGAACATGCATACCATGAGGGAGCATGTAACTCAGATACACCTGCTCAGAACACTGGTTACCTCACCTTTCCCCGACCTCCAATCACCTTTCCCCATGCCTAAGCCCACCCTGTTCTTTAGCCCATAAATACCTCAAGCCCCTGACCTTTGGCGGGGGGCGGTGGGGCGGTGGATCTGAGGCTGGTTCTCCCGTCTCCTCACTTGGCTGCCTTGTGAATAAGCCTTTTCTCTGCTGCAGACTTCGGTGTCTCAGTGTTTAGCTTGCTGTGTTTTGGACAAACGATCCTGTTCAGGAACAATGTCACCAGAAAAGAGGACACGATTTTTGAGGGCTTCCAATACAGAGATCTCTGGGCTCAGTACTTTAAGAACACACGTCCTTTCTAAACAACCCTGCAGGATTGGTGTCACCGTCCCCTCACCTCGCAGGTAAGGAAACTGAGCTGTGAGCTCACCTGGACAGGTAGCCCTGACGGGGCCACAGGGGTCCACCTCCTGGTGTCCACACCCTCTCCTGGTCCCTCCCCTGGAGTGTGGGCTGCTGGTGACTTGCTCCTGATGAATAGAATGACAAGGCAATGGGTTATCACGCCGGCTCACAGAAGACTCTTGCTTCTGTGTGGCTGGTCCTCCCTCTCGGCCTTGTGCCTGCTTTGCTCTGGGGAGGCTGCTGTGCTGTGGACCATGGGGAGGCCCAGCGGCAAGGCCGTGAGGGAGCTTCTGGCCAACAGCCAGCGAGACACTTGGGCCCTCCGTCCACATCTCGGGGACTGAACACCGAGTGAGCCTGAAGCAGACCCCTCCCCAGGCAGGCCTTCAGGTCAGACCCCAGCCCTGAACAACATCTTGATCACGGCCGGTGAGAGACCCTGAAACAGAAGCACCAGCTGATCCAGGCCTGAAGTCCTGACCTCAAAATCAGCACCAGGAGAGCCGTATGTTACCTTTGGGCGATTTGCTACTCAGCCACACGATACGACTCACATCCTGCTTCCACACTCCAGGCAGCCCGGCTCCAAAGCCACATTCGTCCCACTTCACTCCCCCCACACTGCCCTCCTCACCTCCACACCCTCAGAAACCACCCAATAAGTCCAAGAAGGCGGGTTATTGAGGGAAAGACCGTGCAGCCTTGGCCTTGAGCTCTGAGGGAGGCGGGACCGCGTCTGATTTCTTATGCAGTGCAGCGCCTGGCACACAGCAAGTGCTCAGCAGATGATCGCGACCCCCCCATTACAAACGCACACGTGCAGTAATGCCATGTGTTTGCAGAAACTCTCACCCTTCCCCAAAGCCCAGCACCAGTTGGGTCTCATTCATTTCTTCATTCATTCATTTCTTCATTCGTTCACTTCAAACATGTCTGTTGGGCCCCTCCTATCTGCTCGTTATGAACAATGGTGACTGTAAATCATATCATGCTTGGTGGGAAAAGGATGTGAATGTGAAACTGTCCTAGAAGTGACCGTAGGAGAGCCACGTGTTCCTGATCTCAGGCCTGGGAACTAAATGTCCAGAGGAGCTATCTCGCTCAGGCCTCCCGCTCGAGGCCCATCTCAGCCTCAGACCCCACGGGAGACCAGGTGCCCGCTGCAGCTGCCACCTCTGCTTAGCACACAGCAACCCCGCCTGAAAACGGGCTGGAGATTTGTGTGGGAAAGTGTCAGCTCTGAGCCCGTTACTCGTGTTCAGTAACCGAATTATTCTTCTTCGGAGGCATTAAGGGTAAATAAAGGCTTAATGAATCAAGCCTTCGGAATTGCTGTTGCTGCTTTAATTTGTGGTTTACAAGGTTCTTGTAAATTACAAATGGGAAAAGAAATCCCTTCCCATCCCGAATGAACCTCCTCGGGGCAGGAACAATTTGGTTGTTTTGCTGTTCACGTCCCTGCGGCCTTTATCTCTTTGAAAAATTATTCCTTAATTTTTATGAGGCTGCTGGTGAGACGGGTGAAGTTGAGCGACGGTCTGTATCTTGCTCTCCGTCTCCTCCAGCTCACGCGAGTGGTTATTCCCTGGGTGGGGAGAAAGGTGGAGTGCTCACTTTTAATTTACTGTTTGCAATAAGCGGGGCTTTATCAACATCCCTCCGATCAATTATCTTTATTGCCAGCCTCACATTGCCAGGAGCAGAGGTCATGAAAACACTGGTACAAGGAAAACACAATCACAGCAGCTTCTGCCCCAAGCAAGCTGGGACCTGCCAGGTGGGTGAGGAAGGAGGTGCTAGGTCTGCGGAGGGAGCCTTGGTTTGGGAGGACAGCAGAGTCTCCGGGCTTACAGGCAGAGGAGAGGAGCCAGCTGAATGCAGGTCACCCAAGGGGGCAACCCATCAGTCCAGGGCTCACACAGCCCTGGAACCACCCACCTTCTGCCCCACTGGTTTAAGTGTGGGATAAATGTGCCCCGTCCTGCAGATCAGGATGCTCCAAAGCCAGGAGGACTCTGTGTCTTGCAACTCAGCATCTGAACACTACCCCCTTCCCTGAGCAGGCAAGTTAGGGGGGTAGCAATTTCCAGGAAAGTGATTAGCATCTCTCTCTCTCTCCCTCCCTCTCTCTCTCTCTCTCATTGTGGCATGTCAAGCCACTAATAGAAGACTCTGGTGTGGATGCCACAGGAAAGCGACCACATATTTTGAGCCTCAGGAATTGTCCATCCATAGCCGAGGGAGGAGACCTGCTCTCTCGCCAGGTGGAGCGGGCAGGAGCCCTGCTCTGTCCGGCCCTCCTTGGGGTGAGCCCTCAGCAAGGTCTGGGGAAGTTCCTTCTGCTCCTTCTGGACTGTGTGTGGAGGGCTCACTGGCTGAGAACTTGCTCCCTGTTGGGGTATCAAGACCCAGCGTTTGCCAGGAACCCCCATGCTGCACACCCCTGCTGTCCCTGATGGTCTTGATGTGTTGAAAAGTGCCCCTCAGAGGTGACGGGCTGGAGAAAACCACTTACACACGTGCTTGTTACTGTGACACTGTCCTGCGTGTAACCGTAGCATTCGCTTTGAGAATGCTCGCTCAGATTTCGATTTCCCATGCTGGGGAGACGTACTGTTCGTACACCTGCTGCAGTCATCGCATGTTTAATATCACGTGAGGTCCCACAGGTGAGCACCCACCCTGCCGACATAATGACATTTCTCCAGAGCCCTGTGGTCACCAGGAATGCTGTCTATGGAAGGGACCTCGTAACTAGCCTTTCGGTTGCTCCCCAGGCTGCCCCTGCATCCGGCTCACCTAGTTGCATCCCATCACAGAAAAAGACGCCCATCCCTAATCAAGCGCCCCTGGGGACACACGGACAGGATATGTGGCCTCATCCAGTTCCCAGATGGCATATGCAGGGCAAGAAGCAGCCCAGCCCCACAGAGGTGCGAGGACCAGCTGGCACACGCAGGTGTTTAGTTGGTCTCCTTGAATGCAGCAGAGGCTGACACCCTGGAGAGTGGCTGGCCCTTCTCTGCAGAGAGCTGGTCATTTATTCCATGGCGTGAGCAGGGAAAGAGGGTGCGGGGATAACTCAGAACGCGGGGAGAGTCCCAGCCCCGCCCAGAACCTTGTGCACCGGGCATGTAATGAGCAGAATCACAGAGGCGTCGTCTGGGTCTGTCCCTCCAGATGGCCGACACGGTGGATCTGTAACAGCGCTGGCCCTGATGACCACCTCCCGTCCGCCACACCCCGGGGGAGGTCCTGCTGCCGCCTCATTTGCAGATGAGCCCCTGAGGGTCAGCAGCGACATCTGCCCACATCTGCTTGGCAAGAGGGTGTCAGAGTCCAACCCAAACCTGTCACTCTGACCCAGGGGTCCTCCCACCCCCTTACCATGTGTCACGTCACTTGCCACCGCTGTAAAGAGGGGTGCCCTGGACTCATGGGCCCCTTTCTGCAGGGGGTGGAATGAACCCCAGACAGCCTTCCAAGACGTCTGCAGCTTCCCACCACCTCCCACACTGAGCCTCACGGTGCCTTTTTCTGCTGGTGACATCACTTTCTTGGCATACACAGGGATACAGCACCGTCCCTGGCTCCGGTCCCGTTTCTCACTCACTCCGTTTCTCTCTACTCGTCCCTGAACTTCCAGCCTCAGCAGCAGCCCCGGGCCTCAGGAAATACCCAGCCCCCATCCAGGCAGGAAACCCCACACCCGGAGACAGCGCAGCTGCCGTTAGTGAGTACCTAGCCCGTCTGCACGACCGCTGGTCCCCGAGGCCATCACTGGGTGCCAGGGTCCTCACAGGGCTGGGCTGAAGCTCCATCACCCCACAGGAGGGGCTCCAGGTATCCTCCCGAGGCCGGCCACCTAGAGGCCAGAGCACCCTGGAAAGGCCCGGGCAGGTGCACTGCCCTCGGGGGCCAGCGTCTGACCTTCTCTGGCTCAGACTGGCTGCAGAAGGGGGACAGTCCCCTCACCCTGGTGACTAGCCTGAGAGCCTTGACACCCTCCTCTCTGAGCCTCAGTCTCCCCCCAGCAGCCGAGCTAAGAAGTGGTTCCTATTACTCGGAACTTTGCTGAGGGTCCAGGCAGCAGCTGTGGGAAGTGCCAGGTGTCCAGCGAGGACCCTGAGACATTCGCCCCTAATATTATCAGCTACCTCAGAACCAAGGAGAAACACCCATCTGTGTTCTAAAGAAGGACAAAAGCTCCAAGGAGATCATCTTTCTGAAAATACACCAACATCCCCATGTGGTCCCTCTCTCTCCCATGGATACCCCACACACCATGTCCCTGCAGAAAACAGGGTCTGTTTCTGGGAAGCACGCACTGGAAGCAGGGACCCTCTCTGCCATGCCCGCGTGGAGGGAGGGTTGGACAGGGGCTGGCGAGGAGGGTGTGCGTCCAGCTCACCATCAGCAGATCAGCTGGGGCCAGACCCCGTGACAGCTCCTTCCTGCAATCAGAGTATTTTCTGGTCCATCAGCTGGTTATGCCCATGGCGGCCAGATGGTTGGAACATCCGTGTTCGGCGGGTGACGAATGTAATGGCGGGTGGGATACCCCGCAGCCTGCAGGAGCAGCGCTCCTGGAGACAGGAGGCTGCATCCCTACAACTCCATCCAGACATGAGCAAAGCTGAGAATCCAGCAGAAAAACCAAGACAATCAGAAGAAACGGTAAGGAAAGAATAACATGTCAATCCAAGAACACAAGACTGAATTCACCAGTTACAAAGCAAAAGGTCACTAAGGGGCCAGAGTGATGGGGCCAACTCCAGGCTGTCCCTGGACCAGTGGACACAGCCAGATGAGGCGATTTCCAGAAGAGGTGATTGGAAGCCTGATACAGACACTATGTGAATAAAATAACAAAGCAATGAATGCGTAGGGTCCACTGTGAGCACCACAGAGAACTTCACAGTGGAGAATCCAGGTGACCAGGGTCAGCATCAGCCGTGGGGAGCCCTGCTGATAAGATGTGGTGAGGAAGACACTGCCCCTCTGTGGTTCCTCCCAGGAGACCCCAAACCCCAGTCCCACCTTGAGAAAAACATCAGAAGAATCCCAGCTGAGGGACATTCTTTGAACCTGATCAGTACTTCCCAAAACTGTCAAGGTCACCAAGAACAAGGAAAGTCTGAGAGACTGTCACAGCCAAGGGGACCCTAAGGAGACGTGGTGACAAACGTCATGTGGCCTCCTGGATGGGGTCCTGGAACAGAAAAGGGCATTAGGTAAAAACTAAGGAAGATTTTTTTAATATCTATATATGGACTTTAGTTAAAAATAATGTATCTATACTGGCTCATTAATGGAGACAAATGTACCACATTAATGCTACTGATGGGGGCACGGGGTGTGGGGTCTATGGGAACTCTCTGAACCATCTTCACAATCTTTCTGAAACTCTAAATCTAATTTTAAACTTAATATTTATTAATAAAAAAGAAAAGTTACTTACAGATGTGGTCTGGGGTAAAAAAAATAAAGAGTGAAATGAGAAATTGATCCAGCAGCCATGCCGGGATGCTTAGAGATTGTGGAGAAAGTCTCCCTTGAAAGAGTTACTTAAAAAAAATAAATAAAGCTCCAGAGACTTGTTAATATTACAGGGAGGCAAGAAGTTGATAACAGATCGTGCAAGATAAGAAGGAAGGAAATTAGAATCTCCAGAAAGAAATCTGTACAAAAAAGGAATTGCTATCATAGTACACTGTGCGGCTGTGCAGCAAACAATGTTTACATAGTTACAACAAAACAAACACATCTGTTGATTTTTTATCTTTTAGAATTGGTCCCACAGACATGCTCTGAAGACTCGGTCGTGGTTTCGGTAGGGGATGCATGGTGATGCCGGGTCATATAAAGCTCTCTCAGGGCCTTAAGTTACTTGAGGGGAAAGAGAGCCTGGTTATTACTGCACTTGGTACCTACCTGGCAGGCGCTCAGTTACTCTTCAGGTGGTAAAATGAGCCGGTTGGGAGTGGGGCTTTGAAGTCCAACATTCTCCACCCTACTACTGGCTCTGACACTTGCTTGTGTTGGGAGAGTGAACAAACTAGCTCCTCTTGGCGTAAAGTCGCTTGTCTGCATATCACCCGGCTCGGATGCAACAAGGATGAAGACAGAATATGTCTGTCAAACAGCACAATGCCCAGACACAGTAAACACTCAATGCAGATTAGCTGCTATTGTTACCTTGTAAATTACAAAGTGAAGACAGTTTCTTCTTCTTTGCCAGGAGGCCAAGGGGAAAGAAAAAAAAAAAACAATGGAAGTGTAATTCCTCAACCCAAGGCAACAGGTAAAAGAAAAACAAACCAGCAATACCTCTGAGGTTTGACCTCACTCAAGAGGCAGGGGATGGAGAGTCCCTTCTTCCAGGATTCCCACCTTCTCTCTCTATGAGCTTTGTCTGTCCGTTAGCTACAGAGGAGAGTCACAGAGACATCAGTACCCACCTGGCACCTCTACAAATCTCGGCCAAGGTCGCCCCTGCGGACGGGAAGGAGCGGGGCTCCTGCCAGCACACGTGGGGGGCAGCTTCCGTTAAATCCAGAGACAGCACATCCAGCCTGAGCCCCACTGGCGAGCAAACATTCGACAGGTCCAGAAATCGCTCCCGCTCCCAGCGTAGGTGGAAAGCCCCAGGGTGCACCCTGATGCCTGATGGATATTGAATCATAAAAATAAGTGATGATTTGTGCCTGGCAAAATAATGCAGGAACGAGGTTTCATTAATTATCGTAACCAGTGGGCTGGGGCCCAATTGGAGGTAGAGACCCGTAGACATCTTGGCGGTCCAAATCCGGTGCACTTGGATAATTAGCTCATCCATAATTGAACACTTCTGCCCGCACAAAGTTTGTGCTCATTAGTCAAAATCACATCTTGCCTGACTCCACAGGTTGTTTTAAACAAATTGGTTTCTGCTCAAAGCCTTGTTTTCATTTAAAAACGTGCCCTTACACAACATGTCAAGAACAGGGACACTTTCAGGAAGACAAATGGAGATGCTCACTGTCTTCTCTTTAAGGATTTTGCTGCATCCCCGGGCACACTGTGCTTGGCTAGCAGGGCAAAGCGGCCCCAGCAGCCTGCCTCCTGGGCAGACCCAAGATGGAGGGTCCCCGCTGGCCCAGCCGAGAAAGGTCACCCCGTGGGTCCCCGGGGCCCAGTAGCCATTAGCAGCCCAACCACACTCTCAGCCCCAGGCGCTGGCAGACCCTCCAGGCCCCAGGGAGGGACGAGGGCCCTCACTCTGCTCCCAGCCCCTGTTTCAGACACACAGTCTCTTTGAAGCTCAGAAAGGTCACTTTGCAGCCTTAGTTTGGGCTGCAGAATAAAATACAGAGACTGGGGAACTTATACAACAAATAGTTTGGGGTCTGAGATCAAGGTGCTGGCAGGTTTGGTGTCCGGTGAGGCCCTACTTCCTGGTCAGCAGAAAGTCGCCTTCCTGTGATGTACTCATATGGCCCTTCCCGGATGCATGTGCGTTGGGTTGGGGGGAGAGAGCTCCCCGTCTCTTCCTCTTCTCATAACGGCACTGATTCCACCGCAATGGCTGCATCCTCGTGACCTAATTACCTCCCAAAGGTCCCACCTCCAAATACCATCACATTGGGGGTTAAGGCTTCGACATAAGAATTTGGAGGGACACAGTTCATAACACAGCCCCCCGCCTTGATATTACATCTGGCAGCTTAGTACTTTTGAAACAGGAAGTCTTCTTGGGGTCTACGTACATTTTGCTTGCTCTGTCTAAATATTTCTTGCTGGGTACAGGATTCTGGGGTTGCCCATTTGGGCTACATGATCGTGTCTCCTGGCCTAGCAGCCATTGGCCCGAAACGTGTTGGCCTTGGCCTTGACTCCTGTTGCTACTGGTCACCGTTCCTGAATCCCTGAGTCCTCACTGAGCACCGTGATGATCCCCAGGCCATTATGTAAACACACGAGCAGGACGCTTCCTACGAGGCTGCAGGACTCCCCACGATCCTCACGTGTCGGCATCCTCATCTCAGGACGGACACCCCTCTCTGCAATGGTCAGTCAGTGCCCATCGACCTCTACCCCCCTCCCTGGGGTCCCACCAGCCTCCGCCCACATGGTGTGATACCACCTGGGGAGAACACCCCTCCACACCCCTCTGCTGAACAAATGATGGATGAATGAATGAGTGAGTGAGTGAAGAGCCCCGGGGGGGGGGCGGTCTGTGTCTGTTCCCCTGGGCAGTACCCACGCCCCCTCCTCAGGAAACGGCACCTGGGTTTCCCTTTGGGGGAACTACCACTCCCCCATTTCACGCAGCTGTCCGTCCGGTTGGCAAGAAGTGGGCCTCCTGGGCCAGCTCGGCCAGCCCGGCCCCACCAAGGATCCGGACCTTGAGCAGACAATGCCTGAAGCCAGCGCCCCCGGAGGCTGCTGCTTGACCCACAGGGTCCCAGCCCTTCCTCTCTGTCCTTCTCTGTGCTTCAGCCGCCTCTTCCTTACAAAAGCTAGTGCACATCCTTCCAATAAATCCCGTACCCACCTCCTTCATTTTCTCAGCCGAAGTTGGTGACTTTGCTGCAGCCAAAGAACCATAACTGATCCAGTGTCCCCAAAGTGGACTAAGGGACACGTGGGCCCTACGTGCTGCTTTCTGGGGCCATGACCAGTGGGACCAGCTCCACCTGACCCAGAGCCACCCGCTCAGGTCAGGCACCGTCCCTGACCTCTGGACCCCTGTCACTTCTTCATCCTTCTGGAAGAACGCCCCAGTCTACAAGTGAGGACCTGGGTTTGTCCTCCTGTTCAGTCACTAGCTGCGTGGCTCTGGGCCACTGTGGACCTCTGTTTCTTCATCTGACACACGGGCTCAGCGTCTCCGGGATGTGCTCTGAACCTGTGAAAGTGTTGCCACCGCTGGACGGTGCTGCTGTGGCCCTCGGTCCTGGCCGCTCGGTGGGCCTGAGGTGGCAGCTGCTCAGTGCCAGCGCTGGGCCGCATGCAGAGGCAGCGGCTCTCTCTGGGGCTGGGGACAGAGGCACCCAGCAGGACCTGGGGCTGCAGGAGCGGGTCCCCCAGCAGGGCAACGGCCAGGAGCCCTCCACTCTCCCGGCCTGTCCCGGTCCTGCCACAGCTGACCGCAGACCATCAGGGGGACCAGGGGGCTGAGGCCTGAGCTCCGCGCCACCTCGGGGAATGAAGGACAGTGAAGGGAAGCGGGCGGGGCCGAGGGCAGAGCAGGCACAGCTGGTAACAGTAGCTGTCGTCGCTGCTGTTCACGGCGTGTCTGCAGGAACCAGCCCTGTGCACGCACTTCAGTCCCTCCGGGTGTCAAGGAACCTCGGAGGTGGGGCCCCTGCTGGTCCTAGTTTCTAATGAGGCACCCAGGCCTCGCGAGTTCTCTGAAGGTCACCCAACAGGCTCAGAGGAAAGATCCAGGCCTGGGAGGGCGGACCGGGAGACTTCACAGGAGACAGGAAGCGGGGGGCACTCCCAGGACACAAGAACCCCCCTTGCCCATGTGTAAACACCCCACCCCGGCCAAGGTCTGACTTCCTCATGCTTTCTACAGAGAGAGAGAGATGGAGAGAGACAGACACAGACAGAGAGACGGAGTGAGACAGAGACAGAGAGACAGGCAGGCAGAGGGGCCGAGTGGAAGCCTCCCTCCCCCAGTGCGAACCGCCCCAGGAACACACTCAGAGGCCACGCGGCCGGGGTCCAGGGGGCGGGACCCACTCTCCTGCTGCTTGTCCCCCGGGCCTGAGCCAGCTCCGCGACCGCCCTGCCTCACGCCCGCCCCCGCGAAGGCAGAGGCTGATTCCGAGAAGGACTCCTGTCCTGTGGGCCCCAAGTTCTCTTCCTGATTAGCTTCCATTTCGGGGTCACGGGGCCCCTCGGGGCCAGGAGCCAGCTCTCCGCCTGGCCCGGCCTCCTCTCCAGGTTGTCTGCTGTGATGGGAATTCAGGAGCAGGGCTGAGCCTGCCCCCCGCAGCCCCGGCTTCCCCCCGCGTCTCCTCGGTGCGGCGCCCGTGAGAGTGAAGGCAGCACACGCAGGATGGCTGTGTGGCGCTCCTCCACCCCGCTTCCGCGCCCGTCGCCCCTGATCAAGGGCTCCCCTGGCACCAGAGTGCGAACTCGCCCGTGTGATCCCGTCACCAGAAGCTCCCAGCTCATGGAGCAGGGATCGCAGGGCACGGAAGCCCCCAGCCTCGCCTCAGAGACAGGCCGGCAGCGACAAGCAGGGGCAGTCCCTGGGGAGGGCTGGTGTCAGGAAGGACCAGCAAGCCCCCCTCTTGTCCAGGGAAGAGCGGCCCCCGGACTCCACCCAGGAGTCACATCTGCTCCATCCTCCATCTCCTGAGGCCTCCCGTGGCCGGCGCTGCGTCAGGCCCTGCCGCACAGGTGCTGACCGCACAGGTAAGGCCACCGTCAGCAGGCTAGATGCATGAGTGAGAAGCGGGTGGAAAAATGAAATAGGGGTAGTTTCCCAGCTGCTGTAACAAACTGCAAATTGACTGACTTCAAGTACAACAGGTTTGTTCTCTTCTGGTTCTGGAGTTCAGACGTCTGCAGTTAGTCCTAGGGGCTCAAATCAGGTGTCAGCAGGGCTGCGTTCCTTCTGGAGCATCCAGGAGACAATCATTTCCCTCCTGCACAGGTGAGGGCTCCCGTGGTCCAGTTTAGACCCTGGCCTCGCACTCCCAGCAGGGTGATTGTCCCAAAAGATCCCCCAGACGTGGCCACCCCGGCGTTGCCCCGGGTGCCTCTCCCCCAGCCTGTTCTAGCATCTCAAAGAGCAAAGAATGAAATTCAGTGAAAGCATACGGAGCGTTCACCAGGTGGCAAACGGTCTAGACAGGTAAACAGCCCTGGAAATCTGCATCCACCCAGCTAGGGACGCAGTTCACCCACCTGGAACCCAGACCCTCCATCAACCCAACCCCCGGCCTGTTGCGCTTCTCATGAGCCGCCCCTGCTTCTCCAGCCCCGGTTTAGCTCCGTCACCTGCTCCCGACCCCTCCCGAAGGCCCTCCTGGCCCAGGAACCCGTGTGAGCTCGCCTCTCTGCACCCCTGGTACACGTCTGGGAGCTGCCCTCTGCTACCCGTCCCCCCAGCCGCCGGATGACCCTTCTTCCCACTTCCTGCAGAGCAAGGTGGGTTCTTCCTGCAGGAAGATGCAATCCAGCCAGAGAGGTCCTGACTCACTCATCCTAAAGCACGGTTCACAACCACACAGGGGTGGCGTGAGCCAAAGTGCGAGAGGGAAGGGGAGGCTGGCACTCGGAGGCCGAGGGCAGATCAGCCCGATGGGCAGTGGTGTCGGCCTCGGGGAGCAACCCGACCAGGGGCCAGACACCCGGACCCGGAGATCTGCTCTCTCCCCTTTCCTCGCCCCCAATACCCCCAGCATACCCTCAATACTGATTTTAACTGTTTCATAAAATTTAGGTGTTGACACAGCACCCAGCGTCTGGGGAGACAGAGCCAGGCCAACCCTTTGTCAAATGAGTTCTTAATTTGAGGTGGGGAGAGTCCAGACCCTTTAGGAAGTCTGATGAAATCTAAGCATCTCCACAGCTGAGGCCCCTACAAGGCAGATTTTGTGGTCAGCTCTGCAACACAGGACCCCAGCAGCTCAGGTGAAGGACCCCGAGGTTGGCATCTGGTTTCTTGATCCAGACCAGAACCTTCCTTCCCCCACCCCCCAGGCCCCTTTCCCCAGACGTCAGCCCGGCCTGACTGTCTTGAGGGTGCGACACAAAGCTCCCCAAATCCACGTGTCCTCCAGGGTCCAGGGAGCGCTGCACCCCTCCCACCCGCAGGAAGACCCCTGGGCTCGTCCAGCTCCAGCCGCTGCCCTGCTGGGCCATGGTCCTGAGTGGTCCTTCAGTTTCTTTCTGGGAGGACAGTGGGAGAAGCTTGGGTTCCCATGGACCCCTGGAGTCTGCGAAACGCCTGCGCAGAAGGACACCAGAGTGGACATGGCACGAAGCCAGGGGTTCCTGAAGGTGTCTTTGGCCTCCCTGGGCCCCCATTCCAGTGGCACAAAGCAGAAAGTGTCGCCCAGACCACGGCTTAAGGTGTGGGAGACGTTTCTAACTGGCCGAGTTACCCGGAGGCAGGCTGACCTCCGGTCCCTGCAGGGGGTGACACTGAAGCCATCTGCGTTTGTGGTTCAGGGATTAGGGACGGGTGTCTGGGTGTCCACAGAGCCCCGCGGGCGACACAGCATTGCCAAGCCCCTCCTCCCATCACATCCGCTTCTCTGAACTCAGGGCTAACAGGGCACCAACCCGCTCGGCATCAGCCCCTCCCCTAGAGCGGAACCCGAACAGCCGGGCCAGGGCCATGCGACCCACCACGACAGCCAACACGTCCCCAGGCCCGGCCCTGCCTCCCCGGTCCCGACACCCTCAGCCCGGTTTTCTGGAGAGAGGCCTCAAGGGTCCCGAATGTGTCAAGCCCGTGCACAGGAGAAGAAACATAGCCCCGTGATGGACCTTTTGGTTCTAACAGGAAACGATGCCGAGCAAGGAGGGGCTGGGTTGCTACCGTCCCCACGTGATTACAGGGACGGCCCCATAATCAGAAGCAAAATGTCTATTCTCAGCTCCGATTCTAACGAGTGAATATATTACAATAACTTTATTTAAAAAAATCAATGCACATCAATTCAATTTTCAAGTTAATTGCCTTGCGAATGGCAGTGGCGGCAGAGCCCTGGCAGCTACATTATGCCTCTGGTTTATGCAGAGCGGGTAGCAAATAACTCACCCGCTGCTTGTTTGTTTCTGCCAGAAAGTGGAGGAAGGTGGGAGCGAAAGCCTCCCTGCCCAGCACACCTGCCCTGGCAAGAGGTGAAGGCAGGTGAGGTAGGTGAGGGCAGCCCCTGGCAAGGCTGGGGGCACTCGGGGACCAGGCATGCTCGTCACAGCGAGAATGGACGAGGGGGCACCTGCTGGACCACAGTGAACAGGGGCAGACGGGCCCCGGGGCAGCACGTGCCCTCTGTAGCCTCAGCTTCCCCACCTCCAAGGTAAGTGATGGTGACCCCCAAGGCCATTGGCGTCTGCATGGACCGACAATGCCACACGTCACCGTCATCATCATTGTCATCTCATTACCACCTTTACTAAATCATTATTATAATTTCCAAATAATTATAGTTGCCCCCCTGCCAAGGAGTCATGAAATTCAAATGAAGTCACACGCGCCTGCGCCTCTCGTGAGGCACTGCCAAATTTACTTACGCAAATCACCTCGTCCCCTCAAGGGCCGCCAGGCGGTAAGGAAAGTATTCCTGACAAACCGTCCCTGAGAATCAGGTTCGCCCAGCAGGACAGGCACCCCTTACTCTCCTGGGAACAGGGCGCCCTCCTCTTGAGGCGAGTTCTGTCCCCCCCAGTGCAAGGAAGCTCACCAGTCTGTGGGTCCAGAAGGGGAGGAGACGGGTGCCCCGGCTGGCACAACTGCGGGCCCCTCCGCACACTATCCTGACCAGGGGCTCACCCCTACCTCCGGCCAAGGGCACTGGGTATGCGAGGTGGGGGGCAGGGCGCAAGACAGGAGCCAGCCCTGCGTGGGCACCGGTTCCATCTTCCCCTATGGCCCCCAAGGGGGTCGCCCGCAGAAGCTGGTTGGCCACCTGAGCTGCCAGCAGCTGTTTCTGAAAACCCTGCCATCATCTCCCTGAGTGGCGGGGGCCCAGACCAGGCCCCCGCGTCCTTACCAGCGTCCATTCTGTGCCTGGCTTCACGCTGACCCCCACCTCGTCCCCCACCCACCAGTAAGGACACTGACTCCCCAAGGCCAGGCAGCAAGCAAGGTACCCGTGCCACCAAGACTCTGGACAGCCCACCTCTCAGGACGGCCTCCAGCGTGGTCACCTGCCAACCAAAATCCCGCCTCTGCCAAACAAAGCCCATGGCATTGGTCTGTCATTTTGGTGATCCTGGGTGGAACCCAGATGTCCATTGTCACTGATGTATAAGGAGACAGAGCGGTCATCAGAGGTGGAGGAGTGGACCGGAGAGATACTGGGCTGTCCCCTCGGCCCTCTGCCCTCCAAGCCACTGGGAATCGGGAGCTGGACCCCAGGCTGAGCCGATGGGGAAGGTCTGCTGGCCATGACCCCGGGGGAAGCCTCTCCCCTCCATCCCTGAGACCCCCGCCCGGAAACAGCATCTGGACAACGCCAGCCCCACCTGCCAGCACCAATCCTGCCTCCACACAGTCAAACCTACCTGGCTTTAATTGGTGGTTTGGGGAATGCTCAGAAACCCAGGGACAAACATTTGATTCAAGCACAGCAGGTCTGAGTGGAGGACCGGGCTTTTTCCTAAGTGTCTAACATCTGGCAGGCTAATTATTTATTAAAGGGTAATGAGGTTTAACCAAATGATTACTTCCAACTGGATGCACCTCTAAGTCAGTTCAGCCAGTGCAGAAGCATCATGCCCCCGGGCTTGGCTCCTAGCCTGACCATGCGGTCAGACCCTGGCCCGTCCTGCCGGCTTGAATTGACTGTGGCACTGAAGATGGGAAGAGAGAAAGGGAGGGAGGGAGGGAGGGAGAGGGAGAGAACTGCTCAGGGAGTGTCACCTTCACTGGCCCACGATCGCGTTATGACGCCCAAGCCCCCAGAGTTGGGAGTGCTCATCAGCCCCATTTACAGAAGACCCTGGTCTGCTCTGCTATCAAACTGCGAAACCACGAAGGCTGGCGTGGGTGGGGGGTGGATCTTCCCAGGTCTCCCCAGGTGCACATTCAGGGCATCACCCAGCTGCCACGTCTCCAGGTCCCTGCCGTGGGCACCCACAGACCAGTGAGAGATACAGTGGTCTGTGCCCTGGTGGGTCTCGTGGAGAGGGGTAGGGGGCAAATTCAAATGCCCCCTGTAAGTTCGGAGCCTGAACCGAGACCAATGTCACCATTTCTGTCCTCTTCATCATCATCCAGTGACAGCCCCGCCCTCAGAGCTCACCTGCACTCTGACAGGGACAGACAGGTGAAGAGGAAACTGTGGTCTCACACAGTGAACACCAGGGTGGGGCACAGGTGGGGACTACAGAACTTAACCCATGCAGGGAGTCAGGGAATGCTCCCCAAAGAGTGGGTATTTCGTCTACAACTTAAAAGAAGTGTAGGAGTTGGCCAGGCAGGGGGTGCTTGGGGAGTCCCGGGAGTAGGAAGGGAGGTATAACAGGCAACTGCCAGAAGTTTGCTGTTCAGAACACAGAGGTGGGGGAGGAGGAGGTGAAGGAGCAGAGTATGAAAAGATGGGGATGGGATGACAAACAGGAGACATGTAAGAAACTTGGAGAATTTCCTGAGAGCAATGTGGTTTAAAGCCAGAAGTGACACTATTACAGCAGGGGCATTTAGAAAAGGCTTTTGAAGGATGAGTAGGAGTTCCCAAGAAGAACACTATGAGGTTTAGCGTTCCAGGAAGAGGAGGCAGAATGCACAAAGATGGAGGTTTGTAAAAGAGCATGAGAGCTTTAGAGGGGCTGAGGTTGGGTGGGGTCAGAGAACTGCCAGAGAAATGGCTGAGGAGGAGGCGGGGTAGTGAGGGGCATTGAACACCAGGCTCTGGAGCTCAGGTCCCCACCTGAAGGACGTGGGAGATGAGCAGAGGGGTTTGTGGTATGGAGGTTTTTCAGCTGGAGTTACATGTTCATCTTTGTGTGTTAAAAAGATGAAGCCAGTGGCCATGTGGGAAATGAACTTGGCATTGGCGAGTGCAGGTTATACAATAGTCTGGAAGAGATGAAAAGGGCCTGAGAACAAACCTACTTTTAAATGTGTAGCTTTATATTTATTGATTTTTTTTCCTTAAACACCAAAACAGCACAGAAAGAAACGCAGAAGAAAATCAAAATTCCCCATAACTCCACCACCGAGATATAACCACTGTTGGCGTTTTGTCGTTTATCCTTCCAGCCTTTGGTCCTATGAGAAAATACAGTTTTACAAAACCTGTTCGTATGGAACCTGAATGTATCCTAACCTACTTGTTCACTTAATATGTTCCGAAAATATAATGAACATCTCTCCATGGTCCCTCATGAAAACACCTAGTGTACTTAAGGAATGTTGCAGTATTTTAAACGTTGGGGTGAGCACCCTGGAATCTTGGTGCACACCTCTGACAATTTCTCAGAATAAAATATCACGACAGCAGACTGCCGAGTCCTGGAGTAGGACATGGACAGCTTCCGATGCTGGCCGCTAAGCTTCCCGAGGAAGGCTGCCCCGTCACCCCCACCCGTGGTCTAGAACTGCCTGTTCTGACCATCCCCGTGATACCTGAGCATCATTGGCGGCTGCTGGCTGCCAGTTTGGTAAACAAAAAACCTGCATCCCATCTCAACGCACACTTCTCTCGACGGCGAGCTCACCCCTTTCTTGTGGCTCTTTGATTGGCTGTATTTCCAGGTTTGTGAATCAGCCCTCCACCCCTTCATGTCTCAGGAGCCCCGCACGTGCTGTTCCCTACCTGGCACACTTGTCCTGCCCTGTCGCAGGGCTGGAGAGACCACCCCAACCACTCGAACTGCGCTGGCTTCTCCCACCAAACCCACCGCCGATCCCTGTTCCAGACCCCGATTTGTTTCAGACTCCCCAGCCACACCGCCACACCAGACCACGTGCTCCGGGGAGCCTTGCACCAGGGCTGAAAAGGGGGCCCTGCGCGCAGTAGGGGCTCAGGAAAGATTTTGGAGGAAAAGGATTGAGCCAGTGAGTGAATGAAATGGATATGAGTCCTTTTTCTTTCTGACTGTGAAGACCTCTCTATGTTGACTCTCTGCACGTGTAAGAAAAAGGCTGTCTCGTGAGCCTGCTCTCCTGGGGTCGCCTTCCAGCTGCTCTCTCTTCAGAGGCTGGTGTGGTGGGCAGCCTGGCAGACACCGCCCACCCACGCATCCCCACCTTTGCTGTCTCTCCCTCTCTTTTCCTCACTCGATTTGTCTCTCTCTCTCTCTCTTTCCCTCCCTCCTCCTTTTCTCCGATTTCCCCCTTTCCCACCCTGCTCCCCTTTCCCTCCTCCATGAGGCCCTAGCCCCTGTCTCAAGGCTCTGCCCAGAACCCGCCCTGTGAGCCAGGGTCCGCGCCCCCCGTGGGTCAGACAAGGCTGCAGCAGCCCAGCCACGGCCCCCTGCCCACTAGACACTGTGGTCCAACCTCTGCCCTGGCCAGTTCCCCGTGAGCCCACTCCCGGGCGTCCTTTCTGGAAGGGTGGCCTGCCAGGCACTGATTGGAAACCAAGCTCCTCCGAGGAGCCATTGTGATTAGTGATTTAGCCCAAACTCCGTACATTAACTGTGGGCCCAGTGCGGGGCAATTATGCAATGATGGTGCGTCCATGAGCAATTGACTTTAAAATTGACTTAAAGCAAAGGGGACCGAAATTCCTCGATGTGCGATAAACGCTCCCGGGGAAGAAGGACCCCAGTTCCCAGCACAGGAGCGAGCGACCCTGGGCAGGGCTCGCACCAGGCCTGCCCGAGCCTCCGAGCGGCTGGAACCGGAGCCCGAGGCGCCCGGGAAGCTGTCTGCAGACAGGGATCATCTCTGCGCTCACAGCAAAAATCACAGACCAGAAAAGCCCCTTCTGATCCCCGGCCAGCACCAAGGGACCCCTGGGCCCAGACGGACAGGAAGGTGAGGCGGGCTGTCACCTCTGTCCACGGAGACATGGCCCGGAGCACCAGAAGCTGCCGGGGAAATTGGAGTGTGTGTCGGCTTATTACCACTCTCATGTCACCTGTCAATCATCAGAGACACTTAGTTCCCCGGCGGCGGCTCAGACCCCCTCCCCACAGCCACTGGGGAGGACGAGGGAGTCCAGGACAGTTTTCTCATCTTTCCCTGGAAAAGTCGAAAGTCACCCTCCGATGAGGAGGTCCTGACCCCCAGCAGACTTGCCACTGAGGCTCTGCATTAAGTCCCGGCAAACGGCTGTTCTGGAACTTTCCATGACAGTCACTCGGAGGAGAGGTATAAATTGTAGCCCTGCCTTCCCTGAAGCCAAGGCTCCGACTGCACAGAAGGCAATGCCCGGTCACCTGCTTATGACTGCCCGGACGCTGCCTGGGCCCCTAGAGCATCTCCAGGTCCCGAAGGTTTATGGACTGGCAATTCCATCTCCCCTCCCACAAAAGGGAAAAGAGGACGCCCCTGGAGTCTCCTGTCAGTGTCGACTGGCCTCTCTCCCTCTCTCGAGATGCCTGGTGTGCAGCTGACATGGAGAAAACGTAGATGCGATTTAATAAGTGCGGCCGCACGTGGATGTGTGCCCGCACGTGGATGTGTGCCCGCAGAGGTGCGCGGCCTCCCGGCCTCCAAAGAGAGACTTGCAGTCTGCAGCCCTGCCGGGCTCAGAAAGGGCTCGTGAGGCAGCAGTTCATTTGCCGCTGGCAAAATGTAATTTCCTGGTTTGGAGGCTCGAGCCCTAGAACTGAACATTTGTCTTGGGCACCTCACGAGGCTACGAACAGCTGAGCTGAGCTGATCGCCTGCCGGAGGGAGAGGGAGCTGCCGTTCCTGGCGGGAACCTGCTGGCCCCAGGCAGGAAGGACGGCCACCCACGGAGGGCAGGAGCTGGGCCTTGAGGATGCTCGGAAAACTCCATCCGCCACTCCGCCCTCCATGGTCCCTCCTGTGGGGATGGCTTCCCAGGCTGGTTCCTGCCACTCTGTCCCTCCACTCTGTACCACTTGGTGATGCTTGGGGAAGGTACGCAAAACCCGCATTAGCTTAACTCATCATAATGAGGAAGGCGGACCCGCTGCAAATGTAATCATGCTGCTCAGTTCAAATCCAGCTATCACTGACTTTTGGATTCCCCACTCTTCGAGATCCTCCAGGCTATCACCTTCCTCCCTCCATGTAGATCCTTCAGACCCTGGAATGCGGCCCCATCTCCAGGTGCCCTCGCCTTCCTGCTGCTGAGGCCCGCCTCCCTCTTCTTGCCAGCTGCTCCCCACTCTCTCTGCCTCTCCCCCACCTCCCCCTCCCCCTCCCCTCCTCCCTCCCCCTCCTCCTTGTCCCCCTTCACCTCTTCCTCCCTCCCGCCCCGGTGCCTTCCTGGTCCAGATCATGATTCAGGAAACACACCTACCTCAAAATCTTCATGCTCCAGCCCCACCCTGACCCAGGCTCCACGCAGGGAAATAGAACCAGGCTCTGAGCAGGGACATGGCAGGACTGAGTCTCTGCCTGCAAGCCCAGCTCCCACAGCCCATCCCCCCAGCAGCTCCCAGCCCCCCAAAGGAAAATAGTTGGAGCCCAAACTAGCTGGGAGGTGATAACGCACATCCTCCGTGAATTCATTTGCCATAAAATACTGTTAGATCTTGGTCTCCTGAAGAATTACGAACCCAGCGAGGGCTGTATGTGGCACTTAGGGAGGCTCAGCTGAGCCTGGTGGAGGAACATTCAGGGGCGGGTGGAGAACATCACCTGAGATGAACCGTCAGCACCCCCTGGGCATGGAGAAGGAGCTGCCCCTCGTGGTTCTAGAAGCCTGGTGCCCAGGGTAAGTGAGGGAGGGAAGGTCCCACACATGACCTCAGCCCCTCAGGAATCACTGGCCATGGGTGGCACGTGGCCGTAACTCAGAGGTCAGCTGGGGTCTCCTTGCCCTTTTATGTGCAAACAAAATGAACTTGAAGCCCTAGTCATACTCCTGGGAAAGCTCAATGCCCTCCCCATGTTCCTGCAGATTACAGAGAGGTCCCACCCGCTCAGACGTTGGAGCTGAAAAAGGAAAAGGCCTGGACCCCAGAGTCCCTCTTCAGAGGGGAGCTCCCGCCCCCGCACAGCGCCTGGTCCCTCGCTCACATCGGTGGGTACCCCTCTGACCCTGCCCTGTCATCAACACGCATGGAAAGGGAAGTCCCTCCTCAGCCTCCCACAGGAAGTCACGTGAGGCCTGTGTGTGTAGAAAACTTGGCTTAAGTTTTGGACAGAGAGAGCTTGACACAGACAGCTCTGGGTCAAGTGTTAGACCTCCAGGGCCTCCTAACCCAACCCCGTCTCTCTTTGGCTCTGTCTCTGCTCTCACCCCACCCAGAATTCCTGGTCCTTTTTAAAAATTGTCTGTCCTCTCTCCGGGCCCTTGGGAATCCACCCTCCACCTCCAGCAGCGCAGGCAGGGACTGTCCCAAATAAAGACAGTTCCCTCCCGGAAAGGAATTCTGTTGCCAACTATTAAAATGATGGTTTATTTTTTACTCTGTTCCCTATTCAAGATGTAAAAATGCCCACATTCAGAATCTATCATAGAAGAGTTTCTCCAAGCTAGGCTCTCAGAGATGGGTGGGATTCTAGAGTCTTCCATCGGCCCACCCTGTGCGAGGCTCTGGGGGTCTGGGGAGCAGAGGATGTCTCGTCTGTGATCCTGCAACAGCCTAGCTGCGTATCTGCTGCTTCCTCAAGCCCTCCTCACCTGCTGCCCTGGTCAACATCTCCCGATCCTACAAGACATGGCTGAAGGGACACCTCCCCTGGGGAGGACCCCCGTCCCCTCCATGTGTTCCCACTTCTGTCCATTCACCTGTCACGCTCTGCAGTAGCCATGGGGTTATAGGTCTCTCCGCTCTTCTGGTCTACCAGACCCTGGAGGGAGAGGCAGAGAAACGAGGGGATCCCCAGGAGGGAGGGTTTCTTACCTGTCCACCCACAGAGCCTGGGTTTGTTAGCTGGATGGACGGCATCACACAAGTGAATACAGTAGCGTGGCCAGGTCGCCTTCCCAGAAAATAAGCAAAGACCTATGCTTGTGTGCCTTGTCAGGAAAGCTTGAGGGGTGGCACTCTGTAAGGGCCAGAGGTCACAGGGCACAGCCCATCATTAACCTACGCCTGGCTAACTCCCACATTCGATCCCAAATCTAGAACCAGGCCTTCCACTCAAAGTCAAGGGTGCTCTCTCACTCAAGTGTGGCAAAGACACCTGTTCTCACTAATAACCATGTGCCCCTATATGTCTCTGTGCCTTTGCAGTTAGAGACTGTATAGCTATTCTAGCCAGTGGGCTGTGAGCAGAAGTGATGCCGCTTCTAGGATGAAGCATTTAAAAGCTGGCAGACAATCCTCCAGCTCTCTCTTCCCCTGATGTAGGCGGCCATGGTGTCCTCACATTAAGATCAACCAGGAATGGAAAAGGCCTGGAGCCCTGAGTCACTCTATGGAGGAGAGCTGCCCTGGGGAGTTGTCTGGGTCCATGGCAAATTAACGTGCGTGAGAAATAAACCGTAGCTGTGTTAAACCCCTAGGATGTGGGGATCATTTGTCACTGCAGCATAGCAAGTTTATACAGAGTAGCATATGTGGGTTAAGTCCCTGGGCAGAGCTAGTTTTCCAGTCTTTCTGGCCCAAGACAGAATCTGGTTCTCACTGTGTCCCAGACAAAGCAGCGTTAGCAAAGGGAAAGCCCCAGTGAGCCTGGGATGGGCTAGAGAGGAGGGGGCATCTTTCCCAGGCCTCATGGACGAAAATGTGGGCAGGCACCTCAGTATGGAAGGATCTTCAGAGCCCTGAGCCCTGTTCATCTTTACATCCATCAGTAGGGTTTGCTCAGCCTGCTTCTCTGAGGCCACCCACCCCGGGATCCAGGCTTTGCCATCAGTTCAGACTCCAGAGCCTGCAGTTGATGGGTGAGGGTCCTGCCCCGACAAGACATGTCCACCTGAGAAGAGAGGAGCTCTGCCCTCCTGCAGCTGCCCTTTCCCTTGCATAGGCAGGCACAGCCCAGATTCTCCATCCATATACAGCTGTGGGGTCCCAGGCAAGATGCCCAACTTCTGGGGGCCTGGTTTCCACTTCTGTCAAAGGGGGGAAATGTGTTCCTCAAGGGGCGATGGGGATGAAGCCAGGTAATGGGGTAGGCACATAATAGGTGCTCAACACGGGATAGTGTACAAGGGCAACAGGAGTATGTGCATGCACACACTTGCACACTCACACACCTGCATGCACACCTTGGGAATCTGCCCCTC
The DNA here is from genome assembly GCF_949987535.1 of Balaenoptera acutorostrata. Classification (NCBI taxonomy): domain Eukaryota; kingdom Metazoa; phylum Chordata; class Mammalia; order Artiodactyla; family Balaenopteridae; genus Balaenoptera; species Balaenoptera acutorostrata. The sequence continues at coordinate 2,679,817 of NC_080064.1, read as the reverse complement.
TCGGAAGAGGTCGCCCTGTATTCCATGGGACCCTGCCACCACTTCAGCTGACTGTACGGAAGTGGACGCCTGACCCACGCTGGGCCAGTCAGGGTCCCCCCAAGAATCAGGACTTTGGACACAGAGAGACAGCACTGGTAAGAGAGGCCACCCAGGCTCGGCGCTCAGAGAAGCCAAGAGAAGAGATAGTGCTGCTGCAGTGGAGAGAAATGGGGTGCAGCTGGGACCTCCCCCCACTTTCCCCAAGGCCCCGCCTCGGAAGCCTTGAACCTGCCTTAGCGAGACCATAGATGGTTCTGGCTCTGCTGGCCTGAACGCTGCCTGCTCCTGCCACACACACACCCTGACCCAGGCTAACAGGACCTGCTCAGTGTCTTCCCAATCTCCCAGTGGAGGGCGTGTTCCCCTGCCACAGCCCCCCATTACAGCCGGCATCCCTGGAGGGCCAGATTTGCTTGTCTTTATTTTAGAAACTAGATTTGATACCATGCAAGACACATCCCCAAACACGCACAGGCCATTCAATCAGGGCCACTGACCTGTCCTCACCTCCAAACCCAAATAAACCTGGATGCCAGCTCCTTCCAGAAGGACTAAGAAAAGAAATGTCCCTCGTGTTTAGGATCACTGGCTGCATTTTCACTGCCCATATGCCCACATCCTCTGTCCTCTGAGCCCAGCGTCACCCTCACATACACATCCAGGCCCAGGAGCCCGAAGGGGATGAGTGAGCGGGGGGAGGCATCCAGAGGCCAAGAGCCAAGTCTGAGTTATGGGAGCACCCCTGCTCCCTCGACTCTAAAGCCCCAGGGGGTCCCCACAGGGGCCCTGCCCACCAGCAGCGACCCCCAGTGTAGGCTGCTGCTCTCAGCTATGTTATCAGGGCTCTGGGGTGGGCAGAGCGGCCACCCCGGCCTGGGAGCCCCAGTGGAGGCCAAATGGCTGAAGATAGCAGCCCCGGGGTGGCAGCCTGGCTGGGCCCACAAGGACAAACTACAGATGACCCCCGGCCGCAGCCTGCCCAGCGACTAGAGGAGCCATGCTGTTGGCGGGGACCAGGGCAGGACGGGGCCTCTGATGGGCTGTGACTTCCTTGGATGCCAGTGGCGATGCAGCTCCTAACTTGTCCTCTTCTCCAAACCACTCCCCAAGAGTTTTCTCCCTGCCCTCCCAGCAACCCCGGGGGTGGATGAGGTCTTAGCACATGGAAACTGAGCCCAGGAAGATTCTGCAACCCAGCCACGCGCTGAATCAGGTGTCCTGATTTCTGACCCTGCGCTGTTCCATTCAACGTGGGTCCCCACCTGTGTCCCCAGGGAATTCTACAGGAAGGATGAAGCCACTGGCAGACAGACCCTCAGCCCGCTTTCAGGAGGGTCCCTGGCTGACCTGGGTCACTTAATACACAAAACAATGGTGCATTGATGGTGGGTGGTAGAAACACAAAAACCCCAGGAGTCCACCCAAGTCCTCCCAGGAGTGTTCCCGGAGAAGGGTCCCAGCCACATGAAAGACCACTGTCCCAGCCTGTGCCACCGGCAGTGCTGGGGTCCCCGCTGAGGAGCAGCTGGTCCGACTCAGGAGAGCACAGGCTGTTCCTACTGCCAGCCGGACCCAGCTTCACAGAGAGTAGAGGCTGGAGGGGCTGCCGCCGTGTGCCTCAGGGCTGGCTGCTCTGTGCTGGGGCCAAGATGACTCAGACACTCCGGGGCTGGCATGGGCTTCCTGGCCCAAGTCCACCCCCCTCCTTGATCTGGACAGAAGACACCAGCCTGCACCCCGACCAGCTCTGCCCTTTCTTGTCTGGCTGCAAACAGACCCAGCCGGTCACAGAGCCCTGCCCCACCAGCCAGTGTCCCCAGGGCTGCTGGAACCAAGCACCACAGACCAGATGCCTTAAAACAACAGGACTTCCTCCTGCCCCAGTCTGGAGGCCAGAGGTCTGAGATCAAGGTGTGGTCACGGGTGGTTCCTTCTAGAGGCTTGGAGGGACCTGCTCCAGGTGTCTCCCCGCTTCTGGGGAATTTTGGCTCTCCTCGGCTGGCGGCTGCATCAGTCCAGTCTCTGCCCCCATCACCACCTGGCCTTCTCCCCGTCCGTGTCTCCAAATCTCCCTCTTCTTATAAGGACACTGGTCACTGGGTTATGGCCCACCTTGACCCAGTATGAGCAGCCTCGTCTCAGCTTGATGACATCTGCAAAGAGCCTATTTCCAAATAAGGTCCCAGTCACAGGTGCCAGGGTTAGGATTTGGACGTATCTTTTTGGCGGATGCAGTTCAACCCACAGCACTGTGTGTGTGGAGAACATCAATGTGGAGGAGATCCGGCCCTGCGGTGTGTCTATGCTGGGAAACAGCATGGCCCAGCTCACCCCTGGAGGAAACCAGGGCAGAGGGATGCTCAGGGCCGGAGCAGGCCATGTGCTCAGCAGAACTGATGAGGGCCTACACCCTGCTGGTGTCCACTCAGCCCACAGCCCCTGGTCCAGACTGTGCCAGAGGTGGACGACCTGAAAGAGACATTCACTCCACAGGCATTTACTGAGAAACTACTATGAGCTGGGGACTTGTTCTAAGGTCAGAAGATGGAGCAGAGAATAGGAGACCCTGCCCCCATGAGGCTGACATTCTGATAGAGAGAGTCAGTAAACTCAGTGAAATACCAAAATGTGACCGAGTTTTAAAATCAGCAGAACAGTGAAGTGAGTTGAGGGCTGGAAAACTGTGGGGCTGAAAAAGTCTCTCCCAGGAGGTTTCATTTGAGAAGGGACCTCCCCGCCACCTCCCATCACAACCCAAGGTGAGCTGCCCAAATGTCCCCAAAGTCCTCCAGCTTCTGTTTCTGGAGTCACCCTGTCCTTCAATCATTAAATAAAAATAGGCCTAAATCCCTGTCCAACACATGAGGAATCCAGCTCCCTCCCAATCTCAGGGATCTTTTCTTAGTGGGGGGCTGGCAAATTTCTCCTGGCTCCATCTTCCTGTTCCCCCTATATTCGCCACCTCCATTTGCAATTCCTTGTTGGCGTGCAAGGTCCCTGTTGCACCCCAGGCCCCCCAACCCTGGACTCACTCAATTCCAGCACACCCAAAACTCCACCCACCCAAGGCTGTAGGAGCTGTGGCCTCGTTAAGGGTGCCTAGGGTGCCAAGTGACATCCCAGCCCACCCAGCCCCGGGCTTACCCCTAGTATTGGACGTCCCTGGCATGAAGACCGTCTTGGCCAGAACATCCAGATGTTCCCTCTGGTACCTCTTCCCAAGATGCTCCAGTCTATAGCCCAGAACTGGGCTCCTCTTTCTCTCATGTACTCTCTCTCCCCTCATGTATCAACTCCATTTTCTCTTCCAGGCCCAACTTCAACCTGCATCTTTACCACTGCTGTCACCTGCATTAACCTGCACCCCATTCCTGCTCCTATTATTGGGTAGCACACATTCCAGTGCTCCCAAGCATGCCCTGTGGTGTAGGGTGCATGAACTCAACTTTCAGAACCAAGAGCCCATCAAGTCATTTTACTAAATAAAAGACTGATTCTCAACAATATAAGAAAAGTGCAGGCCAATATCTCTCACAAAACTTGACACAAAAATCTTCAACAAAATATTAGCAAATTGCATCTAGTAACATGTAAAAGGAATATCCTGGGAATTAAGGTTGGTTCAATATTCAAAAAGCCATCACTATAATTCACCACATTAACATTCTAATCTTTAAAACCCATACAATCATATCAATTGATACAGAAAACATTTGACAGAGTTCAACATCCATTCATGACAAAGACTCTCAGTGAAGTACAAATAGAAGGGAACTTCTTCAACCTGATAAAGCACATCTGCAAAGCTGTAGCTAACATCATACTCAATCATGAAGGACTGAATGCTTTCTCCCTAAGATCAGGAACAAGGCAAGGATGTCTACTCTCACCACTCCTGTTCAACATTGTACTAGAAATACTAGCTATAGCAACAAGGCAAAAAAAAGAAATAGAAACCTAGAGGGAAGGCAATGTGAAGACACAGGAGGAAGATGGTCATCTACAAGCCAAAGACATAAGTCTTAGAAGAAACAACCCTGCCAACATCTTGATCTTGGACTTCCAGCCTCCAGCATTATGAGAGAATAAATTTCTCCTGCTTAAGCCAAAAAAAAAAAATTTAAAAGGAAAGAGAAGAAAAGAAATAAAAGACATGCAGATTGAAAAGGAAGAAATAAAACTGCTCCTATTTGCAGACAACATGACTGGCCTACATGGAATGTACCAGGAATCTACAAAAAAAAAAAAAAAAAAAAAAACCACCACACACACACACACAACTCCTAGAATGAATAAATGAGTTTAGCAAGGTTGCAGGGAACAGTCAACACACACACACACACACACACAATCAATATCTCTATATAACAGCAATGAACATGTGAAAACTAAAATTTTAAAGTCAATACCATTTATAATAGCACCAAAAAATAGTAAAATTAAGTGTAATGTAACAAGACAAATCTGTACGCTTAAAACTACAGATACTGCTGAAAGAAACCAAAGAAGGCCTACATAAACAGAAAGACATACCATGTTCTGGACTGGAAGATAGTAAAGATGTCAATTCTCCCCAAATTGATCTATAACTTTAATTCAATTTCCATCAAAATCCAAGCAGGATTCTTTTTTTGTAGATATAGACAAACTGGTTATATTGGGTTGGCCAAAATGTTCATTTGGGTTTCTTACAGAAAAACCTGAATGAACTTTTTGGCCAACCCAATAAAATTGATATGGAAAAGTGAAGGAACTAGAATAACTAAAACAATTTAGAAAAAGAAAAGTAAAATGTGAAGGATCACTATTCCAGTATTAAGGCTTAAGTTACAGGAATCTAGGCTGTGTGGTGTTAGCATAGAGACAGACACATAAATCAGTGAGACTGATCTGAGACTACAGAATTAAACCCACACAAGTATAACTTTGAAAAAGTCATACAAGAAATTCAGTGGAGAAAGGGTAGTCTTTTCAACAAATGGTGTTGGAAAAATTAGTCATCTATAGGAAAAAAAAAACTGAACCTTGACCTAAACCTCACCTTTGTACAAAAATTAACTCAAATGGATCAGAAATCTAAATGTAAATCTTAAAACTATAAACTTTCAGAAGAAAACATAGGAGAAAAATCTTCATGACCTAAGGTTAGGCTAACAGTAGTTAGATGTGACACCAAAATGTGCTCCATAAAAGAAAAAATCGACAGATTGTGCTTAATCAAAATTAAAACCTTTGCTCTTCAAAAGATACTTTTAAGAGAATAAAGAAAGAAGCCACAGACTGGGAGGAAATATTTATAAATCACAAATCCAACAAAAGACTTGTGTTCAAAATATATAAAGAACTCTCAAAACATGGGCAACTGTCTTAAACAGATGTTTCACCAAAGAGGTCATCTGGATGGCAAATAAGCACATGAAAAGATGTGCAACATCATTAGTCACTAGGAAAATGCAAATTAAAACCACAATGAAATATCACTACACACCTGTTAGGATGGCTAAAATGAAAATACTGACAATAGCAAGTGGTCACAAGGATGTGGAGCAACTGGAACCCTCATACATTGTCATGGGAATGCAAAATAGTACAGTCACTCAGGAAAACAGTTTGGTAGTTTTTATAAAGTTAAACAAACACTTAAAATAGGACCCAGAAATCCCTCTCCTCGGCATTTACCCTACAGAAACAAAATTTTAGGTCCACACAAAGAACTGTACACACATATTTAAAGCAGCTCTACTTAAAAGCCAAACATCCTTCATCAGGTGAAGGGATAAAGTGGGGTTCATCCATACAATGGAATACTATTCAGCAATTAAAAGGAGTGAACTCCTGATACACAACAGCTTGGATGGATCTCAAGGCACTTTGCTCAGTGAAAGAAGCCAGTCTCAAAGGACCACACACTGCTTGATTCCATTCATATGATAATCTCCAAAGGAGAAAACTAGTAATGAAGGCTAGATCAGTGACCACCTGGGGTGTGGGGATGGGAGATGCCACCACCAAAGGGTGGCACGAGGGATTCTGTGGGATGATGGAGCCATTTTGTATCCAAATCAAGGTGGTGATTGCATGAAACTATACATGTGTAAAAATTCATGGATCTGTTAACCAAGAAGGGTCAAAAGGCAAAACTGAATCACTTTAGTAACGAATTTGATGTCCTGTATTCAAGGTGAAATAATTCTTGGACTGGGGGAGACAGTGCCTTATGAGCAGTGGAGCACTCTTCCCAGGGAAACTTGGGCAAGAGTGGGTTCTGCAGAGCGTAGAAGGGCCACTCGGGAATAGGGCACGAATACCTGGGAGGTCGGGATCTCCCTAGAAGCTAGCAGGACCTGTTTTCTGGGTTCCAGTGAGCCAGCTAAGTTGAGATGAGGAATTGGTGCATGTTAGGTTCCTTTAGCAGGCATTTCTGTAAGTGTAGGCTGATTTGGTTTAGATTTGTCACGTGGGCCAGGCCACTAGGGTGGCCTCCACTTTGTGGGTCCCAGTACACAAATTAAGTCCATATTACTGTATGTTAATTTTTAAATAATCTATTATAAAAGGAGGGATGAATTAAAAAGATATTTTCTCACCTCCAGAGTTTGGACTCTCTTTCCTCCCATCTCACTGGCTCCTCCTTTGAGCATCTGTACAGGCCCTTGGCGGATCCAGAGGACGACACCAGTGCCCCTACTGTCATCTGGGATGGCTCGGAGGCAAGTGTCCTTCATTTGGCTCACGGGATGGTTCTGAGGATGGGAGGGGCTTGCCTCGTTGGGACCTTCAAGGTCAACCTTCCAGAGCTGCTGTTGATCCTGAAGAGACAAGGGAGAAGCCGCTGTTGCCCCTGATGTGGAAGAGGTTGTGGCCCATGGCCTTGGCCAGGTTGATGGGGAAAGGGCTGCCCAGGATGGGCTGCAGGGCTGGGAGGGGGCTGACCACACCAACTGCCCAGGGCCGGCAGCCCTTCCTTCACACAAGCTTCAGGCTGGTTCTCCAGCCACAGGGCACATGGTCGGGTCAACACGCCATGAGGGACCCCGTGGAGGCATGTGCGGCCCGGGACACAGCTCCGGCTCCGTTGACACCAGGCTAAGTTTGCCACACCCTTGGGTACTCCTGGAGGTGTGGGTATGGAGGGGGCTTCTCAGAGCATCCACACGCCCTTCTGAGGGACCCCTGGGGCACAAACAGGAAGGGAGGCAGAAAACAGGCACAAAACCCTGGCTGAACCTTGTCCTGCCTCTTCTCACCCCTGGGCATCCCTCCACCCTCCACCTTCCACCCTCGCTCTCCAGACAGGGTGGGGTCGTGTCCTCGGGAAAGTGGTTCACGGGCAGCTGTTTCTCAACGCTAATTCTTCAGGAGTTCCCAAGGCCAAGCTCGAGTTTGATTAAACTCCTTTCTTTTACTTTTTCCTCTGCCTGAGCGCATCTTGCTGAGGCAACATAATAAAGTACAGGAAGCAGCTTCGTTCACTCACAGGAAAATTATTTTTCGCAACAAGGGCTGAGGGCGATTTCAGTTCACAAGGTCCCCAATCCCATTTGCTGGACTTAGGAGGGTTTTTCTGAGACTTGGCTAAAATATTTCCATCTCTCCCCAGATCCAAGATTTTTGGCATTTCAAATATGTGTGTTATAACAATAAACAAGAGTGTGACCATTTTCTGTCCCCATGGGGAATAAGAGGTTTGTGCTGTTTCTCCCCCAGAGTTCTGCAGATGTGAATAAATGGGTCACCAGCCCAGCAGGATGCGGGCTCATACCTGGAGGACAGCCAGGGACAGAGGCTCCAGGAGAATGGGGGCCTCCAGCAGGAATAAGAGCCTGGAGACTTTTAATTCATTTTAGATGAAAAATGTCCCCTATTCCCCAAGGTGGGCACGTGGCATAGTAGAGAAGCAACTGTGGTACAGGTGGGAGAGGAGGAAGGTTCTGGACCACTGCCCAGCCTCCCGTCTGGTACCCCTGCTCCCAGCATCATCTCCCTGGAGTTCACCCTCCACGTCACCCCATGAGCTCTCCAAAGTGCAAACAGAATAGTCATGTCCTTGCTCAGAAACTCAACTGTTCCCCGCAACCCCCCCAAAAAGAAGAACAAACCGTGGACAAGCTGTCCTCAGCCACCTCCAGCCTCCCCTCCAAGCTTTCTCTGCACAGGCTCCATGCCCCTACTCCCCTTGCCAAACTCCCCCATGCCCAGCCCAATGGCTGTTCCCAGCCTTTGCTCAGACGGTCCCCTTTCCCGGGAATGCCCTCTCTCCCACCTCCTTCCCAAGTCCCCCTAAACCTCCCTGCCACGTATGACTTGGTTTATGGCCCGTTTTATCAAGACCACGTGGCATCAGACATATTTGCTTACATGTCTTTCTTTTTCCCAACTAAACTGGGAGCTCTTTGGGGTCCAAAGCCACCTCTCTGTATCCCAGGTCTTAATCAGTGCCCCCCGAAAGGTGTCAAAAAACAGAAAACTCAGATTTATAAAGATCACTTGTGATCCCCTCTCAGAGTTAGCAGCTGTTAACAGCTTGTGTCTCTACTTCCAGCTACCTGTGTATATGTTTCCTTCTCTATTTAATTGGTATCCTTGTTCTCTATTCTCCTTTGTAACTTTTCTTTCATGGTGCAATGCAGCTTGAACCTTTTTACCATGTCATTAAATATCCTATGACTTCATGGCTACCCAAGAATTCATTTCATGTGACCATTGCCCTATTTTGGATGTTTAGGTCATTTGCTATATTTCAGTATTAAAGGCCATGCTGCAACCAACACCCAAGACATAAATCTCAGTGTCTGTCTCTGAGTGCTCCCTAGGATAAATAAATTCCTAGGAGAGGGGTTTCTGAGTCAAATATACACACAGTTTCAAGGTCTTCAGATAGAGAGATAAGCAGATAGTTAGACAGACAGATAGATATTGAGAAACAAATTGCCTCTCCAGAAAGCCGATACCACTGCCTTAGTCTGATCAGGCTGCTATAGCAAAATACCATAGACTGTGTGGCTTAAGAAACAAATGTTTATTTCTCACAGTTCTGGAGGCTGGAGGTCCAAGATCAAGATAACAGCAAATTCAGTTCCTGGTGAAACCTACTGCTTGGTTTCCAGAAGGACGGTTTCTCACTGTGTCCTCATGTGGTAGTCAAGGTCTGGGGGTGTGTCTCTGTTGTCTCTTTTTATAAGGGCACTAATCCCATCATGGGGCCCCACCCTCATGACCTCATGATCACCTCCCAAAGGCTTCATTTCCAAATGCAATCACATTGGAGTTAGGGCTTCAACATGTGGATTTGGGGGACACAGACAACCAGTCCACAGCCCCCCATCTACCCTCTTGCCAGCTGGGGGTGGGAGCCTCTACTCCCAGCATCACCAGCATTCAGCTCTCCAGGTCTGGTTACGTTTCCTTATCACTGGACCAAAGACGCTCTGTGTCTTCATCTGTGACCCTCCTCCCAGGGTGGTATGAGGATTGTAATGGGTTGGACAGTGGCTCCAAAATGATATATATGTCTGAGTCCTAATCCCTGGTACCTGTGAATGTGACCTGACATGGAAAATGTGACCTTATTTTGCAGCCATGATTATGTTAAGGGTCTCAAGATGAGATCATCCTGGATTATCCAGGTGGGCCCTCTATCTAAGGACAAATCTAAGAGATGCACAGAGAGAAGCAGCTCACGTGACCACAGAGGCAGAGAGTGGAGGGATGCAGCCACAAGCCAAGGACACCAGGAGCCCCCAGGAGCTGGACGAGATGAGGAAGTCTCCTCCCCTAGAGTTTTCTGGCCCCATAGACACCTTGATTTCAGACCTCTGCCCTTTGAAACAGTGAGAGAATAAATGTTTGTAGTTTTGAGTCACCTGGTTGTGGTAATTCACTATGGCAGCCCCAGGACACCCACACAAGGATGAGCCCTGGGCCGGTGGAGGCCCAGCCTCAAGCACTGGAGAGCTGAGCTCAGTGTCCTTCTTGCCTCTCCTCCCGAGAATCAAAGCACGTGCTTGACAAAACTGAATAAAGTAAAGCCACGAGATAGGAATTGAGGTTAATTTTCTAAGAAAACCTTGTTTTAGAGAGTTTAAAATATTTTTTTGTTTCCTTTGGGGAAAAGTAAGAAAATAGACTTCCCCATCCTGGGCAGAAAAAATGTACATCACTGTGAATGACAGAGGCTTAATTTGTCCCATCTCTACATCATTCTATCATTCCAGACTATTAAAATTTTTAATCAAAGTTTTTGGTTATTAAACTGCCCGAGGTTGGCAAAGGGTTTGCTGGTTATTTTACATTAAAATCCTTCTTGATCCAAATAAAATGAAATTAATTTCAGATGCCAAAAGGAACTCAGGTCAATAGAGCATTAATATTTCAAGCTGGGGGAGCCGGAATGTGGCAGGTAGCAGGAGGGTCCCCCTCCTCCCCTTGCTGGGGTGGACAAGGCTGGGAAAGAGGATGAACTGCCCTCCTGGGGGCCCTGCTCACAGGCCCCAGGTGAGCCCCTGAGCCCCCGCCTCCTGACTCCACAGTCCAGCACCCCGTAGAGGTCAGCCGATTGTCCTGCCCATGACCCAGGAGGCCAAGACCAAGAGCAGAGCCACTGGCTGCGGGGCTTCAGGCCCAGAGGTGGGACCCCCTGTGACCAGAAGGTAAACCACCAGTCACACTGCACCCTGACTCGGGCCACAGGATCCAAGGGCAACAGCTTCGGTCTCAGTCTCAGAGCCATTAGCCATTCACCCGCCCAGCCCCCGAGCATCTACCATGAGCTTCTGGGGAGCCAACACCTGGGCCCCCTCGTCCCCTGCACTGATGTCAGCTGAGCCCTGAGCAGCAGAGCCCCGTGCTCTGACAGCAGAAGCCAACCGGCAGAGGCCCCACCTTGATGGGAAGGCAACAGTTACCAACGAAACGGTAGCGTAAGGTAAGAGCAGACCCGAAAGTGTTAACCCGGAGAGCTGTGATGATGACCGTGGACCATCCCCCCCCCCACCCCCGTGAGAAGGGCACAGTGAGCTGGCCCAGGGGGAAGGAGCCAGCCACGGGCGGGGCCACAGGCAGAGGAAGGAGCCTCACGAACGCTCTGATCTTGGGGTGTCTGGTTATGAGGTTGGGGTGCACTCACAGATGCAACGGAGGAAGCCTAGGACCCACTGGCCGTGCCCCCAGGACTGTTACAAAGGGCACGGGTGTCTGGCCCTATGCCACCCTTGGCCTGGCTCCACATCAGCTGCCCCAGCTTCCTCCTGCCTCTGGTTTCTTCTCAGCTCAAAGAGGCTTGATGGACCGACTGGAACAGATGCCCCTGGCTGTCCCCGAGACTGTGGGTGTTATGTACGCTCCGGCTGTTGTGGACCCACAGCAAAAACCTACCTGAGGTCGCCTCCCCGTGGCCAGAGCCGGCACGTCTCAACAGGAGAAGAGCGAGGAAACGTCATCTTTCCCCACACCTAACGCTCGGCCCTCTATTCACCTGCCAACGTCTTTCAAGTCCCTCTGCAGACATTCATTCAGCCCAAGGCAAATACCGGGCCTACACGATGCCCAATCCAGAAATGCATCATTTACGAGGATGCCTTTTTGATAATTAGTGTGTGTCTGTGCGTCTGCGGCTCCCTGAGAAATGAAACCTTGGCAGGAAGCAGAGAGAGTAGATGTTGCTGCAGGCAGGTGAAGAGCTGGTGACCTCTGAAAGAAGAGCAATACCTGGTGGCACCTCCGTGTTTAATTTGTGGCAGCCCCTCAGCTGGAGGCATGCGTGTAACGATAGCCCTAGAGGGTAGGAGGCAAACCCCCATTTTAATAATTCACCTTCTTGGGCTTCCCTGGTGGCGCAGTGGTTGAGAATCCGCCTGCCAATGCAGGGGACTCGGGTTCGAGCCCTGGTCCGGGAGGATCCCACATGCCGCGGAGCAACTGGGCCCGTGAGCCACAACTACTGACCCTGCGCGTCTGGCGCCTGTGCTCCGCAACAAGAGAGGCCGCGATAGTGAGAGGCCCGCACACCGCGATGAAGAGTGGCCCCCGCTCGTCGCAACTGGAGAGAGCCCTCGCACAGAGGCGAAGACCCAACACAGCTAAAAATAAATAAATAAAATAAATTTATTAAAAAAATAATAATAATAATAATAATTCACCTTCTTGGGTTTTCTTGTGTTTGATCAAAGATACTAAATTTAATAAGAGAATTTATCAAGGTTATCTCACCTCAGCACACACAAAAAAGGCAATATCCCTGAATTCTGCCCACCCCCTCTGCAAGCTGAGAGATGTGTACGCATGTTTGCATGCGTGTGTGTGTGCGTACGTTTGTGTGTACCAAGGTGCACGCAGGAACACATGGTTTCTAGCCCAGAATCGTTTCAATGCCCAAGTCTATAAGGGATTCACAGAATACTCAGTGTGGAACTAAAACTTGGCCCGTCTCCCTCAAGGGGTGTCAGGGCACTGTGGTTAAGAATGTGGGGCCTCCATCACTTTGCAGGGTCTAACCTTTGTTCTGAGTCCCTGGACAAACAAACAAAGAGCCTCCAGACACAGAGGGTGGATTTAACATTTTATCACCTGGTAGCATATTTTCATCCCCGATTGATGCAAGGTTCCCACTTCTCCTTAGTATCTGGGCACTGATTCCCTTGAATTCCCACACCCCACTCCCATTGCTCCCCTCCCCAGAGGCAACAATTTTGTTTTGATCATGATGGTACCGAGTCCAAGCTCATACTGCTGCCATGTGAGAAGACAATAAATGGAGACATGAGTTTCTGGGGAAGGAATAACTTTATTCAGAAAGCCAGCAGACCAAGAGGTGGTGGACTAGTGTCCCAAAGAACCATCCTCCCTGTTAGAATTGAGACTTCTTTTAGACTAAAAGGGGAGGGGGTAGAGTCCTGGTTCTGGTCAGACTCCAGAGGGGATGTGTTAATTTCTTCTTTCCCGCAGCCATTCACAGGTGGGCCTGGTCAGGAAGTGCCCTGTGAGCTAAACAAAGGTATCTCAGCTTAATGCCCATTAGCTGGAAGGCAGGGTTCCCAGCGATGGGCCGTTATGTAGAATTTAAGCTTCTAGGCAACATCATTTTAGTGAGTAGCTTGTAATAGAATACAAAGGTTCTTCCCTATGACAACAACATAGCTTCTTCTGTATGTTGGTGTTCTTGAAAATCAGCGTGTATATTTTATTTGTATGAAGGATATTGTGCCCTAGGTCTCATTTTCCAGTCCCATCGTGTTCCTCTGTGCATATAGAGTCTGCAGTTTCTGTTTCCTGCCCAGCCCCCTACAGTGTACACCTGCCCAGTATTACCTGTGCTTGCTCCCTCCGACAGGTGGCACCCAGGCTGCCTTCCATGCTCTCCCATCATATGCACACCCCAGAGGACGCTCGTGTGGGTCCCTGAGGATGTCTCCGGGCTGGATACATAGAGGCAAAACTGCCGGGTCCTAAGACATGCACATGCAGAGTTTGTGGCTACAGTCCCTCTGTGGCCTTCCAGGATGGCAACAGCATTACACCCAGCAAACGTCCTGGGTGTTCCTGCAGCCCACGTCCACCCCAACATTTGGCTTAACCACTTTGTAAATTTTTCCCAGTCCGTTAGATATAAAGTGGTATCTTGCCCGAATTTTCCCTCTGTGATTATTAATAACTTTGACCTTTCCTTTTTATGCTTATTAGCTTTGGGGTTTCTTCTCTATCAACTGTCTGCTCATACACCTCGTACATTTTTTCCACAGGGGTTGCCATCCTCTACTTTGTGGTTTGCAGGAGTTCCTTGTAATTCTAAGTCTTAATCCCTTGTCAGTTTTTAACATTGCAAATGTCTTTTCTCCTTTGCTCAGCTGTGTATTAACGTTGCCCATATTGTCTTTCACTGAACAAAAATCTCTAACCCTGATAAAATGAAATGTACCAATTTGTTGCCTTATGGTTTGTGGTTCTGAATTTTTATTAAAGGCATCCTGGCTTCTAGGTGACAAAGGTTTTCTGTGCGTTTTCTTTAACTTTTGTTTTTGCTGTTAGAACTTTAATCCACCCAGAATCCAGCTGTGTATATGGCATTAGGTAGAGATTCAGGGTTGGGTTAGAGGGTTTTTTCCTCCGTGCGTTATCACAAAGAGGTTCTGAGCTTTATTGAATAAATGGTTTTTCTGCATTGATTAAGATACAACAATGATACTTTTCCTTTAGTCTGCTACTATAATGAATTACAGTGAGAGATTTTCAGATGTTCCTGGATAAATCCTACTTCATCATGTGTCATTTTTCTTAATACATTATTTGGTTCAGTTAATTAATATTTTACTTAGGATTCCTGCAACTTTGTTCATAAATAAAACAGACCTGTAATTTTTTTTACTCTTACTGTCTTTATTTGATTATGAAATCCAGATTACACCAGCCTCACAAAATGAGCCAGGCAAATTTCACTCATTTTCTACTTTCCCAAATATCTTGTATAAAACAGAAATTAGTATCTTGTATAGAACAAATTAATTAACAGAAATTAATACCTAGAAAATATTGTAGAAATCTCTCAAAAAAATCTGGACTTTGGGGTTTTTTTTGGTGAAGGAACTTCTTGACTACCATTTAACTTCCTGAACATGCATTTGTCTGTTCAAGTTGTCTATTTTATCTTACACCAGCTTTGGAATTTTATACTTTTTATAAGAATTTACCCATTCCATTAAAGTAACAAATTTAGTAAATATTCCTGTTCATGATATTAATTTCTTATCTTATTTATTTCTAACTTCTCAATCTTTTTCTTGATTAGTCTTTCCAAAAGTCTAACATGTCAATTTTTTCTAACCAGATTTTGGGTTTGGTCACCCTCTTTATATGTTTTATTTATTTCATTTATTTCTGCTTTTATAATTTGTATTTCCTTCCTTACTTTGGAGAGGGTGGGTACAGGGTAGGGTCACTCTCTTGCTCTTTTTCCAACTGTTCGCATCAAACACCTGGCTTATTCTTTTTTTTTTTTTTAATTAATTTATTTATTTATTTATTTTTGGCTGTGTTGGGTCTTCGTTTCTGTGCGAGGGCTTTCTCCAGTTGTGGCAAGCGGGGGCCACTCTTCATCGCGGTGCGTGGGCCTCTCACTATCGCGGCCTCTCTCGTTGTGGAGCACAAGCTCCAGACGCGCAGGCTCAGCAGTTGTGGCTCACGGGCCCAGTTGCTCCGCGGCATGTGGGATCTTCCCAGACCAGGGCTCGAACCCGTGTCCCCTGCATTAGCAGGCAGATTCTCAACCACTGCGCCACCAGGGAAGCCCCTTATTCATTTTTAACATATGTTGCTTCCTGATAAATGCATTTAGAACTGTCAATTCCTCTTTAAGAACTGCTTTGCCTTTGACCCACTGATTTTGACATATCAAATTCCATTATCACTTATTCTAATATTTTTCTTATTTTCCTTGACGATTTCCACGAGTTATTCAGAGGTATGTTAATTAGTTCCCCCAGAATTGGGGTTTCTAAAAAACTATTCTTTTGCTAATTTGAATGTCTTTTATTGTGGTTATAGAATGTGCTTTAATTTACATTAATTCCTAGAAGCAGATTGAGACTTCTTTATGGCCTAATATACGAACTGTTTTTGTAAGTGTTTCTGTGTTTGGGCTGGGGGTGGGTGCGGGGGGTGCACACCCTCTGTCTCTTGAGTGTAATGTTCTTTGCATACCTCACAGCTCCAGCTTCTTCGCTGTCTTGGTCAAGACTTCAGTATCTCTGCTTTCTTTTGTCTGCTTGAGCTATCATTAAAAGCTCCATTAACATTTCTCCCTGGATTTCTGTTAGTATTGCTTAGGGTTTTGTTTTTTTTTTTAAGCTATGTAATTAAGTGCATATATATGTATGATGAGTACCTCTTCTTTACTTATGATTACATAATGTTCTTTTTGTCCTTTGTGATTTCTTTAATCCTTAAGTTCTGTTTTGTGTCTTTCTTAAGCTCAAAATGGTGATGCTAAAACTCCCTACAACATAGAATTAACACGAGGATTAAATATGGTAATCTGCATAATGCATTTAAAACTGTGTCTAGGATATTGAAGCTCTGTTAAGTGTCAACTTTCTCTTTTATTCCAATTTTTAATATACCATGAGTCACAACAATTCTTGGTGGCCAGGGCACCTCTGCCAATCTCTGCCTGGATCTCCTGCCTTTCTACTCAGCACCACAGTACCTGCCCCACTGGGTGGAAGGTACACACGGGGCTCAGAGAGGGGAGAGAAAGTATAGGCTCCATGAGAGGATTCCCTGCCTGGCAGAAGGTAGAGGACAAATGACCCTCCAAAGCTGGAAGAATGAGCAAGGGCCAACCCAGACAAGAGAATCCAGATAGAGGGGAGATTCTGTCTAAATAGATACCCACTGAGTGACAGATGCACCTGAGCGGCTGGTCAATGTGACCAGTGGTGACAGCCAAGAGCTCTGGGCAAGAAGTTATGGAAGAGCAGCCCAGCTCCCCCAAGGAGGGGAGTTTCCAGAAGGATTGCCCTGCCTAGCTGGTTAGACAGCAGAGGGGTAGAAGCGTCAGAGCACACACTGGGGCCTCACCTCTGCTCTGAGGTCTCCAGGCACGTGAAAGCCAAATGGTCCAGGAGAGCGGTGGATTATTGGCATCTCAGAGATGCCCAGGGTGGTCCTTGGATGCGGCATCAATCTCTCCCCCTGGCAGGGATGGAGTTGGAGGGACTCTGCTGCTGAGCCTGTAACTCAATTACCGCCTGGAAAGCTGGCCTCTTAAACGCTGTTATCAATCTGAATTAGGCTGAGAGTTTTAATAACACGCTCCTTCCAGATGCCTCCTCCCCAGCTTTATCATCTCCACTGCCAATTCACTTCCAAAAGAAACAAATTAAGCCAAAGGGGATAACAAATAATATTTTTTAATGTGTTTTGTTCCTGGTGGTTTCCATGGAAGAAGAGTAACAGCCTCCGACAAAGCCTCCCGGGCAAGTTCTGGCTCTGACCCAAACCTGGGTCTGGGAAGGCATCAAAGTTAATTACCAGGCGCTGACTTCAGCTACCCAGAGCTCCCCAAACCCCACCAGCCGGCCGGTGGAATCACCTGGGAGCCTGTAGGACACACAGATCCCTGGGCCCGGGCTGGCCCTGCTGCACAGGATGTCCAGGGAGAGACCTGGGGATCTGCATTCTAAAGTCTGACTGGTCATTCTGATGCCCGAGCCAGCCCATCATGTCCTGCCTGCCCTGCCACTGTGCCCTGCAGGCTGTCCTCACGCAGTGGCCGCAGCAAATGAGGCCACGCCCTCATCCCTTGATTAAAGCATTGCTCTACATGGGCTCCCAAGTTGCTTTTCACAGGAGGCTGTGATACTGTGATTTGTGATAAGAAATATATCCTTGGTCTTCATCCCAGTCCTTGGCACAGAGCTCCTTAAACTCTCGGAATTTCCTAAGTGATGAGAGCAAGAAAGGTGTCTTTGGTTATGTTAATGAGGTGACTTTTGGAAAAGCATCTAAGGATGGGGGCTGGATGTCAGTGGAACCATCCATGTGATTAGAGGGTTGGAACTTTCAGTCCCACCCCCAGGCCACCCGGGAAGGGAGAGGGGCTGGAGGTTGAACCCATCACCAATGGCTAAAGAGTTAATCAATCAGGCCTCTGTAATGAGGCCTCCATAAAAATCCAGAAGGACAGGGCTCAGAAATGTTCCAGGCTGGTGACCGTGTATAGATTTGGGGGAAATGGCACAGCTAGAGAGGGCCAGGAAGCTCCATGCCCTTTCCCCATGCCTTGCCCTGTGCATCTCTTCCATCTGGCTGTTCCCGGGTTACGTCCTTTTATAATAAACTGGTCATCTCTAAGTAAAATGTTTCTCTAGGTTTTGTGAGCCACTCTAGCAAATTAATCAAACCCAAGGAGGAGGTCACTGGAACCTCCAATCTACAGCTGTTTTGTCAGACGCACAGGCAACCACCTGGACTTGCAATTGGCATCTGAAGTGGGGGTCAGTCTTGTGGGGCTGAGCCCCTAATCTGTGGGGTCTAACGCTCCCTCCAGGCAGATAGTGTCAGAATTAAGCTGAACTGCAGGGCACCCAGCTGGTGTCTGAGAACTGCTCCATGGTGTGGAAAAACCCACCACACATTGGAACTGGAGTTAGAATTATAGAGGCTCCCATGGCCCAAGAAGTCTAGAAATTCGTCCCGCCTGGCTCTCTGGTTCCCAGGCAGAGAGGACCTCCCTTGCATCAGGAGGGTCCTCTCTGAAAATGCACGGGGGAAAGCTTCCCAACCCTGCAGTACCAAAATCCCATCTCTCTTTCTCCGAAGATTAAAAATACTAAGTCAAGAAATCTACCTTTTTTGTGTGCCCTGTGGAAGATATTAATTACTGTTTCCTGTTTACCTAAAAGTTTTATGAGAAACCTAAATGTTTCTTCAGATCCTAGCTAGGCTTCAGCTAAATAGGGCTCCCTTGATGTAAAATACAGAAATCGGCAATGGTTAGGCTCAGAGAGACTCATCACCTACCCAAGGACACACAGCTGGGTTTTGAACACAGACTGTTTGAATCTAAACCCCAAGCTCCTGACCACTTGTCTCTCTGTATCTCCCAACAATGACAAGCACCAACTAAATGGAGGATCAGTACCCAGGAGAGTAAGTACCAGGAGATGATGAGAATCAGAGACAGAAGGGAAAAAAACTGACTTCTATAATTGAGCTTGGACATGGCTCCAAGCTCCCTGCAGACCAAATGCAAAGATATGAACAGATGAGGGTCTTTTATCAGAAAGGAGGGAGCAGGTACATTCCAGAAAAGAGGACTCTGTGTAATTGATGCTGGGAACCCAGTAGGATAAAGTGGAAATGTCCTGGGTAACACTTTTGTGGAAAAGGACCGTGGCTATACTTCATGCAGCTGTTTCTCATAAAGATCTCTGCAAAAGTCAGGAACAGAACAGAAAAGTGTGGCTCTGAGAAGATCAGGCTTTGCCAAGACAGGGTCATGGGATCCAAATACTCAGGCTTCTTGCTCCAGAGACAGACGGTCAAGCACCCAGAGGCATGGGTAGACTGACACACCCTGATCGTCTATTTTGAAAAAGTAATCACTGGGCTTTTGTTAGAAGGCGAAGAGCAAAGACACTCTTGTAGCTGACGATGTTGGTTAGGTGGATCACGTTCCAGACCAGGAGCTTAACCCAAACTCCCCACATCTCCAAAGACAGGCTGCAGGAAACCAACTGTTCATTCATAAAGGGTAACTTTTTGGCTTCATTTCAGAAGATAAAACTTGGCATGATCACATCTCCCAAATTCTATGCCGTAGAGCGTGGCTGAGAGGACACGGGGGTGGAAACACCATTAGCCCACCACAGCTATGGAAACCGCAGGATTGCCGCCTGGACCACCTGATTTTAGTGACAGGGAGTCCCCAAGCCCCCTCCAGGTGACATAGCTATGAAATGAGCCCCCAACAAATGAATAAATCAACCTTCTTTATAGAGTTATTGTTGTTCATTTAAATGTAATTAGATTCTCAAACACTTTGCTTAAAATTTTTTAAATTCAACAGAATCAAGGGGTAGGGGGACAGTTCTCTTGTTTTTTTCCCTCCATTCTTGTGGGAGAAGTAAAATGTGTTAATGATATTTTTTCTTCTGGTTTAATAAAGATAAAATAAATTAATTTATCCATTCAAGAAAACAAAACTGCTGATTTAAGTGTTATTGCCAGGGCAACACATTGCTCATTCAGACACCTTATCAAAGTCTCAGGCTTTGAAGACAAAGGTGACCCTCTCAAGGCCCAGGGACACCTGGTGTCCAGGGGTCTCTAAGATGCCTTGGTTATCAGTGACGTCTGCCTTCTTTGCTGCAGCTCTAGGAGGAGCGGGGACCATCTGTGTCCTCTTATCTTTCTGGGACATCTTTACCATAAGTTAGAAGGGGCTACAATTGCCAAGCCCAACACAAATGGGCAGAAAGAGAAGTTTATGAAGTAGGAATGGGAATTAGGATGTTTCCCATCTGCAGCCTCAAGTCACTCTTTCTGACAACAGTTAAATACGTTTCCCATGGAAACCAGGTCAAGTTTGTGCAGTAAAATCATACGGGAGTCATCGTATGGGAGGGATCTCAATGCACCTAGAATGTGTCCTCCTCCCAAGTCCGCAACGGGAACCAGGGATCAGGATGCCAACGGGCTGGGAACCTGCTGACACCCCATCCACGTGTGTACCCATGTCCACCACATCCCAACACGCCTGGGACACGGTCGTGCGGTTGGGGAACTGCTGGCCCTCTCATCACGTGATGGGGGGTGTTAGTCATGTGACCCCCACATTGTAGGCATAGGTAGTCACTGGGGCTGGACTCAGTGACAGGTCAGGGTGGCATGCAGGGGGCCAGACTCTGAGGGACCCCCGCCCCCAGCCTCGCCTCCTGGTCTTCACATCTTTGTGCAGTCCCTCCCCTCTCTTCCAGGACTGGTCCATGAGACCAACAGAGCATGACAAAGTGGTGATGTCACTTACAAGATTAAGTCATAAAAGACTGTGTCTTTCATCTTGGTCTCTGTCTGTCTCTCCTCCCTCCCCCTTTCTCAACCCTCCAGTTCTGGGGAAGGCAGGTTGCCGGGCTGTAGGTGCCGACATGGGCCCCCAGCCACAGCCCCAGTGGCGTTGGGAGTACGGTACCAGCTCCAGAACCTGTGCCCCATCTTTGGCCTCTGCACACACCTCTGCTCTTCAGGATACACTGATTCCTACCAAGGAGACCCTCCGACCTCCCTTTTCTTTTTGGAGTAGAGAAGTGGAAGGTTCCAGAACTGTCATGATTGAGACCTGAATGGGGGGCGGGGGGTTGCGGACAGTTTAGAGTTGAAGAAAGTCAGACCTGGGGGGCTGGCACGGCAGGGATGAGGCAGGGGGGCTGAGCACGAAGGGTGGTGGGCGGAGGCACAAGAGGCAGGGGAGCCATGGAATGTTCCAGGCGCAGAGCAGGCGGGCTGGCCAGAGTGGAGGACGTCATTCCAGCAGGAGTACGAGGTTAAAAGGGAAGGTCAGTTAGGGTCCACTCTCAAGATGCTCAACTGCCCGACCTCAGAATCCTCGGTGACTCAAGTCACCCAAGGGAGACGGCAGAGGGTGGTGGCCAGAGACTCAGCCACTGACGCGTTTCTTCGAGGAACCGTCACTGGGAAGCTGCCGGCACAGGACGATGAGGGTCCCGCAGGAGCACAAGCAGGGGCCCTGCTCCCTCGTTGCCCATCCTTGTGCAGAGGAGGAACCCAAGGCCCAGCGAGGGGGACCTGCCCAAGGAGCCGCACCCAGGCTTAGCCAGCAGGCACCACCCCGCGGCTCCGCCCCTCCAGCCTCCGGCCCAGCATTACTGCCTGCTGGTGGACAGCTGAAGAGGGAGGGGAGGCTCTGTCCTTGATTAGAACTTCTTAAGGTTTTGTATTTGACGAACCAGAACAGAGTTTCCTATCTTTTCATCCCTTACCCTGGCAACTTTGAGAGACAAAGGAATTCCTAGTAACAATCTTAGCTTCCCATTGGGCTGTAACAAATTACCACTGACTTCAGGACTTAAAAAAACACAAATGCACTATCCTGCGGAGGTCAGAAGTCCACCGTGGGGCTCACTGGGCTGAGGCCACGGTGTGGGCAGGGCTGGCTCCCTCTGGAGGCTCCATTTCCTGGCCAGCTCCAGCTTCCAGAGGCTCCCGCCTTCCTTGGCTTCTGGCCTTTTCCTCCATCCCCAAAACTAGCAATGCAGCGTCCCTCTCACCCTGTCTCTCACCTCCTCTCCTGCCTCCCTGGTCCACTTTCAAGGACAGTTGTGGTGACATTGGACCCGCTGGGTAATCCAGGACCATCTCATCTCAAGATCAGCTGATTAGCACCCTCAGTTCCATCTGCCACCTCAACCCCCCCTTTACCAACTAAGGTCATATAGTCACGGGTTCCAGGATTAGCACCTAGACATCTTTGGGGGCCATTTCTCCAGTCACCACGGTGACCAAACGTCTCTGGCTGGGAAGAGTTTGGGCTTTCCGCTCACAGTTTCCCAGCTGCATCTACAGCACTGAATTACCTGTTGCTGGATGGTGTGTCCCAGCTCCCGTGGTCTTGGCTGGATATCTGGTCACCAGAGGCTCTGGCCACCATGGTTGATTCTCCACTTCCACAGTGAGCCTGTGGCCATAGAGCAGGTACCCCTTGGGCCTCATCTCCCCTCACCCTGCCCCTCTTGCGCCCCCATTCAGGGATGTCAGACGTTCCTCACACAGCACAACATCGAAGCAGACACTGCGTGAGGGGCCCCAACACCCCATAAGCATGAAGCCTGAGGGCTACTAACATGACGTAGCTGAGGACCAGTAACTCCAGGGAATGGCACTTGCAGTATCATCTATGTGGATGGCGCCCCTACAGTTGTGCGGTGCGCCTCCTGTGCAACTATCCATGGCAGCCCTGAAGACACGAGTGAGGAGCAGAAGGGAACAGGACACCCTGCACATGGGCTTCAGGAGGAAATAATGAAGAGTGCCCTCTGCATTTCTTGGTGTGGGCACCTCCACTGTGTAACCTGTCTAATCTTCCACAAATCCTAACTACTTCTCAGTCAGCACGTGAGTGTTCCCTGGATGCCAAAGCCTGTCCAGGTGACCTTTGCTTAAATGTACTCAAAGATTAGAAAATCCAACTAAATTCAGGCCAGCTAAGATGGATAATTACCATCCCCGTCTTACACCTGAGTCGGAGGTAGGGGGACAAATGGGTGATAAGGGGACCCAAGGTTATGGGAGAAAGAGCTCTTTGCCCCCAGTATTCTGTGTGACCCCATCTGTAAAAGGATGCCCAAGTCCCCACTGGCTCTAGGATTCTCGATGCCCCACGGGCCTGCAGGCAGAGAATGAGGCAGATCAGGGCCAACCACCAGAAAACCACAGGTAAACGTGGACCAAGGTGGGTGTGGTTTCCATGGCAGCCACGAGAGGAAAGGCCAGTCTGAAGGCAGCTGGCATCCGTGGGGCTGTGGCTTTTGAACAAGTAGGGAGGGAAACTTTATCCATCATTCCAGACCATTAGCTGAGACTCAGAAGTGAGGTTTTTCACCCAAGAGTCCTCTGGATATAGAAATGTAGCACCTGAAATCTGCCCTGAAATGTGGGTTTGGAGCAGGTCCCTGGGCTGGCAGCTCTGCTCCAGCGATGTAGGACCTACCTCCAGGTGAGTGGGAAGAGGGACCGGCCCCAGTGCCACTGTCACTCGAGAGAGAAGGCAGAAAAGAGACTCGAGCACGTGGCCAGTTTGCAGCTGACGCGGAGACAGGCACGTGATCTTGCGGTTGCCCAGCCCTGTGCCGTAGAAGCCCTTTCTCACAGCCTCCTCTTGCAATCACGTGATCCCCTTGGGTAATTGTTCCCATTGTGCAGAAAACCCAGCAGCTTGTCGGAGGGAACCCAGGTGTCCTGACCCCTGTCCATGGCTTCCCGGTCACCGACTGATGGCCTCACCCACCTGGCCAGCCCCACTGCCCATCCACAGGGCCTCCCTGCCCACGACCCCAGTCAGCAGGACCAAGTGGAGGCTGGATGCGTCCCTCACCTGTTAAACATGAGACCCACGTGCATGCCAGCCCTCCAAGGGCTGCGACATTCGGAAAAGTTAACCAAAGTACAAAGTACCAAGTTAACCAAAGCATTAGATAAAAACCTGCACAGATGCTGGAAACCGTGTCGTATATGCACTCCCAGTGAGCCAGGCTCTGCACCGGCCCCGCCTGAATCCAAGTGGGGAGGTTGGGCATTGTGATCATGCGGGTCAATTTCTCGGGCACAGGTGGGAGGACGGTTCCAGGAAACGATGGATTTCACCTCATTTGATGCTCCACAGAGGAATATTTGGGGCCAAGGGAGCCCAGACCAGCACTGAATGGATACCTGGGGGGCAGATTCTTCAACAACAATCACGGTGAGCTGGAGATGCCTCCCCTCCGTCCTGTTTCCTCTCTTCCACTCACAGATGTTTCTGCTGCTCTGTTCACTTAAGTCCGCCTCAACAAGATCCTGAGCGCTGAAGTGATGGCCGTGTCGTGTGTGCCCACTTGCCACCCTGGAGGACCTGCCTCCCTGGACCACTTGGTACCAGCACCATGGCCACGTTGGAGCCAGTGTTCACTACATTTTGGCATCAATGTCACCAAACCAAACTTGGGTCCCCTTGCCCACACACAGTAAAGCCAATCTAATGACACTGGGCTGGGTGAAGGAAAGTGCAGTGTTTATCGCAGGTGCCGTACAAGGAGTCCAGGGAGCTAGTGGACTCAAAAAGCCCAGACTCCCCGATGGCTTTCAGCAAAGCATTTTTAAAGGCCAGGGGAGGGAGGGGCGTCCTGGGGTACGTAATCAGCTCATGCACAGTTCTCTGATTGGTTGATGGTGCGGTGCCAGGGCACTGTCACAGGGGCTCAGTGATATCAATCCTTAGGCGCCAGTAGGTCTGGGGGCTACAGGCTCATGGTCCTCAAGTAGTTAATTCCTTCCTTTTGGTGGTGGTTTTAGCACCTGCTAAACAACTCAGGAAATGTGCATCAGATACTGTTTTCTGGGTACTTCAGAGGTCCCCCCAGTAGGGTCCTTCTCGGTTACATCAGGGGGACAAACGCCCTCCTTCACGGGGGTCCCTCCCACCCTGTGGTCCAGGTGGCCCTCCTCCTCTCTGTCACACGTCCTTCTGCACAGCAGCCTTCACACAGTGTTGGGAAAACTAGTACAATAGTCTTGTTCAGGCTTCAGAGGCAGAAGCAGGCCTCTGACCGACTTGCGACCCTGCCTGTACTGCACGTCTGCTTGCACACCGAACAATGGTTACCGACAAGTCAAGCAGCACGGACGATAGAAAAGGGAGTGGGTCTTGGAATTTCTTGAGCCCCGGAGACCTGGCCAGTCCCCCAGGGTGTGGAAAATCTTGTGACCCACATGGTGAAACCAACAGCATTGTTACAGTTAAACCAGAGGTGCATTTTTTCACGCAAACTGATGATATAAGTTTGCGGCCTGGAATTATAAACAGAAGCCCCCAGAGCTGCAATTTGAAGTCTCACCCATGGGGTGGATGCACCAGCTGGGACATTCCCAACTGGGACTTCAGATTGCTGTTACTCCGGACTTCCCAGCTGCTGTTTGAATCTGGATGTAGGTGTCGCCCAATCTGGTGATATATACTCTGTTATGTCTCTCTAATACTTGTATTCATCCCCTTCTAATGACTGTATATTGAAATTAAGTTAAATAACCTCCTATTTAAAAATTAACTAAATCTGTTCAGTTGTGTGAGATGAGTGGTTATTTTGCCAGCAAATCCAACGAACCTTGAAACCGAAAGCAGGCTTTCGGCAAAACACAGAGGACTCCAGGGCCATGCAGATTCGGGGACGCTTGGTTGATTCATGCAGGTCATAGCCTGACCTCGGAAGCGCGGGGTCCACTGTGCTCTGGTGACCAGGGGACTCTGAGATCGCTGGGCGCCCCCCTTCCCAGGCCCAGGTGCAGCCCCCTCACCTCCTCCTGTCTTTGGTCAAACCTCTCGGTGTGGTGTCCCTGACCACTTGATTCTCCATGGTATCCTCCCTCCAAAACCCTGGAACTGTCCAGGTTAACGTTCTCCTTCCCAGCTACTACCTTCTGAGGCTGCCACAGAATTGAATGAGTTAAAACACGCAGCACGTGTGTAATTGTGCCGAGCCTGGACCCACTGCTCAGTGTTATATTTTACTTAGAATATTTTGTTGAATGTAAGATGCCATTGATGGCAAAAGGCTTCATTGCTTTATGTACCACTAAGAAAGAAAAAACACTGCCAATTAAACTGACACGATGCTCTCTTATCACTTATCATTTTTATTTTATACTCATTGAAGGAGCTCTTCTGGACTTAATTAGACCTGGATTTTTATTGGCTATCACTTCTGTGCACACATAAAAAGAAAGACATAAGCAAGAAAAACTGGTTAAGGTATTCCTAAAACCGGCACACGCTGAAGTCCAATCTTCCTGTTTGATTTTCCGCTCCAAGCCATTGAGGCTGCGCAGTTCTCCATGCCAGCATCCTCTGAGCTGTCAGGAGCAACACGGGTCATCCAGACGATCCGCTGTCTCTTGGGGCCAGTGTGCCTCACTTCCATCCCCAGAATGGTCTCCCAGGCTGTTTCGTGCAGAGATGAGGATGTCAGCCACACGGCCACGGCAATGCTGAGCCAGCGCCTTTGGTTATAAGACGCGTCCCAATTCAGAGACATTCAAGCATCAGAGCCGTGCATCTCAGAATCGATGAATGGGGCTATTTGTTTATTCTACCCCCCTCCCCAGCCCTCCCTCCAGAGGAAGCTCCGTGAAGTCGGGAGACCTCTCCCTCAGGCCACCTCGCTCGGCCGCTGCCCTGTGGCCCGAGGCATGTCCCCACCTCATCTGTGAAATGGCTGTGAGGACACAGAGCCCGGCTCGCGGGCTGTGAGAGGAACATGAGGCTCGAGCTCAGCTGCCTACCCAGGGGCTCCACTCCAGCCATGTCCCCAGCAAGAGGCCTCTCGGGCCAGCAGGATCCAGAACCCTGGGCCCGAGCCTGCCTGAACGGAGGGGCCAGTCCCTACCTGCAGATGTGTCCTGGGCTTGGAGGGTCGAGTGGGCTGCGTCCCACCCTGTTGTCCTTTCTCTGGGGTCCACACACGGAGCCTATTTCTGCTCTGAGTTTTAAGAAACTTGCTTCCTGTCGACTTGCTGCCTGTTCACTGGCAGCTGACCGTCCCCTCCCTCCCTGGTGTCCCAGGAGGGGCAGCCCAGACCCCAAGGAGGCCCCCCCCCCATCTTCCTTCCCAGGACAGCAGCCGTCCCTTCCGGGTTTAACACAGTTGAGATAGTTAAGAGACATCCTTTCCTCGCACTCCTGGGACAGTTCTTCTGTGGGACAGACAGGAATCCATGGGTCTCTGGCTCCCTGACCACATGGCTGAGTGAGACCCAGAGCCAATGCAGACACACGGGACCAGTGGTCCGGCGAGTATCCATGCAGAGCGTTTATTGAGCACCTACTCTATGCTTGGGACACGGCCACCTCCCCCTCCCCCAGGCAGGCGTGGGCTGAGACGGGGTATGTGCTAGGGTTCGTGGGGAACAACAGAGACCTTCCCAGAGGGGGCGGCATGCACTGATCTCTGGAAGATCAGTAGGCGCAGCCAGGTAGGAGGTGAGGAAAGTATGACCCAGGCAGAAGGGACCATGTGAGCTCAGGAGAGGGGGGAGGGGGAGGGGAAAAAAGAGAGGTGGGGAGGGGAGGAGGGATGGAGGGCGGGAGGGCAAGCGTGGTGCGGTCTGGCTCGTCTAGGGACCTGCCAACAAGGGCACTGAGAGCATGAAAAGACCACGAAACAGCACCGATCACTTGCCCCCCCGGGGCTGGAGTCCGGACCTGAGGTTCGTGGTGTCGCCAGCTGAGCAGAGCAAGTATGGACGCTCTGGGTAGGCAACTGTCCGTCTAATCCTCCTCCACCCCTCGCAGGTAGCAAGCCAGTCACCAAAGGACAAATACTGTAGGATCCCACTTGCGTGAGGTCCCTGCAGGAGTCAGATTCACGGGGACAGGAAGAAAGGTGGGAGCCGGCGCTAGGGGAGGGGTGGGGAGCGATGTTTATGGGTCAGAGTTTCAGTTTAGGAAGATGAGAGAGTTCTGGGCGTGGACAATGGTGATGGTCGCACAGCAGTGTGAATGTGCTTAATACTGTCCCCTTAAAAATGGTTAACGATCAATTTTATGTTATGTGTATTTTATCACAATAAAAAATAGATATTGGAGACACAAAAAGATCCATCCTCCTCCTATTCCCTGGAAGGTGTGAATGTGGCCTTATTTGGAAAAAGGACCTTTGCAGCTGTAAGGGAAGGCTCCCGAGGTGACATCATCCTGTGTCAGGTTGGGCCCCAAACCCAACTTCAGGCCAAAGCCCACCCAAGAGCCCATCCGTTCCTCCCTCTCGAGACTCACAGCACATAATTGCCCGTGAACCCACAGCCACTGGTCACTGCAGGCCAAGGAGGCCTTACTCAGAAAACCCCCAGAGAGCTGCTGGGCCCAGATTCCCACAGCATCCCCCCCTCTGGTCTTTGCAGGAATGACCCAGGCCAACCCTGTTGATCCCTTTTGCCTCCTGGGGCTGCCCTAACCAAGTACCGCAGACCGGGGGGCAGGGGTGGTGCTTAAAACAGCAGACGTCTGTTTTCTCACAGTCTGGAGGCTGAAGGTCTGAGATCAAGGGGGGCGCAGGTTGGTCCCTTCTGGAGGCTCTGATAGAAGAGTCTGTCACTGTGTCTCTCCATCTTCCGGTGACGACCAGCATCCTTGGCTTGTGGACGATGCAGCGCTCTGACCCCTGCCTCTGTCGTCACGTGACCTTCTCCCGGGCGTCTCTGTTTTCTCTTCTTATAAGGACACCAGTCATGGGATTTAGGGCCCACGCCGATCCAGTATGGCCTCATCTTAACTGGACTACATCTGCAAAGACCCTGTGTCCAAGAAGATGACATTCTGAAGTGCCTGGTAGATGTGACTTTGCGGGGGGTATGCTGCTCAGCCCACGACAGGGGGATCGGCAGGGTGCACTGCAGGTCGCAGGTTCCTGTACGCATCTGTGCCACCTGCAAAATGAGCCCAGGAGTGCCTGTTTTGCAGAGCTGAGAGGATCCTAAGGGGGGTTACGGGTAAGGTGGCCAGCACGGAGTTGGTGAGAAATAGAGGAATGAATGGAGGGAGGGAGGGAGGGAGGAATGAGCAGTTGAAGGGCCCCACCTGTCCCACCGGCCAGGTCCCAGCCCCGCAGAGCCCGGCACAGCTTCCCCACCGGGACCTGACCCCGCAGCACAGCCCTGCAGGCTCCGTTGCGGGGGGAGATTATGCGTATTATGTAGATGCATCTGCGTGTCTCTAAATCTCTTCCCAGGGAGGGATTTGATTCTTCCAGTGCCAATAAGATGACTGAGCAAACGCCACTATTGTCCCGATCATCATGATTAAGCGGCAGTTGGCATAGCATGGGGTGAAGACGAGGATCTATTTTCCCGATTAATAAGGTTTATTTTTACTCAAGCTGAATAATACATGATCAGTGTCAAAAGAAATTACCGTCCTTCCATTATAAACCACTCTGCGGTCCCACATCCGTGCCGTCTCTGTCTTCCCCCTTCCCAAGCTGCCTTCCCTTCTCGGGCTCCCGGGAAGACTCCCTTCCTTCCCACCACCGTCCTGCCATTCATTCTCTCCGCGATGGAACGGAATATAAATTGGGCGCCTCGGGGACCTGTAAAACTTAAGAGCACGTTGCATTAGGAACTGGTTTTGCGGCTATAAATTATGTAACAGTTCCAATCCAGAACGAAGCTGGTATTTTCACGTATGGTATAAATATAAACCTTAAATCATTGTTCTAAGTGTTTGATTTCTCATCTGTGGTTTACTCTCCTACTAAATTTCTGTAAAGACCCATTTATTCAGCTTTGGAGAAAAATACATTAAGCGGTTGTCCACTCGGCAGCCACAGAGACGAGGAGTCACCCTTGGGTTGGCACCTGCCCACCCGCTGACCGCAGGCTTCTCCCCTAAGCCTTTTGGCCTCGGTTTCCCACCTCATGATGGGAAGCAGAATTGCCCTTTTCCAAAGGGCTCCTTTCCAAGTTGAAAACGAGGAAACAGGGGCAGCCCAAAATAGAGCAATTCTGCTGCCGTAGAGCTTGACATTTACGAAAAATCAATGCGGTTGTAACATCAATGCCTGTGGACCTCGGCACCAGGAGTCACACAACTTTAGTTAGAGTGATATCGACAAATGTGGTTAGGAGCCGACCAAAAAGAAAAAGCATTCCTTTTTGAAGGGCAATGGAGTTTTTCTTTATTTTAAAACCCAAAGAGAAAACCTTGCCCGGAAGCTACTCTGTCCGGTGCTCAAGGGCTTCACGGGTCCTCTCCCGTCTCAAGTCCCTCAGGCTGTACACCTGCCAGGTGAGGTGTCGGCCAGACGGTCTCCTCCAGTCCAGACACAGCCCCCCACACGTCCATCCCCCAGGGCTCCAGCCAAGCTGACAAGCTCTAAGAGCCGACGGTTCGGGGTCCGAGTCTGGACTCTGAAACGTACCAGCTCCCCGTCTCTCTAATAAAGGGCCTGGTCCAGGGTTCCCCCACCCAAAGTCCCACCTCCCCCGGAGGCCCCGGGAGACCTGTGCCACCACCCTGCCCCGCCCGGCTGTCCTCCTCACTTTTCTGGAGCCGCGACTGGGCACTACCTGTGGGCAGGCCCTGCAGGAACGGAGTCTTCCCTCCTGGAACCTCCCACCGGGACTCAGGAGGCGCTTGGAGGCCCGACTCGGGGTCCCCATCATCCCACGGGGACAAGAGTGCCCGCATTCTCAGGGCTCTATGCGTTTACATGGAGTCTTCAAGCGCCGGGAACCCCGCAGCATCATTCCTCCCCCGAAATTCCCTGGAGACTCGCGCAGAGAAAGTCCCCCCACCTCCCACCCGCTGAATGCTGCTAACTTTGCCTCAGGTACCAGACTCAGCAAGGCCCTGAGCTGAGCCTGCAAACACCAGGGTTGTTTTTAACTTAAATGTCATCATGTTTTCTTCAGTATGGCTGGCGTTTGAGGCTGGATTTAGACCTTGTGGATCTGCGTCCATCTCGTTCCATTTGTTGGGCAAGAATTGGCTACTAAGGCTCTGGGGAAGCCGGTGGAGCTGCCTAGCCATGTGTGATCCTGTTTGCTTGACCCGGGCACAAGCCAGCAGGTCTGCGTTGTCACCTTCCGCGGCGGATGCCGTGGGTCAGCTCTATCCTGTGCGGCTGCCTTCACCCCATCATCCAGGGCGTACTTTGTTATTATTATTAAATTATTACCTATTATTAAGAAAAAGCTCCCCAAACCAGGAAGGACACAGGGAACACTGGTGCCAGGGCAAGGAGAAGGACCCCTCACTTTCCCCTCCCCATCCACTAAAGGTAAGAAAAGCACAAGAAGCAGCCTTCTTTGCCAGGCTCACATAACACAAGCTTGATCCATGGGGCAATCGAACCACTCTTCTGAGATTAGAATAACCTCATTTCTTTGGAACCGAGTGAATGGCTCCGAGATGGAGAACTTTCCATCCTGTGCGCAGCTGAGCTCTCCGAGGGGAGGTGCAGAAATAGGAAGAGCGCCTGGGCCTCCGTAGGAGGCTGAGTTTGCTGTAAAACTTGCCAAGCACAGAGCTTGCTGACAGTGGAGTCACCACCCAGACACCCGCCCCCAGGGTCCCAGTGGCCACCTGCCCCCCCAGCGCAATGAGGTCACGCTCAGATCTGGGCCTGGGGGGCTGCCGACCCTGTGCATACTGGTGGCACCTGGCTTTCCATAGATTCCATGTCCTCTGACATTCTGTCCTTTTCTTCTACTTCCAGTGGCAGAAAGAACCTTCTCTGTTACAGACTTGAAACCAGGCTGGAAGGGCCACCCTTTTAAACGCTGTGCTATTAAAATTCTTTAAGAGAAAATTTCCAAGCCTGGCAGAGGGGCCTCGAGGCCAGAGGCCAGTGTGTGAAGCACCACGGGGAGGGTCATCCAGAAAAGAGAGCCCTGGGGTCACAGCCAGGTTCCACGACAGAGGCAGAGACCCCAGGCCGGGAAAGCGCACACCCCAAGGAGGCCAGCTCCTCCCTACCCGTCATCCACGCTCATCCCCGCTCTGCACCTTAGCAGCTGTCACCCTCTGCTCTCCCTGACGCCCACCAGCCTCCAGAATGGCTCCAGCCAAGCCTCATAGGAAGCCTTCCTCTGACCCTCCCCTGTAACCTTCCCAGGCTGAAGCCTTCCCAGCCCCTCCACCTTGGAGTCCATGTCTAGCCCCACCCCCGAAGTAGGGTTTCCCCATTGAGATCTGGGAGGCAGAGCTCACAGCAGGCATACACAGGTGTGCACGAACTTGCCCTTGATGAAGATGGGTGAGGAAGCAGAGGTCCAGTGGGCTGTGGAAGGTCCACGGTTCAGGTTACACTCAAGAGGCAAAGCTGGGGGGACTTGACCACGCATGAACCCCACGCAAGGTGCTGCCTGGGCTTGCAGGCAAACCCTCCATCACCAGCCCACCAGAGGCCCCCAAGAGAGATTGCAGCAGGCAGAATTCTAAGAGGACCCCCAATGACACACACCCTCATATAATGCTCTCCTTTGACTATGGGGAGACCTGTGTATATGAGGGAATATCACCCCTGGGTTGTATCACCTTACAAAAGGGATACTGAAGATGTGATTAACTTCCCTAATCAATAGCATTCATCAAAAGGAGATTTCCTCCTTGGGCCTGGCCTAACCAGGTGAGCTCTGAAGAGGGACTCTAGAAGTCTAAGACAAGTAGAGTCAGAAAGACACACTTCTGCTGGCCCAGAAGGAAGCAAACATCCACGTTAGGAACTGTCTATGGAGCAAGAAGCAAGGAACAGTGGGCGGCCCCTGGGAGCTTAGAGCAGCCCCTGGCTGGCAGCAAGAAAAGGAGGGCCTCCATCCTACAACCACGAGGAACTGGATTCTGACAACAGCAAATGAGCTTGGAAGAAGAGCCCAAGTTCCAAAAGGGGACACGGCCCCAGCCGACACTCTGATGGTAGCCTTGTGGGACCCTCAGTGGAGGACCCAGCCCAGATCCTTGACACAAGGACTACTGTGAATAACAGACAGGTGTTGATTTAAGCCACTAATTTGGGTGATTTGTTACGGAGCATAGATAACTACTACAGGGGAGCCAGAGCTCCCTACACCCCATCCTATGAGCCAAAGAGAGTGGATTTTTCAGGATAAAATGTGATACTGCAAAGGATCTTTAAAATTTTTAATCAGGTGCTTTTAATTCAGGATGCGTACTTCCTCCTGGTTTGGAAAAAGGATATGAGGCAGAACCACTTTATAAAATGTGTTTGCACGTCTTAACTTCAAACAAGAAATAAACTTTAGAGTCTGAATGGGGAAAAAAACAAAAAACCAAACACCCAGGGTAGATTAATGCACCTTCCCTTCGAAGGAATGCTTTGCTTCTACTGCTTTCTGCAGGAAAATGACCCAGACTCCTCGCTCCCCTGGTCCCGACACTTTTCCTCCTTAGTGCTTCTCCGCCCTGAGCAGCTGGAATGGTTCCATGTGTTTCCAAGAGGTGGGGGTGATTCTAAGTAATATTCAATCCAAAGACACATCAGGAAAGCCGCATTACCTCCTGTCTGACGGGGGTGTGTGTGAAATTTATAGGATTCCTTTTGGCACAAGCTGCTTTCAAACTCAGAGCTCAAGTAAGATTAGGCCCTAAAGTTAAAATGACACAGTGATGGATGCACCTGATGAGTCTCTTGGCAAAGGGGCTGCAGTGTTTGCTGGTTTCAGAGGCATCGTCTCTTAGTCCCCAAGGAGCAGGACCCGAGGGCACCCAGACTGGACGAGGAAAGGAGAGTCCGAATCACACCCAATAAGCTCGTCACCTTTCCCCCAAGGGTGCTCTGACCTTCAGGGGCAAAAATAGTCTTGACTAATAATAGGAATAAAAAATGAGGATGGGGGCTTCCCTGGTGGCGCAGTGGTTAAGAATCCGCCTGCCAATGCAGGGGACATGGGTTCGAGCCCTGGTCTGGGAAGATCCCACATGCCGCGGAGCAACTAAGCCCGTGCGCCACAACTACTGAGCCTGCGCGTCTGGAGCCTGTGCTCCTCAACAAGAGAGGCCACGATAGTGAGAGGCCCGTGCACCGCGATGAAGAGTGGCCCCCACTTGCCGCAACTAGAGAAAGCCCTCGCACAGAAACGAAGACCCAACACAGCCAAAAATAATTAATTAATTACCAAAAAAAAAATGAAGAAAACAAGCAAGTGGGGAGAAGCCAAGCAAAAGGGCAGGAGCATGAGTGGGGTTGCCCTCTTTCCGGGGTCTGCTGTGACACTGTCCTGCCTTTACTTCTGGGACGTTATCACTGATGCTCGTAGCCACACCCCAGCCCCTTAGGCAGCATTCGGGTTTGCCAGGGCAGCCGTAACAGAGCACCGCAGACCCAGCAGCTGACAACAGATATCTATCCTCTCCCAGTCCTGGAGGCTGGAGTCTGAGATCGAGGTGTCGGCTGGGCTGGTTTCTCCTGAGGCCTCTCTCCTTGGCGTGTGTCCCCACACGGTTGTCCCTCTGTGTCTGTCTGTGTCCTAACCTCCTCTTCCTGTAAGGACACCAGTCATATGGGATTACAGCCACCCCTAGGACCCCATTTTACCTCTATAAAGACCTTATCTTCAAATACAGTCACATTCTGAGGTCTTGGGGGTCAGGACATCAATATATGAACTTAGGGGTGTGGGGAGACACAGTTCAGGCTGTAACAGGCAATGAAAACACCTTTCATGTCATCATAATGCACAACGGGGAATAAAGTGGGAGAAAGTGGCTGTGGTCCTGTCTGTTCTGGGGTGTCCGAGGCACCACTAACCGGCCCCGCGCACAGGTCCCTCGTCCTAAGCGCAGGGCCAGGGACCCTCGAAGGACATCCCTGCCCCCAGACTACCTGCTCCCAAGACAGGCAGAGGATCAAGTTCACCTGCTTTTTCTGCACTCGCCTCTGAGGCCTCCTGCTGGGGTTCCACCAGGAAACAGAGGAGGATGACCCAAGGTGCCTTAGGTTCCTTAGGGGACCCCACCCTGGGCTGGCCAGGGCCCCAGGCAGGACTGGCTGCAGGGCAAACTGCCGTGGCCGGCCCTGCCATCCAAGGGTCCCCAGGCCACCAGGAACAACAGCTCAGGCTTTTTGGTTGCAAGTGTGAGAAGCCCGCCCACCCCAGCTGGTTCGGGAAAGTGAGGGATTCACAGGCAAAGGTCAGAACTCACAGCTCAGGTGGTGGTTCGGAGCTTCGCGAGGGACGGGGCCAGCTCTGTCCACGCACCTGCCTTGTTCTTCTCTCTCCTGACAAACCCCCGTGCCCAGAGCCAAGATGCCTGCCCCACCCCGTGAGCAAGGAGCTCCTGCTCGAAGGACAGAGGAGACTGACCTGGGCATCTGTCCCGGCTCAAGACTCTGGGTGCGTTCCTGCCCCGACTGGGGAAGTGCCCTGTGGGGGAGGGGGGACTTTAGAGAGGGGAGGAGGGTCATGGGCAGCAGACACCCCAAAGGTTGCACCCCCAGCATGCCATGCCTTCGTGCCCACAGCCATGCCTGGGTCCCACCCTGGCACCTCCGATCCTCAGCTGGAACTCAGAGAGGATGCCACTTGGACGCCCTCAGCCCTGGTCCAGAAGGATGTAGGAAGGAGGCCTGAGTTCTAATCTGAGCTCCTCCACGTGGTGCTGGGTGATGCGAGCCAGTTACTCACCCTCTCTGAACCCCAAGTTCTCTGCTGTCGAGTGGAGTCTTTATTGTTGCTGGATTTAGAGATAGGAATGCTGGGAAGCCCCCCCACTCAGCTCCTGGCTTGGAGGGGCGCCCAGTAACTGCCTCCCTCCTGGGGGGTCTAAGCGTGGACCCCGGAGACGACCTGGTCCAACCCCTGCATCTGATTGCTGTCACCTAATCTTCCAAGAGGAATGAGGAAGGTCGGCCTCACCAGGCAGAGAAGCGAGAGCACCGGATGCGGAGCCTGACACTCGGGGTCTTTCCTCTCTCCCAGAGACTTGGACTTTCCCCCACCCGGGCGGCCACTTCCCCGCCAGCAAAACACAGACCGTGAACTCAAGGCTTGACATTCCCTCGTGGCACAGAAATGGGAGGGCAGGCTATGCGCTGTGACCGTGAACAGCACCCACGGCGGCTGGAGATGCCACACAGGCGGCCGCAGATGCCTCCTAAGGGGCCTTTGGCGGCTCTGCCTCTCCATCGGGATTCTCAGCCGCAGCATGGCTGGCCTCCTGGGTGGGATGAGTCTTTGTTGCCCTGTGCACTGCAGGAAGGTGGCACCCCGGCCTCTACCCTTAGGCACCCAAAGCGCACACACGCGCACACACACACACACACACACTCACGCCCCCAGTGTGACAACCAAAACTGCCCCCAGGCAAGGCCCCCTGGAAGGACAAAGTTGCCCTGGTTGAGAATGACTGCATGAATGCCCAGATCTTAAAGGAAAGGCTGCCCGCGTGAAACCCCGGCCTCCTCCCCTGGGGGGAGCTTGGCTGTGTGACTTGTGCCTGCCGGCCCGTTCACTGTCCCTGGGAACCGAGGTAACTGGACCCCCATACGGGGGAACTGCCAGCCCCCAGGCCCCTGTGCACCGACTTTGATTTGGAGGTCTTATAGCAGTGATTAGAGTCTCTGGGCCGTAGGCCAGGACATCCTGAAGGAGGGAGGTACGGGGCACTGTTCTTTCTGAAGGAAGGCGAGCCAAAGCCCCCATGTGGAGCTGTCTTGAGGGGTGACACTGTGGGGAAAGATTCTCCCCAGGCCAAGGCACCAAGACCACCCACCCACAGCAGCCCCCTGGGGCAGGAGGAAGGGCCACACGAAAAGGAAGGCACCAGCGAACTCGCACACAGGTCTAACCAGACCTTGGGCAAATAAATTTCTGGTCCTCTCGGAGCCTCCAATGCCCAAGGGGGTTTCACACAATATTCCAAGGTGGCTCACTGGTCTGTAAAATCCAGTGGTTTGATAGTCAGATTAAACAAGGCTGCATTTTCCAAGGCCAGTGGCTCAGAATGGCTGTCACTCTGAGACTCCAAGGAATGGCATCTTCTGCCCATGGGGCCCATGAAACATAAACAAGAAATAGCATTTTGCCCCTTTGCCCTGTGGACTAGGGGGTCCTAGAGGCTCACCAGCGCCATTCCAGAGCAAGAGGCAATTGGGCTGAAGTTTGGTCCAGAGAGGGGTTCCCCTCCAGGAGGGCAGTGTGGAAGCTCAGCATCCAGACGTCAGGGGACCCACAGACGCAGCGTCACGAGCCCAGACAAGGCTTCCATCAGCCCGCTGGATGCAGGCAGCCCTTGCAGGTTTGGGCCGTGAGTCCCCACTGCGAGTGGGTCCTCCACCTTCCTGGACAAATGCCCCCCCCCACCCCGCCCCGGTGGCCATCAGAGGAAAAGAACTTCATTACAACAAGTTAATAAAACATAAATACAGGCTCCGGAATCTAATAATAGCTGGTTTACATGTTAAAGAGCCTGCAAGGCACAAGTTCAAGATCTGCCCACCCCCGCCAAGCACCACCAGGCCTGGAAGCTCACAGGTGAGGCTGTGCTCTCCTGGTGGGTCACGTCCCTTGCCAGGTAGCGTCCCCTAATGGGACAGATGCACTGATAACAAAGAAAACCTGTGAGTTGAATCTGAGCTCCTTTTGACTTTCCTAATTAAAAACAAGGATATTCTCCCACAGAGAGAAGAAACCCAATGACTGTCAGCAGTCAGGGCTGAAGAAGTGGCCTGTTCCTCGCAAGCAGAGTGCTGCATATGCCTCTGTGACCGGGGGCAGCCTCACAGCTGCACGAAGGATGAAGGACTGGGTCCCGTGGCAGCTGCCTCGGCACCCACCTGGCCAGAGCTCAGAACGTGTTTGCTGAATTGGACAAATCAGCACAGACCCCAGTGCCCCCAGGCAGCCTCTGACCCCACCTTGCTCTCCAAGGAGGTGGTTCCGGCTCTGCTCTGACCCCATCGCCCACCCACCCCGGTCCTCAAAGCCCTCCCACTCCGACCTTTGGAGCCCACAGACAGTCATCAGCAAACCCTCCCCCGTATCCTCAAACTCTTCTCTGGAGGGTCCCTCAGGCTCTTGTTCTCTGACCTCTGGGCCTGGGGCAGGGGCAGAGCGGGGGCAGGTGACCTCCTCATTTGTCACCGTGGCTTTCAGACTGTGTCAGTTAGCTTTGCTGCATAACAAATTACCCCGAGGTCTAGTGGCCCAGTAACTAGCAACACAACATTTGTTACTTCCCCTCAGTCTGTGGGTTGGCTGGTGACCTCCCCGATCTAGCCTGCTCCTGGCTGATCCTGGCTGGGCTCTCCTGTGCATCTCTGGTCCCCATGCAGGAGGACTGGCAGCCTGATGACCTCACTGGGCCGCCTCACCTGTCTGGTGTCTGGCAGGCTGTCGGCCCCAGGGCTGGCCCCTCCGTCCCCCTGTGGAGCTCACCTCCCCGCAGGCTGGCTGAGGCTCATGCGGGTGGTGGCCTCGGGCTCTGAGCACAGCGAGCAGAGAAGCCTCTGTTGCTGACGTCCCCTGGCCAAGGCAAGTCACATGGCTAAGCCCAGAGGCTGTGTGGGAACCCCCAAGGGCGAGGACGCAGGGAGAGGAATTACTGGGTCACTTTTGCAGAAGTCTAACCTGCAGACCACGTTCCCCCCTTCTGCTATCAAAACCTCGTCTTTGTACGCGACATCAGTAGACTTTATGGCCCCTTCTCCCGCATCACTGTCGTGCCCCGCCCCCCCAGCACACCCCTCGCTCCTTGCGGACGTCTGCCCCAGGCTCCCCGTCCACCCCGCTCCTGCCCCCATCTTTGGGGGGCTGCTTCCTCCCAACACACAGCCTCCCAGTCCTTCGCCTCTCACCTCCCAGACTTACTTTCTCTCTCAACCACTCACACTGTGGCTGACCTAGACCTTGCGAGGACCATACCTGCAGCTCCTCCCTAATGGTACTCCAGCCTCCCTGCCTCTGACCTCTGACCTGCTATCTCTGATCACCCTGACTCAGGCCACCCCTGTCAGCAGCCGGGCAAGGACACCAAATCTTCAAGAAGCCTAGAACCCCTCCTGCCCTGGGAGTCTGGGCCCGAGGGGACTGTGTGCGTGTACACGTGAATGCATATGTGCCGGGCGTGTACAGAGGTGTGTGTGCACGGGTGCGTGGGTACTGAGAGGCAGCCGCTCCTCACTCAGCCCCAGCTTCGTGCCATCCTCCAGTCATCGCACGGTCTTAAGGGGAAGCAGGTGGCGGGGGGGCCTGGAAGTCCCCATCCTGGGACAGGTCTGGAAGGTACCTTGCCCCGGAGCCCTCAGAGCAAGAGGCAGTGCCGCTGCCCGCTCTGGCCACACTCCCTGGTGTGGGATCCACGCCCACTCTGGCCACACTGGGCCCTGGGTGTGGCATCCACGCCCGCTCTGGCCGCACTGGGCCCTGGGTGTGGCATCCACGCCCGCTCTGGCCGCACTGGGCCCTGGGTGTGGCATCCACACCCACTCTGGCCGCACTGGGTCCTGGGTGTGGCATCCACGCCCACTCTGGCCGCACTGGGCCCTGGGTGTGGGATCCACGCCCACTCAGCACCTGTCTTTATCTAGTGAGTTCTCCTTACTTGACACTTGAGGCAAATGTTTGCTGACTTCACAACGGGGGGAGCCCTTCCCCAGCCGAGTCCCCGCCTGTCCCTTCTGCTCACTGAGTACCAGGGCCAGAGCCCCTCTGCCCCTCTCGGACAGAAACAACTAGCTTGACGGCTTCTGGGCTGCAAAGCTCTGCTGACTCTGCCTTCCCGCCCTGGTTTTAAGGTTAGAGGGAAAATGCTTCTCACTTCTGTGTTTAACCAATAGCTGATCCTGAGACTAAAGGAGTGGATGTTTTTCCTGCCATCTGTGATATAATCGCAATAGATGGTCAGGCCCCCACAGCTGCTGATTCCCCCAGATGTCAGAAGTTGTGGATCGCTCCATATTTGCTCCCCAAGTCTCCCCTGGATGCTGTGGGGAACGTGGCCCCCAGAAATGTGCCAGGAGTTCCTGATACCCAGAGAGCACATGGGGGGTGCCTCATTCTTTGCAACAGGCATTGTTCTGGACTCTCGGTAGGGTTGAGAACTCACCACTAGTTAAGTCCTTCGTATTTCAGCCATGTGGTTATGTACCTGGACTCTGGACCCCAAACCCAGTGGCTTTGCCACTTACCCTCTGCTTGCTTGTAGGCAAGTCACTACACCTGTCTGTGCCTCAGCTTCTCAGTCTGTAACATGGGATGATAACAATGGTCACCTACCATACCAGTTACTGTGAGCAGTAAATGGGTTAATGCACATAAATGGGTTAATGCATTTAAAACTGTGCTTGGCCCATAGAAACATTTGCAACTATTATTTCAGAAGCTCAAGAGGAGGTGGATCGGAGTCAGGTCAGGTCAGGTACTAGGTGACTAAGTTTTCCAACCAGTTTGGGGCCCAGATATAATATTCTCAGGTCTCCTGAGCCAGTCACCAGGACTTTCAGCCCAAACCTCTACAGGGTACTGACCAGCAGGAAAGGGGGGGCATTGCCAAGAACTGGCTCCTTTTTGTTCTTTATTTAAAGGGGATTAGGACATCCTGCAGAAATGAAAAAGCCTGAAGTGAGACTACTGTAAGGATAGAATTTTTAAAGCAGGCAGATCAAAGAGGTAGCTCTTGGTGCTTCCAGCATCTGAAGCCATGCTTTTAACCTCCCTTCAGAGTGCCTGGAGGGCAGTGGACCATGGTGTGGTTCATCCTTCCCAGCCTGGTGTGCTTTCCAGGTGGCAGAGCCATGGAGCTTGGTTTTCTCCTTACAGCAAGGAAAAGGGAAAGGAGCAAATTTCCACTGAGTGCTTGGTTGTGTGCCCCATATGGGGCCAGCAAGTCACCCATGTCACCTCATTTATCCCCACAAGGACCTTGTGAGGTGAAGAGTATTAGGCCCTTGATGCAAATGAAGCAGCCGGCGCTCAGAGAGACCTCGTCACTTGCTCCCAGTCACACCCCCTGACAAATGAGCAGCCGAGATTCAAATCCAAGTCTGCCTCCAGCACACACTCTCTTCCCACTGACCGCAGGGGAAGTCGCCTTGGGTCCTGAGCTCTCAGAAAAGTCAAAGACAATCTGGGGATTATTTTTGTCCTCAAACCCTGTGTCCCCTAGTTCTTCCTCGCTGCTGTCCTGGGGACGCTAGAGCAGAGAAACCATGACGACTGCGCCTGCCTCAGGTGAGGTGCTCAGGTCACACCCGGGGACCACCTGCTCACTAGCTTTTTCCCTCCACACGCGCGGTCCTCACTCCCTCCCGCACTGGAGGTGCGCAGTCCCCTCTGATGGGGGTCCTGCAGATAGCAAGGTCAAAGCCATGGCACGTTTGTCAGAGAGCCTCATGAAGCCCTTGGCAAGTGCTCCTGGGCCTCTCATTCACGAAAGGTGAACATTATGCCTCTTTATGGCTGGGGAGACCCATAACTCACGGTGCAGCTGGAAGAAGAAAAACTAGGACAGACTTCAGAAGTGGAAGAAAAGTAATACACTTCATAAGTGAGCTGTTTAAACTCTCCCACGGGGGAGCCCTTTGTTTTTGATGAAACAGCTGACGTTTGTCTCCAGGAGCCCAAACTGAGAAAATGGGGCAGGCACTATTTATCCCAGCCAGAGATTATGATGTCCTGACCTGAAACCCCCTGGAGTTCTAGCAGACTGCTTGACCAAAATACAAACACAGGGTTCAACGTGATTTTTCTCCATGCACTGGTGCAACAGCTGGTTGTCTGATTTTTCTTTTCCCTGCACAAACAAGAGCTGACAAACAAGCTACAACCAAGCACCTAGCTGGTGTGCTGCCCTATTCTCTTCTGGGACGGATGCTGCATGCCCCCATTAATGTAAATCCGCAGGGGTTTTAGGAGGTGGGGCTGAAGTGTCAGGACCATAGGTAAAGGAAATTGGGATTTGGAAGCAAATACTCGGTGATGGAAGGCAAGGTTTCAGGCTGACCAGACACTGAAGAGTTTTGAAAGCATTCTGGATCTAAACCCACCTGTTGGGCGTGGCAGATGCTGGAGGTGTTCCACTTTTTAGCCTCCCAGCCCCTCACCCTACCTGACTTCAGCACCATGAGGGTGAACAGCTCCCTGCCACGGCATCACTCTGCTTTTGCTTCGGCATCAGAACTTTCTCTGAGATGATGGAGGCCACTCCGCCCTTACACAGACACAGCCCAGAGATGTGGGGGAGATTCACAGCCCTGAAAACATAGCGTGTGAGAGTTGGTGGATAAATGGCCCAGCCTCACTTCCTTCAGAGGTACAGTAATGAGAGGCTTTCTATAAGGTGCTTACAGGGTCCCCAGCGAGACTGAAGCTCCATTGAACACTATGGAAATCATCTCCAGAGAAAATCCTTTCACTGACTTTTCCTCCTGCCCTGTCCCACTCCCACTATCCTGCTCCTACTCCCTGGGATCACATCCCCATTAAAGCACCTGCATCCAGTCCCTTATCTCAGGCTCTGCTTCTGGGGAATCCAAAATAAACTTAGAAAGCCAACCTTCAGGATGGAATCCTGGAACCGCATTACTCCTTGTATGACAGTAACAGAGACTCCATTACTGGGTGATAAATAGAATGATGATAATCCTTGGGGTGCAGTAACATCACGGCTATCAAAACTCTCACCAGCATTCTGTAGGATGAGGTACAGGTGAAAGGAAAGCCTTGGTCTATGCAGTAACTAGCCCTTGAAGTATATGAAAGTTATAAGGTTGGAGAGTTTGCTGGCTCTTTGTTAACTGTCTTAGACTTGATGGAAGAGAGTGACAAGCTCATAGCAGCCAATTATCAGCTCAGGGTGTGCAGTCAAAGCCAGAATGCGTCCATGGCCACCTTTAAAATTACCCTCATCTCCTGAAGCCAGAGGGAAGATAGTGCTGAGATCAAGCCTGTAATTAAATGAAAGGCTGGAAAAACTATAAAAGACACTGAATGCATAGCCTTGACGGGTCTCCAAGGCTCATGTCAAGGGCTGATAGAGGAGGATTGGGACCCTGGATCAAGGGTGAGACATTTGGGTGAATGCACCTGAGAATCTCTAACCTCAGCCTCTGAACCATCTGAAAAATCTTCCTCCCATTCTCTAGAGGAAAGAAACCTCCTCTAAATTGGTGACCATGAAAAGACAAGGCTTCATGTTATCATGCCCCCTAAGATGATGCTTTTTCTCATCAGGACCCACTCTTCCCCTCCTCACTGCGTCCAGACCAATAACTAGAGCCAGTCATCAGCATGGGCCATGCAGACGGTGAGAAATCCAGAATGAGTGATGGAGGAAAGAGATGACAGATTTCAGGACCAGATGCAGCAGCAAAACTAGCTGTTTCACATCCCTCGGGCTTGAGACTTTTCTTAGAGAGTCCAACCAGCCACAGCCTTGGACATTCAGTGATTGAGCAGGTGTAATGTGAAGCACATGCAGATCTGGGCAGTCAAGGGAGGGGAGTGGGTACTGAAGCAGACATCACCTTGGCCCACCTGATTTTAGCACTGCTCTCCTGGACAGTTCTGTGCACATGGATGGGACCTGCCTGCTTTTCTGCACCGGGGCTTCCTCCAAAGTTGCAGAATGTCCCACGCACAGGACAAACCTCAAAATGATGGAGATTAGGAGTTGGTGGATAAATACACTTATTTGCATCCTTCTGAGAACAATTCTAAAGTGCTTTCTTCTACAAAATTCCTCAGAGAGTCTCCAGCAGAATTGAGA
Source organism: Balaenoptera acutorostrata (assembly GCF_949987535.1). Lineage (NCBI taxonomy): Eukaryota > Metazoa > Chordata > Mammalia > Artiodactyla > Balaenopteridae > Balaenoptera > Balaenoptera acutorostrata. The sequence goes on along the minus strand of NC_080064.1, from coordinate 2,636,295 downwards.
TCCAGTTGCCCACAGTGGTAACTAGTTCAGCAATGAATCCTTTACTGATTTTCCCCTCCTTTTCCACCCTACCCCCATTGATCTACTCTCCTGCTTCCTGAGAATCTACTCTCAATTAACCTTCCTGCACTGAGGCCCTTGCCTCAGGCTCTGCAAGTGGGAAACCCAAAGAGAGACATCAGGTAACATTTCTACTTTGTCCACTGGCCAAGGACCACTCTTAATGTGCAAGGTTCCTTCCAGGGTAGAGGGGAGGTGGGAGCCCGTGAGTAGCTTACATTCTCCTTGGTTAGGCCAGACACAGATATGTGAACAGTTCAGGAGATGACCAGTTTTCATTAACTGGCTTTCACTGTCAGTGACTTAAAGCATGGGAGGTCATTAAATCATGATAATTCTTGATTTCCCCCATTTTCTGTGGATAAAATGCTTGGCTTGCCTTGGTTTTCCTCAGCTTACAAGGTCCCCCATGAAGTGGTTCCTCCTGACCTCCATGGCTTCCTGTCTCCTTCCCAGTCCCGTCCTGGCTCTCCATGCCCCACCCTGGCAGGTCACTCCGTTCTCATCACACCTCACACTTTCTCTCTCGCCTTCTGGCCCGAGCCCCACGTCTTACCTTCCTGGAAGAACTCTCTTCCCCCACCTCGTGGCCGTCCTGAGCCTAGTCTCACCAACTCATCCTTCAGGTGCCCTGACACTCCCCCCACCAGGATGTGCTGGGTATCCCTCCTAGGTGCTGCTAGGGGTCTTCATGCATAGCCCACCTGTTGTAATTATGACAATTTTTTGACATTATCTATCAACTTGTGCATATAACCCAGAGGACTATAAGCTTTATGAGAGCAATTCTTATAACCCTAGAACCTAGCACATTTCAGGGCACATAGCAGGTGCTCAGTAAGTGTTTGTTAAGAAAATGAGGTTGAGCTAAAACACAGTCCAATCTACAAGGTGTCCTAATAGCCAGTTCATGAATGTGTTAGTTTCCTAGGGCTGCTGTATAACAAAGTACCACCAGCTGGGGAGCTTAAACAAAAGAAATTTATTCTCTCACTCTGATGGCAGCTAGAAGTCCAAATCCAGGTGTCGGCGGGATTATGCTCCCTCTGAGGCTCTGGATAGAGTCCTGGTTCTTGGCGATGGCCATCAATCTTTGGTATTCCCTGGCCTGCAGGTGCATCACCCCAATCTCTACCTGTCATCACATGGCATCTCCCTTATGTCTCTTGTCTTCACATGGCACTTTCCTCTTTTTAGAAGGACACCAGTTGCTACGGACTGAATTGTGTCTTCCCAAAATTCCTGTGCTGAAGCCTTAACCCCCAATGTGACTGTATTTGGAGAAGGGGTCTTTAGGAAGTATTAAATAATGTCATAAGGGTGGGGCCTTAATCCATTAGGACTGGTGGCTTCTAAGAAGAGGAAAAGATCTCTCTCTCCACAGGTGCTCAGAAGAAAGCCATGTGAGGACTCAGAGAGAAGGTGGTCTTCTGCAAGCTAGAAAGATAAGCTTCACCAGAAACCAAGCCCTGCTGGAAACTTGATCTTGGACTTCCAGCCTCCAGAGCTGTTAGAAAATAACTTTCTGTGGTTTAGCAGTCTTTTTTTATGGCAGCCCTACCAAACCAAGACACCAGTCATATTGGATTAGGGTCCACCCTAATGATCCCATCTTACCTTGACTTCCGTCTGCAAAGACCCTATTTCCAAATAAGGTCATATTCACAGGTACTTGGAGTTATAGAACTTGAAGGTATCCTTTTGGAGAACACAATTCAACCTATAACAATGATATTAAGTCCAAAACTAGTCAATTTGGAGACATTACTGAACAATAAGAAGGAAAGACATACAGGTAGATTGAAATATTATTAATGTTATTCTCACTGCCATCATGGCCAGAAGTAAGACAAAATTCCTGCCATATTATCAAGTGTTCAGCAAATATGTGGACTCTCCACCCAGGTAGGACAGGAAGGTCCAGGTAAACAGGGCTGTGTGTCTTCTGCTCTAGCCTTGGGGTTATCACCTGTAGCGGCTGGAACGTGCATCTAGGGTGGCCATGTCACCATGTCTTGCCAACAGAACGCATATGGCGGTGACATGTATCCCTTCCAGGAAAATGCTGTTAAGGTGGGCTCACCTTCCCCCCTCCCGCTTCTGCCAAAAGGTACAGACAATGGTGAAGGCCTAGGGCTGGATTCATAACCCAAGGGCCATGAATTTGGGTGGGAAATAAATTACAGGTTTATTTTCATTAGCCTCCCACTGATATACAGAACCTGCCTCAATTACGAACACAGGCCACCAGTAGAGCCGCTCATTAGCAGTGCCCGTGGCTCTGTCACAGACTGAAATCACAGGTATCTATCTCCATATCACAATGGAGTGAAGACAGATGCACGAACTACTTTACTCCTCACTACGTCAAAGCTATGGACCCACTAGACCAGCTGCTGTCCTTTGATAAGTTAATAAAGAAGCACAGACATTACTGCAAATTTGTTGTTTAATATTTTGATAACTACATTCCAACATAATTTATTTCCTTTGTAATATTACATATTTTACTTTATTCATTTTAAAAAACTTATATTGACAAGGGGTCCATAGTTACAGGTTGAATTGTGTCCTTTGAGCTGAAGGCCATTAACAGTAGCAAACACAGGAGGAGCTCAGTGCTCTCCCTCTTCCTGCCTAAAAGCAGGGCAGGAATCTCCCTTTTGTAAAGGAAATTTCTAACTGAAGTTTTCCTCCTCTCTCTTACCTGAAGAAAAGAAGGACTCTGGAGACAGCTGAGTCAACTTGAATCTGCATAACAAACCTTACTAAACAACCCTTATTTACCACACATATCCTAGTATCTTCCCACAGCTTAACCACCCCCACCCCAGAAGTCCAAACCCCCTTTTCCTTTTTCTAGTCTCTTCTCCACAGTTTATCACCCTTTGTTAAATTTAATTGGTTAACTCCAGGTCTATCTGCCTCTTAAAGTTTTCACTTCTTTTCTGGGAAGCCCCCATGTGCATGCATAATAAGCCTTCTCTCCGGTTAATCTGGCTTTTTGTCCATTTAACTTGCAGGCCCTACGACAGAACATAAGAGGGTAGAGGAAAGGGGGGGGTTTCCCCCCTCCACCTGCTTTGCAGATGGGAAAGTGAGTCTTGGGAAGAGTAAGTGATGTGCTCAGGCTAGACAGCAGGCATAAGAGGCTGACTTTAAACTCTCACCTGAGATGTCCGTGTTCTCAATCATCGAAGTTTGCTCAGGAATCCTCCCTCCTCTGAAATGCAGCAACAGTTCAGCACTTCTCTAAAAGCTTTCTTGTGCTGAATGCTTTAGTTTCCTAAGAGCATCTCCAAAACTCAAGTGTAAGTTCCTGGGGGCAGGAACAAGATCGTACCTTCTTCCAATTCCCCTGCCGCTCTGTGTGTGGAGCGGAGGCCGCCGGGGCATCCAACAGGGTATTGTGCCTGGTGTCTTAAGAGCCCAGCTTTGCTGCCCCCATCCCTGTGTGCTGTTGCCACAAGGCTGCCCCCAACAGGGTTTCCCAAAGGCTGGGATACATGCCACCACAGGTCCCCAAGGAGATTTTAGGTGGTTCCCTATAAACATTTTTATTTTAAAAGCTGAAGATTTGTTCTAACATGTATTAGAAATAGTACATTACTAATATGTCAGTCTTGTGATTTCATGATGTTACTTAGGACAACGCTAAGTAAAAAAAAATGGGGATGGGGAGGAGTCGGTAGAAGTTGATTTAAAGAAAAGAAGTAAGTAACCAGCAGGATAGGAGACACAGGTGCACAGAATCATGAAGGTGGAATAGAGATAGCTGAGGTTGGACCCAGCTCTCAGACAGACCCCATCAGCCTCCAGGATCCATCAACCAATATGTCAGGAGTTTTGTGCGAGGCACAAGGTCTGCTCTGACCCCTCCTGCATTCAGGTTGGAACCTGCCACATTATTGAAATGAAGGAGCACAGAATAAAAGATGAAGTGTGGAGGGGAAAAAGCATAAAGAGCATCTTACTTTTGATAACAGCAAGTGTGAATCTGCACAGAGCAGCCCAGGAGCGCCCATCCTGACGGGGCTCAGCATAGCCAGCAGCCCGGGGGGGCTGCTCCAGGAAGACGTCTGCACCCAGGCTCTGCACCCCACAGCCGGCATCTGGAGCCCCAAGACTGGTACGTGGCCCGACTGCCTGAGGGTTGCAGGCAGATAGAGGCAGATCCACAGCAGGGCTCCCCACTGCTCTTCCTAGGACTCGGGTCCTCGGCAAGGAGCTCTTGCTTCATTGAAGGGTCTCTGGTCTCAGTTCTCTGTTTATTCCAGCAACGGTCGATCTGTTCCATCTTGATTCCAAGTCACACATTGCGAGCTGAAGGTGGGAGCAAGCAGCACGGGGATATAAAAGTTAAGCCGCTGGAGGGAAGCCCCCCTGGAGGGGTTTTCAGAGCCCAAGCTGCCCACGGCAGTGCTGGGTTAGCCCTCTGGGATGAGTGACCCCAAGGCAGTGCTGGGTTAGCCCTCTGGGATGAGTGACCCCAAGGCAGTGCTGGGTTAGCCCTCTGGGATGAGTGACCCCAAGGCAGTGCTGGGTTAGCCCTCTGGGATGAGTGACCCCAAGGCAGTGCTGGGTTAGCCCTCTGGGATGAGTGACCCCACGGCAGTGCTGGGTTAGCCCTCTGGGATGAGTGACCCCAAGGCAGTGCTGGGTTAGCCCTCTGGGATGAGTGACCCCAAGGCAGCGCCAGGTGTGGAGGCCACAGGCAGTGGGTTCCTTCCCTCCACACCTTGCAGAGGGAGGTGGGGGGAAGGGCCAGGGGCCTGCTGGGCATCTAACCTGGACATGTATCCTGTCTTGGAACAGAGGGGCCTTCCTTCCTAGCATCCCATCTTGCTCGCCCAACCCTTCCTGCCTGAATCCTGCCAGCAAGCCTCAGCACACCTGAGGTCAGCCGGCTGCCCCCACCTTGCAGGGACCGGGAGCTGCTGCCTCCAACCTGGAAAGAGAAGACACAAAGGACAGGCAGAGGGCGGATCTAACCTGCTCTCCCCTCGGCCTCCACACCGTCTCCTCCTACCTGCAAAGGAATAACGTTCTCATCCACTGGTGTGTCCATCGTGCACAGAGCACAGCTACGGGCCCTCGGACCTGGGTTCTAAGAGGTTGCCACCCAGCTCAGGTGCTAGAAGCTAACACACACAGGTCCCCGCCCCCATTTCCTATGTGTGCCCTGGCAGTGGTATAAGTCTGTGCAGGTGTTCACTCACTCAACCCTCACTGCAAACGTACAAGATAGGAACTAACATCACCCCGTTTTTCAGATGAAGAAACTGAGGCCGGGAAGTTAACCTGACCAAAGATCCCCTCTCTCATGAAAGGAGAGGCAGGAGCTGAGCACAGATGTGTAGCTGCCCAGCCCTCAAGAAAGTGGCATAAGGTTGGAGAGACTGGTCAGCAGAGTCCCTGAACTGTCCAGGCCCCAGACAATGCTGCCCAGGGTTCCTCTCCTTCTGCATTTGCCTGGGATGTCATATCTCACTGTCAATTCTAGGGTCAGTCCGGGGCCCACCTGTGCCAAGCTTTGCCCTGGGAGGTGCTGGGATGCCCAAAGCCTCCATTCCCAGCCCCAGGTGGGAGGGAGTCATGCTGGAGAAAACAATGGTGACACACAAAGAGGGGAGTCTGGGCGTCCAGGACCCTGGTGACCGCTCCCAGGCCAGGCCTGCAGGGGAGACGCAGCCACTGCCCAGTCTGGGCCTGGCTTTCCTTCATCACACTTCTCACAGCATGAGCAAGTAACTAATCAATCATGTGATGGGTTGATTAGACCCGGAGCTCCAGGAAGGCAAGAGCCACGTCTGCCCTGTGCATCACTGGATTCCCGGACAGCGCCCGGAGAATGGAAGGTACTCAATAAATATGTCAGAATGGATGGACAGATGGACGGATGATGATGGATAGATGATGGATGTGGTTGGAGGTGGATGGATGGATGAATGATGGATGATGGACAGATGGATGGATGGACGGATAATGGATAATAGATGGATGTGAATGGAGGTGGATGGTTGGATGGAGGTGAATTAATGGATAATGGATGAATAGATGGATGGATGGATGAATAATGGACAGATAGATGGATGTGGATGGAGGTGGATGGATGGATGGATGACAGTTCTCCACTCTCACTCTTTTATGGAGATGAATTGTGTCACCCAAAGATTCTTATGTTGAAGTCCTAACCCCCAGTGTCTCAGAATGTGACTTTATTTAGAAATACAGTCACTGCAGATATAATTAGTTAAGATGAAGTCACACTGGTGGCACCTACCCTAATATGACTGATGTCTTTATAAGAAGAGGAAAATGCCATGTGAAGACATAGAGATGCACAGGGAAGAGGCCGTGTGATGACAGAGGCACAGAGTGGAGTGGTGCATCCACAAGACAAGATCCCTAAGGGTGGCCAGCAAACCACAGGAAGCTGGGAAAGACAAGGAAGGAGTCCCCTACAGGTTTCAGGGGAAGCATGGCCCTGCTAGCACCTTGGTCTTGGACTTCAAGCCACCAGAACTGAGAAAAATCTGTTTCTAATGCTTTAAGCTGCCCAGTTGATGGTACTTTGTTATAGCAGCCCCAGGAGGCAGGACCCACCCCCAGGTCCCAGAAAATGACTGAGCACCACCAGCCACCAGCAGCAGGAGCCAGACGACTAGTCCTAGTAATACTAGTACTAGTACCAGTACTGGCTCTTCACCAGCTCCAAGTACCTGCTGCTCATGACCGACCACTGAGCCCCCAGGCCTGGCTGCACTTTGTAAAGAACGCAGAACTCAGAGGCAGGAAGGGCCACGTCTGTGTGCATCTCAGTGGCCTGGGGAGCCCTTGGCTGGAGCACCTGCCTCTTCTGGTCACCACAAAAGCCACCAGTTTCCTTGAGAGCATCTCCGTGGCACACGCTGCTCCAGGATGCGGCATGAGGGAGCCTCCACTGGTGTGCTGGAGCCCACCCACTCTGCCTCGGAGGAGCCAACACTAAGTTTTCAGGGGGTTTAAGACAGTTGCTAAGCACAGCCATTATTACAGATTAGAGTATGTAAACTCACAATTAAACACATTATAATAGAAACGAAGGTAAAAAGTACTCAAGATTCCTCCTTCCCTAATGTCTGCCACATTTTCCTATTTTCTGAGCCCTTGAGGCTCTTCACGTCGGGCGTGTCTGCGTGGGGCGCACCAGGTGATGGTGCATCACTGCCCACCTCTTCTCAGCCCCACCTGTAGTCATGTCGCAGTGGGTTGCTTGAGATCAACCACGGCAGGAGAATTTACACCACTGAAAGAGGCAAGCACTGGAAATCAAGGCTTAATTGCTTGATATGCAGATTGTCTGGGCTTAGAAAATGGTAGGGAAAATGTGAACAATGCAGATTGAATTTAAAAGTGTTAACACTGCAGAGAGCACAGCATTTCAGGAGACAATTGTTCTAGTATTTGAAAAGCATCATCCAATTCGGCAGGGAAGTCGCTCACATCCTCGACAAACTGACGAAGCTCAGACATATGTCTTCGTGGTTTCACTTTTTGTCTTCTTCACCAACACAAAACAAAACCTGGAGCTAACACACACGTCGGAACTACACCTGTTAGTCAATTGCAAGCATTGGTTGGCTATGACAAATACAAGGGTTTGGCAAAAATCAGCAAGGTCAGTCTGTGAGATTCAATGGACCGTATGGAATTTACAGTAGAGAGAATTTTGTGTTTTATTATTACAGGTAAAGTGTGTGCTATGTACCCTTAACATCAGCAAAATGGCTAAGGACTCGTGTGCAGACACTACCAGAGAGCTGGTTGTAGGACATCACCAGCACACCTCTGACTCCGAGCTCTGCCAGCCTTGACCTTCTGAACACCCCAGCCTTTCCCATGCCTTCACTTCCGCTGGCCACAGCTCAGCTCTGCTCCTGGAAAATGCCCCGAGCACTGGCCTTGACCACACAGGGCCCAGCACTGCCAAGCGTGAGCTCTGGGAGGCCAGCCGAAGACCCTGGGGCCCTACAGGAGAGAGGAATGCGCTTATAGGGCCAACTGCCAAAAGGAAACATCATTTCCACAGAAATGCTGACCCATCTGTTTCTGTGGGTCGTTCCCTGGTGGATAGGCAGGTTCAGGCTGACCCAGCCTGCATCTAAGGAATCCCCTTTTCAGGTTATGGTGACTTGACGAAGACTGTCCTTGAGTAAACTTTTGTCAGCCTCCCCAAGCCCTCCCTCTGCGCTTCGACTTTGGCATCCATCCTTATGGGCCTGCATTGCCCAGTTGTAACAAGAATCCTGCTAAGGCAGCTCAGAGAGAACCCCCCACGCTGGATATCACCAGCCTCCCCCCGGTGATGTCTGACCCCCTGGCCTGCCTTCAACCAGAATCCCCCTTACCCCTGGTGTCTCCTCGTGGTCATTTCCATCCACCACTCCCACCCTGCTCCTTGGCTATAAATTCCCACTTGCCCTTGTTGTGTTCAGAGTTAAGACTATACTGAGGGGACCTCCCTGGTGGCACAGTGGTGAAGAATCCGCCTGCCAATGCAGGGGACACGGGTTTGAGCCCTGGTCCAGGAAGATCCCACATGCCATGGAGCAACTAAGCCCATGCGCCACAACTACTGAGCCTGCACGCCCTAGGGCCCACGTGCTTCAACTACTGAGCTCGTGTGCTGCAACTACTGAAGCCCGTGTGCCTAGAGCCCATGCTCTACAACAAGAGAAGTCACTGCAATGAGAAGCCTGCACACCACAACAAAGAGTAGCCCCTACTCGCTGCAACTAGAGAAAGCCCGCGCGCAGCAATGATAACACAACGCAGCCAAAAAAAAAAAAGACTATACTGAGGTCTCTTTTCCCCTATTGCAATAGTCCTGAATAAAGTCTGACTTTACTGCTTCAGTTACCGCCTGGCTCTGGTTCTCTCTGATGGGGTCTACCCAGGGCCCAGGATGAGTGCCAGGGAGCGTGTCTAGCTTGGATTCAGTGGTAGGCTGTCTGGCCAAGGGAATTTTGCTTTTTATTAATTGTGATCAAATATACATACCATAAAATTTACTATCTTAACCATTTTTAAGTGCACGGCTCAGTGGCATTAAGCATATTCACATTGTTATGCAACATCACCACCATCTGTCTCCTTTTCTTCTTGAAAAACTGAACCTCTGTCCCCGTTAAATGCTAACTCCCCATCCCCCTCCGCCAAGCACCCACCATCTTACTTTCTGTCTCTATGAATTTGACTCCTCCAGGGACTTCATATAAGTGGAATCACACAGGACTTGTCCTTTTGTGACTAGCTTATTTCACTCTGCATAATGTCCTCAAGGTCCATGCATGTGGTGGCAGGTGTCAGAGTTTCCTTCCTTGTTCAGGTGGAATCACGTTCCATTGTTTGGATGGACCACATTGTGTTTACCCATCATGTTCATCCATCCATGGACACCTGGGTTGTTTCCACATTTTGATGACTGAATAATGCTGCTGTGAACATGCGTGTACAGATATCACCTCAAGACTCTGTTTTCAATACTTTTGGAGAAATACCCAGAAGTGGAGTTGCCAGATCACACGGTAGTTCTATTTTTAATATTTTTAGGAACTGCCACAGTGCTTTCCACTGTAGCTACACCATTTTACATTTCCACCAACCATGCATAAGAGCTGCATTTCTCCACATCCTCTCCAGCACCTGCTTTCTGTGTTTTCCTTACGAGCCACCCTAATGGGTGTGAAGCGGTGTCTCACTGTGGCTTTGATTTGCGTTTCCTTAATGATTAGTGATGTTGAGCATCTTTTTATGTGCTTGTTGGCCATCTGTATGTCTTCTTTGAAGAAGTGTCTATTCAAGTCCTTTGCCCTTTTTTTAAGCTGGATTATTTTATTGCTGTTGAATTGTGGAACTTCTTTATGTATTCTGGATGTTAACCTCATATCAGATACATGATTTGCAAATATTTTCTCCCATTCCGTAGGCTACTTTTTTATTCTGTTGATAGGATCATTTGATGCACAGAGGTTTTTCATTTTGATGTAGTTCAGGGAATCTGGTTTGGATTTTAAAGCCCAGTTGTTTCAACAAACATTCAGCCAGGCTCATATTAGGTCCTGGGGACACAAAGAACGACCCAGAGCTGCCTGCAGTCTGCGAGGCGGACAGACTCACAAATAGACAAGAATAAATGGTCATGTCTTGGTTACAGCACCTAACACAAAGCTCTCTGGAAAACATAAACGCACACATGCGCACAAACAGAGGAAACCATGAGGACATCTGCCTCACAACACAGGAAACATTTGGGTCCTGTGTGCAAAGGGACCCCCTAGGACAGCCCAGGTGCCCAGGCAAAGGGTTACCCCGCAGCCCCGCTTGAAAGACAAAAGTCACAATCAAAGGCCTAGTGGCATAAGGGGCAGGAACTGAGAGGAATGGGCTGGGGACCCCTTTCTCTCCCCCAGCACTGAAACCCCAGAACCTCACTCAGGCCTGGTGGCCATAGTCCCCTGAGGCCCCATGACCTGCTGGGGACCTGAGCACAGGTGGAGCCCGTGACTCTCCCACACAGCCCATCTGTGGACAGGGATGATGGTCCATTTGTATTCATAAGACGATTGCTCAGAAGATTAATTAAAAGGCAAGGGTATTTTTGACCATCTGTTCTAATTGAGAAGAAGAATTTAGAAATATAATCGTGTCATCTATAACGGAGGAATTCACACCTATCCTTCTTGGAATCAGAATATTAATCAAGTCTCTCAAAGAGATTCAGCCACACGAGGAAATCACTGCTGCCCTTCCTCCTAAATTAGCCCAATTAAATGAGGATAATTTTAAATGTTTGGCTTTGGGGGGTGGGGAGGATGACAGTCATATACCAACAAGGAGAAGACAGGATTTTCCCCACCAGGTCTGGGGAAAGCATATCTCCAGCCCCACGCCGTGTCTCGGGCTGGGATGCAAGCCTGAGGGGCTGGGAATGGATGCTGCAGGTGTAAAATAATGCAGCAGGGAAATCAGGTCGGCAGCTGGGTGCTGGAGGGAGGTGCTGAGAGCCGCAGCCCCAGGCCAGCATCCCCTCGCTTCTACCTGAGCGACTCCTCAAAGCTTGAAGTTGGCAACCCAAAACCCCTGTCCCCTCCGGGAGTACCAGCCCTCGGGGCAGCCAAACTAGTCCCTGGATGAAGGACAAGAAATAAAGAAAACAACCAAGCAAGATTGAACGAGGAGGTGTTTACGCAGGCTTTTGCTGGGCAGTGGTGCCCGGGGAGGGGGACGGGCCCTCTGCAGACCCCAGGCCGTGCCACCTAGCCTGGACGGTGCTGGCCAGAGACAGGCCTGGGGACCCCGCTGGCCCCCGGGGAGGAGGGGAACACCCATAGCAGGTCACAGGCTCCACAGTAGCCCTGGGCTGGGGAGAGAGGAGGTGCTACACGTGCCAGGGCCAGCAAGGGAAAAGAGCCCGCACGCCAGGGATACACCTTCTGCCAAGCTCCTCCTCCTCCTCCTGGGAGGCTCCCTGGAGCATCTTCTCGGCAGGACCCAGGGGCTCTGCTGAGGGTCCTAAGCCGCATCGTGGAAGCCCGAGGATCAGCTGCACACCAAGGGACACAGTGCTGTGGATGGAAGGCAGTGCGAGTGGGAAACGCACACACTCGTGTGCACATGCTCACACATGCACGCAACCAGGTTTGTGCCCACACATGTGACTGCACATGTGCATGCATACACGTGCACATGGGCTTTAACGAGAGGGTTAAATCCTGAGCCTGAATATTGACCTGCTTGCAGACGCTGTGACCACAACATTCTCTCTATTGCAATAGACCCTCCCCCATCACAATGCTCCCTCCCCATCACAGTGCTCCCTCCCCCATCACAGAAGTCCCTCCCTATAAAATATTCCTTTCCCCCTTTAGATAGTCCTGGTAATATTTCTGTGGCCCCACTTTCTTGTGACTCGGCTTCACACCAAACCCTGGAGTTGACGTGACAAAGGCGGAACGCCCACAATCTGTCTGGGGTGGGTGGGGGGAGGGAACCAGGCTGAGCAGGCAAAAGCCAGACCCCCTGTGGTGGGCAGGGTGAGGAGAAGGCTGGGACCCTCGCACATTACCAAATCTTTTCCTGTTCCCCGAAACATATACAATTAACCGAGCCTGTGTGAACCACGAGTGCAGGAGCGAGACGGGCAGGAGGATGAAAGCAAAGGGAAAACTGTAAGATGAACTAGAAACGGATTAGCACTCAAAATATGTGCAAGGGAACGTCTAGGCACTTGCTAGGAGGGTCCTGAAAATTCGCTCCAGAGGTGTGGACAAAAGACACCAAGAAGCAAAGCAACTGCTCAGAAAAAGCACAAACTGCTACCCCATCCCTACTGCTCACTGAGCACTTACTGTGGTTCAGATGTTGCTAAGAGCTGCACACACAGAATGCTGTCCAAACCCCGCTTAGCTTCACTTCACAGAAAAAGAGAAGCCACCTGGGCAACGTGTCTGAGTCCACCCAGCTGGCAAACGGCTGAACCAGGAGTCAAACCCAGATCCACCTACTACCAGCGCTCAAGCCTTGAACCATTCTTCTAAGACAAGGCAGAAGACAAACCCATACAGAGGAACCTGGGTGACGGAACTCCCAGCTCTGCACAAGGACCCACTCAAGGGGCCGTCTTTACCGCTAATTCGCTGCAGTTAATCTAGACTCGAATTTCCCAGTGCTGACTGGAGTTCACTGGGAACAAAAGCTCTCACGACCTTCATGATCGTGTGAAGTGTCTTCTCCATGTGTGCCGCTGACCTCACGTGGGTCCCAAAGCCCAAGTCCGGAGCCCCTGCCTCCCCTTTCTCCCCTGTGAGTGATGCCATCTGGGGGAAGACATGCATCACTCTTGCGGGTATGCAGGAGTGAAGTGAGCGCTCGGGGCTGAGATTAACACCGTGATGGTATCCAGTCGAGAGGGATGCATGGCTTTCACGAGCTAAATCATACCCTGTGCATCACTTATCGATTTTTCCTTTTCCTCGGCCGGCTGGAGTCGGGAAGGCTGCCTTCGCTGTGTTATTTCTGGTGGTTTTTATCTCAAGCGAGAAGAGAAGTAGCCTGTGTTTGCAGAAATTAAAGCGCTAACCCAGAAAGCACAGGCGGGTGGAGGAAGCGGGTGGGAGATAGTGGGGGAAAGTGGAGCGAGGAGACAGGATGGGAACTGGGGCTTGGGGCAAAGGACGAGAGAACATGGAGCTTCCTGGAGCTGCGGAGGGAGGCTTGAGTGGGCGGGATAAATTGGGAGACTGGGATAGACACACGACTGTATGTCAGATAGATGACTAATAAGGACCTGCTACATAGCTCAGGGAACTCTACTCAATACCCTGTAATGACCTATATGGAAATAGAATCCATAAAAGAGTGGATATATGTGTCTGTATAACTGAATCACTTTGCTTATACCTGAAACTAACACAACATTGTAAATCAACTATATTCCAATAAAAATAATTTTAAAAAGTGAGCAGAAGTGCTCTTTGCTTTAGATCCCAAGTCACAGACACAGAGACCCTCACACCTGCAAGAAACCTCGGGGGGCGAGTTGGGCAAACTGCTCTGGGTTCCGCAGCCGATCTTGCCTTTTCCTTCGACGTCAGGCCAGGCTCCTGGGCTCTAAGTCATCGTTCCTGGGAATTCAGACTTCCAGATCCCACCCTCCTCCCAAGCAGCCTATGAATAACCCCCTCGAGGCCCGGACTCGCACCGCCCCCCTCCCCGGCCTGGGATGAAGCCCACCTCCCAGGGGCACCACTCCTGCCCTCCACTTCCCTTCTGCCCCAGGCCCGACCGCGGGTCTGAGGTTTCCTGGCACCTCTGGAGAATGGCCTCCAGGTGGCCTGAAGGAGAAGCCCCCTCGCCAGCCGGCCTGTGTCCCCATGTGTCCAGACCTGGCCCCAGAGTTCAAGCCCCTGAGGGTTAACTGGACGGGAGGGCCCTCGTGTGGCCTCACCGACCCCCGCTTCGCACACGCCACAAACTTCACCCTCCCCTGGGCCTAGCACAGAACCACCTCGTCCAGACCATCTGTCGGTCTGTCTGTCTGTCTGTTGTCATCGCTCTTGTCCCTGTGATGGGCAGCATGACGCGGCAGAAACAGTGGGTGTGTGAACTGAAGTCAGACGCACCAACGTGTGTGACCTCGGAAGGTCACTTCACTCTCCCAAGCCTGTTTCCTTCTCTGCACATTAATTAGTAGCGCGTCTGGGACCTTTGTCACAGGGCCACGCCCAGCCCAGACACGGGGCAGAAGAGGGAGACGCGAAAGAGCCTTACAGCCAGCAGAGCGCTGGACCAAGTGCAGCCTGGAGCTGGCGCGTCCAGGTGGAAGGAGGTGAGAACTAAGGACCATTCCGGGTGAGGCCAGGCCACCCCGCCCCGGGCCCCCAGGGAGGGAGCGCCGGTGCCCTGCTCCACCCGGCGCAGGCAGAGACATCACTGTGAGCTGTGGGGGCAGCGCTGGGCCCTGCGAGCGCAACGGTGGGCGGGCGAGACAGAGACCCAGGAGCCTCCTCCAGGGACCAGCAGTCAGACAGCTGTGCCACGTCCTGGTGGGCAGCGCCCAGCTCAGGCAAGGGGCGTGGCAAGGAAGGGGGCTGGGGGTGCCGAGACTGGGGTCCCGCTGTGTTAGGTACAGCAGTCAGGGCAAACTCGAGGTTTTGAGCAGCGGCTGGAATTAGGGAGACCGGGCCTGGGGAAAGACGTGAGGGAGAAGGTTCTGGACGGAGGGGCAAAGACCTGCAGTTCTGTCTTACGGTGTCCTAAGTACTGAACTGTGCCCCCAAGTTCCTACATTGCAGCCCTAACCCCAATGTGACGGTGTGAGGAGGTGGGGCCTTGGGGAGGTGATCAGGGTGAGATTAGGGCTTGAGGGTGGGCCCCATGATGGGGTGGGTGCCCTGGTAACAAGAGGAACAGACCAGAACATGTGAGGACACAGCGGGAGGGTGGCCGTCTGCCAACCAGGAAGAGAAGCCTCACCAGGACCTGACCTGGATGTCCAGGCTCCAGAACCAAGCGGAATCAGTTCTGTGTTTACACCCCTGTCCAGCCGGGCTGACTGAGACGGGGTCTCTGTCTGGCTTTGGCATCAGGTCGCGCTGGCCTCGTAGAATGAGTCAGGAAGTGTTTTCTCATCTTCTGTTTTTTTGGAAGAGTTTCTGAAGTTCTGGTAATAATTCTTTAAATGTTCAGCAGAAGTCAGCCGTGAAGCCACCTGGGCAAAGGTCTGGCATGCTGGAGGTACACCCCTGGCGAAGCTGGGGTCACTGGGAGCCAAGACAGGGAGCAGCCGCGTGCAGGGCCCCGCGGCCTCAGTGAGGAGCGTGGGGACACCCAGGGAGAGGCGCAGGAAGCCCTCTGTCGCGGGCAGCGTGGACAGGCTCTGGCGGGACAGGAAGGGTGGCCGGAGGCCCCGGGGTGGTCGGGGCCTGGGCTCTCACACCACACAAGGGAGCTCATCAGGGTCGGCGCTGAGATTTGTCCCCTTGCTGGAGCCAAGGGCAGGGCCCAGAATTAACCCCGGGGTCACCTTGGAGAAAGGCCTCCCAGCCTCCTGCCCATCCCAGCCCCACGGCCAGGTGCGGGGCCCGGGGGTGTGTTTCCCGCCGGGGAAACCAAGCCCAGCTCTCACTGCAAACCGTGACAGCCCTTGACACCTTCAGAGGGAAGAGGGAAAAAAAAAAAAGACAATTTACAATTGCAGATTGGAGCTCCACTCTCCCAGCCTGCCCGCCAGGCAATCTAGCGCAGGAGACAGATGGCCAAGAAGCGTTCCAGGAACGTGTTATGACACTTCGCTGAGCCGCGGAGAGCAGACAGCTCCAGAAGGGACAGGCTGCCTGTCACTCCACCTTGAGGGGCTCCTGGAGGGACTCTGGGGACAAGGGGCTGGGACAAGGCAGGAGCCAGCCCCTCCGCCTCACTGTCTGCTTCTGACCGTCCCTCTGCCCTCAGCTCTCACCATCGTGCAGGAGGGTCAGAACCTCAGGGCGCGGGGACCCGAGAGTCACGGGAACAGAAATCACAGCTGCGCAGCTGTTGGGGGCGGGGGAGGGGGGAAGACCAGACACCCCTCTCTGCTGTGCTTTGAATTCAGGATGAGGAGGACAGTCTGTCCAGGTGTTGGGCCAAAACACTCCATCCACTAACACAGCAAAGAACCAGGCTTAGGGTGGGGACCCCGTGGGAGGGGCGGGGAGGGGGAGAGAGGGGCCCCCAGGGGTCTCTCCACTTTATGCAAATGAGAACAGGTGTGCAGGAACCCGGTCCGTCTGCCATCGCAGACACGCATCCTTGATTTCGCCGATGCCACAAGCAAGGTCTTTCTCACTCCCAAATGCTGCTCTTTTTAGGAAAAATAAAAAAACCCGTGTTGCTGCATGAATGGGTTTTCTTAGTAACAGTACTGTCTGCCATTCCTTCTTCCCAGAGTTCATTCACTTACGTGGGGATCTGAAGGCCTGTCACCCACAAAGACCAAGGGAGATGGCAAAGCGGACCTAGTACAGACCCTTGGAGGGAGGCGACAGCTCAGAGACCCAGCCCCAGGAAGCAGGTAGGGAACAGTCAGGGCCTGACAACAGCCCAACACAGTGTTCTGGTCTGAGGTGGGGGGCAGGGGAGGCTGGATGAGTGGAGGACAAGACAGGGAGGCAAGACCCCACAGCCCAGGTCAGACCCCAGACCTCTAGGAGGGGCTGGTTGAGAGAGATGGGGGCGTGGAGGGAAAGGAAGTCCCCAAAGCTAGAGGGCTGGAACCAGACGTGGCCAGGTGACAGCTGGAGGTTTGGTCAGAGCAAAGGGACTCCAGAATTTTCTATGGCTGAGTCCTCAATGCAAATTGGAAATTTCAATGAGATGCTAAGAAAAAAGTGTCTACAAGCAGAAAGAATTAAAATACACACATACGTATGGATTCAGCAGTGGCAGGGGAGCGAGCTGGCTGGGAGGGAAGGAATGGGGGGGGCACTCCAGCCCCTGTGCCAGACCCGCCTTTTCTGGCGCTTGCTTTTCTCCAAGCCACCATTGGAGCATCTGTGTCCCAGCCCAAAACCAGTGAGAAGAGAAGCACCAAGGATGCGGAAGGTTCCTAGGACAGAATGCTCCTCTGTGAGATGTTAAATGTTGTCAGCATAAATCCAATCGATTTCACAAAGAGTTGTCTTAACGCACCACCTGCTTCTCCCTCAGAGAAAAGAAATGATTAATAGTGTTAACCATGGAAATGGAAAAGCCCTGAAGGTCATTTGAGGCCGTGCCAGGCTGCACCCGGATTTGCATCAGGCCGCAGACCTTGTTGGGCCGTGGAGAGGGCCTTGGAGGGAAAGTGACTCCCAAGGTTGGCCGGCCGCAGCTCAGGGCAGCGTGGCCCCGGCCCTCCTCCTACAGCAGAACCTGCCCTCGGGGCCCCTCAACCCCAGGAGGGAAACCCCCTCTGTTCCCAAAGGCTGAGCCACGTGTGGCCTCGCCCCACGGCACAGAACGAGATGTCCGTGGACAGCTTAGCAGGGGTTCTTGAGGTCACTGGGCTCCGGAGACGTGGTCTGTCTTTGTCACCAAACACGTGGGGCAGCGTCAGGGAGAGCATCGCGTGCGGGGAGTCATCCTGGCAGGTGGGACGCCCTTGCTCACTCATTCATTTATTTGATTTGCAAATTGTGAAATTAATTCCACAAACGTTTACAGAGAGCTCTTTGAAGGAAAAAAAAATGAAGGTGTTTGCAGAGTCCCTGTTTAAGCCTCTGTCTCACTAACTCTCAGGCTTCACAGAAGGTCTCAGGGCCATTTTGCAAAGCTGCTCCTAGTTCCTCCAATCTAAGGACACCAGCAGGCTGGACCCCGAGGCCATCGGTTCAAATCCTGATACACTATATTTGAACCTTGAAAAGTCACTTCGTCGCTGTGTTGATTTGCTCGGGCTGCCATAACAAAATAGCATAGACTGGGAGGCTTAAACAGCAGAATTGTATTTTCTCGCAGTTCTGGAGGCTGGGAGTTGGAAATCAAAGTGTCAGTGGCACTGGTCCTCCGGAGGCCCCTCTCTTTGGCTTGTAGATGCCACCCGATGGCCTCATTTGATTCTCTCTATAAAGACCTATTTCCAAATAAGGTCACATTTGCAGGTACTGGGGCTAACACTTCATGTGGATTTAGGGGGACAGAATTCAGCCCAAAAGGACCTCTAGGCCTTGATCTGCCTAGAGCAGCCCGACTCCCCCCCAGAGCAGACCTGAGGACCTCCTGGGCCGGGGCCTGTGCTACCGGAAGTAACGGGTTCTCCCCTCCAAAGACCGGAGTGAGGCGAGGGGGCACGGGTCTCCACTGTCCTCAGAAAACCACAGTCTCAGCGGGCTCAGAGGACGTTAGCAAGCACTCTGCCAGCAGAGAAAATCCTTTAAGAAAAGCCAAGTTGCCTCGCAGAGACTTGAGCGTAAGGTCGGAACCGTGGCGCCGGACCCATTCATTTCTCCCCGATAATTGTGCCACCTGCCTAGCCGGTGGCATTAGATGCTACGACCAGCTCTTCAGAGGCACAGAAAAAAAGAAAAAGAAAAAAGGCAGCCCCTTGGAGGGCGGATTTTTGGCATTTCATCTGAATTCCATAATGAATAATTTATACAAAGGCTTTATTGGAGCCCAGCGCTCCACAATAAATGTTCCATGAGAACATACTCAAATATTTCAGCGTCAGTGTCTCTCTGGTGGGTTTGGCTGACAGCCCAAACCAGATCTGAGTTGCTACATTGCTTATTTACGAAAAATATCATCATCTTATTTTTATTTGCCTTTTTCCAGGCATTCGAGGGGTGATGAATTTGAGGGGCACAGGCGGAAAATGCAGCTGCTCCTGTCAGATCCAGGAGGGAAGGGAGACCCTGAATTTTGAAGCAGGAAGTGAGGAGAGGGGGCCTCAGCTGCCTGCACCTTTTTGCCTACAAACAGCAATGAGGAGAGAGACAAGGAGTTGAAGAGCCACCTGGTTTCTGGGCACAGAAGTGACATATGGCCACGTGCCCCGGGCCGATCTGAGCAGGGTGGAGTGCAGGCACGGGTTTCGGGGGGTGGGTGAGAGAAGCCCCCAGTTATCCAGCTTAGGAAGAGGGGTCCAGAGTGAAGGCCTGGGGACAGGAAGGCTGGTTTATCCTCCCGCTTGATGGGTTACTTGGTTTCTCCCAGGCTTCACTGTCTCATTTATAAAACGGGAAAGACAAAGGTCTACACTCAGGACAGTCACGAGGGTTTAACGAGGGGATGTGGGCAGCCTGGCCAGCACGTCATCACTCACGCACAACAAGCCCCTGTCTGGTTGACAGGTGCGTGGCCCAGGGCCTGGAATGGGCAGGCCACCAGTGAGAACGGTCACTTCTGATGTGCTCCTGACTCAGCTGCAACGTCCAGAGGTGGAGCCCCTCCCACTCGCTGCCCCCAGGGTTCACACAGACTCAGCATCAATGCTCTCTTAATATTTTATCTTCTTCATTCCTGGATTCAACTCTTTTTGCTGTTAAACGGCCCGTGTGTGCTCAGCTTCAATGCCATCAGCCGCATCAACATCCTTCTAAAACCCTCACGATCACCTGGCCCTTTGTGAGTCCAGTGGGGTTGCACTGGGGGCCCAGGGAAGGGGTAGGGGCGGAGGAAACCCCAGGCTGTGGCTCTGCCCTTCCCATCCTAGTCAGGTGAGTGGTGGTCCTGGTTTCCAGGCTGTCAGGGCCACCTGCATTTCCAGAACTCCGGGAGGCAGCCGAGGGTGCCTGAGCAGCCCGTGCTTTCTGCCCGCTGAGGATGCTCCGCTCTGGGAACAGGGGGCAAAGATGGGGGCAGAGGGAAGGTAGGATGAGGTGGGACCCAGTGCCCCGGGAACCACGGAGAACATCCCATCTTGAAAAGACCTTGGTGGTCATCTTAGGCATAGTGGCCTGTCCTGTGGACGCAGGCATCAGCCCCCAGCCCCATCGCTGACTAGCCGGGCAACTTTGGACAAGTTTCTTAACTTCTCTGCCCCTCTGTTCTCTCATCTCTAAAATGGAGAGATTATAATCCCTTCCAGATGAGACAGTGCCCATGCAGCCCAGGGCACAGTGCCCGTGTTCCAAGCATGCACCCGAGAAATGCTCGTCTGGAGAGAAGAGGGAGACCTGGCATGGGGGGACATCCCATCATCCCTCAGTGCATCACTGGCACACAGGTCACCTCCCCCACTCCTTCCCATAGGACCCCGTTTTGGATCTGGTGTCCACCCTCCTCCGCAATGGCCATGGACTCAGGAGGCCAATTCCTCTCTCATTCTGGATGGATCCCAATTAACCAATCACTGTATGCCATCCTCCTCCTCGGTGATTATTTCAGCCAATCAGCACACAGAATTCCCCTGGTGACTATTATATGTCCAGGAACAGACACGTGACTAATCAGACTGGCCAATCGGAGGGATGAGAACGACTTTCACTCCATCTATCTTTCTCCCTCTGGGTGTGAATGAGCAGCTTGTCCCATCACCAGCTGGGAGCACCCACCTTAAAGCCATGAGGGAGGCTGCCTAAGGACAAAGAGAGGCAGAGCCAAGGGAATCACAGAACAGGAGAGCTGGGGCCCTGATGGTGTTGTGCCTGCAACCCACCTCGCCCCAGAACCTGTGCTTACAGGTGACGATGCATCTCTTCATAGTTAAGCCATCTCAAATGGATTCTTCCATTACTTGTGAGCTGAGGCATCCTCACCGGCACAAGTCTGAGAGCCATTCATTCACTCATCATTCATTCATACTGTCTTCGCTGAGAACCCAATATAGCTGGGCACTGTCTCAGCTGTAAGGAATAAAAATCCAAATTAGGAAAAGCCTTCTGCCCCCAAGTGCTCACAGCCCAAGAGGGGAGACAGACACATAAACAGACACACACACCACTCGGGTAAGCATAGGACGATGAGGGAGGCTCTGGTAGGCACCTGACCAAGCCTGGCTGGAGGGGTGGGGGCTGAGCGGAGCAGGCTCGGGGAAGTTCCCAGTGGAAGCAGATCTGGGTTCTGCTGCACCAGCCATCTTGAGACCTGTGTGCCGTGGTTGGGTTGTTTTCCTCATGGTCCCTTGGATGGACCATCTGACGCCTGAGAAAGGCACCCTATCTATAAAGGGAGAGGGTCTCAACTGCAGCAAGACCTCCATGGCCTCTCAAATGTCCAAGCCTGGGAAAAATTCACACCAGCAGAGGAGCACCCAGTGCGATAAAGGAGGAAAAAAAGTAACGGCCAAATTAAGCTTTTCACCAGAATTCTATTCTAAGCTTTTTGAGAAAGGTCACCTCATTTTTGAAGACCCACACAAAAGACTGTCAAATTTAATTCAAACACAGCCCTCACCATCTCGGAAAGGCCTTTGAGAAGGGCCTCCGGAACTCCCTGCTGAAGCATGACGGCCATCATGCCTCTAATGGGGCAGGACAACAGTGAGGTGGCCGAGCCCCGCTGCCTGGGATTGACCTCACCTCTCACAGCTGAGTGACCTCGGCAAGGCTCAGTCGCCTCCTGTGAAAAATGGGATAACAGTGGCACCTACTTCCAAGAACTAATGTGAAAATTCTACAGATAAGAGAAATAAAGTTCTTAGAACTATTTCTGGTATGCATTTAGTGCTCAATAAGTGTTACTATTATTTTCTAGACACTCTAATCAAATGGTCTATAGGCAGAGATTTGTGCACTTGGTCAAGTGGGATAACAGGGAGTGAACTTACCTTTCCAGCTAAAACAACCCCCAAAAAAGGGAAAAAATATGTGAAACAGTTTCTCACACCATGGACATCAGGCAGCAAAGGAAAGTAATTCCTGAGACATAGAAAATAAACCAGGTGAACCCGAAGATCACCCCCACCTGCTATCCTGGGTGAGTTTCCAGGCTGCAGCACAGGTGCAGGAACACAGGCAGAGCCCAGGGGACCCAGAGAAGAGGACACAGAGCTGAGAATGCAGGGAAACTGAAGCTTCCAGACTTCACAGGACAGAGCACTGGAGCGGAGAACGCTGCAGAGACAACTCTGAAGATCTGCAGAAGATCCCCTTCCAGTATCCAGCAAAGGAATGATCAGTGCACATAGATGAGAAGACTACCCACAGGTGCAGAAGAAGCCCCCAAAAGTGTTAGTGGGAACAGTGCCCAATGCCCACACAGGGCTGAAAATTGTTACTGTTCTCACCACCAGACTGGGAATCCCCATAATTCACGGGGCATTGGGTAGAGCATTCAGAAGAGTCTTGCCTCAGTCATGGGGATTAATTCCCCCAAGACCAAATGCTGATCTGGTCTAGGAGTAACTGTTAGGGGTAATTGTTGCTGATTTGCTGGTCCCACCTAACAAATCTTAAAAGCAAGGTGTGACAGGATCAAAATGTTCCCAAATTACTTAACTACATCTCAGAACAAAGCTCAGGAATACTTTAGATCTATAAAAAATATATATCCAGCAGCCAACGATGCAAAATTCCAATGTCTGGCATCCAATCAAAAATTTCTAAGCATGCAAAGAAGCTTGAAAACACAACCTGTTAATAAGAAGAAAAATCAATCAAATCGGAACTGACATAGATGTTAAAATTAGCAGACAAGAAAGTTTAAAAATTTATTAAGGTCAACGCAATATTGAAGGAGAAGAACACAGTTGGAGAACCGATGCTACCCAACTTCAAGACTTACTATAAAGCTATTGTAACCAAGGCACTGTGGTACTGGTGAAAAATAGACAAATAGGTCAATGGAACAGAATAGACAGCCCAGAAATAGACCCACATAAATATAGTCCACCGATCTTTGACAAAGGATCTAAGGCAATGGAGCAAAGATAGTCTCTTTAACAAATGGTGCTGGAACAATTGGATGCCCACATACAAAAAAAAGAGAATCTAACCACAGGACTTAGAGCCTTCACAAAAATTAACTCAAAATGGATCATAGACCTAAATGTAAAACATAAAGCAATAAAGCTCCTAGAAGATAACATAAGAGAAAACCTAGAGGACCTCAGGTGGAGCAGTGACTTTTCAGCTACAACACCAAAGGCATGATCCATGAAATAAATAATTGATAAACTGGGCTTAATTAAAATAAAAACTTCTGCTCTGTGAAAGACAACATCAAGAGGATTGGAAGACAAGCTCAGACCAAGAGAAAATACTTGCAAAAGACAGATCTGATAAGACTGTTATCCAAAATATACAAAGAACACTTAAAACTCAACAATAAGAAAACAAACAACCCAATTAAAAAATGGGCAAAAGACCTGAACAGACACCTCACCAAAGAAAATGTACAGATGAAAAATAGTCATATGAAAAGATGCTCCACATCATATGTTATCAGGAAAATTCAAATTAAAACAACAATGAGATACACTACACACCTATTAGAATAGCAAAAAAAAAAAAAAATCTGGAACACTTACAACACGAAATGTTGGCAATGATGTGGAGCGATAGAAATTCTCATTCATTGTTGGTGGGAATGCAAAATGGTACAGCCACATTGGAAGACAGTTTGGTGGCTTCTTACAAAACTAAATCCAACAAGCATGCTCCTTGGCATTTCCCAAATGGATTGAAAACGTATGTCCACACAAAAACTTGCACTTGGATATTTATAGCAGCTTTATTCATAATAATTGCCAAAACTTGGAAGCAACCAAGATGTCCCTCTGTAGGTGAATGGATAAACAAAGTGGTACATCCAGACAATGGAATATTATTTAGAGCTGAAAAGATATGAGCTATCAAGCCATGAAAAGATATGGAAGAAATTTAAATGTGATTGCTAAGTGAAAGAAGCCAGTCTGAAAAGACTACATAGGTATGATTCCAACTATATAACATTTAGGCATTGGAAGCAAAACTATGGGGACAATAAAAAGATCAGTGTTTGTCAGGAGTTGAGGAGGGAAGGATAAATAGGCAGAGGACAGGGGATTTTTAGGACAGTGAAAATACTCTATATCAGATTAAAATGATGTATAGGGTTTCCCTGGTGGTGCAGTGATTAAGAATCCGCCTGCAAGTGCAGGGAACGTGGGTTCGATCCCTGGTCCGGGAAGATCCCACATGCCACGGAGCAACTAAGCCCATGCACCACAGCTACTGAGCCTGTGGTCTAGAGCCCGTGCTCTAGAGCCTGTGCTCCACAACAAGAGAAGCCACTGCAATGAGAAGCCTGTGCACCACAACAAAGAGCAGCCCCTGCTCGCCACAACTAGAGAAAGCCCGCGTACAGCAGCAAAGACCCAACACAGCCAAAAATAAAAACAAATAAATAAATAAATAAATTTTTAAAAATGATGTATATGTGTCATCATACATTTGTCCAAACCCATAGAATGTACCACACCAAGGGTGAGCACTAAGGTAAACTATGGACTTTGGGGGACAATGCTGTGTTGATGTAGGTTCTTCCTTGGTGAAAAATGTACCATCTGGTGAGTGATGTTAATAACAGAGAAAACTACACATGTGTAGGGGCACAGACTACATAGGAAATCTCTATACTTTTCTCCTAATTTGTTGGGAACCTAAAACTGCTCTAAAAAATAAAGTATTTTTTAAAAGTTATTACAACTCTGTGCCATATATTCAAAAAGTTATAAACATGTAAAATATTTTAAAAGACTCAAATCAAAGTTTTGAAAACGACAATATCTGAGATGAAAAATGCACCGGTAGAATTAATAGCAGATTAGATGTTTCAGGAGGAAAGACCAATGAACGTAAAGACAAAGCAATAGAAATTATCCAAAGAAATTATCCAAACAAAACACATAGAGAAAAAATAGTTTTTAAAAATTAAAAGAGAATTCATGAACTGGAGGATAATTTCAAACAGCCTAAAATAGTGACATTGGAATCCCCAAAGAAGAGAAGAACAGAAAATCTATTTGAAGAACTATGGCTGAAAATATTCTAAATTTGATAAAAACTACAAACCCACAGATTTAAGAAGCTGGAGGAACCTCAAGCATGAGAGAAATAAAGTCACATCATCGTCAAATTGCTTGACTTCAAGGATAAAAAGAAGTATCAAAATCAGCCAGAGGAAAAGGACATGTTACATAAAGATACACAAAAATCAAAATGATAGCAGATTTCTTATTGAAAACAATGTAAGCAAGAAGACAGTGGATGAACATCTTTAAATTTCTGAAGAAACAAAAACCTAAAATTCTATACAGTGAAATTATCTTTAAAAAATAAAGGTAAGGATTCCAACTTCAGTTAAGTTGAAGTAAGCACACCTCACCTGACCTCTCCCACTAAACATAACTAGAACACCTGGACCAGTTATTTGAGGACTTTGAACAGTAAATAGAGCCGGCAGATTGAGGAAGAAAACAAGATTTTTTTTTTAAGTACCACCAAATCATCAGTGAGTTCACCATTTTTTTCCTCTAGCATCACTTGGCCTGAACACAACGCAACTCACAACTTGAAAGTGAGCATTGGCACAAACAGAAAGCTTCAGGGGAAGCCCTCGAATTCTGGCTCAAGGAGAAGGAACAGAGCCTCCTAAATGCTCAAAGGAAATGTAGAAATCCCATGTTCTTTCTCTCTTCTCTATTTTCTCACACCTCAGCCCCCAAATAACCCTGTGGCAGTGTTTGCGGGACCACAGCAGAAACCCACAAAAGCCAAAACTCTGAGGGAGGGGAATTTTCCTCTCCGATTCGTGGATCTGCGATACCCAAAAGGCAGGGAAAACTCCATTGCTCTTTTTCCTCTTTCTTTCTCCACCATTTCACACCAGATACTGGTATAGTCACAGAAGTGCATGTCAGAGCAAGGTCACTGGAGCCCTAGGTTTCTACCCAAAGGACCAAAAAAGGCCAGAGATTATGAGGAAAATTTCAGAGAGGGTAAAGCTGTGGAAAGTAACACCATAAAGTAGTACTATAAACTCCTGGTCTCACCTCCCAAGTTGCACATGGCATGAATCTGATCCTGGACAGTATAGCAAAGACTTTAAGAACTGAACCACCTCGCAGCCCAAAGGCTGGCCTCTGGGTTGTGCACACAAGGGACAGATTTGAATAGTGCCCCGCAGGCTTTGAAAACTGAGCTG
Organism: Balaenoptera acutorostrata; assembly: GCF_949987535.1. Lineage (NCBI taxonomy): Eukaryota > Metazoa > Chordata > Mammalia > Artiodactyla > Balaenopteridae > Balaenoptera > Balaenoptera acutorostrata. Next base: position 2,610,108 of record NC_080064.1, on the reverse strand, counting down.
ACATTGGAACCACAATGCACAGAAGATGGGTTGTAACATGTGGTTTGAACACAACCAAGCTTATTGCTTGCTAAAACAAAAATAGTACCATTTCTCAAAGTATTTAAACAAGGCACAGTCTCATGACATAATATTCACGATGTCCAGGATATAATCCAAAATTACATGGCATGTGATGAACCAGTTTTTTTCTCAACTCACATGGAAAAAACAATCATTGCCAATGCTGAGCTGACACAGATGTTGCAATTATCTGACAAAGACTTTAAAGCAGCTATTATAAAGATGCTCCAAAAGGCAATCACAGATACTCTCGAAACAAAAGGAAAAAGAGAAAGTCTTGGCAAAGCAGAAGATATAAAGAAAAACCAAATGGAAATTCTAGAATTCAAAAATACTATAACTGAAATATCAAAACTCACTGGATGGGGTCAAAGTAGACCAGAAATGATAGATGTGTCAGTGAAGTTGAACCTAAATCCATAGAAATTATAAAATCTTAACAGCAGAAAGAATAATGATTGAAAAAGTAGAGATTCAGTGACCTATGGGACTATTTTTTTAAAGGTCTAATATTCATGTCATTGGAGTCCCAAAAGGAGGGAAGAAAGAGTACAATGCTGAAACAATACTTAGAGAATAATGGCTGAGGAGCTTCCCAAACTTGGTGACAAACATAAGCCTAGAGATTAAAGAATCTCAGTGAACCACAAGCAGGACAAAGCCAGAGAAATGCATCTCTTCTCTGTCAGGCACATAAAAGCGGGGAATTAGGAGCATGCAACATAATGCATTAATTCCTACAATACATCCAGATGGAGATGCAGCAGAAGCAGTGCACTGAATCGGCACAAAAGCGTACCCTACAAAGTGACTTTGACCTTCTTTTGCTTTACTGCAATTCTCTCTCAAGCCCTCCCAGTTAAAGTCAGCACTTCAAGAGTTACAGTGACAGCTTCCAGGAGATGGCGTTACCTCCAGGCTGGGGTTGGGGAGGACAGAGAGGCCAGGTGGGGGAGATGGAGGAAGGCTGGAGAAGCCAGGCTCCTGTGCCAGAGTCCACCTCCCCCGCCGTGCTCCTGCCGGCACCGAGGGAGCACCCTGGACTCTTTGGCCCCTCATAGGCCACCATGGCTCCGTCCAGCTTTCCTTCAACCCCCCAGTGCCCCTCCCCCAGCGTCCCTCCCCCACCGGCTGTGCAGGATGGAGACTCGAGTGTGTACCTGCTGTAAGCCATTTGAGTCCCTCTCCTCCCTAAAGCTCCCAGCATGTTGGGATGAGTGTTTCGGGCCTTTGGTTCGCCCTTGGGGCAGAGAGACCTTGACCTCACCCCTAACCCTTAAAGCAGCTGAGATCAGGATAGCTAAGGAGGAGGATTCGGGACACATTTATGTTCTGGCTTCAGCAGCATGGTAGCCTTGGTCATGGCCCAAATGCCCATGTCTTTGGCCCACCAAAAGCCCTACACCAGCTTTGGGACATGCTGAACCCCTTCTCCCCCTGCCTGGAGGAGACAGCAACAGACGAACAAGCTTGTAATGTTTTCAGTCCACCCATAGTCCTGTGCCAGCCGTGGGGACTCGTGGACCTGTTCTCCCATCTGGAGGAGGGAGCAAGCACCAAAAGCATGGTTCTAGCTGCTTGTTTCAATGCCACCTGCGAATCTCCAGCCTCCCCCCACCTCCCCAACCCTTTCTCACTTACAGGCAGCAAAGGAGAGGACCACGTATTGGTCCCAGCTGACCACACAGTTTGTTCCGCTACCAATTCCCATGGAATTTCCTCAAGTACATGAGCCAGCCCTCGGGCCCTCATCTTTCTCTCTCAGCGAGCAGCCACACCGCTGACGACCTCCCAGTCTCAGCACCAGTACTGCTAAGTCAGAAGCTACAACGGGGGCTTCCCTGGTGGCGCAGTGGTTAAGAATCCACCTGCCAATGCAGGGGACATGGGTTCAAGCTCTGGTCCAGGAAGATCCCACATGCCGAGGAGCAACTAAGCCTGTGCTCCACAACTACTGAGCCTGAGCTCTAGAACCCACGAGCCACAACTACTGAGCCCATGTGCCACAACTACTGAAGCCTGCGCACCTAGAACCGGTGCTCCGTAACAAGAGAAGCCACCGCAATGAGAAGCCCGCGCACCGCCAAGAAGAGTAGCCCCCACTCGCCGCAACTAGAGAAAGCCCGTGCGCAGCAACAAAAACCCAACTCAGCCAATTAATTAATTAATTAATTAATTAAATTTATTTTTAAAAAGCTACGACGGTTCTGAGATGCTACCCTCCTTGCAAGCTAATAGGTCAACCTGCCACATATTCTGGCAGAGACACACAGACCCCTGGTTAGAGAAACGGGATGCTTATTGCTCACAGCAAAGACAACTCCCAGAACACCACCTTCACATGAGTTCTGAGCCCCAATCCCACAGGCAACGCAGCTGAGCAAGCTGTTGGCTGCACGTGCAGCGGGTTACGACACGGAGAGGAACCCCAGATTATGAGACTCAGGAGCTTCGACAGGGCAGCTGGCACCTCTGCCCATCCCTCCCTCCTAAGAGACCTTGTCTCTACTCTGGAAGGTGAACAGACCCTCCCCAGGCATGGGGGGAGAGGGGTAGCTCTAGGTTTATTGCCCTGAGTGTAAGCAGGTGTATCTGAAAAGAGGTGTGTGGGCTACTCTGTCGACTTGCCAAAATCCTCTGCTCAGCGGCCCCCTCCTGTGCAGACTGTGAAGTAGTCATGGAGAATTGTCCCCCAACAATTCGACTGATTTGGAGGGATTCGCTTCCAGCTTGGGGAGGAAGTGGCGGGGCAGAGGGAAGTCCTGTGCTCCTGGGTGGGCTCCTCCAGAAGCCGGCTGTGGGCAGCCGTCCATGCGGACGATGGAAACTGCTAGAGAGACCCCAGGCAGAATGCAACGACCTGGCCTGGAAACGGGCAGGACTTCCAGCCCCAGGCACTTAATTGGTCATCTTTCTTTCAGGGAAGGAATTAGAGCCTATGTGGTTGGCGCCCCAACGTGGTCTCACCCTCGGGGCAGGAATAAGCGGTTTCTGCACCCAGTGTTGCCCATGCTGGCCTGGACCACTCTCCAGGTGAACCTGGGGACCATCTGGACCACTGAGCTAACCAGTTGCATCTGCCTCCCAGGGCGATAAATGTTCCCAGGGACACTCTTCACTCTTTCTTGCAAGAGCAGGGCCCCCACAGTTGGATGGCCTGCCTTCAAATCCCAGCTCTGCCGTTTGCCAGCTGCATGGCCTTGGGCAAGTTCTTGACCTTTCTGTGTCAGGCAGGTGGGGAAAATGGCAGTGCCTACATCACCAGGTGGTCTGAGTGCTGGGTGAGCTAAGGAAGCACTTTGGACAATTGGGTACAATGAGAATGCTCAGTGCTGATAAAGGCAACTGACCGAGATGCCCCAAGGTGCCACTCAGGGACAAGCCAGCTCTCCCCTCCCCACCACTGCCACCAGTAATTGTCTGTGTCCTAACTTCCCTCCCCAAGAAAAACAGCATTACCAAGGCAATTGCTCGCTGGTTACTCTCTCCCGCTTTTTTACTTTTCTCTGGTACCTGTAATTACCCTTGTGCTGGTAGCTGCATCAGAGGGCAGCCCCGGGACCCCGGTGACTTGTGGCTGGCCCCAAGGATGACCCTGGGAACTTGCGGCTGGGGCAGGAAGGGGGGTTCCCCTTAGTCTCCCAGCCGAGACCCCTTGGAGGCATTCGGAGAGATGCTGTTGGTGGGAGCTTAATAAACTGCGGCATGAAATATTTATCTGCTTACACTAGCCTAAGTAATTTAAGCTTGCTGGAAATCAACATCATGTTTTCATTTTTAATGAACCTTCTGTAAAACAGCCCCTTCTGTTACTGTCAGGTGCTAGGAGCGGGAGCTGCCAGAGCCCGATGCTATTTTAATCTCCCTCCACAAATGGTGCTGAATAGTGCACCACATTGGCCAAAGCCTGGCCCAAGGCTGGGGGAGCATGACCTTTCAGTCTAAGCAAACCCCACGTTTGCTAAGGCGGCTCAGAGTAGGTGTGTCCTCCCCGTTCCTTCTACTCTCTGAAAGCCAAGGACACTCATCACTACTTAAGCAGAGCCCACAGGGGCTGTGGTTGGCTGAAAGATGGCCCCCAAAGATGTCCCCATCCTAGTCCCCAGAACGTGTGAATGTGTCCCCTTACCTGGCAAAAGGGAATTTGCAGAGGTGGTTAAGGGTCGTGAGATGGGGTTATCCTGGATTACCTGTGTGGACTAAGCATGTCGCCTGCCCTATCAATAAACAAAGGATGTTGTGGCCATCAAGCCCTCATCCACTGCAGCCGCCCCCAGCTATGCACCCTGAGGGGATTCAGGATGGAGAGAAGCAGGTTACTGGCCCTAGATAGCTGAGGTACAAATCAAAGGAATGATTTCAATGAGCCCAGGCTCTTGCATCTTCCCATACATAGTAAAGCGCACTAAATTCATTAACTTGAGACGTCTGGTTTCCTTTAATTAACAGTAACTTTTTTTTTTTTAAACAAATTTATTTATCTATTTTTGGCTGTGTTGGGTCTTCGTTGCTGCGCGCGGGCTTTCTCTAGGTGCAGCGAGCAGGGGCTACTCTTTGTTGTGGTGCACGGGCTTCTCATTGTGGTGGCTTCTCTTGTTGCAGAGCACGGGCTCTAGGCGCACAGGCTTCAGTAGTTGTGGCACACGGACTCAGTAGTTGTGGCTTGCGGGCCCTAGAGCAGAGGCTAAGTAGTTGTGGCACACAAGCTTAGTTGCTCCGCGGCACGTGGGATCTTCCTGGACCAGGGCTCGAACCCATGTCCCCTGCATTGGCAAGCAGATTCTTAACCACTGCGCCACCAGGAAAGTCCTAACAGTAATCTTTTGATGTTCCAACAAACTGGTTTTTGTTGCAAAAACTCCTGTATGTCCTGGCCCCTCCCTTGTCTCTTCCGAGTAGTCCGTCAGAGCTTTTTTTTTTTTTTTTTAAGTATTTGTTTATTTATTTATTTATGGTTGTGTTGGGTCTTCGTTTCTGTGCGAGGGCTTTCTCTAGTTGCGGCAAGCGGGGGCCACTCTTCATCGCTTCATCGCAGTGCGCGGGCCTCTCACTATCACGGCCTCCCTTGTTGCGGAGCACAGGCTCCAGACGCGCAGGCTCAGTAATTGTGGCTCACGGGCCCAGCTGCTCCACAGCATGTGGGATCCTCCCAGACCAGGGCTCGAACCCGTGTCCCCTGCATTAGCAGGCAGATTCTCAACCACTGCGCCACCAGGGAAGCCCCCTCGGAGCTTTTTTGAGAGGCTGCCTCCGGGCCTGAGTCCTCAGAAAGTCTGACGACTAAAACATAATTTTCAACTTCTAGGTTGTGCATTTTTTTTTCAGTCAACACCTGGGTGGCCCAGTGTCATCACCGAGGCCTTATAAGAGGGAGCCAGTGGGGGAGGGGGTCACAGTCAGAGGGGAGATGCTGGGCTGTGGGCTTTGCGGATGGAGGAACAGGCCACGAGTCAAGGGATGCGGGTGCCTCTAGAAGCTGGAAAAAGCAAAGAAACGATTATCCCTGGAGTGTCCAGGAGGAGCCAGCTCCGAAGACCCATTTTAGAGTTCTGGCCTCCAGATGGTAAAAGAACACATTGGTGTGGCTTTAAGCCACTGCCTGTGCTCATTCGTTATAGCAACGACAGGAAACTAATTCAATGAGCATCTCTTTTTCAACTTCCCCCAAACACGTGGTCAATATCGGCCCCCTGGGCTCTCCCGATGCCCAGCCTCAAACCTGCCTCCTGCTCTTTCCCGGCCCCGTGACCTTGGGCAGGTGCCTGAGTTCTCCTCTCTGAAGTTGGGAGTGTGTCCCAGGCAGCACAGCATTGACCGTGAGCAGCTGGGCATCCATGGCCCCGCCCCTCGGGCTGCCTGAGGACGGCGCTGCCTTCAGAAAGTGCTGACCACAGAGCCTCGTAGAGCAGATGTGTCTTCTGCCATCTGAGACTGTGCCCTCCAGGAGAGAAGAAGGAAGTAACGCCCACGGCCCAGTTAGGAATAATTAAGGCTGAAGGTACCAACTCAGCACTGAGTGGAGGAGGGTTTTGGCCGACAAAGTCCCATTCGGGGCTCTGAGACTCCAGGTCTGGGACGATGACCTTGGAGGCCAGAAGGAGGACGAGAACGCCTCCCACCTCCCTCCCAACCCCAGCGCCCGCCTCAGAGAGAGAACCCAGCTCCCCTGTCCTTCTGACTCTTGTGTCCAACCTTCTGAGCCTTACAGGCACAAGGAACAGACTCGGTCCCCACCCTCCGGAAGCCTGGGTCTGGACAGAGGGAAAGGGCTGAGCAAGGAACCCAGGTCCTGTGGAATGACCCCATCTCCTGAGGGCTGGAGGGCTTCCCGGAGGAGAGCGAGCGGGGCTCCGTGGGAACAAAGGGTCTTCTGTGTAGGCAGCACCTGCTTACCAACTGGTCCAGGTGGTCCCAGCCGGGAAGGGCCTTTTCCATCTGCCTGGAGACAGGCGTGTCCACAGCTCACTGTAATTCAGGAATCCACGGGAGGCTGCTGGAAGGAAGCAGATCCAGGGACCGTTTAGGAGACAGACGCCGATTGAGAGGCCGATTCCCTGAGGAGCCACGAGGGAATGGGAGTTGCAGGTGACTCGGCTGTTGTAGCCTGGGCAGCCAGAGGACAGAGGACCATCGGCCAAGGTAAGCGCACCGTCAGGGCGGGGCTGGGGAATGAATGCAGGGCCTGAGCCTGTTTGGGGCTGCAGACTTAGAGGTCCGGCAGAACCTCTGCGTGGAGGCGCAGGTAGGTGCCCTGGGGGGCTTGCTCAAAAGACCACCAGCAGTCAGAACAATACGAATGGAGATGTCTCTCTGAAGAGAGGCCCCTTCCTCCCAAGGGCAGTAAATTCCCTCCTCCCGGGCTGCTGCCAGCTGGGGGGTGTTACCTGTCATCCCCTCGCCCACAGTGATAGGGCAGCCCCAGGCACAGAGGCGCTGCTTAGGAAATCGCCCCCGGGGGTGGGTGCAGGCAAGCTGAGGGCCCCTGCCAGACAGTGGGATGCAGAACCCACAGACGGAGGGGGATGGGGTCCGGGGGCAGGGCAGGAGCGTCCCATCCGGTTCCTCGAAGCTGCCCAGAGGTCAGGTCTCTCCAGCAAAACCCTCAGGACAGCGAACTTCGAAAAGGACATAATCGGGAAACCCGTCTGTAGGCTCAGCCAGCAGCTGTCAGAGTGTCTGTAACGATTTCAAACTTTTTCTTAATCTCTCCAGCTCTGCAAGTGTCTTACATAATCCATCCGTCCATCACCAGGGAAGCATGTGGTGCAATGAGCAGGCCTGTCCCCACGTGACCCGCTTGCAGGACCGCAGGACAGCGGGACAGGGCACGCCCTTCACCCGGCCGGCAAGCTGCTCCCAAACCCGCTTCCCACAACTCGGCCCGGGGGCCCCAAGTGCTGGGCGGCTGGCATTTCCAGACATGGACAAGGCTGATTCCTCTCGTGCCCAATAAAAAGCTGGGTGCCCAGCGGTGCCGAACCTCCCCTGGGACGGAGACCGGGCCTGGCACACCCTCTCTGACAGCTCTGGGCCTGTGTCGGTTTCTCATTCTTCCAGCCAAGCCCACCCACCTACCCACACTGTGTGACATGGAAGGGTTCCTGGCCTGTCACTGGGAGAGTGAGGCCCCGGGAGGCCCACCTGGCGTGACTCTGGGATCCTGCGCCGTCTCCAGGTGTGTGATCTTGAGAAGATACAACAAGGTCAATGGTCCAGGGAGCGGGGCCAGCGCCCAGTGCCAGGGCCTGAATCCAGGCTGGGGCCCATGTGGCCTGTGCATGCTGTTCCCCCCACCACCAGGGGACCCACTTGCCTGTGCTGGTGAGCAGTTCCTACCCGCCAGACACATCCCCGAGGCCTCGGGGCCGTCAGTTCATTTTCTCCTCACACAGCCATAAGAGACGGTATGAACTCTGCCCGGCTGTTGCTGATAAGGACATGAGCCGCGGAGAAGTCGGCTGGCTTGTGCCGGGTCCCCAGCCTGTCCTCAGTGGCAGAAACGGGACCGGCATCAAGCGTCTGACTGATGACCTGGATTCTGCCCTGACCCTGAGAACGGCAGCAGCTTCCCGGCTCCGGGGCCCAGAAGCCCAAATCCAGGTGTGGGCAGGGCTGCTTCCTGACGGAGGCTCCCTCCCAGCTCCCAGTGGGTCGTCCTTGGCGTTCCTTGGCTTAGAGACACATCACCCTGGTCTCTGCCTCCGTGGCCACGTGGCCTTCTCCCCTGTGTGTGTGCATCTGTGTCTTCACAGGGCGTTCTCCTTTCTGTGCATCTGTGTCCAAATTTCCTCTCCTTTTAAGGACACCAGTCATTGGACAATAATCCACCTTTATCCAGGATGACCGCATCTTAACCTGATGACATCTGTAAAGGCCCTCTTTCCAAATAAGGCCACAGTCACAGGTACCAGGGTTTGAACTTGAACATGTGTTTTGGGAGAGGCACAAGCTACCCCACGACAGCGGATAACATCCAAAAAGAGTGAAACCAGACATTACGTGCTGCCTTGCCAAGGGGACCGAACCAGAGTCGGACTGAGCCTGTGGTTTCAGCTGCCTCCTGCCGGGAAGTCCCGAGGACAGAGGAACACGAGACACAGCACCACGAGGATGCAATCAGCAAACCCAGAGTGCATGCACCTCCACCATCCAATGGCCCAGGGACGTCAGCAGATAAAGTGTAGGGGCAAGAAGGGATACATGTGGGACCTGCCCATTAAAAGAGACTCAGATATACGTCAGGTTTAACCTAATGGGTAAGACAAAACCAAGTGCTATTTCTTTTTTTTTTTTTTTTTTTAAATCAGGACTGCCCTGGAAATTGAGCACATAATTGTTACGGTTTTTTGTTCTCTCATAGTTTCCTCTGCCTCATAGTCTCACAACTTTTCTTTGTGTTTTTTTTTTTTTTTTTTTTTTTTTTGGTCGCACTGCACGACTTGTGGAATCTTAATTCCCCGACCAGGGACTGATCCCAGGCCACGGCAGTGAAATCACCGACTCCTAACCACTGGACCACCAGGGAATTCCCCCAAGTTCCATTTCTTGATGTGGGTGGTGTGTCAAGGGCATCTGCCTTATAATAATCCAGTGAACTAAACATTTCTCTATGGTTTTCCATGCATGTGCTTTATTTTACAATGGAAAGGTTCTAGAAGTTACCTACTATAGGTGTCATTAAAATCATCATCATCACCTCATTAGCCTTAAATCATTCCACAAATGTTTCTAAAGAGTTCCCTGTGTCCAGGACTGTGCTGTGTGCTGAGCATTCAGTGATGAGCAATATAGACTTGCCCCCTGCGCTCATGAAACGTACCACTGCAGGCAGGTAGGTGGTGACAGGTAAACCCCTGTGCATGCAGTGATCACACAGTCACTGCATTGATCCGGCATGGTCTGCATGAGTCGGGGGAGAGGGGAGCACATGAAGCCTCAGGAAAGATGGACATTCTCCATCTCCACCAAAGACAGAATGCATTTCACTTCCGTGAAAGGATCTAGACCAATCATTGGGAATAAGAAAAACAAAGTGGTAATAATGCAGACAGCTAGCCTTTATTGCCCAATTACCATGTCCTGGGCCGGCCCTCTACCCAGAGCCTTGCATGGATATCTCATTTAGTTTTCACAACAATCCCCATTTTACACGTGAGAAAAAAACAAAACAAAAAAACAGAAAGAACTGCTAGCTGGTGCTTGGAAAATTTTTTAACAGATATATGATTTACATACCCCCAAAAATGCACAGTTCTGAAGTGCTCATTTCCAAGAGTTTTGGCAATTATACGCATGCATGCAATCATCGCCCCATAGAGGAGTTGCAGTAGGATTTGCATCACCCTAGAAAGTTCCCTGGGGCCCCATTCCAGCCCAGCGCCTCTCCCCCAGAGGCCTTGACCTCTGTATTGTGAAAACCTGATGGAGGCGGTTTTAAGAAGCCGTTTTGTCATCATTTGGCTGCGTCTCTCCCTAAAGGAGAGGCCAGGGCTCGTTGCTGTCTCCAAGGTCCTTGGAGCATCACTGCCCATTGTCACTCCCAAACCTGCAGAAACGGGCGGGAGGAAGTGCCAGGCAGTGAACACCTGGGGGTGGGCGGCAGGTGGGCATGGCACCCAGGTCCACGCCACCCTGAGAACTGCAGAGTTCACGGAGCTTGTCTGCATTCAAGGGATGAGGGCCCGGAAACCTCTCCAGCCCCGGGCCACAGGCTGGGAAGAACCCAGAGCAATTTCTGGAATGGGAGGGGTCGAGGATGCCATTCCTAGGTGGTCAAAAGTGCCCCTGGGACTGGACAGCCGGAAGTCTTTATCGCCTTCTCCCGGGCGTCCCAGGGGCAGAGCGCTGGAAGCAGCCCATTTCAGTACACAGAAGGCGGCTTGTGTTTGAATCTGTCTCCAATAGTTCTGTCTCTTGGTCAAAACATCCCTGGAATTTAAGCAGACACAGTCCCCGGAGGTCACCTCTCCTCTGCTTCCTGGTGTCCAGCTGGTCACCTTGCCATCACTCGCCTTGATCACAAGGTAAAGTGGCTAAGAGAATTGGGGGGGGGGGCGGTCCTCAGGATAAGCCCTGTCCCCCCGCTCCCCACCCACACCCACTTCCAGAGCTTCGCCATCCACTGCCATGGTTCAGAAGGGGTGTCACGATGCAGGTGATTTTTATGCCCTATTTGGAAAAAGAAAAAGATTGTCCCTGCAAAAGCTGCTGAAGTCCGTGGGCTGGGACTGAATGGCAGGAGGAGCTGGCCTCCACTGCTGGCCTTCCTGGCACACAAAGGCTTCCTCTGAACCGAGTAGAGACCCATGTGAGCAGCGAAGCCACAAATAGCGCAGGAGAGGGCGAGCCCTTTGTAGCTGGTGAATCGACTGACGGGGGTCCAGAGGCAGGAGGGAGGGATCAGGGGCATCTTGCTGGGAGGATAAGGATCCTGTGGGCACCCCATCTTCTGTGCCAGCCACTCCGAACAGCCCTCTGGCTCTTCTTTGGCAAGTCCCAGGGGTCGTGATCCTGGAAATAAGCCCCTGACCCTATTAACAGCCCTTTGGGGTAGGGGGAGGTGCTCTCAGCCTCAGCTGTCTGGTCACGATCTGACATCGCTCCAGCAGGCTGGGCTGTTTGCAGCAGGTGATTTTGGGTGAGAATTCCACCTGGAATTAGTTCAAGAGTTTGGTAGGAAATCTGCTGCATGAGTGTCAGTGAGGTGCCCCCAGAGTCTGTCTTTCAGCCATCCTTCCCCCGGCCCCTCCCTTGCCCTGGGAAGAAACACATGTGCTTATTCCGAAAAACCTGGTGAAGTGCTCACTGCCCGCTCCCAGGCAGAGGCATGATGTGATCTGTGCGCCCTTCACGGGGACACCCACACAAAGAAGGCCTCCTCTGGAGCTCTGTCAGGCCTCCTTCAGAATGCTGGCACTCCCAGTTCCCCTTTGCACCCTCCGACCCAGCCCCAGTCAGCCTCAAAGAGCAGATGACGGGATGGGAGGGAAGGAGGGAAAAGAGAACTGAGTCTGTGGAACCCCTGACGTGCACCAGTCCCTGTGCAAGCGTGGTGGGTGCCTTGTCCGCGTAGAAGCAGGTGCAGAAGACTCTGGTGTTTGGGCACCAGAACACGGTCCCTTGCCCTGGGGACCCCCATCTCCTTTCACATCTGGGGTGCGCTGGGGCATCCCAGCTCCAGAGGGGCACGTAACTCAGGCCTGACTGATCAGCTCCAGCCACCACCTGGCTCACACAGGGACTGGGACCCAGTCAGCTCCCGGTCAGCACAGGAGCTGGCATGCTCCCAGGTGCCTGGAACCTGGGAAGAGGGCCTCTGAGCTGTCGTCCTGTCCCCACGTCCAACATGAGGTGCGGAGAACCCAAGACTGAGGCCAAGCCTGGGATCTGCAGCTCCGTGACCTGCATCGCTTCTTACGTTGGAGCCACTTTGGGTGGTTTCTCCTTATCACCTGCACCCCAAAGAGTCGTAGCCCATGTTCTCCTCACTCACAGACAAGGCAACTGGGGTTAAGTAACAGGGTCGAGTTCACACGGCTGCTTAGCTGCAGAGCTAAGCTTTTAACTCAGATGTATCTGAATCTGCCTGAAATAAATTATTCATTTCATCAACTCCAAGGCGTACCCTTGTTTTATAAACCACTAGGAAAGAATGAAAAATGCTGCCAACTGTATCTCAGCACAGTGATTTTTTATCACTTATCATTTGATTTTAGAATTCTTGAAAAAAAGTTTTGCAGACTTATTTAGAGTTTTTTAATATCATATGTCCCTCGTGTACATGCATAACACAAACATGGAAGGGCTGGAAGGAGTCAAAGGAAGGGTTTTGGCCACAGTCAGGACCCCTATTCCTTTCTCACACAGTCCCTGAGTGGTTTATGGCTGGGGTCTTGAGGCCCCTGGGTTGGGAAAGAACGTGTGTTAGATGCAGTTGGTTGGTTTGTCTGTGGTTCTGGGCAGTTTGCGGAGAACTTGCTTATCCATCATCTGTCCCATCTGATTCTGAAATTATCGACGAGAAGTATTTTCATCTGCATTTTACTATGAGGACCAGGGATTCGGTAGTGTCCCCAGGCCACACGGCTAGTAAGTGGCAGATCCCGGATCCCAGCTCAAGCTTTCTGGGTCCAGAGCATGAGGGAAGCCTCCAGGTGGAGGAGAGAGCATTAGAGGTTTTGAGATGCTATTTGTACAGTCACCTGTTGTCCAGGTCTCTGGGGGACCCAAATAATGTCACCCTTCTTCCCACCCAAGTCCTGCACTGTCAACTGAAAAAAAAACATGAGAGCTGTGAGTTTCAGGTTTATCTGGGGACTTACTTAGGACTATAGCCTGGGAGACAGCCTCTCAGTAGCTCTGAGGAACTGCTCTGAAGAAGTAAGGCGGGGAGGTCAGTATATGCGTGATTTTGGAGAAGGGGTACCTGCAATCAAGCATACATCTCGGTAGAAGGTTGCTGCTGGTCTCGAGGAGCAGACATCTCTGCTAATGATTTTAGTGCTTTTCTAGCTATAAGAAGATGCAAGAAATTGGGTTCACGAGATTTTCTCCTGAAAATACCTACCTGAAGGCCTGTTCTGCCAGTTTCCCAGAGCACAGAGCGCCTCCTTCCTGGTCTCCACCCTGGACTCCTTTCAGGGTGTGTTGAAGGTCAGTGATTGCAGTGGCCAGCGACTCAACCCTTTTACAGCCGGATGGCAAACATTTTTTTTGTTGTCAGAACCAAATAAGAAATCAGACAAATGGGTCAGCGGGTGGAGAACCAAAATCTCACCATTGTCGTGAAAGGTTGGGGGTGAGCTGTGTGGCCGAGCCAGGCAGGGTGTCTGCCCCAGAGCAGAGCTGGGGGCGCCCCAACGGGAGGGCCTGGGTCGCGGCCTCTCTTGATCCGGGCAGAGGCCGGCGAGAAGACACCCACCCTTCAGCTCAGGACACCTCCTGCTTTGTCTGCCTCCAGTGAGCAAAGGGGGTCACGGGCTGCCCCTCGGCTGAAGGTTCACCCACTGCAGAGGCAGGAGAGGACGCCGGGTGAGAGGCCAGGAGCCCCCCGTGGACGGACGTCCCTCCCCGGGAAGGGCATGTCAGGGGCGGACGGCACCTGCGTCTGTCCCCTGTGCCCTGGGGTGTCAGGGTTTCATCCAGAAGCACCCACTTCTGCTTCGCGGGGAAATCTCACCAAGAGGCCGTCTGGTGACACAGAGATGCACCTGGAGCCGCCGGGCTGTGTGATAGGCCCGGGGGGTGGGTGGGCCGGGGAAGCCGGACACAGTGCCGAGCCGTCCCCTCCCCGTGGGCAGCCGGGCCCCGCCAAGAGCACGTGGCGCAGGCCAGTCCAGGTCTGACCAAGAACACAGAGGACCCCTCACGTTTTAGGAAAAGGGTGTTTCCTACGGGAATTGAGGCTTTTGTGAATGTGAGCGTGGCCGAGAGAGTGAGGTCTGGAAGGGATGGGGGAGAAAGGCCACTAACCTTCCAGCCTGAAGGAGGGGAGTCAGGTCCCCAAGTGGGACCACAGCCAGGGCTCTAGGGAGGGCTAGCCGAGCCCCTGCCTCCATCACTCCCCCAAAGCCGCTGCATCTCACCGCCGTCTCACCGCCACCCCTGGCCGCCGGGCCCTCCGAGATCACGGCCGCTGTTCCACGGCCAGGCCCCCCCTGCAGATCTCACGGCCCCCCTCTCGCTGGCAGCCTCGCGGGAACAGAGGCAGCGAGCTGACAGTAGACGACGCAGCCCTCTGGCTGGGGTGGAAGATGAGGGGTCTGAACCCTCAGGAATGGCGGGAGCCCACTGTGGGTACCACAAAGTGGTGTCGGGCTGGGGACGAGGGGAGAGAGGCATAGAGGACCCAGCATGGACGGAAGGACCACAGGATGCTTCAGAAAGACGACAGTGAGATCCTCTCTGCCTTTCCCTTTCCGGAGGAATTCACGAGTCAAGGAGGCCGAGACCACCGTAGAATGGCTGTAGCATCAGTCACCAAGGAGATGGCCGGCCGCCCGGGCAGGGGCCGAGGGCGGGTCAAATTTTTGGGGGCTGGAGGCTTCCCTGGCAGGAGGAAAGGGCACCGTTACATGCTGTGCTTTAAAGCGGTGGTCCCCAACTTTTGTGGCATCAGGGACCGTCTCCATGGAAGACAGTTTTTCTATGGGCCTGTGGCAGGGGGCGGGGGGAGGATGGTTCAGGCGGTAACGCCAGCGATGGGGAGCCCCAGATGAGGCTTCGCTCGCTTGCTGCTCACCTCCTCCTGTGAGGCCCGGTTCCTAACAGGCCACGGACCGGTACCGGTCTGCGACCTGGGTGTCGCGGACCCCTGCTTTAAAGGGAGGTTTTCCTGGGGATGGTGAGGCTCTGACAGCACAGCCATCAGCAACGTGGCCCAAGGACAGAAACGTTTCGCTGCGGGAAACCGTGACGTCACACACTCACCCTCGGTCGTGTTCCTGGGCTCACCACACAGACGTCACCCACGCCCGTGAGGGAAGCTCTTCAGCCCTTTCTGGATGCCGCTTCTCGGACAGTCACCATTTCTCCCTTCTTCTGTCTCAGAAAACCCAAGCATGTCCTGCCTTAGTGTATGAGACAGGGTTCTAGAGAAACAGAACCAAAAAGATGTGTATAACATGGAGAGAGATTTAGTCCAAGGAACTGGCTCACACGGTCACAGAGGCTGCAAGCCCGAAACCTGCAGCTGGAGACACAGGAAGAGTTGCTGCCGAAGTTCAGGTCCAAAGCGCATCTGCCGCAGGACTCCCTCTTGCTGGGGGGACATCAGCCTTTGGGTCTATTCAGGGCTTCGCCTGAACAGACAAGGCCCACCACACTATAGAAGGCAATCTGCTTCGCTCAGAGGCTACTGATTTAAATGTCGATCCCATCCAGAAACACCCTCACAGAAACATCCAGAATAACAGTTGGCCCCGTGTCTGGGCACCGAGGTCCATCCCAGGCGACACATGAAATGCACTGTTGCAGTCAGTCTTGCGATAGCGCCCAGGTGTCCTTGCCAGTTCTTTGTCACGGCCGGGAATCAGACCGTACACCCTGCAGGATGGACAGGGGTGGGGATGGCTGCACTCCTCTCTCCCTTATTCCCCAGTGGCATGGCTGCCACCGTGGGTCAGAAGCACTCTCAGTGGCCGAGCAGCTCTGGGACCCACAGGAGACACAGTCTTTGCTGGTTCTTCTGTCCCTGCAGGGGTCACGGAGGTCATCCCCAGGCCCACACTGGACCCAGGCTGCTGGCTTCCGTTGTGTCGATGGCTTTGTGTTGATGTGGGTAACGTGGCCGGGCCTCCCCAGCGCTCGCATCCCCCACCCATCCCGTTTTGTCTCCCGTCGCCCTTGGCATGGTCTCCCGTGCCGTGTAGCTTGCTTAGCTGCATATATATTATTTATTTTCCATCTCCCTAGGTCCCAACCTTCACAAGGGCAGGTATTTGGGGCCAGTGGTGTCCCTATGTGCCTGTCATGTCAGGCACATAATAGACACTCAGTAAGTACTAGTTGAACGCACAGATAACCTATATTTCAAAATCAATTTCGAACCTAAGCCTGTCCCGTTGAGGCCCCAAACAATGACCTCGTGGTGTCTGCCTGCAAACCTCAACACTGACATAGTTTTATGGTCAGTCCTTCCCTCAGTGTCATTTGTCACTGTCCCCAAATGCTTTTAGAAGCCTGAAGAGCAGAAGCTGGGCTTGGATTGCTGGGGCATCCTTGGTGGGAGGTTCTGGGCAGGGTCCACAGGCCAGGACAGGGGGCTTGTGAGCCACTTCTAGAGGATTCTAGCGAGAAGAGCAGTTGATGGGCCTCCACCCACACCCTCTGGGTGGTCCACACCCAGGAGCCAAGCACCGTGTTTCTTAAAGCTGCCTGCTCACCTGCTGGGCCTTGGAGCTTGGAGGTCAGAGGTCAGGCCCAGGTGAGTAAGGCTGGGGTCAGAGAGGAGATTGTACCAAACTTCAAAGAGTCGAGGTGACCGCTTCACAGCCGCCCTGCTCCTCGGCCCCCTGAAGCCCCCTGGCCACTTCCCACAGGGAAGGGACCACCTGGGGTAACTGGAGGCCCAGACACAGTCCAATGGCAGAGGCATGAACATTGTGTCACGGGGGTCACGGTTGCAGGAGAGATCCATTTGCATGAACATTGTGTCACGGGGGTCACGGTTGCAGGAGAGATCCATTTGCATGAACATTGTGTCACAGGGGTCACGGTTGCAGAAGAGATCCATTTGCCGGGGTTTAGGGCAGGTTCGGGGAGGAGAGTCTGAAGGAGGAGTAGAAATTCTCCCCCAAGGAGAGTGAAGAGTGATGGTCGAGACTGGGAGTTAGATGCTAGAGGCCGGCACGGACCTCCGCGTCGGCCTCCAAAGCTGAGCAGCCCCACCTCTCCCCGCCTGGGTCCCTCTTCGGCCCAGTGGGAACCAGGGCCCAGAGCCGGTGGGGGGTCTCCAGTGAAGACTCAAGACAGCTGAGTCTGGCCGACTTGGAGCACTGCTTTCCTCCCAGGGCGCTCGTGGGAGCCAAAGAAACAGAAAGTTACCCTGGGCTGCATTTCTGGTCAGGCTGGAGAGGGCTCTGCTTGGTGGGGGGGTGGGATGAGCTGCAGACAGGTCGCCTGGTCGACACAACCTCGAAGGCCACCCGGCCCCAGGTCTGGATCGGGGGCTCAGTGACGCGTCCCGGCCGCCCCCCGGGCACAGAGCTGCGGGCTGCATCTGGGTTTGCGCTGGCAGCCAGGCACCTGGACCCACGCTGGCAGCAGGCACCTGGACCCACGCTGGCAGCCAGGCACCTGGACCCACGCTGGCAGCAGGCACCTGGACCCACGCTGGCAGCCAGGCACCTGGACCCACGCTGGCAGCAGGCACCTGGACCCACGCTGGCAGCCAGGCACCTGGACCCACGCTGGCAGCCAGGCACCTGGACCCACGCTGGCAGCCAGGCACCTGGACCCACGCTGGCAGCGGGCACCTGGACCCACGCTGGCAGCGGGCACCTGGACCCACGCTGGCAGCCAGGCACCTGGACCCACGCTGGCAGCCAGGCACCTGGACCCACGCTGGCAGCGGGCACCTGGACCCACGCTGGCAGCCAGGCCCCTGGACCCACGCTGGCAGCCAGGCCCCTGGACCCACGCTGGCAGTGGGCACCTGGACCCACGCTGGCAGCGGGCACCTGGACCCACGCTGGCAGCAGCCCAGGGACAGGAGGGGCAGAGGCAGCCCTCCGAGTCTCTGCACACAGCCACTCGGGCTCCTGCCACCACCGGGGCGGTGGTCTCCCTCTCGGGTCCCGTGACCCGGCAGCAGCTCAGAACCGCACCCCGACAGGCTTGGGTGGGAGGAAGCCAGCACCTGCTGGAGTATCTGACAGTTCATCCACGTGTTCAGTTCCAGCAGTTTCTTGGCCCAGGGTTAGTTGAAGACTTGGGATCAAGGCAGCAAAGTGCATCCTGGGAGGATGCCCGGAAAAGACCCGAGGCAGAGCGTTTGTGGGGACTGTCGCTGTCCAATCAAGACAGGCCTCTCCAGGGGGCTCGGAGGCACACAGCCCCGGACACTCTGGGAACCGTTAGCCCCTCCCCCGTCCCCCAACCTATCACCACTGCAATGCAAATGGGGCCGGTGAAACCCCTCCTCCTGCTGGGCTGGGGGCTTGGATGCATGCCCCCAAGAAGAAGAGGAAGGAGGAAGGTTTGGGACAAAAGGAGAGAGAAAGGAAAAACTGGGGGAGAAAAGGGAATAAACAGTAGCTGGAGCAGCAAACAGGTGCCCAGAACCGATGCCCCGAGGAGAGCACAGCTCCCCATGGGGAGACAGCGGGGCAGACATACCCCAGGAGCCAGAAGGGCTCCAGGGCTTGGGCAGGGCCTGAGTCACCCTGGCCCCCATTTCCCACTCTGTGAATGAGGGATCTGGACCAGCAGATCCCCAGGTGACCCCACAAAAGAGTAGGTGTTTCTAGAAGTCCAGGGGAGTGCAGGGCAGGGGAGGGAGGGACAGAGGAAGCTCCACCTGAGTCCTAAGTCTCCATAGGGCCTCCTGGGTCCCAGTGGGCCAAGGCCCACGGCAAGGAGCCCAGCTCGCCCCCCAGATGGGACCTTTTGCACTGACGAGCTGAGGGGAGGGTCTGAGATTCCACCTCCACACAGGAAGGTCCCCGGGCAGTGAACATGTGTGAAAAGACCAGCAAAGGGGACAGAGAAAAACAAATATCCTATGATATCACTTATATGTGCAATCTAAAAAAAAAAAAAAAGATACAAGCTAACTTATTCACAAAGCAGAAATAGACTCACAGACATAGAAAACAAACTTACAGTTACCAAAGGGGAAAGGTGGGGGAGGGATAAATTAGGAGGTTGGGATGAACATACACACACTACTATATATAAAACAGATAAACAAGGACCTACTGTATAGCACAGAGAACTCTACTCAATATTCTGTAATAACCTATAATGGGAAAAGAATCTGAAAAAGAATAGATATATGTATGTATAACTGAATCACTGTGCTGTACACCTGAAACTAACACAACATTGTAAAGCAACTATACTTCAATTTTAAAAAAGTATAAGGAAAAAAAAAGACCAGCAAAGGGGAGAGAGAGCGGCTGAGCCAGCCCTGGGCCAGAGGCAAAACTCCAGGCAACAGGAAAACGGCACCCGCTTCACCAGGAAAACCCCACCTGGCACAGAACCTGCGGGGACCCTAGGGGAATCCACGTCATCTCCAGACCAGAGGGGAAGCGGTGGCACGGGTGCCCTTGCAGGCGCTGCCCAGAGGACCAGCCCCTCTCCTGACAGCCCCGTGCTGAAAGCAGCTGCCACGTCTCCTTAGTTCATTTTTAACTCACTGATTTCACTCGCTGGCATTTGCCAAGGTGCTGGGAGCCTGAGAGGCCGAAAATGCACGTTTTCTGCAGCAGTAGCTGCTGATCGCCCTGCCCCTGGCCCACCAGAGGGTTCTGAAGGTCGTCAGAAAAAGAGCCACTTTGCCCCACCTGCACCCTCCACCCTCCTGAGAGCAGGACCAGCTGGGAGCTACCGCCTCCGTTCCCTGTGTCATCCTGCCCCCTGGTGTCAGGGACCCAAGACACCAGACCTGGTGGGTGAGGAGGCCCCGGGCGGCTCCCAGCGGCCCTCCCTCCTCCACCTCGTGTTCAGCACCCAGCCCCTCCCCGGGGGCAGGGCCCCTCCCTGCGGAGCCCCAGGTGGTGGTGAACTGGGGGCATCCGGGTCCAGATCCTGACCTACCACCTCCTTGCTCTGTGGTCTTGGGCAAGTCACGCCCCATCTCCGGGCCTCAGTTTCCAGGTGTAAATGGGGCCAAGTGAGAAGCTATCTCGTGGTGGTGTCAGAAGAGGGGAGGTAAATCCACGGAAGAGGCTTAGAGCCGGCCAGGCACCCACGGAGGTGCTCGAAACATTTGAGAGCCTCACCAGGCCTGTCCCATCAGCATGGGGCTCAGACGCCGGAACACCCCCAATGTCACCACGACTTGGTTATTCACCCAATGGTTTCGGGGGACCTGCTAGGGACCCCGCTCCTTTCCTGGCATGTCCCCCCCGGTGTCAGCTGCCTTTCCATGTGGACACATATTCTCTGCAAAGTTAAGGCCCTCATGCAGGTCAGAATCTGGGGGAACCGAGTGTGCAGAGCTGGGGCACCAGGCCCCTCCTGATGCCTGCACATTCTGCATCCCTGCCATCCTCACAAGACCTCCCCAGGATCCAGGGCCAGACCTCGGCGTCCGCTCGGCCTCCAGCTCCACTCTGGACCACAGAGCCTGAGCTGCAGCACTGCTATTTCCAAGAGTCAGCGGTCCTGACGCTGAGCATCCTGGCAGCAAAGCTTAAAAAGCAATCACTGAGAATCTCAAGTGGAAAAGATCACCGCTTGGACACAGCGCTCTGCCCTGTGCAGGATGCATGATGTAACCACTGACTCAGGTGCCACTGTGCATGGAACCATCAAAACTTCACTGACCTTAAAATACATTATTTTTTTAAACTCCAGGCAGAAAATGAACAGCAGACGACAACTTCTCTTTGGGGATACGGATAATTAACTTCTCGTCAGACAGGGAAGGCTGGCCTCTGGTCTGGAAGAGCAGCCGGGGTCATTCTGGGTCGGGCCAGAGAGAGGAGCCTCGCTTTGGTCCCTGTGGTCTTGAGGAGGGACGAGGCTGTGATAGGCTGCCTGGGGCCCCATTTTCATGGTCACGGCGAGATGACGCGAGTTGTCTTACGAGTCACCGCAGTACCTCGACGCCTGGGCCGTCGCCAGCCACCCTGCGGAGCAGCGCAATATTAAAACATCGTTGTCCGCGTGCCTCTCCGCTGGGAGAGTGCATCCGCGAAGGAACAGCATCAAAAACAATTTAGTAAATTAAAAAATTATTCAAAAAAGCATTTCTCTCTCACTGAGAAAAGGGCAGGGTGCCTCTTTTTTTCCTGAGAGGAAAAATGTTCTATAAAACCCTTTCCTTTGTAATCAGGTACATACAATAGGCATTAGTTCCAGGGAATTCAACAGAAATCAGGAAAAAAGAGATAAGAAATTTCCAACCAGCCTATGAAAGGAGGAGTTATAGACCCATAGAGCACCATTTTATTTCATTTTCCCCCCTGCCTGTGTGTGTTAGGGAATTTAATCTGGCCTTTGTCTCCCACTTCCGGGCAGTCACTCCTAAGATGTCCAGACTGATAGGAGTGTCTTTGCTTTCCTGGGGAACTCTGGTCACACTGAATGGGCCAATAATGTGATGTACAGTAGGAGACAGCCTCCCCTGGAAGGCTCAAGGTGGGGCTGGCTAGGCCAGAAGGACCAACTTCGTGATTTAGGGTGGGGGTCATGGGTATCAGTGGAGACTGAGACCAATGATGTGGGAAATCAATAATCAATTGATCGATCATCAATCATGCCTCTGTCATGGAGGCCAACCTAATAAGGGCCTGGGACACTGAGGCTCAGGAGAGCCTCCCTGGCTGGCAGTCGTCCACGTGTGTTATCCCATGTCAGCACGGAGACGGTGAGTCCCCTCCCGACTCCACAGGGAGCAGACTCCGCGTTGGGCACTTTCCTGGGACTCTGCCTGGGCGTCTCCTCCTTTGGTTGATCTTGATCTGCATCCTTTCCCTGCAAGAAACCATAATCTAGAGGATAACAGCTCTCATGAGATCTGTGAGTCCTTCCAGAGAATTAGTAACTCTGAGAGTGGTCCTGGGGATCCCCAACTTGCAACTGAATGAGGTCTTGTGTCCTTTAACTTTGTAGTTGGTCTGAACTCTCTAGGACGTGCTCCCATGTGTGCGTGTGTGTGTGTAAGAGAGAAGGAGAGAATGAGTATCTGTCCCCAGCCCCTGCTCTGGTATAAATCTGTCTTCCAGAATACTGAAGTCAGAGATCCTGGGACTGGCAAATCCAATGGAAAAGATCATCCCCACCTTGTCACCTCTAAGCTCGTGCCAACTGCATTAGCTTGAAACTGTCCGAGATTTCCAGATGGCTCGGTCATGAAAGCCTCAATAAGGCACAAACCTGTGAGCTCCTCCCTGTGCACGAGCCAACACCCCACAAACTGAGAGATGTGTGTGGAGACCGGATAACAAAGCGGGTTCTGCTTCCCGTTTTGTGCCCAGACTGAAAAGAAGGCTGGAGCAAGGCAGGAGGGGAGCCCACACCTGAGCGAGACAGGTGAGGCCACAGACGGCAAGGTAGCCAGCCAGCCTTGGCGAGGCACCCCCTGAGAACAAGGTTACGTCCACGACATTAGCTCACATCTGTTAGCTGCTGGGAAGGGACCACAGGTAACCCTGGCTGTGCCACTTAAATCTGCGTACGGTGACATTTATCCAGCATTTAGCTGCCTCAAAACGCACTGACCTGAATCTATCCTGCATTCTTAGGAAGCAGCATGACGGGGATGCCAGCGTGGGGATGCGAGGAGGCAGATGCCCTTCAAGGACACGGGGATTCCTGTGGGCAGAGAAGCCAGCCACTGCGGGCAGAGGCCGGCCGTTTTGTCATTCTGCTCCTTGTGCCGGCGGATCAGGGCAGACCCCACTCACCGATGGGGGGTAGGGGCCCTTCCAGCATCCCTTAGGACCCCGGCTCACCTGCGGACTCCCGCAGGTTTTGTTTTTGTGAATTAACCACCTCCCCTATCAAGTACCTTTCTCCCTCTCTGAGCCAGCCGCCTGCCACATGGGACGGGGAAACAGACAGGGGTCCTCCGACCTTGCCTTGTTTCCAAGCAAAAGCTGCTGGTGCAAAATATCCCTGTCCCACATCTCTGAGAGCAAAACTGCATATTCATGGCTTTCAAGTCTTTCAGGTGGTTGAAAGGTGTCTGGAAGGAAGGCTAAGCTCATTGTGATCTCCCAGGTGGGTGGGCTGGTGGGCACTCCAGCCTTCCCGTGCTTCCCATCTGCCACGTCAGCCCTCCCACCGCCTTGCTGCCCCCTTCCCCCCCCCCCCCCCAGAGGGCCTTCATCACCTTTCTCGACAGCGGGGGAGGAGGGCAGCACCTTGAAACGTCTCTGCAGCCCAGGTGAAACTCAGTGGATCTGGGATCTGGTGATTAGCCCCGCAAGGCCCCGGGAGGGATGGACCTAGACTCGAGGTCAATTGTTCCCAGCGCTAATTGACTCTGCATCCAACAGTGACGTCCGTGAGAACCAGCAGAGCCACCGTCATGCCCTCTCCCGGGTGGCCTTCCCCCCATGGGGGTGGCAGGGTCCTGTGATGCTTGGGCTCGGATGCAGGCAATGCCCGGAACTCAGAGCCTGAAGAGGGTATGGTCCCCACGCTCAGCCCGCGGGCCACCACACGGCCTCAGAGGGAGGAAGCACCGAGTTAATGATGCCACATTTACCGGCAAATTCACGTCTTTGGCGGCCGTCCATAACGTGTCACGGACTTTTAGCCAGAGGAGCCGAGAGGGCCATGGAAGACGCTAGCGCTTGTGAGTGAAGGCAGAAGTAAACCTGCTGCGAGAGACTAATTTACACCTTCGCTCCACGTTAATAGGATCATAAGCTAATTTCCACCACCCCACCCCAGCCCGGGGCCCAGGAGCTCTCAGAATAGAGCTTTTCTTCTTTGGGTCTTTCTTGCTGCCAGCCCAAAGGTCCTCATAAAATGGCATTTTCTCCATCTCGCTGGAAATTTAGCCTTTTCCAGGCTCTGCAAATCCCTGGGTTTTCATTTAAAGGACACGGATCACTGCGATGTCCCCACCAGGGGAGTAGCTTTGTCCCGACACTGCCAACCACTCGGAGCTTCTATGCCAGGGTGATGTCCTGAACGTTCCATTCTGATTGGGGTTCCCTTAATACCCAAGCAGAGTGTGTTCCTTGTGTTTTCAGGGCAAACGGGGACCACGGCAGTTCCCAAAGTTCAACTGCCTGGCGCTATTTCTCCATTGGCTTCGAGTAAACATCTGTGGGTCCCCCAGATCCCAAGCCCCTCCTTTGAGGTAGCCCCCCTTCCAGCTGTCAGCCGAGTTGTGTGATATGGCTGCAATATTTCTTACGGTGATGAAGCGCAGTACACACACAGAGCTCTATAAATGTTCGATGAATGAAATGAATGGATAATGATGACAGGTACAGCGCAGCCAGAAGGCGTCGGGAGACCATTCCTGGCTGATTCTGGTGAATTTCTACCTGTCCGATGTCAGTGGAACGTGAAGGCTTTATGAGGATTTTGCTTCGTATACATTTACATCCTGACTACTGCCCAAAACGATTCGGAGTTGCCATCAATAAAAACAGAAGCACAGTTAGATTTTTTAAAACACACACACACACAATTAATTGCACATACAAGACAGAAGCCCAGAATGGAAAGCCAAGTGAACGAGGAAAAACAAGATCAAGAAATTCTGAATGAGGCCACCTCCAAGTCTCCTGCCAAGGAGGCAAAGAGGAGGTGGGAACAGCCGTGCGCTTGAGGAGAGCTCCCTCACACAGGTCTTTCTGCTGACCGTGAATTTGCTGAAACGTGAGCCTGTCTCATAGACCCACAGTTGGCCCCTCTTCCCAGCAGGTTGTAGGAGATTTGAAGCAGAAAATGACCTATTGTTCTCAAATGTTTTAATGTCACAGACTATTTGATTAGCCTGCAAAGCAGCCTACGGAAACTGCACTGATGTTTAACCACTGGTGAGATTCTGCGAAGGGCGGCCCTGGGCTCCCAGCCACCCACAGATGTCAGCACACAAATTCCCTCTACCTGCTTCTCCTCCACCTCGGTGTTGACACTTCACATATGTTTAAAGCCCAAGGCCAGCACCACCTCCTCCAGAAAGCCTTCCCTGACCAATCTCCTTCCACAGAGACTGTTTCCTGCTCAACACCAGTGGCCCTTTGGAACTTCTTGACACTTTCTCTGGGTCGCAGGAGCTCTATGTGCCTCTCGTGTGCCCTACAGGGCTCTGAGCCTGCACGTCCTTGTCGACCTCTGGGTCCTGAAGACGCCTGGCTCCTGCTAGGACCTTGGCAAATTTGCGTGGGATTGACTCACGAGAGGAATTCGAGGGCTGCACGGCTGTAGGGTTGTGACTACCCAGCCGAGTCAGGCAGGAGAGGTGAGCTACGAAGGAAACCTTTGCATTCTGAGGAATACAAAGTTTCCTCAGAATCTTCCATCTTCAGTTTCTTCCTATGTGTCATCACCACCATCCTTCTTTCAACCAGTGCTTCCCGAGCCCCCGCCTGCATGTCCCAGACACTTGGCTGGGTTCTGGGACAGGGTTCTGAGCAGAACACAGTGCCCGCCTTCAGGGAGCTTGCAATCCACGTGGGGGACCAACCGCCAACGAGAACCAACGTCCTGCCATCATGGGGACACCCCTCTCTGGGCCCCTAACCCCAGAAGGGCAGGGGGTACAGCCGTTCAGGAAGAAAAAGAGAGACAAGGGGCGCCGAGGAAGCCAGAGGGATGTGCAGAGGCGTGATTTTGGTTCCATGTCCTCTGCGTGCCCTCCAGGATGGATCGCGTCCCGACACGGTGGCTTGGGAGGCATGCAGAGCGGAGAATCCAAGCACGGCTGCTCCACCAGGGCAGGACCTCCCGCTGTATCAGGAGAGGTGACCGTCTGCCCAGGCAGGGGCTCCTGCCTGCTTCCTCCTGGGGAGCCTGAAAGGGGCTTGGGTCGTGGAGAGAAGAGGTGACTCCTGACCCACTTCCACTGTCCAAGGAGCCTTATCTGATTCCCCTGAGTGGGTCTGACACCCCAGGTGCTATGGCTTCTCCCCTGTGGCTCTTACCACCAATGCAGATTGATTGATCCTCATGTGATTATTCCAGCAACGCCCATCCCCCTGTGGGGCTAAAGCACTACAAAGGCAGGACTGGCATGAGCTCACCACCACTGGGACCCCAGGCCCAGCTCAGCACGGCCATGACAGCTCAGCAGACACATGGAGGGAGCGAGTGAAGGGATGCCTCACGGTGCTCCAGGAGAGAGGGGATAGGAGAGCCAGCTGGCCCCATGCCCTGGGGGAAGAGTACAGGATGCCAGAAAACAACTGACAGGCTGAATTTGGGGGTTTGGGGGGAACATCTGGTAATGCCCCCCCCACACCAGGACATGAAATTGAAGCTGCATTGAGGTTTGTAGAATGAACTTGTCAGGCAAAATGGGTGGGGGGCTGGAGGGCAGGTTTTCCAGGCGGAGGGAATAGTGCATGCAGGGTGGGGGCTGAGAGGGGAGCGGGGAGCACAGCAGAGGGGGAGGGGAGGGGGTGGCAGGGCCAGATGAGTCCGGACGAGGGGCAGCGGTGGGCAACCTCGCAGGGCTTTCTGGGCATTCATTTGACCATCATTCATTTAGCTGCTGTGCCAGGCACCGTGCTGGGCTGTGCGGGTCGTATTAGGACTGTTGCTCTCCGTCCTAGAAGCGGTGAGGAAGTGCTGAAGAGCGTAAGCAGTGGGGTGGGTCACCACTGATCAACGACCACCCTGACTGCCAGGGGCAGCACCGGCAAGAGGGGAAGGGGGACCAGGGGTGGTCGCTGATGGGACATGGGCAGTGAGCGTGCCCTGGCTGTCAAGGATGGCCCTGGGGGCCAGGCCTGAGCAGCTGGGCGGCTGGAAATACTGCTTATGTAAACTGGAGGTGGGGGAGCAGTGAGGGGGGAGCAGAGCATATCTGTGACAAGAGATCAAGAGCTCCTTTGGGACGTTAAACTCGGGATGACACTGAGATGATCCGGCCACAGTAGGACACGCTCAAGCAGTGCAGTGTGTATCTCAGTTGACATTAACCATAAACCACCATGGAGCCCAAAACTGTCTTGTGGCGATCAGCCCCTAGTTAATGAGAACTCAGAGCTCTTCAGGAGTCCAAAATAAAATCACTGAACCCAGCTTATTATGAAACCGACTTCAGTGAAAATGGGACAGGTTAGGTATTGAACACCGACATCACTTTGCTTTTTTTCTTAACAGCTGACAGTGATTACGTTAGTTTCCCCTTCAAAAGGATTTCCTGCCAGTCCACATTTGTCTTTTCCCTTAGGTGTGTACCATGGGGAACAACGTGGTGAAAAGCATGGGACTGGGAAGGAAGATGGATAGGATAGCCAGGTAGGTGAGCTTGTGCTGGTGTTTGCCTGTGCATGCACATGTATGCACGTGCACGTGCAGTGCGTGTGTGTGCACGTGCCCGTGTATGCGTGTGTACCCTAGGACTGCACGTGTCTTCACGCACTGCCAAAAGCAAAACCCAACGTGCAGCCCTAATTACCTACGGACGCATGTCTAGAGAGGAGAGTCTGCATAGCGCTCTGGCGGGATCCTGAAGGACCCACATTTTTAATGCACTGAAAAGAGGCATCGACTGTATTTCCAGGCTTCGAGGGAGTCATTCCGTCAGAGCAGAGACCATGAAGCCTTTGGAAGAGATGGTGAATCACGCCTCTGCCAGGGAACGCGCGGGGGGACCCTCAAGCGATACACATTTCAACCTTTACACTCTAATTTTAAAACGTAATTGACAAAACTGCCTGATTTAAATGTTCTCATCTGTTAAAAAAAAAAAAAAAAGTAATAACAAAAGGAAACAGCACTGTCGTTTATTTGTGAAGAGCGCGTGGTCCCTGCGTCCCTGATGAGAAAGAGGGTGGTTCCGGGAGGGGGGCCACCGCGGGAACGGAGGCTGGTGTCCCCCCGGCCCGAAAGGGTCCTGCGGCCCCGGCCCCGGAGCCCCGAGCACCGGGAGGGCTTCAGCCTCGTCCGTGGACCTCGGTCCTGTGGCGCCGACGCACGTGCCTGAGACGAGGTGCGGGCCAGCGCGGGGGATCCACCCGAGGGCGGCCGCCCCCGGAGCTCGCGGCGGGAGACGCCCCGTCCGTTCCCCCGCGGGCCGGGTTCGCCGTGCAGCCCCGGGCCCGGCCCACCCAGCACTGCATCGGTGGGCAGTGCGGCCAGGGCGGGGAACGGCCTCGCGCACCCACCTCCAGGGACTCCAGCACCGCTCCCGGGGCCCAGAAGCCAAGGCCGGTGCCCGGGAAAATCGCCTGCCGGACCGGGTCGGAAGAGACCGCCACGCAGGCCCTCCCAGCCCGCCTCCACACGCGTGGCCGGGGACTGCAACGGACACCCCTCACGAACATGGCCGCCGCCCCGCTTAAACGTGGCGGCCGCAGAGCCGTCAAGGGAGGAGCCCCTCATAAACATGGGCGCCGCCCCGCTTAAACATGGCGGCCGCACAGCCATCAAGGGAGGAGCCCCTCTTAAACATGGCCACCGACCCGCTTAAACATGGCGGCCGCAGAAACACCAATGGAGATTTTCCTCGCAACACTGCCGTCCGACCCGCCAGCTACGTAAAACGGCGACTCTGTTGGGTCACATGCCTAGAGACGCCAGGCTGTGATTGGCCAGCATTCTGGTGACGTCAGACGCCGCGACGCGAGCCGAGGGCGGCCGGGTCGCTGCTCTGCTGCAAAGCGTTAGGCCGGGCGTTGGGGCTTGGCGACGGGGCTGGGGGCGGCAACGCGCCGCTCACACTCATGAGGAGCCGGAAGGTGAGGGGGCGGAGGCTGGGCGGGTGCTGCGCCGGGCGCGGTGGGGGCTCCTGCCGCCAATTTTCTGGGAGCTGAGGGGGAGCCACGGGACGCCTCGGGCGGAGGTGGGGGACCTCTGCCTGGCTCTCGACACCCGGAAGGAAGCTCCCAGGTCACGCCCTTGGAAGCGGACGTCCCCCTTCCCGACCACGTCTGCGGGAAGGGGGGTCTCCCAGGCCACGCCCTTGGAAGGACACCCCCCCCCCATACCACGCCCCCGGGCTAGGGGAGCTCCGAGGCCACGCCCCTGGGAAGGGGGCTCCCAGACCAGGTCCTGGGATGGGGGGGCTCCCTCTCCGGAGCTGGTCTGGACCCCTGGTGCTCTGACGCTGCCCAGTCCGGGGTTCGCGTGCCTCTGCTGCCGGTAACCGAGCTCGGGGTCAGCCAGCCCAAGTGCGGGAACATGACGAGGGGTCCACCCCGGAGGGTGGAGAGGATGGAGGGGCGCCAGTTCCTGACACTGGTAGCCGGCGGGCGGTGTGAACCAGGGCGAGGGCCCGGGACAGGATGCGCCCCTGCCTGGGGGGGGGGGCCCTCCGGGGTTTGGGAGCCGCACCTGGGGTACCTTTGACCCGAAAGTGCGTCTCCTGAAGACCCACGTGGTTGCGCTTTCCCAGTCTGACGTCTCTGCCTTTTGAGGGATTGTTTAGCGCGTCACTGATGTAGTTGGGTTCACGTGTTATTTTACTTTTGGCTTTGCTCACACTTATGTTTGGTTCTAATGTAGGGTTTTAATTTACTGATTTTTTTTCACCCTTTATTTTTTTCCCCCAGGAGTTGCTCTAGGTCTTACCGTGTACATTGTAACTTAGCAGAATCCGTTTCAGATTGAACTAGCTTAGTTCCAGAGAGATACACAAATGTTACCCCTACGTAGCTCTGTTCCCTTAACGCACTCTGTTCCCTTAACGCACTTTTCTGGTGGTGGTAAATATTTAATGTTACAAACCCGATAGTACACTGTCATGATTACTTTACCAGCCGTGGTCATTTCCTTAGCCCAGTACAGTCTTGCTGCCACGCACCTCCTTTGTGCTGTTAACGAGCATTGCTGCCTATACCGCATATGTGTACGCGACTGTCTTTTAAATCACCTAAGGGAAGGAAATAATATGCACGTAAACTGTCTTCGTGAGGACGTAATTACCTTTACTGGTGCCCTTTTTTCTGTGGATTTGAATTATCGTCTGGGGTCACCTGCTTCCAACCCAAAGAACTTCCTCTAGTATTTCTTGTAAGAGGAGTCTGCAGGAACAAGTGCTCTCAGTTTTTGTTTATCTGGAAGTGTCTATTTTGCCTTCACTTTTGAAGGATAGTTTTGCTGGATATAGTATTCCTAGTTGACAGTTTTTTTGTTTGAGAACTTTGAATCTGTTTGAATATACCCACTGTGGTCTGGCGTCCATTGTTTCTGCTAAATCAGCAGTTTATTTGTTGGGCTCCCTTGTCCTAAGGAGTCATTTTCCTCTTGCTGCTTCCAAGACTTTCCCCTTGTCTTTGACTTTCAGCACTTAAACAGTGTTGCATCTGCTTATAGATCCCTTTGCAGTTACCCTACTTGAAGTTCAGTTCTTTGAGATTGCTGGGTTTGGGGAATTCCCTGGCGGTCCAGTGGTTAGGGTTCCGTGCTTCCACTATAGGGGGCATGGGTTCAATCCCTGGTTGGGGAACTGATCCCACATGCCGCATGGCGCAGCCAAAAAGAAAAAAAAGAAAGAGAAACAGAGATTGCTGGTTTGTGCATTGTTGTTTTTCAATAAATCTGGGAAGTTTTCAGCCATTATTTCTTCAAATATTTTTTCTGCCCCTCTCTCTCTCCTTTCTTGCTGGTACTCCCATTACACGTATGTTGCTGCACTTAATAGTCTCCACCATGTCTCTGGGGCGCTCTTCATTCTTCTCCGTTCTTATTTCTCTCTGTTCTTCAGCTTGTGTAATCTAGCAATCTATCTTCAAGTTCACTTATTCTTTCTTCTGCCAGTTCATATCTACTCTTGAGCACACCCCCACCCCTGCCAGTGAATTTTTTACTTCAACTATTGTAATTTTCAACTCCTGAATTCCCATTTGGTTCTTTTTTATAATTTCTATCTTTTTATTGATAATCTCTATTTGATGTGATGTCATCAAATCTTTCTTTGATCATGATCTCTCTTAGTTCTTGAACACGTTTATAATGGCTATTTTGAAGTCCTTTTCTGATAAATCCAACATCTGATCACTCTCACAGGCAGTTTCTCTTGCCTGCTTTTATTCTAGTGTATGGGTCTGCTTTCCTGTTTCTTTGCATGTTTCATAATTTTTTGTTGAAAACCGGACATGTTAGATAATATATTGTAGCAGCTCTGTGTACTGGTCTCCCACCCCCACCCTGAGGCTTTTTACTGTTAATGTTCTTTTTATTTGTTTAGTGATGGGGTGGATTCTAGTGGAGTCTGTTTCCCTTCCCCCAGCTGAAGCTGTGATGAAGCTCCTCAGGGGCAGTGCTGGGTGTGCCCACAGTCACCTGGGTCTCCCTGGTTTCAGGGGGGCTCTCTTCCTCTTTCTCTGACCACACCAGCTCTTTTTTTTTTTTGGCTGCGTCGGGTCTTCGTTGCTGTGTGCGGGCTTTCTCTAGTTGCGGCGAGCAGGGCCTACTCTTCTTTGCGGTGTGCGGGCTTCTCATTGCAGTAGCTTCTCTTGTTGCGGAGCACAGGCTCTAGGTACGTGGGCTTTGGTAGTTGTGGCTCGCGGGCTCAGTAGTTGTGGCTCGCGGGCTCTAGAGCACAGGCTCAGTACCTGTGGCACACGGGCTTAGTTGCTCCGCGGCACGTGGGATATTCCCGGACTCGAACCTGTGTCCCCTGCATTGGCAGGTGGATTCTTAACCACTGCGCCACCAGGGAAGTCCCCACACCCAGCTCTTAAACTCCGCTAGTTGCCAGCTGATTGCTCAGTCGTTTCCAGCGATGACCTGGAGCATAAATTTTCTACAAAGGAATCCAATCGCATTCTGGCTTCTTTGAAGGAATAGTTTCTAAGATCAGTGTTTGATGTTTGTTCTGACCCCAGGAGGGCTCCTCCTGCTGTGTTTTTCCCTGGCTCTCTCCTGAAGACTATATGCCTACACTTTATCTTGATTTTTCTCCCATCTGCCTTTCATCACAGCTTCCACTGTTCTTGAGGACCCCTTAGGCATGAACTTCTCCACACTCTGTCGTAAATGAAGTCGGAAGAGATTAAGAGCCCTTTGTTTTGATGCCTGCCTCTTCTCCAGGCAGAATCTGAGCCAGGGCTCCCCAGCTAGGGACGGTGACAGGCTTCTCTCTGTGACACCCCTGCTCTCAGAGCTGAGTGCTCAGGGGAGGGAAGGGGGGCAGCAGCCTGAGGTCCCCTGGACTTGCCTCTCCTGGCCTTGGAACCACTGCGTCACTAGGAGGGGCGGGGGTGACGGCGCCCCAGTCTCCTTAGTGCCCTGCCCAGGCAGGAACCTCTGTTCCACGAGTGGGGCCTCGGCAGAAGGGAGCCCCTCCTCTCAACCGTGCTTGCTGGAGACTTAGCCTCACAACAGGGGGGGTGAGGGCAGAATGAGAAATGCTGCCGTCCTGCTCCCCTGGGAAGAAAGCCCTCTGCCTGGGAGCGGGGAGAGGGTGTCCTGTGTGCTGACCTTGGCCGCTTGGAGTTGGGACACCAGAATACCTGTTTCTTCATTTTGCTCTTTGCTTATAGGACCATTTGCAAAGGTTTTAAATGGTCGTTTTTAATACTCTTCACCAGTTTCACTGGGGGAGGGTTAGTGGAGCACCTCTTGCTGTTTTGTTGATCTCTTCCAGCCCTTTTAGTCTTTAACTAGTCTGCTTGGAAGGAGGAAGTCCTCAATGATGGGGACTTTTTCATTTAGGGATTGTTTACGTGGAAGCAACCAGTTTGCCTAACTGAAGAGCAACGGTTCTCCAAGTTAGAAAAAAATGTAATTGATTCTTGACATGTTGGAGCAAGGGCCTTAGAGGTAGTTTTACCCACGAGTAAACTAAAGCCAAATGCCACTGGAGTTGACTCTCGCAAATCTAGTGAGGATGGCAGGTGGCCTGCTCAGGTGCCTGTAACCATAGCTTCTGGGCATCAGCCGGACCCTCACCAACTTTACCTCTGCAGAGGGGCCCAGAAAGCTGAGGGGTGACAAGCCCACCCATGGAGCTGTGGCACCCCGAGATTGTAAGGGCTACAGTACAAAGCATCTAGCAGCGCCCTGCTGCCGGCAGAGGGCCTGCACGGCACACAGCCCAGAGCCGGACGGCAGGCTCTCTGCTCAGTCCCTCTGCGAGCAGCCGAGGCTTCCATGCGGGTGGCTCTGGTGACCGAGCAGGGGGAGGGGCTCTGAAGCCAGACATCATCACTTCGTGTGACCTCGGCAGGGTCCTCTCCCGAGTCGTCCCCATCTGCAGTGGGGTGCTGCTCCTTTTAAAGCCGCTCGGCACGAGCACAGCGCCTGTGTGTTGACACTAAGGGATGGTGGCCGCTGTCACGAGGGAGCCTGGCACGACCCGGCATCGAAACGTCTGGAGTCGGACTGTAACGGGAAGGAGAGGATAGTCTGTGGCTTTCCGGGGCGAAGAATGTCTGTTCCCGACCATGGCAGCAGTAGAGCTCCAGGGAGACTGGGTGGTGCGGTGCCGTCCCCACACGAGATACTCTGTAACCTCTTAGTAATTAGTTCCTTGGGTATGACCGGCCACACTGCTGCCTGGGCTCTTTGAGCAAAGCCCAGCCCTGGGGCATCCACATCAGCGGGTCCTGCCTGGCTTGGAGTGCCTTGTTCTCGCTGTGGATCTCTTTTCTCCACTTTTGGGCATGTTGCCCCCCCATCCGGCCCCGTCCTCATCCCCCAGGTCTCGGCCACTGTGACAACGGCTGTCAGGCTTGCCCTCCGCTACGCCCTCCTCCCTATCACCCACCTCTCTCACTTTCAAGTTCTCACTTGCGCTTTAATGTATTATTTTCTAAGTGTCTGTGGTCCCCATTCTGGAACAGAGAGAGCAGTCAGTGGAGAGGCAGGTGAAATGCAAACGAAGCCCCAGGGTCGTGAATTGGTGAATTCTGGCGTCGACGCTGAGCTTAGTTTTGACAGACGCACCAGGTTGTTGGCTGCGGGCAAGCTGAGGGAGGCACGGGCAGGAACTCCCTTCCCACCTCTGCTGCTTTTCCGAAAACCTGAAATTATTCCTAAATAAAATGATTGTAAGTTTCATTGTTTTAATTAATGCCTTTCTTGTTACTGGAAGACTTTTCCTTTGCATGCCACGTGAGATGGCGGTGGGCTGGTTTGTTAGTGCTGAGCGAGGCCTGTCCGACAGCAGCTGGAGCTCCTTTAAGCTGAGGGGATTAGGCTCCCCTGTGATTTCAAAGAGAGGGTTTGGGGTGGGGGAGCTTTTGCTTTTTCACCTTTTATCAAGAACCTTCTGAGCAAGGATACAGGCTGCTTATTCTAAACACCTGCAGTTAACTGAACATCTATTTACTTACAAATGGAGGTTCTAAAAACATGGGAGGTAGGGACAGAGTATGCAAGCTTCCCGGATCATGGAAATGGGGGATCAGCACCTTCCACCCAGCTTTGTGCAGATGCGCACATTCGGGCCACGGTGTCGGGAGTTCCCTGGCGGTCCAGTGGTTAGGACTCGGCGCTGTCACTGTGAGGGCCCGGGTTCAACCCCTGGTCGGGGAACTAAGATCCCACAAGCCACACAGCACAGCCAAAAAAAAACAAAAAAAGGCCACGGTGTCTGTCTTTCCATGGTCGATAAAAACATGGGGGTGGGAGGGGCCATCTTCGGGGTCTCTGACCAGCCTCTGGTCTGGCCCAGCTGGCAGGTGGAGTGCGGTCGTCGGCGCGCCTCCGAGCCCGGAGCTGCTTGGCCACATCGGCCTCGGCCCAGGAAGCCCGCGTCGCCACGTCTGCCCGGACGGCATGTCAGGTGAGCCTCAGCCCCTCGGAGACAGGACTGGACTGAGTGTCCACCTTTCCACGAAACGTGTCACGTTAGAAAGCCTTGAGTGTGGCGAACAGCCCAGAGGCGAGGTCACTGCGCTGTCACCATCAGAGGAGGACCCGCCCTCGGTGCACGTGCGCCCCACCCACCGAGAGCTGTGGGCTCAGCGGCCTCTGCTGGGCAGCCTGAGCGACGCTGGCACAGGCCATGCTGCTCACCCCGAAGGGCAGGTGGGGAGGCAGGGGACCCCGTGTCTGCAGCCAGGGGCACGCAGCCATGGTGGCCCGGTGGTCCCGGCTTCCGGAGCTGCTCCCTTGAGCCGCAGCCCGGCGGTCTGGCTGGACTTGGTTTCGCAGCAGCAACTGGCCTGGTTTCCCTCCTGGGGCGCCGCTTGTTAGAGCTGCGCCGAGTCAAGTTCACGGCCCTGTTGAGCGCCCGCTCCTGCCATGGAACAGAGTCCTGCCTCCTCAGAGCTCACAGCCCAGCAGAAACGAATGGAAGCTGGGTCTGGGGTCATCATTTTACACGTCAGGGCACCCCTCGGGGGACAGCGTCAGTCTGCACTCCGCCCCTTTGGCGGCAGACAGTGGAAGGACCCTGTCCTATAAGTCATGGCTCCAGCAGTGACGTCGTTTGCTGTGAGCAGGATCGCCAGCCTCGGGGGTTGAGGCTTGTTAATTATTTGCCATCTGCTTCGTGACCTTCAGCGTGTCTGGTCTTCCCTTGCGTTTTCTCTCCTGACAGCCTTCCTCATCACACAAAGCCACCGACAGGCGAACGTCCAAGAAGTTCAAGTACGACAAAGGTCATCCTGTGAAGTCAGAATTCCAGAAAGCCACCCCCCAGAGTGACAGCACCGCTGCGCCCACAGCGCCCCCCGAGACCCCGGGTCAACGCGAGCCTCTGGCATCGGCCGAGGACAGGGCCAGGCTTCCGGGAAAGGAAGCCAGCGGCTCCGCTCCTCAGGGGACTGCAGGACTCCCCCGGGGGCACTGTGGGGCCATGAGTGACGCCTGCCCGGCGGAGACTGAGGACAGGCCGCCCCCGCCGAGATGCGGGGCCCCCGCAGGAGGAGAGTCCGACAGTGGCTGCCCCGAGAGGGACGGGGCGGCGGCGGACCCGGAGCAGAGCCACTCGCCTCCGCTGCAGATGGACAACAGCATCCTTCTCGACGACGACAGCAACCAGCCGATGCCAGTGAGCCGCTTCTTCGGAAACGTCGAGCTCATGCAGGTAAGGCCCGCGGCCTCTCCCCTGGGCAGGCAGCCCCCAGCAGACCGCACGCCTGCTCACGGCCCCAGTTCACACGTGTGAGTGCCGCCGGTGCAGATCAAACGCAGTAAGAGCTCTAACCCGGGAGGAGAGAACAAAACGGTTGCTGATGTGCGGCATCCCCCGCACGGAGCTGAGAACCGTTGCCATAGCGAGCGCGGGTGTGGGCGGGCTGGCCGACTGAGTCTGGACCCTGCTGCGGGGTGTGAAGTCGTGGCCGTGGTTTGTGGCTCCCTGGGCGGTTCCCCCGCATTTGCCGGGCTTGCTTTTGCTTTGAACCCAGAGTCTTTCCTCTCTCCCTCCATCACGCCGGTGGGGAGCACGCTCCCATGATGGGGGGGACCAGAGCCCGGAGACGGGTGCTCGTGCTGGGCAACCCGTGCCTGAAGCAGGTGTTCTCTTCCCTCCAAGGACCTCCCGCCCGCATCGTCATCCTGCCCTTCGATGAGCAGACGCGAATTCAGGAAAATGCACTTCAGAGCCAAAGACGACGACGACGATGATGCCGACGGCGCAGACACATAGAGGGTGAGACGCACACGCTGATCCTCGGCACGTCGGTACCGTTGACCGCTTCCCAGTTCAGCACGCTAGACGTTCATACCAAACCGATCTCCAAGAGTCCACGCTTCTAATCAGAATTCAGGACTGACCCACAAAGGTCAGCAGCACACAACGCCACGTACCGCGGGGAGACTGGCACACGTGAACCAAAAGACCTTTGCGTGCAAAGCTACTGTTTCCGCGGTGATGCATTTTCTCCCATCTGTACCCACGTGGTGGTGGTTCCAGCTAACTTCCCTCGTAAACGAGAGATATCTCTATAAAGGAAACTCTTAAGCTTAGCTGTGATAACGTGCAAGTTTATTTTCCATAATCAGAATTTGATCATTCTTGTGACTGATTCAATCCCAGTTCTTAAAGAACTCTCCTTTATTTCTGTATATGAAGCTCATGTTTACCTTGGACATTCAGCAAAATCCATATGGAAAAGAAATAAAATATATTTTGAAAATGTATTTAAAGAAGGCTTATGTCCCTAGAGCTATATTCCTTTCTAAAATGCTGGACAGCCGAGTGGAGTAAACAGATCCTGTCTTGTCTTAACACGTGCAAGGCTGGCTCAGCTTTGCACCCATTAACCAGCGTCAAGAGCTGAGAGCGCAGGGCTGTGAGCTGGAAGGGACACGGCCCCTCCGCTTGTGAGGTTGTGGAATTTCTGAGACGGTAGGTGTTCGGCACATTCCTCGCCCTGTGTGGTGTGGGGACCAACCATCCAGTGACGCCGCGCTCTCCTCCATGGTGCAGTGTTACCCAGTGCAGCTGCCCTGCCGGAGCTACACTGCCACTCCCCCTGTCTCAAGGAGCGCCTGGTGACACATTCTTGCCAGTGGGCTCCGGATAGGAATGTGGGCCTGCTTGTCCGCTGCCCCTTCCTGTCACCCGCTGCTGGCAGAGGACACCAAGGCCGGGGACTAGGAGAGCGTCCAAGAGGGAGCCTGGTCCCCGGGTGACAGGCACAGGAGGAGAGCTGCCTGCAGTTCCGGAGGGCCGTGCTGGATTTTCACGAGTGAGCAGCGGTCCTACTGTTGCTGAGCTAGCAAACACTTCTGGTTTAGTTACAACAGCCGTTAGACTTCCCTCCCCCTAAAATGTCCTGTGAACCACGGAAGTTTCTTACATAACATCATTTGGGGGCAAAATATAGTTGAAGTGCCCTGTAAGGTTTCCCACTGTCCCTGATGGACCCAAAGTGCCGCCTGGAGGCACCTGTCCCCACAGTCACTCTCTGCTTCAGTGTGGTCATTGTCCCATCAGCAGCTGTGACCTTCCCCTGCTCTGAATCATTCTGTGATTTATTGCTCAACAAACTACTTTAGTAACGTGATGATGTTGCTTCTGAGGCCTTTGGGCAGCGTCCAGGGAGAGTAATTTACAACCTGAGGTTCTGCAGGAATGACTGTTCATCACGGCACTCGGATTAGTGGGGTCGAGCTGCCTCAGATTTCAGGGGATTTTGTCTTTCCCCTTCACTGGCTCCCGGGAGAAGCATCAACCTGAATCACAGCCCACTTGCAGGACAGATGCGTCGGCATGTTCCCACCAGAATGCGAAATGTAAACCTCACTCCTGGATGCCTGAGCCCCGCTGGCTTGCGGTCCGCATGGAACCCGGAGAGGTTCCTCCCCAGCCACCCAGGTTGCTGAGCTAAAC
Organism: Balaenoptera acutorostrata; assembly: GCF_949987535.1. Lineage (NCBI taxonomy): Eukaryota > Metazoa > Chordata > Mammalia > Artiodactyla > Balaenopteridae > Balaenoptera > Balaenoptera acutorostrata. The sequence continues at coordinate 2,572,007 of NC_080064.1, read as the reverse complement.
CGCAGGAAGCTCCCCACGTGTTCCAGGCCTTTTTCTAACTGATGACGGACAGTGTGGTGGGCCATCGTCCCGCCCACCCGCCTCCCCGGCAACAGCTGGCTCCACCAAGTTGCAGCTCTGGTTTCCAGTGGCAACTGGAGGCTCACGTTGAGCGCGGGGAACGCCCGGTGGAACCTGCTGGGTGTTGAAGGTGGCCAGGGTGGGCAAGTCCATGTCCCTGATGGTCACTCCCGAGAGTGAGACATTACCAAAAGAAAACACCAGGTGTCCCCGTAAAGAGGCGGCTGGGACCGTGGCGGCGCATCTGGGGAACCTGTTCTGTGCTCACACGTGCAAGGACAGCGCAAAGAAAACACTTTGTGAGGCCAGCCCAGGGTGACATGAGCAAGACAGATGGAATGCAGATCAGGCCCTGGGGACGAAATAAAGTTTCAAAAAGCGTATTAAAACGCGTGTTAAAATTGCTCTAATTGGGAGTACCCCGAGGATGTGTTCTGCCAGCATTTGAAATGAACACCCGACCTGCAGGCCAGGCCGTGTGACACATGCAGATTTTTAGAAACACTTTCTACGTGAATCTTCACAAAATGACCTACCGGTGCCAGAGCAGTAGGGGTGTGGGGTGCGTCCTGCGAGCATTCCTGCGACTCTGTCGACTGCCATCGACCGCTCATCCCGCTTCCTTGCGCACGTCTGTGCCTGGGACCTAGGACCGGCCTCAGGCACGACAGTTCTCAGAGCTCACAGGACTCGGGAAAGCTCTTGCACTCTTGGTCACCCCGATTAAAATTAGCAGAGGGAAAAGGTGCACGGGGCCAAGTCCAGGAGAGACCGGCACAAGCTTCCAGACACCTCTCCTGGCAGTCACACCGAGGCGGCATGATGTGGGCAGCAGAAGCCCTGACCAGTCGGCTCTTGGGGAGGCCTGGTGCCTGGGCAGCCCTGCGCAACCAGAGGCCGGGGGCGGGGGAAGGAAGGGGTCCTTATGACAACTCTGCTGAGTTGCCCTCCAGAAACATGTCACGAAGAGGTTGTAACAGGCCCACTCCAGCAGCAGAGAGCAGGCAGCCCTGCCCTGGACAGGCAGCCGCGGAGCTGGAGGGACGGGGTGGGGGCCGCTGGGCCTGGTCCGGCCTCCTTACTGCACAGACGGGACCCACCACGCTCCGGGGCGTCCAGCCTCTCCCACGTCCCCACTTCCCATCAGACTAGATCAGCGCCGTGAACTGAGACAGCACTTCTCAAATCCCACACAAAACTGGCACCTTCTAAAATGTGTGTATATTTCAGCGACTAAGACAGAATGATTTGGGTCAGCTTCTTAAAAGTCATTGACTCATTTTTTTCCTCATTTTCGTCATTCTCAATGAGGGCAAACTTTTTTGACGTGTCTATTTTTAAAAAATCTTTATTGCTTTTGTGATTATACAGTACATGTAAAAATTCAAGTATTACAAAATGTGACTTTAAAAAGTAAATTTAAAAAAATTATGAAATAAATGCTCATTTCAAAAACTTCAAGTATTATAAAATGCATGATTTAGAAAATTAGTCCTGTGTCATCCAATCACCCCCCCCCACCAGCTTTCCTGCTCTTCACACGCAGTGACGGTCTCTGCATGACCAGCACATACGTGTGATACACACCCGTGTCACACTGGGCATGGCCGAGCCACCTGCCTGCCTCATGCACTTAACAGCCAGCTTCCCACTTCTCACATAAATGCCTGAAACTGTTACAGAGTTTTGCATTATGTAGATGTGTCAGGTTGAGTCATGAAATTAATGCTATCTATCTGACCATTCTAGACCCATAAAAACCGCAATTTCCTATGGTTCAGCATAATGCCACAAGCGGCCCTACAGACATCTGGAGGGTTTCCCACTTTCTGCTGTTAGAAATAATACAGCAGTGAATATCCTTGTATTTTACCCCAAAAGGGTCACGACTCTTTCGAGCATTTAGAAGAGACCAGAGGATGGAGCGTTGCGTTTGCCTGGGGCGTGGAGGCCCAGTGGAGCTGAGCGCTAACACAAGTTCCCTGAAGCCCGAGTGGCCAGGCGAGAGGGGAGCCGCCTGGCTGGGGACACTGCACGCACACATGGGTGAAGCCGGAGGGAGGCCACTCCTGACCCCGGGTGTCCCGGGAGCCACCAGAATTGTCCTCTGGCAGCTGGGCTTGCAGAGGTCAGAAAACAGCTTCAGAAATGTGCTCAAACCAGAATCTGTAGGGAGATTTTTTTCAAGAGTTTTCCGGGAATATTGGAGTGGCAAAAAAAAAAAAAGTAGCACCTGTTGGAAGGACGCATGTGCTGTCCGGGCTGCATCACGGGCGCTGGCGAGCAGGCCGCTTCCTCCGGGGCACCGCCGGGGCTCGGTAGATCCTGCTGGGGTCGCAGTGGAGCCTGTGGGTGGTCTTCTTGTGGCAGGCGATGTGGACTAACTTGAGGTTCTCAGAGGTGAAGAGCAGGCGGTAGAAGTACTCCCAGTCTACTTCTCTCCCCTCGGCGTCGTGGATGGCCGCGGCCAGCGTGGGGACGACCGTGCGCTTCTTTTCTATTCTGCAAAGCAAGGTTAGAGACGTCGTCTCTGCTGTCACAATCTGTCACAATCCCCCAGGCACCTGCCAGGCCTCGTTTTCTGTTAAACCACAGAGATGGTTGAATGTGGTGTCTCCTCGGCTGAGACATCCATCAAGGTTTGGCTGCTTCCAGGAGAGACAGGTGGAGACGGTTAAACTCGGCAGAGGAACTGCACTCAGGCCGTCCCAGACAGAGCAGGGCGGGCGCTGAAAGGGGCTCACCCTGTGGCCATCGAACGAGCGCTGGGGACATCCCTCCACAGGCTGGCGGGGGTGCCATCGCCGCACGCGGCCCCGCCCGCCGGGCCAGCCAGCCTGGCAGAGCCTGATGCCGGCCACCCGGGCTTCTCACATTTTACAGGTAGATGGGGGACCTCCCTGGCGGTCCAGTGGTTAGGACTCGGCGCTTTCACTGCTGAGGGTGCAAGTTCAATCCCTGGTCGGGGAACTAAGATCCCACAAGCTGCGCGGCACAGCCAAATTAAAAAAATAAAATCAGTAAATAAAAGTAGGTAGTGCGTATTTTTTTTTAAATACTGAAAAGTACACAGAGAAAAATGAGAGCCAACCGTAGTCCCATCACACTCACTGACCAACAACTTGGCTTCCTTGGTTCACACTTTAGCTATGTGCAGACTTACCAAAAAATTACATGATACTGTACGAACGTTTTTAAATAGAATCTTACAAATAAAGCTAAAGTCACCTCCAACTACAGCCTTCGCTCTCATTTCCCGCCTTCCCTTCCCAGAGACGATCACTATTAAGGGTCTGACATTTGTCTTTCCAAATTTCATCCTGTACTTTTATACGCATATGTGTGTCCACTTAAAACAATCGTGATGTTATCTTTGTGTAAACTGCTTTCACTTATAAACAACAGTTCAAAAGACCTAAGTAACCAGCCTAGAAGCTTGTAAACTTGACAAGATGGAATTGGAAACAGCACAGCTCGGGGGGCTGGCGGCAACTAAACCGGCACATAGAATCCTGTGCCCCATGACACAGAAAAGGCGAGTAACGATAAATAAGTAGCTGAGAGTAAAAGAAAGAAGGTGGCTCCCCTCTGCAGACACAGAAACCAATGCTGGACCACAGGACTGAGCTACACTCCACAGCGCACCAGGGTTCCGGTCCTGATGGAGGCCCCAGGGGCCCTCAAGAGCCAGGCGGGGTGGGCCGAGATTCCCACCCCAGCCATTAGGGGAGGAACAGGTGCTGCCGGGGATCCAGGGCTTTGGGACGGGAAGGAAAAGCCTCTGCATCAATTACCAACTGCTGCATAACCAGCCCCCCAAAACCTAGCGGTTCTGTGGGTTGGCCTGGCCCAGTCACGGGGCTGCACTCTGCTGGGGGGTTGGCCAGGGGCTGGCCCTTCTCCCCGCGGGGTCTTTTATCCTCCAGGAGGCCAAGTCAGGCTCCCCGGCGTGGTGAATGTCCGAGCCCTTGCCAGGCACCCCCAGGTTCCCGTCTGCTTGACGCAGTGGGGGGACGAGGTAAGGACACCCGGCAGGTGCTGGACACAGGGCACCACTAGTGTGACCGTCCTCCAGTCACATGGAAAACCAGGACCCTCAGCCCACCTCTCACATGTCCAACTTTACGCTGCACATGGTAGGGAACCCGCGAGCAAGGAAGGCCTACTGAAAGCCCCGGGCACCTGGTGGAAACATGCAGAACCGCTCGGTGGGGACACACGGGCCATCTGCAGACACCTCCCACCGAGGACGAACTCACAGCCCAGACACACACAAAGCACAAGGAATGCGCTGCAATGCACAGGAGGATGCAGCCAACTGCGGCGCCCCCAGAACCCCCAGGGGTCTTACACAGACCACTCCCTCTGCCGCCAACTGCAGAGCTCAGGGCCCCGAGACCACCCTCAGGGTCCACAGTTCACTGAAAGGACTCGGAAGGCCCTGAGAGCCTTCACACATACAGTTACGGTTTACAACCACGAAAGCATGCAAATTAAAATCATCCAAGGTTCGGGACACACAGGGCGGGGAGTCCAGGGCAGCTCCGGCCGTCCTCTCCCCAGGGAGTCAGGGACAGTGCTCCCAGCAGTGGTGGCGACGACACACATGGAGAATCAGCACACAGGGTCGCTCCCTGAGCCTCGGCGTCCAGAGTCTTTACTGGGGCTCCGCCATGTGGGCACAGCTGACCACCCACAGGCTGACCTCATCCCCAGCACCCCCAGAGGGCAAGCTGAAACCACGTGACCGAAACCCCCCACCTTAGTCACACTGTTAGGCTGTCCAGTGACCCCCGGCCCCAGGCAAACAGAGACACTAGCAGGCAGGACACTCCGAGGGCTCAGAGGTGACCTCCCAGGGGTCAGGGGCAAAGGCCAGACCTCTCTTTGCACACAACCATAAAATAAGTGTATTTAAAATAAAAATGAAATAAAAATAATAATGAAAGCAGACTGGCGTGAAGAGGCGTGTTTTTTAAAAATAACCCAAAAGCACTTGTAGAAAGGAAATATGTACTCAATGCTGAATACACAGACTGAATGGCATCAGAGCTGAAGAGAGAATGCGTGAACTGAATGTATAGGAAGTGTTATTAGTCAGCTCGGACCACCGTCACAAAATACCATAGACTGGGCGGCTTAAACAACAGAAATCAGTTTTCTCACCATTCTGGAGGCTGGGATTCTGAGACCAGAGGGCCAGCGTGGTTGGGTTCTGCTGAGAAGTGTCTTCCTGGCTCGCAGACGGCTGCCCCCTCGCTGCGTCCTCACACGGTGGAGAGCGAGCCCTCTCTTCTTACGAGACCACAGTCCTATCAGATCAGTCCCATCAGATCCCCCCTTCCAACCTCATTTACCCTTAACCACCTCCTGAAGAGCCTATCCCCAGACACAGTCACCCTGGGGTTAGGGCTTCAGCACATGAATTTGGGGGACACAGTTCAGTCCGTGGCAGGAAGTCCCCGGGAATGGGAATGTGTAAGAGCAGACGCAGCACGAGGAGGACAGAAGGAGCTGGTCCAGGTCCGTGAGGGGGAGTCAGAGAATCAATGCTGAAGAGCTTCCCAAAATTAAAGACAGACACATCTTCAGAGCAGAGAATACAAGTCCCGGTCAGAATTTAAAACAGAGATCTGTACTAGATATGCATCATTTTCAAAGAGAAAGGGAAAGCCTAAAGCTGCCACAGAAAAGGCAGAGGAGACTGACGGCAGCCTTGTGAACAGACGCCAGAAGGTGAGGCGGTGTGTCTCCAAAGCACTGCGGGCCGAGGGGCCGCTGGCCTGGAGTCACGTCAGCTCAGCAAGCGCTCAGGGCCTTTCTACGAGCCCCTGACCCTCACCGTCGACAGGGAGTGAGCCTGAGTGCCATGTGATCTGTGGGTGAGCGTAAGCGAGGACCCACCCCGGGAACACGCCCACGCTTTGTGCAGGGCTCACGGTGAGCAGAGGGGGTGACACCAAGGTGACTCCATGGGGCCTAGGGGCGAGGGGGACGCAATTCTGCTTCCAACGTGCTTCACTCAGGGGCCCCACTAAGGGAACACCAGCAGACATCTATTTCCCAAACCACTGAAGGGCGGGGTGATGGGCAAGGGAAAAGGAAAACTCGGTTAAACCCACAGAAAGCACAAAGGAGGCCCAGAAGGGAAGAACTGGAACGGTGACTGGGAACCCAGAAGAGAGGGCTACAGAAGTCCAAACACATTTTCTATTTATTCAGCCAACACTGGGTGAATGGCCACAGTGGCCAGACGCTATCCCGGCAGCAGAAAGACGCTGGGGACGTGCCCACACCAGTGACCTGGCAGAGCCCGATGCCGACGGGGAGCACGGCCGTCACCACCCAGGCAGAGGACGGCAGCTGGCAGCTCTGACGGGACCATCTCGGACCCCACGGGAACAAGAGCAATAACACGGCCAGTGGGACGCTCACCCAAACCTGGAGACTCGTCAAGGTCGACAAGAAAGGGGCGGAAAGCCGGCAGAGCATCTTAAATCCAGCCACGCAGGTCTGAGGCCACGCGGGTCTGAGGCCACGCGGGTCTGAGGCCACGCGCACTCACGCCCCCGCCACTGAGGCTGAGAGGAGGCGTGAGCGGCCACAGCAGCGAGCGGGCGCCGAGAGAGGCAGCTAGGAATCCGGCAGCAACTGAACACAAATGCCCACTTCTAACCAGTTCACGGAGCAGCGACAAAATCACGGTGGAAATGACAGAATCCTTACACCTGAACAACAATAAAATTACCCAACTCACAGGCAGTAGCTAAAGCTGAAGCTGATAGCCTGAAATGTACATGTTAGAAAACAGAAGAGATGCAAATTAACTAATAAGCAAGAAGAAACCCCAAAAAGTAGAAAGAAAGGATAAAAAATAAAAGCCAAATGTATGAAGTTAAGGAAAAGGCCGAGGACGGTTTTGAAGGGAGGGAGGGAAGCGCTGGTCCCAGACAGGAAGACTTCTCACAACACCGGGTGTTGGAGGAGGCGCCCTCAGCCCTCGGGGAACAGGACCCCTGCCCCGCCGCCCAGCCCACACGCCCGGAACTCAGGCGCGGGACGTCCTCCGGGGACAGGCTGCGCCCCCGTACGTGCAGCCCTCGTGGTGTGAGGGGGCCCGAGGGGTGAGAGAAGAGGGCAGGCTGCGGACTGCAGGCCACTGCAGTCACGTCCCGGAGCCCTGAGAAGTCCGCCGACTGGGGCCAGGAACCTGGCCTGGGCCGCGGTGACACGGTCCAGGTGGGAGGACAGCACGTGCTGTACTGAGGGTTTGTTACTCTTTAGTGTTTAACTATTTAAACACGTGGCTTGTGGCTTCAGCCCCACCAGAGTCGGGGTGGGCCTGTGGCCACGTCTCAGGGAAACAATCAGACCAGTGTTTTCAAACCCCGGCCGCCTGCTGTCAAAACTGCATTTTAAGTTAAAAGCCAGTGTGTGTATCTATGTGGACGTATGTGTATTTAGAAGAACAGCGGCAATGTAACTGGCACGTTTCAGGAGACATGACTCAGGGCCTGGCGTGCACGCTGCTGCTTCATCCGCGTTCTCTTCCAGGCCGGCCAGTTTCCCTCCTCAGACGCTGGTGGTGGCCCCTAGTGGGCCGTGAAAAGACAGGAGCAGACAGATGGCCTGGAGCCCCGAGATCATCTTGGGGTGCTCCAGGCAGGTCAGAAACAGCGCAGCCAACCAGGAGAGAAAAACTAGGATATCTTCATGATACAGGAAGGAAAGGATTTCACACGAAAAAGAAGAGATATGTCTCAGTACACTGGAATTTAAACTCGTCACGATCAAAGACATCCCAGGAGCGAAAGACAAGCCCAAAGTGTAAAAACATACCTGTAACACAAAGAGCCACCAAAGAATCAGTAACCAGGACGTGTAAAGAATTCCTACAAATTAATTAGAAAACCAAAGCCCAGTAAAACATGAACAGAGGAAGCAAGAGCCACTTCACAGAACGCAAACGGCCAATAAACACACGGACATTCAACCTTCCTAGTGATCAGGCAAATGAACTGCAACAGGAGAATCTGCTTCTCGCCCATCAGACTGGGAGAACGCAAAAAGAGTACTGATACCAAGAGGTGGTGAAGCCTGGGGCGCGTGAACTCACAGCCGGTGAGGGTGTCGGTGGGACCACCCTGGAGAGCAACCCGGCAACACGCAGGACGGGAGACAGGGGACGTTAGGAGCCAGCACCCCACGCGGGCAAAACTCCACGTGTAACTTTCCAGGAGGCCCTCTGCGCGCAGGGTTCCTTCGTGTCCGCGGCTCGGTATCCGCCGAGTCAACCAACGTGGATGGAGCAGTACTGCAGTATTTCCTACTGAAAACCCCACATACACGTGGACCCATGCAGTTCAAACCCCACGTTGTACAGGGGTCAACAAGAAAAGCAACTCAGTTAAAATAATAAAATTTTCCATTTCTGCACTTTTTTTGAAGAATGAGCTAATACACCCATAAAATGATCCTGCCGGCCAAGACTTGCTCACCCTGGTTGAAGCAGGAAACGCCCTACACGTCACAGTGCAGAGCTCCGGCTCCCTGGGCGAGGCAGGGACCCCACACAGCTGCACCGGTGCCGCGCCGACTGGGCCCACGGCTGCCGACCGCTGACCCCGCCCACAGGTGGGCGCTGGCGGCGGGCGGGGGCGCGCGGGGTCGCACAGGTGCGTTCGGGGATCTGAGCCCACCGCGCCGAGTGACACCCGCCCCGCAGCTCAGGAGCGTCCGCACCGCACGCTCCCGGCAGCCCCTTCCACGCCACACGCCCACGACGTCCGTGGGTCCGTGACGCATGCGCCGGGCGCGTGGTGCACCAGGCAGCCCGCCCACCGCGGAGGCCGGGCAGGGCCAGGTCGCAGGCGCGCTCCGGGCCTGCGGTTGTGGCCTTCAGCCCCACGCACTCACACGTGGTCCAGGTTCCAGGTGCTAAAGAGGACGCGGCTCTCCCTGTTACTGTAGGGGTTGATGGAGTGTCTGGAAGCACAGTCGTCCACGTCAAAGGGACCCTGGGCCGAAAGAGAGAAGGTAAAGGCCACGAAGCCAAGGAGCGTCTCACTGCCGCTCCGCCCGCGACAGAGGCACCCCTCGGCGGGGGTCAGGCCCCGATAAACAGTCTCTGCTCAGGAGGTAAAGCATGCTGCCCTGGAACAGCACCCCGTTCCCTCATGACCCCGGGGTGATGTGCTGCGTCTGCGAAGGCGACAAGTGAGCCTATTGGCCGTTTGGGACGCCAGCTTCCCCACGCTGCTCCCATCACACGACTGCTCCCCTCCTGTCTCCTGTCTCCCCCACGGCTTCCCGGCATTTCCCTGAGACCCTGCACAGGCTGGGCCTCGGAGATGTGTGAAAACATCTCCTCCTGCCTGAAGCCCCCAGCCCCACTCCGGCCCCCGAGGGCCCTCACAGCCGCCCCGCAGGAAGCCTACCGCCCGACTCGCTTAGAGGCCTTTGACCCAGAGCCTGCCCAGGCCGGGGTGAAGGGTCTGGTCTCTGCCCCCGCCACACTCCCTGCCAGGCTCCAGTCACACCCCCCGGGAGGGAGAGGTCAGTTGTGTGCGAGGTGTGGCGTGAAGCCAGCTGGGAAGGAGCGGCGTTTGGATGCTCAGGGCCCGTCACACGTGGGAGGGGCTGCCTGGTGGGGGCAGAGGCATGGGGGCCCGTGGGAGGGAGGCCGCACCCACCCCTGCCCACTCTGGGCCCGGCGCCAGCGGCAGGAGGGGATTTTACTGGAAGTGCGACGTGCAGCTTGCCAAGAGCAAGACGTGCCCTTAGCTGTCTCCACAGCTCAGAACGCTGCTCCCAGCTGATGCCACCCACCGCGGTGCCACGCTCAGCCAGAGCCCGAAATGTCACGTCCAGCCGCCACCCTGAAATCCGGATGCTCCCTCATCCAGGCTTTCCCAGGGGAGCAACACACGCATCAGCCACCCAAACGAATGCCATCCCTCCTCTCACACCAGGGTGGGGTCTCGGCTCATGAGCAGCTGTGTCCTGCCACCCGCGCCCGCCAAAGCGGTTCTCAAGCGAGGGCCCTGAACCAGCACCCCTGGGGAACGTGTCACAAATGCAGGCTCTCAGGCCTCACCACAGCTGCTGGAACAGAAGCCCCGGGAGGGGCCCAGGGGCTCACGAGCCCTCCAGGGGGTTCTGGCAGCACTGACGTCTGGGAGCCACTGGCTGAGACCCTCCCTCTCCCCACGTGAGCTGACACCCGAGGGCTGCCCCAGCTCACCAGGCCTCGGCCGGGGTGGCCCGGGGCACACGCTCGTGGCTCACCTGGCAGGAGAACCAGCCTTCAGGCGTGCAGAGCCGGCGGCTGGCCTTCGCCCCCCTGTCGAAGTAGCTGCTGTTGTAGCGGGCGGCCTGGAGCTTCTGGCCCATGGCGCCCACGACCCGCAGGTACTCCTCCCGAGCCTCCGGGACAAGCAGGGAGGCGCCAGACGCCACCTGGAAGAGGCGGGGGCATCGCTGAACGCTGGCCGTGCGCCCAAAAGCCCCCGCCGCCGGGGTCCCGGCCCACCAACGTCACAGCCCTCAGAGACCCCGCCCCCTAGGTCCCAGCGTGGCCCTGAGGTCGGGGATCCGGCCCCCGCCCCCTGGGGTCCCAGCACAGCCCTGAGGTCGGGGGTCTGAGCTCACACCGACTGTGCCTGTCTGACCCTGGGACATTTCTCTGGGCCCATGAGTTGGAGCTTTGGTCACAATCAGATAAGAACTCAAGCTCCAGGCATCCTGGCCGCCCTGTCTCCCAAGCACTGCCCACTGCTTAGCAGCAAGAAACCCGAGAGGAAGTGTGCAGGTGAGGAGTGACCAGCGCACTGCCGCCCACTGGGGCGCAGGTGGAGACCGGCACCCATGGGCACACCCGGGCCCACACTGAGCACTGGGCAGAAGCGAGGAGACCGCCTGGCCCAGTGGGAGCGACAGCAGGGCAGCAGACGGGTCATCACCGGACAGGGGGCTGCACCCAGCAGGCGCTGGGAAGGATGCCCTGGAGACGCCCGCCAGCCAGCGCGGGGAGCGCGTCCTCGGCAACAGAAGGAGCCCGAGGGTGGCCACTTTCAGGCAGAGATGGGGGGCAGGGGGAGAGGGGGAGCTGGACCAGGCCCCAGGACCTCAGACACCCCAGTCATGAGGTTTCCTTCTGTGTGAGGGGATCTCAACGGAGTGCGTGTGGGCAGTTCTGCAGCCCCCACGTGCGGCCAGCTGCAGGTGAGGGGTGGGGGGGTGCCTGCAAAGGATGAACAAGACGCCCCACGGCTGACATCCAGCCACGCAGCACAGGGGCAACAGCACCCACGGGCCTCTGCGGGGAGCGCCCAGCCCAGCCCCGGGCTCCAGCGCTGGTTCTCTGAGGACCCCTGCCTGCCACTGCCCCCAAACCCACCCCCTGCCACCTGTCCTCCCATGAAGGGTGGAAAAGAGCCGCCCAGAACCCAGTCTCGGGGCCGGTCAAGCACCCAGGTTATCCTCCAGAGAGGGGGCAACGCACCCCCGAGGCACCACAGACACCAGCCCCCCCGCGGCCTGCCCTGCTGCAGGTCATCCGTCAGCTGGGTCACCTCCCTGCTGAAAGGCAGCGGGACAGAGCGCACTGGGCCCGAGGACCCGTTTCTCCTCCGAGGTGAAGTGCGTCTCCATCGGGAGCGTTTCGCTCTATACCTGTATCCACCTGCTTCTCACGCCTCCCGGAGGGGAGCCCAGAGTCAGAGCCTGGACCCACCACGACTCGGAGCCCCTCCTGCTGCTTCTCGGAGGTCAGACAGCTGCGCCTCACACAGGCGGGAAAGTCAACGGCAGCGCTGGGGACAGAAGAGCAGCTGCCCCTCCCCACCCACCGTGTGGGCGTCCATCCAAGCTAACGGTGGACGGAGACGGCTACTTGGGATGAGTTCAGGTCGAAACTGAACCGCCCGACGGATGAAGGCGTTCGAAGGTGGGTTCTACTCACAGCCCGTAGGGAGAGTTCACGGAGAGTGCAGGGAGGCAAAGTCTGCAACCCCGGACCCAGCTTGAGCTCTGACAGGGGGAAGCCAGAGGTCGGCCGTGCAGGGGGCTCCCCGGGCAAGCGGCCCATCCATTGCTGGCTCACGTCCACCTGCACCCAGACTGGCATCCACAGCAGCACCTGCCCCTGAACCTGCACCCACGCCAGCACCCACGCCAGCACTTACACCAGCACCCACGCCAGCACTTATACCAGCACCTGCACCTGAACCTGCACCCACACCAGCACCCACGCCAGTACCCAGGCCAGCACCCACGCCAGCACCCACGCCAGCACTTATACCAGCACCTGCCCCTGAACTTGCACCCACCCCAGCACCCACACCAGCACTTGCCCCTGAACCTGCACCCACACCAGCACCCACGCCAGCACTTATACCAGCACCTGCCCCTGAACCTGCACCCACGCCAGCACCCACGCCAGCACTTATACCAGCACCTGCCCCTGAACCTGCACCCACGCCAGTACCCACGCCAGCACTTATACCAGCACCTGCACCTGAACCTGCACCCACGCCAGCACCCACGCCAGCACCCACGCCAGCACTTATACCAGCACCTGCACCTGAACCTGCACCCACGCCAGCACCCACGCCAGCACTTATACCAGCACCTGCACCTGAACCTGCACCCACGCCAGCCTGTGCGCTCCTCCAACATCCACGCTGGCCCTGGAGCGGAGTCCCAACAGCAGAGCCCGCTTCCTAAACCCGCCTCGCACACCCGGCATCAGTGTGGACCTACCTCTCTCAGGTAGCTCCGGATCCGGCTCTCACAGCTGTATCTCAGGTAGCCAGACTTGTTCCTAAACCGGGACTCCAAACCTGCCGTTAGGAGAGACAAGACGCCTGGAGCCCAGGGCCCGTGCTCTCCCAGGAGAGGTGGAAGGTGAGGGCCGTTTTGCTCGGCTCCATCTAGAAACGTTCTAATGGGGACCTACACACTATCCCTGGATTTTGTTCGTTTGTGGAGAAGTCTGGTCCACCAGCACGGAGCGTCTCAAAGGCCACCGAGGGGCTTCTGCCTGGTGGCACCTCCAAGCCCCTTTCCCAAGAGGGCTGCAGTCGCTCAGGGCTCCCTCCATCTGGCTTGAGAGGCCAGTCCAAAAGGTGGGAGCAGCCCAGGTGAATGGATAAAGATGTGGTCCACCCAGGTGATGGAATATCACGCAGCCTCAAAGAGGAAGGGAATCCTGACACCTGCTTCCATATGGATGAACCATGAAGACGTTAAATGCTGAGTGAAGTAAGCCAGATGCCCGATCCCACTCATACGAGGTCCCTGGAGGAGTCAGAATCACAGGCACAGGAAGAAGGCTGGGGGCCGGGGCTGGGGAGGGGTGGGGAGTGATGTTTAATGGGGGCAGAGCTTCAGTCTGGGAAGATAAAAATGTCTGAGAACAGACGGTGGTGATGCCGCCCACAACGGGAATGTATGTAATGCCAGCGAACTACACGCCTGAAAACGGTAAAGACGGTAAATTTCACCTCATGCCTACTTGACCACAATTGAAAATTGAATAAAAATAAAACGGCCAGTCCCAGGGCTGCCTGGCCCCTGGCCCCGCGCTGGGGGAGCCCCTGGGTCTGGGAACTGGCACAGATCCCATGTCCCAGCAAGCTGGCCCGGAGGAAGCCCTCCCCGCCCGCTCCCTCCAGGCCTGACTCCATGAGGCACCTTCGAACCACGGCGCGTCCTCGGCCCTGGTCTCGGCCGCGATGTTCTCGCTGACAGTGCCCAGCAGGTCGGCCAGGAGCTTCTGCCGCAGCGGGGCCCGCTCGTCCGAGAGCAGCTGCCGGGCGGCCTGGATGAGCTCTGCATGCGGCTTCTGGAACACGCTCAGGAAGCGGCTGATGTCACTCGCGTCTGCCACCGCAGGGAACAGAGAGGCCACCAGGCCTTGGAGCACTGCCTCGGGGACACCACCTCCTCCCCCGGGACCGGCCAGACCCCTGCCCCGACAGTCGCCAGCCCGGGATTCCGGGCCTTGGGCCTGGCTGCCCGCACCCGGCTGGTGTGAGGACAGACGGGGAGGACACGGGACGCGGTTTGGAAAACGAAAGCCACCCAAGCAAGTTGCCGCCCTTCCCCTCAGCCTTCCTTCCTCCAAGGGAAATCGCCTCGTCTTGGGACCTCCCTGGAGACCTCTCACACTCCAGGTTCGTCCCTTCACTGCCCTGCTGGCTCCCGGGGCCTTTCCGCTCACACCCGAAAGCAGCAAGCCCTCCGAGCAGGCACTCGGGACCGAGGGCTTCACAGCGTCCTACGAACAGAAGTCCAGACGCATGTGAGGAACAGGCCCCACGGTCCTGAGGGTCATTCCAGGGATATGGGGCTACTCGGGGTCCAAACATCAATCAGTGTGATCCACCCTCAACAGGCTAACCAAGAAAAGTCACGTGATCAGAGCAACTGGCGCAGAAAGACAGAGAAAATCTTCGAGACCTAAAGCTTGGTGAAAAGGTCTCAGACTGAACACCAAAGCCATACGTGTAGAAGGAGAAAAAGGGACAAGTTGGATTTCATCAAAATTAAACTTTTACTCCATGAAAGACGCGGTTAAGAGAACAAAAAGACAAGCAGCAGGGACTTCCCTGGTGGCGCAGTGGTTAAGAATCCGCCTGCCAATGCAGGGCACACGGGTTTGAGCCCTGGTCCGGGAAGATCCCACATGCTGCGGAGCAACTGGGCCCGTGCGCCACAACTACTGAGCCTGCACTCTAGAGCCCGCCAGCCACAACTACTGAGCCCGCGTGCCGCAACTACTAAAGCCCACACACCTAGAGCCCGTGCTCCACAAGAGAAGCCACCGCAATGAGAAGCCCGTGCACTGCAATGAAGAGTAGCCCCCACTCACCGCAACTAGAGAAAGCCCGCACGCAGCAACAAAGACCCAACGCAGCCCAAAAAAATAAGTTAAATAAATTTATTTTAAAAAAACACATATACTCTTTGGCTCAGCAATTCTACTCCTAGGAATCTTTCTCACAGAAATAAAAGCATAATGGTCATAACAACATATTTATTAAAAAAAAAAAAAAAGACAAGCTACAGACTGGGAGAAAATATCAGTGTCAACCGCACGTCTGACAAAGACTCATCCGGAATATATTAGGAAAAAACTCACAAAACTCAACCATAAAAAACATCCCATTAGTCAACGGACAAAAGACACTTCACAAGAAGGTTTACAGATGGTAAATCAGCCCAGGAGAAGATGGTCAACACCATCCGTCGGGAGGGAAATGCAAGTCCAGACACCATCGCACACCCACCAGAATGGCTAAAATGAAAAGAGCGACAATGCCAAGAGCTGGAGAGGCCGTTCTTGTCCCTGCTGTGGAGATAGGACGGGACCGCAGCTCTGGAAAGCAGTGTGCGGTTCCTTTCCTTTTCTAACAACTTTATTGAGACTTCATTCTCTAGAAGCACAAGGAGGAAGGACGCGTGCCACTAGGAGCACACAGCAGACGTGTCACCTCCACTGCTGACAGCAGAGTCCCAACCAAGGGGCGAGGCCACACCTGCACTGCTCTTGGGCTTCTCTCTCTGCCCTTTCGGCGGAGGAGGTAGGACAACCTCGGTCCTCAGAGCTCCACTTCCTTCCCCAGGCACCAGAAACATCTCCTGAAATGGAAGCCCCTTTGCACAAGGGCCAGATGACCCTCCCAGGGGAAGGGCACACGCCTGGCCACCGGCCTATGGCTCCAGAGTAGCACTTGTCATCCAGCACAGACCCCTCTAAAGAACCACCTCCAAAAGCACCTGCTCCAATAAGGCAGCCCCGACAGGAGCCTAAGGACAGTGTGTCCGCAAACCCGACAGAGACCAGACACTGAGCACAGCATCAGCCACCAGCCCATCCCTTAGAAAGTTGATAAAAGAAATTTTTACATATTGAGATACAGGGACGTCGTTCTGGCTTCTACATGAGTTAACTTGAATTTGCTGCTAACTAAAACAGCCTTTTTGCGGCTGATCAAACATACACTGCACATCTGCTTGAATTATTAAAGAAAAGGGCGCCCTGACCAGAAGTAAAGAACATCCATGTTAAAAATAAAAATTAAATGCCCCTCTTCCTGGGACGCCCATGCTGGTTACTCCTTCGATCGTAAGGCTCCCTCCCAGGTGCCAAACCCATGCTGACTCGCTGTGTACGTGCTGGTCTGGTCTTTTTTTTTTGAAACCTCGGAGAAATGCACCCCTGACTTGTTTAACGGTCTTTGTTCTGACAAGACATAAAACTGTGCCGAAAACCCTGCTTCTCTGGAGCAGTTTCTCAGAGTAACCTGGGAAGAGGGCTTCTGGGCTACAGTCCTCAGTCTGGCTCAAATAAAACTGTTCTATTCTTATTATTGATTAGTTATTGATTATTTTCCTCGACAAAGCCCAGCAGAACAGGACAGCCTCTCTCTCTGGCTCTGCCTTCCCCGCAAACCTGGGCAGGCCCCCACCCCCAAAGCCCTCCCTTCTGCCCTTAGGGGTTACCAGAACACTTCAAATGAATGTAAATAGAACTAAAGAAGTTTCTTAAAAAGACACATAGAACACCCAGCTGGACAACTGGCCTCCTGGCCAAGAGGATGGACAAGTCTGCCATCTGATTCTGCCTCCGGGGGCTTCCTCCTTCAGAGAGCAGAGTACGGGGGGCCCCTCCCTCCCGGGGCTGGTACCCCCAGGCAGGCCCTCTGCACCTCCAAAGCCGCACCAGCTTCCCCACCAATCTCCAAGGTCCCCGCCACTTACAACCCTGCCAGGTCTGCCCCGCAGTGAGAAGCACGAGCTCCGAGTCGTCGGGGACACTCCAGAAGTAATCTCCAGTCAGCTCCGTGCCGTCCTCGTAGAGACACAGGCTGGAGCCAGGAACGGGGAGCTGGGGAGAAGGGGGGGAGGGGAGAGCAGGGTGGGATGTTTACTTCCTGGATCTCGGGCGGCCCAGGCTTGGGGTGGCGACCCGAGGTCTTCCCATCTGCAGCCCTCACAGAGAACAAGAAGGAACGACTACGCTGTAAAGAATCCCGCTCGAGATGCAGTCTGCACGTACAGAGCACGTCCAAACAAGGTTACCTACTGTAGGTCGTTCTAAGACGTGGGAAGTCACAGAAATACATACACGGTGATAACCGCTTTGCAGGATTCACCACTCGGACCCTCCAAACCGAGCTCCTCCAGGGCGCTTTAAAATTCAAGCCTGTTTCCAAAAATGACCCTTGACTGCTTGCACTAAGCCTGTAAACACATCCCCATCAACGAGGCTCATTGCCCGACAGGTGTCAGGACACATCGCCTACCGCTCGAGTTTCTCCCTGGGCACCAAGTAGTTAAGGAGAACATCTTACTGGGCAGGACTCACCGCCTCTGTCCACGGAAGTGTGATCAGCACGCGGGACTCTGAACTTGCTGAGGTTTAGTCCTCTGTTGCTCGACGCTGATCAGTTTTATGAATTTTCAATAGCAACTCCTCCCCTCCCCCCCCCCCCACCCCACACATGCACACACAACCCCAGCACTGGTCTAAGCCCAGTCGAGGAAATTAATTCAGTAAGAGTGAGAACAATGGCTGAAATACCTAGAATATTCGTGCCAAAGGGCTCTGAGAGGCCTCTGAGCCCAACCCTTCATTTTACACCAGGGGAAGCCAGGCAGGGAACGGCCTGTGCCCTGGAGCACTTGAGCCTACCAGGAACCAGGTCCCTGGGTCTCAGGTCAGAGCTGTCCTGACCCTCACAGTCAGAAGGGGGAAGTTTCCCAGGCCACTCTACGAAGTCCCCCTGCTCTGACGGGGCCGAGGAGCCAGAGGAGGAGGTTGGGGGCCTCGTCTGCAGCAGCACAGGAAATGGGAATTCCCTGGGGCCCAGATGTCTCACACTCCCTGGTTTTGAGGCACAAAAGCAGCACCTCCTATTCTCCCCAAATTTCTCCCAAGCAGGTGGGCTCCTGAGCGCTGGGGCAGAGGCTTCACTCAGGCCATCTGCCGAGATGCGGCACCCGGCACCAGGACCCAGAAGCCGGGAAGGACCCCAATTCCCCCGACCCCCGCCTGCAGCCCCCGCACCCGCAGAGGCTGGGCTAAGAGGCTTCCGGCATAGCGAGACCCGGGTTTAAACACCGGCCGTTCCTCAGTGGCTATGGCAAGTTGCTTAGTCGCTCGGTGCCTCAGTTTCCTCGTCTGTGAAATGGGGGTGTTAGCGCCCGATTCACAGGGCGACAGGTGGACTCCACGACAGCCCACGTAAGAAGCCAGGATGGAGCCCGGGGTCGGGCACGTGGCCGTCGGCAGTGGTCAAGCTCAGGCTTTCCGCCCCGGGGATATGGACAGTGCCCCCTCCCAGCGACCGTCAGGACTCGGGGACGCACGGAGGCTCGGTGCAGCCTGAGCTCGGCCAGTCCTGACAGTGCAGGACGACGGGCCAACATCTTCCCAGCTCACCAAGAGTGCTCTGGGCAGGCTCGCTCGGCCACACTCGCCCCCACCCCAAACGCCACGCGGCCCGGGGCGCCCGCAAGCAGAGGCCCCCAGCCCATCGGCCCCCAGCTCCTCGGACCGGGGAGCACCTGCAAGCGGAGGCCCCCCGCCCCCCGGACCCCGGGGCACCTGCAAGTGGAGGCACGCCTTCCGCAGCACTTCCTCGCAGCTCCTGCCCGCCACCCCAAATTTCTTCTGGTTGTGCAGGGCCCGCAGCTTGAACCTCTTGAGCTTCTGGAGCACCGCAGACATCCTCAAAGCCTCCGGGCCCGCGGGCGGCGCCTACTCGGAGGGCCGCGCCGGGGGTCTGCGCCTGGGGGGTTCCACGGAGGGGAATCAAGGCCCCGTGCCGCCCCCCGCCCCCCGCCCCGCGAAACTACACTACCCTGAAGGCCCGGGAAGCGGCGGCATGACCCCGCCTTGTGCGCAGGCGCCATTCCCTGAAAACTACATTACCCAGAAGGCCCAGGAAGAGGCGGTGCGACCCCGTCTTGTACGCAGGCGCGACGGGGCGGGGTCGCGCACGCGCGGAGGTACGGGCGGGCCGGCCTGGTTGTCATGAGAGCGGCCGCCGCGGCCCGGGCGACAGGCGCTGGCGGCCGGGGCTGCTCCTCGGCTGCCACCACCGCTGCGGCTTGGGGGTGCCGGCCGGCCCGGGTCGGCGGAGGAGGCGCCTCCTGAGCTCCGCCGAGGCGCGGCGCTGCCGAGGGCCGGCGGAGAGCCCGGGTCGTGCGGACGTCCTGACAGGTAGACGAGTGGGCCGGGGGCGGCGGGGCCTCCGTGGGCGGCGGGGCCTCCGTGGGCGCGGCCCGCACGCTGCGTCACCGCCCCGGGCGGCCGGCGGCGCCTGCGCTTGGTCCCCGCATTTGGCGGCGGTGCGGGCTCAGCGACCCCGACTCGGTGCTGAGCTGGCTCTTCAACCTCGTCTGTTTCGGAGATTCCCAGGGGCACTTTCGAGTCTTGAGGTTGCTTGACCGAAAAACCATTTAAGTGTGTAACATTTAGGTTTTCCTAAGAAGGAAACTGGATACAAGTCTGTCTCCTAGTCTTGGAGCAAGATGTTCGGAAGTTAGTAAAGTGTTTCGATTTAACGTAGAGATTCAGTACCCCGATGCATAGTGAAAAGCAGACTTCGTAGGAGGAACCGCCGAGTTACCTTCTCCCCACGGTCCCAGCTCGTCCCGCGGCGCGGGGGAAAGTGATCGCTGCTGGGGAAGATGCAACCGGCGCTCGTTTTGAGGCGAGGACCGCTGTGCACCGGGGCCCCGCACTCAACAGAGCTTTGGTTCTCCCCAAAATGTTAGTGTGATTTTTATAGAGCCCAATACTAGTGTCCTTAGTGACACCCCAAGCATCTTAGGGAAGACTTGAAGGTTTACGCACAGGGGACCCCAGGGTACAAGGCGGAAGGATGTGGCCAAAAAGGAATCCTGTTGGAATTCCCAAACCAAGGCAATAGCGTTGCCTCTGCGGTTCCCAGGCACTTCTCCTGTCTGGTTCCTAAATGCCAGGGCTGTGTTTTGGATTTATTGAGGCAGCATAGTATAGTGGACACGTCCTTTATGCGGATTTAAAGGGCCCCATTTCTAACTCTTAGGGCCATAACCGAGGGTGTTGGTCAACACCAGGCTCTGGAACCCGACCAGCTTTAGAACAAACCCGGCCTGTGTGGCTTCGTAGCCGGATGACCCTGGGCCAGGCCTCTCTGTGCCTCAGTTTCCTCGTCTCTACAGCTGGGGTGTCAGAGTTGTGATGAAGGTATAAACATGTATGCATCTGCACACAAAAGTACGGTGTAAGGGAGTAGGTCAGTACACAGGTCAGCAAGATGAATAAACAGTATTTCAGATCTCTGGAATTTCAGGATACATGGTCACACTCAGTTGAAAATATTTCATAGGTACCTACTGTTTTCAAGGTGGGATAGAAAGTAACAGGCCCTGCTCTTAAAGATGATGGAAGGACACAGGGAATCCCCAGCACAGGGATCTAACTCTGAGCTTTAGTAAGTTTGGAGGGACTTTAGAATCCATGACAGAAAGCGGGGGTTAGAACAGCAGGTTGGGCTTGAGGAGGCTTCTTCCGGTGGGGGCAGTACTCCACGTGGGGAAACCTGGCCGTGGTTTTCTAGAGAACACAGTGGGATCCAGAAGAGGTGACGTATTCAGTCAGTGTTCCAAAGGTGGGACCAGTGAGACTTGGCACTGAGGGAGAGGGGGCGGGGGAGGGGGAGGTATGGAGGCCAAGGGGTCAGTCCAGGCTGCGAGCCCGGGCACGTGGGAGGAGCCACAGGCTGGGCGAGGCCAGTCCACGTCTGGCATGGGAGCTGGCACACAGGCCAGGCTGTGCAGCTGCCGTGGGTTAAATCACACTCGTCCACTTTTTGTGCCTGCATTTTATTACTTTCTGGGTTAGTTTGGTTTTCTATCCTGTGATATCCTGCAGTGAGCTTTGTATAAAAAATAACTGGGATCTTTAATAGTGGTTTCTCTTTCTATTTTAAATGCTTTTGTTCGTATATCCCAAGAAACATTAGCGAGTGCCAGCCAATAATTAATTTATTGACGTGGTCCTCTGCAGGTTCTCAGTAGAAGTCAAAGGAAGATCTAGATCATGTATCAAGCATGTTAAAACAAACACATTTCATGTGGGATATGCTTGTGTGTCACCTCCTCCTGAAAATCTCCATTAATAGTGTGTCCTACCCCAGAGATCTTTCTGGAGAAGTCTTTATCCTCTGTGTTAGTGAGGACTCTTGGTTGCATACTAACCCTTCACTCAAATTAGCCGACTGAAGAGCATTGACAGGCTTAGTCACTGGAGAGTAACCAGAAGTCCGTGAGTTGCTCGGGCTTTAAGTCCTGAGGCTCACAGGGTGTCTCTGCCACTCTCAGCACTGCTTCCCCGTGTCAGCTCCACTCCCTGCCTGGATCTCCCCGCTGGTGGCCTCCAGCAGCCCCCCACCCAACCCCCGCAGACACTATGCTATGGCCACAGCCTCCGCAGGGTCCTGGGATCGGGTGGCTTCGGTCCAGTTTGGGTCCTGTTCTCATGTCTCCATCCCTGAGCCCGTTCCTGAGGAGGGATGTGGAACTCATGGACCACCCAAGCCTGGGAAACGTGCCCCCCTCAGGCGGGGATCTGTGGGGTGCAGGATGGGCGTCAGCCCCACAGTTCCGGGTGTGGGGAGGACAGAACCACCGAGGGAAATTGGGATTGAGGTGCTGTTTTCAAAGGAGTGGGCAAAACTGGGCGTCACTACAGACACCCTCAAAACGATGGTAGGTAACTATGAGCCAAGCCAGGTTTGCTAAAACATCATGACAAAAAAATCATTCAGCCGATATTTCCGCATCTCCCCAGAGTCAGCCACTCAGCCAGGCTCCAGGAGAACGCCTGTGTGCTTGAGGTTCTGTCCGTGGTTCTGCTCTCCCTCTGCTGGTCAGCATTTTCGTTTAGCAGTGATTATGCTGTTGATTAAACTGCCCCCTTTCCCCTTATTTTTGTATAACTCATCACACACTGGTTTATTAGTTCCTTAACTAATTTGAAAATCTTTATATTCATATCTTAGCAAAAGACCTTGTTTCTGCCATAACAAAGTAACACGAACTGGATGACGTAAAACCACAAAAATTTACCCCGGAGGCTAGAAGTCCAAAATCGAGGTGCACTTGTGCGGGGCCGCGCCCCCTCTGAAGGCTCCTTCCGGGCCTCTTCCAGCTGCTGGCGGCTCCGAACAGTGCTCGGCGTTCCTTGGCTCGTAGACGCGTTGCGCCAGCTGCTCGGCCGTTGTCACTTGGCTTCTCCCTGTCTGTGTGTGTGTCCCTGTCTCTTTTCTGATAAGGACACAAGTCGTGTTGGAGCAGGGCCCATCCTATTCCAATATGACCTCATCGTAACTTGCTTACGTCCCCACTGTTTCCAGACGAGGTCACGTCACTGGCACCAGGAGTTAGGACTCAGCATAGCTTTTGGGGGACGCAGTTCCACCCACAACGCGGGTCAGACTTTTTGGCATATATTTGGGAAAAGTCAGGGTAACTTGAATGACACCTTATGTGGTATTAGAGGCATCTTAAAAATTGTGTAATGAGAACTAGACTCTTTCAAAGTGATGGGACAGTCCTGACTAGGTTGGGAATTACTTTGTGTATTAAAAAGGCAGGAAATAACACTTTCAATGTTACGATGTACTACTAAGTCCCTTAAAGCAGTCTTTCCTGCTCTCATACACAGCCCCAGCGCGCAGAATGCCCCACAAGATTGGATTCGTAGTTGTCAGCTCATCTGGACACGAAGACGGCTTCAGTGCCCGGGAACTAATGACCCATGCGCCGACTGTCAGCGGGTGGAGGTCACCGAGGTAGGCCAGACGAGGGGCCAAGGGCGGTGGGTCCTCAAGGGTGTGGGCTCTCTCCGTATCAGCTGGTAGTCTTATTACGACTCAGACGGCAGAACCACACGAGGGTCGGGTTGTGCTGCAGACTCACCCATCTAGTTACGCGCTGGACTTTTTTCCTTCTGTTTTTAAAGAAAATTTGTTGAACCTTTTTCCCTATAACATTAACCCACATTCACTTAAGAAGCGTGCAAATACGGAAGAGAGGAAGGAGAACTGCCCCTCCCCCAATTCCCTGATTGAGGGCCAGTCCCGCATTCTCTGTGCGTGGTGGTAAAGATTTTGCATCTCACTGCTTTCATGTAACACAGGACTTTAACCAAGAAAGTCTCTTTCAGATTCATCTGGAATATTTGTACACCTTTAAAAGTCTTCATTACTTGAGTGATGTAATACCAGTGAATATTTTTCTGAAACATTTAAGTCTTTTCCTGAGAAGCCTTCTTTCTTCCCCAGAGGTGGGGCAGAGTTAGTTGTTGAGCTGCCCCAGGGCCTGATCAGGCTTCCCCGACTCAGTGTCGGCCACCTGAGGCCACTCACCTCCTGATCCCGTCACCTCTTCGGGGAATCTCACTCCTCATGACTTGTTTTCCAAGTGTGAGTAGAAGGCTTACTATTTGCTCCTATTCATGAACATGTAAATCTGTATGACATTTACATTCAGTCATATACTGTGACTTACACTTATTCAGATGATATATTGCTAAAAAGTTGAATGTAAATCCCATTTAAAATTCAAATATATTTTCCTTTTGGAGTTTCTGAGGGAACCCAACAAACAAGACTCCATTCTCAGTGAACTGAGAAATGAAACAAAAGAGTAGAGCAGATGGGGACAAATAGCCTCTTTAATACTGATGAAGCTGATATTGAACAAGGGCTTTATCTGGGGGCAAGTAAGCATCCCAGGACTGGGCCAGCCAGGGCAGCCTCACCAGGTCCAATGGGGCTGGAGGAACACCTCCATCAGGCAGCCTCAGTCACATCCACGCTACCCCCCAGACTCACAAATCAATCCAGTCCTGCCTCTCCCCAAGCCCAGGGGCCTGGAGTGAGTTGGGGCCATGGTTTTATGCAAATACACTTCCATTCCCCCCCACACACACACCTGCATTTCCCTTCAGCAGAGGGCCTTTCTACTAAATGCACTTATTCAGCATTTATGCATGAATTAAACGTACTTAAATATACAGACAGGGCCACTTTTTTGTAATATTTATAAAAGTAATACTAATAGGATTCTTTCACGTCTTGACGTGGTATTTCTTCTAAGGCATGACCTATACTTGCTTTAGTAGTAAACTTTCAGACTGCTTCAAAAGAAAGGGTATATGTGCCTTGATCTCCATTCAGACTCATGCTGGGTTTGGCTCAGGGGTCTCCTGACTTCAACAGTGTTCTCTGAGGTCAAGCACATCATAGGAAGGCAAAGGAAAGTACCCTCAAGCCAAGTCTCCCAAAGAGAGGACAGGGTGCTCTGTTAGCCCAGGTCAAAGAGGGAGTGCTCAGGCACTGATAGATATAGCTCCAGTGGGAGGTGCTCCTGGGGGTCTCTACAAGGGTGCAAGGGAAGTTTCTCCAGTGCCTTCTATGACCTAGGAATTCATAGAGCCTGAAATCTTCAAGGCATGAGACACACTTCTCCAAGAGAACACAAAGTTTACACCAGTGATCAGAACCTCTGGGCATGAATTTTTTATTGTCAAATAATTTTCATTCGAAAAGAAATCTAGGGAATTCCCTGGTGGTCTAGTGGTTAGCACTCAGTGCTGTCACTGCTAGGGGCCTGAGTTCGATCTCTGGTCGGGGAACTAAGATCTTGCAAAATGCACGGCATGGCCAAAAAAAGAAAGAAATTTAGAGCTGTCAGTTTATCTTGAAGAGATACATACCTTTTTAGGTAATAATCAACCTTAAAAATAAAATAGCCAGTTCTTTTACCTGCAAAATGAGCTTATTCTAGAATGGCAGAGGAATTGCAATTCGGGACATGCAAACTATGGTGAAACCATAGGCAAGTCTGGGGAACAAAGGAAAGAGAGAAACCTTACTTTACCTTGCTTTATAGAGAAAAGGAGGAAGTTGGGAGGGGCTGCTTTGAGTGAAAGTCCATTGGAGGAAAGCAAGGGTTCAGGGTGGTGACATTGTCTCATTGGCTGGGCTGTTGCTGGACAAGGAGAAAATCTTCCTTCTCCTGCTGGGGCAGTAACGTCAGCTTCTTCTTGCCCAGGAATGAAGGAAGATACGTGCCTGAGAGCTCCCCCTTCAGGGCTCCCCTTCTCCATTTTAATTGAGGTTTCCTTTTATTAATTGTCATATTTCCCCCTTTTGAACAAGAACTTTCTCCAAAAGTATCACTGATCAAGAGTCAAGTTTTCCACATTTAGTGGTTTTTGTTCTTCAGTGTCAGGAAGGACCCTTCCTATTTGTCACATCCAAAGTCGGAGGGAAAGTACATAGCAGTAGGAAACCATTTAAGGCCATGTTTGAGGAACAAGGAAGGTTAGAAGGGAAGACTCTCAAGCATTCCTATCTAAAGTGTACATCTTGTCAAGGTTGTGCACACTGGAGATCTCAAAGCATTGAGCCAACATCACGCTATTGCGTACATCATTTATACAAAGGTTTGACACGTAACAGGTACAAAGGTTAAAAATAATTATGCAAAACAAAGTTTAAAGTAACATGACAGTTCCAAATTGTATGATAGTTCTGACCCATGACCCTAGGCCTGAAGGTCACCAGCTGAACAAATCCAAGGACCATGGAATATCAGGTGAAAATTTTTTGCAACCAGTGCACTTGCTCCCTGATTTTGTGTAATTGGATTTCTACCTCTCCCGAGACATTTATCCATGTGCAATAGATGGTATTTGCTATTGTTCTAACACCTCCTGGCTCAGCCAATAGGTAATTGGGGGCTATGCACTTATTTAAAACTACTTTAGCTAATGAGTTAAGTGATCGATGTTGGGTTGCTACTCCTTCGGCTGTGGAATTGGCCAGCTCTCCTAATGTTAGGAAGAGATTTCTAATCATGTGTTCATTGGCACCTACTCTGATGGGGGGAGAAGTGCAGCTCTCCCTACAGAGGCAAACCTAGGGTCATATACACCTGCTGGAAGTTCCCATGTAAGGCAGCTAAGGAGGTTTAATGCAATAGACCAATGGGAGGTTTCTGATCTGTTATGAAGAGAAAGTAGAACAGTGAATACAGCAAAAGCACACTGTTCTTTTACCCTCCAGCTGTCAAGATGATGAGTTGCCCAAGCACGGTGGCCATTACCAAGGCTTCCACATATAGAAGAGTAACCAGGAGGAGCACGTAGGACCCCCTCATCAAGGGTAGCATTTATGGGCTCATTTGTCGGTATCAAGGACTTGGCGTCATTCAACCAAGACTCAAGTATGATGTTATCACATACTAAAAGTCTTCCTAAATATATGGGTATGACAGCCAGCCTACAAACGGTCTGACTCAAATTGGCTGCTCCAGTGTCTTCTGTATGTATATTCAAGAGAGCTTAAATTAAGCCAGGGAACAAGGGCATGTGGATTTAGTAGTCTTACCTTATACAAGGGACCTGCGGAACAGTTTAGGTACCGAGTGGCATTTGGGATTCCAGAGAAGTTACTTATAGTGTGAGTAGGGGTCACTGCTGTCATGGACAGATCAAGGTTTCTGGTGACAAATCCAATAATCAGAGAGGTTTCCCTCCTTTGCAGTAGATCAGAAAATGTGCATAAAAGCAATGTCTGTCCAAGGTAGAGAGGGAGAAAATAAGGTAAGAAGCAATAGTGAGAAAAGGGTATATGGGCCTGGTCCATCTTGGGAAAGCTGTCTCATCAGATGCTGTCTGCTTCAATTCCTGGAAATCTTTACTTTCAAGTTGCCAGTTGGTGTGCAGGTCCACTCAGGGCTTGGTGCTTTCTTTAGAGGTGACATGAATCCAGGAGTCCATTCCTTGGAGCTTAGCAGCACAAGGGTTGGTTAGCAGTACCTGATAGGGGCCTTTCCAGTGAGGTCGAAGGGAGTCCTTCTGGAGGTGTCCTTTCCAGTAGGTGAAATCTCCAGGTTGCATGCTGTGAAAACATTACTAAAGTGTGATTACTTTCAATGGAAGCAGTAAGACCCTTACAATATTGAAGTATATCTCCATTTATCAGCTGTGGCTCAAAGGAGGCGGGAACCAGGTGCATTGGGCTTCCTGTGACTGTCTCAGAGGGTGAGCGTTTGTGAGTTCCCAAACGGGTGGATCTGAGATTTAGAAGGGCCAACAGTGATGCTTTTGGCCAAGGTATTTGGAGGGTCTCTACAAATTTTGCCAGTTGGGTCTTAATGATGTCATTAATGCATTAGACTAGCCCTGAGGATTGAGGATGGTAAGACAGTGAAAGTGTAAAACCAGCCAGACAGCACAGACCTGTCAAAGTGTTCAACCACTGAAGTTCGGGGGTGGTTCCCCAGGTAGAGATGATCTTTTCTAACAGGATCTTAGCCACAGAAGAGGCAGTAGCCTGTCTACAAGGGTAAGCTTCAGTCCAGTGAGAAAACATGCAACTCATGACTAAGACATATTTATATCCCTGAGATGGGAGCAGCTGAATAAAATCCCTTTGCCAGGTCTTGAGTGGCCCATTAGCAATTTAATGCAGTGCAGACAGGTTTTCCTGGGTTGTGTTTTGGACAGATGGGACAAGCACGGTGGGCGCTTTTCACAGCTTTCTTCGTGTTTCTTCACCAATATTGGTTCATGAACTCTGTCATTTTGCCAGTAGACCAGTGGCTTAAGGCATGTGCAGTGGTCAGTAGTGGGAACTTTAGAATTTCTGGTAGGACCAGATTGTTGTTTGGCCCAAACCAAGAGTTCTGTCTTTTTATCAAGCCAACAGTTATTCAATTTCCAATATTGTTTTTCCTTTTCTGGGGCCAATTGTTGGGCATTTCTAGTCAATATTTCCAAATTATCATCTGGGGGATATGGGGGATATCCCTTTGGACCATGACAGAGGGTTAGCCATTGGTTCCTTTGAGAGCAGCATTTTTTGGCAGAAATGTCAGCAAGATGGTTTCCTTTAGCTTACAGGGACTCAAGTCTGGAATGCCCAGGGACCTTGCTAGTAGCCAGGGCAGCTGGCAAAAGTATGGCATCTAATAAATTTTAGACATGAGAGCCATTTTAAATTTTATTCGCATCAGAGGTTAGTAAACCTTGCTGTTTTGATAACGTCCCAAAGTCATGGGCTACCCCAAAGGCATACCGGCTGTGGGTATAAATGTTGGTGGTCTTGCCCTTGGCTAAAGTACAAGCCCTAGTGAGAGCATATAATTCCACCTTTTGGGCTGAAGTAGCCAAAGGTATACTGCCTTGATGACTTCAAGAGGAGTTGCGACAGCAACCCCACACGGTGTTTACCTTTTTCATCTTTTAGATAGGAACTATTAGTAAACCATGAAAAATCTACATTGGTTAGAGGAATTTCCTGTGAACTATTGCAGGGAGTCAAAAGGTGATGTGTCAGTGTTAAGCAGTCTGGAAGAGTTTTGTCAGCAGTGGGGAGAGGAACAGCAGGGCTGAGGTTATTACAGCAAGAAAGAGTTCTGTGCGGAGCAGCTAGCAAGAGGGTCTCACAGGAGTGTGATGCGAATTCAGGAGAGCTTCTACCGCACGGGGTGCAAAGACGGTTAGAGGGAATCCCATGATTACTTTTTTGGTGGCCTTAACCAAAAGGGCAGTGGCAGGAGTGGCTCTGAGACCAGGGGGCTGTCCCCACGGCACAGGGTCCAGCTGTCGGCTATAGTAGCCGATTGGGTCGACGATGGTCCCTGTGTTTGGGGTGAGTACTCCAAGGGCGTTCCCCTCCTTCTCACATACAAAGGGAAAGAAAGGAAGCTCACAATTAGGATGTCTAAGGGCAGGGGCCCTTATTAAGCTTTTCTTTAAGGCTCCGAAGTTTATGTCATCCTGATCGCCCCCAAATAATAGGGTCCGGTTTGTTGTTTTTTATAAAACATGCAGGGGCTGGGCCATAAGAGAGAAATTTGGAATCCAGTTTTGACAGTAGCCAGCTAGCCCAAAACACCTCATAATTGGGCTGAGTTTTAGATTTGGGGAAGTTGAGGGTACCATGAAGCCTATCT
The DNA here is from genome assembly GCF_949987535.1 of Balaenoptera acutorostrata. Taxonomy (NCBI): domain Eukaryota; kingdom Metazoa; phylum Chordata; class Mammalia; order Artiodactyla; family Balaenopteridae; genus Balaenoptera; species Balaenoptera acutorostrata. The sequence continues at coordinate 2,542,916 of NC_080064.1, read as the reverse complement.
GTATCAAAAGGTAGCCTCATTCTAAGATCAGGTGCCCTAAATATTGAACCTGAGTTTGAGCAAACTGCAGTTTTTCCTTGGAGACTTTATGTCCCTTTAAGGCTAAAAGGTTTTAACAGGGGAATGCTGTCCTCCTGTGAAGTTTTAGAGGAGAGTAGAGAAGCAAACCATCCATATACTGTAATAAAGTAGAGCCTGCAGAAAACTGCATTGTCCAGGTCAGCCTTTAAGGTTTGAAAAGTAAGAAGGACTTTCAGGGACTTCCCTGGCGGTCCAGAGGTTGACTCCTCCATGCTTCCACTGCAGGGGGCGCGGTTCAATTCCTGGTCCGGGAACTAAGATCGCACGTGCTGAGCACGGCCAAAAGAATTTTTTTTTTTAATAAATTTTTTTTTAAAAAAAGAAGAAGAAGGACTTTCAGTAAAACCCTTAAGCATTTCTGTCCAGGTGTACTGTTCTTTCCCAAGTGAAAGCAAAAAGATACAGAGTAGCTTTATCAAGGGGAATGCTAGAGAATGCAGTGCATAGATCAATTACAATGAGATTCTGCTTTTAGTAGGAATGGATGCTAGTCGCATATGCGGGTTAGGAACAACAGGGTGCCAGGGATAACGGTGTCACTTATTCCGGTTTCTGGACAAACCTCCATCCTCAGCCGCTGGGTTTTCTCACGGGCAAAGCAGGGTGTTACGGGGACTAGAACAAGGGATAATGATGCTGCGGCTTTGAAATCTTCTGTTATGGGCTTGATGCCTTGAAGGACCTCTTTATTTAATTATAAGGTACTGATTAATTCTGGGGAGAAGTTTTGAGGGATATGTTTGAATCTTAATAGGAGGAGCACTGGATTCTGGGTATTTCAGTTGGAGATTTTGCCCATAAGGAAAGTGGTAGCTGATCCATTGGTGACAAGTGACTAGTGAGTGTCCTTGAAATCACCTCTAATGCATCTGAGACAGAGCAAGTAAAAGATATCGAGGGTCATTCAGTTCCCTGCTTGGCTATTTTGATGGCTACTGTCAAATTCTAGAACTATTTCCCCCTTTCAGGAGAAAGAAATTCCAGCATGGTATTTTCCTAAGAAATCTCTGCCCAATGATTGAATAAGGATGAAGGAGCCTAAGGAGAAAACAGTGTGTGTCTCTCAAAGGGCCCAAACAAAAGGGAACGGGTTCCGAGACGGGGATCTTTGGGGGTTCGTTAAACCCCCACTGTTTGAACTGTGTAGCACTCCAAGGCAGGGCTGCTGTATAGCAGTGTGGTTGCGCACCAAGAGCGTAGCTGTGGTGTCAGTGAGGACACAGAGATTCATTCCCCATCCGGAGGGTCGTTTCTCCGAGCCGATTAAAAGGGAGGCTTGGGAAGAGCCCCCTGTAGTTCCTGAGAGCCTGGCCGGTGGGGTTAGGAGGACATTGGAAAGGTTGCTTAGAGGGCTGAAGGTGCCTGCGGTGCTTAGGCTTTAATTGTCTTCTTTTCCAGTGTCCTGGCTTTTTGCAGTAATAGCAGAGACCAAGAGGGTTTTGGTTTTGTTTGGCGGGGAGGGTGGGGCCTCCATTTGTTGAATTGTCTAGGGTGCAAACGAGCTGATTTACCAAATTAACCAAACCTGGAGTGGACAGAGTTTCCCATTCCATCCTGGTCCTTTTTTATTTTTTTTTAAATTTATTTATTTATTTTTGGCTGCGTTGGGTCTTCGTTGCTGCGCGCGGGCTTTCTCTAGTTGCGATGGGCGGGGGCTGCTCTTCCTTGTGGTGCTCGAGCTTCTCATTGGGGTGGCTTCTCTTGTTGCGGAGCACGGGCTCTAGGCACGCGGGCTCAGTAGTTGAGACACGTGGGCTCAGTAGTTGTGGCTCGTGGGCTCTAGAGCGCAGACTCAGTAGTTGTGGCGCACGGGCTTAGTTGCTCCATGGCATGTGGGATCTTCCTGGACCAGGGCTCGAACCCACGTCCCCTGCATTGGCAGGCGGATTCTTAACCACTGCACCACCAGGGAAGTCCCCATCCTGGTCCTTTTAACTGAAAGAGAATCCCCATTCAGCCCGTTAATGAACACAGAGTTAAAGGCAACCCAAGCAGATTCAACATCCAAAAGAAGACCAGAGTTTTCTTTAAAGACAGTCTGAAGACAACTACAATGGTTGTGTACAGGTTTTATAAGTTTTTGCATGCAAAGCCTGAATTTTGTTCCAGTCATTATGCTTAGGAATACCTTTTGAAACTCTTCAGCGAAAATTTCTAGCAAGTTCTTGGATTTCCTGCTAACAGTCAGGGTTTGTTTTTCTAAATCCCTTTCAGGATTTTCCCATCAGGCAAGTTTCAATCCAGTGTTGGGCCTGACCTTCACCAGGAAGCATGTGGACTAATTGATATAAATCTGAGAAGCCAGGCTGATAGGTTTATAAGTGGATAAGTTCTTCAGCAAACCCATGGCGGTCCTCAGTTACTTTGGGAAAATCTTTGACTATAGCTCAAAGTTCAGCTTTAGTCCAGGCAACATAAGTAACTAGGGATTTAGCATCTAGACCCCTAGAAGGCTTAGCTTTAAAAGGGCGGGACTTAAAAAGTTCAGGGGAGGGGGAAACAGGGAGAGGTTTGGAGAAAAAGGGGAGTTCAGCAAGAGGGTTAGGAGGGGGTGGAGGGCCCAGAGGAGGTGAGGATGGGCAGAAGGGGAGGGAAGGTGGCGCAGGGGCACAAGGGGGAGGGGGGAGGGGAGAGAGGCCTCAGAAGCCGTTTTGTCTTCTTTCAGTTTGTTCGCCTCTGTTAGTCTAGGAATGGTATTTTGTAAAGAGGCAGTTTTAGAGTCCTGGATGTGTTTGGAAGCTCCAAGGTACCAATTAAAATAAGCATCGCATTCAGTCTGTTTAGTTTTAGAGCCGTGGCTTTCTAATTTGTTTCTGAGAGAAACAAGTTTGGAGAGGTTGAAAGTTCCCCATAATGGCCCTTGGTATTCTGAAGTATTTGGGGTTAAGTCAGTCTATTTAGTTTAAAATGTGCATGAGGAAGGACCATAGTTTTTAAACATAACACCAGCCAGGGTCCCCGAAGGAGGGTGCCCTTAGAGCATTTAGGTGACTGGGGTCCCATTTCTTAGAGCTTTTCTCAAGAGCAAAAGAAAAATCCCTAAATAGCCTGATTCCAGTGGAATTTTACCAAAATTCTAGCACACTTCCAAAAGGGGGAACAAATGAGTGAGTACTCACCAAAAGGACAAAGCCTTCCCAAAAAGAAAAAAAGCAGATCCCAAATAAAGTCAGAGCACTCAACCAGAAGGAGGGAGCTCGATCGGAGGGGAGGCTTCCTGGCCCGGAAGGAGGGGGGCTCTCACTGCCGGGAGGGGAGGGGAGCGGGGCACGGGGCACGGGCGGCTGTCACACGGGGGTCCAGGGTCCATCTCCTCCAGAACCCACTTCTGGACACCATGCGATGTCAGCCTTAAAAATAAAATAGCCAGTTGTTTTTGCCAGCAAAATGAGCTTATTCCAGAATGGCAGGGGAATTACAGTTCGGGACATGCAAAGTGGTGAAAGCGTAGGTGAGTCTGAGGACAAAGGAGAGCGAGAAACCTTATTTTATAGAGAAAAGGGGCAGTTGGGAGGGGCTGCTTTGAACCTAAGTCCATTGGAGGAAAGCGAGGGTTTGGGGTGGTCACAGCATCTCGTTGGCTGGGCTGTTACTGGACCAGGAGAAAGTCTCCCTTCTGCTGCTGGGGCAGCCAAGTCTGCCGCTCCCTGCCCGGAAGAAGGAAGTCCATGCCTGAGACCCTCCCTTCAGGGCCCCCGGCTCCATTTTAGATGGGTTTCTCTTCACTGATTTGCACAGGATATTGTCCCTTCTTTTAATCAGTTTGAGGGGTATTTTTGATTCATCTATAAACTCTCAATAAGCTACCTTTGAATAGCTAAATCATAGTTCCCTGACCAGGGATCGAACCCAGGCCCTCAGCAGTGAAAGCGCTGAGTCGTAACCACTGGACCACCAGGGAATTCCCATAGCCCTTTTTTTGAAGGGTTTTAAAATATACAGCTTCAAACTTTTGTCAGTCATCTTAGTTTTCCTTAAACAGTTTTGGAGGTTTTTTTTTTTTTTAAATAATAAAGGATTTTTTTCCACACGAGATTACTGTGTCCTTATGTCTAGAATGATCTCACCACCAATCATAATGTCTGTGCCCTGCATTTAAAAAAAGTAAATATCTGAAATGTCTAAAGCAGTGCTTGACTGAAGGGTACTCAAGGCTCGGATTGCTAAGTTCCCAGTTTCCTGGCTGCCCTCCTGCCCCACATGCATCTCTCTTACAACCTTGGCGTTTAGGGAACCCCAGCGATCACCCCCCAGAATACGAGTCTGTTCCACCCGTAGTCAGTGGCCCCACCTTCTCAGCAGCGCTCTCCCCGCTCACCCTTTTACGTCCCTCAGTTAAGCACAAAAGTTTCCGGAGTCCCGTCCGTTCAGCCTGACGATCCTTCCTGTGCTCGTCCTTTCTGTCCTGCCCACTGATGGTGACCCTCCTGCTAGAGGCGTAAGGACAGGCACGGGCCACAGGATGGGTGCGGTGCCGATGCCGAAAAGCTGGGGGAGGGGGCTGTTTGGGGCGGCTTGGGGAGCGGGGTCAGGGGTGTGTGTGTCTGCATCACATCTGGTGCTTCGAGGATGCCTGCACTCAATGTCAAGTCACCAACGAGATACGCAAGTGCGGGCAGAGGATGCTGTTTGCTTGGGGTTCCTCCCTGATAGGAGGTTTGCAAAGCCATGGGGCAGGTGGGATGCCTCACAGTGAGTCTAGGTAGAGAAGGGAACCTGGAACCCAGCCCAGGGCACAGTCAGGGCCGGACGGGAAGGCGGCCCGAGGCAGGAAGGGGCGCAGGAGGTCGGGACCATGAGGTGTACGTTGCACTCAGCCTCATGGAGGTCAGTGGTGGCCTGTGACCTTGGCCAAGGGGGCAGCTGGGAAACAGGGTGGGAGCTGGAGACGGAGGCAGGGTCAGGGGAGGCTTCTCAGGCTTTTCTGGAGTGTGTGTGTGTGGTGTGTGAGTGTGTGACCCTGTGAGTGTATGAGTGTGAGAGTGTGTGTGTGTTGTGAGTGTGTACGAGTGTGAGAGTGTGTATGTGAGTGAGTGTGTGGGTGTGCGTTGTGTATGAGTGGGTTTGTTTGAGTGTGTGTGTGTGTGTGCGTGTCAGTGTGTGTGTATGTGTGTGTGAGTTTCAGTGTGTGTGTGTTCGTGTGTGAGTCTGTCAGTGTGTCAGTGTGTGTTACTGTGTGAGTGACTGTGAGTTTGTGTGTGAGCGTGAGTGTGTATGAGAGTGTGTGAGTGTGTGTGAGAGTGTGAGTGAGAGTGTGTGTGAGTGAGGGTGCATGTGCGCGTGTGTTGATGGGGTGACGGGGTCAAGCGAAGGGGCAGGCTGGCTCTGGTGCAGTTCAGCTGGGGTGGGGACGGGCAGCCGCAGTGTGCTGGGGCAGCTGGAAGGAAAGGCAGGAGAGGGGCCAGGCCGGCCAGGGGCCAGGTCACCACTGCACTCGAGGAGGATCGCGACGCGTGCTGGAGGGGCCTTTCCCACTGTCGCATCGTCGGTGCTTCCCCGGCTCTAGATGCCCTCGATGCCCACTGTCGTGCGCACCCAGTGTTTGCCAGCTCGGCGCACACGCTGCCCGCTGTTGAAGCATCGTGCTGCCCACCCCCCCCAGTCGTGATCATATACTGCAGTGTGACGTTCTCATGCGGTGTCCCTTCTGGACAGAATTAGAAGCTCCAGTGTGGACAGTTGTAGGCTTCTCCAGGCCGCCGAGTGAGCGTGAGAGGCTCTCTTGAAGTATTGATCGTTGCTCACTCCACTCAGGATTCTGTAAAGCAAGGGGTTTCCTGAAGTGTTCAGGTTCTGGTGGAAAATCCTTTGACTCACTAGTACAGCCTCTTTAGATTGATGTTTTTATCTCGTGATAAACTTTGGGTTTCATTTCAAACCACTAACTAACTGCTCCAAGTATGATTCACGCTGGGGGGCTGGCAGACCCCAGCAAACCTTCACTCCGAGCTCCAGCTGCAACTGGAAGGCCAGAGGGCGGGGACAGCACCCGGGACCCTGCAGCGTCAGAACCCACAGACCTGCCACGTACGCGGAAGTGGGCTGAGAACATCCCTCAACCCTCTACGGAGATCCTGCAGATAAAACAAAAATGTATTTTCTTTCAGATTTTGCCAGTTTCCACAAGAAATTGTTCTTCAAATGGTGGAGAGATGTCGGATAAGAAAACTACAGTTGCTCGCTCACCAGTATATGATTGCCAGTAAAATCGAGTTCTACGTTAGTGAGAGCCTGCCTGAATATTTCGCACCATATCAAGCAGAGCGGTTTCGAAGGCTTGGGTAAGAATGAAATTTAACATGTATGGTGGGGACTTTTAGCCTAATTCTACCTCAGAGCAATTAAACACTAAGGAATCGCCCTTGCCCTTGGCGCTGTCTCACGTACTTGCGTGCGGGTGGAGGTCACACCACTTCTGAACCCTGCCTGGTGCTGAGTGTGCTTACCGAGCAGTGTTCCTGTCGGTCGTATTCAGCCCACTTTTCAGCTGCAGAGCTTATCTGAAGAGAGCTATTTAGAATTTGACTGCTGGGCTTTATTCCCTAGGGTTTTTCATTCCAAACCTAACTTTCCTTGAAACCTGAGGAGCTCAGTGGGCACCGAAGGCAGCGTATTTCCACATCAACGTGATTCCAGAGTTGTGTTTTTTCTTTCAGCTACGTCTCTCTCTGTGACAATGAAAAGACAGGTTGCAAAGCCCGGGAACTAAAATCGGTTTATGTGGATGCAGTAGGACAGTTTCTTAAGCTGATTTTTCACCAAAACCATATCAACAAGTACAATGTGTATAATCAGGTGAGACACATGGGCCCTCCCCTTGGTGATACCCCTGCCCCGCCCCCTGCTTTGTGGCATCTCAGACTCCTCCTTTAAGGTGGTGTCTGTGGGAGAGTGCTAAGCTCCCTGGAGCTGCGCGCTCCGATTCGGAGCCACCGGCCACGTGCGGCTGTGCACGCACGCTGGGAGCCTGGCTGGTCCACGTGCGTGGGCTGCATGTGTGACCCAGGCTCGGTTACACAAGGAGAGGGGGATGTTTTGGATACATTAGCTTTAAATATATTGGTAAAATCAAAAAATCAATTTTAAATGTTTCTTTCACTGTGTCGACTAGAAAATTTTAAATTACATATGTGGCTTGCATTATATCGGGTTGGCCAAAAAGTTTGTTGAGGTTTTTCCGTAACATCTCATGGAAAAAATCCAAACAGACTTTTTGGCCAGCCCAGTATTTTTGTTGGACAACACTGTTCTACATAAACCCACTAAACTCTTACGAGATAAATCCCCTGCTGGAAATCGAGAATGCGGGTTAATGATGCATGCAGTCCAGAATCTCTCTAGCTCCCTCCGTCCCTTTTTATTTTTTTGGCATAAAGAATATAGTGGAAATCAACTGTGTCCAAAGCAGTCTTGTTAATTAGCACAAGTATTTACAGCACTCCCTGCCCCCTCCAAGAGGAATGCAAGCATTCCAACAAGTCAGAGCTTTATGCTGAGCAAGTGAGCTGAAGGAGAGTTCTGAGACAGTCATGTTGCCTGGTCTGTATTTGACAGCAGAATTCTGAGCCTTTTCCCTCCTCCACCCCATCTGTGTATTCACCAGTAACTCCTCAGTTTTCAGTTCAGCAACCGTGATTCTCAAGGAAGGGGGTACGGGAAGGCGGCTCCTCCCCGTCAAGTGAGAATCAGTGCCTTGGACAAACCAAGCTGTGTTAACGTGGGTTTTCATTTCATTGTCTAATTTACCACGATCATGTAGTTGTGACCCCATCCTTAACCTTGAGTGGATGGTTCAATATAAAGCTGGGTTAAAACTTCAGAGGTTTTTTAGCTATATTGTTTTAACATCCTTTAAACATTAAAATACCCTCTTGGTTCAGCATTAGAACATTAACTTCTATAATCTATACAAGTCATTAATAATTGTGTATTAGCGTGAGATTTTACAATTGAAGCATCTTGCCGTGCATCATCCCGTTTTACGACAGCTCGGCTCAGAGTTTGTTATAACGGGGTTAAGTCATGTCAAACATTTTATGCTTAATTTCTGTTGATTAACTCTTTCTTAGGTTGCTTTGGTTGCAATAAATATCATTGGAGACCCTGCAGATTTCAGTGATGAAAGCAATATTGTAAGTTTGGGAAGTTTCATTCCTGAAGAGGGACGTTTATTTCTAACAAGAGGGGATCGTTTATTTTTGTCACAAAAGTATCATCCTAAAAATCCTCACAAAACTATCTGGTGAACAGCTAGCAGATAATTTTCAGCAGCTGTTGTATTAAACTTTACTCAAGAATTTTAGTTGTCCCTCCAGGACACTAGGATCATTGAAGCTCCCTGACTGACACCTTTATGTCAGATCATCCCTGTTTTATGTTGTTCCTTTTCTCTCTGAGATACTAAGCATAACTTTTTCCCCCAAAGACCTCTAGAGAGAAGCTGATTGATCATTATCTAGGGCACAACACAGAGGACCCAGCTCTCGAAGGAACTTGTTCTGGGTAAGAGCCCCGCCCACCCGAGGCTATACATTTCTGTAATTTTCCTTGGAATCATGAAAGTGCAAGTCAGCTCCAAAGAAAGGATCCTGGACCTGGGGGCCTCTACATTCAGTCTGGAGCCGAATAAGCCATTGATGGGATTGTCTTAAATACACTGCAGATTAAGGTCGCTGTTTTATTTAGCACATCTTCATTCACTGCCCTTCAGAGATGACTTCGTTTCTTATATGTTCTCGTATTACTAGACAGTTCCTCAAATGCATTCAGATAAAAGATCTGTCAGCCATCCTTTGATATTTTGGTGGCACAGGCAAATTCATAGGTAAGAATCAAAGTATTAATTGACCCAGATTACCAGTTACCCCAAAGTTCATCTTATATCTGCTTTAAAATCTCATTCCTTAAGGGAGTGAGAACTGCATGTCATATCAATTTCTGTAAGTTCCTCTCCACACTCCTCACGTGGACAGTTGTACAGACTTCGCTATCTTGCTGACTCTTTAGCAAGTCAGGCGTGGAGGGCAAGGCCAAGGGCACGGCACTTTACACCCTCTGTCCCTAGGTGCCCCTCTGGGACAGAGTCCTTCAGCACCCTTGTCATGTGCCTGCTGTTTATTAAAGCAGGGGGACTGCTTCCACAGGCGCCCGGCCTAAAGAGAAAGGAATTCAAAACAATACCCAGGTCCCCTTTTCTGATGGCAACTTCCCAATAGCAAAAAGATAAGATGCTTAGATGTTAGTAGACGGTTGACATTTGCCCATGACCTGTGGTGTATTTCCACGCTCACACGCACGTGGCCAGAACTGCTGGCTCTTCCGTTTGCATCAAACGTGGGGTCAGTTCTCTGTGCCGTTGCTCGGAGCCACTGGGTGGTGCTGAGTGTGGCACGCTGGAGTGGAGGCCGTGCTTACGGTTTCGTGTATAAAAAGTCACGGTGCAGGGTGACCCATCCCACCCGCACAAGCTCCACCTCAGTCCCCAGCCCGGATCCTTCCCCCCTGCTGGAGTCCTCACCTTGCCAGGTGGGGGTGAGAAGCACGGGGGGGAACGCTGACGGCGGGTACGTCTCCACTTCCTTCAGCATCGTGGAGGTGCTGCCCCCGGCTTTGCCCTTGGTGAACAGGGACCAGGGACGACTAAGCTCACTTACCGGGTTTAGTATCTCCAAGAAAAGCCCTCTGGGGAACTGTGGTTTCTATTTAAATCAGTACTTTATCAAGTTAGCCATGGGGGACAGTAAACTGCAGTTTCTTGTCCTGCCCCCCACCCCCCCGCCAGGGTTTTCCTGAAGGTAGAGGGAGGTCTTGAAAGGTTGTGGGCAGCGCCCAAGGCTGAGTCCACAGGCACCGCGGGGGCATCGTGGAAAGTGGGCGCTGCCAATGCCTGGGCATTGCAACATCAGTTCGTCCTTCGTAGGGTTTTTATACTGTAATGAAGTCTTGGTTTCACCTCTGGAACGTCAAGGCAGAGTGAGTTAGACTTTAGAGTGTGGTGTGTATTTAGGTAAAAAGAGTCAGCGGATCTTGGAAGCACAGAAACGTGCTCTTGTGCAGTCATCCCTGAGACGAACGGAGATGCTCACGGCCGCCGTGGCCGTGGGCCCGCTGCTGTACCCGCCGCCGCCTGATTCAAGGCGTTGGGGGGAGGGGGTCCCGGCTGCTTCTGAAAGGCGATGTGGTCCCCCGTCCTGTTTGAATATATTGTTAATCAACTAAACTTTTATGACAAATAATCTCTTTAATGAGATTCCCTGTGTGCAAGGACACCCAAGGCGAAGCTAACAGCAGGCGTCTTCCTGCCTCTGATGCAGCAGATTGGGAGACTCTGAACCGTGTCCCCTAACGCTTCTGTCGAGTAGTTAGAACGGCGTCCTGATTCTAAACGTCAGGCCCAGAAGAAAGCTGCTGGCCGGTTATAAAATTGGGAGGAAAGAGGGAGGCGATGCGTAATCCGAAACAGGTTATTCAGATCATGTTTAGGTCATTTATTCTGGGAAGGATTTCTCTGATCTCCTGCAGGACTGGATGGTGATGTCCTACGATCAGACACTTTGAGGTACAAGCCCAGTGGTAGCAGTTCTCCATCTCTAATGCTCGTCGCCATTACTGTGGCGTGAAATGCAACCCTGGACTCGGCCTGGGCCACCAAGCCAGCCTCTGCAGGGCTGGGGCCTGGTCACGGCTGGCTTTGGTTTTGGTTTTCCCACGTCTGCAAATGATGCACGTGCTCTGTCCCGTCCCTGCGCCCAGAGCAGAGCCCTGCACGGTCTGCACTCGGAATTTCTGCCAAACGAGTGAATGAGCGCACTGAGGGCTCAGATGCCCCGAGTGCATATAATTCATGGTCAAGAGCATACGCTGTGGGGTCAGCAAGACCTGCCTGCACTTGCTGTGTGACCCTGAAGCCCATTACTGACTTCTCTGAGCCTCTGCTTTCTCAGCCGGAAATGCTCCGGAACGGGTGGGGGTGGGACCTTTCCAGACTGTCTGTGTCTTCAGCACTGAGCACGGGGCCCACTCTCCCCCTACAGCGTCACGTAGATTGAAACTGGCTCTAAAGTACCCTTTCCTTTCCTTTAGGAAGTCTGACTATATTTCCCCACTAGATGACTTGGCCTTTGACATGTACCAGGATCCAGAAGTGGCACAGATTATCCGTAGGTTAGATGAGAGGAAGCGCGAGGCGGCCCAGAGGGAGCGCTACGACGACGCCAAGACGCTCAAGCAGGCCATTGCCGACCTGCAGAAGGTACTGCCTGCGGGGAAGGTGGCGGCTCCGTGTCTAACTGCCCTGGTTCCCGCTCAGCAAACGGCAGGCCTCTGAAGGCTGCGGGGTTAGCGTGGGTTCAGGGGCGTCAGCACAGGAAGGACAGCAAGAGCACACACCCCTGCAGAGCCCTCCTCGGGGCCACGTGCCACCCGCGGCCGCAGGAAACATAGGATGTTTAAACTACCGTGAGCTTGCAGGTGGTGGTGGCCCGTTCCCGCCATTCCCCGTGCCGTCCCCCTCTCCCCCCGACACGGAGCTGGTCGCCCACACTGTGCTCGAAGCGTTCCTTTAAAGCCGCCTTTGCACCTCGCGTGAGCGGGTCGGCCGTGTGCTTCAGGTCGGGGAGCGGCTGGGCCGGTACGAGGTGGAGAAGCGCTGCGCCGTGGAGAAGGAAGACTACGACCTGGCCAAGGAGAAGAAGCAGCAGATGGAGCGCTACCGCAGCCGGGTGTACGGGCAGCTGCGGCTGCACGAGCTGGTGGGCGCCGAGCTGGTGGGTGCCGGGGGCCCACACCTGGGGCCACGAGGGAGGGCGGCCGTGTGTGTTGCAAAACGGAGGACTTTGTCAGGCTCAGGCCACAGCGGTGACAGGTAGCTGCAGCCCGCGGGCCCGTGTCCTAGGCCTGGCCTTGACGCACTCTTGCAGGAGGATTTGCAGAGGCGGAGACAGGGCAGGTCGGGTGGGAAGGCTTCCCGGTGGGCCACTGCATCTCTCCTGTTGGCAGCCCTGCCCGCACGGTCCCCGGGAGTGCAGGGAGAGAGCACCACCCTGGCGGCTCGGGCTGGGTGGGGCGGGTCTCATGTCCAGAGCCCACGTTCCAGGCTGGGACACAGGCCCGGCACCCAGAGGGCAGTGCAGGGAGTGCAGCCTCTGGCACTCCCTGCCAGGCCCCGGGCTCCGTTCCTCCGTCCAACTCTGTGGTCTCGGACTCATCCCTTGGCCTCTTTGTGCCTCAGTTTCCCCATCCCATCCACGGGGGTGAGAACAGGGAGCCCAGATGCGGTCGTCTGCCCAGAGCGCTTGCTCCTGGCCCAGCACGTGACCACCGCTGAGTCGGTTGCACTCGTTCAGGTGACACAAAGTGGCCCGCTTTGCAGACACGGAGTGACCAGCACAGGCCTCTCGGGTCCAGCCCGAGTGCTCCCTGCCCACCTATGGCCTCCCCGCCACAGCACCCCATGCACAGACGCTCACGGCCACGCTGATGTTTTGGTACAGGTGTCACTTGAGTGGTCCACACAGTAGCCATCCAGAGACAGTCGGGGGCAGTGACATGGCTATGGGACCTCGTCAGTGTGGGTTTCCCCCCTGCCTTCCCAAACTAGCGCTCCCCTGGGGGAACAAGGGGTGGGTCTGGTGGGGCAGTGACACTGGGGATTGAATGGCCTGTTTCTCCCCAGATACGGAGGCCTCTGGACTTGCCCCTCCAGCCCCTGGTCTGTTCCAGCAGCCCTTGCCACCAGCAGCCCGCACTCACACTGCCACAGCCAGAAGAAAGGGGGACAGAAAACCGGTTTGCAGACCCTTTCCTTCAGGAGAAGCCTTCATCGCATCCCCTGGACATTTCTCCTCAGCATTGTGCGGTGGACCGGTCACCCCCCGCCGCAGACCCTCCTCCCAAGACCCATGTAGGTAACTCATGTTCACGCTGTGGGCAGTTTATTCCACATGTATGTAGTGGGGACCCGCATCATGCCGGGTGCTTTCCTGGGACAAGGGATGTATCGGGGTACAAAACAGTGACAGCCTTACCCGCGCTGCGTCAGGGAGAGGGGCAGAAAAGCTGCGGCTGGAACATCGGCCAATGGCTGAGACACACTTCATCCTCTGAGCCTCTGCTTTTCTCTTTGCAAAGATGTACAGACGTCTGCTTAAAGGGTGGTTTCCAGGAATAAATGAGACAGTATTCGTCAGGTTCCGACCCTGGCATGACCTTAGTAGAGCCTCGGTGCAAGTCATACACAGTTACCGTACCTGTTAGAACCTCCTATGTGGCACGGGACAGAAAACCTGGTTCAAACTGGGGGTTATTGGCGTTTATAACTGGGAATTTTAAGAGGTCACGTGGGTTCCAGGGTTGGTTTGATTCCTATCTTGCGAGTCTGTTTTCTGTGGTTCTGAGACGCCCTCTTGGAAGGCTGGGCCCGTCACGTGACCTCAGCCTCAGGTCTGTACGCTGTGCCATCTGGGGGGAGCGTGCGTCCCATTCTAAGCAGAGTCCCCGGGTTAACCCTGCTTAGATCGGCCTCAGTCACCTGCCGCCTCAGGAGCAGTGACGAGGACCAGAGGGGACAAAGGTGCCGACTGGCCTGTTAGGGCCTCCCTGGAGCCCCTGCCGTGCGTGGCCACGTGGCCAGTAGACCCTGGGGAGGACGGAAGGATGCCAGGCGGGCACAGGCAAGTGCCGACGGCAGCCAGAGGCCCAGGAAAGCTGGAGAGGCCCACAGCTGCCACGCGGCCTCCACGCCCTCGTGCCGCTGGCTCTCCCAGGGCGCGTCGGTGAGCACTGCCGTCCTCCCTCTCCCTCCAGTGATATCTTGTCTGCAACTTAATTGTTACGTTACACACTTCAATCTAAAAGTACTCTAATTTCTCCTTTTTTAGTACCTCAATGTGTATTGTTTTACAAGTGTGAGTACATTTTAAAAGATGAGAAACTGAATCTCCCATGTGTTGTACACCCGGTTAAGACCTCAGCAAGTATTAAGTATGAATAAATGGTCCTCCTTGTCTGTTCAGTGTCACCGTGATGCCTGCCTTAGAAAGTGAGTCTGGAATCGCTCTTTCTGCCCTCAGTTACCTGGAAGTCTGCGACGTGTTTACTTGTTTAATGTATATCTGTCTCCCCCTGAGAACGAGGCCCGTCGAGGGCAGGGAGTCTGTCTTCCCATTGCTCTGCGTGGGTCACCAAGAGCAGAGCCCGGGAAATGTCTGCTGAAGCGTGCAGACAAAGGTGGCGTAAGGATCTGGAGCTTTGGCTGCCTGTGTTAGTTCAAGGCTGCTGGATACTGGATGCGTTTAAAATGAGGCTTGATAGTTATTTCTCAGAAATAAACTAATAAACTAAGAAAATGCCAAAGGTCTTGCCAGAAAAAAACTGTAATGACTTTTACTGTAGTGACCTACTGTCAGCTGAACTGAAATCACTAGTTGTAAATAGTAATCGCGGCAGAATCTACATTGCTTGTTTATTAGGTCTGTAGTAAGTTTAGAAGGGAATAAAACCCCTGATCTAATTTTTTTTCCAATTACACCCTATTGTATAAATTATTCTAACTTGATAAGACTGATATTTAGCAAAATACCATCATTCTGACCAGGTATGTCCCAAGCAGTGAGCCCACGGGTGTAGACGGGGTGGTCAGCACATGGGGAGGATCCTGCACCGAGCCCAGCAGCCGCCCTGTCCTCCCGCAGCTCGAGTCCCTGCCCTACGATGAGCGGCCCCTTCCCGCGACCTGCAAGCAGCCTGGGGCAGTGGCCGCGGAGCCAGAGAGGAGGGACACGGACAGCGGCGAGCCTCCCAGGGTGGGCACTGCGGCTGAGCCTGAGCCTCTAACAGAGAAGGCCTTGCGCGAAGCCAGCTCCGCCGTGGACGTGCTGGGAGAGGCCTTGGTAAGAACAGAAGCTCGTATAAACAGCCTGCAAACAACAGGCAGGGGCGGGCGGCTCCACAGGGCTCCCAGGCTTGCTGGTCCTGATGCTGCAACTGCCCTTTGTCCTCACTGTTCAATGGCAAACTCTTTTGATAGTTACTCCTTATGTGAAGCATTACAAGCATAAGCTAGAATTTCAGATTTCATGACAAGTATCCATTTAAGCCTGGGCCTCCTTTGTGGTGGTGACAGGGCTGGGGTCCAACACCAGCTCCCACCTGAGAGCACCGCCAGCTCCAGGGAAGAGGACAGCAGAGCAAACAAAACATGAGCGTGTCACCAGCCTCAAAAGATTCTCGTGCTGGAACTTTTAATATGTTCCATGTTTTCTCATAAACTTAAATTTTGCACGTTAGGAGGAGTATTTCTCCAAATACACATACCTAGTGGGTGGAGGTCCTGTTATTAGAAAAGCTGT
Source organism: Balaenoptera acutorostrata (assembly GCF_949987535.1). Classification (NCBI taxonomy): domain Eukaryota; kingdom Metazoa; phylum Chordata; class Mammalia; order Artiodactyla; family Balaenopteridae; genus Balaenoptera; species Balaenoptera acutorostrata. Next base: position 2,527,488 of record NC_080064.1, on the reverse strand, counting down.
GTCTTGGTTTAAAACAAACCAAGGCCGGGGGTGCAGGGTGTAGGCTGCCGGGACTGCTGGGGCTGCTGGGGAGGGGACGTGGCCAAATGCCCACTCTGAGGGGCCGGCTCCCGCCCTCCCAGGTGGCCGGGGCCTATTCCAAGACATGGTCGCACCGGGAGGACGCGCTGCTCGCCCTGTATAAACAGCTGATGGATGCACCGGCGGCAACCCCAAAGGAAGACCTGAAGAGCACGCTGAGGGCGGCCGTATTCCTCATCAGGAGAGCCATCCGAGACATCGTGACCCCAGTGAGTCCCTGCCCGCCCCTCAGGGGCCCCCATGTCTGCCAGAGAGCTGCCAGGATGTCCCCAGGAGGTCAGGGTAGCCCGAGAGGCAGCCTGGTCCCCAGTACTGTTGTCACCTAGCATGTGGTGTCACTAGGAATGAAGCTCTCAAGGAAGGAATGTGGTCGCTAAGGAGTCTGAGGTCTGTCCCCGTGGGCCGTGCCCTCTGGTCCCGTGTGCACAGAGGCCTGGCCACCACGACTGATACATGCCCCTTTATGTTTTTGTTCTTCATGGTACCTGAGGAGCTTGGGAGTTACCACTGACTTCTCCTGACCCTGAAAGGGCCTTAAGAATGAACATCCCACAATTACACTGTCGTCTGCATTCACACAGGAGCTCATGCAGTTCAGCGGTAATATCAGATATTTGGCTTATAGAGAGATGTCGTGGACTTTATGACATGTGGGAGATAAGAGCCCGTGCCTTCTGTGTGCAGGGAACTGTGCTCACAGAGCAGTTTTCAGTTGGCCATTTCCAGTCCTTCCGACAGCGTGTAGTTTTCAGCGTAACATTCATGTTTATAACTAATAGTAAATTTCATGTTTTCTTTTGGTGGAATTCAGTTAGAGTGGCTCATCTGTTTTTATCACTTTTTTCTTAGGTCTTTCAGGCATCTTTGAAATTGTTGAAAATGATAATCACACAATATATTCCTAAACATAAACTGGGTAAGCTTGAAACAACTCACTGTGTGGAAAGGACCATTCCCATTCTGCTCACGAGAACTGGAGATTCTTCTGCTCGCCTCCGTGTTATAGCTTCCAATTTTATTCAGGTATGAACTTCACCACAAAATTTGAAACCATAAATAATAAACATATAACTACAGATACTTGACTTTCTTAATACCTTACAAGATCCTGTCTACCCGAAGCCTCTTAGATAGCCTCAACCACCAGAGGGCAGACGGCAGAAGCAAGAAAAACTATAATCCTGCAGCCTGTGGAACAAAAACCACATTCACAGAAAGACAAGCAAGATGAAAAGGCAGAGGGCTATATAACAGATGAAGGAACAAGATAAAACCCCGGAAAAACAACTAAATGAAGTGGAGATAGGCAACCTTCCAGAAAAAGAATTCAGAATAATGATAGTGAAGATGATTCAGGACCTCGGAATAAGAATGGAGGCAAAGATCAAGAAGATGCAAGAAATGTTTAACAAAGACCTAGAAGAATTAAAGAACAAACAAACAGTGATGAACAATACAATAACTGAAATGAAAACTACACTAGAAGGAAACAATAGCAGAATAACTGAGGCAGAAGAATGGATAAGTGACCTGGAAGACAGAACGGTGGAATTCACTGCTGTGGAACAGACTAAAGAAAAAAGAATGAAAAGAAATGAAGACAGCCTAAGAGACCTCTGGGACAACATTAAATGCAACAACATTCGCATTATAGGGGTCCCAGAAGGAGAAGAGAGAGAGAAAGGACCAGAGAAAATATTTGAAGAGATTATAGTTGAAAACCTCCCTAACATGGGAAAGGAAGTAGCCACCCAAGTCCAGGAAGCGCAGCGAGTCCCATACAGGATAAACCCAAGGAGAAACACACCGAGACACATAGTAATCAAATTGGCAAAAATTAAAGACAAAGAAAAATTGTTGAAAGCAGCAAGGGAAAAATGACAAATAACATACAAGGGAACTCCCATAAGGTTAACAGCTGATTTCTCAGCAGAAACTCTACAAGCCAAAAGGGAGTGGCATGATATACTTAAAGTGATGAAAGGGAAGAACCTACAACCAAGATTACTCTACCCAGCAAGGATCTCGTTCAAATTTGATGGAGAAATCAAAAGCTTTACAGGCAAGCAAAAGCTAAGAGAATTCAGCACCACCAAACCAGCTCTACAACAAATGCTAAAGGAACTTCTGTAAGTGGGAAACACAAGAGAAGAAAAAGACCTACAAAAACAAACCCAAAACAATTAAGAAAATGGTCATAGGAACATACATATCGATAATTACCTTAAACATGAATGGATTACATGCTCCAACCAAAAGACACAGACTGGCTGAATGGATACAAAAACAAGACCCATATATATGCTGTCTACAAGAGACCCACTTCAGACCTAGGGACACATACAGACTGAAAGTGAGGGGATGGAAAAAGATATTCCATGCAAATGGAAATCAAAAGAAAGCTGGAGTAGCTATACTCATATCAGATAAAATAGACTTTAAAATAAAGAATGTTACAAGAGACAAGGAAGGACACTACATAATGATCAAGGGATCAATCCAAGAAAAAGATATAACAATTATAAATATATATGCACCCAACATAGGAGCACCTCAATACATAAGGCAACTGCTAACAGCTATAAAAGAGGAAATCGACAGTAACACAATAATAGTGGGGGACTTTAACACCTCACTTACACCAATGGACAGATCATCCAAAATGAAAATAAATAAGGAAACACAAGCTTTTAATGACACAATAGACCAGATAGATTTAATTAATATTTATAGGACATTCCATCCAAAAACAGCAGATTACACTTTCTTCTCAAGTGCGCACAGAACATTCTCCAGGATAGATCACATCTTGGGCCACAAATCAAGCCTCAGTATATTTAAGAAAATTGAAATCATATCAAGCATCTTTTCTGACCACAACGCTATGAGATTAGAAATGAATTACAGGGAAAAAAACGTAAAAAACACAAACACATGGAGGCTAAACAATACGTTACTAAATAACCAAGAGATCACTGAAGAAATCAAAGAGGAAATCAAAAAATACCTAGAGACAAATGACAATGAAAACACAACGATCCAAAACCTATGGGATGCATCAAAAGCAGTTCTAAGAGCGAAGTTTATAGCTATACAGCCTACCTAAAGAAACAAGAAAAATCTCAAGTAAACAATCTAACCTTACACCTAAAGGAACTAGAGAAAGAAGAACAAACAAAACCCAAAGTTAGCAGAAGGAAAGAAAGCATAAAGATCAGAGCAGAAATAAATGAAATAGAAACAAAGAAAACAATAGCAAAGATCAATAAAACTAAAAGCTGATTCTTTGAGAAGATAAACAAAATTGATAAGCCATTAGCCAGACTCATCAAGAAAAAGAGGGAGAGGACTCAAATCAATAAAATTAGAAATGAAAAAGGGGAAGTTACAACAGACACCGCAGAAATACAAAGCATCCTAAGAGACTACTACAAGAAACTCTATGCCAATAAAATGGACAACCTGGAAGAAATGGCCAAGGAAAAAAAGATCCTGTCTACCCAAGAGCATCATAGATTATTCTTAGTGATTCACCGCCATATTTTCCTTATGTTCTAAACCAGGTAAATGTTGCCTTAAACATGATTAAAATGTACAGTTTGCTTTTTCTAGTGTTGTTCTTATTCAATGTACGCTATTAATTTTTTTAATAAATAAAAATATATGGAGAATTAAATCAGAATAGAAAAATGGGGTACAAGAAAAATGTGTAATGGTCTTGATCTAAATATTTTTATTCTTTGAGCAAACACGCCTCCTGTAGCCTGGGCGCTGGGGGAAGATAAGATAGAAGTGAGCGTTTAAGAGTTTGGGGCACACCGCACTGTGCGGCTTGCGGGATCTTGGTTCCCCAACCAGGGGTCGAACCCAAGCCACCGTGGTGGGAGTGCCAAGTCCTGGCCACTGGACCGCCAGGGAATTCCCAGCCCCAGGGAATATTAATCAGCATGAGCTCTCCTGGAGGTCCCTGTCTTGGCACCGAGACCCAGCTTCACCCAACAGCCTGCAGGCTCCAGTGCTGGAACATCTCAGGCCAAACAACCAGCAAGAAAGGAACACAGCCCTACCCATTAGCAGACAGGCTGCCTAAAGTCATACTAAGCTCAGAGACACCCCAAAACACACCTCTTGACACAACCCTGCTCACCAGAGGGACAAGACCCAGCTCCACCCACCAGGGGGCAGACACCAGGAGCAAGAGGAACTACCACCCTGTAGCCTGCGAAAGGAGACCACAAATACAGTAAATTAGAAAGAAGAGAAGACAGAGAAATATGCTGCAGACAAAGGAGCAAGGTAAAAACCCACAAGAACAACTAAATGAAGAGGAAATAGGCAGTCTACCTGAAAAAGAATTCAGAGTCATGGTAATAAAGATGATCCAACATCTCAGAAAAGGAATGGAGGCACGGATGGAGAAGATACAAGGAATGTTTAACAAGGACCTAGAAGAACTAAAGAACAAACAAACAGTGATGAACAACACAATAACTGAAATGGAAAATACACTAGAAGGAATCAATAGCAGAATAACTGAGGCAGAAGAACGGATAAGTGAGCTGGAAGATAAAATGGTGGAATTAACTGCCAAGGAGCAGAATAAAGGAAAAAGAATGAAAAGAATTGAGGACACTCTCAGAGACCTCTGAGACAACATTGAACACACCAACATTCGAATTATAGGGGTCCCAGAAGAAAAAGAGAAAAAGAGGGGACTGAGAAAATATTTGAAGAGATTATAGTTGAAACCTTCCCTAACATGGGAAAGGAAATAGTCACCCAAATCCAGGAAGCACAGAGAGTCCCATACAGGATAAACCCAAGGAGAAACATGCCAAGACACATGTTAATCAAACTAACAAAAATTAAATACAAAGAAAAAATATTAAAAGCAACAAGGGAAAAGCAACAAATAACATACAAGGGAATCCCCAGAAGGTTATCAGCTGATTTTTCAGCAAAAACTCCACAGGCCAAAAGGGAATAGCAGGATATATTTAAAGTGATGAAAGGGAAAAACGTACGACCAAGAATACTTTACCCAGCAAGGCTGTCATTCAGATTTGATGGAGAAATCAAAAGCTTTTCAGACAAGCAAAAGCTAAGAGAATTCAGCACCACCAAACCAGCTTTACAACAAATGCTAAAGGAGCTTCTCTAGGTGGGGGGGGTAAAAAAATTCTTGTTTCTACAAACAAGAAAACTAAGAAATGGGAAAGCTTGCTGGTAAAGGCAAACATACACTAAAAGCAGCAAATCATCCACACACAAATATGATATCGAAACCAGCAATCGTGAGAAGAGGAGAACACAAATGCAGGAAATGGGAACTGCATTGGAAAGTAAGAGACCAGCAACTTAAAACAACCTTGTTTATATATAGACTGCTATATCAAAACCTCATGGGAAATGCAAACCAAAAAAACTACAATAGATACACACACAAAAAAGAAAAAGCAACCTAAATACAACACTAAAGATGGTCATCAAACCACAAAAGAAGAAGGGAAGAAAAAAGATCTACAAAAACAAACCCAAAACAATTAAGAAAATGGCAATAGGAACATACATATTGATAATTACCTTAAAAATAAATGGATTAAATGCTCCAACCAAAACACAGAGACTGGCTGAATGGATACAAAAACAGGACCTATATATACACTGTCTACAAGAGACCCACTTCAGACCTAGGGACACATACCAACTGAAAGTGAGGGGATGGAAAAAGATATTCCATGCAAATGGAAATCAAAAGAAAGCTGGAGTAGCAGTTCTCATATCAGACAAAATAGACTTTAAAATAAAGACTGTTACATGAGACAAAGAAGGACACTACATAATGATCAAGGGATCGATCCATGAAGAAGATATAACAGTTGTAAATATTTGTGCACCCAACATAGGAGCACCTCAATACATAAGGCAAATGCTAACAGCCATAAAAGGGGAAAGCGACAGTAACACAATCATAGTAGGGGACTTTAACACCCCACTTTCACCAATGGACACATCATCCAAAATGAAAATAAATAAGGAAACACAAGCTTTCAATGATGCATTAAACAAGATGGACTTAATTGATATTTATAGGACATTCCATCCAAAAACAACAGATACACTTTCTTCTCAAGTGCTCGTGGAACATTCTCCAGGATAGACCATATTTTGGGTCACAAATCAAGCCTTGGTAAATTTAAGAAAATTGAAATTGTATCAAGTATCTTTTCCGACCACAACGCTATGAGACTAGATATCAGTTACAGGAAGAAAACTGTAAAAAATACAAACACATGGAGGCTAAACAATACACTACTGAATAACCAAGAGATCACTGAGGAAATCAAAGAGGAAATCAAAAAATACCTAGAGACAAATGACAACGAAAACACAACAATCCAAAACCCAAAGTTAGTAGAAGGAAAGAAATCCTAAAGATCAGAGCAGAAATAAATAAAATAGAGACAAAGAAAAAGATAGCAAAGATCAGTGAAACTAAAAGCTGGTTCTTTGAGAAGATAAACAAAATTGATAAACCTTTAGCCAGACTCCAAGAAAAAAAGGGAGAGGACTCAAATCAATAAAATTAGAAATAAAAAAGGAGAAGTTACAACAGACACCACAGAAATACAAAGAATCATAAAAGACTACTACAAGCAACTATACACTGATAAAATGGACAACCTAGAAGAAATGGACAAATTTTCAGAAAGGTACAACCTTCCAAGACTGAACCAGGAAGAAATAGAAAATATGAACAGACCAATCACAAGTACTGAAATTGAAACTGTGATTTTAAAACTTCTAACAGGGAATTCCCTTGTGGTCCACTGGTTAGGAGTCTGTGCTTCCACTGCAGGGGGCACAGGTTCCATCCCTGGTTGGGGAACTAACTAACTGAACATGCTGTGCAGCATGAACAAAAACAAACAAAAGTCCAAGACGTGATGGCTTCATAGGCTAATACTATCAAACATTTTGAGAAGAGTTAACACCTATCCTGCTGAAACTCTTCCAAAGAATTGCAGAAGGAGCACTCCCAGGCTCATTCTATGAGGCCACCATCACCCTGATCCAAAACCAGACAAAGGTACTACAAAAAAAGAAAAGAAAATTACAGGCCAATATCACTGATGAATATAGACTTAAAAATCCTCAACAAAATGCTAGCAAACCAAATCCAACAACAAATTAAGAGGACCATACACCATGATCAAGTGGGATTTATCCTAAGGGTGCAGGGTTTCTTCAACATATGCACATCAATCAATGTGATACACCACATTAACAATCTGAAGAATAAAAACCATATGACCATTTCAATAGATGCAGAGAAAGCTTTTGACAAAATTCAACACCTATTTATGATAAAAACTCTCCAGAAAGTGGGCATAGAGGGAACCTACCTCAACATAATAAAGGCCATATACGACAAACCCACAGCAAACATCATTCTCAATGGTGAAAAACTGAAAGCATTTCCTCTAAGATCAGGAACAAGACAAGGGTGTCCTCTCTCACCACTTTTATTCAACACAATTTTGGAAGTCCTAGCCATGGCAATCAGAGAAGAAAAATAAATAAAAGGAATCCAAATTGGAAAAGAAGAAGTAAAACTCTCACTGTTCGCAGATGACATGATACCATACCTAGAAAATCCTAAAGATGCTACCAGAAAACTACTAGAGCTCATCAGTGAATTTGATGAAAATGGCAGGATACAAAATTAAAGTTGCAGGATACAAAATTAATACACAGAAATCTCTTGCATTCTTATACACGAAGAACGAAAGATCAGAAAGAGAAATTCAGGAAACAATCCCATTTACCTTTGCAACAAGAAGAATAAAATACCTAGGAATAAACCTACCTAAGCAGACAAAAGACCTATATGCAGAAAACTCTAAGACACTGATGAAAGAAATCAAAGAAGACACAAACAGATAGATATACCATGTTCTCGGATTGGAAGAATCAATTTTGTCAAAATGACTATACTACCCAAAGCAATCTACAGATTCAGTGCTATCCCTTTCAAATTACCAATGGCATTTTTCACAGAATTGGAACAAAAATTTTTACAGTTTGTATGGAAACACAAAAGACCCTGAATAGCCAAAGCAATCTTGAGAAAGGAAAAATGGAGCTGGAGGAATCAGGCTCCCTGACTTCAGACTATACTACAAAGCTACAGTCGTCAAAACAGTATGGTACTGGCACAAAAACAGAAATACAGATCAGTGGGACAGGATAGAAAGTCCAGAGATAAACCCACTCACCTATGGTCACCTAATCTATGACAAAGGAGGCAAGACTATACAATGGGGAAAAGACAGTCTCTTCAGTAAGTGGTGCTGGGAAAACTGAACAGCTACATGTAAAAGAATGAAATTGCAACACTCCCTAATGCCATACACAAAAATAAACTTAAGATGGATTAAAGACCTAAATGTAAGGCCAGACACTGTAAAACCCTTAGAGGAAAACATAGGCAGAACATTCTTTGACATAAATCACAGCAAGATCTTTTTCAATCCACCTCCTAGAGTAATGAAAATAAAAACAAAAATAAACAAATGGGACCTAATTAAACTTAAAAGCTTTTGCACAACAAAGGAAACCATAAACAAAACGAAAAGACAACCCACAGAATGGGAGTAAATATTTGCAAACAAAGCAACTGACAAGGGATTAATCTCCGAAGTATACAAACAGCTCATGCAGCTCAATATAAAAAAAAAAAAAAACCCCAATCAAACAATGGGCAAGAGAGCTAAACAGACATTTCTCCAAAGAAGACATACAGGTGGCCAAACAGCACATGAAAAGTTGCTCAACATCGCTAATTATTAGAGAAATGCAAATCGAAACTACAATGAGGTATCACCTTACAGCAGTCAGAATGGCTGTCATTAAAAAGTCTACAAATAATAAATGCTGGAGAGGGTGTGGAGAAAAGGGAACCCTCTTGCACTGTTGGTGAGAATGTAAATTGGTACAGCCACTATGGAGAACAGTATGGAGGATCCTTAAAAAACTAAAAATAGAACTACCACATGACCCAGCAATCCCACTACTGGGCATATACCCTGAGAAAACCATATTTCAAAACAATACGTGCACCCCAATGTCCATTGCAGCACTATTTACAATAGCCAGGACATGGAAGCAACTTAAATGTCCATCAACAGAGGAATGGATAAAGAAGATGCGGTACATATATACAATGGAATATTACTCAGCCATACAAAAGAACAAAATAATGCCATTTGCAGCAACATGGATGGGCCTAGAGGTTATCATACTAAGTGAAGTAAGTCAGACACAGAAAGACAAATATCATATGATATTATATGTGGAATTTTTTTTAAAAGGGTACAAATGAACTTATTTACAAAACAGAGAGTCACAGACATAGAAAACAGGAAAGCACGGGGGAAGGGATAAATTGGGAGTTTGGGATTGACATATACACACTACTATTTATAAACTAGATAACTAATAAGGACCTACTGTATAGCACAGGGAACTCTTCTCAGTACTCTGTAATGACCTATATGGGAAAATAATCTAAAAAAGAGTGGATATGTATTTATATATAACTGATTCATTTTGCTGTACAGCAGAAAATAACGCAACATTGTAAATCAGCTATACTCCAATAACAATTTTAAGAAGAAGAGTTTGGGGCACACGCTTAGACGAGCAGTGTGAGAATATGCTTTGCTCTCTTTAAATTAGTGACTCCATCTGGTCTAGGAGATCTCAAATTAAGATGCATAAAGTCTGCGAGGTCCTTCGAATGTCACACACAGTGCTATGAGTGTGCACAGCTTTCTAGGGAAGGAACCCAAAGCTGCCATAGTTTCTCCAACATGAAGAACCACTGATCTTGTTTTGTTTAATGAACTTAAATTTTCAGAGAAAACAAGTAAGTGATACTATTTGGGGGAAATCTTTCAAAGGATGCGTTGAATATGCAGCTAATTATTTTCAAGCCACATTCACCTCTGAGACAGTGGTGGTGCTGAGTGGTGTCCTCTGCTTGGGAGCTGTTCTCGTTCTGCACCAGCATCTGGGCAGCCGACCCTGCATCCCCGCGTCCTCAGCATCTGTGTGTCACGTGGGAGTTCACTGTTCATGCTGCTCTGAGGGGCTGTCCTTCCTCTTTCTTCTTTCCTTTGGTTCAGAGCTACTCACGGGCCCAGAGAGAGAGTTAACCGTACTGTCAAAATGAGAGGATGTTTTGGGTAGTGTGGCCTGCAGACCTGCTAAAAACAGACGTCTTTCTATATTACAGCTCATATTTTATCAATATTTTATCGTTTCTTCGATCTTTTTCTTTAATATTTTACCATTTTTTTCTTTTTCTGCGTCTGGCTAATTAAATGATGAAATCTTACTTACGGGAAGACTTGCTCATTTGGAGACATTGGACTGTGTGGAGGTACTTGCCCTCCTTCATCTAAACCCGTCAGGGATCTGTTCACCTGGAGTACTGTGCGTGGTTACATGCTGGGCTGATGTTTAGTAAATACTGAAATGGTGGTTCTCGCAGCAGGACTAATTTCTTTCAGAATTTTAGAAATTAGAAAACCTTTTTCTTGAGGTTGTGAAATCCTGAGAAGAGAAACCTTAAGTTACCAATCACATTTGCTGTAAGGCTTTCATTAATCTCCAAGTGGTCGTGGTTTTTATTTCTGATGCTTTTGGTTTTTGTTTTTAATTGTTATTACATCTTAAATAGAAATATGAGCTTATAGATCAGTGACTTTACTGCCATTTGTCACTGTCATTTTTTGTTTCCTGTTTTTTCCTTCAGTGTTTACTTTGCGGATGGCACTAAGTTGCCCTTAGCATTTTCCAGTAAAACTTAACAAATGATGTTGGTTTTTATAGGAAATGGCCTTGTTTAAGGAAGTGAAGTCTCTCCAGCTTATCCCATCTTACCTGGTCCAGCCATTAAAAGCCAACTCCTCGGCTCACCTGGCCATGAGCCAGATGGCACTGCTGGCCCGCCTGCTGCAGGACCTGGGCACGGAGGGCATGGGCTTCACCGTGGACAGCGTGATGCAGGTAAGCGCCCCAGGGTGGCCGCCGCAGCCTGGGCCCCGAGCTGGTGGCCGGAGCATGGCAAGCGTCTGGCCGGTGTTGGCTGCGTGCGGAGGTGGGGGGCGATTTCGGAACGTCGCCGCTTTCTCTGACACATGAGGGTGCTGGAGTCGCGCTGCCGGTTGCGCCGTGGCATCGGGGCGTGAGCCGTGCAGAGCCGTGTCCCCAGGGAAGCAAGCTCTGCAAGCAGTGACGCTGCGTCGTAGCGGGTGGCAGGTCTGTGGAAGGAGGTGCATGCTTTGTGCTCTGGACAACCCCATGAGCCCCAGAAGTGCACACTGATTGTGTCTGTTCACTTGGAGCCCCGGGACTGCCTCCTGAGTGTGGGTCAGTGTCCCCTGTCCTGCCCTGTGTCACGTGGCCACTGTCTGTCCTGCCTCCACGTCAGTTTCCTTGTTCCCCAGCACAGGCCAGAAGCCGGCCCCACGTGCTTACATCCTTGTTAGGGCCACGCCCACTTCAGGATCCCAGCATAAGCTTTGGCCCAGTAAGCTGTGCTGCCATCACAGATGCGCACTCTCCAGGGCAGTGACACAGCAGAGGCTCACTGCTGTCCCTTGTGGCCGGTGCCGTCTGTGGGGACAGAGGCCGCTCTGCTCTGTGGGCACTCGGGGGCTCCGTCTCCTCCCGGTGTGATGCCACGGCTTCATACGTGACCTCCGAGGTCACTGAACGGAGGAGGGTGACTAGAGGTTGTGAGTGGAGGTGTCCACGGGCCGAGCCACTCTCAGACATTTCCATCCACTGAGGCGGCCCCATCCTCACTGCAGGGCCCAGGAGGCGTGTACAGCTGTGCCCCAAGGAAGTGGGGAAACTGGGTTGGTGAGCACGTCCCCCTGTGCTGGTCCGTCTCCATGCGGTGGGCTTGATCCAGACAGAGAGTTTAAGAAGGAGGAGAAATGAGTAGAAGTTGGAGGTGGGGGTGAGGCTTTAATTGAAGGAGCCAAGCCCCCAGGCAGCCGATGGAATGGGGCTGCAATGCACGCTCAGACAGCTCGGCCCAGAGCTGGGCAGCGGCCAGCCAGCCTCTCGACAGGAGGGTGTCGGCTCAAAGCCCAGAGTGGATGGGGAGGTTTGAGAGGCGAACAGGAAGTATGAGATGCTGCCCTTGACCTCTGAGCAGGGAAACCGACCAGGAAACGTCACAGGTCAGTTTACTGCATGATGCCAAGGACCCCAGGATCGCCATGGCCCAAAGTCCAGCATGAAACCAGCTGGCACAATTCCCGAGCCCGCAGCACCTTCTGCTTCACCTGGGGACACGGAGGAGGAGGGGCCCCAGATTTGAGGGCCTGCAGGGATGCCGGGGGCGACTTGGTGATGGACTCGCAGGGAGGGAAAGACTCGCGGAAGGTGGCAGACGGGAGGGAGTGCAGACAGGTGAGCTGGAGAGGCAGGAGGTGATCATCCCGGGGGGTGCTCACGGTCAGAACTTCTCGAGCTGGTGCGGGGGTTGGGAAGGACAAGGTCTGGGGTAAAACCTGAGTGTGTGGCAGGCGGAGACACGGGAAGTGAGGAAGCCCAGCCAGGGAGGGGCCGGCGCCCAAAGGACCAGGATGGGGCATGGGTTTACTACACGTGGGAACGTCGGGGCATTGTGTTGTGTTCCGATGACACTAAAGCGCTTAAAATGGATGTAGTGGATTGTTTGCCTACTTCAAGGTCATGCACAGATCTTGAAAAAGGAACGTTGAATAAGAAGAAATAAAGTGTCAGAATGATAAGCACAGTGAATCATTTATAATGTCAAACAAAAATCCTATGTGTACACACACACACACATGCACACGGCACGTACACTGTGCAGCAAGTGAAGACGTCTGGGGGGCGTGTGCCCTCCAGCTTCAGGACGCTGATGCCTCTGAGGGGGGAGGGGCGTGGGAGGGGCCAGGGGGCCAGGGAGACTTCCAAGGGGACTTGCACCGTAGTCCTAGGGTTCTGTTTCTTAGAAAGAGCTGAAGCAAACACGGCAAAAATGATAAACGTTGGTTAATCTAGATGGTGGATGCATGAAGTTTATTATATTTCCTCTTTATGATTGAAATATTTTCTCATACTTAATACGAAGTTTCTGGGGGGATGTAACTTTCGAAATGCTATTTAATACCTGAAGTAGGAGAAAGCAAAACACTAATAATTGTACATACAACATGAGTTCAGCTGCACATGTAAAGTAAAGGAAGTGAGGAAAACTCTGTATCTTAATAGCTGGAAGTCTGTGGACGTAGTCTTCTGTGTTTTTCAAATGTCCGTGACGTCCCTATGTTTCTTTTATGCCAGAAGAAATAAACGTGGCTATCTCGCGAGCCAGTAACAAGAGCACGCCCCGACCCTGTGCTTAGTTCGCAGTGCGGGCCCTGGAGCACCGGGAGCAGAAGGTGCGCGAGGCGGCGGTGGGGCTGGTCCTGGGCCTGTACGCGCAGCACCGGGCGCGGGTCCTGGAGCGCCTCCCTCCCGAGGAGTGCGCCGCCCGCCGGAGCGTCCTCTACAGGACGCTTTTTGAGGGATTTGCTACGATAGACGGCCGACCTACAGATGCTGAAGTTAGGGTACGTTAACTTCCCTGAAGGTATGACCTGGTCCCAGGTTTAAGAAGTGACTTGGTACGTGAGTAAACTGACACATGGTTCACGGGGCTGTGGGGACGGGAAACACAGCACACGGAGGGCACTGGTCCCTGAGCCCACATCCTGGCTCTTCCACTTTGTCTGTGTGGGGATGATGATGGCTGGGAGGACACCTGCAGTTTCTATCAACAGGAAACATTTAACACAACACTGTTAATCAACTATACCCCAATATAAAATTTTAAAAAATTTTTTTAATTCAAAAAAAGAAAAACCACCAGTAAACATGTATTAGACGAATCTGGTGGATTTTCTTTTAATCCTAGCTATAGTATTAGTCTTAATGACGATTATAATACATAAGAAACATAATTTATATGCTATAACTTATCACTCAATTTCCAACGCTACCCTAAGAATCAATTCTAATGGAAAATCATTTCATACCAGGCACAGAAAAGAGCGGCTACAGAAGAAGCAGAAAAACAGAAGAAAGACGAGATTAAAGCTTTACAAGGGCAGTTGGCGGCACTGAAGGAGATGCAGGCTGACGTCCAGGTTGGCAAGGTTCACTGTCTTTCACCATCATGCTCTCGGTCGAAATCCTGTGACCGTTTATTTCCTTACGTAGACGCACAGCATGCTTGGTTTGCTTTTCGTGGGATTCTCCAAATGGGTATCTTTATTCTTTGTTGTTTTTTAAATTAGTTTAGGGGTAAATAAAAGGAATCCTCCACTGAATCATCTGCATGCTCTTCATTCTCCCGGGGGATGAAGTGCGCTGCTGGCCCAGCTGTGTTTAGAGAGGACGCTTGGGGCTGCAGGAGCTGGCGGGAAGGGGAGTGGGTAGAGGGACAGAAGTCCTCTCCGCAGCTTCTCGCCTCCTTCAGAGGCAAAGGAGGAAAAGAAGCTTGAATATGAAGATCTGATTTCCGTGCATTAAACAAGGAAGGTTTGGGGCAAATGCTCCGCATCAAGAAGCACTGAGTCCTAGTGCGCAGGGGGCATCAGATGGTGTTTGGTTGTATGAAACGTGTCCCTTCTGAAGGGCCCTGCCTCCGTGATTTAAATTTGTGCCATCGCTCTGGTTTTTGTGATTAAGTTCCTTAAGTTGATAGTAAAAGGGAGAGGGCGTGGGCGCATAAGGCCGGCTGTGAGGGTGGGTGGGTCTCCTGGGAAGTGCTCTGACCACTGCTTTTTAGAAAAAGAATAAGTGACTAAAAATGGCAAAAAAGAAAGAAAATACGACCAAATGTATGTCGAAGTGCCTGTGACAGAAAGTGACAGTGACGTTTCCGCTGGACGCTGGCGTGTCAGAATGCCTGTGAGAAGAGCGGGAAAGCAGCCACCGAGGAACAGAAGAGAGGAGGCAGGGGACCGGCGGGGCAGCACAGGAGCAGTGCCCGGCCTGGGGGCTGCCGAGGTCACCAGGCTGTGCGTCCCCGCAGCGTCTGTGGTGCAGGGCATGGAGGCCTGTCCTCCGGCTCCTCTTCATCCTTCAGTGTTTGTTGAGCGCCTGCACTGGGCCAGCCCTGCCCTGGGCTCCAGAGATGCGGCAGGAACAAGGGCCGCTGCTCCAGGAGGAGAGACCACACGGCACGGCCGCTCGGGAGGGTGGGTGCCGGCCAGCTGTCCTTGTCCTGAGATGATCACTGAAGCTATCTCGCAGGAGGATGACAGAATCTTTTTTTCTATTTTTTATTATTGTAAAATATACATAACATGAGATTTACCATTTTAACCATTTTTAAGTGTACGGTTCTGTGCCATTGAGGACATTCACATCGTTGTGTAGCCGCCACCACCATCCAGCTCCAAAACTTGTGAGAACGGCAGAATATTTTTAAATCACCTGATTGCTCACGAGTTTTAGGAAAAGATTTTTAAATTACCGATCAGTTGTCTAATCTGTTCAAAGCATAGATTAAGGTAGATTTTACAACTAAAATTTAACTTTTGGCATTGTTCATTTGTTTCCCTGCAAGATATACAAACCCATCTCTCATTAATAAGAATTGTTTTTGATGCCCAACATCCATTTGTGTAAGTTTGCTTTGTTTAGTCGGTAGGTGTATAAATCACGTGAACCCCATTTGCAAGTTTAATATCAGTCTGTCAAGTGCTTCCCCGGTCCTAAAATTGTATTCTCGTGTGTTTTTTGTATTCAGAGCTTGGGTTGGAGAGAAGTTCCTATCGTGTAAGCTTTGATTTTGTACAAACACAGTAGACAGTGTCTATGTAATGCATCACTTAATGCTGTGGATAGGGGACCAGCTCGTCCCTGTCCTCCCGTGAAACTGCAAGTCCCAGACGCCCCTCCCCACCAGTGGCCAGCAGCCCAGGCCACGCGGGTCTGGCAGGCTCAGGTGGGGCAGACTGGCCAGTGCAGGGAGGAAAGCTTGGTGACAGGAGGAGCCCCCGGCAGGCCCCTGAGCAGGAGGAGAGCTGGGTGGAGAGGGGCAGGTTCCCGCCGTGGACACACAGGGCCCCACATCTGTCCTTCCTCCAGTCAGCAGTGTGCGCCCCCGGCTGTCACCTCCCACAGGGGGGACGCCCAGCAGCCAAGACCCATGAGGCAGATGCGCGGTGCGTGAGGGTGTGGTGCCCGCTCAGGGGAAGAGGAAGCCAGAGGAGGGAGGCGGCCAGCTGACGCCGCCTGACACCGCGTGACACCGCGTGACACTGCGTGGCGGGGCCCCCGGGGCAGCAGTGCCGTGGCCTGTGGAGCCTCCGGGGGTCCCTTTACAGGGGCAGTAACGGGCCGCCCTGGCCACTGTGCTGGCAGGTGCTGGGAAGGGCAGGCTGCTGGGGTGCTGAAGCAGAGCCCGCGGGGCTCACTGATGGGTCGGGGACAGGCCACACCTGGAAAGGGAGGGAGGGGTGGGGGCCGCCGGGGTCCCCAGGCTTCGTGCCCCGAATACCTGGAAGGCTGGCGGTTCTGGGCTCTGCGCCAGAGGCTGCGAGGGGCGCGCTGAGGGGGAGCCTGTGAGCGGGGCGGGGGGAGTTTGGTCTGGTTAAGTCACATTTAAGTGACGTTAAGACCCAAGTACATGCTGGGTAGCAGAGAGGCCCAGGTGATGGCACAAACGTTTGGGTCATGAGCACAGAGATGGGTGTCCAGCCTGGGACCTGGGTGAAAGCACCGTCAGGGTCTGTACGGACAAACGGGGGGCAGGTTGAGTCCTGGAGGGGGCGGGGGGGGGCGCCCTGGGAGCCAGACTAAGAAGAGCCTGGAGGAGACAGGTGAGGAGTCACGTGCTGCCGGGAGCCCATGGTGCGTCCTTCGGGCGGGCAGACACTGATGATGGGCAGACGACCCAGAGGGGGTGCAGGTGGCCTTGATGAAGAGTTGTTTCCATGGAGATGGGGGGGGCAGGAGCCCGAGGGAGGGGCTGTGGAGGGCAGGACGGAGGAGACTGCTGCCCACGATTGAGAAGGCGACTCTTTCAAACAAGTGTGTTGTTTGCGGATGGAGATTCTACCACACAGCCTAAGGTCATGCCTCCAGGATCACAGTAGACCCTGGGTAGACTCTCACTCGCGCTGCAGCCATTTGTCCCTGATCTTTCTGTTCTTCTGTTTCAGGAAAAAGAGAGTGAAACTGCAAAGGCCAAGAATCAGGGTACGTAGAACGCACATCATGAAAGCTCTGCGTAGAAACCACTTTTATTCACGCGGCGAATGTCTGCATCTCCGACGCTTCAGGGCTGAATGCAAAGTACTACCTTTATGAACTTGTAGCTTTTAAACTGTATTTCCCATCAAACTGGTTACTAAAACTTTGAAAATAGTTTTCTACAAAAGGTTATTTAAATAGCTTTCTTTTTAATTTCTTTAGACACTCAAGGAAGGAAAGCGGCCCCACCTAATGTTCCAGAAATTCCAGATAATCACTATTTAGATAAGTGAGTAAAGTTGTCTCTAATCCACTGTAGAATAAGTAGAGGGACTAACCACATAAAGATGCTGTCAAATAAATATATTCTCCCTGGTACATTAGGATTAGGTGAACTAATTGGCTCTTTTCAGTGATTCTGAAAGCTAGGAAGTTGCCCTCTAAACCAGGCAGCATCCGCTGTGAGTCAGGGTACCCTTTCCTCTCTTCCCCGACAGAAATGAGCAGGCTGTTCGTCAAAAGTCCCATTACAGGCCCCAAATTTTTTTTAATGTTTTATGGAAGTATAGTTGATTTACAGTGTGTTAATTTCTGCTGTACAGCAGAGTGACTCAGTTATACACATATATGTTCTTTTTCATATTCTTTTCCATTGTGGTTTATCACAGGATATTGAATATGGTCAGGCTCAAATTTTATAGCAGCAAAATGCTTTCTCCTGTGCTGTGGCTGAGACAAATCTACAAGGAATTTAAGGGAAATGTCTTGGTCTGATCTTTTCTTGTGATTTAAAATATCCTTTCTGCTTGATGACGCTGACAGAGTTAGAATTCTAAGGGATCTTAAGCTACTTTATCTCAAACCCCTATGTGGTAAAGACTCTTTTTCGCGCCCTTTGATAGAGGAGCTACCCAACCCCTCCTGAGGCCCCTCGGTGAGGGGCAGCCATGCCTGCGGGTCAAGCTGAAGCCCACTCAGTGGGTCCAGGACGGTGGCCGCAGGCTGGGCATGGGGGGCGTCACAAAGCTCCCCGGGAGCCGGCAGAATGGGGATGGCTAAACCGGGTCTGTGCCTCATTTCTTACCTTTCTGTTTTGTTTCAGTTTATGCATTTTTTGTGGGGAGAGGAGCGACTCCTTCACAGAAGAAGGCCTGGATCTCCATTACTGGAAGGACTGCCTTATGCTGACGAGATGTGACTACTGCAAACAGGTCAGGTGCTGGCGCGGGTGGGCCAGACCCAGGCAGGCGAGCTGGACACGCCGCTCCCGAAGGCCGAATCACAAAAATGTCCCAAATCGTAGCATTTTCAGAGGAAACGTTATGGGGAAAGTTTTGTTGGGGTCGATTTTTCTTACTTTATTATTAAAGTGTAACACATACATATAAATGTATACAAGTCATAGGTGTTACAGCTCCTGAATTATCGCAAGGTAAACAAATCCATGTAACCGCCCCCAGGCCATGTACCCCAAGGTACCCCACCCTCCGCTCCAGGGTCGTCACTGTCCTCATTTCTGTTTCTTGCTCTGTGAGTTTTACTGAAGTGGAATCATACGCAACGTTTGGGGTTTGCTTTACAGTATTGCATTGTTTGAATGTACCGCAATTTATCGGTCCTCTCTACTGCGTCTGGGTTTGGGCTGAGACTGGTAGGAATAGCGCTGCTACAGACACCCCTGTGTAATCTTCCGCACGTGTGGACGCACTTTTTTGGGTGCGCACCTCGTAGGATGGCTGGGTGGGCTCGCGTCCAGCTGCAGGGCCAGTGTGAGCAGCGCTCCTGGTGTCCAGGCGGGAGCCACTCCCCGCCCTCGCCAGCCTCGCAGTTGCCACCTGCCACGCGCCCGTCACGCTATCCTGACGATGCTGGGCTGGAGCGCTGTCCCCCGCTGGCCTCTCGCTGCCCTCTTTCGCGAAGCACTTCTAGTTTCTCGCCCATCTTGTGAATTGGGTGCCAGTCCCACTCTTGCTGACGTGTAGTCATTCTTGACACACCCGGATGTGCGTCCTTCGCCACTTGAGTGTGTGGTGTCCACTCTGTGTCTGGCCTTTTCACTGACGAGCAGGAGCTTTTCATTTTAATGTTGTCCACCCTACTGATCCGTCTTAGGGTTAACGCTTGGGCGTCCTGTTGAAGGGGTCCTCGCGCACCCCAGGTGTTCATCTTTCCTCTATGCAGCCGGCCCTGCTTTAGACAGAGGAGGGGGAACCAGAAGGGGAGTGACCCTCTCTCCTGTCCTGGGGGCTCTCAGGCCTGCAGGGGCGGGGTGGGCGGGGTGGGCGGGCCCCACCCTCTGAGCAGCTCCCCCCCACCCCCTGGCTGGCGGTGTGGACCACCCCAGCTGGCGTGGCCTGACTCCTCTGGCAGCAAGCGAGAGTCTGCGGCGTGAAGCTCTAGGGTGTGTACAAGCCCCTCCTGGCAAAGAGGTCACAGTGGTGAAAGGGTCTCTTCTTGTGACCCGTTTCCGGGCACGTTCTTAGAAATGGCCGGGAGCCGGATTGAACCCAAGGCCACGTAGACCCCTGAGCTCTTCAGAGTACAGGTCAGGGTTAGTGTTGTGGGTGAACCGTCGCTTCCCGTCCCCACTTAGCCGTGGCCTCTGGGTGCTCCTGAGGTAGCACGGCAAGCAGGATGTGAGGCCTCCAGCCACGTGTACGTGACTGCGGAGGTAACAGGCGTGCGCCTCCCTTCCCGAGCGGCGCTGGCGGGACAGGAAGCGCGCGCTCGTGCAGGGGCCGGGGCCGCGCACACCTCGGGGCGCTCAGCCGTGTGACGCGTCCCGGCGTGGCTTCCAGGTGGTGGAGATTTGCAGCCTGACGGAGCACCTGCTGACGGAGTGTGACAAAAAGGACGGCTTTGGGGAGTGCTACCGCTGCAGCGAGGCCGTTTTAAAGGAAGAGCTGCCCAGACACATAAAAACGAGAGAATGCAACCGTGAGTGGCCCCGCGGCCCCCGAGACCCTCGCGCCGTCCCCGGGAGGCCCGGCTAGGGGGGTCGGGGGGCAGAGCCCGCGTCCGCCGGTGCCCCTGCCCGCCCTGTTCCTCTGCGCCCCCATTCACGCCCCACAGGAGTAACTAGATCTTGTCTCATTGAAACCGTTTCAGCTGCCAAAGCGGAGAAGCTGGCGAACCGATGTCCTCTGTGCCACGAGAACTTCCCCCCCGGAGAAGAGGTGAGGGGCTGACGCGGGGGCGACCTGGCCGCGTGGAGGGATGACGACAAGGCTGTGTCGCCGCGGGACCAGCCGCGGAGACGGCGGGCGTCGGGTGGAGGCTGGCCCCCGGGGTGGGGTGAGGCTCTGTCTCAGGGTTCCTGCGCTCCCTGCCCGGCACGCCTGCGGCATCTCCCGGGAAGGGGGAGCGTCTCGGCTCTTTGGGACGGAAGCGTGAAGTGGTTTCACTTTTTCCAGGCTTGGCTTTCATCTCCACGTTGGGGCCTAGACTGGCCTCCTGGCCAGATTCTGTAACGCTCTGGTCCCTTATGATGAATAAAGCCGAGCCCCGTCCAAGTTGGAAATCCTACCTCGTGTCCGGTGCCCAGCGCTCCGCCCGCCCCCAGCGTGAGCCATGCGGGTGACACAGCGGGCCTAGTTGGGGGGCGCCAGGGTCTCCTCTCTTCCACGTGCCCGGTCCTCTGGTGTTGGCCCACTCGCTCCGGCTCACACGATGCCGGCGCTGTCCTGCGTGCTGAGCTCCCGTGGGGCCCAGCAGGCCCAGCCTCTCCTGCCCTGAGCCCCTCAGCCGCGGCCACCTGCAGTCCACCCACTGCGTCCACTGCGGGGTCCCTTGTCCCAGCCCTGGGGCTGTGGTGCCGACAGGATGGCTCAGACCCCGCGACGCCCCGCCGTGCCAGACGGTGGGCCCGGCCGCCCAGGTGCTCCCTCAGCGCCCCGGCCATCCGGCCGTCCAGGGCTCATCCTCTCTCCCTCTCAGAAAACGCCACACACGTAACAAAGACAAGCACGGGAACCGCGTGCACCCTCACGGGCCGCGTGTGGGGAAGACACGGGGAAGGTTTAGGTCTCTTCCATCGTTGACTGGTTTTCAGAACAGCAAGTTGGGTCCCCAGCATCTTCCAGTGGTGGCTTATTTGCTTGTTGGATCTTAGCACCATCAGGAACTCACGGCTTTAAACTGTCTGCCGTGTTCAGCTGTTGGCATCTCTGTGCTTAGTGGTGCGTGGACGAGCCGATCTCTGGCCAGCAGAGCCTCTGCAGACGGGCTCCTGGCGCTGCCGGTGGCCCAGGGGACTCAGAGCCTCCTGGCCGTCGTAACAAGGTGCCCCACTGAGCCTTCCATTCCTGGTTCCCTGTAGTGGAAATGACGTTCCAGGACCCCCTCGGGTGCCTCAGATGCTCCTCGCTCCTGGTTCGGTACCATTCTGGGCCTCTTTGCGGACAGAGCCAGGGAAAACGTTGAGATAAATCCATCAAAAGTTCATGGTGACATTCCTGATTCGGAGTCTGAGCTGTAATGGTTTCTTGAACCTCTTGTGTCTCACGTCTGTGTGTCCTTCCTTCCCTCCCAAGAATCAGTGCCCACAGCCCCCAGAGATGCCCGTCGGACCGTCACAGAGTGTGCGTTGCTCGGACCCACGTTCCCCGTGGGGGGCGCTCAGAGCAGCGGTGCAGGCGCTGTGGTCAGGGAGATGCTGCTGGACGTCACGCTGTCCCAGCTCTTCGTGTCCCTCCCGTGCCTCCCTCTGGAGACATGGGGCAAGCATCTCTGCTTCACGGTCACGGGAGTTGCTCCACTTGCTTGTGTCACCAGTTGTTAACAATTCAGCCTCATTGTTTCAGTCTGTGTTCAAGTCCTAGGGGTTTTCAAAATCAAGCTCTACAATTACATGAGATACTTAGATGGTTCCAAAGTCTGTCAAATGAGACTTATTCAGGGAAGATCCGACAGAAGCTGCTGCCCTGCCCACCATCCCTCCTCTTACAGAACGAGGGGCTTTTTATGGTTTATCCATTTGTCTTAAATATGAACTGCTCTCAACTGCCCACACTTCTTCTCTCTCCCTGTGTATTTTTAGAATTTAGGAGCCTTTGAGCTTTTGTTGTCGTTGTCACCTTTGCACTGTTACTGTCGTACGTGACCAGCCCCTGCTTCTGGAGACCAGTCGGCTCCTGCTCTGAGCAGCGCGACAGTGGCAGCGGCCCCCTTCCCTTCCTGCCCTACCCCCAAGTCCCCCAGCGCCTGCCTTGCGGGGATGGCGTCTGACTCACAGGCAACTGCAAAGAGGCATCAGCACACTTGTGCTGCTTTGCCTCTGCGTTCTCCGTGCTTTCTTAACGTCTCACCACCCGCCGAGCAGCTTAAACACCCGTTACTCTATCACAGTTTCTGTGGGTCAGAAGTCCAGGCACGACCTGGCTGGGCCCTCCGCTTGCGGTCTCCCGGGGCTGCGCTCGAGCTGTCAGCCGGGCTGCGCTCTCATCCATGCCTCGGCAGGGAAAGCAGCCACTTCCTGGCCCATCGCAGGTGCTGGCAGAATGCTTTTCTTCATCATTGTAGGACCGAGGGCCCTGCTTCCTTGCTGGCTGTCCAGCAGGGCCACCCTCAGGCCCTGCACCCTGTGCCCCTGGACCATCGCACATTTGCGCATCCTGTGCCCCTGGACCGTCGCACATTTGCACACCCTGTGCCCCTGGACCGCCGCACATTTGCACACCCTGTGCCCCTGGACCGCCGCACATTTGCACACCCTGTGCCCCTGGACCGCCGCACATTTGCGCACCCTGTGCCCCTGGACCGTCGCACATTTGCGCACCCTGTGCCCCTGGACCGCCGCACATTTGCGCACCCTGTGCCCCTGGACCGCCGCACATTTGCACACCCTGTGCCCCTGGACCGCCGCACATTTGCACACCCTGTGCCCCTGGACCGCCGCACATTTGCACACCCTGTGCCCCTGGACCGCCGCACATTTGCACACCCTGTGCCCCTGGACCGTCGCACATTTGCGCACCCTGTGCCCCTGGACCGTCGCACATTTGCGCACCCTGTGCCCCTGGACCGCCGCACATTTGCACACCCTGTGCCCCTGGACCGCCGCACATTTGCGCACCCTGTGCCCCTGGACCGCCGCACATTTGCGCACCCTGTGCCCCTGGACCACCACACATTTGCACACCCTGTGCCCCTGGACCGTTGCACATTTGCGCATCCTGTGCCCCTGGACCGTCGCACATTTGCGCACCCTGCATGACAGCGGTCTTGGCGTGTTTGCTCAGCGGTGATGAGAACTGGGAGGGGTGAGAAGTGCAGGCAGCATCTCAAGATACGTGGGTGCTCCAGCGGTGCACTCAGCCCAGGGGGCTCCGAGGCGGGACGCGCACACAGCTCAGGACCCGCTCCCGCAGCCGCAGCGCGTCGCCACCTCTGGCTCGGTCGTCTCAGCAGCCCCTCCAGTGGCCTGGTTCCCACTCCACGTGCCTCTCGTTTCAGGCGTGGAAGGCCCACCTCATGGGCCCCGCGGGCTGCACGGTGAACCTGCGCCGGACGCATGTGCTGCGCAAGGCGCCCACGCTGCCGCCAGGTAAGCATCCGCCCTGGCCTCGGCCCCGTCCCTGGGTCCCGAACAAGTAGGGCGATCGTGTCGTCGGCACCAGCTCTGGCCGAAGCCCCTCCACGTGGCCCTGCTTCCCCAGGCTCCGCGGTGGCACTCACAGAGTCGACAAACCAAACCGCGGGTGTTCGCGGGCACACCCCGGGTCTCGGTGTCCCTCCACGCCGTGGATGCCAGTGTCCAGAAACAGGAGGTTCAGTAGGAGACCCATAGATGTCGCCACGACCTGACTTCTGAACCAGTTTTGGCTACTTTCTGTAGGATTTAGAATGCCTTACAGAAAAGTGTTATTTTTCATTAGAAAATTATTCTTGACCTTGGATACACAACTTTATTTTGGGGCCCTGTGATCAACAAGAACATGAGGAAATGTCTCGTGCTCATTCAGCGCCAGGCATGGGCAGGGGCTGCACCCCTCACACACGCACACACACACACACACACACACACCCGTGAGTGAGGACCAGAGGTGCTGGGAGAGCCGCCCCGGCCTCCTAGCCAGGTAACCGGCCCCGGTCACATGGCTGCTGGTCTTTCATTTCGGGAGCTAACTGTTTGAAACTAAAAATTAGGTAAGCGGCTCAGTTCTTCCCTCTGAACGTGCGTCAGGCTTCTCCTCTGGCTCTTTCTTCTTCCTCTCCTGCCGTCACATGTGCATCCTCGAGGGTGGCCCGCCCAGCCCCCTCTCGCATCTGCCAGCCCAGCCCGGCCACCTGTGGGCTTGGTGACCAGGAGCGTCCCAGCCCCTCGTGCTCAGATCCTCTCCGTGTCTGGCGACCCCGGGCCACTTGTACTGTCACCGCGGCTTTGCACCCTGGCTCACATTTGTCCCCCGTGCTCTGTGTGTCTGCGTGTCCACTGCAGGTAAAGGCCCAGCCGCAACCAAATCAGGGACCTCGGGATCCAAGGTCGGAAGCAAGATCCCCACCCCCAAGGGGGGCCTGAGTAAAAGCTCTGGCAGGACGTACACAAAGCGGTGACACAACCCCCCATCTGCTCCCTCGTCTCCAAAGGGACCGAGCAGCTTCCCTAACCGTGGACGTGTCACCTCAAAGCATCTCTAGACGTGGCAACCCCCGCTCCGCCCCTGCTGCCCCCAGGCTCCTGGCTGCGCCCGTCCTGACCGTGGCCCCTGCGTCCGGAGTGAGGCCCTGATCTCCCCGTGGCTCCGGCTCGCAGGTCTCCGCCCTCCGGGGCCCGGGGTCCACAGAAGGGGATGGTTCTGTTGGAGGAGCAGCACCGGCGGCCCGTGCGGAGGGACTGGCTGAGCGCAGCACCCTCTCTCCGCAGCTGCTTGGAGTGATTTCCATAAAGTCCTTGCTCTAAACCTCTTGCATGTGGGTCTCTCTCAGCCGTGGTGGAAGGTCTGCAGGGCTCGCCAGGCCGGGGGATGGGACGGGATGGGGGGGCCAGTCACCCTGTGCCCCTCCTCCCCAGGGTAGGGTGGCCGTCAGCCTGCAAAGCCTGCACGTCCACGGCAGCATGAAGTAAGGTCAAGGTCAAGAAGTTAAGGTCCCGGCCCGGCCCCGTCGGCTCTCACCTGCCAGATGCTCGGAGCGCAGCCCACCTGACCGCCCCCATCGGCGCCCACACCAGGCGGAGTGGAGGTTAATGCTGGCGGCTCCACGTGAGGCCCTTCCTTGGGGGGCTTCAAGTTCTTTACACGCATGAAGCCCTAGAAAAATATGAGACGACATTCCCCAATGATCCTGCGCTCACCTGAGCAGGTATGTCCGTCGAAATAGCCCTTTCCTAAACCCCTGGGGCAGGCAGAGCAACTCCCACTCTGTGTAACGTTCAGAGGAGCCTCCGAGCCTCTGCTCAGCCCGTCGTCCTGTCCCGCTCGGATCCTCATGGGAATTGCAACTGTATGTTCACTTTTCTCAAACACTTTGTATGATACTTTCAACACCAAAAACCACTTAAAATGATGAAACCAAACCTCAGAATCCAGTCTCCTGACCAGCCCCCAACCAACCCTCCCGGCCCGTGGCAGTGGCTCACCTGGCTTCAGAGCCCGGTGGCTGTAGGGGAAGCCAGTGTCCGTCCAGAACGTGCTTGGAAAGGCCGCCTTCTCGTCCACGCCTGTGGTCCCCGGGTGCCCAGCCCACTAGGGGCCAAAAGAAGATGTCCCTCCCCGCCCCATCCGGCCCCATGCCCAGGGTGTGCTTTCCTCCTGAGCATGATACAGGCAGGCTTCCAGGATGACGCCTAGAAATGCATGGGATTGATGAAATTTGTACTACACCGTTAGTGTAAGAATATTTTTAATTCCCAACCATGTAAAATAACAAAATATATATTTAAAAACTAATAGCTATTTGAGCAATGTGCTCCCTGGGTATGTTAGTGACCGTGAATTTGTACTAGTCGATCAATTTCCATTTTTGGTAGGCTAATGCTTTCTCATATGGTTGACTCAAAATACTGAGCCGGAATAAGAGTGACCAAGAGAATTACCTTCAAAAATATACTCTATAAAAAATGTAAAAGTATGGGGGGAGAAATAACATAAAACTTTACTAGAGAGAGCAGAGTACAGATGCCAAGATAATTATAAAATGATCCTTCCTGGTTTCAAAAAGGTGTTGCCATGGTCTCTTACCCATTGCTGAAGTACAGATAAAACACTTCTTTAAACAGAACAATGAGAAAAGTTAACCAAGAAATTATTCTTTTCTCTCCAATCAAAACTTTTAAGAAATATACAGTTAATGTTTTCTATGTATTGTAACATAAAGAAGATATTTGTAAAATTACTTAATTTTTAGTGATTGACAAACAAAACTGAGTGTATTTAAAACAGATCAGCCTTGCTGGTTACAGAAGAATCATGTGTTTCTGTTCAGATGATTCCTGGCAGTGATCAGTGGCTATTAAAATCTTTACAGAGTTATATACTACTGAGGAACCAAGAATAAAGGACAAAAAACTAAAAAGGAACTATAAGCTCCCTTGGCCAATCATAAATATCTAAACTTGGAACAGTAATTAATTGAAATTTCACTCATGAATATGTTGTGGATACTTAACAATATTTATTTCTATTATTTTCATATTTCAAAATATTCTAATTTAAAAGAATTGTATCTATAAATTTGGCATTAGAGTACAAGTGTAAATACTTTTAATGAAAATTTGCAACTTTTTAATGTTTTGACATAGTTTTCTATTTGTCTTTATTTCAGGTACCAAAATTATAAAATATCTAAGTAATATATTTTTGTTGTTGTTTGAGGGCTTAGGGGTTAATTCACCCTGAGTATATGAATATAATAAAAAGATTACTAAATGTTTTGTCACTTTTATTTTAAAATTATAATTAAAAAACAATCAGTAAGTTACATTTCCTTTCGTAAACATGCAGGTGTAGCTCAGCCCTGAAACGCCAGGGAATTGCTGAGATTTGCTTAGAAAGGGGCAGCGGGTATTAAGTTGCCAGGAGAGAGTGTGGTTCCTAAAATAAGTTATTTGTGGGTTTACTCCTGAAGAAGCTAAAAGATTTTAAGCTACATATAGATTAGAGAAAGTTCTTTACCAATTTTATCCCATGGAATAAAATGAGAATATTTTATAAATGCTCCAATTGTGCCCATCAGAGGTTTATACTTTATAGTCTCTTCCTGTGTTTTTTATCCCTTTTGAAAGAGGGCATTTTTACCAGCCAACAAAGCTCTTTTGCTTTTCAAATAAGTAAAAATACAGTATTTTCTCTGTTGATTTGTAGAGTGGTTTTAAGCTTTTATTACCTTTGATGGTTTTATAATTGTTTCCATTTTGAAGTTATAGTTTTTTCCTTTATATATGTATACATATATATATATATATATACACACACACACACATATAAACTTAAAACTTAGCATTACAGTTTAAACAGCAAATTTACTTATCTTACTTTGGTAGGTGGGGTGTGTGCGTGAGTGTGTGCTCTGGAGAACGTGGGAGGAAAGAGCTCGCTGTCCAAAGGGAAGAGTGTGATTCCATCTGCTAGTGTCAGACACCCCGAGAGATTTCAGTGCGCTACTTTCAACTAGGTGTTCGTTCGTGTCATTGCTTATTTGCTCTTAAAAACTAGCCCAGTGCTAAACAAGAGCCTGCTGGAGCAGCGTGTGCCCCGAATCCTCGGAGCGCTGGGGTCTCCGCCCACCCTGCTGCCACCAGGGGCAGGAAAGCCCTGGGCAGGGGCTGAGCCTCTCGGATCTGGGGTCGGGGTTTGGGGCGGTGACCCCCGGAGCCGCTGCTGCAGGGCGGACGGGAGCAATTCAGTGGAGCGCCCCTTGCCCCCACGTGCGTGTTCTGGAAGGGTCAGAGGACCTGCAGGGTAGCTGGTCCTACCCTCCACTGCGGGCAGGGAAACTGGCTCAGAGCCCAAGCCCTCACCACTGGAAGGCAGCGTGCCCAGATGTGAACCCTGTGCTCTGCGCCTCTATCCACCCTGCGGTGAGGGTTGCCGGGAGCAGGTTCGGGGTACTGGAATCCGCTTGTCTCTGCCTCGGTTTCCCCACCCCCACCCCCGACACCGGAACGGAGCTGAGGGGGAGGTGCTGAGCCTGGTTCCCGGCACAGATGCCCTCTTCGCGCCTGCGCCCAAGCACAGAGCAGTTCCGCCCGGGCAGTCTCCACCCCTTCATCTCAGGCGGGGAAGGTGATGAGCCTGCAGGGGTGGGGGGAGACGGAAGGTGTGGCGCGGCCACCTGCCCGGCTGGCCTCAAAATCTCCCCAGCTTCCTTCTGGCCTCTGAGGTCCCCAGGGGTGCCTCCCAGTGGGGGGGGGGGGAGGAGCCAGCCTCAGGAGGAAGGACACCCCCCCTTCTCCTCCCTCCCCCCCCAGTCTCTGAGCTCTCAAGTGCAGGGGAGTCGTGCAGCCCCCTCCCCATCAAGAGATGTCCCAGCAGGGAAAGCGGGGAAGAGAGTGAGGTCAGACTCTGAGCAGCAGGGTGGGTGCCCTTGTGAGCAGGAGTCCTGGGGCCTAGCTCATCCCTAAAGCCCCCTTTCATGGCCCTCGTCCTGAAGGTTGAGGACTCCCCAGGAGTGACCTAGCGCCGCCTCCACACCGGTCACCTGGCCACCCCTTCTTGGTGCCTCCCAGTGTCCCGGGACCAGTCCTGGCAATGGAGGGGAGCAGTGTCCTGCTGAAGGTGGGGGTCATTGCTGGAACCACTGCTAGGGTTCTAGATGGAGATCTCTCTCCCCCCACGGGGTAAGGAGACAACGCTTGGGAATGCTGTTTACCAAATTCAGGGATCCTAAATCAAATCACCCCGGAGGCTGGGACAGTGGCCGGAGGGCAAGCACTGCCAGGTGTCCAGGGCCTCCAGCTCCCAGCCTCAGCCTGGGTGGAGACACGGTCGGGGACCAGGGTGGGGACAGCGATGGGGACTGGGGCAGGGAAGGGGATGGAGGGGGTCTGGATGGACCGGCTGCACCCTGCAGGCCGACCAAGCAGCTCGGCACAGCTGGAGAAGAGACGGCGGTGGCACTGGGGTCTGGCCGCGCTGTCTGCAGTATCAACCTTGGCTGTCTTCACAGACTCAGCACGCAGGTATGTATCCCCAGACAAAAGAATCTTGAGTTTGACGTATCTGTAAGCTGTGCACGTGGAATCATACCGTGTGTATCTCTGTGTGATTTGCTTTCGTCCCTCCCCATCATGACCCTGACTGTCCGTCAGTCATGCTGCTGGGTGCAGCTCAGACACGTTCTCCATGTGGTCATCCACTTGAAGAAACGTCTCACAATCTATTTATCCATTCTCCTGTTGATGGTCATTGGTTGTTTCCTGTGCTGGCTACTATAAAACTATTACTACTCTCATAGCCTGTCAAGATGATGTGTGTTAGCATGAGCTGCTGGACAGCGGCCCAGAAATCTACCACGAGAAACTAAGCAAGCAAGACAACACCCAGGTCCCAGGAACCGAAAGCCACTGATATCATGCATGTATGTACAACCTTCCAAGAAATCACTGAGGAGACCCAGCAGCACGCAGAGGGCAGCGGAAGCCGGCTCAGAAGGCACAGGTGGAAGAGGTCCTAGGGGCCCATTCTCACCTCTCCTGGCCTTGCCTGGGGACAGTCACTGCCTGCCCTTCACAGATGGAATTGGTCACAACAGCAACCGAGAAAAAAATCTGTCTTTCCTGTGTGGGGTCACTGGGGCTGATGGGGGTGAAGTCAGGGCAGCACAAAGGCCCTGCTAGAAATAAACGTGGTACAGTCACAACGCACTTATAATGCCAGACAGCAAACAACCCACAAGTACCTCCCACACATGATGACTCCCAGAGACATGACATGGGGCAAAAGAGGCCAGGCACCGAGAGCCAGCCCTGCACGTTATACACGAAGTGCAAAAACTGGCAAAACTACAATATCAGGGCACAAGGGGGGTCTGGGGGGACTGGTGATCACTGGTTTCTTGTTCTGCGTGATGGCTACACGGATGTGTTCAGTCTGGACAAAATTCACTTATGCTATGTGCACACTTTTCTGGATGTACATCACCCTTCAATACAATGTTCAGGAATTTCAAAACAAAATAAAACTGAAAACCCTGCTGGGGTGAGGAGTTCATGAAAACAGGGACAGAGAACAGGACAGCCGACCTCAGCACTATTCCTCCCACCCTCCTCCTCCAAACAGCCCTGATTAGTGGGTCCTAACACATGGAAACGATCTGATCCCTAGCGGACTCTCAACCTTGCATACCCAACAGAAACGCCCGGGGAGCTTGTAAAACCCCCATGCCCGTGCTGCAGCCCAGACTGTTAGGCCAGAATCTCTGGACCAGGGACTGGGGCATCAGTCACTTGTAACTTCCTGGTGATTCCAATGCACAAATCACTAACCTCTAAAAGAAAAAAAAAAAAAAAAAAGTGCACTGTATGCTTGTTAAAAACCAGCAAGGAAGACCTAATGCAAGATTGCAGCAGGAGACAGTGAACTCAACTCTTAATACAGGGCGGCTGGGGGTTACAGCCACAGGGCAGGGAGAGGGAGGCAGCGGATGGGAAATTACGAAGAGGACTTGGTTAGGTTTTTGAAGGATAGCAGACGATGCCACCCCGAAATATGACTAGGAGTTCAGATCGTACCACCCCGAAATGTACCACCTCGGTACACTGACTATTCTGAGCTGTGTGCTCTTGGAAATCAGTAAACGCAGGGAGAGGTTTGTCTGAACTCCCCTTCTGCCTAAACACATCCTCCCAAAGGAACTCAGTCGTCAGAGACCCCCTCCCGGGAGCGCACCGTCCAGGGAAGACGGGCTCGTCCCCGGAGGGACTAGAAGTGATAACACCCGTTGTCACACGGTCCTTCCGCCCGTCTGTCCTCTTAGGGACCGTTCATCTCCCCTAAGAACCACTCATCTCCTCCCCCTTCCCCTTCAGACGGCGTTTAGCCTGAATTCTAGGCCACCTGGGAGTCACCACGTTCCCGGGCGTCTCCCTCAGGTCCGTGAGGCGGACGCGTCCGCAGAGTCGCTCTCTGGCCTTGTCTTAGGGGCTCGGCCGAGACCACAGAGCACGGCGTGCGGGGCCTTCCCCGCTGCTCCCGAACAGCCTCGCGGGCAGGAAGACTCGGCCGGAGGCCCAGCACTTATAGCCCTACGTGGGCCTGGGCGCTCCGGGCGCCCACCCACACGCCCGCGGTGAGGACCCGGACACCGCCAGCGACGGCCTCAAGCCACGCCCCACCGGGCTCCTCTATGGCCCTCGCTGCGGCGCTCTAGCGTCCGCACAGCTCTCGACGGCTCCTTCCGGCCCAGACCGGAAGTGGCGCCGCGTGCCCCGGAAGCGCCCCGGCAGGGGCTGCGGGACTGGCGGCGCGATGGCGGCGGCGGCGGTTTCGGAGGCCTGGCCGGAGCTGGAGCTGGCGGAGCGGGAGCGGCGGCGGGAGCTGCTGCTGACCGGGCCTGGGCTGGAGCAGCGGGTGCGCGCGGCGGGTGGGCGGCTGCCGCCGCGGCTCTTCACGCTGCCGCTGCTGCACTACCTGGAGGTGAGCGGCTGCGGCAGCCTGCGCGAGCCGGGCCCCGGCCTGGCGCAGGGCCTCCCGCAGCTGCACAGCCTGGTGCTACGGCGCAACGCGCTGGGGCCCGGCCTGAGCCCTGAGCTCGGCCCGCTGCCCGCGCTGCGCGTGCTCGACCTGTCAGGCAACGCGCTGGAGGCGCTGCCGCCGGGCCAGGGCCTAGGCCCCGCCGAGCCGCCGGGCCTCCCGCAGCTGCAGAGCCTCAACCTCAGTGGCAACCGGCTGCGCGAGCTGCCCGCCGACCTGGCGCGCTGCGCGCCGCGCCTGCAGACCCTCAACCTCACCGGCAACCGCCTGGACGCCTTCCCCGCCGCGCTCTTCCGCCCCGGCGCGCTGCCGCTGCTCAGCGAACTGGCGGCCGCCGACAACTGCCTCCGGGAGCTCAGCCCCGAAATCGCCCACCTGGCCTCGCTCAAGGTCAGCGGTCAGCGGGGCGGGCGGGGCGGGCCCTGTGGTAGCCACGGACGGGGGTCTCCTCCCGGTGCCGAGCCGTCCCAACTCGGCCGGGAAGGGCTACCGCAGCGTCTGTATCTCTGGGAAGCGGGCCCACCCCCGGGTCCCCTCGCACTAGCTTGGCCTCCGTCCTCGGGTGGTCCTCTCGGCTCGCCCCACACACTCTGCTCACAACTGGGCTTTAACACGCAACACAGTGTTTCGTGATCGTGGACTAACTGGGCTTCCCGCTCAGGTCGGAAGCAGGTCAACAGCAGGGACGGCTGTCTAAATTTTTGCATCTCCAAACGTTTGTGAAAGGACTGGGTGAGCCCTGTGCGTGGGGCCACCCAGGCAGGGCGTGGAGATGTGAAATGACTGGAATTTGTATAAGGTCACGCGTGTGATTTCACATGTGATAGTTCACTTGACCCCAACAACGGCTTTCCAAGGCAGGGGTGGTTATTCCTGTCTTACAGAAGGCCGGAAGGGGTTGCCAAAGTACACAGCAAATAGGTTGGGGTTTCGTCTAGGCTCTCTTGTCTAGGGACTGCTTGCTTATTTTATTCATCCGGGGACCCCAGGTCCCAACAGAATGCTCGACTCGGAACAAGGGCCCAGTAAGTCTGTTGAGGAAGAGACCAGAGGGCAGGAGTTGCCGTGACCATGGCCTAAATCCAGTCTAGAGGTTCCTGTCCTTAAAGAGGCAGGCCTCTGTTTCTTCCTCCTCATTGCCATCCTTTTATGCAGACTTTTTTTTTTTTTGTACAGCAGGTTCTTATTATCTGTTTTATACATATTAGTGTATATATGTCAATCCCCAATCTCCCAATTCATCCCACCCCCCGCTTTCCCCCCTTGGTGTCCATAGGTTCGTTCTCTACATCTGTGTCTATTTCTGCCTTGCAAATCGGTTCATCTGTACCATTTTTCTAGCTTCCACATATATGCGTTAATATATGATATTAGTTTTTCTCTTTCTGACTTACGTCACTCTGTATGACAGTCTCTAGGTCCGTCCACATCTCTACAAATGACCCAATTTCGTTCCTTTTTATGGCTGAGTAATATTCCGTTGTATATATGTACCACATTTTCTTTATCCATTCATCTGTTGATGGGCATTTAGGTTGCTTCCATGACCAGGCTATTGTAAATAGTGCTGCAATGAACATTGGGGTACGTGTGTCTTTTTGAATTATGGTTTTCTCTGGGTACATGCCCAGTAGTGGGATTGCTGGGTTGTATGGTAGTTCTATTTTTAGTTTTTTAAGGAACCGCCATACTGTTCTCCATAGTGGCTGTACCAATTTACATTCCCACCAGCAGTGCAAGAGGGTTCCCTTTTCTCCCCACCCTTTCTACAAATCTGTTGTTTGTAGATTTTCTGATGATGCCCATTCTAACTGGTGTGAGGTGATACCTCATTGTAGTTTTGACTTGCATTTCTTTAATAATTGGTGATGTTGAGCAGCTTTTCATGTGCCTCTTGGCCATCTGTATGTCTTCTTTGGAGAAATTTAGGTCTTCTGCCCATTTTCTGATTGAGTTGTTTGTTTTTTTAATATTGAGCTGCATGAGCTGTTTATATATTTTGGAGGTTAATCCTTTGTCCATTGATTTGTTTGCAAATATTTTCTCCCATTCTGAGGGTTGTCTTTTCATCTTGTTTATAGTTTCCTTTACTGTGCAAAAGCTTTTAAGTTTCATTAGGTCCCATTTGTTTGTTTTTGTTTTTATTTCCATTTCTCTAGGAGGTGGGTCAAAAAAAATCTTGCTGTGATTTATGTCAAAGAGTGTTCTTCCTATGTTTTCCTCTAAGAGTTTTATAATGGCCAGTCTTACATTTAGGTCTTTAATACATTTTGAGTTTATTTTTGTATATGGTGTTAGGGATTGTTCTAATTTCATTCTTTTACATGTAGCTGTCCAGTTTTCCCAGCATCATTTATTGAAGAGACTGTCTTTTCCCCGTTGTCTATCCTTGCCTCCTTTGTCAGAGATTAGTTGACCATAGGTGCGTGGGTTTATCTCTGGGCTTTCTATCCTGTTCCATTGATCTGTATTTCTGTTTTTGTGCCAGTACCATACTGTATTGATTACTGTAGCTTTGTAGTATAGTCTGAAGCCAGGGAACCTGATTCCTCCAGCTCCGTTTTTTTCCCTTAAGATTCCTTTGGCTATTCTGGGTCTTATATGTCTCCATACAACTTTTAAGATTTTTTGTTCTAGTTCTGTCAAAAAAAAAAAAATGCCATTGGTAGTTTGATAGGGATTGCATTGAATCTGTAGATTGCTTTGGGTAGTATAGTCATTTCCACAATATTGATTCTTCCAATCCAAGAACATGGTATATTTCACCATCTGTTTGTGTCTTCTTTGATTTCTTTCATCAGTGTCTTATAGTTTTCTGAGTACAGGTCTTTTACCTCCTTAGGTAGGTTTATTTCTGGGTGTTTTATTCTTTTTGTTGCAATGGTGAATGGGATTGTTTTCTTAATTTCTCTTTCTGATCTTTCACTGTTAGTGTATAGGAATGCAAGAGATTTCTGTGCATTAATTTTGTATTCTGCAACCTTACCAAATTCATTGATGGGCTCTAGTAGTTTTCTGGTGGCATCTTTAGGATTATCTATGTATAGTATCATGTCATCTGCAACAGTGACAGTTTTACTTCTTCTTTTCCAATTTGTATTCCTTTTATTTCTTTTTCTTCTCTGATTGCCATAGCTAGGACTTCCAAAACTATGTTGAATAATAGTGGCGAGAGTGGACATCCTTGTCTTGTTCCTGATCTTAGAGGAAATACTTTCAGTTGTTCACCATTGAGAATGATGTTTGCTGTGGGTTTGTCGTATATGGCCTTTATGATGTTGAGGTAGGTTCCCAATGCAGACTTTTTTAAAACAATAAAACGTGTGTGCAGTTTAGCAACTGACCTATTTGCAGCGGGAATTACTCTTAAGTTGTTGCCAACTCATTTTACAAATGTCTTTATGTCAGGATGTATCTGTGTGCGTGTGTAGGTGTGTGTGTTTATAGTTAAGAGAAACAGGAGGCCACCCTGCAGAGTGACACGCGCTAACTGGCATTTCCGGGAAGAAGCTGTGGGGGACGACTCCTGGGATGCTGGTCCCAGGGCTGTAGCTTCCCTTCAGGGCTGTGGTGTGACACATGATATAACCCTTTTCTACTCCATCACCCATCTCATACGTCTCTTGGTTTCCCAGAAGGTAGATGTACCAAATGTGTAGCTTAACATAGCATCGTGTGAGTGTACAGTTTTTATATTTTTCTTCAAATCTATAATGTTTTAGCAGTATTCAAGTTTGGGTTTTGTTTTGTTTTGTTAATGTTCTGTAGTACTTCTGGGTGCCCGCCCAGTAAAGTAGCCTTTATTGTGTCCAGAGCACCCTCATTCAGGTGAAAGAGAACGTCTTGCTTGCTCAATCCCCCCTCGGCCGGTCCATCCTGTTCCCCATTTTAGACTTCCGTCGATCTCTTTCACATGAAGAGACCTGTTTCTTGGAGAGTGTCATGTAAGAGCTACTTGGAATCCCTTTTGGACTTAGATGTCCTTTTGGGGCCTTTTCTAAATTGATGCCTTCACGAGGAACGGCTGCTAGAGCTGGGTGAAGCAGCGTCGCTCCACACCCTGGCGCTCCGAGGACAGAGGTGTTCTCTGTCCTTCCTGTGCGGTGGGGGGACAGCGGAGTCGGACAGCCGCACTCGGAACCAGAAAGTGTGGGTTCAGCTCAGTGTCTTGTGGCGGCACCCTGGGCTCCTGCCTGTCTCCTCTCCTCTGAGGATGACCACGGTGCCGTGAAGAAAGCGCGGCGATGGCACTGGTGCAGGTCCTCCGTGGCCGCGTCACCGCGCCAGGGCTGTGGCTTAACACGGCGGTCGTTTTATTTGCTCACGGTCCTCCACTGTGGGCCAGCCCAGCTGGACAGTTGCTGCCTTGCCGTTGATCACTCGTGTGGCTGCGGTCAGCTGCCCTGGGCTCAGGGCCAGGCTCAGCTGGCGTGGCTGGCGTGGCTGACTCCTCTCTCCACGTCATCTTGGGACGTCTTCCGCCGCCACCGGGTAGTCCGACCTCTCACATGGCGGCTCAGGGCTCCTTAGAGCACACGGGCAGGAGCTGCCAGGCCTTCCTGAGGTGCAGACCTGGACCTAGCAGCCCGCCACCTCCACTGCATCCTGCTGATTCAGTAAGTAGAGCTCAGTCCAGAGTTGTGGGAGATGCCACACAAGGAGGTGAATACTTGGAGGCGTGGTTCTGTAGGGGCCACCAAGGTGACAGCACACAGGCCCCTGCTTGTCCCACTCACCTCCCAGTCGGGAGACAGCAAATGAGAGCTCCTTGGTGCCCACTTCCCTGGGAGCCGTGAAGGTCGGACCCTCTTCCCCACTGCAGCTGCCGGGGACGAGGAAGCTGAAGGGAGAGCTGTCCTTTCCCTCCCCACTTAACTCTGCCTGGAGAGCCGGCTTCATCACTGTCCTGACCTCGGACCCACTCAGCTGGGCTTCTCCCCACTGGGGTTCTGTTACCCATCGGGCTCAGCCGCAGGGCTGTGGTGCTCCAAGGATGCCCTCATTGTAAGTGACAGTTAGCCAGACCCATGGCACTGCCACCGGGGACTGCTGGAGGGACGGGCGGGCCAGATGTGCCCCCAGATCTGTGAACTGTTCCGGGACAGCACGTTCATCAGCTGAAGGGCCACGGCACTCAGGGTTTCTCCCAGCCCTGCCAGGAGTTGTGCCCACTCGTGTTGTCTGGTGTCGCTCATTTATGGGACTTCTCCCGTAATCACGTTTCACAGAGAAGTGGAACTTTGACCATGAAACCTTTGTCCAGTGATGAAAAACTGAAGTTAAAAAAAAATCATTCCATCTTTTCATTTTCTCATTTGCTGTTGGAGATGGTGGGTTCAGGTCCCCTCACCTGGAACAGGAGGGTCCTTCCACACCCCCAGGGGTAGAGTGTGTGTCTGTAGGGTCTCACAACCAGGGATTCTGGGTCCCTTCCCCGCAGCTCGGCCCAGCAGTCAAGTCACAGTCTAGGGTCAGAGGCTGGCCCTGCCTGGCCGGTGTCACTATTGTGTTACCTGCAGGGGAGAGTGCCTGGGTGCCTTCTGGGCAGGCGCCTGGGGGCCCCTCCACGGGCACTCAGTTCACTTCATCTCCCTTCGGCGATGGTGGGTTTCCCGCCCCCGCCCCCTGCCCTGCGCAGTTTTACGCCATCCAGACATCACTTCAGCTGCAGGCTCTCCCTCCAGCACGCACGCTCCGGCCGTGAAAGCCGTGGACTCCACTCCCCATCGGCCTGCGGCTCTGCGTGCCTGGCGCCGGGTGGTGTGTCCTGCTGTGGGGGCCGCTTTGAACTCGTCGGTGGTCTCCCCGCCTCTGCTGGACGTGGCACCCCCACAGCCCTGTCGGCTGCCTGCCCTGCTCCCTGTTTGTCTCCCGCAGGGCCCTGGGGCAGGTCCTGGGCTGCTGTCTGTGGCACTGGCTGCTGCCACTGCCCTTTGCTCCGAAATGCCCAGTGTTTGGTGATTGTTGCCCCTGAAAGACCCGCGCCCCAGTGCCCCTGCGCCTGTCCTCCGTGGAGACCACCTTACGAGGCTGCTGGCCTGACGCTGCTCTGGTCGGAGCTGGGGGCCACCCTCCCCCACGCTTGCCGGCCCTTCCTCTGCTGCTCTTTGTGGGTCTCTTCCTCGTGGAGGCACAGACCTTCCACCCGCGGCAGCTGTGTTTTCACGCTGCAGTGAGAGTTGCCAGTGGAGTTCAAGCTGTTGAGACCCCAAGCTGGGTGTGCAGGTCCAAACCTGACCTTGAAATGCCAGCCCTTGTCTGCTGTTCACAGCCTGCCGGTGGGCGGGGACCCGGTTCTTCTGGCCCAGGCCAGGCTGAGTGTGCACACAGGGATACCTGGTCTAGGTGGCCCCGGCCCGTCCTCCCATCCAGGTGCGTTCTGACACCTGGGCGTGTCCTGGGGGAGCAGCTCTGCAGCCCTGGGCTCGGCACTTGCTGTTGCTGACGCTGCCAGTTAGCAGTGAGTGAGGAGGCCAGCGGACCCCAGGCTGGGGCGCAG
Organism: Balaenoptera acutorostrata; assembly: GCF_949987535.1. Classification (NCBI taxonomy): domain Eukaryota; kingdom Metazoa; phylum Chordata; class Mammalia; order Artiodactyla; family Balaenopteridae; genus Balaenoptera; species Balaenoptera acutorostrata. The sequence continues at coordinate 2,488,983 of NC_080064.1, read as the reverse complement.
GGGGCACCGCCGAGTCCTGTGCACGGGTGGGTGTGTGTGTGCGTGAGCATCGGGGGGGCAGGACACAGAGAAGCCTGGAAGGGCCACGTTTCAGCCCATCTACCCGCCTGTCCAGTCTCGCCTGAGAGCAGGGAGAGGCCTGGAGAGGCACCAAACGGTGACGTCCGGTTAACCCACAGCCCGCGTGACCCCTCAGTGCTTGGTCCCCAGTGGTGACTGGAGACCATGTCAGGCTCACCTTCTCTTTCTCCATTTCTGGGTCAACTGCAGGATCAAAGTCTGCTCTGCAGTTGCTCCCTCCCTCCCGAGCCCCCGGTCCTGCCGTGCGGAGGCTCCTCTGTCACCCTCTGTCAGGCACCCACACCCCTCCTCCACCCTGGTTCTTCGGGCCTCGCAGCAGCCTGACTGCTGAGCCGGAGCTTCCTTCATAACCGGGGTCTGTGAAGCTCCCTGAAAACCCCCCCTCTGTGCCAGCCGCAGCAGACAGCATCTTGTGGATACTCAGAGCCCCTGCCCCCCTTCCCAGCTGGTGACACATCCGCCACCCGCTGTGGCCCAGCTGTGGTCATTCGGGACCGTGGTGTCCCCGTCAGGACCAGGACTCCTCGCTGGCCACGCTGGTGTGGGCGCTGCTCCCTGGGTGCGAGGAGGGGCCTGCCCGAGCGCTCCCGGATCTGCAGCCCCTTGGGAGGCCCCTGCCGCCCATCACTGCCTCGCTGTCCAAATGCCAGTCCCCTGTGCTTACTCCCACCAAACCAGGTGATAGGGTTTCTCCCCAGGCCCCGTGTCAGGTCCAAGCGAAGCCGAGCGGGGCCCATCCAGAGCTTCCCACGGGCCCTGGAGGAGAACGAGGAAGAAGCCCTTTACTTACAGGGCTGTGTGCCGCCTGGGCCTCCTGGGAGGGGCCCTGTCCTCCTTACCACCAGCTGAGTCCCTCCCCCGGCACAGGACCCTGCCTTCTGCCCACCACGTGAGGTGGCCGCTTGGTCCGTTTCTACCGCGTCAGCGACACTGATGGCAGCCTCAGTAGTAGTCATAGAAGGTTCCTTTTCACGGGCCGCAGGGTTTCACCAGCCTCCTTACGGCGCAGAAGCAGTAGCCCCCGCTCCCTCCTCCCGCGTCCCAGCACTGACGCTGAGTCGCTGTCTGTCGCACACGCAGGATAGAGAGCATCGTGCTGTGTTACTCTTGCTCTGTTCTTGCTTTTTGGCTCATTTAATTAAAGACATCTCAGCGCTACTTTGTGGGGAACCTATTTCTCATGTAAAGTCCTTATGTGTTTATAACCAGACATTCCCCACGTTCCTCGTTGTCTTTTTTCCCTCTAACCTAACCATCGATGGGAAATTCTGCCGTGGTTGTTACTACGGGCACACGGTGGTCAGGCAGCACAAGCAAGACCAGCACTTCACAGAGGCGACTGGCAGTCCGCTGACGCCTCCCCTCCGAGGAGCCCCGGTCACTGCATCCGTGCTGGGCGCTGGGCTGGGGGAGAGGCATGGGGCTGAGGCGGGGCGGGCGGCAGGAGGGCGGATCCCGGCGGTCTCATGCGTCCCGGTCTCCCTCGCAGACGCTGGACCTGTCCAACAACCAGCTGAGTGAGATCCCAGCAGAGCTGGCCGACTGCCCCAAGCTCAAGGACATCAACTTCCGGGGGAACAGGCTGCGGGACAAGCGCCTGGAGAAGATGGTCAGCGGCTGCCAGACCAGGTCCATCCTGGAGTACCTGCGCGCCGGGGGCCGCGGGGGCGGCCGGGGCCGGGGCAAGGCCGAGGGCCCCGACAGGGAGGAGGCGCGGAGGAAGCGGCGGGAGCGGAGGAAGAGGGAGTGCGGCGAGGCCGAGGAGGCGTGGGTGGACGAGGCCAGCCGGCTGCTGCTGCGGGTGCTGCACGTGGCCGAGAACCCGGCCCCGCTGACAGTCACGGTGAGCCCCGGGGTCGGGGACGTGCGGCCCTTCATCGTGGGCGCCGTCGTGCGGGGCATGGACCTGCAGCCCGGGAACGCGCTCAAGCGGTTCCTCTCCTCCCAGGTGGGTGCCCGCGGCCGCGATGGGGGCGGGGAGGGCGGGCCGTGGGTGGGGCGACCCAGCCTGCGTGGGGTGGGGAGGGGACCCGGCGCAGTCAGCGTCCCTGAGTCTCTGCTGTGCGCGTGGGTTTCTGACTTCCGCAATAGGTGCCATGTTCAGTCTCGTATGAGAGAGTGTTGAGATCGTTAGCTCCTGCCATCGTGTTCTCGGGTGACTTGTTTAGTTTTTGTGAGGTTTCAGCTAGACAGACTTAGAGTTTGTTGTTCTTCTGTGAAGTCTGCCCAGCTATTAGAGCAAAAAGCACATCCTTGCACGTGGGCAACCCCGAGCGTGGCCTGCGGGGCTGAGGCCGTAGGTACGGGGAGGAAGCTGAGCGGGGAGCTCAGAACTCGAAGATCAGTGTTTTGGAGGAAAAGCTTGCTGGGGTTGTTTTTAAGTCACACTTCTGTCTATTCACTCATAAATTTTAGCTCGAGATGGGTTCTTTGAAGTCTCAAGCATTGCACCGTAGAGTTAGGGCGAGAAGAAATTCTGCAGATAAGCAGATACCAGCTTTCCAGTGGAGGTTCCACGAAATAAAAACTTGGCTGGGGAGGCTGCTCTGGGGGGCCTGGGGTGGCGGGGGGCTTGCCCTCCAGCCTTGGACACTGAGCTCTGCCTGCCCTTGAACTTGTGTTGCAGACGAAGCTGCACGAGGACCTTTGTGAGAAGAGGACGGCGGCCACCATCGCAACCCACGACCTCAGAGCCATCCGGGGGCCCCTGCTGTATGCCGCCCGCCCCCCGCAAGACCTCAGGGTGAGGCCACACATCCCAGTGTTTGCAGTTTGAGTGTTCCTTGTGTGTTTTTCAAAAAATACACGTGCAGGTGGTTGAGTCAGAGCATTTTGGGTAGAATCTGACCCTGTTCTGCTCCCAGCAGGAACATAAAATAAAACAGGTTGTGTTGACAGTTACTTTCAAAAGTAAACACATCAAAGGAGGTGGTGATTTGAAAGTGGTTTCCTTCACCTGCTCACTAACTTTTAACCAGAAATTGTGGTTTATATCCCAGTTGCAAACCCCCTGATCTGGGGTTGACCGCAGTGTGAGTTCTGTCAAGGCCCCGCTCCTGGTCTCTCGGGTTCTGCGTGAGGCACCTCGGGCCCCAGGCGGAGGGTTCCCAGGGGACTGGCTCCGGCCGCTGGCCCCATCTCTTCCCTCGGCCTCCTCAGAGCCACAGGCGTGGAACCCCGGCTGTGCACTAGGCGGGTTTCAGGTTCAGCCCCCAAGGTGACCTCTGCAGGCACAGTATATCTGCACGTGACGTGGGGGCAGCCTCTGTCCTCAGCCCGATGGACGTCCGCCTGGAGGACTGTCAGCTCTCAGAAGCCTCCCGCTGGGACCTCCAGCGACAGGCCAACGTGCGGTGTCCACCCCGTAGATCGTCCCCTTGGGGCGCCGGGAAGCCAAGGCCAAGGACCTGGTACGGCAGCTGCAGCTGGAGGCCGAGGAGCACAGGAAGCAGAAGAGGAGGCAGAACGTGTCGGGCCTGCACAGGTGGGGCCCCTTCACCAGCCTGTGCCGAGGCGGGCGCTCGCGAAGCTGCCCCAACTCGAGAGGCCGTCCAGGTTTCGTTCACTCTCCTCTCGGGTTCTTACGCGGGGGGGAAGGATCCACCGTGGCCCCGTGTCGCATGGCTTCAGAGGAGCAGGTGCCAGGAGTGCAGGCTTTGTGTTGTCTCAGAGGGGGGCCCTCGGCATGTCCACCAGAGAGAGCACGCCATGGATAAGGGGACAGCCGGGCCTGCTGTGCTTGATCCGGGTCAGGCTCGGCTGGCTCGGGCACCGAGGAGGCCCTGCGAACACCTCCTCTGAATTGGCTCATGTCACGTGCCCTTGACCTGACACCTACTGTGTCCAGAGAACTGCGATTCGTCCACTCACCTTTAGGCGTGTTTCCACAGCTGTGCCTGTTACCGGTATTTCTTCCCACCCAGGTACCTTCACCTGCTGGACGGGAAGGAGCATTACCCGTGCCTCGTGGATGCAAACGGCGACGTGATTTCTTTCCCGCCCATAACAAACAGCGAGAAGACGAAGGTGGGCGGCGTCTGCCAGCGTCTGGCACCTTTGAGACCGCGTCACGTGTCGCGTTCACGCGTGTGGCTGTGTGTGCTCGCTGCCGCGCGTGCCGCGCCCCGGTGTGTGTCCCCCCTCGGGAGGGCGACAGTCCGGATTTGTGTGACACCGTCTTACAGGGTTTTCTGCAGATCAGACCTTGCAGTTGCTGGTCTCTGCTTGTGATACCTTGATTCTTTCCTGAAATCTTTCTGATTTCTGTTTAAGATTAAGAAAACCACTTGTGACCTGTTTCTGGAAGTGACGAGCGCCGCCAGCCTGCAGATCTGCAAGGACATTATGGACGCCCTCATCCTGGTGCGCGTCCTGCCCTCCGAGGCTCTGGCCCCGCGGGACAGATAGCACGTCCGCTGCCCTTTGCCATATGGGTGACGGCAGCCTGTCTTCCCGGGGTTGCCCCTAATCGCTCGGTTAAAAAGATATTTTTCATTTGCAGAAAATGGCAGAAATCAACAAATACACTTTGGAAAATAAAGACGAAGGTTCCCTCTCCGACCACGAAGTCGATGCCATTCCTGGACAAGTCTCGGATCCCAGGGCGACTCCCGGTGCTGAACAGGCTGGGAGCGCCCCGCTGGTGGTGGAGCAGGTCCGGGTGGTGGATGAGGAGGGGCACCTGAAGGTGGTGTATCCGTCCAAGACGGACCTGGACCTCGCCGCCGCCCACGTGACCGTGCTCCGCTGACGGCCGGGCCACTGCCCCAGGCTCCCAGGGAGGCACTGCCCGCCGCACCGGCTCTGCAGGGCTTCCGTGTGGTGATATTAAATTATTCCTTCACCTCGGTAGTTTTTAAGCTATGTGCATTCTTTGTTCAGTTTTCCAGTCGGTTCTGTCGTAGGGGGTGCCACGTTGACGTGCACTTAAGTCATTTCACCTTTACGGCACCAAATTGACTCTGCCAGTGCTTTCTGTGAAACCACTTGACTATCGGGACTAACTGCTCAAAGGGCTCCGAAATCATGCAGCCACACAGCAACTCAACTGTATTCACAGGGCCAAAGGACACTCTAGTTGGTGTGAATATTTCTAAGTTGAGAAGCTGAACAACGTGCATTTTACTGAGCTGCACAGTTATTTTTCTACGACACAATAGCTTTTAAAGTCCTACGGTTCCAGCACTGCAGCTTAGAAATGTGGGATGTCATGGTTTCCAGTTGGTGTAAACCGTAATCTTTTTATAAAAACATTTTTTTAACGTGACCTTAGAATTGGCAAAATCATTTTTCTTACTGCTGCGGTAGGATGCTTTGGGGGTGGGAGGCAGGGCATCCGGGAGCGACGGCCCAACCCGCCTGCTGCACTGGCCGGACTTGGGGAGGGCGGGGGCGTCAGTCGTCTGTAAAGCAGCACCAGGGCCGTGAGGTGTCACACCTGCGTTTGGAGGTCAGTGCACAGGTTTCCCACTGCAAAACAGGCTTCCACGCTCAGACAGGACGGTCAGCCGTCGTCACCTTGCTCCAGGACGGGGGTGGTGGTGACTGGAGGAGGCGTGGGGCGCTCGATGCCAGGAGTCACGGAGCATGTGCCGGACGAGGGGGTCTCAGCATTTGGCATTCTAGGTGTTTCCAGCTCTGGGTCGGCAGTTCACCGACCTCACTGCTCCAGGAGCGGCCAGCACAGGAAAAACTGACCCGCCAGCTTTTTCTTGTTGAGTGATGCGTGTTCCGTGGTCTTTGACCTGCAAAGGACAGTGTGTTTTGTCACAACGACAGGCGGTTGGCAGGCACGTGCGAGAGCCCCCCCTGGACCCAGGCACGTAGCCGTCAGAACCAGACCCGCGTGAGGCCCAGACCCCACACGCTGGGCCTGCCGTATGGCCACGTGGGTTCCCCAGAGCCCGGCCAGCCCTCCTCGAAGGACATGGCGGGGCTGCCTTGACACGTGACCCAGCTCTCTGGTCGCTGCCAGGACTGCCCTTCGTCGGCCCTGGGGCAGCCGTGCTTAACTGCGCTGAAGTGGACACCAGGTGACGGTGTTCCCCAAACCTACCTGACATCTGTGTGCGTCGGTGGCTGCGGGTTGTCACTTCCTGACCCTCGGGCCATCAAGGCCGCAGATGCTGTGGCTGACGTGGGTGTGGGCGTCACGGCGAAGCCCTGCTGGGAGCTCCGGGCTGGGGCCGCAGCTGAGCTGCCCTCTTGGCATCAGGCTATGGCTTCAGCGGCCGCGTGGCACCAGGTCTGGGGCCTCCTTGATGTTGGGGAAGCCGCCGGCCCTGCTGCTCTTCTCTGGTGCAGCTTGATTCCGTGTGAGGTTTGGAAACGTATTCAACTTACAGCAGAAAACCCCTGACGTTTCTTTTTCTTTGTCAGCCCGACCCTCTAATAAAAACATTTAGAAAGAACATCTCGGCTCCTTGCCCGTGAGTCCTTCCTGGGATTTCTGGAGGTGTGTGTTGGAAGTGTCTGTGGGGAAACTGAGGACCTGGGACCCTCTTGCTAGCAAAGAGCGAGAGGCAGTTATCTACTGTCACTCGGGCCTGGCCCAGAGAAGCTGCTGCCCTTGACCCCTGGGTCCTGGGCACCTGCTCCTGCAGCATCACCAGGTGGACCCCACCCCGGGGCTTTCCCGAAGGAGTCAAGTTCCTGGGACCCGCCTCCAGCAGACCACCCCAATCCTGAACCTCCTGTGGGAGGGGAGGCCAAGGGTCCTGTCCCGTCCTCTCCCAACCCTCCCAGGGCTGTCGGGACGCCGCCTCCACCCCGGCCACTCGGGTCCAGCTGGGGCCCCGGGGCACGTCTCTCAGGTGGGCCACGTAGAGGAGCGTGCCCCGCGTGCCCCTGCCTGTGGCCCCCCACCTCCGTGGGCCAGGCATCCGGTGCCAGGAGAGCCCGGGCAGGGGTGCTGCGCATCCCCCAGGCTCTGGGCCGGTGCGCCCAGCTCTCCATGCTGAGACCTGCTGGGCCGTGGGGCACACACGGCACAGCCAGCCAGACCCAGGCCAGACCCCAGCACCGTCCACGGCCGCCCGTAAGGCTCCCCCCGACCCTGGGGAGCAGGCCTCGTGAGGACCCTGGGCGTCACCCAGCGGTGCTGGACCGAGCCGGACAGGCTCCGAGGTCACTTCCTCTCCCCCCGCTCCCGCTGCTGGCTGCCCCTCCTTGCCCCGTCCCGCCTCCCTGCCCCGTCCCACCTCCCTGCCTTGCCCCAGGCCAGTCACATCTCCCTGTCCATCGCAGGCCTGCCCCTGCCCAGGGTCTACTCGGGGAATGCGGCCCTGGAGCCAAAGAGGCCTCAGAGGGAGTGGGGGGCAGGGGCAGCGGCGGCCCCTCCCTCCTGTCCCGCGCCCTCACCCCGCTCCTGGCCGAGGCTGCACTGGGCCACGGGGAGGGCCAGCCCTTGCACCTCCAGCGAGGACTGCCGACCGCTACGAGCCCCCGGAGGCCACGCAGCCGAAACATGCCCGGCCAGAGGCCCCTGCCCACCTCCCCACACCCTCCACCCCAGTGCCCATCCTGAGATGGCCAGAGGGGACTCCAGCTGGGGTGCTAGGCTGAGGCCAGACAGGTGCGGGCCAGCTGGGGCCCCCTCCCTGACTGTGGCCAAGCAGGTGGGGGCAGAGTCTCTCCAGAGACAGGTGCTGAGGCGCAGAGACCAGGGCAGCTGGGACAGACCCTCCACCACTGCCCCTTAACCTGCTTCCCCCGCCCCCTGCCCCTGTGCTCCCGTCTCCCGGCAGAGGGCCTGGCCAGGACTGGGCACGTCCCAAGGCCCAGAGCCAGCGGGAGGCTCACAGGCCCTTTCCCAGGCCTCCCGGCCGCTGTCCAGACGCCCTCCAGCTGGCCTCACATCGGGGGCCGTGAGTCACACCTCGCCGGGGAGACCCACGGGAGACACCGTCATCCGTGTTTTCATTCAACAGACATTTAATGACGACCTCTGTGTGCAGGGTCTGGGCCTCCTGCAGGGCGCCGGCGGAGGGGCCGGGCTTCTGCAGGCCCCACTCCGTGGGGTGGACAGCCCCGGGGAACGTGTCCACCTTCCTGGAGGGAAGATGCAGTGGGGGGTCTGGGACAAGGGCTAAGGCCCCTCTCCCCACTCTACCCAGGAAATGACTCAGCCCCCGGGGAGGGTGGATGGACAGAGGGACACACATACACCCCCTCAGAGCCATCCTTTCACAACGGGAGTCAGAAGGGCCAGAGAGGGCAGGGGCCTGGTCAGGGCCACACAGCTCCGCACGATGCCCACCCAGGGAGGACCCCACCCTGGGGCTGCCAGGCCTGTGCCCTCGGCCTGGGGGAGAAGGGGAGCTCTCGGGGCCCTGGACTGAGGGCCTAGCCTGGGTGTACCCTGCAGCCCCAGCTCAGGCTGGGCCCGGCCTCCCAGCCACGTGGGCCCCTGGGTGGCTGTGTGTGCCAGGCGTGCACGTGTGTGTCCTTGTGTACCCGTGTCCCTGTTTGGCTGTACGCCTGTGGGTGCCTGTGACAGCTGTGCACAGTGGTGTCCCCGTGAGCTTGAGGCCAGTATGTGTGCCCCGTGTGCCCCTGAAGTCTGTGCGCTGGTGGGGGGAGAGTGTCTGTGTGCATGGTGAGGGGCTGTGTACACAGAGGGGAGCCTGTGTATAGAGAGGAGGGTCTGTGTACACGGGAGGCTGCGTACGCTGAGGTCCGTGCAGACTGGCGGGTCCGTGTACACGGAGGGGTTCTCGCACACGGGGTGTCCCTCTGAGCCCACGCCCCCGGGTGCATGTTCTGGGCAGTGTTCATTTGCACTTGTGCACGAAGTAGCCGGTGACGTAGCCCAGGGTGAACACGACCCAGAAGAGGGCCACTCCACCCAGCACCTTCAAGGAGATGCCCAGCTTGCCCGAGCACAGCTTCCGGGAGACCCTAGAGTGAGAACCGCAGGCACATGAGCCCCCAGGCGGCCCCCGGTGCGGGGGGGCAGGGGGGGGCGGGCGGCTGGGCTGGGGGAGGAGGAGGAGCGGGCCCCGGGCAGGTGGGCTGCAGAGGAGGGCAGCCCGGGCGCTCCGGACTGGAAGACAGGAGGGAGGGGAGTGGCGGAGACACCGGGGAAGGTGTGGGGCCCGGGTCTGCCGAGACCGCCTGGGGTGGGCGCCCAGTGGGCGCAGAGCAGAGGCTGGCAGGAAGGATGGGAGGGGCCTGCGTAGGGCCAGGGGGGCCCCTCCTCCCCAGCCCCTCACCTCTTACAGCCCGAGGCCTCCTCTGCGCCGGGCCCGCTGGCCACGCTGACTTCATCCCGGCTGCTGTCCTCCCACCTACTGTACTGGATGCTGCTCTCCTGGGGCTGCATCCTGGGGGCCACGGGGCTCTGGCGGGAGGGGCAGAAGGTGGGCTGAGCCTCCCAGGACACACTGTTCCAGACCCGGTGAGGCCAGGGGCAGGGCTCCGTGTGGCACTGCTTTTGGGGTGAGGGTCTGCCTGGGGGCCGTAACGGGCCAGGTGGGCTGGCTCTTTGCCCGCATCCTCTCATCCAGCTTCGGAGGTGACCAGGATGCAGAGGGGTTAGGCCACTTGTCCAGGGTCACGTGGGAGGAGGCAAGAGGGAATTCCAACAGGGAGTCTGAAAGTCTGCCAAACCCTGCCCTCAGGAATGTGAGAGGCTGCTTTTCCACCCAGCCTGCTCCCCCAGGGGCGGGGGGGGGGGGGGGGCCCTCCAGGCACAGCTGCTGACACCCTGGAGGGCCCCTGGCTGGGGCCAGGTCACCAAGCCTGATAACTAACGGCCTTCCCTCCTCCCATTCCTGCCAGATAAGGCCCCAGAGCCGTCCCTGGAGGCTGGGCAGGAAGGGGACGGGGCAAGCGGGGCAGCCGGACTCGGGGCAGCTGGTACGGCCTGTCCAGTAGGGGGAGGAGGCCTGCCCGGCCTGCGCAGCAGCAGCAGCTGTGTCCTCTGGCCTGTCCGAGCTGCAGCCCCTCCCTCACCCACTGCTGTGCCCTGCTGGGAGTCCAGGGGCTGAGACTTTGCTCAGCTCCCGCCAGCCTGGGAAAACCTGACCTTTCGTCCAGGTAATCTGGGACACAGAGGCTTAAAGTCACAGTGAGCCACTTAGCAAGAAGCCAACCCAGAAACTCAGGAAATCAGGCAGTTCTTAAACCCCCGAAATGCTTCCACGTTTGCCCTTTCCCAAATCCCAGGCCCATGGGACAAAGGAAGCGAGCTTGTCTCAAAGCCACAAAGCCTGTCCTTCCTGTGGGATCCTGTGCTCTGGGGCAGCCATGCAGGCCGGGTCTCAGGCCTGGGGAAGGCCAAGCATTTGTTGAGTGTGGGTTCTGCTTTCCCAGGGTGTGTCCAGGAAAGGGGCTAAGGGCCAACTCTGTTAGCTACCTACCTAATGTCCACCCCCTCCCTCCTGTGGCTAGAGTCCCCATCTTGTTCCAGGCAGCAGTGTGCCAGCCCAAAGTGACAGTCACGGGCTAAGACAAGCTTAATACTCTGACCCCTGCTTTCCCATGTCACCCAGATGTGAGCAAGGTGCTGGGGTGCAGCAGGAGGTAGGAGGCTTTTGCTTTCATGAACAAAAGAACAGCCATTTCCTTCTTCCTGCCTTGAAGTGATGGCTGGAGCTGAGCAGCCACTTTGCAATCTGGATATCCTGCCACACCAGCCCAATGGTGCTGAGTCTCCAAATCCACACCAACTGCCCACCCATGAGCTTCTTGATTTGAGGAGGGTCAAGCTCAATCTGTTCAAGCCTGGGACAGTGGGTTCCTGTTATTTGCAGCAGAACAAGCTCCTGACTGATGTGGATGGTGGCCCTCAAGTAGTCCTGGTTGGAGAAAGCCACCAGAAGCTGGGGAGGTGCTGGAGCTGAGCTTCTGAGGGCTTCATTCACTTGCTTGTAATGGTCTGTCCAACCCACATGCGATGGTCACACAGTGTCACAGGACCCTGGGGCTGTGCTGCCTGGCAGGGACACCTGCTAAGCCCTGGGACCCTCAGGGGTACCACCGCCTTCTGGGAGTGTGTGGGGACAGAGAGTCCTTGGCACACAGGGGCTGCATATACATTAGACCCCTTCACCCCCAGTGCAGCTCCAGGGAGCCCACAGCTTACAAGGGGAGAGTCCTGGCGCTGGGGGTCGAAGCCTCTGCGATCCAGGAAGATGGTCAGAGCCCGGCCCGTGGATCTCACCTCCTCCCAGCCTGCAGTTCGGGATCTGAGGAACCTCAGATGCCTCCAACCTTAAAGAAAGACAGAAAATAAAGAAAAGGTGAAGAGGAGCGAGCGGCGCTGCCAGGGGCAGGGAAGAGAAAGGGGCGCTGGGGCGTCCCGGGCGGCCAGCAGGAGCGGCGAAGGCAGTTAGCCTCGGGGTCTGTGGGCCCGGGACAGCCTCAACCCCGCCTGCACCCCAGCAACTCCTCTCTCCCGGGCCGGCCGCTCGCAGAGGCCGCGGCCTAGCGGGGCGGGGGGCTGCCGAAACCAAGCCCACCACCTCCTTCTACTCGAGGAAACCGCACCCCGACCCCGTGTCTCACCTGGCTCGACAGCCCCCGGCCGCTCCGCGCGCCGCGGACGTGTCCCGGGCCGGAGGGGGGCGGGGCCTTGGAGGGGGTGGGGCCTGAGCGGGGGCGGAGCAGGGCTGGGGTGGGCGGAGCGAGGCGGTGGGTGATGGGGCCCGGGGAAGGGGCCGGGCAGGTAGGTCGAGGCGGGGCCTGGGCTCGATGGGCGGGGCACAAACGGGGCGGGGCCTGGGGCGGTGGGTGGGCGGCCGCCGGACTCCGGGACCGGGGGTGGGGCCTGGTGGAGGGGTGGAGGGGCGGGGCCGTTCCCGGGGGCGTGGCAGGGGCGGAGCAAGAGGGAGGTCCCCAGGCCTTACAGGAGGTGCGTGCTGGAGGGGCGAGGGGCAGCAAGGGGCGCCGGGGCTGCAGGAGCCGCAAGGGCCGCAGAGCGCGCCTCTCTCCAGGGCCTAGACCCCTCCCCACTGTTGCAGTTTCCCCGCCTGGAACCGGGCTCGAGCGCAGAAGCGGGCTCAGTGGGGGGAGGGGGCATGGCGAGCGCGCCTGGTTAGAACCGAGACACCGGACTGTTCTCGGGGACGGCCAGTCATCGGGGCCCCCAGCCGCCAGCCGGCCTTCCTCTCGCTCTGAGCGGCCAGAAGCCTGGGCGGGGCGGCCATGCACTGGAAGCACTCAGCGAGCGGGCGCTGCGCGAAGGAAGGGCTGAAAGGATGCGTGGACAGGTGAGGGTGGAGAGCAAAGAGAAGAGGCCGAGGACTGACTAGGTTCAGCACGTGTTTGTGTGCGGGGCACAGGTCTCTGTGAACGACACTGACAAGCGTGCCTGTCCTCGCAGATCTTTCATCTCAGGAGCGATGGATGTGAACAGAAGTGCCGCAGCCCGACCCATCTTCTTCCACGGAGTCGCACCGGCAAAACAGTGCCCCAGCCGGGGAGCCCCTGCCAGGGGAACCGCCGCAGGTGTGTGCGGCAGAGAAGGACCTCTGTGGGGTCTGAACCGAATGCGGTGGACAGGAGTGCAGTCTCAGGCCTCCTACACCTGGGACCACCAGAGGGCACCCTGCTCAGCCTGGGGTCTTCCCAGGAAGGAGCCAGGGGTGCAGGCTGCTGTGCTGACCCCCAACGAGTGAGTTTTGGAATGGGGGGTGTCCATGTAGCCCAAGCTCCCCTGCGTGTCCTAGTGAAGGAGAAGGTGAGACGGTGGCCAAAAGCAGGTGTAATTCTGAATCTGGGCGCAAGGGTGGGGCCGTGGGGGGCTGACGGAGGGGAAGGGGGGCACACAGGGCACACCCAGGCTGGGTCCCGGCCTCCGCTGGACTGGCTGCGCCTGGGGTCCAAGTTGGGCCTACTTGGAGGTTATCTTCTTGGACTTGCTGGGCGAGGATAAGATCTCCGACTGCTGCAGGGGGGGCACTTTGACCCCCTTCTGTTTCAACTGGTTGTAGTAGTCAGTTCTCTCTGAGATGATCCACTAGAAAAGACATGCAGCAGCGTGTGTCCAGTCCAGTCCTTGCAGGCTCCTGGGACCCTTCCCTCCCCGAGAAGAGCCCGCTGCCTCAGTGCTGTGCTGGTGAATATTTACAACCTGTTCTCCAGGGGAAAATAAAAAGCTCTGGTTTGTAGCATTTGTCAATTTCTGTTCTGAAAGCCCTCCCACCACGGCTGATCCAGCCACAGGAGTGAAGCCACAGAACTCGGAGCTGGGGAGAGATGCCCACCATCGGCTCCAGGTCAGCTCACCCCTGGAGTCTGCCCCAAATGCACTTCTTAGTCCTCTGGGAATTGCTGGGAGCCCAGACTCCCAGAGACCTCAGAGGCTGTCAAGTCTTAACCTCAAGTCCATTCTGTCCTGGGCGCAGGGAAGGCTGTCCCGCCCCTCCTCAGCCTCCTTCTCTCTGGCCCATTGCTGGTTTGTGTGGGGCATTGGCAAAGGAAAAGGGTTTTCCCTGGCTACTGGGTGGTGGTGATGACTCCTCCTATCCCCCTCCCCCTCCCTCCCTCCCATCCCCCATCCCTCCCATCCTCTCTCTCCTTCACTCCTCTCTCCTTCCTCCCTCTTCCCCTCCCAGAAACGACAGTAACCAGGCCCCAGGCCCCAAACAACAGAGACCTCTCCCCAGGTCCCCATGCCGAGGTCCCCTCTGCCCCGAGAACTGTGGCCACCCTACAAGAGCACCAATAACTAGGGGTCTGCCCCACCTCAGAGAGGAAAGGCACCAAGCCCCAGAGAAATGTGGGTGGGTGGCAGGTCATGGGTAGCTGCTGGGGTCTAGGGCTGTGCTGTCGAAGGAGGCTTGGGGCCCCGCACGGAGCACCTGTCTTTCAGGTGCTGTCCTCCCAGAGCCGTGGGCCCCGTGATGCCTGGAAGGCAGGCACGCTGTCCCGGGTACAGAGGGAAGCTCTACGGCTCAGCGCAGTCAAGTGACCGGCCCACAGCTTTGAAGCCAAGGTCCAGGAGGTGGTGACTCACTCCTGCCGCCCCAAAGCTGCACTATTTCCCCTACACTGCCCTGCCCCTCTGAGGCCTCTGCCTGTCAGTGAGGAGCTGGCATGCACGAAGGCCAGGGAGAGGGTCCGTGCCAGACTCCTGGCTCAGCAGGGATTCCAGCGGAGGCCAGGCTGAGGTGCAAAGTAGCATCCTTGGAGGAGGCTGAGCTGGGCAGAGCCTGAGGATGGGCTCCTGCTGCAGGAAAATGCCCAGGACCCAGCAGTTTGGTCCCCTCCCTACCTCACTGTGTGGGTTTGCAGCAGCTGCTGCTGGGCGCTGAATGCTGAGAGCAACTCGGGGACATTGCCACCCGTTAGGGAGACCTAGTCCCCTCTGCCTAAGCAGAGAGAAAGGACTGTTCTGGGGTCACAGTAAAAGGGTGACACCACCAGGACAAGAATGGGGGTCCCTAGCCTCCCATCCAGGCCTCTCCCCTCTGCCCCCAGCTGCAGACCCTGGAGTTCTGGCGTGGAGACGTGGCCCCGGGGACAAGGAGGCTGGGTATACCTGCAAGGCTTCCAGGATGTCATAGTCAGAGATCTCGGTGGCCAAGGACTTGAATCCTATGGTGTTGAAGGTGGCCTGGATGATCTTGTTCCTTAGTCTTTCGAGCTGTGAGCACAAGGAAAATAACCAAGCTCACCTTTAGCGGAGGAAGGCAGCACCCTCCACACCTGCCACCTGCTGAGGTTCTAGGGAAGGTAGACCTGGCCTCACTTTTCCTGGCTTTAGGAATTGGAATCAGGGTGGGAGAGGTCAGCGTGGTCGCCTTAGAGCTAGAACGTGCCAGATCACAACCTGGACCCAGGAAGCTTAACACCAAAGTGCGAAGACTTTCTACCACACCAAGTTTTTTGTTTGTTTGTTTGTTTTTAATTGAAAAAGCAAAACCTGCATGTGGTCGAAACAAAACAAAACAAAAGCTCCAAATGACCCCCAGACCTTCCCCCCTTCCCTGAAGGAGCTTCAGCCACAGTCTCCTGCTGACCCCCAGGAGACTGTCAGTGGCACAGAAAACGTCCTGCAGACTCCGTCAGCCCCCCTTTGGTCATTGTACTCCCTCCCTTCCTCCTTTTCTAAATGACTGGGAGGCACTCCATGCTGTGGACATCTGCATTAACCAGGAGTTAACCAGGAGTTAACCAGGCGTTAACCAGGAGTCAAGCAGAATGGACCACTGAGGCTGTCTAGTCTTTTGCTGCCATCAGCATCCTTGTGGGTGCTCAGGGCCCCAGCCCACCTCCCCAGAGGTGAGCGAATCATACCTCCCAGTAATTTCAGAATAAACTCCTCCGATCTGCACGCCAGAAGCCCTCAGACAGTGTCCCCCAAGTCACGGAGACAAGCTCAGCCCCAGCTGCTCACCCTCAGTGTCCGGGAGCCCCACCGATGTAGAAATGCTGAGGGAGAGCCACGCTGAGAGATGTGGCATTGCCTAACACCATGCAAGTCGGTCCACTTTGCCTCTGGGACAGGGATGCCACAAGCCCCTGGACCTTGAGGGGGCAGGGGGCTTCCTTTCCTTCTTTCCAACATGGATTAATGCCAGCTCTGTGCCAGGCACCATGCTAGGTACAGGGGTCATGAGGGAAATGGGGGCTCACCCTCTGTACCAGAGGTGGCTCCTGCTGGGTAAGGGCTGGTAGTCACCTGGGGCAACCATCCACGGTGCCCCACACCCGGGCCTGTCTCAGGCATCACTCACCGGTCATGGCACTACTTCCTGCCGACCCCAGACTGAGCCTCAGAATCTTTCTCAACACAGCATTCTGGGCTCTACCAAACCCACTAGAAATGGAATCATCTATACACCGTCACCCATCTAGCGATTTAGCTGGGAATGCTGCTGGATGGGAAACACAGTTTTATAAAAGATAACAGGCAAGGGGGAGGGGCTCAGTGATGCTGTCAGCTGGCCAGCAGGAGGCCGGCCCCAACAGGACGGAGAACATGGCTGGTTACAGGTGGCACTCCTGGTGGGTCGGTGGGGAAAATGTTATTTCAAAAGCCTGCACGCTCGGGGCCTTTACCTTTGCTGGTTTTGGATTCTAAATCAAGTCAGATCTTCTCTGACGGGCCCCTCCTAAATCCCCCGCCCCATGCCTTTGCTCACATCTAATGGGGAGCTCAGAATGGGGACCCTGCACATCACACCCTAGCACCACGTCCACGCAGCTCTGGGACCTCAGATGGACCATTTACCCTCTCTGCTGCAGGTTCCTATCTATCAGGTGAGGACACTCATGAAAGTCACATCCCAGCTTTGTTAACAGGGTTGAATGCCTTAATAAATGCTCGGAACAGCACCTGACCCACAGCAAGTGCTCTCTAAGTTATACATGGATGGCATTATTATTACTGCTTCTCTCCCACCTCAGAGCCCTTCTCCTTCCTGGCTGGCCACCCACACCCCTGGGTCCCTTTCACAGCACAACCCAAGGGGCTCCTCCGTAGACAAAGCCCCGACACCCGGCGCCCTCCGGCTCCTACGTCTAAGGCTGCCACGCCCATTGCACCCTTGCCCCCTCCTCCACCAGCATTCCTGGACACAAGGGGTGGCGGGGTGAGCCAGAGTACCCACGCACCGTCCCCGGGGTCGGGTCGGCGCTGGGCGGGGCCCCGGAGCAGGCCCTCAGGAGGGGGGACCCGGCGTACCCTGGACTGGGTGCTCTCCAGGGCCACGCGGACCTGCTGTTCCGCCTGCTGAATCATCTCGTTCTTGCTCTGCATCTCCTCCTGCAGCTGCTTCCGCCTCTGCAGACGGTCCTGGCTCTGGTTCACCTGGGCCTGCAGCTGGCTGACCTTGGCCTCCAACTCCGAGATGGTCTGTTCCCGCTTGACCAGTTCTTTCTCCAGCTCTGACACTTGCTGAGGGGCGGAGAGACGGAGCGGTAGGCCCACCTGCCCCCCCCTCCTTCCCCTGAAGACGGCCACCTCCCCCTGAGCTCCTCAAGTCAGCCCGGCCCCGGCCGTGGCAGGGACCCCTGCGGGTGTTTGTGCTTCCGGATTTGCTGAATGGGGTGCTGCCCAGCAGTGAGGGATCTGCCAGTTTCCTCTCCCCCCACCGTCACCATCCGGGCCTGCGGCTGCCCCCCGACCACCCCGCGGGCACCTGTCGGAGGAAGAAGTTGTCCTTCTCGATCAGTCCCATCATCTCCTCGCGCTTCTTGTCTTCCCGGAGGTTGGAGAACTGCAAGGCAGATGGGGCTTCGTTCAGGGGCTGGGGGGCGAGACACCAGACAGCCCCCTCCCTGAACTCAGTAAGACGAAAGCTCCGCGGTTGGTTTCTGCTGGACGGGGCGGGGAGGAGGGGCGGCACCAAACACACTTGGGAGGCTGGTTCCAGAGCCAGCAGTGGGGAGAGCTGTCAGAGCCCCTGGAAATCTCAGAAATTGGTGGTTCTGGGCTGTTCTGGACGTGGAAACCAACACGACGGGGAACGTCGTTTCAGAAACCAGGAGCCGCAGACTCGTCCCTGACCGGGAGCTGCCGAGCGCCCGCCCTTTTTCCACCTGGCAGGAGACTTGATGCTGGGGGGGCCACGGAGGGTCTCTGGCCTGGGAGATGCCAGGCTCACTTGGTGGAGACCCCCAGCTCCAGGTGCAGGATGCAGGGGCTGAATGTGGAGACTGCAGCCTCTGCCCGGCTTGGTCCTAAAACACCGGCAGCTGGGCCTTTACTTTCCGGGAAAGGAATTCTCCCAGTTTCCCAGATTCCAGGAGAATCTGGGCAAACCAAGAGGAGAGACCCAACAACATGACCACTGAACGAACTCTCCGCTGAAACGCCCAAGATCAGCTCTCTGCTGTGAAGCACAAAATTATCACTCAAGGGCTCAGAGCTTCCAGACAGCTCTGACCTTGGAGCAAGATTCTTGCAGGAATAACAGAAACCAAA
The DNA here is from genome assembly GCF_949987535.1 of Balaenoptera acutorostrata. Lineage (NCBI taxonomy): Eukaryota > Metazoa > Chordata > Mammalia > Artiodactyla > Balaenopteridae > Balaenoptera > Balaenoptera acutorostrata. The sequence continues at coordinate 2,471,027 of NC_080064.1, read as the reverse complement.
AACAGACTTACAAAAGGAGCTTATAGGAGATAGAAATGGCACAAGAAGCCAAAACCCATAATTATCACTTACGCTCTCAGCGAGGTCAGAGACATACTGCAATCGAGAAACAAAACGAGAGTGTGCTTCCAAAAAAGCGGGGGAGGAACATTCAGAGGATGAAAGCAAGATCTTGGGAACCGTAAATGAGCAAAATTAAAGCTCAGGAGGAGGGCTGTTGCCAAAGTTAAGGAAATCTCTTAAAAGTGGGACAGAAAGATAAAGCGATGAAAGGTAGGAGGGAACAGACAGGAAGGGAAAAAGAGACCAGAAGGGGAAGTCCACTGGCCAATTGATGGGGATGCCAGAAGGAAGGTTCAGAGGAAACAGAGAGAATGAAATAAAAACTATATAAACAAAGAAAAATTCTAGAACTGAAGGACACAAGTTTCCAGTTGGCCATTGAGCACCCAGGACAAATGAAAACAGACCCTTAATAAGTCCCAACTATGGAAGCTTCTGCACATGAGGGACAAAGGTGGGATCTTGTAACTTTCCAGAGAGAAACCAAGCACCACCAAAAACTATGTTGTAAGAAAGCACAAGAGTCAGGATGAATTTGGGCTTCCCACCAGGAACCCTGGAAGCTCGGACACGTGGAGCAATGCCTTCACACTGCTGAGGGAAAGTGCTTGCCATACTGGAATTCTATTCCAACCAAATTCTATTAATGTGTAGAAGAAAGACATTTGTAGAATGTCCTTACGATGTCCCCCAAATTTTACCTTCACTCATCTTTCTCAAAAAACTACTGAAGGATGTGCTCCAGTAAAAATATGGGAGTAGGTCAAGAAAGAGAAAAAATGTGGATGGCAGCGGCTTTAAAATGTGGTTTATGGATCTTAATACTGTTTCACAGAACTTGCGTTTCAGTCACATGCGTGTGCACCGGATAACTGTCTCAATGATGTAAATGCAGCGTCCACTCACTGACGCTGTGATGGAATAGTATGGGGAGGGGGAGGAGTTCCCGGGTTGGGGAGGCAAGCGAGGAAAGGGGGGAGCGTTAGATGATGCCAAGATGGAGAAACGTCTAGAATGGGCATTGTAAGCATGCAGTCTCGAGATACGAAGAGCCAGCCCTCAAGAATCAGCTAGAAGAGTTGAAAGCGGTTGTCTTGGGGGATGGGCAAATGAGAAAGAGATGGGTCGGACTCCTGTTTCGCATAATAAGCCTGGGGAACTGTTTGGTTCCTTAAGCTATGTAGCTTTGTGCACGAAAAACTTGCATAAAAATAAAAGCTAAAAATGCTTCAGGGAATTCCCTGGCGGTCCAGTGCCTAGGACTCCACGCATGCTTTCATTGCCGAGGGCCCAGGTTCAATCCCTGTCTGGGAACTAAGATCCTGCAAGCCATTCAGCGTGGCCAAAAAATAAAATTAAATTAAAAAATAAAAATGCTTCAGTGCATTGGCGATCTCCCTCAGGTCACCAATGCACTGGGCTCATTGCAGTGGCGATCTCCTTAAGGTCCGTGGAGCTCTCAACCCTGGGACCCAGGGGCCAGGAGACATTTGAGAAATGGCCAGGAGCCCAGTGGCCCAGGAGACAGAGATGACTGTGAACCCCAGCTCCGCCGCTATCAGCTCCCTAGTCAAGCGCCTCCATCAGGGGGATGGGACGGACGGCAGCGGCCCCAGAGCCCCAGAGGGAGGATGCCTGTGGCGTGACAGAGGACCCCCGCCACCTTGTCGGACATGGCTTGCAGCTGTTGCTTCCGGTCCCACAGCTCCTTCTGCAGCACCTCGTTCTCCGTGTTGAAGCTCTGCAGTTGCGATTCTTGGATTTCCACTTGTCGTTGTAAAGACATGATGGCTCCTGGGTGAGGCGAGAGCAAGAGGGGAGGAGAGGGGGGCTGGTCACCGCGTCGTCCCGAGGGCTCCAGGCTGAGACTCCAGGCTGAGGGCTGCTGGCTGCCACCCCGGGGCTCCAGCGCTGCCACCACATGGTCCCAGCTGAGAGGGACACAGGGCAAAGCCGGCAGAGCTGGGTGTGCTCGCCGCTGGCCCCGCCTCATCGCCCTCCAGCATCCCACCTGTTGCCAGGGAGTGTCTGGTCCTGGTGATCTCGAGCTGGAACTGGAACTCCTGGACCAGCTGCTCGTACTCCTCCAGCTGGGCTCTCAGCTCCTCCTCAAAGGCGTCGGCCACGGAGCCAGCCCTCTTCCTGCCCGCGGCCTCCTCCTCCTGCGTCTCCTTCTCCTCATCCAGCTCCATCACACCCTCCGCCTCCTCTTCCTCCCCCTCCGCGGCCACCACCATCCCCACCTTCTCCTCCTCCTCGCCTCGCTTCTCCTGCAGAGCCCCCTTCCTGCTGGCACTGGCGCTCGGCCCCTCGTCCGCCGCCCGCTCGTCCTCCCCTTCCAGGCCCTCTTCCTCCTCGTAGCTGCCTCCTTCCAGGTCCTTGCCTCCGGCGGCCACGGCGTGCTCTCCCTGCATCCGGGGGAGGCAAGGGGATGCTGGGCAGGACTGGGGGCACCCCTGTGGAAGGGGATCGACCATTCACGGGGGCGGAGGGCACCCCCAGGGGGAGGGGCTGGTGGGTTACATCTCCAGGAGCTGCCCCATCACCCCTCCCCTGCTCCCCTCAAGCGCGGCCGAGGGTCTCGCCTGGGCGAGGACCACCGGGTCAGGACGGCAGGTGGGAGCCTGTGGCCTGGGCGTCGCGTGGGCGGCCCGCATCTGCTGCCTGTGCTCCGGCTCCTCCTCGTCTCCGGAGAAGGTTCTACGGGCGCGCAGTCTCCCCTGCAGCTTCGGCGCGGACCCCGACGGCCGCTCCTGCAAGAGGCCCGTGGGAGCCTCAGGGCTGCAACCTGCACCTTCAGCGCCCCCCGGGGCCGCGCCGCCGAGACCTGTCTTCCTGGAAGGGGGACCCACCATCCTCCTGCCAGGGGCGCCCTGTCGGTGGGAAGGGGTCCGTACTGTGCAGATGGCAGCCCTGGGGGGCCGTATGGTTTCTGGCTCCCCCCCCCCCCCACAGAGCAGCCCTGGCGAGAGGCCTGGCAGTAACCAGCACGCTCGTTTGGAGGAGCTCGGCGGGGGGCGACCTCAGTCGTGCCCGCAGGTCACTGCCCTGCACTGCCCGCTCACGCCTGCCTGGCAGGCCCCAGGAGGCCGGGGAACAGGGGTCACAGGACGATGCTTCCAGGCCTCTCCAGACTCCTGCTGCCCCCACCCACCAGTCCCCCACCATCGGTGCCTGGGTAGCTTTTTCCAGCGGCGGCCAGAGGGTCCGGTGATGGTCGGAAGCCTCCAGCCCCCACTTCACGCGAGGACCCAGCATAAACACTGGCTGTATCCCCAGACATGAAAGAAGTCAGCTCTCAGACTCGGTGACCGCTCCCCTGGGCCACGCAGAGCCCTACCCCGACCCGCCTCCTCCAGGGCGCCCGCCAGACCTGGGGGAGGGGGGCCCACCCCGACGTTACAGGCAAGGACACGGAACCCCCGCAGCTAGAACAGGTCAGGCTAACGCAAGCCACCGCCGCCCGTGGAGCGCCTGCCTCTGCTCACCCTCATGACCTCGCTCAGCAAGGTCTCCTGGCTTTTGCTCTGCAGGAAGCATTTCAGCTGCTTTCTCAAGGCCTCCCTCTCCTCCTGGAGAGCCAGGATCTCCTCGTCTTTCTTCTGAACCTGCACCTCCAGCTCGGAGAGGTGCTGGACTTCCTTCCCCAGTGCAAACAGGCGCCGGTCCTGGGTAGAAACAGGGCAGCTCCGGGCGCGGTCAAGCCACTCAGACGCGCCTCCAGCACCGCCGGCCCCCAGCAGAGCAGCAGCTCCGGGCCCGGGAAGAGAGGCCTGCTGCCCTGGACCCCACCCGTCCCCAGCCACCTGCTGCCTAAGGGCCACCCTTGCCCGGGGATCTCCTGGTAGCCTCCCCTCCAGGCCTGGCTCCCGGTCAGCCCCCAGGTGTGACCGAGGACACCTAACGAGCACCCCCTCCGAGGGCCACCTCCAAGGGGCTTGTCAGGGTTGGGCCCACTGCCCCTCAACCATCCACTCTCAAAATCTCCATGCCCTTAATTATTCAAAACTGAAGACAAAATAAAGGTGTTTTTGGACAAACAGTAACTGGAAGAATTTGTCGCCAGCAGAGCTGAACAACTGAGAGAAATACTAAAGGGGATTCTCCAGGCAAGAGGGAGGGGGTCAGAGACAGAATTCTGGAAGGAAAAGATAACTAGGAGTCGTCCAAATGTCTAGGAATTAAGTGATAGGCTTCCACGGAGCCCACGAGTCCAAGAAGAAGTCACAAAGGAAGTTAGAAAATATCTTAAACTGAATGATAACAAACATTTGGACACATCACGTCGGGCAAATAAAAAGCTGTGATTAAGGACAGATTTATAGCCTTCGAATGCATCGATTAGGGGAAACAATGGAAAATCAATGATCTAAGTATCCATCTCAAGAATTCAGAAAAAGAACTGGAAATTTAACCTAAAGAACATAGCAGGAAGAGAATTTTTAAAAATCAGGGCAAGAATGGATGATATAGGGAGATGGGGTAAGGCGGGGAGAGGTGAACAGGGCAAATCAGCAACATTTTAACATTCGGGGAATCTGGAGGGTATATGGGAATTATTTATAGTATTAAGTTAAAATAGTCAAGGAGAAATCCCATTTCTTCACCCAGGCCATGGTGATTTAAACACCACGTGTCCAAACCAGACGTGGTTCCCGGGAAGGGGACGCTCCTTTCCTCTGGAGCTGCAAATTGGCAACAGCACAACCTTGCTGCTGCAGGTGTGCTACCTACCACAGTGCAGACCAGCACGGAGGTGAGGGAAAGAGGACCCTGAGGACATGTTGTGAGCCCCTGGGGGCAGCCCAGCCTGCAGCCCTCCCCCTGGAATTCCTTTTCCTAGCAGCTCTGCAAAGAGTATCCTTTTACGTATACCTGTGAGACTCTATCTAATTATAGCCTCAGGCTAGTTTCCAAAAGTGGGATTGCTTGTTCCCATGGTATCGATGCTTTTTAAATTGTGAACTCTAAAAAATAAAGAAAACCAAATTATGAAATCTATCATAAAATTAGAGGTACAGTTTCGGGAATAAAGATAAAATGAATACTCATGGGCCCACACTATCAGGGCTCATGAGTCCCCATCGTGTGCCCACCAACTACCCAGCATTTTGTGTGACATTTCCGTAATTGTCACTAGAGCTTCACGAGCTTAAAACAAAAACAAAAACGTTAAAAAAAAGACCTTGTAGCTGATTCTAAGAGAAGACTTTTAACATGGATAAGACTGGTGGAGAGAAAAAGAGAGAAGGCACAAGTTAACGGCAATCTTCTGCAGAATCTTCTCCAGACTTTGGAAGAATAATACTAAGAGACTCTTGTGCACAGAGTTAGGCTCATAGATTTGAAAATTTACATGAAATGGACACATTCCTAGAAAAAAAGGAAATCGGAATATCTTAAAAGGAATTGAATTTGTTATTTTAAAAACCAACCCTGTAAGAAATTGCCAGGCACAAGTGGCTTCAATGATGAATTCTTCAGAATTTAATAAAGCAATAACACCAACCTCATGCAAACTCTTCCAGAAAATAGAAAAAGAGGGAAAACTTTCCAACTTTTGTTGTTGTTGTTATGAGGCCAGAAAACTCTGACACCAAAAGCAAACAGGGAATGACAAGGCGGGTAAATTACGGGCCAGTCTCTCTCATAAACATGGATGAAAAAGTGATACCACAATGAATCAACCCGTAGGTAGATCTTTGCCCATCAAGCTGATTATTACTATTTTAAAGAATATATGGATGTTGAAGGTCTTGACTCATAGGGGGAGCTGTGTAAGAGTGGGTGACATCCAGGCGAGCCTAAACTGCCCCCCACAGGGATGAAGATGGGCAGGAGCTAGGCTTGTAAAACATCTGATTCGTAGAAGCCATGGGAAGGGGTCTGGATGTCAGTTCAGGCCATGTCTGGGACCTGCTTACACAGCCAACCAGATACTAGAACAAGAGCCCCCAGGGTCGGGCATCCTCTCGGGCAGGATGTGGAGCCGGGGCCTGAGGACCAGGATCCGTGCCCGGGCTCCGCGCTCGTCATACCTTCTCGTGGATGACAGAGATGTACCAAGGTACCCACTTCCTTGGGTAGCTCTGCCCTAGGACCAGGTTGCTGGGGGCCGGGCTCAACACCTGGGATCCACTCTTCTTCCGAAGGTAATTGAACTCGCAGGCACTCTTACTAAAGGGAAGCCGGCAGCCTGTCAAGAGGCGGGGCGGGGGGTCCGGTCAGACTCTCCCCGAGCTGAGTTGCCCCGGATCTTCCGTAACATCCCCCTTTCAGGATCCCCCCTGAAACCTTTCCCTGCCCAGCTGGGCTCCTCCATCCTTGTCCATCCCCTACACCCAGCCCAGTGTGTATGAGAAGCATCAAAGCACCCTTCAAGATTCCCAGAGCCTGGGGGTCAGGACAAGAGGGGACATCCTGACTCTGCCCTGTGCACAGGCGACACTTTTGAGGAGTTTCCTTGAATTCAGGCAAAGGAGACGTCTGGGGGTGGATTTCACCTCTGGATAAACAAAAGCGTTTGTCTGTAGGAACAGTGCATGTGGGTCCCTCTAATCAAGGAGGGATGCATCCCAGGGGCCTGTGTAAGGTACATAGGGCCAGGCAGGCGGTCCTAGGAAGGGAGTTCCATGGGGCATGATCGGGGTGGCTCTGCAGGGAGCAGGGGTCCCTGCAGGTGAAGGCAGAGGACCTCAGGGCTGGGGTGCCGAGGAGAGAACCCCATGGGTCACACGTGCCCCAATGCCCAGCAGGCCCGCCCTCACCGTCCACCTTCGTGTCCAAGCTCTCCTGACCAGAGAGCACGTCCTCAGTCACCTTCCAGGTCTCAGAGCTGACGTACGTGTCCTCGGGCAGAGCGAGAGTCGTGGCTGAACCTGCAGGATGGTAAACGTGCCAACAGATGACGGCTAAGGCCACGTCTTCCGAAGACCTCCAGGACAGAGACCAGTATTTCTTTTCCTTTTAAATGTTGGGTAGGGTTCAAGGCGGTTTTCTCAGCGGATGCATAGGATTGGACTATGCGACTGAATCGAAACGCAGTTCTGTCCCCCTACCCACCACTGGTGTGTCCGCCTGAAGCTGATCAGGGGCAACTTAATCTCTGCAGTTTCGTGCATCCCCTTCCCTGGAGGACAGCCCCGTTCCCTCCTGTAACAGTGGCTCCTCCTCAGAGTCCTGGAGTGCTGGCTGCTCTCCGAGGCCCCGGCACTGAGAAAGGGAAGCTTAGGGCCTGGACGGGTGGGCGGGGCCCCGCTTTTGCCTGACCGCCGCCTGAGATCCACGGACAGGACCCCAGTTGCTGGCTGCAGGCACTCGGCTTCGATGTCACCACCACTAAGGATAATGCCGTGTGTGGGGAAATGGGAGTAGCTTAGGTCCTGGAGCTGGAGGTCTGGGACGACAGCTGGCCTGACCGATGCCACTCGGGTGACAGCTGGGCGCCTTAGCTGCCCTCTCGGAGCCTCTTATCCATATCAGAGCAACGTAGGCTTAGACGAGAGGCTTGCTAAGGCTCCTTTCAGGGCTTGGTCCCTAATGAGCTGCCTTTGGCCCTATGAACCTCTTTCCTGAAGCTTCCAGAATCTTCAACCTTCTCCTCCCCTGTCCCAACCCTACTGAATCTTGGTGAGTGAGACAATAGAAAAAGCAAGAGGGCTGGGAGACCAAAACTACAGGCCTTTCCTTCCCTCCCTCCTCGCTCCCACTCTGGCCTCAGCTGAGAGCCAATTTCAGAAGCAGCAGCTGTGGCCACCACACACGTCCCCTCTGGCCACCCCCGCAGGCTGCTGTGTGCCAGGACCCCGTGCGGGTCCCGGACTCCGATGGGTGGGTTGGGTGGGGGGGGGTACCCACGTGGGGCCCCGCTGGGCACGCTCACCATAGTGGGTCATGGACGTGGACCTGGTGCTGAACTGGGGACAGCCCGGACGTGTGAGAAACTTGCGCCGAAGCTCCTCCATTTCAGACAGGAAGCCGCTGTCCTGGGGGCTGGTGTCCTTGTTGAAATCTCTCTGAGGAGCAGGAAAATGAGACCAGCAGGAGAAGAGGGACCCGGGAAGCCCCCCTCCCATCTGCTGGTGGAGCGCCAGGGCCTGGCCGTGTGTGCCGACCACCGTGGGCTGTCTCCTCCCGGAAAGCTGGCTGCTTGATGAGGGCCGTGGGGACCCTGCTTTAGAAGTTGCAGTCGGCTGAGCCCAGAGCCAAGTCCACTTAGGAGGCCCCTGGGGAGTGGGGTGGCTCTCCAGTCTCCCCCAGCGCGTGGTACCTGCCTGAACCTTCCCGCCCACGCTGTCTCTTCCTTATTTTCTCTCCTCCCCATTCTCTCCTTCTCAAGACTTCCCTAAGGAAGGCTCAGAGCAGACACTGCATCTTCTCTCCCTGTCTCCATCCACTCCCAGAATCCACCCACTGTAATCCATCAGCCAAGCTGATTTGGGATGTTCTTATCAGCCCACCACCCTCAAGGCCTTTCATCCAGTGGGAGAAGCAGGTCATCTCCTGATGACCTGCATGTGGCCGGGCCATCCTTTCTCCCGAGACTCCGTACCGTCTTCCTGTAGTAGCGGTTGATGGCCTGAGCTGACTTGCTGAGGGAGCGCTCTTTTTGGCAAAGTTTCCATTCTGGGGTCTGTTCGTCCCGGCTGGCCACTTGCCGTAGGACGATCAGGCCCTTCTCTATCCAGTTGGGCACCAGACTTTTCTTCTTGGGCGTGCTGGCTCTGATCGGTAACATCAGGAACGTGGAGCAGAGGGCCAAGGTTGGCCACCTGAATGATGACGTGGACCTATCCTCCGGGTCTGGAGCAGGGTGTCGAGGGGAACACAGCCCCAATCATGGATGTGCAGGTCCAAGCACAGGCCGGGAGAAGACCAGCTTCCCAAGCTCCACATCCTAAGGGGTCCTGGGAGCAGTCTATGACATCACAGATGTCTCCATAGAAACAGAGAAACAGCGCCTGTCATCTGTCTTAATTTTCTGCTGGGAAGGGGAACCAGAAGCTGTTTCGCTGTACACACAGAATGTTACAAGCACAGGAGAAGTGCCCCGAGGCATTAGCAGCCCATTCTTCGGTTTTCTTTTTTCCCCATCATTAGTATTTCACCTCATTTAACAATCTGACACTGTGTCAGTGGCTCTGATGTGAAAATTCAACCTTTTCAATTAAAGTCCACACTTTAGACATATTTCTTAACACCTGAATACTGTATGTACTTCTTTTTTAAAAATAGAATTGGGATAGAGAAGAGAGACTTACTGTGATTTTGCTAAATTCCCACCATCTGATTCTCGGACACGCAGGTCTCAGGCTTGCAAAGGACACAAAGAAATGGTGGTGATGTTTCCCTGCATCCAGGCTGCTACTTGAAAACTTTTCTTTTTGGCCACTTCATGTTCCTCAAACTGCAGTTTGATGTCGAAACATTCTCTTCAGTGAAAGCAGCCAGACACAAAAGGCCACATAGTGTGTGATTCCATTTATCTGAAATGTCCAGAATGGGCAAATCTACAGAGACAGGACACATTGATTTCCTAGGGCCGGAGGGAGGGAGGAACGGGGAGTGACTACACGTGGCTCCCGGGGTTCCTTCTGTGGGGGATGAAAATGTTCTGAAACTGGAGAGTGGTGAAGGTGGCTCATCGCTGCGGATGGACTAAATGCCATTGAATTGCACATTTTAAAATGGTGATTTTTATCTCAATTTAAAATCATAACTGTAGTTTGAGCTCATATTCTTTCAGCCCATCCTTCGGGGGGAATGGAAAACGCCAGCCCCTGCAGGCAGCATGTAGAGCTGTGTTTTTAAGCAGGCTCACTTTCTTTCAAGGGAACCAAGGTGCCTTCCCAGAGTCCAGTCCCCTCTGGGTCACCCCGTGGGTCCTCTACAGCTCAGCATGGCCTCCTCTCGCATAACCATTTGCTAGTCTGGCCCAGCTCAGAGTTTCAAGGGAAATCGGAGTATTGTTTTGAGTTGAGGTCTCCCGCCTGTTTCAGTGTCACCTGCTGCTGCCTTTTCTCCATTCCACTCGAGGGATGTTTCCAGGCATGAAGTTCTCAGTTCTGCATCACACAGAAGGTTGAAACTGCCATCTTGGTTTCCACTCCTGACTGTGGTCTTGAGTCTAAAAGGAGAGGGTCCCTCTTAGAATCACAGGCTATGAGAGCCGGCAGGGGACCGTCTGCCATCCTGGAGGGACCTATATGAACAAATGTGTGAATGAGAGCGAGAGAGAGGCAACACTGCAAAGATTTTGGTGCCTCATATCCCATGTCACTAGAGATAAAGACAGTACAAGGGTAATCCTGCATCACAAAATAAATGTAAGAAAATCAAATATTGATCATTCTCAGATGGTTATATTAATGCTTTCTTTGGGATCTATTAAATTCTTTCCTAATTTCTTCTTCATCTGTTTTGATACCTCTGCAGTACTAGGGCCTCAAGTCTGTCTGTTGAGTGGTTCAGCCCTGGGTAAGAGGCAGCCTCCGATCCCACCCTGCTTCATTTGTTGGATGTAGTGTTTTACATATAGCAATTTGGTAAAGGTAATGGAGGGTCTTGGTCAGATCCTCTTTGTCTTTTTTTTTTTTTTGGCCGCACCTTGCGGCTAGCGGCTAGCAGGATCTTAGTTCCCAGACCAAGGATCGAACCCGTGAAAGTGCCAAGTCCTAACCACTGGACTGGCAGGGAATTCCCCAGGTCCTCTTTGTCTTACTGATTTTTCCCCCATCATCTGCTGAGAAAGGGGTATTGAAATATTCCAACTAGGGTGTGGAACTATTTCCCCCTTCAGTTCTGTAAATTTTGCTTTATGTGTTTAAGGGATCTATTATTGGGCACATACACATTTAAGACTGTCGTGTCGTCCTCATGAGTCAATTCTTTTATCTTTATGAAAGGTCTCTCTCTTTTATATTTTTGGCCTTAAAGTCTATTTTACTGATATTAACATAGTCACTCTTACCTTATTATGCTCCCATTGTATGGTATTTTTTTCCATCCATTCATTTTCAATCTACTTGTGTCATATTTAAAGTATATCTTTTATAAATAGCATATGGTTGGGTCTTGTCTTATTATTCACTCTGATAATCTCCTTTAATTGGAGTGTTCAGCCCATTAATATTTAATGTAATTATTGATGTGGTTAGATTAGGCCTACCATTTTATTATTTGTTTTCTCTTTGCCCACATGTTTCTTGTTCTCTATCCCTCTTTCTTTATTTTATGTATTTGTTGAATATTTTATAGAATTCCATTTTAATTTATCTGCTGAACATTCAGATATACCTCTTTGCATTATATCTTAGAAGTTGCTCTAGGTTTCACAATATACATCCTTACTTTTCACAGTTTAGTAAAGTTAATATTGTACCACTTTATGTAAAAATATAGAAATCTTCCACCCAATTGGATCCTTAACCCTCTCCCACCATATTTTAAACTATAGTTGTCATAAGTATTACATCTACTTATACTGTATGTCTCATAAGACAGTGTTATAAATTTTCCTTCTAACAGTATTTCAAAGAAATTAAGAGGAGAAATAGTTTTTTGTATTTACACATATATTTCCCTTCAGCCTGAAAAACTTCATTGATCATTTCTTGTAATGCAGGTCTAGTGGAAACAAATCCTCTCAGTTTTCCTTCCTGTAGGTATATATTTATTTTGCCTTGATTCTTGAAGGATATTTTTGTGAACATAGAATTCTTGGTTGACAAGTGGCTTTTCTTTCAGCACATAAAGGTGTTCTGGATTCTGGTCCCTATAGTTCCTATGAGGGTCCTGTGGTTATGCAAATTGTCATTCCCTTGTAAGTAATGTTTAATTTTTCTCTAGGTGGATTTCAAGATTTTTATTTTTATCTTTGGCTTCAATTTGACTCTGGCGTGTCTAGGCATGATTTTTTTTGTGTGTGTTCATTGTTTTGGATTTTGTTAACCTTTTAAATCTACAAATGTATGTTTTCTAACAAATTGAAAAGTTTTCAGTCATTATTTCTTTAAATAATTTTTTCAGTCCCTTTCTCTCTTCTTCTTTGGAGACTCCAATTACACATATCTTAGCTCTTTTAACATTGCCCCACAAGTCCCTGAGGTTCTGTTCACTTTTTTAAATCTTTTTTCTTCTTCTTCAGACTAGGTAATTTCTAATAACCTGTCTTCAACTTCACGTCCTCTTACCTCCCTCATCTTGAGTCTGCTATTAAACTCAGGGATTTTTAAATCCCAGTGATTTAAAAGTTTTTTTTTTCAAATATATATTTTTCAGTTCTAAAGTTTCCATTTGTTTTTTTCAATATTTTCTATTTATCAGCTGAGATCTCCTATTGCCTCATTCATTATGAGAGTACTTGCCTAACCAAGCATAATTATAATAGCTGCTTTAAGTCTTTGTCTGACAATTCCAATGTCAGCGTCATCTTCAGGTTGCCCTCTGTTCATTTTTTCCCTTCAGAGTGGGTCGCGTTTTCCTGGTAGAGTAATTTTAGATTGTATCCCAGACGTTGTGAATGTTATGCTGTGGAGACTCTCAGTTCTGTTATATTCCTCTGAAGCGTGTTGATGGTTTCATTTTAGTGGTGACTCACATGGCTAAACTAAGACTGCAAGTCTGTCTTACCTGCAGTGGACAGCAGCTCCAACCTCAGTACAGATTGTTCTGTCTGTCCCAGGCAGGTGTAGTTTGAAGGGCAGCTAGAGGCTTGGGCAGTGTTTATACACAGGGTTTGAGGGTGCCCTCACCTGACTCTCCTTCCTGGCATTCCTCCTTTGCTGTCCAATGGCCATGCTTTCCCTGGCTCTTTCCCCTGGTTACTTCAGCCAGAGGGACCACAGAGGGGGACCTTCCCGTCAGATGTTTCACCACCCCACCCTACACTGCAGCTGTGCTTGTCCTCAGAGAAAAGCAACCAAAAGGCAAACTCACCCATGCCAGTCGCTTCCTCCAAATTTTTACCTCCCTCCAAAATATTTCTGTTTTTATCCTCAGGCATGCTCAGTAGTTATATTTTGCATTTTTTACTCTAGTTTGTAGTTGTTTTCTGTGGGAGGCGTAGGAGGGTCCCTCTTACAGGCGCTCCTTCCCCCATTCTGAAACAGAGCCCCTTGGGTCCATTTGGGACATCTCTCCAGAGTCTCATAGATGGACCTCCAGCAAACCTACTGAAGAACGGGTCATGGTGCCCAACAGCAGGGAGGACCTGGTGGGAAGGTCCTCACCTGGTGTGCCCGCCTATGGGCCGGCACAAGCAGGTGCTATGGACTGAATGTCTGTGTCCCCCTAAAATTCATATGTCAAAATCCTAACCCCCAATATGGTGGTACTGGGGGGCAGGGCCTTTGGGAGGTGATTAGGGTTAGATGAGATCATGAAGTGTGGGGCCCATGATGGGATTAGCACCCTCAGGAGGAAAGGATGAGAGATCTCTTTCCAGCATACATGCTGAGGAAAGGCCATGTGAGGACACAGCGAGAAGGTGGCGTCTTTGAGCCAGAACCCAACCAAGCTGGTACCCTCATCTCAGACTTCCAGCCTCCAAAACTGTGAGGAATAAATGTCTACTGATGAAGCCGCCCCGCCAGTGGTATTTTGTTATATCAGCCCGAGCAGACTAAGACAAGAGGGATTCTGGGAAAGTCACCAGAATGGCCAGAGCTTCTGAGATGGGAGAAGCAAGGGCTCCTGGCAGGAGGGAGAGCCTGTGGGTGTGATAGGGGGGTACCTCCATTTGAACCCAAGCAAAATGCAAGTAAATATTTAACAAACACAACATAGATGGTGATGGAGACAGGTTTGCAGGAAGGAACTTTGTTCATCCGTTCAACATTACTGCCTATCAAATGGTCACCAAGCAAACACTGCACTAGGCCATGAATAGGACCCAACCACCCAACCCGCCATCCCAAGCTCACAGGGCTGTGGGGACCCAGGCAGAAACGGTTCATTGGATACAGTTTGGGAAGGACTAGCTGAGCTTTGTCTGAATACTGCTTTTCAAAACCTTAAAGGAGAAAGTGCTTCCTCAAGGAAATGAGCGGCATCAAAGCATCTTCTCTTTATTTTCTTTTTTTGGACCAAATACGAGCTAAAAGATAACATTGGTGGCCAATTCTGAGTGGAGACAGATTTTTAATGTGACATCTGGGAAATAGAGTGTGTTGCCTTCATAGATGTAGAGGTAACACATCACCTGCCCAGAGCTCAGCTGGCCAGATGCTCTTCTCCGGTAGATGGGCAGCGGGGGTGGGGCTGCCTGGTGTCCTCCTTGTCGTCCAGGCCCTCTGACCCGGCTCTCCAGTTCCTGCACAAGAAGGTCCGAGATGGCCATGCCCCGGGGAGGGTCCATCAGGTCACCGCCGGCAGCAGTCTGTACCCAGCAGCCTCTCCGGGTTTCCTGAGGACGTCAGGTTGGGGACCCACACTGGGGAGCGCCCATAGCCACGCTCCAGAAGCCAGGGTTGTCTCCCCCTTGTGTTCAGGTAGGATTCTCTACAGTGTTGCCATGCATGACGTGGACATTGACGTGGACATTGTCAGTGCGTTGCCTGGAGAATGCGCTCCAGAGACCACGCTTGCCCTGGGGAGCACTTCCTGCCCTGGTGAGAGTGCGGCTTTCCTCTCAAGGTCCTCCCACCACCGTCTAGGCTGTAGCCCCAGCTGGCGACCCGGTACAGGACGCCACAGCCCCCGGCCCCCAATCTGAGGGGCAAGTACAGTGATGTGGGACATGATGCATAAAAACGGTTTCGGGGGGTCACGGTTGAGCCAGGCGGCCTCACTGAACCCCTCAGCCGCTCCCCAGAGGCTCTGTGAAGAGGTGTCGTGCTGGAAGCAGTTCACAGCTGTGAACTTAGAGATTCGTTCTTTCAGTAAACGTTCCTCCGGCCCCCGCTGTGAGTCAGGCCGTGTGCAGCCTCTGAGGGGGCACAGGCCCCTGTCCCGAGGGAAAGGGCAGCTGCGGGGCACGCAGAGGCGCTGTGGGCAGCCCGGGGAGGCGGGGGGGGCGGGCCTGGGATGTTCTGAAGCAGTGATACGCGCCGCTCACCCCTGGGCGGGGCCCTTCTGCTGGCCTCCTGGTGGTCACCCCAGCGACCGCAGTCAGCTGGCTGGAGGCCTGCCGGCAACGGTCTCGCAATCACGTGGGTTCTCTTCTGGGTGGTCTCAGGGCAGCCCCTCCTCGGGTCTCCCCGGCAGGGTGACCCCACTCCTGACGGCATCTCAGGGCCCCCAAGAGCACAAGAGTGGAAGCAGCCGGGCCTCTCAAGGCTTGGGCCCCGAGCTGGCACGGCACCGTTTCCGTGGTGTTCTGTGGGTTGCGGCAGGTCCCAGGGGAGGGGACTGCCCGAGGGTGTGAGTACCAGGAGGTGGGGACATCGGGGCCACCAGTGCAGCGGACGCGCACAGTAAGAGCTGGTCAGACGTCGGAGGGAGGGCGGGAAGAAGGGCTCGATCAGGGACTGAGGCAGCGGACAGCAAGGCGCCCTGGGGGGACCGGGGTCAGCTGTGTCACCCTGAGTGGCAGGAGATGGGGCAGGGACGCGGGCCGGAGGGGCACCTCATGGTTGTGGTCGGGGGCCTGGTCTCTCCAGGCCTCACTGGAAACGTACGTGGTAGGTGACACCCTCCGAGGCTCACCTGTGTGCGTGTTTGGGCCAGGACCGAAGGTGACGCCTGCTCCCCAGCCGGCTGGCTGACCAGGTGTGAGGGAGCCGCACGTGTGGGAGACCAGAGGCCGCCTGGGCCAGCACGTCTGGGGCTCCGGCATGGGGGGGCTTGTGGTGTGTCGCGCTGCTGGTTCTCAAGAAGAAGTCCTGTTCTGCTTGGCCCTGAGCTATAGCCCGTCTCTCGTCCTGTTGGAGTGAAGCCCCTGAGTCGTCTGGGCTCTCGGCCTTCATCCCCCCTCCATTCTCGTGCCTCTTAGTTGCCCTGCGGCATGTGAGATCTTAGTTCCCCGACCAGGGATCAAACCCGCATCCCCCGCATTGGAAGGCGGATTCTTTACTGCTGGACCACCAGGGAATCCCCAAAGTTATTTGTTTTAAATAATCATTGGCACTGTATGTATTTTAGGTACCGTCCTATAGGTGTCCCTTTAGGGTTATGTGAATATACCCCGTTGCCTGAAGCACCATAAACAATGTTTTAGCTCTGAAGTCTGTAACATGATAGTTACTCCAAGTTCCTGGGATCGGGTGAATTTCACGTGTCCTTGAAGAAAGTGGCTGGGGAGGGAGACCAGATGACCCCAGGGGAGGGGTGTGTCAAGTAGAGTCTGTGGGCCTCCCCGGCGCACCGACCCAGGAGGCCCGTGGCCTCTTCATGTCCCCATGTCCCCAAACAAAGAAGGAATGTCATGTCCCTGGTTGGGGTCTAGGTGTTCGCCCTCACTCTGTTTAAACACACTCTGTCCAAGGAAAGAAGCTCCTGCGGTCACCAAAGAGCAGCTTGTCGGGACACTTCAGGTGGCCGCAGCCTCACAGCAGTCCTGGTGGAGCCGGTCAGCCGTGGACCTTCGGCATGAAGCAGTCGAGGCCTGTGTGGTCAAGACAGAAGCACCATGAACCACGGCGTGGCTCAAACCCGGGACCCTGCCTGAGATCTGACAGCCCGTCCCCACGTACCCGATGCTGAGAGAGATGGGACCTTTGGTGACATCACCCTTTGGAGACCCAGGGTGTTTCGTTACTGGGGTAACGGGATTGCTTAGGGCATGATGTCAGAGCCAGGAGGCAGAGGTTGGCACTGCTGCTCTGTTTGGAGCCCGGGCCTGGTGAGTGAGGGACGCCCTGCTGGCAGGGTCTGCTCCGCGGGGGGCCTGGGAAGAACGCAGGGCAGGAATTGGACCTCGTCAACTGGCCGGAGGCTGCAGTTCCCGCTCTGAGCAGCGCCTCTTCTGCGTGGTGAGCAGAGCAAGGCTGGTTTAGCATCTGAGACCACGTGCCAGGCACCCGGAGCAGGCTGCAGGTTCCCCTGGGCCCTTGGGGCACTTGTCGCAGTCTTTAAAAACCAAACAACTTTCTTAAAGCATCTGTGAGTGTGTGCACAATATATAATGCAGCACTATTCTTAGGAAATGTGATATTGAAGAATCATTTTTTAAAATTCTTGCCTGAGTATAGCCTTTCTCTTTGGGTGCCCATGGGGAGAGGCAATGATGTTGTTTTCTCCCGAGGGGCCGTGGCCTCCTCTGCCCCCTGGTGGCTGCTTGGGGGAGTGTCCCCAGAGCACAGTGCCTTGCAAAGCGCCAGATCTGCTCTGAACCCAGGTTATCTTTCAAAAATTACATGTCAGCCTATGGGAGATGTTTTTATATATTTGAACATAAGTGTGTATTTTTAAAGTACCCTACTTTAAAAAAAAAGGTTTTCTTCCAACAAAGATACTAAAATTGCCTTGTGCTGAACACACTAGCACCACCGTGCTCGTCGCTCAGAGGGCTTGTTTCAAGTCCCTGCTGTGATGTCTGTGGCAGTCTCTTTCTCATTAAGCTTCCCGAGCCCTTGTTCCCGTCCAGTCCTGAGTGCTGGCGTCAGGGATGCGGATTCTTGTCACCGCAGTGGGGCGGGGGCACCTCACTGTTACATGAGGTTGACGGCTCTGGGGAGAGAGCCGAGAGGTGCGGGGAGAAGGGGGCACCCAGAGCCCCGCCCAGGAAGGTGGGGCCAGGGAGGTGGGCGGGGCTCCATCTCGCCTTGTCCCGCTAGGTTTCAGCCCCACGTCTAGAAAGACCCTGGCCTACCTCGAGGTTGAATGGGTTTTGAGAGCCCTCCTTTTGCTGCGACAAGTCCCCAGTCCCTTATTCACAGGTCTGACATCCAGAAACCTGAGGCCTGGAGGGACGGAAGGAGGCCCAGTGCCCTGGAGCCTGAGCTGGGCTGAACCGAGCTCCTGAGTTTTGCAGAAGAACATGAACTTCAACTTGAAACAGCTGGAGGACTGTCTACAGGGACGCCCGGAAGATTCCTAAAGTCGGACCCGGCCCCTGCTCTTAGGAGGCCTGAGGTGGCCTGTCCCGTGAGCTTAGCTGGCGGCGCTCGGACAGAACCGGGTGTCGGTCCTCTCGAGTCCCCGCGGGGCACACGGCTCTGAGGCGCAGGGGAGGATGGTGCCTGGGGGTGCATCACACTCACCGAAAACACGGGACAAACCCAGATGGGGCGCCCGCTGGGTGTGTGTGTTGGGGGGTGTTTGTGTCATGTGTGCTCTCGTCTTTGTATCTGATTCAATCATAAGTGTCAGTCATCGGAACGTGTGCTTTATTATGTTACAAAACCAAAAATTCCCACCAAAACACAGCTAAAAAAATAACACATTTTCCCAAGATTACATTCCCAAGAGAAGGTAATAATATGGTTGGAATAGATCCAACAATACCGCTTGAAGAAGCATCGCCTTACGTTAACGACAGGGGTGGTGTTTTTTTAAACCTTAAAGCGTTAAAGCGCTTTCACTGGTGAAACAGAAGCAGACGTTTGTGTCTGCAAGGCTGGCATGTCCAAGGGGACAGCGACACCGCGTTCTTGGTCCCTGCATGTTGGGGATCAGGGCCACTGAAGAAGCCACCCAAACCTGGGCGGGGTGACCGCCCCCAGCAGCCGGGAGGAGCTGGTGGGGACCGGGCAGCTGTGCCCAGCCCGGCCGGCGTCCATGAGGCCCGGCCCAGCCCTCTCCCGGCCGCTTCCCTCCTGCCTCTTCACACTTCACAGGTTTATCTTCTCTTGATCTTTAAGTTTTGTGCAGCCCGTCTTCGCTCCTGTTGCTGTGCGTGTTCCTGCGACCACGAGGAAGTCCCTACCGGCTCAGTTCTCACGGCCGCTCTGCCGTCAGCTCCGGGAGCAAAGGCCCAGGAGCCGCGGGGGCTCATCACGCGGGCCGAGGGGGCGGGAGCCTGTGCTGGGCCCTCTGGGAGGATGCACCTCCCCTCCTTCCGGGTTGGGGGTACGGCCCCCCGTGCCTGCACGTCGCAGCCCCCCGGACTTAGGAGCACCCACCCTGGGGCCCCCGTGGCCTCCCCACCAGCCGACAGGATGAGCCTGAGGGACAGCCCCGGGGGCCCCGGGGACTCAGCTGCTCCTTGGTCAGGTTCGCGGGCCCCAGGGGAGCTGGGGGAAGGGCCTGCAGCTCCCGACGGGGCACGACTTGGGGGCCCAGCGCGTGCCACTGGAGCGAGAACCAGACACCACGGCAGCGGCTGGGGCCCTGGGCTCAGACCCAGCCCTCTGTGCTTCACTTTCCTTGTCGGAACCGCGGGAACAGTGTACTTACCCCGGGCCTTGTGCGGGTGTCAAGAGGAAACGGCACCGCCAGGGGGTGTGTCCGGGTTGCCGGGGCGACCGCAGGCCCCCAGGAGCTGAGCCCCCCCCCCACCCCCGCCAGGCGGTTGGTCTGTTCCCCGTGGCTCTCAGGCCTGGCTGCAGGCGGGGCCTCCTGGGTGCTGAGGACACCCCCTTCTGCCCCCAGGGGGGTCCCCAGGGAGCGCATGGTGGGGGGAGGGGGGTGCTACCCTGGACGCAGGCACCTGCCTTTGCACAAATGCTTTTATAAATAAGTAGAGCTGCTGCGCAGTGTTTACACTCGATGCCCAGGATGAAGCCCTGGTCTGGAGGCCTCCTGCCAGCGGGTCAGGGGCAGAGCTGGCCCTGGGGCTCCGTCCCCTGATGGCTGGTCTCTGAGCCACTTCGTACAGCTAACACCCCTCTCTCTGCCCAGTGCCCGCCTCTGAAGAGGCTGGGAACCTAACAAGGGAACTGGAACTTGAACACCCAGTCTTGAGAGTTCGGCTTCTGAGTGGACCTGCGTGAGGTCCGCTGCTTCCTAACTTCCCTGGGCCGGGGGTTTGGGTGGGCTGGTTATAGCAACAGGAAAACTCCCAAAGGGCGACTAGGGCTCTGTCTGCACCGCCCCCTGGCCTGGGGGCCTTGGACAGGAGGGCCCAGACCGCAGGACTAACCACAGACACCCAGCAGAGTGAGGGACAGAGAGATGCTACGAAAGTAGAAGGCGGCGTCTCAGTGTACACATTAGTCAGGAGTCCCTTCATCCCACCCGCCTGGGACAAGGGGGGTTGCTTCATCCCCTCTCCCACCACCCTCTGTGGTCTTGTTTCCGGCCCTGAAGTTCTCCGGCTACAGCGGCTCAGAAGGCTTCTTGCAGATGGAAATGGCCCCATCAGCTAGGGTGCTGACGCTGTCTGCCCCCAGCCCGCTGACTCCTTGGGGTGTCCCATAACGGCCTGGACCCCCTCCACCTGCCTCAGTGCTGTCCCCACGAGGACAGGAGGGCCTCTCCCGCACAGAGCCGGCCTCCCAGGGAGCAGAGTGGGGCCGTGGCTGCAGGCGGTGGGCTCTGCCCTCTACGCCTGCCTCCCATCCCGCACGTGGAAGCTAGTGACCTACCCCTGCCTGGTGTGGACCCCGCCTGGTTTGCCCCTGGGCTTCCTTAGCCCATCTTGTTTACACAGGCCTGGGAAGACGGGCATCCCGCTAGGCTGACCCAACGTGACTGTTAAGAACAAAAGTTAATAAGAAAAAGGCTCACCCACCATATAGAAAAGGGCATCATTTTATCAAATATTGACACTTTCCAGTGGTCTGGGGAGCCTGCTGTCCGTGTCTATCCTAAGAGGGCCACTGGAGAGAGGGGCTGCAGCCAGCGGTGTTGACACGGGTGCTGGCTGGAGGCCGCCGACCAGAAGCTTCCTTGCCTCCCCGATTCCAGTGAAACTCTGGTTTTTGTTCGGGGCAGGAAGTGGGAGGTGGCTGCGGTGGGCTTTGCACCAGCGGCCAGGTGTGCAAGGGCAGACTGACCCTCAAGACCAGCAGAGGGACGGCCTCAGGCAGAGACGCAGTCTGGAGCCTTGACCCGAAAACAGGAGTGTTTAGGAACAAGCACCGAGCCGTGTTGCTACCCAGAGCCAGAGACATCGAAAAATACTTTTTGGCAGTCGGTCAGCAGAGCCCCCAGGAAGGCAAGGCAGGGAGGGGGAGGCCCCCCGGACCCCCGGAGGATGGGTCCTGGGCGCGCACCCTCAGCGCAGCTCCGGGAGCCCCTCCTCACGGGCACCCCCCTGCCCAAGTCCCTTTCCCGGCACAGCCCAGAGGTCCTGCCTCCCAGGGCAGTTGGTGACAAAAAGGAAGCAGACATCCGGCGCGGCTCCCGGGGCTCTCTGCTCTCTGGGTCGGTAGCACCGGGTCGGGGGGGCCCCGGACGTGCCGGCCCCCCCTCAGTTGGCCTCGCTCTCCGTGAACTCCTCTTTGATGGACTGTTTTCGGGACTTGCAGTCCGGGAGGTCGAAGCCGAAGTCGGCCCACTCATCGGGCCCCGCACCCCCAGCCGGGCCCCCGCGGTTGGGGATGGTGATGGTGTGGCGCACGCGGAAGTGCACGGCCTCCATGACCCGCTGCCGCTGCAGCTCCCCCGAGCCCCCGATGGCGATGGTGGCCGCGTTGCCGCTGGAGCGGATCAGCTGCTGCGCGCCGTAGTCGTGGCTCTGCTTCAGGTCCTGGAGGCCCCTCCAGATGGTCATTCGGTGCTGGTCCGGGATCTTCAGGGCCCCCAGGTCCTGCAAGAGCAGCGCCCACGGCCGCCCGTCAGAGGGCCCAGCGGCGGGCACTGCCCTCTCCCCCTCCCGCCAGGGGCTGCGCCTGCCCCTGCACAGCCACCGTGGGACCCCCAGGAGGGAGGCGAGGGGCCCACACCCCAAGGGCCACCTGTCCGGGCGCTGGACGGTGCGGGGGGAGCAGGCAGTGCGGGTCGAAGGAGGGGCAGTGCTGGGCCCGCCCTGTGCCTGGTGGTCTGGCCGCACTGAATTCCGCCCCAGACAGGCGGCAGGAGAGCTAAGAAGTGACGTGTGGGGACGGGGGGCGCTGAGGTCACTCCTGGGCCCTGAGCACAGTCAGAGTGACAGATGGAGCTGCCCCCTCCCCGCACACCGGGACCTGGAGGGCGGGCGGGGCCCCTCCCGAGGGCAGAGCAGATCCTCAGGCTCCTGTCGCCCATCCCTCCCCCACCCCGCCCGGCCAGGCAGAGCATCAGCTGGTGAGGCAGGGCTAACATGCACTGAGCTAGCCCAGTAGGGACCACCAGGGATGGGTCGAGAGGGCATTAGTGGACACACAGCAAGGCAGCCCTCTGAGCCACTGGCCCCAGCTCCCTCTGGCAAACCCGCATCTCTGCCCTGTGGCCTTGGCTGGGCACGAGCCTGGACGGGCCTCTGACCCGGAGCCGGCTGCAGAGCAGGGGCTGCGGAGGCTCCAGCCCGCTGAGCTGGACCCCCCCACCCCCAGGATCCGGCCGACACCTGTGTCTCCCGGGCTCTGGCTAACAGTCATTACACTCAAGGCAACACCAGGCTACGAGTGCTTGTTGCTGGGACTCTTGTTTAACCTAAAGACAAGCCCTGGCTGTGAGGTCAGGGGTCAGGATGCCAAGGGTGGGGCACTTCTACCCCGCACATCCTGGACCAGACATTCAGTTGCTGTGCGTGCACGGCAAGCAGTTTGGGCCTCAGTTTCTCCCTGTGCAAATGGCACTGAACTAGAGCAGCCCCAGGACCCTTCTGGCCTTCGCCTTCTGCACTTCTTCGTGCCTTGGAGAGAGCCAGTCCCCCAAATCAAAGGCAGCCGGGCCACAGGAGACAAGACTCGAGTCCACGTGAGGGGCCCGGGCGAGTCCCGTCCAGCCGCATGAAGCCGGACGTCAGCACAGAGATGGGGCTGCTGGTGGGAAGGTTCCCCTAATTCTCCAGCCCTCCCTTACACGGGCAGGACAGGACACGGAGGCACTGCCCCAGCAAGGGGAGAGAGCTCCCGGCCCCGTGGACAGGGCCCTGCGCTGGCCTGGGGGTGGGCTCCCTGCACCTGCCCTGCCGGGGCCGTTACCTCTATCGTTAGGTTCTGCAGGTGGTAAATGTTCTGTAACCCCTGGGAGGTGAAATACTCGATGCAGTTTGGACACCCCAAGCCTGTTAAAAAACTGCAGAGAGAATTGGGGAAATAAAGCAGCATTAACTTCTAAGAACCTGGCTGTGCGGCCCGTCTGGGTGGGAACTGGCCACCCCACAGGTCGCCCCTGCCCACCGGTGGCCACGGTGTCGGGGACGCGCTCACCGGGGCACAGCCTCCAGGGAACCCCTGGCTGTTCTGCTCTCCCTCCGAGCACCTGCTGGATGCCCACTCCCAACATCCCCCTGCCCCTGTCTGTTCTCCAGATGGCAGAGCGTACAGCACAGGCTGCGAGGGGCAGCAGGCAGAGAGCGCCCCTGGGCTGGGGGCCAGGCGACCACAAGCTCCCAGGGCTGAGGTTAGTGGGTTAGCGCCAGCGGCCGGCAGCGGCCCACGTACCTGACCAGGCTGGGGTCGGCGTGGTAGGGGGGTGGCGGGGTACAGTGGGACCCCGAGACCATGGACTGGGAGCTGGGGCCGCCGTTTATCTCGCCGTTGGCCGGCAGGGCGTGGCCGTGGTTGTTGAGTATCCCGGGGCCTGGGCGGGAGGCAGGTGGGACGGTCAGAGGGGGCCGGGCCGGGCGTCCCAGGCTGTGCGGGGGAGGCTCTTAATGCTCGGCCCTCCCCAAGATCGGGAGTGGACAGAGGAGACCGTCCGAGGCCGTGCCTCCTGTTCCTGGGCGGGAGCTGCTGGAGGGAGCAGCCATCGAGAACCCCGCATGGGCCTGAGCTGGGGGTGTCTGGAGCCAGGCCTGCCCTTTGGGTCTCCCCACCCATCCCAGCCACCCTGCCCACGCCACTCACCCATGGGCCCCAGGTTGGGCCCGGCCGCCGAGCCGTGCAGGGGAGGCTGGCCCACCAGCTGGTTGACGGAGGGCAGCTTGTTGACAGCCCCATGCGCTTTGTTCATGGGCGAGAGGATGGGCCCGTAGGACGGAGGCTGCAGGTGACTCCTGCTCGGAAGGGACAGCTGGGGTCTGTAAGAAGCACCTCCACATATAAAGCCCCCCTGCTGCAGGGGCCTGGAGCCCCCGCCCCGTGCTGAGGTGTCAGAGCGCCCGCCTCCTCGCCCAGCCTCCCTGCCGGACGGTGGCCACACTCGGCCACAGGTCCGCTGGCAGGCAGGACCCGGGCAGTGGGTGGGAGGGGGTGGGGGCCCCTGGAATCGGCCCTGCTCTTGGTGGGTCGGCATCCCTCCCGCCACCGCCCCTCGCCTTCACTCGGGAGACATCTGGGCTGAGACGCCGCAGTTCAGGGAAGACCTCCCGGGGGAGGAGACGCCAAGCGCTGCCTGGTGCTGCTGGCACCGTCCCTGCTGGGTCGCCCGGCCCCATCCTTCTCCCCCGGGCAGCTGGGCAGGACGGGGCGGCCGGGGGGCGGGAGGGGCTGCGCTCACGGCCTCTGCAGGAGCTGCTGCTGCTGCCGGTACGACTCGACCAGCTGCGGGGGCACCAGCTCCATCAACTCCAGGCTCTCCTTGACCTTCATCAGGATCTCAAAGTTCTCCCGGCCCCGCACCTGCGCACGGAGAGGTGGACCCTCTGCCCAGGTGCATGTGGGCACCGCCCAGCCCCAGCCCCCCAGCGCGGCGAAGCGCCTCTCCTTTCTCGGGGCTCCCCAGCCCCCCGCGGGCCGGGAGTCCCCCGACCCTACTTTCCTCTCCCGGGAAGCAGGTCCGGGGGAGTCTGGTGGGTGGGTCTCCTGTCCGCACAAACCACGCCCACCGCTTCCTACCCTTGAGACTTTGCCACACTGTCCGCCTCCCCCTTTCCAGAGCTCAGCACACTTGGGGTGCTGGGATGCGGGGGTGCTGGACAAATACGGGGCTTTTAGAACAAGGAACTCTTTTTCCCCTTTCCAGAGCTCAGCACACTTGGGGTGCTGGGATGCGGGGGCGCTGGACAAATACGGGGCTTTTAGAACAAGGAACTCATGTTTGTTTTTTTTTTGGATCTCATTCTTGAAAGACTCAAAAAATGATAAGCTCACGTCATGGAGACCAGTCCTAGCAGAGCAGGTGGGGTTTTATCTGAGCTGGAATGGCCGCATCACGGCACAGGCTGTAAACTCACTTTGGTGACGTGGCTGGGGCCTGCCGGGCTGTGGGAGCGTGCGATTCCTGGCGCGTGCCCTCCCCGGTTGTGGGGAGACCTGCACTGCCCCATACGCTGTATCACTGTATCTACAGCGAGACTCCTGCGCTGGGAGCTGCGTCAGGCCAGCTCTCTCTCTCTGAGAGCTGGTTCTCCCTTCTGGGCCCTGCAGCCTGCAGAGCTCGGGGTCTCAGCTCTCAGGTGTGCCAGGCTGCACCTGCCACCCTGGGGGCCCCAGGTCCCCCTCCACTCCCCGCTGCCCCAGCCTGGGGTCCGCAGACACGGCACACTCACGTGAATGTAGTAGGTTTCCTCGTCCCCGTGCCGCTTCTTCTTCACGTTGGTGCTCAGGGCAGGGATAGCAGGGGGGCTCTGCTTGAAGGCTGGCAGGGGACGGGGTGGGGCAACTTCGTGAGCAGGCAGGGAGGAGGGGCCACGCGCAGGTTAGCCAAGCCGACCCCGCCACCCGGTGTGAGCCGACCTTCCCAAGGTGCCCCTTGTGGACAGGCCCGGAGACCAGCCACCCACTCAGATGAGCAAATCGGGCGGTCACCCACACGGGACGGAGGGGATCGGGGGCGGCCACGCGGGCGGGGCTGGCTCTGTCCCCTGGGCACAGGCTCGTGCGTTTCCCCTGAGCCCCGAGACAGGTCCAACTGCGTCCTGGGGGTGGCCTGGCTCTGACGTTCCAGGGTGGCCCTCCACCCCCGCGCGCCCGCCCCGGCCCTGCTCACCGCGCTTGCTGGCAGCCCCGCTCTTGGCAGCGCTCTCGTTCAGGGCCTGCTGTTCGCGGAAGTGGTCTTCATCCGCTTTGCGGTCTCGGCCAGGACAGGCACAGATGCGGCCCTCGAAGGACCGGCGGCCCAGCACCTGTCCGCTGTCCAGGGGCACAGCCGGGACCGTGAGCTTTGGGGCCCACCGTCCCCACCCACCTCGCACCCCACAGGACCGGCCTTGATGGGCCGAGGGCTCAGGGCTGAGTGCCCAGCTGCTCTGGGACACCAGGTCCCCTGCGTCCCTCCCAAGGCAGCTCCTGCCCCAGCAGCCCCTCCCAGCATGTGGCCTGCAGGGCCCCTCCCCAGACTCGCCTCCAGGGCCTGCACCTCCCCTTGCTCATGGCCTCCCTGTCTCCCCAGCAAGCCCCCCAGCAGCACGGGCCCGAGTCCCTGCCCCGATCCCTCCCCGACCCCCGCGTCCGGCAGACTCACTCCCGTGTCTCCAGGGTGATGATGATGAGGATGGGCCGCCGGTTCATGCCCCCGACACAGCTGCTGTTGCACATGAAGTTGTAGAGGATGGTGGTGAACTCTGTCCCCACCTGCCACAGGAGGGGCAGGGAGAAGCTGTGCTGTCGGCACGTGGGCCCCAGTCCGCAGGGCTGGGGGCTCCTGGGCTTCCAAGCACCTGTCCCTCGCATCTCTGGGTAGGCAAGGGGGTGCTGGGCCCTGTGGTCCTCTGCCGTCTATCCACCCATCCACCGTCCATCCCCCACCCACCCATCCACCCACCTATCCAGCCAGCCAGCCACACAGTACACTGAGTGCCATGCGCTCTGCTGGCTCTGGAACCAAGAGAGCCATGGCCTGGTTGCTCCCCTGGCACAGGCTGGGGGCTGGCCCCGGAGGCGGGGTGTGAGCAGGCACATGCGCAGGCCTCTGTGGCGCAGGCGTGTGTTTTGCAGACTGTGGGCTCTTCTGGGAAGTGGGGTGCCTGGCCCAGCTCTGGGCAGAGGGAGAGACCAGAGCCGTCCGAGCGGGCTCCCAGCACACACACTTGTTCCAGGGAGTGTGTGGAGACAGTGAGATGTGAACCCGGGACTCTTGACCCGTGGGCATCCCAGGACCACAAAACGGGCAGCTGTCATGGTCTCTCTGGGTCAGGATGATGGCTCAGGAAACCTGGCCTTTCACAAACCTGCTGGCACGTGGCAGCCGCCAGGGGGCGGGAGAGACCTGCTTTCCTGGTCCTGGAGGTGCCAGTGAGGCTCGGGGGAGGGAAGGCAGGGTGGCAACCCCTCCCCGGGCCCCGCCAACGCAAGGGCTGTTCCTAGGGAACCACAGGGGGTCCTGGGGGTCCTGAGGGACCAGGTACAGTGATGGGGCCTGGAAGGGGGGTGCCTGGAGGACTGGGTACAACTCTGGGGGGGGCGGTGTCTCAGACCCAGGTAGAGGAAAGGTGAGGGCTCGCCGTCACCCGCCCACCCTGGGAAGCTTGGCCCACAGGGCGCATTGCCGGGACTCGGTCTCCACCTGCCATCCTGGCGCCCCCACCCCACCGTCACTGGTTGGTACCACCCCTACTTCTCTCCACCCCAGCTTTTTACCCCAGTCCGGCCCGCACATCAGCCCCAGAGCCTTCTGCTGCCTTCAGGTCAAAGTCAGACCCCCAGGGTCTCTCCGCCCCTGCCCACCTCTTGCAGCAATCCCCCCCCCAGCCTCCCCCCCACCTCCGGGCCCTGCAGCGCTGTGCCCCCGACCGCAGGTCTCTCCTCTCCCCGCGGCCCCCCGGCTCTACCCGGGCTAACTCCTCCTGACCTCAGCCCCTCCATCCCCCAGAGCCCAGGCTGGGGCGTGGGAAACGGACGGGCAGGAAGAGGGGACGCAAGGGCCGGGCTGAGGCCCAAGGGTCAGCAGGCCCAACCCCGCTGTAAAGCCAGGGTTGTGGATGCCTAGAGAGGGCCGGAGGGGACCTCCCCTCAGCTAGGCAGTGTAGGTGGTCAGAGCCCCACCCACAGGCAAGGGAGGGATGGACATGAGGGCGAGGGAGGATCTGCACAGCTCGGGGACACTTGGGAAGTGACCCGAGGGGTCTCTGCCCCGAAGCCCTGCCCCAGCCTGGCCCCCTACCTGCGGGGGCTCGTAGGGCACCATGACGCTCTGCCTGCCGGTGACAGGGTCGTCCACGTACTGCGAAAGGTTGTTGCCCTCCACGCGGATGAGGTGGCTGGCGGGGGCAGACTGTCCTGCCGAGGGGGGACGCCGCTTCAGAGAGGTGCCAGCCGGGGTCTGCACCCCTGTGCCGGGCGCATCGCAGCGGACTCGGGCCTCCCAGGGGGACTCAGACCCGCCGGCAGCCCCCATGCCCCCGGGGCACTTGGCCCAGCAGCCCTGCTCCGCGCTCACCTGCGGGCACCGGCACCCAAGGCCCCAGGCAGAGCTGGCAGGACACGGGACTGGGGTGGGGGGGATGCTGAGCCCCCCTGTCAGCCCCTCGCATCGGACCTGCCGCCTCCAGGAAGGAGGCCCCGAGCCAGCCCTCTCCTTCCCGGCTGGGGCGCTGGCCGCTGGGCACAGGAGGGGGTGGGGCAGGGACACTCACCTTCGTTGAAGTCCCGCCCGAGCTCGTGGTTGGGGCAGCGCTTCACGACCTCGGTCACGTGCTCCGCCTTCTTGTAGATGGGCATGGCGCGGATGACAGTGCCCGGAGGCGGCGGGGTGGACACCTTGGTCTGGATGGGGCACGTCTTGGCGATTTGGCAGTAAAGCTTCTTTAGCAGAGGAGAGTACTGCAGGGGGGGTGTGGGGACCGGGGTGAGGCTGGCCGTCCCAACTCCACACCCTCGCCCCCTGTGGCCCCCGCCAGGAGTCCCGGCCACCGCATGCCTGACCCTCGGCTGAACACCTCTGGGCTTCCTTCCCTCAAAGAGCCTCTCCCCGGCACCCACCCATCAGTGTCTGGCTGGTGTGGGCTCAGTGAGAGCAGCTGCTCTGAGTGCCCCGTGCGGCCAGGCTGAGACGCTTATCCCCCTGGATCTCACTGGTTGGAGAAGTAGGTACCATTAGGTCCATTTTATGGATGAGGACAGTAAAGGCCAGGACGGTGAGAAGGAGCTGCTGGAGAGCAGGGCTAGGACACGGGGCTGGGAGCCAGGTCCAGTGCGTCAAGCCTGTGAACCTTAAGCCCCCAGACTGTAGTAGTTTGAAGGGGGGAGGGTACAGCCTCGTGTCTCGGGTTTTAAAAGCCTGGAGTTAGGTTTTCTGTCCTCTGTACAGAGGAAACGTGCACAGGGACTCCCTGGACCATCCTCTGAGGGGCCAGCCCTTTGGCTTACTTCTGGCCACTGCGGGTGGGGGGCTTTGACCTTGAAGCCCCAGGACCCCCAGCCCAAGACCTTGACCCAGGGAGGATCAGATGACTCCCGGGCCACCTGAAGGGACCTCCAGGGCGAGCGCCCAGAGGTCCAGGTGGCCCACCCGAGGACCCAGGCCGGCTCTCACGAGTTCAAAGTGACCCTTGATGGAAGGGTCCCTTGGAAACACGGGTGCCCACTCGTTTCCAAGCTGGCTGTCCCCCAATGACTGGCTCCTGGGGATCCAACAGGGCTCCTCGTGGCCCCATCCCCCAGGGACAGTGGGGACATGAGGGTCTCAGAGTCCCAGGACGCTTCCTGTCCCCATGCCACGCCCCTGGGCCCCCCCCAAGCCCCCGGGGACTCAGAGTTACTCCAGCCACAGGGTCCTGGAGAGCCCCCCATCGCATCCCACTATGGTCATCAGGGAAACTGAGGCCGGACACGGGGCTGCTGCAGACCAGAGGATGAGCAGGCCTGATCCCACCTTTGCCGAGGAAGCTGGGGCCTGACACCCTGACCCTCTGGCCAGCAAGGGACACAATGGACCCTCAGAGCCTCATACTGCCAGCAACTCCAAGTCCGGGAAAAGCAAGGGAGGCGGCGCTCAGCCTGAGCCCAGGAGCAAGGGGTCCCCGCACCTCGGAGCCCTTGGCCCTGAGCAGTGCGAGACGTCCTTCCTCTGATGAGCTGAAACCCAGCTGGAAATGCTGACCTGGGGTGGGGTCTGAGGGGGCTCGGGGACAAGCCCGAGCTGGGGTCTCCCCAGTGGTGTCCTGGGGGATTGGGATCCTGTCCAACTCCCTCAGCGATGACTTCAGGACGAGCCCCCTTAGGCCCCTATCGTGGAAGGGAACTAGATGCCCACAGGGCTTGTCGCCTCCCGGGTGCCCCATCCACCTGTGCCTGCGACCCCGCTTCGGCAGGAAGGGACATCCCCCATGGGTGTAGGTGGGCCCTCAGTGGGCTTGGGACCACACAGGGGGGCAGTTCTGCTTCCCAGGGAGGTGACCGCTGACCTCCTGGGTCCCCACCGGTATAGATGCTGCCCCTTCACTCCCCAGAGCACCAGTTTGGGAGATAAGCTGAGCGTCCTGTCCTGAGGGCTGTGCCCAGGGCAGCAGTAGCCCAGCCCAAAGCAAACACCAGTTGCCAGTTTAGTGCCCAGCTCTCTTGTCCACCATGTGCGAGGCTTCGGGACCCGCCCCTGACCCGAGACAAGTGTGCAGTTAGTTTCCAGAGGAAACTAGAGGTGAGTGCCATGGAGGAGCTCCAGGGGCCTACTTAGGGGACTTCCTGGAAGCGGAGGGCCCCACAGGGAATGGCAGGCCTCAGTTGGACTTCAGGGACCTGAACACAAGCAGTCATGGAGGGAGAGGCTGGGACCCTGAGAGCCATCCACTCAGCAAGCCTTTGTTGAGCGCCTAGTGTTTGCCAGCCCCTCGGCTCACTAGGGAAAATGGACAGAGCCCCTCAGCCCCCAGAAGAAACTAGACTTATAGGAGGCTCACGCCTGAATGCCACGCAGCCTCCCCGGGGCCTCCTGCAGCGTTGGTGGATTCCAGAGGGTGTTTCTTCCCCTGCAGGTGTCCCACCTGCCTGCGGAGGGTCCAGCGAATGAGGTGACCAGGGCTGGGAGGGGCGTGTAGAGGACCCACAGAGAGCTGGCCTGGGCTGGGGGGTGGTCAGCAAGGGGAGAAGGCATCGGAGGCCTGGCCACTGTGTGGCAGTTCTGGCTCTGGGTTTGATAGCTGGGATGCCTTAAACCACTGGACACCTCCCCGCGTCTTGTTCGCCGGCCTGTGATGTGCTTCATACAACAGCCCTGAACCTCGCCCACTGTGGAAGCGCCCGCACACGTCCCCGTGCGTCCTCGCCTCTGGTGTGAGCAGGGGCAGCGGGTCCAAGTCCAAGGCTGTGGGTGGGGAGGGATGGAGCCGAACGGGCCCCCAGGGGCACGCAGGCCCTGCAGTCCCCTCTCCGATGTCGACCAACCACCGCAGGCAGCCCCAAGGAGGGAATGGAGCCAACAGGGAAGGGGCCAGGCTTCAGGCGCAGCCTTGGGAGCTGCAAAGCCGCAGCCCCCGGCCCCCTCCCCAGGCTCTGTGACTGCCGCCATGTGGCTTCAGAGCCCCCGCCCCCACCAGTGCAGCCTTTCCCTCAGGCCTGCCTGCCCCAGTCCCACTGGCCACGGCCTCTGGAGCTGCAGACGCCCCGCCCCCGGGAGGAGCTGCGGGAGCTGTCCCTGGTACCGCGGGCAGCGGCCGCCTGACCGCCCGCCCCGCTGAAAGCCGAAAGCCAAAAGCCGCAAGCCGCAAGCCGCTGGGCTGGGAGCACAGAGCTGCCTGGGGTGCCTCACCCCGGCTGGCTGGCGACGAGCGTGGGGAGAGGAGGTTCCTCCCTCTGCGTCCCTGGCCAGGCCCCCGATGGCCTTGGGTGGGCCCACTCCTCGTAGCGGTGTCCCCAGCCCAGTGCTGCCCTCAGCTGGCTGCTCACGCCGCCCTTGGGCACACACCCGGTCAGGCCCCAGGCCCCCGGCCCGGGTTGGACCCCCGGACGCCCAGGCTGGCCCAAGTCGGGCAGCATCGGGGGCGGGGGATGCCTGAGGTCTAACCCCACCCTGGTAGCATCAGGTGGTGACACCTGCGGCCGCTGGGCTGCAGGGCAGGAGTGAAGCCTGGGAGGGGGAGGGGGTAGGCCTGGATAGCCAAACCTGGGGTTGGGGGCAGGGTGGGACCTGGAGGGAATGAAGGAGCCCCCCCACCCCCTCCCCTAGCTCCTTCCCCTCCTCCCAGAGCTCCGGGGCCTCAGGCCGCCCTGGGCACGGGCAGGGAGGAGGAGGGCTCCTGGGACCTCATCAATTTTGTAAAAAAGGTCACGCGGAGATGCTTCTTCTCACCCTCCCTCCCTCCTGCCTCTCCTTCCCTCCCTCCTGCCTTTCCTTCCCTAGAACCGCTAGATGGATGTGTTTCAACAGATTCCGAGCTGATAAAATCTTATTTATCTTCGGTGGTTGACACAGAGCCGTCAGGACTTGCCTGTTCGGGGATGCGTGAGTTCCTTCGTGTTTGCAGGAAATGGTTTGCCCAGACGCTGGTGTGTGCCCATCCTGCCCCCACCCGGTTCCTCTCCTGCGATCCAACCCCACCCCCCACCCACTCCACGATAGGCCCGGCCCAGCCTGGCTGGGAGCCTCGGCCCGGCAGGGCTGGTGCAGGGGGTGGTGGGCAGAGGGTGGCGGGTGCGGCGTGGTGGTGGCTGTTAATTTCCTCGCGCCTGCTCCCCTGCAGCTGGGTGCCCAGCACAGGCAGGTCTGGGCAGAAGGAGAGTGGAGAGGTGATAATAACTTGTCTGTCATTTTCCAGGGACGTGTAGCATCTTGCAAACCGCAAATACCGTTAACCAGCTTGGGTGAATCTGTTACAACAGATTCTGGAAGACAGGGCCTGCAGTGGGGGCTTTATTATTTTTACTGATTTTTTTATGGACCACTTTTATCTGCTTTCTGTGCGTGCGCGTGTGTGTGCATGTGAGGGAGCTCACACCCACATTTCTCTCCTCTCTTGGGTTATGGACCCTTTGAGGACCTCCCCAAAGCCACAGACCCTCACTCACCCTAGAAAAGCCCTTGTGTCTTCACTCAGCGGAAAGTGGCCAGGAGCATGGGGGGCTCTGACAGGTGTCAGGGAGGTGACCGGCCTTGGGGGCTGACCATCACCCCAGCCTGCTTCAGAGCACCCACTCTCAGAAGGCAGCGAGAGCCCACACACAAGGAAACCCACGGCCAGCAGCCCACCTTGGCTGCGGGCCTGGTGGTTGGAGGCTCCGGGGGCCCCCTGGCTCCAGGGTGGGGGCCACAGCCGGTGCCTGGCCAGCAGATAAAGGAGGCTGCTCCAGCCCCCCTCTTCTGTCAAGATGCTGTGTGATGAGTCTCAGTCCCGACTCCAAAGGGCCTTGTCGATCCACTGCCCCCCCGCCATGAACAGTGCGGGGAGGGGGTCTTGCACACAGGGGGTCCCATTGTTATCACTCTCACTCTGGCCCCAGCCAGAAGCTCCTTCCCAGGGCGGAAGGAGCTGCCCAGAGGCCGGCCCTGCCTTTAGCTTCAGTGACACCCTCACGGGCAGGGTGAGGTGAGCCTGGGCCTCCATCTGGTCCTTGTTCCGTAACCCAGGCACAACATCTGGCCACCCCCGGACCTTGAGGAGGGGGTGAGCAGTACGTATTCTGAGCCCCTGGGACAGGCCGGGCTTGCAGGGAGCCCCAGAACTCCCGCCAGCAGCCACCCCTCCCGCTCCCAGGGCACAAAGAGCGTCGATAGCCCAAGCACCACGCTCAGCCCCAGCCAGGTCCAAACACGGTCCCTCTGCCCACAAGCTTGACTTTGCCAGCTGGGGAGCCGGCCTGGCCTGGCCTCCTCTGAAGACCGGCGTCCCTGCTGCAGGGACCATCCCCCAGCTGGCCTCATGGAGAGAGCCCTCTGGCAAGAACCCGGCCAGCAGGGCTGCGGGCCGTGCCTGGCACGGGGCGGCGTGGGGAGGCTGCCCACCAGCCCAGCTCTGCCCAGCACCGGGAGGGCCCCCTTGACGGCCAGGGGAAGGAGGCCCCCACTACGCTCACCCCATCCCACCTGCAGCCTTCTGAGCTGGCCTGGCCTTGTGAGCACGGTGACTGCAAGGGTCAGTGGGCACCTTCCACTCACAGGACAGTCCAGAAGCCTCGGCCTGTCGGCCCACCATTCTGGACACCGGCCACTGTCCAGTGTGGGCAATTCCTTCCCCCAGCGCCCTGCAGCTCCCGGATGGCCTGGGGCTGGACCAGAGGCAGGAGGCTGGGGAGATGGCGGGAGGGGAGGCCAGACTGCGGCCGCAGCTGTAGCAGATACTCAAGGTGGCCTCTCCGGAGGGCCGTCATGTCAGCCCCGACGGGAGCCCTGAGGATGGGCCCTCCTGTCTCTGACCTTCCTGCCATGGCAGCTGCAGGTTAAGTCCCCAGTTCAGGACCACAGGTAAAGCCACGCCCTCCAGCCAGGAAGCAGTGAGGGCATCTCTTCACTAAATCAACTCCACTCCCGGCCAGCAGGAGAGGAGCCCCCGGGGAACTGCACGCCCTGGACACGTGGGGTGGTCACTTTTCAGCTTTTAGTACAGTTGGCTGCCATCGAAGTTTTCACTGGAACCTGTAAATATCCAGCGAAGCATCTGGGGCAGGGAGTGCTGGCTTCTACACATCTGACCCCGCACACGGCAGCTCCCATCACATCAGCACCACCTTGGTTCATCCTCCCCGAGGCCCTGGGGGCACCGGCTGCCCCCTCACAACACGAGGACCCACGGAGGAAGGGGGCGCCTCGCCCTGGGCAGGTCTGCGATCCTGGGGGAGCCTGCCTGCAGGCCACTGCGTGTTTCCCCCAACGGCCTCTGACTGTCCACTTCATTGAACCCTGTGCACCTTTCATGGGGGCCTTCCTGCCCTAGAATGAGCTGCAGCACTCACAGCCCTGATCGAGGCCGGTGGAATTTCAGGGCCTGGGATCCATGAACTTGAGCTTGGCTTCCAAGGTTGGGATCTGAGAAAACCCCAAAGCAGATTTCCCCGACAACCAACCACAGGGACCCACCCAGCTTGGAAGCCAAGCTCCAACTCGCTCCCCCAGGGCCAAGGTCCAGGGCACTCAGGACCCCATGGCTGCAGCAGTGGTTCTAGGAGAAGCTGGGGCAAGAGCTCCCCTTCGGCCCTCATTTTCCCAGCTAGAGAGGGGACTAAGGGCACCGGAGAGTGGGGCGGGAACAGGGGGCCAGGTTCAGGTGCGGGAAGAGGAGGAGGGGCGGGTCCCAGGCCCTCCTGGCCTGTAGCTACGTTTACCTCTGAGCCTGGTCAGCCCTGGAGCATTGTAATTATAAAGTGTTCTTTACAATAGAGGAATATATATAAAGGAATTTTCATCAGTCAATAAAAATCAGGCTGCGAAGGCGAACTGGGCAGACTCTCCCCGCCCAGTGGCAGCTGTCACTCACTCACTGACAAACAGTAGTCGCAGGCTGGCTGGGCCCAGGTGCTCCCCGCCAGGGCAGGCCCTGGACCTGTGAGGGGTCAGCCCCGCTCACCACTGGTCCACTGGGTCCTGGGGGGGTCCCTGGACCCACCCCTCGGAGCTGAGAGAAGGCTGCTCCTTTGAGGCGCTCCACAGAGGGGCACAGGCTGTGCCCCCCACAAGCTGCGTGATGAAAGCCAGGGGTCAGGCTGCCGGGGCTCAGACCCCCACTCCACCCTTTGCTGACGGGCGACCTTGAGCAGGGACCTGCCCTCCCGAGCCTCAGTTTCCTTATCCGTAAAGTGAGGAGGACACGAGAGCCTACAACTTGTACCGGGGTGCTCGGGGTGGGGGGGCTACCCACGCAGGGGCCCTGCAAGGGCACTGTCCATGCACCAACCAGACACCCTAGAATCCACGGAGCTGTGTCCAATTTGGAAACAAGCCCCAGACAAGAGAGGACTCTTGGTAAGACATCTATTGCATCATGCCCGGCCCACAGCCCCGCACCTGGGAGAAGGAGCCCTGTTCCTGGGGGCTCCCCTCGCCTCCCCTGCAAGAACCTCGGGGCTGGGAGTGGGGACTGCCCTGGGACCCCTCGGCAACAGGGACTCGGGGCCCCTTTCAGGGCCCCCCAGGCTGAGTTCTGTGACCTCCAGGCGCAGGGCTTCCCCGCTGCTTGAGGGGACCCCCCCCTTGGGCCGCGAGCCGGGGCACTGACCCCCCAGGACCAGCCGCAGGGAGCGCCCCCCCGCGGAGCTCCGCACAGGGCAAGCGTTTGCTGCAGATTCTCCCCCAGTACTCGGAGGTTCATCTCTACAATGAACACTGCTAGGACTCTTCCCTCGGCTTCAAGTACGTATAATTGCTTCTGGTGCCAGTAAAAGGTATTAATTCCACTTATGCATTCCATAAACTTTTAGGATAACGCAATTGATACCGCGATCATGTTGGGACACCTCCACTATTATTTTCCTACTTGCAAACCTCCGAGGGGCTGGAAAGTTTTCTCCCGAATCCATTAGCGTTGACTCAGCCACCTTCTACCCAGGAATCCCTCGTAGAGCCTTTGCGTTTCCCAGGCCCCCTCCCACGTGTTCCTGGGGCAGGGGTGGGATGGGAGGGCATTCACATCACGTGGGCCAGCTCGCTCTCAGGACAGACGGATGGACACACACCCCGTCGGATGTGGGGGCAGCTGGAGGTCATCCAGGGGGCTGTGTTCAGGCTGGGGGGCTGGCTGGAGGCCCCCAGGGACAAGGTGTGCCCTCGCACCCGTGCGTACCCGCCCCGTCTCGCCTCACGGCAGCCTGCCCTGTGGGCCATCAGCAGTGTCACCCAGTCTGCCCGAGGCGCCCACAGATGCCCAGCTGGGCCAGGGCTCCGACCACACCAAGCCTGCCTGCTGACCTTGGAGCCCCTCCCCAAACTCCAGAACGTCAAGGACAGCCCCTTCCCTGGAGAGGCTCAGGCTGGGAGCAGGAAGGGGCCAGGCTGGGCTGGGCAGCCTCCGGACACCCTCACATCGGCTGTTCTTCCTCTCTGCTCCCTGGGACTCTTGTCGCCAGCTGTCCCCACACTGCCAACCCACGGGGATCCCCGGAATGGGAGTGGCCATTGGGCCCAGAGGCCAACCCCGCCATGTCCCGGGGAGGGTGTGGAACAGGGACCTAGGCACCTGGCACTGCCATCCCTGTCCCGGCTCCACCCGCCCACCGGCCCAAAGAACATCAGTGCCCAAGGGTGCCGGGCCTTGCTCACAGCTGTGATCTCTCACGGCATCTGTCTCTCTCCAAAGCCCAGACAGCCCCGAAAGGAACAAGCCTCAGCCAGAACGCTCACGAGCAGAGAATGCTGGCAGGGCGCTACAGAACCTCCTGTGACACAGCGACCCCGCTGGCCAAACTGCCATCTCCTCCCGCCCCTGCTCCTGGCCACTGTCTCAGGTCCCTCCTCTGGCTGCTCAGTTACCTGCTACCCACCTCCTCCTGACTCCTGTGGGAGGGGAGGGGCTGTCAGAACCCTGGGCAGCGACCAGGAGGGGCCTGCGTGCCTGTGTGTGCAAGTACACGTGTACAGTGTCTGCACGTGGGCATGTCTGCACATGTGTCTGCATGTCTGCCTGTGTGTGCATGTCTGCACATGTGTTCGTGTTTGTGCATGCATGTACGAGCGTTGCATGCACGCATACGTGCACACACGCCTGTGAGCTGAGGGCTCCAGGCTCCTCTGCCCCCAAAGAATGCAGGCGTGAGAGCTGAAGTCAAGGGACACAGGTCAAGGCAGATGAAGCACCCGGGGCTGGGGGGACTCCCAGGAGGCCTTGGCCAAGCAGAAGCCAAAGACCCCATTAACAGCTGCGGTCGCTTGGGGGCTGGTGAGGGTGTTTTTCCTGAGCAGGAAGAGGAGAGAAGGCAGCAGTCAATTTGGAACTGAGCTTGAGAAAAATACGAATTATCTATCAGTTACCAGCCGGCTGGCGTAGGGGGGCCGCACATGGCTCGGCGTGGAGGCCTGGAGGGCAAGCCCGGGCGGCAAGTCTGGGCAGCGCCCGCACAGCCAGGCCCCCAGAGCTGCAAGCAGGCAGGATGCCCGGTGGTCCCCGTCCTCACCATGAGCCGGCCGCCTGTCCCCCACCCCTCCCCGGGCAAGGCAGGGAGCCTGCAGGGGTGGGGTCTGCTCCCAGAGCCAAGGTGCCACGAATCTCATTATGGATGTGTGTCCCACCTCCACCCCCGCACGGAGACGGGCTGGGGAGGGCGTCTGTGGGCACGAGCAGCGGCACCTTCCTCCTCAGCTCAGCTCCGCGAGCCCTCAGCGGGGGTGCAGGTGGAGGTGCCCAGGCTGGGAGGGAGGTGTCCACTGCTCGGGCACGGGGGGGAGCGGGGCTGGGGCTTGGAGACAGAGCTGATCGGACAAATGAGCCTTCCCCTGCCCCCTGGTGCGGCCGCTGGGCTGCCTCTGTCCTGGACAACAGACCACCCCACGGGGCCACTTAGGGCCCGCACAACTGTGACCAAGCCATGAGCCCCTCCAGCCCTGAGGCCACACACCTGGCAGGGGGCGGTGGAGGCAACCGGGAGGGGGCAGCTCCCATCCCTCCCTGAGGACCAGCTCAGACCATCCCAGGCGCTCAAAGCCCCTCAGATGCTACAGACCCCATCAGCATCCTCAAACAATGCAGAGGAAGGGAGCCAGGACCCCCCCAAGCTGCCTGCCAGGACTCCTACGGGACCAGCAACTCAGGCCCTGATGACAGAACGTCAGTGAAGGAGGGACCGGGACCCTCCCCCTTAGAAGAGAGAGAAAGGGCTTAGGGAGCAAGTCAGACTGTGGAACAGGAGCAGTAGTGAGCCTCCTGTCACTAGAGATGTGCAAGTGGAGGGATGCCTCGAGGGCCAGACCTCAAAGCAGGGGTGTGGGGAGCAGGACCCCACAGGCAATAGAGAAGCCCCCGCAGGTGCAGCTTTGGCTAAACGACCTTGTCCAGGAGGACCAGGCTCCATGGCAGCCCACCCCCACCACCACCCCCACCCCCACCGTCCAAGGAAATAATGAAGATGCCGGCACCGACTGCGCTAAGCCCATCCCGGTTAAGCCTTATCACCTCCACCAGTGGAGCGATGGAGTGAGAATTCCCAGACGAGGACATCTGGGCACCGACAGGAGCAGGTGCCCCTCTTGGCCCCTGGAAGCCCTGGAGTCAGTCTCAGCCTTGACTCAGCGATGGGTCAGCAGCTGGGGGAGCCCACGGCTCAAACAAGAACCAGAGATAGCTGCAGGGGGCCGTCCAGGCTGCCTGCCGCTCTGCCCCACCTCTGGCCACCCCAGGAGTGTGGGAAAGCCACAGCCTGGCCAGCAGGGCAGTGGGGACAGTGGGAACCGGTTCTCAAAGCGCAGGACCTCAGTGTCACCAGTTCGGCACTCCCTCGGGGGCAGGAACCATCCACCCTGCATGGACTCCTTTGCTCCAGGGTCCTTTTCCAGGGGCCGGGAGTGAGCACGGAGCTGCTGTTCCCAGAGGAGGTGACGTAGCCCCATGGCCAGGACCGCCAGAGCCAGGCTCACTCTCCCCTCCTGGGGGCGGGCAGCAGACCTGGAGGGTCCTTGGGGCACCCTTTCCTGCCCAATGCCCTAGGCTCCGAGGCAAGCCGGCGGTGTATCCGGGGGTCTTGGTGCCCCTAACCCTTTACTCTGCCCTAGCAGGGACATCAAGCAGCGCCTTCCTCTCCCAGCCGCAGTGTGGACAGTGCAGTTCAGTGGTTGGGGGCACAGCCGCAGGAGCCAGCCACCAGGTCCCCACGCCAGTGCCCCCACTTAGCGCCTGCATAACTCGAGCAGGCGACTTCCCGTCCCCGTGCCTCGGCGTCCTGGACTCTAACATGGGACAACAGTAGACTCTGCCTCGTGGCTGCAGGCAGTTTCAAGGGTTTACACAACCTCAAAGAGCTTAGGGCAATAGCAAGTCACAGCTCTCGGGGAGCAGCCGTGGGTGTGTGGGATGTTATCAAGGTTGGCAAAATCTCGACCATCTCGACGGGGGGGTCAGATTGTTCCCAAGGGCACGGTGGCAGGACCTGGGGTCCTCGGCACCGTGGCCCCATCCCTGAGCCCCTGTCTCACACCCACGCTTGGAGATGACAACCCAGAGAGGGAGTGGGCAAAGCCGAAACCCGCCGACAGCAGACACCTCTGGCCAGCCCTGCGCTGCCTGGAGGAGGTGGCCTCCGTGGGCCCCAGCGCCAGCCTCAGACGGCTCCAGGTGTCCGAGCTGTGAGCCTGCTGCCCACTCAGCACAGGACTCCAGCCAGAGCCCTCACTGAGCTCAGGGATGCCGGCCGGACAGTCCTCGTGAGAAGGGGCTGCCTCCGTCTTCGCCGGGGGGAGGGGCATGCCCATCTCCTCTGGGGCCCTGTGGGAGGCTGGCCCACTCTGGCCACGCGTCCGTCCGAGGGGTGGGCACGCCCAGACTGCCCGGCCCCGAGACCCGCCTCCGGCCCGACGCGCCTCCCGGCCAGGTGGGAACCCTGGGCGGACGCGGATGTGCACGGCGGCCATCCCTGGGTGCCAAGGACGCGGGCAGCCCCTCCCCACCGCGCGCCCCACAGGTGACCGCCGGAGCCGGGGCGCCACTCACCGTCCAGGTGGCCGACTTGGCTGTGCTCGACTGCTGGAAGGTCACCTCGAAGTGGTGGGGGCCCGGGTAGTCGGCGTTGGAGGGGATGGCAGGCGCGGGCGACATGGCGTCGAAGGTGGAGCTGGGCTGCGCGTAGGGCGAATGGCTGGGCACGCGAGCGGCGTGCTCTGGGGCGTAGGGGCTGCCGGCCGAGGCCGCGCGGCTGCCCAGCTGGTCCATGGTGCTGCTCAGCAAATGCAACTGGGACTGGCAGGAAGGGGAGGAGGGAAGGGGAAGACACACAGTCAGGCTGGAGAGTGGAAGCCATCCCGTCCGGGAGGTGTCCTGTTACAGGAGCCTTAAAGGGCCAGCAGCTCAGTCATCCCAAATATTTCCTCGGGGGGTGGGGGTGGGTGGGGGGGGCCCACCTGACAGGTCACTACTTGTGTTGGGATAAACTGACATAGTCACCTCGCCCTCCCCTCTCCATCAGCCTCCCAGTGCCTGGGCTCCTGGGGCTCCACCAAGCACACCTGGAGGGGACCGGCCTGCGGGGGCGGCTCCCAGCCCCGACTGACACCCTGGCCGCCCGGCGCACTCCCCAGGGGCAGCACCCGGCCCAGAGAGCCACGCCTCCTGCTGTCCCACCGTTACAGCTCAAGCTGGGGAAACCCCACCCCCGGGAGCAGGGCAGAGGGCGGCCCCAGCGCGCAGGGTGGGCACACCCCAGGCTCCGGTGCAGGGGCTGCCTGCCCAAGAGGCTTTGGGAGGCCAGATGTGGTCCCTCGGTCCAGCCCTGTAGGTGGTGGGACAGAGCTGGGGGCTGAAGGACGGTGGCTGAGGCCACTTGCGAAGGGCCTCTGTACGATGATGACGGGCTGCCTTCATCCATCCGCATCTGAATGCCCCCCCAGTTCCCCCTGCTAGCAGGTCTGCCTGGTCCACACCCTCTGCCCACCCCAGGGCACTGGCAGCCTAGCCCCCTCTGGGGCCACACACAGAAGGAACAGGAACTCTTAGACTCATGGTGTGGGCGGGTCCCCTGGGTCACCCTCTGTGGGGTCCGGACCAGCAGCCCCTGCCCGGAGCTTAAGGGAGGCCCCAGCGAGGAAGGGAGGGGGCGGGCACCGGCCCACGCTTCAGCGTCTTGAATCCAGGGCAGAGCAGATCTCCCCTGGAGGGCTGGCAGGGAAGACCCACCTTCCCAGTCAGGAGGCTTCCAACAGGAGGCGGTTCGGAGGGTGACACAGTAGCTGACAGGGGCCAGACCTGCTCTAACCGCAAATGTTTAAACAGCTCCTTCTCTGTGCCAGCCAGGCTCGGAGGGAGGGCGCTACTGCCCCCGATTTGCAGATGAGGAGACTGAGGCTTGGAGTGGGGATGGTAACGCCGGGGCACCGTGAACTGGGGGGACTTGCATCTGGCGGGCAGAGGGCCTGGAGTCCCCCTAGCGGGGCTGGGGGGAGAGGCAGACCGGACAGCGGGAGAGGGGCCCCTTTGCTCTGCACCCCCTTCCAAGAGGCAAGCACTCTGTCCCCTCCTCCAGACTGAAAAACAAGCGAGCGAGTTCCTTGGATGGTGGGGAGAACCCCCGCCGTGGGGCGACCCCGGTGCTCAGCCCCCCCTGCACATCAGGAGGGTTGAGCTCCATAACCCAGAGCCCCCTGCAGCTCAGCACCCCGGAGGCACACCCGTGTCCACATCACTGAGCCCCCGGGCCCCCTCCCGACCTGGGGAGGGAAAGCCTCTCCTGAGGTCTGCCCAGCCTGGAGGAAGCTCAGCACAGGTGATGACCGAGGGGGAGGGAGGATGACAGGCGGCTGATTCTTACCAAAGCCACTGCCCCCCACCACGCCCCCAGCCCCGTTCCTCCGCCCCACCGTGCCTCCCAGAGGCCAGGCAGGTGCTTTCCTCGGATACTCCAGCCCTGACGGCCAACTGCCAGCCAGTGCAGATCAGCCGCCAGGCCCGACCCCATGCCCTCCCCGTTGGGGACAGCCAGACTGGGCGACGCCGTCAGGGTGTTGGCACAAGGCCCTGGCCGAAACTGCCATCTGACAGATCCCTTGGGTGGGTCTCAGGCTTTTCTATTTGGACCTCCAGGGCCATTCCCCCCACCCTGTAAACATACAGCCCCAACACCAGTGGGATGGGGGACCCCTGCTGGGCAGACCCCACTTCCCCGCCCCACTAAGGCCACCTTCCCTGGTCGGCGGTCCCCCCAAAGGCCTTCCTAACTTCCTGTGCCTTCACCTGTAAGACGAAGGGGGCCCAGTGCCCACTGCCTTGCCTACCTTGCAGGTGGATAAACAAACTGCCGAGTCCGTGACGGAATGTTATTCCTCCACCATCAGAAAGAAACAAACTACTGATGCTACAACCCGGAGGAAATGCAAAAACACGCCACACGAAGGCGCCGACACGAAAGCTCACACGCCATTCGGTTCCCGTTTACATGAAAGTCCAGGGATGGCAAACCCACAGGGACAGATGCAGATGGGGGGTGGCCAGGGCTGGGGTGGGGCTTCGGGGTGACAGCTAAGGTGCAGTGTTCCCTTCTGAGGCCATGAAAATGCTCTCAAATAGACGGTGGTGATGGGTCCATATACCTGTGAATTTTTTTAACTGGAGTATAGTTGATTTAAAATGCTGTGTTAGTGTCTGCTGTACAGCAAAGTGATTCAGTTATACACACACATGCATATTCTTTTTCATATTCTTTTCCGTTATGGTTTATCACTGGGTATTGAATATAGTTCCCTGCGCTATATAGTAGGACTTTGTTTTTTGTCCATCCTGTAAATAATAGTTTGCATCTGCTCATCCCAAACTCCCAATCCATCCCTACCCTGCACTCCCCACCTTGGCAACTCTAAGTCTGTTCTCTGAGTCTG
This sequence comes from Balaenoptera acutorostrata, assembly GCF_949987535.1. NCBI lineage: Eukaryota > Metazoa > Chordata > Mammalia > Artiodactyla > Balaenopteridae > Balaenoptera > Balaenoptera acutorostrata. Next base: position 2,427,806 of record NC_080064.1, on the reverse strand, counting down.
TTTTGTGACTATGTTTTAAAAATACTGAATTGTATACTTGAAGTCAGTGAATTGTGTGGTATGCCAATTATAACTCAATAAAAACAACTGAGGGACTCGGCCAGTCCTCACCTCTCCTGGCCCGGGCCGTTGTGGGCGTGAGGGGAGCGACAGCCAACACCTCCAGAGGGCCCGGGTGGGGGCCCCACGTGCTCTCACACCCCCTTGCTCCGGGAGGGCACTGCTCTGCGTCCCCCCGGCTTACGCCTCCCCACTGGACTTCAGACCCGACAAGGACAGACCTTGTCCCATGGGTCATCAACGTACCCCCGCGCGGGCACAGGAAACGTGGCCAGTGTGAACTAAGCTGGGCTGTGGACATAAGGGCACAGACTCCAAGGACTTAGTGCCAATGAAAAGAATAGAATAAAATATCTCTGGGCTTCCCTGGTGGCGCAGTGGTTGAGAATCTGCCTGCCAATGCAGGGGACACGGGTTCGAGCCCTGGTCTGGGAGGATCCCGCATGCCGCAGAGCAGCTAGGCCCGTGAGCCACAACTACTGTGCCTGCGCGTCTGGAGCCTGTGCTCCGCAACAAGAGAGGCTGCGATAGTGAGGGGCCCGCGCACTGCGATGAAGAGTGGCCCCCACTTGCCGCAACTAGAGAAAGCCCTCGCACAGAAACGAAGACCCAACACAGCCATAAATAAATAAATAAATAAAATTAAAAAAAAAAATCTCATTCACAATTTCATATTGATCACTTGCTGAAATGAGCATAGTTTGGGAAAAGCCAAATAAATCCTTGAATTATTTTCACTGTTTCTTTTCACCATTTTTAATGTGGCTACAAGAAAATGCAACGTTACATGTGTGGCTTGCATCCCATTTCTACTGGACGGCCGGCACAGGACAGGGTCCTCAATCAGTGGCCAGTGAGGGACTCGCAACTGTGATTATTGTTATTGCTATTATTATTATTAATTATTAGCACATCCTTTGGGGTTGTAGTGCGTTTCTCATTACAGAGTAGTTACTCAGGAGGGTTGCTGAATGAGAGAGCAAGTGGGCACAGGGATGGAGGGATGGAGGGAGGGAGGGAGGGGGGATGGAGGGAGGGGGGAGGGAGGAATGGATGGGGAGGGGGAGGGAGGGATGGATGGATGAATGAATGGATGGATGGATGATGGATGGATGGGTGGATGAATGGATGGATGGATGGAGGGAGGGGGGTGGGATGGATAGATAGATGGATGGGGCAGCAGGATGCCCCCCACCCCGCCATACAAATGCCCAGGAATGAGGACGGGATGTGAGTCTGCTTCTCCCTCTTGCAGGAGGCTGAGAACCTGGTGGGTCCTGGGGGGAGGGGTCCCAGCCTGCCAACCCAACCCCCAGAGAGCTCCTTTCTCTTCTAGGTGATGAGCATGACCCCTCTGGAGGGTCTTCCCTTTCGCTCCACCAAGGGCGGCAGGGAGCCTTCCGCATCCCTAACAAGGACAGCCCAGCCTGGGGTTTCATGTCTGTCCCCCAGGCTCCATCCCCAACAGGAGGGCAGCCCAGGCCAGCGGAGCAAACAGCCCCTGCCTCCCAGTTCAGGGGAAGCAACCGTGTTCAGATTTTAACTTGTCCACATTCTTTACAGATCTGAGGCGAGTGCCAGGGAATTAGTCATTGAACCAAAAGCAGCAGGGCTGATAGGATCTCCACGCCCAGCAGCCCCAGATCAAGAGGGAGCCTGGAGGCTTCCAGCGGGCCGGCCCAGCACAGGAGTCCTAATGAGATGTGGGACCGCTGCGTCCATCATCCAGCGAGGGTCCCATCTCCTCTCCTCTCACTCCAGCCCTCCAAGGTGGCAGGCTCAGGGGCCTCCTGTGGTCTGGGGGCCTGGGAAGCCCCCCTTCTCCCTGGGAGACTGATGACACTAGCCTTGTGCTGGGCAGATGCTGTCGGGGCAGACCGCCAGCGCTGCTCCTTCCCTCCATCCTGCTTCCCCAGGGACACCCCTGCCCACACCCGGAGAGACAGCAGAGATGTTTGTCCCCCTGGTTTCCCTGAGGCTTTGAGCGCAGCTGGGGAACCCGCAGATTAGGAAGTGTTGCATCCTCACCTTGAAAGGCCCTTCCTTCCCTACCCACAGGGAACTTTGCATTTCCTTCCCGGCCAGGCAGGGAGCTTTGCTGGGGCCACCCCCCACCCAGACCCAGCTGCTAAACAGGGGAGCCTGGACCCCAGGGGAGGCCAGCCTGGAGGCCAGTGTCGTGCCCAAGGCGGCTGCACCGAAGCCGGCAGGGGTAGGGGGTTCTCCAGAACCAGAGGCCCCCCCGAAGCTGAGACGAGACCCACTTGGCAACAGGGAGGACCTCTGGCAAAACCAGGACGCTTTTGGTTTGTCTGGCTTTCAGTAAGAACTCCCAAGAGAGTGGGCTGATTGGGGCACGCCTGGCCCGCGGCGGCCCGCATGTGCCTACACGCGCGTGCAGGGCTCCTGGGCCCGACCCAAGGAGGGCCGCAAGCGAGCGGGAGTCGGGAGCCAGCGGGTGGCCTCTCCCCACCATCCCCGGAAGCACCAGGCCTGCCTCTGAGCCTCTGAGCCTCAGAGGCCCCTACGCCCCGTGCGCTGGGCTGGAGCTCTGGGAGGGGGTCTCGAGGCAGAGAGCACTTCCTTCTCAGATCTCAGTGCCTCCGGTGGAGCCGGACGATGCCCTGGGGGCCCCTCTCCAGCCCCTCCAAGACGGTCCATCCATTTGCTCCACAAACGTGTTCTGATGCTCTCTGTCAACTTAGAGCAAGATGCTGGGCCGGGGGAGGGAGGTCAGACTGCCCTCCAGGTGCGGGCCGTCTGCAAACCCACACCGTGTGCCTGGGTTTATGTCCCAGCCTCCGCAGAGCAGCCAGGCTTGCTCCTGGGGTCAGCGTCTCTCAGGCAGGAATCCAGAGTGGCCTATTTTTGCTCCGTGTCGGGCAAGGGCGCACCTTGGGGCCCTCCAGGGGGGCCATGTGCACACGTGTGCTCACACACAGGGCCCAGAACACACGCGGAGATGGGGCACGGGGCTTAGACCCCCAGTTGTGGTCACCCATATGCAGAGGGAGGAGGTTGAATGGGGAGGGGCTGAGGGGGTCCCGCCCCTGAATGGACATCCCGCTGCCAAAGCCTCCGGAGTCCCAGGGAAAGGAGGAGGCTTCCTGAGGAGCTGCGGGGAGAGGTCCCAAGGGGGTTGCCCCGGGGTCGGGATCCCGGCCCAGTTCCCGCCCACCCCCAGCCCCGCCACCGTGTCCCCAGCCCCCAGCCTCAGGGGCCTCTTGCCCAGTCGCTGCAGATCTGCTGCGGGCCTTCCCGCACACAGGTTAGCCCCAGACTGGACGCTCAGAAACTCTGGGCTGAATGAACCAGACCCTGGAACTCCCAAGTAGACCCCCCGAATCACACAGGCCCACTGTACCCACTCCTGTGCTGTTGCACGCTGCGGCCAAAGGCAGCTCCAGCCCATGGCAGCCCTTCCAGGAGACCCTCGTGGGAGTGACCACACTGCACCAACCAGCACCCCGCCAGTGCCCAGGGGCCGGCCACCTCCCCGTGAGGGCAGGGAGGCGGCCCCTTGCATCCTCCTCTGACCCCCACAGACTGCCGTCCCAACCAGCCTTCTCCAGGACCTGGGCTCTTCCCGCTCCACCAGATCAACCCTTTCATTGTGAGCTGGATTTTGTGGGTTTATAAGTATCCCATTTTATGTGATTATCTATTTAGAATTTGTAAACCATCTCAAATGATCTTGGGGGATGTACCTGGGAAATAAACCGTCTTTGACAGTTTCTGTCCCATTCCCTCCTAATCTCTAGCCTCCCTGCGTCCATGACCACCTTCAGCAAAGCTCCAGGATGCTAAGATTAGACAAGGACAGTACAGACGGGCTGTGACGTGCAGCCAGGGGACCCAGCACAGATTTACATTTAGGTACCACAAGTGCTCTCCGGAGTAAAACTTATTTTTTTTAGTGAACGTGGTAACAGAAAAACTTGTCAGTAAAATTTAAAACGACTCTGGTTATGTCCCCAAAGGCTCACGGTTTCAGGCTGCCTCACCCAGTGGAGGGGGCTCGAAGCTAGGCCAAGCGGGGGCAGCTGGGGAACGTGGAGCTCAAACACTGACTCAGGAAGCATCTGTCTGTCCCGGCCGCAAGGACACAAAGATTCGAAAGACAGGACTCACTCGCCTTTGGGCAGTGATAAGAGCTCCCAGGAAGCCCCAGTTTCCAGCCTCCTTTCGACACTGCAGGTCCATACCACAGGGCCTTTGCTCGTGCTAGTCACCCCACCCCCAATACTGTCTCTCCTACCTGTACCACCTCTCGAGGATCACCTCCTCCCTGAAGCCACCCAGGCTCTCTCCACCTGTTCTGGTGTTTGAGGACTTCCTCCGCTGCTTCTCTGGGTACAGTAACATGATGATGCACACCCATGTGGGTTCGCATCCGTGCCCACCTTTTACCAACGGCTTCTGTGAGGGCCCAGCAGTTAATACACTAAGAAGCTGAGAATGGCGCCCGACACACGGAATGCACAGACGTGTCTGCTGTTGTTCCTACCGGCTCCCTCTCCCCCTACCTGCCCCCAGGTGGGCATGGATGGCCACGGTCCTGGGAGCTACCACATGGATGGCTATCGCGGAAACATTGGTTCTGGCTCCTTCTTTTCTAAGCCATAGGAAGGCCAGCTCACTCATCCTGCATTCTTCTGCATTTCTGGCAGAAATGGAGGTTTCACGCTTTTAATGTTCTTTCAAGGTGTGGTCAGAAGACCATCACTCAGGGCACCCACCCAAGGCCTTGAGGGCCCGTCTCGGAGAGGGCCCCCTGGGAGGTTTGACCTTTTCTGGCAGCTTGGGCCCATCCCCCCCCCACCCCCAGTGCTACTTAAGTTCAGCAGAGAATGATCCAGTAGGTCATAGCGCACCCTTCCCTCCACGCCCAGAAAGGATCAGGAGGGACTCAGCAAGGGACAGAAATAACAGGACAACTCGAAAGTGCAAAGGAGGCTGCCCGGCGGCGAGGGCAGGCTGGCAACCAGCGTGAACAGGGACCCAGGATGAGACACGTAATTACAGAATCCCCACCGTCCAGGGAGCAGGGTCAGGAGAGAGAAACTTCTCCTCAGCACGGAAGCCCCGACCTCAGAGATGAGAGGCTCCTACTAAGCTAATTTCCCTCCATCAGAGTGTACAACCCATCCAGACACCTTCCTCCTATTCTAGCTCCTATTTCTGCATTAAGAACCGGCTGAGTTTCCAGGACACCTGCAGCTCACACGGGCAGCTGTCCCGCAGTCCAGTCCATGGTGCCCAAAGTGTGCGCCACGGCACGACTGCAGACCTTATCAGAGCCTTGAGGACAGCCGGCGTGTGAGGCGAATCTTGGAGAGAGAAGTGGCACGGAGCACTTGCTAACCAGGAGCTCCTGTCCCCACAGGAGCCAAGCTAGCTGGCAGTGGGGGGTGAGGGGAGAGGACCTGCCTCTGGCTCTTTAAAATGGCCCCCCTTCTGGCAGAGGGCAGGCTGGAGGGGGACAGTCTGACAAAGAGCTGTCCCTTCCCCGTCAGGCAGGGATGAAGTTCTGCCCGGTGGGACAGCGCCCTGGTCCTGCCTCCAGGGAGTGCTGGGGTCCCCGCCCATCCCAGGGCACCCAGCCACCACTGGCCTGTCCCAGCCCTGCCTTTTCCAAGTGGCCTGGCTACATGGCTTGGCCACTGCCTACTCTGTTCTCGAGAGGAGGCCGGGGGACCTGGAGACAGTGGCCGAGCAGCAGAACGCTTGCCAGCTGGGTCCCAGGGCGCCTGTGCTGCCGCTGGTTTGCCCGTGGGACTGGGTTGGGGCTGAATTGCCGGATTCTAGAGAAGCCAGGAGTGTCCCTGGGGGGCACTTTCCGGGACTGCACCTGTGTCCCTGCTCCTTCCAGGAGAGGCCTGTGTGTATTTTTTTTTTTAATAGATGAAAGTTGGACCTTTTTTATCCCATAAAGGGTTGGGCCTTTTTATCCCTTTCTTATGAAAGGGTTGGAGAAGTTATTTTTTTGGTTTTTGCTTTTGTTTTTTTTTTGGTTGCGTTGGGTCCTTGTTGCCGCGTGCGGGCTTTCTCTAGTTGCAGCAAGCAGGGGCTGCTCTTCGTTGCAGTGCGCGGGCTTCTCATTGCAGTGGCTTCCCTTGTTGCGGAGCACGGGGCTCTAGGTGCGCGGGGTTCAGTAGTTGTGGCACATGGGCTCAGTAGTTGTGGCTCGCAGGCTCTAGAGCGCAGGCTCAGTAGCTGGGGTGCACGGGCTTAGTTGCTCCGCGGCATGTGGGATCTTCCCAGACCAGGGCTCGAACCCGTGCCCCCTGCATTGGCAGGCGAATTCTTTTTTTTTTTAATTTTTTTTTTAATTTTTTTTATTTTTTTATTCTGGCAGGTGAATTCTTAACCACTGCGCCGCCAGGGAAGTCCCAGCCTGTGCGTTTTTAACAGAGGAGGGTCCTGTGAGCAGCAGCATTTAAGGTCCCACCAGACTGAAATGAACTAAAGGATCAAGGTTTGTCTTTTTTAATTGGGGGGAGGGGGGCATCCCTTTTCCTCTGGCCGTAAGCCTCCAAAATAACTGTCCACGCCTTTGTGAAGCCACAGCAAATGCTCCACGGCCACCCTGGCTAAGCGCGTGCAGTATCTCACGCCCTTGACCCTCAGCTCTTTCTAGAAGCTGAAGCAGGTCTCCCTGGCTGCTCTGTGCGGAGCCAGCAAGTTGGCGGCAGCTGGGCTGGGCTCCCCGCTAAGGATCCTCTCACTCTGTGACCTCAGCCAGGCTCACAGGGATCAGGCAGGGGACCCTCGAGACCCCAGAAGGGGAGGCCCGGCCGCCGAGCTGGCCCCATCGGTGTCCTCCACGCCTTCCCTGAGACTCCTGACAACGGGGAGTGAGGATGTTTCCCAAGAAAACCCCAAGAAGCCCAAATGCAGCTCCAAGCAAAATCTACCCGTGACCTTCCCAGATGTGCAAGGTGGTGACCCACCAGCCTGAGGCTTCGCAGTTCCTCCGAACTCCCTCCCTCCCTCCTTCCCTCCAAAGCTTGCTGGGTCCCAGCAGACATGCCCACGCTGCCTACCCCTGCGCTGTCTGTTGCGCCCCACTCCCCCTGCGGCCTCAGCACCCACCCTGCATCTAGCGCTGCACCAGGGCCTGCAGAGCGCCCTCACAGCCCTGAGGGAACAGGCTCCAGGCTGCTCCCAAGGTCAGCCTCTGGGCACCGGCATTCAAGCTGCCCGAGGCCCAGTGCAAGGCCTGGCTGTGTGGTCCAGCGGGGGACCTCTTTGCAAAAATTGGAAATCTGGTAAATACAGTAAGTCCCCTACATAACGAATGAGTTCCGTTCCAAGGGCATGTTCGTAAGTCCAATTTGTTCGTTAAGTCCAACAAAGTTAGCCTAGGTACCCAACTAACACAATGGGCTATATAGCACTGTCCTGTAATAGGTTTATAATACTTTTCACACAAATAATACATAAAAAACAAACACAAGGGACTTCCCTGGTGGCTCAGTGGATAAAACTCCACGCTCGATCCCTGGTCAGGGAACTAGATCCAACACGCATGCCGCAACTACGAGTTCACATGCCACAACTAAGGAGCTGGCGAGCCGCAACTAAGGAGCCTGCCTGCCACAACTAAGACCCGGTGCAACCAAATAAATTAATTAATTAAAAAAAATAAAAAGTTTAAAAAAAACAAACACAAAAAAATAAAGAAAACATTTTTAATCTTACAGTACAGTCCCTTGAAAAGTACAGTAGTACAGTACAACAACTGGCATACAGGGGCTGGCGTCAAGTGAACAGGCAAGAAGAGCTACTAACTGGAGGAGGGAGAGGAGGTGGGAGATGGTAGAGGTGAAGGATCGTCAGCAATAGGAGACGGACGGGGAGCTGCAATTTCACTCACACCTGACGCTGATGGTACAGGTTCTGGTTCCTTGGTGGATTCAATTCCATCTACCCTTGAAAAAACGATCCAGTGATGTCTGGGTAGTAGCTCTTTTTTTTCTCATCCTAGATGACACGGTAGCACTGGATTGCATTCTGAACGGCTGCTGCAACCTTCACGTACTGTTCTACGTTTGCATCTTGTGCCTCAAAACCTAACAGCGCCTCCTCAAATAGAGCAAATCCCCTTGCCATTTCCTGCGTCGTGAATCTCTTCGGTTCTTCAGTTACTTCTTCCTCTTGTCTCTCTTGGCGCTTCTCAACAGTACCAGCTACATCACTGCTGCTGTTACGCTTGCTTCCGGACATCCTGGGCTTGAAATAAAGATACTGTACTACTGTACTCTATTCAGTCCTGTACAGGAAAGTACACAAAAGCACAACCACTTGTAGAGGATGCACGCATGTGACAATGTACGCCAGACACATGAACTAACTTACGTGACTGGATGCAAGAACGCACGTTCACGTCTTTGAAAGTTCGCAGCTTGAAGGTTCGTATGTAAGGGGACTTGCTGTAGTGTTATCTGCGTCTTCGTCACGGGACCAGTGTGGATCCAAATAGGAGGGGGTCTGGGTGCAAAGGTCACCAGGTGGAGCCCCCCTGCCCCCCGCGCTCTGCCGGGCCCTCTGCCCTGTGGCCCCTCCCCATTCCCCTCCTGCTCAGCTGTCACCTCCTGCAGTGAGGCCCCCAGCCCATCACTCCCACTCCAGGTACAGCGCCTCCTAACCCAAGCTTCTACCCTGCGTGACCCAGTTCATCCTGTTCCCACGCTGGGGAAGGGTTAGGGTTAGGGTTAGAGTGGGGCAGACGTGTGTCTGTTTGTCACCACCGTCACCCCAGGTTTGAGGCCCTGGGGTCTGATCTCAGAGGCTCTACCTGGGGAGGGTCAGCCAGGTGCCCCCTCCTCTGGCGTTCTCTGTCTGCTCTGACCCCCAGTGTCCCCATGCTCCCCGGAGGATACCAAAACCAGACTTTCAAAAAATAGAGAATGAAACTTCCAACTCCGCGATCTTCGCTGGCAGGCGTGTCTGGGCTTGGGTGCAGCCTCGCCCAGAGGTAAGTCACTGACAGGCCGTCTGGGCTCCGGCTGGGAGATAACCCGTCCCACTCGGAGCGGGACCTCCATCCCGCTGGTATTTCCCACAGCATCTCCAGGAGTCTGTGATTAAACGGATGGAAATGCCAACAAGATTCGACTTGTGCTTGGGGGGAAAGGCTCCTTCTCCTCCTGAAAATATGCACATACGCTCTCTCCTCTCACAGGGCCTTGCCCAGTCCCAGCCAGGGCCATGTGGAACTTTCCACAGCTTGCGCTGGGCTGCCAGGGAGGCGTGTGTCTGCAGGACCTGCAGCTGGAGCCTCCGCCTGCAGACGGCGCTGCTGAGACAGTGAGGGCGCAGCCTGAACCCGAGAGCCTCCACAGGGTCCCGCAGCGGGTCTGGGGTCTCAGGCTGCGCCCCTGCCCGGCTCTGCGGAGCTGCCCGAGAACAGGCAGGTGACCCATGGGACGCAGAGATTTTTTTTTAACCACCAGGAAACGATCCCAGTCCATGCCCCGCCTCCCAGGGCGCTGAGAGCCTGGAAGGGAAGTGGGGAGCTTGGTGACCTGTCACAGGCCCAGCTCGAGGGGTACGGCAGGGGTATGGGCTCCCCTCTCCTCCCTGAGCACCACTGGGGGGCGGTCTGCCCTCTCACCCCCTGCCTGCACCCCCAGAGCCTGATCCACGTGTCCCCTGACATCCTTTCATCCATCCATCACTCTGTCCGTCTGTCTGTCCATCCTGCAGATGCTAAGCACGCCCCACCTGCACCAGACACTGAGGACACCGAGGGGGCCGTCATGGGGCGGCGGCCCTCCTCAGTGGGGACGATCGTGACAAGTGCAATGAAGGCGCAGGGAGGGTGCTGCGGGATGGCACAGAGGGGAGGAGGGGGCAGCCCGCAGAACTGGGGGAGGGACCGCCTGGACTTACTCAGTGAGTCCTGAGGGCCGACCCCAGCCCCTCCCTCCAGCTCTGAAGCCAGGACCAGCTTCCTGGCAGGGGGTGCAGCTCAGCCCTTCAACACACATCTCCCGGGCACCCCCCAGGTCCTGGGAGGCAGCGGTGGGCACAGAGACGCAGCCCGTACCCTGCACCCTCCAGAGCTTAACTCCCATGAGGAGAGGACAGCAGAGAACCAGCGAGTGAGCACGAGGGGCTTCAGAACAGGCTGGAGACAAAGGAAGAAGACAAAAGCGACCCAGTTGGGGGCGGCCAGGCCAGTGGGGCTTCTCGAGGCAGACGCCACTGGCGGCCCAGGTACTGGGGAGGTCTAGACCCAGATGTGTGAGAGGGGGAAGCCTTTGGGCCAGAGAGCCGCAAGGCCGAGGGCAGGACATTGCTCAGAGGAGCAGAACCCTCCCTCCGGGAGCCCATGGGGGACTGAACGCAGGAGGGACCCTCTAGCTCCGGAGTCGAGTGGGAGCTGCACGGGGCCAGCGCGATCCAGGTCAGGCTGACAGGCTCCTAATGAGCAGGATGCTGGGCGCCGCAGGAGGGGCCAGGAACAGCTCCCAGGTGTTGGCCAAGTGAAAGAAGGACGGAAGGGTGGATTTTCCGCCAGCTGAGACGGGACAGTCACCCATGGGGGGCGGAGGGGGATGTATGCACATGGAAGTGGGGATGCCAGAGGGCTGGCGCTGCAGGGATAGACCTAGAACCTGGCGAAGGGGCAGGAGGCTGGGCCGGCGAGCCCGGCTGATGGGGTGACCCCTCTGTCCCCCTGAATCAGGCTCTGGCATCTCCTTCTGGAAAGGTCAGTCCCTCCCCCAGCCCCGAGAGCCTTGCACCCTCTCAGCACACGGTAGCTCCGTCCCCAGCCCAGGGTCACCCTGCTCCCAGTTCAGCTCTGTCCTCTCCCAGCCACGGAACGTGACTGCCTCCTGCCCAGGTCCCCAGAGGCCCGTCCCTTTTCTGTCCTCTCCGCCTCCCACCTCTCAGCATCGTGCCGCCCCCTCCCCCCAGCTTCCCAGGCCGCCCCTCTCGTCTGCTTGGTGGCGTCTCTCCCTGTGCTCAGCTCTGATCTGGGAAGCCCGGAGCTCCTCTCCCTGCGTGGGGCCCCACCCCGCCCTGAATGTGAACCCTACCTGTGCCAGACTCCCCAGTGGTCACCTCCACCCACACCCTCCAGCACGCAGGACACCTGCCCCGAAGGGTCCAAGCCGCTGCTCCAGCCAGTGCGGCCCGGGCTCTGTACCGCCCTCCCATCCGCGAGGCTCCAGAACCCTGGGCATTCCCCTCGGTCCTCTCCTGCCCTTATTCCAGAGGTCAAACAGCCTCCCTCACCTGACCACTTCCCACCACCACCCCGATGCCTCCAGTCCCCTGGGCGGCCCTTGTTGGGCTCAACCTGCTTTGCCCTCAGCCCCACCGGACATCCCCTCCCTCCCTCCCGTGGCGTCAGGAACTCCACGCTCTCCTTCCATCCCACCTCCCACCGTCCTCCGTCCGTCTGCTGCTTGCGTCTCACACACAGCACAGTCAAAGCAGAACGCTTACTTTTCACCCCAAATCCCACTTCTTCAGTTTCCCAGCTGAATAAGTGATCACTCCCTTCACCCAGTCACTTGGGTCCAAACCCCCAGCCCATCAGCAGATCCCGTCCGTCTGGAACCCCAGGGCTCTCAGCCCCTCCCCTGCTCCCACCTGGTCCAAGGTGCCTACATCCCTCTCCATCCCGGGCCTCCAGCCGGCTCCCAGCCTTGCCCTGCCCTCCTGTGGTCTGCTCTCAGCACTGCAGCCCAGGCAGCTTCTAGAACTCACGAGGGATCACGTCCTCCTCCCGTGTGCCCTCATATGCAGTAGCAAGCACTCAGCGAATATTTCTTAAAGCACGGATTGACTTTTCCCTCCTGGGGTCCTCCTGTCCGATGCTGCCCCTCCTATAGGAGCTGTCCCGTCCGTAGCGACGGGTGGGACCCTGCTCCAGGTTGCACGTGAGATCCAAGCGCTGTGCCCTCCCATGCTACCCCAGCTCAGGGCACACACCTACGACGCCCCCCATGAGCCTGGCCCATGGGACGGTGGCATGGGGCCAGGCCCAGTCACCCGAGACCAAGCCTTCGATGACCCTGCAGCCCAGACGCACCTGGCCCGTCAACAGAGGCAGGCATGGGGGAGCCAGCGCTGTCCAGCACTGCCCGTCTCATCTCTTGCGAGTCTAAACGGACACACGTGAAACAGGAGCCTGGGAGGCGGCTGGGTGGGGTCCCTGGACGCCCACCCGAAAGAGGAGTGGACGGGGAAAGCTGGAGAGTCTGGGCGCTCTCCGCACTCATCCCATCTGCGAAGGGGCCCATGGGGCGTGCCCTTGGCTCCCTCCTGCCCCGCGAGCTGCCGGTCTGTGTAGGTGGGAGAAGGTGCTTGGACCAGCAGCAAGCCCACCCCGGCACCAGCTGAAGGACCCCAGTAAGTGGGCCACGGGCAGGGGGCTGTCCAGCTCCGACCAGGCAGCTGTGGGCCGTCGGCACAGCACGGGCTACGGGGCTCAGAATGGTGGGTCCCTGGGAGCTTCCCTGGTGGTCCAGCGGTTAAGACTCTGTGCTTCCCCATGCAGGGGGCCCGGGTTCGATCCCTGGTCAGGGAACTAGATCCCACATGCCGCAACTAAAGGTCCCGGTGCAGCCAAATAAATAAATAAATATTTTTTTAAAAAAAGAAGTAAAGAAAAAAAGAAAGGTGGGTCCCCCAGGAGACCCAGCCGGGGGTCCCAACAGCATCCTGCAGCTCCACGCCTCCTTCCCTGCCCAGTGGGCTCCCAATAACCACAGAGGCGACCGCATGACCTCAAGTTCAACCCTATTTGTTCATACCACTTCCCCTCTGCATGCAGTGGTAAGATCACAAATACTCTCCCTCTGGGACGGAAACGGAGACACTTTCACAAATCAGTACGACCCAGCCCAGCCCACCTGGCCCGGAAGGGGCTCCGGCAGCCTCTACCTACCATCAGAGCTGCTCTAAGCACTTGTTGACCAAACGAATGAACAGGCCACAGGCATCCTGGGTCTACAGGAAGCCGGGTGATGATGGGGTTGGCCATTGCCGGTCCCCAGGGCGGGGCGGCGGCAGCATCAGGGTGGACGCCAGCGGCCCCCTGCTGCCCACAGCTCCTGCAGGAAGGCGACACTCCAAGGCCCAGAGCCGGGGGTCCCGTGCCTCCCATCACTGACCCCTCCCCCTCCCTGAAAGGCGATGAGCTGCAGCCTCGGCTGACTTACACTGCGACACCCATTTCATTCGAGAGAAAAGATTATACCAGCGTCCTCCATGTCCGCGGGGCTTCTCAGCTGGCCGGGCAGGGACACTGGTCTCCAGGTCCCCGGGCCTCTGGCTCTGCCTTGGGTTCCGTGTGTGACTATAGACCCCCAGGCAGCAGGGAGACAGTCCCTCCCGGCTCACGCACCGTCTTCATGGAGAGTCTGGGGGTACAAGGCTGCTCCCCGGGGAGCCCCGGGCCACTGTATGAGCCCAGTGACAGGTGCTAGTGGGTAAATGAATCAGTAACGGAATAAGTAATAGAAGGGAGCCATGAGGACTCTAGCTGTGGCCCGCACGGGGCTGCACCCTTTTCCAGGGCTGGGTTTCAGATAAAAAGCTCATGCCGTGGGTGGGAGAGACCATGGAGCTTCCAGATGTGAGTGAACGGAGCCAGTGCCTGGGTCAGCCCGTGTAGACGGGCCATACACCCCTCACCCCTCCTGGGTCCCACACACGGCTTCACTCTTCCCATGACCTTGCCTGGGGACACCCACCTGCAGGCACAAACACACGTACCTGTTCCAACACACAATGCGAACAGCAGCACACACACCCACTGTCACTCACACGCTCAGACACACGCACACAAACACACCTTTGGGCGTGCACGGGGCCAAGAGACCGCAGCTCTTTGTGGCTCTGCGTTCATGGCTCCTGTCCTCCGCCCGCAGAGCTTGGGGACACCTGGACTCTGTCCATCCCAGCCCTCTGCCCACTGCTGGGTCTCCCGCAGGGCAGGTGGTACCCATGGCCCCCACGCCATCCACCTCCCTGGCAGGAAAAAGGCCCGGTGGGGAGCAGCTGAGCCCCACCTCAACCTGCTCAACTAGCAGCCTGGTGCCTGCTGGCCCCAGGGACTGGGAACACCTGGAAATGAGCCCAGGTTCCTGGGGCTCAGGCCACAGGGGCCAGGCACAAGCTGCGGTCCCTTCCTTCCCTCTGCCCAGCCCACTGCCATCGTGAGGGGCAACAGGACACCTCAAAGTCAGCTTTCTGCGAGCCCCTGACCTGCAGCTTGGCCGGCAGGAAACACTCCTGCCCCCGCAGCCAAATGAGCAGCTTCCCAGGTAAGGATGCTCTTGTCCTGGGAACAGGTGGCAGCAGCCTAACAGGCAGCCAGAGCCCAGGGAGCAAAGACAACCCCCAGGGTACGCTGAGCTCCTGCGGCCAGGGGCAGGGCTGGGCAGGTGGGGCGGCCCACCCTGAGCCTCGGACAGCCCAAAGCCAGGGAGGGAGGGAAACCCGCACGTCTCCGGGGAGGGCCACCAGCTGACCAGACTCCCACCCACCCTCCTCCCCCTGGCTGTTGGTCCTGCCCAGCCAGTGGGCACTGGTCCCCAGAGCTTCTCCAGGATGGGCAGGCACCTGCCTCCGTGCCCGGGGCCGGCCCCAGCCCCTCGGCGCCTCCTGCCTGCCTCTGCTCACCCCGGATGGCGGCATCCCATCCGGCCAGGTGCCGAGCAGGGCGACAGACAAGAGGATGCCCTGTGAATCCTCCACCACGGCGAAAGCCCCACCAAGGCCCCCTGAGAAGGATGCACGAAGCGCACCTACCGAGGCGAAGTGCTGCACGGGGTCACTGACGTACAGCATGGTGGGCGCCCGGGGGTCTGCACACGCCGCGGAGCTGGCGTGCTGCGGGGCGAGGCATGGGGATGGGTGACCGGGGAGCCGGGGGCAGGGGTGCAGCCGCCCGGCAGGGTGGACCCAGGCAGAGAGGCTCCGTGGCTAGGCGGGCAGAAGCACAGGACGCTCCAGAACATGTGGGCTGGCCGTGGGCACTTTGGCCCTCTCCATCTGCCTTGGTGCTGTCAACTAGCTGCATCTAACAACAAAACGGGCGGCCCACCCCTTTATTCCTCATGACTATTCATCAAAGTCCAGGGCAGGCCTCAGCTTGCCCACTGCTGGGTCGGACCGCACCAAGGCGGCGGCGCAGGGAGGGGGCGGCCGCGGTGCCGCCTCCACAGTGAGGCTGCGCCTGGCTCCTTCTGAGATGCTGCCCACGGGAGGCCCTGGGGGCCACAGGCCTCCGCCCCAGAGCATCAGGGGGCCAGCCCGGGCCCTCAAGAGCTCGGGAGGCAGAGCCAGGCCTCCCCGCAGGGAACAGATGGTGCCTCCGGCCCTGCGCCCAGGGTGGAGCGAATCTCACTCCTGCCTGGGGAATGCGGTGGTCCTCCGGGGCTGCCCCAAAGGGCTGAGCAGAGACCAGACGCACTCGGGGAGACTTGCTGCCTGCGGGACCCCACAGGGAGCCTGGCAACGGATTGAGCAGCTGGGTGTGGCCCATGCAGCCCAGAGCCCGTGCCCCAGATGCTGCCCGGCCTGCCGCTGGCCGTGTCCCCACTGCTGCCGAGCCCCGGAATGAGAGGGAGGTGGTCCAGAAGGAGGACCGCTGGGGCCCCGCCCATCGCAGTGCACGGACGGCACTGCCAGGGGCTCAGAGATGGGGCCCCGCCTCCCCGGCGGCTTCGCGGTGGTCACCACCACTCCCTTTCTGGAGGAACCATCCACTCTAACTTAACCATCTTTGACACAAAGTTGGCATGGGGCCGGGATCATCCCTGGAAGATCAACCGGGCCCAGATCACGTGAAAGTGGATGTGAAGTTTCCAAGCCCCCAGAGCCCAGCTGCTTCCACCCCCCAAGGAGAGCTGAAAAACTCGCAAGGTGCTGAGAAGACGGCACGGAGACCCCGTCTCTCTCCCGGCCTGTTCTCGGCACACCCCGGGGAGCTGGGAGCAGTGGGGTTTTGCAGAGGGAGGCCAGCCCGAGGAGCCCGCGACGTGTCCAGCCCCCCAGCTCCTCTGGCTGAGGGAAAGGGGGATCCCAGGCAGGGGACGAGCAGCCAGGCGCTGCCCCCAAGGGGCTGGGCCGGGAGCCCCCGGCTCAGGCTCTGGGGGCCTTGGCGGCTGCAGCCAAAAGTACAACTCAGCACACGCGGCCTGAACCCCCGTGACTGCGTGTGGCCATGGCTGTTACTCCCAATGCACAGGTGTCCCTCACTCACAATGAGACATCAAGGTTTGTGGGGCAGACCGATGTTCAGGAAGGGGGTCTGCAGCGGGGCCCAGGCTGAAAGTTCTGGCCAGAGGCAGTGGCCGAGAGCCTTCCTGCCCAGGATGCCCGCAGGCGGGAAGGCCAGGGCCGGGGGTGGGGGGGGGACTGTCGGTCAGTGAGATTCCTGTGGGTGTTGCCAGGGCTTCTCCCAAGAGGGCCAGGGGGCTTGGCAGGTGGCTGGATGGAGGGACACACAGGTAGGTAGGAGAGGAGGGGGAGGGCCTGGGGTCAAGCACAGGGCGTTGTGCAACATTGGGCAAAATTCGAGTTGATCAAAAGGGACGCTATCTGGGTGGGCCTGACCTAATCAGGGCGACTTCCTCCTGATGGCCTCAGGAGCGAACTGCCAGGCTGTGGAGGGACCACGTGGCAGGGTGCGGCGGGCGGCCTCTAGAAGCTGAGAACAGTGGCCCTGGGTCAATAGCCAGCAAGAACCTGAAACTGAACTCTGCCAACCACCAGAGCCTGGAAGAGGTCCCAGGCCTCAGACAAGATGGTAGTCCTGGCTGATACTTTGAGTACAGCCTGGTGAGACCCTGAGCAGGGTGTCCAGTGGGGACATGCAGGACTCCCGACCCACAGAAGCCATGAGATAATAAACGGGTGCTGCTTTAAGCCCCCCCGTTGGTGGTGATTTGTCACGCAGCACAGCTGAGTAATACAGCAGGAGTGTGAGCATGCAGGCAAAGACCTTGGGCAGAAGGCCAGGGCTCCGAGGGACCTTGGACGGCTGGCACGGCCGAAGGGCAGCCTCGGCCTTGGTCTGTGCTCTGGGGCTCAGGCCTGCAGGGCACAAGGCAGGGCCCAGGAGGGGCTGGCCACACGTGTGCCCAGACCGGAGGCTGCCCACAGGGAGGCGGGGTCAGGTCGGGAAGACCTCCTCTCTTGAGCCCTACTGGAAGCACTGAAGGCACAGGCGCCACGCCCCACCCACACTGCGGGGGCACCTGCGGCCTGAGAACCAGCACGGTCCCCACAGTGTGAGCCTGGGCCAGACTGGGATTCCCAGCATGAATGAGAGCACGTTTCCAGCTCTCAAAGTGCCGGAGCTCCGGCATCTGCCCCAGAGCGTCACCCGCTTCCTGTGCATTTATCCAAAATCCTGGCCATCCGGGGACAGGGACGGGGGAGCCGGGGCCTCTGTCCCCAGGAACTCCTCCTGGCTTAGTTCTCAGCTGCCAGCGCTGCCCTCCCAAGTCACCCCACCGGGCCCTCGGCGCCTGCTCTTCTGAATTTAACTCACCGGGGCTCCACCTCACTGACCACTTCCGCAGGACTCGCGGCAGCAGGGCAGGGGGGCTATTTTCTGGCACGGCCCACCTGTGCAGGAAGGGGTGAGTCACCAGAAGGGCACCAGTGATGTGTCAGCTCCAGGTCAAACTCCTTACATCACCTCCGGACACCCACAGGCAGGTGGCTCTGTGATCTGGTGGCTGGCGGGGCTCTCTGTCCCTGAGCTCCACCCCCGCTTCCTGGGGGCAGCAGGCCCTCCCTCGGCCCACCTGACCCCTCTGGGGGCTGGCTCTGTTCCCTGACAATTCCTGCTCCAGGGAGTGTACATGCCGGACTGTGCCCTCCTTGCTCCCAGGCCTGGGGAGAAACGCCCCCTCCCCAGGCCAGGAAGGCCTGTCCTGGGTGACCGCTGGGGTCTCAAGCCCCCGAGTGGCTGCAGGTTCTAACCCTGGTGTCTGTCTCCTGCGTAGCTCACTGGGCACCTGGGGAGGGGCCAGCGGGGCTCCAGGGTGGATCAGCCCCCAGACACAGCCCCCTCTACGGCCCAGGCGCCCACAACAGCTGTCACCAGAGAAAGGCGGCAGGAGAGGCGGGAAGGGATGCAGGGAGCGGGCAGGCATGGGCAGCCAGGGTGGCAGGAGGCGCTCAGACTCCGGGAGGATGGGCGGGGGAGACAGGGAAGGGATGGTCAGGGAGGAGAGCCCGCCAGCCCCATCCTCAACCGAGCTCCCCTTTCCTCCATCTCCACCTTTTGTGCATCGTCACAGCTGGCCAGAGCCCTGCCCCCTTCCGTGTTTTTGGAGGCTTTTGGGATCCCAGTGCCCCCGTCAGGGATTGAACCCAGGACCCTCGGCGGTGAAAGCGCCAAGTCCTAACCACTGGACCGGCAAGGAAGTCCCCCTGCCCCCGTTTTGTCCTGAGGGACACTGAGAATCAGAAAGCCAGGATGGCCCAAAGCCCAGGCCCAGACCCAGCACGGGGTGCATATGGCCGCTGCCTGCTCGGGACCCCATGAGCGCTCACCATGGGGGGCTTTATCCTGTCCACGCTCCTCCCAGACTGTGAGGGCCTCCAGGGCCAGGGGAGACCCTACAAGCTTCCCCTTGTCACAGCACCCGCCGGGGGCCCAGGAGTCACCTCCCACCTCATGTCCTCTGGGCAGCCCTCCTTTCGAGCCCACAGGAGGCCAGGTGTTCCCCTCTCTCCTCTTGCAGGAGGTGGGGGCCTATTTTATAGGTGCTTGTTGTGGGTGAGCCGCCCGGGGTCTACAGGGACAGCTAGAACTGGAGGCCACCACACAGGGCAGGAGCTCCACCGAAGGGCCCCAAGGTGGGCCTGGGGCGCCAGGTCCTTCCCTGGCACAGCGGGCTCTGGGGCTGGAAGCAGCTGCTCCCGGGCCCTCCTTGGCTCCACTGTTCTGGGTTCCAGGGGGAACAGCTCTCTTAAACTCAGCCCTTGTCCCTGGTCTCACCATCACGTCTAGTGTTTGTCACGCGTTCCTACAGGTCAGGCACCATCAGTCATCCTCGCAACCCTGGCTTAGATCCTCACTGGCCCATTCTACAGACAAGAAAACTGAGGCCCAGAGGGTCAAAAAGCTCTCCAAGCAAACAAGAGGCAGGGGTGGGATCTGACCTCCGAGCCCCCGACGCCCTTTGCACCATCTCAGCCCTGTGGTGCGGTGGACCCTGGCAGCAGCGACCTCAGGGAGCTCAGCGTCCCCACCAAGAATCTGCTCTGGGACTCCTCCGAGGCCGAGGGGCCAAGTGCTCCCATAGGGGCCCTTCTCCTTCTCCTTTAACTGCCCGACTTGGCTTCCTCAGCTGCCCGGCATGGGAGGAGGGTGGTCCGAGGCCCCACAGGGCTGGCGGAGCCTCTGCTGGGACCCCACACGGCCTGTCACCCCAGCTCCCCAAGTGAGGGCACCGAGGCTCAGAGACATGGGGACTCGAACCCGGGACAGACTGGCTCCTCGGGCGAGGCCCCTCCCACTCTGCCTGTTCCCACCGGCCACTGAAGCAGCGGTTAAGGGCGTCCCGGGGGTCCCCAATGGTCTGTTTCCTGACAGGGCCGGGGGTGCTGCTCAGGAACCTGCAGGCCCGGCAGGAAGTAATCTGCTTGGTCACCAAGGCAACCGAGCACGTTGGAGACCCAAGGCCCCCAGACCACAGTGTGTGCCACCCCCAAGGACCAGTGTCCCCCGACGCGAGGACTGTGCCTGCCTTAGCCGCAGCCTTTTGCTGGATAAGCCCCACGACCCGGCGAGGGGGCCTGGCCCCAGAGCCTGGGGCTGGGGTACGGGCACCCATCATCTCAGAGGACAGCAGCCAGAGGGAGCGGCACGGGGGCCCGTGTGTGTATGTGTGTGTGTGCGCGCGGGTGTGCGCACGCGTTTACATGGGCCTGAATCATGACTACAGGGCGGGTGGAGAGTGAGAACTTTTGACTCTGCAGCTGCTGCTTTCTTGACGTGGGGCCTGGCCTGGGGAGCACTTGACCTGTTACCAGCCTGGAGGAGGGGCTACCCCCCTCCCCGCTGAGCCCCAGGCTTTCCCTGACGAGGGACCTGCTGGTGGGTGGGGACGGAGCCATGGGGGTGGGGGGGAGGCGCTCAGGAGTCCCCACCCGCACCCCGGCATCACCAGGTCGCCCTCAGCAGCACAGCGTCCGCCAGGGCTGTGTTCTGGCCAGAAGGACAGGCCTTCTCAGCCGCCAGTCTGGACTTTAAGACAACACCACCCAGTTCAGCTCTGCGGGGCTTCCTGCCTGCACCCTGGACTCCGTGGGCCCCTGCTCCAGGCCTCTGGACGCATCAGGCAGAGGCCCTTCTGCGCGGCAGCTAGGCAGTGGGCTCTGCAGCCGGCTGCCCAGCTGTCCAGCTGTGTCTCTGAGGCTCACCTTTCCCTCTGGGCTGCGTTGGGCTACATGAGGGTGAGGGCTGGGCTACACGCCAGGCCCCAGACCAGTCTCTGCTCTCATGATGCCAGGCAGGGGTCAGGATGAGGCATTCGGAGGGGGCCTGGCTCCCCCCCACCTACCCCTGCCCCCAGCCAGGGCGAGCGTGGTTCTGGGCATCCCCACCTCTGGGAACCTGCAGGACTTTTACCAAGAGGCGTGTCGCTACCTGATAGACTCGGCCCTCTTGTTGGCAGAGGTGAGAGGCCCCATCCTGGTTACCCCACGGCTGGTGAGAGGGGTGTCCTGCCCTCCCTGGCCCAGACCTGCTCAGCATCAGGCATCCTCCCTGGAGGGGGGCGTCCCGCCCCACGGGAACCCAGAGCTGGTCCGCTCCTGACACTGGGTCGTCGGGGTCTCCTGGGCCTACTGCCCTCCAGGGGGTGAGCCGGGCAGCTGGGAGGAGGGGAGGTGGGGGCTTCTGGAACTACAGAGACAGGCCTCTTAGGAGACCGCATTCAGGGGCCCTCCCTCCCTGGAGCCTGGGGGCAGCTCCTGTCTGTCCCCAGAGTGGATGTAGGGTGAGTGTCTGACAATTTGCTTTTTGATTGTAATGTAAGTGCCTGACATTAGGCTTTGGATGGGTGAGGCACCCGCTTCAAATACATGCACCTGGACAGCTACACAACTAGGTCAAGAGCCCAGCTGCCTCATCCCTGAAGGCTCCCTTTCAGAAAGCCCTGGGTGACCAGATAATGGACCTTGGTGTGACCCCACTTCTCCCTTTCACGGTTTAATTCCACTGTTATGTTTTAAATTCACCAATAACGAATCAACCCCGCAAACCCTAGGCACCCCATCCTCAGCCCCAATAAAGGCAGAGCCCTGGGTCTTCTCTCCCTCTCTCTTTCTCTCTCTCTCTCTCTCTCTCTCTCTCTCTCTCTCTCTCTCTCTTCCCCCCCACCCCACCCCGCAGTGCAGGTAGTAGGGCTCAGGTGAACACCCCAGGCATCGTAGCCCAGAGCATCGCTATCGACAGGCTGAGACCCACCCAAGACAGTGGCGCCAGGACACTGATGTCTAGAAGGGGCGACCGGGACCGTGAGAGGTCAGGACCTTGGCCCCTGGGGAGATGTTGGCAGACAGGAAATGGTCCGAAGGGACAGGGCGGCACTACCTGGCCCCGCCCAGGCCCAGCGTCTGCCTCGGTTTCCTCACCTGTAAAATGGGACTGTAACAGGCGGATGTTTCTGCTCTGATGGTGTCCTGAGCAGAGGCGGGAGGCCTGGGCTGGGCAGGCAGATTCCTCAGGTCCGCTCTGAGGGGCTCCTCAGAAGCAAGGACGTCACAGGGGGCTCGCTGCCCCCCAGACCCCCACCCGCCCCGGTTGCGACTGCCCAAGCAGGTGCCTTCTCCTCACCCCATGCGGGCCAGCGGGCCCTGGGCCAGCCCAGCATCCGAGACAGACACTGACGTAGGGCGTGGGGACCCTTCCTCGTCCCCCACCCCCTTGACCCTGGCTCATTCTCACGACCGGAGCCCCCATGGTCCCCACTGTTCACCAGATGCCTTGGACGGGTGCGTGCTGGGGTGAGGGCTCCGATCTGGAAGGGGGCTTTAGGGAGGGGGGCCAGACTCTGAGTCCCCTCCCCGCCTCCAGAGTTCCCAGCTCCGTCTCCCTCCTGCACGCTGGCCCTGGCCTGGTGTGGTGCCCCGAGGCCACTGTGCTGGGCTGTGGGGGCCAGCGGCCATCCAGGGAGCCGCCATCCGGGGAGCTGCAAGCGGCAGACCCAGGTGCTTCCCTCACGCACTTAGCCAAGGTCCCCCGACAAGTCCCCGTCCGAGGGAGCTGCACAGCAAGCCTGTGGGCAGGACGGAGCAGCCCCGGGTCCAGCAGAGGCTGTCCCAAGGAGGTGACCACAGAGGGCGCTGGGGACAGCAGACGTCGCTGGGCCTCCCTGGGGCCAGGGGTCCTTATACACCCTTCTTGTGTCTCTCCTGCCCCCCACCTCCTGGCCCACCAGCGCCTGGCAGTGGGCAGCCAGGGAGAGAGACAGGAGTATGGCCACCACCCGGTTATCACAACCCTCCTCCAGCGTGGCAAGGCCTGAGAAACCGCAGGGCTGGCGGCTGTCAGGGCCTCAGGTGCCCCTGCATCCCCCATCCAGCCTCCCTCCTCTGGAAACAGCAGCTCAAGCTTCCTTCGGGGCGCTCTTCCCCATAAGTCAGTGCCTGTGGTGGGCAGAGCCCACAGCACTCCACTCCATCCTGACCCTGTTTCAGCGGACCCAGGCCATCAGAGGCACAGGGATGGCTCAACGATAGGCATTCATAGATAGGCATGCTGGACTCTGGGCAAAGATGGGTCCTTCCCCACAGGGAGGGGGATGCTGATGGAGCCTTTACCGTGAGAGGAGACGCTGCCTAAGAACAAAGCCACCACGGGGGAAGCAGAGCAAGAGACAGAGAGACAGCTGTTTGAACACCTGGATCCAGCCACGCCTGAATTCATTCATACACCTAGATCCAGCCATGCCTGAAAGTTTTCCTACACCTGGATCCAGCCATGCCTGAAGGCCTTCCTACACCTGGACTGACAGTTACATGAGCTGATACATTTTCCACTTTGCCATCTGAAATGTGCTGACAAACCCAAAGAGGAAGCCGTACACCTGAGAGCCTGTTTCCTGGTTCTGCAGGCTCCCAGGACAGGACAGTCCACATTTACTGCCCCCTACCCCGAGTCCTCCGCAGAGGGCAGCCCACTCACCATGACAGAAGTGGTCATGCCCTGCAGGTGGAAGACGTCCATGCTGGCCTCCGCACCACCCACCACCTCATCATTCCCCTGGCCCGACTGGGGAAGGTCAAAGTAGGTGCTGTCCGGCTCCCTAGACAGAGGAGGGAAACAGAACAGGGAGCACAGCCATCAGCCCCGATGGGCCAGGCCTGGAGCTCAAGGCCAGCCCTCAGCTCCTGGGGGGGCCTCCCTCTCCCACCTCCACGGATTCCTTCAGCCCCTTGTCTCCTCTGCTCCTTCCCTGGCCCTCAGCCCCTGCGGCCTCCGGCCCCCTTACCCTACCAGCCTCTCCAGGGCTGGTGTGAGTGCCAGGGTGGCGTGGCCACACACAGGCTTTGTCCCCTGGACCCAACCCCTCTGGAGGGCTGGTCAGAGGAAGAAGCCCAGACATTGGACCCTGCGTCCCCAGGAGAAAGCCCAAGGCGGCAGCTCCCCGCCCAGCCCCCGAGTCCAGCGGGCTCAGAGGAGGTACTCACAGAGAGCTCCAGAGGTGCTGGAACGTGGCCCCCTCGTCGGCGGCGGTGGGCTGGGTGGACTGCGACATCTTCCCACTCCCGGCCGAGGGCAGCTCGCTCTGCCAGGAGGAAAGACAAGAGTGCGGGTTGGGAGGGCATCCTCTGGGCTCCGCAGCCAGCATCCTCGGGCGCAGGTGGTAGGCGGGGCCGACGATGACCCCTCGAGGACACCCGGGCGTGCTAACCAGGCACATGCCCTTCATCCAGCCCCTCACTTCATCCTGCCCTTTCTGGGGGCGGGAACCGAGGCCTGGGCGTGGGCAGCCTGGCTTCGGACCCGGCTGGGGGCCTGGGCAGCGGGAGCTTCTCAAAGCCGCCACCTGTGAAATGGGGGTGACAGCCGCATCCCCTCATGGGGCTGCTGCAGGGCCCCTTGGGAGCACGAATTTCAAGTCGCTACTAGATAAGTCAGAAAGAGAAAGACACATACCATAGGAAATCACTTACATGTGGACTCTTACGTACAAAACAGAAACAAACTCACATAGAGAACAGACTTGTGGTTGCCAAGGGGGAGGGGGGTGGGGGAGGGATGGAGGGGGAGTTTAGAGTTAGCAGATACAAACTATTATATATAGAATAGATAAACAACAAGGTCCTACTGTACAGCACAGGGAATTATACTCAATATCCTGTGATAAACTGTAATGGAAAAGAATATGAAAAAGAATGCATATATGTGTATAACTGAGTCACTTTGCTGTACAGCAGAAATTAACACTACTTTGTAGATCAACTATACTTCAATAGAAAATAAATTTAAAAAAATAAAAATAAAAATAAATACAAAACAGGGCTTCCCTGGTGGCGCAGTGGTTGAGAATCTGCCTGCCAATGCAGGGGACACGGGTTCGAGCCCTGGTCTGGGAGGATCCCACATGCCGCAGAGCAACTAGGCCCGTGAGCCACAATTACTGAGCCTGCGCGTCTGGAGCTTGTGCTCCGCAACAAGAGAGGCCACGACAGTGAGAGGCCCGCGCACCGCGATGAAGAGTGGCCCCCGCTTGCCACAACTAGAGAAAGCCCTCGCACAGAAACGAAGACCCAACACAGCTAAAAATAAATATAAATAAATAAAAATTAAAAAAAAAAAAAGCTTTAAAATAAATAAATAAATAAATAAATAAATAAATACAAAACAAAAAAATAAAGTCTCTGCTGTGCCTGGGTCATAATTACACTGGAACACACGTGGTCATTATTATTATGAACTGCATCTCTAGGTTTGGCCTGGGGGGTGGCTCAAGCCAGGTTTGGGGGCTCCCGAGGCCCCAGCAGCTGGCGACAGCTTAGATCCCAGGTGCCCCGTGGGAAGGGCATGTGCAGGGCCCACCGGAGGCTGGAGCCGAGGCCCTGGTACAAGCCTGGCTGTGCCCGATTGCTGCAGGCTGGGCGGCCTTTCACCTCTGATGTGGGATCCTTGCGTGCGGCCTGGACACAAAAGCAGTGTCAACTCCACGAGGCAGCTGCCAAGGCCGAGGCCGAGAAGCTTCTCTGTCACTGGAGGGGGTCACCGCACGAGTGGCCCCCCTTCAAGGAGATGCCCAGGGCTTGGGGTGCCCCGACTCAGTGCCTGCTGGCCTTTGTCCCCACTGTCACCCCTCCTGAGGGCTTCCATGCCCACCCGAAGCAGCCACCCAGGAGGAGGTGGCGGTGACCACACCGGGCACATCTTGAACACTTGTCCTACTGTAGGGGGGAGGGGCAGGGAAACCAGAGCCCACCCTGCTCACTGCTCCCACCCAGGCCAAGGCAATGTCTCCCCAGGGCCAGCCTCCAGGCTCTTGGCAAGGGGCCACGGGAATCAGCTTGGCCACCACCTGGCAGGGCCCAAGCGGGCAGGCCTGGACCTGCCCACGGCCGTCGGGGGAGGGAGGGCGCGGCCTGCAATCTGTCACTTTGTCTGTCCCCAGGCGGTGGGCCCTGAGAGAGGCCGGTGGCCTGCTCCCGGGGCTGCCACGTGCCAGGCCACCGTCCCTGGAGCAGTGGCATGAGCTGGGAGGGGCCGGGGCCGAGCAAGGATGGCCGGGACAAGGAGCTTGGAAAGTGCTGGCCACAAACCAACTCTCCAGCAGGCTCGGAGACCACTCCACCCTCTCTCAGGAGACCAGGGCTCAGAGAGGTTATGTGACATGCCAAGGTCACACAGCACAGCTGTGAGTGCAGGGACAACCAAGTGGTTTTCTCAGAATTGGAAATTAACTTAGTCATGCCTCCTCCCCCCCTTCACCTCAAACCCTCAGCACACAATCCACAGGGTTTTAACAAGGAGCTGGTCAGCGCTCATTTGCATGCCTCCTGTGCTGCGGAGATCACTCCCATCCTGGGCTGAGCTATCCAAAACCCAGCAGAGCTGAGTAAGGCGTGGAGCTGGCCATGTGGTAACGCAGAACAGGGTGGACTTGGTAGGAAGCAGAACACGCCGGCCGGAGCAGGCGTGGAGCAGGCCACCGCGCCGAAGCTGGACGGAAACCCACCCTCACCCACTCTCCGTGGCTGGTCCTTTTTGGGTGAGCAGAGATTAGTCAGAGTGGCCTCTTGGTGTGGGCAGGGTGTACCAACACGAGGCTCAACTGGCCCAGGCCATTTGGTCCCACTCCCTTCATTTTGCTAATGGACCATCTAAGCCCAGAGACAGACAACGCCTTGACTAACATCACACAGCAAATGGACGGCAAGATCCTGTCTCTGGTCACGGCAGCACCATTCATAACAGTGGAAAGGTGGAAACGGCCCAAAGGTGCATCAACGGATGAACAAATGAACAAATCCTGGTCGGTCCACATGCTGGAATATTACGCCATCATAAAAAGGAATGATCACTCACACCGGCTACATCACTATGAACCTCAGAACATCATGCTGAGTGAAAAAGGCCCGTGCTATATGAGTCCATTTATGAGATGTCCGGAACAGGCGAGTCCACAGAGGCGGAGGGCAGACTGGCGGTTGCAGGGGCTGCGGGCGGCGCATGGGGGGAGACTGCTGGAGTAAGATAAGGGCGATGGTTGCACAACACCGTGAATGAGCTAAACGCCACTGGGGGGTTTGCTGTAAAGGGGTTAGCTTTATGTTGTGTGAATTTCACCTCAATAAAGCTGCACGGAAGTTAAAGACAGTTTCTCCCTGAAAGCCCAGCCCCAGTTCTCAGCAGCTCCTGCTGCCCAACATCTGGGGAAGCAAGTCAGCACTGGGAATCTCCCCAAGGCCCCCTCCCTTCCCTGGCTCCCACACCTCCCTCCCCCCAGAACAGCCAGGAGGGAGGACAGAGAGCCCCCACTCCGGGGGACACAACCAGCATTTTCACCCCACCCCCTGCTTCACCCCAAGCTGCCGGGGTCAGAGGTGCCTGTACCACACAGGCCGGCTCTGGCTCGGGGACAGACCTGCAGGTGCCTGGCCCTCTGGGGAAGCAGGAGTGGGGGGGCGGGGGTCCTACACCCACCCCACCAGCCCTCACCACCAGGACTGCAGGTGGAGACTGCTCAGCCTTACTGATGCGAGGGGTGGTCCAGGGTCACCAAACTCCACTGCCCTCAGCAGATCCTGCTGCTTCTGCCCCAGTACATCCTCAAACCGAGGACTCCATGTCTGCTTTTAGCCAACACCCCGGGGACTCACAGTGACTCTAGGACAGACCCCCCTCCCCCACGGGGGGGGGGAGCATCACACAGGTTCACCTCACCCACTGAGGGGGCCCCTTTGGCTGTCCACCCGGGGATGGTACCAGCCTCTGACGGTGACTTCCACGCCGGTTCTCCATCGGCAAAACGGGTCCAGAAACCTGCCCTGCCTTACTCAGAGGACCCGGGGGACTTGACCCAGGAAGCCATGCCGCGCGCATACCTCCAACTTCCCTGGAAAACTCTGAAGAGCAGGATGCACTGGGCTACGAGTGACAGAGCCGCAGACCCGGTCCCTGCAGGCGCCACGGAGCGCCCGCCGCCTGGGCCGGAGCTGGGCGTGAGGAAGAGGCACGGCTGAGGTCCGGCCTCAGCCTGCCCCCCCCCCAAAACTGTAACCCCCCCCCCCAGAGCTCCATGGGCCCAGCCCTCTCTCCCCTAAGGCAGGGACAGTATATTCCCTTTACTCACTAGCAGCATTTCAGCCAAGGTGGCCAAGGTTTGCAGAGGTGAGAAAAAGAAAGCAATTCTAAAATCACTTCCTGCAAATTAAATCCAGTTTTCCCGACATGCACTTCAAATTTGGAAATGTGCTCATGATGGAAACTGCTTTTGCAAACGACGCGAATCATTTAAAAAATCGCGTGTATGGGGGGGAGAGACCGACTTTCGGTGACACCTCTTCAGGTGGCATTAATGATGCCACGAAGTGCACATGCACAGTGGACAGCTTTGATTTTCCCATGAAGATGAAGTTGCTCTGGGAAAAAAAAAATGCATCCTGTTGCACCGAGAGGGGTCCAGTCCTGGTCAGGGCCGGTCTCCAAGGGAGACGTGGGTGTGAGAAGGTGGGGTACGGTGCTGGTGGGGATGGACTCAAGGAATCCCTGAGCCCCGGCCCCCCGGGAACTGCCGAGTCAGAGGCAGCCCGAGAAGGGCAACGTGTGGCCCCTTCTCACAGCAGCTGAGCCGGGGCTCAGGCACCTCCGACCTGCCCCAGCTCCCCGTGGGCTGGGGCCACCGAAACCAGTTCACCTCAAGGAATTTCCAGCAAAAATTTGTGACCCTGGCGAGGCGGGGCAGGGGCTGTGTGGCCCAGAGCCCTCAACTCAAGCTGGAGTAGAGACACAGCTCCACACCCCACTGACTTTGGGTAGCTCGGGGACGCCCCGAGGTCTCTGAGAGCCGCCTGGGGAGGGCATGCGGCCCTACATCCTGCCGCGCACCACGGCAGAGAAGGTTCCAGCCCAGAGGTCCGGTGCCACGGGGGAGAAGCGGGCCAGCTGCTGCCAGGGCCCCAGGCCCTCACACTGCCCTGTTGGGCAGGAACCGCCACCCCGGGGCAGGAGCTCAGAGGCCCAAGCTACCAAGGGTCCCAGCTGGGACTCGAGCCGCAGCCCAGACAGCTGGAGGCCTTGCCCCACAAGCAAGCGCAGCCCTTCTGCCCCAGGCTGGTGGGAGCTGGAGGCCCCGGGGGGCAGCAGCTGTTCCTTGGCCGGCTCTGCTCGACCCTCTGAGCTCGTCCTCCACGAATCCCGGCGAGAGCTACAGCCTGCCGTGGGCTCCTGGCCCTGTTCCCACAGGTCCCCTTCTGCCCCCGGCCCTGTCCCCACGCACCCCAGCCCGGGCGGCCTCCACGCTCAGCCTTGGTCCACCGTCCACTCCCCACCCCATCCTTGTCCTGCCAGGCCAGGCTTCCTCCAGGAAGCCACTGTCCTCCCCGACTCCAGGTCAGGATGCCCCTTGTCCTGCCCCCCCATCACCTGGCAGGTGGCAGAGCACAGAGAGCCCTTCAGCTATGTGGCCCCCACGGGCAGCCTCATTGGTCGGGCAGGATTTTGAGGCCTCTGGTTTCCCTGTCCCCTGGGCCCACCCCTGCCCAGGGCCCCAAAACCAGCTCCCGTAAACTGGGGTCCTTGTGACCCTCCCAGAAGGGACACCCCATCCATAGAGGGGGGCCCCACCCACCTGCAAGAGCCCTGGTTCCAGAGTGTGGACGCTTGGCCTACGTGCAGAGAAGCACAACTTGGGGCACACGCCCCTCCTCCACGGCCATCTGGATGCCAGCTCTGGGGGAGGGTGTGCAGCCCCATTCAGTTTAGTGGGGAAAGACCCAAAGAACTCCACCCTGCCACCCACCCCAAAACAATCCATCTTGATTGGCCTCAGTCACATGCTGGTTATTCCGGTGGGTCTGTCCCCGGTTATTTCAGTGGTTATTTCAGTAAACGAAGGCGGATTGAAATCTAAGGGGCAGGTAAACCTACACCATCTCAGGAGGGACCCGAGGGGCCTTCCTGGGCCCCTTCCCATACCCTGTGGCCTTGTCTTGAGGGGACAGCAGAACGTCCCAGTGTCCAAAAGTCCCCCTACCTGGGCAGAGGGGTCAGGCGGCCATCACACAGGGACACAGGAGGCAGGAGGCCCTGCTGTGACATGGCGCTGTCCCCGGGCGGCGGCCCACATGAATTCCAGCAGGACACCCGGCGCCCAGCCTCCTGGGCCCTTGGAGCTGAGGGGCCTCTGTGACCCCAGCCAACCCCGGGAACGGGAGGCCCTCGCCCAGTGGGGCCGGGGCAGGAGTCCCACCTGGAATGGTGGCCAGGAGCGTGTCACCCTCAGGGAGCAAAGGGCAGTGGCCATCTTCACCTGCCCCTCCTGCCCGCACCCAGCCACGTGGCCACGGAAGCCTGCGCAGCCTCTGTCCTCGCTGGCCCTGCAGGGGGTGGGGTGGGGTTAGGACAGGACCCTCGGCCAGGGCAGCACCTGGGTCTCCTGCGGAGAGACTGGGCCTGCAGGGCCTGGGAGGAGGGCACGGCTGAGGCCTCCGTCACCCTGCGGGGGCTCCCTGCTCCCCCTCTGCCCGCTCGGGGGAAGCCCAGCACTGATGGTGAGAGACAAATTTAGCCTCCCCACCCTGGGGCAGGGTGTGCTTGTGAAATATGAAAACAGCTGGAGGTGCCCAATTAAGCCGCCCTCTCTCCCTCCTGGGTTGGGGCCCGTGGGGAGGCGGGGGATGCAGAGCCTGGGAGCGGCCCCAGGAATCCCCCAGCCCCGCTGCCTCTTACCCGGCCGCCAGCCTCAGTCCCGGTCCCACAGCCAGGCCAGGGGCAGGGACGGCCTCCCTCCGGCACCTGGGCCCAGCTGGGAGCACCGTGGGGTTGCCCGGCAGTTTCTGTTTGAATCTGACGGTTGGCCTAGCACCCACGTGAGGCAGGGAGCTGGGTGGCGGCACTCTGACCACGTGGGCCTCACGTACTTCTGGAAGGAAATGGCTGACCAAATCCCCCAGGGCTGCCAGGCTCCAGGGTCACCCAGACCTTTGCTGGGAGAGGTTCTCGGCCGAGCTAAGGGTTGGGGACCCAGTGGCACATGCCCCCACCCCCCCCCCACTGCTGCGACCAGCTTCCTGGCGGAGGAACTCATGCGGCCAAACCAAACAAAGAAACGCTGGAGCACGGCTGAGCCCCACCATGTCCTAGCAGGGCAGTGCACCGCACAGCTCATTTCACTGACCGACGTGGAAACATGCACAGATAGGTTAGGTCACCCACCCAAGAGCACACAGCTGGTCAGAGCAGGGAGTCCAACCCGCCAGCTAGCTCTAACGTCCTTGTTCTTGACCTTGCCCTCTACCTGGCCTCTCTAGGAGGTGAGCAAAGGAGGCCCAACCCCTCCCCAGCCTGCATTCTCACCCACACGCTGCTGGGAAGTCCCTGGTCCACCCCTCCTTCTTCACCCGCACATTGAGGCCCTACCCACATCCGGTCCCGCCCCCCCCGCCGCCCCCCCCCCACCGCCCCGTCCTCTGCTGACCTGCCCATGGCTTTCCCATCCCGGACTCCACCCTCAACATGTGCAGGTCAGACCTGGACACAGGGCTCCTGTCCCTTGGTTTTCTGCTGTGCAGCTCTGCCCTGCCTGCCACACTCCCAGCCAACGCCCCTCTCCCCCTCCGTCCACGTAGCCCACCTCTGCCACTCTGCTCTGTAGCTGTGTGACCCTGGACCGGTGTCTTGCCCATTCTGAGCCTGTTTCCTGTGATGTGTGGAAAAAGCCAAAGCACTCAGCAGGGCGCTGATACAGGCACAGACTAGGAGCTCGAGATACGGGAGTGAGCTGCAATTGACCAGCGGTTACTGAGGATCAGGGTAGCAGTGGAGGAAGAAGAATAAACCTGCCCTGGTCCCAGGGGCAGCAGAGGGCAGAGGCCAGGTCTGTCCCTGGTTCAGTTGCAGGGACCTCCCCATTAGTGGGTTCTCGAAGACCGAGGCACCTGCAGAAGAATGAGTGGGACCCAGCACTCCATGGCAGCATAAACCCAGGGGGAAGAGACAACCCACCCGCTAGAGGCAAAATAATGGATTCCTACTTGGGCTGGTAGCTGGCACGGTGCCCCTGAGCTTGGAGATGCCGCGATCCCACCCGCGCCACAGTGTGGGGAGGCTTCCACGGCAGCACCCAGCCACCTGTTGGGGGGTGCCTGGCTGGAGGAGTGGGAGCAGAAGTGAGGGTGTCAGTGAGGGAGGTTCAGACCAGCATGGGGCACGGGAAGGGGACCCAGGAGGCGGGAAGCTGCAGGGCTGGGAGCCTCACGAGGCTGGAGAGGAAGAGACGCTTGACGGTAGAGCGGGTGTCTGAGCTTTCAGCCGTGGCGCGCTCCAAGTGAGAGCCAAGGGTGGCCAGGAGTGGACAGAGGAGTGGCTGGGCACATCCTGGACTCCTCCGTCTCACTGCCCACCTCCAACCCCGCCTCCACAGGGATCTGGAATTCGGCACTCCCACCCACAAGACCACCCTAGTCCCAGATCCCCTCAGCCCCCACCCCCGCCCCCGTAAGTGCAGCAGCCTCTTAGCCAAGCTCCCCGCTTCTGCCTCAGCGGATGGCCCAACAGTGGCCAGATGTAGGTGAGGTCATACGCCCCACCCCTGTACCCCTCCACCAGGTGGAAGAAGTCAACTGCACGATGACAGACTGTAGCTATGACATAAGGTGTCATAATTCTGAGAACCGGCCTCAGGGAACTCCCTGGCGTTCCAGTGGTTAAGACTCCATGATTCCACTACAGGGGGCACAGGTTCGATCCCTGTTTGGGGAGCTAAGATCCCGCATGCCGTGCAGTGCGGCCGAGACAAAAACACAAACAAACAGAACTGGCCTCAGAGAAATGGGAACGAACTGACCCTGGAACTAAAGACTAACTGTACTTAAAACAATCAGGATGACGCTGGTCAGACCACCGCATGACCAATTTCAAGATGACCGTCAGAGCTGACTGTGCTGTTTCTGCATAGAGTCCCTCCCTCCGTCTACAAAAGCTCTCGCCCCCTGGTTGTCAGTTGGGGGCGGTGGGTGGGAATCAGCCCTTGGGGGATTCGGCGGACACGGAGCCCTTGCTCCGAAATAAAGCAACCTTTCCTTTCCACCAACCTGGCCTCTTTTTGGCTTTTGAGCCGCGAGCAGCCGGACCCCACTTTCGGTAACACTCTCAGCCACCCGGCTGCCAGCCACCCCTGCTCTTTCCGTCTGTCTCCTCCAAGGCTCCCCTCCTCCCCTCTTGAGGGTCCCACCTCTACATGCCAGTGTGCCATGCTCTGTCCTCCAGAATCTTCTCTTCCCCGGACAAGCATCTGTGCTCCTTCAACCATGCCCTGCACGGTCGTTCCCAAACCATCGGCCCCGCCTGGCCACCCTCCTCCGGACTCCTCCACATTCCTTGAAGGGAACCCACTCAGCTGTGTCCCCACCCTGTGTAGACTCCTTGCCTCCTACTCTGGGCTCCTCACTATGGGCCCAGGATGCACTAATTTCCTGAACTCTCTACCCATCCCCACTCAGCTCCCCGCCCACGCCCCAGCCATCGGGGCCGTGATTTTTTTTCGAGAGCTCGATCTGACTCATGAATTCCGTTCCTTGCTGGCTCTGAAGTCAGCTGACCTCTGACGTGACTTCATCCAAGTTGCCACGGCATTGGTCCATCCATCCCTCACTCACTCCAGGAACATCTGTCCCAGAGAGCCACCACTGTGCCGCCTGCCTCCCTGCCTCCCAGCCTCCCACGTGCCCCCATCCCATCCCCTGGGCCTGGGGCTCCTTCCGATAACGACACCCAGCATCTACCGTGTGCTCACGCAGTGCCAGCCCCAGCCTGGAGTCCTCTGTATGCCTTGATCTCAGTCTTCAAAGTAACCCCGAGACAAAGGCACTGCTGCGCTCCACGTTCCAGATGTTCTCACAGAAGCGCGGAGAGAGGGGACCGCTCGCCCAGGGCCACTCAGCTCAGAAGCGCCAAGGCTGGATTTGAGCCCAACTCCGGTTAGGGACCACCTAACCCCTTCCCACCAGGCAGCCCCGCCCTCCGGGGGCCTCTCTCGGGGGGCAGAAAGGAGAACCAGCCTTTCCCCCCACAGTGTGAAGGGCACCCTGAGGGGTGTGGACAGGCCCAGGGTCAGCCCAAGGGTAAATGAAGGTCCACATGAGTTGTCATTTTCGGTTTCACAAGCTGACGGAGAAGGGGCACCAGTGCGGCAGAGCTCAGCCAAGGACAGGCCCTGACGGCCCTTCAGGTCAGGGGGAGGCAGGAATAGCCAGGTGGGCTGGAGAAGGGACAGGATGCCCAGAGGCCTTGGCCACAGGAAGGGCGCTGGACCTGCAGCTGTGGGCCTCGGGGAGCGATGAGGGGGTTCGGCTCCCAGAGGGATGCGGTGGGATTTGGGTGAGGAAGGTCACCCGGGGGGCACGTCGTGGGCTTGGCGAACCCAGAGGCTGGTGGTCAGCGAGGCAGGCCTCGGCTGGGTCCAGGTGAGGCGGTGGGGGGCATGGGCCGCAGGGATGCAAGAGGGGGCAGGAAGGGATGAGGACCCCCCTTCCAAGCCAATCCACGTCAGGTTAATGCACTTTTGAGCTCAGCCCTCAACCAGCTGCAGACTCAGGCGCCTTCAGCCACCCACCAGCTGTGTGCACGTTCAGGCCTCCGTCTTCTCATCCGTAGAATAGGGAAGTCACACCCACCATGCAGGGCTGACCTACACAGAAGCATCTAGCAGGATTCCCGGGGTGTCTTGAGGTGCAAAGGCGGCTCCTGTCTGACCTCTGGGGCCGTTTGGAAAGCTGCTATCGGTTGTCTGTCAGTCAAACCCTCATCCCCCTTTCCACTCAAGCTCCAGAGGCTGCTTCCTGAGCCAGCCACTGGTGCCCAACCCCCTGCCAGCACCATCAACGCGCACGCACATGTGCAGGCACACACATGTATACACACCTGCACACACACACTCTGCCTTCATCACGGTGAACCCCCCACCCCAGCCCCTCCGCTCAAGTACGTGGCCCCGGAGGCTCCCCGGGCGTCCAGCCGCGTAGGTGGGACTGCAGTGGCCGGCGGGCAGCACAGAGAGCCGTCTCCTGCTGCCCAGTTCTCATTGATGCCTGGGAGGCAGCCGGGTGAGGGCCAGGGTGGCCAGGGCGGGCTCCGGGGCCCCCGGTGGGCGAGGGAGCCGGGGAAAGCCGTTCTGGGCTGGCCCCGCGGGGCTGAGGAATGGTGGCCCCCAGCCGGGACAAGCCTGGCCATGCGGCCAGGGCAGGGCCTCTTTGGCAGGAAGTGGAGAGAGTTCCGATGGGTCCAAGGGGCGGTGGCACCAGAGTGACTTCTGTTCCACCCCCCACCCCCCACCCCCGGGCCATGCAAATTGCCCCGCACCCCCCTGGGGGCAGATGGCAGTGCCACACAGCAGTGGCTTCTCCAGCTTGCCCGAGTCCCATCAGGGGACCCACAGGCATGGCCCCCCCGCACTGGCCCGTCTGCCACCGCTGCCCCCAGGACACCCTGTTTCCAAGCGCCGGTGGGAGCCAGTAGGGAGGGGCCTCTGCACCCCTGGGTGGCCCCAGGGAGCCCCAACTGGCGCCTGAAAGAGGAGGGCCAGCCTGAGCCAAGCCTACCTTGGCGGAGCCTGGGCCCTGGAGGGTCTGTGAGGAGGGGCACAGCCGGGAGGCCCTCGGCTCGTGGCTGGCTAGGCAGGCGGTGGCGGCAGCGTCCCGGTCGCCTAGGTGATGACTTTGGAGCCCTGGAAGCAGCGTGGCCGGCCTGGAGCCTCGGGGCAGACGGGGGCGGAGCGTGGCCAGGAGCCCTGGGGCCAGCGGCCGGCCTGTGTCCCCGGCTCCGGATGGATGCCACGCCCTCTGCACAGTGACCCAGAGGCAGCCCCACCCAGAGGGGAGTAGAGCTGGAGGCCTGGGAGGGCAGCCGCTGACTCCACTTGTGTCTGTGTGCTTTTCTTCTCCTCCTCTTTGTCGAAATTCAGAAACACACTCAGAAGTAGAGAGACTGGTGCAGTGAATCCACTGATCTGTCCCCTGGCTCCAACATCAGTCTGTCCTCCAGCCAAAGCCAATTCTACAAATTATATCATTTCACCTGTGGTACGTCAGTAGATGCTTCAAACAGACAAGGACCCATCTACGTCGATATCAGGTCCAACCATGAAATTGCTGATATTCAGCTCTTTTTCTCCTACCAACACACACACACACACACACACACACACACAGTAAATTCAGATAATTCAACGTAATACACAGCCACAATACCACATTCTGAATTTCCAGGACCAATTTTTAACTGCTGGTCAGAAGGACTTTGAGGAGGACGCAGACTGGGGAGACTAATCTACGTCATACACACTGTCCCTTCCCTCCCCGACAGTGGGCAGCAGCACAGAAAGCTCAGCCCAGCTCTGGGTGGACACGGCAAGGGGGACATTGCAGGTGGGATTAAGGACCTGGAGGTGGCAGCCCCTAGGTTATCTGGGTGGGCCCAGTGTCACCAGCAAGGGTCCTCACAGAGGCAGGCAGGACGTTGGGGAGGAGAGAAGGTGCTGGGCTGTGGCTTTGCAGAGGGAGAACGGGGCCGCGAGCCAAGGAACGTGGGTGCCTCTAGAAGCCAGAAAAGGCAAGAAACAGATTCTCCCCTGGAGCCTCCGGAAGGAAACAGCCCTGCCAGCACCCGGACTTCAGTCCATTGAGACTGATCTCAGCCATCTGGCCTCCAGAACAGTAAGTAGGAAAACAAGTCCATGGTGTTGTAAGCCACTGAATTTGTGGCAATTTGTTACAGCAGCCGTAGGAAACTGATACAGTCTCACATAACACAAATTTGGGAAGCATCATTTGCAGTGATCTCCGCATTTCCCGGGGCCCCTGGAACGGGCATTAGGGCCACATTAAGTCCGAGGAGAAACCCCTGGGGTGTAAGACGCTTTGCAGAATAGCAGCCCTGGGTTGGACAGAAAGGCGGTGACTGAAGACACGGCCAGCACGGGAGCCAAAGCCCTCGCCCTTCCGGGACGTCACACACACACATGCAGGCGTGAGGCGTTATGATCACACAGCGAGAGTGAGTGCTGGGGGGGAGGCAGGTGTTTCCTGGTTCTGGCAAAAGAGGCAGAGAAGCCAGAGGGATGCCAAGGCTCCCCCTGCCCCCACCCTGGGCTCTGCCAGGCCACCCTCAGCCAGCTGATGGCCACAGTGGGCAGGTCTTCACTGAAGCCCATTCCCAAGCTGAGACGCAGGCACCTCACCATCCTGAGCTCCTGTGGGGTGACCTCCCGGCCCCCCCTCCCCCTCCCCCCTCCCCTCCCCTCCCCCTCCCCCATGGAGACAGGAAAGTCCTGAGTTCCGCGAGGCTGGGGCCCCACCCTCAGGACTGGGACGGGTGACAAACCCTGCTCTTCCTCAGCAGAAACAAGGATGTCAGAGACCAAAGATGGGTGGGTGACCCTTGAGTGATGGTCACAGCTGGACCTCTGGCCATCAGTTCTGGGTGGGGCAGTCAACAAGGAGTTCCACCAGTATCCCGTACCCCTTCTCCCAACATGAGGCACGATTAGAGAGCTCCTCCTTGCCGTGGCCGGAACCCAGTGTCAGCCCAGGTGTGAGCCTCAGGGCAAGGCCTCTGCTCATCACCATGGAGAGGAGAGGAGCGCAAGGGAGCCTTGCAGCTATCAGCTCGTTTCACTTCCCTACTGCAGCCAGAACAGATGACCACAGGGCACCTGTTTATTCTCGCACAGCTCTGTGGCTCAGGAGCCCAAACGGAGAGAGTCTTATGAGACTGAAGTCAAGGGGCTGGCAGGGTTGTCCCCTCTGGAGACTCCAGGACAACTGCTACGTCCTTGCTTCTTCAGCTTCTGGAAGCCGCCTGCACTCCTCGGCTCTGGGCCCCTCCCCCCATCTTGAATTGCATCTCTCCACCCTCTGCCTCCATCGCATCTTCTCTCTGGCTCCAGCCCTCCGGCCTCCCTCTTAGAGGGGCTTTGTGATGACACTGGGCCACCCAGATTCCCCAGGGTCGTCATCCGCCATCTCCAGTTCTGGATTTAATCATGTCCCTTTTCCTGTGAAGTAAGTCACAGGTTCTGGGGATCAGGATGTGGTTGCCTTTGGGGGGCCATTCTTCTGCCTTCCATAAATGTCCTTCATTCCAAGACACATCTTGGGGGCCCGCTGTGCGGGGTTAGCTAAAACTGCTCTGTGCCTTTAAGCAGAAACCCCTGCTCCCTGCGGGGTGGCGGCTGTGTGGTTGGGGAAGGGGCAGCAGAGGGCGTTCAAGGCCACCCCACACCGCTCCCACCTCCCTCCAGCTCTTAACCTTTCCCAGCAGCCCCTCCCCGTACAAGGATAAGTTCCCAAAAATGCGTCTGAAAGTCGACAGTAGCCAGATCTCCGTGAATCCTCGCTGCCCCACCTGACACGTGACTCCCTGCGCACGGAGCACTGGAAATGGCACTTTACAAACACGAACCATTTAGCCATCACGTCAACCCAGGAGAAACACTGCCATCTCCGTTTTACAGATGAGGACACTGATGCGCAGAGAGGCTGAGGAACCTATCCAACGTCACACAGCACAGCCGGGCCTAAAAACCATTAGGAAATGAACATCTGACTAAACTACCCATTTCAGATGCGTCCCGCGCAACGCACTTCCCGTGTTTCCTGGGATGCGCTTGTTTTTCAGGACTGAACCACCATCGCAGACTCAGGAGACCCCAGGAGCAGTTTGACCAAACTTCTGACCCACCTGCTGTGTGTCCCGCAACCTTCTCCCCGCCGCCCATGTTAGTTTCCAAATGCTGGCAGGATGGGTTTGGAGAAGCTGGTGCCCCAAAGCTGCCCAGAGGCCCTGCCATCTCAGCTCCGGGCACAGCCCATCCTGCTCCCAGTGGTCAAGACCCGTCCCCGCCTGTGGCCGTGAACAAAGGACGCTCTGGGCCACCGCTTGCTCCCAGGGGCCCTCGGCAGGGGGAGGCTTGGGCTCCAGCAAGCCCCCTGCGTATTTGCACAGTCAGCACCCTGCTTCCCCCTTTCGCTGTCTGGCCTCCGAGGAGCAGGCATCTTGGTTTTAAGCTGATGGCACTGAGGGTCAAGGCTGTGGGCTCTTAGCCCCCAGAACAGAGCCTGGTAAACCGTGGGTGCTCAGGAATGAATGACAACTGATGGAAGGATGGATGGATGGGTGGATGAAGAGTTAAAGCCCCTGCAGAATACTGCTTCCATCTGCTCCACATCTCTTTTCTGAACTTTGAAATCCAAAAAGCTCAGAAAACCCAAAGCCTTTCCTTAGGTCTGGGGCCAACGCCACTGGGCAGATGGACACAAGGCTCTTCATGGTCTTTGTTGCCGTTTAGGGTAAACATCCGTGTGTGTCGTTGCAGAAACATGGGTGAGCTCGATTGTGGAGCGCTTCTATCAGATCCCTTTGTAGTGTTATAAAACAAACAATTCAGATGCTATGTTACTTTTCTAAAATGGAAAAAAAATTAATCTGAATTCTGAAATACCAGGGGCTCAGGGTTAATTTGGACCATAAGGTAGGGCGGTCACATCAATTCTTTATAAGCCCCAGGGCCCGGCTACACTCCGAGATGCCCAGAGAAGCGTCCCTCCCTGGGACCACCGCGTGCTGAGCTGGCCACATCCTCTCCTTATGGGGAAGGTATTTCCCACTCATCGACCAAAGCCAACTTTTGACAGGTCACATGGCAGATCTGGGCTGGCTGATGCCAAAGTCGGCCATGCTCGCCGTGACTTTTGTCACTTTTTACCTCTGTGGATTTTTTTTGTCAACGAAATGCTGTTGAGTAGCACAAATTTCAAAAGGTCCAGGCAGGGCCAATCCAGTCTCTCCCACTCCGTCCATCCCAGACCCAGTTCCCGTCCCTGGAGGCACAGCTGCCATCACTTCCAGGGAGAGTGGATTCGTCAGGAGGAGAGAAACGGAATGGAAAGAGGTTTAATGACAGCAGA
Source organism: Balaenoptera acutorostrata (assembly GCF_949987535.1). NCBI lineage: Eukaryota > Metazoa > Chordata > Mammalia > Artiodactyla > Balaenopteridae > Balaenoptera > Balaenoptera acutorostrata. The sequence continues at coordinate 2,388,095 of NC_080064.1, read as the reverse complement.
GGAAAGAAAGAGGAAGTCGGCAGCCTGAGGTTCTGTTGGCCACTGAAAATGACCCTGGCCAGAGAGTCCCCAAAACTCTGAAAGGACAGCCTGCCAGGATCACAGGCGCTACCCACACTCTACTCACATGGGGTCTTTCTTACACTTTCTTTAACCTGCACGTTCCACCTCTTCCTATTATTCTCATCCTTTCAAACATCACATGGACCAGATGACGATTAGGCAGTGTTCTTGGAATTACGCTGACTTCAACCTTCCAATTGTCTCTTTGGCTATTTTTATCAGAATTCATTATTTTCACATTAATCCAGTTAGCGTCCTGTTTACCAATACCTCGTTTTTAATTTGCAGCTTCATTCTAAAGGCTCGGGGAGACTTTCACAGCCCGCGTTCTCCTCCTTCATTACCGCCAGGTAATTAGGCAAGGAGCATCCCTGATCAGAAACTAAGAAGCCAGGAGCAAGTTGCAGCTTGCCTGACTCCGAAAGAAAAAAAAGAAGATGGGGTCTCTCCTAATTACGGGGGTTTTGTTGGTTGTCATTGAGCTGGAGAAGCAGAGGAGGTGAGAGTAAAAGGAGAAGGGCCTTTAATTACAGGGCCTTGCAAATCACAGCGCAGTAAATACCTAGGGGTTCCTCCTCTGATCTGCATACTAATGACTAGCGGCCCTCCTTCTGTCCTGTGGGGAATTGTGCTAAATTTGCATTGCGCATAATGCAAATGACCGAGGACTCTAAGCGTGGGGCAGCCTGGTGCAGAGAGGGTGATTTGATTTGTTTATTTGTGTCCTGCCTGGGAAGCACAGGCTTCTAAAACGGGGAGCACAGCTTTCCTTCCTGTAGTCCCAAAGGCTCTGCAGAGACCCCTCTCCGTGGCCGACAGATACTCTTCAAGCCACCCGCCCCTACATCAACACACTGGGCCCCGGGCTGCCCTCCTGGTCCCCATGCTGGCCTGTCCCCCACACATGCGGGAGCGGCCTCCATCTGGCAAATGGGCACTACCCAGGTGAGCCCGGAGGCCGAGAGTCTGCCAAAGAGAAGCCTTAGGGTCTTTCTCACGCGTGTCAGCCCTGACGGAGAAAACAGCCCAGGAAGCTACGTCTAAAATCGCAGGAAATCAGGCAGGAGGGGTGAGAGGGATCTTCTCTGCCCACCCCGAAGGACCTATCACAACCCAGGCATCCCTGCCCCCAGGAGAAGCCACCTGCCCAATTAGCCAGAGGCTTCCCCAGATGCCCGCCCCACAGGGCCTGGCACCTCGGAGCAGCAGGTGAGCAATTAGAGCCCCCGCTCCCTCCCCACAGGCACCCAGGGCCTCAGGGAGTGACCTGCTGGCTGTCGCTGGGCGGGGACACACCACGGACAGGTCCCTCCCACGTGCAGCCACCCCGAGCAGGACCACAAAGGAGGGACCCTTGGGCACCCAGCCCAGCCCTGCCGCCCAGGGCCCTGCACCCAGGCTGATGAGAGGCAGGATGGGTGATGCCCAGGTGCTCTGTGCCTGACTGTTGGGGACAGAGAGGCTGGACCAGCCTTCCCTGGGCACCTTGTGCCTGCCCTCCGGGGCTATCAGGTGTGTTCCCACGGGCCACTCAGGGGAGCCCCGGCTCGGGCTCCTACAGCGAGGAGGCAGGTGTGTGCCCCGCCGCCCTGGGTGAAGAGGCTGGGGACTTGACCAAGGCGTGCAGGAGCCAGGCCTGCCCTGGACTGCTATCTGGACGACCAGCCCAGGGTCCTGCCCGCTGCGCCCTCTGTCCTCGGTGTGCCGGGGATGGGCGGCCAGACCAACCCCTGCATCCAATTTAGTCACTTGATCCGAGCTTTTCAGCTTCACATCTACAAGTGGGGTGAACGCCCAGATGCATGTATATCAGAGGGGGCACGTATGAATGTCTACTGTCATGGTTATAACTCGTCCTCGGACCCAAAACACGGACGGGAGAACAGAAGAGGCGGGCGGGGCTGAAGCAAGGTTCTCCCTCCGGGGGCCCCGCCCCTCCGGCTCCCAGGTCCGTTCCGGGGCTCACTCTTTGGGGGACCTGATTCCAAGTCCAAGGTCCACAGCGTGTCCCAGCCACCGACCCTCTGGTGCCGTCCGAAACGTCCACTCCACGGCCCTGAGACCTGCCCTCGGGGCCCCCATCTCCTCTCTCCGAGCCTAGCAGAGCCCTCCCTGCCGCTTCACCTCTCTCCTGGGTCCCGTTCCCTCCGAGGTGCCTCCCCAAAGCCCCTCCCCCACTCTCCCACCCCCCGCAGGCTGAACTGCCCGCCCGCCCGCCTCTAAGCGCCTCTCTGGCACCGGTGGCCCAAAGCCGCTGTGTGTGTGTCTGTTCTCCCTCCCTACTCTGGGGGCTGTGGTGACCCACGCAGTCCCCGGGGAGAGGGGGTGCTGGGGTTTGAAGCCTGCTTTCCAGGATGCAGGGGCTGTAGATGTGTGGGGAGGGTAGGATGGGGAAGAGCCTGTAAGCTCGGGGAGCGGCCCCTGCACCCTTGGCTGTGGCTGGAACAGACTGGAGTGTCTCTTGTGCCTCTGAGCAAAGAGGGACGTGGCTGAGAACAAGTTTCCCCTCCTTTTGTGTCCTGGCCCCTGGGCAGCCTGAAGGCTGAGGACCGCTTCTCAGAAGAATATTTCAGGGAGTTCCCTGGTGGCCTAGTGGGTGGCCCGGGTTCGATCCCTGGCCAGGGAACTGAGATGCCACAAGCCACGTGGCGCAGGCCAAAAAAAAAAAAAAAATACAAAGGAAAACAATTACATCGAATTATGGTTATTCTAGTGGGTTGAATGGTACCCCCCTGCCAAAAGATGTGTCTACGCAGAGCCTTCGAAATTAGGGCCTTTGCAGATGTATAAGATAAAGATCCCAAGATGGGATCACCCTGGATTAGCGTGGGCCCTAAATCCAATGACAAGTGTCCTTAGAAGAGACAGAAAAGGGGAGACACAGACACAGAGAGGAGGCCATGTGAACACGGAGGCAGGGATTGGGGTGATGCGTCTACAAGTCCAGGAAGCTGGGAGTGAGACGCAGACGGATTCCCCCTCAGAGCCTCCAGAGGGAACTAGCCCTGCCCACACCTGGATTTGGGGCTTCTGGACTCCAGTCCCTGAGAGAATGGGTTTTTTTAAATTGTTTTAAGCCCCCTAGTTCGTGGTCATCTGCTATGGCAGCCCCAGGAAACTAACACAGTTATGACGATATTTAAAAGCAAATTTGGGGGAATTCCCTGGCGGTCCAGTGGTTAGGACTCCGTGCTTTCACTGCCGAGGGCGCAGGATCAATCCCTGGTCGGGGAACTAAGATTCCACAAGCCGTGTGGCTCAGCCAAAATAAAAATAAAAATAAAATAAAAGCACATTTGTGAAATGGTGATGATGGGGCTTCAGGTGGCATGTCTGGCGACTCGTTTCAACTCAGTGACAAGCACAAACGAAATTGTGAGATGTCCGTAGCAGCTGCCACGCACACTGAAAATATCAGTGATTCCGTTGGGAAGAAGTTTTGTTCTCTTTGGGTCTCTGATTTGGGGGAGCATCTCCAGGAAAAAAAGCACTTTTGAGGAGCAAATGTCTGGTCTGCAAAGGAATACCCCAACCAGACAGCGGACACAAAGGGTGGGGACAGATGGAAAGTTTATGCCCACTGGTGCAGACTCTCAGAGCCGGCTTCGGTGAAAGCTGTCTTTAACTTGAACCCCGACGAGCAGAGGGAGATTTTCTTGTACAGAATCAATTTTCCTCTGCATTACACACAGAGAAACGATTGTCCAGGCGTCCTATGTTCTACTTAAGAAGGCAAATTTAAAAAAGAAAAGACATTGTATGTTCTGGCTACACACAAATGGATGCTGCTAGTTCCAGATGTGTTTTCCATGTTCTAGAAATCTGGGCAGGACATGGAATCACCTGACAGCAATTTGCAGGGGTAAATTGTCACACAGTGTTCTGGGGACACAATCCCTATCGTAGTTAGGCTTTTACCATCCAGACAGAAGCACGGTCAGGGTGACAAGGGACCACTCCTCTCAGTTTCTTTTTTCCTTTTTGCTGTGTGAAGCTAAATCATCAGAAAATGACTAGTTTTAAAACATTGACTCAGCACTCCCCCAGAAACGCCCAAATTGGAAAATAAAGACGTGCCCTTCCCTTTTATGGGGGCTGGATAGAAGAAACGCACAATTGAAGAATGTTTCTGGGTTTTGTTTTTTGGGTTTTTTTGCAAACCCAAAGTTCAACCTGTGTGCGATATCTTTTATACAAGTCTCTGGAGGATAAATTCCCCTTGAATTTGGTGACCGGAAACTGTCTCCCAGTTAGATGAACATGCAGCTTCCTTTCAGCCACCAACGAAATGATTTCCCTTTTGGGTGTCAGAATCTCAGGGTGAATGCCGTCCTTGGCTACAGGCAGGACCTCCGCCAGGTCCTGCCCCCAAATTCTCAGTCTCTCCTTTTCCTCGCCATCTTGGCTGTGTCGTTTGCATCCCACTTGTGGATGTGGGTAGGGCATACCCTATAAATAACTACTAAAGGAGGCATCCTTGCTGCAGTACCCCTGACAGAGGCCATCAGCCTCCACCCAAACCACAGGCAGATTCCTGCCTCACTGCCAGCCATTCCGTTCCCCCCCTCCCGCTCCCAGGGGAGACCTGTTGGCTACTAGGGAACTATGCCCTCCACCTCGCCAAGGACTTCTGGTTCGCCAGTCTCTGAAGCAGCACCAACAGCCGGCACTATGGGGCCCACCTGTGGGTGCCAGGCATCATTTTAAGCACTTTAGATATGGCATCTTGGTTACTGTTCTCCCAATCCTCTGGGGCAGGGGCTATTACTGCCCTTTTTTACAAATGGGTAAACTGAGGCTTGGAGTGGTTAGGTAACTTGCTCAAGGTCCCTGACTTGTAAGTGGCGAAGAGGGGATTTGAACCCTAACAACATTCTGACCTCCACACCTACACGATTAACCACTGCACCATACTGGCCCTTCCATGGGGCTGCCCTGCAGAATTTGGAGACAGCTACCCTGTTCTCCAGAACCTTCACCAGGACTTCGAGACAGGGCTGAGCTTCCTGTGGCCATTCCTCTGGTAGCCTCCTGCTGACACCGTGGCAGCTACTGGTACCCGCCCAACTTTGTATCTAATTTTTAAAATCACATGCATAATCCATACATTCATATGTTGCAAGTTTTTAAATACTGTTTTTTTGTTCTCAATACAATTCTTTTTTAACTTTTATTGAGTAAGTCGAAAGACGGGTGCTGGATTTTCGGTATACAATGCACTTTCCCCCAAAGCTAATTATTAAGGTTAAAACAAATAAACAGCAACAACATCAGCAAACAAAACAAAAGAAAACCATTGAGCTAATGGCTCCCAAATGTCCAGTATTTAATAAACAGGCCACAGTATACTTGGACCAAATGACCTCTGGTCAGAGGCGAACAGCGCACTTCCCCCGCCCGTCCCCCCGCCCCCAGCCCCTTACTGATTGACAATGGTCTACCTGTCACCCATGTATTCATGCACACACGTGCATACTTCGTGCAAATCCACTTAGGGACCAGACAAAAATACAAGCTGAGTAAGAAGGCAATAATAGCTACCTCCCCGCACCCCGCAGTCCAAGGCCTAAAAGGAGGGTGAGTGCCACCCAAGGAGGACCAGGAGAGAAGGGATCCAGGAAAGAGGTGTCGTCTCTGGCCAGGCCGGCCGGCCCAGGGACCACATTCTGACCCATCCTTTCCCCAGTTGGAACAGACTCAGGAGACAGACAGGTGGGGCACCCGGGCCAACTCAGGGCCACCAAGAGATGCTGCTCTGGAACCTGGCTCCTTGGTAACCCACTCCCTGGGACCAGCTTAGGGGTCATGCCCAGTTCTCCGGGTCCAGGGGAAGACCTGGGTTTCACTCAGCCTTGTGAGGAGTGGGGCGGCTAATGCCTCCGGATCGGTAACAGCCCTCGCGGGTGCAGAGGGAGTGGGGGCCGGCAGGGAGGGGCTCGTCAGCAACAGGCGCCTGCACCCCCGAACGAGCCTCTCCCCGGGGTCGCATTCTCCACGTCCCCTTGAAGCGGAGGTGGAGAGGGGTTAACCCCAGGCAGGCCCTCCGGGAATCCCAGGGAGGCTGCTCCGGGCCCCAAAGGCCGCCGCACTGCTGGCAGGACGCCGCATCTCCTGGCCGGTTGGACTCCGACCCGGGCTCCCCGCCGCCCCACGTGCCCCGCCCCAGGAGCTGGTCGGACTCGGGGTAGCTCCCATGTCACCCTCTCTCGAGTTCGTGCACACGGTCTCCTCTCAGCGACTCCCAGCTTCGGAGCCGCGAGCCCGTGCGCCGGCTGCCCTGAGCTCAGGCCCCGCCGGCGGAGCCCAACCGCGCCCAAGCCCCTCGCGCCAGGTCCCCGCGCTGCCTACCTGATGCCGTCGGAGCCCCAGGAATCTATGCCCTAGCCGGCCCCGGCTTCGCCGCGTAACCCCTTCGGGGGCGCAGGCAGGCGCGGGCCGAGAGGCGGGTGCAGCGGGGCGGGAGCGGGCGCGGGCGGGGAGGCAGGGCGGGCGCGGGCCGCCGAGGCGGGTTATATGGGCGCGGGGAGGGGAGGCGCCGCGGGGAGGGGTGGCCGCGGGCGTTAGCGCCTTCCGTAGCCGGCCGGCGGGAAGGCAGCGCGGGCCGCTCAGCCGTTGGCAGGCGGAGCGCGGGGCGGCGGGGCCAGGCTGGGGCCAAGGTTGCCGCCCGGCGCTCCGCCCCCCCAGCTGGCCGCGTCCGAGTCGGGGTCCCGGGGCACGCTCCGCCCCGCCTCCTTCCCGCCGCCTTTTGGCGCGCGTCGCCCCTGTCGGCCCCGGCGGGGCCTGCCTCGGGCTGATCGCGGGCTGGGCGCCGGGGCCCTGCTGCTGCGGAGATGGGACGGCGACCCTCGACCGGCTTGGGAGCGAGGGCAAGGGCGCGCGGGAGCCGGGGTGGGGGGCAGAGATGCAGACTCCGCGTCCCGACGCCTTCCTTTCCCCGAGACATAGCATCTTCCGGGTCTCCCTCCTCCTCCCCCACCGGCGCGGGACCTCTGCGCGCCGGGCGCTGGGAATCCAAGGGGAGGGGGAAGGGCCGCGCATCGTAGGGGCGCCGCCACCCAGGTCTGCGGAGTGTCCGCACTGGCTGTGACCTGCTAGGGACAGGGGTGAAGGTCGCGACCCCAGGATCCGGGGTTAAATGGAGCCGCTTGCTTCCGGGTGGTACTAGCCGGGCTCCTTCGCCCCGGAGGGCGCGCCACCTACACCGCTCACGCAGCGGAGGTCACGGCCTCGCTTCGGCCCCGGCCCGCATTATACGGATCCGCGGGGACACTCTGGACGCGACTCTCTCGGCCCCAGCCTGCTTTCTTCCTGGGCGGAGGATGTGCCCACGGCCCCCAGGGAATAATAATTCTGCACGCAAACACTCCCGGGTCGCCGCCGCCTCCCACCCCGCCCCCGGCCCCCGGGGCCGGATTCCGTTTCGCGTTGCGCAGGTACGCACGGGTGTCCACGGCGACACGTGGGTCGTGCACTGGGGATGGCTTTCTACGCGCAGAGACCGCCTCAGGCGAAGACTTCCCTCGGGCCCCGACACCTGTGGCTCCATGGTCCGGGTCCCCCGCAGGGCAGACGGGGTCTTCAGGGCTCTCACCTAGTCCTAGGGCCTCGGCTGGAGAACCCGACACGCTGGCGAATTTTGAAGGCTCTAGGCGGCGGGCACGTGCTATACGCTGCCTTCTGCTGCTCAAGGGACCCGTTATCTCCCTCCGACCCATGCTCCCAGGCCAGGGGAACCCACGCGGCAATGTTGCCGTGGAACTGTGCGCAGCCCCGGACTGGTGCACGGCGTCCGCACCTCACCTGGCCCGTCTGGCTGACTGCCACACACCTTTATGGCTCACCTGCTGTTTGCAAGGTGCGGGGTAAGGGGGGGGGTGCCCAAAGACGAATCACAGACAGGGTTTGATCTGGCCGGGGACAAAAAAAGGCCGGCACGGCCGAGCAGGACGCCTGCACGCATCCCCTACCCGTTCGTTCTGGGAAGTCGGTGGGCTTCCGCAGGGCGAAGACGCGGGCCCGGCTCGCGGACGTGCGAGGAGGACCCGGGCCGGGTCTCGGTTCTCAGAACGCAGGGGTGGGGTTGGGTGTCAGGGTTCGTGCGATCTTGGGGCGGCAGAGGCGCCGGCAGGGCCTGGCGGGGGTGTGGGGGGAGACTGCTGTTGGGTGAAGAGGACCCGGAGTCCCTAGTGGGCGAGGGGACAAGGCGCTCGCGGGGCAGCCAACAAGGTCGGCAGAGCCAGCGCCGACGCAGCTGCTCGCTCCCGTCCGTGCGGAGGGCGGGTGCGGCGAGGCCCCGGGTCCGGGCCCGGGTGTCCTTCTCCTCCTCGCGGGTCCGAGCGCAGGTGCGCGCGTGAGATGGACAAGCGGGTGCGCGCGATCCACGCGCTCTCCGTGCGGAGCAAGCGTCAAATTCGTTCTCTCCTGGATCACAGCAGCTCCTGAGCCTGAAGTGAGGGCCTTGCTGCAGGCATGGTTGCCGGATTTAGCCAAAAGACGAACAAAGAAAAACGAATACTTATTCATACTCCATGTATAAAATATACGTATTATGCACTATATTATATATTCTACACACAAGCGCATGTTTATGTTTGAATACATTTACATATAAATATGTCTTTACATTAAATATAAATACATGAATATAAATAGACACACAGGACGCCAGTTAAATTTGAATTTCAGATAAGGGGGTAATTGTTTAGCATAAATACGTGCCATGTAGTATTTGGGAACATATTTATCCTAGAAAATGATTCGTTGTTTATATGAAATTCAGTTTAAGTGCAGTTTCTGCATTTTATCTGGCAACCCTAGCTGGAGGGGACCTCCCCACACCTGAGCACCGGCGGGAATCCCGGGTGGGACGAAACGCCGCGTCTCCTCTAAGGCGCGGCGGCGCGCGGGGCGCTGGGTGGAGAACTACAAGCCCCACAATGCCGCGCGTCCGCCCGGAGCCCTGACTGGCTGCGGCGCCCGCCCTCCGTCACTTCCGGCCGCGGAGGGGCGGTTGCGGCGGGCCGGGCGGGCTGGGTTTCGCGGGTGTGGGGTACAGCGGCCGCCATGAACTTCTCCGAGGTGTTCAAGCTCTCCAGCCTGCTCTGCAAGTTCTCCCCGGACGGCAAGTACCTGGTGAGCGGCCGCGGGGCCTGGGCCGAGGGTGGGCCCTCCGCGGGGAGGTGCCTGTCCTTACCGGGAGGCGGGGACCCAGGGAGCGGAGAGCGGGGCGGCCGCTGGGCCCGGATGGAGGGAGCTCGAGGGTCTGCAGGTGTGGGCCCCGGGCAGGTGCTGCAGACAGGTGACCCTGGGAAGGGGACCTGGGAAGATGCTGCAGCCTGGGAACCCAGGAAGCCGCCTGCTGCCTGCACCTGGGTTTCCATTTGTTAAAGGCAGGTAAAAGCAATGCTGTCTTCACAAATTTGAGGACACAGGAGATATCGGATCGTTGTTGTTAGTTTGTCACAAAAGACAAGTATATAGTCCTGTTGGCTGTAAACTGGTGCAGTGGTGCAGCTGCTTGTCCCCTCTCCCAGCCGTCTTCACCTGTCTCTACTACATGCCAGATGAATGATTTTGATAACTAGCATTCTATGCCCAGATAAAGAGAGTTGTCCACACTCCTGAGATTTGAGCTGCTGATTCCATGGGTGGCAGAATGCTTCTGACATCACTGAGCTGTCTTGTACATGAAAGTTAAGTTTTGAAATATACCAGCGTGACCCGTGTATATCCTCAGAATCTTAGGGTGAGGGCATGTGGTGGGTGAGGGATAATTGGCATTGGAAAGACATTAAGAAGAAAAATTATGCTTTATAAAAAGTGTACTTAGTTTCATTAATTAGTAACTCATGCTTCCTGATTCTTTTTTCAGTTCGAGCTTTGTTAACATTCCTTTCATCCTTATCTAGTTCTTTGAGGATGGATGTACATGTTTGCCTTTTTCATGGAGGTTTTATTCTAAATCACATAATGTGGCATTCACCTCCAAAATACAAAATGTCTTTAGCTTAAATGGCACCCCAAAACCCTTGGTATATTCAAAATACTCCCCCATACGTTAGGGTTCCCCCCCCCCTTGGCCGTTTATGAAAATTCTAGTGAATTATAAAGAGAGAGATTATATTTTCTCATTTAATTTTGGTACTTTTTTGGTTTTTACACCAAAATAATCAGATATTTCTGATTTAAATATCGTGAGCAGTAGGCAGTAATGTTACTGGAACCATGTTCTTCAAAGCTCTATCCTAGGTGCTGGAAAAAGTAGGGCCATGTTGCCATTTTTAATATCTTGCAACAGATTTGATATGGTTTTTCCAAGTGTTGCTACAAACATTCCATTTTGTAAGGAGTTTATTGTAACTGATCACAGCTTTCAAAGCTACAATATGAAAAAATAGGCACGGGACACATAGTATTTCTAATCTGCAATCCCTCCCCCACTCTCCTTTTCCCATGCAGAACTCATGTGGCTTTTTTTTTTTTTTTTTTTTTTTTTTTTTTTTTTGGCTGTGTTGGGTCTTCGTTGCTGTGTGCGGGCTTTTCTCTAGTTGCAGCGAGCAGGGGCTACTCTTCATTGCGGTGCACGGGCTTCTCATTGCAGCAGCTTCTCTTGTTGCGGAGCATGGGCTCTAGCCGTGCGGGCTTCAGTAGTTGTGGCACACGGGCTTCAGTAGTTGTGGCTCGCGGTCTCTAGAGCGCAGGCTCAGTATTTGTGGCACACGGGCTTAGTTGCTCTGTGGCATGTGGGATCTTCCCAGACCAGGGCTCAAACCCGCGTCCCCTGCATTGGCAGACGGATTCTTAACCACTGCACCACCAGGGAAGTCCCTCTTGTGGCTTTTTTTAAATGGAAGTTTATAAAACAAAAATCCAATAATCCAGTTTGACCTTGATAAATACAAAAATGAAGCAATTAACATTTAAAAGTCAGTTCTTGATTTTTGAACTGTGAGGTACTCTCCTATTAGCAGATACGTTTACTCAATCATAGAAATTATTTGCTTGGATTTGGATATTATTAACAAATATGGACATAAAGTAACTATTTTTAAGAAAACTGTATTAACACTTAAACTTTTCAGAGTCAGGATTAAGAATAAGTTAATGTGGGTGTGTAAGAAACCCCCCCCAGCCCTTCTTCCTATGAGTCCCACATGACTGCCACACTCAACACTTCTGACACATCTGGTCACCAACTGTGTGGCGTTTTTTCCCCACACCAAGCAGTTCTCCACCACGCCAGCTGGGTGTCCTACAGTTTGACTGAATTCTGACAGTCTACCTGGAGAGAGCACCAGGTCCCACAGGTTAGGGGCTCAGTCCCACGAGACTGCTTCCTCCCCCTTCAGACGCCAATTGCAAGTCCAGGTTGTCACCTGTGCTTCTGACCAACTGGCTATAGGTCAGAGGTTCCATGATGTCCTCTTTGGGTTCCATTAATTTGCTAGAGTGACTCACAGCACTGAGAGAAACACGTTTACCAGTTTATTAAAGGATATGGTAAAGGACACAGATGAGCAGCCAGATGAAGAGAGATACACAGGGTGAGGTCCGGGGGGTCCTGAGTGCAGGAGCTTCTGTCCTTGTGAATTTGGGGGGCGTCACCCTCCGTGTCTGGTTGTGCTCACCCCCCTGGAAGCTCTGAACCCCGTATTATTGGGATTTTACGGCGCCTTCATCACATGGGCCTGAGCCATCATTAACTCCATTTTTAGCCCTTTTTGCTGAAGAGAAAGGGGGCTGGGGCTGAAAATTCCAAGCTTCTAATCTTGGCTTGGTCTTCCGGGTGACAGCCCCATCCAGGAGCCCACCCAGAGTTGCCTCTCTAGAACAAATGACGCTCCTGTCACCCAGGAAATTGCAAGGGTTTCATTCAGGAGCCCTGTGTCAGGACCTGGGGGCAGAGACCAATATGTCTTTTCTGTTCTCTCATCACAGGTAAATGAGCATTCATGAAGCGTCCTTACACTTGCAGAATTTCAAACCTGTATATTGACTTTCTGTTGCTTAGGCTCCAAGTCAGACATTGAACAGAAGGCAACTGCGTTTCTGGGGTCGTTCTCACCAGCAGCCCTGAGCCTCCCTGCTCACTCCTTACAGATTGTCTGCAGGTGATAAAAGCAGAGAGGATTTGGTTGTTTGCAGATGAGCCTTTCCCGAGTGCTGTTTCCTGCTTCAGTTTTAGTCGGACAGTGAAGAAAGTAGAAAATGACTCCAGTAGAGAGTTTTAAAATAATACTTTCTCCGGGGATTTAACAGTTTGGGCACCTGGTTTGTACCTTTCAATTTTATCTTCCGTTAACTCATCTTTGTTGAGAACGGGCTGTCCACGGGATGAGCACTAGGCCATCTAGGCCAAAAGCGTGTGTGGAGGGAGCGGAGGAGGCAGCCCCTGGCTGGAGCGCCGCGCTGCCGCCCCGAGAGGACCCTCCTCCGGAGCCCACACCGCCCGCCTCTCTCCTCCCTTTCCAGGCTTCCTGCGTCCAGTACCGGTTAGTGGTCCGGGATGCGAACACCCTCCAGATCCGCCAGCTGTACACGTGCCTGGACCAGATCCAGCACATCGAGTGGTCGGCCGACTCGCTCTTCATCCTGTGCGCCCTCTACAAGCGGGGGCTGGTGCAGGTTTGCGGCCCGAGGCTCGGACGCCCCCCGTACCGGAGCGTAGCCCCCGCGAAGGGCCTCGTCCTGTGCCCTGCCGGTCTGGAAGAAGAGGCAGCACAGCTCAAAGGCCGTTTTCTTTTAAAATTGTAATAGTTCGCTCATAGTTTAAGTACTTTTAAGATAAGAAGACACTTAAGTGTCCTTGGTCTGTAACCAAGTTAATTCAGTAACAGGCAGTGTTCAGAGGGCAGCCCAGCAACTCGCTCGTCCTGTGTGGGAGCGCTGAGATGTGTTTTGTTGTAGACCCCAAACCTAACTAAGTGAGGTCTCAGGGACAGCAGAGGGGTGAACCCTTCGAAGCACGACAACACGCTGTCACCGAGAAGCGTGGCTTACCTCTGTGGTGCAACCCAGGCCCAGCCCTTCATGCTGGAAGGTTCCGAGGGCTCGCCCGTGTTTGCCGCCACACAGTTCTTGGCCGGTTGTCTTCAAGCCTACGTAGCGCACTGACTCGTCTCTCTCTTGTGACTGTAGGTGTGGTCTTTGGAGCAGCCAGAGTGGCACTGCAAAATAGACGAGGGTTCGGCAGGGCTGGTGGCTTCCTGCTGGAGCCCCGATGGACGCCACATCCTCAACACGACGGAATTTCACGTGAGTGCGACGCCCCGAATGCCCCCTCCTCCTGAATCGCTTGGGAGCTTTAGAGTGGGTGGTTTGGGGGGAAGGGTATACGTCGTAAGTGGTCAGAGCATTATAAGCCCATGAGTGTTGTTATGTAATCTTTTGCCCAGTTTTAATGAAAAAAAAAGATTTTTTTAAAAGAACAGCTTAAATTATATTTTTAAGGATTTAAACAGGTTCTTTTTTTTTTTATTTCTATTTTTTTTACTTTTGGCTGTGTTGGGTCTTCGTTTCTGCGCGAGGGCTTTCTCCGGTTGTGGCAAGCGGGGGCCACTCTTCATCGTGGTGCGTGGGCCTCTCACTATCGTGGCCTCTCTTGTTGCGGAGCACAGGCTCCAGACGCGCAGGCTCAGTAGTTGTGGCTCACAGGCCTAGTTGCTCCGCGGCATGTGGGATCTTCCCAGACCAGGGCTCGAACCCATGTCCCCTGCATTAGCAGGCAGATTCTCAACCACTGTGCCACCAGGGAAGCCCCTAAACAGGTTCTTTGATTCAACAATTGAAAATGAACTTCAGTATGAACAAATTTACATCTTCCCCTCAAGACATCTGATCTGTGTGTTTCTAACCTCGTCATTCATTTCCTCTTCAAGCCTTGGGCTTACTTGGGACATGGGGCCCTGGGCAGGAGCTCTGAGTGCGAAGAACATTTGAAATCTGACGGTAAATCAGAGATAGCTCAGGTGGTGTGAACGCATCTCGTCAGTGTGTCACATTAGGGGATCAGGGAAGGCTGGGGTGGTGTGAACACATCTCGTCATTATATTGAATTTGATGTCTGCCAGTTTAGGCCATTGGGGAGGGAGACAGCAAGTGAAGGGGGCTGGTTTCTCCGCGTTACACACGTTGACATTTTACAGGGCTGTTGGAGAGAACTTGAGCTGTTCATATAGCCTCATCTAAAAGGCTTCATGCTTATAATTCTTCGGGCCTGAATCCAGCCCCCAGACGGCACCTGTCAGTGTGAAAGAGAAACCGGGCTCCTTGGACAAGGTTCACTGACAGGCAGCCTGTGTGCTGCCGTGAGGCCTGAGAACAGAGCACTCACGACTGCAGGGTGTCTTTGGGCCCCACCTCAGCCCGCGGGGCCCCTCGCTCTGCATTGTGCATTAAGCATGTCCTTACTTACCTTAAGGTCTTATCTGTGTGTGCGCGTGTGTGTGTGTGCAGACACCATACACTGTGGTGTGTGTTTGTCTAAAGTTCGCTTAAATGAAGTCATACTCTGTGTTCTGTTGTGGTTCTTTCTTCCCCCTCGATAGCGTTTTTGAGATTCATCCACGTCGAGGGTTTGACTGCTTCTTTCAGTCCTTGTAGGGAAAGTCATGCCACGGTTTAAGCAGCCAGCCTGCCGGTGCTGGGCACTGGAGCTGTCGCGGTCCGTGCTGCAGGCAATGGATGGTGGGCGTCTGCTCGGCCCGTACCCAGGCGTTCTCTCGCGGACGTTTGGGGAGGGGAGGTCGCCTGGTTGTAGGAGATGCGGTTTGATCAGGATGTTAAATGGATGCCAGTCCAGCAGAACCGCAGTGGTACTGCACTGTGGTTTGCATTTTCATTTCTCTAAGCATTGGTGACGTTGAGTTTCCATATCTTATTTTATACACACCCATGCACACACTTCATTTAAATATGTGTTTCAGGTTCACGTGGAGTTTATAATGGTGGTGTCAGGAGTGAATCCGTTTTTATCTGTTCCCAACAGGATTTGTTAAGAAGTCCGTCTTTACCACCTGTGTCGAGAACTGAATTTCTTTACACTGACGCGATCGGTTCCGGTTTTCCATCCTGTGCCATCGTCGGCCCGTTTCACTCCTGTGTTACAGGATGTTAACATGTGACAGGGCTGGGCCCTCCTCGCTGCCTCTGCTCTGCCAGGTTTTCTCATGTGTTTTTGAGGCTCTGTTACTAGAACTGTTACAAGTTTCATGGTGAATTGAGGCTTTTATTATAATAAACTGTTCTTCACGTCTCATAGTTTTTTCTGTTCTGCAGTGTGTTTTGTCAGATGTTGGCATCAAATGCCATCCTTCCTTGGTTAGGGGTTTCAGGGTATATCTTTTTCATCCTTTTACTTTCAGCCTTTCCGTATCCTTAAATTTTAGTATGTATGTTGTAAATAGCCTGTAGTTGCCTTAAAAAAATAAACCCAGACCGGAAAACTTTTTCTTCTATCTCAATAAAGCCCATTGGAACTATTATGCACGGCAACACTGACCCACTTTAAGCGTGTGGACCGTGAGCTGGGACACGCAGCCGCCGCCCCGGCGGGGATGAAGCGTGCTTACACCACCCAGTGGGCACCTCCCGCCCTCCAGCCATCCTGCTGCCCACCTCTGGCCTGCTTCCTGTCGCTCCTGGTTTACGGTTCAGATTCCACGTGAGAGGGGCCACGTGGCTCGCAGAGTTTTGTGTTTGGCTTCCATCACTCGGCCTCATGCTCTTCTTGAAATTCGTCCGCGTCTATGGGCATCAGGTCCGGTTTCTCGGAGCTGAGTGGTGTCCCCGTGCGGATTCCCCACCCTGTGTGTGTATCACCCACTGGCCGCTGGAGCTGTCGTGAATATCCTCACACGGGCTGTCTGCGGATGCGGGTTTTTCTTTCTCTTGGGTAAAAACCTGGAGAGCGGGGTGCCAGGAGGTGTATGTTCACAGCTTAAGAAACCGCGGACTCTTTTCTGCGGTAGCCGTGCCGTGTAGCCTCCCCCAGCAGTGCAGGAGGTCGTTCCACAGCCTCACTAATGCCGCTCACCCCAGCCTCTTCTGCCAGGCAGTCTGGTGTGTGCTGGTGTCTCGTTGTGGGTTTTCTTGGTGATTTCCGTATGACTAATGATGTTAAGCGTCTTTTGTGTGCCCATCATCCTGTAACTCTTGTCTGTTCATATCGTCTGTCCGTTTCTTTATTAGGCCGTGTGTCCTTTTGTTGAGCTGTAAGGTTCTGGTTACAAGTTCTTTGTCAGATACATGTTTAGTAAATATTCTCTCCCGGTCTCTGGCTTGCTTTTTCATTTTGTTAACGGTTTCTTTTGAGGAGCAGTCTTTCATTTTGACAGGGTCTAATGGATCAATTTTTTCTTTTATCATTTGTGCACTTTGTGTCTAAAGAAATCCCTGCCCAACCCAAGATCACAGAGTTTCTTCTGTTTTCTTTTAGAAGTTTTATGATGTTAGCTCCTAAGTTTAGATGTGTGATTTGTCTTGAATTTCTGTCCTTTCCCCACTTTGCACCTTTGTCAGAAATCAGTTGCCTGTAGGTATGTGGGTGTGTTTCTGGACTCTGTCTTGTTCCATTGATCTCTTAGTCTGTCTCTGTGCCAATACCACACGCTCCGGATCACGAAAGCTGAATAGTAGGTCTGGAAACCCAAATCAGTGTGTTTTCCAATTTTGTCCTTTTTCAAAGTCGTTTTGGCCATTCTGGGTCTTTAGTATTTCCGTATCAATTTTGGAATAAATTAATTTCTAAAAAAAAAAATTGTGCTAGGATTTTAAAATTGAGATTGCATTGAATCTGTAGATCAATTTGGGGATAATTGCCATCTTAACAATACTGAGTCTTTGGATCCACGAACATAGGATACTTTTCGTTTTTTTAAGTCTTTAAAATTTTTTTCTAAGCAATATTTTCATTGTACAGATCTTGTACATATTTTACAAAATTTATTCCAAAGTTTTAAATTTTGTTGTATCAGCTCTTGACTCTGCTTCAGCCCAGGGGAGGAGCCGAGGGTGCTCAGGCAGGTGTACGTGTGTAAACCTGGAGGGGTTCGACCTCTGAACGCAGTCCCACTTCTCACAGGAGAGGGGAGCTGCACATCCACACTGATAAAGAGCTTGGTGCGCTGCTGTCAGCTTGCTGTGTTTCTTGAGTTAATTTTCCAAACAATCTCTGAGTTGGAAAAGGTCATTTTAAGTATTTTTGCTTAAGTACTGGAATTTTCCCGGTCACCGGCAGCAGCAATCAAGTAATAAAAATGTACTTATTTTTTACATCAAGACAACTAGAAAGTGTTGTGGAAAAGGAGATGAGCTAAGGAACTCTTTCTCCAAAGTGACTGTTCTCTGGCGAGATGAGCGTTTCAGTTCACCCTTAAATGTGGCAACGCCTGACAGCACAGCCCAGCCCAGAGGGGGGTCCTGCTGAAGGGCCGGCACCTTGGAAGGACCCTTGGTGGTGACGATGATGCCATGGGACCAGACCTGAAATCCCAGGTCAAGGCCCCCTGGCCTCCGCTTTCCCGCTGCAGGATGTGTGGGTGGGCACAGAAGCGGGCCTGCTCGGCCGGCCCTCAGGGAGCCTGCCCTTCGGCCACCTCTGACCTGTCCCCCTGCGCTCTCCCCTCCTGCGGTGCCGCCACCTTCCTCGAGCTTACGGAGGGGAAGCGGGTGTTTATCTGCCTCTTTCTTTCTCACTGGATTTGTTAAGGTTACACACAGTTGGGTTTCTTTTAACGGTTTTTGATGGGGGATGGCGGGGGATGGCGGGTAAAACTCAGGCTTAAGTGCTTTGTGTCTTTTCTGCCTTTAACAGAGAAGTGTGGATGGGGCAGGGGATGGGGGGCTCCCAGCCAGGAGCGCCCTGGGCCTTCCCTCCTCCCCCTCGCTCACCTGGAGGACAGGTGTTCCAGGCCAGATGGCGGCGGCTGTGCGTGTCCAGGTGGATTTAACACCCAGAGCTGCTGGGCTGGGAAGGGTGTGCCTTTCCACCCTCCTTGGCCTCTGACAGCAGGAGGTTTTACAGGGAACAAGCCTGTCCTCAGGGTGAGCCTCGCTCCTGGGCCGTGCCTCGTCTGCACGCCCTGGTACCTTTTCCTTAGACGGACAAGCGCTTTACCTTGAGTACAGCCCAGAGGTGCCGCCAACCCTGCAGCTTGTCTGCATCCCTTGTCTCCCCTAAATGCCGCGTGAGCTTTTCACAGAGGCAGTTCAGGACATCAGATTCTTTTCTTTCCTAAGAGACAATGTGGAGAAAATGCAGTTAATTCATTTTTTAAACCTCCTAAGCTAAAAAAGAAAAAGGGCCTAGCTTGCAGGAATCACACTGGTACAGAAACGCGGGGCCCTGCGTTTTACTTCATGTGAAGTCCTACAGTTTTTAAAGCTATGCTTATTTGTTGAAAGCAGTTTTCCAGCCCGTGTTCCTTACCTCACAGCCACGCCTGGTAAACACAGCCTCATCCGTGTCCGCTGGCCTGGGGGCTGCGGGAGCTGGAGGTGGCAGGGCACCCATTTACCCTCCCTGACGGCCGATGGGAAGGGTGTGGACGTGCTTTTCCGAAACAAACATTTGGAAACTCCGGTCAAGGGTGATTGTTCACGTTGAGGCTCCGAGGGAGTCTGGGGCGGCTCCGGCAGCCCTCCACGTGCCTGGGTGCAGGGGGGCCTCGCCTGCTCACAGGGCCGGGGTGACAGTGCGGAGGCTCTGGGTTCCCCCTGTCCCCGACCCCGAGTGCAGCTCCCTGAGCCCAGGCGTCCATCCCTGGCGCACTCGCTGGTCCCTCACTGACACGTCTGCTTCCGGCCGTTTTGCAACAGCCCGGGCAGCTGTCGCTACCTGCGCGATGTGCCCGCGGTGGGTCCCCCAGAAATCCTCCGCAGAGGCCTCCGTGCGGGCAGTCGGGCCACTTACCGTCCCTGCCGGCCCGGGGCTGCCCGGTGAGGCAGAGCCGCTCGCCCCTTCATCTGCTTCAGGAGACCGAGGAGCGCCCTGTGTGGCTTCCCTCCTAAACGTGTTCCTCTAAGTAGCATTTTTAGGTTTATTATTATGTGAAAACTGTGACTGTAGCATCCCCCCACCCTTATCCGCAGGGGATGCCTTCCAGGACCCCACGGATACCTGAAACCCCCTACAGCACTGAACCCTCTGCGTGCTGCTGTTTCCTATACGGTGTGCCTGTGATAACACTTATAAATTAGGCCGAAAAGGAGGGATGACTGCACTTTGAACTAAAACGCACTTAGATTTAACTTTGTGTCACTCAGATAATATTGTCACAAAATGAAAGCCAAGCACGAGGAGCATTAAGTTGAACAAACATGGGACTTCCCTGGCGGTCCAGTGGTGGTTAGGACGCGGCGCTGTCACTGCCGTGGCCCAGGTTCCATCCCTGGTCGGGGAACTAAGATCCCGCAAGCCGTGCGGCGCGGCCAAAAAAAAATTTAAATTTAACAATCGTAAAATGTGAGTTTGACACACTTCTTCAGACAGAAACCACCACAGGACTGCTGATGCGGGTACTTCTGTGGGGATCTCTTGCTTGGGTGCTGACGATCTGGTTTAAGACTTGGAATGGTCTCTCCAAAGACGCTAACTATATGCTGTTTCCTTTCTCTTTTCCCTCCCCTTGCCCCTGGCAGCTGCGGATAACCGTCTGGTCCTTGTGCACAAAGTCCGTGTCCTACATCAAATACCCTAAGGCTTGTCAGCAGGGTGAGTCGGCCAGAGGTGCTCAGAAGCCATTTCTCTGTCGCAGTTTGGGGTTTGGGGACCTTTTTTCCCTGGAAAATTTCAAACACAGGCAAGAGCCGCCTCAGCCGTGTGTCAGCTCATAGCCAGTCTTTTTTCTCTATACCCGCCCCCACCCCCGCCCCCAGATTATTTTAAAAGTACATCCCAGACCTCCTAGTGAGTCCTTCATCTGTGACTATTCCCACCTGTGTCTCCAGGGCGTCTCCTTTACGCGATGTCAGCGACTAAGCAGGGACTGTCCTTTAGGGCGTCAAAGAAGAAGGACTTACGTGTAAACCCTTTACATCTGCTGCCGGACCGGGCGCTCGGGTCCCTCCAGTTCATGTCAGCCTGGCACCCCCACCTCACACGCCAGATTCTGAACAGAATCCTCCACTGACTTAACTCTGTGAGGCCTGGAGTGGGGAAATGGCGGCTGTCACGCCTGGGCATCACCGAGGAGGGCCAGGGGCACGTGTCCTCTGTGCTGGCGGGGATTCCACCCCCGAGGGTTTAGCTGGACCCGAGATCCAGTCGGGCGCCCCACTCTCTTGAGTCCTGAAGTTACATGACGGTCTTTCAGTTAAGAAACAGAAGGAAGCGGTACATAATTTGAATGATTTTTCCATTTTTTCTCTTGCCGTCAGCTGTTTGAACCTCACAGGTGAATGGTGTGCAATTGTACACTTATTTTTTATTTTTATAGTTTGGATATTAGTGTCTCTCCAGATGACACACACACTTCTTGGTGGAAATGACAGCTCTGTCATTTAGGTGTTCTTTTGACCCATGAGGTATGAAATGTGGCTGCAGGCTCAGTTCGCTAATACGGACCCAGAAAGTACAGTCTAGTTGCAGCCAGATTCTTACCTTGAATTGACTTCTTCCAAATTGAAATTCAAAAGTAAAAATAGGAAATGTCATGACAAGCCTGCTCTGAACCAGCTGAGTTTCCTGCAGTTAATTTTCTAAGAACACAACACTCCGTAGGGCACCGCACTTCCCAGTAATGTTCTGGGGCTCACTGGGGCTCAGGTCACTGTGTGTCTCTCGCAGGTTCTCTGCAGGTCAGAAGTCTGAGCAGGGGTGTGGAGACCCTGCCCTGTGCAGACACGCACTCCCCGCCGCGGACGCCGCGCTCTGTGTGCCAAGTCCCCCTCGTCACACCTCTGCTTTCTCTTTCTCATTCTAACTTGAAAACCACTGCTGCGATCCGCTTCTCGATCCCGGGACCTTTCACTCTTCTCGGCAGGAATAACCTTTACCAGGGACGGCCGCTACCTGGCGCTGGCCGAGAGGCGGGACTGCAAAGACTACGTGAGCATCTTGGTCTGCAGCGACTGGCAGCTCCTGCGGGTGAGACGTGTCCCCACCTGGCAGCGGAGTGACCCTGGGGAGGGCGGGGAGGGGAGAAGCGCGTTGTCTGAGGTTCCAGGGCGTCTTCCGCGTGGTATGGAGCAGTGTGAGTCCACGTTCCCCAAGGCCGGGCGCTGTCTGTAACCACGTGGCGTGCACACCGGCAGGCGTTCGTAGCACGTGGTGAGACGGCGCGTGCTCGCGGTGTGTTCACGGTTAACAGGCCACCAGGTTGGTGCCACCTCCCTCCCTGTTGGTTCCGTGCTACTTGCATGCGTGTGGCTGCCTCAGGCGGAGGAGTGAGCTGGAGTTTAACACTGACCACGTGCCTGCGCGGGGCAGGAGGCCACGGACACAGACGCACAGGGCCGGGCAGGACCCCCGGATGCCGTCAGACGGAGGCCGCCTCGACGGGGCAGGGGTGTCTTGCCTGGGCTGGTCCTAAAGGCACAAGACTCAGCCAGGCAAGCAGGGCGTACAGGCGCGGGGCGGACGGAGGCCTGAGCCACGTCGCAGCCACGTGTGCCCGGCCTGGAACCTCCGCAGCGCTCAGGCCGGACGTCACAGCAGGAGGACACGGTTGTACACGTTTCTGTCCGTGGCTAGATGAGGAAGTTAAATGCTGAATGTGTTAACACATCAGTTATAAAATAAACGTTCGTGTATCTGTTGAAGAAAACATTTTCAATTTCATCTCTCCCCCCGCCCGCCTCGGCAAGCACTTTGACACGGACACGCAGGACCTGGCCGGGATCGAGTGGGCCCCCAATGGCTGCGTGCTGGCCGCCTGGGACTCCTGCCTGGAGGTAGACAGCCCCCGTGGGGCCCTTTCTGCTCTAAGCGCTGTCGCCAGTATTTCTCTCACGGGCTCCGAACTCCGAGAGCCTTAACTGCCTCTTTTAGACGTCGAGCTGAGGAGCTTCTGTTGGCTCCCGGTTTCCCCTTTCCCACAGTGTTATCACTTTGCTCCTCTAGTTATGGTCCCGCGTCCCCATTTCCCGCCGCCGTCGGGGAGGGCAGTGTCCCCGCCCCGAGTCTCACTCCCTCCTGAGTGGCTGCCTTACCCGCTCCGGGTTCAGTAACAATTTCAGTGTCTCGGCAGTACAAGATCCTGCTCTACTCCCTGGACGGCCGGCTGCTGTCTACGTTCTGTGCTTATGAGTGGTCCCTGGGCATCAAGTCCGTGGCCTGGAGCCCCAGCAGTCAGTTCCTTGCAGTCGGGAGCTACGACGGAAAGGTGGGAGGTCGTCCTCAGGGTGAAGCCCACGGCCAGTGCCCCAGCAGTGGCTCTGACCACGTGGTTTCCACCCCCCGCCACAGGTGCGGATTCTTAACCACGTGACTTGGAAAATGATCACAGAATTCGGGCATCCCGCAACCATTAATAATCCCAAAATAGTAAGTCTGGAAGCACGTTTCTGTTTGAGCAATATTTGGGGAAGGGGGGTCGAAAACTGCTTTTTCACTTTCCGTTATTTATGGCGCTACAGGTACTTACATCCCCATAACCTTCTGATACTGTAACATTTCAAACGTCAGACTTGCCCAGAGGCCTTTGTTTCTCCTGCCACGTTCCCAGAGGGTCCAAAGCGGTGTCCTTCCCCTCCGCAGCCCCCAGCCCCACCCCCGCGGCTCGCTCTGGGACCAGCTCCTGCTCTGCGCTGTGAACAGGGTCCCCTGCCTGCGGGCACCAAGCATCTGCTGGGCCACCCACTGTGCTCTGGGCCAGTCGGAGAAGAGCAGGCAGACCCTTGCCCCATGGAGTCTGGGCCGGGGCTGGGAGGGCTGGTGTCTTCCCCGGGTGGGTAGGAAGGCTGCCTGCCAAGGGGTCCTGGGGCAGACACAGGGAGGAGGTGATGCAGGGTTTGGGGAGGAGCAATTCGGGCAGTAGGAACAGGCACAGGAGTGCAAAGGTCCTGAGGTGGGAACAAGCATCCATTTATTCAGCAGGCGCCGGTCTGGGCGCTGGGAGACCTTAGGGACCCGGAGAGACACCCCGCCTCGGGGGGGACAGCAGGGACGGGGACAGACACCCCGCCTCGGGGGGGACAGCAGGGACGGGGGCAGACACCCTAGTGAGTTGTCTGCTGGTGAGGGACATAAGATGGGTGAGTGGTGAGGAGAGAAGCAGCCGTGGGGCTGCCGTACAGCCCGCGAGCCGGTGGCGGTCCTGACGTCGGCAGGAACTGGAGGACCTGCTGGGGCTGCAGGAACAGGACTGGAAGGCGGCCGGGTCGGGTGGGGCTGCCCCAGGCCTCGCAGGGTTCGCTGGGGGTCCTTCCACCCCACGGCCGGTGCGGTCTGAGGTGTCAGGCCGCTCGCCCTTCCCGTAAGGCCTCCGGTGACGCACGCCGCCTCGCTCCTGGCCCGTGTGTCACCTGTCCCTACTGAAGTGCTGGCCCGCGGGTGAGACCTCGTGGAGGGTGCCCAGGAGGGCGCGGTGAGCGGGGCTGCGGCTGCACATCCTGCCCGGGCCGTCTGTCTTCCAGGTGGTGTACAAGGAGGCCGAGAAGAGCCCGCCACTGGTGCTGGGCCGCCTGGCCTTCCCTCCGCCCAGAGCAGCGGCTGGGCCCCTGTCCTCCACGGAGAGCAAATGTGAGCAGCTGGGCCCGGGGTGGGGGCCTTTCTCTTCCTCCCCTTTCCTTTCCTTTTACTATGAAAAAAAAGAGTCCTCTGGGTCCAGGGAGATTCCAGGTGTTCCTTGTTTTTTCTCAAATCCTCTCCTGTGATGCCTGGTAGCCAGCGTCTCTCTTAGCTGTGAGCCAGCAGGCCGCCTGGCCACTGGCTCTGTTGACTGAATACAAGCCCTGGGAATCCTAATTTGACGGCTGGTCCTCTGAGGGCGACTTTTTAATGAACAGTGACTTCCTTGGGTGAGCAGGGCCCTCGGGCTCAGGGAGATGCCGCGGCTGTGTCGGGGACCTGGGACGTTACTCGTCCGTAAAATGGCGTAACTAGGGCATCAGAGGAGCCGCTGGGACGGCCACCAGGCCCTGCAGTGGTGCCTGGCCCGTCGCAGCTCCGGAAACACGGCCTCGCAGGGGAGGGCGCGAGGACAGGCCTTGTGCGCCGCGGCCAGGTTCCCCCCGAGCCCCGTTCTTGCTCCGAGCCCCGCGGGGGGTCGTGGGCAGGACCGCAGACCGCAGGCCTCGCCCCGCGGGGAGGCTCAGGGTGCTGTCTCTTTTGACGCCCAGACGAGGTCGCCTCGGTGCCGGTCTCCTTACAGACTCTGAAGCCTGCCCCCGACAGAGCCAACCCCAGGATCGGCATTGGGGCGCTGGCCTTCAGTCCTGACAGCTGCTTCCTGGCGACGAGGAGTGGTCAGTGGCCCGTCCACGTGTGTGTGCTGTCCCCTCCCCGCTCCCTCGGGGCCGGGCAGTCGAATGGCTTGAAAGGAGAGTCGGGGCGTGGGTCTCCCGCACGTGCTTCCTCCCGTCCTGCTGCGGAAGCGTCTCGGGTCACTGGGCCCATCGGAGCAGCAGCCGCCCAGCCGCTGCACCTCAGGCCCTGGCCTCTGCTCCCTCTGTGTCCATTTGGGAAAGAGCGGGGCGCAGGCCGACAGGACTCCCGTGTGCGCCAAGCAGCCTCGGGGAGGGCCCTCCCCCACCGAGGCCCCAGGCAGCATCCGTCCTCAGGCGTGAGCGGCAAGGGGGCTCGAGCAGGGGAGCAAGGGGTGACCGCGGGCCTGTTCACATCTTCCTTCCTCAGACAGCGTCCCCACCGCCGTCTGGATCTGGGACATCCAGAAGCTGAGGCTGCTCGCGGCGCTGGAGCAGCTGTCCGCCGTGCGCTGCTTCCAGTGGGACCCGCGGCAGGCCCGGCTGGCCATTTGCACGGGGGGCAGCAAGGTGTACCTGTGGTCGCCGGCGGGCTGCGTGTCGGTGCAGGTGCCCGGGGAAGGTGAGCGCGAGCAGGGATGCGAGCAAACGCGGCCTCGAGCAGAAGGTGAAAGCCCTTCTCGGGAGGCACCTTCCCATAAACCTCAGGGCCGCCAGGTGTGCGCACTTGACTTGGGCCCGCGGCTTTTAGCATCCCAGGCCAGGGGGAGCCTTCCCACCCGCTGAACTCTGGGGCTCCAGCTGGGTCACCCTGGAACGCTGGCCTCTCCTGCTCTAACCTCCTGGCTTCCTCCAGGTGACTTCCAGGTGCTCTCCCTGTGCTGGCACCTGAGTGGGGACTCCCTGGCCCTCCTCAGCAAGGACCACTTCTGCCTGTGCTTCCTGGAGACGGAGCAGGGGGTCGGCACAGCCTTCGGGCAGAGGGGTGACCACACGTAGGACCCGTGCATGATCAGGCCCACGTGGCTCAAGGTGGGAGACCTCGGCTTGTGTTGGCCGCGGGAAAGGAGCAGAGCTTCTTGGTGCAGGGTCTCCCACTGGGGTGGCCCGGAGGAAATGCTTGGCTTCCATTTTCCTATAGCAAGGCATTTTTGTTAATATGTATGGTATAAAACTAATTTTTGTTACTTAAAATAAATATTTGCTAATTCATAAATGTCTCATGCTTACTTTCTTCAAAGGTTTAGGTCACGGGAAAGTTTTCTAGGTCAGTTTTAAGTTTGGGGTTCACTGTCTTAGGGAAAGTGTGCCCCAAGCGGCCAGTCCCCCTCACACAAGACCCGCCCTGCTCGGGGCCTCCATTCTGTCACCGAACGCTTTGGAGAGCGGCCTGCGGGTCCCGTGGGGCCTGTTCTGGAGCAGGACGGGAGCCCCGAGCAGCCGGGGTGGGGTTGTACCTCCAAGGGAGGCTGGCGCTGCAGGTCCTGGGGCGGCTGGGTCAAGGTCGGCTCCCCGCAGGGACCGTCCGCTCTGGCTGTCCACCTGGAACAATCCAGGTGCTTCGGGAAGGCGGCCAGGGCTGAGAAGGCTGGTGGGGGAACGAGGGTTTGTCACCCTAGGTAGAGGCTGGACAGTGCACACTGCTCCCTGGGGGCCATGAGGGGAGCGAGGGGTACAGAACCCTCACCGCGCACAGCGAGGGGCTCAAAACCAGCGCAGAGAGCAGCTCACGCTCTAAGACTCTCACTGAACAGGACGCTTTCTTGGTGGCTGCACCTATCTTAATAACTTTAAGAAAGGAATGACACCACTGTTCTAATGTTTTAACTCAGATTTTAAATGTCTTTACTACAAGACCGAAAGCAAAGGCTCAGGACCCACGCGGAGTTGTGAGGCAGCCTTTCGATGTGGACAGGCCCCCGCATCCGAATCACGGCCATGCTGACCACAGCCACGCCAGAGTCAGAAATGAGGAGGAGGAACCGGCCGGCCAGCAGTTAAATCATCAACAGACGCTCCCAGGCAGACCGCTCAGCCGTGGACGGGAACGACGACTTCCCCTGGGCTGGTGTCCAGGGGTGAGCTGCGTCACTCTGACGGGGTTCCTTTTCAAAAGTGCATTCTTCACGAGCAAACTAAGCAATTCCCTTTTTAAATATGAATATGACAATACAAACTTAACAGAGTTGATAAAATTGTGTGCAAAGAACTTATCAATGTGACTTTCTCAGACTAATGACCTGTCTTAAAATGATTTTCTGTAAACCTTTTTGGGCCTGGGAAATATGCCATAAGTATTATTAACACAATATAGATGAATTTTAGAAAAAGTGTGACTTTAGGCCGAACACATTATTTCCACAAAAGCCATTGTCCGTTCAGGAGCTGACAAGGCAGACCTTCTCTTGATGAGCTCGTGCCTGCTTGCTCCTTTCAAATTAGCTTTAAGAAAGTGGATTAAATCTCCAAATACAAATCTGGACACCCACTGTAAACAACCACAGGCACTGAGTCTCGGGTACCTCCCTGGATGTAGCAATCTATGTAGCTGCGGTGCTGACAGGGCTATTCCACTGCAATCACGCAACGTTTATTATTAACATGCTCCAGGGCTGGGGTGGGAGGGACCACGGGAAGCCGGATGGAGACCCCAGCAGGGGGACACGGAAACTGAGGTTCTAGGAAGCAGATACTGGCCAGGACGGTGACAGCAAGATTCATTCTGCTTTGTCTGGAGCTCACGTGACCAGATGCCCAGTATCCAGCTAAAGTATACGGTCCATCTGACTATGCTAATCGTGCCCAGACCCCTATAGGTAAGGGGCTCAGACCCTGCCAGCGGCAGTGCAGCTGGCCAGAGGCCTGCCGCCCCCAGGGTCCCTTCGGCCTGGCTCTCCCAGGGAAGAGACCCGCGTGCACGTGCGGCGTCTAGAAGCCGATTTTGCCTCTGGTCATGGAATAGCCCAGCTTAGCCTCGTTGTTGATGAAGGACATCAGCCCCACATAGGTCTCGATGAGGAGGGGGCACTCCAAGACCAGCACGCCGCCATCCTGGCCCGGCAGAGGACTCTCCTTCTGGGCTTTTTTGACAGCTTGGATTAACAGAGCTTTGAAGCTATCCAACTGTAAAGAGAGAAGACAGGGCGCTTGATCAGATGATCCCCCGTGCGTCTGTGTCAGCCCGTCCCCACCCTGGAGAGATGCCCGCCCAGACGCATCCGGCGGCCCTTGGGCTCATCTCCGCGTCACTACAAGCGTCACACCTCACCTCTGCGCTCACCTGTGACTGACCACAGCCAGTCCTCACGGGCCTCACTCTGCCGGTCGACGTGGCTTTGCCGTAGTGACCCACCTACTCCTCCCCACCACCCACCAGGCGGTGAGCAGGCCAAGGTGCACAGCTGGCAAGTGGGGGGCCTGTCGCCAGTCCTGGACCCGGCTCTCACCACCCCAAGGCCTCCTCTCCTGCTGAGCACGCAGACTGCCCAGCTCTACCATGGGCAGGGGTCACCTGCCACACCCTGAAGCCCTTCTGGGCCCTTCTCCAAGACGATCGCAGCCACAGAGGACCCCATCATAGAGATACGCTGACCAGCAGCTGCTAACTACACAGCGCTATTCAGACGTAAGTTAACAAACTTTTAAAAACCAAAAGTTTACTTGGGGCTTCCTCAGTGGCGTAGTGGTTAAGAATCGCCTGCCAATGCAGGGGACACAGGTTCGAGCCCTGGTCCGGGAAGATTCCCACATGCTGCAGAGCAACTAAGCCCGTGCGCCACAACTACTGAGCCTGTGCTCTAGAGCCTGCGAGCCACGACTACTGAGCCCACATGCCACAACTACTGAAGCCTGCACGCCTAGAGCCCGTGCTCCGCGACAAAAGAAGCCACTGCAATGAGAAGCTCGCGCACCACAGTAAAGAGTAGCCCCAGCTCGCGGCAACTAGAGAAAGCCCACGCGCACCAATACAGCCAAAAAAAGAAAAAAGTAATAAATAAATGTATGGGAAAAAAAAGTTTATTTTCTCTGTTTAGCCACTGTTCATTCAAGTGCTCAGCAGCCCCACGTGGCCACCGTACTGGGCAGCACAGGCCTGGAACATTCCCGTCCCACTGGGCAGCGCTGCTGTTGCTGTCTGTGTTCTTACTTGGCACAGAGAGGCCGTCTTCTCGTCCACGCCGGCCATCGGGTGCTCTATGAATGTGGTGTACGGCACATTGGTGGACCAGGGATTCCATCTGCTTATGAAGGACGGGCGGCTCTGCTTGTCCCACTGGATGCGAATCCCAAAACCTTCTCGCCTACCGAGTGGGAAGAAAGGGATCAGACCTCACACAGCGGGCCACGGCGCCCCCGAGCACCTGCTCAGTCGTGGGTGTGAGATTAAAAAGCTGTTCCACCGGTAAAGATGAGACTGATGACATTTCACAACAGTGAAGGACCCGTGGGGTTGGACAGGAATGGCGTGTCTAATAACGACAGCTTTCAGCACTTTAACATATAACAAACTGAAAGCACTGTCTTAGTTGTGCTAACTAAACGAGTAATATTTTTGCAAGTTTAAATCCTTTTCCCTGAGCATCTTATTGTTGGTTAAAATTTTGAGCTTATCTTAGCTTCCTGAATTCCCTACCCAAATCTCTACATCAAAACTCTAAAATATACCGTTTAATTCAACTGAGTATACTGATGTCCAGGTTTCTCATATTTCAGAAACCTCCCTAACAAATGAAGATCAGCTCTTGAAAACTGGCCATTAAACGTTTCCAAATTTAACCTTCAGTAATATCTGCAAATCAAAGCAACACACTACCTTTTTCTTTTAAAAATTAACCACAACAGAGCCTGACATGATAGATGTAATCCTTTCTTGGCGGGAATAAAATGCTGAGTTTGGCTCTTATCTGAAGAATACCCACGTCGGGCCTATTTTAACATACCCTGAGTTCATTTTACTACAAGACTAATAACTGTCTCTTGTGCCAGAATTCCTTCTAACGCACCCTGCTGGGCACAAGTCACCTGTCTCTACACTCTGTTGCTGCTGAAGCAAGACATTCACTGGAGGCTGGTTTCGGAAGGGCTGACTGGGAGGCCCTGGTGCCGGGCTCTCTGTTCAACACACTTACTTGTTGAGCGATTTCGGGGGAAACTGGAATTCTCCGTAGGAGATGGTGTCCACCGCGTTTAAGGCTACCCTGACCACCTGCTGGCACTGCAGGCTGATGAAGTCGTATTTGCAGATGAGCAGCGCCTGGTCGGTGATGAGCACCAGCCGCTCCTTTTCGTTGTTCCAGTGATCGACCCTGCGGGCGGCAGCGGTCACTTCGGCGCCCGGGGCGCACAGATGCCCGGGCCCCTCCCCAGCGCGCACCCCCTTACTCGGTCAGCAGCCACACCCCCTGGATGTCGCCGTCCTCCACGGGCCGGACCACCACGCGGATCTCCTCCACCGCCTGCTCGATGGTGCCGGGCTGCTGGGAGCGTGCGGGGCGAGCCGGGGGCGGAAGTCACAGGTCACGCCCGCTCGCCCGCCCCGCCCACCCACGCCCTCTCCCGCCCCCGCTCCCAGCCTCACCCGGAACACGAAATACTCCTTGACGCGGGCGCGGCGCGTGGGGTCGTGGACATTGAGCGGCCACAGCGTCTGTCGCAGCGGAGTGCCAATTCCCGGCCGCCCCCCGCCGCAGCCGCCACCGACGCTGCCGCCCGGCCCGACTTCCTCGCCAGCCGCCAGCAGCGCCGTGGGGCTTGTGCCCTCCGAGTCCACCGAGTCCCGCAGCTGCAGCATCGCCGCGCCCGCCACCAAGCAACCCCGGACCGGACCCGACTCAGCCGCCACCGCCGCTACCGCCACCGCCTACGCCGGGCCCTCGGCCCCGCCCCCGGGCCCGCTCCGCAATGAGGCCCGCCGCGATTGGCTCCGCCTCGCCAGCCCCGCCTCAGGCTCCGCCCCTCCCTCCCTCTCCGGCCCTCGCTATTGGATCGTCCCCAGATGTCTTCCGCGATTGGTCCTGCCCGCCGCCGTTCACAATCGCTCCCGCCCTTCGCTGCGCCGGAAGAGCACGCCGCGCGCACGCCCACTTCCTATTTACATGTCCGGGAAGGGCGGGGCCCAGGCCGGTTGCCAAGGCGATGAGGTGGGCCCACTGGAGAGGGGAGTCAGGTGCCGAGCGCTCCTCCCCCGGTAAATCGGGTGCTCGCCCCACCCCCCGGGGTGCGGCGGGAGGCCAGGGAAGCCCTGGATCCCCGACCTCCGGCACGACGTCCACGCCCATGTATTCAGCTTCGGCTGAAGTGTAGCGGACCTCCGGGATGGGACCCCGGCTCCTGCCCAGAGTGATCGCCCCCTGGACTGGGACTCCGCCCGGCCAGGGTGACCGCCCCCTGGATGCGGAACCCTGCCGGGGGAGACCACTTCCCTGGACGCACCTCCTGCTGCCCGGTGTGACCACGCCCCGGGCTAGCTCTCCCCGCAGAGTGTCAACATTGCACAGCAGGGGCAGCGCGGGCTTCGGGGACTGGAGGAGCGGCGGCCCGCGGAGCAGAGCTCTTTCCTGAGCGCCTCCGCCTTTCTGACCGCGGGTTCATGGATGGAGCGACGGAGACATGGGCCCAGGGCTGTGCTAAATGCAGACGTGCTCCCCGCGCCTAGGGAGCAGAGCTCCCAACGCTGCTCCACGGAAGGGGACACCGAGGCACGGGGCCTCGTCACTCCATCAAGGGCCGAACCAGGATTCCTTGTTGCTGCCTCTGCTCTTGTCCTCCCGGTACTAGAATTGGATCTTTCCTTGCTCTGAGTGATCTTGCCTGCAGCTAGTGGCACCCTGGGCAGCTGCAGGCCCTGCCAGGGACCTCGGCTCCCTGGTCTTGGCACCCACAGGCTCCAGAGCAACCTCATCTCCATCCACCTTGACCCGTTGTCTTGGAGACCCAAGGGCTGTATCCATGACAGTTTACAAATGTCAGCACCTGTGATCCTCACCCAGTTGGTCACTTTGGCCTTCCACTGCCTCTAGTCACACCCCAGATTACTCCCCCCACCAGAAAGTCTTCTCGACTCACCCCTACTGTGTCCATCCTCCAATACTCAGTTTAGAGCCCCCTCCCCAGGAGACACTGCCATTAACTACCCTCACTGCTAGTTCTTTGCTGTTTCATATAATCGTCGTCTCCACGCGTGCCGGTCAACCTGTTCTGTGTGTGTGTGTGTTTCTGTGCCCTATTAGCTAGGCAATTTCGAGAAGCCAGCTCCTGGCGTTATGACTGCGCTTTGGGGTTTATAACCCCTTACTTAATTCTTTGAATTTCACAAGAGCCCAGAGCTGTAAATGCTCTCTTGTATACATGCTGCAGTTGCAGAAACAGGTCTGGAGAGTTCTGCCCAGGTGCTCGAGGCCGCCAGCTGGTGCGGCCATGCTGATTAGCCAAAGCCCTCCTGGCTTGTGCAGACTTGGATGCCCTCCCGGTCTGTGAACAACTGCAGGGTGGCTGGCCTTCCTTCCCAGGATGTCCCTCGAGGGAGGGCGCTGAGCTCTGCACACAGCAAGTCCTCAGCCGCCCTCTCGCCCCTCCACCTGGACCTCAGCAGCCACAGAAACAGGAGGGACAAAAGTACCACAGATACCGAAATAGCTTTGGTACTTTGCTTCCTGGAAAGACTAAGGTCTCAAAGAGGGCTGGGTGTGCAAAAAGAGGCAGCAACGTGCTTCTAGCCCCGCTGGCCTGCTGAGGCGGGGTGGGGACAGCTGCTGCCTCCCCCTGGGGACCAGGGGCCGGGTCACACCCTCCTGGGGCCCTGCCCCGTGGGGAGAGGGAGCCCCCTTCTCTGGCAGCCACATCCCCTGGCTGAGTCTGCTCTGCTGGTCCCTGCGGGGTGGGCCCGAGTTGGGCCCCTGAAGGGCAGTCTGAGCCATTTGGGCTTGGGGTGCCCGCTGACCCCTCTCCTGAGCCCCCTCATTATAGGGGCTCAGCGATGGCAGCTGGGCGTGTGGACTCAGGGAAGGGGCTTGAATCCAGGCTCCCCTACTTCTGTCCACTGGACTTGGACACTCATGCTCTGTCTGCCTCAGTTTCCTTTTTTTACTGAGTGGGGATGATAATAGTTCCTGCTTCCCATGGCTGTCGGGAGGAGTCGGTGAGTTAAGACCTGGGACGTGCATAGCGCCCTGCCCAGCCCGGGCCACCTCAGTGTCAATTGCTACCTGTGGTCATGCTGTTCACTGAGGCTCTGCTGAGGGCCAGGTATATTGCAAATACTGCCTGTGCTCGTGCATGGGGCGCCGTATTACCCCCTTCAACCGAAGAGAAAACAGTCCTAGAGAGCTTGTCACTTTGCGAAGGTCACACATCTACAGAGAGCGGGGGCCCTGGATTCCAGAGCCTGTGCCCCAGCGCCCACCCCCGCCCCCGTGCCAGTGGCTTCTGGGGGCAGACAGAGGAGAGCCATCCTCCACTGGATTTGCTGGGAGCCCACGTGGTGCTCACGCATGCTCAGACGCAATGACAGCACGACTTCACAGCGACCTTGATCAGGGTCATCTCAGCGGAGATGAGAAGGGGGCCACAGTTCAGGGGGTGAGGCTGAAGGCTGGGAGTGGGGAGGGTACAAAGGGCACAGCAGTGATGCTGGCAGGTGGCAGCGGTGTGGGGATGGAAGAAGCCTGGTCATTTTGGCGGGATGGCCAGACCCTGAGGGCCCTGAACCCGGTACTTAACCTTCCTCCTTCTCTTTCCTCATCTGGAGGGCGGGGATGATGAAACCTGGCTCCCAGGCTGTCATGAGCCTCTGTCCAGCTCACACGTGCCAAGAGGCCCCTCGTGCCCTGTGCAGCCCTGGCTCCAGGTGCCCCGTGGGTGTCCGTGAAGTCAAGGATGGGAGTGAGGAATGGGACAAGGGCCCATGAATGGACCTGGCTCCTGGCAGAAGCTGAGGGGCTGGAACCTGGAGCCCAGGGGTCGGGGCTCGCTTAGGGCAGGAGGACCCCATCTGCTTAGGGACAGATGGTGAGAGCTGAGGACGGTTATGGACAGGTGGGGGGTGGGACGTGGATGCAGTGGGGGAGGAGGGGGCCCTGAGAGGTTCTGGGACATCTGCTTTCTTCGGGGGGGGGGGGGTTGGGAAGATGGAGCCGGGAATTTGGATGAAGACGCTTGGTTCAGAGTAGCAGTGATGAACAGGGAAGCTGATTAGGGCAGGTGTGGGGACCACTGGGCTGCAGGGGGACCTCAGGCAGGTTCGCAGTGGAGCCTTCCACCTGGCAGCTGGTGGGAGTGGGAGGAACCAGTAGCTAGACTGGTCAAGACTGGGGGTTTGCCGGGTAGCTGTGGTCAAAGGCAAGGGGGAAAGGGGAGGCCAAGATCCTACGAGGGAGTATTCATAGGGGTCACGGATGTCGCCCCACTTGGGAGCTAACGGGCTGGCCCGCCGCGGTTTCAGGGATGCTGCGGAAGGCGCACGAGCCCAGGTCAGAGGCAGAGGACTGTTGTTCACAGGGGAGCAACGTCCAGAGTGTCGGCGGGTGTCTGGAGGATGCTGCCCACGGTGGCCGCATCACAAGAGGGGAACCGGGGGCCTGTGAACAAGCTTGGTCCTCGCCCCTCAAGGTCGCTCTCTGACCAACGGCCCCGGGAAAGGCGGTCAGGGTCTGGTGCCTGCTCCTGGCATGCCCAGCAGGACGTGCAGGAGTGTCTCCCAGCAGGGTCAACGGGGTGGACCCTGAGTCCAGTTTCTGGTCTGGCAGAGGCGGCAGTGGATCCGACGGGGTCTGGTGACCGGGAGAAGGTCATCAAGAGGATGCGACTGCCGTTGCCCCTCGAGGCAATTAGAGTGTTGATGAAAATAATCAGTAAACAATCTAATATAGGGATCGACACAGAAAGACAAGTATCATATGATATCGCTTATATGTGGAATCTAAAAAGAATGGTACAGATGAACTTACTTAACAAAACAAAAGTAGAGTCATGGATGTATTAGAAAACAAACTTATAGTTACCAGGGGGGAAAGCCAGGGAGGGGGATAAAGTGCGAGACCGGGACTGACAAATACACACTACTATATATTAAATAGATAACTAATAAAACCTACTGTACAGCACAGGGAACTCTACTCAATACTCTGTAATGACATATATGGGAAAAGAATCTAAAAGAGTGGATATGTGTAGATGTATAACTGATTCACTTTGCTGTACCCCTGAAACTAGCACAACATTGTAAATCAACTATACTCCAGTAAAATTTTTTTTTTAAATCTAATATAGGAATAGAAAAGAGTTTTATCTGAGCCAAGCTGAGGACTGTAGCCCAGAAGCCAGCCTCTCAGGTAACTCTGAGGAACTGCTCTGGAGAAGCAGGGTTTCAGCATGGTTTTATATCTTGTCAGAACAAAGAACATCAAACACGTCAGGGATACATTCCTTCAGGGTTTCAAAAAACCAGATCAGCCTGTTCACAGCGAGTCCGGATGGTCTTGGCACCTGGGAAGGGATGCTGCCGGGTGCCTGAGCCTTTAGTGGGTGTGGAGGGGGCGGGGCAGGTGAACTGCAGGTCCACAGACTCAAGAGATAACCAGGCAGAGAACTGAGCATCTGCTCGCTGACGCACGGCGCTGGGCGTTGTGCTCGTTTCCTGGGGCTACGTCCCAAAGTGCCACAGACTGGGAGCCTTCAACAGCAGAAATTTGTCCTCTCACAGTCTGGAGGCCAGAAGTCCAAGGTCAAGGT
This sequence comes from Balaenoptera acutorostrata, assembly GCF_949987535.1. Taxonomy (NCBI): domain Eukaryota; kingdom Metazoa; phylum Chordata; class Mammalia; order Artiodactyla; family Balaenopteridae; genus Balaenoptera; species Balaenoptera acutorostrata. The sequence goes on along the minus strand of NC_080064.1, from coordinate 2,352,941 downwards.
GTCTGCAGGGCCGCACTCCCCCTGAAACCTGTAGGGGATACTCTCCTGCCTCTTCCAGCCTCTGGCGGTTGCCAGCAGTCCTGGGCATTCCTGGGCTTCTGGCCACGTCACCCCAATCCCCGCCTCTGTCTCCACGTGGCTGTCTTCTCCCTGTGACTCTGTCTCCTCTTCATGTTGGACTCAGGCCCGCCCTGCTGTCCTCATCTTTATTTTTTTAAAATAATTTTTAATTTATTTATTTGGTTGCACTGGGTCTTAGTTGTGGCAGGCGGGCTGCTTAGTTGTGCCACACCGGCTCCTTAGTTGGGGCATGTGAACTCTTAGTTGCAGCATGCATGTGGGATCTAGTTCCCTGACCAGGGATCGAACCTAGGCCCCCTGCATTGGGAGCATGGGGTCTTCACCACTGGACCACCAGGGAAGTCCCTGATGTCCTCACCTTAACCCGGTGACACCTGCAAAGACCCCACCTCCAAATAAGACCACGTCCACGCATATGGAACGATGGTGGTTAGGACTTGAGTGTGCCTTGGGACGGAACACAATTTTCCCTGTGAGAGAGGGGTATACACGTGCAAACACGAGGGGCCTCAAATGGTACTCGGCGCTGCCCACAGGCGCGCCTTGGTCGTGGGGGAGGACGGGGCTCCTGCCGGGTCTGGCTGTGGCTTCCCCTGACCTGGGTCCCCCTGAGTATGCGATGCTTCTTTCTTGGGGCTTTTGAAAGGTTGTTCCCACTCCCACCGGCAGGTGGCAGAATCGTCCACACGGGGCCTTCAAACCAGAGCCCGGAGCCGGGTGGGGCGTCTGTAAGCAGGAGGTGAAGATCCTCTTCCCGACCTGTGGGGCGGGCGGAAGGCTTCAAAGTCTCAGCTGGGAGGTGTGGATTCTTATTTTAGCTAAACTTCCAGATGTTGTGCCTAGCGTTTTACCAAATCCATGGGTCCCATCTCTGCCATCTGCCTCTGATGGAAATGGGGGTCGGGGGGCCTCAGGGCCAGGCACAGCCCACGGGACCCGCACGGGTGGGACCTCAGAGCTGCCGGGGCTCTGGGTGCACCAGGCTGGAGGTTAAGGCAGAGCCCAGGGAATATTCCGTGGGCCAGACTCACCTCGCAGAGACAGCTGCCTTCTGGGCGAGGGCTCTCCCTCCCGGAGGGAAGCAGGCTGCAGACTCAGCCGCTCCCAGGGCTGCGCCTGAGGCTGGACAGTGCTTGATGGCTGTCCTGGCCCCAGAGACCCGTGTAAGTGCTGCCGTGTGGTGTAGTGTAGAGACTGCCCTTGATCTTTGACTTTGGCGGGTCTCCTTCAACAAAGAAACACCCCTCCCAGCAGACGGGATGGGGGGCGGCTGTGACCTTGCGGGGAAGAGGGTGGGCTTCCAAACCTCCTGGCTTTAAGGCACAAGAGCTGGATGTGGGGAGACAGGACGGACACGGTGCTCCTGCAGTTTCTAAAGGCTGAGTTGTTTCCATGGTAACTTTCATCACATCCTGCACTCGAACAGGTGGACAGTCTTGCTCTGCCCCAACCCTGCTGCCCACCTTGCTGGTCCCAGGTGCCCTGAGTGCTCTGTCCCCACCTGGCGGGAGCTGCAGCCGCGCTGTGATGGTGGGACCTGGCAGAAGGTCTGGCTGCACGGATGTGCTTCCCGGGTTCAGGGGGGTCACTGGGGGACACCAGGGTAGGATAGGGGCCAGGAGATCTTGGAAAGGACATTGCCTAGGACTGGGGCGTCTGTCCTGGTCCTGGTTGACATGGCAGCGGAGGGAGGACAGGAAGGGGGACACGTATTGTCTTGTTCTCGAGAAATGCATGGACTGCACCATGGAAAATGTGTCCAAAAACAAAGTCCTGCGTCTCCCAGACTTGGCTTCTGGAGAAGCCTCTGTCTGCCCCGAGGACTGGTGCTGCTGAGACGGCTGGGCTGGGACGGGGGGGCCCTCCGGCATCCCTAGTGCGTGGCCACCTCCTCTGTGGGCCTCTGGCATCAGTGCTGGCTTGCCCTGTAGCTGCTGTGAGAAATGACCACAGTCTGGGTGGTTAAAACAACAGAAACCTACTGTCTCACAGTCCGGAGGCCAGAAGGCTGAGATGAAGAGTGGCAGGGCTGGTCCCCTCTGTTCTGTGCTCCTCCCTCAGCTTCTCGTGGTGGCTGGCTGTGTCCTGCATCCCTTGGCTTGTGGGTGCATCCCTCTCATCCTGTATCCGTGTGGCCACGTGGCCTCCCCGTGTCCCCCTGTGTCTCAAATCTCCTTCTCCTTCTCTCATGAGGACACCTGTCATTGGGTTGAGGGTTAAGTCCAGGATGATTTCAGCCCAACATCCTTAGCTTAATTACACCAGGGAAGCCCCAAACTGTCCCTTTATAATGAAAATGGACAAAGATAGAGAATTCTCAGGGAATGTTTACTGCATTGGGTTACTAGAAAAGTTGTCTGAGTTAAATCCACTTATGAAAGTGTATTAAGGGACTTCCCTGGTGGCGCAGTGGTTGAGAATCTGCCTGTCAATGCAGGGGACATGGGTTCGAGCCCTGGTCTGGGAAGATCCCACATGCCGCGGAGCAGCTAGGCCCGTGAGCCACAACTACTGAGCCTGCGCGTCTGGAGCCTGTGCTCCACAACAAGAGAGGCCGCGATAGTGAGAGGCCCGTGAACCGTGATGAAGAGTGGCCCCTGCTTGCCGCAACTAGAGAAAGCCCTCGCACAGAAACGAAGACCCAACACAGCCAAAAATAAATAAATTAATTAAAAAAAAAAAGTGTATTAAATGGGCTTCCCTGTGGCACAGTGGTTAGGAATCCGCCTGACAGTGCAGGGGACACGGGTTTGAGCCCTGGTCCAGGAAGATCCCACATGCCACGGAGCAACTAAGCCCGTGTGCCACAACAACTGAGCCCACAAGCCACAACTACTGAGCCCGTGTACCACAACTACTGAAGCCCGCGCACCTAGAGCCCCTGCTCCGCAACAAGAGAAGCCACCGCAATGAGAAGCCCGCGCACCACAATGAAGAGTAGCCCCCGCTTGTGCAACTAGAGAAAAGCCCGCACGCAGCAACGAAGACCCAACGCAGCCAAAAATAATAAATAAATAAAATAGATAAATTTATTTTAAAAAAGTGTATTAAACACATGTGTACTGTTTGATTACTTGTTTCAAATATAAAGTCTAAGCACCCGCTCATGGCATGTTGGTGGCCTGGGCAGCAACACACCCTGGAAGTTAAACGGTCGGTCGGATGCTTGACCGTTCCCATGCCCTCAGGGTTCAGGCTGGGGAGGAGACGGGCAGGGGTGCCGGGGGAGCATCAGAGGTGCCAGACAGTCTGCGCGGGTGGGGCTTTGTTTGGGGACATGACCTCTGTGCTGTGGGTTCACGCATCCACACCTGAGCCTGAGCCCTCCCGAGTGTGTGGGGTGTGGTAGGTGTCCTAGGAATAGGGACGCCCAGCAGGAAGTGCCCACCCTCTTCCCACCTGCCTGCCCACCCGGCACCTGCCTTAGGACGATTCACCTGACAGCTGACCTTGGTGCCGGGTGGGTAGAGGTGGATTACGGTGGTGCCAAAAACGTTTATGCTTCAGGGGCCCTTCCAAGTTAGGGCCAGGAGGGGGGATGGAATGCGCGCACAGGTCATGCATTTTTGTCAAGTTAGCAAAATAACTTCTTACATAGCTCTTCTTCAAGAGGGCCCCCGTTTTACGTTTCAGGCCCCACCAAACCTTGATTCCTCCCTGCGAGCAGCCTCCATTTTAACCCACAGGACCCATCTGAATCCTTTCCTTTTTCCCTCCAAGAAGCAGAAGAATGTTCCTAAGGAATGGGGCCCCCTCGGCCCACGTCGGGAGACCGGGCGGGAGTCCCGGAGAAGTTGGTGAACATTTTAAGCTGCTCACTCACTCATCCAGTGCATGCGTACCCAGCACCCGTTTCGTGCCAAGCGCAGCTCTAGAGGGGAAGGGGTCAGGTCTTTAAAGATGGGCAGCAGGTGGACCTCTGGGAAGCTCTCGGGGTTGGGGGGGACTTGCACCCCAGGGCAGGGCCCCGCACTCACACAGGCACTCTTGGGCTCTCTTAGGGCAGGCCCTTGGGAGACCAGGAGGAGCATGGACCAGCCCTGCTTCTGGGAGCCCAGTGGGGGGCTGAGGGGAGGTTGAGAGGGTGGGCACACTGGATCGTGTCGGGGCATCACTGAGCAGGGGGGTCAACCTGTGTTTGGAGTTTCAGAAGATGGTGAAATCACCCTGCTGTGGACAGAATTGTGTCTCCCACCAAATTCATACGTTGACGCCCGTACCCCCAGCGTGACTGTATTTGGAGATGGACCTTTAAGGAGATGGCTAAGGTTACATGAGGTCATAAGGGTGGGGCCCTGATCCTATAGGTCTGGTGCCCTATGAGACGAGTAAGAGACACCAGTGCTGCGGTCTCTGTCCATCTCCCAGGCCCACCAGGCGAGCACACACCGGGAGGTAGCGTCTGCAGGCCAGTCAGCGTCTTGACCTTGGGCGTCCAGTCTCCAGAACGTGAAAAACCAAACGTCTGGATGTGTTGACTGGGACACCCCCGAGGGGCCATCGGACTTGCGGACCTCCGTCTGCTCTCCGCGCATGATCCAGCGGTTTTCTTAGATTGACAGATTGAGTCAAGTTCCGCAGAGCCAGCCCGCCGTGTTCAGTTCCCGGATCTGCAGTTTACAAGGGGTGACTAGGGGTGCTGCTCCCATCCGGACCTCAGTTTCCCCATTTGTACAGCAGGGTGGCAGCAGGGCTGGCCTGACAGAGACCCCCGCCACCCCCCCGTAGGATGACGGAGGTGTGGGGTCTGGCGTCACGGAGGACTGCTTTAGCAGGGGGTGAGGGGCGCGATCTCTGGTGCCCCGCCCCTTGGTCACTCCAGTCGCACGGGACCTGGGACTTTCAGCCGGAGAGGAGCCGGGAGCGCGAACGGGCAGCCGTGGGTGGGTGGGTGCGGCGCCGGGGCTGAGGACCCAAGCGGGGGCTGGGAGCCGGGGAGGGGCAGGGCCGAGAGTGGAGCGTCTGCGCGGGGACGGGCTGTGGGCCGGGGGCCGGGGGCCGGGGGCGAGCCGGAGGCGGGGCGAGGTCGGAGTGGGCGGGATCCGGTCGGGCCGGGCTGTGGGCGGAGTCGGGGCCGGGGTCGGGGCAGGGGGCGTGGTGACGGCGGGCCGGCCTCTCCCGCGCGGGGCTCGGCGCACACTGGGCTTTCCGCGCCGGGGCGGGTGTCTGGCGGGGCTCACCCAGGCGCGCAGCACTCTGAGCTGCTCTCGAGCGCGGGCAGGAAGCCGGACCCTCGCCACCTGAGGCGACCTCACGCTCGGCGGGACCCGGCGCGGCACCTGTGGCTGCGCCCCGTGCGCCCCCCGGGCCATGGCGCACGTGGAGACGGCGGCTCCGAGCGCCCGCCTGGGCCGCCTGTGAGCCGGGGACCGGAGGAGGGACCGGCGCGGCGCGGCGGGCACGATGCCTTTCCTTCCGGAGGCGGGGGCGGCGGGGCGCGCGGTGGCCCTGGCCCTGGTGCTGCTGCTTCTCCCCGTCGTGTCAGCGGGCGCCGGCGCCCTGTTCCGCCTGCAGCCCGGCATGTGAGGAGCGGGAGCGGGAGCGGGAGGGCTGGCGGGACGTCCGGAGCCCCGGAGCCCTGAGAACACGGGGCTCTTTGCCTTAACTGGGGAGGGGGAGGTTAAGAGACAAGGGTCAGGGGTTGGGTCTGGGGGCGCTTCCGTGGCAGGACCACCCGGCCTCTCGCCTTCCCCTTCCTCCTCTGTCTTAACTCTGCATCGTGGGTTTGCAGGCTGGGTGGAACCTGCATCCCGCCGAGGTGAGGGAATCTGGGCAGGGTCCGGCCAGGGAGCTTGGAGAAGGCCGAGAGGAAGCAGCCTGTGCCCACTTCCTTCCAAAGCCTGTCTCCTGGGGCCTGGGGGCTGTGCCCGACAGGGGGCTGCTTGGGCTTGGTTTATGTGTGAAACACGTGGGCTTTGGGCCTGGGAGACAGGAGAAGGCATTCAGTACCAGAACAGGCAGGAAGAGAGGGTCAGGGAGCCAGCCAAGATGAATTTAATTTTGAAAGATGATTCCCCAGTGGGCTGTTTAGCGGTCTCTTTTAAACAGCAAATCGATCCTTGTGTTGGCCTCAAAGGAAAACTGGTGCGAAGTGAGCCGGTCTGGAGGAGGGGGGTGGGGGAGAGCCTGTGGCAGCCCCCATCCCCGCGCTCCCGCAGGGTGCTGGGCCTGGGGCCCGCAGAGCTTGGAAAGGCTGCTGAGGGGCTGCAGAGGGGCAGCGAGGGGCCCAGGCCGGGGCTGGGGCTTCCTGTGCAGGGCTCGCCCCAAGGGCCCCGTGCACCTGGCCATACAGGAGGAAAGGACAGACTTCCAGGCAGAGCTGCAGAAGGGACAAGTCCACGCCCCCTGGGCCCTGGGTCTTGCTTTACTCCAAGAAGAAAGAGCTCCTCGTGGCCTTTTCAGAGGAGCGTGGTCTGGGGCCCCGAGGCCCGCCTCTCCGTGTGACTTCTGCCCAACATCGCTCCTTGCTGTGATCCCAGTGAGTTTAGTTTGTCCAAGGGAAGCTGTGGCCTCAGGAGGGATTCTCAGGGGGCATTTGGCCGCTCAGCCTGCCTGCTCCTCACACGGTTGGCCGGGGATGTCCAGAGGCCCAGGCTCCCGGGAATCCCAGGGTGCTGGTCCAGGTGGACAGATACTCAGCCGGTGAGGACGTTGGGGATGGAGGGCTCTGCCCCTAAGAGGGGCTTCTGCCCCAGTGCGCTTGTGGGGACCACAGATCGCCCTTCCTGGCCCCTGGGAGTGAGCCTGTCCCCTGAGGTCTGCCCGCTCACCCAGGGCTCTGGGAGGCCACTAGCCAGCCTGGGGAGGGCTTTCCACCAGCCGCTGGAGGATCGCAGGAGAGGTCAGCCTTCCTGCTGCTTGCTTTCTCCAAAGCCTCCTCCCCCCTGCTTTTCAGATCCTTCAAGGCTCCTGCTCCTCCTCCTGGGGCGCCTCCCACCTGCCCTCTGGGGGCCTGTGGCCCTATTTCTCATCCTGGGGTGTCATCCCTCCACTTTCTGATGCCCTCCTCGTGTTGAGTTCGTGCCGCCTGCGAGCACACCTTCCCATTCCTGTCTGTAAGCACCTGCCACCCGCCTGGACCTGTGGTGGGGCCGCAGTGGGCACTGCTGGCTGGCTGAACAAGCGGGGGGCTGCTAGCTCTAGCTGCCAGACCCCCGAGAAACCTTGTGAACGGGCCCATTCCGCAGCTTGTTCTGTGCAGAAAGGAGGCGGGAGCCGGCGGACTCCTGGAGGTGCCAGAGTTGCCTCTTTGCTTCCCGCACCCCAGAGCGACAGGGGAGGGGGCCCGGAGAGCAGTGAGGGTCCCAGGAAGTCCTTTTCCTCGAAGGTCCCGTCCCCTGTGCCGCCCTTCCCTTCACGGGCAGCCCCACCCTCTCTGGCCGGCTTAAAACCTCCGTGGTGGGCCTGTGGGGAGGCAAAGGGGGAGGGTGCTTTACGGGGGCTCCCGCTGCCTGGCAGCCCCAGGGGCTCTGGGGTCCCGGCAGCTGGGACGCGGGAGTGATGTGGCTGGTCCTTTGGCTCCTGCTGGCCCATGTGTCCAGATTCCAAACCAGCCAACGCTTACTTATTTATTTATTTACCTGCATCTCTGAAATGAGTCTCTGCTGCCGTGGAAGGGTGCTGGCCTTTCTCCCTGGGGCCTGGACTGACTGCTGACTGTGTGTGGGGCTGGTCAACGCAGGGCTGTGGGAGCAGCGTGTGGGCACAGGGAGCTCTGACCAACCTGAGTCTGAGGCTGCAGAGCTCGGAGGAGACATCTGCTCACAGCACGGCTTCCCCCTGGGCCGGAGTCCTCTGGGCAGCTGTGCTAGGACAGTGGCTAGTGCTTTGCAATCCGTTCATTACAGTGGCCCCTCCCATCCAGAGAGGTACAGGCCCTCCAAGCTCAAGTCCCTGCTTGCAAGTAACCCTTGGACCCACTGGCCCTGAGAGTTGGAATGGCCCCCATTTGCTGAGGCTGAGGCTGAGGTTTCCTCTGGCTATTCAAAGGCCCCTGCTCACCGGTCAGGGAGTTTGAAAGCTGAACTGTACTTTCAGTGGCCTGTGGGCAACTCCCAGTATCTGGGTCCTGCTTCCCCATCTCTCCTGGGGCTGAGGCTGTGATGGATGGAGGGAAAGGGCAGGGAAGGAACACACCTATGGCCAGCTGCCTCATGCCAGGCCCTGCGTTTGCTGCTGGGCACATGCTTGACACTGTGATCAATTGTCCATTTGTCTGGTGGGGAGACCCGGGTGTCCAAGAGTGATCTGCCTGGGTCACGGCATCCCTGGGACCCCGGGGCTGGACCTGGGCTCACCCAACCCCAGAGCCCCGAGCTTCTCCACATGCTCCCTGCACCCAGACCAGGGAAACGTGTGTTCGGAGGCCATCCGTGGGGATAAAAACGGAGGCTGTAAAAACAGACGTGACGGAGACGCTGCTCAGCAACGCGGCCCCTTCCTGGACCAGACGGTGCATGCAGCCAGGCGTCCCCAGCCGCGCACGGCCAGCTGCCCCGCTTCCCTGCCCTGGTGTTCCCCATCCTCACCCTGGTGCCTTGTGGGCCCAGGAACCGCCCACCCTGGAGGGATGCATCTCATGCCCACCCTCACCTCCAGCTCCAGGCGAAGGCCGCCAGCCTCCAGGAGCCCCGCTCTGTCCCGGGGAGTAGGTGGCCTGACAGCTGGGATGAGTACCCCCTCCGCCCAAGCTGTGTTCACTTTGTAGCTGGGGAATTGCCTTCCCTCCCCGCAGATGGGCAGCAGGATCCAACTTCAGGAACAGAGGGGCCCGAGCAGTGACTCCTGCTCCACGTCAGGGGTCTTTTCTGTGCCCTCGTCCGACTGGCCTCTTTGTTTCCTCCTCGCCTCTCCCTCCCCCATCCCACTTCCTCCCTCCTTCCAAATGGAAAAGCCAGCTTCGCCTGTGCTTCTGAGGTGCCGGAAACTTCCCAGAGGAGAAAATCATTCCAGCGCTTGCCCCTCCTCCCTTTAACCGTTTTCAGGGATGTGGAGAGCGAGGTGCAACCAGAGGGAAAACCTGCCATCCTGGAAGCCAGGCAGCCCTGCAGGCCTGGGGGACCAGAGTCACGCAGGTGCCTTGGGGGGGGGCGGGGACAGGGAGGGCAGCGGACGGGAGAGTGACCAGAGCACATGTACCGGGAAGGCTGCTGTGTGGCCTCGCTGTGGTCATCTCGCTGGTTAGTGGCGGCCCACGTGGCTGAGGTCTGAGGGGTCCAGGAAGGGGGGGCCCTTCAGAGGAGAGCACCCGCCCCCGCTCTGGGGTTTTCTGCCAGGCGCCAACTTCCCAAGCTCCGTGCGGGGCGGTTCTCCTCCTGCTGACCCAGTGGCCAGACCGGCTCCTCCCGCAGCCCCCCTGAGATGAGGGACACCTGTGAGCCATGGCATCCCCTCCCCAAGGCCCTGACAAGGCGTCCTGCGTGCTGAGCTGGGTCGGCATATGTACGTGAATGGTGGTGACGTCCCAGGGGATGTGGGGCCTTGTGACCCAGAGACACAGGGACTTTCTCTGAGCCAGGAATGTGCCAGATTCCAGACGCGCGTGCTCTCGTGTCAGGAGCCCCTGAGGCACCTGCTGCCCCCTTTATAGATGCTGAGGCTGAGGTGCAGAGACCTTCCTCAGGCTGCGTAGGGGCCCCAGGCCTGGGCTGTCGGCTCCAGAGCCTGTGTTTGTAACTGTCCTCGGAACGTGTCGCCTCCATCCTCACAGGCCACCCACGGCTCGGGGGGCTATTTCAGGGTGCAGGCCAGGCCCTGCAGCCGGGAGGCTCAGAGGCCATCGGGCCTAAACCCTCCCCTCCCTTCATCCTCTCCTCCCTGCCCCCGCGGGAAGAGAGCGGAGACTTGATGTCTGCGTGCTGGGCAGAGGGGTGGGTGAGAGTTTGGAGCAGACATGATGCTTCACCTGCAGCAGTTCACCTGGGCCTGATCTCGGTTTGCAAATGGCAGTTCCTCCTGGGCCTGTCTCTCCCGGAGGCACCTACGAGGTCACCTGCCCTGGCCGGCAGGAGCCTTTTTCGTGCCGGCTCTGAACCCTCACGACCACCTGCGAGGGCAGTGCCGTGAGTCCTCACCTTCCAGGGGGGCACCCGAGGCTCAGGGAGGTCCCCTGGCTTGTGTGTCTCATGCTTGTGCCCCAGCTTGGGGCGTCTCGGAAGCAGGGAGAGTCGGGGCTAGAGAACACCCGGGTCAGAGTCAGACGGACTCAGGGTCAAGTCGTCACTGTTCCCAGGACCTCCACTTCCCCTATTTGCGGGGCAGTGGCCTCTACGCTTTGGGGTCTTGGGAGGGTTGGAGGGATGCTCTGGGCGGCGTGGCCCATATGAGGGGGAGGGTCAGACGTGGCCCTGTGAGCCCTTCCTTTTTCCCCGAGCATCCGCGCCCTCGAGGCCAGGCCAGTGCAGGCCTGGGGCGGGCACCGGGCTGGGTGCCCTGCCACGGGGCCTGGCCTCGGGTCTGGACGGCTGGGTACCCGAGGGTGAGCACGCAGGGGGGTTGGTGTTGGTGACAAGGGTGCTGACCGTCTCTCTCTGTGTCCCAGGCCCAACGTGTGTGCGGAGCGGGAGCTGACCCTGGTGGGCCGTCGCCAGCCCTGCGTGCAGGCCTTCAGCCGAACGGTGCCCGTGTGGAGGCCGGGCTGCGGGCGGCAGGCCTGGTGTGTCGGCCACAAACGCAGGTGCGTGCAGGGGTCCCCGGGTCCCACGGGGGGGTGGCGGCTCACACGCAGAGCAGCGTGGGCCACTCAGGCAAAGGGCCGTCCGGTCTCGGGGCACAGGCACCACCCCACCCCGCCCCGCCACAGAAGCCCCGCATCTGAGGTCAAGGCCTCTGACACCGCCCTCGGGGTGTGGCCGCCAGGGAGGCTATTCCCAGACCATACGTCCCTGCTCAGCGGCCGCCTGGGGCCCTTGCGGGTGGGGCAGGACCCCGTGGGGAGGGGGCCTCTGAAGGGAAGGGGAGACTCTACGGGAGAGGAGGGGACCCTGCAGGGAGAGGTACTGACCACGCAAGAGGGTGAAAAGCGGGGCGCCCAGCCTGCCGAGGTCCTGGCTGGAGGCTTCTGCTGCTATCTGACCCCAAGCCTGTGTGAAACCTTTGCTGCTCAAGATTTTATTTCACAATCCAACGGGGGAGTGCCTCTGCCTGCCTCTCGTCTTTTTATAGACTCGGGTTCTGGCATCTGCCTGGTGGCAAAGCTGGGTGTGTGGGGGGGTGATTAGGGGCTTCCGTCGTTGGGGAGGAGGGCTGAGGCCCCGGATGGGAGTGTGCCGTCCAGCCTCTCGGCCAGGGCTTCGGGACGTGAACCTGCTGGGCCTGCCCCGGGGAGCGGGGGTGGGCGGCGGCCTTGGTTTTAAACGTTTGTGGTACGATTCGTACGCGTGCAGAACGGAGAGAGACGGGGCAGTTAAGTCTCAGCGTGCTTCTCAGCTGGTGGCGGTCCGTCTCGCTGCTGGCGACCTTGGCGGTGTCTGGAGAGTTTGGGTTGTGAGAGGTGGGCTGGAAGGATGGGGCAAGTGGAGGCAAGGATGGCCCTTCCACCACGAAGGTCCCGCCCCAGGGTCAGGAGGGCCGAGGCTGGGCCACGCCCGACAAGAAGGAGAAATCACCACCATCGTTTCCCCAGAGACGTGCATCTTGCGGTCTGTCCTTCGCAGCTTCCACACTCGCGTGGATGGAGGTGGATTTGCTAAACGGGAATCAGGTCACGTCAGCTGCCACCCCCCTCCCGCACCCCTCCCCCCAACTTGTGGTGAAAGGGAGCTCTTTTGGAAGCAACCAGAAGCCCTGTGGTCCCTGGGCTGGAGAGCGGGCTGGGTGGCGGTGCTGCGGAGGCCCCTGTGACTGGCTGTCAGACCGTTTCTCCAGGCCGGCCTGGGCCGGGCGGCGGACAGCGTTTCCAAGGTGGCTGGCACCTCAGCTTCCTGGTGGGGAGTCTGGGCGCTGGGGAGGCCGTGTGCAGCCCGGGGCGGGGGGTGTGTGTTCTGGGTCGCGGTTTCCTGGGAAGGCTCGGGAGGGCCTCTGGGGTCCTGTCCTTGCACTGCCCAGTTCGGGCGTCAGGGACCCTCCCTCCCGAAACCCACCAGGGCCGCCGCAGTTCCGTGGGAGCAGTGCGGGCCCCTGGCTCCGTGGTGGCCACCGTCCCGTCCGCCTGGCTCTGGGCTGGAGCCGGGCTCCGCCTTCCTCTGCTGGGCTGTCCTCGCTCCAGGTGAGCGAGGTTGCCTCCCCGCCTCGGTGCTCACGGCGGTCAGCGTCCTGCAGAGTTTCCTGGGGTCAGTGCCAAGTGTTTGCGGGGGTCCCGGCCTCATTCCCCTTCCAGAGGGCCCCTGGCCTCGTTAGCGTGTTGTGTGCTCCCCACGACGCCTGTGGCCGAGCCCACCGTTCCAGCTGTGCAAGGTTTCCCAAATGCCTCGTCCAGCTGGCCCTCCAGTGGCCGTCGAGGCTGTGGGCTCCGTCGCCGGCCCGCTCCTCTCCGTCCTTCAGTAACCCACAGAGGCTCCGGCTTCCCCGTGAAGCCCGCCCTGAGCCCCAGCCCTCCCTCCTCCTCGGCCAGACCAGCGTCCAGGCCTCCTTGGTCCGAGTCCCTTCTCCTCGCCTATCAGCAGTGTGTCCGCAGAGGCCCCAGCATCCCACGTGCCCTGGGAAACACAGCGCACGCTGGTGCCTGCCTAGCCACCCTCCTGCTTCTGCAGGCACCTCCCCTCGGCCCAGGCCCGCAGCCGGGGCGTGGATGGGGGAGGGGCCAGGCTGCATCTCAGCCGCGAGGGCGGGAGGCCGGCCCCCCCGCCCGCCCACACCCACCGGTGTCGGTGCAACAGCTGAGGGCCCTGCGGTCTGGGGAGCTGCATTTAGAGGCAGCACACTCTGTACCCCACGATTTGACTGCACCCCAACTTGCACCAGCTCAGGGTCGCCCTCCCTCCCCTGGACAGGCAGGAGGCCCCTCCTCTCTGGAGCTCCCAGGGGGCGGCCAGCAAGCAAGGGCTCACGGTGGGCCAAACCTCGCTCTGGGGTCAGACCCTGTCTGAGCCTCTGTCCCCCGACTGCAGAGCGGGGGCACCAGGCCTGGATTGCAGCTGGGGGAGGATTATGTAACCAGCCACGGGCCAGGCCACACACGTGGCTGCTCTGTGGCAGCTGCCATTTCTCCTGCAGCCGCGGTGACTCCCATTTCTGATTTCTGGGCTGGCGGGCCTGCTGCGTGGCCCTGGCAGGGCCATGTGGGGTGACACGGGGCTCTCTCCTGGCCCAGAGCAGGCGAGGTTATACCTGACAGACCGGGCGAGGATGTCAGGGGGCTTGCTGCCCCTCTCCCCATAGCGGGCGTCTCCCCAGCAAACCCGCCAGTACAGGCTGCCCCAGGGTGGGGGAGCTTGGGCCATGCGCCCCCTTGGGGGCAGGAAGGAAGTGGGGGAGGGAGAGGATGGTTGGAGCACGGCTCCCACCAGGCCGCTCCCCCCTGATCCCGCTGCGCCGGGGCCTGGGCTGTGCGGAGGCTGCATAAGGCGGAGGGATAGACACCAGCCTGGAGGCCACGTCCCCCTGTCCACCTGGCCCTGAAGGAAGCAGCTCCTGGCCGTGGCCGGAGCCTCTGTGGCTCTCCCATGTGAGGTGTCCCATATGAGCTGCAGGGGGCAAGGGCTGGCTCTCAGGCCCAGTGGGGGCTGCAGGCCGACCCGCTGTCTCCAAGGGTCACTAACTTTAGGGGAAGCTGGGGAGGGCGGCAGATGGGCCCAGTTGGCCTGTCTTCCCGGTGGCGGGGAGGAGCAGCACGTAGCCCGGGGAAAGGGTAAATATTTACGACGGAAGGGCCCAGACACCCTCTGCTCTGCCAGATATTGTCCACCACTGTGGTCGGTCTCTCTCCAGGCAACTGGTTTCATGTCCTGCCAGAGTGGCGTTGTGCAGAGTCCCCCGAGCTGCCTGTACGCAGTGACGTGCGCGCGTTCACGCTTCCGGGAAGCGCCCTGGTTGGTTGGTGGGGTCCAGGTCCCCCGGCGGCCACGGGCTTCATGCCACTCCCGAGGGCCGGGAAGAGCAAGCTGGGGGCAGGGGTGTCCATGTCTCCAGGTGTCCATGACCTGGAGACGGCAGCCCAGCCCCTCCCGCTGCTCCTGGGGCCTCCAGGGCCCTCGACCCAACCGCTGTTGGCCAGGCCCCAGGTCGCCAGTCTACAGATGGCAGTGGGCGCGGGGGTGCTGTGCCTGGGGGGTGGGCCCCGGGTTGTCCCCTCCCCTCCTCCTGTTCCTCCACTCTCTGTCCCTCCCCCTCCCTCCTGCCCCCAACATCCCCTTGACCAGGCTTGTCACTGTAAACAGAGGGACCTCACAGCCGTGGACCCCAGGGCCTGTGCTGAGCCCTGGGTCCTGTATGAGTTTCCTGTTGCTGCTGTAACAAATTATGACAAACTGGGGCCTTAAAGCAACAGGGGTTTACGCTCTCACAGTCTGGAGGTTAGAAGTCTGAGGTCAAGGTGTGGGCAAGCGTGGTCCCTTCTGGAGGCTCGGTGGGAGGGTCTGCTCCAGGCCTGTCCGTGCTCCTGTGATGACCGGCCATCCTTGGCGCTTCTGGGCTGGTGGCGGCATCACCCCAGTCCCTGCCTCTGTGGTCGCCTGGCCTTCTCCCTCTGTCTGTGTCCACAGTTCCCTCTTCTTATGAGGACACCGGTCATTGGACTAGGGCCCACCCTAAGCCAGTTCGCTGGCCTCGTCTTAACTTGAGGACATCTGTCAAGACCCTATTTCCAAATAAGGCCACCGTCACAGGTTCCGGGTGGGCATGGATCTGGGGGACACTGCTTGGTGTCGGGGCAAGCGGGGCAGTTAGCCGTCCGTCTTCCTGACCATCACCAGATGGGGGTGGAGGTTGTCTGGGCTGGGGGTGTAAGGGGGGGAGCCAGGGTGGCTTCCCCGGGAGGTTGGCAGGGGTGTCGGGCAGATCCTTGCGTTGTTTAACCCTCTCTCTGAAGAAGCAGAAGCAGAGGTTTCCAGGAGGGACCCGGGGGCCCTGGCGTTGGGGTGCAGCTGGAGAGAGGTGGGTGGGGCGCAGGGGGTCAGTTTGATGGGGCTGAGTAGGAGCGGGGCACCCTCTACCCCCCACCCTGGCTTCTGCTCCAGGTTCATGGTTGCAGGCGAGTCCGGGGCTGGGGGAGGCGGCCCCTCGCCGACTGCTGCACCAAGACTGCCTGCCATGGGGGCTGGCGATGCCAGGAGAAGCAGGGCGGAGGCCGGGGCTGGACTGGCAGAGGTGGCCCTGAATGGCTGGGCTTACAGGGGCCTCGAGGCGCAGGTGGCCAGGGGCAATCTGTGGATTTGGGGAGGGGATAGACAGGAGGCCCTTATCCCTCTGGGTGGTGAGGCCGGTCTCTCTCTGGTACGTGGGCACCACCTTCCTGCGGCCACTCCCCATGCCAGGCCCCAGGTTGGCTGGATCAGCTGCCTACTTCCAGCTCCTGCCTCCCTCTGCTCAACCTTTGTGAGGTCGTACCTCTCCCATCAGAGCAGGAACCAGCCTTGGACCCGGGCCACCCTCCTCCAGGAAGCCCCCCTGCCTGCTCCCTTCTGACCTCAGGGCCGTGTGCTCACACACTCGGGTCCTCCTGCTGCTGCCCACCGTTGCTTCACCCCCATCAGCCTGTCTCCCTGGGGCAGCCCTTGGTGGGGGAAGGGATCCCTCCTCGGGGACGCCCCAGGACAGGCCCGCCGCCTGCCTCCTTGGTGCACGGGTGGGCCAAGAGCCTGGGGCACGGTCCACCCAGCACTGGGCACCTCGGCCCACTGGGCTCATTCCAGGAGCCACTCTTGCTCCCAGGCTGGACACTCTGAGTCTGACCCCCAGACCCTCTGTCCGTGTCCAAGCAGACTGGCTTGGCGATGAGAGCCACGTGTGCGGCACGATGCCTGTCCTGAGGCCGGCTCAGAGCCGGGACCACCCTGGGGGTGGAGAGGGAAGGGGTGGCGTGTCGCCCTGTTGCTGGTTCCAGGATGGCTGTCCACCCCCCCCACCCCCCGCTGCCCCCAGTGGCCCCTCGTTCACCCGGTGCAGCCTTGGGATGCAGACCTTCCGCCCACCTCTGTGCCTTGACCTGCTCGGCTGTGAAATGGGGACAGTGGGAGAATCGGTCTGGGGGACTGGGTGCGGTGAGAGCCGAACGCATCGGGCAGAAGTGCCTCGAGCCCAGTCCCTCGACGGTAACGCCCCCCTTCTCCCTTCTCTCCTAGAACCGTCTATTACACGGGCTACAGGCAGGTGTACGCCACGGAGGCCCAGACCGTGTTGCGGTGCTGCCCGGGGTGGAACCAGCAGCCCGGGGACCAGGGCTGCCTCTCCCGTGAGTGCCCACCGGCCCCGCCCCGCCCCCCTCCTGCCACAGATGCCGCAGCCTCCCGTCCAGTCTAACGGGAGTGCGCGGCGTGGGAGACCTCAGGGCCGCTCTCTCGGCCACTCTGCTCGACAGAGGCTGCTTGCATGACATAACGAAGGAGAAGGCCCAGTGAGTCCTCCAGCCCCGACGCCGGCCGGAGCCGCGGAAGGAGAGGCTGGCGGGGGCGCCAAGCTGGAGGGTGGGGGGGCCGTCTGCTGGTGCCCAAGTGCCCGGCACCGGGGAGGGGTCCGAGGGCAGCCCCGGGGCCGTGGGTTGGCGCCAGTGGCCTCAGACGCCCCTGAGCTTGGTGTGGCGTCGGTGTTATGGAGCGTGAGCCCCTGGCCCACCTGCCCCGCCTGCCCCGCCTGCCCCACCTGCCCCGCCTGCCCCGCCTGCCCACGCCCCGCGCTGCGGTCCGTCCTTCCCCCTCGCCGGTGTCCTGGGCCTCAGCCTCCTCGTCTGCTGCCTCCTTCAAAGAGGGAGGTCCTGACAGATGCGCGGGGCAGTGCGGGGGCAGCCCCTGAGCACCTGCATGTGACCGCGGGCAGCCTCTGCTGCAGACACGGGGACCCGGGACCGAGAGGGGCTGGAATCGGGTTCTGATCTTATCGGATGGCTGTGAAGCCTCTGCTTCGTAAAAGGAACGGGCATGGCTTGGAGTCCACCTGTAGGGTGTTGGGAAGGGCTCCCGGCCTGTGGGTGTGGGCACAGGTGGGCCAGCAGGGGGTGCTGACTGGGTGCGAGGAGGCAGTGTCCCTCTCCTGGAGAGGTCGGCCCACCCAGGGGTCAGGCCTCCCCTGAGACGGCGCCGCGGCATCTGGACAGGGTGAGGCCGGGCTGCATCGTGAGGGGTGGTGGGTCGCGGTTCCCCCCGGAGCGGGTTAACCACGGGTGGGCCGTTCTGTGCCTGGGGCGGGAACTGGACTTCAGGGGTCACGTCCCCGCCTGTTCTGCGGCCCCCGGGGGCCCATAGACGGGGGCCACAGACGGCCTTTGTGAACTCCAGCGGGAAAGGGGGGAAAGTAAAGGGTGTGGCGATGTTTGTCCAGGAGAGGAAATGAGTAATTCTCCCCAGGAAGGGAGGCGGGGGAGAGGACCAGGACGCGCCACAGGAGGGACGGCGGGGGACCGGGTGGACGCCGGCCAGCGGCCCCTGGGTGGGAGCGTCCAGCTCTGACGGCCGCCTTTCTCTCTGTGGCTCTCATCTCTACAGCGATGACCTGTGGAGGAGAGGAGGTGGGGTCTAGGCCTGCGTCCCCCCGGGTTTGTGAGGGAGAGTGTGGCCTCTCACGCCCAGGGAGGGACGTGGGTGCACCTGCGCGTGGCTGGCCTGGGGTGGGGACCCTCTGGGCTTGGCTTCCTGGGCAGGGGGAGGGGCAGGTGCAGGTCCAGGTTCGCCTGGCAGTTTTCCCATGATTATCGTCCGCTGCGCACCCCTGAACTGGGGTTTGGTGACCCTTGGGGTCACCTGTGTCTTGGAGTGACCATCCCAGGGTTGGGTGAGGGGAGTGGGAGGGCCAAGGGCCGTCCAGACCCCAGGAGGCCCACTGCGGAGACGGTCCAAGTGCTGGCTTTTCAGGAACGGAGGCAAGCATGGGGTGAGGTCCGTAGTGCCAGGGGTCACGACAGTCTCACCTGTAGCCTGGCGGGCCTGTCCTCTGGTTCCGCCTGTGCCCCTGGCCAGAACGGTCGAGCTGGCTCTGCCCTGGCCTGGCTGGCCGGCAGGAGGGGGCATGCGGCCACACCGCTTGGCGGGTGGGTCCTGAACCAGCCCAGGACTGGCCTTTGGGGTTTCTCAGGCGTGGGGAGGGGTCTCGGCCGGGACCCTCTCAGGGCAGCCAGGGCCTTGCGTCTGGCTGGGGGCAGGGCTGGGGTGGTGGGGAAATGGGGGGATCTCGGCTGCTGGGTCAGGCCCTGGGGGTCCAGCTTGTCACATCAGCCAGGAGACACGGGACAGGGTCCCCACGTGTATTCTGAACTTGAGGCTTTGGCTTTCTTGGTTGTTTGTTTTTAAAAATTCATTTTTAGGGCAGGATTTATTTATTTATGTATCTGACTTTTATCTGTTTTTTGTAAAATTATTATTTTTTAAAAATTAATTAATTAATTATTGGCTGTGTTGGGTCTTCGTTTCTGTGCGAGGGCTTTCTCTAGTTGCAGCGAGCGGGGGCCACTCTTCATCGCGGTGCGCGGGCCTCTCACTGTTGCGGCCTCTCTTGTTGCGGAGCACAGGCTCCAGATGCACAGGCTCAGTAGTTGTGGCTCACGGGCCTAGTTGCTCCGCGGCATGTGGGATCTTCCCAGACCAGGGCTCGAACCCGTGTCCCCTGCATTGGCAGGCAGACTCTCAACCACTGCACCACCAGGGAAGCCCTATCTTTTTTTTGAATTATCCAGGAAAAGCCCTGTGATCTGGCCTCTTGGGGCACTCACTTGTCCCCCAAGAGTCTGGGTGACCAGCGTGTGAGGGTAGGTGGCGGTTCACACGGGGCAGGGCAAGAGCCCAGGATTCCACCCTCAGCCCCGGCTCATTGGTTCATTCATTCATGTTTTCACTCCTTCATTCGTTTGGCTTTTGCTCTGCTGCCCCCGAGCGCTGGGGATTTAGGGGAACCGGGTGGGTTATTACCTGCGCATGGGGAGCTCAGGTCTGTCAGGAGGCCGGCTGCTGCTGGCAGACACTGAAATGACACTGATGCGTGAGGATGGGCAGATCATCCAGCCAGCCAGATGGGCGCTGGGGTGTGAGGGGAGCCGGCTGGAGCCGAGGAAGAGGAAGCGGAGGCAGGGGAAGGAGGAAGGAGAGGTGGGCGGCCAGGGGCCCTTCCTCAGCCTCCCCACATCGTAGCTGAGCCCTTGGGGTCACTCTGCCTGTAGCCCCTCAGGGCTAGTTCCCAGCTGGGTGGAGCTGGAGCCTTCTGGAAGCCTGGCTCCAAGCCCTTTGTGCATTTCGCACCGGGGGCTCTCACAGGGGACACTGGGGGCAGGTGCAGGGTCGCATCAGGCACCTGTCTTGGGGTGGGGGTCTTGGGGTCCCAATAGGTGCTGGAGCCCCCAGTCCCTGGAAAGCCCTGCCTCGGGGCGGGGGTCAGGTGTGAGTCCAGGGTGGCTGCGTTTGGTCCCCTCCCGGCTGCGTGCCAACAAGCGTCAGGCCTGCAGACGGGGTCAGGGTCCTCCGAGACCCTGAGAGCGAGCAGAGGGGCTGGTGATGAGGCAAAGGGCTCCCGCCCTCCCTCTTTCTCTCTGTCTGTTTGCCCCTTTCCTCATTTCCCCACTGCCCGCCCCTCGCCAGCCTCTCTAGCCCCTTCCCTTGTCCCCTGGTCCAGGCTCTCTGCAGCCAGGGGACCCGGAGAGGTAGGCAGGCAGGGGCAGGGCCCTGGGACGCTGACCCCTGCTGGCCCCGCCCCTCTCCACCAGCCACAGTGAAATGTCCTCCCTGGGATGTGACCTGGAAACTGGGCTGCGTGCGGGCCAGTGTCAGGCCCCCGTGGTATTTGTGCAGGAAGCTTCTAATGGTTTTGGGATTCCTCCGAGACCCACTTAGCAGCATGTGTGACCGGGAGGTGACCGAAAAAAAGTGCCAGCTGGGTGGGGTGCCTGGTGACCAGGGCCTTCCCCAGGACCTGTGGGTCCAGAGCACGTGTGCCCTGGGGGGCCCCTCCTGCTGTTGGGGTGCCAGGCCTCCTGCTCAGTGGCTCTCTGAATTCTACCTCTATCCCAGTCAGGTGGCAGATTTTGCCTGGACCCTCCCAATATTTCAGCCATGGTCACCCTGGGTCCTGGCTCCCCCTTATCGAAGCAGGGACCCGAATGCACAGATGAGGTACCTGGCCTGGAGCGGCTCAACCCCCCAGACACCCTGCATGCGGAGCCTGAGATGGAACGGGTGCCGGGAAGACTGTTTGTAGCTCCATCTTGAACTCTCTCCATGTGGGCTGGGCTCAGTCCAGCGGAGGAGGCCACAGGTCGGAGAGGCAGTGCCCGAGGAGGGGCCAGGGGCTGCACCAGCTCGGTGGGATGTGAAGAGAGCCCTGGGAAAGGGAAGCTCTGTGTAGAGCATGTTAAGCAGGTTCTGTTTTTGCAGGACTTCTCAGAGGCTTTGATATGCTAATGTGCACTGCAGGCTTCTGACACAGACTGTGTAGTGTTTTCCAAACTAATTCTTTCTTAAAAAAGGAAAAAAGAAAAAGAAGCAAAAAGGCAAAATGATAAAACGGTGTCCCTAAAGCATGTACTGGGAAGTGTGTAGGTGATCCATTCGACCAGCATCTGTGGAGGGCCGACGGGGTGCTGGGCGCTGCGCTTGGGCATGGGAGGGGCCCGAGCAGAGGCTGGTACCTGCCCTGTTCTCATGGAACAGAGGGGGAGAAAGGAAGGAAGGAAGGAAGGAAGGAGGGAGGGAGGGAGGGAGGGAGGAAGGAAGGAAGGAAGGAAGGAAGGAAGGAAGGGAGGGACAGATTACATGCCGGTGAGTGGGGAAGCTACAGAGAAAAGTGAGGTGGGAAGGGGCTCACCGATGGGTGCTGCCGGCTTAAGCAGGGTCTGGGAGGCCTCTCTGTCCAGGGCGTTGGTGGCCTGTGTGATGTGAGTGGTGGGCCTTGCTCGTGCCCAAGGAAGAGCCCCACGGCAGAGGGAAGGGAAGGTTCCAGGCCACAGGAACAGGGAAGGGCTGAGCTGTTGTCCCCATGCCGGGAGCCCAGACCACCGGATGCAGCCCTGGATCTGGGTGCCAGTGCCTACAATCAGGGCCCCGGGGTGAGGCCTGGGCTCGGCGCCCCTGCGTCCCACTGTCGGACCGCCAGGCAGGCCTCCCTTCCCTCCCACCTCCTCTGTGGTCCTTTGGCGCTGGGCCTGGCTGGTGGGGGCCTGCGGGGAAGGAGCTGCATGCAGGAAGGCGGCCGTGAACCCCCGGGGAGGGCCGCCCTCGGCTTTCTGGCCTCTGCCCTTCACTTTTCCTTTTCCGTTCTGGATGCAACACGGCAGCCCTGCGCCCGGCGTGGGAATTTGCAGAGCTGGCATCCTGGCTCTCCTGTCCTCGGCGTGGACGTGAATGTCCCCCAGGTTGCCGGGGGAGGGCGTGTTGTCCCGCTGTGTCCCGCGCACCCCAGGTCTCTCCAAACCGTGAGTCACTGGCCCGGCCCTGTGCCCAGCACACGATTACACACCCACTCACACCCAGAGGGGCTCACCACACACAGCCTCACATACACATGCGTGCACACACGTATGCCTGGATTTACTCACACGTATGTGACCTACTCACATGCGTTCACTCACACACATGTACACACATGCTCATGATTGTACACCTACATGTACACTCACATGTGCACGATCGCTCACACGTGTGCACGAGCTCCCACTCCCATGGGTGCGCAGACGCCCACACACGTGCTCTCACGGGGGCTGCGACGCGGTGGGGAGCACAGGCAATGAGATGCGGAGGTGCCACCGTCACCCAGAGCCCAGAACGATCCAAGTGCCAGGTGGAGCAGGGGCCAGGTCCAGCCCTTCTGGTAGGTTCTGGGTGCACAGCGCCCACCCCCCGCCGACTGCCTTCGGGAAGTGGACGTGATGGGGGCGAGGAAGGATGCTGCCCTGTCCAGGTCTGCTCTCCAGGGGTTCTGCAGCCCAGGATGGGCCTGGAGGGGGCAGCGGGCTTCCGCAGTCATCAGGGTCCGTGGCCCCTCGGCCTCCCACTTCTGTTGACCGGACACGGTCTCCCAAAGCCGGTGTGGCTCGCCTATGCCTGGACTTGCCACCATGCAGGGGCTCTGGGAGCCGGGCCCGACTCTGGGCAGTGGGAGTCTGTCTGCCCACCTGTCTCCTGGGGCCCCCCGTGTGGTGGGTGCTGGTCTAGGCACAGGGCACCGGGCAGCCGGCCTGGAGGGTTTGGCCCTTCCTCAAGCACTTGGAGCCTGAGTGCCCAGCATGGAACTAAGGTGACTCCCTCGCTGCTGCAGGGGTCCTAGTAGGGGAGGTTGGAGTGGGGCATGTGATCCAGGCCCCTGGCCCTCGGCCAGCGCGGGGTGGAAGGCCGGCAGGAACAGGGTCAGAGGGAGAAGACAGGAGGGCTCAGTGCCTGCTCTGTCCCCTGGGCTCCCAGGGAAGTGGCCTCCCTTCCTTAGCCACTGTCAGCTTGAGCTGGGCACCCACGCCCGCCCGTGCACCGGCAGCTCTTATCAGCGACTTGGATGAGGCTTAGGAAACGCAATACGGAGGGAACCACCCCTGTGTCCCCGTGACCTTGCGCTGAGTCAGCCCGCCCTGCGGGGGCCTCTGGGCGGCTTGGGGGAGGTGCCTGGGGACGCAGAGGAGCACTTGCTTGCAGGCTGGCTCCCGGAAACACTTTCGGTGACCTCGGTGTGTGTCCGCAGCCTGTGGGTGGGTGTGTGGCTTGGCAGGCTGGACAAAGGTGTCAGCCTGGGTCACCCTCTCCCGCCTGTGGTCACTCAGCTTTCCACTAGCCCCTTGGGGGGTGGAGAGAAGGAGCCGTGGTCTCAGCCAAGCCCAGGTCCAGGGAAGTGGTCCAGGGGCTGAACTTGCAGAAACTGAGCCTTTGGAGAGCAGTCGAGTCCCATTTCCATGGCCAGTCCGTCCTGGGAGAGCGCGGCTGCAGCCGCCACGGCCAGTGCGCTTGATCAAGGTCCGGCCAGGCACAGGTGTCTCCTGCCTTTTCGCTGTGAGAGGAAGTGGCTGGCATCAGGATGTCACTGGCGATGCCTGGACATGGTGTCCTCGCTCTGGGGGCTGTGCTGCCTAAATCTGCCGTCCCGCACCCAGGCCCGGCCAGGAGCACCCTTGGGACTGGACACCCCTAAGGACCCTCCCAGCCTTTGGTTCTAGGAATGTGGGCAGATGCGCCTAGCTTCACCCCAAGGCGAAGGCCTGGTCAGCGTGCCCGCGCCTCGGCTCCGGGTCTGTAACGTGAGGAGATCGTGGTCCCTGGATGTGGGCTGCTGGGGGGCCGTGTGAGTCTTCAGCTCCAGGAGATAGCGTGGAGGCAACACTCTGAGAGCATGAAGGGTCCGTGAGAATATTGCGTTTGACATGTATAAGGGAGTTTAGCCCAAATTTCCAACCGACTGATAAGTATTAGGGCTGGGACTTGAACACGGATCTACAGAACCTGAGCTGCCTTGCCCTGCGAAGGCTTCTGGGCGGCGGGAACAAGCGGGGTCTGGGGAGGGCGAGAGCATCCTGTAGCCTCGGAGGACGTGGCCGCCTGGCAGCCATAGGCCTTGTGGGCACCGTGCCCCCACCCCCGGGCTTACCTCCACCTGTTCTTGCATCTCTCACACTCGTGGGTTCGAACAGTTCCTTCCAGGGCCCCTGAGGGTCCTGTGGGTTCAGTCCCAGCCAAGGGCCACGAGGGTGGGTCCCCAAACCAGCCCCCTGCTTTCCCCCTGGCATACAGTAGGCGCTCATAAAATTCATTAAAAACGTAGCTGATGTTAAGTATAAAACACGTCTGTTACTTAGCAATCTGTAAATTGTTTTCAAAGCATCCAACCTTCATTTAACACCTGTATTTGGAGTTTTCATGTTTTTCATTTCCACGCATCCCGCTGGGTCCATTTTCCTACCTGCCAACTCTTTTCTCACACACGGCCCCTCCCTTTTCTCTTCGAGGAAAACAAACATCCTTATACGAAGCCACAGTCTGCTGCTCCTGAGCTCCATTTCCAGGTTTTGGCTGTCTTGTGACTGTCGCCTGTGGCCCTTCCTCAGCTGTGGTGGGGTCCTTTGGGGGTTGCTTGTCCCTGAGGTGGCTTGAGTGACAGCGGGAGGGGTGGCTGGGTTGCCGGGGGCATTCCTGACTCCCGCCTGGCCTGGGGGAGGGATCACACAGGGCTGGACCCACGGGTGCTCTGCAGTGATGCCCCGTCCCTGTGCCCTGGCTGCCCGTCCTGCCACGAGGCGTGTGTGCCCAGTGCCACCCCGTGCCACTGGTCTCAGGCTTCCCGCCACGGTAACCCCATCTTTCCTGCGTCCCACGAGCCTTGGGACCACTGGGAGCAACCCTTCTTCATTTGGGGCATAGCTTTGTGCATCTTTGTTGTGAAACCTTTTCTTTTTTCCATCTAAGGATGTGCTGCCCTGTGCATCCCTCTTGGATCCTGAGTGCCTGCCTTTCCCCCCGAAGGCTTCCTGACAAATAACTCTCTCACGTCCCGCTTGGCCTGACTTTTAATGATCTCTTTACTCATTCATTCAACAAAGTTTATGGAGTCCCTTCTAAGTGTCGGCGTGTCGGTGGCGCCAAGGAACGTGATGGTGATGGAGGCGGGGTAGTTGCCTGCCCCTAGGGAGCCCAGCCTGGGGTGGGACCTGAGCTGTCGCCCCTGTTAAGGGCTGGCTACACTCAAAGGTGCTGCGGTGGGAAACCGCAGGGCGCTGTGAGCGCTGATTTGGCTGGGGGCTTGGAAAGGCTCCCTGAGGAAGTGACGACTTGTCCAGGTGGACAGCCGCTGGGTGTGACGGGTGGCCGGGGGCTCTGTGCCAGGTCCATGGAAAGCCACCGAAGGGCTCTCAACCAGTCGCCCATGATCGGCTTCCTGTTGTGAAGGATCACGGTGGCTGCAGCGTAGAGAAAGGACGCGGGTGAGTGGGACCGGCCAAGAGGCGTCCGCGGGGATGCTGGTGGCGGTTTTGTCCAGCCTTGAAGCGGACAGAAGGGTGGGCTCGAGGGGCATGGGAGGTAGAACCGATGGGCTGGCTTTGGATTGGATATGGCCGAGTGTGAGGACGGCTCCCGGGTTTCTGGCCTGAGCCTCTCTGTAGATGTGACACCATGTACCAAGTTGAGGAAGGGGCATGGGAGCAGGCAGCGGGTTGCTACCTCCCCCTGAGCTCTGGCGCTGACCGCACAGGTGGATGCAGGCAGGGTGCTGTCCGCGGGGACCCCCAGGCTGGGCGTGAACCTGGCGGGGCCTGCAGAGGCTCCTGGGGGGCAGAGTCCCGGGGCGGGCTCCAGCCTGGGCACCTGATTCCCCCCGGAGGCATGGTCCGTTGTGGTGGTTTGGGGCTGAAGGTCTTCAGGATGGTGCAAACCTCTTTGAGATGGGAAAACTAAACACAGCTGGCTTCTCTTCCTCCACAAAATTGCACAAGTCAACAGGTTTCAGGCCCTCAGCAGTGGGGACACTGGTGCACAGTTGGCTTGGCCCCAGGCCCGGAGTCACCTGTGTGGGTTCCAGGGTCACCGTGCGTTTCCTCTTGGCTCCCCCGCAGCACCCGCTTTGTCCCCCAGCCCCCCACTCCCACTGCATTTCAGAAACATCCTCAGGGAGTTTTTCAGGTGTGAGTGAGTGCCAGCTGGGACCCTGGCAGGGTGGCCCGAGAGGAGGGATCCCTCCGAGGCTGGGACAGCAGCCTGGTTATGGGACAGAAGAGGAGGAAGCAGCTCCCTGCAAAGACCCCCTGCGTCTCCCCCGGCAGGCTCCTCCTGACTCTAAGTCAGAAAGCCCTGGGCCTGGTCCCTCCTCAGCGGCTGTGTGACCCCGGGCCATGTGCTGCATGTCCCTGAGCCCTGGTTTCCTCATCGGGGCAGTGCCTGGTCCAGGGGGCTGCTTGGACCCGTGCGCCTGGCCGGCATCCCTCCCCCTGGGCTCTTCCACCATCCAGCTTCTCTCCCTGCTCCTGGCAGGAATGCTGCCAGCGATACACAAGCTTGCTGAACCTGTGGGTCACGCCGGGCTCTGGGTTGCCTGGCGGGCATCCAGGCCACTGTTCAGAGTGTCCACTCGCCCAGCAAGCACCCCTGAAGCCCTTGGACTCAGGGCCCGGCTGTTGGGGTCACGGGGATGGGGGCACAGCCCACCTGCCCTGGCCTTGCCCGCACTGTGTAGGTGTAGGGGTCATGGTGGGGGGCCGAGAAAATTGGTGCTGAAGCCCCCCCGGGGGCACCCAGTCCAGCGTGGGTCAGGGTCCCTGCTGTGACGGGGCTGGGACTGCACCTACGCTTCCCATCCAGGGCCCCTGCCTCCCGGGCCGGCTGAGGCCTCCTCCACACTGTGGCCTGGAGCTGGAGGGGGCTCAGTAGCCCTAGGGCACCGCGAGGCAGTGGGTTCAGGGTGCCTCGTTGGGCCCAGCTGGGGGTGGGGTGTGGGGAGAGGGTCTGGGAGCAAGGAGTCTCCTCTGGGGAAGGTGGGGAGGCCAGCCGCTCGCAGCCCTGACCCTCCCTTCCTCCCCTCCCGGGGGGCCTGGGCTGTCACCGCCCCTCCTCGAGGGTGGGACCAGTCTGGTCGTTTCCACCGTTGGGGTCTTGGGGGGAGGGGGCCTTGGCCAAGCTCTCAGCCCCCTTTAGCTGTGGGCTGTTCCCCTGCACCCCCTACTCTCCACCCTCCTCCCCCGGCGTCCCCCAGAAAATGCCCTGGAGCTCCTTCATGTCCCATTGAAGGGAGTGGGGGTTTTGCCCCGCCCAGGGGGGCTTCACTGAACCCAGTCCCTGGGGTGGCGGTCGGGCCGTGTGTGACCCACCCGCCTGGGGCGCCCTCCCCGGGGGCGGTGCTTTCCTGTCTCTTGAGGGTCCAGGTTCTGTCCAGGCCTGAGGCCTCACCTTGTGGGGAGACTTATGGGGCGAGGCGTCTCCGGGGACCTTGTGTCCTGGCGGTGGGCTGGGGGTGCCCCCAAGCCCCTGCCCCTCCTCATGCGTCTTCTCCCTCCCTCCACAGCCCAGTGCAGCCCCGGCCTCTGCTTTAACGGCGGCCACTGCGTGCCCGACTCGGCCCAGCTGTGCCACTGTCCCCGCGGCTTCCACGGTCCCCGCTGTCAGCACGGTGAGTGGCGTGGCGTCCCCTGCAGGCACCGAGGCCCTGGCGGTCCGCGCGGGCGGGCCGGGCAGAGGTGGGGGTAGGAGGTAACCCTCTCTCACGGGACGCCTCTGCACCTTGCCGTCTCCGAGCGCTCCCTGTCCGATCGCGCCCTCTGTGGGCAGGGATTGGCCGGGGTCCCTGGGCCGGCAGGGAAGCAGCACGTCCCAGGGGTCCTTGAGCTGCACCCCTGCCCCGTGTCCTTCATGTTGAAAGCTGGGGGACACCTGGGGTCCTACCCAAGGGGACCGATTGAGTAAACGTCACACACCTGCAGACTGGAGCCTGACACGCTGAGGATCCAGCCTCGGATGCCGGGGGCGCTGCGGGTGTAGATGGGCTAAAGCAGGTGCTGGTGGGGGTGGCGCAGACGAATGCCGGAAAAGTCCCCCAAAGAACCCCTGCAGACATTCCTCCTGACTTCTTGGCGTGAGGGGAAGGCGTGAGTATCCCCGGTGGTTTTCTGCTTTGTCCAGAATTTCTTTGCTGACCGTGTAGCTCGCAGGTCCTGCCGGAACAGGGCATAGAGCCACAGCCGCCATTGAAATGAAACACTCTGGACAGTTTCCGGTGCTTTGAACTTGCTTCTGGTGAGCAGCTGGGGGCCTCTTCCAGGGGAACGCGGGGCGTACATCCTGCGACGCGCTCTTTAAGGCTCTGGACGCCCAGTAAACAACAGGAGGGAAACCAGGAAATTGGGGGGAATTGAGGCCCCCGTTTGTAGAGGGGACCCCTGCGCTCTCGCCGTTCCCTGTGCATTCACAAGTGTGCCCCCCCGAAGCGTGGCTGAAGGCAGGGGTCCTGGGCAGGGGCTGGGTCCCACAGTTCTGAGCTGGGCGCTGGTACCCAGGGGTGCTGACTGTTGTCGGAAAGGCTGTGTGCTCCCTGGGCTCTGGGCGGCCAGGGGCCGGGGCTGCTGCCCGGGCCACGGAGTGAGGACTGCTGTCACCTCTAGGTGCTGGGGGTAGGGGGTCTCTGCCCTGTGCCCTGTACTATCCAGGCTCCAAGCCTCAGCCAGGCCTCCTCGTGGATTTAGATCCCGAGCCCCTCTGTGGGCTGGACAGAGGTGACCCCACCCCACACCATCGCAGACTGGGGTCCAGGCTGGGATGCAGGGACCCAGCTGCCACGCTCCGCCTCTTCTCGGGGTCTTTCATGGTGGCCGCAGGTGGGTGTGGAGAGATGCTGGACTGTGTGGGGTCGGGGTGGGAGGGACGTCCTGGCCTCCAGCTGCCTTTGGGGATGTTGCTGGGACTGGGTTGTGGCCTGATGGGCAGGGCACCGAGGAGGTGACTCTGCAGTGTGGCCTGTCCTTGGTCTCGTCTTCGGGAAGCAGCCAGGACCCCCGACTAGGGCCAGTCTTTCTCTAGCCCCTCCCCTTCCACCCTGCTCCCTGTGGCCACCAGCCCCCACTCTCCGCCTGGCTCTCTTTCAGGTGCCCAGCTTGGGGCATCACTGGCGGACGCTCCCTTCGTACTGAGCAGCGCCCCTCCCATGAGACCCTGACCCTCGGCCTCCTGGGCACCAGAGGGTACACGGGCTGGCAGGGGCGCAGTGGGGAGGGCTAGGCACCCAGCGGGGCACTTTGCACGCAGCTGGATGGGCGCCTGGGGCAGCTGCTGGGCTTGGAGGCCCACCCTCGGTGCTGCGGTGGGGGGCGGGGGGGCGGGGCTGGGTGGGAGCTGCGATCTTGCCAGCCTCTTGGGGCCTGGGCTCCAGGCCTGGCTTTGCCTCCAGAGCAGCCCTGCTCCGCACGGTCATGGTGGGGACAGCCTCTCGGGCGGGCGCACCCGCCTGGCCCTTACCGCGCTCTGCCTGCGTCGCCCCCGAATCCTCACTTCGTCCGCTTCGTGGAAGGGGAATCTAGGGTCAGGGAGGCCCGGCAGCTGCTGACTGCTCAGCAGAGCTGGGGCTGGAAGCACAGTCTGGCCCAGTGAGCACCTGGAACCTTCCGGCCATGCCATCTCCGGGCGCGGTGCCAGGCCTTGTTGGGAGTGGAGCACGGTTGAGATCTGCTTTGGAGGAGAGAGGGGTGGATCCCCAGGGCCCCACCCTGCCCACCTCCCAGGCAGGAGCATCTGTACTGGGGGGGGGGGAACTGGGCTCGTGACCAGTCCGTGGCCCTCCAGGGTCGGGGGCTTCCTGGAATGGCCAGTTGGGTGGCAGATGTGGCCTTCAGGGAGCAGTAGACAAAGCTGGAGGGTGGCCCCTGGGCCTCCTCCTAGGGCACCGTCTCCTGGAAGAAAGGCCTGGTGTGCAGGGCTGGTGTGCAGAGCTGGCGTGCAGGGCTGGGTGTGCGGGGCTGGGTGTGCGGGGCTGGGTGTGCAGGGTTGGGTGTGCAGAGCTGGCGTGCAGGGCTGGGTGTGCAGGGTTGGGTGTGCAGAGTTGGGTGTGCGGGGCTGGGTGTGCAGAGCTGGTGTGCAGGGTTGGGCGTGCAGGGCTGGTGTGCAGGGCTGGGTGTGCAGGGCTGGTGTGCAGGGCTGGGTGTGCAGAGTTGGGTGTGCGGGGCTGGGTGTGCAGGGCTGGTGTGCAGGGCTGGTGTGCAGGGTTGGGTGTGCAGGGCTGGGTGTGCGGGGCTGGGTGTGCAGAGCTGGTGTGCAGGGTTGGGTGTGTGGGGCTGGGTGTGCAGAGCTGGTGTGCAGGGTTGGGTGTACAGCGCTGGGTGTGCGGGGCTGGGTGTGCAGGGCTGGGTGTGCAGAGCTGGTGTGCAGGGTTGGGTGTGTGGGGCTGGGTGTGCAGAGCTGGTGTGCAGGGTTGGGTGTGCAGGGCTGGTGTGAGGACTGTGCCACCTGCAGAGGCCGCCCCTGTTCCCTTCCGGTCCCTCCACGCTGGGTTTGGGGCCGCCAGACCTGAGACCTGGCACAGTTGGGCATATGTAACTCACCCCGCAATTACAACTGATTCCAGTTTTGAAAATAAAAGCCATATTTTTTCTGGTTCCCCCAAATTCCGGTGCAGTCTGTCCAGGGCGGCTGTCTATCCAGGGCGGGCATCGTGTCATCCAGACACGCCTGTGGGCCTCAGGGTAACGTGCTGGACCCCACTCCCCGCGCTGTTTGGTGGGGATAAAGTATGGGGGACGTTTGTGCAGGTCACAGGTGTCAGTGCAGGTGAGGCTCAGGGCGCCCTGGGGGGTGGTGGCGACCTTCTCTCCCCAGAGGCCTGGCCCGCTGAGGGATGTGAGGGATGATGGGAGTGGGGGGAGGATGGCCCCATGTTCCTGGGGTCCCTGTGTTCCTGGGGTTCCCGCACGCACAGCGTGCCCAAGCTCCCGTGGGGGGTAGTGCCCACGCTGCCTCTCCCTTGGGGTGACCTGAGGTCGGGATGCCCCCCAGGACCGCCGGCCTCCCTACCCTGTGGACCGGCACCTTTGGGGAGCCCCTGACCCTTGGTGGGCTCCTGCCCGGAGTGAGAGACGGCAGAGGCCTCCCCCCACCCCCCGCCCCCCCAAGATCTGCTGGGGACGAGTGCTTCTCATGGCCGGCTGCCCTTGAATCTTACAGGCAAGAAAAACGTATGCTTCAGAACATACTACGTCTTAATTTATCTTCCTTTTGTATCATAAATGGTGACACAGTGGATGCTGGTCATCTCTCGTGACCTGGTCTCTGCTGACCTCGGGGAACGAGAGCAGACTCTGAGGTCTGAGGCCCGGGTCACCTTAGGTACTTCTTGCTCCAAGAAGCTTTGGCCCTGGTTCCTTCTGGGCCTCAGTTTCCTCACCTATAAAATGGGCAGGTTGGGCCCATCTCAGGCAGTTCTGGGACTCCTGGGTCCACAGAGCTCTCAGGGCGTCACTGCTGATGCCCAGGAGAGGGCCGGGTGGTCCGGAGGGCTTCCTGGAGGAGGGCCTGTGGGCTGAGGAAGGCTTGGAGAGGTGCAGGTGGGGCAGGGTGGGCTTTTCCAGGTGGGAGAAAGGTGGGGGCAGAGGAGCAGAGTGGAGGGAGTGAGTCAGTTTGGCCCAGAGGGGCTGGTGGGGATGGACGGCAGGGAAGGTTCAGCCTGGAATCTGAGGAGACTTAGCGTGCCCCTCACTGGTTGGAATGATCTGGAACCTGTGCGGCCTGCCCCTCCAGCCCCACCCCACTCTGCGGGGAGGGAGCTCGGTGGTCCCGCCTGGAGCCTCCACGCCCAGGCCTTTGAAGGAGGAGGGCGTCGGTGGGTGGGGTCCCGGGAGTGGGCAGGCAGGGCTGCGGGGCTGTGGGGGCCCCGGGCTCTGCCAGGAGGCAGCGGGAGCAGGCGGCCGCCCCTGAGGGCGTGCAGGCGGGAAGCAGGCCCCGGAGGGTCCCACGGTCCTGGCCTTGGCTCAAGGGTGACTTTGTTTCTAAACTGGGATAATTGATTAATGGAGAGGAAGCAGGCCTCCCAGGCTGCCCTTCAGTGCTGCCCGCTGTGTCGGAGGGTGGGAATCTGACCCCTGGCCCGAGGTCCAGACACCACCGAGGGCTGCTCCTGGCAACCGGCTGCGACCAGGCTGGGACCCGGCTCTCCTCTCCCTGAGGGGTGTGCAGAGCTGCCCCGCCCCACCAGGCCTCTTCCTCCACGGTGCTCTGCTCCGCCCCCCGCTGCCCCTGCCCTGGCGGACAGTGTGGCCTTTGGCTTCTCCACACACGCCCGATTTAGCTGCACTAAACCCCTCCTTTGAGGACAGTTCCCGAAATCTCCAGCGAGCCCCACGCCCTGCAGGAGCTGGCACTGGTGTCTTCTGCTGCCTGGGGTGGGAGCCGTCTCTGGCCAGGGGTGGGGAGGGTCTGCTGGGTTGAATGGAGGTGGTGGGTGGCTTTGACCCTGCCCTCTGCCCTGGCCCTGCTGGCCGTGACAGTCGGCTGGGACAGGTGTGGCCTGCTGCCCTGTACCCGGTGGTCCACGTCCCTTCAAGGCAGCGGGTCCGTAGACCGCCTGCTCCAGGACAGCCCGGGGGCTGCCCGCACACAGAATCCCAGCCCTTACAAAGCGGCCGACTCTGGGAAGGGCATTCATGTTCGCTCCGTGAATCGTTTAATTACCAGGTTTGTCCCCCACCACCCACAAAGGCGCCTCTGTCTTTCGAGATGACTGTGTCCTCCAGGCCTGCTCGTGCACAATGGGCTTCTCCCAGGGCTGGCCTGAGACGGGCTGGCCTTCTAATGACATAATTACAGCAGGATCCACCAAGAGGCAGACCCTCCGGGTCTGGGGGTCTGTGAGCTCGCCCCACCTGCCCCCATGCTTCCTGGCTGGGTTTTTGGTGAATAGGCGACTCCAGTGCCCCTGCCCACGAGGGGCCTGCTTTCCAGGCAGGATCGAGGCTGGGTCTGCGGAGAAGGACAAGGCCTCCCAGCCTCCCCTCCCCAGGGCTACCCCAGGCTGGAGTCCCGCCCATCCTCCTGGGTGGTTTCCTGAAAGGACCCTGTGAATCTGCCCTCTGCCCTTCCCTTGCCTCGGCCCTAGTGCCCTGTCCACACCCCCGGAAGCCAGTCCAGACTCTTCTGGTGAATTGCCCTTCGCTGGGCTGCAAGGGCAGTCCTGGGCGTGCCCTGGGGTGGGCTGGGTGCGTGTCCCATTACACAGATGAGACCACTGAGCCCCGGCAGTTTCTGATTTGCTGGGGTCAGTGATGTGCTCAGTGCTGGCACACGGCCTCTTGGGCCCAGCAGGGCAGGGCGGGGCACACGTGGAGGCCCCGCTGGGGTGGGCGAGCCTGGATGGTGTCTGGGGAATCTGTGCAGCCCACGTGCCCTGTGTGGGTCCCTGGACCGTCGCCGCCTTGGGATTGACAAGAGTTGGGGTGCGGGAGTTCCCCGGGTGTGTTGGGGCCGAGGGGCCAGTGCCCGGCCCTCTGGCTGACCTTTTCCTGGCAGCGCGCTGGGCTGGTGAAGCCAGGCACCTGCCCAGTCGCCAAGGGGCTGCGGTGCCCCATTTTCCAGGCCCTGGGCAGCTGCGGTGGGCAGCTTGGCACTTCCTATTCTGGACGCAGGAACGGCTGGGTGCAGACGGGCAGGGCAGGGCATTGCTGCTGGCCCTGAGACCCCGCTCTGCTGGGAGGCCTCTCGCCTTTCTCTGCAGGGGAGGGGAGCAGGGGAGGCCAGCCCGGTGAAGGGGGGGGCTCGATAAGACAAGTGCCTGCCCCCTGAGTGCTCACAGCCCTGCGTAGTGGGGCATCGGGGGCGGGGCACAGGGCAGCGGAGGGGGCTGGGGAGGGAGGTGCGGCATGTGCGGGTCCCTGCACGTGGGCGGCTCGGCCTGGGCACAGGGGAGAGGTCCTCACAGGCCGGCCGGGGCCCCTGCCCCCGAGAATGGCGTGTGGAAGGGAACTTGGGCACGAAGCCACCTGAGCCTGCCCTCCAGCCCCGTGTGGACACGCCGTCCTGCTCAGAAGGGGCCGCCTTCTGAGGACCCGTGGGGCGTCCGTGACCGCTGCTGACGCCACCCCCGCCGTGTCGGGCCCACTTCTCATCACCCCAGGAGTCTGCCGCTTCCCACACGGCGGAGTCTCCGTGGCTGGCGCTCACCTCTTACCCCAGGGCCCTGGCACCTAAATGAGTCAATAAAACGTAGCAGCTGCCGAGAGGAGCCATGAGTCAGAATTCCTGCCTGTGGCCATCTGCACTCAGGAGCCGTTTCTAGGGCTGATCCTTCCCCTGGGCTCAGGTGGCCACGTCCCCATCCCCCAGCCCGGCAGTGCCCTGAGACTTTGTGGAGGGGGCCTGGGGCAGCGGGCCCTGGTGAGCCGAGAGCCCCGGCTCTTCCTGGGCTCCTGAACGGGCATCTCAGCCCTGTGTCCACTCTGCCCGCTGTGCCTGCCGCCAGAGCTGTCGCTGTCTGGGGGCAAATCCCAGGAGAGGCCCCGATTGCCCACTTTCAGTTCCTGGGGCTGTGCCTGCCTCTCTGTCCAGGCAGGGTAATTCGTGAGGGATCTGCAAGCGAGGGAGCTGGCATTGGCATCCCGGAGCCTGCCCTCGGGTCCCGGCGGCTCCCGGCATCCCAGAGCAGGGCCTGGCCTCTGCGCCCCGGTCGGATGGCGGCCTGGACAGCAGAACGCGCAGAGCCAGGCCAGCTGACTGCGGCAGTTACCGGCGGGGGAGGAGGTGGCGGCCGGCCGAGGGTGCTGGCAGCCTGCGGAACTGGTCTCCAGCCGGCGCTGGCTGAGGGGGAGCTGCCACCCAGCCAGTCTCGCAGCCATCTGTTCTGCTGGGGACCAGGAGCGGCGGGGCGGGTCACCCCACCATTCAGGGTCAGGGCAAGATGGGCCTGCGGTTAGCCCTCCAGCAGCTCCCCTGGGGTCAGAGGGCTCGGGGAGGACGCCCCAAGCTGCTTCCTCTCCTGCTGTGCATCGAGGCTCCACAGGGCTGGCCTCGAGGCCAGAAGTGGGTGCGGGCCATTCCCGGAGCAGCACCGAGCCCAGGTGTCCCACGCGTTCGTGTGCATCCGTGCTCTCCCCAGGGGTTGTGGCCACCCCGACCTGGGGACCCCTTGACCCTCCCTAGGAAACCACAGTGCACGTTGGTGTGTGCAGGCCCGTGAACCCTTGGGACAGAGAAACCCGGACGGTTTGGTTCCACGGGTCAGTTCAAAATGTTCTTGGGCAGCGGGCACCTCTGTGTGGAGCACGGATTCCTGCCTGTGGAGCCCGTCCCCCTCCCCAGCCTGGGCTCAGACAGAAGGGGCGCCCTGAGCTCCTCCCAGCTCCCTGGGCAGCCTGACGCTGCCTAGTGTGGCCTGGGCTCTGGGAGGGCAGACGGCTCTGCCGAGGCTGGCTGGGCCTCGGAGGGACCCTCGAGTCCACTGGGCCTTTCTGCCATCCCGGGGGGCTCTGGCTCCGGTGTCCCCGGCCTTGGATCTGCCCTCCTGGAGGTCAGGGCAGCAGGTCTGGGAGCTGATGCCTCCTGAGGGCGTCTGTCACTGCGTAGGCTGAGGGGTTGGGGAGGGGGGCCCTGCTCTGGCCCATCCAGCCCCAGCCCACGCCGCTGGATCCGCCCCTCCCAAGGGCTGTCCTCCAGGCCGAGGGCAGGGCAGGCTGGGCACAGATAGGTTCAGGGCGGCTCTGGGCTGGATCCAGGACAGACCACCGCCTCCCGGGGTGGTCGAGCTGCTCTCCCCCTGGGTGGGCCTCTCTGGGTGTCCCCGGGGTGGGGAGGTTCCTGGGGACACGGTGGCACAGACAAGGTGGCCAGTACTCACATGGCACTCAGTGCCCAGCGCAGGCACCCAGCCCATGCCAGGGCCTTCCTCTCACAGCCCTGCTGGGAGGGCGGCCGGGCATCCTGCGCTCACACCGCCTGTCCCCGGGTGGAGCTGTGTGCGTGGTCTCTGCCCTCCAGAACCCCCGCGAGAGCTCCGGGACTGGGGGCTCTGGGTGCACGTGGGCTCAGGGGCGCTCACGCTTTCCTGGGAAAACTCCAGCTTGACCAGCTCCCTGCCCTGCTTTGCCAATGGGGCTGCTGAGGTTTCTGAGGGGCCGTCCCCCCGCCCGCCCTGCCTCTGCGGGACTGGGTGCAGGGCTGAGCCGGGCGGCCTGCTTGTTGCTTGGCTGAGCTGCTGGGGCAGCAGTGGGCACAGGGGGTGCTGCAGGCCATGCCAGCCGCTCTGCTCACAGCCCCCCGGCCCTCTTGTCTCCCAGGAGCGCACACAGTGTTGGCTGCGTCGTCTGGATTCCCATGTGAGGGGGAAGGTGTCAGGGTTTCTGGCTCCTTCTGTAACTCGAGGCCAGAGGACACCCTACCTTGCCTCAGTCAGCCCCGGGATCTACCTGTTGGATCCACAAATGCAGAGCCGTCAGGAAGAGCCCTGAGTGCCTTGGGCCTTCAGGATAGACCCCAGCCCATCACTCTCCCCCTGCCCCGGCCTTCCTGGGTGGGCTGCGAGGTCTCTGAGAGCGGTGCATATGGCTCAAAGGGCCAGCTGGCTTCAGGATGAGACCCGGGGCTTGGTGGGTGGGGTGAGTGGTCTTGACTGTGTCCCTCTGTCCCTGTGGCCAGGGGCTGGGCGTGATGACATCCCCAGGGACTAAGAGGGCTGTCCTGGGAGGGCTGGGAAATGCTGGCCATCATGTGGCCAAGCTCCTGCCGTCACGCGCAGGAGGCAGGAGGGCTCTTTCCTGGACACTGCGTCCATCTGGGAGCCTCTAGGGACCGTGCTGGGAGGGTCCTGGGAGCCCGGCACTGTTGGAGCGCCTGGAGGTTGCCCGCCTCCCCTGACCCTGGGAGGCCGCAGACACACCTGCGCTCCTGGTGGGAGTGGGCGGAGGGCAGATGGACGGCACTGGGGAGGGGGGCGGCATGGGTACCGCTCATCCTCATTTCAGAGCCTCAGCCAGATGGGGACACGGGGAGGGCAAAGGTGGGGCTGCAGCTCAGAGACCAAGTCATCCCACCCAGCTCCTGGTGGCAGGTATGGAGGGGCCCGACTCCTGCCCATTTCCAAGGCCAGGGCTCTGGGAGGGGACAGACAGTTGGGCCCCATGCCTCAGACAGCTGCCCGGCCCCACTCTTCTGAGCAAGGGCATCTCCCCAGGTGAGTGGGGACTTGGTTTCCCTGATGCTGTGGGATGCTGCTTCTGCCGGGCGGCTGCCCCAACCTGAGAACCCAGGCTCCAGGGTCAGAGACAGCTGACGGACATTGTCTGGTCCAAGCCCTTCCTTTTACAGACTGAAGTGTGGCCTAGAGAGGGGCTGCATCTGCCCAGGTCGCCTCCATGTGTGCTCTGTGAGGGCAAGCAGTCCCTGCTGGGCCCTCCTCAATGCATGGATGGATGGATGGATGGGTGGGTGGATGGATGGGTGGATGGATGGATGGGTGGATGGATGGGTGGATGGGTGGATGGGTGGGTGGATGGGTGGATGGATGGGTGGATGGGTGGATGGATGGATGATGGATGGATGGGTGGATGGGTGGATGGATGGGTGGATGGGTGGATGGGTGGATGATGGATGGATGGATGGATGGGTGGATGACGGATGAGTGGATGATGGATGGATGGACGGATGACGGATGGATGGATGGATGGATGGATGGATGGATGGGTAGATGAGTGGATGGGTGGATGGCTGATGGAGGGATGGGTGGATGGGTGGGTAATTGAGTGGATGATGGATGGATGGATGATGGGGGGATGGGGGGATGGATGGGTAGATGGATGGTTGTTGAATGGATGAATGGGTGGATGGATGATGGATGGATGGGTGGATGGATGGATGGATGGATGGATGGGTGGATGGATGGATGGATGGGTGGATGGATGGATGAATGGGTAGATGGATGGATGGGTGGATGGATGAATGGATGAATGGGTGGATGGATGGATGGGTGGATGGATGGGTGGATGGATGGATGGATGGGTGGATGGATGGATGGATGGGTGGATGGATGGATGGTTGAATGGATGGATGGATGGATGGATGGGTGGATGGATGGATGAATGGGTAGATGGATGGATGGGTGGATGGATGGATGGATGGGTGGATGGGTGGATGGGTGGGTGGATGGATGGATGAATGGGTAGATGGATGGATGGGTGGATGGGTGGATGGATGGATGGATGGGTGGATGGATGGATGGGTGGGTGGATGAATGGATGGACGGATGGATGAATAAATGACATGGGGATCCATGGCCAGGCCCACCGCACACCTGCTGACACCCTGTTCTCTTCCTCAGGACCTGCTGGGGCAGACAGCTCCCCCAAGGGCCTGGAAGGTAGTGGAGGCCCCAAGGGGGGTGGGTGAGGTCTGACTCCGGCCAGGGGCACAGGCCCAGTGGGATGGGAGGGTGGCAGCTGGCCCTGTGCACTGAGTGGTGTCCACCCAGGCTTCACCCTGTGAGAGGCAGACGTTGTGCACACAGGACCAGGCTGTGTGTCCCCTGCCCTTCTCTGTGTTGGCAACTGGCCTTGGCCCCCAGCTGGCGCTGGCTTCTGAGGGTGGTCCTGGCTCTTGGAGCCCCTGGAGGGGTTGGAGTCCCAGAGGCCAGCACGGAACGTGGGGCCCGGGAGCCTCCCCTCCCCAAGCGGTGGGCCCCACCCCCAGCCTCTCAGCCCGGACCCCGCCCCCAGGGGCTCCCAGCCCTGCCTGCCCTCCCAGAGCCTCTGAGGGCTGCAGGGAGATGCCGAGAGAACAGCCACGGGGCGTGTGGGACCCCAGACCTCTCCTGGCAGGGGCTCCTGCCCTCCCCTCCTGAGCGCTCAGGGCGGGGCACTGGCGCCCCCTGGTGGCAGCGAGAGACCAGCGCAGGAGCAGAGGGCTGCCTGGAATCTGTGGTCAGTGTGGGCGCTGCTGGGGACAGAGGGCCAGCTTCACGCATTTCCTCCTCCACTCCCTTCGCCAGCCCCACCAGGGATGTCCGATGTCACCTGTGACGGCTGCCGAGGCCTGAGGGACACAAGTGGGAAAGGGAGGGTGAGATCCCGGCGAGGGGTCCGGGGGCGTGAATGGGGAAGGGGCGGCCTGTGTGCACTGCCTGCGTTCATTCACTCACTTGATCATTCATTCATCTGCCCGCGCATCACTGAACCCCGTGTGTCCAGGCCCCGTTCCAGGGAGTCGGCTGCCTGCCAGAGGCCTGCATCCTAGTGGGGAGATGACAGGAAGTAAAGAGAACGGTTTCAGGAGTGGTGGCCACGGGGATGGACATCGAGAGGAGGGGAGAGAGAATGATGGGGGCGGCGTGGCCTCTGAGGACCTCAGTACCTTCAGTGGACACAGTGTGAAAACCTGGGGCGGGTCCAGGTGGGGTCGCGTCCAGCACGGGGAGCCCTGTGGGACAAGCCCGGGGGCCAGCGAGGCCGGCGGCCCCATCACCAAGGCTCTGGTGGGGCGCGGCTGGGGGGTTATTCAGTGACCTTGCTTCTTGCACGTTTGTGGAGCGTGCACTTACGTCAGGCTGCCAAGAACTTTAAGTTGGGACTGGGGCGCAGGCTCCCGAGTGCCGAGGCTGGAAGCCAGGCAGCCGTGGTGGTTCGTGCCAGGGCCAGACTGGTGGCCGGGGTGACGCCAGGCCAGGGCAGAGAGAGCGAGCCAGCGCGCGGGGAGGGGAGGCTGACTGTGGGTCCAGGCGAGGGGAGGCTCCGAGTGAGGGACAGAGGTGGCTCCCAGGGGCTGGTCCAGGAGATGCGGTGGGTAGCGGGGGTTCCTGAAACCAGGAAGACCAGGGCGGGCGCAGCCGGCAGGAATGTGGGGCTTCTGTTCAGGCCTCTGTGCCAGGAGGGGCAGGTGTGGCAGGGAGGTGCCCTCTGCCCTGGCGGGTGGTGGGCATCTGGGTGGGTGCCTGCATGAGGCCACAGCCGCGCCTTCTTAGAAGTGCAGGCACCACAGGGCCCGGGCCCCGGATGCTCGGGGTGGCAGCACCAGCCTCGCTCCGGTCTGTGCCCCCATCTGTTGGAATGAGGCTGGACTTGCCAGCCTGCTCGGGCCTCTTGGATTCACACACTGGGAGTATCAGCCTCGTTTCTCCTCCTCGGGGCTGCCTGCAGGCTGGAGGAGGGCTCTTTGCAGAAAACATAGAACTTACACTCAAATCCAGATTTCAAATGAAGTAATCATCACTGTTGAATGTTCCTTCTTTCAGCAAGCATTCTTCCAAAATTTATTTGCTGACCTTTACCGTGCGCCAGGCACAGCTGGGGGCTTGCCACGCCGTGGCTGCTGAGCCGACGTGGCCTGATCTCCGGGACTTTCAGTCCAGGGGGAGTAAGGAGTCCCACCGCCAGAGGTGTGATGGGGCCAGGAAGGGGGACGTGTAAGCTGACCCGGCCCGAGCTGGGGTGGGGCAGCTGCCCTATGGGGTGACTCTGTGCTCCTCTGTGCTTACCCAAACCCATTAGTCTGTCCGTCTGTCTGAGCCCATAGTTCTGGGATCCTGTTGGCACCGAGCGTGGGGCTCAACACCGGGGCCTGCAGGGGCGCTTCTATGGAGAGCCTGCCCGGTCAAGCCCCTGCAGCTCTTGGGGGGAGCGAGCTGCCCTCCTGAGGGTGAGGCCTGGGAGGGGCCAGCTCCCCGATCAGGGGCCAGCCTCGTGTCCTGGACAGGGGCAGGTCTGGTGGAGGGGCTCCCAGTAGGGCAGGTGCTTGGCTGGCCAGAAGCTTAAGAGTGTCCAGTCCCCCGGTTTCACACCAGGGTGTTGGAGCCTGGCCGAGCATTCTCACCCCAGGGTGACGGGGCTCCCACCGAGGCCCAGCCCCATGCCTGGTAGGGTTCTGAGCTCTGCTTCAGGAAATAATAGAGAAGAGGTAGTTCCCACCCCCCCTCCCCCTCCCAGTTCTTCCTGATCTTGGCTTAGAAACAGAGAAAGAGGCAAAGAGAGGGCATCATGCCCTGTCGTCCAGAGCAGAGGGTGGTACCCGGTATTGAGGCCATCCATGGTCAGGATTGCACTGTGTGGGCCTCGACAGTGCATGGGATTAGAGTGACTCTGGGGGACCCCACGTGAGCTCAGGAATCAGAGTT
Source organism: Balaenoptera acutorostrata (assembly GCF_949987535.1). NCBI lineage: Eukaryota > Metazoa > Chordata > Mammalia > Artiodactyla > Balaenopteridae > Balaenoptera > Balaenoptera acutorostrata. Next base: position 2,312,267 of record NC_080064.1, on the reverse strand, counting down.
CTTGGTACAGAGAGAGAGAGAGACGCACCACGTGCATGCACACACACGCTCCTGCACACACACACGCGCACACACGGAGGAGATGAGCTGAGAGAGTGCTTGGCTCGGCCCACACCAGCGCTCCCCGAGCCTCACCCCTGCCGTGGGGGCAGCTCAGAAGAAGAGGCGGGCGCCCGGCTGCAGGCCTGTCTCTCCGCCAAAGCGTGAAACGTCCCAGGAACTCAGCCTCGGAGTGGGGAGTGGAGACCTGGACATTTGGGGAACCAAGGAATGTTCTTGGCTCCCTTCTGGGCCTTTTGCATTTTGTCTTGTTTTCTGGGAAACAAATGGAAAAAAAAGCCCCATTCCCACATTTTTGGAGGCTGATTTGTATAAACAGACCAAACCCGATAACTTTCAGAGTAAACAGAGAAACAGTCCGAAGTCAGGCACTGGGTCCTGGGCCGAGGGCAGAAGGTGATGGAGCCCTTCTGGTCCTGTCTGGGCCGCTCCACTTCCTTCAGCGCCTTTAATAATAACTTCATGCCAACGGCCTGCTGGGGTCCTGCTTGGGAACCTTCACGGCCCCCATCACCAACTTTGTCTGACCTCCCTTGATGCCTGCCCCTCACCCCATCCTGGGCCTCGGGGGAGGGGCCTGGCTGGACTGGCAGTGGGAGTCCCCCTTTAGCCCTTGTGTCCCCTCCCTTCACTGGTTCCCCAAAGCTCCTGAAGCCTGAATCCTGTTCTTTGTGCACGGAGCCAGTGGCAGGATGTGCGGCCTCCTATTCTGAAAGCTGTCTCTCCTGCCCGATGGGGTCTTCTCTGCGTGCCCCCTGCCTGCTTGAGGCAAGCGCTTTGTGAAAACTCACAGCATCACCTGACCCTGGGCCACCTCTGTGCCTGGCCCTGAGGGTACTGAGGGGCTAAGAGCTGACTCCTGCCCTGCAGAGCCTCTGGGCTCCGAGAAAGTGTGGGCTCTGGTACAGGAGAGGCCTGGGGGAGGGAGAGCCCAGCAGTGGGTGACCTGAGCCCACCACCCCACCCTCGGCCTGCCCCTGTGAACTTCTCCCAGAGGGGACCACCTGGTGACCCTGGAAATCCAGAGCGGGTGAGGCCTGTCTGACTATTTCTAGGTGACCCACTCTTGGTTTCCATGGTTGCCCTGGAAACCACAGATGGGGAGGGGGTTGACAGGGCCCAGCCTCTCGTGGCCCCGGGAAGGAATCCCCGAACCTGGAGAGCTTTCGTCTAGGAAAACCGTGTGAGCAGCTCCGCGCCCTTAAAAGCATGTTCCTAAGTGAAGGAAGCCCGTCTGAAAAGGCTACACGCTGTATGATTCCAACTAGTGACATGCTGGAAAAGGCAAAACTATGGAGACGGCACAAAGATGGTGGTTGCCAGGACCTGGGGGAGGGGGGGATGAGTAGGGGGAGCACAGGGGCCGTCTAGGGCAGTGAAACTCCTCCGTACGATGCTGTCGTGGTGGATACACCCACAGGACAGCGAGAGTGGTCCTCGTGTAAACCGCGGGCTTCAGTGAATAATGACGTCTCGGTACTTGTCCGTTTATTGTAATAAATGTAGACACGAACGAAGGATGTTAATAATAGAGAAGGTCATGTGTGTTGGGGAGATGGGAGTGCAAGGAACTCTCTGTACTCTCTGCTCAATTTTTCCGTAAACCTAAAACTGCTCTACGAAATAATATCTATGAATTCCAAACAAAAGATGAAACAAACCCAGCCTTCTGAGCCTTCGGGACTGGCCCTGCCTGAGCTGGTCCCGAGAGTGTCTCCCCACTCCCAGGGTTGGGTCGGCTCCTCGCTTTCTTTCTCTGCTTTATTTGGGTTATCTTGGCATATTGCTTAGTGCACCTTCAGAAGCCTCTCTGTCCTTTGTCCCCTGAGGACAGGCTCCGTGGGTCCTTTCTACCTGCCTGGTCCTCTCACTCCTCGTGATCCATTTGGTTTCTCAGCGTCATCGTTACAGATGTTTGGAAGTTGATCTGAAGGGTCAAGCATCCAGGTTCCCCGTGCCATCCATGCAAAGCTTCTGAGCAAGAGGGACCCCTTCTGTGGCAAGGCCAGTTTCTCCACCAAACCAGGAGAAACCATCCCCTGGAATGCAGCGGCCTTAAAATGATGGTCAAGACTGAGGTCCCATCAGGGTGCAAGTAGCTGGGCCTGATGACCGGCCCCATCACGCTCCAAGCCCGCAGGGTTCCTTCTTCACCCGCTGGGTCCCAGGCACTGGCCTTGGACGGAGTTGCGTTCATTCCAGACCTTCCTGGTGCGGCAGTCTTGGCAGAGAGGCAGAGAGAGGTCTCCTAAGGTATTCAGTTTTAGAAGGAAATGAGAAAGGAGGCCGAGGAGTCACGTGTATTTATGAGCCAATGCCAGGGCGGCAATGTCCAGAGAGAGAGACAGAGACAGAGAGAGAGGAGAGGAGATTGTAGAAGGGCCGCCCCCCGAGGCTGAGCTGCCACCAGGGAGGGGCACTGAACCAGGTTGTTTGCTGTTCAGGTGAGGGTGGGCAGGAAATGTGTGTCCTTCAGACAGGTCCAGACGAGAAAGCCTCGTTTTAGCCAAGAAGACAGATGATAAATCCCAAACTTTCAGAGCCAGCAAAGCAGGGTGGTGGTGGTGGGGAAGGCTGCCTTGCAGAGTATCTGTCCTGTGCAGGAGGACCCATGGGACTCCTTTAGATGACAAACTCTCCACAAACTCAAAGACAGGGCTTGGCGCTCAGCGATTATCCTTGCAGCAGTGGGACGCACGGCCCCCGCGTCTCCTGCACCTGCCCCAGCAGCACCCCTTGGAGAGACCGATGGATTCCTTGGAGCCTGAGTAGCGTCGGCCCTGGGGACGCTGCTTCCAGGAGGCCTCCCGGGTTTTCCTTTCTGGGCTTCTCCCTTCGGGTTGCTCTCTCGGGCTCCCTCTCCCCACATCCTGGAAGTCTTCCCTCCCTCCCTGGCTGGTGGGGCCCTGTGAGCAGAGACAGTATGTCCTCACAGGGGTGTTGGACGCTGGTGGATGCTTGTTGTGGGTGTGGATGAGTGATGTGTGGGCCCCTCATCCCTCTGGCCTGTGCTGAGCTGGGGTGGGGTATGATGGGAATTGCATTGGAATGTTCTGGCTGCCCTGGCTGGCGGACTTCTGAGCTGCAGGAGAGAGATAACCACCCAGCCAGGTGGCCGCAGGCTTACAGAGCAACTCCCCTCCCAGTGTGGGGGGGCGCCTCCCCGGGCCGGCCCAGCTGGGCGGGATGCCCTCTGGCCAAGGGCAAGTTGCAGCCCTGGAGCAGTGTGAAGAATTCTTCTCTAAAGAAGTAGTTTTCGTTCTTTCCAGTTTTAAAGGTGATACATGCCCGATGACTGTATTAGTTTTCTTTTGCTGCAGTGACAGATTGCCCAGACTTAGGGGATTAAGACGCACATTTATTATCTCACTGTTCTGAGGTCACAAGTCCAACATGGGTCTCACCGGGCTCAAGTCCAGCTGGGGGCAGGGCGGGCTCGTCCTGGAGGCTCCGAGCGAGAGGCTGCCCCTGGCCTTTGCCAGCTTTAGGGGTGCCTGAGGTTCTTGGCTCGCGGCCTGTTCCTCCACGTTCAAAGCCAGCAGCGAGGTGCCTCTCACGCCCTCACCTCTCTACTCTGACTCTCTGACCCTGTGATGACACTGGACCCGCCCACATCGTCCAGGACATGCCCCTATTGCAAGGTCAGCCCATTGGCAACTGTAATTCCACTTTGCCCTGTTAGGATCTGGGGATGAGGACTTGGACATCTTTGGGGGCCCTTATTCTGTCTGCTCCAGTAACTAAGTATTGGGAAACAGAAAAAAATGATTGCAGCCCCACCACCTGCACCCAGCAGGCCGGCGGCGTTCTGGAATGTTCTTGTAGCTGTGAGCATCTGCATGCTTTATGCTATTTTCCTGGGTCATTTTTGCTGGGGCCTCGTCTACTCTCCGGAGCGTCCCATTTTGGACGACAGGTCATGTGCTGCCCGCCCCGGGCCGTGTGGGTCTTGCGTGTTCCCTGAGCAGTGGGTGGGCCTCTTGGTCGTCCTCTGTGGGGCTGCAGGCTGTCCCGGTGGGGGGACGTCCCCAAGCTGCAGAGGGGGCAGCGCCGGGAGGCCTGGTGTGTGTGCTGGATGGAAGCTGCAGGCGTCTTGTCTTTACAGGAGTTTCTCCTACCCCGGCTCGCTCCTGCTCCGAGAGGGGGTAACTGCAAATTTTATTCCCTCCGTCAAACAGCTTTGGACCTTCCCGTTTCCCCGGCAACCTCGTAAAGCGTGTGTGACATTTTCTGCCCCAGGTTGCTCCTTGGGGGCTCTCTGGACCAGGGTGGCGGAGATCAATCTGGAAACGGGTGCTTCACACAGGGCTCCAGGTTACATGGGGGCTGACAGGCCCCACTCCCCGTCCTGGGAACTCCTGGTGGGGTCGGGGGCTGAACACTGACCCACAGGGCGGCCCACCAACATGGCCAAAATCAGCGCCCAGACCAGGGAGGCTGCCCCCTCTGTGACAGGCTGAGCCGAGCCGTCTCCACTGGCCGCGGCCCTGCTCCGGCCGGTTCTCGCGCCGCTGGGACCCTGTCGTCCTGTGTGGGAGGGTGGGCTGTGGTGGGACAGCTTTTGGAGCTGGGGGCTTGTTTCAGACCATTTGCACCTTGATGGATGTCAGAAGGATGCTGGGCAGGTCTCCACGGTAACTGTTTCCTCAGCCGGGGGCAGGGGTGGGTCTGCCTTTGGCCGTGGGCCCTGGTCCCCACCCCACCTGGCAGACTCTTCCCTGGGAGCCAGGGAGCCGGGAGGGAATGTGGTCCGGGAGCTTCTGGGACAAGCTGAGGCGGGTCCTGGCCTGGCCGCACGGCGAGGCGGGGAGGCGCGAGGAGGGACTTCTGCGCCGCCCTCTGGGGCCTCTGTGTTTTTGTAACGGGCCCAGGCGACCACAAGAGTGAGCTGGAGTCTGGCTTCGGCTGCTGTGGGCCTGGGTCCTAGGCCGGGCCCGGGGGCTGTGCTGCTTTGGGCTTTCATTTCTGACTCGAATGGAATTAAGTACCGACGAGGGATCCGTCCTCTCTGAGGGGTCCCTCGGATCCCCTAGTCGTCCTTCTCTGCATGCATTCCTCTGCCCGTTTTCGGGATGAGGCCACCGAGGTCCGGAGGGGTTTTGCGATGGGCCGTGTTCACCCAGCGGCCAAGAGGCCGAGCCAGCCCAGACCCTAGGCCATGCGCTCGGGACCCCAGCCCTGCTTTGGGCGCTGCCCCACCCAGCTTCTGGCTGAGGGGAGCGCAGGGCTGAGGCCACTGCTGTCCAGGCCTGGATGCGGGGGTGGGAGGCATGCGGCCACGAGGCCAGGAGCCCCGGCTCGTGGACGAGGCAAGGGGAGGCTCGCCCCTTGGGCCTCAGGACGGAGCTTGGCCATGCTGACGCTTGGTTTCAGCCCAGTGACATCGATTCTGTTCTTGTGATCCCCAGAACAAAGGAGGATACATTTCTGTTGTTTAAGCCACCAGATCTGTGATCCTTTGTCACTGCAGCCCAGGACACTATACCAGCACCTCTGAATGTGGCCCGGACACCCTGGGGCCGCTTGCCTGACTCCAGGTGAATTTCCAGCTCCCCTGGGTCAGAGCTAAGGCCCCTCCTGCAGCTCTGCCCCCAGCCCAGCCTGCTGCGGAGCCCTCCTCCTCTGCCTGCCCGGTCTTCCCGACGCCCCTGCCTTCCCAGCCTGGTCCTCGCTGGGAGCCACCTTGTCTCCCACAGGCTGATGGCAAGGGCCCAGCCCAGTCCCGGGTTTTGTCACTGCTTTGTGGCCCCCATGGCATCTGTCCCCCGAGGCTGGCTCAGAGCCCCTGCAGGGTCCTTGCCTCACTTGTCTCGGAGGCCGAACCCCTGCCTGCGACACGCAGTCGGTGCCCGGGGAGGGGGTCTCTGGGGTGGGGCGGGGTGCACACGCTCCGAGGCAGGCCCAGACCTGCACTGGCCGGGGTGCCGAGCAGGCGTGTCGGCCTGCAGAGCAAGCTCACTCAGGGAGCCCCACTTGTCCGGCCTCCCCCCGGGGGCACGGGGGGCGGTGGGGGGAACATTCCTGGGGAGATGGACTCGGCAGGCCAGGGAGGGGGTTCTCCATGCTGGTCCATCTGTGCTGGCCGCAGGGATGCTCGGGTCGCCCCTCTCCCCAGGCGCTGCACCTCCTGCCCTTCAGTGGGGCCGGGAGGGTGAGGGGCTGCCCACGCTTCCCCAGGGAGCTGCCTCTCCAGGCCCCCTGCAGCTCAGGGCCCTTTGTGAAGCTGCACCCCCCGCTCCCCCCATACATCGAGCTCCTCTGTCTCTGTCTCTGGAGCCCCGCACGGCTGACTCCGGTCCAGCTGGTTTTCATCAGCTCTCCCGGCTGAGATTTTGGAAGCAGCCCTGACCTGTCTGGGTGACACCTGGCTGCAGGAAGGGAGGATTCTTGGCCTCCTCGGCAGGCAGGGCCTTGTAAATCCTGGCTCCCGACAGGTAGCCTGAGGCCTAGGTGGGCGGACGGGGATAAGGGCTGACTGTCCGCAGAGCCAAGGCCTGGCCACGTCCCGGCCTGGTGGGCTGGGCGGCCTCCCTTTGGGTGGTCTCAGCTTCCGTTCTCGGGGTGAGACTTCCTCATCCTCACAGGTGGCGCGGGGGTCCCTCGGCCTGCCCTGTGCCCTCCCCTGGAGCCATGTGCCTTTTCTCAGCCGCTTCACACCTGGGCGACTCGGAGGCCCACCACTGGCCGTCCAGACCGGGCCGGGCTGGGCTCTGATTCCAGCCTCGTGTGTACCTCGCAGTCACCCTCAGAGCCCCACTGTCACACCCAGGCTGCTGCGGACGGGCAGGGGGGTGTGGCGACCACCTCTCTCAGGGGGGCCCTCATGTTCCCTGGGGGTCAGGAGAGCACGCTACTCACTCTGCAGCCCCTGGTGGCCGCGTCAGCTGGAAGGTCAAGGCCTCCGGTGCCCTCGCCCAGGCTGGGTGGCCGCTGGCTACTTAGGGCCTTTGTAGCCCGAGGCAGGGCCCTGTGCCGGGGCCAGAGCCATCCAGGAGCCGAGGCCCAGGCACCCGCTTCCTGCTGCACCGAATCCCTGGACATCGGCCGTGTGGGGGCCAGTCTGAGGAGCGCTTTTTAAAAATTGAGGTGGAATTCATGTGACATAAAATCGACCCCTCTGAAGTGTGCAGTTCAGTGACATCAAGCACGTTCACAGTGTGGTATAACCACCTCCCCCACGTACTTCATCCCGAAGGAGGCCCCGGACCCATCAGTCAGCCGCTCCCCACCACCCAGCCCCTGGCTTCCACTCATCCACTGTCTCTGTGGATTTGCCTGTTCTGGACGTTTCCTCTAAACAGAATCACACAGTATGAGGCTTCCGTGTCTGGCTTCTCACCAAGCATCGTGTTTCTGAGGTTCACCTCGCTGCCGCGCTGTGCTCCCTTCTGTGGCCGAACGCTGTCCGGCGGCAGGGCTGGACCACGTGGGCTTATACCCTCGTCTGTCGATGGACACGAGCTCTGTCCACCTGCGCTGCTGTGGCCGCGCCTGCACAGGCGTGCGTCTAAGTCGCTGTTTCGGTTCTTTCAGGCCGATGCCTGCAGTGGGCTTGCCGGGTCCTGCGGGGACTCTTGGCTTCGTCGAGGGAGGTGTTACGTTCTTCTGGCGGACGTCCCCCCCAGGGAGCGGGCTGGGGCAGCCGCCTCCCCCTCAGGGACCTTCAGCCTGGCCTTTCGCTCTGTGTGGCGAGGGGGTGGGTGAGAAGGATGGAGGGCCAGCTCTGGGGGTCAGCGTCCACACTCCACGCGCACGCTCAGAGGCCTGGCTTGAGGCCCAGAGGCCACTCCGCCCTGCAGCCTCGCCGCAGAAATGGGAGGAATGCACCCTGGAGGCACCCTGGAACCCCCGGAAATGCCGCCTTCCCTCGGGTTGCGGTGCTCCTGGGCTGGTTGCCCAGGAGGCCAGGGTTTCGGGGCGCCTGCCTCCTGAGTGCTTGCTGGAGCAGCGTGCCCTCTGTCACCGGCCAGACAGGCCCCAGCGGCAGCTCCAGGCAAGGACTTGTCTCAGGGCAGGCCAGGACCTGGCCTTCGACCTCCTGACCTCGCCTGGGCTTAGGCCACCCCTGCGACAAGTTGGAGCGTTGGGCCCGTCAGGCGACCAGGCCACTGGGCTCCCGGTCACCCCCCGCGCCCCCCGCCCCAGACTGGCTTCATGAGCAAGAAAGGCAGTCAGACCCCGGGTGGTTTCCTGGGCTGTGTCATTGCCCCCGTAAAATTCTGGTCCACACGTGATGGGCCAGAGCTGGAATGGGATCCCTGAGGGCTGGCCAGCTGGGTCCCCTGCGGGGAGGGTGGGGCTGCCGGGAGTAGCCGTTGGAATTTGGCTCAGGGTATCCCGCGCTGGGGTCTCTGGTGAACTGATGGATCATTCTAGAAGCAGGAGGTTTGTGCTGCACGCCACCCTGGGCCAGGACTTCCCAGGATCTGCTCCCAGAAGCCCCCAGGTAGCCCTGGTCTCCGCACCCAGACCTGGAGCCCCAAACACCCGGTCTTGGGGCAGGAAGGAAAGGGGGGTGTCTCTCTGTCTCTCCTTCCCGGGCCTGTGCAGGGAGCTCCAGGCCCCTCTGCCACTGGCCTCCCCGGGGGTTCCAGCCCAGGCCTGGCTGCTGGGCTGCGGCAGTCCACTGTCCCCCACCCTGAGGCTGGCCGGGGAGGGGTCATTGCTGGCCCTGCCCTTGGCAGGGCTGCCCATCGTCCTGGGGTACCCACAGAGCGCACAGCTGCCCCCCAACCCTGAGCTGCCCCCAGCCTGAAAGATCTGCTGTTTACTTTGGTTTTTGAATCAGCCATACGGATTCAGAAAGGATTTAGGGAGTCCCTTCCACCCCTTCCCCAGGCACCCACGAGGCACCCGCGGGCACCTACTCTTACAGCTTCATTCCACAGCCGTGTGTGGGCTTGTTCTCGGTGCTGGAGTTACAGCAAGGAGGCGACGAGGTCAAGGCCCCGTGCCCACGAGGCTTGGGTTCTGGAGGGGCTGCGGGTACAGTGGTGCTGGTCCAGAGGTGCTATGCATGAAAAGCGCAGCCTCTAGCTGCGGGGGGTGGGGAGTTAAACAGGTGATCAATCCCCCTCCGCCCCGCCCCAGCAGGTGACTTGAACCTGATGTGCAGAATCTGGGCCCTCCCCCGAGCTCTCCTCCTGCCCAGCATGGCGGGTTCTTTACAACTGTATCCCCCACCCCGTAGCTGTGTACACAGCAGGTGGTCAGCAGAGGGGAGCCTGCTGAATCTGCCCGGCTCCTCCCTGGCCCTGGGCAGGGTCACCTCCTTCTCAGTATGGGCTGCCACTGCCTGGGGAGGGGTCACGGGGAGGGCCAGCCCCCTGCCTGCTCTGCTTCTCTCCGGGAGGCCCCGGGTGTGATGTTTGTGCAGTGGCAACTGAGGGCATCCTGTGGCCCCCTGCCGGCCTGGCCTGGCCTGGGCCCCGGGACCCTGAGACTAATGGGGCCCAGTTTTCACGCTGAGGCTGGCACGGTCCAGCTGTGAGCAGATACAGGTGCTGAGCAGCCCCGAGTGCAGAGACACAAGGGGCTCAGCTCAGCCAGGGGGTGGAGGGGGCTGCCAGGGTGCTGAGCCTCGGTACCCAGCATGCAGATACCGGGGGGCAGGGGCAGTGAGGGCCAGGCAGACATGGCGCCCCCAGGATGCCGTCCAGACTGCGGGTGGAGGGACGCATCAGGTGCTATTGCGAGTTCCAGGCCCTGCAGCCCCCGGTGCCCTGTCAGCCAGCAGGGCCTTTCTGCGGGTGTAGGAGTCCCTGAGGCTCCAGGCCACAGTGGCCCCCTGTCACCGGCATCCATGGGGTCAGGGCAGGGCGCGGCGCTGTGAGGCAGCTGTGAGGCTGACCCTGCCCTGGCGGTGGTGCGGGGGCCCTGGGGACCCTGCCGTGTCAGCACCTGTGGGAGGGCACCCTCGGCCTGTGGCCCCGCTGCCTGGCCGCCTGCCCTCCCTGCTGCCTGGGGCACAGCCCAAAGATCAGGACCGGCCCTGGGGCTTTGGGGGGCTCGCACCTGGCTGCTCCCCTCTGGAGGGCTGGTGGGGAAACCCTGGGCACCCCGGCTCTGACCCCCGGGCTGGGCTGAGCACGGTCTCGCCCTGTGTAACTCTCTAGGAATTCCCAGAAAATTCCCGATGTTAACCTTGCGGGCCGGGGCTGACAGCTGCATTCCAGCACCGCCTTTCCCGTGGGACCGTGGCCTTCCCTGCAGCCTAAGCCAGGCTCGGGGTCTCCCAGGGACCCTCCCGAGGAAGTGCCAGCAGAGATGAGTGCCGAAGCCGGGGGCGGGGGGGGGGGAGTGGGCTTGGCCTTGGGTGGGGCTGCAGCCCCTGTTTGTCTGGGCCGCGAGCCTCCAGGCGAGGGTGGCGCTTCCCGCAGCTGCACCCGGAGAGCTGTGCTGGCACCTGGCCATCCATGGCCTGTGGCTCACTGGGGTCTCCGCTTGGCTCCGGGTCATATTCCCCATGAGACCAGGAGAGCCGCTGCCTTTGGCCTTGAAACGCTGGGAGGACAGAGCAGAGCCCCTCAGACCTCGTGCAGGCAGCACAGTGTGGGGCTAGGGGCGGGCAGAGGTGCCTGGTCCCCTTGTCACCCCACACCCGTGAGGTGTTCTGGGAAACGAGGCACCTAGGTCCTCCAGGCCCCGGCTGGTGGGCTCGGGTGTGTGAGGCCATGATGCCACCAGCCCCAGGCGGGTGTCTGGCACTCCAGCTGGCCGCATGCCCCGTCCCAGGGGAAGCACCATGATCCTGCGCCCGCAAAGGCTGAGCAGGGGCCGGGGGAGCCGTGGGTTCAGCAAGGTGGCCTCGTGGTTGGGGTCTCCTGCCCACTCCGCCCTGCACGTCAGAGCCCAGCGTCCTGTCCAGGCCTGGCTCACGTGCCACACGACCCCAACAGACCAGAGAGTGGGGGGAGACCTGGGCCCGGAGGTGAGGGCGTGGGGCTCTACCAGGTCTGGGGACAGCTGTGAGGGTGACAGTGGGGACTCCTCTGGCCTCAGAGCTGGGGGAGGCCTGGTTTCCCCAGCAAACCGGCAGCTGGATGGGAACACGCGCAGAGGCCGTTCTTGGGGGGACTCGGCTCCTTGGGGAGCAGGGCCCGCTCCTGTGCCGAGATGTACCCGCGTGGCATTCCTGCCAAACCGCACTGGAATGCCTTAGGGCGGGCTGCTGGTCCTGGGTGCGGGGAGGGCCTGGCTGGCAGCACAGCCCCCTGCTGTGGGCAGGCCGATGGACAGGTTCCTGCTCTCGTGGGGCCTGTCTGGGGGGTGAGGTTGGCCCGTCTCTGCCAGGCCGTGTCATCCTGTGTCGTGGGAGTCCTGAGCTTCACCTGGCCCTGCGCCGGGCTCACTCGTGTCTCCCCCCTCGCAGACGTGGACGAGTGTGCCACTGGCAACGGGGGCTGTGAGGGCCAGTGTCGCAACGCCCTGGGTGGCTTCTACTGCCGCTGCCCCCCCGGCCACCAGCTGCAGGGAGATGGCAAGACCTGCCAAGGTAGGTCTCTGGCCCGGCCCCCGGCCAGCCCGCTGCCACTGCCTGGCCTTGGTCTCAGCGCCCCTGCCCTGGCCGATCCCTGGGGCCGCCTGCTCCCCACCCCGGGCTGCTCGAGGAGGGCCACTCGGGGTCCTGGGTGGTGATGGCCAGCTCCTCGGGGTCCTCCCTGCCCGACCTCTCCCCACACCTTTGGGGAGTCCACACGTTGCTCCTGAAAGTAGCCTTGGGGGAGTCAGAGAGCCTGATGTGGGTGGGGAGCCCCTGGGGGCCGTGCAGGGAGAGGGAGGTTGCTCTGCTCGGGGAAGATGCAGCTGGCGGCGGGCGGTGGGGTCGGGGGGGGGCGGCCAGCTGACTTGCGTGCAGCTGCAGGGCCCCCCGTGAGGGACGGAGGGCGGGCTGTGTGGCCGGGCTGCACGGGGACACCGGGGGGGCATCCTGCCCTGCCAAGGGCTGGCTGAGGTCCTCAGCTCTGGGCGTGTACCACTGCTGGCAGGCTGTCAGCTAAATCAAGAACAGACAGAGGAAAATTGCTGGAGAGGAGAGAGGGGAACAGGTTAGCGCTGAGGCCGGGAGGGGGCGGGGGAGGGGGTGCAGGGGCCCATGCCGCTCCCCCCATCTCCCCCACCCTCCTGCACCTGCGCCGCCCCTGCCTGGCCCCCGACCCCAGGACTGGTGGGCAGCTTGGCCCTCCTGAGAGCACGGGGGCTGTGAGCCGGCGGGCATCTGCGCTCCCTCCCCAGAATAGCATCAGACAGCTGCGGTCATCTCAGAACACTGTCTCCCGCTTTGCCAGAGGCCAGCTGTGAGCCGTTGCTCAGGCTGGGGGCAGCGGCGGGGGGACAGCCACTGGACTGGGGGTCTGGGCGCCGGGGGAGCCTGCCCTGGCCGAGATGGTCTGCGAACGGGGCTCGCTTCCGGCGTGTTTTCGTCAGCGGCGAGGCTGGGGGAGGGGGCGAGCGCAGCGGAGAGGCGGCAGTGACCTGTGGCTCACAGCCCGGGACCTGGGGACCCTGTGCCTCTGGGGAGGGGGGTGAGCAGGAGCCAGATGACGATGTCACCCACCCTCATCCTGCTGTTGGCCTTGGTTTCCCCTTCCGTGAAGTGAGCCCCTGGGAAGTGGGTGACAGAACTCACCCAGGCCCGCAGCCCTGCCCCAGGGCACGCCGAGTGCAGGTGCAGCTGGGGGGAGGAGTACCCCGCCCCAGACCTGTGTCCGCTCTCCTGTCGGCGCCCCCTGAAGTGGGGGTGGCTGCACTGGTGTCGGGAAGGAATCAGCGGCCTTGAACTTGCCGGGCCCAGGGCAGGCCCCGCATGCGCCTCAGGCCCCCTCACCTGCCCCCAGCCTCCCCACCTCTGCGAGCCCCAGGGATGCCCGCACGCAAGACACGTGCTCCTGCATGGAGGTCTCCTGGCCTTCGACCCACCGGAGGTGCCCGTGAAGGGTCCCATTCCCCACCCACGTCTGCTGCTGCCCTCGTGGCCTCTCTGAGCCTCTTCTTCTGCATCCGGCGTCCCTGCCATGAGGCGTCCCCAGCCCAGTGGCCTCCAGATTGGGGCTGGGTCTCGGGTTTCCCGTTCCCTGCTCCTTCTGGTCGTCAGCCCCCAGAACCTGCGGCTGGGCAACCCAGCCCCTTGTTGGTGCCTGGGAGGCCCTGGGTCTCCCAGGTCCAGGGCTCAGGCCAGGCCCTGGGGGGGCATGCTGGGGCTGCCCTGGGGCTGGGTGTCTTCTGACTTGTGCTCTGGGCTCCCAGTCCTGACCTGGGGCCCAGAGGCCAGATGCGGTCCTGGAACGCAAGTCCACAACTTGGGTGCAGTGGAGGGTCAGCAGGCCTGGCCCTGACGGTGTTCCTTGGGGGGCTTTGGAATCCCTTAATCCAGAGTGTCCCGAGGACAGGCAAGGTGGTTGCCACCTGGCTGTTGGCTGAAGGCAGGGGTACCAGCGATACGACCAGGGAGGGGGCCAGGCAGGAGGGATTGGCCTCAGACCCTGCACCCCGCCGCGCCTGCCCTTTCCTCCCTCCCGGCCCCTCCCCGGCCCCTGCCTGGCCCCGGCCCCCCGGGAGCTTGCTGACCCTGGCTCTGCGTGTTTGGGATGGCTGGGGCTCCGAGTCACCGCGTGGCCGAGAGGGCTCTGCTGAGAGCCAAGCGCCTGCTGTTTTCTCTGTCCCCCTGCCAGCCCTGCCGCCCCTGAAATCGCAGCTCCGGCGAGTGAGCGGGGCTCTGGCGGTGGCCGGCTGGCCTAGTGCAAGCAGAGCCGACAGGAAATCAAGATGTTACCGCAGAGGGCAGGATGGCTCTGCCGCTCACACGCGGGGCCGCGCGCCGAGTCGCCGGTGGGGTGAGCCCAGAAACCGCTCCAATGATAATCGACGCGATAAGACTGAGCGCTGGCATGGGGGCCTGGCCGGAGGGCGCCTTGGCCCCCGACCCAGGGAGAGTCGGCAGGCCATGTGTCTGTCATGTTCTGGGGGGCCGTGCTGGGCAGGAGCCGTGCTCCCCTCTGCTGGGGGGGCAGGTGCCTGGCGGCGGGTACATCACCCAGGCGAGGCCGCATGCCTACTGCTGCTCCCCCGGCCGCCCCGGTGGGGCGTGGCCTCTGACAGGTGCCGGCCCTCCGCCCCAGACCCGAGGGCCGGTGGGCTCAGACCTGCGGTTTATGGAGGTGGCGGGCCCTGGGGAGAAACGTGGGCTCCGCCGTAGCGCTCCTGTCCCAGCTGCGGGGGCCCTGAGCTCCTGCCCAGGACCAGCCAGCTTTCTGTGTCAGCTGCTCCGGGGAGGCCGCGCCAGGGTCTGACTCTGGTGTCCGCGAGGCCAGGATGGGCCTCAGCTCGGCGCCTTGGGCACCCCTGCACCTCAGCCTCTTCCTCTGCAAAGTGGTGCTTGTAATGCCCGGGCCTCTTAGGGCACCTGAGCGGACGCGGGGGAAATGCCTTGAGGCCCGTGGCCCAGCGCCCGTGGCAGGCTCCCCACTCCCCAGGCTGGCTTCAGGGGGGAGCCAGGGATGGAGAGAAGAGGGGGCCCAGCCTGAGCTGAACCCCTCCCCACCCTGGCCTCGGGCCACGTGCCCTCCTCCCCAGCCTCCCTGCCTTCTCTTGACCAAGGTCTGCAGGGATGAGCCTGGAGATCTGGGGAGACCAGGACCCCCTTCAGGCCTGGGGACTGGACCCTGGCAGGTCTCCGCCCACCCCAAGGCCCTCCCAGTTCCCTCGCTCCCTCCCCCCAGTGCTGGCTAGGTGGATGCTTAGTCCATCTGTGAGGTGGGTCCAGTCCTTCCATCGGGCCGGATGGTGTGGCCTGAAGACCACAGTGACACTGGAATGGGGAGGACATTTTGGTCCCGTTCTGAGGGGGAAATTAATCCTGCCGGTTGGAGAAAATCAGGGCATCTCTGTAGGGGAGACTCGAGGCTTGGAGTGGGGCCTCCTGGGTCCGGCCCTGAGGGCCGGCCTTCCCATGGTGCTGGGGGTGGAATTATGCCTGAGGCCGTTCCACTGTTCCCACCCCTGTTGCCCGCCCCCCGCTGCAGGAGAAAACGAGGGGCCTGGAGAGCGCGGCGGGGGGTTGCTGGGCAGGGAGCAGCCTTTGTCGGGTGGGCGTCCTCAGCCCAGCGTGAAAACGGCTGGCTCCTGCCTGGGGGCCCGGCGTGTTCCCAATGACGCCCAGCTCCTCCCTGGCTGTGGGGGCACCCAGGACAGAGCTGGGGTCGTTAACGGGGGTCTGTGAGAAGCCCATGGGGGATCGAGGCTTTGAGACAGCGGGGGCGTCCCTGCCCCCCAGCCCCTGGGGGCCCGACATTGACATCTGCGCGGCCCCCGCCGTGGGACTGACCCTTCTCAAGGGCGAAAGGGGCTGCTCTAAGGCCCCTGTGCTCAGGATGGTGCAGGCCGTGCCCCCCACCCCTCCTGACTCGGCCGTTGCTGTGGAGCTTGTCCCGTCAGGGTCCGGGTGGGAAAGCAGCCGAGCAACGTCCCGACCCGACGAGGGTTCTCTCTCACCCCCACCCGGCCCGGCTGCTGCCAGGTTCTCACCGTCCCGAGGGAGAGGCAGGGACGTGGGAAGTGACGGTCGCTGATTAGGAAGCCCCTGGGGCTCCAGCCCTGGGCTGGGAGGGCCGTGGGCTGACCCGGGCCAGCTGTGGTGTCCTGTGGCCATGGGGGAGGAGGGCAAGGGGAGCTGCTAGGGACCCTCATCCTGGCGCCCTGGACGGGTGGGTCCCGTCGGCACTTCCCTCGGCCCTTCGTGGTGGGCTTTCTCTGACCCCCCTGCTGTGGCAACACTTGGTCCCCGCCCCTGATGGCAAGACCCCCTAAATGGGGAGCTTTGGGAGCCTTTAGTGCCAGGAGGACTCTTGCACTTCCCGGGTAACCCAGCTTCCCCAAGTCAGGAGAGCGGGGAGGGTGGCAGGACTCTCGTGCGGAGGTGAAGAAGGCCGCCCGGCCTGCTCCGGCCCGCACTCCGCGCCAGGCTCCGCTGCAGCCGCCATGCGTGTGCTGGGCTGCTCAGCGCTCACGCTGCCCCGTAGCCCCCGTCTTATAAAGAGGAGCGGGAGGCCCAGAGAGGTGCGGGAGTGCGTTCAGGGTCACACAGCTAGGGGTTGGCACGGGGGAGGGATGAAGCCCAGAGCGAGGTCGTGGGCCCCCGGCCCCAGGCCCCACCGAGGCGAGCGCTCAGGCCGCGTCTAGGGGTCGCCTGCCAGCATTCGGGAGCTGGAGCAGGCTACCTGCTCGCTGCGCACGGCCAGCACTAGCGGTTCCCGGCACACGGGGCATCCAGCAAATATCTACTGAGCGACCCGCCCTTGCAGATGCAGAGACTGAGGCCGGAGATGCGGCCTGGTGGGCTTGTCGTGCACCTGTGGGCCGTGGAGCCCAGCGTGAGTGAACTTGGGCCTTCAAAGCCCTGGCCTCATTCCTGTGAGGGCTGGAATCTGGGCCTTCCCTGGGCCGGATCCTCTGGCTGGCTGTGCTCCGGACACGAGAGAGGCAGCCTGGCCCCGGGCTGCGATCCCTCCAGGCAGGATGGTACCACTTCCGGCGAGGTGTCTGTGCCAGAGGCCTCCTCTGTCAGAGGTGCTGAGTTAAGAGCTTTTATTTCCCGACTCTGGCTAGTTCGTCCCTCTAGTGAGCAGATTCTGGCAGGTTCATTTTTGGTTAAGGCCAAGGCAGGAAAGACAATAGCCCACAAAGTCAGCAGTGAGAGCCAGCCAGTGACGGAAAGACAGGAGGCCTGCCCCGCGAGGGCCTGCCTGGACCGCGGCCCTGGACAGCCTCCTGGGAGGAGACCCCAGGATGTGCAGCCTGCAGGCATCTGAGTGGCTGCCATCTGGACGCCCGTGGGGCCTGCAGGACTGGACGCAGGGCCGCCAAGGCCGGGTTCTCATTCCTGAGCCCTGACCTAGTTCAGGTGTGACCCTCGGAGGCCACAGTCCTCAGACCTGGGGCTCGGTGAGAGGAAGCAGACACATCCCAGTGGTGAACGTCAACACACCGGGAACCCTGTGGCTGGGGCAGCAGCCGTGGGGAGGACGAGCCCTAGGCAGAGAAGACGGAGGGGACCCAGCAGAGGAGTCAGGCTGGATCTTGCCCCCATCCTGGAGGCCAGGGCTCCTGGGCCAGGGAAACGGAGGCTCCAGGCAGCCACTTTCCTCCTGAATCACAGGGGTCCCAGCTTTGCTTCCCAGTGGTCCAGGGGCTGCAGCTGAGCGGTGGGGGCCGTAAGGGTGACTCGGAGCTCGCCGGGGCCCGTGGCCTCAGGAAGGCAGACCCTTCCGCTGTCTGTGTGGCTCTCAAGAATAGAAGCGGCCCCTCCTTGGCCGGGCTGGAGAGGGGCTCGCAGGCTGCCGGGGTGGGTTGGGCCCCTCGCCGCCTGCCCTGCCTCTCCGCCTGGCGGGTGAGAGAGTTTTCGTCCATCACCCCTGGTCCCTGCAGGCCTCTTCCATCCTAATTGGATTCTCCTGCTGCCTGTGTCTCTTGGGCCTCTTATCTCTGTCCCTCCCAACGGTAATGAGGCTGCACCTTCCCCACCATGCCCAGCATCTTCTCCAGCCTCCCACCCCCATCCTCTCATCCCCTCGCTGCTCCCGACCCCGATGGGCGGCTGGGCTCCTGACCCCACGGAGCCCTCAGCCAACCCCCCAGATCCCACGGTCAAATCCCTTGGCGCCCCGTTCCCTGGGGTCTGGCCGGAGCAGCTCTTGGGTGGGGTGGGAGCGGCACCAGAATGCAGAGGGGAGAGTTTTCCTTCTGCCTGGAGAGGAAACAGTTGAAAAGATCCCGCGAGATGCCTGTACGATGAGACCTGTGTAAAGGCCTTGGGGGAGGCGGGGGAGCTCAGGGCGGGGACGGGAGGTCCCGTGGCTTAGAAACCGCTCCTGCACTTTGTGTGCACGGTGGCCATGTGGGAGCTCCGTCTGTGTGGCAGGTGGCCTTGAGGACTTACGGGCGCCATCAGGGCCTCAGAGGCAGGAGAGGCCACAGGAGCCCTGCCAGCTGCAGCCTGGGCACCTTGGGAGGCGGCGTGAGTGCTGTCTGGCCCCGGGTACCCAGCCGGACCTGGCTGCCGCCTCCATGACCCCAGTGTTGTGTGAACAGGTTTGGCCTTTGGGTGAGAAGAGGGCAGCAGGAGGAGTGGCCGAGGGGGCCCAGCAGGCTGTGTGGGTG
This sequence comes from Balaenoptera acutorostrata, assembly GCF_949987535.1. Lineage (NCBI taxonomy): Eukaryota > Metazoa > Chordata > Mammalia > Artiodactyla > Balaenopteridae > Balaenoptera > Balaenoptera acutorostrata. The sequence goes on along the minus strand of NC_080064.1, from coordinate 2,294,054 downwards.
GCTGGAAGTGGGCCGTCGATGTGCTGCTTCGTTCAGGCCGGCTGGGTGTCTGCTGTGGGCCAGGCACAGGCACACGGCTTTGGCCAAACTCCTCGCCTGGCACTTACCCCTCTTGGGCCTCTCCTGCCTCTGCACCAGCAACCCTGCACCTGCCCCCAAAATCCTCCAAGTCCGTCTTCACACCACGCCCCACCCCCAGCTGTCCGAAGGCCGGCTCAGGCTCACCTCCTCCAGGAAGCCTCCCCTTCACTCTGCCTTCACCATCTCCCCTCCACTGAGTACAGCACGAGCTCTGGGCTGTCCGTGTGCCCCTTCTGCGCTCACTGCTCCCAGGAAGCTCAGATGTCCCCAGGGAGAGCCAGGCCTCGGGGGCCTTGCCTGCGGCGGGGGTGTGTCAGCATTCCAGGGCTCAGGCACCCCCCGGGGCTGGACCCGGCCTCACCCTGGCCTTCACACGGCCCAGGGGAGTGAGTGGAGGCTGCAGAGAGGGGCTCGTCATGCGCGCACACACATGCACACGTGTGCAGGGGGCTCCGGTGCGGTTCCGCATCCTCCCCGGGGGGTAGCCCAGGCCTTGGGTTCCCTGGCGCAGGACGGGGTCTGGACGCCCCCCAGCCGTCTGGTCTCTGGAGGAGAGCACGTGTGACGGCAGCTGCTCCATCCTGGGCTCTCCGAGGGCCCGTGTGTGTGTGAGAGGAGGGGGCCTGGCCCCGGCCCGGGGCAGCTGCAGGCAGGAGTGGCAGCTGGGCTCTTGGAAACAACCGTGGTTTTCATTTTCCTTCCCTCGGCTCAGGTGAGGGCCAAGGCGGGTAATGGGTTCACTATGAGGCTGATGCTGGGACGGCTCGAGACCAGGACTGGCCTCTGCTCCTGAAATAGTGCTGCGGCGGCGGCCCTGGGACAGGGTGGGAGGGACATTTGGGGGCAGTTCTCCTGGGCCTGCGTGGGGGCAGGGTGGACCCCAGGCTGAAAACTGACCTCCTGGTCTGGGCTGGGCTCTGGACGTCAAGGGTGGAAGCAGCCAGGTGGGCCGTTTGTCCCCGGGGGGCAGGGTGGGAGATGGCGAGGAGGGCTTTTGGGCTGAGAGGCAGATTGAAGAGAAGCCTGAAAAAGAGGCCTCCTTCCAGCACCTTCCTGGCCCTGCAGCTGGGGCCCAGTGGGGGCCGTCCGATCGCCGGCCGGTCCAGCTCACAGCCCCCGTGCCCCTCGCAGCCACCTGCTGGCTCCCACACTGCTTTCTAGGCCGTCAGGGTCCTCGAACCAGCCTCTGCCCCCCAGGCCTGAAGCAGTCACGTGACACCCGACTTCAGGTGGAGGCCGAGCCCAGGCCTGCGGCCCCCCCGCCCGTCGCCTGTGAGCGGGCCCGGTCCAGCCCCAGCCCCGGGGAGTGCCTGGCACAGAGGCTGCTGCGGGTGGTCAGCAGGTGGCCAGCAACTGCTACCCCACCCGGCGTCTGTTGTGCCCGTAGACCATCACCCTCGACACCAGGGCACGGGGGGTCACGGCGGTGACCTCTGGGGACTTCTCTGAGAGTCACTCCTCTCTCTCTCGCACCCCCGCCTGCCTTCAGAAGCCTTAGTTCCTCCTGAGAAGCTGGGACCCGGGAGTGCCCTGTCCCCCGGCCACACAGGAAGGGCCAGGGTTCCCCCCTCGGGCTGGGCAGGGCGCCCAGGCTTGGTCTCCTCCTGTCCCGCTGGAGGGCCTCCTTGTCCCACGCCTTGACCCCTAGGCACCTGGGGGGAGACATGAGGCAGCCCCCGGCCCCTGCAGGCGTCTCGTGCTCCCAGGCCCAGCCAAGCTCCCCCAGCGCCCGCTCTGCGTCCAGAGGCCGAGGCAGCCTGCACGGGCACCACCTCCCTCTCAGCAGACTGGCACCATGCGGTCAGGTTCCCTGACTGTGTGGCAGGGTGAGGCGGGGCCTCGAGAGGCCTCACGGAGGGCTTCATGGAGGAAGTGTCCGTGAGCACCAAGGGACAGATACCACACGGATGGGGGAGGGGAGGAAGCTTGGTCTTGCCCTGCTTCCTGCCAGCCCCAGGAACATGGCAGTTCTGCCCCTAAAGCCCCAGGGTCACGGGCCTCTTGTGGGATGGGCCCAGCACTAAGGAGGAGCCGTGGCATTGTAGGGGGGGGGGCAGCAGGGGGCCCTCGCCCCAGCCAGGGCCCTGGCAAAGGAGCTCGGTGGCCGCCCAGCTTGGAGAGGAAAGCTGGAGCCGGCCCGGCGGGTGGAGGGTCAGCTCCTGCTGACACACAGACATTCCACTGGGCAGAGACACCCAGCCCGAGTCGCCACATCGGGAAAGCATTTCCCAAACAGCTTCCAGACCACAGCCGCGTGCCTGGAAGTGCTCGGTGGCACCGAGGAGGCTCTGTCTGAGCTGCTGGTGGCATTCTGCGCTTGGTGGCCTGCTGCCATCACGGCTGTGCCAGAGTCCCCACGCCTAGCCTAGTGGGGATGGAGGCCCAAAGCCATCTCCCCCCCACCCCCGGTCCTTAAGGGAGGTACCGCCCAAGTTCATCCATATCACGAGCTGTCTCGGGCTCTGGAGACCTGAACGTAGCCCTCAGCTGGGTGGGGAGACATCACTGTTTCTCAGAACCATGTCCTGCCCAGAGTGGGCACACAGGTCCTCGCGGAATGAAGGGAGTGAGTGAGTGAGTGAGTGAAGGCTGAAGTGTGAAGGAGGGATGGGTTGGCAGCAGGGGGAGCACAGAGGCGGCAGAGGCTGGCTCTGGGAGTGAGCGGGCTGGGGAGCTTTGCAGAGAAGGGCACCTCTGGGTTGGCCCTCGACAGATGCATAGGAGTTCACCGTCCGCAGGCGGGAGGAAGGGTGGGCATCTCGGCTGCTGTGGAAGCTGGGGCTCTGGGTGGGCCAGGCCACCCAGAGACGGGTGGAAGAGCCGGGATCTGGAGCCAGTACCTCCTAGAAACGCTTTGCCCAGGGTCCAGCTCTGATGCTGAGAGCCCTTTGGTGGCCTGGCCTGGAGGAGCCCGGCACTGGGTTCTGGCCGACAGTCCGGGGCCCCCATGGCGATGGGCAGTGGAAGAGCAGGGGAAACCCCATGGTGGACCGATGACTCAGGTACACCTCCTGCTCGGCCTCTGCCCCCCGCCACTCAGAACCCACTGGCTGCCTCCCAACAGGGAGCCACTGGGCACCTGCTGAGGCCATGTCTCCAGGAGCCTGGAGGAGGGTGCAGAACGTGGACAGGATTTAGGTCAGACCTGGCCCCCGTCAGTGGCTCCCTGTGCTGCGTGACCTTGGGCAGGTCATTTCTCCTCTGGAAAAGGGCTGTAGGAGAACGTCCGGGCCCCCATGTGCAAAGGGCAGGGCCCAGGGCTGCCAGAGGAGGACGCCTGGCTGGTGGGTTCCCTTCTGGGCAGAAAGAGGGTTTAATTACAGGCGTGTCTGGGAGGGACACAGAGGAGAGGTGGGTGGGGCGTGCCCCTCGGGAGAGGAGGAAGGAGGTGGGAGGGGCCAGCGGCAGCCCCCTGCTGGCCAGTCGGTGCGTGAGGAAGGATGCTGAGGGTGGCCTGGGGGCACGCCCCAGGCCTCACGTAGCTCTTGACTGCTTCTAGGGCAGAAAAGTCGGTGTTTTCTTTACCCAGAATTGAGGTGGCGAAGCATCTGAGAAGCCTCCTTGTGCTTCAGGAGCTGCCCCTGGACACTCAACTGGCTTTTTTTTTTTGGCTGCGCTGCGCGACATGTGGGATCTTAGTTCCCCGACCAGGGATTGAACCCGTGCCCCCTGCAGTGGAAGCGCGGAGTCTTAACCGCTGGACTGCCAGGGAAGTCCCTCAACTGGCTTTTTTACTGGCCGATTTCCTCCTTCCTGGCCCCTGTGGACACACGGCAGGGGACATACCTGGCCCCGTTTTTCCTCCCCATGTCATGTGAATTGCACAGCTGCAGGCCCACCCACGGGCCCCTGAGCTGGTCTCCTCCGGCCCCCTGCCCACTGTACAGATGAGGATACTGAGATCCAGTGGGGGCCTGGGACTTGTCTGTGTCATCCAGCTCTTCGGTGGGCTGGGACCCACGTCTGCTGCCCCCAGACCGCTCTGCTCTTCTCCAGCCCGTGCCCCCTTGCCGCATGCTGGAGACGGGCTCTGAAGCAGCCCATCCCTGCCCCAGGAAGGCTGAGGCAGTGCATGACCCCCGTTGCCCCCCCAGCTCAGGCCAGGATGTGAGTTGGAGTCCAGGTGGGTATAACAGGGTGGTGGCATCCCCAGGCCGGGACGAGAGGCCAGAGGAGTGATCCCCGGCCGGCATGTGGCTGTTAGGGTTGGGGAGGGTCGAGGGGTACCAGGGTGGTGGCTCTTGGGGGATCGGGACAGTCCTTGGGTCCCTTGACCCTTCCCAGGCCAGCCTGGCTGCATCCGCCACGGAGCAGGGTTCCAGCACACTGGCCCTGCGACACTCTGCTCTGGGCATTGCCGGGGGTCCCGCTGCTCGGCCTGGGGGTGTCTGCCTGGGCGTAGGGACTGGCAGGGGGTCCGGCATGCAGACCTGGCTGCCGACTCTTAGTGACTCCCAGTGAAGCGCTTTCCTCGCTGTCTCACAGTCCCATATAAAGTAGGTCTGTGCTGACCACCCTGCGTTACAGACTTAGGCACAGAGAGGTTCCTGGCTCCGTCGAGGCCACAGAGCACCGCCCCTTACTAGCAGAGCTGGGGCTGGGCAAGGGTTGACCTGCCTTGTCCCATAGAGAAAAAAGTGGAGCTACACACGAGAGCCATAAAAATGATTAGGGAGCTAGTTCATCTTTTCCTATTCATACCAAGAAAGCAGTGTTCTACTCTCAGCCCACACCTCAAGGGGCCACTTCAGGGAGGCTTTCCCCCAGGGCGGGTGCTGACGTGGGAGCCCAGGCCCTGTTGTCCGGTGGTGAGGGTGATCTCTGAGTCAGTGTTTCCCTCCGGTGTCCCTCTGCACTTCCCTGAGGGACAGGGCTTGTCTCCACGCCCCCTGCCCCCTGCAGCCTGGCTGGTGGCTGCACAGGCATGTTTCTGTTAGCGTCGTTGGCAAGCGACTGAGGTGCACGTTGCAGTGTAAACAGTGCTGGCCAGCGTGAAGGCACAGCTCAAACGGCCACCCAGCAGTGTGTCTATCAGGGGGGTTTATGGAGGCTCCCCTGGGTGACAGTCTGGGGTCCACGGGCTGCGGTGCTGCCCAGAGGGAGGGCAGGAGAGAAGCTCACCCCGGAGGCCTGGGCAGGCGGGCAGGCGGGCCCATTTCTGCACTGCCGGGCATCTGGTGGGTGGGGGATGAGCTGGATTCTGGGCTGCAGACAGGACCCGACAAGGAGAGATGGTGCCTCTCTCCCGTGAGCTCGAGGTCGCCACCGTGAACCCTGCCCACAGGTGGGCTGCGCAGAATGAAAGCTAACACTTTCCGGGGAGATGGAGGGCTGGGTTAGGCGGGGTGCCTTGGGTGAGCCATCGGGGGTCCACACAGGGCTGCCCGAGATGGGGAGCTGGGGGCCAAGCTCCCATCAGGCCTGAAGGCACAGGTCGCTCGGATGCACAGCCGCTGTGACCCCACCAAACTTGGGCAGGGCTGCTTCAGACACATCTGGGACCTCAGGCTGTGCCCCTGAGCAAAGAGGGGTCCAGGGCTCTGGTGCAGCCTGACACCTGGGGCTCAGGCCCTCCCCTATCTGCCATAGGGGTGCAGTGGTCCCCTTGCCCAGGCTCCCTCTGGTATCGGCCCTGGTCCAGTGGAGGGCATGGCAGTGCCGGGTGCTGGACACTGGGCTTGGGGGCTGCAGGAGTCTTCACCCCCAGGATTTCCACTACGGTTGTGTGGCCTCAAAGTGCCTCCGTGCCCCACTCCCCCCAGACTTTGCAGAGCTCAACCCCATCAAGCTGCCTCTGCAGAGCCCCGGGCCTTGCCAGGGTGGCCTCCATCTGTGCTTTGGGTTCTTTCACGTGTTGTTGCAGGGACCCGTCCCGTGCCAGTGCCTGTGTGCATGTATGTGCTTGTGCACGTCTGTGCAGGCTTCTGTGTGTCTTGTGTGCATGTTGCGCACATGGGTCTGCCAGTGCCCGTGTCTGCGTGTCCGCGTGGGGCTGCGTGCGCTTGTGGATGGGTCAGGGTGTGTGTCCGGGTGCGTGAGTGAGCCAGCGCGTAGGAATGCGCGGGGCGGGTGGGCGGCGCGCGGGGGGTGGGGGACCGGCAAGGCCAGTGGGGCGGGAGCGGGGCGGGGCCTGGCGGCGGCGGGGATTTGGCCTTTACCTGCGAGGGGCGGGGGGTGGAGGGAAAGCGGGGAACAGAAAGGCGAGGGGCGGGGCGCGCCGGCCCACAGCGGCTCCAGCGGCACCAGAGGCGTCCGCGGAGCGAAGCGGGGAGCAGAGAGCGGGGGGCGCGTGCCATCCGGAGCCGCGAGGGAGCGGACTGGCCATGGAGGCGCCCCGGGGCCGCGGTGGGCTGGCGGCGCTCTGGTGCCTCGGGCTGCTGGGGGTCCTGGCGCGCGTCGCGGGCACGCACTACCGCTACCTGTGGAGGGGCTGCTACCCGTGCCACCTGGGCCGGGCCGGCTACCCCGTGAGCGCAGCTGACCGGAGGCCAGGTGGGCGCGGTGAGCTCTGCGCAGGAGGGCGGGCGGGACCGGCTCTGATCCAAGGGCGCTGCTTTTGTTTCCTCTTTAAAGTTTGCGCCCGGGGGCGGCTGACAGCTCGGCTGGAGGGAACGGGGCTGGGACAGGGCCCCCTGTGTCCTGAGTCTTCGGACATTCCTATCCCCTCTCTGGCCTGGCTGCGGGGGCAGCTGACAGCAGATCGGTCTCTTGACCAGAAGGAGGAGAAACATCTCCCCGCCTTTGCTGGTGGGCACAGGGGCTGCACTCCCCCATGGCACTGGCAGCTCTGGGGGTTAAGCAGGAGAGTAGGGTAGGCTCAAGAGAGAGGCCCTTGGGTTTCCCTTTCCAGGGTCCCCAGAGCCTAGGCCCCTTGGGGGAGTGTGTGTGGGTGTGACAGGTGACGTTCTGTCACCTCACCCCAAGGCTCGGGAGCATGGTCAGCCCAGTGGGCTGCAGGGTCAGCTGGGAGGACCCCAGCGGCCCATGGGAAGCGGCTGCACCCCTGTCCTGGGTCCATCCTGCCTCTCCCTGCAGTTCAGATCTGGTACCCGTGCTGGGCCAGCCTCCTGCAGGGAGCTCCTATGCGTGTCCATGGGGTCCGTGGAGTTTGGAGTCTGGCAACCTCAGATGCGAGGTGGGGTGTAGTGTGCAGTGAGCCGTCACTTGGGATGCTCTGGAGGACACCCAGCTTGGGGCAAGGCTGCGTCTCCCCTGCAGCCTGAGGCCTGGCCACCACACCTGCCACCTGCGCCAGGGCTCTGAAGCCTCAGGACTGTACCTGGGCCACAGCCATCTGGCCAGCAGGAGCAGGCAGGTCCAGAGCGGGGCTCTGTTAAAGAAACGCGGGGCCGGGATTGGGCTCCCCTCCAGGCCCTCACTGGCCCCTGAGTGTGGCTCTGTCCAGGGTATCTGGTCTCCTTGGAGATGTCAGCCCCGCTCAGCTGTCCTCTGGGCCGGTCTGGGCCGCTCTCTGCCAGAGGACACACAGGTCACTGAGCTGCAGGGCTGGGCCATGACAAAGACCCCTGCTTCCCCTAGCTTTGTCACTCGGCCAGCGGGGGCCCAAGCCCCATCCCCACAGGGGAAGCAGTCCTCCCACTGGGTGGCTCAGGCAAAGCGACACTGTCACTCCACCACTGGTGGCACTAAATGCTGTGAAACTGTGTGACATCCAAGGGCCTGGCGCTGAATGGGGCTGGGCAGGGCTGGGCTTTGGTAGCCGGGAGCCCCCACTCTGTTCTGAGAACTGCTTGGGCTTGTGGAGGGACCAGGAGAAGGGCCCGCGGATAATGGGATGCGCTCTCCGGGGTGAGGCCCCTGCGGCATGTTTGGGGGGAAGCAGGACTCCGAACTTGGTAACCACCGAGCGGCGCTTTCTGGCAGGATCCCAGGGGGCTTAGATTTTCCTGTAGGTGTGGCTGAGATTTCAGAAGGGGCTTACTTGGGGTGGTCTCCGCAGGGACTGCATGCTCCTGGGTTCCCAGCAGTGTCTTGATGGGCTCCCCGAGGCACTGTCACCATCGTCCAGCTCAGCAGACACCGCAAGTCCAGCGGGCTCCCAGGGGAACTGGCCCCGTGTCTGTGCAGTGATGTGTCCCTGCGTGCCAGTGTGTGACACAATCCTCACCAGCGGGCTGCCAAATCCCCAGTCACACATCTTAGCTGAGGGTGGCAGTGAGACCCCAGGGACTGTCCTGCTGAACCCTGGCCTGACTGTTCCTGAAAATAGCCCTGCTCGTGGCCTGCCTGCTCCCACCGGCCAGAGCGCTGTAGCCCGGAGGTAGTCTCAAGGCTTCAGAGCCCTGGGCTTTCAGACAGTGCCCCGGTGCCAGTGGGAGCTGCACGGGGCGGAGCGTCTTTACCCCAGGCTGGGTGTCATCCCCTGACTCTCTGGAGACAGCCTCCAAGCTCCCTTTCAGCTGGGGGTGCCTCCGCCGCCTTGGGGACCAGCCCCCACTCCGTCCTGTCCGGGAGAGCCGTCCGTGTGCCCTCTGGCATGGAAAACGGCACAGACTGGCCCAGAGGATGGCTGAGCAGGGCCGATGTCTCCAAGGAGACCAGATGACCGTACGTTTTCTGCTGTAGTTTCAGAGTCCAAGGGGCCAATGCTCGGCCAGGGTCTCAGGGCAGCGGTCCCACTGCCGGGGTCACCAGGTAGAGGCAGCGCAGCATGGTGGTGAGGGCAGGCCTGCATCACGGGACCCAGGGGACTGCCGTGAGCCCCTCAGAGAGCACAGTGGCCCTCACTGCGGGCGTCAGGAGGCCAGGCTGGGCAGAGCCGACTTTTGGGAACCTGGATTTCCAGCTTGGGTGGTCTGAGCCTCCGTGACTCTGGAGAGAGTGCTAAGATAGTTATTCACTCTGTGTTCACTTCCCATGGCTGCTGGGACACATTACCCCAACCTGGTGGCTTTAAAACCCCCCAGGTCTGGTACCTTATAGTTCTGGAGGTCAGAAGTCTGAAAAGGGTGAACGTGAAGGTGCTGGCAGAGCTGGTCCCTCCTGGAGGCTCCGGGGAGCATCTGTTCCCTGCCTCTTCCAGCTTCTAGAGGCGCCTGCATCCCTGGCTGTGGCCCCGCCCTCCATCTTCAAAGCCAGCAGTGCAGCATCTTTTTCTTGTTTGTGGTTTTAGATATTTATTTATTATTGAAGTATAGTTGATTTACGATGTTTCAGGTGTACAGCAAAGTGATTCAGTTATACATATATATATATATTATTTTTCAGATTCTTTTCCATTATAGGTTATTACAAGATAGTGAATATAGTTCCCTGTGCTATTACAGTAGGTCCTTGTTGTTTATCTGTTTTCTATATGGGAGCGGGTATCTGCTAATCCCAAACTCCTAATTTATCCCTCCCCCCCTTGCCCCTTTGGTAACCATAAGTTTGTTTTCTGTGTCTGTGAGTCTGTTTCTGTCTTGTAACAGAACATATGAGTTCTGTTACATGTAAGTGACATATAAGTGATATCATATGGTATTTGTCTTTCTCTGACTTACTTCACTTAGTATGATAATCTCTAGGTCCATCCATGTTGCTGTAAATGGCATTATTTCATTTTTTTTATGGCTGAGTAGTATTCCATTGCATTGGGCCCTCCTTCCTTCCTGTCTCTTACTTGTAAGGCCCGTGTGGTGACGTTGGACCCACCTGGATACTCCATGATAATCTCCCATGTCACCTGCAAAGTCCCTTTTGTTGTGTAAGGTTCCAGGGATTAGCATGTGGTCCTCTTTGAGGGGCCATTATTCAGCTGCCCACACCCTCAAAGAACTGAGCCTGTGCTCCTCAGGTCACAGCATGACCACAGTCACGGTCACAGGGTCAGCGGCTGTGGGTCATTGGAGGTGGCCGAGAACAGCTCTGTTCTGCCACCACGTGGCCCGCCTTGGGAGTGGGCCCGGCAGGGTTTCGGTAACTCCGTCCTGCCTTGCTTTCTGAGTGTAAGTCATGTCTATGAAGGGGCCTCGATCTCAGAGCTGGAGGGACCCCAGCAGGAGGGCGTCTGCCCGAATGCCCTGCCCGCCCATGAGCAGGGAGGTGCAGGGGGAGGCCTCAGATCCTTCAGCCTTGAGCTGCCCCGCTGGGCCCAGATATTCAGACAGGCTGACGGCAGGCCGTGGCCAGGGGGAGCCTGGCTGGGCAGCATGGCCTCCCGCCTGGTTGCTGGTCACGGTCTCTGTCACTGGCGGTGCACCTTTGGGGGAGGGGAGGGCTCCTGGGGTGCCGAGGGGCTGGCCCGTGTGATTTAGGCAGAGCCTGGGAGCACCTCTCGGGTCTAAATGTCCCGTCCTCGCAGCAGGAGGACGGTAAGCACGTGGTCATGTGGGTGGGATTGTGGAGAGGGCCCAGCGGTCAGGGCCATTGCTGGAGGGGCCCTGCCGATGGCGGCCTGCCCCTGCCCAACCCCCCACCTGCTTTCCCCGACTGTCCATCAGTTTGGTGTCTTTGTGGCCCCCAGGCTGCTGGGACACAGTCCCCGGGGCGGGCTCGCCCCCCGGCCAGGTGCCCGAGGGCTTGGGGGTGCAGTGCCTCTGCGGTCACCTGCTCTCAGAGGCCAGTGTCTGGGGTGACCAGTGAGAGCCGGTTTGAAAGCCAGCGTCCCCACTGGTGTGCCCGCTCCGCACCTGCCTCGGGGGCCACGTCTGGGAACGACGGCCCCTCTGTCCTTCTCTCGCGGCTTTACCTGCCTGCCCGGCGAGGCCGCTCGAGACACACCGCGACTCAGTCCGTCCACTCGCCCCCTCGGACGGCACACGTGGCGCCTCTTCCCCCGAGCCTCGCTAAGCCCCTACTGTATGCCCAGTGCTGTGCTCTGTGCTGTCACTTTACGTTTCAAGGACCCTTGAAGGGGTCGCAGAGAGAGGGATCTGAGCTCAGAGGGGATGGGGTCTCCTTTCTGAGCCCCCTCGGATGGCCCGTCCTGCCGTGCCCAGCGGGTGTGGGTCTGCCTACTGTCCCCCACATCACCCAGCTGGCTCTCCCACAGGAGGGCCCTGGGTCCTGAGACCTCCCCCCATGCCCTGGGTCCCTGTGTCCCCCAAGACTCTTTGGGGCTCTGTTGAGGACCGTTAACACTTTGCCTTTAACCTTCCTCCTGCTAATCATCCTGGTGTTGTTCCGAGGAAGCCCCCCCAGGTCACCGTGGTTCCAAGGAGGGGCTCTCTCGGTCTCATCTCCTCTCTGCGGCAGCCTCGGGGCTTGGGGGGCGCTCTGGGGGTCTCCCCAGGGTGGATGTGGCTTGTGCTTGGAGCAGAGGCCCTGGCCTCCTGGGCTCGTCTCGGCTCATTCCTGGAGGGCCAGGCACGTGCTCAGGGCGTGGACTGGGGTCAGGATTTCTGTCCGTGGGAAGCACAGCCCAGCAGGCAGGCCCTGGGGACCCTCCAGGAGGAGCCTGGCCGCCGTGCCGCCTTCGCTACACTTTACAGGTGTGCTCGGATGGCTGGGGCTTTAGGACGGGAGCCTCGAAGGCGGGCGGTTTCATGGGGACGGCGGGTGAGAGCTGGACGGTGGAGTTGCAGCAAATAGCGTGGACCCTCAGGATTATTAAGCACAATTAGAGGAACCTCAGCCCCACGCAGCCCCTGGGAACAAGCCAGGTTTCCACACAGCTGCAGACCTGCCCCTGAAGTCACTAAACTTTCTCCCAGTGGGGCCACGCAGAGTGGAATCTTCCCCCCGCACTTTGAGCTGACCGTGGCCTCTCCTGCGAGGCTCGGTCAGCAGTCAGGGCCTCTGTTGCCAGGGCAGGGGTGCCCCAGATGCTCGGCTCTTAGACGCTCGGGAGCGGAGCACGTCTGTGTGTCTGTCTCCCCTTTTCCTGGTCTGGGAAGCCTACTGCCCTGTTGGCGAGGCTGGCGTCTGAGAGGTGTGGACCCGCTGAGGACCGGGCGTGGGCTTCTGTCCCCATGCCCAGGGCCGCTCGGTTCTGTGCTGCCCGAGCAGCGGCCTCTTCCCTCCGTCTCTCCGTGTCTCCCGGGCAGTTGGGTCCCTCCTGACGTCAACCTCGCACACAGGTATCCGAGGCAGCCTGTTGCCTCCTGCCTTCCTGCCTGGCCTCCCCTGAGGTCCAGGGTGGTGGACGTGGGCCTGGAGGGAGGGCGGAGGGGGGAGGGGCAGCCTGAAGCGTCTTGGCATCTCTGCATTCCTGCAGAGGTGACCCAGGCCAGGCCATAGGGCCTGGTGCTTTGGGGTGCAGCCCCTGGGCCTCCACTCCTGGGAGGGTCTTTCTCACTCTCCAGCTTCCAGCTCAGCTAGTGGGGTGGCCCCCGGGCCTTTGGGCCAGCCCTGTCTGCTTCTGGTCAGCGCTTTCCTGTGGCCTGAGGCACAGTGCCGTCAGAAGGGGCAGGCGGGCACAGGCCTCCTGTGCAGTGGTGGGTGGTCTCAGGTGTGAGGTGTCCTGGAAGGGGAGTGCCCGGGACCTCCACTCGGTCCTGCCCTGGGGATGTCCGCTGTGCTGACCTCCTGAGTCGCTGGCACAGGGACCCCAGGCTGACCACCTGCACTGGTTTCCTGGAGCTGCCGAAACAGATACCACAGACCAGGTGGCTTTAGCAACAGACATTTATCTCTCATGCTCCGGAAGCTGGAAGTCAGAGGTCAAAGTGTCGGCAGGGCCGTGCTCCCTCTGAAACCCGGGGGAGGGTCTCTTCTGCCTCGTCCAGCTCCTGGGGGCTCCTGGCTTCCTAGGCTGTGGCCGCCTCCCTCAAATCTCTGTCTCCCTGTGTGTCTCCAGGCCCCCTGTGTGTCCCTGAACGGGGTGGGGGGGCACCCTTCTCCAGTATGACCTCATCTCAGTCCTTAACCAATTACGTCTCAGAGACCCTGCTTGTAGATAAGGTCACACCCTGAGGCTGTGGATGGACATGAACTTGGGGGACACTGTTCAACACAGGGCACGCCCCCCATCCTGCCCTCACTCAGGCTCCCCCACCCCGAGGCCGGGGCAGGGCATCTCCTGAGTTACCAGTTTCTTCTTCTGGGCTCGTAGTTCCCCCGAGGAGCAGCTAGCCCTGCCCTGAGAGCGTTTCTGGATTTGGGGTTTGGAAAAGAGCACGTGCTCTGGGTTCAGTCTTGAAAGGCGCTAGGCTCGGCCCCCCCGACCTGAGCTTGTTCCCCGAGATCTGGCCGACCCCGCTGCTCCCCACAGCCGGCCCCAGAGGGGGTGGCTCTTCCTCCCAGGGGGCCGTCGGGCGTTGGAGACAGGCCTGCCTTCTCTCCACTCTGCTCCGGCAAGCCGGTGAGGGGCTCGGCACTGTTGCGGGCAGCGTGGCCTGAGAAGGAGGGCGCCAGGTCTGGGCCCCAGCACCTGGGCGGGGGCAGTGTCCTGAGAGAGGGGGGCCAGGCTGGACTCCCCAGGGCTAGTGCAGAGCGGGGGGGAGGGGGGCGGCCTGGGTGGGTTCTGGCTGTTGACCCCCGGCCCCGTGTCCCCATGCAGATGTGGACGAGTGCCAGGTGCACAACGGCGGCTGCCAGCACAGGTGTGTGAACACGCCAGGCTCCTACCTCTGTGAGTGCAAGCCCGGCTTCCGGCTCCACGCGGACGGCAGGACCTGCCTGGGTAAGCACCCCTGCAGCCTCCTGGGCCCGGTGCCACCTCCCTGCCGGGGCTCCTGGCCGCAGCCGTCCCCTGGCCCTTCTGGGTGTGCCCAGGTCTGGGAGGGGCCCGGGACCCCTCCACTCCTGGGCTGAGAGGCCTGTCTGCTCAGTGCAGCCGCCGTTACAGTGGCTCTGTCCTGCTGAGGGTGAGATGCCGAGGGGCCCTTGCCACCCGTTGTGGGCCCTGGCCAGCACCACTCACGTCAGGTTGCTGGGGCCCAGGCGGTGAAAAGGCGTGTCCTGGGCCCGGTGCTCTACACGGAGGCTGGACCCTGGGACCCTGGGACCCTGAGCCCTGTGACCTGGGCTGCACCCTCTCGGTAGCCACAGCTGAATCTGGCCACTTCCCCGGGGGACTTCCGTGACGGGCAGGAGCCCCTGGGCCACCATCCCCTCCAGGGCCCTATGCAGCAGGAGTTGTGGTCGTCCGTCGGCAGGGACACAGGTCCGGCTGTGCTGCCCCAAACTGGGGAGACTGGGTGCCTGCTGGGTGGTGGGGAAGGCCCGGCCTGGGGCGGGGGCAGCATGGGGCTGCTCTTGGCCTGCAGAGTTGGGCTTCCCAGGCCCAGGTCCCCCACCCCAGTCTCGGGGAGCCTGGGCGTGGGGCTGAGGCTGGGGGGAAAGGGGTAAACGAGAAGCGGGGTGTTAGCCCTCAGTTGCTCTGTGGGGCCTTTTTGCCGTGCAGGACGTGCTCGATGGGGGCCTCTGCCGGCACGGGAGGCTCCAGGGAGAGAAGGGGAACGCTGGCGCCCACTGGATGGAGGGTGGAGGGTGGAGGCCGGGCGTCTGGCTGTGGGCCGTCCCCCACCCCTCTCCTGGCTGCTCTGGACACAGGTGCCACGGGCACAGGGCTCACCCTCCCTGCTGGCCGCTCTGTCTGGGAGGCCACGTGGGGGTCATTCTCTGGGGGCTGGGCCAGTGGTCACCCTCACGGGCCAGTGCTCTCTCCCTGGCTATGGGGGGCTGCCCCTTCTTTCCACACTGTAGGCCCCGAGCAGGCCCGGGAGGGCTCCGAGCGGCATCCCGCCTGCAGGCCCTGCTGCTATGTGGCAGGGCGGCCCGCCAGCCCTGGGGGGCCCTCCCCGGCACAGGCACTCTGATATGTCTGGGCCGCCGCTCAGGGAGCGAGGCAGCTGCCCTGTAAAGTTTCTGTGGGCTGGAAAGTGGAAACAGATGCAGGAATGTTGTGATCTTCTTCAGGACAGATGCAACAGGGTGCAGCCCAGGTCCCCAAGTGTCCTTCCTTCTCCCTTCCTCTGGGGCAGGTTCTCCTTGGAGAAGGGCGTCCCTGGAGGCTGATCCAGGGTGGGCTGGGTGGTACCCACTGCCCCCTCCCCTGCTGGCTCCTTGGTGAGGGGCCTGGGCTGAGACACCTTCCTGTCTCCCTAGACCCCCCGCCAGTTCCCCCGATGGTGGCCTTCACTGAGCTGCCAGAATGGGTAAACAGCACGCAAAGGGGAGGGTGCCCTTCAGGGCTTTGGGAGGGATTATGGTGGCCTCTAAGTGTGGCCTTGAGCTGCTGGCTTCCGGAAGCCCAGGAGGGGTGCTCCCCAGCCTTGCCCTTGGCTCCCATCCCAGCCCACCCCTTCGCTACGCTGGAGCCCCTCCCTGGAGCCTTTCCTGGGAGATGCCTGTGCTCGGGGCCCCAGAAGTCTTGATTTGTGGCACTTGCTTATTTTGAAGGGTCTTTTCAAGGTCTGATGCCAGGGCCTCCGGCGTGGCCTGCACAGCCTGTCAAGAGGCTGCTGGGACCTCACTGCACTCCCCGCCTGCCACCCCCAACTCTGCACACCCAGACCGCGTGGTGTGCCCCAGGGCCCCAGGAGGTCTGCAGCTCTCTTGGGTGCTGTCGCCCACCTCCTGGTCGCTCCCGCCAGAGGGCGCAGTTGAGACCCACCTTGGGCACCAGCCTCTTACCTGCGTCCCATGGCTGGAAGTGCTGGTGTTTGGCCTGGGTCTGTCACTTTCTTTTGACTGCAACTCCCAGCGGGAAATGTACACTGCATCCCCTGCCCCCACGCACAGTCACGCACACTTGCTGGTGAATTCCGCATGTCTGGAATTCCTGGGAGCTGACATGTGCAGGGCGGTCCCCAGGTCTCTTGGGAGTGGTGTGGGTTTGTCAGCTTGGGTCTGTTGGGGGCTGCCTTCCCTGTCGGGGCCTGGGCTTTACTGAAAAGCTTCCAGAGTGGACAGGGGTCTCCTGGTGGCTTCTTCCCAGGCAGAGCAGGAAGCGTTTGCTCTAAGGGCCCCCGGCCCTTCTCCTAATGTGCCCCTTTTGGTTGCCGAGGGACCCACCCCGGCTGCAGTGCACGTGACCTACTGGTCTGGGGTGGGTAGGGCGGCCGAGCCCCTCATATCCCGGATGAGGGGCTCCAGGTGGGGGCCCGTGGAGGGCACTGCATGGCCCCTGCCAGGCTGCTGGACTTCCTGCCTCTGGGAGGTGTGGCCTTCTCCACTTCTGCAGGACTCCCAGAGTGCAGGGCATGGGGAGGAGCTGGTGGCCTTGTCCGTGGTTCACAGTGGCACCCTCTGAGCCCAGAATACCCTAGGGTCTCAGCAGACATTTATGGGAAGGTCAGTGTAGGAGCTGTGCCCCTCCCCAGCCCTCCCTTCCCCCACACAGGCCAGCTTGCAGGGCAGACTGAACAGCTGGAGCACAGCTGCTCTGGACCCCTCCCCGGGGCCTACTGGGATCCTCTGGGCAAGGGGAGGGGTGCTGTGAGCTCTCTCGGGACTTTGCAGGCAGGCAGGGAACAGGCCCGGGCACCCCCGCCTTCAGAGCTTGGAGTGAGGATTATAGAGATGCTGGAGGGTAGGAGTAGAGAAGGTGCCCGCAGGGATGTGACAGTCCTTCCTCGGTACAGGGTGGGAAGGTCCTCTGTGCTGGGAGCTCTCAGGTTGGTGCCACATCATGGGGCCCCAGGGATCTGGGAAGTCCTTAGAGGTGGTAGTGGTTGGGGGCGGTGTTGAAACAGATAAGGGGAGCCTTGAAACACTCTTCGAAGTTGCCTCAGAGGCAGGAAGAGGACAGGAAGTGCACAGTCTTCTTGCATCCCTCCCTTGCAAAACATCTTATGGAAATAAAACACAGAAAGGTTCAATTCTTTTTTTTCTAATTTTTTTTTTTGTTATTTTTGACTGCTTTGGGTCTTCGTTGCTGCGCGCGGGCCCTCTCCAGCTGTGGCGAGCGGGGACCACTCCTAGTTGCAGTGCGCAGGCTTCTCATTGTGGTGTCTTCTCTTGTTGTGGAGCACGGGCTCTAGGCACATGGGCCTCAGTAGTTGTGGCTCGTGGGCTCAGTAGTTGTGGCTCGCGGGCTCTAGAGCGCAGGCTCAGTAGTTGTGGCACATGGGCTTAGTTGCTCCACGGCATGTGGGATCGTCCCGGACCAGGGCTCGAACCCGTGTCCCCTGCATTGGCAGGCAGACTCTCAACCACTGCTCCACCAGGGACGTCCCAAAGGTTCAATTCGTAAAGTGAGAATTTGCAGGAAGGACTTTACCATCAGCCCCGAGGCCCCTGAGTGGCTCACGTCCCGCCCTGGCTGCCCTTGGCTAGCCAGGCGTGCTGGGGCGCTCCGTCGCCAGGGTGCCCTCCTGGGTTCGCCACCCCCTCCCCCCCCGCAGACTCTGGGGTGGGAAGGGCAGGGCCGAGAGAGGCCCTGGGCTGGGCCAGCCTGCTTCTCACCCTGGCCCCTTTCCTTCCCCAAATTGTGGGAAATGGGGCTGCCGAGAGCAGTGCTGGGCGGGTGTCTGGGAGTGACGTTTTGGCTTTTCTGCGCCATCTTGCAGAGCGCCCCAGGCAAACCCACAGAGACCTGCCCCCGGTCCTTTAACACTCGGAGCCGGGAAACCCGCCTCTTCTGGCCCAGAGTGACTCCGGCCCCCGGGGTCCCTTCTGGACCCTGGCCTTGGACGTGGCTGCTTCCCCACCTCCCTCGTGGTGGTGAGCAGCACGCCCGGGCCAGTCTGAGGGAGCAGGGCGTCACTGGCTCAGCGAGCAGCGGGTCCTGCGAGATGGCCCGCGCTGGCCACTTGGAAGAGGTGGGCTCTCCATCCACCTCCTCCTCCCCTCGGCCTCAGGCCTGTTGGGCCTTTTGGACGGACGCTGGGGGAAGGATTCTGCTGTCAGCATGCACCCCCTGGTGGCCTGGCTGCCTCCTGCCAGAGTGCCCGGCCGCCTGGAGTTAGGTGGGCCCTACTGGTCCACAGCACGGGGAGGGCCTCCGCGCCGCTGCCCTCCCGCGGGGTTTTGCCACAGGTGCGCCACGTGGCCTCGGGGCAGGCGCTCCCCCAGGCCTGGGTCTTCCCAGTGAGGGGACAGCGAGGGGCTGCACAGGGCCTTGCAGGCCGTTGTTCCCCGGCTCCTCGGAGGGGAGGCCGCCTGGGTCCCTGGAGGCTTTGCTGACAGCATGCAGCGTGGTCCCAAAGCCGCAGGCAGCAGAGGGGCGGAGAGTGCCAGGCTTGCCTGCAGAGCTCATCCCTGCAAACCACAGATGCAGTTCTGGGAATGTTTTCCAGTCCCCTCCAGACCCGGAACAGGCTGCAGCTTCTAAAAGGGAGTGTGTCTTCCCCGCCCCCAAGGGGCCGCTGAGTCCGAATAGGGAGTGGGAAGGGCAGCCCTGCCTGAGAACCACCCTGGGAGGTCACGGCTGTGCCTGAGACCAGGTCCCCGGAAGTGCAGGCTGCCAGCGGCCATGGGTGATGGGAGGGTCACACCCCAACCGGGGGAAGCCAGGGGCAGCGGCCCAGACCCCAGCTGGATGCAGAGACCCAGCGGGGAAGCGAGGGCAAAGTGGAGCCGTGGCAGACGGCTGGGCACGGGCTGGGGGTGAGTTTAGAGTCAGTGAGCTTGGCAGAACCAAGCGGGAAGCAGGATTCGAGCAGCGGCGTGGGGCGGGGGAGGTGTGGGAGGCGTGGATGACATCGGGTTGGGCACCGGGGGCCGCAGAGCCTGGGTTCTCACCTGCGAGTGCTTCATCCGAGGTGGGCGGGCACTGGGCACGGCAGCCGCGGGGCCTGGGTCCAGGCTGGGCCTGGGGAGCAGGGGCGGTTGGTGGGGTGCAGTCTGCGATGTTGGGACGGTGCCAGCCCCTGGCTCGTGGGCAGGGCAGGTGCATCCACGCCGCAGGTGAACCGTGTCCCCGTGCAGCGTGGAGGCCCCAGCCCGAGGGTGGGCGCGGGGGGCAGGACGCACAAGGCAGAGTCGGCAAACCGTGAGCTGCTGGGGGGGTCAGGCATGGGCAGAGCCCAGGGGAGTTTCCCCTCCTGGCCAAGCCATGGGGGCCACCCGCTTCCTGTCCCGCCGTCCTGGCCCTGTCGCCAGCAGAGGGCTTCCTAGAAGGAAGGGCTGCAGGTGGCTGCTGACCCCACATGGTGTGAGGCTCTTGGGACCTAGAAGCCAAGCCAGTCGAGGGCAGTAATTACAAAACCCTCGAAGCCACCCTCGAGCCTGCTCCAAAACCGCTGGCTGGGGTTGGAGGCTGGAGCAGAGGGGGCTGGTGGGCTTGGCACGCTGCCGACATACTTGTCCTCACCCCACCGGCCTGCCAGGCACAGCCCCTTGGCTGACCAGCTCGGGCAGACTGGCGTGCCGGGCGCTGAGACCAGGGCCTTGCCAGCGAAGCCGCCTTGGAGGTCAGCTCTCCAAGCCCCCACCTGCCACTTCCTCCATGGCACTCATACGCACCTGTTGCTGGGCTCCAACCCTGAATCCGTGCCCAGGTCCCAGGTACTGCCACCTGCACCTCCAGGAGTGGAGAACCGCTGACATGGATAGAGCAGGCCCTCCACCCTGTAGGACAGTTGATTTCTAGAATGTCCAGTTTCCTGCTCAAGTAAAGGCCCCACTCCCCTTGAAGAGCTTGATGCCTCACAACTGGCTCCTGGCTAGACCAACTCCTGCTCGTCGAAGGTGGAATTGTAGCCCAGCTCCGTTAGAACCCACAAGTCCCTTGGCCTTGGCATTCGCAAACTGGGAAGTGAAGGTGCAATAGTCAGCTCAGGCTGCCGTAACAAGTACCACAGACTGGGCAGCTTCTACAACAGCAGTTTATTTTCTCACAGTTCTGGAGGCTGGCAGTTCTGGATCATGGTGCCAGCCAGTTTGGTTCCTGGTAAGAGCTTTCTTCCTGGTTGCCCTTCCTGCCATCTCCTCATATGGCCACGGGGACAGAGACAGAGACAGAGAGAGATCTTATGTCTCTTCTTACAAGGACACAAATGCTGTTTGATCAGGGCCCCACCCTGATGACTTCATTTCACCTTAATTACCCTACCCCCAAATACAGCCACATCGGTGGTTGAATTTTAGGAGTACACATATGAATTTTAGGGGGACACAAACATTAATTCCCTTCGGGGCTACGGAAACCCCTTGTCTCCCATTTTCTGATGGGCTGTCAGCTTTGCTTCAGGTATGAGCCTGGTTCTGATTTGCGGGACCACCCGGGCATGGGTCAGTGGTATGTGGGTTCCATGGCCAGGTCTCACAGTGACCCGAGGGGCCTGGAAGCTTCACCCCCAGCTTTGGGCACTGGTCACGCAGAGGCTGGCTCTCTCCTGAGCTGCACAGCCTGACGCCCGAGAAAAACTGCCTTGTTCAGCTTTCCGGCAATCCAGGGCACAGGATGCTCAAGGTGATGGCACGGGGCTTGGCTCCCTCGTGTGCACAGCCTGGGAGCGTCTGGAACGTTGGTACTCGTGCAGCAGAGCAGTGAGAGACGGGCTTGGGAGGGTGGGAGGCTGCATGGGGAGCCGGAGCCCCCACCTGCCTGGGATTTCTCCCCCAGTGGGCTCCTGTGGGCCCGGAGCTGGGTTGCCCTGGGCCCGTCTTGGGGGCTCTGCCGTCTGGAAGGGCTGCTTTCCAGCCGTGCCACAGCTCTGTGGGTCGTCCTTGCTGCCGTGGTGTCTGCCCAGCCGGCTGCCCTGCCCTGGCCTCCGAGCCCCTCTCTCCGTGTGCCTGCCCGGCGCTGCCTGGAAGGGCTTCTGATTCCTATTATGAGCTCTGAGCGGGGATGCAGTTGGTGTGAACACAAACGGGGCCCCAGGAATGGGCCGGCTCAGGCCACGCTTGGAAGCCTCTCTCTGGAGTTGATGGCAGTGCCTTAAGCAGAGCTGTCTCAGGAGGGGCAGGCGGGACCTCGGGGGTCAGCACAGAGTCGGGGGTGGGTGGCTGGACAGGGGGTCCAGAGGCTGAGCGGGATGTGAGACGGTGGTGCCCTGTTTGCCTCCGTTCCACCTGGGACTCGTGTCTCTGCTGCTCCTCCCTGACACGTGGCAGGGCCAGGTGCAGCCAGGAGACAGGCCCCGCCACCCCGGGTGTCCTCCGCACCCCAGCAGGGCTGGCTTGGCCCCGGAAGGGGACCCGGGCACGGGCTCCTCGCCCACTCGCCCCATGTGGGGAACCGGCAGGATCGTGAGTGCTGTGTTCTGACTTTGGGGGAACGTACTTGCTTTGAAGGAAGCTCTGCTTTTGGCAGACAGCGTGGCCCTGGCCTGCTCCGAGCCCTGAGGCCGCTCACGTGCTCTGCGTATTCTCTGGCTGCTCCCGGACCCACTGGCGTCGGTGGTGCAGGGCGTGCCACTCCTGGCCCCCAGAACCAATGACAGTAAATGGTCTCCCCAAACTCGGGCCCTGAGGCCAGCGGCGCCCTGGAGCCTGTGATGACAGCACAGGTGGCATCTGGGGGTGAAGCCCTGCCCCCCGGCGGTCGCAGTGTTTTAGTACCAGGCCTCAGGTTTGCTCTGGTCCAGGCCCGCTGGGCAGTGGCCCGCGCCTCCCCGGGGCACAGACAATAACACATTCTCGAAACTTGGCTCCAGAGCACGGGGCCTGTCCCTCCCTGACCACGAGGTCGCTACCAGTGACTTGAAGGAGGCACCAGAGTCCAGGTGCCCTCTCTGGGTGCCCAGCCTCTCTGAGTGGCCACCACCCTCCCGCCAGGCACAGCCCCAGCCCATCCACCCAGTACCTGGGCACCCACTCGGCCAGCCTGACCGGCAAGAGCCTTGCCCTGTGTGGGCCTGAGCGTGAACACCTGGACCCCTGGCATCCTGGGAGTGGGATGCAGGTCCCTGGCTCTGTGGCCTTACCAAGTGCTGTCCCCACAGCTGCTGGGAGGAGCGGGGACTGTGTGAGGTCAGGTGGGGGTGAGGCCTCGCCTTGGGTAGGCAGGAGCTGCACTGGTCCGTCAGGAGCTGGGGACCAGGCCTGCAGGTCATGGTGGCCGTCCACGGAGGCCCACGCCTGCCCCTCTGGCCTGGCCTGACGACCTAGATAGTGGAATGTCGGGGTCTTCGCCAGCCCTTGCTGGCCTGCCACCTCCTCCAGGGAGCCTCCCAGCCTGCTCGGACTCTGAGCCCTGGACGCCTTGGCTCTTAGGGGACCCCGGTGTTTTGCATTCTGTGCTGGGTGGGGCTGGGCTTCCATCGGGGTGGGCGGCCTGCTCTGTGGTGCCTCCCTACACCCAGTCCTGGGGCAGGCTGGGCCAGAGGACCCAGATTCAGACCACGGCCCTGCGTATCCTGTGTGTGGGCCGAGAAGCAAAGCCAGACCCATGAACCAGACAGGAACAGTGCCGCCCTCTCAAAGCCCCTGCTTCTGGGATGTGGACAGAAAGGAGGAAGGGCTTGGAGGGCCTGGAGTCTTCCTGCAGGAGGTGCTCTGTGCCTGCCCGGGGCCAGGCCGTCGTCCTGGGCTGACCTGGCTCCTCTCGGGTCCCCAGCCATCAACTCCTGCGCCGTGGGCAATGGCGGCTGCCAACACAACTGTATTCAGCTCACGGTGACCCAGCACCGCTGCCAGTGCCGGCCCGAGTTCCAGCTCCAGGAGGATGGCAAGCGCTGCACCCGTGAGTGTGCCACCAGCCGGCGGGAGGGGGAGGACCAGGGCTGGGACTCGCACTGGGTCCCCCGTTCTCCGCGCACCCACGGACCTGCCCGGGAGCCCCGCAGCCTGAGCCCTGCCCTGCTTGGCTGCTGGTGCTGGAGGGGGGCCTCAGGGGCAGCAGCGGCCCCCTTGGCTGCCGAGAGGCTGTGGGGCATCGCCCAGCCCCTGCGGGCACCAGGGAGGAAGCCTGTCAGGCTCTGGGGTCACACATCTTCAGGGGGCAGGAAGCTCAGGACAGGGGTACGGGGATGAAAAGGAAGGGCGTCCTGCGTGTCCCTCAGTTCTGAGGCCCACCTTGGGCTTGGCGTGGGCACGTGGGACCCCAGCCCTGGCCCTTGGGCGGAGGGGGCTGCCCAGGCCCCGTCTGACACCTTGCCCTGGGGTCTCAGGACTGCCTGTCGTGGAAGGGGGTGGTCTGCTGATGGAGAAGGTGGAGCAGGTCCGGGAGACCCCTGAGAAATGCAAATGGGGGCTGGGGCAGGGCAGGTGCTGAGGGAGTGGCTCCTGACCCTGCCCGGCCTCTTGGCTCCCGGGTCAGGAGTGTGGGTCAGGGTCTGAGGGGCCGAGGCCAGCAATGAGGGCAGAGTGGCACCGGGTCACAGGGCTGGGGGCTCCGACAGGAGAAGAGGCACTGGGGGAGCTGGCCGTGAGCCCGCTGCCTGACCAGGGCTGGCCTGGCCGGTGCCCTGCTGTCTTCTCTGGAGTTGTTTGGGGATGCCCGGGGCTAATCTTACCCCTAGTCCACTGCCCAGCCCGTCAGGCCAGAGCAGGAGGGGTGAGAGCTCCAGGTGGGGGCCTCACGAGCGGCCCCGGAGAAGGTACCCCGAACTGCCGGAGCCCCCCATCTCTTCCCTTTGCCTCCGTGCCTCCTGGCTGTGACCGTAGGGAGAAACCCGTGTACGGACCGGAACGGTGGCTGCATGCACACGTGCCGGGCGCTCCGGGGCCTTGCCCACTGCGAGTGCCATGCAGGATACTGGCTGGCAGCGGACCACAAGGCCTGCGAAGGTAAGACGCCCTCCCTGCCCTCGGGCTGGCCCAGGTCAGCTGTGTGGGGCTCGCCTCCTTGCGTCCCCCTGCACCAGCCTATGGACGTGGGACGGCCCCTGTTGTCACCCTTGGATGACCTGGAATGACGCAGGTTTATATCCGGGGCTGGGGGGCAGGGTAGGGGTGGAGGGTAGAGAGGAGGGGCCGGAACCCAAGGAGCTGCTCCCAGCAAGAGTCTCATGTCGGCAGGAAGGCAGATCTCAGGTTGCCTTGTTATTTTTATACGTTTCTCGTGTTACCTAAGTAGTACCTGCTCGTTAGGGAAACAGGAAAGGGTGAGGGAGGAGAGAGGAGGAAGCATCACCGTGACCCGGGTGGCATCCCCGTGTCGGCTTCCAGGTGTCTCTACAGCTTGTTTGTTAGTGGGCACACTTAGCATCACCCCAGAGCCCGGTCGGGCGCAGCTTTCTGGAACGTGCTCCGACCTCCTGGCTGCATGGGTGTCCGCTATGCGGTGTTGGTTAGTTACCCAGTCACGGGACTCGGGTGTCCCTGCTCCTCCCTCTTACAGGCGGCTCTGGACGAGCAGCCCTGGGGAAGGGTCTGTGCGCATCCCCCGTAACTCTGAAGCGATGCGGTGTGTCCAGGGCAGGCAGCAGTCATTTTCCCAGGCCTCCTGCCACGTGGCCGTCAGAGAGACGCGGCCCGCAGCTGTGGAAGCTTGTGGTTCCCTCAGCAGCAGGAAAGCGTTTTAGGCATCGTTGCCAATGTGGCGGGCACGTCCTGGCACTCTGGATGCAGGTGGCTTCAGAGGGTGCAGTGGGAGACGGGGCTGAGGGTCAGCTTCGTCCCATGGACTCTTAGGGGTGGGACCAAAGCAGTTGTCGGGGACACTGGGATTTGGTCCTGAGGCCAGTGCCACGTGGCTGCGGGGAAGAAGCTGGTAGCCTCTCCCTGGATGTCAGCGTGCGCTTTCTCCGGCTGGCCCCCCGAGGCTGGTGGTAAAAGGCCCCTCTTGTGCCCGGCCCTGGATGGGGGGAGGCTTGGCGAGAGCGGGACATGCACACCTCAGAGACCGCGGGCTCAGAGAGGCAGAGCCCCTCCTCGCCTGATGCTGCTGGTGGGGCCTGAGCCCAGACTTCCAGCCATGCCTTCCTCGCCCTGGGAGGGAGCTCGGCTCTGCACCTGGAGTGTGACGGTGAAAACACAGGCACTCAGAGGGAAGGCGGGAGAGGGCCCTGGGGCCCTGGGCCTGACCCCTCGGCAGAGACCAGCCCTGGGGCCCTGGGCCCTGAGCCCTCGGCAGAGACCACCCCTGGGGCCCTGGGCCCTGAGCCCTCGGCAGAGACCACCCCTGGGGCCCTGGGCCCTGAGCCCTCGGCAGAGACCACCCCGGGGGCCCTGGGCCCTGAGCCCTCGGCAGAGACCACCCCTGGGACCCTGGGCCCTGAGCCCTCGGCAGAGACCACCCCTGGGGGCCTGGGCCCTGACCCCTCGGCAGAGACCACCCCTGGGGGCCTGGGCTCTGACCCCTCGGCAGAGACCACCCCTGGGGGCCTGGGCTCTGATCCCTCGGCAGAGACCACCCCCGGGGCCCTGGGCCCTGACCCCTCGGCAGAGACCACTCCTGGGGGCCTGGGCCCTGACCCCTCGGCAGAGACCACCCCTGGGGGCCGAGTCTCTCAGGCCAGTGGCCCAGAGCCCCCAACCCCCCATGTCTCCCACCCAGATGTGGATGAATGTGCCACAGGCCTGGCCCAGTGTGCCCACGGCTGCGTCAACACTCACGGGTCCTTTAAGTGTGTATGCAACGCAGGCTACGAGCTGGGTGCCGATGGCCGGCAGTGCTACCGTGAGTGGACAGTGGGCGATAGCACCACGGGGCGTGGCGGTGCCTGGGGGGCAACGCGGCTCCCCAGTCCCAGCCCGCCACGGCTGCCGGCTCGCTTTGGCCGAGGGGCAGAGATTCCTTGTCAGTCAAGGGCAGTGCTGGGCTTGGGGGCTGCGTGTGGGCCCCGGGAGGGTGGGAGGAGGACGGGAGACCCCAGGAGGACAGAGGGTTCCAGAGCCCGCCTGGCCCAGGAGCTCTGTGCTGCCTGTTTCCCAGCAGAGTGGCAGCGGCTGGGGCCGGGAGGACCGTGCCGGCTCGGGGCGTCACCCCGGCCCCTGTCCCACGTCCCGGGCGGCGGGTCTCGCCGCAGGGATCGAGCTGGAGGTAGTGAGCAGCTGCGAGGCGGACAACGGCGGCTGCTCCCACGGCTGCAGCCGCACCAGCTCAGGGCCCGGCTGCACCTGCCCCCGCGGCTACGAGCTGGGCGAGGACCAGAGGACGTGCATTGGTGCGAGCCGCCTCCCTCCCGAGCGCCCCGCCCCCGAGCCAGGGGCTTGCTGCTGCCCTGGGTCTGCGCCTGGGTTTGATGCCATGACGAGGACGCTCCCTCCCATCACCCCCAGTCCTGCCCCGGGGGGAGGCGGGAGCGGTACGAGGGGGCCTAGTGCGAGGCAGCATCGCGACCCACGCTGCCAAGCGCCCGCCACACCTCCACCTCTGCTCAGCCACTTGGTCAAATGCCCACGTGCCGGGAGTAGCACCCGAAACACTGTGGTGTGTGAGCACCCCCTCTGCACGGGAGCCCCGCTTCCGAGATGGCTCCCACTACCCTCCAGCCCCCAGGCTGCCCCCAGAGCAGGCGGGCGGCCCCGGGGCCGTGACCTGTGTCTTGCGTGTGTCTGTGTGTGCAGGACCAGGACGTGTGCATGTGTGATTGTGTGCAAGGACATGCAACTCACATGCAGGTGTGTGCGTGGTTGTGTGCATGGGGTTGTGTGCATGGGGTTGCGTGAAGGTGTGTGTGGGTGCCTGCAGGTATGCATGGGCTGTGTGCAGCTATGCGTGTGGTTCTGTGCAGGTGTACGTGTGGTTGCAGCTGTGCGTGAGGTTGTGTGCAGGTGTGCGTGTGGTGTGTGCAGCTGTGCATGTGGTGTGTGCAGGTGTGCGTGTGGTTGTGCACAGGTGTGCGTGTGGGTGTGTGGTTGTGTGCAGGTGTGCATGTGATTTGTGCAGCTCTGCGTGTGGTGTGCAGGTGTGCATGTGGTGTGCAGGTGTGTGTGATTGCAGCTGTGCATGTAGTTGTGTGCAGGTGTGCATGTGGTTTGTGCAGCTCTGCGTGTGGTGTGTGCAGGTGTGCGTGGTGTGTGCAGTGGCGCGTGTGGTGTGTGCAGGTGTGCGTGTGGGTGTGTGCAGCTGTGCGTGTGGGTGTGTGCAGGTGTGCGTGTGGTTGTGTGCAGGTGTGCGTGTGGGTGTGTGCAGGTATGCACACACTGGTGTGCTGTGGAAGGGTGCACATGCGGGCGGGCGCCTGGGTGCCAGCCGGGCTGTGGTGTGTGCCCCGCAGATGTCGATGACTGTGCCGATTCCCCGTGCTGCCAGCAGGTTTGCACCAATAGCCCTGGCGGCTACGAGTGCAGCTGCTATGCCGGCTACCAGCTTGGCGCCGACGGCTGCAGCTGTGAGGGTGAGCGCTAGGCAGCCGGGTTGGCTGGGGAGTGGGTGCTGGTTGAGCACCTGCCATCAGCAGGGCTGTGGGGACCTGCCCACTCCCTCCCCCGCCTGAGGTCACTGTCTTTTCCTCGGGCTGGGCCTGCACCCCTGGCTGCTCTCAGCCTGGCCTCCCTCAGGCGGTGCACCCCGTCCCTCTGACCCTGGGGACAGGAGGATGGCTGTGGTGTGCGTATCACCCAGCAGGCCCCTGTGCCGTGGGCAGGGCCGGGGCAGGAGGGGCCCCCGAGGCCCCGACCCCCGGAGGACAGGTGCCAGCGGCCCTGGATTTGCCCACAGACGTGGACGAGTGCGCCTCCGGCCGTGGCGGCTGCGAGCACCGCTGCACGAACCTGGCCGGCTCGTTCCGGTGCTCCTGCGAGGACGGCCACCTGCTGGACGAGGACCGCCGGGGCTGCAGCCGTGAGTCTGCGGGGCGCCACGGGGACCCCACCTTCCTGGCTGGACGGAGCCCACTTCAGTCCTGCCTCTCGCTGTGGGACAGGCCGGGGGCAGCAGGGTTCGGGGGAGGGGCCGGACAGACAGGCGCCCCCAGGCAGGGTGTTACTCAGGGGCCCTGGAGTCGGCTCCTGCCCCGCCCAGGTGAGAGCAGGGACATCGTTCCCGGGACTGAGGACAGCGTCCAGAGGGACAGAGAGCTGTTCCTGTCCCCACACCCACTCCTTGCTCAGGGTCCCGAGGGCCAGCAGGGGGGCCGCGACAGCCGGGGGAGACGTGGCTTGGGTCAGGACCTCAGAGCCCGGAGTCTCCTCTGTCCTGAGAAGTAGGGTCAGGAGTGCAGCGGGCATGTCCCGGGTGGCTGGGGTGAGGAAGGGCCCCGGGGTGGGGCTCAGGCCCAGAGCTGCCTCTGGGCACCGAGGGGCAGGGAGTCCAACCCTGGGGCGGCTGGGTGGGCGGCAGCGGCTCAGGGCCCTCTGTGCTCCGCCCAGCCCTGGAGGTGCCCGAGGTGGGCCTGGACGGCCACCTGCCCCTCGTGCGGCCCCTCCCGCACGTGGCAGTACTCCAGGACGAGCTGCCCCACCTCTTCCAAGATGACCACGTCGGGGCCGAGGCGGAGGAGGAGGAGGAGGAGTTGCGGGGCGAGCACACGTTGGAGGAGAAGTTTGGTGAGAGGTGGGCCCGTCCCCAGGGCTTCGGTACCAGTGCCCCCTCAGGCCCGGCTGCCGCCCACCCTGCTGTCTTGGGTGTGAGGAAGGGCTCCCATGAGGGCCTCGCTGGACCACGGCGCAGAGAGGCCAAGCTGCTTGGTCAGTTTGCCCAGCACGCCCGGGGCTGAGCCTGGGATGGGGCCACTAGCTCTCTGCTTAGGGCGCTTCCCAGCCCCCCATCTGGGTCCCACGTCTCCGCTCGCCCATGTGGGGCCTTCACAGCCTGAGGACGTCCCTTGTGCCCCCTTCTCTGGCCTGATGCTGGGTGGGGTCCAGGGCCAGGGGTCAGGCTCTGAGGCCCCTCTCCCGCTGTGTCCCCCAGTCTGCCTGGACGACTCCTTTGGCCCAGATTGCAGCTTGACCTGCGCTGACTGCAGGAAGGGGGGGACCTGCCTCCCCAGCCTGCGTGGCTGTGATTGCCCCGATGGCTGGACCGGGCTCGTCTGCAGTGAGGGTGAGGCTGCTGTGAGGGCAGGGTGTGGGCGGGGCCCCTGAGCCCCAGGACCTGCGCAGCCCACACAGTTTACGCCTCCCCGCCGGCCCTGGGCAGGGGCTCCACAGGTCCATCCGTTCACTCGTTCACTCATTCATTCAGGGTCTCTTGGCTTCCTGCTCCGTGCCAGGCCCTGTTCTAGGCGCTGGGAGACCCCAGGGGCTAGCAGGGCCTGGTGTCTGCCCCTTACAGATGTCACGGTGGATGGGGGTCCGGCGACAAGCCAACAACTAAGACATAAAGGGGTCTGATGAAGAGCAGCGAGCGGGTGGGCCAGTCATGCCCAAGTCCCAGTGGGGAGAGGTCACCTCCCCAGGCCACGCACCAAGTTGATAGCCAAAGCACATTTGAAAGCTGCTTTCCCAGGCTCTGTCCAGAGCCTGTCCACTCCCTGCCCAGCGACCCCAGTAGTCTCAAGGACCGTAGTGACCGTCTCTGAGGGTCTGCCAGTGACTGACTCTGAAAGTGTTGGTCGAGAAGGTGGACGTGTCAGAGTTCAGAGGGAGAGGGTGTGGCGATTGATTGGAGATGTCTGCCATGCCCGTGGGCAGGGGCAGGGAGCACGAGTGCCGTCGGGTGCTGCTCTGGGAAGTTGCTTTTGAACTGTGTGGCTCGACACCCAGGAGGGTGTCTCAGTGTCTCTGGAGGGGCTTCTGGGCCCCGAGTCCTCCTGCGGACCAGTGACCCTTGTGCTTCTCTGTGTCCCTTGCAGCTTGTCCCCCAGACACCTTTGGGAAGAACTGCAGCTTCTCCTGCAGCTGTCAGAACGGCGGGACCTGCGACCCTGTGACGGGGGCCTGCCGCTGCCCTCCGGGTGTCAGTGGAGCCCACTGTGAGGACGGTGGGTGCAACCCTCCAGGGTTGTCCTCTGGGTGGAGGGGAGGGGTGGGCACTACCTCTCAGCTCCTAGTCCCCTTCCTTCTGGGTGAAGGATGAGGCCCTTTAGTGGAAGAGGCATTGAGTTTTCTACATCTGATGATTCTCCCGGGGCCTGACTATAGCAGGTGGTGAGGACTTGTTGGAAGAATAGCACTTTTGTAACAGGGTCCCCGGGAAGGTAGTGAGCTCCCTGTTCCTGGAAGCATTCAAGGAAAGCTATATGATGGCTGGGTGGGATTTGCAGAAGGGAGCACGCCTGGGCTGCATAGGACGACATTACCATCCTTTTTAACTTGGAAGTTGCAACATTTCTGGAGGAACTAGAGTCCACATAAGTTTCCCAGGTGCTTGATGCTTCATCTTAAAGTCTTCAGAACTTTAAGTTTCTGCTTCTTTTGCTGGCGGATGTAGCTAACATATCAAGGACTTCCCGCCTTAGCAGTGGATGGCAGCAATCGGTGGACCTGTCCCCAGTGCCTGGGTGGCCCGCAGGAGCTCTGTGGGGCAGGTTTCTAAGTCCCGGGGTGGCCAGGCAGGGCTTTCCACCCCCTCCCTCTGGTCACCTTCTCGGCTTGGTTAACGTCCCTGCCTATCTTCCCCTGCGATCTGCCATCCCTGTTCTGCTGAGGCTGAAAGCCCACTGCCTGTTGGGCGCTGTATGTGTGACGGGCCCTGAACGGACCCCAGGGACTCCTGGCAGATAAAGTGTCTGCATTTTAGTGCTTCCGCTCATGACGTGGTGTGGCTTCCCCGGGACCTGGTCTCAGTCGGGGTCCTGGGGGTAAAGTGTGCCCGTGCAGGTGAGCTTGAGGAGGCTCGTCCCAGTTCTCAGGGGCCCCGTACTAGTCTCCTAGACTCCAGGTGCCCCGGGCTCGTGGCTGCTTCCCCGCAGTCCGTGCCTCTGTCTCACCGTGGCCTCCTCTTCTTGTCTCCGGCCTCCCTCCCCTTTCTCTTCTAAGGACACTGGTTGGGTGAGGCCTGCTCCGTCGGTGCAGGATGGCCCCACCTGGTGATCCTGGTGGTTAGGATGTGGACGTACCTTGGGGTCACCATCCAGCTCCCTGAGGCCCTTCAATAGGCAGGGCGGGGGCAGGACAGAGCTGGAGGGGAGCGTTTTGGGAAGGAATGCCAGGGCCCTGTCCTGGCCCTGGGCCCCCGAGCTTAGGCCCGTGTCCTTCCCTCTGTGAGGTCCAGAGGTCAGGCTAGGTGACCACCGAGAGACAGACGTCAGGACGCTGCAGGTGCCGGTCAGACGAGGAGGGTGGGCTTTCTTTGAGCGTCTCCCATGTGTGTGCTGGGGACGTGCTTGGTGTCCCGCTCTGGCCGCCATCCAGGCCACAGACCCTAGGGGCACGGGCCAGCCAGGGCAGATGGCTGCATCCATGGGGTGCACCTCGCGGCTGCTCTGCCCTCGGGATGCCCTTGCCCCCCACCCGGGACCCTCCCTGTCTTGGGGGCAGCGTCCTCAGGCTGCTGGTGGCCCAGGCCTCTCCTGACTCCTGTGCTGGTCCTGGGGCCCCTTGGAGCATCTCCTCGGGGGGCGGCCATGTCCGGGTGGGCAGTCAAGAGGCTCCCCTTCCCCCAGGCTGCCCCAGAGGCTTCTACGGCAAGCACTGCGGTAAGAAGTGCCACTGTGCCAACCGGGGCCGGTGCCACCGCCTCTACGGGGCCTGCCTCTGCGACCCGGGGCTCTATGGCCGCTTCTGCCACCTGGGTGAGTCCCACTGCCTGCTGGCCGCCCGTGTCCGGGGGGCGGGGCCACAGCGTGGGCCGGGCGCTTCCTGCCCGCGGTCCAGCTTGTGTTGGACCGTCACCGTTCACAGGTGAGGATGCGGGGGCTCAGCAAGTGCCCCGGCTGGGGTGTGGGGTCTGTGGGCTCAAAGCCACGTCCTCGGGACTGCACTGGCCGCCAGGGCGTCTGGCCGGGTGGGCGGTACCAGCCCCAGCCAGGCTGGTGGGTGGGCTGAGCGTGGGCAGGGGCAGGCCTCCCTCGGAAGCTCCAGGGCACAGAGCTCCAGCACATTCCTGGCAGCAAGTCCTGAGCCCCCGGTGGGGTCACCCCGCTCTGCGTCCATAGACACCTGGGATGCGAGAGGCGGTGGGACGCTGGCGAAAAGCAAGCAGGCTTCCTCCTCGCAGCTCTTTGTAAAAGGATTGTATAGAGGGAGGCAGTGAGGATCCCGAGCGTTTCCTGGCTGGGAAGTGCCTCTCTGACCCTGTTTCTCATCTGTGGAATGGGCACAAACCAGCGGCTCTGCGTGGGGTCCCGGACGCAGCTCGGTGGAGGGGGCCGGAGACCCTGGGCTGGGGAGGGTGGGCGCTCGCAGTGGGCAGGCCCCCTCACGGTTGGTTCTGGGGTGCAGCCTGCCCACCGTGGGCCTTCGGGCCGGGCTGCTCGGAGGAGTGCCAGTGTGAGCAGCGGAACACGCGCGCGTGTGACAGGAGGGACGGCAGCTGTGCCTGCAAGGCGGGCTTCGGGGGCGAGCGGTGCCAGGACGGTGAGTGCAGGGCTGTGGCGGGAGGGCCTCAGGGCCGGCGGAACCCTGCAGACCCCTCTCCCCTCTCCCCCTGCAGAGTGCCAGCCGGGCTTCTTTGGGCCAGGCTGCCGGCAGGCGTGCACCTGCCCCCCGGGGGTGGCCTGTGACCCCGTCAGCGGCCAGTGTGGGAAGCAGTGTCCTGCCGGCTACCAGGGGGAGGACTGCGGCCAAGGTGAGCGGCCAGCCCTGGTGTGCGGGTGGGGTGCAGGTTGTCTGGCCCGTGCCGGGCGCCGGGCACCGGAAGTGCTGGTCCTGGCGGCACCTTGACCTGCCATGTCCCCACCCTGGTCACGCGGCGGTGACTCAGCCACAGGTCTGCCTGTCTCTGTGCACCCGAGAGGGCAGGAACTCGTGTGTGTGTGTGTGTGTGCATGCATGTGCACGCACGTGCGGGGCGGCCTGGAGAAGGACCAGTGCCTCTCCAAGATCGTCCCCTCCCTCCCTCACTTGCTCACTCATGCTATCACAGAACGCACTAAGCGAGCTTTGTGCTGGAAGCTGGGCCAGGGGGCTCCTTCCTGGTGGGTCTGAGCGAGCGGGACAGAGGCAGCTGCTCCCGAGGGTGGTGGCTCGGAGCAAAGTCTGGGCCGGAGGTGCCGGCGTGGGGCGCGGGTGGCGACCAAAGGCCCTCCACGTGGATGCCCGGGCCGGGGGGCGGCATGGGTGGGCACCAAGCACGGGCGAGGCTGGAGGCTGGGGGCCCCTCGTTTACATGGGGAGCCCTCGCTCTGAGCAGTGGGGCTGCCGTGGCCCCCGACGGGGCGCAGGCAGGTTGGGGCCTCCCTTGGCGCACTGTCCTCACCCGTCCGCCGGGGGGCAGGTGGGAGCCGAGGGGGCCTGCGGTGTGACTGGTGTGACCCCGACCGGGGCAGCGGCTCGAGTCCCCCTCAGTCAGAGCCGCCCGCCCAGCTGCCCCTAAGTGGCCTGGGGGCCACCACCCAGCCCCAGCCGAGGGGTGGGTCTCCCCTTGCACTCCGGCCTGGCCCCTCCCACTGAGTGTTGCTCCTGGAGACCCCCGGGGTGATCCCACTGAGGGCTCTCGGGTCCCCTTGGTACAGGAGGGGAGTGTGTAGGGCTCGGAACCCAGCCTGGAAACCACCCTGCCGCCCGCAAGCCTGACCTCCGCTCTGAGGGGCTCTGTGGTCCCAGGGGCCTTCAGTAGCCCCGAGCATGTGTCTCATCCATGAAACACCCCAGGAGCTGGTGGGCTCAGGCCCCCTGACTCCGCCCGACTCCCCGTCCCCCCAGACGCTCACGTCCCCTGCGCTCCAGCACACGGCAGGCCTGCCTGCACCTGCCCTCTTTGGCGGCCTGTGTGCTGAGACAGGAAGGGCCTTCACCCCCAGCCCTTCCCTGCTGGTTTTCTTTGTCTTTCTTTTCCTTTTTTCTTTAAAAGCCTCCAGGGCCCCAAGGATGAGCCACAGGAAATGACACACATATTTTTACAGCAATAATGGGCTCCCCGCTGCTGTTAGGTCTGGAAAGTATTAACCCCCAAACACGCGTCTGCCCCCAGTCAGTGGAGCGGGGTCTCCCCTAGGTGGCGGGACAGCTCCATCCGGCCCCGCTGGGCCTCCCTGCCCACCCTGGTCCGCACTGCGTGGGTGCCTGTGTGCGTGTGCAGCACCCCATCGCCTGCTGCGTGTGTGTGCTGCACCTGGCCATCTGGTGCGTGCCTGCGCTGCACCTGCGGTCCAGTGGGCGGGCCTGTGCCCCTGGTGGGACGTGGGTGGATGCCCGCACGGCATGGGCCCTCACGGCGACAGTTCACCAGGGTGTGTCCTTTGTCTGGAGCCCATCTCGGGGCCCAGGGAGACCCCAGGCCTGGCGCCCCCCCACCCCCTGACACCTCATGCCCCTCAGGCAGGGAGCGTCCTCAATTCTCAGCCCCGCTGGGTGTTTGGGTGCAGGGCGGGCTCTGATTCTTTGGTGTGGAGGGTGCCTCAGCCCGCCCTCTCCAGGTGCCGTGCTGGCCTTCCTGCGCTGGGAGCTTTCCCTCCAGCAGCACTGGGGCGGCCGCACGGTGCTGGGGCTGGCAGGCCCCTCCCTCCACCGTGTTGCCTCCCCAGCCAGGGCAGGTGTGAGGTCTGGCGCGGTGCCCTGCAAGCCCACCAGAGCAGCCACCGCAGCCCTCACGGGTGGGGCGGGGCTCCGTGGCCCCTGCATTCTTTCCCGAAGCCCTGCTGTGGGCCCAGAGCCGCCTGGCCGCTCTCATTCCTGAACATGGGGGTGACCAGCAGGGGGTCCCCAGGGTGGACCAAGGTGGGAGGAGGGCAGAGCCAGCCCTGCCCCCCGCTCTCCAGGGTCCTGGCTGCCCGCCTCCCAAGCCCTGCTGGCCTGTGGTCTCCAGGCCGCCCCTCACCACCGCTCCCCAACGCAGGTCAGCCCAAGCAGGCCCCTCCTTGTCCTGCCCCGTGTACCCCGTCTCCTGCCCACTCCCATGACCGCCCTCGTCACCCAGGGGACCCCGGCTGTGTCCAGCAGCGCTGCTGGGGCAGGGGGCAGGGGGCAGGTGCCGGGGGCAGGTGTCCGGGGCAGGGTGGGGCCTCCAGGGGAGGCGGGCAGCTCCCCGTGGTGATGGCTGAGGCCCTCCGCTCCCTCCCGCAGAGTGCCCGGCCGGGACGTTCGGCAGGAACTGCTCAGGCTCCTGCTTCTGTGAGGGGGCCCCCTGCGACCGGGTCACGGGGCAGTGCCTGTGCCCTCCTGGGAGGACCGGGGCTGACTGTGGGGCAGGTGAGTGGCAGCCATGTCCCAGGGTCTCCTAACCTCCCTGGGCTGCATGACTCCTGGCCGTGTTTGGGGAGCCCAGCCTGGATCCCATTTGGGGACCCCAGCCCCGGGCTGTGTTTGGGGAGCCCAGCCTGGATAACATTTGGGGACCCCAACTCTGGGCTGTGTTTGGGGACCCCAACTCTGGGCTGTGTTTGGGGACCCCAGCCCTGGGCTGTGTCTGGGGAGCCCAGCCTGGATAACATTTGGGGACCCCAACTCTGGGCTGTGTTTGGGGACCCCAGCCCCGGGCTGTGTCTGGGGAGCCCAGCCTGGATAACATTTGGGGACCCCAACTCTGCGCTGTGTTTGGGGACCCCAGCCCCGGGCTGTGTCTGGGGAGCCCAGCCTGGATAACATTTGGGGACCCCAACTCTGGGCTGTGTTTGGGGACCCCAGCCCCGGGCTGTGTCTGGGGAGCCCAGCCTGGATAACATTTGGGGACCCCAACTCTGGGCTGTGTTTGGGGACCCCAGCCCCGGGCTGTGTCTGGGGAGCCCAGCCTGGATAACATTTGGGGACCCCAACTCTGGGCTGTGTTTGGGGAGCCCTGGCCTCAGCCCTGGAGCCCTGCAGACCCCAGGCCAGTCCACAGCAACTGCGAGAGCTCACAGCAACCAGCCTTGGGTCTGGACGTGGGCGTCTGCGGCTGCCCTGTGGCCATGCCCACGGAGGGTGCACGCACTGGGAACTGTCAGCCGTGGAGACAGGTTGACCAGCGGCCCCCAGCCCTCCCCGGGCCTGTGGCTTGTCCTCTAGGCACCTGTTCACTCTGGGTGCCCACCTTTTGCCTGTTGAGCCATTCTAGGGCAGGGGCTCCCTTTCTGGGGGTGGACGCCCTGTAGCCTGCAGCCCGTGAGGAGGCTGGGGGTTCCCGTGACCCGTGCCTCTCCCTCCTCCGGGACAGCTCAGGTGGGAACAGAAGTTCCTGCTCCCCGATGGGCCCAGCAAGGCCCCAGGGGAGACTGACTGGCTGTGGTGGGGCTAGATTGTCCTGAGGGTCGCTGGGGGCTCGGCTGCCAGGAGATCTGCCCGGAGTGCGAGCACGGTGCCTCCTGTGAGCCTGAGACCGGAGCCTGCCTGTGCCGCCCTGGCTTCATGGGCAGCCGCTGCCAGGACAGTGAGTGCCCGCCGCCCTGACCTCAGCCCCGCCTGCAATCCCCGTGTCCCGCCCCTGTGTCCTGTACCCGTGTCCCCCTGCCCCCGGCCCCGAGTCCCCTGTCCCCAGCACGCTCACCCTGCCCTCCCTGCAGCTTGCCCAGCAGGCTGGTTTGGGCCCAGCTGCCAGATGCGATGCTCCTGCATCAACGACGGGCTCTGCCACCCGGTGACTGGCCGCTGCAGCTGCGCCCCGGGGTGGACCGGCCTCAGCTGCCAGAGAGGTAGGCGGCCTGATGTGCAAGCGTCCCTGCCCTGCCCTGGGGAAGCCTCCGCCCAGGCCCCGGGGAGGGCCCTGGACCCCAACGTGGCTGTGGTCACCTGCACAGGGTGACCCGGCCCCTGTCGCAGCCTGTGACAGCGGCCACTGGGGACCCGACTGCAGCCACACCTGCAACTGCAGCGCAGACCACGGGAGCTGTGACGCCGTCAGCGGCCTGTGTCTGTGTGAGGCCGGCTATGTGGGCCCGTGGTGCGAGCAGCGTGAGTCCCAGCCCAGCCCGCACACGCGTGCACACGTGCACATGCGCAGACGCACACCCGCACGCGCACACACGTGCACACGTGCACACACATGCATACACACACGTGCACATGCCCAAGTGTCGGGGACCTAGTCCTGCCCTCCTGTCCCCGGACAAACAGGGAATTTCCTCGCCTGAGCCCACCCCCCTCCCTCCCCAGCCTGGACCAGGCTCCACCCTCCCACCTGCCTGGGCCCAGCAGAAGGCCCACCTGGAAGAGCAGGGAGAGGTGGGGCAGTTGCACCCCACAGGACACCTGGCACCTGGAGGAGGGGAGGAAGATGTCTGCTAAGGACCGAGGGCCTTGCCCTGGCCGGGTTGGTGGGTCCGGGTGGGCCTGGGGCTCC
Source organism: Balaenoptera acutorostrata (assembly GCF_949987535.1). Lineage (NCBI taxonomy): Eukaryota > Metazoa > Chordata > Mammalia > Artiodactyla > Balaenopteridae > Balaenoptera > Balaenoptera acutorostrata. The sequence continues at coordinate 2,257,075 of NC_080064.1, read as the reverse complement.
CTCCTCCCCAGGGCTTGGGGCTCGGTTCCTAGCTGGGGGACGGTTGCAGAGGCCTTGGGTATGGAGGGGCTTCTCCCGCCCCACAGTCCCGGGCCCTGGCCGGGTGGTGGTGGACGCCTGGGGAGGATTGGGTCAGGCCCACCGTCCCCGCAGCTGATGGTCTGGTGTCTCAGGGTGTCCCCAGGGCTACTTCGGGCCGGGCTGTGGGCGGCAGTGCCAGTGTGAGCACGGGGCAGCCTGTGACCATGTCAGCGGGGCCTGCACCTGCCCGGCCGGCTGGAGGGGAACCTTCTGTGAGCGCGGTGAGCCAGGGTGCAGGCCGGGGTGGCCGGGCGTGTGGGTGGGGACCCATGACCCCTGGCCATCTCCCATCACCGCCCCCTGCCTGCAGCCTGCCCGGCCGGCTTCTTTGGAGTGGACTGCCACCACACCTGTGACTGCAGCACCGGGGTGCCCTGCGACGCCGCGAACGGCTCCTGCCTCTGCCCTGCTGGCCGCCGGGGCCCCCGCTGTGCCCAGAGTGCGTGAGGTCCCCATCAGCCCTGGGTGCTGCCCATTAGGGTTAGGGTCAGTCCTTATCTGTGGCCACCCGGACTGGTGCCCAGGCCAGAGGGAGGGGCAGATGGACCACAGCAGCCTGGGACCATCTGCTGCAGCGCCCCCCGGGGTCCGTCCCCCCGGCCCCTGACCGCCCCTCTCTCCTGCAGCTTGCCCAGCCCACACGTACGGCCACAACTGCAGCCAGGCCTGCTCCTGCTTTAATGGGGCCTCCTGTGATCCTGTCCACGGGCAGTGCCGCTGTGGCCCTGGCTGGATGGGGCCCACCTGCCTACAGGGTAAGCCCTGCCCAGGAGTCTGGGGCCAGGCAACGTGCTTGCCCCTCCCTGGGCCGTGCAAGGTCACATGGTGTGGGGCGCGAGGTGGGCATACAGCTCCCTGGGAATGGAGGACAGGGAGGGCGGGGCCCATGCCCCTGCCATGGGGCACCTGGGGAGGGGAGGAAGGCTTAGGACCACACCCTTCAGCCCTGAGCCCCCCGAGGCTGGGCAGGTGGGCCCGGGGAGCCGTGGAGCAGGTTGTCCTAGAGGCAGCTCTAGGTCCCTGCCCTTTGGGGCGGGCCTGCAGATCCAGTGGGCTGGCCCTCCGAGGGCTCAGGCCCCCGGCCTGGCTGGCGGGGATGCTGCAAGTCACTTCTCTCTCCGTCCCCAGCCTGTCCCGCGGGCCTCTACGGTGAGGACTGTCAGCATTCCTGCCTCTGCCAGAACCAGGGCACCTGTGACCCTGTCTCAGGCCACTGCACCTGCCCAGAGGGCTGGGCTGGGCTGGCCTGTGAGAAGGGTGAGCGCTGGGCGGGCGGAGGAGAAGGAGGGACCCTGGGGGTCTGGAGCCCAGGGCCAGCGCCCCAGTGTGCCTCGGTGCAGCCCCCTCCCCCTGTGGCTGCCTGGTGTTGGGGGTCAGGGTCCTGGGGTGTGGCCTGCAGTGTGACCAGCCCACTGGGCACCCCTTCCTCCCAAGGACACGGGATCCGAGGCTCTGGGTGCAGGAAGCAGGGGCGGGACGGGGGTGTCCTGGGTCCCAGGGGCATCGCCCTGCTCCAGGGCTGGACCCTCACCGGTCTCCTCACATGTCCCCGCCTCTGCAGGGTGCCTCCCGGGGTTCTTCGGAGCCGGCTGCCAGCACGTCTGCGGGTGCCTCCACGGCGGCCTCTGTGACCGGCACACAGGCCACTGCCTCTGCCCGGCCGGCTGGACCGGGGACAAGTGCCAGAGCTGTGAGTGGGGCGGGTTAGGGCCCCCTCCAGTGTGGCCTCATGCCAGGGTGTGGAGGCCTCCCCGGGGTGGGCAGTTGCCAGGCAGGGGGCAGGGCTGTGGGCTGAGCTCCCGGGGCCTCCCCGCCTCTGTCCAGGGGGCCGCCCCGAGCAGGACTCAGCCACCCGCCCGCCCGCCCGCCTCTTTCCCCGCAGCCTGTCCCAAGGGCACGTTCGGGGTTCGCTGTGAGGGGCACTGTGCCTGCCGGCGGGGGGCCACCTGCCACCACGTCACTGGGGCATGCCTCTGCCCGCCGGGATTGAGGGGCTTGCGGTGTGAGAATGGTGAGCCCCCAGCTCCGCTGGTGCTCCGGGTGGGGTTGGGCCCTTCACACGGTGACCCCTCCGGGCCCACGCCCCCCTGCAGCCTGCCCGCCCGGCTGGTTTGGAGAGGCCTGTGCCCAGCGCTGCCAGTGCCCACCCGGCGTTGCCTGCCACCACGTCACCGGGGAGTGTCACTGTCCCCCAGGCTTCACTGGGCCCAGCTGTGAGCAGGGTAGGTGACCAACCTGGCGGGCCCTGGGGCAGGGGGTGGCTCAGGCCACACGTGCCCCTGTGCTGGGCCCCAAACCTCTACCCGCAGGAGGGGATCCGGGAGGTGACTCCTGGGAGGACGCTTGCTCCAGGCAGGGCCGGCACCGACCCCCTGCCTCCTCACCCCAGCCTGCCTGCCCGGCGCCTTTGGGGAGAGCTGTGGGCAGAAGTGCCAGTGCCCCGGCGGGAACCAGGCCTGCCACCCTGCCTCGGGGGCCTGCGCGTGTGCCGCTGGCTACCACGGTGCTGCCCATGCTGCCCGCTGGGCCCTCGGGAAGGATGACGTGGGAGGTGGGAGGTCAGGGGCTTTGGAGCCCCCCTGGCCCCTGGCAGCTGGCCCCTCCCCCTGCAGGGTGCCCGCCCGGGCGGTTCGGGCCCGGCTGTGAGCAGCTGTGTGGGTGTCTCAACGGGGGCTCCTGTGACGCAGCCACAGGGGCCTGCCACTGCCCCTCTGGGTTCCTCGGAAGCGACTGCGGCCTCGGTGAGTGGCCAGCCTGCGGGCAGGACAGCCCCTGACCACCCCCCTTCTTGGGCCCGCCCCCCGGGGCCTGGCCGCAGGCTGGGCTAAGCTGGGGGTTCCGTGTGACCAAAGCATCCCTGCCGGCCAGCTCTGCCTGGCTGTGTGCTGTGCCCCCGGCTCAGGCCGTGTCCACCAGGGGCCATGCAGAGGCCAGCCGGGCATCCTGCCGAGAGAAGGGCCTTTCCCTGAGCCAGGTGGGGCCTTTCCAATCATCTGGAATCCTGGCTGGGCTGGCGGGGTGGGTGGGGGCCACCGTGAGTCACTTGTGGTAGCGCAGGCCGGCCCCCAGCAGAGCCAGCGGGCAGGGGGCGGGGCAGCAGGCAGCCCCGCCCCATCTGGACAGACACGGGAGTCTCCCCAACCCGCCCCACCCCCCGGCCCATCCCGCCCCATCCCGGGTTGACACGGCGGAGAGAGGGGGAACCAGCCTGGAGTGGCCACCCTCCCACTTCCTCCTGGCAGCCTGTCCACACGGCCGCTTCGGCCCCCGCTGTGTCCACGTGTGCGGGTGTGGGCAGGGGGCGGCCTGTGACCCCGTGACCGGCACCTGCTCCTGCCCCCCTGGGAGGACCGGCGTCCACTGTGAGCACGGTGAGAGCCTGCTCCCCTTCTGCCTTGGGTACTTCACGGTGTCACTCCGTCAGCCTCGGGGGGAGGGTGATGGGGTGAAGCCCTGGGGTCACTGGGGGAGAACTGGGTCCCCACCGTTAATCCCCCAAGTGCCCTGAGGCTAAGAAGTGAGGGTCTAGCTTGTGTTGACAGCAGCGCCCACTCAGGTCATCGGGTCATCCAGTAGCACCCCATGCCTTGCCTTGACCTGTGACCCCAAGGCCCAGGCCATCAAGTGACCTGTGGCCAGTGGGGGATGAACACATTCTGACCCAGAGCCAACCCCCCAGCAGGAGGGGTCAGGCGGCTGTTTCGTCTGAGGACGGAGCCAGCCTTCTGGCTGATGTCCTCTTGGGATGGGGTCCCTCTGGCCTTTCTACCAGGCCCTGTGGCCAGGGACCCCACCTAGAGGGAGGCCTGGAGCACAGCCCATGGTGGGGAGACGGGGCGGTCCCTGGGGACAGTGGTGGGGGCTCATGCTTACGGTGGCATGCATGGTCCTCAAGGCCCTGCTTGGCCTGGCCCTGCACCCTGGTGGGTCTGAGCCCCCTGCCGCCCTCTGGTCCTCATCAAGGGGCCGGTCACACTCCCCTAGGCCCGCAGGGAAGGACGGTAGCCATGGGTCAATCAGCGTGTGAACAGGGGCCACCTGGAGTGCAGGGTTGCCCAGCCTCCTCTGTGCTACCACCTCCAGGAAGACTTCCCTAACCCCCTCCCGCCAGCTGGACAGGCACTCACAGCCCCTGGAGGGCCCTGGTCCCTTTCGTCCTGTGTTATCCTCAGCGCCGATCAGGCCCGGCATCCGCGGAGGGTAGATGAACGGGCAGGACGTTGTTGGTGTTGTTTTCTGGCGCGTGTGTGCCCAGGGGGCAGGGACTGGTTCTGAGAGGCCCGGGGAGTGTTTGTTGAATGACTGTCAGATCGGGGGGGTGCGTCCCTGGGCCAGAGCGCTGAGCAGCGCCCGACTCTGTCCCTAGGTTGCCCCCAGAACCGGTTTGGTGCGAACTGTGAGCGCGTGTGCTCCTGCAGAAACGGGGGCCTGTGTCACGCCGCCAACGGCAGCTGCTCCTGCGGCCTGGGCTGGACGGGGCTGCACTGCGAGCTGGGTGAGGGTCCGTCTGGGACAGCCTGGGGGCCACGTCGCCGCGTGAGCTGCAGGGGAGCGAGGCCGTACCCGGTGTGGTGGTGGCGGGGTGGGGGGCCCTAGGCTCCCGAGGAGGCCCGTAGCTCGAGGGCGTTTGCGGGGGCCGCAGGCTGCCGTAGGGCCGGGCGAGACTGCCGGGCTCGCGCGCATCAGGCTGGTGCCCAGGGGCCAGCGCCGTGCCCCTGCTCTCCTGTGGCGGGAGGCTGACCCGCCAGGCCTCTCCCCAGCCTGCCCCGCTGGGCGCTACGGTGCCGCCTGCCGCCTGCAGTGCTCCTGCCGCAACCACGGCGCCTGTGAGCCCTCGTCGGGCGCCTGCCACTGCGGCCCCGGCTTCTACGGCCAGGCCTGCGAGCACCGTGAGTCGTGGGGTCGGCCCCTGTCCCGGCGTCCGCTCCTCCGCTTTCCGTGTCACTCCCCGCGGGGGGCCCGATGAGATGAGGCCTGACCCCAGCTTCGGTGGGGCTCCCGGGGCAGAGGTCCCGGCTCAGGGCCGGGCCTGGGTGGGAGGAAGGGGGAGCTGGGCCCCTGACCCGGTCCGTGGCTCACTCTGGGCAAACTGAGTCAGGAGCTCCAACCCGGCTCTCCCTCAGCCTGTCCCCCTGGCTTCCACGGGGCTGGCTGCCGGGGGACGTGCGAGTGTCAGCACGGCGCCCCCTGCGACCCCGTCAGTGGCAGGTGTCTCTGCCCTGCCGGCTTCCGCGGCCAGTTCTGCGAGAAGGGTGAGTGCCCCGTGCGCCCACGTGCTCCCATCCGGCCCCTCACCCTGGGTGCGGGACAGGTGACGCTAAGCCCGCTGCCCCCACCAGGGTGTGAGCCGGGCTCGTTTGGAGAAGGCTGCAGCCGGCAGTGTGACTGCGAGGACGGGGTGCCCTGTGACCCCGTCACCGGCCACTGCCTATGCCCCCCGGGGCTCACAGGGGCCACCTGTGACCTGGGTGAGTCTGGGGTCCCGCTTGGTGGGGGGCGTGGGGGCGGGTCTCTGTCAGGGGCGTCGACCGTGTTGACGGAGCCCCATCTGTGCCACGGTGTGGCCTGGGCACCGGGCCCAACCCGTCCCTCTGCAGGGCACCCAGCACGGAGCTCCTGCTCGGGGCTGTCAAGGCCAGTCCTGCCCTCTGGCCCCCACCTGAGTCCCCGGATAGCCTCTCCCTTGGGTGTGGGCTGCAGGCCTAGAGAGAGGCCCCAGTTAGATGGGAAGGAAACGCGCCAGCCTCCCAGACGTGCCAGGGGAGGAGGCGCCGGCCCTGGGGGCTCCACACACGTCCTCGTGGCTCTTGGCCCTCTTGCCCTGGAGGGAGCATCGCTGACCGCCAGCTCCCCTTTGCCGGCCGGGGGCTGGGCGGGAAGGCAGGGCAGTGATTCTGGGCCCGTGCCTGGCGCCTGGCGCTTTCCCATGGGAGATCTCCTGCAGGACAGGGAAGCTAAGGCCCCAGGTCCTTGCTCCTGCACATCCCCCACGGGGTGGCCCGAAGCCTGGGGTCCCGGCCCCAGGCAGACAGGAGTGGCACTCAGGCCCGTCTCTCCCGCGTCTTGTGCCCTCAGGCTGCAGCAGGGGCTTCTTCGGGCCAGGCTGTGCCTTGCGCTGCTCCTGCGGGGGTGGGGCTGACTGCGACGCTGTCAGTGGGCAGTGCCACTGCGTGGACGGCTACATGGGGCCCATGTGCCAGCAGGGTGAGTCAGGCTCGGGGGAGCAGAGGGAGGACCCTGTGCTGGCTGGGCCAAAGGTCACCAGCCCGGCGCAGTGCCCATGGCATCTGCAGGCCTCTGACGGGCCAGGTGTGAACCTCCAGCCCTTGGACCATGGGGCCGGACTTGGTCGTGGGCCAGCCTAACGTGCCCTGCTGACTCCAGGCCCAGACAGCGGCTGGGGTGGGCTCAAACTGCAGAGGGCGGAGCCCCCACGGGCAGGGCTGGATGATCCAGCGTGGGTGGGCGCAGACACAGCCCACCGCCCCACCCCTTCCTCGCCCTGCGTGTGTGTGAACCAGGGCACGACGGTGCGCCGTGCATGCGTGTGCAGTAACACAGGCGTGTGCTCCGGTCTGTGCACGCTAGCACCTGCGTGTCCCAGTGTGTGCGTGCCAGTGCCTGTGTGTGCTCCCATGCACACGTGTGCTTCCCGGCATGCCTGTGCTCCAATGCATACGTGTGCCTGTGGGCACCCACGGGCAGGGTCGGGGAAGGTGCCGTGATGGCAGCGTGGCCTCTCAGCCCCCGAGGCTCTGGGGGAATGTGCTGTCTGCAGGCAGAGCTCGGGGTGCCCTGCCCCTCCGGCCAGCTGTGCCCCTCTGGTGTCCCCTGGTCACCTCCCCCAGGCCCAGCCTGCTCCTGGGAAGAGGCAGCACCAAGAGGTCGTGTCTGCTAAGGGAGACCAGAGGCTGGCTTGGGGCCTGTGCCGGGCAGGCCCTGAGATGGGGTGAAGGGGAAGCCAGGCTGTGAGCGGGGATTCCAGTCTGGGCTCCTTGGCTTGGGGATCCCAGACATGGTCTTCATATTGTGTGTGCATCTTTTTGAGCCTCGTCAAGGCAGCCCTGGCCCCAGACTGTTAAGCACCTTTAGGGGAGGGATCCCACCTCCCGCAGAGGGGTGGGGTGGGGCAGGTGGAGGCAGAACCTGGGGGGCTGGTGCTGGGATGAACGCTGTCCACGGCGGCACCTGGTGGTCAGGTGTGGTACTGCGCTGCATGCGTCCTGGGCGGCCTTGACCTTTAGCGAGGGTCAGGAGCTGGGGATTCACCTGCCTGAAGCCCCGTCTGCTTGAGCAGAGTCCTGCTAGGAAGGAGGACAGGCAGGGCCTCACTGCCCCCTGTCCTGGAGTGGACCCTGCTTGGTTCTTCCCCATCCAGCCCGAAGTCCCACCTCCCGGCCTCTCTTCCGGCAGGCAGGGCTGGGGACTTTCATTTGGGGAGGGGGAGAGCCCCATCATTTGCATAGGAGTGAGGCGGGGAGAGGCCATGCAGGGTGGGAGTGGGGGTCCCTGCAGGCCTCGCTGCCCCGTTTCTGTTGCCCACCAAAGGGTGGGGCAGTAGCATGTCTATCTGCCTTCAGGTGGGCCCTCCCAGTTCCCTGAGACCGCATCCCCAGCCCTGGGCCCAGGTAAGGGGGCTGGGGACATCCCCACATTGCCAGGAGGGTGGCATTTGGTGGCATCGCGTGTTCGTTACCAGCAGACTAAGGCCAGAGGAGGGACGAGGATTGGGCACTTGCGTGGGATCTGGGCCCCACTGGGTGGCGGGCATTCCAGGACCTGGACCTCAGAGGTGAGGCGTGGGGGGCAGCTGGGGAGTAGCGGCTGGGCTGTCTCCCCCCTCTGTCGGGCTGGAGCTGGAAGGACAGGAGGGGAGTCCTGAACCCAGAGCTCTGAAAACTTGGAGAGTTTCCACCTCCCCGGGCTGACCTGCTCTTCTCCTGCCCCTTCAGTGGCTTCACAATCAGCCTCTCACCGCCCCGGGCTCAGCAGCAGCGCAGAGAAGCACTAGCTCAGGGGCAGCCCCCGCCGAGGCCCGTCTCCCAGGGGCCGCTGAGAGGACCCAGGGGCCTTGGTGACCACTGAGGAGGGACGCCGGGGGCCGGGACTCTGGCCCCGCCCTTGTCTCCGAGGCCTGGGGACAGTCGTGCAGCTGCAAGGATCGTCTGGCCACGAGGACGGAGGCCCTGCCCGGCCGGGCTCTGCAGCACCGGGGCACCAGCGCGGGGACCACAGTGTGGAGGAAGCCCCCCGACCGGCGCCCTGGGGTGGGACTGCGGGCAGGTGTGGGTGCAGGTGTGGGCGTGAGGCCCCCTGACCTCGGAGCAGGTTCTTCTGGTGCTAGGCCCGGGGACTGCTGCAGCTCAGCCTGTTTACCTGCAAACAGCTGGGCCGTATTTATAGAAAGGTATTTATGGGCAGCCAGACATGCCCACTGCACCCCTGGGCGCTGGAGGGCTGCCCGCCTCCTGCCCAGCCCGGGAAGCCCTGACTCGGGACTGCGGGGCCCTGAGGGGCCTCTGGCTGGGCGCTTCGGTACCATGTGAAACCCAGGAAGTTAAGAAAGGAGCAGCCACTTCCTCAAGGCCTGTGTGTTCACTGCTTCGTGTGGGCCCCGCGGGGTGGCCTCCTGGGCCTGCCGGCATGAGTGCGCCTGACCAGAGAGGCCCATTTGGCCCCTGTGCCCCTCTGGGGACAGGGGTGCTACACAAGCAAAGTTGGGGTCTATCCCAGTTCCCGGTGCTCTGGAGGGGCATGGTGTCCCGAGACCGAGGAAGCCCTGAGTCCTAGAGCCTGCATGGGGGAAGCATGGCCCCGAGGGGAGGAGGGCAGGGGTGCTGTTGGGGGCAGCCTGGGCACCCCCCTACTCCTACCCCTGCCCTATCTTCAGGGTAGAGCCAATGGGGAGGGCTGGACCCAGATTGTCACGCCGGACACTTAGGTCTGGGCTGTAGCCCCCTCTCCCCTCCCCTCCAGCACCAGCCCAGGTAGCTGATGCCTCCAAGGGCAAAGGATCTCATGGGGCAAAATAGGGTGGGTTCTAGAAAGCCCTGTCCCCTTAGACAACTAGTGAACAGCCAGTAGCAGAGGAAACCGAATTAATGGGCCACCGTGTTAAGACTCGGAGGTACATAAATATAATCCATACCCTGCAAGGGGTTGGGGATGGTGGTGGTAATGTGATGCAGGAAGAAGCAGGCCGAGAAGGACCAGCGTCAGGACTGAGCGGGAGGTGAGGGAGCTGGAGTCGGAGGGAGGGCGGCAGGAATCAGGCTGAATAATGGGTTTTCCAGCTCAGGACACTCCCAGGAGGCAGCGTGGAGGCTGAGAGAGAGAAGATACAAAGGAAAGATCGGAAGAAATGGACAAGGGAAGTGTTAACACCCGTGTGTCTGAAGTCCTAGAAGAAGAAGGTAAAAACCATTGACACAAAACAGCAAGTTCTCAGGTCCAAAGCTGGATGATCTCAGATGGAAAGCACTCAAGGTGCAAATAAAATAAAATAAAAAAGCCCTAGTCCAAAGAACTTACAGAATACTAGTGGCAAGGAGAAATTCTACAATGCCCAGAAAAAACAAACAGGAGTCAAGAGTGACATATCTGACTCCACAGCAGAAACACTGAAAGCGAGAAGATGGTGATGTTGATTTCAAAATGTTGAAGAAAAGATGTTGAAATTTGAATTTCATGGCCTTGAATCATGTGTCCTGCTAAACTGTCATTGAGATGCAAAGTGGATGTTTATTCTCAGGTGTCCAGGGCCTCGGTGGGCACCGCGCTAGAACCAGACGTGAAAATACACTCAGAGAAGTTTCCCAGCAAGAAGGGAAAGTGTGAGATAGTCCCTGCATTTCCCATATGACCTAGTGATTAAGAGAATCAAAACAATCACAGCAGAAGCCAGGTGAGGTGGGAGCTGAGGCAGGTGGGGAAGAGAAAGACACTGATAAAAGGAAACCAAACCCTAGTGCAGTTGGAGCTGAATAAGAAACTGTGGCCTCCGCAAAAATGCTGGCAGGATGTTTAACTTTCAAGTGGGAGGGAATTTCACCTCTCCAGTGGAAGGCAGGAAGGAAGGAAACGTCAAGCAGAATAAGAAAGTAGATTAAAGCCTGATTGAAGTTGTTACAGATGATCAAAAATCAGATCCCTAGACTGCATTAAACATTCTTCAACAGCATTTTATTTACAAAAGACATACCTGGAAGGACAGAAGTATAAGCGTACAAAGTAAACAGAAAGAAAGCCGGGCCGTGAGTTTTGCTATTTCAGGGTGAAAAGCATCATATGTGACTGTATGTAAATATACACACATACGTGCACCAACAGTCGAGGCTCAGATTCGTAAAGCAGTGGTGGGTGTAACAGGCGGAAATGATTAAACTGGTGATTTTAATATGCTATTTACAAAAGCCAATACAAAAGCAAGACAGCAATGATAACGTTTTAATCATCTTTACACACATGCTGTGTATACCTATGCTTATATTCATTTATTTATATTCATATATATACACATCTATGTTTAAGTCTATGAACTTCACACTCAACGAATGGAGAATAACGGAACATTTAACAAACCTAAAATTCCATCTTTGAAGAGTAATAAAGAAGAATATTCTAACAAGATTGATGATTTTTTTAAACATGAAGCAAGAAAAAAAATACAGAAGATGGGAGGGTTAACTACAGACACAGAGAATAAGACATAAAAGAGAATATTATGAACAACTACATACCAGTAACTTTGAACACTTAGAAAAATGGGTATGTTTTGGGAAAGTATAAAATGCCAGGATCAGTGTAAGTAGAAATTAAAAACTTGAATAAACTAGTAACTTAAGTAAATGCAAATGGTAGTCACAGCTCCACCTCCCCCTCTGTCACCAGGAACGCCTGGGACAGGTGTCGGTAAAGGGGGCTGGGCCAGACTTCTGAGACACAGGAACTTGTCTGATGTGAGATGTTCCAGAAACATTAAATAGAGGAAATGCGACTCATTTCAGGAGGCCAGTCCCAACTGGGTTCTACAACCAGGTGAGGGCAGTACGAGAAAAGAAAATTACAGACTCACAACATGTATGCAGAAAGCCTGAGTAAAATATGTCAGCTTCTCAAAACTATTTAGAAAAACCCACTTGATCCAATGGGACTTGGACCTGATTAAAATGAGAGGACAGTTTAACATCAGAAAATGTGTCCATGTGTTTGGGTGACAACGAAAAATCATGATGGTCTTGCTAGAAGTAGAAACAGCATTTGATAAAGTTCAGCTCTCTTTCGGATGTAAGTTCTTGGAAAACTGGGTACAAAAAGGCGCTTTCTTGGCAATGGTCATGTGCTAAGAATATACTAGTTGAGCAGGGAAAATGATGATTCCAGCAAGTGGCCCAGGCCTCCTCGCCCCCCACCTGGGCTCCTGCCTCCCCTCCCCCGCATTGCTGGTCTCCTCAGCCCTGATGTGACAGCCTGTATTTCTGGCTGTCCTTCCACATTAGAACTGGGGGCATGGGCTTGGCTTGCGTCATGCTGGGCCACCTGGACAGGAACTGGGTTGGGCCATGTAAACCTCGTGGGAAGAATGAACAAATTCCCTTAAAGATGGAGAATCAGATCGTCACTCACTCCTCCTGACCCCAGCAGAGCTTGGAGGACCCCAGGCCATACCATCAGGTGAGCAAAAGAAGTAAGAGGTGTTCAGACCTGCGGGGAAGGGACAAACCAGCCTGTCGCTATAGGAAAGCTGAGAGGGCCAGAGACAGATTAGCACGATTATAAGAATTTGGCAAAGTGGACCATAAAATCATATAGTTGATAGGAAATGTATAAAACCTATAAAAATCTGTAGTTCTAAAATACCGCCAATGACCCACTAGAAAACAGAATACAAAATAAGATCCTGTTCAACGTGGCAACAAACCCCAGAAATACCGGAATTTATCTGGCGAGAAGATGGGTGAAGCCCTTCACAGTTTCAGATCTTAAGGGCCAGAAAGTGAGGATGCCGGCCCCGGCCAGCCCTCAAATGGACTTGGTTCCAGTGACGGGGTAGATGGGTGACAACTGGGGGGGAGCGGTTTGGGGTCCAATGTCAGGAATGCTGACAAATAACAGAGAGCTGGGAGGAGGTGAGTGGGGTTCACCGAAACCCAAGGGCTTGCAGGGGTGTGGGTGGAGAAGCGCGATCTGCACGTCCAAACACTGGTGCACAGCGTTGCTCCCAAGGGGCAGAAACGGCGGTCCAAGGGCTCTAAGGGAGGCCTGGGGATTGGGGTCCCCCAGGCATCCTTGGGTCCCAGGGGTCTGGGGGCCTTTGGATGCAGTGTAGGCCGAGGGCTGGGCCGCAGTGCCTGTGCCGGCCACCAGGGGCGATAGAGGGCAGCGGGGTGGGGTGGGCGGGGGTCTCCCAGCAGGAGGGACCCGTCAGGGATGTTCCCTAGTGGTTGGGAGCAGCCACATGTGCAGAGAGATCCTAAAGCTCATGTTGAGTGCGGTGAGAACGAGGTCACAGGAACATACACCCTTTATGTAAATTATGTCCCCCTCTCCATAGAGGGGAAACTGATTTACAAGGACATGCGGCACATGGGAGGGTGGCCTCCAGGCCCTGGGGTGATGAGCTCAACTCAGCCCCTGATGCTCCCCCCAACAGAGGGCCGGGGGCCATCCAGCTGTGTGACCGCCCACCCCTGGCCTCGGCGCTCCCGCGAACCACACCCCTTGTGCTCCCGCCTCTCCAGGGAGGGCGGAGGGTGCCCACTGCCCCTCGGGGCTGGGCACTGAGGTGCCCAGGGCAGCTCTGGGGAAGGGGCGCTAGCCCCCACTCCTCACTGCTCCACAGTCACATCCACCCTGGTGGCCCGAGGCGAGAGGCCCCTGTGGAAGGGCTGGGACACCACAGTGTCGTTCCCACTGGACCCCATCTGGACATAGGCTTTGCTGGAGTTGGCTGGGGTCCTAGGAAGCCTCAGTGGCCCCCCGCAAACCCGCTGACCCCACCAGTAGGCAGAGGGCCCTTGGGCCTCTATCTCCCCACTTTGTAACAGGAGGGGCGGGGCTGGGTCCATTCCTGGTGTCGCTCCCTCCCCAGTGGAGCAGCTGTGACAGGCTCCTGCATGGGGCCCCCTGTTATCTGGAGGGGGGAGTGTCACTAGGCACCAACACGGAGGACGTCTGTGGTCCTGAGAGGAGCAGCTCGGCAAGAAGGCAGGTCCGAGCTCCCTCCAGCTGGGGGTGGGAGGGTCCCGGCTGGCCCTGCCCTGGGAGGGGGTCATGATGATGGGGTCATGACACCAGGGCCCGCAGGGCTGGACCCCAAGCTGAGCAGAGAGGCCCCTCGGAGGGGCCCCAGCAGCCACAGGTGCGGGGGGGAGCCTGGGCTTTCCTCTCACTGCCCACAACCCACTCTTCTAGGCCCCTCCAGGCCTCACCGCAGCTGGGGCCCTGTGCTTCCCGATTCTGCTGGGAGGGTTTTTGTCCCGAGCCGGCCTGGTCTGGCCCTCCCCAGGTGGACCCAGCCACCAGCAGCCCCGTCTCCAGTGACAACCCCTCCCCAGGGTCCTGGGATGTCCTTCCTCCAGGCTAAGCATTCTTAACCTCTGTCTCCGAGGTAGAGGGCCTGCATCCCCTTTGCAGAAGGAAACTGCGCTGAGGTCGCTGACCCCAGGTCACTAAAGCAAGGACGTGGCCCAGGGCTTTTCCAATTAACTGAAAATGTACCTGGCAACCGATGGGCGGTGGGCTGGCCTGCCCTCCCCGAGAGTCAGGGGTCAGCGGTGAGAAGGAATAGGCAGGCTGCAGGCAGCTGGGCTTACACACCGATGCTGCCCACCTGCTCCTGCCCAGGGCACGTGCACACATGCGCGCACACACACACACACACACCCCTGCACCTCACCCTGGTCGCTAGCTTGCCCCAGAGCAGCTCCAGGGAAAGCGCAGGAGTTGGCTCACAGGTGGGAAAATGCAGGCCCCAGGTTTCCACCTGTCCAGGAAGTAGGAGGAGCTGGGCCTGATCTCTGCTGACCCCACCCCCCAGGTCATACCTCTTTCACTGAGCCTGGCCCTGCGCCACCCCCCACCCTGCAGCCACCCCCCCACCCTGCAGAACTCCCGTGCAGGATGTTCCTTCCGGCTGCCCCAGGCCATGGAGGTCACCTTGGAGGTTAAAGGGAGGAGCTGCCCCTCCCTTCTGGTGCTAAACCCCTCTGCCACCTGGCTCAGTGGGCGGGGCTTGGATAAGCCCCACCCCCACCCAGTCCCCTCCCCCTGGCCCAGCGCACTCCTCCACTTCCTCCTGCAGCCAGCCCCAGGGATGGAAGTGACAGAGAGCTGGCCTCCCTGAGTCACCCAATTCTGGTCAGCGGGTGGGGATCCACACCCCAACTTTGAAAGGAAGACAGGGCCCCAGCAGATCGTCAGGAGAATGCTGGGAGCCCCACCCCAAGGACAGCACTGCCTGAGCGAGAAGGGCAATGGGCATGGGTGTGGGAGTTGGGAGGGCTAGCAGGGGGCTTCCCGGGGGAGCAGACCCGTCCTCCTCGCACCTGGCCCAGCAGAGCCCTGCCACCCAGGTGGCCATCACCCTCTCGTGGGAAGCAGGACCCTTCTTCCCCAGCCCAGAGGCCAGGCCAGCCTGCCTCTCCCCACCTGCGTGTCCCAGGGGATCCTCGGGGAGCAGACCAGCTGGCAGGTGAGGGATGAGAGGACACCCCAGAGGGGTTCCCACAGCCTCTGCCGTGTCCCCGAGTCCCCCAGACCCACCGGCCAGGCTCAGCCTCAAGGGGCTTCATGGGGATGGCCTTGCCCATGATGCTCCAGGTGGACAGATGGGGCAGGGCCAAGGACTAACACAGGGTGACCATGAATGGGGGCCCAGCACAGGTGACCACACAGAGGGGGACCAGTCCCGCCCACAGCACGTTGGGAATTTCTCAGGGACTGGTATGGCCTTCGCTGGGGCTCACAAATGTGCAAATCCAGGTGTTAAAGAAATACTTTAATGTCTCAAGTCACAATTCCAGTGCTGGCACTGCAGGGTCACCTGCCGGCAGCTGGGCCTCCTCTGGGAACATGGGGCAGCCCTGGGTACTCAAGGCTGGGGCAGGAGGGGTGCAGGAGGGAGAGCCCTCCAGGTCATCCCCGCTCTTCTCAGGGCCAACCGCCTCGATCACACGCCCATGGCATAACTGCCCCGTGGGTGCACAGGGGGCAGGGCGGGGCAGCCAGGAGCTGGGGGAGGGCGTAGCCAGCGAGCAGGCCTGGCTGGGCTCCTCCCAGGGACGCAGCCTGGGGTCAGGGCTGGCATGGCTCCTGAGCTTGTCAGGAGGATGCTCCCCCGAGGGCGTGTGACCTTCCTCCTTGGAAGTGTCCGGAGCCTGCGCCGCAGCCCATGGGGCCTTGGGAGGCCGGGGACCTTTCAGGCCCTGGGGGCAAGCCCACTGTGCTCCCAGGGGATGGACTCCACTTGTTGGAGTGTGGACCAAAGCTGCACGGCCGCAGCCTGGCCTGGCGAGGTGCCAGCAGATCTGGCTACACGTCCGTCTCCACCCGCAGCCGCTCCATCCTGCGCATGTTGCCCTCCACGGCCACGCGGCTGGTGATGCTCCGGGCTAAGTCCTCAGGGAACCAGCCCGTCTCTCCATCCCGCAGCCTCTCGCCATAGAACCATCCTGGACCCAGACACGGGGCAGGTGAGAGCAGGGTCCTGGGCACCAGGCAGGGGCCCCTGTGTCGGCTCCCCCTCGGAGCTGCTGTTCCAGAAGACGCCAGGGCCAGGCATCCCTTGGAGCAGACCCCCCTCCCCGTCTTGCTCAAGGTCACGTGGGCACCTGGTCTTCCATCAGGTGCTCGGCCCCAACACTGGGCTCAGGGGCTGAGCTCACTCCAACCAGCTTGGTCCGGCCTGGGCAGCTACTTGCAGGGGCCGCCCTCCCGCTTAGGATACAGAGTGACCGAGAACCCACTTTTGATCCTGCAACTCGGGGACATTTGAGACGTCCTTGAGAGAGGGTACTGACGGGGGCCCTGGAATCAGGCCCACTGTGAGTACATACAGTGCCTACTTCGGGGGTGGGGGCACTCAGGGCAGCTGCCCATGCCAGTGTGCTCTGGACCCTTGCTGTGGCCCCCAGACTTTCACTCAGCACCAGCCTGCCCGGCCCCTCTCCCACCTGCCCCATGTGCATCCCCCAGGCCCCTTCCCCTGTGCTCACCGTCCTCTTGCTCCAGGATCAGGACCACATCTGCCTGCTGGAGTGTGATCTCGTCCACCTGCTTGGCCAGGTAGGCCTTGGTGATCTCCACCTGGAGCAGGTCTGGCGGGGAAGGCAGGCATCAGAAGCAGGACTATTCCAGGGAGGGGGTGGGCCGGGAGCCCTGCAGCCCCGAGAGGGCAGGGCTCCAGTCCCAACACACCCCCTGTGGCTTGGTCTCGGTGGGGCCCAGGGGCCCCCAGGTGTCCCAGCACACGGTCACATGGCAGCTTCCCTCCGGCTAAAGCTGGGACCCCTCCAGAGGCTGCAGGACTTGCTGCTCCTACTTTCAGGGCCCAAACGCCCAGCACCGGCAGAGGGTGAGCCCAGCTTCTAAGGGGCCAGGCAGGGCCCGAGCAGGGTGACAGCTCTACGGGCCAGCCCACTCCAGCTCCTTGGCCTCAGTTTCCCCAGCTACTGAGCAGCAGGGAGGACGGGGCCCTGAGACAGCGCTGGGCCTGTGTGTGCAGATGGACACACACGTACCTGGGGCTGGGGCCCCTCACCTGGCAGGTCACCCTGGGGCCAGGCTGTGGGGTGGACAGAGGGCTGGACGGCACCTCTCCCCTCCAGGCCCACCCCCACCCCCGGGCCGGGAAGGGGTTGTGAGCCCTGCTGGGTTCGGGGCAGGCGCTCACCTCCTTTGTTAGTGGGGCCCGGCAGCTGCCTCTCCCGGTGTGTGAGCGCTGTGATCCACCGCGCGCGGTCACTCCTGGGGACAGAGCGCACGTGAGCGAGGCCCAAGGCCGATCCTACCAGCTGGCGATCTCTGCTTCACACTCCCCACCCAGTGCGGCACGGTGGGAGGGTCGGGGTGTCCCTGAGCCCCCCACAGCCTTCGAGGTGGGAAGGCAGAGGGGTGAAGGCTTACGCTGCCCGGGTGCACTTTGGTGAGCTGGCCGGGAGCTGGAGGTGTAAGTGGGCGGCCCCTCTGGTCTCCCTGACCCACTGCACTGGGGGCCGAGGCGCAGGAAGTCACAGGCTCGGGAAGGAGCGGCAGGCAGGCCTCCCCCAGGCAGGCTGACCCCGAGTCACATCTAGCCAGGGACACGGAGTCGGGCAGCGGCTGCACCCACAGGACCCAGGCTGCCCTGTTTCCCGGCGCTGGACCCCAAGCGCCCTGCCCCGTCAGTTTGCTGTTAGAAACACTCAGCCTCAGCTTCCCACCTGGAAAGGGGGCCATGCTGGAGGTAGCGTGGAGACCCAGCCAGCACCTTTCTGTGCGCTGGTCCCCCCACCGCCTGACCTCACTGCCCTGCATGACCCCCACCCTGTGCTCCAGCCCTGTGTCCTCCTGGCAGGGGCCTCCTGCCTCAGGGCCTTTGCACTGCCGTGCCTCTGCCGCAGGCCCCTCCCCAGGGTCCCCAGCCAGTGCTCCCTCCCCTGCCTTGTTTCTCCTTAGTCCTCTCCCCTTGGACACACAGGACAGTTCAGCTGCGCATTTTGCAGCTGGAGTGTCCCCTTCCTGGGAGTGTGAACTGCTTGAGGACTAGGCCGTCCCCGGCACAGTGCGGTGCCCGGAACCCTGGATCAGGCATCCCGTCCCCACGGAGCTCTCAGGACCGCCCCCGCGGAGCCCTCCCATCTTACGCGGAGTCAGAGGATAGCAGGATCTTCCCCTGGCGGCCCTCGCTGTTGTGCAGCAGGGTCAGCTGGAAGGCGTACGGCACGAAGGAGCTGCGGTTGCCGCCCCCCGGCAGAGAGGCCTCCGAGGGCTCCATCTTCTGGACCTGGATGTGGTCCAGCTGGGCGTAGTCCTGGACCACGAAGCTGTCCTCGCTGCAGGGAGACAGGCGGTTGGCCAGATGCTGCAGAGGTCTGTGGGCAGCCTGAGGGCCAGCCAGCCGGAAGGATGCTCCCGAGAGCCGGCCCCAGCCCACCTCCCCGGCCCCCAGGCCACGGCTGCTGCCTGCTCCCCATCGCAAGGCCGTGCAGCCTGGCGACCACGGGCGGGGCCCACCTCTTCTTCTTGGTGACCACGAGGACGTCGTTGAACAGGAACAGGTAGCATGTCGGCCGGCTGGCGAGTTTTCGGAAAAGCCCGGTTTCTTCCACCACGAAGAGCTCCCCGCGTTTCAGCAGCCAGCGGGAAGCAGAGATCAGTGGGAGGGACTGGGGCAGAGCGGGGGGGACACGGGTGAGTCCCGGGGGGGTGGCCGGGATGTGCAGCCACGGGGACTGAGCCCTGCCTCTGCGAACGGGGTGCCCAGGCCTCCCTGGGCTGCACCGAGGAAGGGAGGGTGGCTGTCCAGGCCGCAGACAAAGGGCTGTTCAGGCCGTGGACAGGAGATCAGGGGGCGGCTGCTCTGTGCCTGGCCCGGGCCCAGACCCTGCGCAGCGACCCAGGACAGGCCTGTCCTGCTTCCAGCCAGACCCAGGGGCCCACAGGGCACCTACCGAGGGCTCCCCTCAAACCAGGGGGCGAAGGCCGCTCTGGGAAGCCTCCTGGCCCACCTCACACCAAGCCGGGGGCTCGGCTCGGCTGCTTCTGCGCAGACTGCGAGGAGCCCCCTGATCTGCGGGGCCACATCCGGCATCCAGGGGCCTTTGCTGCAAACGGAGCTCCCTCCCCTTCCGCGGCCTAGAGAACGGGCCCGGCTAAGGCAGAACAGGCCCGGCTAAGGACGTGGGTCCCGTGTCGCCATGGCCGGTGCTCAGACGGCCTCCCGCCAGCGAGGCTGGCGCTCTGGTGCGTCAAGCTGGAAGGGGAGGGGCGGGCACGGCAGGCTTGGTGGGGAGGGGGCCAGGAGGCCCTGCCCACCAGCCTCTGCTCCCCTGACACGCCCCACCGGACACCCCACCCCTCCTGGGGCTCTGGGCCCCCTCACCCCGACCTGGGCCAGCTGCTCTCCTGCCCTCATGCCCTCCAGTTTCGAGACATGGGGGTAGAGGGGTGAGAGGCCCGCTCAGGGGTCAGCCAGGCCCAGGGTTGGGTCTTTGCTCTGGTCGGGGGCGTATTTCACCCCAAACGTGACATCTGCTGCCCGGCCGAGGAGGGGCTCAAGACCCCGGCCAAGGGTGTGGGCTCAGTGGCGCCGTGGCCGTCATCACCCAAACGCCTCCTCTGTGAAGCCACCCTGACTCACCCCAAGGAGCCTGCTGCCCTTGTCCGAGCCTCTGTGCCCTCCCTGCACGGCCCTCCGGCCCCGCCCACGGCACCGTTTCCCATTGGCTCTGGCCTGCTCGGCCGCCTCTGGGAGCTGGAGGTCAGCAGCTCAGCCTGATTGATGATAAGCTGAGGCCGGGCCCACAGAGCTGCCCCAGGGACCCTCCGAGTCTCCTGCCCACCTGCCCGCCCACAGGGCTCTGCTGCAGCCAGGCCAGTGGGGGGAGGGGAGAGCAGGGCAGTGGGCGGGGCAGAGGCTGCCTCCAAACCCGATTCCGGAGAGCAGCTCCCACTTTGCCGGACGGCCCGAGCTGCTGCTGGGGCAGCCCCAGGACAGCACAAGGATGGGCTCGTCTGTGGGATGGTGGGGGAGCCCTGTGGGCAGAGGTCTGAGCTCTGCCTGCTTGGGAGGAGCTGCAGGCTGCCTAGAGCCCCGCCCCCAGGACCGACAGACCCATCCTGGCCCCAGCGGGAAGCCTGAGCTGGCCCTGAGGGCATCCAGCCCCTGCTCCTAGCACAGCTGGCAAGGAGCCTGGGCCCAGGCTGAGCCCTGCGACTGGGCCTGCCACTGGCTCCCACTCACCAGCCCCAGTGTCTGCCCGCTGCCCCTGCAGCTCTGGGGGTGGGGGCAGCGGCCAGAGGGAGACCCACCGCAGGCAAGGGTGCGGTGGAGCTGAGACCTGAGGCCAAGGGGCACGCTCTCAGGTGGGAAGAGGCCTGGAGAGATCGAGGCGGAGGCCCGGCCCCGGGCTTCACTGGCGGGGAGGGGGGTGGCACCCCCAGAGGCCTCTCTCCAGCCTGCACGCCGGGGGGCGGTGACCCCTGACCGCATACAGAGCCGGGCCTGGGGACAGGTCAGGGGCCGGTGGGGACCGCCTACCTTGACCTTACTGAAGTCCAGCTGTGTGTGCAGCGTGTACATCTGCTCCGTGCGCTCCATCTTGTGGGCCCCCTCGTTGCACTGCTTCACCAGCTACAGGGCACGCACACGAGAGCAGGTGCTGAGGGCCCGCCCACAGCCTGGCACCAGACCCCAGCCCCGCCCCGTCCAGCCCCGCCTGGCCACCCGCGGCACCGGCCCTCACGGCTGTCCTGGTCCCTGCCCTGCCCCGGGCTCACCGACTGTGTGAGCGGCCCTCTCTCTGAGCCTCAGTTTCCCCACCGGCACAGTGAGGAGCTGGGGAGGGACCGTCTGGAAACCCTCTCTGCCCCGCCCTCAGGGTCTCTGCCGACGGGTGGGCGTGGGGACAGAGCTCGGGGCTGGGCTGGGGCTGGGCGCCGCCTCCCCTACCCTGGACCCCTCACCTTGCTGATGGCCTTGAGCGCACGGCTGGCGGCCTTGTATCTCTCGGGGTGGCCCTGAGTCTTAAGGCAGAGTGTCTGCAGGAAGAGACCAGACGTGAGAAGCCACAAGTAGCCTTCTGCACCCCGGCTCAGGGGCCTGCCTGGGGCAGGGGCTCCCCTACCAACGCAAGACCCCAGGGGGCACCCAGGCCCCACCCCTTCAGTCCTTGGCTGTGGTGCTCCAGCCTGGGAGGCCCCGAAGCCTCTATTTCTCCACTTCCCAGAGGGCCCCGGAGGGTCTGATATCCTGTCTGCCTGGGATGTTGACCCACTGAGCACGGGCCACATGCTGCCTCTCAGAGCTCAGCTGGGCTCCTGCCACGTGCGGACTCTTGTGTGCATGTGTGTGTACGTGTACCTTTCACCCCACAAGGCCCTCTGCCCCATGAGCTGGCATCTCAGAGCACGAGCCACTCCAGGAAGCCCCTTGGAGCCCCTCTGTCCACAAAACAGGGACGGTGACGGTGCCTGGGTCACCCCAGGCCCACGCCCAGGACAACCGGCCGAGGGTAGGAGGAAGCAACAGCCCTGACTGATGCTCGGCAGGGGTCTGGGTGACACCGGATCAGACTCGGGACATGAATGAACCCCGTAACCATCAAGTAAGTGAACAAAAGTCCACCAAGCGCTGGAAGAGCTCCCAGCAGAGAGAGTTCTGCGGGCAGTGCTGCTGCTGAAAGTGGCCATGGTCACTGTGGCGATCAAAGCCGTCTCGTAAGTGTCCTCATAACCATACGTAACACAGACGGAGCGGGGGGAGAAGGTCAGGAGGGAGCAATGCTCTGCCTGCAGAGGGACCCCGGGCCCCCTGCCTGCCCGGGGCCGCGGCCGGGCACTCACGTCCGTCAGGAGGGAGCAATGCTCTGCCTGCAGAGGGACCCCGGGCCCCCTGCCTGCCCGGGGCCGCGGCCGGGCACTCACGTCCGTCAGGAGGGAGCAATGCTCTGCCTGCAGAGGGACCCCGGGCCCCCTGCCTGCCCGGGGCCGCGCCACTCACGTCCGTCAGGAGGGAGCAATGCTCTGCCTGCAGAAGGACCCCGGGCCCCCTGCCTGCCCGCGGCCGCGGCCGGGCACTCACGTCCGTCAGGAGGGGCAGCCGGGTCACCCTCTGCATGGGCAGGATCAGGAAGGAGATCATGGGCAGATCCCCGCACGCGGGCCGCTGCTCGACCTCCCTCAGGGCCTCTCGGAAGGCGGCGCTGCTGCTTCTGCGACAGAGAAAGGGGTTCTCAGCTGCGGTGGGAGGCGCGGCCAGTCCATCAAGAGAAACCGGGCGGAAGCTGCGGAAGCCGGGCCGCGAGCAGCAACGTGCCCCGCGACAAGGGGCCGGAGCCTCCCGAGGCCACCCCGCCGGCCCCGTCCCGGGCCCCGGGGCCGGCTCACGTCAGCCGCTGCAGGGCGCGCTGCTGGTAGACCTCGTTGGAGCAGTAGGAGACGTAGGGGTGGAAGTGCCGCTCGGCGTGCTCCTCCAGGATGTCGCTGATGTCCTCCACGCACACCTGAGCCTTGTGCCGCTGCTCCAGGTCCTCGAAGAACCTGTGGGGGCGCGGGTGAGGCCCCAGGGCTGCTGGCCTGCCCACGGCCCTGCACGTGTGAGCGCGCACACGTGCACACACGCACGCCCACACGCAACACACGCGCGCACACACGCACATGCGCGCACACACGCACGCACACACACGCGTGCGCACACGCACACACATGCATATGCACACATGCACACACACACACACATATGCACACATGCACACACACACAGCAAGGCTCCCAGATGCACCCACACCAGGGGCTGGGTGGGTCAGCTGCCAGGGCCCTCCCGGGAGAACCCCAGGACAGATTAGCTCCTTAAACCCGAAATAACTGGGCACACGCCCATGGCCAAATCCAAGGTCACTTCCTGCTAGAGTCTCGCAGATTCTAGCCGACATCATGGGGAGCAGACAGGTTGGACAAAAAATTTGCCACTTTGACTGGATTCCCTGGGATTTGGGTCAGAATTGCCAGGAGCCACCTGGAGCCCTGGCCCCCTCTGCCCAGCGCAAGGCAGGGGCAGGGGTTCTGCTCCTTGCAGGTGATTGGGGTCTGACACCTGATCATCTCCCATGCCTCACCCCAGTCTGCAAGGGGGCAGGTATGGGACCCACCCCCTCAGGTTAGGGAGGGGACGCTGAGGCTCAGGGCGACGCCAGAGGGTGTTATGGGGTCGCCTAGGGTGCAGGGCAGTGAGGGGCTGGACCCAACAGGTGCTACCTGGACCTCGCCCTCCATGGGAGTAAACACACACACACACACACACACACACACACGCACACACACAGGCCCTGGCAGGCCTGCAGCTACACACCCGGCCCCTCCTCCACCTCCTGGCCCTGCAACCAGAGCCCTGGGCCAGGCACCAAACACCTCGGCGCGGAACACGACTCGGGGCTGCAACTCAAGGCTGCCTCCTGCCTGCTCCGTCCCGTGGGCACCTCACGCCTCGTCATTGGCCCTCTGCGCTTGCACGTCCCCAGGCCAGCTCTTGGTGGCCGCGGGGCCCGTGAGGTTCTCGCACTCCCTGCCCCCCGAGGGCTGCTCCAGACCGTCCATCCGCACTCGCAGACCAGGGTCACCCAGAGCCCCAGCCTTCCCACCCTCGAGAGCCTGCACCGTCGGGTGCCGGGCCGACGGGCTGGGTCCGGGCCTGACCTCCTGCTGGCGCTCAGGACGTCCGTGATGTTGGAGAAGAGGTGGTGGTGCTCTGTCTGGGTCATGGTCGCCCGCAGCTCTGGGGACTGCAGGAACTCGGCCACCAGGATGCCGAGGCTGTGCTGGTACGAGTACTCGGACGTGAGGATCTCGAAGATGGCCTGGGGCGAGAGCAGAGCGGACGTGGGCAGCCGTGCTTGCCAGGCCCTGCCCGGAGCTGCCCTGCCACACAAGGGGCCTGGCCCAGGGTGCGCGGGTGACAAGTGCTCAGGCCACAGGGGTATGATCGGGGGGCAGGGGGCAGGTCGGGACTCGGGCCCCCTGGACAGGACGCTGGCTGGGGCTGTCCGCACGGCCGTGGGGACGTGAGCCCGAGTCCTGGGCTTGCACTCTGGCTCGGCCACTGATGATCTGTGGCGCCGGCAAGGACTCCCACCCTCGCCCGGAAAGTGGGTAACAGTAGCCCCCCCTAGCCCACACCCCGGCCAGGGCATCAGCCATCGCTGGGTACCAGGAGGCAGCTAATGGGTGAGTGAGTGACGTCACCATGGCTGGGGTCCCCCCGCCCCCCACTGGCGTGTCAGCAGCAGGGCCACGCCCCCAGCCCACCCCTCACCTCCTGCCTCTTGTGCTCCTCGGCAGACAGCTTGTCCAGGATGCCCGACTCCACCACCTGAGGACGGCACGGGCTCGAGTCACAGGAAGCTCGTCCTCCCACCGGACCAGAGCCAGCACGGGGCCAGAGACGCTAGGCTGGCCGGGCAGAGCCGCCCCTCGTGGGACACCTGGGACCGCCGAGCTGGCCTGTCCCTGCTCGGGCCCCTACCCAGGTCTCTCTTCTCCATGGACACCTTCCCTCTCAGAGGGGCCCTGGGGCAGCCAAGGAAGGGCATGGGCATCCGGAGGGAAAGGCCTCTCCAGGGGTGGGAAGGGGGCTCTGTCCCACAGAGCTGCCCGGGGCTGGGAGGTGGTGGAGAAACTCAGAACCACCCGGGAAAGCGGAGGGGCGTGCCGAGCACGGGGCCACGACGCGGGCACACCTGGGCCAGGTGAGTGAGCCTCCTGCCCGGAGGTAGGGGTGACACTGTTCCAGCTTGGCGCACCGCCCCGCTCTCCGCCCCCCAGGCCCCCAGGGCCCCTGGCCCCGGCTGCCCCGGCGGGAGCGTGGCTCACTCGGCCACAGTGTGCCCGCCGAGTGCCTGCAGAGCCTGCCGGGGGCGACCCTCTGCAGGACCAGGGCCACCTGATTCGTGCTCCCCTCCCCACCGGGCTGGGCGGAGGCTGCCAGCACCGCTTGAGCTGGGAAGGTAAATCCTACGCCTCCTCGGACCCAGAGGCTTGGCTGAGACACCTGAGCTCAGGTGACCGGGAGCAGAACCTCTGGCAGCGTTTCTAGGATAAACTGTCCTGGATCCCACCCCCGACCCGGGAGATCGTGCACACGCACCTCCGGGCACGCAGCTGGCACCTGGCAGGTGGGAACACACGTGCACTTCCGGAACTTTTCATCTGCCTGCCCTAACCCCCGCCCCGTCTTGGGCCCTCCCTGGCCGGCGGCCCCATGGCATGCAGTGTCCTGGAGCTCAGTGGGCGTTCACGGTGCCTCAGCCCCTCTCCTGCCCCACGGGATGCAAATGAGGAGGCCTGTTGTACCGCAGACAGAAGGAATGGCCAGATGCCCCTCCCTGCTGCCCACCGTGCCCACAGCCCGCACTGCAGCTCCGTCCCTCGGCTCCCAGGGGACGGAGTCAGGAGTCTGTCTGCGCCACGGCCAGCTGCGCCCTCCTGGGGTAGCGAGAGCTGCCTCCCTGGGTACCTGCTTGGAGCACCGGCGCCTCTGTCCCAGCCACGCTCTCCACTGAGAACCCACAGCCCTGTGGGGCAGGGACCAGCCCCCTTTTCAGACGTGGAAGGTGAGGGGGCGCCTGGCAGTGGCACGCAGCTCCGGCCGGGCCTCTCCCCTCCCCTCTGGCCTCCTCACTCGGACCCTCCTGGCACTTTCTGGGCACAGCGCCCTGGGAGGAGGTCCCCTGTGCCCCCAGCTCCCTACAGGTCAGCCTGAGCAGGGCGCTCAGGGAGGGTGAGGGGCTCACCCGTGGGATGACCGTCACACACACACAGATGACACAGGCCCCTAACCCCTCTCCCCCCCAGCAACCACCCCCACGAGGCCCCGCAGGGCAGGGCAGCTCTGAGGCACCAGGAAGATCCGCCTGCCAGCTGGGCGCAGACGGGGCGTTTCCAGGAGGCCCCTCCCCTCACCGGGAGGACCACCCACGGGCTCGGGAGAAGGGCCTCTCCCGCCATCCCGGCCCCACCTCTGGGAGCTGGCTCCAGGTGATCTGGGGGGGCCGGTAGCTCTTGACCACGACGTGGACATCCACCTTCTGGGTTCCTTCAGGGCTGGGGGCCTCATCGAGCAAGTCATCGTCGGACTCGTGGCTGGTGTTCAGGCCTCGCTCCTGGATCTCCTGGTAGAACCGGGGATCTGGGGACAGGGGGTGTGCGTCACCTGCAGGCCTGGGGGCTCTGAGCGGTCCTGGCCCCCCAGGAACCCACCCGCTGAGTCCTCCCAAGGAGGCCCTGAGAGCGTCAGGTATACAGGGCCCCCCAGAGCAGGCTCCCCTCGGGCCAGCCGGCTCCCACGGCTGAGCTGGCCGAGCCCAGGGCAGGGGTGGCGTCCCCGTGCAGAAGGTGGCACCTTCAGACCAGGGCTGAGCCAACACATCAGAGAGTGGCACGGGCCAAACTGCATGGCCTTGGGGAGGTGGACTGGGCAGGGGCCGTCCCCAGGTCGGCCGAGGGCGCTGGAGGCTGGCTCCTGAGAGCCCCCACCCGAGGTGAGGTGTCCTGCTCTCCGACTCTGCAGTGGCCACGCGCTCAGCAGCCCCGCCGGGCGGGTGCATGGCTCGGGGCGGCTCTGAGGGATCCCCTCCTTGCCGCTCCTTCCCGCCCTGGCTCCGAGACCTGGGGCATCCCTGCTGCTGTCCTGGGGGACGAGGCCCAATCCTGAGGCCTCCCCACGCCCGGACCTGTGGCTGTCCACGGAGGTTGGGGCTGGCAGGGAGGGGGCCCTTTCTGGCTGGGGCCCCTTACACCCACTGGCTGTTCCATCCAGGCTGGGCGGGCACCTGCCCTCCAGCTCCCATGGGGTCCTGCTGGCATCCCACCCCTCGGCAGGCTGAAGGCACTGCTCCGGGCCCTGCCACGGCCCAGGTGTCACCCACGGCCCCTGAGACTTTAACACTGGGTTCTGTGGCCTATGTCTGCACCCCAGGCCCAGGGCCCTCTGCCTGGCCTTGGTCCCACCCGCAGGGCCTGGAGCACACAGTGTGCTTGACAAATATCTGCTGAGGGTGAGTGGGGAGGCTCTGTCTGCCCGCTGCCCCTGGGACAGCACAGAGTCCAAGGGAACTTTCTAGGCCCATCAGAGCTGCAGGGTCAGACGGGCCACCAGGCCCTCCATTCCCCGGAGGGAACCCATCCAGCACGTAGTTCTCCGTCTCCCCCAGGATGCCCAAGTGAGACCAGCCTCCCCAGGGCCCAGCCCGGCCGCAGTGCCGCCCGACGGCGCCCCTTGGCCACACTCACCGTCCTTGAAGGAGCCCTTGTGTGCGCGTTTCCGCCCCAGCGTCTTCTGTGCAGAGAGACCCAGAGACACGGGCAGTCAGCAGGGAGGAGGGGCAGCGGGCAGCAGTCCCTGCTCCTGGGCCCAGAGACCAGACCCTCCACATGTGACGCCACGCCCAACACGAGGGGCCTCTGCTGGGCATGCAGAAGGTGCTTAATAAACACCGCTCCACGAGGGAGGCGGGGCCGCCAAGCAGAGGCCAGGGCAGGTAGGACGGGGTGGGATGGGGCTCAGAGCAGGCAGGGCAGGTGACCCAGGGCTGGGCAGGCCCAGGAGGGCTGCCGAGAGGGGATGCTCAGGAAGGTGGGCCTGGAGGGAAGCCGAGGCAGCACAGGTGTGGCTGGGAGATGGCCTAGAAGGGACACTGGGGTGGGAGCCGGGGCCGCACGAGGGCCCCACGAGTCCGGGACCTGGGGGGGCAGAAAGAGCAGAGCCTGGTGGGTTGGCGTCCAGCCCCAGCACAGGCCCGGGGTCCCAGCAGCTGCTGGTGGGGCTGCAGGGGTGAATTGGGGGCGGGCAGGGCTCTCAGGGCCCCATACCCTGGTCCTTCCCGTTGCCACTAAAAGCCCGCTTCCTTGGCTGGGACACCATTTCCCCTGACCCACAGGTGCACGGGTTCCAGGAAAGCGGGAGCTGGTTTCCTGAAACAAGTTGGAGCCTGAAACTCCCCGCGCTGGTCTGGAACGTGTGGTGCCCCCAGCCGCACCCGGCTGCTCTCCCTGCTGCCCAGCACCCCCAGCGTCGCCACCCCTTCCACCTCCAGGCCCGGGCACCTGCTGTCTCCGCAGCCCGTCCTCCACCTGGTTCCCATCCTGTGTCCACGCCTCTACTTTAACCCTCTCTTTTCCGGGACCCCTGCCCCCCCCAAGCCCTGAGCTCCTGGGGAGCCCCACCTCTGTGCTCTCTCAGCACCCTGAGCACCCCCAGCCCAGCCCATGGGGCCCCACCACCCTGGGAGCTCTCCTGGGGCCTGCTCACTGGGTGTATGAGGCCTCAGGAAACGTTGGCTGGCTGCATGAATCAAGCATGAATGAACATCGGACCCTGCAGGCCTGGCCCTGGGTGGGCGTGGAGGTGCCGGGGTCCAGGCTCTCCGGCAGGGGCTGTGCCCTGCCTCGCAGGCCAGGGGTGTCTCTAGCCCAAGGACAGTGGTCCTCCCCGCCCTGCCCCTCTGCACGCTGGGTCACCAGCATTCTGACAGGTGGTCTGGGCTTCTCCCCAGATCAGGGCCAGGGCTCATGGTCTGGGCAGAAGCCCGTGGTGGAGGAGGCCACCGGGACGGCACCTGTGGGCACAGAGAGCCCTGAGCCGGTGGTCAGGCAGGGCAGGGAGGGAGAGCGTGCAGGGGAGCATCCGACTTCCGAGCTGCCACAAGCCCTCCTGAGTCCCCGATGGGAGCCCCTTGGGCAGACAGATCCCAGGCCAGTCGATGCTGCAAAGCCATGGTTGAAATCTGTCCTTCAGATGGGCTGGCTCCCCCTCGGTGCTCAGAGGGACTTGGAGAGAAGGGCTGGTTCCTCCCCGGGCTCTGCTCCCCGCTGTGGCTGAGAGCCGGGGTCCTGGGTAAAACCTTCGATCTTCCTGAGCCTCAGCTGCCTCATCTATAAAATGGGGACATTCACACTCTGCTCACGGCCTGGCTGTAGAGCTTAACTGGAATAAACCCTCCCAGGAGCCTGCACAAGGTGGGCGGCTGCATGATGATGTGAAGGTGTGTTCGGGCCCCTTCCCTGCCCACAAGCTCCCGAGGCCCCTTGAGGCACGGCCCCCGCCCCGTTGCCCAGGCACACGAGCCCCCTACCTTATTTTTGGCCGCGGACCGAGCAGGAGGCTGGCTGGGCTCCTCGGCCAGAGCCGGGATCTTGGGGCTGAGCTGGAAGGGGCCGCCCTCGCCGCCGGGGGTCCCCAGCCCCTTCATGGCCGCCCGGTAGGATTGGTTCCTCAGATTTCGTCTCAGCATCCCCCCAGGACCCGTGTCCACGTCCATGTCGTCCAGGGAGAAGCTGGGGGCCGAGAGGAGCCGGGGGTCCCGCCGGGCAGCCTCTTTGCTGAGCATGGCCGCCCCAAAGCTCTGATGGCGGGCCGGGGTCTTAGCCTTGCTGGACACAGCCAGGCTCCGGGGGATCAGCTGCTGAGTGCCCATCTTGAGGGCTGCCGGGCTCTGCGTGCTCAGGACGATGGTCCTCAGCTCCTGGGCCTCAGGGGACGGCGACGGGGGCACCGGGCTGTCGGGCTGGAAGGCGGCATTGCTCCTGCTTTGCAGGGAGCCCCGGACCATCGGGAGCCCGGACGCTGGGTTTCCCTCGGTGTCGAGCTTTAGCTCCGAGTGGAAGCGGTATTCCAGGAGCTTCTCCTCCAAGGAGCTGTCCGAGTGCTGCTGGGACATGCTGAGTGGCCGCGGGGACCTGGGGGAGAGGACAGAGGTGAGGGCAGCCCTGCTGCAGCCGGAGCCTGAGGTACGGCTGCCAGGATGCGGTGCTCAAAGGCTGGCTTCGCAGCCCGGAGCTGAGCTGCTACGCCCCGTGCCTCACTTTAAAAATCTGTAAAATGGGTACAGTAATAAGCACCCAGCTTCCTGAGGATGCTGGGAAAGGTGGGGAGCTCATACATGTAGCGCTTGAACAGGGACCTGGCCGCCGAGGGGCTGTGGTGTCACCGGTGCCGAATAGAAGGTTATCTGTGAGCCTCAAGAGGAGCGGCTGAAGGTTTAGAACTTCATACGATCAAAACGTCACATGGAGAGAACTCACTCCTTTAATTCTTTCCCACTTACTTTTAATAAGAACAAGGATAGCCACCACTCTTACACTTCCTATAAATGCAGAACTTCTGAATGTTAAAATTACAAGGGCCGGGTAAGGGTGGAAGCCTTTTTCAGATGGAGAACTAAGATTCTAAGTCACCCGCCCAGGTGGCCCCGCTGGGAGGGAACCTCATCTCAGAGCTTCACCACGGCGTCCCCTGCCACTTCCCCTGCAGACCTGGGGAGGACCGCTGACGCAGGAGTTTATCCAGCAGCTCTGTGGGGGGGAGGGCACGCCCTGCTCTCTCCCACCTGGGCGCACGCAGCCGGAGGGGGCCAGGCCTGGGATGGTGGGCGCCACCAGGGACCCACCGTCCGTCCCTGGACCCACCTGGCGGGTTCCAGCCCGAGCGCACCTCACACACACAGCCTTGGGTCCGGGTGCTTCCCCTGGAGGTTCTGAGCTTCAGCCCAGGAATCCCTCTGACAGGAGGCCGGGAAGGCCTGGCCACATGGGGTGGCCTAAATCACGCCACAGTGGGAGCGACTGAGGGGCCCCCAGAGGCCTGGCTCTCCGCCCTGCTCTGCTGCCCCAGCTCCCAGATTCTCGGCTAAAACCATCCCAGGAAGGTGTGTGCAGCTGGGCCTCCCGGGCCACAGGGAGGGGCTGCTGCTGGAGCCCTGGCCACGCCCACAGCGGGAGGATGGCCCACGCATTCCTGGGACATTCTGAGTCCCCAGGCCAAGGATGGCAGCGGCCACCCCAGGCCTCCCCAGGCGCTGGCAGCCGTGGGTGGGTCCGCACCTTCCTGGGTCACCCTCCCCGTGTTAACTTGGCTGCACTGTACCCAGGCCTGGCCGAGAAATGGGTTTCTTACAGGTTTCCATCTATGCAGGCCAAGCAAATGCACCCCAGTGGGCATCCAGGAGACGTCCAGCTCCTGAGTCTTTTTTTCTAGCCACCGTGTATTTCCCATGGGGGTGGTTTACATTGTATAACATGCAGGCGGCACTTAGAGGCCCACACGGAGACTGTGGTGCCCGTGACCCCTGCCCGCCCCATCCCCTCATCCTTCCTCCTTCCTCTCCCTCCTCCCCGTCTCAGGCCCCAGGCCTGAGTCCCCTCCTCTGACCCCAGGCCCCACACCCAGCCTGTGGCACACGTCCGCTCCCAGGAGAGGGCAAAGGCTCTTCCGGAGCCGGAAGCTGCCAGACGGAGCCTGTCAGGCCAGCCCTTGCTGGGTGTGATCTCGGTTCCAAACAAGGCGGCCGCACCCACAGGCCTGGGGCACCACCAGCCCCGGACCCAGGCCTGAAGGAGAGGGGCACTGTGCCAGGGGCGTGGGCCACTGCCCTGCTCTTGCACGGGCTCCAGGACCCGGGCCCGGCTGGAGCCGACTCCTGGGGTTGCAGCTGTCGCAGGACCCCTGTCTTCTTCCTCCCACTGCTTAGTTGATCACAGAGCTACCTGGGCATAGGTTCAAAGGTCAAACAGCGCCGAGAGGTTTATCATCCAAGATAGGCGTCCCCTCCTCCGCACCACCCTGTCTGCCACAAACCACCACTCCTGGCTTTTCAGCTTTCCCCAAATTTCTAAACAAGGCCCCACCTGCTCTTTTGAGATCTCTTAGCTGCAAGCATCACTCACTCTCCCCTGGCCGTGTGAACGAGGCTCTGGCCCGGCTCGGCCGTGCCCCATGGGTGTTTGTGTTAGCCTGGCCCGCCTGGCCGCCCTCTTGTTAATAATTCTCTCTTGTTTACTGGCTGGCTTTCTTCCTGTGAATTTCCCCCCGTGCATTCCAGCGTCCCTGCCCTGGGCATCTGGATCGTGTGCTCCAGAGTCCAAGAATCAGTCCTCTCTCCCCAGGCCCCCCCTTCCCAGCTCTCAGGGCAGGAGCTCGGGCCCCTGACCCCCGCCCCGCATCCTGGTCCTCCCCTTTCCTTCCTCCCTCCCCACTGAGCTGGGGCCCACCCCCTGGCACCTTCCCAAGGCAGCGTCACGGGAGGGAGACCTCTGAAAATGTCTTTTATGCCTTTAGAGTTCCACTGGAGATTATTTTCTTCCAGAATGGAGAAGCCTTGTTCCCTTGCCTTCCAGCTTTCACTGCCAACGAGACATCCGATGCCAGTCTGACTTCACCTCCTTGGTCACGACAGGAGGCTCTCTTTCCCCCTGCTCCGCTTTACCACGTGCGGGGACAGGCACGGCGACGGATCCACGTTCACTCCCTGAGCCACGGGCTTGGGCATCCTTCCCACCTGTTTTAGGTCCACGTGTTTTCCACTGCTATTTCTTTGATAATTTCTCCCACCTCCGTTTGCTCTGGTCTCTTTCTGGAACAGCCTTTAGTGAGAACCCCTCGTTTCCGACCTCTTCTCTCCTTCTCCTTCATCCCCTGTTCTCCTTTGTGGGAGATTCCCACCTTTCCACCAAACGACTGTTGTTTTCATGGTCCCACGAAGAGCTCTCTCCTGCTCTTTATGCGGAGCAGCCTGTTCTTGTTTCACGGATGCCACATCCTCTTTCAATGTCCCAGTCAGCTGTCGGCTCCTATTTAGGAGACAGGCATGTTCTGGTGGGAGACCCGTGTGCCCTGTGAGCACACACACGTGAGCACACACACGTGAGCACATGCTTCTGCCTGGCAGGCTCTTTGGGACTCCCCACGGGGTCCATGTCTGGAGGCTTCTCCTCCAGCCAACTGGCTCTAAGAGCATCTCTTTCAGCGTCCTCACCGGATGCTGGCCCTTGCCTGGTGTCCTGCAGCCAGTGCAGGGGAGGGCCAAGAGCACAGACTCAATGGCAGCCATGTTCTGTGGGCAGCAATGCCACTGAGAGAGAGACCAGACACCCTGCAGTGACCACTCGAGCCACAGAGGCAGGTCTGCTCCCCAGCAAAGGCAGCCCTGGGAAGCTCCCCCACCAATGCCCACGGCAGCGAGGGCCGCATGCTGTCCGAATGTCCCTCTGTCTCCCCGACGAGGCTGTGCGTCCTTCAGGGGCAGGGATGATTTCCTGTTTATGTCCCGGCAAACAGTTGGGCTCAATTTGCAAACTGATGTGTGAACGCTGATATCGTGGGCACCTGCTGGGCTCTGCTCTCCCTGGAACCGTGTCTTCCTGAAGAGGCCTGGGTGTTCCATGTGGAGAACTAGCCCACTTGGTACTTTGCTTCAGGTGAGCCGAATCCACCAGGGCAGCTCCACAGGAGCCTGTAGACCCATCTGTGCCCCCTCCTGGGTGACGCCCTGCTGTTTCTGCTCAGGGTGGGCTGGGGAGGGCCCCCTACGGCTGAGCCCTGGGAACCACAGCTTCTCCCTTTGCCACTAAGCAGCCCTTCCCGGTGTCCCCAGCACATGTGCAGGGGCGGGTAAGGGACATGCGGGGCTTGGGTGGGAGGAGCGGGGGCTGGGAGTCCACAGGTGGAGGTGGGGGAGGGCTCTGGCAGCCTCAGGTGACCCGACCCAGCCTGTCTGGTCCTACGTTGCACTTGGCCCTGCCCTGGCTCTGCATTTCACGCTGGCCTGGCCCAGAGGGCCCCTTGCAGCCCAGCACCCCTGGAGCCCTCGTTCTTCCTGACAGATGGGCTTCCCAGGACCCCGGCAGGCTCAGCGCCGTCCCTCCTGGCCTGGGCCTGGGGCTCTGGTCACAGCAGCTCTCACAGCCACCAGGACCCAAACCGCACCGAGTATGGGACCTGCCACCCCTTGGGTGACGTCACCACAACACCTCCATCCGTGGGGCGTCTGTCCCTCTAGGTCCCGCTGACGGGGCCCTGCCTGGTGGGGCTGGGCCTCCCTGGCACCGTGCACACGACCCCATCTTTGCTCAGACAAACTGGACCCACAATGATGGCCTTGTGCTCGGGTAATTCTGCCCGGCCAGGTTCCAGACTTGGAGTCACATGGAATTTGGGGCAGGATTTGGCTTTGTAAACCATGCAGCACGTAGCAAACAGTTCTGTCTGCAGGGTGGCCAGGGGCAGCTGGGGGCTCTCAACCAGAGCAGCTTGGCCCCCCAGGGGACACTTTGCCGTGTCCGGAGACATTCTTGGTGGTCACAGCTGGGGCTGAGCTACCAGCCTCTTGTGGGCAGAGCCCAGGGACACTGCTCAATACCCTACAGGGCCCAGGACCGCCCACGACAAGGAATCATCTGGAACAAATGTCTGCAGTGCTGAGGTAGAGAAACCTCGGTTCAGCTAACTGGAGATTCACCCGCCTCCCTGGGGGTCGGGAAGACCCACCTGGCCGCCCTCAGCCCCGGACACAGCCTGGCAGTGGGAGGGGCAGTGGCAGGCCTCGTGCCCCTCCCACCCTGAGCAAAAGCCTCCTGCTGTCTCCTTCCTATGACACCTCCGGGCACCGGCAGTGCCCACCCAGACAGGCCCCCCCGTGGCTCCCACTCCCGGCTCTGAATCCAGCCGCCCCATAAACCCAGTCCCCGTGCCAGCCTTGGCTGGCACACACAGTGTTTCCCCAAAGGAGCTCCGGATAAGAAATCAGAGCCCTGACTCCGACAGGTAGCCTGGACAGGTGACGCACGGGTGTCCTCTAAACACCTTCTCTCCCCGTGTGTCTAGCCCCTCAGGGATCTTCTGGAAGGCAGGCATTTTCCCTGCTCTGCTAGGTGAGGAAACCAGGGACAGAGGGAATGTGACCTGCTGAGGTCAGGCTGCTGGTCAGCGGAGAGCTGGGCAAGGAGCCAGGCCCTGTCCTGACCCAGATCACTGCCCTAGTGGGCCAGCTGGGTGAGTGGCGACTCTCACTGGAAATAAAGATGCTGGTACAGGCGGCCAGTCGCCCGAGCGCGGCAACTGCCACAGGCGAAAGAGAGGGGCAGCTGAGATCCATTCAGAAACTGAAACTAGAATTCCAGGACCCAGCCGCGGGGAGTGGCTGTGCCCATCGGGTCACACACAGACTGGCATCTCAGGAGCCCCGCTGGCAAGCCACGTCACGCCACCTCACTCTGCACCTGGTTTCCTCTCGTACAGGTGAAAAGCGTCTCCCGTGTAGGGTGAGAGACACCCCCCTGCCCCAAGCCCCTGGGGAACCAGAGCCCTTGTGGAACAGAGATGCCCCTGCCCTGCGCAGATTCCTCCCCTGCAGGTGCCCAGGTAGGAGGGGGAGGGGCCTCCGCCAGCTCACTGCCCCCTGCCGGGAGAGTTTCCGAAAGCCCTGGGCAGTGCCCGTGATGTGATGCTGGCTTCTGTGGCCCATGGGCATCGTCAGGGCGGTAACCAGAAGAGGATCCAGCTGCAGCTGAGTCAGCACCCTCTAACTGCTCCCATTTCACAGAGCAGGAAACTGAGGCCCAGAGGGCTTAAGTAACAGGTTACACAGAGCCGGGATTTGGACCTGGGGTCCCCGCCCTTAAGCACTAGGCAGCAGGGGTGCAGGGTAGACTGCTGGTCGGCCTGACAAGCACCCACTGAGCCGCCACACCATGAGGTGCACACTGTTCACCTCCAGGTCGGATGCAGAGCTCCCAGACGCCCCCCCACCCCGTGCCCGCTGCTGGGCTGAGGTCCACCCAAATCTCAAAAAGGATCCTTGCTTCCCGGATGCAGAAATGGAGGGTGGGCCGCTAAGCCACGTGTCCTGGCAGTAAGCAGGACCCACAGCTTTGGGAGCCTAGCCCCGCCCTCCTCCCTTCCCCCTCCTTCTTAGTGGGACGCACGCACACCAGGACCCCTTCCTGCCGCCGGGTCTGCCTACCAGAGTGGGGGAGGAGTTTGCTCCCAGTTTGATGTGGGGAGGGGGTCCTCATTCTTGGGGCTGCTACTCCTGGTGCCAAAGCAGGTTTGGGCACCAGATTCTCCGGAGTTGCTGGGAGGGTCGTTCCGTGCGCACCCTGCCCCGCCTTTTCAAAGGTCCTGGGGCTCCCTAGGGTCTCTCAGCCCTGATGCCCCAGTGGGAGCTCTGGCTGCGAGTCCCGTCCAGGGCGAGAGAGTGTCCTCTAGGGCTCAAAGGAGGGGAGGGGGCAGGGAGCTGGGACGCCCGGAGCCCAGGGGAGGGGGTGGGGGGGGTCAGAGGTCAGGGTCTCTAGGTCCAGCCAGGCTCTGTCCCCTCCCACAGCCCCCGCTGGGCAGCCGCCGCGGAGGCGGGCAGCCGCAGAGTGACGCGGCCCCCGGGGCAGGGCTTGCGGGAAAAGCGAAGGGGAGGAAGGGCGCCCTCGGCCTTGCCAGCCCCCTCCCCAAGGCTCACCTCCATCACCTCGCTCACCCGTCCCTTCCCAGGCCCACCTGTCTCCCAGGCTCACCTGTTCCCCCCTCACCTGTCCCCCGGGCTTACCTGCGCCGCGGGGCGGAGGACACGGAGCTATGAGCTCGGCGGCCGACGTGGGGCCCGTCCCCCTCCAGGCTCTGCAGGCCCCGCGCTCTGTCCCGGCCGCTCGGTCCCTCCCTGTCCCCGCCCCCCCACTTCCTGTGCGGCCCTGCAGGAGGCGGCAGCGCTGCGGCCCCGCCAGGTGGGCGGCCAGGTGGGCAGGGCGCGCGCCAGGCGGCTCCGGCTCCGAGTGCCGGGCGGGAGGGGCCGGCGGGGCGCGCCCCAGGTACCTGGCTGCGCAGCCTGCGTCACTGTCCCCACCTGGCCAGCCGGCGCCCACGTGACCTGCAGCCGAGCTGGCTCGCGCCTCCAAGTCCCGGTCGGAGTCGCCCTTCTGGGACCGCCCTCCGCCCTGCGCCCTCCACGCCCACCACCTCGGGCCTGGCGTTGCCTGCCAGGGTGACTCCAGGGCTACCCAGCTTCACCCCGCTGTGACCCTGCATTTCTCCTTACAGGCCCGGCTCTGCTGCCCCCTCCTCCAGGAAGCCCTCCTAGAAGCCGACCAGCCCAGTGGGGAATTGGAGGTTTGCAAGGACTCCACTGCTGCAGAAATGGCCCCACCTTCTGGATTCTTTGCAGAATGGCAGCCAGAGGGCAGCCCAGGAGCTCTTGGAGAACTCTGGCCGCCTTCAAGGTGTTCGGTTTGTTTCCATCACCCCCATTTTACAGATGAGGTTCCTGAGGCCTGGAAAGTAAGGCACTTGCCAGCCGGCACAAAGCTGAGTCTGGACTCCAAGCCTGCCCTTTCCAGGCCTTGTTCAGGGTGGGTCCCCTGGGCTTAGGCTGCAACAGCCCCCCAGCTGGGGTTTCAGGAATCAGGCTTCCTGGCACTGCAGGAGGTGCTGGGGGCGGGGACAGGTGGGTTTCCACTCTGAGCTTGGACTGACCTGCCAGTCAGCCAGGCAGGGAACCCCCCTGCCATCCGACCTGCCCTATGTCACCCACCACCCCAAATCCCAGCTCACACCAGCCCAGGGTGGCAAGAGTGGAGCCGGCTCTCAGCATACTCAGGGACTGCCCATGACTTCCTCCATCAAGGGCAGAGGCCTCAACTTCCCCTTGAGGCCCACCCCATTGCCCACACTCTGCTGTGCAGCCCCCAACTTCCCAGCATTCCCTTCTCTGCAGGGGGAGAGGGCAGCCCAACCCAGGAGACCTGCAGCACCTCCCTGTGCGAGGAGCACCCTTCCTGCCCCACGGAGCCAGGTGATGAGCTTTGGCCCAGGAACCTGGAGCAGAAACTTCCAGAGCCACTGCCTGTGCCTGCTGGGTCCCCCAGCCTTTGCTTCCTCCAGGAGAGGGTCTCCAGCCCCAGAATGAGGAGGCAGGTGGAGCAGAGCCACTGCCACTGTTGGAAGCTCCTGACACGGGGGGCGTGTTTGTTACAGCAGCACAACCTGGTGGAAGCTGGCAGATGTTGATGCCTTCATCTGGGGCCAGCCCAAGGTTCATCTCCAGCAAGCCTCCTCCTCCTTCCTGCTTTCCTCCTACTTTACTCTTAGGTATTTGTTGAGCAGCTACTGTATGCTGACTACTGTGCAGGGCATCAGAGATACAGCCATGAGCAAAAGTGCCATGATCTCTGTCCTTACGGAGCTCACTGTGGGGAAAGACAGACAAATGTAAAATGACAGCCACTCGGGGTTCCAGCAAAGACACAGTGATCAGATCTGGTGGAAAGACCCCTCTGGTAGTTGAGGAGAGTGGAGGGTGGAGGGGCCAAGACAGATACCCTGACCCGCAACCCAGACCAAGGAAGCTGATATCGTGCCTCTGCTTGAATACTTCCAGGATGGGGAGCTCACTACCTATCAAGACCAATTATTACATCATCCCTGGTTATTATGTTCTTTAGTCATTCTTTTTCTTTTTCTTTTTTTTTTAAATTTATTTTATTTATTTATTTTTGGCTGTGTTGGGTCTTCGTTACTGAGCGCAGGCTTTCTCTAGTTGCGGCAAGCGGGGGCTGTTCTTCATTGCACTGCATGTGCTTCTCATTGCAGTGGCTTCTCTTGCTGTGGAGCACAGGCTCTGGGCGCGTGGGCTTCAGTAGTTGTGGCACATGGGCTCAGTAGTTGTGGCTCGCAGGCTCTAGAGCGCAGGCTCAGTAGTTGTGGCGCACGGCCTTAGTTGCTCTGCGGCATGTGGGATCTTCCCGGACCAGGGCTTGAACCCGTGTCCCCTGCATTGGCAGGCGGATTCCTAACCACTGCGCCACCAGGGGAGCCCAGTCATTCTTGATATGACACGGAATCCAAATCATTTGTCATCCTGGCATGTTCCCCCAAGATGCTTCAAAATGTGTGAAAATCCCCCTTAAAATGCGGGGGGAACACTCACCTCTCTTCTGGATACTATTCCTCTGTTAATACAGCCCCTTCCTGCCACAGCTCTTGTATGTTCATCCCACAGCACAGAGCCCAGGGCCCTGTATACAGCAGGTGCTCAGCGAGGGCCTGGTGACTCACTGATGTGACCTGAGATCCCAGGACTCAGCCCTGGAGGTGCTGGGTGCCAGCCCCCTCCCCACCTGTCTTCGGTCCCTTTTCCAGGAAATGCCCGTGGCCGAATGGGCCCCCCAGTGAGATTCCATTTGAGCCCCGCGCTGGGCTGTGCATGTGGATGAGCTTCCAGCCGGCCACGGTCCCTTCACTGACCCCAGGTGTTGGCATGGAGGGCAGGGTGCAGGGACATGCCAGCTGGCAGGGCACAGTCTAGCCTGGGGTGCACGCCCACCCTCTCCTGGTGCCGCCTTCCCAGGGCTGATGGCCCTGTGAGGTTGCTGCTCTCTGCAGGGCAAAGGGGCGCCGCGCGCTTGGGGGCCTGCCTGGGCATTTTCTTGGGTGTCATGGTTTGAAGGGCAGGCCTGCCAGGCACACCTGTGGCCTTGCCAGTCCCTGCCCGACATCAGTGCCCCCACCCCCGAAAGTCTGCCCTTCAGCCGGGGCCTGGCTGCCTGTGAGAGCGATGACGCCCAACAGTCTGCCAGGTGGCAGGGCCCAGGCTGGCCACAGGAAGTGCCCACCGGGCCATCAGTCCCATCTGTGTGTGTGTTGGGTGGGTGAGGGCTAATGGCTGACCCCTGTGGGCGGAGTCCTGGGCCCTGCGGCCACCTGGTTGGACAGACTGCTTCCAGGCAGCTCCTGGGAAAGGTGGGCACCTGCTGCCCTCCAGAGGCCATAGTCGGTACTACACCCACAAGGCCCAGAAGGCAGGAGGGAGCGGCTGGGGGAGTCCTGGGGGGTCTTGGCTGGTGGGGAGGCCCAGGCCCCGTGGGTTCCCGACCCCCACTCGACGCCTTCCTAGAAAACGTTCTTTCAGAACCTGGCTTGGTCACTGCAGGGTTAATCCCCACCCACCCCTCCAGCACCCTGAGTCTGGCTCTGCTCCCAAACTGGGAGGCTTTGAGGGCCATCTCTCCATCTCCAGCTGGCTCAGTGTGTGGTTGGGGACAGGTGACCCGGAGCACGTGGCTTGGCATGTCTGGGGCTCTGTACGCTCAGCTGTGAAGTGGAGATTTGATGATGGCATGTGAAATAACCCGCAGTCCACACTCAGGTCTGGCGGCTGCAAGGAAGCAGCTCGAGAGACACGGAAGTGATCTGCGTGGGGGGAGGGAGCCGGGGCTGCCCGCACGGCCCTCCTCCTCTCGCTCTCCTGCCAGCAGGGGCGAGTCTGTGGAACTCTCCCACCCTGTGGCTGGGACCAAGGGCAGGGGGGCCGGGTCAGCCCAGAGTAGATGGCCCTCTGGGACGGCGCCCAGGCCCCTCCTTCCCTGCCTTGGGCCTTCAGGCCGGCTGTGGCCCTCGCTGAGAGCCGAATGGTGCTGTGAGGTACCCTTATTTGGAAATAGGGTCTTTGCAGATGTAATTTAGACAAGATCATACCAGATTAGGCCAGGCCCTAAATCCAATAAAAAGAGGGAGATCTGGACGTACAGACAGAAGGGAGAGGGTGAGGTGTCGGTGGAGACAGGTCGGAGTGATGCGTCTGCAGGCCCAGGACGCAGCGGGTGCCGGCAGCCGCCAGAAGTCGGAAGAGGCAGGTAGAATCCCGTCCTAGAGCCTTCAGAGAGAGCACGGCCCTGCCCACACTTTGATCTCGGACGTCCGGCCCCTAGAACTGGGAGAGGATGCATTTCTGTCATTTTAAGCCCCCGGTTCGTGGTCATTTGTTGCGGTGGCCCAGGAAGACGACCGACCCTCTCCTGCCTTGTCTTTCTTCAGGGCTCCTCTGCCTCTGATGAGCCTCCTGCTTTGCTGACTTGTTTCTGCCCTTTTCTCTGCCTGCTGGGGTGGGGGATGGAGTGCATCTGCCCGCCCTCTCCCGTGTGCAGGGCTGTGTCTGTGCCTGGCCTCGCTGAGCGCTGAGCGCCGTCCAGCAGGCTGGGGAGAGGAGGCCGGGCGGCACAGCCCCGGCTTCACCTGCGTGGCCGGCCGGAGCTCACCCCGCGTGTCCAGGCCTCCCCACTAGCCGGGGGAGATTTTCAGCCTTGAGAACTGAAAGGTAGAGGCCTCGCGAGGGTGGCTGCCACGTGGCCCTCCCTCCCCCTCCCCCCTGGGAGCCTTGGCGGGGACATCACAGTCCCATCACGGGCTGGGGGCCTTAGCTCCTAGCGCCAGGGCCCCGGGGGCGGAGCCTGCACACGATGTCAGCACTGGGACGGAGCCTGCACTGACTCCACGTAAGACGTGGGGCAGCGGCGAGCCTGGCCTGCCCAGCACGTATGAAATGAGGGCCCTTCCCCCTCTGGGGCCCCTGACGGGAGAGGATGTGGACCCCTGACCCCATGGCTCTCGGGATTTCCTACGAAGAAGCTGACCGCGGCTCCAAGGCTACCTATGGCCCAGGAGGTCTCGCTCTGAGTCTTCCAAGCTTTTGCTCAGCTGCTGGGGCCGCAGCCCAGAGAGGCAGTATCCTGAGGCCAGCAGCCCCCCAGGAGGCCTTTGGGTCTGACTGTTCCAGTGCCCAGGGCTGAGGACGAGCCAGGCTGCCAAGGACGAGTGGGCAGTGCCCGCTGCCCGCCCTTCCCTCCTGGGGCTGCAGGGAATGTGGGGTGTGGAGGGAAGGGGCACAACAGCTCTCCTTTCTTCTCCGGCCCTGGCATCCGGCTGACCCATCACTCACTGCAGGGTCCCACGGGTGCCCGGTCCAGCCAGCGGGCAGCTGGGAAAGGTCTCG
Source organism: Balaenoptera acutorostrata (assembly GCF_949987535.1). Lineage (NCBI taxonomy): Eukaryota > Metazoa > Chordata > Mammalia > Artiodactyla > Balaenopteridae > Balaenoptera > Balaenoptera acutorostrata. The sequence continues at coordinate 2,215,718 of NC_080064.1, read as the reverse complement.
CTGACCTCGGATGGTGCAGCGGCTGTGAGTGGGCCTGAGGACAGAGGCTCTTCTGTGCCGGGGGCCTGGAGGCCCAGGCCGGGTGGGGTCCGCAGATGGGCACGGGGGTGGCTTGGGGGCCAGGGTGCCGAGCGGAGCTGGCTGTCCCTCTGGCCCATGGGGGTGGCTTTGCTGAGCAGGACGCTCAGTTCAGGGAGCACACGGTCACTCCTCTTGTGCCCCAGGTAGCAAATGGTTGTTACCTGCTATTAAGCACCTGCTGTGTGCTGGGCACCCGCCTCACCTTCTTGAATTCTTACAGAAACTCCCTAAGGTGTCAATGTCATCATCCCCATTTAATCCAGAGGTCAAGTGTTTGTGCTTTGTCACCTGGCTCATGAGTGGCCCGGCCAAGATGAGAGCCCAGGTCTGTCTGACTCCAAAGCCCAGGGCCCCTCTCATAATTAGGGACTTTTTCAGGTTTCCAAAGAGGTAAAGAATTTTTTTAAATGCATGTATCTGCTCCAATTGAGAATTCAAAACATTATAGACATTTTGGTGTGGATACATCTCCCACCATAATCAATAGAAATCTGGACAAAACGACTAGAAGCAACCATTTTAAGCATTGGACAACAGGTGGCTGAGAAGAGTGGGGGGAAAGGAGCCAATGAGGTGAGCCCCACGCCTGACCAGCTTTCTTCTAAAAGGCAGAACCAAGCAGAGCACAGTGGCCTCGCTGAGCTAAGGGGACAGAGATGGGGTTCAGGGAGGCCGAGGGGACTGGGACTTGTGGGCAGAGCCCTGGAGGGGAGGCACTGATGCTGAGAAGGATCTCCAGCCGAGTCTGGTCAAATGCTATGCTGTGCGTGTGTAGAGTGGGATCCGGGAAGCCAGGTAAAGAACAGCTCCTAGCATCCACATGGGCTGAGAGATGCTTGAAAGCCAACTACCAGGATGACAAGGTCTCGTGGACCCCATGGCATTGGATGGAGATCAAAGAAGGCTACTTCTTGGGTATAGGGTAAGCTAACCTTGGGGTGAAGGCTCTTCTACACCTGACATGTCAGAGCTTTGAAACAAGACTCACAAAGACCAGGCTGGCCTCCGAGTTGTTAACTGCCCATTAGCACAAAACTCAAGATTCTTAAAAGAAGGCCAACAAGATCTAGGGTCTCAACAATTTTGCATTTATAGCCTCCAGCACCCAATTAAATGTTACTAGACATGTGAGGAAGCAGGACCATGTGACCAAGCAGAAAAAGCCGCCAACAGAAAGAGACCCAGAAATGACATAGATGATGGAATTAGCAGATAAGCATTTAAAACAGATATTATGATATTTAAAATGGATAACAAACAAGGACCTACTGTATAGCACAGGGAACTCTGCTCAGTATTACGTAACAGCCTAAATGGAAAAGAATTTGAAAAAGAATAGATACATATATATGTATAACTGAATCACTTTGCTGTACACCTGAAACTATCACAACAGTGTTAATCAACTATACTCCATGTAAAATAAAAAGTTAAAAAACCCCCAGATTTTATAACTATTCCAAGGATATAAAAGGAGCCTTGACCATAATCAAAAGAGAAAGTGTAATACTGATCAAATGACAAATCTAAAGACAAAAATATACAAGATATGAAAATTTAAAAATGTACTGGATGGAATTAGCAGCAGATTAGACACTACAGAAGGAAAGATCAGGGAACTTGAAGACAGGACAACATATGCTATCCAAACTAAAGCACAGAGAGAAAAAAGCCTGGGAAAAATAAGCAGAGACTTGCTGATCTGTGAACTGATATCAAGAAGTCTAACTGTATGTGTAATCAGAGGCCCAAAATGGTGAGGGGGAGAACATTTGTTAATTTAAAAAGTGGCTGAAAATTTTCCTAATGGGATAAACCCTCAAGCCCACAGATCCAAGAGCCTCAATGACCTCAAAACAGCACGAATACAAAGAAAACCACACCAGGACACACAACAATCAAAGGGCTAAAAACCAATAATAGAAACTCTTGAGAATAACTGCTGATCCATATCAGAAACACTGCAAGCTGAGAACACTGGGACATCTTTAAAGTGACGAAGGAAAACAAAACTCAGCCAAGATGTCCATTTCTAGCAAAATGTCTTTCAAGAATGAAAGTGAAATCAAGACATTTTAGGACAAAAGCTGGGGAATTCATCACTAACAGACCTGCACTACCATAAATGTCAAAGGAAGTTTTTTGGGCCATAAGAAAATGATAAGAGATGTAAATTCAGGTCTGCACAAGGCATAGAAGCCCACTGGAAATTGTAAATATGTGGATAAATATGAGATTTTTTTCTGTGTGTTTTTTTTTAAAGATTTTTTTTTGATGTGGACCATTTTTAAAACATCTTCATTGAATTTGTTACAACATTGCATCTGTTTTGTTTTGTTTTTTTGGCCCTGAGGCATGTGGGATCTTAGCTCCCTGACCAGGGATCAAACCCACACCCCCTGCATTGGAAGGTGAAGTCTTAACCACTGGGCTGTGAGGGAAGTCCCTCTATGTGTTTTAAACAGATTCTTTTCAAGATAATAAACTATTTAAAACAAAAATAATGACAGTGCACTATGGAGTTTTTAACATATGCAGAAGTAAAATATAATAAAAACCCAAAAGACAGGAAAAGAGCATAGAAATATATAGTTGTAAAGTTCATATATTTTACATGAAGTGATATACTGTCACTTGAAGATAGATACTGATAAATTGAAGATAAAGCCCAATCCAATACTTAGTAATAAAAATCTCAGCCATATAGGAATAGAAGGAACTTGCTCATCCCGGTAAAGGGCATCTACAGCTCACATCATACCTGATGGTGAAAAACTGAGACTTTCTCCTCCATCTCTGGAACGATGCAAATGTGTTCACTTTCACCACTGCTATTCAGTGTTGCTCCTGGCCAGAGCAATGTGACAAGAAAAATCAATAAAAGCATACATTTTGGAAAGGAGGAAGTCTGTTTCTCTCTCTGTCTCTCTGTCTCTGTCTCTGTCTCTCTGTCTCTCTGTCTCTGTCTCTGTCTGTCTCTCTGTCTCTGCCTCTGTCTCTGTCTCTCTGTCTCTGTCTCTCTGTCTCTGTCTCTCTGTCTCTGTCTCTGTCTCTCTGTCTCTCCTCCATCCCCCCCTCTGCCTCCCTTGCTTCCCAGAGGAAACCGCTACTTTGAATTTGGTGTTTATCCAACTCATGCATGTTTTTGCTCTTTTCCTACACATGTGTGTCACCAAAAACAGTCTACAGTGTGGTTCCTTGAACTTCTAAACTCTGTAAATTGCAGCAGGCAGAAGGCCTGTACTCATGGGCTCCACGCTGGATGGGTCCTGGCAGGGCTTGGGCAGCTGAGTGTTGGAGGGTGGGACCACCCCAGATGCCTGCAGCAAGGCCAGGCTGGGGGCCCCGAGCTCGCCCTGGGCCCATAGGCCCCCCTGCTCCTTCCACCCCCTGATTCCAGCCTGGACGCCATGGGGGAAGGGCTCCTCCAAGGGCAGGCTGGATGGCCTGGGGGCGGGCACAGTGGCGGTGGGGACCAGCCTCGCCAGCCTGGGCAGAAAGTGCTTGAAGGTGGTCCAGGGCCTCCAAGACTTTGAGTTTCGTGATGGACCCTTTCCGCAAGACAGGGATGGGCAGGGCACACTGTTTTCAAAAAATCATTGAATTGAGCTATAATGTACATAAAGCAAGATTGCCCCTTTAACATGTACAACTAGATGAGTTTTCAACAAATGCATAGTTGCGTAAACACGATCGCGATAGGGAACACTACATCATCCCAGGCGGCTCCTCACGCCCTTGGCAGTCAAGCCGCTGTCCCCAGCCCCAGCCCCGGGCACTCACTGGCGGCCTCCTCGTTCTCGTGCTCGGGGACCCCGGCGCCTGCAGCCTCCTCCACGGGGCCTGGTGCTGAGCGCTGGCTGCGAGTTTTGTTGGGTGCATCAGCAGTGGCTCCTTTACTGAGGAGTGGAATTCCTTCCTTGGGTGCCCCACAGATGGTTTTCGGAGACAGACCATACAGACGACGGCCGGCCAGACATGAAAGAGGACTTAGACCTCTGCCCCACGATGGACGGGAGACAGCTCAGGCAGCTAAACCAGAAGCCCCACACCAGCCGGCCAGATCGGCCAGGGCCTGGTCCGGCCAGGCAGCTCAGTTTGGCCCCTGCTTCCAACTCAGGACCAGCCAGAGAAAGCCAGGTGTGACCCCAACCGGTCCCGTGGGGCGCCCCCATTATAGTCAGTGCCTGCAGATCCCCCAGGCCCTCAGCCCCCATCAGGGCACACCCGGAACCCCCCCCCCCCCCCGCCACCTTCCGCCATGAAGCTCCCCCACTCCTCTGCCCACCTTTGAATCTCTGCCAATGCAGGCCTGGCCACGTCAAGCTCTGAGTAAATGGCCTTGGCCTCTTTGCATGGTGGGGGGGTCTCCCTTTATTTCCACGGTTTACATGCTCACTCACCAGTGGATAACCTTCGGGTTCTGTCCAGCTCAGGCTGTGATGCATACGGCTGCTGAGAACAGGGACACACAGAGGTTTGTGTGGCGGCATGTTTTCAGGTCACTGCCTTTTAGAGGCCGCCTCCTGCTCTGGATCGGCTCTAAGGCCTGGTGGGCTCAGGAGTCCGGGGGCCACAGCTGGATCCCAGGAGAGAAGAGCTGACCCCCTCCCTTGGGGCTTTGGGCTCTGCGGGGCCTCAGCGGGTGCCCGGGCTTCCCCGCCTTGTAGCCGTGGAATTCCGCCCTCTCTGCCCTGGAACTCTGGAGCAGAGCCCGCTTCCCTTCCCTGCACGGGGTGTGAGTTTTGGGGAGGGGGCTGCCAGGCGGTGTTGAGCGCAGCACTCTTCCCCTCACGGGGGCCGCAGCCCGGGCTGTGGCTGGAAGCCGCCGCCCACCCCAGAATCCCCCTCTCAGCATCTTCTTCTCCTGGGCGCCTCTCTCTGGTCCCTTTGTCCCCCAAAAGCCAGCCTGCGTCTGGCCATTTTACCCTGAATTAGGACACTTCTCAGTTTTGGGGAGACTTTTGCTGTCCCGAGACATAAGTTAAGGATTCTCAGAATAGCTTCTCTGCAAATAACTGACAGTCTCACTTGGCCCAGAATGAATCTGAAGGGGAATTCAAAAGCATCTCTTTTCCCAGAAAACAGATTTCTCATTGACACATTTTTCTCCTGTTGATTTTTTTCCCCTTGTTTCCAAAATGGAGCTTTTTCCTCGATCCTTTGTGCCAGGAGCTGGGCTTCAGGGAGACAGAGTCTGCTTGTCAGCCTGTTCTGTGTATCTCTGCTCGCTTTTCCTCTAGGGTCTCCCTGACAATAGGGCTCTTATCAGACAGGCTCATGTCCCGGGACGCTCCTCTCTCCTCAGGGGAATACGGAGAAAGGCTGCTGGGCTGAACAAAGGTGGGAGGGCTGGTCCCCTATGACAGCCCAGCTGGGAGCTCGGGGAGGATGTGACGGGGTGTGCTGGAGACCAGCACTCAAGCTTTTGGAGGTGTGGCCATGCATCTGTTCTGTGATTTACATCATTTGTCCTCCGAGAATGGAAGTGTATTTCCCAAAGGGTCTCTGTGCTCCGAGCTCTGGGGCGAACCCCACACCTGAACACGGGCTTCAGATCGCAGGATGTCAGTCACACCAGGGAGGAAATCACCTTGAAATGTTTACCTGATTCCCCCAACCAATCCCTCCCTGGGAACATGCACTTACTTGACTGTGTGAAGAAAGTAAAAAGGCTCAGTGCCCAGATTTAGGTCCAGGAATCCTGTTCCAAGATCAACTGCAGTTCCTTCCCTTTGGTGGCTCCTGGCACTGCTGTTTAGGGACATGAAGCCTTTCTCCCTCCCGTTACCTCCTCAGAGTATGTTCAGACCCCTCCGGAGGCACTGGAGTTCCCAGAATCCATGTTGAGTGAAGGTCCTTACAGCAAACCATCCATCCATCCATCCATCATTTGTCCATCCATCCATCCATCATCCACCCACAAATCCATCCAACTACCCATCCACCTATCCACCCATCCATCATCCATCATCCATCCACCAACCATCCGTTCATCCATACACCCATCCATCCACCCATCCATCCATCCATCCATCCATCCATCATCCATCCACAAATTCATCCATCCACCCATTCATCCATCCATCCATCCATCCATCCATCCATCATCCATCCACAAATTCATCCATCCACCCATTCATCCATCCATCCATCCATCATCCATCCACAAATTCATCCATCCACCCATTCATCCGTCTATCCACCATCCATCCATCCACCCCTCCATCCATCCATCCATCCATCCATCCATCCATCATCCATCCATCATCCATCCACGCATCCATCCATCCATCATCCATTCATTCCTTCATTTCTTTGTGCAAGCTGCCTTCTACTGAGTGTTTCAAGCCAGGCTTTGGGGATGGAGAAATAAATCAAGTCACTTTCCGTCTTCACAATTCCCAAATCCAGTGCATGTAAGAGTTTCTGACTCTGTGAACAGAGAGAGGTTAAGGGGCTCCTGCATGTTCTGGGAGCCTGAGATGTCATCCGTGGGGGAGACTCTGGACCCCAGGCGCTTGAAAGCCATGGAGAGAAGGGAGATGCTGCCCGATTTCTGTTTGACATGAAATCTTGTTTTCTTCCTGCCTTAAGCGTCTGGGGGAGGACCATGGGCCGTCGTGGCGTGGGTGGGTTGTTTTGTCAGAGAGGCACCTCATCGGGCCTCTTTGGGTGAGGAGGGTGCCGCCCACCTCACCTCTGTGCTCTGGGGAGGATCAGCCACTGGTGTGAGAGTCCTCGGAATTTGAGAGCCATCTCCTGTGGCTTGAGTGGGTGAGGGTGGTGTGTAAAGGGGGGACGAGGAGCTTTGGGGATGGAGAGGAGGCCGGGACTGTGGGCCAGGGAAGAAGTCACCTGTGGGATTGCTCAGCAGTGAGTCAGCAGTGGAGGTCTTGCTTATGAGCAGGTGTCAGGCAACACAAATGTCACCTACGGAAGCCCCACCTGGAGATGCTGGAAGGCCAACCACCGGCGTCGACTCTCCAGGGAAGCTGCCTTTGTCGTGACGACCCTCCAGCACCCAAAACTCCCAGCCGAGGGTTTTCCAGACATGCCACCTCCGGCCTGGCACCCTCCAGGTGTGTCCACCTCCAGGCAGGGCTGTCCCTGAACATGCCTGGGTTGGAGGAGCGGGCGGTGCGGGGAGTCTGCCAGCAGGAGGTAGCAGGGAGCAGTCTGGGAGAAGTACAGGGACCCGGGCCGGGGTGGGGGCTATTTGTATGGGGCAGGCGAGGCTGGCCCAGAGGCTTCAGGCCTAGAGGACACCTGAGTGACACTAATTAACCTCTGTGTCACCAGAAAGTAGAGTGGAGACACCCGTGGGTGAGAGGGTTTGGGGATCCCCCCGGGTGGTCCCACAAGGCCTAATTCAGCACGGAGCATTCGCTCTTTGTAGTTTAACGATTCAAGGCCTCTCGGTCAGACCAGAATCAGGTTGGGGGGCCCCTGTGAAGAAGGTCCCCAAGAAGGAATACTCAGAAGGAGGGGTGCCCTGGGGGGCTGGGTCGGCTCCCCCTGCAGCCTGGGCATTTGCTCAGCCTCTGTCCTTTTGGCGACCGCCCGTGGGGCAGGCTCAGGCCTTGTTTGGGGGCAGTGTGAGGGGGGCAGGCCCAGCTGCTGTGGAGGGCTGGCTGGAGCGGAGGTCCACTCTCAGGAGGGGCAGATTTGGGGCTGGCCTTCCACGATGGGTTCCTCCACCACCAACAGGCCCTGGACTAGAGTTCATGGGGGCAGCCTCTGGGGGCAGGCACACGTGAGGGTGGGCCCACCTGGAGGTCACCCTGCCTGGAGGTGGGCCCACCTGGAGGAGGTCACACCTGGAGGACATACCTGGAGGTCACCCTGCCTGGAGGTGGGCCCACCTGGAGACCACCACTCTCACTGCAAGGCCATCCAGGGTAGTAGTCGGTGCCCTCTCTGAGCTTGTTCTTTTCTGGAAAACGGGAACAGCAAGGGGACCTGCCCTGGCGGTGGTGTCGGGAAGATGGCACGGGGGGGGTCTCCATCAGGACTGGTGGAGAACCCTGCCACGCCCCAACTCTCAAGTCCGTCGTCCCCTGCCCTCCCCAGAGGCCTCTGTTCTCCCTGAATGAAGCATGAGGGAACGGAGGCTTAGAAAAGCACACAGATTTATTGCATATCAATCTCATGTATAAATTCATTGTAGCATTGGAAAGATTACATTTGGTATACAGTCCTAGACTACAGCATCAACCTCAAAATCAGCTTCTCCTAGGCTTCATCTTAAAGACATTTCTCTACACAAGTACATTTGTCTTTATCACAAGCATCAAAATGAAATCTGCAGAATCGCTCTCTGAATGATTCCTACACTTGGTGTCTTTTTTATTTCCTTCTCCCACAGCGATTTCCGTATGAATTAAGAACTGCATCTTCCACGTGGGCAGTTCGGGACTTCTAGTCTTGAGGATGTAGACCCTAATCACATATTCAATAAGTGCATCTACGGGATTTTCCTTTTTGTAAAAATTTCACGAACAGACACGATAATGACTGCTACACACGAGCCATGCACAGTTTACTTAGAACAGAAGCAATTTACAATCGGGGGACGTGGGACACACACCAGCCTCCTTCTCAATGGTTTTTTAAAAAAACATTATATGAAAACCAGACATTTACATTTGATTTCTTTCTTTTTCAACATTATATAGCTCTAAAAGAAAAAAAAAAAAAAAAAGAAACCGAATCTGTAACGTAACAATGGTGAAGGATGCCCGGACGCACAGGATTGGCGTGTCACCAGCGTACACATACAGATGCTTTCAGTGCCGTCTTCTGACACGGGGCTCAGCTTCCCTCGTCTGGAACAGAACAGAGGATGCAAAATGCACGGAAAGGAACCTTTAGGGTTACTTTGTTCACAAGTGAATTGCACATTTGGAAACTCAAGCTGCCTTTTCATTTCATCTTCTTTTATGTTTTTCCAAAAGTGGTAATATGAATCAGTGACAGAAAAGAAATAAAACAAAAACACTGGAATGGCAGGAGAAAAGGATCGCTCCTTGGAATAACGCGAGGACGTCTTAGTCACAGTATCACTCATTGCTACAGAGACACAGTTTCATGGCTTTTGAGACCCGGCTGACCTCCACCGACCAGGAGCAGCTGTATCTTCGCGTCCCCAGCCGGGAGGGGAGCAAGGTGCCCGGCTCCCTGTCTGTCCCCCTACCCCGGGCAGCAGTGCGGGGTGCTCTCCCGGGTGGGTGCTGCCCCTTGCCCCTCCCCCCTCCCCCAGGACAGCACAGTGAATACAGCTCAGTAGATTTCAGTCACTTGGGCGGGGGTGCCGGGGCACAGGGGCTGCATAATCCAGTGCTTCGAGGCTTCGGGGCTAACACGAGGGATGCGTATTCAGGCAAGTGCTTTGTGAACTGAGGAAGCAGCCAGGACAGAGAAGGCCGAGGGCCCTCAGGGTTTCCAGGGCCAATCAGGGTCGGGACACACTGGCTGCACTCTTGGCTTCGTGCAGGAAGGCCACGCGGGCCGGGCCGGCTCTCAGGCTCACCCCATCCACTCATCCGCACCCCAGGGTCCCAGGCCGGATGCAGGAACTCACGCCCCTGGGTTCAGATCGGGGGGCTTCTGGGTCCCACTCATGAAGGGCTGGCTGGCCAAAGCGTTGGCAGCCCTGGGATCCTTCCTACCCGATGGTCCTGGGAATGAGAGGGTGTCGGTCTGCGGGGGACTGGGGTTTGAGGGGCGGAGGAGGGAAGGGTGAGGAGGCTTCCTTTCGAATTTCCATTTGGGGGTAAGTGTCCACAGTCCAAAGAGGGAAGCAGTAGAGGCTGGACCGAAGGGCCCTGGCCCCGGGCACACCTGGCCCAGTGGGACACCTAGTTCACAGCCCTGACCCTGGCCACCCGGCCACGGAAACAGTGGTCAGCCAGCCAGCTGCCTGCTGCGTCTGCGCTCTGAAGCTGGGATCTCGGAATTCTCCAGCCCAGGCTCCCTGGCTCCCAGACCCCAACCCCAGAGGGTCCCCCGGCACGTGGAGGCGTCTGGGCCTGAGCAAGCGGCTGGTGCTGGAGCCCGGGGGGCAGAGAAGGACCGGAGAGGGGGCAGCTCGCTGTGGTTGGGAGCAATGCTAAGCTTCGAAACCGGGCTTCACAGACACACCAGGCATAGGAAGTAAGTGCTCTCTTTGTCCAGGGGTACAAGGGCAGACCGCCCCCCCCCACCCCCCAGGCCTGCCAAGTGCTCAGGCCAGAGAAGAAACTGGGCTTGCTCTAATCGTTTTCAGAGGGACAAGAAAATAGGACTTAAAATGTGCAACCGGGGTTCTTGGGGAAGGGGAAGAAAAGAAGGAAAGGGAAGAGATAATGTTTAAGAAGATCGCCCGCAAAAGTCCGACCGTGACGGTCACAGAGAGGCCAGAGGTGAACGGCAGGGCCGGGCCGCAGGGGACAGACCCTCGGGTCCTGTTTTGCACTGAGAGAGTCATATCGCAAAAAAAAGCACACACCTTATTCTTTAGCAGAAGAAATCATATAATTTGGGTTTACAGAAATGGGGAGTTGGTATCTGAGGTTGACTTTTCAAAGGGGTCCCATCTCGACGGAGGGGAAGTTGGAAATCCCTACACACCAGGCGGGTCTGGCCGAGGCGGGTCAAGGGTGCCTACGAGCTGGTGTGAGCCGTTGGGTCTGCAAATCCTTACGGGTGTGGCCGCAGCCCCGCTCCTCCACCAGCAGCTTCTCCAGCTGCCCCAGGGCGACCTTCCAGCCGGCGCCCACGTGCGAGGTGCTCTGAGCCTGTTACCTCGACTGGATCTGGGAAAGGCCAGAGCCCTTTCACGGGGACCCGCAGGTCTGTGCGCCCCCGGGGACTCCCCACCGCAAGTCTCCAGCGCGGACCTGGACCCCCAGTGCCCAGGTGGACGATTGTCTTGGCCTGGAGTGGCCGGACGGTTGGCCACTCCACAGCCGTTTGTATTTTCACACTTTTTTTAGGGCAACTTGGGAGATTTTTTTTTTTTTTTCCTCTTCTTCTCAGGATGCTATTCTTCTTTTTATCTTCCAAACAAGAAAAGAAATAAATAGAGCACTTGTCTTAAATGCAACTGAAACTCAAATTTAACAGAAACACATGATTGTCTGGAAAACGGGCAGCAGGATTTGTTGGGCGGGGGACGCGGGGTATTTGGCACATTCAAAACCGCCCCACTCCCTGGTTGTTGATCACACATCACACGACCTTATTACACGGTTTTGGTCCTTCACTAGATACTTATATTAACATTATTTCTTCACAATAAGAATGTCTAATGCCAAAAATACTGTTAAGGAAGAAATAAAATAAGAAAAGAAATGAATTAGAAAAAATTACAAGTTATATACAGATTAAGGTCAATTCCATCAGGGAAAACAAACGATTACTCGAAATTGGCCCCTATGGGAATAATTTAAAGCCCATCCGAGTGGAGAAGTAGCCTGGTCCCCGGGGAGGCGCCGTCCCCACGGGGCTCTGCTGCCTTTGCTCTTTGCGGTAGGTCGCGTCTGGACGCCCTTCGTTCTGGAGCCGGGTCCCGCCCGCCAGGAGCCCACACAAAGAGCGAAGTGGCAGTCGTGTCCTGGGGTGTCAGGTGCACGTGGAGCTTGGCGGCCTGGAGCAAGGGAGCCTTGGAGTGTGGCCCCCGGTGGCCCCCGAGGAGGCCCGCTTCCTTCCCCTTGTCCGTCTGACCGGGGGTGGGTGAGGGTGAGGGCTGGAGATCCAAATGTGACCGGCAGGCCCTGCCTTCTGAAGGATGGTGGCGGGAGGGCTGGCATGGGGCGGCCGAGGCACAGCCCTTGTGGGGAGAACATCAGGGGCCCAGCCATCGCTCCGACCGCCCCCATACAATCGGGAGTCCGGGTGGGGGCCACGGGCACGAATCACATGGCCCACAATGACAGGCACATTTCCGAGTCCCAGCCTTGGGCCAGCCCAGGACACCGCATCTGATTCCCGGGCACAGTCTGCAACTGCTCACGGGAGTCGGCCCCCCAAACTCAGTTCTGCCCGGGGGAGGGGACCCCAGAATCACCTTGGCTTTACAAATACGGTCAGAGATAGAAAATTTCTTCGCATCTACAGTATAAAGAACACCCCCAAACGCAGTGCTGGTTCCCAGGCAGGTTTGGGTTTTCAAATAAGCTGAGATTTCAAAGCAATGCAAAATTACTTTTAAAAAACAATTGGCAAGTCACTTTTTGATTTTTTTTTTTTAAAAAATACTGTCTATTTTTAAAACCACATGCTTAAATAGACTCTGTCGTCAATAAGATTACCAAAAGGGTCATTCTTGTAATTTTCATTATAAAAATCACCTGGGCGATTCCCTCTTTAGAGCACACCCATCTGTCCGTTCCCTCTCGAGACACCACGCGGGCGCCTGGGAGCGGCCCGCCGGCCTCAGTTTGGGGTTCAAATCCCGCCCTCGCCCATGGGCTTGACTCTGCGAAGCAGCCCCCCTGCGCTGCGCCTGGACACTGAGCTGAACCATCTCGAACGTCGTCCTCAAGACCAATTCTTAGAGCCGGTGAAACCCTACGACGGCTCCAAGGACTCCGGGTTCTGAGTTTTCGTTGGAAAAGTTAAAGTTGAACCGTGGCGGGGGGCACAGACGCTGAGGAGAGGTCAGACGCAGGTGACAAGGGGTCTCCTCGGCCCCGGGCCGCTCCGGCTCCCCGAGGCCCTGGCCTCCATCTTCCGCAGCTGGGATTTCTGTTGGGATGTCGGGGGCCTGTGGTGGCCTCGCTTGGACTCTGACCCCAGCCCTTCCTGGGGTGGTCAGAGGTGATTGATGGGGTTGAAGGCTCCGGACTCCGGCGTGGTTCCCGCCATGTTCAGCCAAGCGTCCAGAGGACTCTGGGAGGAGGTGTGGAGAGGAGCGTCCTCGGAAAGGGACAGCATCATTGCGTATGCCTGGTGGAAGAGAGGGTGGGGCACACCCGGGACGGGCAGGTGAGCGGTGTGGCCAGGGGTCCTGCAGACCCCAGGCCGGCCCCGTCCCCTCCCGGCCTCCCACCCGCTCTGGCTGGCCTCAGCTCCAGAGGTAGATGAGGGCAGAGGCGCGGGGGGCCGGGCCACAGAGGAGGAAGGCGCGGTGGGAGGAGCTCTGTCAGGCGCTTGTGCAGAGTGCCACCAAGACCCTCAGCCTCTTTGGGGCATTTCCCCCCTTGCAGTCGCCTCCGCATCCCCTGGTGATCAGCACACGTTCCCAGGCAAGCGTGCTCTTTGGGAGGGACTGGGAATGCTGGTAGTTATCGCTAAGACCCTGTCAACGAGGCTCAGGCCCTGCCTGGTGGGGCCTGTCCCCTGTGGATGACCATGGTGGCAGCACAGAGATATTAAGGGGAAACGATGTGCAGTGTTTCTGAGACGTGCCTCTGGCCTGGAGCCCGGCTTAGCCCACAGGGCGTGAGTAGACGGGACTGGGGGCCGCTCAGGGCAGGCGGGCTGGGGGGATGTCCGCCCGAGGTCACGCTCCGGACAGCATTAGTAAAAAGACGAAGACAGACACGCAAACGGCTTTTGCTGAGGCTCAGGTGGGCCGCAGAGAACTGAGGGAAACCCCGAGCCCCCCAGGCTGGAGAGAAGCAGGAGGCAGGCTCCTGAGACGCCTATGCTGAGGAACGAGACGTGCCCAGCCAGCCGGGTGCCCGCTGACCCCGTCACAGCTGCAGCTTGCAATCCTGACCCCCGACGGGGCAGCGTGCCTCGAGAAGACCCTGGGCTATCATCACCCCTGCTCGGGTAGAGGCAGAGGGAGGCCAGTGCAGCCACGAGGGCAGGACACCTGCTGCGGACGCCTCCCTCCAGGGACGTGAGGACGGGGACCCACGTGTCCGCGAGCACTGCGGGGGGGAGCGCCCCCGTGACGGTCCCGCTTACGTTCATCTGCCCTCAACCTCTCCCTGCCCCACCCCGCTTGTGGGCAAGGGCAGTCATTTGGGGGTCTCTCTAGCCGATGCAATGGGCACGGGGGGTGTCCCCCAGGCAGACATGGGATGGCCACAGAGAGAGGCAAGGCTGTCCCTGGTGGAGGGGGCGCGGCTGCCGCCTGCCCTCCAGCCTGGGGAAGGTGAGGGGTGGGCTCTGGTGGGTACCTACCTGGTTCTTAGCCTGCCTGTACAGGGTCTGTTTTAAAGTCTCAGAATCTAGGGTGGAATTAAGCACATCTTTAACTTCAAATGCTTCCTCAGCTGCTCTGCGGAGATCCAGCCCCTTCCCAAAAGTCGGCATCGGCTCCAAAGCCAACAGACCTCCTGGGTGCTCCTCAACACACCTGCACCAACGACCGGAGAGGGGCCTGCCGTTAGCCGGTCTGGCCTCTCGCCACCTCTCTGACGCCCCACGGCTGGCTCCGTGCCTGCATGCACGCCACGGCACCTCCACGGGCCACATGCACGAGGAGACAGACACACGGACACGCGGACACCTGGACGGAAGCCACACGGATGCAGGAGAGCGACGGAGGGAGGGCACGGAAGGAGGTGGGCACGTGCACACACTGCAGGCAGCAGGCAGGGCGCTTGGGTCTCGGCGGTGGGGGGCAGCCAGGGACGCCTCGGTTCCCGAGAACCTGGGCGGCTCTGGAGAGGCCCGGGGCTCCTGCTCCCAGGACTCAGGGCTGGGAGGAAACGGGCCATCTCGGAAAGGCCTCCGGGATCTACGGGCCTCCCCCAGGAGGATCTTGGAATGCCGGCAGCATCCCTGGTGCCGAAAGGAGGCGGCGAGCAGTCGGGACCTGGGGGACGTGGCTGTGGTCCACCTGCTTCCAGAACTGTGGGTGCTCAGCCCCCACCCCTCACAGCCCGCTGGAGGCCAGATGTCACCGCTCCGGGTTCTTCTGCAGGGCCGGACACGGCCCGTGGGTCCAGGACCAGCTCCCTCTCAGCCTTCCCCTGCCCCACTCTGCTTCCAGGCCTGGGGAAGCGTGTGTGTGTGTGCGTGTGAGTTTGGGGGGCTGGGGCCCTGACCCCCCTTTCCTGGGGCCCGGCCTCCCCCTTGCCTGCACACAGAAGTCCCTGCAGTAGGAACGCCTGCTGGGAAGCAGGGTGAGCCCCGCTGGGCGGATGGCAGGTGTGGGAATGAGGCCCCCCGCCACGGTGCTCGGCCCCGCCCCCGCCCGGGTCCCCCGGCACGCGGGGCCCCCGGAGGGCCGGTGCCCACCTTCGGGTGTGGTCGAAGCCCACGGCCAGCGAGGCGGGCGGCACCTCCTCCTCCTCATCCGCGTAGGCGCCCTGGGGCTCAGGGGTGGGGGACGCGGTGTCGTCCTGCGACCTCCCCGCCAGGCTGTCGTCGTCCTCCAGCTCCTCCTCCTCGTCTTCCTCCACATCCTCCGGCTTCCCGCCAGCCAGGCCCGGGCACTGGGGGGCACCGTCCAGGTCCTGGACTTCCGGCCTGAAACGACACGGAGGGAGTCGGCCACAGACGCCCGGAGGCCAGCGGGTCGGCTCCAGCGGCTTCAGCTCCTCCGCCCTCCCTGATGGACCCCCTGCCCCCTGCGAAGGCAGCCTGCCCGCCGCGGTCACTGAACCCTCAGAGCCGGGGTCCCGAGTGGCTCTTCCGCACCCTCGGCCTCGGCTGCCATCCTTGTGGAGGGAGTGACTCAGGCAGAGAAGGGTGACTGCCGAGGGCCGGGCAGGGGCCGGGTGGGGACCGCTCGGCGGCAGGGCTCCTGTCATGCCAGCGTGGACACCGGGCCACTCAGGGGTTCAGGGAAGGAAGCCACGGCCGGCCTGGTGGGGAAGGGGGCTCTGGGCTTGGGCACCGCACAAGGGGCGCCCTCGGGGAGGCTCCGAGCACGGGAGGTTTGCCGGCCCAGCCCTGATGGATGCCTGCTCCTCCCCGCCCGCCGTGAGGACACGAGGATGGGGCGGCCCCTCTGCAGACGGAGTGTCTGGGATCCAGGGTCCCGGACCATGCGGACCGGGCTGTTGTCAGCGATGGAAACCCGCCAGGGGAGTCCCTCCTGCAGCCCGGACCCCACCTCATCTCCCTCAGGGTCCCTGCAGCCGGGCGAGCCTTTCCCACCCCGGGTGCTCATGACTGAAAACAGAAAACAAGCAGTGAGGGAGAGGGTGAGCAGTCTCTTCAGAAAACGTCCCCAGCTTTGTCTCGTTCGTCTGCAAGTCTGTGACCAGGGGCTGTGGCCACAGGTGGGCTGGGCCCGAGGCCATCTGGGCAGGTGTCCGGCACGTGGGCAGAGGGGGGTGGGGAGGGCGAGGCACAGGCTTCCTGAGCCCGAGTTCGGAGCCCCCGGTCTCCACTCCTCCTGGACCTCACACGGCCCACGGAGTCTGTCCACTGCTGTCAGGGGACACTCGGGGTCCCGCTCAGGGCACCAAGGCGAGAGGATACGTCCCCCCCCGAGTGGTCACCACCTCCAAACACAGAGAGGGTGGGGGGCCGGGCTGGGCTGGGGGAGACCCCAATGGCCCTGCTTTCGGCCGTCCCTGTCTTCACTTCTTCTCTTTCCACGGGGAAGTATACGGATGCTGAGAGCTGACCTGACCTCCAGGACGGGCAGGACCCCAGCACGTTTCCCTCGTCACCAGGTGCATGCCCGTCCACCGCGGTGAGGCCCCCAGAGCCAGGTCCTGCCTCCCACTCTGGGTCTCGGCAGGGTCCCCTTGGACAGGGCTTGCCATCTCGGAGCCCACGCCCTCCCAGGGACGTGAGAACAGGCCCCACGCTGAGGGCTGATGCACAGCACAGGTGGGGAGCCCTGGGCCCTGGGGCTCGGATCAGCGCAAAGCCCTGTGTGTCAGTTTAGCAAACCTGAGCTCTCTGTGCAGGTTTATACATAAGCCTCTCTCTGTAGGAGCAGGAGCCCTGAGCGCTTTGTCTCTGCGTCCCCAGCCCCGCCCTGCATAGAGGGTCTGCTCATTGGTGGGAGGCCTGCATCAAGCACCAGAGCTCACTGGGTGGGTGGAGGGGTGGATATGGCAGGGACAGAGCGGGGGTGCGGGGGGTCTGGCTGGAGACGGCTTCGGACAGAGAGGACACCAGGACGAGTGTCCAGGCCTCCACACAGCTGTCTGGGGTGGGGGAGTCTCCCCGAGGCCACCGTACCAGAGCAGCACGGCTGCGGCTCAAACAGCGGGGAGCCATCCCTCCCTGTCCTAGAGTCTAGACGTCCCAGATCCCGCTGTCACAGGGCTGCTTCTCCTGCCGGCCCCTCCCCTGGACTCCAGTGGTCTGCTGGCGACGCTTGGGACTCCTTGGCTTGTGGACACATCACCTGATCTCTGCGTCGTCCTCACACGGTACCTCCCTGTGTGTGTGTGTCCCAATCTCCCCTTTCTCTAAGGACACCAGTCCTATCGGATATGGGCCACCCGACTCCAGTAAGACCTTATCTTAACTAATTATAACTTAAGACCCTATTTCCAAATAAGGTCACACTCTGAGGTGCTGGAGCTTAGGATCTCAACATAGGAATTTGGGGGGGACAGGATTCAGCCCAGGAGTTTCTGGGATTGTAGGGCCAGGAAGCCTGGCAGGCCCTGAATCCTCACTGACGGTCAAGAGAAAGACGCTGGTTCTGGATGATGTTAGTATTGGCCCCTAACAGGACCACCAACATCCTAACGCTTTCCGCACATTAGCCGACAAACGTCAACCGCGAACATGGTCTCCACTTCCGACGACGACGTGCAGGCACCTCCAGTGGCCCCCGGCTCCCGGGACGCAGCGTCAGCAGGAGGGGCTAGCCGAGGGCCTGGGTTGGCAGGGTGGCTCTGCCCTGGCCTTCTGAGGGACGTGAGGCCAGCCTCCTCTGAGCGCCACTGACCCCCGCCCGGGGGCCCTGGTTGAAGTGTTCTGCTCCGTGGGGTTAGGATGGTGTCGTCCCCTCTTCCCCCTGGGGACAACCCCTCTGTCTGCTGGCTCTCCTGGAGCGTCCTCCTTGTGGCTGAGAGCTGGGCCTGCCACCCAAGCCTGAGGTGTGGGAGCCACCCCGGCGCGGCCGCCCACCCCAGGGAGGATGCCCCGGGCATGTCCTTGTCAGTTCTTGTCTGGCTTTGCCCTGGGCACAAAGGGAGAGTCTTTAACAGCCAGGACGTGCCTCGTGGCCTGGCCCCTGGGTGCTCAGGTCCGTGACTTTCTCTGAAGGCGGAGATCACAGAGCTTGAACTACGGCAGCTCTCAGAGCCGTGGGGTGCTGTCTGAGCACAACTCCGCACCCCGCACGCCGGGAGCGGATGGCAGGGGCTGGGTTCCCATGAGACCATAGCGTGCGCCCAGAACCAAGGATGGACATGGGCACTTTGCTGGCTGTAGAGCAGGCAGGGCTGCCCCCAGGAGTGAGGTCTCCACTGCCAGCCAGGGCTCTGGGATGCGCAGCCCGTGGCCAGCCTCTCCCACGTCCCCTCCTCTGAGCCTACCCAGGCGCCAGGTGAGATCACCTTCCCGGGCATAGATTCAGGACTTAGCAGAGCCAGAAACCGTCCAAGTGTCATGTCATGCCCATTTGTAGATTTGACAGGTCTTTTTGGTGCCCCTGCTCTGCCCCCAGGGGCACCAGTGATGTGGGAACAGACAGGCTCTTGGGGAGCTGGGTGTCCTGGGGGACCCTCGTCACCTTGCTGGGGATGGGTGGGGAGGGACCCGGGCCCTGGGGCCGCAGAGCCACAGCCCACCCACTCCTCTGGGCCTCTGCAGAATTAGGGGAGCACATCCCTGAGGACTCTTGGAGTTTGGGCATCTCTGATTCTCTGCCAGCTGAGCCCTGGGATGGAGGTTATGCAGAATATCCTCCGTATCCTTGAATTCCCAATTCTGCCATTCTTCTGCCTCTGTGTGTGTGTATTTAAAGGGGCAGCACTCTTGCTAAGAAACCTGTTGTGCCTCGGATTAAATAAGAATGTCCTGGAGTTTCAGAGGTGTGGCAGATCTCGTGGCAGGAGCCGTCACCTGGCCCATGTTTGGCTGCACGTCTCTTAACCGTGAGGCCAAACTGCCATTTAGGCCTGGTGCTGGCATTGCACTGGGCATGTGACACACGCCATCAGGCCAGGGTGCTTGTTCTAATCACCCTCTGCAGGTGGAGAAACCGAGGCAGAGAGGGGGCTGGGACGGACACGGGCTGCAGAGCCCACGGGCCTCGCCCTGTGCGGTGGGCCTGGGGTCCCTGGTGCTGGGACGGGGGACCCTGCTGTGGGCGTGACCACACAGGTGACCATGCAGAGCCCAGCCCTTCCTGGGGCCCCGGGATGGGTTTCTTACCGCTTGTCCGTTCGCGTTGTTGCTTGGTTCATCTCGCTGTTGGCAATAAAGTTTCTGATTTCTGAGAAATAGGAGTCTTCCTTCTCATCTAAAAGTGCATGGTGGTCCGACTCGGAGGCGGGGGAGGAGGTGCTGGTCCCCAGGTGGTTCGTGAGGACCCCCGAATGCTGGCTCACTGCAGTGAGGGGGGAGCATGAGAGGAGCGCGTCCCTCAGCTGAGCCCCTCCCTCCACGGCGCACCAGTGACGGGGCGGGCAGCCAAGCAGGGTGCGCATTTGGGGCGGTCTTAGGGAACCCACTTCTTAGGAAAACCCAACAGGACGAGATTCTCCTTAATGAAAATGGTTTGAGGGGTGACTGCAAGCTTTCCCACAGAACTAGCATGTGTTCCCTTCCTGCCCCCCCCCGCCCCTCCCCACCGGACAGACCCCCACCTGGCGCGTGCTCGTGCTCGTGCTTCTTCAGGTGTCTGTCCAGGTTGGTCTGCTGCCCGAAGCAGCGGTTGCACAGGTGGCACTTGAAGGGCTTCTCCTTGTTGTGGATGTTCCGGACGTGCCGCTGGAGGTTGGAGGAGATGCTGAAGGACCGGTCGCAGTACTTACACCTGTAAGACACGGCGCCTCAGCGGAGCCCCCGGCCTTGAGGAGACCCCCCAGGCCACTGGGAGGCGGTCCTGGCAAAGCTGCCCCTGGAAGCGGGGGCACCCCCCAGACCCCTGGGCGGCAGATGGTGTCGGACTGTGCCCTGAGCAGGCGGGGGGGACCCTCTGGGGCCTGTACCCCTGGGTAGGCAGCACCGGGGCCCTCTGGGGTCTCCGCACATCTCTCGCCCTCTCTGCTGTCTGGGTCCGCCCAGCGCGGAGGCCAGGGCCTGGCGGTCCACGGCAGAGGGCGACGTGCCCCCAGCAGCCTCAAGGGGGCACCCGCGCACCAGGAAAGATGCTCCTGGCAGGTTTTCCTGGGAAGGAGGAGCCCAGACCGGCTGCCTGCAACCTTCCTCCCTGGCGGAGAACCGCACCCTGGCCTGGTCCCGGCCCCTCTTCGCAGGTCCTTGGGCGGACCGCATCTCCCTTGGGGCCTCAGCTGGCCAGTCCATTGACAGGGCGCGGGGGCTGCCCCAACTCTCTCGAGCATCCTTCACTGACTGCCCTGAGGCGAAGAGGGCTCCCAGCCTCACCCCTTCAGGTGGCCTCCGTCCACGGACCCCCTTCAGTGGGGGGCGCCCTCAGCCCCTCTGCAGGGGCACCCCCTGCCAGGCTGCACAGCACACTTGGGAAATTAGAAAAAGACGCTCGTTCCTCCAGATGCTTCTGTTGTCAGAATACTGTCGTGACCCCCCAAGTTTACCAGAGCAAAGCACTTTACTGACGGGAAGTTGCCATGAGGCACGATTGCCACGTGCAGGTCCCCGTGGGTGTGGGGCCTCGTGCGGGCACAGCCTTCACGACCACCCTTGGCGGCCCCGAGGGCGGGGAAAGAGAGGGTGATCACCAGGGGAACTGACAGCGAGGGCCTGAGCGACACCGGCCCTGAGAAGCAAGAAGCAGAGAGAACGAGAGAGAGAGAGAGAGAGAGAGCCGGGCCGGGGGACGGAGGACCCACAGCCGCCAGCTCTGCAGACACTGCCACCTCCTCCTGGCGGCAGGAGTCCCGGCCAAGGCTGTCCACCGCTCCCGCCCGCTCTGCATGTCCAGCTGGGCCATGGCAGAGGCACTCCGGCTCAGGGGTCTCCAGTCGCACACGTGTGCGTGCGTCTCAGCGTCTTGCACACACGTGTGGCTATGTACACGCTTGTGGGTGCGTGTGCAGTGTGTGTGCACACGTGTTGGTGGGCACGCTCGTGTGCACCTGGCCTCAGAACTCCTCCAGGGATGCTCATCCAAGTCTCAGAGGCACAGGTGCACCGAAACATCCATCCCTGTGCTCAGGTCTCCTCCTGCTTTGGAAACGAGCTTCCATGGAGCGACAAGCAGAGAGGCGAGCACGGCAGAACGCTGACTGGCCGAGCCCTTCAGGAGGCAGAGTCTATGCAGCCAGTGCAGCGGGGCATGAGCTCGGGACATTAGGTTCACCCAGAGGGCGTGGCTGGAAGGCATGGGGACCTGTCCTGAGGACGCGGCCTGGCATTCCTACAGGGGCCAGTGGCCGTGCTCCAGCACAGCGTACTGGTCACGAGCGCTCGGTCATATGCACGGGGACGTGCCTGAGGACGCTCTGGGGCCCTGGCCTCCTATCTGGGGACGGGCTGGCGGGGACTTTCCCAGTGCCGCCCACCCAGAACCCGAGGTGCCCGCCTGACACTTGACATTCAGAGGCTGGCCCTGCCCGGGGAGTCTGGGCAACCTCAGTGTTCCCAGGGCCCCCGAGGAAGGAAGCCTGAGGACCCCACTAGCCGCCGCCGGGGCTCAGGAGCTGAGCTTTCCCTGCTCGAAGGGGTGGCAGCTTTATGAAGCTCTGTCCTGGTAGGTTGAGGGGCTCCAAGTTACCCCCACCTCCCGTCCTGCGGGATAACCCCTGGGGAGAGGGGCCCAGCTGGAGGGAGCCCCTACGGCTCCCCTGGTGTGATTCTGGGGCTTCATCTACTCAGTTCCCGAAGCTTCCGAATTCTGCCTGAGGCCAGGCTGACGCTGGCTCCCTCCACAGCAGGCGGGCTAAGAGCTGTCCGTGATCTGCACGCTAACCCCCGGGCTCCTCCTGAGCCGCCCTCAGCCTTCTCCGCTCCTTGGTGCCAGGCCGGCCTGCTGGGCCAGCTGAGCTGCCTCCGGGCCCCTGGGCGCCCCTGGGACGTGGGGCCTCGGTCCTCCCACAGCCTCGTGACTTGGACCCACGTCCTGGCTGCCGGCACCGGGAAGGTGGCTATCTTGTCTTTCTCAGCCTGCGGTGCCAGGGCAGCTGGGCTGGGGCTCGAGCCCTCTCCCTGGCTGGGCTGAGCAGAGATACTCGGGTGTCCTCTGACCTGGTGCTCCCCTCCCAACGGCCCAGAAAGGAGGATTTTTACATCCCAGCCTGCACCGTCTCGCTCCCCCACTCTGCCCCTGGCACACCCCCGAAGTTACAGAAACCCTCCACCCCCAGTGGTGCCAAGCTCGCCCGTAGGGCGAGTGCAAGGCCAAGCTGGCCCCAGCCCGGGTCTGGGCGCTCGCCCCCTGCCTGTCCAACAGGCTTCACACGGGCTGCGTGGTGCGCCCGCCTTGGTCTACACAGGTGCCTGCACGCTTAGCCTTCCTTCCCTGTATCTTTGGAAATTCAGGGACCCTCTGCAAGCTCCACCAGCGGCCGTGCATTATCCCAGAGCAGTGGGAACCCTGAGTACGAAACAGGATTGGATGAGGAGCTCATCACAGACTTGAGACCTCCCACCCTCAACCTCTGCGGGGCTGGGAGTGGCTGGGGAGGGCAGCGACGCATTCAATTTGGTCACAGAGTCCTGAATCTGGCCCTCTCCTCGTCCTAATCTAAATAAATGGCCCAGAGAAGTACATTTGAAATTTAGGGGACTGGTGAGCCCAGGGCTGCGAGGGATCCGGGCTCTCAGAGCAGCTGGGATTTGCGTTGTAAATAAGCTGACAAGTGGCTAGTGAAATTTATGGCCGTGCTGTATAAAATAACACTCCATTGCGCTCCAGCAGGAGTGGGAGAGCAAAGACCGGCTGGCCACGGCGGCGGGCAGGAAGGGCCTTGAGGGGACCTTGCTGTGACCGCATCTGCCGCCGCCCTGGGAAAGCCAGCCGTGGTAGAGACCCAGCACCACGTGGGGTGGGGGGGGGTGTGAAATGGCCCTTGGGGGGCTGGCAGCGTCCTCCCCGGGACCCAGTGGGGCCACACCAGCCATCACAGGGAGAAACGCCTTTGGTCTTTGTAAAAGCCGGGAAAGGAAAGAAAGAAGAGATTTTGAAACCCAGCCCTAACAATAAAACGAGCAAAGAAAGGACACCTATGGGCCACCCGTAGCCCTGACGGAAATGGTAACAGGACCTTGCTGGGTGCTGTGACTTAACACAGTTAGCGAGACGGGGAGCCAGGGAGGAAATGCACTGCAGATGGGGAGGTGAGCATCCTTAAAGCCGGAATCCCAGGTCCCGCCAGGAGCCCATGGCCAGTCCACGAGCGCTCGCATCCAGAGTGTGACTCGAGGCCCCCCACCCCTGGGCAGCAGCTGGGGGGACCCCTGAGCGCGGCGGCTGCCAGGACAGATGAAGGAAGCGGTCCCCCTCGTTCCCAATCCAATTTTTATATCTCTCCTCCCACATCTCAATAAGCCCTCCGTGCTGGAGCTTGAAGGAATGTGTCATCAACTGCCCCTCGCCCTGCAGCTTCACCCAAAGATCTCTAAGCCAGGACACGGGCTGGGCCGGGCAGAGGTGTGACCTCCTCTCCAGCAAATGTATCAGTCACACTAAGGGGTCTGTCTTTCTCTTGCTTGCGAGGGGCCCCTGACAGCCGGGCCTGTCCTGGCACACACGCAGCGCACACACGTGGGCTCCGGGCAGGCGGTGGGCGGTTTTCATCAGACCCGGCCTGGGCCGGCAACGGGCTTCTGTGGACAGACCTGCGCATTTTCCTTCTCCAATTCAAGCCCTTCCGATTCACAGAGTGAGCCCAGAAGCCTCAGTGACGTCACAAGCACAGTCCCACACCCCAAACTCCTCATCGTAGGCTGCCTTGAACCAGACGTGGTCAGGATTTGCAGTGCAAACTTTCAAAGCAATCATTGTTACCCACGTCGAAACTCACAGGTTGGAAAGAGCAAAAGAAATCGATGATAATTAAACCCTTCTATAAACACGGCCCGACCCCCCAGGGGCTCTTACGCGCAACACTGTCCAGAAGTTGGTTCCCTTACAGAAAACACACGTGGCTCCTTTTCAGGGAGGGAACCAGGCCACACTAGCCTCTGTTAAGTTGTAAGTCACTTTTTGAGGGGAATGGGGGGCTGTGTGTTGTGGGCAGGCCGAGGGCACTGAACAGACGACGTGAGCTGACGCTTACCCGGCCAGGACAGGGCATGGTGACTGTGACACTTGCAGGAGCCTTGTGTGGCCTCCCGGCCGAGGGATGGGGACATGCCCCCCATCTCCAGGGCCGGTGGGTGACTCCCAGCTCTGTGCGGCGGCCAGAGGACAGGAATCTCATGTTGCCAACTTAAAACCACACCAAACCCCTTACTGCCGATGGCTGCTGTTCACCAGACAGCCCAGAATGTCGTCCTGGCATTGGGACCAGCATTTCCCCAATTTGCCTCATGGTCACCATCCCCTGGGACTCGCAGGGTCCCCCTGGGTGGGGTCCCCAAAACGCAGGGCACTACCCTCAGCTCTCTTCCTGCCCGACAAATGCCCCAGGGACCAAGGGGAAAGGCCATGATCTCGGACCCCTGGCAGGCCAGGGGCGTCTCTAAGCCTGGGAATCCCAGTCTTTGAAATGGGGTGATGCCTCCACTAGTTGTGAACACGAAATGCACTGGCTCTCACACCCCCCACGCGCTTGTGCTCACACCTCTGCAGGCAGGAGCCCAGGCACCGAGGAGCGAGGTTGGGGGCAGAGGCGGCTTCCGTCCAGGGCGGTCAGGGGGATGTAAGGAATCCCTCAGGACGCCCCAAGCTTGGGTGGGACCCGAATTTGCATGGAGCTCCTTTTCCTCTGAGACCAGCCCACCCCGCCTTAGGCGCTTGCCCTGGTCCCCTGCCCAGGGCTAGGTCAGCGATGGCTGACGGCTGTGGTGAGGTGAGCGGAGGTGGGCTGGGTGGTGGTGAGGCTGAGGCCTCCCCCCGCCAGACCACCCCTGGGCCTGGCTTCTCTGCTCCAGTCGACACCCCCGCGGCAGGTGGGAGGGCTGCTCCTGGGCACCCTTCTGGGTCAGTAGATGGGAACCTGCTGGTAGCCTAACCTTTACAGCGCCCCTGGGCGCAGGATGGCTGAGGGGCCAGGAGGGAGGGGCGCAGGAAGTGAGCTGGTGCAAGCATGCTGGCTCCCACCCACTGCCCGTCCTGCCCGCCAGGAGCCTGCACCCCCTACCGGGCGGGCTCCTACCTGTACGGCTGCTCCCCGGTGTGCGTCCTCAGGTGTCTCGTGAGGTTTGCTGATCGGGGGAAGATCTTGCCACAGTACCTGGAGTGGAGGGGCGGGGGAGGGATGCGTGAAGCAGACGCGCCGCCAGAGACGCGGGCGCCCAGGTGCTTTCCTGTACTGTTTCTCCCACACCTGGGGGCCGGTGGCCCGGCTGCACACCCTGCATTTCAGTCTCTCCTCAGCCCCGGGGCCCAGCGGAGCCTCACAGAGAAGCTGGACTTGCACCACTGAGCAGACGGCACCGGCCCACCCTGGCCCGCTCGGGGCCGTCCCCCCGCGACCCCCCCGCCGCCAAACAGTTTCTCAGCCCCGGAGCCCAGCCTTGGCCGAGCCGGCAAGGGCCGGCCTGCACGAGCCCGTGCACCTGGGGACGGACCATCTCTCCCCAGCACTGGGCTCCCCACCGGCTCCCAGAGCTGTGGTTAAACACTGACCGCGGCGCCTCAGCCTCCGGCCTTGCGAACTCCGACCGGCTGGCCAAGGTTGCACTTTCTTGCGCTCACGGGAGCACAGCTTGGTGGGGGGCACGTGCATCTTTGGGGAATGACGTCAAGGGGACAACGGGCCATCGGTTGCTACCACGCTGTACCCTGGCTGAGACTGAGAGCTTTCTCCTGGAAGTGCAGGCTCACGGGCCGGCGTGGCACCTGTGGCCACTGTGCGGGGGCTGCCCCAGGGGCTCTCAGCATCTCACCTGCACGTGTAGCGCTCCTTGCCCTTCCTGAGGATGGGGTCCGAGAGCGTCGGGGGCGGGGACCGGAAGTTGAAGGGGTGGGGGGGGAGGGGCTGCAGGGAGCCGCCGGATTCTGCCTTCATGGCCGCGAAGCTCTCCAGCTTCTCAGTCATGGTCTCGATGGCTGACATCTGTTGGCAGGAGAGCGGGAGAGACTGTGGGGCGCCCCCGAGCCGCTCCCTCTCTTGACGCACGGGAACCCGCCCCCACGGGCATCTGGGGGTCCTGGATGACTGAGCACGTCACGGGCCCCCAGGACAAGGAGGTGGTCACTGGAACCCGTGGCCTCCTTCTTCTTGACCACTGGGCTGGGTTCCTTCCCTTTCTGCGGCCAGCCCTGCTCTTGTCCTTGCCGGAACCCCCTCACAGTCCAGGGTCTAGGCTGGGGGAGCCGCCACTGACCTTCCGCAGCCAACCTGTGCTGGTTGAGACGTGGGTGATGCAGGCTGCTGACACTTGCAATTACACAGCCCTTTACTTTGAAACAAGCCAGCAAGGCCCTGCTGGCTCAACCCCCGGCCAGCACTCCTGATGGCTAGTTTGGGTTAAAGACAGAATTACATCCAATTTTTTTTTTTTTTTTTTGAGTGGTGAAAAATTGATAGCTACCTGAATCAATCTCAGGTTAAAACATGAATCACGAGCCTGAGGCACTACCAGCACCTAGTGGCAGCAGGCCATAATTGCGGGCAAAGTGCTAAAAGGAAATTCAACAGCCGAAGGTTGGATTCCACTAACTAAATGTTTGGAATGATAACTCCAACATGACACGGCACAGGACACGGTGACACGGGCAAGAGGGGCTGCCTCTCTGCTCCTTGCAGATGCCGAGGCGTTGCCTGGGGAGGAGAAGGGAGTCACCTCCTCCTGGCATTGGTCATTTCCAGCTGGTGGGCAGGGTTCTGATCAGAATCCCAGGCTGCACCTGCCCTGAGGCCCTGGGGCTGGGGGACAGGAGAGGGGAGGGGGCTGCACAGGCCTCAGCAGCACTTCTCTCCCAGAGAGTGCCCGCTGCAAGCCAGGCCCCTTGGGAGGCTGGGATGAGACCAGAAAAGGAAGAGCTTTCATTATGCCCTGAGCCCCTCAAGGTTTAGGCTGGGGAACAACCGACTGGTTACAATAAAACACCAGAAAGGGGTTTACAAACAGAAAATGGGGTCCATCCTAGTGGCTGAGGCCTCCCTTGACCCTGGGCTGCCTCCTGGGCCCTGGCCAGCTCCGTCCAGTTGCAGGGCTTTGGGCCTCGCCATCCTTGTGGGGCAGGCACGCTCCCCATCAGATGCACACGATGCTTCCAGCCATGGGTGGCCCCACCCATCCCCACTGATGGACAGATGGACACGGCCTTGGCCCTCAGCTGCCGTCCAGCCTCTCATTAGCCCCTCCATGGCCTGGACGATGGGGCCTGGGCATACAGACTGCTGTCCATCTGCTTGTGGGTCTCAGTTTTAGCCACAGCCATGGGAGGCTCGGGGACTCTCCACCACCCCAGACTCCCCAGGACCCCAGAGTGGGCTGGCAGGACTGCCTCACCCTGCACCCCATATACCCGCACATCGGGCCTCAGCAATGAAAGGCCCTGGCAAGGTCCTGCCAGGCAGCTGACCAATGCAGGCTGGCGTCTTCATGCAGTGGTGACCCCTAGACTTTCTAGAGGCCGCGACTTCTCCTGTCCGAGTGATGGTCTGACCTCAGACCATTTAATCAGGTGACTTACTAGTCCTCTCTCCCGCCCCCACCCCTGGCTCTGGGCCCACGGGCAGGCAGCAGGGGTGGCAGGTGGGGGGAGCGGGCAGCAGGGACAATGGGCAGCCGGCCCCCCGCCAGGCCCCTCTTCCTCAGGCCTGGGAGGGTCCGGCCTGCCTGGCCCGCTCCGCCTGATCAGATATTCCCGGCCGAGCTCCCACACAAACACAAACACAGGATGTGCCTGGCTGGCCTGCCGGCTTTTTCCAGCCGGTCCCGAGGAAATCAGGGGAAGTTCTTAACCAAACTCCGAGGCCCCAGCAGGACAATGGGAGGCTCTAAGTTTAGCTGTGAACCCAGGCAGGGCGCAGGTTCCACAAACCGCGGGGTTTGTCCCAGGCGGGAAACTCGGAGCAGGAGAACAATGCCCGGGTCTCGAGTCTGGGTCCAGGCCTGTCCCACAGCTCAGCCCCCGGCCCCTCCGGCTGGGACAGGGGAGGCCCGTGGCTCTGGGGCGGGGGCTGGGCCCCAAGCAGTGAGGACAGGTGGGCACCGGGGCAGGGAATCAGGGGGACTCCGCCGGCCACGCTGCTCACCCCCTCTTCTGCCACCTCCCTGCACCCACCCCTTGGGAGGACGCGGCCAGGGGGACACAGGAGTGCCTGTAGGCTTGGTGGGGTCTGCGGCCACTGCCCAGACTTGGGGGTTCTCTTTCCCAGACCCCTGATTCTAGTCTTGACAGGCGGCCTCTCCACCCTCTGCATCCCCGGGTGAGGGCGGTCCCCCTGCCCACTGCCCCCGGGACGCCCGGCCCTCGACGCCAGTCCCTCTACTGCTGTCCTGCCCCCTGCCTCTGCTCCCCTGCACTCAGGCCCTTCTTCTCCTGCTCTTTCCCCTTAAGGATCCCCGAGTCCCTCGTACCAGAGAGACTGCTGGCGTCCATGCCTCCCCGGCTCTCTCGTGTCTATTCTCCCTACATTCAAAATTCTTGGGTTCGCTCCATCCGAGCTGCTGCGCACCGCCCCATGCAAGTTCACTCCCCCTCCTAGAGCTTGAGCCACAGGTCACTGGGGCCCCTTGTGGACCGGGGTCCTTGGCTGCCTCGGAGGGACCCACAGGGTGCTCCCACAGAGGACCACCCTCCTTCCTCACCTGTCTTGGCCCTTCCCATCCTCCCCAGCCTCAAAGGGACCCGTGGGTCTGCAGGAACGGGAAGCGGAGACCCGCCTGGGGTGTGCGCCTTGGCCCGTACGGACCTTGGGGCCCCTGGCTGGGCCTTACCTGGGGGTGGAAGAGCAGCGGGGACGGCCGCAGGTACTTCTCCTTAAGGGCTCCCACCGGGTCGGTCACCTTCCGCTTCTCCACCCTGCTGGACAGCAACACAGAGGGTTACGGACCCCACCGAGCGGCCCAGCGCTGGGCGGGGAGGGGCTGTGGCCCCCGCCCCTCTGGGCGCCCACCCGTGCCCCGTCGGTCACGAGGTGGGGGGGTCACCACGGCGGCCCAGCTTCCATGTCCCCTGTGGCCACGTCTCACCTGACGCTGTGGGGACGTCCGTGACCCAGCCTCACAGTTGCCTGCCCGAGCACGAGCTCCCCATCACCACGCCCAGGTCTGTAGCCCTTCGAGTCTCCCCAGCGTCCGCCCCCCTCCCCACCCCCCCAGCTGCTGGCACCGAGGCACGTGACGAACGCTTGATGCTGGAGCCAGGAACCTTCTGAAGGGCCCGCGTGCACCAGCCTCTGCCAACTGGCCTGTCAGCCCAGCGAGGGCTCCCCCGAAGCAGAATGTGGAGCACACGGGGGCTGCCGCCTACCCCCCCGTCCCTCTCCCTCCCGGCCCACGGCACGGGCGCTCTGCCCGACTGGGCGGATACACGTGAGTGACCGGTAGGTCTCTATCCTGGGGAGGCTGCAGGGCCTCCCCGCGGCAGCCAGGCAGGGTCTACCTAAAACCTCAAGACAGCTGCTGGAGGTGATAATTCTAGAATATTCCCCAAATGCCAGGACAACTGTCAGTCACAAGCGGAGGAGGTGGCCATCCCTCCTCTCCCTGACCCCTCCTCTACTCTGTCCCAAGGACGCCTCCCTCAGTTTCCCCTGGGGGGGGTGTCGAGATTTACAAAGTGGGATTTGGGGAGGCCTGCCACCTCCCCACAGGCACCCACAGCTGTGGTGACCCGCCACCTCGCTCGCCCAGGGCCACGCTCCCATTCCTCTTAGGCTCAGCTCTGCCCCCAGGGGACTGGCTGGGGCCTTGAACGGAGCAGGACAGGGATGGCCGCAAGGGCAGGGGCCCAGAGGCGGGAACACCCCACGGAGCGCAGGCGGCCACAGGTGACCCCACCGAGACCACCAGCCGGGTCCAAGGGGAGGAGGGGGTCTCCATGTGGGAAGTTGGCTTGAGGGGCACCTCGCTTTGCAGGGCTTAGCAGAGGCCCTGTTCAAAGCTGGACTGAGTTGGCCTTTCAACAAGGCCCCCTGGGGGGGTGGCGTGGGCCGAGAGGAAGAGGCCCCACGTGGGGGGGTTGTTAAATGTCTTCTTCTGCCTTTTCCCGACTTCTGTGTCTAGCGGCAGCCCAGCGGGCTGCTCTGAGCGACCCCCGCCAGCTGACCCCACAGACCCCAGTGGACACGTGCTCTTCCAAGGCGCGTGGCTTTTGTCACCACACTGTCCCCAGCCCATCTTGCAGAGACAGCAGCACGTGGCAGTGAGAGGGGCTGGAGGGCTGGGGTGTTGCCAGCCTGGCGGTGTTAAGATTCCTCCAACCTGGGGGAGGGAGGATTGTGGGTATATGTCCACAGTCACTGCTGGGGCGTGGCCCGTGGGGAGTTTTGCTGGAGTCACCCCAGAACCACCCAGGAGCTGAGGGGACCCTGTCCCCTAGCCCTGGGCCAGCCTGTTAACAGGCAGTGACAGTCGCCCACACCTTCACTTGGAGGGGAACCTCCCCGACACCATGAGTGTTTATCTTGACTGGGCTTGGGGGGCGGTGGGGAGAAAATTTGGAGCTAATCCACTCTCGGGCATTTTGCTGGTGCCTGTGTACAAAGTTGGGGGCCAGGCAGCCCCGCCACCAGCCACTGTACTCTAAATCCTGAGGGCAAGAGCCTAGCGCACGCCGGGTCTCGGAGGAGCTCGGACAGGACCCGGGTTGGGGGCGCCTGTGGCCAGTTCCCGCCTCGGGGCCAGACTGACTGCTCCCCCAACTTCCAGGAAAAGGCCCTAAACCAGGCCTGGAGGGGGAGGAGAGGGGCACGGAAGGGTTGGGGTCCAGGAGGAGAGCTGGGACGGGGTGCACGAGGAGGCCAGGGACTGAGCAGGAACAGTTAACCGAGAGCCTCTTGCAGGCCCGCTGGCTCCAACTCCGGAGGCCCGACTAGAAGTGTCCCTCCCTAGGTCTCCAATCCTGCCCCCGTCCTCTGCACAAGGGCGGCTCCTCCCGGGGGCATCCTCCCTCAAGCCCCAGGTGTCTCCTGGCTCCCCGTGGGTCCCGGAGATTCTTATTCTAGCTGGCAGATGCTCCCTGGGCCTTTGATGGCCATGTTCACCCCAGAAACCCTATGAGCCGCTGTCAGCAAACCATCTATGGATGGCGCGTTCTTAAAGAAAGACCCAAGGGGGGCATTTTTCATGTTTCCTGTGATGACGCCAGCAGGACCTGGCAGGAAACGGGGCCGGCAGGAGACACAGGCCGGCCAGGGCCCCGGGTGAGCGTGGAGGGCGGGGACCCAAGTGGGCGCCGGAGGGCGGGGACCCGAGTCGGCGCCAGAGGGCGGAGCAGGAGGCCGGCCCATCTCCCTCGCTGGCAGCTCTGCCATCATTTCTTTCCACTGCACCTTTAGCAGAGGTGACCTCACCTGCACACCCATCCCCAGGCCCTGCGTGGCCCCTGGGGAATAGCAGGCACGCAAGCCCTCAAGGCGGCCACATGCTCCCTGAATGCCCGTGTGCACACACTTACGTGTGTGCACACGGGCCCCTCCCACACAGAGCCGTGGGCCTGTATCAGGGGCTGAGCCAACACGCCTGTCTGCCTGCCCCTCCAGGCCCCCCTCCCAGGCCCGTCCACGGGCACAGCCCCCTCCTCAGGGCTCAGCCTGCCCAGCACCCCCAGGACACGTGTGGTGGGCGGTCAGACCCCTCTCACCTAACAAACCCGCCTGATCAAACCGTGCCCAGAAGCCGGGGAAGGGGATTCAACTGGCCCCTCACTGGGAAGGTATCATTGGAATGGGACACTGGTTTTTGGCAAAACTTCCAAAGCTTCCTCCTTCCTCCCTCCCCCTCCTCCCACTGGGGACCAGCAGCTCCTCCTCTGGTCTCCCCTGGGCCACCAGAAGCCCAGCTGCGGAGCAGCTACAGGGAAGCAGGGATGCTGAAGCAGAGGGAAGAGCCAGGAGTGCCGTGGGCAGAGCCTGTCCAGAGAAGGTGGCCGGAGCCTCCAGCAGGCAGGTGTCTGGGGTGGAGCCTGAGGGCAGGCTGCCGGGGGTGGGGGTAGGTAAGGGCTCGAGGGAGGATGGCGGGGGTCTCCCAGCGGCTGTCAGCGAAAGGGAGCCAGGGGTGCCCAGGAGACCCCACCAGGGGCCCACCCCAGGAAAGGGCCGAGCCGGGCATGGACCCCAAGCGGCACGGACACCCCAGAGCCGAGGCGCCTGCTGAAGCCGCAAAGGCAGAGGGACGAAGCCTGGGGGGGCAGGCGAGAGCGTCCCCTCCCGCCGCGGTGCCCCCCTGGCGGCCCACCTGGGTGGCGGCCCCTCTGGAGAGCGGGTGAGGGCGGGGCATGTTAATACCTGTAGATGGGGTCCATGAAGAAGGGCGACGGCCTGGCGTAGTGCAGGGACGGCTGCTGGGGCAGCTGCGCCGGGCACGCCTTGGGCGGCCCCTCGCCGGCCCCCAGCCTGCGCTCGCCGTACACGTGGTTCTTGCGGGGCTCCCGGGTCGCTCCGTTCTGGCTGGCCCGCACCCGGCTGCCGATGCTGAGGTCCAGCGGCTGCTCCTCGCCGGACGCCGGGGCCGGGGGCGCCTTGGGCGCCGGCAGGACGGGCTTGGCCTCTTTGGGTTTGGTGGTGAGGTCGAAGGGTGACTCGGCGCTGGGGCCACCGGCCTTGAGGGCGTCCCGGGGCGACTTTGGCTCGGCCTTGACCAGCAGGCTGTGTGCGAGAGCGCGGTCTGTGAAGGGGTACAGGGAGTGGGGGAAGTTGGGCAGGAACTGGAAGGGGAACACGGAGTGGTAGGGCAGCGCGCCCAGCTTCTTCTCCTGCATGCCCATGAAGCCGGGCCCGAAGTACTTCTCGGCGATGGACGCGATGGCCTTGATGGAGTCGCCCGCGGCGCCCGACGCTGTCAGCAGCTGCTCCTCGGGCGGCGGGAAGAAGTGCTGGGAGTAGAAGGCGGGCACCTCGCCCACGCTGTTCGGGGCGCCGGGGGCCGCTGCGCCGCCCCCGAGCTCGGCCTTGCCCGCGGCCACCTTGCCCTTGGCCTTGGCCTTGTCGCGATCGCTGTCCGCGTCGCTGTCCAGGTCGGAGCCCGTGCCCGTGGTCGTGTCCAGGTCGGTCCCGGTTGTGGTGTTGATATCCTCGAAGTCGCTGCCGTCTGACAGGTCACTGCCCCGGGGCTTGAGCTTGGCGGCGTACGCGTCCTCCAGGCGGCTCTCCGGCTTCTCCTCGGGCCCCGCGGCCGCCGCGGCACCCTGCCCGCTGCTGCCGATGGCGGAGACGAGGGGCAGGGCCGGGTTGCCCAGGGGGCTGGGGAGCTTGGCGTCCTGCGTGTGGTTCCGGGGGCTCTTGAGCAGCGGCATGGGAGGTAGCAGGGGTGGCCGGGGGTACAGGGACGGAGGGAAGACGCCCGGGAAGCCGGGCGTGAGCGCGGGGAAGGCGGGGGGCGCCGCCGAGAAGGGCAGGCTCCCCGGGTGCGGCCTGGAGGGGAAGTACTCGTTGAAGCCCAGGCCGGCGTGGTTGAGGCTGGGGGGTGGCTTGGCCTTGTCCATCATGGGGCTGGGGGTCAGGGGCAGGCCCGGCGCGAAGATGCCGCCCGGCGTGTAATGGTTCTTGCCCTCGCAGAAGCGCCGGTGCTTGTTGAGGGAAGAGGTAGTGCTGAACATCTGCCCGCAGTCCTTGCACTTGATCTGCGTGCGGCAGTCGGCGTGCATGCGCTTGTGGCGGCACAGGTTGGAGAACTGCGTGTAGGACTTGTGGCAGACCTCACCTGAAACGTCAGCAGAAGCGAAGACCGGCAGCTATGAAATGATGGAAACCCTGGGCTGCAGGGTCCCGGGGGTGGGACCGGGGCGCTCCGGCCTCGGGGACCGGAGCAGCGTGTGCTTAGGTACGTGAGCATCTGTGTGTGTGTGTGTGTGTGTGTGTGTGTGTGTGCGTGTGTGCACACGCAGGCATCTGTGTCACTGTGAGTACCTACATACGTGCTCACATGTGTATGTGTGCATGCATGTGCGTACACGTGTCCGTGGGCACACGTGTGCTTGTGTACACACGTGTCATGCACGAGTGTGCATGTTCACACACGTGTGTACGTTGTACTTCAGGTGTGTACGTCATACATGTGTGCCCGCACGCGTACAGATGCACGTGCACCCTACCTGGGACTGGCCTCTGGTGACCGGCACGGGTTGGCGAGGACACTCCCGTGCCTTCCCTGGGGTCCCTGGGCCGGCCTGGGTGGGTCTCCAGCTGCCTCAACCTTCTCCGCTGGAGGAAGGGGCCCTGACGCTCGTCGTGCCCTCCTAGCCCCCATGAGTTTGCCATGTGGCGCCAAGGCCTTCAAAATCGTTCCCAGAGACAAAGTCGTGGCACGCCACCACGTCTGCAGCTGCACCAGCCGCCCAGAACGCCCGTCCGCCCTCCCTGCCACGTCAGCCACGCTGTGCCAGCAGGGGCGAGGGAGACACCGACCCCCGGGCTACGTCTCCCACTTTGTAAAGCTTAAAATGCTCTCTCGTTCCCCCCTCTTTCTGTCCCAGGCCCTGTGACCTGCACCCAGGACAGGAAGGCCTCAGGAGGGACCGGCCCCTTGGGGCTCTTAGTCCCGGAGGCTGGGCTTCGGGAGCACGGGTCCTGGCTGTGTGAGGTCACCGTCTGGGGGTGGCCTGAAGGTGGAGATGGGCGGGGAGCCACGTGGAGAGGGCTAGTTCCACGTTTGAGAAAATGGAAACCTCTCCCAACTGGGATGGAGAGGCCGCACCGGCTCTGGTTGCCAGACGCCGGCCTCTGCTCTTAACAGGAGAGGGTGGTGGCGGCCGAGGCCAAACGCCAGGACCCAGAGGCCCTGGGGACCCAGTCTCGGCCATTTTCCCAACGGCCTGTGAGCTGAGTGCCGGCCAACTGCCAGTTTTTCTTTCTGCTCTTGTTTTTCTAACCAGCAAGGGAGGAATGATCACACACATACATACACACACACACACACACGCACGCACACACGCTGTGTGTGTCTCTCTCTGCAGGACAATTTGCTTCCTAAATGCAGCCCCAGTGGAAACAATGATTTCAGTGCGTTTCTTGCTCGCCGCACACCCTCCGCTGCCTGATGTCATGTGGCTCTAGCTGGGAGCGCTGGCCCGCAGATGATCGTGTCTTTAATCACAATATCTATTTATATTAACGGCTCTGCCTTCCTGGTCGTCTGGCTTGGCGGGACGTTTTCAAGGCTGAGGGGGAAGAGCACTGCCTCGTTTGATCAAATCTGCCCATTTTGGGGGGCGGCTGGTGCAGAGAGGCTATTCCACAGATGGTCTATAAGTGCCCGCAGGCCTCCGCCAGCCCTGGGGGGGAAGGCCACTCCCCAGCTCAGGGCACCTGGCCACACGAGTGATACCCTGCTGTATCCCCGGCCCCCGAAGAGGCTCTGTGACACCCTCTGCCCCCCATAGCAGGCCTCTGTGGCACCTAGTTAGTGGCTGCTGCCATCCTGAGCTCGGAAGCTGGCCTTGAGCAGGCTCCCACCCAAGGCAGCTCTCAGGAGGGGCCCCTGGGGCCAGTGGCCATGCCTGGACACAGGCAGCCTGGGACCCTTGCTTCCCACCCACCCACTCACACGATAAAGGGATCCTGCAGAGATGCTGGGGCTACAGCGAGGCCTCTGGGAGACTGAGGTCCTTGGAGAGGCAGGTCCTGGCCCGGGGATGGCTGACCGCTGGCTTAGAGCCGGTGACGGGAGGTGGCTGTCTGCAGAGGCTGGGAGAGGCCCGGGCAGCCCACGGTGAACCGGACGTGGGACCCGCGCCTGGTGGATGGTGCCCCAGGCCCTGCTGGGATGCAGAGCGGCCCTGGCCAGTACTTATTCTGATCAGCAGTTTCTTCTCCTGTAGGGTACGTGCAGGGATGCACACACACACGTGCACACACATGCACATGTACACACTCACTCCTAAGAAGGTCCCTTCTAAAAAGTGCCCACAGGAGCCAGTCTGCCTGTGTGCACGGATACACTCTCGCCCCGACCCCCCACATTTGAGTTTCCCGATGCAAGACACCCCACCGGGAGGTTATGCTGACTTGGGCTGCGTGGTCAGTGAGGCTGGGAACTGGGGCAGGTTTGGTGCCCATGATGTGTGCTGTGTGTGGGCGCCCAGGGGCTGCGCGGCGGGGGACGGAGTCTGTGCACGAGTGACCGGCCGCCGTGAGCCCTTGCTCCCCCAGTGGCCCATCTTTTCTCAGAAGCGCTGCATCGTTTGCCCTCCGCTCACTTGTTCACAGTTTCCTTTCCAGAGCTGACCCCCTTAACCGTGGGCCAGAGGATGCTCTGCCCCGGTCGAGAGGACGCACAGGCCGATCTTCACGTCTAATCTAACTTCTCACATTTGCATCTCCCTCTCATACATGGCACCTGGCCAAGTGTGGGGTTTTCTCTTTCGTTTTACCCCCTTGGCCAAAAGCCAAGGCCCAAGGTGGGCACGGGGCACAGACGAGAGGCGGAGGGCTGCTGATAGCCGGGGTGGGGGGGGGCCCGTCCAGGCTGCCCCGTGTCCTCCGCATCTGCACACAGAGTCCGTGCAGGCAGCGGAAACAGTGGGCTCGGACCCTTCCCGACTGCTGAGGTTCCCAGAACTTACGTTATGACTACAAGCCAACACGACTTCACAAAGCCCATCTGCACGCCCAGAAAAGCAATGACTTGTAAGCCTGTGTGCAAGTTTCCTTTCCAAGCTGGCTGAAAAGCTTAGAAACCTATGATAGATGCACTCACTCACGTGTGCTTCCTCCCACAGGGGGACTTGCTGGGATACTCGCCCTGGAAGCAGGCTATGCACCAGTCCCACAACCCCGGCCCCCAGCCTCCACTCCCACCCAGCCCACTCCTTCCTGGCCCCTCCCAGAGGGAACGGGCCCTGCTCCCATCGAGACTCGGACGCTCTTTCCAGGGTCTGCAGGTGAAGGAGGTGGTGGGTAAGAGGAAGACGGCCCCAGTGAGGTGGCCGCCAGGCACAGCGCTCTCTCCCTTTGCTTCCTCGACCGAGGGAGCAGGTGACCCAGGCAGGCCGGGGGCTCAGTCACCTCTAGCGGGACAGCTGGAAGCTTGGGCTCAAGGCAGTGGGCAGGAGGGGGGCACAGCCTCAGCTATTCAACAAAGGCCCGCGAAGCCAGTCAGCATGGCCTCTTTGGGGCAGGAGTCCAGCCCTGTACAACCCCCAAGTCGGTGAAAACACCCAGAGCCAAGTCTTCAAGCTCCCAGAGTTACCCCCCGACACACACACTGACATGCTGGAGCCCGAGAGGCCCCAGGCCGCCCAGCCTGGGGTCAGGAGCCAGGCCCTTTGAGCTGGAATCCGGGCTCTGCAGCCGAGCCTTGAGGGCCTGGTCATTTAACGTTTCCACGCGCTTCCTTCTCTGTCAGTTCCCTTCAGTTGGACACAGTGCGGCCCCTGCTCCATAAGGTTTTGTAAGGATGCTGTGAGGTCATGCGTGTGAAGTGATGGCTCAGCACAACCTCGTGCGGGCAGTGAGTCAGCACGATGCTGGTGTGAATGATGAGTCAGTGCTGTGTTGGTGTGAACAGTGACTCAGCAGAATCTTGTGTGAAATGAGACTCGGCGCAATGCTAGGCAGAGAAGAACCTTCAGTATCTTCCAAACTCCGAGAACCAGGGTCATGCCCCCGCGGTGGCCCACCAGAGCCCCAGACCCAAGCCCTGTGACCTCTGACCCCTCTCTCCCCAAACGCACCCCAACCTCAAGGCCTCTGTGCTCACAGCCCCCCGTCGCGAGCCCTCTCCCCAGGCACCCCCTTGGTTCACCCCCACGCCTCCTGCAGTCCTCTGCTAGGACGCCTCTCACCCAACAGACCGTCCTGACCTCCCAGCACGTGGACAGGACAGCACCCACCTGGACACCTGGAGGGCCTCCTGACCCTGCACTCCTGCCCCCCGCCCCCCACTTAATGTGCCTGTCACGTGTGCCGTTACGATCTGTATGGCTTAGCCTCTGTCTTCTCCACTGGCAGGTAAGCTCCGTGAGGACAGGGGTCCAGTTACTTACGGCTGGCCCCTGCTGCCCGGGTCAGGGCAGGCATACAGCCCGGGCTCCCCAAAGGCTGATGGGGGGTGAACAGCAGGACTTGGGGGGCAGCAGTGGGATTATCACACCTGCTGGGGCTCAGGGCGGCACGTGCGTGCGGGGAAGAGGAGGGGAAGTGGGGGGCGGTGGGCTGCTGGGTCCTTCGGCAGGACCCGGGTTTCCTCACCACCCACTGCCCGCCTCTGGCCACTGGAGGGGCGAGCGAGGGGGAGGAACCAAGGAGGGCAGAGCGAGGACAGGCAAATCACGGCATGAGAGGGTGCGAGGGAGCAAAGCGATGGTGAAGCGGTACCAGGAGGGCAGCCAGGCCCGGGCTTCTCGCGGCAGAGGTGTCAGCAGCTGCCACGAGTGTTTTCTGGACAAACGGGGTCCCGTGAGTGGGGAAGAGCCTGGGGGTTTCACGCCTTGGCCTGACCCCCAAACTCCCACACCTCAGGGCTGGAAGCCCAGGCTGG
The DNA here is from genome assembly GCF_949987535.1 of Balaenoptera acutorostrata. NCBI lineage: Eukaryota > Metazoa > Chordata > Mammalia > Artiodactyla > Balaenopteridae > Balaenoptera > Balaenoptera acutorostrata. The sequence goes on along the minus strand of NC_080064.1, from coordinate 2,176,928 downwards.
GGGGCCACTCACATATGAAAGGTTTGACGGTGCTGTGGATGTGTTTGTGCTGCTTGAGGCCCGAGGACGTGGCGAACGTCTTCCCGCAGTCGGGGCAGGCGTGGGCCCGGGCGCCCACGTGCTGGGAGCGGATGTGCCGCTGCAGGTTGCTGGGGTCCGTGAACACCTGGGGACACAGACACCGTCGAGTTACTCCCCACCTGTTGCTCCCCTGCGGGCCTGGGTCTGGCCACGGCATGGGGGTCTCCCTGGCTGCTCTGCCCCTGCACTGAGCCTGGCCCGGCGGGTCTCTGCTGCAGCGGTGACCCCCTGCATGGCTTTCAGCGAGCCGTCAGGCCTCCCTTGACTGTTTCTTCAACAGTAATTCTCGCGAGAACTGTGACCCTGAGGATGCTTGAGACGGGAGCTCAGAAGCGTCCTTCAGCTCCAGTACTTTGACCCATGACGGCCTGTCCTGCCACGCTGGCAGGGGCCCTGAGAGGACCCAGGTCTGGCCCCGGGCCCTCCCCGGCTGTGCTGCCCGGCCCACTTCCTCTCTTCCCCGCACGACTCGGGGGCCCGTCACCTGCATCTCGACAGTGGGGGCGGGGCCGGGCTCGCGACCACGTTACACGTTACCTTCACACAGTTTTCACATTCGAAGCGCTTGCCACTGTCGTGGGACATCTGGTGGCGGATGAGGTTGGACTTCCAGTTGAAGGCCTTGGGACACTGGTCACACTTGTACTCTCGCTCCTCTGTGTGGATGACCATGTGCTGCTCCAAGCTGCGCACAGTGGACGGGGGTCACTGCGGGTCCCCCAGCCGCCCGCTGCCCGGGAGGGAGGGGCCTCAGCCCAGCACGGCCTGTTCCCGGCAGCCCCTTGGAGCCCCTGCCACTGCCTCCTGCTCAGAGAGCAGAGTGAGGTCTGGCAGCCGGTCTGTCCATCTCCCCCCCTGGACAGGGCAAGGGGATGGACTGGAAGGCATGGCCTTCCCACGTGGGATGGGGGGGAAGCCAGTGCGTGGACAGAGCTCGGGCCCTCACCCAAGACCACACCCCAGGCACCCAGCGGCAGGCGGGGTCCCAGCTCAAAACAACTTTCACCTTGACGCTAACCTTGGGCCTAAGAAAAACGGGGTCTGGAAACTTCCAACACTGCCACGAGCCCCAGAGTGGGACGAGGCCCAGGAGACCCAAGGCCTTCCCCTCTGAGTGACCTGGGGTTGCTCGCTGGCCAAGCCAGACCGAGAGGCTGCCCGCCACGCACACACCATGGAGGTCAGCGGGGAGTGAGGGCAGGGGGTCTCCAAAGGAGATGTGGTAGGCGGGGCGGGCACAGCTGCTGGGGAGGGGCTGCTGCACTTGGACGAACCAGCAGCTTGGAGCCCCCTCCTCTCGGGGGACATCCTGCTTCTCCTCCTGTCCCAGGTATGACCGTTAATCTTCATGAGCAAGGCAGCAATACATCATGGCCCGTTAATTACGGGGCCCAGCCATCCATTTAGATCAGAAACGCTTGGTTCTCGAGCACCCGGCAGATTGTAGCTTTTCCCCTGTTGTTAATTGTGATTTATGTGTTTATGTAAAGAAAACACGGACCCTCTTGAGCGGCGCTTACTGCCAAGGGCCTCAGTCGGGATTTGCCCAAACTCTTATTTTCTCAGTCATCCGTTCAGGGTGGAGGGTTTCCCGTCCCCAGGGGGCCGTGACGGGATTGGCATTCAATTTTCCACAATCCCACAGCCAGTTAGTGACCTGATGGGGTTTTACTCTGACTTTGCAGGGCTGCCCTGGAGGATATTCTCAGAGGGAGAGGAGGGGCGCACATTGGGAAGGTCTTCACTGGGACTGCCCGGCCTGCTTCTCCCCCCATGGGTCCCCGGGGCCCCTGCTCCCAGGGGCTGGGGAGGCCATGTCCGGCCATCACACAGCTGGCCTGGCATCTGTGCCCACGCCTGTGAAGTCTCCATGGGGGCCCCCATGGGAAGCAGAGGCTGGAGCCTGGGGTGGGGGGTGAGGGGACCCCCGGGTGGCCCCTTCCTGCTCCTGCCCACTGTCTGAGAAGCATGCCCGAGGGCCAGGCACTCCAGGAAGCCCCTGGGCGGCATCCCCCAGCCTGGTCCTGGACATCACGGAAGTGGCCCTGGGGCCTGACCCCTGCACATCTGGGCGCCTGGCCTGTGTTCCTGACTTCCTCCAAGTCTGTCTCCGCAACTCGGCCCTGACCCCAGGATGGTGGGGCCGCTGGTGGCTCGACCTGGTGACTTGCGGCTCCTTTGTGGATGGGGGCTCTGACCAGGGGCCTGGCCTTTACGGTCAGAACAGTGACCACCGGTGGCCTCCAGCCGCCAGCCGGCGGGCCTGCTCTGTCCCCAGGGGCGGATGCGCAGGCCAGGGTACCTGCCCCTGAGGTGTGTCTCCACCTGTCCTTGGAGCTTTGGGCCTGTCAGCCTGGGAAGGCCTGAGGGGTCAGGGGTGACCTCTGCCCTTCTCAGGGCTTCCTCTGGGCCCCCAGGGCCAGCGGACCCTGCTGTCCTTGACTGGCTCCTGGCAGCGGTGCGGGCAGGGCGGGGTGGGGGCGGCACCTGTACTTGCTGGGGAACATCCGCTCGCAGTCTTTGCACTCGTGGGCCTGCCCGTCGCTGCCCCCGCCGCCCAGGCCCTCGGGCTTGAGCTCGTCGGCCAGGCCCTCGTAGAGCACGGCCCCCACCGAGCTGCACGCGTACTTCTTGTGGCGCCGCAGGTCCAGCTTGGACGGGAAGAGTTCGTCACACGCGTCGCAGCGGAACGTGGGGTCCTCTGCGAGGGAGAGAGGGCGGGCGGTGGGCAGGCGGCCCTGGGCCTGCCCCAGGCCCACCCCAGGCCCGGGGCTGCCGGCTGTGCCCCCTCCCGCATCCTCCCCGCCCTCCTCCTGGACCTGGGAGAGGCTGCCCCGGGGGACACAGAGGCGGCAGGGACCTGCGTCTGCCCCACAAGAAACACCGAGAAGCGCTGGGCCCCTCCCCGCGCCTCGGGAGCAGAGAAGGAAGCCTGGCCAAGCGCTTTGTGTATGAATCAGAAGAAAGACGGCACGGCTCCAATGCGTATCATAAACGATTGTCGTCAAGGTCAAACAAATAAAAGGGAGGCGGCTATTATGAAGTTTACGAGGCAGCATCCTGAGGACCCTGCCAAGCCAAACAGTTCAGAGCGTGAGTCCCCCGGGAAGGACCTCCGGGGCCCATCCCCAGCCCGTGGCTGTCCTGACGCAGCTTTTCCCTGGAGCGGGGGTCCCCCTCCCCGCCGAGGACCGCCTCGTGCTCCCCGCAGGTCTGAACAGAGAACCTGCACGAAGAGCTCCAGCACAAATGAATCGAAAGGTGTGCTGGTGAGTGGCTGTGTGAACGCACGTGTGCTCCTTGTGCACGGGTGTGCAGCTGTGTGTGTGTGCACGGGTGTGCATGTGGGTGAATATCTGAGCACGTCTGCCTCCTTATCAGGGCACCTTCGCATGGATGTGCAGGCATTTTTGTGCACCTGCACTCATGTTTGTGCTGGTGTCATATGTATTCCTGTGCACGTGTGCATGTGTTTCTGTCTGCCGCCACAGGTGTGAAAATGTGCGTGCCTGTATAGCTGCACACTTGCATGCAGGTGCACACAAGCATGCCTGAGTGGGCACATCTGCATTTGTGCACGTTTGTGTGTTCCTGTGTGTGATTCCTTGGCACACGTGAATAGATATGTCTCTGTGCACGCATGTGTGTTATGTGTGCACATGCACATTAAGTATACAAATTCGTTTGCATGATTGACCATGTGTCAAGTGTGTTGGCTGTGCATGTGTATACGTGACGGCATGCACATTTGTGTGTGACTATGCATTTGTGTGCCTTTGCGTGTCTGTGCAATTGTGTGTGTGAATATGTGTGCATGGGTTTGTGTGTGAATGTTATGTGATTGTACTTGTGTGCATGAGTTAGTGTGTTTGTGTGAACGTGGGTGGGTATGTGTGCATTTTTGCGCGAGGGTGAGTATGTGTGTGTGTGTGTGTGTGTGTGTGTGCACGTGAACAAGGACCTCTGGGCCTGGCAGTGAGCAGAGCCTTAACCTTGGGCTGGATGCTGACTGAAAGGGCCTGACCCTAAGGGGTGCAGAAGCCAGGAGGTGGGGGAGATGGGGGCAGGCAGAAGGGGTGGTGCCCCCTCCTCGGGGCAGAGGGCCACCATCAACATCTCAAGACAGGGGGTACCTCTGCAACCTGGGCCTGTGGGCTGGGGGGGAGGACGGGGGGATGGGAGGACTCCTCGAGACTGGAAGCTTCCCTGAGCCTGAGGGCGAAGGTATTGCTCCCAGCGTCTGGCCACACCCGGTGCCCCCACTAGTGGGCACCCAGAGCCCCCAATGCCCAAGGGCGACACTCCTGTGGGATCCATCTCTGAGATGCCCCCGGGCCTTCGATGACACCCTTGGACACACACAGAGGCAGCTGTCACCTTCCCTAGGTGACAGGGGAGAGCTGCGGGGATGAGAGGAGCCCGGGGGAACGCGTGTGTGTGGGGCAGGCCAGGCGGGCCCAGTGCTGGTCAGACACAGCCGAGTCCCAGCGTCCTGGCCTGCTCGCCGGCATGAGGCTGCTGTCAGGAAAGTGCCTGAGCAAGAAGGGGAAAAAACAGCTCGTGCTCAGAGTCTGGGGAATCCAGTGACAACCCCCAGCCCTGCCCTGGGTGCGGGGACCTGAGCTTAACTCGGGGCTTAGAAGGCTCTGCCCCCACCCCGTATCCCAGAAAGGCCACCCCTGGACCTGCCCCTGACACGTGCTGAGCCACAGAACAGACTGGAAGGAGGCAAGAGGGCCAGCCGGTCCTCAGCAACCACGGAAGCCCAGGATGGAGGGCGGCCGCACCAGTGATCCTTGAGCCAGCGTTTGCGAACCCAAGGCCAGCAGGACCCTGGCGTCCCCGCCAGCGGGCAGCACCACTGGGCAGAAGCAATACGAGGTGGTGGGCTAAGTCAGAGAAGATTCTAAAATGAAGCCACTGAGGCCCTGGGCCGGTCCTCGGGTGCTGGGGCAGAACCCCAAACACAGTCCCGGGAGGGGGCAGGTGGGCAAGAAGGACACACATCACAAACTAGTCACCTGGCAGGTCTGCAAGACGCTGCCTCTAAAACAGGAGGGGGCCTGAACGCTGCTTTCAGGGAAATGGCCACTGTGACATGGAGGCAGGGACCCTCCACGTGGCAGGCTCCGTCCCGGGAACTTTATACGGTGTCCCCTCCCCCGAGCCCTGCATCAGTCCGCATGCTTTGTCACCGGTAAACGGAGGCTGCCTGGGGAGGCTGCCTGGCTCCCCGGGGCACCCAGAGGGGAGGTGGCAGAGCTGTGTACGCGGAGCCGTCGCTCTGCTGGGTGCCCGGGGCAGGCGGTTGAGTCCCAGCTTCCTGCTGAGGGTATAAGAAAGGCACCCCGTGTGGCGTGCGTGTGGGCACGCACTGCCACCCACCCGCCCCCGCAGGCCTTCCCTGTCCTTAGAAACAGGGATTCCTTTCCACTGGGTCTGAGGACCAAGAGTACCATTTTAGAACAGAACCGGATGCATAGACCCCACAAAACTGCTCTCGTGGGCTTGTTCGGACTTCCTGGGCCGGAATGAGGCTGAGGGGGGCCCCTCCCACCAGCATCAAGATGAAGTTAGAAATGCCAGTTTGTATCTTACTCTTTCTGGACCCACCTAAGAACAGTCACCAACGTTGAAATTTGAAAACAAAGACAAGAAGAAGGGCCAGCCCCACCCATCCATAGCACTGACCAACTTATTTTTCCAGTTTGGATCTGGAATTTGGATTTACAATGAAAATTCAGCCTGTTTCTCACTCTGAAGGCATTTGAGGGCGTCCTGGAGGCAGTGGAACCAACCGTGGAGGGCACCCTCTCCTCCATGCCCCCATCCCACCACCGACCCAAGTGTGTTCCTGTCGAAGGACAGAGCCGAGGACAGGACACGCCCAAGTCTCGCCCACCTGTGCCATGGTGTGGAAAGGTGTCCCAACGACTTCCACGCAGGTAAAGTTGACACTGAATACACACCCAGGGCAAGCTGGACGGGGCAAGAAGGATGTGTCCAGCACACGTGGTTTTCACTTTCCCAGCACAAGCAACTCCATTTTAAAGAAATACTAGAGTATGTTACACTCTGGTTACATTATGTTTATTGTGTTGTATTGCTATATTATATTATATTATATTATATTATATTATGCCTATCTCATGCTTTATACATAATACACTGCATCCTCTTGATCTTTTTTGGAGAGGGGGAAAAGTTAATAAATTTGAGCCTTTCTCAAAAGAAAGGCATATTTGAAAGGAAATGATTTTCTTTATTTTCTCCCAAGAGCAAGAAGTTCCCCTGGAAGAGAAATCTTTCCCCTCTCCATTGAAAGAGTAAAAACAAAATAAAAAGTCCCTGGAACTAATGAATCTGAAAGTGGCTCCCCTCTGCTCTGAATCACTTGTAGGTAAATGGGAACTGAATTTCTTTACAAAGCTGCAGCTTTGAAAGAGCGTTGCCAGTCCCAGGTCTGCAGGACTGGTGCTGTTTCCTCCAGCGAACTGGCAAAGCAGCCCCCGCCCCCATTTCTTCCATGATACCTGGACGTTGTCCTGGCAGAGCCCCTGCCCCCAACAAGAGCACGCAGAATTGTGATTCAGAACTGAAGTCTCTTCATCTAAATCTGGGGAGGCCGTGGACCGGGGCTGAAGCTCTATCTTCCACCGAAACCAAACTAAACCAAGCCCATGGCGGCCTGATGTTTTGTTTGTCAAGTCTCAGCCTCACGTCTATCTGAAGTTCTATCAGCAACTTTTCAAGGCAAAGCAGGAATGTAACAGAAAAATACATCAGTGCCTAATGGCTTCAGGGAACCCAGGGGGACACAATTATGTGGCATCTACATGCTAATCTACCAGACTGGAGGCTCAAAAACCCTCAAGAGTGCACTCCAAATTCCTGCCGTGATAAGGGGCCGCTGCATTTAGCTGGGGCTGGGATAAAAGATTTTTTATGATAATTATCTTAGTGAGGAACATTTTTACATTCTCTTTCTGTGTGATTCAGAGTTAACTGGGTGCGGGGGGGTCGGGGGGTACTGTTGAGAGGTGAAGGAGTGATCTTGACAGCAAAGGGTATGGAAAGTCAAATATTTGATGTTGGACTATTATGTGTGGAAAGCAATTAGCCCACAAACGTTTGATAAATTATTAGGAAAATGTAGACCCAGGTTATTTAAGATCGGGCGTTGGAAGGGGGACAGGAATCAAGGTTTTTAAAACCTTTTGGAAGAAAGACATGTCATCATACAAACGAAACCCCAACACCGAGCGTGCTCCTTGGGTTAGGCGGATTTATCTCTCGGCGTTCTCGTGCATTATCTAATATTCACAGGTCTTTTCAACAATTATTTTAAGTAAAATGAGACCATACCCCTGCTACCCAGAGCTCAGCCGTTCTTTTCTCGATGGCCTAATTAAAACCGAAGTCTAGAGGAGAGCATGCGTAGGGCCGTCTTGCAGAATTGTCCTTCTGTGGAGATAGCCTTTGGAACAACTCACAGGCACAAAGTGCTGCCCCACAAAGGTGGGCCATGCTCGGGGACCAAAAAGGTCACTCTGCTTCCTGCTAATTCCAACGCCCAGCTCCCTGGTCTAGCCAACCACACCCCCGGGCCATGACATTGGAGCAGTTCCTTAGAGAAACTTGCAGTTAGGGGCATTAATCATTAACCCTTGGAGTGTTTGGAGGGGAGGGGAAGAAAAACAGGAAGGGAAAGACCAACCTCCCTCCTTTCTCTAGCAGGAATGGCATCATGAGCTCCGGACATGGCCAGAAGGAGAGGCTGCCTTTCTGCTCATTTGTGGGGTCTCATTCAAAGAAGAGACACGGTCTACTCAGCAGCTGCACTTAGGGAGTTAACGGACCAGCTGGTCCTACGCTGCCAACGCAGCTTCCTCCAACCAGACTTTTCCTCTGTGGCTTAAGAACTATTCCAGAATCCCAAGGCTTAACAATGTGGATGAAGAAAAAGAAATCTGGATTTCAGAAATCCGAGCTTATACGAGACTGTGATTTTCTCAAGCATCCTCTGAGATGTGCCTGAGCATGGACGAACAAGGAAGGGAAGTATGTCTACCGGACAAATGCCGAGTGACCAACCGAGAGGAAAGGACATTTGAGACGCTTCCCGCAGTCCTGCTGAAAGAGCTCAGTGGCCACCGTACCACCGCAGAGCCCACCGAAGCCCTAAATTTTCCCTCTCTCCAAATAAATTTTCCCTTAAACTGTCTCTGGGACTTTTTGCTTTTAACTGCAGATGGGCGTTACTTTCAAAGACACTTATGGCATCAGTGCCCTCTCTTAAACGAGACCGAAACTTTCCCCTGGCACGGACTCTGGAGGCAAAGGTTTCCAAGCTGCAAAATGGTTTTGTTTGTTTTTAAGTCATGTAGAGAACAGGCAATGTTGCTGCTGCTAATACTAATTATACAGTTTTTAAAAATCCCCTAGGACTCTACTGCTACAAAGCTGTAAGGCGGCAGGACACCCGTTCACACGTACTGTCTGAAGTCGTCTCGAATTCAGGGTGTGGCCCACGTAACCCAAGGACAGAGAAAGCAAAGCGCTTAGGTTGAGAAGTTGTTAGGAAGAGGCTGGTTCTCTCATTTGGGGTCCGGGTGGTGGGCCTTGGGAAGCAGCTGGGGGACCCCCGGCCCCTGTCATGTGGCCCGAAGTGATGGGAGCTCCAGGCCTCTGCTCCTGCAGGTGGGGGCTTACCATCCAGGCTGGGGGGCACCGTCCCCAGGGAGTAGGAGCCTTCTTTCACGTGGACCAGCAGCTCTTCTCCTGGCTCGATGTCCTTAATGACTTTATAATAAATCTGTGAAGGAGAAACCAGAGAGAAGGGGTCAGCTTTGTCCGCCTTGCTGCTTTAAAAGCCACATTGCGCACACCCAGCCCGCGTGCCGTTGACACTGCTCATTGGGGAGGCTGGCCCGCTGGGCACTTGACCTGCCTTCTAATTGCTGCTAAGAGGTTCCCCTTTGGAACTCGACAGAATACACTCAGAAGGACTAGAGTCTATTTTTAACTTGTTTGATCCAGATTTTGGATATTGATGAAAGGGGTGCAAAAGGAAATAGGTGAGGATTAGCCCCAAAGTTCCCAAGCAGGGCGGGTCCTAGAGGGAAATATTAGGGAAAGTGCATCTTTCCATCAGGAGTGGAGCCTGGGTGGATTCCCAGGTTCCTTTTGTCGGTATGTATGTAAGACACCCTTTGCTGTCTGGGGGCGGGGTGGGGTCTTCAGGGGGGTCGAGAGTGAATCTGGATGTTTATGAAAGTGACTACGAACGCAGACGGAGGCCCGATCAGCAGGTGTGAGTCTCAGGTGAGTGTGGACGCCACCTGCGCCTGCCGCAAGCTCGGTGCCAGCAGCCGCTGGCGGTCTGCGATGGGGGACACCTCTGGAAACAGAGATGGGTCGGGTGGGGCTCAGGGCAGAGTCTGCAGCCTGGAGCAAGCTCTGAGGGACGTCCCGCCTCAGTACCCCGAGCAGCCCCGCACCTTGCCAAGGTGTCTCCTGAAAAAACACCGTCTGCATGGGAGGTGGCAGCCACGATCTGGACAATTCCAGCAACTCAGAAGGGCAGCATGACAGGGGCCATCGGGGATGGAGCCCAGGGACCAGGCTCCAACAGCCTGGGGGGCTTTGGGAGAGGACGGGGCCTTCCTTGCCTTTGCCAGACCCTACCTGGGAGCCCCTTCCCTCCCTGGAGACCAGGGACACAACTCCTCTGGGTGGGGCACCCACTCCTCACGTGAGCGGGGCTGACACCTGGAACCCTGCACCTTAAATGTCAGGCAGCAGGGTGCATTTCTCTCAGGCCAGTCCACTGCCTAGCATGCTGGCACGTGGTGTTCGGGTCTTTCTTCAGATAACAGTAACCAAGGAGCTTCCAGGAGCCCGAAAGCTCGGCCACAGGACTGGCTGGTGGGGGCCAGAGAAGGACCCGAGACGAAGTCCCTCTGCCCTGGGAGACCTGGGGGCTGAGGCTTCTCCAGGCCATTTCCATCCGAGGTCCTCCAGCGCCACCCTCCCCATGGGAGGACCTGGCGGTTAGGTGTCAGGCCGGGCTTCCCAGAAGCAGCTGGCCTGGCTGTGTCCCCAGGGACTGAGCTGGGCACCGGCCTGCCGGCCTCCCTCCCCCCGCCCCCGGGTCCCGCCCTGGGGAAACATCTGGAAGGCTGAGCTTCCTCATCTCTGGTGGGGCCCCTTTCCCCCTCTCCCCCTCTCCCCAGGCCAAGTCCAGCTTGGACGCCCTCACAGACTGCCAGTCTCGACTAACTGCAGAATGACACCAATGTGCTCTCAAAGGGACAGCAGAGCCACACTGCGTCGCCAAACGCCCAGCCGAACACTTGGACTGCGGAACTGCACCCAGTAGAAGAATATGCACATGCGCAGTAGAAGAATAGCACATGCGCAGTAGAAGAATAGCACACGCGCAGTAGAATACGCACATGCGCAGTAGAAGAATAGCACACGCGCAGTAGAAGAATAGCACATGCGCAGTAGAAGAATAGCACACGCGCAGTAGAAGAATAGCACATGCGCAGATGGCTTCTCAGTGTGCAGGGCCCCTTTCCCTGTACTCGTTAGTAATTCCATTTGGCAACTATTCCCTGGCACGTCGCTAAAATAATGATGAGATTTTGAAAACGGAGACTAGAAACTGTACCATATTACCTTCTGTAATTAAATCAATGGTTATTAAGCTCCCAGTTTTGTATGATTTTATCTAAAAATTACACAGTGGCTGAATCATTGTTTTAAAAAATCAGGCTCGAGTCACTGTATTTTAAAATCGGACCCAGAGTGAATCCCACGCTTCAACAAAGCTCGGAGGAGCCCCTGAGCCATCCCGGGGAGGTGAGTCAGAGCTTATTAATACGCAGGAACAATCGCACTTTCATCCAGGCGGCGGTGAGTGAGCGCATCCAGCAAGCGCAGGTTTAATGCGCCCGCGGGCCGCTGAGTTCCTGCGCGCAGGCTGGGGCGGGCCCGGCAGCGCGGTGGCTTCTCGAGGGTCCCCGTTAGAGGGCAATGTGGACCCGCCCGCAGCATCTTTCCTGGCCGCGCCCCCCGCCCAGCCCGCGAGGGCCAGGGGCGCGCGAGACCGGCGGCGCTCTCAGACCCGGTCCCGGCTCTGCGGCGGCCGCGTCATCTCGCGGCCGGGATGCTGGGCTCCTGCTCCAGCCGGGCTTCCGGGGCTGGTGCAGCCAGCCTCCCTCCTCCGCCTCCCCCTCCGACCCCCTCTGTGGGCCACCCAGCCTTCCAGGACCCCCACCCCACCTCTCCGAGGGCCCTCGGACCTCCAGAACCCCGCCCACCGCTTACTGGGAGGCTGCCCGGGTCCCCTCCCCCACACCCCTCCCAGCTCCGAGGGCTGCACGACCTCCTGCCCCCCTCCTGCCACGCCCCACCCCGCTCCGACCCCCTCGGAGGCCGCCTGGCCTCGGGGGGAACCGACCCTCCCCAGTCGCCGCCGGAGGGTCTAGCGCGCTGGCCGTGGGATGCAGTTTCTTGCGCAGCGGGCACCCCCTACCCGGCCTGGGACCCTCGGGGCAGCCGCCCGGGCGCCTAGCAGGGGCCGCCTCGACTTTGAGCCGCAGTCGGAATTAATCGCTATTAGTGCTGATCGCAGAGCCTGGGGCGGGGCTGGGGGCGGTGGGCGTCCCCGACCTGCCTCCACCTTGAGGATGGGGCGGGGTGGCAAACCGGAGACCACTCGAACTTTCCCAAGCTCAGCCGGTCCGCCTTTGCCAAGGGCGCCGGGCTGCGCGGGCCGCCCTGGTCCACACAAAGGCCGCCCGCGCTTTTACGACCTGTTCCCAGTGGCACCAAGGCCTTATCAGCCAGACGCGCAGAGAAAGACCCGGTTCCTGGTCTGCGGGGTCGGGCGACTTCCCGGGACAAAGGCCGGGCTTAGGTGGGACTGAGGCCTGGGCGGTCTCCTGGCTTATAGGGCACAATTACAAATTGCGCATTTACTGTACCGGCCGGCCCCTTCCGTTCGAGGCCTGTAATAAATTATTATTGCAGCCCCTTAAACATTCCTAAAGTCGGTTTATAACCTGCCTTTAATTGTGTGCCTCTCCGTGGGTCATATTCAGACCTCAGGGCCAAGTGGGCATCACGGACGGGCTGAGTCCTAAGGCTTTGCACAAGAGGGAGGACAGAAGCCTGTTCTCCAGGGAAGAAGGAGCCCTGGCCTCGGATGCCCTTTCGTTCCCAGGCTCAGCGCAGACCTGCCTTTGTCGGCATCTGAGTACCCAGGCCTGTCTCTAAACAGCATCCCTGACACTGTTTAAACTCGCCTCAGTCCTTGGACTGTGTGGCAAGGCAGAGCTGGAATTTTCTCTCTGGTTTCAGGATCTGAGGGCAGGGGCGTCGGGGTGGGGGGGGAACTCACAGCAACAGCTGAGTTTACTAGCGCCAATAAATGTCTGCTCTAAACGGCTTTAAAAAATAACAATGCCAAACAGACCTGATCCCAAGTTAAGTCCGTGTTCAGCATTTCAGTTCTCTTTGGAACAGCGAGACCTGATTGAACACGGGCGGGTGACACCAGCAAGGGGGCCTCCGGATTCTAACTGTATTTAGCCTGACCTGGCCTAGTTTCTTCCCCTTTTACCACCTCTAGACACAAAGAAACGGCTCCTTGTAGGTGAACGGAGCTGGGAAAAATAAGTGGCCACGTTCTCAACCAAAGACGGAGAAACGGCCTGAGAAAAGTTGGGTTTCATATGGGCACATTCAGCGAGACCCAGCCTTTTAAGAAAATGAACATCATTTTCTTTTCCCCCAGCAACATTCTTTAAGACAAAGAAATATTTCAAATTGATGATGGCTGACACTTTGGGATATTTTCTCCTTAGAACTCCTTAAGTTTGTTTTTGTTTTTAATACCAAGTCAGTTTCACAAGGATAGATACTATTTTCAAACATGAAGACGTACATTCCACAATTTTTATTCCTCCTTAATCTTAGAATTTTAAAATTTAAATAGGTGAAAAACTCCAGCCAACCTACACTGGGTAGAAATGACTAGATTGCAGACTTCCAGCCTGTAGGTTGAATTCAGGCCAAAGCCGTGCTCTCGCCTCCCTGGAGCAAACGGTTTACTTAAAAAACATGAAAGTGATAAGTGAACTGGACCATGTTCCCCCCCGCCCCCCGGCCCCTTTGACCAGTTTGAGAAATTTTAAAGGCGCATTTGAGTAAAATAGGTGAAATCTCTTTCACAGTGCTTACCTTAAAAAAAAAAAAAAATTAAACGTCTCTCCATCCTAGATTTCGGAATTCACTTGTGCTTGAATTTGTGAAGGCTTTCGGTGTGGTGCACAAGGGGCTTTTCACGAAAGAGAAGCACACAGCGAGGGGAATTTGCATTGCTCTAAGATCTTGCTGAAAAGCAAATTCGCCCGGTGGCCAGTCTGCCTTGGAGAGAGGAGGCTGGCCTGAGGGTTACCCCTGGGCATTTTTGGTCTCTCAGGATCCCCAAAGTGGTGAGGTGGGTCCTAGCGCTGCCTCATTGCTTCAAGACCTTTGGAAGTGTCACCATGTTTCTTCATTACTTGCTGTCCCCAAACGTGGACCATCTCTCTCTGGGAAAGTTGCGGACACTGGAGTCCTGAGGCTGGTGGAGGGGTTGAGCTTAAAAAACAGCCCAGGTGATGCTTCAGGATGAAGCAGGGAAGCTTGCAGGGAAGCAAGCGTTTGGAGCTGCCCAGGGTCTGGGCAGGTCTTTATTTCCCTTTGCCTTCACTGTGGGACCCTTTCCCTGGCTCTTTCAGAGCAGGGTAGGAGCAAGGGGACGGCCAGCCACTCTGGGTTCATTCGGCACCACCCGCAGTCTCCAGGGACGAGCAGACAATTCTTTCCTTAGGCCGAGAGAGGGGAGAAAGCTTGTCATCTTTGGGATTTGCCACTTTCCTCTCTTCCCAAGTGTGGCTGAAGCAGTTTGTGCCTAAATCTTTACTTTTTGCTGTTACATATTCTGTCACCTTCCCAGCAGTTCAACATTAAAAAACATCTCTCTATATATCTTTTCTTAGTTGTACAGTTTGTACCTGGATGTTACAATTATATTTATCTATGAATTATTATATTTATATATAATATAAAAATATATAGTATACAGTTTGTACCTAGATTTTTTTTTTTTAACTTTTGCGTTTATTTATTTATTTATTTATGGCTGTGTTGGGTCTTCGTTTCTGTGCGAGGGCTTTCTCTAGTTGCGGCAAGCGGGGGCCACTCCTCATCGAGGTGCGCGGGCCTCTCGCTATCGCGGCCTCTCTTGTTGCGGAGCACAGGCTCCAGACGCGCAGGCTCAGTAATTGTGGCTCATGGGCCTAGTTGCTCCGCGGCATGTGGGATCCTCCCAGACCAGGGCTCGAACCCGTGTTCCCTGCACTGGCAGGCAGATTCTCAACCACTGCACCACCAGGGAAGCCCTAGATTTTTTTTTAAATGTATATATGTATATAGTATAAATTATTGGTCACAGTTAAATTGTCTTCATCATTCTTAAGTGCCTTCTTCTAATAAAGTATCCCACTTAATTAAGAAGAAAAAAATATAAATTCTGGTAAATGATGATAGCCAGTATCGTGAATTGATACCTTGCTCTTTGCCCCAAAGGGGGTGAGTTTGCTCCAAAGAGTAAAATGCAACAGCTTTCTGACTCAAAACAAATTTGCTGTATTTTTCAAGTCTTTTGTAAATTGGTTAAGAAGCGCTAAAATGAATTCCCCATCCTTCTCATTTTCAAACAGAACATTGTATCTAATTGTTTGGAAGCTACCATTTAAACCGGCCCATCCACTTACGATTTTTAATTTAAAGAAACTGTGGAGGGAGTGATGGGCTGTCCGGCAACAGGGCAGAGCAGGGCGGTGGACGTTGCCTGCCTGTCGTTTAAAATCCTAGCCCTGGCAGATCGCTCGCCCTGACACGGGGATAGGCGGTGGGGGAGGGGAGGTGGTTCACACCGGAGCAGAGGAAATGAAAGCAAAAGAAAACGCCTTGAGCTTTGGCCCGGGAACACCAGGCTCTCATCAGAAACAAGTGTTGGCTCTCAAAGACAGGGTGCTGCGCGGTTATCCATTGGCTCATCTGCTAATGAAATTCCTTTGTTTAACACGCTCCGCGAAGGAGATTAGCCTTTGTCTGCTTCCACTTTGGGGAGACTCGGCCCCTCTGCTCAGGCTGAGCCCCTCACTGGCCCTCGGAAGGTGCTGGCGGTGGTGGGTTTTCCTCCTGCCCGGCCAGCCCCGGCAGTGGGGGTGCAGCGCGGGCCCCGCAGCCCCTTCGAGGTGTGCTGGGGGCTCCGACCCCCAAGTCGCGCTCCCCAACACGTGCGCGTGTGACCCCAGCATCACGTGGTACCATCTTCAGCCCCACCGGCCACCGACATCCTTGCCCTGCTGAGGCAACGTGGCAGCAGGAGAGGGAGCTGGGCCGCGCACTGGCCTCTTCCTGCCTTTGCTTCCTCGGGTGGGCATTTTATTTCCAAGCTCTTGTTTTCTTTCTTACCATTAAAATAAATCCAAGAACAGACCCTGTCTGTGTCTTCTGAAACATCTCAGACCAACTTGTTTGCTCATAAAGGTGGGAGGAAGAACCACCAGGGGTGATCTGAGGGTCTCGCGTTTTCCAAAAAGAAAAGTGGGAGTTGGAGGATGCTGGGGGAACGGTCGAGCCTCCCAAGGTGAACCGAAGCTCCTGTGGGCTCCTTGCCTTCTCTTCCTGCTAAGCTGGGAAAGTAAATCAAAACACCCCAGGCTCTACAGCTATGGTCTGACCACCCCCCAAAAGTCCCAGAGGATGACATGTTCTGCCACAGCTGTCTGCTGTGCATGTTTTGGTCCTAGCACCTGGGCCGCCCTAAAGCTCGTGTGGCCTCAGGACCGCCTGTGGGTTCTATGCGGTGGCAAACCACAAGTCACCTTTAGGTGATGCGCTGGGTGCAGGGGGACATTCATGGCCCCCCTGGCCTTTGCTGCCTGGGGCTTACCCCTCCAGAGCTGCACAGAGGAGGGCTGAGGCCGGTGCTGAAGCTGGTGCCCAAGGAGCAGGAGTGACGGGCCAGTCACCGCTCCCCGAGGTCCGCTGGGGCAGGGATCGCTTAGAGCCACAGGGCTCCAAGAGGGGCACAGATGAGGACCTGGGGAGGGGCCCTGAGCACGGCCCTGCAGTCCCACGGCTGGGCAGGGGGCACGTGGTCAGTGGCCTGAGTGGCTCAGGGGAGAACGAGGCCCGGCCGGATGGAAGGAGGCCGTCCTGGGGGGCTGCACTGCCCGGTGCCTGGGCTCCCTGAGCGCCCACGATGCAGCTGGAGGGCTGCCAGCCGCTCAGAACCTCACGGGGCATGGGGGGTACGTCTGTCCCCACGGCCTGTCTGGCCACTGGCAAAGGCCGTGCTGGGCTGAGGGGGATGAGACCCCCTGACCTCAGCTCGCCGCCCCACATGGGTCTCTCCGGAGGACTCGGGACCATCCAGGAGGCCCGTCCAGAGCTGCCTCAAATCCTCTGGTCGCTGTGGCTTCTGGAACGTTCTCTCTAAGACACCCTCTCCTGCCTGGTCTCCTTTGTCCTCTGGACATTGGGGCTCAGGTCATGGTCACGAACTTCAAGTCAGTGCTCTTCTGACGGAAGTCACTTCTCTACAGAATACCATCTGGAAACACACTGTTTCCAGAAGCCGTTTTTATGGATCTGAGATCTTCAGCCCGGTTTCTTCCCTGTGTCTGTGCTGTGTTGGGAGGAGGTGGTGTGTATGTGTGTCTGTCTGTGTGTGTGTGTGGTGGGGAGCAGAGAGAGAGAAAGGGAAATTGTTCACTTAAGTGTGTTTGTGTGTTTGTATGAGTGTGTGTCGTCGGCGAGGCGGGGGAGGGGGAGTTCCCTAAGTGCCAGGAAATCCGGGTGGAAACTCTTGGGATTATGGAAATCTGAGAGACCCCATTAATATCGTATAATGTTTCCTTCTCAAAGAGAGGCCTGTCTTCAAAAATCTTTGTTTTATTATTAATATTTCAGGGACGTTTTTATTCCAGCTCTACGCAGGGTCAAGCCGGTCGCTTTGCAGCAAGCTGAGTTGCCAACGGTCGGGACTGGGGGACGGAAGGAAAGAATTTCTGCTGGGCTGCGTGGCCATCCTGAGAGAGAGCACGTCAGGTTCTGAGAGATTGTCTACAAAATAGTTCGAAATCTAGCATACCCGCTTCAAAAAGGTATTTCTAAAATTCACTTCATTCAAACCAACAAATACTGAGAATCTATGTGTATTTCAGAGCAGTTTTCCTATTATTATTAGAGTTTAAAATTGTGTTATTTCTCAAAGGAAAATATATCCCACAAATTGCCCATCTCCCTTTGAGATCTGAGATGCGGCCGCCTCCTCACACCTCTTGGCTCCTGCTTTCCTGGGTGTTTGGAGGCCACTGCCATGCCGTTAAGTTTGGAGATGGGGACATTGGCGGGAATCTCGGTTGCCCGGTACCAGCAGGAATCACCCGCCATGGTCCCAGGAGGCAGGGCAGAGGGTCCTCTCTCCCTCGGAGGATGGAGGGTTTGAAAGGCCCTGGGTGGAGAAATTTTACTGCTTTTCATTTTTTTTAAATAATTTTTTTATAGATTTATTTATTTTTATTTATTTTTGGCTGCGTTGGGTCTTCGTTGCTGCATGTGGGCTTTCTGTAGTTACGGTGAGCGGGGGCTACTCTTCATTGCAGTGGCTTCTCTTGTTGCGGAGCAGGGGCTCTAGGCACGCAGGCTTCAGTAGTTGTGGCATGGGGGCTCAGTAGTTGTGGCTCGCAGGCTCTAGAGTGCAGGCTCAGTAGTTGTGGCGCACGGGCTTAGTTGCTCCACAGCATGTGGGATCTTTCCGGACCAGGGCTCGAACCCGTGTCCCCTGCGTTAGCAGGCAGATTCTTAACCACTGTGCCATCAGGGAAGTCCCCAGGCCATTTCATTTTTGCTTTTGCTTAAATATGCACCGAAGTCCTCTCCGAGCCTGTGAACTAAGACGGGGATAATAAATCCCCCATTTTTAGGCTGTTAGAAACATCCAGCAGGCAAGGATGAAATTTTGATGTTACATTGGGTTTAAGTATTCGAGCCAGGTATGGTTCCGAATGTAGGACGGAGCTTGGTAAGCACTGGGGGATAAAAGGGGGGTTAAATGAAAGGGAACCCATGAGTTTAGGGTATTCCTGTCCACTGGTCCTGAAGAAGGAAAGAGTTTGCTGCAAAGTAGTTAATTCCATTTGGACCCTGCGTGGAGCTGAAATAAAAGCTAACCTGAAATATTAATTATAAAACAAAGATGTCGGAAGATAGGCTTCTCTTTGAGAAGATGCTACAGCTGCATTTTCAAAAGCTTGCCACATAAAGGCACCTACCAAACGTTTCTTTTTTAAATAAAAAATCTGGATCCTTCGTTATTTTATGCTGCATCTTACAAAAGTGCAGTCCTGGCTCCGGCCTCCTGGTATTTTTTCACTGCCCCTCGGCTCCCAGACACACGACCAAGGACACATGTTCTTTGCAAAGACAGCCAACGGAAGGACCATCTTCCCATGTGCCTTAACCCTAATTCTCCTTCACTCGCATTTCACGTTCATCTGAAAGGGTCTTTTCTTTTTAATTTTTATGATTATTCTTTTCCTTTATTTCCTCAATATATTTTGCAATTAAAAAAACCCTTTTTTTCAAAATGTTGGGTTCTCAGTGGAAGCTGTAGACCTCTCAGTAGCAGAGGTGGATTTGAGCATCACCAGATCGTGTCCAGTGGAGGGAGGGCTGCTCGGTCCAGGCTGAGCCCCACGGCCAGGGACGGGGCTGAGCAGATGAGGGCGAGGTGCTCGGCAGCTCACGTGGGTCCCGGGGCCTCCTGGGTGTGTGCTCTCTGCATTTCTTTATGCAAAACTGTCTCTCTAAAGTCAAGAGCCTCAAACGGCTTTTAGAGGTTTGCGCTGGCGACTCGAAGCTGCACCCTGTGTTATGTGGTCTCCACAAACCTTTTTTAAAGCAATGGAATCCTTTTTGCAAATGAAATCTCACGAGTAACCCCAAGACAGAGGCGAAAGCAAACTCCTCTGATGGAAGCGGCTGGGCCCCCAGGCATCTCGAGGAAGCCGTGCCCTGGGGACCCAGTGAAAGCGTGGCCCGAGGGGCCTGGCTCGGAGCAGAGTCTCTGGGGGCCACTTGCAAAGTTGTAATTAAAGACATTAAAGGACTAAGGCTCCTTTGTGGTGGAAACTCCGCGTGGCATCTTCTGTCCTGATTGGTTCCCGATACTGGATGCCTGCAGCCCTGGACCAGCACGGACGTGGAGCGGTGAGAAGGGTCCAGTGTGTCGAGAGGGGTCTTCGGCCTCTTGGGGGCTGGCAGCAGAAGCCAAAGCATCCCTTGGCCCTGGTAGGGCCTGGGCTGAAGTCAGGACCACACAGCTCAGGAAAAATATCAGTTGGCTCCCAGCAGGGCCAGGATTTTGTGCCAAAACAGGGCTAGTCACCTCCGCAGGCTGGCTGGGCTTCCACAGCTCTTCTTGGGGACTCTGGGCAGCTGGGGCCTCACCTCAGCCTTCCAGACGGCCAGTGCGGACCCTTCCGGGCAGCTTGGATAAACAGCCATTTAGACACGATTCTCACGACCAAGGACACATGTTCTTTGCAAAGACAGACAACGGAAGGACCCCAAGGAGAGGGGTCCGGTTCTCCACTTCTCTCACGGGGGTGGCGTTTGTCAGAATGTGGACCCTGAAGTTTCAGCCCCTGCCCGCTCCCGGCCATGTGTCTTCCCCTAACCCATCGTCTTTTGGCTCTCGAGCCCTGTCGGCCCCGGAGCAAAGGCTCTGATGGAGCATTCGGGGGTGTCGCCGAGTTCCCGGAAACTCCGCACTGGCCAAGTGTCAGGTAGCGCCCCCGCTGCAGGACGGGCTTGGTAGAGATGTGTCTAACCCCTCACCTGGCGGCCCCACTCCCATCCATCCTGGCGCCAGGGCCCCAGGGACAAGGCTCTGTGCGAGCCCCGGACCTACCTGCTCGTTGATCTGACACATGGTGAGGTTCTGGTGGTCACAGGAGCAGGCCACGCGGACGTACTTGAGCCAGCTGCCGGCCCCGGCATGATGAGCGTCCACGCAGAACTTCCCGCTGCCCAGGTCTTCGGAGATCTGCCCGGCAAGAAAGGAAACCAAGAAAGGTCAGAGACATCCTGTGCGCTAGAGCCGACACACTCTACGTTCGCCCAGCAGGAGAGTCCGCCGTTTGGGTGCAGAGTAGGAAGGCAGGCCGGCCTCTGGGCATCAGCTGACCCTCCGGGCATCAGCCAGGCCCTCAGCCCGCCAAGCCCCCGACGCCCAGGAGCCTCCGGGAGGGAGCCCGACGCAGAGGTAGGAGGACTGTCCTGTCTGTTCTCACCGAGCAGATCGCTGCCCTGGCACAGCCATAAAAGTGCCACCGGCGTTGTGAAAACTCCCCAGCAAGTGGCCCCACGTGTGAGAAAGCAGAGGCCGCTGTGTCCGAGAGCACGGCCCTCTGCTGAGCGCACTGGGCTGGGCTGGGGGTGAGCGGTCTTGAGGGTGAACTTGTGGTCGGGGTGTGGCTGCGTGCGAATCTCGACGCGTGTGCGCCTGTGCGTGCGCGTGTGCCAGTGTGCACGCTCACAGCAGCGTGCACGTCGCCCTGCAAGAAGGAAAATCATTCGGTTTTCTTAAAAGTGGAAGTTTCCATCTGACGCTGGGTGTTTGCAGACGCCCAGCCGGCAGAGGCCCCACGGGCCCGACTGGCATCAGGTCCTTTGCTGCCGCTCTTGTTTTCTGAACGCCCTCCTGGCAGGCAGAGGCCGGGAGCGTCTCCGGCGTGCGCACCTCTGAGCAGGTTGTTTCCCAGAAAACCGACCTGAATGCTGTCCCTGCCGAGGTGGACGCTGCAGCAGAGTCCCTTCCACCTGCTTTGATCAGTGCCCGCTCAGGGGCCCGGATCCAGAGCCGTGGAGGCCAGTGGCATCGTGGGCAAGCTCCTGGGCAGCTGAGCTGGGAGGCTGGGAGGGAAGGAGGGAGGGGCTGCGGGGGAGGGGGGAGGGGCTGAGGCCACCACCACACTGAGGACTGGAAGTAGGTGTCCAGGTGGGCAGGAGTGTCCAGGTGGGCAGGGGTGTCCAGGTGGGCAGGAGTGTCCAGGTGGGCAAGGGTATCTAGGTGGGTAGGGGTATCTAGATGGGCAGGGGTGTCCAAGTGGGCAGGGGTATCTAGGTGGGCAGGGGTATCTAGGTGGGCAGGGGTGTCCAGGTGGGCAGGGGTGTCCAGGTGGGCAGGGGTATCTAGGTGGGCAGGGGTGTCCAGGTGGGCAGGGGTATCTAGGTAGGCAGGGGTATCTAGGTGGCAGGGGTATCTAGGTGAGCAGGGGTGATGGGAACAGGGCGTCAGAAGGACTCAGTGAAGTCAGGGCAGGGGGTAGTGACCTGTCTTAGCACAAACAGAGGAGGCCGACCCCAGGCGCACGGCCCCTGTTCCCCTGGGAGTTGGCCCCAGTGCCGCCTGATGAACAGGTAAGGACCCGAGAAGGGAGGCAGGCTGCCCTGAGGGCTGGAGGAGCCCACTTCCGGCCAGAGAACCAGGATGCTTTGTAAACAGCTCCGGTGCCTCCCACACATCCATGGACACTTTCTAAATGGCCCAGGGTCCCGCCTGGCCCGGGAGTCAGCGAGGTTTCGGGAAGCGGCCGCCTTGCTGTGGGAGGGCCTAGAACCCACCTCTAGTCCTCCTGCGCATCCAAGCCCCGCGGGCCCCCGGAGCCCGCGGCAGCCCCTCCTGCCATGCCGAGGCTCTGAGTGGCTGCTGAGCTGACCTGCAAGGGGCTGTGAGCCCAGGGGCCTCCCTTCTGACGATTCTCCATTCTGGGGACTTCAACCAAATGGCCCTAATTCTGAAAGAGCGCCTGGGACGGTGTGGCCACAGGGAGGCTGCCCGGCCCAGCCTCTGGTCCTTGGCTGCCGGGGGTGAAGGGACACGGCCGCTCTGGGCCCCATCGGGAGGCCACTGTGGGCTTGTGGGGGGCAGGCCACATGGGAGAGGCCCCTCTCCCGACGCTAACGCCTCTCACGGGCCCCCCCTCTTACCTCCCACCCCCAGTGCAGGAAACCCGCAAGAAAGAGCCACCAAGCAAAGCTGTGGGTAGTGGCACCGTCACTCGGCGAGGCACCCGGCCACCTGGCTCCATCACAGGGAGGAAGAGGGGCTGGCTGGCCAAGACCCGGGGACCCCTCCACCCCCCCAACCCTGTGCCTCCCACCCAGCATCTTCACAGGTGGGTGTCGGCGGGCGGCTGGCAGTCTCTCTGTCTCTGTCTCTTTGCCTGTGTCTCTCCGTCTCCTCCCCCCACCCATGGTCCAGTCTGGACTAGCAGAGACAGTCAGTGATGCTGTGAGCCGTCACAACCAGCGCAGGGGGTCCCCCGCGTCTCCCGTCCCCCCAGAGAGCGCGCTTGACCCTGCGGTTCTCGAAGGACGTGTGGGGTTGGGACAGAAAAGCCCGGGAGGCCGGATGCAGGCACGGCCCGTTGCCTCTCAGTTCCGGTAGATTCTGCGACACTGCAGGGCGGCTGGAAGACCCCAGGCTCATCCCCCAGCCCCACACCCGAGCCCTGCCTGACCTAGGAGCAAATCCACACTTCTGCCGGCAGACCTGCGGGCACATGCGCAGCCCCCCCATGGCAGCACTGCCTCGCGGAGAGTAACTTCTGCATGGCCCGGCCCTCCCTCCTGAACGTCCCCTCTCGGCCCTCTGGGAACAGGCCTCTCTCTCCTCCACGTGACGGCACTGCAGGTATTTGGACACGGCCCTCATTCGGCAGACAGCTCCAGGCCTCTCAAGTGCGTCTGAACGTGGACACTGCTCTGGGGCCTCCGGCCTGTGTCCGTCCTTCTCGGGGTGCAGGGCCCAGAGTTCAGAGGCAAAAAATCCTCCAGGGCCCCCCTGCCCAGCTCCAGGGGATGTCTTCCCTCTCCGGTGAGCAGCCCCTTCTGGGAAACGTCCCTCCTCCTCAACCCAGAGGACCTGGTCCCCCAGCCCCGACCATCTGGACCATCACAAGGGTGGCAGTTACTTCCTGAAGGTCCCTAAAGGTCCGGGGGCCCCTTCTCCCTCGTGGGCACCCTGGCTGGCTCTCTGGGGTGACAGAGGAGGCCTTGGTTAATACTTTCCACCCAAAGAGCCTAAAACTCTCCCTCTGACAGGCAGCAGGGAAGGGCTGACGTTTCCTCCAGGGAAGGCACAAGAAGCCCTGGTCCTGGGGCCCTGAACCAGCGAAGCGGGGCCAGGTTGGGCAGTGGGGGCCTCCGCCCGATGCCAGGACCACGTCTCTCTCCCGACTTTGTGTGGAGAGTCCAGCCCTGTGGGGCACACCTGGGCATCCCTGGAAGGTGGAGCCGGGCAGGGGGCAGGGCCAGGGGCGCAGGCAGGAGCCTGGCCTGGAAGCTGCTGCTTTTCTGCTTCGGATCAGACCAGGAGTGGCCCGGGCCTGGGCCTCGGGCCCGGTGGACAGGTGCTGTAGGCTTGGCTTCTTGTTTGCGGCATGGATGGGCCGTGCCGTTTCTGATTCCAGAAGGGGAGAAATGGGCAGCGACGTTTGTCTCTCTCTGGCCTCCTTTCCTTCTGTCTCAGGCCTTCTCTCCAGGGTCTCTGCCGTGGCCAAGCTGGGGCCTCTGGGGTGCTCACACCATGAGCCGTGTGGGCTCAGGTCTCTCTTGGTACCAGCACTGCCCCTTCTTCGTCACTGCGGACCTCCCAGGCAGGGGCTGTTATTGTGCATTTTCAGGACACGAGATGGAGGCTCCAGGAGCAGGGCCGGGCCCAGCCCAGGCCCCCCACACACTGCCTGAGCCGGATCGAGGACCAGAGAGAGGGTCTCCGTGCCCACAGGACTTGGCACGCCCTGGGATCCAGAAAGCAGGCCGGGGCCGTCACAGGTCCCCCCTCCCGCCTCTCTCGGAATGAGACTTTCCAGGGCCCATAAGGACGGGTCATGTCACTCTCTGCCCAGCTCAGCAGGGCCTGAGGCCTGGTTTGGTCTGTGCTCAGAGCCGCGCCCCAGGAGGCCAATACAGGTAGAAGTGGACGGAGCAGAAGAGGGTGACTGCAGAGCCCCTGCCCCAGGCTGCGAGCTCGGTTCCGCTCCTGCACAAGGCATGAACCAGGGAGGGTGTGACGGAAGGAAGGAGGTGAATCGGTTGCCGCCTAACCAATCTCCTAGGGCAACGTTAGCAGGCAGTGGCCTGGAGGCTGCCATGGCCTTGGGGCTGGTCTCTCTGCAGATCTGAGGTCCGGCCCCTCTGCCTCATCGCATCCAAAGCCTGGCTCTGGGCAGTTTGGGGCTGAGCCTTGGGGGTCCCGGAACCTCCAAAGGAAGCTGCCCTCCTGCCCGCTCTCCCCTACTTGGCCTTCCAGGCCTCTGCACCCCTCGTCCCCCCACCAGCTTCCCCAGCTCATAAATCACCCCCACCAGAAAGGCCGAGTTATGAAGCAAAGGCATGGAAAAACTCTCTTCACCTTGAAATTTTTTTTGCACATCATTTGGGGTTTCCTGCACCTCGAATTTGTGGGCTCACTGCTGGGCTCCTCTCTCACGTTTAACGGGCATGGCCAGCCTCTGGCCATCGGGGTGTGCGTGCTGGCGGGATTGCCAACGCATCTGTCGTCAGCTGCCTGATGGGTTCCAAGCAGGCGGGAAGGAACGGGCCTGGGAGTCCGGTCCCTCGGCCCCGCGTCCTGCCTCTGCAGCTCGGCTCCATGGAGGCCTGGGCCCGGCGTCCGCTTCCAGCTCGGGGAGGACCCGCGGGGCAGGTCTCATCCTTCTCACCCTGACCCCTTCTTTAAGCTGATCCAGAGCCACGGGCTCAGCCATCAAGCTGTGTGGGGCTCTCCTACCCACATGCACCCGCACGTGCGTAACACAGACACACACACGCACACCAAGATTTATGGCGTCCACGAGTAGCTGAAACAGAAAGTCCATTCTTGTGATGGAAGGAGGTGGGGGAGAGGCTTTCTGGAAACACCTCTGCTGGGTGCAGATGCGGAGCCTGGATGAGCTCGTAAATCCTCTGTCCTGACTCTCATTATGCGGCTCGGTGGTGACATGAGCAAGCACCAAGGAGAAATGTGGCCGGTGGGAAGGGGTCGCACGGCTGCCCAGCAGACAGGAGTCCTGGCAGGAGGGTCACGGGGCCCCACCTGCTCAGGCTGAGAGGAAGGTCGGGGGAGGGGGAGGGAGGGGAGGGAGGGAGGGGGAGGGGAGGGAGGGGGAGGGAGGGAGGAAGGGGGCTGCTTCAAGGAGGAACTCATAGAAGCTGTTCCTCCAAGATGGAGACCAGTCTGTCTCCGAAGTTCACGGCGGGGGGTGGGTAGAGAGAGCCAGTGTCCACGGGGCTTGTGCCCAAAGGAGCCGCGTGGGGTTCCTAGGACACCCTTGCTGACCGTGATCTCCGTGGGACAGTTCCAGGACATTGTGGGGGGATAAGGGCCGGGGTCCCTCGGTCTCAGGGACCCGAGAGCACAGCCCAGGATGGGGATTCTGCAGAGGAAGCTGGGTGCCTGACAGGCTTGCTGATGGTGCAGCAAGGCCATGGCCCCACGCCCCTGCCTGGGGGAATCCACTCACGTTAGCGATGGGCAGAATCTCTCAGCTTAGAGCCAGACCCCAGAAACCACACTCTGTGTTCGGGGGCCACAGATGCCTTCAAAGGTCAGACCAGAAATCACTTACACACCCAAGTGCTATATAAACACCCCCGGGGTTCTCAGACCCTCTCCCCTCAAAATCCTGACACCCAGGTGCCCTGGCGCTCCCTGGGGTTCACAGACCATCTCCCACAAAACACCCAGATATTCGATGCTGCTACGTTCCTGGGGTGCACGGCCCTGGGGGCCCAGCCTGGAGCCCAGGAAGCAGAGCTCACTGCCGCTGGACTTTCCTCTTCCCTCCCCACCTCCTTCTTCGGCCCCATCTCCCCTTCCATCGGATTCTGATTTTACTTCTCCCTTTTTCGTCTTTTCCTCCTCAGGCCAGGGGCTGCACATGAGGGGCCAACTCTCCCAGCAGCGTCTGTGCAGTTTGCAGAAAACCAGAGGGTGAGACGGCGGCAAAGCAGAGAGGTTTGGTCTGCTCCGTGCATCGCCTGGGCTGCAGTAGGACTTAACATGCCTAATCTCGCCAACAGCACCCAGGGGACAAGAAGAGAGGCTTTGGTGAACACGGGGCTGTGTGGGCTATTCCGAGGGTCCCTGGCCCTTGGTGTGGCCTGAGCACAGCCCTGCTCCTGGCCCGAGTCAGGTGTTTGGGGGCTCGGCTTCCTCCCAGCCTGTCCCGTCCATCACGGCAAGTTTGCAGGCTGTCTCATCGGCCGTGGGCCATAGCCCTGACCCATCAGAAATAAACGGGCAAATTGGTGATTGAAACTAGTGCCCTTAAGTCTGCAGGGAAATAAATGAATGAGAAACTTGCTCAGACACAGAAACCCCTCAGGGTGATCGGTAACCAGAGGGGTCTGCTGAAACCTCAGGCCCAGCAGCTAAGACGTCCCTATAGGCAGCCTGTGGGGTGGGTGAGAAGCCTTGCAAAGGGATGAGTGCCCCGTCATTGTGGGGATTCAAGGGCCATCCCTCCAGGGCGCTCCAAAGGGAGACCGGACCTCTGACCATAGGTGCCTTTCCAGCCCTGACATTACGAATTCCGAATCTGACAACGTGGGGATTTTCTGGGCTCCAGCCTCAGTTTCCCCTTTGGAACTAGAAAGCCTCTTTCCTGCTTTCCAGCTGCGTGGAGGCCTATGGCTCCTTACAGGGAGAGCACGCTGTAAGGAACACTTGGTTTGCTCCTGGTAGCTCCTTGAAGACATCCCGAACAGAGCCCCACTCCCGCAGCTCTGCCGGGTTCAAGGGCACGTGTGCCGCGGGGACATATCTGTGGCCACGCATGGCTGTGGGCATCTGCTGCTTCCCTGGCTGTCTGCACCTGCCCATCTGCTCTTCAGAAATGTGCCAGGTTGGGGGTGGGCTGTGCCCACTACAGGATGAAGAGGGTGCTGGCCAGAAGCAAGGGCCTCTTCCTGGGTCTGCTGGGTGGGTAAGAAGCCCAGACTCCTGGCCAGTCAGGAATCTTCCATGGGCTGCCCGGGGCCCCCGAGAGACAAACCAGCCCTGGCGGTGAGTAGGAGAAGGCCCCCAGCAAACAGGCTCCATCCCGTGCCTCCTCCTTCAAGAATTCCTCTGCCCTCAATGTTCAAAGCAGCACTGCTTACAATACCCAGGATGTGGAAGCAACCTGAGTGCCCGTCGACGGAGGAATGGATAAAGAAGATGTGGCACGTATGCACAATGGAATACTACTCGGCCATAAAGAAGAATGAAATAATGCCATTTGCAGCGACACGGATGGACCTAGAGATTGTCATACTGAGTGAAGTAAGTCAGATAGAGAAAGACAAATATCGTATGATATCGCTTCCATGTGGAATCTGAAAAAATGGTACAAATGAACCTATTTACAAAACAGAAATAGAGTCACAGATGTAGAAAGCAAACTTATGGTTACCAGGGGGGAAAGGTGGGGGAGGGATAAATTAGGAGATTGGGATTGACATATACACATGACTATATATAAAATAGATAACTAATAAGGACCTATTGTATAGCACAGGGAACTCTACTCAATCCTCTGTAATAACCTGCATGGGAATAGAATCTAAAAAAGAGTGGATATGTGTATATGTATAACTGACTCACTTTGCTGTACAGCAGAAACTAACACAACATTGTAAATCAAGTATACTCCAATAGAAATTAATTTTAAAAAAAAGAATCCCTCTGCCCACCGGTGTGTGGGGCTCTCGCATCATAGTCCGGAGGTTCTTGGGGTGTCCCCAAAGAGAAAGCCCCTGGTCCCTGCAGAGAGCCTGGGCCCGGCCTCAGCCCCCAGCAGGAGGGGGCCCTCTCGCAGACCCAAGCCAGCGGCTGAGCCAGGGGCTGCTGGGCGGAAGTCCCTGGCCCCTCTCTCAGTGGGGTGGTGGGCAGCTTCGGCCACCCCCAGAGGGCACTTTTTTTTTTTTTTTTTTTTTTTAATTAATTAATTTATTTATTTATTTTTGGCTGTGCTGGGTCTTCGGTTCGTGCGAGGGCTTTCTCTAGTTGCGGCAAGTGGGGGCCACTCTTCATCGCGGTGCGGGGACCGCTCTTCATCGCGGTGCGCGGGCCTTTCACTATCGCGGCCCCTCCCGTTGCGGGGCACAGGCTCCAGACGCGCAGGCTCAGCAGCTGTGGCTCACGGGCCCAGCTGCTCCGTGGCATGTGGGATCTTCCCAGACCAGGGCTCGAACCCGTGTCTCCTGCATTAGCAGGCAGATTCTCAACCACTGCGCCACCAGGGAAGCCCTCCAGAGGGCACTTTTGCCCGGAGGCTCCGTCTTCAGCATAATGCTGGTAGCAGATGGTGGTACAAGACTTCTGTGGCCTTTCTGGGGCATTTCTCACAAGCACTGAGATGGGATTTCAGTTGCTGTGTGGACACCAGGGTCAAAGCAAGAATTTCAGGCTGAGCCTGGACCTGCCAAGGAGGGCAAACAACTGTGGACCCCAGACCTGGTCCCAGATCCCTGGCCTCCCTTTTACTTAACCTTGAGGAGATGGCTGGTGTCTCCAGGGCAGCTCCCTGCCGGCTGGGTTCTTGCAGAAGTTTCCGTCCCCAAGTAATACAGGTGCACACCCTGCCCCTCTCTGTCCCCCTGCTCTGGCACTGCAGTGGGGGACCCACGAGTGTCTTATGGAGGCCCTCGTGCAACCATACAGCAGGGGCTCCCAGCAAACACCAGCACAGATGGCCCAGCCTTGCCCAGCTCCAGCCTCAAAGGGGTTCTGCTTCTTGCGGGGTGAAAATGTCCACATCTGGTCCAGCCAGCAACGGCTGGGCCTGGGGGCTGACCAGAGAGTTTGATATTCAGGGAAGGGCAGAATCGTGAGAAGCCATCCACGTGCCAACTCCCGGGATGGTCTGGACAGGTAAAGGCTATTGGTACAGAGAAGCCTCCCCAAATCCTGGCCCGGCTTGTAAAGTCCCCCCCAGCTAGCAAGTTCCTGGCCTCACCGCAGGCTGCAGGCCTGCCCCGCTCCCTGGGCTGCCATGGTTAAATCGTTAACAAACCAAACACATTTTCAAACCCTGATCTGATTTGAATTTTGGTCTGGAGCAGAAGTCTCTGAGCCTCAAGTCTGCACATAAACGCAGACTCAGCTGTGACATTCTGAAGTGACACACTTGTGTTTGTTTCTTGATCATAAAAAAGATTGGGAAAAAAAAAGCCCAAACACCCCAAACCAAAGGTTTGTGGCAGCATCCTTGCGAGGGCCGAGGCAGGAGCCCGGGGGCTGCCCACGGGAAGCGGTTTCTCTGTCGTTGAGTTAATGCGAGGCCCCCGGGAGGTGTCACATTCATAACCTTTTTCTGGCCACATTGATGGTGACAAACTGCAGAGCTTGTGACGGGGCACCCCCCCCCCGCCCCGCCCCCTAGCAGGTGCAGGAGGAATTCCCGCAATGGCTTGGCTGCTGTAAACTGAGGGGTGGGAGTTTCCAAAAAGAGCAAGCGTGCTCCCTGAGGCCGGGCGTAGGGGGCTGCCTGCACCTTCTCTTTGCCGGACAGAAGCCCCGAGCGTGGGAGCCAAACGCCAGGCGGAGGAGCCCACCAAGGATGCCCTGGGCCTCCTCACCCACCTCTCTGCCCCTTGGCTGGGATTCTGCTCCCTCCAGCCCACGACCTCAGCCCAGGGCCTTGCTACCCTCAGACCCTCTCACGACCCTGTCACCGTGGACAACAGCCAACACAGGCTGCACTAGGAGCAACGTCCAGACGCAGCCCTCAGAGAAGCAGATGCATTTGGGTGGAGGAAGCCTCTGTCTTCCCCCTGCCTTCCTCTTAGACATCCTCTTGTTCTCTGGAGGGCAGTGGTGTGCAGAGCCTGCCCCGGGGCTCTTTCCACCCCACCCTTGGTCAGGAGGAGGCAACTACAGGACGCTGACGTTGCCCTCGCTACTGGCCGCTGCTGAGTCTCATTACCGGGTCCCTAGATGCCCCCCTCCCTGACGGGGAGCCTCTGTTGTAGCCACATTTGTAGATGAGGAAACTGAGCACAGAGGAGTGAAGTAACTGGGCTAATGTTGCACAGCTGGAAAGGAGCAGATCAGCTGGACACTGTGCACTGGCTGCCTGTCTTGCCCCTTTTATGACCTGTGGGGACCACGTATCCTGGCCGGTCCTCCCCTTCTCACTGTTCTTCCTGAGGATGGTGGCCAAGAGCAACTGAAGCTTCCCTAGAGCCTCACCAAGGACAAGTGTTCACGCAGGGCTCACTGAACAAGTCCATGGAAGGATGGATTGTGGATGGATGAGTGGATGGCTGGATGGATGGATAAGTGGATGGATAGATGGATGGGTGGATGGATAGATGGATGGGTGGATGGATGGATGGATAGATGGATGGATGGATGGATGGATGGGTGGATGGATGGATGGATGGGTGGATGGATGGATGGATGGATAGATGGATGGATGGATGGATGGATAGATGGATGGATGGATGGATGGATAGATGGATGGATGGGTGGATGGATGGATGGATGGATGGATAGATGGATG
This sequence comes from Balaenoptera acutorostrata, assembly GCF_949987535.1. Taxonomy (NCBI): domain Eukaryota; kingdom Metazoa; phylum Chordata; class Mammalia; order Artiodactyla; family Balaenopteridae; genus Balaenoptera; species Balaenoptera acutorostrata. The sequence continues at coordinate 2,146,158 of NC_080064.1, read as the reverse complement.
GGTGGATGGATGGATAGATGGATGGATGGATGGATGGATGGATGGATGGATGGATGGTTGGATGAGTGGATGGTAGGATGGATGGATGGTTGGATGATTGGATGGATAGATTGATGGATGGATAGATGGATGGATGGATGAATGGATGAGTGGATGGATGAATGGATGGCTGGATGAAAGGATGGGTTGATGGATGAGTGGATGAATGAATGGATGGTTGGTTGGATGGATGGATAGATGGATGAGGCACAGAATTCCCCCAACATGCCCAGACACTTCTGGCTTTCTCCAACTCCCATGGTGAGATATAAGGATACATTGTACCAAGAGTTGTAAAGGTGGCAGAACACAGGGACACCTCTCCCAAGAGGACTGCCCTGATCCCACACATTGGGGTGGGACCCTCTGAGTGGCTCTCACTGCCCCTGCCCCATCACAGTAAGGACGATGGTAGACCGTGGCTGTCCTGTCCACATAATTTCTTTCTCTTCCCCTGCATGATGAGGGCTTTGAAGCTTTCATCTGGCCGATTCCCATGGCCAGGCTACAGTGGGTGCTCAATAAATGTTTGGGCGACAAATAATGAGTAGGTGCCTCAAGACAACGGAGAACTTTCCCCAATATTCCATAGGCCTTTGCCCAAGGGTGTCTCTTTCCTCACATCCCCTTGTCGCATTCTGGACCCTTTTCCTTCTCATTCTTCCGTGGATTCTGCTGAAGGACATACAAACCCTCCTTTTAGTTGCTCTCCCTCTCTGGAAATCAGAGCTGCAATTTTTCCTGGATCCAGTGTTACAGTGTTTCTCTCCTGTGCACAGTGCTGCAGTGTAATTTTCCCCGAAGTCATTGTGGCAGCATCCTCTTTCCAGGACAGAGGCCAGGCTAGCTTGTCCATCTCAGCACCCCGTGGGATCTGGCACACAGTAGGTGCTCGTAGAAGGTCTGGCAGTGGCCAGGATGCATCCAGCAGGGTTATATTTAGTGCCTCCCCTGCCACTGACTCAGTCCCTCTGGGCCCATCCTTCTTCCTTCTCTGGGGGACATGTCAGTCTGGAGAAGCTCCATGACTCATCGCCTCTGTATCAGGCCTCATGTTTTGAAATCAGCTCCTGCAAATAGCTCCAATCTCAATGGGACGAATCTAAGCCCCATCACGAGCATTGCTCATTGCTCTGTGATGGACAAAAATGGCCACAGGAAGAGCTCCTGGTGCGGATGGCATCTGAATGCCTGGCTAGAGGCCAGCTCTGGTTTCCTCCCCCAGCGCCCAGGTGCCACATGTGAGAGTGCTGGCCGGGGCCTGGGCCTTGGTTTTGGCTTTACAGAGAGAGGAGGCGTGTTTCCCCCTGAACAGTTGGTTGTAATCGCTCCACTTCCTAGGATTCAGCCGTCATCTAGTGGCTGAGTGGGGAGGGGTCCCGGGGTCCTGGAACTGTAACCCAATGGGCTCACCCTTTCTCTTGCCCTCAACCCTCCCAGCACATTGGACGTGGAGTGTTAAGAGTCTGGGGTTGTGATGCTATTTTTGTGGATCCCGTGGTCTCCTTCTGGATTCCTCCATTCTCGGGAGCTGTCATCCTGGCCAGAGGTCATCGAGTTGCTCACTGATGGACCTTGAGCCTCACGCCAGGCCTGTCCTTGGATGTAAGCTCAGCCTGAGATGTTGTCCTGGGAACCCAAAGCCGGCTTCCTTCCCAAGCTGTGGGCATGTTGGGTCAGACCAGCAAGTTTGGAAATGATTCATAGGCAGAGGTGAGGCAAAGTCAGTCTTGAATGACAAATGGAACCAATTAAATTCAATCGCTCTCCTTCTCTCCCCGCGTTCCAGCCAGTTCCTACAGCCAGTCACCTTTGACGAAATATATTAAAGGAATTGAGAGTACGTCCCCCACAATGATATTACCTGGACCCCTTTCAAGTCCACACCAGTCAAGTGCAAACATCTATTCAAGCCCAGGAAATAGAATTGAAACGGTTTATTAAAAATCTAATCACCAGCATTTATATGACACAAATGGTTCTGAACGGCACCCACCAACCCCACAGCCTCTTCAGGGGCAGCACAATGCAGCCGATTACCCAGAATGTAAATGGGGGTGTTTAAGAGCCTTGGAACATTTTAATCGGAAGCTTTCTTTGTGGATTCTGCTATTGTATTTTTCTCTTTGGAAAAAGGCAGAGGATGGGAGGACACATTTTCTTTCCTCCTTTGAGCGAGCTGCATATGACTTATTCTGGCAGATCTGTTTCTATTGATATTGTCAGAACCTGAATAAAACCCATGGGAAAAGGGAACACCCCGCTTTGCTTAATTAAAGCAGAGTGGCTCGCCCGGCTGCTGTCCTGAGTCGGGACACCTCCCAGGTGACCGGATTGGAGCTCTCTCAAGATGAGGGGCTGCTTTGCGTGCAGAGACGTTTCCCTTCTTCCCCAGGGTGGAGGTGGCTGGGGCCCCTGTCTCTGGGGGAGGGGTGGTTGGTGGTCTCCTTTGCATCTTGGCTTCCTGGATCTCTGGCTCCCGCACAGACGGTCAGAACAGCTGTGGGTACAGAAGGGTTTCCTCTGAAGCCTTCCTAGCCAGCCGCAGGCACCCAGAGCTTGATCACAGAGTCTCCAGGGGCTGAGACCCCCCAGACTTCCTCCAGATGGACGTGCTGCAGACCTGGTCTTTGGTGTGACTTCTGAGCTGGGAACTATGTCCTGGAGACTCTTTGCCAGAGCTGCCCACGTGGTGACTGGCCTCCAGCCCCACACGGCAAGGTTTGGGGCCGCTCTGGGCAGGCAGGCGGTCCTCAGCGATCCCTGGGAGGTTAAGAATGCTCACCGAGCTGGTGGTTTCCCTAAGTGGCACACGGCTCTTCCCCTCTGTCAGGGCCTGGGCTCTTTTCTAGAAGGTTCCCTGCCTCTGTGAGGAGATTCAGCCCTTAGGGATGTCAGATGGAAAATGTCCCTCAACCCCCTTTTCCTTCACCTCTCACTCTCTAAACATACATTCCTTTACTTTTATTTTAAATTCTTTTTGTTTAGTCTTCCTCTCCAAATGATGACTATTTTAAAATTATCTTTTAAGGAAAAATAATCACTTTGATTCTTTCCCAAGTGTTTTTTTTTTGAAGACAAGGGTGTTTTTTTTTCCTATTTAATGCCTAATTTAATTTAAAAAAAAGTAATGAAAAATATAACAGAATCAAAACATTTAAAATAAGTACACTCACTTCCTACTCCACTAATTCTTTGTCATATCAACTATGAATTACGAAAAATAAGTTCGTAAATGTAATTACTTTAAAATGCGTGACTACTTCCACTTTTTTTTTTTTTTTTTTTTTTACTACTTCCACTTTCGTCAATATTTTACATTTATGTATATATTCTATGGTGGAAATTCTCTCTGAAGACACTATCTCCTTAAAATCTTGAGGACCACCTTAGAGGCACAGTCAATAGCTGACATATAAAGTTGGAGTACAGGCCTTTGGAATTTGGCATCTTGCTGGTACAGTACAAGGACCAAGGTGTATTTGAAAATGAATCTCCAGCTGGGTGGGCCCCATGCTATAGCATCATGGTGATTTCCTTTAGACTCATATTTACAGAGGGGCCTGATTCTTGGGGAAGTCCAGGGCTGCTGCCCTGCATAACAGCCTGCGGGGGCTGAGAGGGCATCAGATGCGTTTCTTATGCATTGCCTTTGTGACTGAGGACTCTGGGGCTGATCCTGGCAGGGCTGGGTGGCAGGTCCTGCTTGGGGTCCTGGGCTGTGACCCCTTGGACGCCATCTCTGGGAAAGGCACACCCTGCCAGGTCCGGGCCTCTGCCAGCTGCACCTTGGGGAGGGCAGGGCAGGAGGCGGTGGCACGTGGAGATGCAGCCTCAGGGTGACTGGTTGCTTTGCCGGGTCCACTGCTGCTGCGGCCCCAAGGCACGCGGGTGTGACCCCTCACAGAGGCAGCTCTGAGTCCCACGCCCAGGACCGGGTCCCTGCACGACGGCTGGGGAGAAAATCCACCACGCGAGGGTTTTCTGCAGAGGCTGGGGGCGAAATTTCTGGATTCACATGGAGCTCAGACGCTAGGCTGTTTTCGTGACCAGCTCCCTCGCAGACAGTAACGGCTTCATTTTGGGGGTGGGGGTGTGTCTCTCCCGCTTTGCCGAGGCCCCTCTCACTTGAGGTCGGCTCCTCCTCCTCCAGCGACTTGAATAGGATGAGCTTTTTTCCTTTTCGTGTGTTTGGGTGGAAGAGGATCAAATTAGGTTTGATCTTCATCTCGCGCGGCCTCTGGAGGGCCGTCCGTTCACGGGAACCTCGGAGAGTAAGCAGTCTCTTTGGAGAGCCCGTAAGTGGAGACATGGCCCCAAGACCAGGGCGCCGCAGGGCTGCGTGCGAGTTTCTGGGCAACGGACACGTGGGCGCAGCTCTCAGGGAGGTGCTGGGCTGGCGGCCCCGTCAGGTCCCTGCGTGTCCCAAAAAGCCACGTGGCTGTTGGTGAGCCGGGCTGGTGGTCAGCCGAAAAGGAGCTTCTCCTATGTCCCCACCCTCCCGGCAACAGCTCGCGTTCTCTGCTGGTGGAGACCCGCCCAAATCACGCCCCGCCGTGCAATGCACACGCACAACCTCCTGCCACTGGAAAAGGAGAGGCGACCCCCTCCCCACGACAGCTAGATCCCCAAGCCGCAGGGGCCCCTCTGCTCATCGAAGGGCAAACACCAGAGATGCCTGCTCCTTCTTAAACGGGTCGACATCCGAAAACAAAGCAGAGCAAAATAAAACATGCCGGTACCACCCCTCACTCCCCTCCCCCTTGCCACAAAGTTCCCTTTGTGCCCCGGGAGGCTGGGTTGGACCTGACTGGGTGTTCGAAGACACACTTACAGCCCGATATTATGCAACAGGATGGTAACCGCACATTCTAATAAAAAAATAAACTAAATAATAATAAACATTTGACCTAGAGTAAAGATCTTTCACGAGACGCCCTAATCACTTTTCTGCTCCGACCTCAGTTTTTTCTGGACCGGCTCCAGGGAGCCCGGGGTGGTGCGACAGCCTTTTTCTTGGAGGGAACAAAAGGTCTTTTTTAGTCCTAAGGGCTGTCAAGTTTATCCAAATATTCTCAGCTTACTACTAGCCCCTTTCTGAATTGATATTTCCAATAAAAGGACACTTTGTATCTTTAAGCCACTCTGCCCAGCGAGCGAGGATGCTGGGGGCAGGGAAGCCCACTGCACAGCCCCTTCGGCCACTTCCTCGGAGACAGGCGGGAAAAAGGCGGCCCCAGTGTGATGGGGTGGGAGTGGGCCGAGCGCAGGGGTCCAGGCTGTGTGCTGACGGATGGAGAAGACGGAACCCACAGAGGGTCCCCCCTGCACCGCACCCCGAGCCAAGGCATGGCCACGGCCCTGCGTCCTCCGGCATCTGTTCCCGTTTTGGCCAGGCCCGTCTAGTCTGTGATCAGCTGCCAAGCATGTTAAGTCGTGAGCACGCTCGGTGATGGAGGGAGAGTTCGTTTCAGCCAGGCCGAGCTGTGCCGTGCCAGGCCTGTGTTCCTGGCAGTCGGCTCTCCGGCCTCACTGGAGCCCACCTTTCACGACAGGCAAGGGCTGTTCTTAACACTGACCAGCTCCACCCCATCTGCCAGACTGCCTTCCACTAGCCAGCCCCGGGGCCCGGTCCTGCGTGTGCGTGTGCATTCGACTGCGTGTGTACAGAGGATGTGTGCATGTGTGTGCATTCGAGTGCGTGTGTATGGCGCATGTGCATTCCATTGCACGTGTGCAGTGCATGTGTACGTGTGCACGTGTGTGCACGTGAGTGCACGTGTGAGCATGTGCGTGCGTGTGCACAGTGCATGTGTGTGCCTTCCATTGCGTGTGTGCGGTGCATGTGTATGTGTGCACGTGTGTGCATTCCATTGCATTCACACAGTGCATGTGTGTGCGTGCACGTGTGTGCATTCCATTGCGTGTGTACGGTGCATGTGTGCGTGCGCATGCGCGTGCACGTGAGTGCACGTGTGAGCATGTGCGTGCGTGTGCACAGTGCACGTGTGAGCATGTGCGTGCGTGTGCACAGTGCGCGTGTGAGCATGTGCGTGCACGTGCACAGTGCGCGTGTGAGCATGTGCGTGCGCGTGCACGTGAGTGCACGTGTGAGCATGTGCGTGCGCGTGCACAGTGCGCGTGTGAGCATGTGCGTGCGTGTGCACAGTGCGCGTGTGAGCATGTGCGTGCGTGTGCACAGTGCACGTGTGTGCATTCCATTGCATGTGTACGGTGCATGTGTGCGTGCGCGTGCGCGTGCACAGTGCGCGTGTGAGCATGTGCGTGCGCGTGCACAGTGCGCGTGCAGCCCCACACGTGCGCTCACCCTTCAGAGCGGCCTCCGCAGCCCCACAAAGGGCACTTCCTTCCCCCCCAGCCTCCTCCAAACGGCTCCGATTAGCGTTAATGATAATTCTCATTAACCACCTTCGGCTGCTGCAGATGGAAGCAAGGCTGCGGCGAGGTGACAGGAGCCACTTAGGCGGTATTTACGACTTGCGAGCACAGCGGCAGCACCGGGCCCTGACTCCTCTGGCCCGCGGCTGACATCACGGCTGACATTTGGGGCTGCCGGCTGCCCGGCACAGGGCCTCAGTGTTTCTTCTTTGTGCCCAACATCAGGGATGCCGCCAGCCCCAGGCCCCTCCTCCTGCACAGTTCCTTCAGGGCCGATGGCGGAGGGAGGGGGCCTTCGGGGAGTGGGCAGCCTGCCCCCGGGCCGAGGAGGAAGAAACAGGAGGGGCACGCGTATCTGCCAGAAGCCCCCTCCTTCCTTCCCGAGGACAGCCGCCCCCCTTCCTCTCCCTGACCCTGGGGGATGGGCAACTGCTCTGGTTTGCGCTCCCTTGGACCCCGGCACAGACCCCCACGCAGGGGTGGGACTGTGTCTGCTCCACTTGGGACCCTCGACAGCACACAGTACGCGCTTGGGGGCTGAGCGCGCAGTGGGAGGGGCTACATTGACCTCCCAGGAACCTCACCGGAGCCCGCACCCCACACCCTGGAGCTGCCATCCCGTGCCCTCAGTCATTGCCGAGCCCGGGGGACCTTGCAACTCAAATCACTCATTCCCAGACAGACCACAGAGAACCCTCCCTCCTGTGACTCAGGGTTGCCTCCAGGGGACCCCCTCCTCGCACAGCCCCGTCCACCGCGTCCCCCCCACTGAGATGCACCCGGTTTATTCTGGGGACCCCTGCATGCTTCCTGTTATCTCCCTTTTATGTCCACTCGCAGCCCTGCCCCGGGGGTGCTCCTGCGGGGTCAGACGGCAGTGGCCCAGGTGTGGCAAGAACGGTGCTGGTAAAGGATCGGGCCGCCCTAAAGCACTCCACTTCCCTCAGAAGCAATAAAAGTGTCTTTCTCGGGGCTCTGGGGGCAGGGGGATCGGCCCCACTTGTCAGCTTCTGGTCCCCCGGCTGGACCATGATAATTAAAACTGTGCTCCGGCTCTGGTTTCTATAAGGCCCACCTGTCCCCCTGGGCAGCTGGGGGAGGGGGGGAATAATTGCCCGGGCAGCAAATAACTATGTTGCCATCAGCGGGGTTTAATTTTGCCCTGGCACCAGGGGGCCACATGCAGGGGCACAGGGTCATTACTAGGCTGTTGCTGGGGGAAGGGGCGGGCAGCAGTGGCCCCAGGTGGTGAATCTGGATGTAGACATTTTCGTTAAGGTCTGGGTTGAAATGGAAAAGGAGCCATTGCCGGGACCTCTCCAGAAAGTGCTGGATGGTGGGTGTGGTTGACGGATGGGCAGCTCTGACCCACTGTGCTAACCTGGGTCCTTCAAATCGCCAGACCCGTCCGTGTTCCTGTTACAAGGTCCAGCTGAGCTCTGCGAAAGCTGCTCTGCAGGGCTATTGGGGTCCGCTTAATGACAAACCAGGAACCCCCGAAGAGCCATTAAACCACCTCCACCCCAGACCTCACACCGGGAGGAAAATCTTCTAAAGCCTATGAACTCCCACACCACGGAGAGAACAGGGTGGGTTTGACTGCTGTGCCCTTCCAGAAGCCCACCTGAAGCTCTCGGAGAGCTGAACCCATATAGCAGCCTATAGTGGGAGCGGACGGCTAGGAGAGCCGTCACTTAGACCGTCACCTGGGAGCTTCTATGCCCATGGCCACGTGCAGCCTAAGCCATGCCCCGAACCCATGGAGAAGATAAAGGAATTCATTCACATTTCCAAAGACCTCCGGGGCTGATTCCAGTGCACGGTGCTGACTCGGGTCCTTCTGGTCCCTAACCAGCAGCATCTGCTTTCCGTGGAGTGGTTTTTACTGGGGGTGGGGACGGCATGGACCTGGGTTTTGTTTTGTTGCGGGGTTTTTCCATCCTTCTCCTCCTCTTCCTCCCCCTCCCCCTCCTCCTTCCCTGTTTCTCGTCCATTCTCTTCCTCAGGATTTTGGTCCCAACGTGGAGCTTCGTGAAGGTCTCCTCGGGGAGACCGAGAAGCAGGGTCTGCAATCACTTCCTGCCACGTGCAGGCCGGCGTGGGAGCTTGTTGGAAGGTGGCCTTTTGCGGGGGGCTAGGGGAGCTTCTTACGGATTTTTTTCTTATGAAATCCAGGGTGGGTCACACTCTCAGGAACGAAGACATCTGTGAATGACACTCAGGCCCCCTGGGAAAATCCAATTGCTTCACAGAGGGGCAAAGCAGCCTCGTGTGAGGCCTGGGGTGGGTTTTGAAGCCACGGCTGCCCGGCCTCGCCTGGATTCCTCGGCTCTGAGCTTTCCTGGGCTGTCAACCCAGTGATTCCTTCCACAGTGGGAGGAATTCCCCAGAAATGAGGCCTCCCCTCGGATGTTTAATTAAGGACGATGTGGCGTGTCCATTTCACGTAGGTGGTTAAACTAGTTGTCAAAGGAGAACAAGAGTGGACAAACTGCAATTAATCGGACACGAGCCCATTGCCCACGGGCTGGGCAGCCCCTCTAACACGGACGGTGCAGCCTCGCACCTCGGGGTGGGCGGGAGGTCTGAGGCACCTGCCTTGGGTGCCTGACCTGTGAAGCTCAGGGGTCCCTGTCTTCCCTTGGGGGAGCAGTCATGAGGGGGCCCTTCACTGGTCCCTGAATAATGCGGCTACAAGTTTTGGGATCTTCAAGGGCCTGCTTTCCAGAGAGCTCTGAAGACACACAGTTCTGTTCCTTAGAAAGACCTCTGTATGTTTATATCTATCTAACCATCTACCTACCCACCTACCTACCTATCTATACTTTAAATCATGTTCTCGACGCCCTTTGCAACCCAAGGCGAGGCTGTGTTCGTGGCCCCATTTCCGTAAGTGACCGGGGGCTGGTCTTCTGGTGACCGTCCAGCCCCCGCCCTATGTCCCTGCCTCCCTGCCAGCCCCCATCTCCTCCCCTCCAGGGAGGCCCCTGCCCACCTGTACAGCCACGCCTCCTGCTGAATTCCTTCCCTCTTGCGGCAGGACCCACGACTTGCGCTGATGCACACCTGCGTCCTCTTCCTGGTTCTCAGGGGAAGGACTCCCGGGGTGCCCCGTGCACAGGGTAGGCGAGCCCTATCTCACCACATCCCCTCTGGGTCACGGCGTTTTCAGACAAGATTGAGGTCAGCCCTATAGGCGCCCAGAGAGGGACTGAGGCCTTTGCTAGGAGAGGGCGGCCAAGCTCGCCAGAGCCAAAGTGAGGCCACTCCAGACCCTCGGACAAAAGTCCACCCGGAGGTGGGACTGAGTCCAGAGGGGGCGCCTTCCTTCACCTTTCCATCGGTGTCCCGGTGCTCGCTGGTCACCTTTTGGGCCCATTTCCCAAAGTCCAGGACACACCTGCCTTGTTCCCGCCTCCGAGGAAGTTGGGGTTTGGCAGGTGTTCTGCCCGGATGAATGTCAGGGTGGCACCCGGTGAGATTTGGACGCCCCATAGACCAGTGTGTGGCTATGCTCCACGAACCAATCTCTCTCTCTCTCTCTCTCTCTCTCTCTCTCAGCATTTTTCTTTCCTTAACCAAACAATGATTTTCCTGGGCGACACACAACATGGGCGGGGTTGTTCTGTGTGCTTGAAGCAGGGGCTCCCAACTGCCCGCGACATGGGAGAAGTTCTGGGTAGCCAGAGACCCCGTCTCAGTCCACTCACCCTGGTCTCCCGCTCCCTTGGGGCGATGGGTGCGGGTGAGGCATGTGGGCTGAGGTGGGGCCCTGCGGCATGAAGCGGATTGTGCTTCAAAGGCAGGGGCTTCTGAATGGGCTTCCGTGGCCCTGTCCACCCACCGGGTCAGAGCTGATATGTGGGACGAGGGACGCTCTCTTCAAACTGTCCGCACTTGAAAAAGGCTTTTCATGCGGCTCAGCGGCACACGGTTCTGCAGACACTGCCCTGACTGTTGTCAGCGTCTTGGCTCAATCGTCCAGAAGTGGCTGGTGGAGAAAAGGAAAGTGCCCAGAAGCCCCGGTCTGCAGCCCTTTCCCTCCTCCCTGCAGGGGGACAGTGCCAGCATGTCTAGCACCGCTTGGGGGAATTTCCAGGGATGTTCCACTTTGGAAAAACGGAGCAGTTTGGTCCACAGGGGAACTGGGAGGTGCGGGGCGCTGGGGCCGTCTCCTCTTGTCACCCTGGGGCAGTCTCTCCTCCCATCGCAGCCCCTGCCCTGGCGGCCCCGTCGGACGCAGCGTGGCCCCGCTGAGCTCTTCCTCCTTCCCTTCCCACAGAACCCGGCGAGGATGCCCGAACGGCGTCTCGTGCAGACAGCCAAATCTCCAGAGCTCAAAGTGGGCGCATGGCCGTGGGCGCCCTCTCCAGCCCCTCATCCCGGAGCCCACGCTCAGGGCAGACCCGCCTCTGCGGGGGTTGATTCTCAGTCCAGGGCCCCAAAGACCAGGGCGATGGGGGTCACTGCGACCCAGGTGAATGCCCCCCACTCGGCTGTTCTTGGCCTCCGCTTCCCATCGGGGACCTGTGCCCGCTGGAGAGGGGCCTGCCCGCCACAGGGCACGACAACCTAGTCCCAGAACAAAGAGTAGCTCAGGGTCTGGAAGGATCGGCTGCTTCCAGAGGTGACCGGCCACCCTTGCCTGCAAGTCCTATCCACCACGTTTGGGCAGCAGTGGAAACATCCCCCTGGACTCATGTCCCCGGTCCACCCACATCTGGTCATCATTACAACGCGGTGTCCTGGACGACGAGATGAAAGATGCGTTTGATGCAAATATGTGACAATGAGGGACAGGGGACCGTGGCCCTGCCAACAGGAAGGCATGGCGTTAACTACATTTGCCTGTTGCTTCTCGCTGGCCGTGGAGCCCCCGAAGGGGCCCCGCTGCGCCCGGCGGGCTGGCAGCCTTCTCGACTGAGTCACCTGCGCCCTCAGGGGCTGCCCGGCTGCACGTGGTCACGGCCCCTACGAAAGCGCACGCTCACGGCCTCAGTTTTCTGAGAGACCTTCCACATTCCACATCCAAGGCCCCTGTCCGATGCCAGCTTCTAAATAAACACACCTTCTTGCAAGGGTGGTGCTTCGAACGGGGGCTTGTTTCCAGGCTTCTGGCTGTCGCTGTTCCCTTCGGTTACACGGAGGACACGGTTTCTTTTTTGTTCTCCTCTGGGGGAAAAACGTTAAGATTGCCAACAATTTTCTAAAGACCCTTTAAAGGAAGACCCGGGGAGATGGAGCTGTGAAAGTTGGTGAGGGTAAACCATGATGACAGGTGGAGTCGCGGGTGAAATTCGAGCCCCAGAGTAACTGCAAGGAGAGATTCCTTGCAGATGGCGCGGACAGCCCTGAATCAGGGAGGTGGTGGCGGCCCCTCCGACGGGGCCACGGGAAGCTGGCTGTTGGTGCCTCTTCCGGGGACACTGCCTCCAGCCCTGAGACCCTCAGGGGACGGAGGGGAGACCCTCATGGCCTTGAGATACACGTGGTCATGAACTTTAACCCCTGGGATAAAGGAGTCCTCCTTCCCGGGACACCGGCCTCCGCTGAGCAAGGGTTTGACTTGTGGCCCCGATTCTCTGAACTTAGAAAATGATTCTGAGTTCAAAAAATGTATGCATAATTAAAGACTCCAGTGGGCAAACGGAGGCTGCATACGTAGCTGAAAGATGACCCTGATGCCAGTGTTCGCTGCGATTGTGGTAACGTTCTTGCACTGACAGTTCACGGGGCGCTGGCCCTTGTTCAAGTCTCCACGATCCTCTATTCTAGCACCGAGGGATGTCCATTCCCCTCCAAATGGTCTGAGCTGGGAGTGAGCCCACCTCCTCACTTGTCACGAATCATCACGCACGGAGACTGTGCAGAGTCTCGGAATACGGTGGAAATCAGACCTAATGTCCATTCGTTGGGTCCTATTACCTTTGGAACTACTTGCACAGGTGCGGTGGTGTTTGTTTCTGGGCGCCCCATCTGGTCTGCAGCCCCTTGGAGACCATTACCCTTGTTGTCACACTTTTAAAGATGTTCGAGGGCTTTCAGCAAAGGTTGGGGGCGGCGAGAGGGGGGGTCACTCCCTGCCTCTTCTCAGGGCTCCGCCCTCACGCCCGCAGCTCTCTGAGGCCACAGCCGGGCATCTGGAGGTCGGCAGCTGGTTATTTCCTACGGCCGCCAAGGTCTTCTGCCTTCGAGCCCCTGGCTGCCACCCTGCCCAGGCTGAGCCTGTGAGAGGCGGGACCCGGAGTTTTACAGTGACTTTTACCTTCGTTCAGAGACGTGGGACAAACTGCCCTCCAAGGTGGAAAGTGGCCCGCTGCACTGGGGACAGACTTGTGCATGAGGGCGGGTCATGGGGACCGTGGGTACTACTGTCACCTCTTCCTTCAAGTGAAACAGCTTCTGTATACGCGGATTCCGGCATCATCCGAAGAGCACAGCGAGATTTACCCACCGCGCGCCTTTTTGCAGCAGCGTTAATACACGTTAACGGTTTTGTTCCGTTAGGATCACAGCCTCAGCAGGTTTCTCCAGCTCACCACTGTGGACGCTGGGGTCCCATCACCCTCTGCTGGGGGTGGGGTGCATCCAGGGCCCTGCTGGTGTTGAGCAGCGTCTCTGGGCTCTACCCACCAGCTCCCAGCGGTGACAGGCAGAAATGCCTCCAGATACTGTCGATGTCCCCTGGAAGGCAGAGTGGCCCGCGGTGGAGGACCACACGGGTGGGAGGCACAGTTTCTGAGGCAGAAGCATCTCTCTGCCATCGCTGTCAGGCTTCCGGGAGCGTGTGGCTGGGTCGGCAGAGAAGCGACGTAATCATCAGAATGGGTCTGGGTGAGATACCCCCGTGAAAGGCACCTGCGCCTCTCCTAAGGGCACCGGTCCAGGGCCCATGGGGAAAACTGCTTCCTGGATCCAGAGAAGGGAGAAGGCAGTCTGGGCGGGGCCTGGGGCTCTAGAAAACTCTGCAGGTGAGCCGTGTGGAGGGGATCCGCGCAGGCACCTGGTGGGTTTTCTCAGTCCTGCCACACTGACTGCATCAGGTTGCCCATGGCTGATGCCTGGGGCCCAGGATGGGGAGAAGGCTGCGGAAGCTTCTCCAGCTCAGCCTGGGCTGGTGTCTTAGGAAGAGACGGCCCTCCATCCGGTGCATGCGGTGCCCAGGGTCCTTGGAAGGAAGTGTCTTATCCATTCAGAAAGCGCAGGCCCCAGACGGAGAGAGAACGCCGCCTCTCTGCTGGGCCATGGGCTGAGTGGGATCCCAGGGGTGGTTGGGCACAGGATCTGCCCGCCAGGTGTCTGGCCTTCCTCCTGGGCCCGGGCTGTTTCTGGAGCACAAGCCACTCCTCTGTGCCCAGTGCCCAGCTAAGGATGGTGGCGGATCTCGCTGGGTGGGGTGAGGGTCCCCTGGTGTCCCCACGCTGGGTCTGTGTGGGCAAGCGGCAGCCAAGACGCAGGCTCTGTATCCGGGCCAGGCGCTGGCCGGCGTGTCTGCTCCAAGTCTGGAGGGGTGGGAAGTGGAGCCGCCCCACCTGTTTGGAGACCCAGCATCCCAGCCTCCTGGACCCAGGGTCGTGGCACCTCCTCAGTTCCCTGAGCAGCCCTGCGGCGTGGGGACTTTCTCTGCGGGGGGTGGCCCAGCTTCCAGGACTCTGCCTCCGAACCTGGGCATCAGGGACAGTGGCCGACTCTGTCCGGCCGTTGGGGCAGCGCCCCCCGGAGCTCCCGGCTCCACCCCCTCCAGCTGCCCGATCTGCCCACGTGACTCCACTTTCCTTGCCATCGGCGAGCTCGTCTGTAAAATGGGTATAAGGGCAGTGCCTCCCTCGGGGGCTAATCTAAGCCTTAGCCAAGAGCACAGATGGCACCTGGACATAGGCAGTGTTCGGAGGGCTGGCTCTGCTGCGGCTGTTTCTATTTCTAAACGCTCTGCAAGCGGTCAAGGGGCAGGGGCAGGGGCAGGGGACATCGTCCTCTGGATTTCTCTCCGCAGTGTTGCCCTGCTGGAGACTGAGGACTTCAGACCCCTCCTCCCCCTCCCGGCTCCTCGGAGGGGCTGGGGCTGAGCCCCGCTGCAGGCCTCCCTGCGGCTGATCAGACGGCGGCCGCACATGCTAAAGTGCACAGCCACTCGCGTCTGCCCAGAGCTGCTCCCCTGGCGGGGGCTCCTCGCCGTCAGCTTCTTGGCTGAGAGATGACGGCTCGGCGGAGATGGGCTGCGGGGCTTTGGAACAATTCCACAAATACCAGACACGCTGGGCCTGCTCAGGGCCGGTGCGACGATCCATCTGCCCGCGGCATGCTGATGTGGGCAAGGAGATTATTTGCTTAAGATTAGGGAAGTTTTGCTAATGCCACCATGGGAGTCATGGGAAGAGCATATGACCCTGTTTCCAGAAGAGCGTGGAGGGGTCTTGGGCCCTGAAAATTGCACTTGATTCAAGGTGTAGGTGGCAGCTGTCACTTTGTCACCGGCAGGCCAGTTGTTCTCGTCGGGAGGTGCCCGGAGGAGCTGGTACTCTGTGTCTCTGGCCACGTTACTCTCTGATCTCGTGGCCGGGGTATGGGGGAGGGGAGGATCTGGGATCGCAGGCGCCCTGGTTTCCAGAGACGGCTCGTGGCCTGGAGTTTGGGAGGTCGGCCCGGGCACCCTGTCCAGCTCTGTCCGCGGGGCCAGTGGCTTAGCCTCTTCCTGCTCCAGGCTCCCCTCTGCGTGATCCGAGAGGCGCTGAGGGTCCACAGGAGAGTGAATGCCACCCTTATTTTATCACCGTGGTCGCATCCTCCCTAATCAGGGTCCCTCCCAGCCACCCCTTCAAGCAAGCGCTGCCGCCGGAAAAGCCTCTGGAACCTATTTCCTGCGAGGAAACAGCAAGAGCCATGACGCCCTCTCTCCCGGGCCTCGTGTATCCCAGCCACCGGGAGCAGAGTCTCTGTGTGGCCTGTGGGGTGCGGAGGGGGCAGCTTGGGGCTCCGGGCGCCGGCAGGGCTCCAGCACCCAGACCCTGGGGCACTCGCGGCCTCACGCACACCCCGGGGAGGAGCAGCTGGATGGGGCAGTTGAGCCCTCGTTTGCCGGGCACGGAAATGAGACCAAGCTGCTCCCACCCAGCTGAAGGGATGGAAGTGAAGGTGTGGGGTGGTGGAGCTCTGTTTATGATTGGAGGACTGCGGGCGAGACCAGGGGCAGAGCTGGCTGAAGCGAGGCAGTGGGTTCAGAGGAGAGCCCGCGTGCTGTCTCCCCCCATGGTTCAGCCCTGTTGCTCTGGGCCCACCCCTGCTGGTCTCCCACCCGCACCCCCTCCAACCTCAGCCCCCCTCCCCACCTCAGGACCGCTGACCCCAGAGCTCTGCGTGCCCCTCCCACACCAGCAGCTCTGGGTGTTCTGAGGCCCTCACTCCAATCCCCCACAACCAGCCCCCCAGCTGGTCCCACTGCAGTGCGACCTTTGCTCCTGGTGATGCTCCCAGCAAAGCCACCTCCCCTCTGGCCTGCCTGTCCGGGGCTGGGCATCAGAGGCCCTCGTGCCCTTCTCCCTCTGGTCATGCTTCCCCAGGCTGTGGGATGCCCGCTCTGGCCAGCCCAGACCCGGCCGTGCAGACCTTCCTCTCGCCTTGGCACACGCGGTGCTTGCCTCCTGGGGCCCCACCCGCACTTTGGACGCGTGGCCTTGGCCATCGAGAGGTCCCCATGCTGCCCAGCCCGTCTGGGTATCAGACACGCGACCTTTTGCCTTCTCTATCCTCAACAGTCCTTGCGGGCAGGTGGGTCAGGATCTCAGAGGTCCTGGTCCCAGCAAGCACTGTGAAAGGCAAAGTTTCTTTCTCCTTAGAGACCCTCCCGTGTCCTGTAATTCGGAATACCTGGTCACCTGACTTTGGATTAATTCTTATCCGTTTACGGTGTCGACCGGAACAGTCTCTGGAGACAAGCACCTCAACTAGGAACCAGCTCCATGAGCGTGGAGAGCCCCTGAGAGCCTGGAAGTCACTGTGCTCCACATCTCTTGGGACCTGGTGGCCAGGCCAGTGGGCTGAGTAGCCCAGACCTCAACTGCGTGTGGTCGCCAGGCCTCTGTGGCCTCTGGAAAGGCCACTGGGCTTGCAGGGCTGCCCTCGGCTGCTCTGGGCAGTGCTGCTGGCTCAGCTGGGAGCCGGGACAACGTGTGGGGAGGGGGTCCGCGGGTCGGGGCAGCACAGAAAGATGCGGACCATGGAGGCTGGAGGCCTGGCCTCAGTGGCCACCAGCTCAGCTGCTCTCTGCGTGTCTGGCCGTCCCCAGACCCCCAGCAGCCTGAGCTTTGGTCATCTACGTCTCCGCAGAGCTCACGGGAGGCCACGAGGATGAACTGAGGAGGGAGGGTGAGCAGCTTTGTGACTAGAGCGTTCCGCCCACGTGGTCCAGGTCACCCGTGGATTAGGACCTTGGCCTGTGGTCGCCTCAACACTTGCATGGAGTGTAAGCGGCTGACCAGTGAGAACATCCTTGAAGACGGCGTTTTGGGGCAACCCCCAGGACAAAGGCAGGAGGCCGCCGGACGGCCTCACGATAGGCACCCCTGGGCCAGGTGCACGTCCAAGGTGTGACCGGAGGTGCCCCGGGCCTGCCCCTCCTGCTGTGCGGGCGCCCTGGACGCTGCTGTGCAGGCGAGCGGAGTCCGTGCGCTAAGTGGATCACAACAGATTACCCACCGCCGTAAACTTCTAGCACACCCCACTCAGCGGCATGTCACACGTGGTTAACTTTTACAACAAACTCCAGGAGGAAGAGTGATGGCTGGGGAGCAGAGGAAGGTGGGCGGGTCCCAGCCTGGGGGCGAGGGGTCTGGCTGGGGGCCAGTGTGCGAGCTCTCGGGGCGCACGGTGTCTGTCTCTCCCACCTCGCTCTGGTTCCTCCTCGGGGGCTGCCCAGATACAGCCCTGAGCCCGGCCCCACACAGCCCCCAAGGAGCCCCCGGCCACTCCTGGGGATAAGCCTGCAGGCCGAGCGCCCCAAAGCCCGCCCTCTGCCCGAACTCAGGTCCCGCCGCGGACGCTGCCGTCCCCTCCCCTCCTTTCCATCCCTCTGCACAGGACGCGGAACTTTTATGTCTACCAGCTGCGGCCTGACCTCCACCCTGAGCTGTCCATTGTTCATGAAACTGGGCAGAGGCCCTGGTGGGGACCCTGAAATTGGGGGGTGGGGAGTGGGGACGGGGGCTAATGTCTGTTTTCAATATGCGGCCAATCACGGCCTCTTTTTTTCTGTTTAGTATAATTTTATACTGGGTGGATGTATTTAGGGCCTGAATGGCTTGACAGTGAAGATTAATACCGTGCATTAGGAGATTCCAGAGCAAGTATTCGGGAGCTGGCTGAGCAGCTCCGTTCTCATCAGATGGCCGAGCCCGCAGGCTATTAAAAGCAGCAGGAGACCTTGAGGCTTAATCACAGAGGCTGGGCCCGTGGAGGGAGAAGAAAGGGAAAGGAAAAGAGAACAAATGAAATGATAGAAGGAGAGGGAGGAAATGCTACTGGAATCCCGTCCCCCCCACGCGCAGCCAGCGGGCAGGGGGGCGGGGGGAGGCAGTGATGGGGAAAGGACTCAGGAGGGCATTTAGGGAGAGAAAAACAATTAAAAACTGCAGCCACCGCCAGAGACCACAACTCTGTGATGGGAAGTCTGCAAGGGGCGGGCGGCGCTGGACTAGGGGAGACAGAAATAAATCAGCCCCGAGCCCGTGGGGGGAGAGGGCACCGGAGGAGGTGGGCCCTCCACTCGCCGGGTCCCCCCCTCCAGAGGATGGCCACGTGCACATTCCCTCCCCAGAGCGTCCCCTTTGGATGTGAAGCGCGGGGTCATCCTGCTCTCGGGAGCCGGAAGGGGGGCCAGGGCAGGGCTGACGTTGGTACATCTGGGCCGCCCTCGGGCATCAGCCCCTCCCGCCCCCAGGAGGCTGGAGACCAGGTCACAGCACCGTCGGGGCCCCCTGCTCAGGGAGAGTGTGTGCCTGAGTCCCCACCAGGGACCAGAGCCCCACATGGTGGGCTGGGGGGTGGCAGGCAGCAAGGTCCAAGCAAGGTGCTACGGCGCAAAGTAGGACACGGCGTGGCCTGGCGATGGGAGAGCTGTGGTCTGGAGACAGCGGCCAGGGCTGAGGAGCCCTCACGCGCCTCCCGTCTGGGAAGAAACCCTTCCTGATTGGAAAAGGTGAAGTTCCAGGCAGAGAGAGGCTTGGTTTTGTCTGAAAATGAAGCTCGCAGGACCATTTTCAGAGCCCCTCTGTTTGGCGGGGGAGGAAAGAATCAGCTTGGAGCCCGAGGAGCTCCACCTAGCAGGGACCTGCTCCCCTCGCTGACATGGGGGGTTGATGGGTCCAGACCCTCCAGGGCCAGTGCGGGAAAAGATGAATAAAAGACAGTAACAGTCCTCTGAATTTTTACATCAAAAATATGGGTCTCCGGCCTATCTGAGGTCGGAGGTCAGGGTGCTCCCTGGGGACTGTGTGCTGGCCGGCGGCGGGGGCGGGAAGGCGGGGAACCAGCAGCCCTGGACCTTGCCAAGCCCCGTGGGCCTGCACAGCCCTGGGCACCCGGCTTCAGGATGGGGGCGGGGAGGTGCCCTGAGACCCTAAGTGGCCCCCACACACAGTTTTCTCCCTAAACCCAGCCCAGGCGAATGTGCTTTCTGGTCCAAATCTCCAGGTGGGCCTTCAGACTACCTGTCCTGGGCGGGGGTCTCTTCCACCTGAAAGGCCGGGGACAGGGGCACTCGTGCCAATCCCTTTTGTGGGTTCCCTCTGCCTGCCCATTGCCTGGTGGGCTAGGATGTGTCTGTCTGGCATGCAAGCAGCTGCCGGTCAGGGCCGGCGTGGACCCTGGGGGGCACAGACGACTCTGCTCCGATGCCCCCAAGCCAGTGGACACGCCCTTACTCCCCATGACGCCACATCTACCCAGAGAAGGACGACCGCCCCAGAGCTCAGGGCCCATCGGTCCGTCTGGTCTGGGAGACCTGCCACACCAGCTCCACGGTCCCCAGAGGGCAGCCTACACCCCACCAGGGGGAGGGGGCCGTGCAAACGTGCAATGGCACAGACAGTTCCCGCTCCCTGCTGGCTATTTTTGGAAATGGTTTTCCGATTTGTTTTTCTCCCAGGCTTCAGAATAAAAAGAGCTGAAGTGGAGCCCTGACACCTCCTTCAGAGCTGGCCCTACAAGGACTGGGGCCGTGGGACCTGGAAGGGCCAGGACTGGCCGAGCACCACCCACCTGGGTACAAAATGCGTGTGAGGCCCAGAAAGAGGAAAACACCGGGTGCTACATCGGGAAGACGCTTCACGTGCAGAGCTCTTGCCAGGAGGGAGTAGCGGGCCTGGGCTGCCTGACTCTGCTTTCGTGTTGGAGAGGCTCCCGGACCCCCAGGCCCCCGGACCCCCAGGCCCCCGGACCCCCAGGCCCACGGATCCCCAGGCCCCCGGACCCCCAGGCCCACGGACCCCCAGGCCCCCGGACCCCCAGGGCCACGGACCCCCAGGCCCACGGACCCCCAGGCTCCTGGACCCCCAGGGCCACGGACCCCCAGGCCCCCGGACCCCCAGGCCCCCGGACCCCCAGGGCCACGGACCCCCAGGCCCACGGATCCCCAGGCCCACGAACCCCCGGGCCCCCGGACCCCCGGGCCCACGGACCCCCGGGCCCCCGGACCCCCAGGCCCACGGACCCCCAGGCCTACGGACCCCCAGGCCCACGGACCCCCAGGCCCCCGGACCCCCAGGCCTACGGACCCCCAGGCCTACGACATGGGCCCTGCCAGAGGGCGCTCACTGGTGCAGCCATCCCGAGGCCCTGGACGAAGCCCAGCTGTGCCTGAGACCCACCAGGGCGGGGCCGGCTCCCCCCGCGTCCTCTGCCCATTCATTCTCCTGACGGAAGCCCACTCCATCCACAGCCCAGCGTGAGGGGCCCCGGATAAGCCTGGGCTGCTGGCGTCCTGTGGGCCACGCCAGACCCTTGGCGCTTTACCTTTGCACAGACACACACCTCGCCTGGGCCGGAGCTTTGCACTCAAATGCTCACCGAGCCCGGACCCTGGCCGCAGCCTCTGGCTGCACAGACGAGGAAATGGAGATGGAAGAGGGGGTGGGGGTCAATCCAAGGGCACCCAGCTCCAGCGTGGCGGAGCCTGGCACCCTCGTCCTCTTCCCTGGAGGACGAGCATCTCAGGGTGGGGGCAGGCCCCTACCTTCTGTTCTCCCTTGGCGCTCGGCGCTCGGCACGCGGGGCTCAGGGCCGGGCCAGGCAGAGAGCGAGCCCTGGGCTGGACTGAGCCGAGCTAAATGTTCATGGCAGACCCAGAGCCAGGCCACTGGGGCCGCCGGGCTTTGGGCCCCTCACTCCCCACGCCCATGAGAGCACCTGGCGGCGCCCGGGCCCCACGAGCGTTCTGAAGAGCAGAGAGCCCCCCAGGACAGATCCCGATGGCACGTTGAAGATCCCCGAGACAGGGGAGCTACCCTTGACCTGGGAGGCTGGAGAGGGCACAGCCTGACCCCTGACAGCTGCCCTTCCCCAGCAGCAAGCCAGCTGGGGGTTGCCCTTGGCTCTGCTGGGACAGGGGCGCCCTCTACGTTCAGGATGA
Source organism: Balaenoptera acutorostrata (assembly GCF_949987535.1). Classification (NCBI taxonomy): domain Eukaryota; kingdom Metazoa; phylum Chordata; class Mammalia; order Artiodactyla; family Balaenopteridae; genus Balaenoptera; species Balaenoptera acutorostrata. Next base: position 2,125,100 of record NC_080064.1, on the reverse strand, counting down.
CTGGCTGACACGAGTGGGTGCTGGGCACCGACGGGCGGCGACAGACGGCTTGCTTCCCGCGGCTGCCACTTGCTGGGGCCTGACCTCCAGGTTATCAGGGGCCGCAGCCTGGGCGATGACCTCATTAAGCGCGGTGGCCACGTCAGCACCTTTCTGAAGCCTCTTTTATCACTCACAGCGTGCCGGGGCGGCCCCGTCGGCACCTCCTCCCTGACACGGCTCTATCTTATCTCCCTCGGGCGAGGGACCCTCGCTGGGAGCCAGCGAGCAGGTCTGGGAATGCCACGTCCAGACAGCCTGGCCATTGGCCCCCTTACACAGGCGGGGGGCAGGGCAGCGCCTGTGGAGTGCGGGTTTCTGGCCGACAGAATTGTGCAGAAACGCACTGACTTCTGGCCCCTGAAATTCAATAATCGTTACGGCGATTATGCGTGCGAAGCCCCAGGCTTTTCCTCCGCAGTTTTGCACACGGTGCCGGCCCCCATGGCTCCGCGGCTCACCTGGGCCCGGGCCCGCTGGAGAGGAGGGTGACCGTCCCTGGGAAGAGCCCAGTGGCTGGTGTCAGGAGTCCTGCCTGGGGCTCAGGGGCACCCAGCGTTCAAGGTCACCTCTCAGGAGGGACTTCTTGAGTTCCAGGAGGAGGGCTTGCGGAGCTGGCTCGTGTGCCCCCGCCGCCCCCTCCGCCCTGCCCTCCGCACACACTAGGGCTGCCTCTGCGAGGGCAGCCGTGCCACAGCTCTGATGAAGGGGCTCTTTGTCCCCTGCCCTTGGCCCGAGAGTGGAGGCATGGCGCTGAGGGCCGCCCCTCCTGCCGGCCTCTCTTCACTTTCCTTTTGCTTCTCCCGGGGCCTCCATTCGAATACTAAAAAGGGGCCCAACCGGGCAGCGAACGTTTGCCCCAGAAAGCACCGGCCTGGGCCCGTGTTGATGGAGGGCGCCGGGGGCCGGGCGGCAGCGGGAGCCCGAGCAAGCGGGTGGCTTGTGCAGCCAAAACCAGCCCAGAAACGCCCGGGGGCCCCTCAGTGGTCCACTCGCACCCACTCCGTGTGGGAGCTGGGAGGGGGCTTTCCTCCACCCAGCAGTCCTGCAAGAGCCCTGAGCAGCCTAAACTGCAGCTCGGTTCCAGTCTCGGCGGGGTGAGCCACTGAGATACTCAGCCCAGGGTCCAGATCCTCAGGGCAACCCAGGGCCTGGCACAGAGGACCCTGCGGCCACAGGGATGGGCCCAGGAGAGGTTGCGGTGCAGGACGGGGTGCTGCCCTCCCTGTGGGGGGCCCGTGGGGCCAGTGCTGGACCACAGAAAGTGTTGGGGCGCTTGGGGTGGGGGCCAGGCCCAGGTCTGGGTTGGGGCAGGCTGCAGCTTGCTCGCACGGGGGCCCTGCTCCTCTGCCCGGGACTTGCCTGTCCACAGTGGGGACACCCGGTGTCCGAGAGGCACCAGCTGCCCATGGAATGGTCAGTGACCCTTCCCCGTGACTCAGGCTCAGCAGCCGAGCCCCTGCCTGAACCCTGCCCAGCACGGGGATGCTCTGCCTTCCCGCTGCCCCACCCCAGCTGGCCTCTGGCTGCGTTCACTCCACAGGCACTAGATGAGCACCCACCGTATGCAGGGCTCGGCCCAGGGTGCAAAAGGGGGAGGAGCGGACCTCCCTGAAGCAGGAGGACGGCACTCATCAGTGGGATGTCTGTCACGTCCCCAGAACCAGGTCCAGACGTGCACATCCTCTAAGGGTCTCTCCCTCCTCGGCCTTGTTTCCCACCTGGAATACGGGCCAAGGTCCCTTCCAGCATCTGGGCTCACTCCTGGCTGCCTGGTGCCTCCCTGCACGTGCCCTTCGGGTGGAACCTCGTGTGAGACGATAATTCTAGGGCCAGTGGCATGGGAGCTCTCCCCAGCCCCTCCTGCTTCTCCGGGGCCATCGTCTTGGGCTCCCTCCATGCTCCCGGGATGAGATTTGGACACTGGATCTTTTGAGGTCCTCGAGGAGATCACAGGGAGGCTGTGAGACGTCTCCCCAGGCCCCCCAGAGCCCAGGCCTCCCGGCCAGCGCTGAGCACTTTGGGAGGATCCGGCTGCAGCCCAAACCCCTGAGACAGATGTCACGGGCATCTCAGGTGAAAACACGGATGCTCCGGGAGAGGGTGGCAGAGCCACACAGAGACGACTGGCAGGACTTGAGCCGATCCAACTGATCGATCAAACGTTCTGGCTGTCCAGCCGCTCCCCACACATGTGCGCAGCGCTGGCTGGACACCTGGGTCGGGCGTGTGTCTGAACCACCCACCCACACCTCAAAGCAGAGGGGGTGCTGTGCGCAGGCACCAGAAGAGACCCCTGGCCCGGTGCAGCTGGGGCAAGAGAGGACACTGGACACCGTTTCGAACGTGCTTGGAGGACAGAGGGAGTGGACCTGCTGGCCATCAAGACGGATCCCGGGGAGGAGGTGATTTCTGCACAGCTGCCGGGAGACCGGCGTGGGTGGAGCTGAGAGAAAGGAGATGCCAGGACAGAATGGTGGTGGAGAGGGTCATGCAGGACCCTCGGGTGTCCTCAGAGGAGCACGGGCTCCCGAAGGAGAATGATGGGGAAGCCAGCTGGGGGCGCGTGGGGGGAACAGCAGCCCCTCCTGAACGTCTGACTGCGATGCAGATGGTTGCCACCTTCAGTCGGGCAGGCCCCAGCGTCCCGCCCAAGACCCGGGACGCCCCTCGGCCCCCTTTGCCACGAAAGCCACATCAGCCGTCGGAGGCTCATCCGCTGGAAAAGCCGACGCCCCCCGCGCACTTCACACAGAACTCAAAGCACAGACACCTCTGCTGACGTGCTGGGGGAGGGCACCGCCCCTCACCGCCGTGGGGCAGAGCCAAAGGGAGAAACAAAAAAGGAAACCTGATAAACAGTTTCCATATCCAACATTTTCCACATTCAATTATTTTTAAATTAAATAATCTCTCCCTAGGAGAAAAAGGAAAGTTCCCGTTACGCTCAGCCCTGCCAGGCCTCACAAAGCCCACATTGTGGGGCCCTGGTGGAGAATGAGTCCCCTTGGAGCCCGCCCCTCAATGCCCCCTTTCATATTCACGCTCACAGGCAGCCCCTCATACTGCCCCTGCACGGTGGAGACCCTGGACCACAGCCACACGGCCTCTGTGGGGCTCTTGTCAGCTCCCGGGAGCCCGGGGGGTGGGCACCGAGCAGCTCTGGGTGGAGCGAAAAAGCCGCCAAGAAAAACCAAGCTACAGGAGGCAGCACGGAGAGGTGGCCGGGACAGGGGGTCCCGCTGTACCCGAGTGACTCATTCAGAACCAACAGCTGGAAGGGCAGGGGTTTTGCAGGCAGCCCATTGGCATTCATAGCCCGAGTGCTCTTGCTACCAGTTGGGTGTCCTTAGGTGAGGTACTTAACCAGTTTGAGCCTCACCATTGCCAGCTGTAAAATGGGAAGGATGTGTCCCCGGGCTGTGGCGAGGATAACGGAACAAGGGCACCCGGACATGCATGCGGGGGCCCTGGAGGCTCTGGTTTCAGGGACGGCAGAGTAGCTTGTGTTAGACCCACCCTCCTGCAGACACAAATATACACTGTGGACAAAATAGTAAAAAAAAAAAAAAAAAAAAAAAAAAAGATTCGAAGGCATTAGAGATGGAGTAAAAGCCTTGAAAGAAGTCCGCAATTAACTGGCTTTTCCCTTGAGGCCCCCACCCAGTCCACTTGGCACAGGGCAGCTAGAACTCCAGCAGAAAGCTTCAGTCTTATTGAATTTGGGTGTCAGAAGTTGGGGTTGGCGGCTGCCAGAGCAGCTGGACATCAAGAGAGGAATTCCTAGAGAGGACCCAGCCATAGACAGGTGGTCCTCAGTGTGCGTCTAACCCTCCAAAGCTTGGGCTCCCCCATGCATTGCCCATGCGTGGGGCACACTGCAAGGAGCACAGGGAAAAGCAACAGTTGGAAGGCCAAGAGGGCTGAGTAAAGACTTCGGCTGCTGCCCACCACAGCAGGGGAGGGAGAATCAGGAATTTGGGTCTCGTCAACTTGGAGAGGCTTGGTGAACACTTTTGATTTTCCACTAAAATTCTGGGAGGGCTATGCTTTAAGAGTAAAGCCTGCACCCTGAAACTAAGAGCAAAATTGAAACAGACACACCCTAACCAAGTGTTAGTCAAGCTTCTGCAAAATGAGCTCAAGGTGAGCAGCTGGTAACTGAAAGGGCTGTTAGAACAAAAACCAACACTCTTTGGAGAAAGATCACAGAATCTAAAGTTTCTACAATGTATCATCTACAATACCCAATTCAATAAAAATTTTAAAATTACTAAGTGTACAAAGAAACAGGAAAATGTGACCCTTAATCAAGGGAGAAATTAGTCAAGACAAACCATCTCTGATATGACCCAGATGTTGGAATTAGCAGACAAAATTTCAAAGCTGCTATTGTAAGTATGTCCAAAGACTTAAAGGAAAATATGACCAGAAGGAATGAGTAGATAGGAAATGCCAAATGGAAACTGTATAAAGAACCAAATGGAAATTCTAGAACTAACAAGTCCCTGGATGGGCTTTTGATAGCAAGTTGGAGATGGCAGAAGAAAAGGTAAGTGAACTTAAAGACAGATCCATAAAAATTATCTAATCTAAATAAAAAGAAAAAAATTGAAACAAAATGAACAGAGCCACAGTGACCTGTGGGGCAATATTTGGTATATGTGTAACAGGTCCCAGAAGGAGAGAGGAGATAGGAGATGGAGCAGGACAATAACAAAAGAAAAGCCTGAAAAAGCACCAAATGCACAGAAATTTAAAACATCCACTAATCAAACAACTCAGCTAAGGAAATAAAAAGGCAAGCCAAACACTGGGAGAAAATATTTGCAATACATATAAGTAACTAAGGAATTGTATCCAGAATATATAAAGATCTCCTGAAAACTAACCAATAAAAAGACAAAAAATCCAGTAAAAAAGTGGACAAAAGACTTGAACAAACATTTCACAAAAGCAGTGACACCCAAGGCTAATAGGTGCATGACATGAAAGTGTGCTCAAATATCCTTAGTCATCAGGGAAATGCCTCCTGAAATCACAGTGAAATGCTTCTTCATACTTGCTAAAATGGTTAAAATTTAAAAGATTGACAACACTAAACATCAATGAGAATTAGAGCTACTGGAACACTCCACCATCACTGGAGGGAAAGCAAAATAGTTCATCACTTTGGAAAATGGCTTGGCAATGTCTTATACATTTAGTCATACATTTACCCTATGACCCAACAATTTTTACTCCTGGGTAACTTACACAAGAGAAATGAAAACTTAGGCCCACAAAATGGTTTGTACATGAATGTTCATAGCAACTGTACTCATAACAGCCCAAATCTGGAGACGACCCAGAATGCCCATCCACAGGAGAATGGATACACCTGTGCTCTATCCATACCATGGGATACTATTCTGTGATAACAAAGAATGAACTTCTGACAGTTGCAACAACATGGATGAACTTCAAACACTATTACGTTGAGCAGAAGAAGCTACCCAAGAGTACAGACTGTGTCAGCCTCCTTTTATGAAGTTCAAAGACATTTAAAACTAGTCTAAGGTGAGAGAAACAGAAGGGTGGTTGTCCGTCTGCCCTTGGGGAGTACTGACAGGGAAGGGCTAAGAGTGATGGTAATACACGCTACCTCGGTCCTGGTGGTGGGTACATCAAAGTCATCCAAGTGTACACTTGTGACTCGGGCAGTTTATCATCGTACACCCCACATGCGGGGGCTGTGAGGCCGGGCCACCCGGGTTTGAGTCTCGGCTCTGCCACGGGCTCCATGGGAGACCGCGCGAGTCTTAGACCCTCTGAGGGCCTCAGGTCTCCAATCAGCAAAATGGGGACAGAGTCCGCAGTGAGGATTGTGTTACAGTTGAATGAGACACTCAGGTCAACCCCTAGAACAGAGTTGGCGCCGAAGAAAATGCGCTTGTTAGTGCTTGCTGCTTTTTGTAAAGGGTGGGCTGGAGGCCCATTTAGCACTTAGAGAGTTTTCAGCATGTTCAGGAGCCGTGGACGCTTCACCCCGCAAGATGCCTTCAGGAGGGAGGAGGGGATTCTCTTCGGAAACACTCGTGAACTCCCCAAGGACAAGGACGGTGTGCACTGTGGATGCCAAGGGTATCTCTGGGGTTGGGGGGGAGGGTGTCAGGGACCTGGGGAGCCATGCTGACCAGGGTGGCCCTCAGAGGCCCCTGCGTGTGCTGCTCTGGTGGTCTCTTCCCTGCTGAGCGAAGAGGCCGCAAAACATCAGAGTACTTTTGGCTGGGAGTGGGGCTCACTCTGGTTTTGAATTGTAATGTTTCCAATCTTTAAGTTAAGAACGTGTGTGTGTTTTCTGATATCCTGGCTCCCCGTTTTCGTCTGCTCCTCCTGGTGGGCCGCACTGGCCAGGCCAGCCTGACACACTGATGGGGACTTTTGGGCTCCCCGGCCTCTCAGGCGACTCTCCCCTAGAGGCGGCCTCCAGGGCCACACGCGCCTCCCTGGTTGGACTGGACGCTCCCCGAGTCTCCAGCCCCTGCTGGGCTTGCAGGGGATCAGTAAGCTCCCGTCACTGCCTCCGTGGCTGCCACACAACCAAGCCTTTGCTCCTGATGGCTGGTTCAGGCCTCCCAACGTCCTCATGCCACCTGGAGGCTCGTCTCCTGACAGCAAAGGGGAGGCGGGGCTCAGATGGGGCCACTTGGTTCATGAGAACGTGAGATTAGACGTGACCTGCTCCCCAGCCTGGGGCCTCCGGCTTTCCCTGCCCGGCCTGGTGTGAGGGTGGCCTGACGGGGTCTCGGCGGGCGCGGGCTGGGTGCTTTCGTGCTGCAGCTGCACGTCCCCGGGGCCGGGCCCTGCTCCTCTGCCCATCCGGAGGGCACAGGGGCACCGTCCTTCGGCCGCTGTGCCCTTCTGCTCTCAGTCTCTTCGGTCCCTTTGGCTGTTAATTCCATAAAGAGGCCATTGTTCATCTAGATGGTCTTTACAGAAGCACGTCCCCGGCGAGTGGAAACATTTAGTTAATAATTTAACACTGTGCTGTCTGCTGAATTTTCAGGCCCCCAAATAAGATCGATGGAGCTAACAATCGGCTTATTGAGTTTGCCGGTCGTTTCCTGAAGACACAGGCCAGCGTAGAGGGATGGTCACAGGGAGGGGAGTCGGGGAGCACCGTGCAGGGAAAAAAACGTAGATGGTATTGATGCAAGTTGTCAAAAATAATTGTTTTATTTTCCCTGGGAATGTTCCAGATACCCCCGGACGCACTGATCCGTAACGCTGGCTCCCGAGAAGCAGGAGGTTGGTGTTTGTCGGCATTTTGCTGCCCCTCCCGAGACATTCATCACATAAATGATCGTTATGTTACCATCCATCTCCAAACTGTTTCAGGAGGGGGCAAAGGGAAGGAGAGCCAGTGACCCACACCTCCTTCTGTTGGCCTTTCAGGGCGCTTCCGGGGGGCAGGCTTGGGGGGCTTGCCTCAGAGGGTTGGGGTGTCCGAGTCTGTCCGGAGTCTGGGGGAGGCTCTGGGACACATGGAACCAGGGCAGCCTCGTGGGCATGTCCGCAGCCTGGAGACATGGGAGACCGTGAGGCTCGGGCAGCGCGGGCAAGACCCCAGTAAGAGCACAGCTGCCACAGCTCTGCCCAGGACCTGAGGGAGGCCCCAGCCCAGAACCCCCCCAGCCTTTTACTAGAAGCAAAGGGGGATCACGCTCTGTCCATGAGGACCCGGGATGGCAGATTGCAGAGCATCTCCGTGGAGCACAGCTGTCTGCCCTGGGGACCGTCCGGCAGCCCTGGAGAGCGAGGGATGCTTAGGGAGCATAGGGTCCCCAGTCCAGAGCCTGCCTAGCAGTTTTTCCAGCTCCAGCCTGCTGCCCAGAAGAACCACATCTTCCCACAGAACGAACGGGGGAGACTGTCTGTCCCCAGGACCCAGCCCCCTGGCTGGGAGGGTTCCTTCTTCTGGGAGTGGATGGCTCTCGGTTGCTTCCGGCAGTAGGGGGAACACGCTGGGCAGGCAAGGGGGGGCTCAGCCCCATCTCACACATTTCTTCGGAGGGCGGGGGCAGAAAGCATCAACTGAGCCCGATGAGGTTGTCACCTTCACTGTCACTTCAGGAGGCAGTGGGGTCTCATGAGAGCAAGGTGATGGTCTCTCTGAAGCCCCACCACCACCTGTCTGGCCTCCTTGCCCGTGTCCCTTTGCCAGAACAAAACCTTATGGTCCTCTAAGTCCCAGCCCAAGCAGCACCTCCTCCAGGGACCCCTCGAGGATCTGCCAGGTGGAGGCGGACACCCTCTCCACCGTGCTGAGCCCTTTCTAGGGTCCTGCCGACCACCTAGGATGGTCATCACTTGTCCATCCATCTGTCCATTCAGGTTTCCACGGCACCGATGCACCAAGGCCTGCCGTATCTCCCTCCAGGCAGGAGCCAGGGATGCAAGGATGGGAGGGACACCTGCTGTCCCTGGGAAGGCTGTTTCCCCTGCAGGAGCCAGGGGTGCAAGGATGGGAGGGACACTTGCTGTCCCTGGGAAGGCTGTTTCCCCTGCAGGAGCCAGGGATGCAAGGATGGGAGGGACACCTGCTGTCCCTGGGAAGGCTGTCTCCCCTGCAGGAGCCAGGGATGCAAGGATGGGAGGGACACCTGCTGTCCCTGGGAAGGCTGCTTCCCCTGCAGGAGCCAGGGATGCAAGGATGGGAGGGACACCTGCTGTCCCTGGGAAGGCTGTCTCCCCTGCAGGGGCCAGGGATGCAAGGATGGGAGGGACACCTGCTGTCCCTGGGAAGGCTGCTTCCCCTGCAGGAGCCAGGGATGCAAGGATGGGAGGGACACCTGCTGTCCCTGGGAAGGCTGCTTCCCCTGCAGGAGCCAGGGATGCAAAGATGGGAGGGACACCTGCTGTCCCTGGGAAGGCTGTTTCCCCTGGGGGCGGTGTCCCACAGAACACGGCTCGACTATCCGCGGCTGGAGGAGAGCACGGCCAGGAAACTGTGCTCCGGGAGCAGAAAGGTCAGGGGGCACCTCTGAGTGCCTGGACAGGCGGGGCCTGGGGAGGGCAGAGGGGGGCAAACAGCTCAGAAGCCACCTGTTAACAGCCTTCAAGCTGCAAGTCTCCCCAGAGAGAGAAGGGCTCCAAGGCTAATGGTCACCCTCAGAATTGGGGTCTTCCCCCTCTCCGGTGTTTGGGGGAGCTTGGCACAGTCCCAGAAGAGGGGCAGAAATGGTTCAGTGGCTGCCGTTGGACGGGGCCCCACTGCCACTAGTATTGTGGCCTCCGTCGACCCTCGCTGGCTCCAGACGCACCCCCCCAGCTCCCAGCTGGTGCATGTATGCATGTTTACATGCATGTGTGCCTGTATGTGCATGCATGTGTGTACATGTGTGTATGTGCCCGTAGGCCTGTGTGTATGAATATGTGTGCCTCTGTGCATGTATGTGTATGTTCATGTGCATGTATGTGCATGTGTGCTTGTGGGGCTGTGTGAATGTGCACACATGTGTGTACACACACATATGTCTTATGTGTGCAGGTGTGTATGTGTGCCTGCATGTGTCTGTGCATGCACGTGTCACGTGTCTACAAGGCTGTCTGTGCATGCACTCCTGCATGTACGCATGTGTGTGCACATGTATCTGGTGTGTGCACGTGGGCATGTGTGTGTGTTTTGTCTCTTCCCCTCCTCCTTCCTTTCCAGCACCAAAGCTCAGGGTCTCAGGCTCTAGATCCCCGGGTGAGAGGGGGTGGAAATGCAAATCAGTGAGAAACTCTACCTCCTGGGCCACCTGGCATCCCCAGGCAGAGGGCAAATGGAAAAGTGTCCCAAATCATCGGCTGGAACCGAGAGGGCTGTGTGGTGTGTGTCCACAACATCCACTGCCCCGGCCCAGCAGCGCCCAGGTCCTCAGCCCCAGAGTGGACACATAGCCATCCTCTGGCCTCTCCACTGGGAGGACCTCCAGCTAAGAGGTCCCTGCCCTCAGAATCAAGGACCCTGTGGGGGATGTCTGGGGAACCCAGCTTGGTCTGGAGGTTTGCTCTGCCCCCAAGACTGCAGCTTCAGAAATCAAAGTCCTAAGAACTCAAATGAGGACTGTTCTCCTGAAAAGAAGGGAAGCTGTGGGCTCAGAGAGGCAGCAACCGGATGCTTTCAGCACAGGCGGCGCTGGGAGCACTCAGGACATGGGGGGAAGCACGTGCCTGCTCCCAGGCAGTCCCCGCCTCTCCTTCCTTCCGAATTAGACTTCCCAGCAGGTGTGCACATGTGCACGCATACCCACACACGTGGACGCACATACGTATGTGGGCACACACACACACACCCCACATGTGCACACAGGCACACAGATGCACACGTTCACAGATGCACACCCCCCACCCAAGTACACATGCCCTCATGTACGTGCCTATATACACATGTACACACACATGAACACACCCCCCACCCCCATGATCCGGGTGTGTCTGGAAGCCCCCATGCAGCAGTTCAGCCTGGTGTAGGACCCTCCACTCTCCTTTTCCTGCCACCGTCCTCCAGAGAACAGCTGGTGTGTAACTGGTTTAGTAACACTTGGGGGTACCTGTGTTTAGACCTGTCATAGCTTCCTCTGCCCGCTGCCCTACGGGATCAGGGAATCAGGAATTCCACGAGGGAGATTCACAAGGATGTAGGTCCTGACGGCCAGAATGAGATCGGTGCTGGCCCGGCTCACCAGGACCAGACCCAGCCTCCGCCACCCCGAGCACTCGGTGGCCTGGCCCGCACGGCCCCTGTGAGCCTGTGAACCTGGCAGTGGCTGCAGGGGCACCTGGGGCAGTGCAGGCAGGCAGGGCCCGACACGGGCCACACTGGCGCTTTCTACCAGGACGTGGCACGTAACACGGAATAATGGTGGAGTTTGAAAGGAGATGTTTTACTTTGGAAAGTTTATTTGCAGATTTATGTCCGAGGGCGTGTTTTTTTTAAACCTTAGCCAGAGGTTAGATTTCAGATGTCCTCTGACTTCTCAGCTTCTTTGAAGTCCTGTTTATTTGTTTGGATTGGCCAGCCAGCAGCTCAAGCACACAAACCCTGCTTGGTTTAAGGCCTCGTTACGTGCGCTTTCGGACACGCGCCGCGCTGGTTGTGACTGGGTGAAGATCGCGCCCTCGACGGACGGCCTTCCCGCGTCCCCTGAGGTTTCGCGTCGTCCCTCACTCTCAATAACATTCTTTCATCCACTTTCTAAAGCGGAAGCTCTGAGAACGGGCTGCCTGGGAAGCGAGCTTCCTCCTGTGGGACCGGCCCTGCGCAGGCATGCGCCTGCCACCTGCCTTTGCAGAAAGATGCTCGGTCCCCAAAACGCAGCCTCCGCTCTAGCCTCTGCACAGGGCGCTGGGGGCTTCGTGCACCGTGGCTCCTTCTGGTCGGGGCTGCAGCTTGGCATGAGCCCGCGGACCTCTCCGGGGCAACACCCGGCCCCGCTCCTCCGGCCTGTGCTCATGTCACGGTGGGGCCGGCTCTCCGGCCCTGAGTGCACAGGGCAACTTTCTGCTGTTGGCGGCCACACTGTTTTCCGGTGCTGGGGACGGAAGCTGTGAGCAGAGGGCACGGGTCTCGGCTGCCCTCGTCTGTGGAATGGGTCTGGGTAGAGTTCGCTGGGAGTGAGGAGCTGGCAGCCCACCTCCCTGTGATCCCTCCGGGACTATCGTCCACGGCAGAGCGTGCAGTGGGCTGTGGAGACCTTGGGTGAAGCTGGAAGTGCCCAAGGTGGTGGTGGGCAGGGCGTGGGGGCACTGAGTCCAGGCGGCTCTCAGCCATCTCCTCCCACGCTGGAGCATCGTGGCCTCGGCTTCGTGGGCCTGGTGGACTTGGTGGGCCCGTCCTGTGTCCGTCCTTCTTTCCCAAGCACAGGAGCTGACAGAGGCTCCAGCAAGCAGAAGGGGTGAGGTCGGACGGGCTAATATTTGATGGTGAACCTGGGAACCTCAGAGACACCGTGGTGACCAGAACTGGAGGGCCTGGCCTGGCCACCTGGACTTCGGGAATGACCTGAGTGATGTTTAAGTGCCCTTCAGAGAAGGGGAGGGCTGGCTTTTGGGCTGGCCCGCTGCCCTTGGCATCCCTCTTGGGCTCCGTGGCCTTGTGATGGGAACCCCTGGGCCCGGGGCTGGGACCTGGGACTGGGGCTCTTCATGGGGGAACTTCCGGGCCTTGAGATGCTCCCTGTGTCTGCTGTTGTCACTGTGACCTGAGCGTCACGTCGTGTCGGGCGTGGAACCACAGAGACTCCCATCCTCACGTGTAGGATTGCTCTGTGAACCTGTGTCCATCCATTCAAGGGTCGAGGAAGCAGACACTCGCGATTGCAGGCAGCCTAGTCACACAGCTTGTAAACAAAATGCGCACCAAGTCAGTTAGACTCTGCGCCTGGGACCTGGACCGCGATGGCTTCTGGCAGAGAGAAGATTCCAGAAGATTCCTTTGGAGGAAGGCACTCCAGGGGCAGGTCTCTCATCCTTAATCTTGTGGCTCAGGTCTGAGCCCCCCATTCCCATAATCCCAAAGTGAGCTGGGGAAGCAGGAAGCGCTCCAGAGTCTGTGTTCTGGGGTGCACCGGTACAGATGTAGCCCTGGGACCCATCCTTCTCCATCCGGGCTGCTGCACCTGGTCCTGTGAGCCTTCCTCTGGGGAGACCAGCCCCTCCGCTGCACACAGGGTCCTGGGCCTCCCAAGTCAGACCCCTACGCTGCCTTGGGGGACCCTGATGGTCCTGCCTCATTTGCTCTGGCCCCCACCCCAAGGGTCTACCAGCATCCCCGGAAGGACAGGCACTCACCTCCTCAGGACACCTTAGCCCACCTGCCCACCACCCCTGCTGCCAGCCTGCTTACACTTTGTCACTATAAGACTACAGATTATGATGGGGTTATGGCCTGATAAACCCATCACAAGTTGAAAATATCCTAAGTCAAAAATGCGTGTAGTTCACCTAACCTACCAAACATCCCAGCTTAGCCTCGCCTACCTTAACCATGCTCAGAATACTCACGCTAGCTTACAGTTGGGCAAAATCATCTTACGCAAAGCCTATTTTATAATAAAGTGTTGAATATCTCTTGCACTTTACTGGATGTTGTACTGACAGCGAAAAACAGCATGGTTGTCTGGGTATAGAATGGTCATAATTGTATCCATCGTTACCCTCGTGATCTCAGGGCTGACTAGGAGCTTTGGCACTGCCTAGCATCACAAGAGAGTATATATCCCCCATCGCTACCAGGGAAAAGATCACAATTCAAAATTCAAAGTACGGTTTCTACTGAATGCACATCACTTCCACACCATCAGAGAGTCAAAAAATGGGAAGTCGAACCATCACAAGCAGGGGACCATCTGTAGTAGGTAGATCATAAGACCCAGCAATTCCATCTCCAGACACACACCCTAGAGAACTGAAAACAGGTATTCAAACCGCAACTTGAACAGATGTTCACAGCAGTACTGTTCACAGTAACCAGAGGCAGAAAGCCCCACGTCTAGCAAATGAACAGATAATCCAGATGTGACCTATCACACAATGGAATATTATTCAGCCATGAAAAGGAATGCGTTCCTGACACACGCTGCAACCAAAATGAGCCTCAAAAACACTGCGCTGAGAGAAAGTAAGCCAGACACAAAAGGCGGCATAATGTGTGATTCCATTCACAGGAAACGCCTAGAAGAGGGAAATCCATAGATGGGAAGTAGATTCGTGGTTGCCAGGGGCTGGGCAGTGGGGAGGGGAAGTGACTCTAGCGGGTACGGGGTTTCCTTTTGGGGGGATGAAATATTCTGGAATTAGAGGTGATAGTTGCACAACCCTGTGGATGGACTAAATGTCTCTGAACTGTACACTTTAAAATGGCTAAAATGGTAAATTAATGTTATGTGTAATTTGCAACAGTAAAAAACCCAATTCTTAATACTTCGGATTGATTTAGGAAAAAACAAAAAACACCAAGTTGAGCCTTATAAAGAGCTCCAGGACCCCATCCTCTTCAGCCCGCCTTTCTCCCCCTCCCGTGGACATATCACACCACTGGACCCTCCCAGGCTGGGGTGTGAGTAGCCCGGGGGCCCCGGGAGCCTGTTTTCCACCCGGGTGGGGAGGCACCCTCCCCGCCGTCCAAGGTGGAGGCAGGAGGCTGCGAGGCCCCGAGAGGAAGGACGGGGCTCCAGCTCGGCTCGGCTCACGGGAGCGACGGCTGGCCTTGCTGCACCCAGCAGCCCGCACCCCTCCGTGGGTGCCCCCTGCAGCCCCGCCAGCAGAGGCGCCATGATTGCTTGTCTAACCGGAGCTCCGCCTGTAACTACAGGGCCGCCTAATTGAAATGTATGAGAAACAATTAAGAGTAATTGGAATCAATTAATAGATGATTTTCTTGGGAACTAGTACACAATGTGAGGCAGAATCTAATTACAATTTCCAAGGTCACACACCTCCCCAATCGGGAGCTAGCGTGTTCCGTCGGCGAGCGGGAGAGGCCACCTCAGCGTGAGGACCGCTGAGCCGGCGGGTGGGGGCGCAGCCAACGCTGGACAGAGGCGGGCGGCCCCTCCCGAGCAGGTGGGTCTCCAGCCTGCCCACTGTCCAGGGGGTGCCCGCCCAGCCCCACGGCCAGGCTTTATTTTTCAGGGATGTGGTTGAGCCACTGCCCGGGCGGGGAGGCCACCCTCCCTCATCCTCTGAGACGTGGGGACATCCGTGTCAAGCGAAGAAAGACCCCAGGCCTGGAGTCCCAGAGCCCCTCTGAAGGGGAGCTGGGGTGACAGCTCGCTGCTGTTCCACGGAGCTGGGAGACGGCTAATGAGGGACCAATTAGCCCAGAACAGAGCCTCCGGGAGCCCAGGACAGGGGACCCAGGGGTGACGCACCTCAGCCTGTGCCAGAGCCTCTGCCCAGGGTGCCGGGCAACAGAGAAAGGCCGTCCCTGCCCGTTCCCACCAAGGGGTGTCCGGGCACCACCATCCCGCTCGGCAGCTAATTAGGGGATTTGGACAAATGTGTTTTTCCTTCAGGATCTGGCTTACTTCTTAAAGAAGAGGCCCAGAGAAGCCCTTCCCCCACCTCCCTCCCCAATTTTTGTCATCTTTTCAGCTGTCTCTGAGCCTGGACACAAAGCCTGGAGTATTCGTTCGTTCCTTCCTTCCTTCCTTTATTCATTCAACAAAGGTGTCTGCGCACCTCTGGGCGGGGGCTCCAGTGTGGGGGATTCCGCCGACCGGCCATATCCTCTGAGGAAGTACTAATCAACAGACGGGGGATAAAGGGGGTTGACAGGACCCCCGCAAGCTCCTTACCCTGGGTAGTGGGGAGTAGCAGCCCCATCAGGCCAGCGTGGGGGCTGCTTGGTTCACAGGGCTGAAGCCCACCCAGGCGGGGGTGGAGGCCAGGGCGGGAGAGAGCCCGTCCCTGGGGAAAGTCTCTTCCTCCTCCTCCTCCAGGCTGGAGCCCGGGTAGGCGGTGGGCGGAGGCGCCTGTCAGCGAGGGTTCAGCGTCCTCCTTATCAGATGGAACCGGGCGCTGCCTGCCACTCCTCCCCCCCAGCGCTATTCTCCCGCATTCAGGCCCACTTCCTGTGAGCTGAAAGCCAAGCTCTGGGCACAAAGGGCTGGCTCTTATCTCCTCACCCCCTGACCCCAGGTGGGCACACGAGGCGGCTCTAATTTCTGCCCAGAGCCGTAGGTGACAAAGTCTCTGGAGTGGGGTGCGGGGGGAGTGTTCTCAGCTGCTCCCTCTTCAGCCCACCAGCAAAGGAGGTGCTCTGTTCTGGCCAAAGATCTGTGGGCCTTGCGAGGTCCCACTCTTCCTCACGGTCGTGGCCGAACGCGGGTTGGAAAAGAATTTCCAGACACAAGGCAGAACGTAAAGGAGACAGAATTTATTAGAGGGAAGGGTCGCTGCACCACACTCACGTGCTTCTCAAACAACCCCACCTCCCCCTGCCGTAATCCTCCTGGTGGCTGGTTTTCTCTGATTGGACCCTTGTGCCCCACGCAGCCAACTGACACTCTATCTGCTCTGCTGTGGAAGGCGGGAAGAGTGTGTGCTGGGGAGGGGGCTTTGACTGGGGGTTTGGGGCTGGGGGCTGGCTGGGGACAAGGCCGAGTCTGAGACCCCAGGACCAGGACAGCGACCGCCAAGAGGGTGGGTAGAGACAAAGAAAGCGCCACACTTTTTATCGTTAAAGGGGATCGGGGCTGGAGGGGCTGCTTGGAAGCAAGAGGCCAGTGAAAGTCAGGGATGAGAGGAGGCAGGGCCAGGCGAGGGTCAGGCTGGGCGTCTGCAAGGTGGAATGCATGCCCTCTGCTCAAGGTCACCGCCACTGGCATTCGGGATACTGAGCTCTGCAGTTCTGGCCAGGCAAGGGTTAAGCACTGCAGTGTGACTTGACAAGTCCAAGGTGAAGTGGGTGGCCAGAGTCTCAAAGGCATCCTTAACCCCTCTTGGCTGAGAATTCTAGCTGTTGTTCTCCGGATAGACCCTCCCCTCTCACTTGTCTGCGGAACCAGAGATGCTGGCAGCCAGGGGGGCCCGTGCTCTTAAAGGGACAGTGAGCCCTAAACCTTCCTACCGAGGGAACTTTTGTGGTCCCCCAACTCGGCGCCTGGTGCGTTGCTTCTCAGCTGGGGGAACTCCACTCGGCCCAGTGCAGATCCCAAGGATTGCCTGCTGGGTGGGTGCAGGGCGGGAGCAGGAAGAATGGCTGTCATTACGGGGGGCGGGGGGCAGGGGACTTGGGGCGCTTCACCACGAGGAGCCTCTCCAGGGTCCCACACAGACCAGTGCTTCCCCGTGGATGCTTGTTTTCCTACAGCCAGAACAACTCCCAGCCCACTGGACTGGCAGTGGATTGGGTGAGGGCCCGCCTGGGCTGGTGAGCCTCTGTCCTCCCTGGGGGCCTCCCAGAGATGGGAGGGCTCTGCTGGCTGGTGGCCACCGGCCCTGGAGCCTCCCCAGCCTCTTTGGGTCTTAGTAGCATCTGGCAAACAGGGCTCCTGCCAGGGCCCCCTCCTGGTGAGCCCCTTCCTTGCTCTGGCTTTCCTTTTTGAGGTCAGGATAATTCTAGACAGGCTGTTCAGTGCCTCAGCGACACCAAGTCCCAAGGGTCAAGGGTGAGCCCTCTGCTTCCTGCCAGGCCCTGGGAAGGTGCAGCCTTGACAAGCCAGCAAGGTCCCTGCCCTCCCAGCCCACCATCCAGGGCATCATCGACCCCACTCTCTGCAAACCAGATGCCCAAATCCAGACAGGGAGATGCAGTGGAGGGGCAGGGGCAAGGTGGGCTGGTGGGTCCGAGGGGTTGTGCTCTGATGCTCAGCCCTTTAGATGCAGAAGCAGGAGGAAAGCCCCCGCCCTCAGACCCTCATCGCATCTGCTTCCCACCCCAGAGCCCTGAGCGCAGGACGACCCCATCGCCGAGAACGTGACTCCCCTGCCTTACACACAGACCCCCAAGCTCCCGCCTCCCTTCAGGTCCAGCTGGGGTCCAGCCCCAAAGCCACCTGCTCCCCCACCCCGCCCCCGCACCGGCCCCCAGGAATAAAAACTCTGGGCTCCAGAACGGGCCCTGGGTGAGGACGAATGGCGGAGCCGTCTCCCAGGCTGTGCCACGTGGGCTCCTTAGGGCCTGAGGCTGCAGCCACGCCCACAAGTGCACCCCGGCCCCCTCCAGGCAGACCAGCCGCATCCAGTCTGGGGTCCCCCCCTTGCATCGGCTCCGCCCAAGCCTGCACCCACACGTGGCTTGAAGGAGATGCGTTTAGGTGCCTTGGTGGACAGCTTGGGACGAGGGGAGCCAGCTGATGGGGGTGGGGTGCACGCTCTTCCTCGTTTTCCCGCCAGAAAACGGGCACAGGGAGCAGGCGCTGGAGAACGGGGGGCTGGGGGCTCAGTCCACCAGGTAAAGTGCCCGTGAGTCCGCCTGGCTGCAGGGCCAGCCCACGGGTTCCGGGGCCTCTGGAGTCCTCACCGGGCTCCGACGCCTGAGCCTGGTTCCAGGGTCTGGTAAAGCCCACTCCCAGTAAGAAGGCATCTCTGCGTGGGACCCTCTTTGTCCCCGAGGAGGGGCTGTACACTCTGGGTGGGGGCCTTGTGACATGGGCGCCCACCGTGTCCCGTGGGCACCAGGCAGGACCCCGGGGCTGCCGCCCTTTGAAGCGGGAGGGTGTCTGCATGTTTCCTACCAGCCTCTGCAAGAACCCTGCTGCCCTGCCGGGCGAGTGACGAAACCTCCAGGCTGGCCGTCAGCCCCCAGGGAAGGCAGGGTTGAGACAGGGGCTTCGGGGATTTTGTCCCCCTTCCCCTACCGTGACACTTGGCACCGTATGGGACAGTTTTGGTTGTCACTGTCATCTGGTGGGCAGAGGCCAGGGGTGCTGCCAACACCCGACCCTGCAAAGGACAGCCCCCCAGGACAGATGATCTGAGCCCAATGTCAACGGTTTCCAGGTTGAGAAACCCTGACAAGGAAGCAGAGTCCCATAGCAGCTACGGGGGTGGGGGTGAGCTGGGGGCTTTCTTGGAGTTTCTCCGGGACCGGCCAGGTCATTGTCTAGCCCACACAGATAACCAGCCCCCCAGGCTGGAGATGTGGACCCAGAGGCAGCCCCCAGGCTCTCCTGTAAGGGTCCCATTTCTAGAGCCCCTGTTCCTGTTTCCTAGGAGTCCCCAGGAACCCCCCGAGGTTTCCAGCTTGTTTTCTCCCACGAAATGTCTTTTCTGCTCAGTGGACTAGGGGACCCTGTGCCCTGGGCACCCTGGGTCTCCCCCCCACCCCTGCCATCGTTGAAATGGGGAGAATGGACCATCTGCTGGGACCTGGGCTGCGAGAGCCTGCCTGGAAAGGTCTGCCGAGAAGCAGGGTTCCCTCTTGAAGCTTGGAGACCCCCACGTGGGGCTGCCCTGACCCTCTCACTGTCCTTCCCTCTGGGGCAAGTGGGCGATGGTGCCCAGGCAGTGCATCTGGGGACCTCGGCGCCACCCCCAGCACCCCCGCCCCGTGTGTCCTCCTTGCCACCGTGACGTGGCTTCTCAAACGCAGCCAGGCTCCAGGCCCCAGATGTCTGCGAGTGGCAGCCGTGTGCAGCCGCGAGAGCCGGCACGAGGTATCAGTAACCAGATCAGCGGCGGGGTCAGATAACTTATTGTTGGGATAAACAGAATTCCTGCCGGGACCCGCCGCGATTCTCTGTCCCATGTGTGGATATGGGGACGGGGCGGGGGGGTGGAAAGATGACTCCAGGTGTGCGATTCTGGGAGTGGGGTGAGGGGACCGAGGGGACGGATGTCCAAGGAGACAGGGAGGCACACAGGTGGCCGGGGCCCAGGCAGAGGCTGGAGGCCGGAATCCCAGGTTGTCCTCGGGAACGACCTCCCTGACCTGGATTTGGGTTATTTTACCCCTGAAATCTCAGGAGGTTCTGGGAGGTGGCTTTTAGGGGACTCTGCTGAGTGACAATTCAGAAAGAAAAAGAAGGAGGACAGAGACAAAAAGGATTTCCAATTCCCAACGTCAGCTTTGCAGAGCCTCCCAGGGCCTGCCTGCAGCGCCCTCAGGCCGTGTCTTCCCTCTGGACTCAGGGGCGTCTGGTCCCGGCCTTCCCAGGCCCCCAGCCCCGTCCGAGTGGCCCTCTCCTGCCAGGGTGGGTGTCTGCAGAGGCCCACAGCAGCCTGGGGGGCCAGAGAGCAATCTTCTCTGAGACTAAGGAGGCACTAGGCCCAGAGAGGCCGAGTGTGTCCTGGTGGGAGCAGGAGACCCCCTTCTCTGTCCCCATCCTGGAGCCCAAGCGGCCTCCGCTGCAGTCTGGCGCTCCGGGAGGCCGGCGGGAGGTGTGGGAGCAGAGTACGCTGGGAGAGACCTGTGTGGTGTGTGATGGGACAGACGGCCACGTCCCCTTCCTCTGGCCTGGGCTCTGGCTTCCAGGCAGTGCAGAGACCCGCTTTCTGCTCGTCCGATGAGCTCTCAGGGGGCTGCACTCGTGTTTGCAGATGGGGTGATGACGGAGCCCGGGGGCTGCACCCGGGGAGGGATGCCCGCCCTGGCCATCAGCCATGGTCAACGGGCCTCCGGGCAGGGCCGAGATTCCAGGGCCAACCCGGCAGCACCCCGCCCCCCAAGAGCTGACCGTGGTCCCTGCAGTGGGTTCAACAGTGTCCCCCTAAAACCCACATCGCCCCAGAACCTCAGAATATGCCTTATTGGGAAACAGTGTCCTTTCCTCCGGGGGCACAGTGGGGGCCTCCACCTCCACGCAGGGACACTGCCCTCCACCCCCAAGGGGCGTCCCTGCCTCTGTCCCCCGGGGAGAGTGCTGACCCAGTAGGACTGGGCCGGCCCTTCAGCTGTGCCTGCCGGGCGGCCTGAGCCTGTCCCGAGAGCCAGGGGCCACCACGGCCGGTATCCTCTTAGTTGCCTCGTCCTTCGGGCTGGGGGGTGGGGAGAGCCAGCTCCGGGCTGGGGTGTTGGCCCCTCCCAGAGCCGGGGCTCCCCTCTGTGTGTGTGCGGGAGTGTTCGGAGGCCAGGGTCTGGGGAGGGGCGTAAAGTGGCCCCCCCCCGGGTGGCCGAGGGCTTTGCTCAGACCTCTGGAGCATCCGTCCCTGGGGGCACTTTCCCAGGGACTGGGGTCCAGGCCCAGGGGACAGCTGACTGCCAGGCCTGGACTTGGTGTCATGCCGGGTGAAGTCACATGTGGCCCCAGGATCCCTCCCCGGGTTGAGAACAGAGGGTGTGGGAATGAGGACAGATTCAAGGGGACAAGCCCCGTGGACTCAGACCCACCTACTCCCGGTGCCAAGTCCGAGGGCCCCGCTAGGGCCTCAGCGCTTGGGAGGGGTCTGCCTGCCCAGCTGAGAGGCCATGCCTGGGAGGGACACGACGGCCTGGGGGCGACTGTCTGGCTTCTGGCCTGGGTGATGAGGTCCTTTCAGTCTTTCCCCAGGGAATGAATGAAGGAAGGAATGAATGACCTGCCAGGTTTGTGTCTCACCACCTCCCCCTGCTGCTCCACGCAGCAGCAATGGTGGGGCGTGCGTGGGGAGATCGGAGGTCATAGTAAGAGGGTGGGAAGGTGACCGTGAGTGTCCAGGATGGTGACAGGGGGTGGGAGGAAGTGGCAGGGGTGACCTCAGAGAGGTGACAGCGAACAGGTCGGTGTGGGGGCAGCCCTGCAAAGCAAGTCCCCTTCCTTGGGGTTCGGAGCTCCCCCCAGGCCCCGCTGGGGAAGTCCTGCCCTGTACCCACTTTGTAGAGTGGCGGGGGGGGGGGCCTCCGTGACCTGTCCTGTTGGCACAGGGTCCCCACCAGGCCTTGCTTCTCTGGCCGAGTGTCTAGGCGTGGCCACCCCTTCGGACTTCTGACTCGAGGGTCATCCTTCAGCTACAGACCTTCTGCCCTCCCCAAGATAAGGCGGGACGGGGGATGGAGACCCCCCACCTGCCCCCCTTCCCCCCCCCCCCCACCCCCCGCAGCAGGCCCTTTCCTTCCCATTTCCTGAGAAGAGAAGAGGCTGATCCCAGAGTCTCTCGCCCAGCCCTGCCTGCGGCCCCAGCCATCAGGAGCTGTCTAAGCTGAAAAGGCTCTTTGACATCATTACATAAGCCGTCACATTGTTACCGGCCACGCCAGAAGTTGTAAATACTCGCGGAAAAAGCCCTCTTTGTTGACGAAGTTCTGGGATGTGGGGCCTTGCAGTTTTTACTGCTTTGGATTAAGGGCAATCAGGCCTGATAGAAAGTGCGTGGCCCGGGCACCTCTGCGCCCCTGATGGGGCTTTTTATGGCCGCACGATCGGTTTCCAACCCCGGCAGCGGGGGCCCAGGGATTCCCTGTCCCAGGGCTCACAGGCTCCCCCGGTAGCTGGTGGCAGGTGGGGCCACCCCTGGTCCATACGAGCTTCCTTCTCCCTGGGCCCCTGGGGGATCCCAAGACAGAAGCCCGCAGCAGCAAGGAGATGCTTTCCCAGGAGGTGGGCAGGTAGAGCTCCCATTCACTCGCAGCCCAGGTTACGCCCCAGCTCCGGCTGTGTGTGCGGCTTGGAGGTCAGAAGCCCGGAGACACCCTGCCCAGCTCGCCTGAACTTTCTGATTTTCCCCGAGTTCTTCCAAGTCCAGGTGGCCCAGCTTTCAAAGTTGCCTTGGGGATGGCAGATGTCTTGTCATCCCCAACCTCACGATTTCCCGCAGCCGATACCAGTGAGGGACAGGGCTGCTGGTGAGTGTTGATATCTATATCAAACTTCTTAAGCTCTGGAATATTTATCTCTTCATGCCTACAAATTACTATATATATATATATGAGACACCAGACACCTCACGGAATCCCAAGCTTTAAAAGATGACGGTAGCGTCTCATTTCCCACCAAAGGCACACAGCGCTCTAGCAAGAAGCTCACGGACGACCGTGGACTGGCCCCCGTACGATGCCGGGATGCCCCGAAGCCAACACACGAGCCCCTGCCCGGGAGCCCGACAGTGGGTCACAGTCAAGTTTCCCACGAGGCGGGGGCTACCTAGCCCCCCACACGCCAGCCCTGCCCTCGGCACCCACGGGCCCGCTCAACCCCACCGCCGCTTGGAACATGGTTTGTTTCTCAGCATCGCTGGAAACGCAGGAGAGCCACTGCTAGGTAACTGCACCACAGCCAGAAAGGAGAAAGTCCAGAACACAAGCAGCCCCCACTTAAAAAATTACAGTGGAATTTTCTTTTGTTTCTCCCCAGGTCCTCAGCAGGGGGGGAGGTTCTGAATGAAGAAAGCAGATGAGCAGACACGGTGCCAGGGGACCGACGTCTGGGTAACGAGACCTGTGCCCATCCAAGAAGGCCGCCGGGGAAGGGACACTGTCCCGGGACCTGGCCTGTGGGGCCGCCAGCCTGTGACATCTGGGCCCGCCCAGGTCTGTACAGCAGGAAGGAGCCCAGAAATCAGCAAGGGCCTTGGGGTGTGGCATGGTGCCCTCCGCACCCCCGCCCCAGCTCCGAGGTGGGACCCGCCCACAGGCCGCAGGGGCTGGAGCCCGGTAGGCCCAGGAGTCTCAGTTGTTTTTAAATTCTGTTTTTACAAGGTGCGTGAGATTTATAGGCTCTTGAAGGGAAGAAGGTGATGTAACGTGAGTCAATCAACAGACCGTTTATCCCGGGCCCGTTTCCTCTGTCTCTGAGCTCTGGACACGCCCCGTGAGCATGTGATCTTCACAGAGGCCCACACACCGCACACGCCCACACATGCACCGCTCACTCCTGCTTCACACCCACAGCCAGGGTCCCTGGCACATGCTCCCGCCCCAGCACACACACGTGCAGGCGCAGACACACACGGAGTCCCCCGAAGCCTGGTGCAGGCCTCGCGGAGGATGCTTCCACACGCGTCTGCCCTCACACACCCCCTCCCCTGATTTCCCGCATTCTCCTTCTTTGTGAAACCCCAAGGTGCCCCTGTAGTGTTTGACTTCGCCCCCTTGGAGCAGAGAGCAGGGCGCCCTGGGGAATGATGTACATTGTTACTCTGCGGGGCCCTGCCTAGCTTGGGGGGGGGGGATGCCACATGCAGGGGGGCAGCCGGCTCTGTCCCCTCTGAACTCTGACTCTCCCTGGGGCCTGGCTGGTAGCTAGAAGCTCTTCCTGTCACAGCCAGGGCTGGGCTGGGCTGGGCTGGGCTGGGCAGGGCCCCTGAGTCACCTGGGCTTGGGGAGAAACCTTTGGAGGGATGGATGGAGACCAAAGCACTGGGTCTTATCTCAGCAGGACCTTTGTGCAGAGCTGGGGAGCGTGGCTGCCGCGGGGCCGGGTGCTCACACGTGAGGTTTCCTCTGGATGGCTGGTCCGCACCGTCGATGCCCGCCTCTGCCCCATTCACGGTCAGATGCAGACTTTGTGTCCTGAGGTGACAACAGCAGTGACCTGGGCCGCCTGGAAAACGAGCCTGTTCCCCGAGAACTCAGGTGCCCAGCAGCCCGCAGGCCCCGCACCCTCCCAGGAGGCAGCCCCAGCTTGATGCTCACCTCGCACACACGTGTGTGACCACACGCACAGCCCCATGTACCTTTGGGTTGGCCCATGCAAAGGCCACTGCCTCATACTCAAAGTCCCAGGGACCTGTAGGGTCTGGTCCCTCACAGGAAGCAATGTATTTTCCTGTCTTGGCCCAATTTAGGTTTCTTTTAACTTGGCACACTTGTGCGTTTTTTTTTTTTTTTTTTAAATTTTTTTATAGCTACTTTATTTATTTATTTCTTTATTTTTGGCTGTGTTGGGTCTTCAGTTCTTGCGAGGGCTTTCTCTAGTTACGGCAAGTGGGGGCCACTCTTCATCGCGGTGCAGGGACCGCTCTTCATCGCGGTGCGTGGGCCTCTCACTATCGCGGCCCCTCCCGTTGCGGGGCACAGGCTCCAGACGCGCAGGCTCAGTAGTTGTGGCTCACGGGCCCAGCTGCTCCGTGGCATGTGGGATCTTCCCAGACCAGGGCTCGAACCCATGTCCCCTGCATTAGCAGGCAGGTTCTCAACCACTGCGCCACCAGGGAAGCCCCCACTTGTGCGTTTTATTAAGGCGCTGCAGTGCAGCTAACTGACAGTAGAGGGGGTGAGCGTACACTTTGCATTGCTCTGCATCCAGGAAGAAGGAAGTAGGTCTCTCAAGAGATGGTACCTGGCTGTCGTGGCAGTGAGCGCTAAGTACCTTCCTCTAAGGGCAGCCTGGCTATTCCCTCCCTTCCTAGTCACCTGTCACGCGTGGCCAGCGTGTTGCTGACTGACTGGGGCGCTCAGCTGTGCTGTCCATAGGCCAGAAGGCCCATCAGTCTAACCCAGCTGGTCCTGCCTTGCTTTCCTGCAAGTGTGGGCAGGAGATGCCAAAGCTCAGTGGAGAAGCCATGGAAAGCCATAGGAGGAAAAGGTCCCTTCTCAGGGACAATGGCTTCTAGTGCCATGTGGGTGAGCTGGGGTGGCACTGAGGAAAGACTCCCCCCCCAGAGTGGCAGCAGGCTCTGCCCCCACTTTGGGGAAGCCAGTATTACACTTTGGCCTCAGTTTCCCCAACTGCCATTGAGGCTGGAGGTCAGACAGGTGCTCAGAGTCCTCCCTACCCTCCTCCCATCCCTGGAGTCAAGGGCCAGCCAGCAAGACGCCCGTCCCCCTCCCACCCTGGGGGGCTTCTCCCCCGCTTGCCGCACAGTCTCCCTCGGCCTGGTCCTTCCCCCTCAGCTCGGCTGGGACCAGGAGGTCAGTCATCCACCCCTGCCCCAGAGGCCAACACCCCCAGGCTGGGCTGTCTGGACCAAATGCCCACGCTCGTCAGGAGAAAACAGTGGCTGTCTCTGACGCGCCTTCAGAGGTCGAGGCTTCCTGCCGGCTCTTGCACGGGGAGGAGGACCCCTGTGGGTCCTTCAGGATGACCTGAGGGGGCCACACAGCCCAGCCTCCGCCCAGCTGTCCTCCCACTGGGCCTGGGACCAGCTAGACCCCCGACGGCTGCAGTCCTCGTGTTCGCCCGACACCACCCTCCCTGGGTCCTGAAGGAACAATCTCCCCCCAGCTGCCCCGACAGACATCAAAGCGGGACTCACGGGTCGGAATTCCCGGTGTCACTTCAAATGTCACGGCATGTTTGTAGCCATTTACGGCATTAAAAATGTAAATGAATTAATTATAGAGCTCGGGGCCCTTATTTTTCATTCACAGCTGCATTTTTCTAAGGAGAGTGGGGAGAGTGCTGGCAGCCACTGCAACTCTGTTGGCGTTTTGATTACTTTTTATTGTTACAAATCTTTCAATAAGCGGGGGAAAAACACCCTCTATTGCTTTTTGGCATGCCTGAAATATCCAGATGATGCTCGGAATTTATAAATTTACTTTGTTACTTGCAATTTGGAAATGTGGTTATTGAGATTCCCCATCCTTCAGGGGAGTTCAAGGCCATGAGCGTTTGTCTGGCAAGGATGGAACTAAGAACCCCGAGTTGGAAAAGAAATGATACACATGGCCCTCCCCCCATACACACCACACACACACACCACACATACACACACATGCACGTGTGCACATACATACACATACACACATATTGTCTTGACACTTTCTTCCCCACATTTTCTGGTTTAAACTGCAGAAGAATAAGAAGAAAAGTGACATGGAAAAAAGTGAATTTGAGCCAGATAATTTTCTTAAAACACACACACACACACACAACACCCCAAATCCTCAAGAATAGGAACAAGTTTGCGCAAGCTGTGGGTGAATAGCCCGATAAGACGAAGCAGAAAAGAGCTCGAAAGACGTTCTTACTGCAGTTATTAGAAGTCCTATATGTGTCTTCCCTTGTAATTGAATTTCACCGCATAATTTAAGAAAAGCCACACACAAAAAAACTTGTAGTAAAAAACTGGGGTATAATTTTCTTCAATCAACTCTGGCTCATGACTGCAATTACCCCAACCCTTTGCGAGCCTTGCTGAGATGCTCCGGGGACGGGCCTTGGAGCCGCCGTGGGTGGTGTCCTTTCATGTGCCTCTCAAACCGTTCTTTATTGTAAGGTTTCAAATTAGCGCTAGCAGCAATGAGCAAATTTGATAATTCGATCTCAAATTAGTTAATGTAATGTGCCAGTAACCACTAACTAGTGTATTACAAAGAGGAAAATGTATCTTTTTGGACTTGGGATATAAAGTTAACCAGCCTGTCATTTTGCCTTTGGAAACTTTTTTGGGTCTTTATTAAAAGGAAATAATCCTATAAACAATGTGCATCCCTCTCGGCACTGGTGGAGGAGCGGGGGAGGGTGCGTGTGGGCAGGCTCGGGGCCGCGACGCTCACCCCACCAGGCCTGCCCTCAAAGGGCTTCCCCAGTGAGCCGGGTCTGGAGGTCAAGGCCATCAGAAGTCCTGGGGAGGAGCTGAGAGGCAGGAGGGACCCACCTCCACGGCAGCTCCACTGCAGGAAGTCAGGTCCTGAAGGGAAATTGCGGTCAGGACCAAAGCAGGATGCTGTGGGGAGCCCTGGGACACCTAGCCCTGGAGCCTTCCCGTGGTCCCACACCTTAATCCCAGGACCCCATCTACCCAGGCCTGCACCCAGCCCAGGAATGGAGCCAGCACCAAGAAAAGGGCACCCTTGGTGAGCATGGCCCTGGTTGTCCATCTTGGTCAGCTGGGATCCCCCCCGAGGTCAGTGAGGGTCTGGCTAGCAGTATCCTTCTCCTCATCTCATCCCTGTCGCTCCCAGGTCGGGGCCTGCAACATCACAGGAGCAGGCAGCCTAGGGGCAAACACCCTTTGCAAGTGGCCAGAGAGATAGTCTACCCAACGGTCACACTGTCAAACCAGACGGGATCACGAGGGCACGCTTATCCAGTGCGTCAGGTGCTTTCTGTGCACCAGGCTGTGGAGAGCCTCTTCTCTGTGTCTGGGTTATTATATATGTCACTGCTTCCTGCGACACCGCATCCCTGCTTCCTGCGACACTGCATCCCTGCTCCCTGCGACACTGCGCCCTTGCTTCCTGCTATACTGTGTCCCTGTTTTCTGCTATACTGTATCCCTGCTTCCTGGCTACACTGTATCCCTCCTTCCTACACACTGCATCCCCGCTTCCTGCTACACTGTATCCCTGTTTTCTGCTATACTGTATCCCTGTTTCCGCTACACTGTCAGCTCCCTTCCTCTTCCCAGTTCCCACTCTCTCCTGGTTTCCTCCCAGAACTTGGTGTATATCGTTGATATTTAATAAGCACCTATTTTTCCCTGGAAGCTGGATTGATGTGAGTTGAGACATGAGGGATCCGAGCTCTTTCAGGCTGGACCTGATCCCTGCCTTGGGAAGCGCAGGATTCTTTGGAATGAGAGGCTAGCTGCCCCCTCACCCCCCACGGCATGGGGTAAGCCCAGTAAGTAAAGTGGGAAAGAAGGGCTGGAAAGACTTTCGAAAGCTCCACCATGGCCCTGAACTTGCTACTTTAATCAGACCTGAAAGGTCCCTCCCGCCCCCACCCGCCCTCAGTCAGTGACAGACGACTCCGGCCTGAAACGGTTTAAAAAGGAACAGGAGACGCTCTTTATCTGTGTGGCCTGAGCCCACGTACTCCAGGAGAGCCCCAGACCCTGTCCGGCTGAAAGCCACGGCTTGTTCTCTCATCTGATGGATGAAAGGAATTTGGAAGCCTGATACTGTCCCTGGAGATGTCATTCAAATCCTCAGATACCTTCTCCAGGCCGGGCCACCACCACCAGCCTACGCATCCCTTCCCCTGCCCCCCCAAGCATCCTGGACCCTCACCTCTGAGCCGGGCTCTAATCAATAGAAACTAGAATGACGGGGGCGCGGGGGGGAGGGAGGTGTCTCCGATTGGTAGCCAGGAAAGTAAAAACATGATTAGGAATGAAGTCGCTGGGGATGCTCTAAATTGGGGCTCTTTGAAACCAGCCTGGGCAGATCAGCTTTCCTTCATGGGGGGATTTCTTGTCAGTTCTCATGTAAAGGAAAAGGATGAAAAATGCAAAAGACAAAGCTTGTGGCCCCTCCTCTCCAGGCTGCATGGGGGACAGCGGCAATGTTCTCTTGGCTCATTAAAAAAGTACAACAAAGAACAACAACTGCTAAGTGTTTCCTCTTAAAAAGAACAAAGAGAAAGCCACAGGTCTTAATGGTTCTCATTGATGGCTTATAAATGTGCCCATGTCCTTCAGCTAGAAGCTCTTCCTTGCCAGTCCTCCTTGGTTTTATTCCAAACTCCCCTTCCACCGCAATCCGCCCCCCCCAATAATAATTCAAACAAACTTTAAAATCTATAGATGCAGCATTCCAGAGTGATGGATTTGCCCCTCTTCCTGAAATTCAAATATAAATCCCCCAGCCTTCTGCAAAGTAACCATGGCAGCTTGATTTATCTGGGCTGCTGCAGAGTTGCCCTGTAGACTTTCAAAAACTTGGAAAGGCAAAGAATGCAGGGAGAGGGAGGGAGGGAGAGGGGAGAGAGAGAGAGAGGGAGAGAGAGGCGCTACAGTGAGGTCCCTGCCTGCCCTGCTGGAGCTGCCATCCCGCCTGAGAGCAGGGGAGGGAGGGGGGAGGGAGGCGGGAGGGAGGGGGAGGGAGGGGATTTTGTTCAGAGCAATCCCATGCACTCAGTCAATCCGTCTTTCCCCGGATATCGCTAATCTGCACATTTCTCTTCTTGTGTGATGTTACCATCGCTTTATCACAAATGGGCTATGAAGACATTTGGAGCAGCTACTGTTGTGATCTATCCAAGATGAATGGGGGCGAAGGCTGAAATAAACTCCCCGTTTCCTGTCCCATCTGTCTGCCAGACTGCGGCTGCAGGTCAGGGCCATCCTCCCTCCAGGCTGGTAATTGCAAAAAAACGAAACAACTGAACCCAAACCAGAAGATCAAAGAGCTCAGGAGGAGAGGAGGAGGGGGCACTCTGCTGAGAACACGCTGGCTCCGGGGGCGAAGGCGATTAGGAGAAACAACAACACAAACCCCAACCTTCCTTCATTAACAAAGCCAGGGACAGAAGGAGCCCGGGCAGCTGGAGTTTGCTCCTGCGACGGAGCAGGATAACCGGGCAGGGGCGGGGGGCAGACGCTCACTCCATCCTCATCCTCGCCACCCCTGACCCCCAGGCCCTCGGTCATCTGGTCATCAGATCAGCCACACGTGCAAGTAAACCCTTCAGCCTCCGTGGAGAGACGTGATCTCCCCTCCCTCCGCCCCACCCCACCTCTGCAGCCTTCTCTCCAGGGCCAGTTTTAAAACCATCTTGGGCACACCACCCATGCCCAGACACACTGTCCTCCTGTCCCCAAACATCCCTCCCCTCCCACCACCTAGGACGTTCTGGTCACCGTGCCCACCACTTCCCTGGCCACCCCGGGACCCAGGTTTTCTGTCCTTAGATTTAAGCGACGGTGGGGTGGCCAGGTCTGTTTTGTGGCCCCCAGCCCCCGTGTGGAGGGAGGGTGTGTTCCTGCCAGAGGGTCACGTGCCCCTGAAAACTGTGGTTGCTGGACCTTGTTTCTGGGGTCCCACACTTGGTGACTCATTAATAACATTTGATATTCAAGTGGACGAAACTCCGCAACCAACCAACGTTTCCCCACCACCACGGGCAATAAATCGTAGCTGGGAGTGCTAACAGCGCTCACATTTACTCCTATTAATTCTTCCTGTTTCTGAATGCTGGGTCGGGTCCAGATTCGCTGCATTACAAGCTTTCCTGCTGGAGAAGCGAGGCCTCTAGGCTGCGTTCCAGTTATAACTGGCAGCTAATACCTTCACACATTCGCAAATCCCAGACCCGCCGGGGCAGGAGGGAGCTCGGGGTTTGCTGGGGGTCAGCAGATTGCCGTGCTCGCAGCCTCGGCGATTCCAGCCCTCGAGGGGGCGGGCAGAGTGGGCCCCATGCAGCCTCGAGCCAGGGTGAGGGGCTTTGCCAGTGCAGCAGGCCCAAATAAATGATTTCTAATTTTGGGAAAAAAGTTTCCATTCCCATTTTCATTTTTCTTTCCACTTCCTTCCTCTCACCTGGATTCTGGGAGGGGGTGGAGGGACCAGCTGGGCAGAGGGCAGTGCGCTCTGATCCACTGAAATGCTCCTGCTTTCCTGACCTACCCGGAGCGATTTAAAATGTCACAGGTAACCAGGATCTTGCCTCACAAGGGTCTCTTGTAAATTCAGCGCCGAGCGCTTGGATGCTACGCTTCCCCTTCTGACTCAGGGCTTCAGTGATGATGAATCGTTACGGAGAATGTGGTCCAGCTCCGGCGGCTCCGTGGGCAGAGTGGGTCTCCCTGAGTGTTTCGGAGGCAGCTAGCAGTTAAGTTCCTTTCCAACAACTGCTCCCGCCTTAGGGTCTAACCCCTCGTGGGCAGAAAGCCAAGGATGAGGCAGCGGAAACCACACCCCCTCCACTGTCAGCTCATTCGCAAAGGCAGCCATGGCGCTGGAGCAGAGGGCAAAGGTCTGCTGGGTCCCTCAGCAGACACAGCGGGGCCCCTTCACAGGAAGACGCGGGCTCCCAAAAGCCCTACGGTTGACAAACGCACGCAGTGCCTTTAGGCTGCAGGCCCGAGGTACATGTGCGCGTGGGTGCCCACGCGTGGGTGCCTGTGTGTTTTGCAAAGCGTTTCTCCCCGGATGTCAGGATCACACGTGTTCAAAATCCAGGCGCACTGTTCAGAAGTTATTTCTGGAAAAATGTTGAATCTCATAGCAGCAATAAAAAGAAAATACTGCCTCAGCCAACATAAATGTCTATTTGGAACATGCTTGAAAAGCATTGGAATATTTGTGTAAGTTTGAAATTCCAGCCTTCGGAGGGGAGCAGCTTGGCCGTCAGTGGGCTTCGAGGAGGAGGATGGAGGGTCCGTTTCCGAAAGCCCCGTACTGAGCTTGTCCATTTGGTGGCCTGGACCTGCTGGCTCTGGGCTCCCGGATGGGCTCACGGTGCTTTCCACCAAGGGAATGACGCCGACGCGGGACACGACTAAGGCGGGGAGGTGGAGCTTCAGGCACCATTAGCGAGGGCAGGGTCCAGCCTCTGGGACCGGCCTCAGAGGGGGATGGGACAGCGGCCTCTTGCCCTTGGGGTCCTGTGGCCCCACAGCCCAGCGTCTGTCCTACTGCTCACCATGCTACCAAATCAGCCACACACCTGCCAATCCCCACCCTGACGGCTTCCTCGCTGGGGCCCCGCACTGACACCTCGTCTGGCACTGGGTGGGCATGGGAATAAGCGGAGAAGAGCCTGATGGGGGCAAGGATGCTGGTGGCACTGCTGCTGTCTGCTGAGAGCCTGAGATGGGCCAGGCTGAGCACAGGCCCTTTTGCACAAGATCTCATTCAGCCCCAGTAGAACCAGGGGTCCTGAGAGTGGTCCCAATTCACACAAGGGGAGACAGAAGTCAAGATCAGAGCCCAAGGCATCTCTCCCGGGACAGGCAAGCTACCAGCCTCCTAGGCCTGGACATTGCCGGCCAGGATCCGACCTGTGAATCTGGGGAGGGGCCTGCAGAACAGACACTGGTGGCTTGGGCAGCCTCTCTGGACCCAGGGGCAAGGGTGGCTCTGTCTGCAAGGCAGACATGGGGGCATGTTGGAAAGATAGTGAACCCTACTTCCCTGATGGGAGCTGGGACAGAACCTGGGATGAGAGACCAGCATCAGGGCTGCCTTTGGGGTCAGGCAGACCTGGGCTCCCACTCTCGCCCTTCCTGGCTGTGCCACCTGGGGGAGCTTCTGGACCTCTCTGTGCCTCAGTTTACCCATGCGTTAGAAGGTCAGGTGAGGGTTAAATAAGACAAATCTGCCATGCTTGGCCCAGCCTTGACCTGTAAGTGGTCCTTGCCGATTCCTTGTCTCTCTCCCACTGCACCTCTGACTTCCCTGGGACCTGCCCGCTGGGCCCGGGGATCTCAGCCCAGAAGGTTCCCTGGAGCCAGGATCGTGCCTTGGAGCCATGGGCACAAGCGAGGTGGACACCATCGGAGGGGCAGGCTTCCAGGCAATTTGGGGAAGAAATAAAGAATCTCTCTCTCTCTCGCCTGGCTCCTCCTGTTTGTTTCCAAAAGTGAAAGAAAGCAAGAGAGAAAATGTAGACATACCGCGCCTACTTTTTGGGAAAAACAACAAAGATGCGTCCCTGGGGGGAGTGGCGCTAACACTGCAGGACTGTTGCAGGAGGTCTGGTTCTCATTAGCAGGAATGACTGCCCAGTCCCTGCACAGTTTGTGGCGCCTGCAGTGCGGGTTAACCCTTCCCGCCTCGCCCCCCTCCGCCACGCGGGCGCGGTGGGCATCTCAGGCTGGGGGAGGGGGTCTCGGGCCAGGTGCAGCCGAGGATCCTGCCGCCAATGACAGCTCACACCGGAGCGTGCACACGCACGTGCACACGTGTGCACACACACACACATGCATGCATGCACACACTGGGGTGCTTCTCCCTAGGGCTAGCTCACCTGAGGTTCTGCAGAGAGTCGCCCAAGTACTTGAAGGGCAGGAGGGAGCAGGAGAGAGGAAGGGAAAGATCAAGGGTGGCGATGAGGGGGCCGAGGGAGTCTGCGTGGGGTCACACCATGTCCCCTCGGGTGAGAAGGGCTTGCTGGCTGGGCTTGTAGAGCAGGGGCAGCCATGGACGTTGGGGACCGAGCGACCCAACTGATCGTGGCTCTGTCCCTGGGGAGCCTGGGCCTCACGGCCGGGCTTGGCCAGGACCCCTTGGCATCCCAGAGGCCCCTGGGGCTGTGAGGTCAGGGGCAGCCGGAGCTGCGAGGAGGAGGAGGGCGGGTGCTAGGACTCCACCAGGCTGCCGTCACCCCGCTTAGCCAGGGAGAGGGCGTGTGGCAGTATGGCGGGGCGCTGGGATCTTCCTGGGGGGACGGGCCGGGGTACCTGGCTCACTGTGGGCTCCTGCCTTTGGGTTCACCTCTGAGCAGCCTTCGCCTGTATGATCTCAGTCAAGCTGTCCCAGGACCACTATGGAGGGATCGTTCTTGGTGATGCTCCCTTTACAGATGAGGGTGTGACCGTCTCATGTCCTCAGCTGGGCAGGGGCCGGGGCAGAGCCCCAGCCTGCGGCCCTGCTGCCTGAGTGTCCAGGCGCCGAGCTGTGCTGTAAAGTCTCAAACCAACAAGGACCTGCATGTGTGACAGTATCCTGGCTTCCTGTTTTAAAATGTGCCTTCCAAGTGGAAAATGATTAAAATACAGTAACATCCACTTGATGCACACATGTGCACACACACTCAGTGAGATCGGGGTCTGGGGGTCCTCTCACTGGGGGTCAGGCTTGCTCCACCCCCACCCCTGCGTGGATCCCGTGGTCGGCGGGGGAAAGGCTGCTCTCGGGCTTTCCTTGGAATATGCGGTCTGAAGGTGGTGCTGGGTGCGCCTTGCAGTTGCTCTGAGGGGCCCGTGGGAGAAGCGCCCACACTGGGCGCCCTTGGCCCCTACGGTGGTGGTCGCTGAGGGGGACAGTGTGCATCCAGAGCCATCGGCTTCAGCCCGGTGGGGCCTCAGGCTCGAGAGTCACAGCAAGCTCACTTAAGGCACTCGGTCCCCGAGGGATATGGGAAGGGAATGATGATGATGATGATGCTGGTGATGATGATGATGGTGATGCTGGTGATGCTGGTGATGATGATGATGATGGTGATGATGGTGATGATGATGATGATGATGATGGTGATGATGGTGATGCTGCTGATGGTGATGGTGATGCTGGTGATGATGGCGATGATGATGATGGTGATGATGATGATGGTGATGATGGTGATGATGGCGATGATGATGGTGATGGTGATGATGATGGTGATGATGGTGATGATGGCGATGATGATGGTGATGGTGATGATGGTGATGATGATGATGGTGATGATGGTGATGATGGCGATGATGATGGTGGTGATGATGATGGTGATGATGGTGATGGTGATGATGATGGTGATGATGATGAAAATAATAATGTTAATAGTTTTGGCCTCCATTTATTGGGCATCTTCTCCATGCTCAGTGCTGCTGCTGTCTTTTTACTTTCAGCCCTCATTGCTTCCCTAAGATATTTTCTAAGATGTGACGTACATCCACAGAGAAGTCAAAAATAATTGCCCAAGGCCACAGACCTGGGACAGTGGGTGACCCTGAGAAGCCATGAAAATGCTCCCCATGTCTGGGGACACTGTGGCCAGACCACGCCCCGCCCTGAGTTGGGAGGGGAGGAACCAGGCTTGGGTCTCGCACCCAGAGCAGAACTGCACATCAGCGCAGCAGGGGACGTTTCTGATGATCGGCATCAGGGCTCTTCCCGTGACCCTCCCACCGTCATTGCTCCAAGGAAGCAGAGGGCAGACGCCCAGTGGACAAAAGAGGGTACACCCGGGAGAGTTCCTGTCACAGGAAGGGAAGTAAAAGGTTTCCAGAAAGGGAACCAGGTGCTGGGCGGGGGTGCGGGGAAGGGCAGAAGCCAGGTTTCCTCAGGTTCTCCCCATCCTTGGGGTGAAAACCTGGGGTGGGGACAAGTAGGGGCCTGGAGACGGCACAGATGGGATGTGGGGAATCGAGGTGGGGTGGGGGCATTGCTTGGTATTTCCCAAGGAGGAGCCATGGAAAATTAAACCCGCAGAGAATGTCCAAGCCACCTGGCACTAGCCCCTCCTGGACCACAGAGGGGGGCCAACCCCACATTATCTCCGCCCTGCGTTCTCTCGTGGGTCCCGCCATCCCCCCGCAGCATCACTGTGTATCATGCTGCACACGGCATCCCAGGTGCACTCTTACCACCATTTGTAAGAGAGGAAACCGAGTCACGGGGACATTACGCCACCTGACACCATCACGCAGCCAGGAGGCGGCAAAGCCAGAAGACAAGCCAGCGGTCTGGCTGGAGCTCAGATCTGCAACCTGCCCCTCAATGGGCGGCATCCGGGCCTGAGTTCGCTTCTTCCTCAGGGTAGGGAGAGGATACAGCAAACCCCCACCCTGAGCTGGGGGCTTGGCAGTTATGCGCAAGCTGCTCTCTAAGAAAACGAGGCAGCAGGACCCACAGCGCAGACTCGAGAAGGGGCCGCGGTGATTCGTGCCCAGAATTGAGTCCCTCCCCCGGGACGGGGAGGAGTGGAAAATCAACCCCCCACCTCACCCCAGCATATACTGCACTCCCACTTACGATCTCCTGGTGGGGAGCAGGGCCCTGCAGGCCACCACTGGGGCCTGACCTACGGATGCCACCCATCCATGTGGTGTCCCACGTCCTGGTTTGCAGGAGGCTGAGGGGTCTCCTGGGACGTGGGACTTTCAGGGCTAAAACTGGGGCAGTCCTGTACAGACAGGATGGTTGATTGCCTACCGACGCCACGCAGCAGCGTGCCGTCAGAACCGTAGCGCTGGGCAGGAGGAGGAAAGACACTGCAGGTCTGGGGATGGGGCGGACTGCCCAGCACTCAGTGGGGGGCGCACAGGGCCACACGACGTGGTCCCCAGGACCAGAGGCGGACGGGGATCAGGGAAGCGGGGCTGGAGCCCCCGGGACTGCTCGGGACTGTGTCTGAGGTCGAGAGGTGCTCTCCTCTCCCCTCCCGGGGTGGGGGGGTGGTATTTTCAGGTGACCCCCCCCTCGGAGAAGGTCACCCCACAGAACACAGAGCAAGACACTTGTATAAGGCCGAGCGATGGCAACACAAGACGGCACCCCACGAACTGTACCTTTTAATTGGTGTATCGTTTGGTATGTGAGTTATATCTCAATAAAGCCATTTTAAAAATGCAGTTTTTGCACAGGGCAATCATTTTTCTGTGAAATCTTTAAAACTTCTCTGAAACATCCTACACCCGTGTGCAGTGGATTTTCACAGAGACGACCTCCATCTGTGACATTCCTCTGTCTCTGTGTGGCCGCGTCCAGGTGTAAAGAAAGTCCAGCCTTTCAGAACCATCAGGGCCTGAGGCGTCTGAGGCTTTCCAGGTAAGAGAGGGTGTGTCCCTTTCAACCCCTCAGCTCTTTTATACGGAAGATTTCTAAAGCAGGTGCCCTGTTCCTGGCCTTCTTAAATAAGACAGCATGTGTCGTGTGGCTCTTGTTATACCTTGGATGTGATGCTGAGTTGCCCCCCTCCAAGTGCACCCCTGCGGTCCTAGGATGGAAGATGGCTGCAGTCTGACCACCGGGGCAAGTGCTTCCCTTCCACTTCTGAT
The DNA here is from genome assembly GCF_949987535.1 of Balaenoptera acutorostrata. Taxonomy (NCBI): domain Eukaryota; kingdom Metazoa; phylum Chordata; class Mammalia; order Artiodactyla; family Balaenopteridae; genus Balaenoptera; species Balaenoptera acutorostrata. The sequence goes on along the minus strand of NC_080064.1, from coordinate 2,088,362 downwards.
TGGCTGGAGGCGCAGACCTCTGGAAACCAAGCCGCCTGGAAGTGTGGGAATCTGTTCTGAGCGGGCCCCTCCTGCAGCAAAGGAGCGCCATGGCAGGGACACCTCTGCCCCGAGACTTGGACGCTTTTCAGAGTCTGCAGTGACCTGGGCCTCGCTCAGCGTCCAGCACGTGGACTTGAAGAGAATGGAAAGGGAATCTCCCCAAGCTTAACCCAGTGCCCAGCACAGGTGGGAGAGCTGCAAAGGGCTCTGTCCATGCGTGAATAAATAAACGACTGGGAAAGATGGAAAACAGGCTGGCAACTGCATCTTCTTACCCAGAAGGGTTTTCTTCTCCATCTTGGAACCCAGCCCTACTCTAAGAGGTGAGGTCACCGGCTGCTTGGCTTCTGCAGGGATGAGGCACCTGTGTGACGTGGGGCTGCGAAGCTCGAGAGGGCACCCCTCCCCGTCTCCAGCCATGCGTCCTGCCCTTGCAGTGGGCTCCGGTGCCTGATGTCATGCTGCTTTGCTGCCATGACAATCGGCCACACCAAAGGCTTGTATTGCCTGACGAACTTCAGCCAAAGTCAGGTGCTACATATAAGAGGCCACGAGCAAGGGAGCAAATAGATAGAAAGAAGGAACTGAAGATCCACTTACACTTAAGTATATGCCACCGACCAGGCCCTGGACCCTTAAAACCAGACCCCAGCCGGCGGCACCGATAGGGCAAGGCGCTTGTACTCCCCGCGGCACCCAGCCCATCTCTGGCCAGCCAGGGGCCCAGCTCTCCTGGGGTCTCACCGTGCGTGCGCACTGCACGCGGTTTCCTGCAGCCCCTCGGCTGGAATTGGGCTGTATCAGTGTCTGTGGGAAGCTCTTCTGGGTGGGCTCTTTGTGAGTATTAATGGAAATATTCTTGCACAAAAGGACCAAAATGCTTAACTGCTGCCTGGAAGGCGGGCAGCCTTCCGCATCCAAAACCCTTTCCAGCTCAGAGTATCTCAGATGTGCGTTTATTTACCATCCATCCTGGACAAGCCTTTCTCAATAGGGTCCATTCTGGGGGGCCGGAGTGCAGAGGTCCAGAGGGTCCCTGTGCTCTGAGGCCACCCTGCCTTCTCTAGAGGATTCAGGGCCTTGCTGGACAGCTGGAGGAGGGCGGGGGTACAGGAGGGTTTGTCCAGCTCCATCAGACCAGCTCCCGGGGCGGCTGTGTCCTTTGTGTTGTCCTGAAGGCACACAGAAGCCCACCTGGGGTTCGGCAAGGACCGGGCTCTGTGTCGTCCGCCTCGCTTGAAGAGCCAGGCCAGGGCAATGGCTCTGCAGCTCGAAGGTGAAATGCAAGGCTTTGTTTGCACAAAATGAGTGGGCATTTCTATTGGTGTCAACAGAGTAAGGCCTGACAAGAGAAAGTTCCATGGGAAACAACGGCCTTCCTCCCTTCCTGCTCGTTCAGAGGCAACGTTGCTCACACAGGTGTGTCACCTCCACCCAAGTCCTCGGCTGGGCTCCTGCCGCACTGCCCCCAAACATCTAAAAGTTGGCCTCCTGCACTCCCTAGTGCTTCACCTCAAAAAGCAGCACACACGGGGGCTTCCCTGGTGGCGCAGTGGTTGAGAATCCGCCTGCCAATGCAGGGGACACGGGTTCGAGCCCTGGTCTGGGAAGATCCCACATGCCGCGGAGCAACTAGGCCCGTGAGCCACAATTACTGAGCCTGCGCGTCTGGAGCCTGTGCTCCGCAACAAGAGAGGCCGCGACAGTGAGAGGCGCACGCACCGCGATGAAGAGTGGCCCCCACTTGCCGCAACTAGAGAAAGCCCTAGCACAGAAACGAAGACCCAACACAGTCATAAATAAATAAATAAATAAAATTAAAAAAAAAAAAAAACCCGTGGAAACGGCTTCATTAAAAAAAAAAAAAAAAAAAGCAGCACACACGGGATACACGTCACACCCGTGGGGATACTACCATCAAAGACGGTGACGCCGAGCGTCAGGGAGCGTGTGGGGACACAGCACCCGGTGCACCGTCTTCGGGAAGGTAATACGTGATGCCGCTGTGGAAAACAGATGATGGTTCCTCAAAAACTTAAACATCAAGTCCCCATATGACCCAGCGAGTCCGCTCGTCGGTATACGCCCAAGAGAAATGAAAACACAGGTCCACACAAAAACGTGTGCATGCACGTCCAAGGCAGCACCATTCACAATCACCCAAAAGTGGAAACAACCCAAATGTCCATCGATGGTGGGATGGATAAACAAAATGTGGCCTGTCCCTACCGTGGGATATTATTCTACCGTAACCAGAATGAAGTCCTGACACATGCACACTACAGCGTAGACGGACTCAAAACGTTACACTCAGGGAAAGAAGCTGGTCACAAAAAAGCCACATACTGTAGGATCCCATTTATCTGAATGTCCCAAACAGGCAAACCCACAGAGACAGAAAGTGGATTAGTGGTTTCCAGGGGCTGGGGAGAGGGGGGATGGGCATTGACTGCTAAGGGGTATGGAACTTCTTTTGGCGGTGATGAAAATTTGCTAAGATCAGATGGTGGTGATGGTTCCACCACTCTATTCTCAATATACTAAAAACCAGCAAATTGTGCCATTCAAAAGGGCTAAGTTTATGGTATGTGAGTTATATTTCAATAAAACTGATCTATACACATCGTAAGCTGATCTATACACACATATACATGTTTACATTTACACAGCTGATTCTCATTATTCACAGATTCCGTATTTGCAGATTCGTCTACTTGCTAAAATGCATCTGCGAACCCAGACCGACCATCGCGGGGCTTCCTGTCACCCTGAATGTGCGCGGAGGGGAGGACACGCGGGTTCTGTGTCACGCACGGTCCCGGCTGCGGCTGAGTGAGAGACGCTCTGCCTTCTTGTTTTGGCTCAGACTGTTATCAAGCTTCCTTTTCGCAGCCTATTTAGTGTCACGTGTTTGGCATTTTGTGGGTTTTGCTGGTGATTCTCTGTGTAAAATGACCCCAGCCTGGAGCCGAAGCGTGTCTAGCGTTTCTGAGCCCAAGAAGGCAGCGATGGGGCTGACAGAGGAAATGTGTGCTGGGTAAGCTTCCTTCAGGCGCGAGTGACAGCGCTGCTGGCCGTGAGTGCAAAGTGAGTCAATGCTATATATTAAATTCCGGTCTTTAAACAGAAACACGTAAAGCAAGTTATGTGTTGACTGGCTGATGAAAAGGTAGTGACCAGAGCTGGCAGGAACCCAGCCCCCAAAGTTCGCTAGGAACACTGGGTCAGCGTTCTCAAAGACAGTGCTGATGGCACTTTGTAGAACTTTACACGGATAAAGAAAGTCGGCTGTGTATACGTGGGTACCACCTGCGTTCTCCTTTACCGGGAGGGCTCCCCAAATCTGACCTGAGCTATACCTGTGTGCACCCCACGGCCAAGCACGTGCTGAATGCCCACCCTTGGGAGGGCCCTGAGCCGGAGGAGTCTGATGGCAGCTGGAATAATCAGTCTTGAGGACACTCAGGTGGCCAGCTAATAAGGCCACCGGGAAACATGGGGCATGCTTGGTTCAGGTGTGACATGAATGTCGGGAGGGAGTGCCCTGGACGCTGGACCAGTTTGGGACGTGGCTTTGCTTGGGGGAAGTAATAACCCACCGGACAGTCTGGTGGAACCCATTCTCTGGCTAGGCGCCTGTGTGTCTTTGCTGATTGGCAAACGTGCCTGTCCTGACCTGCGTTAACTTTGCAAGCCTCGGGCAGAGTTGCAGCTGAGGCTTGAAGAAACCCTTGTTGCAGGGGGCCGTGTCCTGCCATCCCATCAGGCTACACACTGGTCACCGAGATGCTGTCCTTTGAAAATACAAAGTCCACGGAGGGCTTGATAATCAAGGGGCCACTGAAAGTGACCGAAGCCAAACTTCCCTCTGTCTCTAGAGCACGTATCCCCAACCATGAAAGCATTTATTATTATTTTTTTCATGTGCTCATTCATCGGCAGGTATTCCTTGAACCCTGTGAGGGTTCAGGCTCTGGGGTCAGTGCTGTAGCCTTGGCCCCGAGAAACCTGCTCTGTGGAAGGGGGCTGGGAACAGGGAGAAGCAGTTAGTTGTAGGGATAAGGGCAGAAAGCAAACAGAGGCACCAGGAAGAGGATGAGAGTAGAAACCAGAAGACACGCTGAGGACCAGGCATAGACCTCGGCAGAGTCAACGTGAGGGACAGAACCTCACCCAGTGATCCGTGTACCCCAGGTATAGGGCACCCCACGGGCACCAGGGAATGGGTCACTGCTGGAAGAGGAGAGGTGTTCACGGAACTAGAAGGGGATGAGGGCTCCGCGGCGTGAGCACCCACAGGTGCTATGTCCCCAGCAGCAGAGTCAGCGCCTCGCTGGGGGTGGCGGGGGTCAGGGCAGGAGTTTCGGGAGGACAGCGTGGGGCCCTTCATCCCAGGCGGCCCCAGCTAGACTGGAAGCGGAACCAGCCCGTCATACATGTGGTGTGAGGGTTCCGTTGGGTACAGACACCTTGAAGCTGCAGGAAAGGCTTGCAGGAAAGTGAAAGGCGAAAGGATGACTTTTTGCCCAAACGTGGCCACGGCGGCTTGAGAGCGCCTCTCCTCGGTGTCCCTGACAGCTCCAGAACCGGCATATCTGTAAGACCCCTTCAGTTCTACACAAGCCCCCAGAGCTGGGCCCCGGGGTCCAGGCAGGACCCCCGGACCTCCGTGAACAGGAGGGCTGGAAGGACGAGAGTTTCCCATGGGAACCCATCTCTCCCAGAGGAGCCCTCTCACTGCCTCTTCAGCTCACACGGAAAGAGCTGCCTTGGGCTTCCCTTGTGGCGCAGTGGTTGAGAATCTGCCTGCTAATGCAGGGGACACGGGTTCGAGCCCTGGTCTGGGAGGATCCCACATGCCGCGGAGCAACTGGGCCTGTGAGCCACAACTACTGAGCCTGCGTGTCTGGAGCCTGTGCCCCGCAACGGGAGGGGCCACGATAGTGAAAGGCCTGCGCACTGCGATGAAGAGCGGCCCCCGCACCGCGATGAAGAGTGGCCCCCACTTGCCGCAACTAGAGAAAGCCCTCACACAAAAACTAAGAGACCCAACACAGTCATAAATAAATAAATAAAATAAACTATTAAAAAAACAAAAAAAAAAACAAAAAAAAAAACAAAAAAACAAAACTAATCTTTAAAAAAAAAAAAAAAAAGAGCTGCCTTGTGTGAATGCGGGCACTGAGGACAGGGGTGCCACGTGGCCAGGCCACTGCTGAAACCATTTGTCGACAGCCTATGATGTATTAGGAAACAAAGGCCCATCATCCAGAGCTGCCCCGTCCAATGGGCTCACCATTTACATTGAAGACAATAAAGTGAAATCAAATGAAAACTTCAGAGCCTCAGCTGTACCGGCCACATTCTGCGACTCAGGGGCCACATGTGGTTCATGGCTACCGTCTTGGCCAGCGAGGTTCTAGACCACGTCCATCATCATATACAGTCCCCTTGCTCGAAGCCCCTGCCGCTGGGGTTATGCCTTCGAGGAGAAAGGACAGTGGATGCTCTGAGCCACGTGAGCAGGATGCAAGGGAGAGAGGGACGTAGGGCTCGGGCACGAGGGGACGTGCCTCCTGCAGCTCAGGGGCTGGTCAGCAGCTCATGTGAACCCCCTTAAAGGACAGAAGATGCTCGATCACTTTACACTCACCCCCAAGCCTTGGAAGATGACCGGCTCCCTGAATCCTGCCCCACCTGCTTCTTTCCTCTCTTGGCTCCTCGGAACCCTGCAGGCCCCCTGGTGTGGGCTGGTGACATGGGAGCTGCTGGTGGACTTTGGATGCCGCTGGGCCGTGCTCTGTCCTGGAGTGCTGGACCCTGGACTGGCTTCCTTCCTTGTCTCACCTCCTGGTCCACGTCCTCCTTTCCCTTCCTGCCTGGGCAGCCTGCCTCTGACGCCTTCTGTTCCCCGGCTGCCTGTCAGGGGTCCTAAGGGCAGGAGCCTGGCTCTGGTTTGATGCCGAGAGCCTTGGCCCCCGCTCTGATCCTTCCTGCCTGGCTGCCCTCACGCCACCCTCAGCCCTCAAAATCCCCCCCGCAACACACACACACACATGGATAGAGCTCCCTGGGTCCAGGACACGGCCCCAGGCACTGGGACGGGCCGCAAGGAGGAGAGGGACACAGTCCCATAGAGCCCGGCGCCCACGAAGGCAGGGTGGGGGCTCCGTAAGGGCGAGGCCACCCCCTGGAGCACAGCCACTGGGCAGGGAGTGGGTGACCCAGGTTGCTCAGAGTTCAAGGGCCGTTGTGCGCCTCAGTCCCACCTCCGCCCCACACACTGCTCTTCCCCTTCCGTCGGCTTAAAACGGTGCTTGAGCGATATGTGAGAAGATTCTTCTTAAAAAAACACTGACCCTCCTTCCCAAGCGCTATCGTCTAATGCTCTGGCCCTTCTTCCCCTCAAGCCGCCTGTCGGCCTGCGGTCCCCGCACCCGGCCACCGTGAGCACGCAGCCCGCCCGCCTCTGCCCTCAGTCACCCTTTACGCATTCCTCTCACCCCTGCCTCCACCACAGGTTCCTCGGGGGCAAGGCCATGGCTTGAACGAGTCACCCCGTTTGCAAGGGCCACACTGGGCAGCGGGGGGCCACCCCCTTGGCTCCTCTGAGGTCCCTCTCGGACCATCAGAACCTGGGGCCCATCTGCGCGGGGCCCGATGGCATCTCAGTGGGGGCATCAGGCCAGAGCCTTGAGACCACCGGAGCTAGTCAGCCGGGCTGAGCGCTGTCCCCCGCCGACAGCGCTCGGCCCCGACGCCGCAGGCCCGTGTTGACACAGAACTGGAGGGAATGAGGCCAGGGGCTAGGATTCGCGCAGCCCGTTGTTCGGTATGGTTTGAAGAAGGGCCCCCATGCTTCAGGGGAGACCCCGAGCTCAGCATCACAGTGGGGCTGCCCGAGTCCCTCCTCACTCCCCACCCTCCGCTGCCCCCAGACGCGCTCCTGCCACCCGGCCTTCCTGTGGGCCGAGGGTCACGCTCCAGTTACCCCAGGTCCCTGCAACCACTGTCGCCCTTGGGAGAGACAGGAACTTCTCCATCGAGGAGGGTGAGTTACTCTCCCCTGGGGCTGAATGAGTGGTGCCTTCAGCCTACAGAATTTTGGAAGAATTCGGAGAAAAAAGAGCCCAACGCCCAGAAACCCAGACTAAACAAAGCCTCCAGTGGGCGAGCTGCGGTGCGGGCCTGGGAGCCGCCGCGTGGAGGCTGGGGCCGCTGGGTTCCAGGCGGGGCGGTGCCCCGGCCCCAGAGGTGAGGGTGAAGGGGCCCTTTGTTCCTCGGGCACACGTGCAGGGCTACCTCTAATGAGAGTGGGAGCTGCACACCTGCATCAAAGGATGCCCCCTTCCCCTCCCCCATGGTGACCACGCTCCCGGGGGTCCAAGCAGGGGGCACTGGGGGTCAGCAAGGGTCCCAGATTTGAGCGTGCCCTCCATGAGCCCCTCACGGGAAGTCAGAGGCACCGGTGATGCGAGGAGCCCGAGGGGAACTTGCCACCCTTTCTGGTCCCTGTGATGCCCTCCTCCCTGCTCTCAGAGCAGCTGCCCTCGTGGGGAGAGGGGAGCAGAGGCCAGAAGGCATCAGGCCCTCTTGCCCGCTGTCCCACGTTCATCCTGGGTACTATCTTAGAAGTGCCTTACCCACAGCTGTCAGGCCTGTCCTTCTACGCTGGGGCCCAGGCCTCCCGCATCAGTGGTTCCGTAGAGGCAATGACAGCGGACACGGGGCTTCCGGTGCGTCGGCCAGAGCTGGGGTCCCTAGAGAGGCAGCTTCCTAAAGGCCAGTCCCCGCCCCACGGGCAAGAAAGTGCCTCAGATAAGCCCAGCAACACCACTGAGGTCAGAGCAGGAGGGCTGGGCACTGACCCCATGGGCTTAATTGGCTGTTTGGGGACAACCCAGAGGCCTCTGGGGGCCCTGTCCATTGTGATCCTGCAGGCAAGCTGGGAGGGAAAGCCCTGAGTTGTAGGGTGGAGACCTCTGGGCGTCTTCTGAACCTGCCGAAGGCGGAGCAGAGATGGAGATGGAGAGAAGGCCCAGTCTGCCACCTGCTTCCTCCACATGGAAGCAGCCCCTCAGGGGCCTCGAGGACAAGGCCTGGGGGCGTACAGCCCTCTCCATCCTGGGACACCCCACGTCACAGTGCCTCTGAGCCAGGGTCTGCCCCGACACGGAAGCTCTTTCCACCTGCAGTGCTTCACCTGTTTACCTGGATCTCGTCACCTGCTGCCTCCCTCAGGTGGGCACACAGGTGGGGTGCCTGGGCCCGAGGGAAGCAGGGAAATGGTCCAGCCATGGCTCTTGTAGGGAAGCCAGAAGCCCACACCCTATCACAGGAGCACGCGCACACACACACACACACACACGCACACACTTTCTGAGCACCTGCTTGGAGCTGTGGGTGGTACCCTTCAGAGACTCCAGCACCTGCAGGGCCAACGTTAACCGGGAGATGATGCGAAACCCACTAGAGACGGAGCAACGGCCGTACTAACTCCCCACCGCCCAGTGACCGCGGAGCGCCCCGCACAGACGGCGTGCAGGCTTCTTCCATAAATCCTGTTCAACAAGCTCTTCACAATGAAACACCCTACTATTAGCCCAGACAACCACTTACTCAAAACAAATACTAGTCATGAGCTGAGCGCAAACGCGGTCCCCAATGATCACCGGTTCCTGGCCTGGGCACTTCAATCTCTCTATTTATGAAACAATAATGGAATTCTATTTAACGGCATGGCGCCCGGGTTCGCCGCCTCTGATGAGTTTGCATTCCAACTTTGCCCCTGGCGATCAGCTCCTTCCTATTACCGCCTCGTCCTGCTTCACAGATGGATGAATCACCGCTCAGATAGCAATACAACCTTTACCCACGTATTATTATCAAAACCAGGGTCCATGGCGATTTTCAAAGGTTTCATTCCGACACAGCGGATGGGCTGGGGATGGAGATGCAAATGCGGTCCTGATTACCATACGCCCGTCCCCAGAAGCTGGCGGTGTGACTCTGGGCTTCTGGGCGGCGAGAGAGCCACCCGGGACACCTGGCTTTCTGGCATGCTTGGCTGAGGCCTCTCTCTCCCTGGATGGGACCCTTCCCTCCCCCTCCAGTGAACATTGGAAGGTGTCAGTGGTTCATCCAAATGCCTCTGGGCCCTGGCCCCATGTCAGACATTAGGGTGGGATAGGGGGTCGATGGGATCTGGTCCCCATCGTCGTGGGGTCACCGGTTCTTGTGAAAACCCAGGCATTAGATCATCCCCTGTGCTGGTAATTAACTGCAGAAAGACAAAGTCCAAGTTCATGAGACAGAGCTGAACGCTTCCATTTGGGACAATTTAGGCGAGGTGGGCTGGAACCCTCCATGCCTCCCTTGTAGCGCTCACCACCCCTTCAGCGACCTGGTCCACTGGGCAGCCTGAAGATACTCAGTGTGCTGGTGGAGCATGTCAGCCAGGGCTGCATCTTTGCCTCTGCACAGACGCCCGGACACCTGTCTCTGGGGGTCGCCCCGGCCCCGCGGGAAGCCCGGCAGCCTTGTTCCTGCCTCATCTTTCTTTTAGGGGAGCAGGCAGCTTGTTTCCCTTTCCTTTCTCTCTCAACTCCACCCCCCGCCCCCTTCTTATCTCCCACCAGACCGCGCGGTCAAGGGTGAAGGTTACGTGTGTGTTACTCGCCAAGAGAGCTCTTTTCAACACTCGGGGAAGCAGATAGCAGTGCAGCCCGGGCGGACTCAACTTGCTCAAGTGCTGTTTATCTTTTCGTGCCCTCTGCTTCCCGCGGGTGGAGACTCTGCAGGCCGGGGTGGAGGATCAAAGGCTCCCCGGATGTAGCTGGACGCGGCTTTGATTCACAGGGGCTAAAAATGCACGGGTTTAGAAAGGCCGGTCACCCCCATCACCTCCTCGCCTGCTCAGTCTGGCTCTGCGGGGCAATAATGTGGGTGTTGATTAACAGGCCTAAAGCCCGGCCACAAGATTCCTTCTGGCACTGCCCTTGGACAGAACAACTCCGCATGTTTTCCCCTCAATAAATCTATCATGTGTGGAAGGTCATTAGCATGACCTTGAAAGGCAAGTGTCCCGCCAAGACCTCTTCAGCCCAAAGACTCTGGTCTCCAAACCGGCCTTTCTGGAATGATCATGTGCCTTCTCGCTGGGCTCCCGCTGCCGTGTCCAGCTTTGGGCCCCCCGGGAGCCCCTGTGCCGGCCACGGAGGGGGATATGGGCCCAGGGGGAGCACCAGGGGCGTCTCGGCTGGGTGCCCGGCAGCGGGAGGTCTCTGTTACCTTCCCACAGGGAAGAACCTGGGAGAGCAGGGATTGGAATTGGGCTTGTTCTCTGTATCCCACCTGCGGGGTCTCATCCTGGAATCGGGATCACCCGCAGGGCTGATTCACAGCACCAGCTGCACCCCAGGCCCCACTCAGCGGGTCTGGGCTGGACCCCGAGAACCTGCCTTTCTAACAAGGTCTCAGGTGATGCTGAGAGCTACAGGCTCCATGTACCACACGTGTGGCACTTATTTGGAACTTATTTAAAACGGGCACTGATTCAATAGATCGGCAGTAGGTGGCTGGGGAGGTCCTGTCCCATGCTGGCCGGTGGTCAGTTTGCGTGAGGAAATGGGGCACCAAGGGAAAACCTGTGACCCACGGGCTGGGATAAGCACAAAAGCGCATGATATCGACTGGACATCCCCAGGGGGGCCCGATATCGACTGGACATCCCCCGGGGGCCTGAAGTCATCCTTTTACCTCCTTTAACCTGCACAGGTTCCCCAGGTGTAGATGAAGAAACTGACGCTCAGGGAAGTGGGGCCCCCGGGGGGTCAGCAGTGGGCTGGCGTCGCGTCCGGGTGAGCATGACTCAGGGCCTCTCCAGGGCCCCGTGCGGCATTTGGTTGGCCCTTCCATGGGGACCCCTGACTACTAGGGCTATTTCCACCCAGGCCGTCCTCCACTCTGGGATGCTGTGTTATCACTGCCCCCAAAGGAGGCCGCGTGGGTCGCGTCGTGCTGCAGACCTGCTTCCTCCACGCCTGCCTTGCGACACCCCGCGAGGTCCCCGCGCTTGCCGGGTGTCCCTCCTGCCCGTCTCCGCGTGGCTGGGCATGGGGACGGCCTCTCCCAGGCCCTGGAGTCAAGAGGCCAGGCTGCTCCTGTCACACCGTGGGACAGTTAATAAGGCCCCTGATGAAGGATGGGGATCCGTTTCTGCACCACTAATTTCCGTAACTATCGCTCTTTGAAAGACAGCTTGGGGCCTGGGCGCTCTCGGCCCTTCCAGACAGAGCTGTATTATGTGGCCAAGTTCAGGTTTCGTATCCCGTTTCAGGGGTCTAATGGGGCTGCCTCGGAGAACGTTGCAACGTGTTGCGATGCACGGCCCCCGCCTTGAGTTTCTTCCTCTGCTGAGCGTCCCCCTGGAGCCCAGTTCTCTCCTGGGCGGTGGGGATGGCGCTCCCTCCTGGGCACGGAGCCGACTCGGGCCAGCGTTCGGGGGAAGCTGCGGGATCACCCCAGACCGGCCCCCACCGCCGGAGGGGCTGCCAGACTCGCTGGGTCCAGGCCCGGAACGGTGTGACGGGCACGAGGGACGGAGGGAGGGGCAGTGTCACTTTTGGGATAACGGGTTCTGGCCGTCAGTGTTCCATCCTGGCCCCGTGGGAGCCGAGCATGTCCCAGCTCTCTGTGCCTTGGTTTCCTCATCTGAGAAATGGGGGTGCCCATCGTGAGGAAGAAAGGGGTGACACGTATGTGCAGGGGCCTCAGGGTCTGCAGGGCTGGCAGGCATGCTCTTCTATTAATCGTTCCCATTTTCTACTCCCAAATGCCAGGACCCTGCACTCTCGGGGACCCTGCCCAGGAGTTGCAGGGGTGACACTCAGGAGCCCAGTGTCCTGGTCAGTGTCGTCAGGATGCTGACTGTCGGCTCCGGGGACAGGCTTCCTTCACACCCAGCCCGGCGCCGCGTGGATGGGGCGGGGTGGGTTCAGGAAGTACTGGACACAGAGATGGCCTGGGGGCCAGGGGACAGGCGTCAGGGCCGGGTCCTGTGAGCTTGTGAACAAGCGTCTGCTAGGCACCTGCACGGCGGGAGCACAGGTTTTGGCCACTTCACCTGCCGTGTGGGATCTGTCCCATCCTCCAGACTCCTACAGCCGGGCCTGGGGCTGACTGTCCAGGCTGGGTCTCCTCGGGGTCTGTCTGCCTGCAGCAGCCTTGTCGTCGCTGCTGGGTCCCCAGATTGTGGGGGCTTGTAGACCTGCAGGTTCCCCACTGACCCCCCTCCCCACACACAAAGTGTGTAGGACGCAGTGTGTCTGGTGCATGCCCCTGTGTCCTGAGACCACACGTCCGGTAGCCTGGCTCCTCCCCACCTGTGGTCCCCAGTTTGGGTGCCTCCCCGTAACTGCACAGACGGCCTCCCCTCCCCTTAGTGGTTCTCCACCTGAGCCCTGCAGCCAGTGAAAGCGGGAGGAGGAACCCCTGAGTCCCAGACGCAGCACCCACCCCCTCCTCCCCAGGGATGGGGGTCTTCTCCCAGGGGTGATGGAGTCCAGGCCGAGGGACAGCTCAGTGCCCTGCCACAAGGCCCTGAAAAGAGGTGGCCCCAGGGGTAGTGCGCCAGCTCTCCCCCGTCAGGCCCTCCCCACTTTGGAATTGCAAAATCCCAAATCTGCTGGGCAGTGGCCAAAAGCAGGAAGAGAACATCTGTCTCCCCCGTGTGGCATCGGCTGAGAAGGGGCGTCCTGGACCCTGCCCGCCAGCCCAGCCCCTGCCCCTTCCTACAACACGGGCCCCGGGCAGGGAGACAGGGAAGGCTGACCGGGCTCCTGAAGGGGGAGGCTCCCAACGGGCCAGGCCTTGGGGGGTCTCTCATCCACACGCGGAGACTCAATCACTAAATGCCCTGCAGCACCAGCTGCAGGAGGCCGAGGGGACCCAGAGACGGTAGGTAGGCGGCTCAGTCCCACGTCACTATGGCCACTGCTGAGCTCCAGAGGCGGCACCTGCTCCGGGCCCTGGCTGGGCTCAGCCCCAACCCCGGTGCTTGAGGCCGTGACCTGGACTTCCCAGGGAGGACCCTGGGTTCAGAAAGCAGACGGGGAGTGGGGGGCACTTTCCTGGCGGTCCAGTGGTTAAGACTCTGTGCTTCCACTGCAGGGGGCGAGGGTTCCATCCTTATTCGGGAAACTAAGATCCCACACGCTGCACAGAGCGGCCAAAAAAAAAAAACAGAGAAAAGTGTTGGTCAGAAGGCAGACAGGGGACCCCCGAGGTGGGCTTTCCCTGCTAACAGGGGGAGCAGGGTCTGGAGGACGCCTTCTCCTGGAAGCCAGTACGGAGGTGAAGAGCAGAAAAGGGAGTAGAAAGGGGGTCCGAGCTGCCCCTCAGCCCCGCCCCAGCGTGGGAGGTCCTGGGGACCTGCTGGAAGCTGACCCCGGCTCTCTGCTCACGGCACTGGACTGGGGGCCTGCGGGTCACAGGTCAGTCCTGGACAGCCAATCCCCCGAAATGCCAGAAAGTTCACCATGTTCTCCCTGAGGTGAGGACCGGCTGGTTCCCCGGGGATTCAGGCCATCGTGGCCCAGAGTGGACACTAGGGACCTTCCGGGCAGCCTGCTGGCCGTGAAGGCTTTGCCTCTCTGCCCGTGTGGCTCTGTACAGCCCTGGGCAGACGGCTTTGGGCTCTAGCCCTTTCCGCTTGCTAGCAGGCCAGCCGGCAGCCCTTTGTTTCCCTCTCCGGAGCGGGGCCTCACGAGAGCGAACATCCAGCACACAAGACGGCGCCAACACGGAAGCGGATCAGACAGCATCCCTGGCATCGTCGCCGGCACGGGAGGAACTGGGGGCGTGGAGGTGTGCGCACACCCTGGGGATCCCCAGGCCCTGAGGCGGACGCAATGCCCAGAACCCTCCGACGGGAGCCCGGGGGGCCCAGAGGGTCGGCCGAGCAGGCGAGGATGCCCACCAAGAGGAAGGAGGGGAGCAGCAGGGGCTGCTGGGAAACGGGCACCCCTCTCTGGAATGTTCCGGAAGGCTCATGTGTCACCAACCCCGGTCTCTCTTCCGTAGGGGGACGCCACTGCCGGGCGTGCGGGTGGGGTGGGGTGAGGTCGGGCCATCGCGGGGTGGACAGCAGATCCTGCCCCTGGACCCGCACACACTGCCCGCTTTATCAACACGTGCTTTTCATTACTCACAGGACGGAGGGTATTTTGGTGTCTGTATCCACTTGATTCAATTACGGGGACCACGGTGAGGGATATTCCCTGCAGGGGACCCGGCGAACGCTCCAGTGCCCGCGGACGGGGAGAGGGGGCCGGCAGCAGGGGAGGCGTGGGGAGAATGCTGACTCCGTTCCTTCCAAACTCCTGTAATTGACTTTTTAAAAAATGACATTAGCATTTAAATGGTCCCATCGTTACGAGGGTGAAGGTTCACTGGAATATGATCAATTTATTGAGCTCTTCAAATGTTCTGTGATATTTATTTTCGGATGTGTCACGCCGCAGGGCCTTTCCACCCGCTCTTTGATTAGGCTCCGAGTCCGCACAGAGAGGCTGCCAAGTCCGCCTGCAGGGGGTCTGAGCTCCTCCCGCCGAGGTGTGCCTGCCTTGCACCCCTCCCCGTGTCTGGGGGGCACCATGCTCTAGCGGTCAGCTGCCCGGCCCACCTCCCCTGCCCCACTGCCCACGCGCCAGCTGCCCTGGGAGCACCGAGGAGGGAGGTCGGGTGCCCCCGGGCTTGTGGCCGTGACACACCAGATGCGGACATGGGGTGGGCGGAGGACAGAGCCCTGTCCTACCCTGGGGGCTAGAGCCCTGCCCGAGCCTGGGGCCGCTGCTGGAGCCGAGATTTCTGCCCAGAGCTTTGTGAGTGGGGACCAGACACCAGCTGCAGGAGGGTCGCTTTGTGGCCTGGGAATGTTTTGCCAGAATTACAGGGATCAGGTGAAAATGTAAAATGACCTAAAGGAGAGCCCGTGGAACAATGGGACGCAGGCAGGAGGGCAGAGCAGCTTTCCCAGAGACACCTGGACAGGTCATCAGAACGTCCAGGTGGCCAGCTGGAGGGGAGGGGCGCTTGCCCTCTGTGGGGTTGGGGCCAGGGGGACAGGTGCCCTGAGCCAGACTTGGCCGGATGGCTGCAGTTCACACACCCACATCCTGGGCTCCCCAAGCTGTCCTGGGGGCCCTGAAAAACCTCCCCAGGACATGCTCTGGGCTGGCAAGAGCTTGGGGGGGCCCAGAGCGCCAGCTGGCCTCCCTCCCACGCCGTCCACGGTACCCTCCACTCCCGAGGCTCCGAGCTCTGCATGCAAGGACTGCGCTGGCTGGAGGAACCTGCCAGCATCCGCCTCCCAAAGCCCAGGGTGTCTCTGCGGGAGCACATCGCTCTGGGGCTCATGGCAGGGAAGGGGCCACGTGCCACCCGGGCACACTGGGCTTCCTTCAGAGGCTGCAGACTGCACTGCATATGCCAAGTCCGCTTTGGTCCTTTCCTCGCTTTGCCCTTGGCCCTGGGCAGGACACTGCATCTCCGTGGCTCACGTGTGATCTCTGAAGTTCTCTAGATAAAAGGTCCTTTCAAGGAGCTGAGCAGAAGCCCAGCTGCCGGCATGGAATCCTCCCGCCCTGGCCCAAGGCAGACCATCCGTGTCCCATCATAAGGCCACGAACTTGGTCTAAAGACCATGGTCTGTGTCAAGACTGCGTCCCCATTCTCCCAGGGTGAGGGTCTCTCTGGGGAACCCAAGCTGTCCCGACTGCTTGACACCAGAAGAGGACAGGGACCCACATGCCAACAGACACAGCACCTGACAACAATCCCAGCAGCCTCTCCGGGGGGTCGGCTGGGGTGGGTGGGTGGGATCTACTCTCTGGGCTGGGTTACACGCCCCCATTGCTGAGGCTGTGTCCGTCCTCTGCGAATTGATTCCCAAGCGTGTGACTCGTAAGATCTCAGCCGACAGCATTGATCCCACGTGCCTTGCAATGCTTCCAGGGCTGTTACAAATCTAAACAGTTTGAGTTGTGTGGAGCCCGATTTTGTCAGCCCAGGGCCCCGTGCTGGTGCGGCCCGGAGGTTAGCGGGACCGGAGCAGTTTGGAAACGAGGTTCAGGCTGCTCAGAGGCTCCCACGAATGCAGAGCTTGTCTGACAAGGTCTTGACATCCCTGGAACCTGGAAGGCCTCCCACGGTCTCTCCAGAACCCAATCTAATATTTCAGGAGAGCGTCGTTGTCACGAGCACAGGTTGGTCCGTGACTGCTTAGCTCCCCTCCCCGCCCCGGCCCCCAGCCAATCTGCACCTCCCATGCTGTCCTGCCGCTGGGCGACCTTGGTGCCCCCCACCCTCGGGAGGAGCCTTCGCTGTGAATCCCGCCCCGGCAAACAGCCCTCCACCTCCGGAGCCCTCAGGGCCCCTGTGCTGCCCACACGGCTTGTCTGCCCAGTGAGGCCCACGTGTGGGGCTGGCATCCACTTGTCCAGCCAGGAAAACCAGACCGACGCTCCAGGTCATAACCGTCCCTGCAGTGAGTCACTAGAACGATAAACAAATTGCTTCGGAGGAAAAAAAAAAATCATCCGTTTGCCTCCAGGTGGAAAACTGACATTTTAGAAACCAAAAAAAAAAAACCCCAAAACCCTCCATAAAGCGTCTAAACATGATGTCTGAACACACAAAGGCAGTTTCGAACCTGGAGAGGAAACGTTGTCTCCCCAAGCTGGACGGGAAAGCCTTATGGGCTGTTTGTTCTGTCCCTGCTCGGCTACTGTGCCACCACGGAAGAGCCCGAGGACGCCAGCCCCGCAAAATGCTGCGCCCAGAGACGTGAGGGTAAGCCCGCTCTGGGAGGCGTGCCCCCATCTCTGCCGCTTCCAGAGCTTTCTGAAGCGCTTTTGCTCTGGACAGAATTCCAGGCCACTGGGAAACCAGTTCATCATTTTGGCCGTATCTTCACTTGCTTTTCTACGAAAACTGACTTAACAGAAGGTCCGTATGCCTCTCCCTCCCTCCCATCCCCAGGTAAACACAACCATTTAAATGCTCTGAAAAACACTCATGCTGCAAGAACCACACGGTTTATATTAAAAGTCAGATGGGAGCTGGAAACGCTTGACTCTTTATTTTAAAGGTTCCCCAAAGGCAGATCACGTCTGGGGAAGCCGGGGCATTTGATGCTGGTTTGCAAAGGCTTTCGGGGCTGCCGGGCTTTGGAGACAAGACGTCCCCCAAGCCGGCGATAGAGGGCGCCTTCACCCCAGCGGCTGGCAGCCTGGTAGCAGCCCCGGCCCCTGCGGGCCTGGGCCCGGGCTGCAAGAGGACCACCCCTCGGGTCCCCCCAGGCCGCCTGCTGCCTGCCACACGGAGCAACTGGGTCCCACCTGCCGGGCCCTGCGAGCTTGGGGTCTTGAGATGCTCCTGCACCCCCAGGCAGGGAGCTGGGTTCTCACCCGAGTGTCACCCCTCAGAACTTGAGTTGTGTGCCCCCTGCCCTGGCACCTCCCTGGCGGGGAAGTCCCCCTGTGGCGGCATCTCGGGGCTAACGGGCACCCACGCCCGGACCACTGGGCCAGATTCCCCCAAAAATACGGTGTAGGGAAGGACAGAGGGAAGCCCACGCGTGCTGATAAGGTTCTCCCCTCCACCTGGTCCCCCAGGGCTTCACCTTTTCTCTAGCAGAGGATGTTACAAAGACCTGG
The DNA here is from genome assembly GCF_949987535.1 of Balaenoptera acutorostrata. Lineage (NCBI taxonomy): Eukaryota > Metazoa > Chordata > Mammalia > Artiodactyla > Balaenopteridae > Balaenoptera > Balaenoptera acutorostrata. Next base: position 2,070,603 of record NC_080064.1, on the reverse strand, counting down.
GCTATGCTCACTGAGAGATGACCCAATATCAAGGGAAATGCAGGAGAAAATAAAGGGAAATCACCGCCACAAGCTGCCCTGATAGGACCTCGACCCTCACCCGGGCCTTGGGAGAAAGATGCCCCCATCTCGGCGCACCCTGGCCCCTCCCATGCTTCAGACAAATAAAATGTGGCCTGGGGGGACACCAGGGGTGGTCAGTTCACCTGGGGAGGGAATGAATCCAGGTTTACCAAGAATTACACACGCAGCAACTCAAGCCGTAATAACCAAGCTTTCAATCGGCAGACTTCCCAGCCCCACGTGGACACAGGCCGCTGGCTTTCTCTGCAGGTGTTTTCCAGACACAAGACCGGGCTCCAGGGGGACCTCAGTGACCTTTACTCCTAAGACCCTCCCCCATCTCGTAGGAGGCGACCTTCCTCCTCGAGGGTGGACAGCCTGCCATGGTTGCTGGGAGGGGCAGGGCCGAGGGAGGGGCCTCCCGAAACAGAGGCCCTGGCAGAGCCGGCCCCGCCAACAAAGCATCCCAGGGTCCAGGGTCCCCCAGACTACCAGGGCTGCCAGTCACCAGCCTGAGCGCCAGAGCTGGGGGCCGGGTCTCTGGGTCAAGGAATTGGGAGCCTCGGCCTGGCTCACAGACAGCCCCCCCCACCCCCAGCCTGCATCCCCAGGGGAAGTGCCAGAGCCTGGCACTTACCGACCTCTCCATGGAAATGTCTGCGTGCCAAAGCCGGCCCCAAACACATTCCTCATCTAGAACATTCTGAGAATACATGGAGCAGCCTGTTTATAGGTAGGAGAGGAGAGCCAAGTTGGATACTAGTTTCAGACGCTTTCCGTTTGCAAGTCCAAAGGGGCTTCCTTGGTAAAAGAGAGAGCGGCTGGTTCCACGCCAGGGGCTGGGCCTGGGACCCGGGCAAATGCGGGGTCGATGAATGCACGTGAGGAAGTGATGGTTAGAAAATAGGGCCCTCTGCTGAAGGCCACCTCCGAGGACCTCTGGCCGCACAGAAGGCCTAAAAGATGCGTAGACCCCCTGGGAGGTTCAGGCCTGCGTCTCAAGGGGCCTTCGGAGCCCCTGAAAATGTTCTGCCACAGAACTTGCACCAGCATCACGTTCCCAGGGTACCCAACCTGCTCCCGGCCCTGTGAATTCATTCAGAAAGTATCCACTGCACACCTACTATGTTCAGGCTGGGCTCTGGGGGCCTGGAACTAGCAGTGACAGAAAAAGATTCTGCCGTCAGACCCATGTCTGAATCACCAGGCTCTCGGGGGACCCTGCACATGCCACGGCTCTGGGTTCGTGGCTGACTTAGCCGCAGCCTGAGACACGTCGTCTATACTGGCAGGTCCCACAGGCGTGTCCTCAGGGGGAGACGGAGGGGAACCAGCAGGACAGAACGGCAAAATTCACAGTTAAAGAGAACACCTGGGTACCTGGCAGCACCGTTCTGGTGACCGGATGCCAAACATGCCCGATTCTGCATCCAGTGCCCCGGGCTGTACATCAGCCTCACTGTACCTCCTCGGCCGCCCGGGAAGCTGATGGCATTGTCCTCATTTCACAGACGCGTGACTTAGACTTGGAGAGCTTGGGGACTTGCCCAGTGTAGAGCTGCTAGCATGGGAAGAGCTGGGAAGGTGTGTGGCAGTGTCCCCCGCCCCCCCGCCTCCCGGCCAGAGCCAGCCTCCCTGCTCTGCTCCTGGAATTTCGGAAGGAACCACCTCGGTGACTACAATTGCACCTCAAAATCCTCCCCTTTGTTTCCAAGTGATTCATCCAAATTCTGCCTGAGTCCCTGAGAGATTTTCCTTCCCTCCCGGCGTGCCGAGGGAACCCGGCCCTGGTTCCTCCTGGACCTCTGGTTCTAAGAGTGAGCAGGCGACCCCAGGGAAGCCTGTCCACCCTGCTTCCTACTTGCCCCAGGAACTGGTCCTGCCCAAGCTTCCTTGTTCTTAGTATTGATTTTTTTCAAAGCTAAACGCTTGCTTCAGACCTCAGCAAAGGTTTTAGTTGGTGCCAGTGAGTACTGAAGGAACAGCCCTTGGTGGGAGTTGGGGAGCAGCTGCACCTGCACCCCATCACGTCAAGACAGAGAGGGTGATGGGAGCCCTGAGGTCCTAACGTGGATGCTCCCAGATGTGGGGCTGGACGCTGACACTGGGGGGCCGCGGGGAGGCGGGGAGACTGAGAGAAAACCACTTCCTCTGCGCGCAAGAGATGAGACTGCCACAGAGCCCTTCCCACCCTCCCAGGTCCACCTGCCCAGGTGAGACGGTGGTCCCTGAGTGATAAGTGACATCCTCTGAGAAGGTCGTCGGTCTAGCTGGCTGTCCACTGATGCTACACCATCACCCCCGACAGCCATTGCAGAACCTAAAATGCAAGAGCGCTAAAGCCATAGGGCAATATCCCATGGCAATACCCCAGGGTAAGTGGAGGAGGCGAAGGTCTGAGGTTGATCTCGGCTGTGAGTACGCAGACTTGGTAAGTACGTGTGTACACGCCTGCACCGCCCTTGGCCACACATGCACACGCAAACACCTGTGCGCACAGGTAGGAACGCACCTGACCATGGACACACATTCAGCTACTGCCGGCGGCCGCTCACTGGCTTAGTGCTGACAGTGAAATTGCGTTTCTCTTCCTAGGGCTTGGGTGTTTGTCTTTATAGATTAGCAGAGGAATCATGGGTAGTTTTGATTTTCTTATTTAAACGATCTTTGTGTTTTTCCCCTGCTTGCTTCACAAAGCATATATGTTATTATCATGATTGGGAGATAAGTCAATATTCCTTTTAAGAGATTCGGGATTCCACAAGGTTTTGTCCTAACGGGGCTCATGCTTTCCCGGTGACGTAATGGAGAAAACATCCAACCCCCTCGGTGGTGGGCGCCTGGTGGTTCTGTGCTGGCTGGCCGTCTGGGTGACACTGCTCAGGGGACATGCTAGGCACGGGCTGGCTTCCCTGGCACCTCCCCTGGTGGTCCCCGGCCTGACCTTAGCTCCAGGCCACGGATGGGCCTTTGGGCGGGCTTCCCTCTGTGGGAGCCTGGGCAGGGGACGGGGCAGAGCCCCCTGTGTTCTGCCCTCCCTCCTTGTTCCTGTCCCCCTCTCTCTGCCCATCCCCTCACTCTGCCCTCCCGGGCCTCCTGCAGGACCCACCTCCCCAGCTGCCCCATTTCCTCGGCCAGAAGGGCCCAGCCGGCAGACTTCAGGCCTCTTTCTCAGAGGTCCTTAGTTTCCACTGTCTTTTCTCTCCGCTGGCCATAGACAGAGCTCCGGCCAGGGCAGGTCAGAAGAAAGCCAGCCCAGGGCAGGGGTTCAGGTGCGGGAGCCGCTCCTCCGGGCCTGCCTGCACCATCACTGGGGCGGGCGGCCGAGACCCGTCCAGCTCGGGCCCTCTGAACGCCCTGCCCTTCGCCTCTCTCTATAAGGGTCTGACACGAGGGCATTTACCCCCATTCTAGCTGTGCCCCAGGCCTGGCCTCAGGCTGCGCTAATCCCTGCTCCGGTCACCTTGCACCTGCCGGACAGAGGGCCCTGCCCTGCCGCTTGGACCCAGGTCGAGACACCGCCGGCCCTTCTGGGCGGACAAGCAGGGCTGTGGGGGTCCCGGTGACCGCAGGCCCTTGGGCAGGAAGGTTCCCACCACAGCCTCCCCATCCCCACGCTTCAGGGGCCCAGAGCCGCTCTGATGGCCACGCGTGCAGCTTCCACACCTGCTTTCTTTGCAAAGACAGCACAGAGGGAATGCACAGCCTGGCCCTGACAGCAGCGAGAGGCTGAGGAAGACACAGAGAAAGCACACTGTATGCCCAGGTCTCCCCAAGACCAGCTGCAGCGCTGACAGCTGGGGCGGGAAATAACAGGGGCGGGGCTGGAGAACCTACGGGGGGCTTTGAATAGTTCCCGCCCGGGGCTTTGGGGAGCCTGGCCATCGGGAGATGGGGGTGCCTGGGTGGTTTGTGCTGTGGGTTTCTCCCTCCCCTCCTAGATCTCTGTTTTTAGACCAGCAGAGGTTTGCTGAATTGAGATGCATCTCCTGAAACACACCATCGGTCAATTGATTGATGCATTTGGAAAAGCTCCCGGGGGTCAGTATTCTACGGGTCACTGAGGATGCAGACCTCAAGGGTAGGCCTTGCACTGAGATGCCCCCGGCAACATCCAGCCACAGCTCCACAGCCGGTGGTCCGTCCGCGGTCGCTGGGCGTCCTGGCTCACTGTGGTCACCGACGGGACCCCCAGGCTGTGGGCAGGTGTCTCGTGCCAGCACAGGGACGTCCCCGATGCGTCAAGCTTGCCGACCATTGTGCTCTGTGTGGTGCACGGCGGGGGCCTCCAAACGCCACCAGGGTTGCAGTGGTCAGTTAAGTGCTGCTGCGGGGACGTCCTGCTTCGACGTGAAATCACACTGGCCACCCGCGCTCTGCAGGCTGCTGCTGGGGTCCGACCTGCGGCAGGTCTTTATTTCGTCCCCTGTATGGCATCCAAACAGCAGGGGGCTTGCGGTGCTTGTCCTAAGAGGCAGCACCAGGCCACCCCTGGGAAAGGCCATCGCGCTGGGAGGTGGTCCACGGGAGGGAGTGGGGTGTTGGGGGAGAGGCCTCGAAAGATTTTCTCTGCCACGGCAGGGAACGGGTCGAGGACCAGGCAAGGACCATGAGGACGGAGAGGCCGGCTATGCCGGGGCCTCGGGGCCCCTGGCTGGTGGGGGGGGGCGGGGGGCCGTGGTGACCAAGAGGAGCATCTCGATGTGAGCTAGGAAGCCCCCAGACACGGTTCCTGAGGTCCCCGGAGTCTGCGTCCCCAAACCCCTGCTCTGGCCTCTCTCCTTTTCGGGTTACAGGACTCCCTGGCCTGACGGCAGCATCGGTTCACGTACAGCTCCCAGAGCATGGGGTTCACGATCTTAGGAGGGCGAGCGCCTGTGTGCCTGAGTGTGTGCACATGCGTGTGTGAAGGGACTCACCCCCCAGCTCCGGGGGTCTCCCGATATGCCCAGGCCCCAGTGTTGGAGACATTTGCACCCACCCCGTCCCTAGGCCAGCCAGAGGCGTCCCTTCACTGTGCTCCTCTGTCTCTGCAGACACGTCCAGGGAACAACATGCCTAGGAGAAGCCTGAGGGGGTGCTCTGCGGAGGGGGCGGGACCTGCGCAGGGCCCCCGGGGGTCCGTGCCGCTGATCTGTCCTCTGGTCTCCCAGCCGCCCTCCCAGGTGTGCAGGGCGGATGCCAGTGGCCCTGTGGGGAGGGCCAAGCCCGTGGTGCCGGGTGGCGTCCCCAGTGGCACCTGGTCCAGGGCAGCCGGCCCCGGGGTGGGGCACTGTCCCAACCTTCCGGCGGATCCGACGGAAGGCAGACACATCCGTCTGGCCCACGCCACCCCGGCTGTGGGCCAGCCCCTCCTGAAGCCTGGTTCCTGTCTGTCTGCCGGCCGTCGTGTGCAGTGACCACAGGCAGCAGGTGACGAATGGCCGATGTCAAGGCCTGTCATGCCAACGGGGCCCGGAGGAAATGCGAGAGGCTCTCGGAATGGCTTTATGACCAACCTGTGGCCGCCGAGATGATCAATCACGTTGATCGGGGCAGGCGAGCGCGGGAGACGAGAGGCAGATGGCGGCCTGGAGGCCGGGGGTCAGTGCCGGGCGGGCGAGGGGCGGCCTGGGGAGGATGGCGTGTTGAATGGTGAACTTGAAGGCTGTGCGGGCCCCGTTGCCTCACGCTCGCTCCTTCCGTGACCAGGCTGGCCTCGGGGCCCTGGCAGGCGGCCCCGGGGGTGGAAAATGCCAGATCAGCACGGCGGAGGGATAGTTTGGGCGTGCGGGGCGGTTCCCTCCCCAGGGAGGAATCAGAACGCGGGGTGTTTCTCCGCGATGGCTTTGTTCACAGACCTGGAGCTGGCGGTGGAGACAGGGCTGGGGGCCAAGCCACTGACCCCCCGGAGGAGGCCCTGCTGCTTCTCTGGGACCCAAGTCCTGAGCTACCTGAAGGCCGGGGGGCGGAGACAGCCCGGGGATCGACATCGCAGGAGTCGGGGCAGCTGGCCTTCCTGCCAAGGTGAGTCAGGGTTGCTGCCTCGTGTCTGCTTCGCACGGCCGGCTGTGCAAGGCCAGCTCCCTGGGCAGGGCCAGCTGCTGAGTTTCCAGATCCTAGCAGTTGCCCCCTTCCTGGACGGGTCCCCGAGAGCCCTGTGCAGGCGGGCGCTCCCTCCACCGAAGCGTGGTTTCTGGGCCGTCACGGGGGTGGCTGCTCTGGGCCCGGGGCTCCCATCGTGGGCGAGTGCGGAGAGCCCCTGGCTAGGAGCTTGAGGCCCGAGGCGGGTGGGAACGGGGGCCGCCACTCTCGCTGTCCAGGCCAGGATGAATCAGACCTTTCTTGGGGAAGTGCCTCCCGCTCAAGGACATTTTAGTCAGACATAATTGCTAGGAAAAATAAACCTGCCTTAACAGAAAACAGCTTTCCAGTTGTTTTTTTCCTCCTTGAAGCCTTTCAACTCCAGGTTTTGGCAAGTTCTGGCTGTGGGTAATTGTCAACACCGTGCGGCGTCCAGAGACCAAAACCAGGGGGACGGAAATGGCACCCGCAGCTGAGAGGGACCCGGGATGCGGCTCTGCAGGCACGCGTGTGCTCACGTGTGTGCACACACGCTCGCCGAGCGCGCTGACCGCAGGCAAAAGGGAACTCTGTCTTGGCCACAGAGCAGGTGGCTCGGTGCGCCTGGGACGCTCTGGTCCCGAGCAGGGAAGCTGGCGGGCCTCCCTGGGAGTGTCCAGAAGGGCCGCTATGGTGCGCAGGGCTCTCCCGGTTTGGGGTGGCTTCCTGGCCTCCCTGTTCTCACGTTCCCCCCCCCCCCCCGCCAGTGAAGGTCACCCAGAGTACGGGAAGAGTCCCAGCAGCATCCTTCCTCAAGGAAACTGGATGGAGTCCCCAAGGGACTTGGAAAGCGGGCAGGGCTGGTCCAGCCTCTGGTCCACAGCTGTGTCCCAAACTGTCCCCCGAAAAAGCCCTCCCAGTGGCAGGACGGGGTGATGGGGCCGTCGTCAGGAGCAGACAAGCCTACCGCTGGCACATGTGATGACCGCCGGTCTGTAACTGCCCCCCTGGACGGGCCCAGCTGGACCCTCCTCCTCCCTCCGTCTCTGTCATTCTTTAGGGGGCCTGCCAAAGGGGCACGGGGGCGATGGGGGGCCAGGAACAGGCAGCTGTGAGGAGGGGTGCGGGCCGGGGGCGGGGGGCCCGGGGGACAGGGCGCCCATCACTTTGTCATCACTGACGTCCCTTGTTCATTTCCAGGAACTTGTTACAGGCGCCGTCAAGCCCACGGCTGACAGCCCGATGTTACTCACGTGGCTGGGTTCTGGAAAACGCAGGCTCATTTGCCAGGCAAAATTAATGAGAAAAGAAAGACTTTAACGAGATAATAATCTATGACTTCCACTGGGCCAGTCTCCCCGTGCGTCGCGGAGCATTTCATGTGAAACAACGCTGCACCCAAGGAAGCTGAGACGGGGTGCTGCTGGGTGGGTGGGTCCTCCCTGGCCCCCGGCCGGGATGTGCGGGTCCCCGCACCAGAACACCCATTTCTAAATCTCAAGCCCAAAGGAGCAAATGCACAGCGTTTGTGCGAGTCCTGCACCCGAGCCCTGACCCAGGCCCAAGGCCCCTTCTCTTTCCTCCCTGCCCCCCAAAAACACAAAGGAGAAGAATGGAATGGAAAAGCCAGCAATGCGGCAGCAAAATAAACCTTTCCTAATGGCTACCAAACTTGCTGAGTGTCAGTTAGTTACTCTGTGCAGAGTCTGTAATAATCACGCAGCTCCGAGACAAGGCCGCTCTCTGGCAGGAGACCCTGTGACAGGGCCTGGAAGGCAGGTGTTACTGTAATTAGCTATTGTTTGACTATGAAAAGTCAGGGCTGATTAAAGCCACTAAGCACAAGTGCACTATTTTGTTTCAAAGAATATTATGAACTGCACGCTGGGGCCCTTTCAGAGAGGGCCTCCCTTCCGCAGCCGGCAGTAATCAAACACGAAATCTGCATAAACCTTCAGGGTTTAATTCAAGCAGAGACCTTTCATTAGAAATATGTTACTTTATGAAATCTGGTCGCCAGCAAGGGGAGAAAAATGTGACTTCTTAAGAAGAGTGAATGGCATCTCTTTAGTGATTAACCCGAGATTAATGGAGGTCCCCACTGCTCGGCCTAAGTCCATTTTATTGCTAATTCATTTAGGTACCATTTCAGATATGCTTGATGAGAGTTACCTGCCAGGGCGACAGGTTTTGGCAAGCAAGGATAGCCATTACGGTCAAATCCCAAATACACTTTTTATTAAAGACGCTTTGAAAAGTGTCTTGTATTAGTCTTTTTTTTTCCCTTTCTTTTTGGGGGACTTTCTATTTAATGTACTCAATTAGTTAAAAATTCGGATCCTAATTCGTTAATCAGAGATGGATGAGACTGCTTCACTTTTAGCGGCTCCTTCCTTCCTTCCTTCCTCCCTCCCTCCCTCCCTCCCTTCCTTCCTTCCTTCCCCAGCGCTGAGTCCATGGCGAGGGCGTTGCACTTGGGACACACACCACCACACATGTGCACACGCTCAGGCACACCCACCCATGTGCGCGTGAGTACACGGGGCACACGCACAGTCTGTCCACCCACACTCACGGACAAATGCCCCCCCGTCCACACATGCACACACGTGCCCACACTTACCCACCACCCACATACATGCACACACACGTGCATGCACACACTCACACTTGAACACACGGGGATCAGAGGGCTCTCAGGGCACCCTGGGTAGGACCACAGTAGACGTGGAAGGGGGTCCCCCCACTCACCACTTCTGCCCCCAAAGCCCCCTCCCATGGCAGATCATCCATTGTTCTTCTGGCCACTGGGACACCCGGGAGGCAGCCCCCACCCCTCTGTGAGCCCCTTTCACCTGGTTCAGAAGAAACAAGGGATCAGATGGGTGTGAACAGGGTTAGGACCTGCTAAGCCATGCTGCCCCGCCCCCCACGTCCTGCCCTTGGACTCCTTTCTGCTTCTGGGGAGGGCGCTTTGCCCTGTCTTTCCATTCCGAAGGCATCCCCTCCCATGCAGGCCCTGTCTGCCCCTCTGGCAGCAGCGGACCCGGGCTACCTGCCCAGGCTCCGGCGATGGCCCGGCCTCTCCCTCCACGAAGGCACAATCTGACTCAAGGGACATCCCTGCCCCACTCCCAGGGGTTGGGGAGGGGGAGTCACAGCCCCAAGAAAGAGGGTGAATCAGTGTACACGGGCTTCTCTCCTGCTCTAATCTCTTCCCCAGATTTGATTGGAGTCTTGGTTTATATCAAAAGGGAATCGAATAATACAGCAAAGAACATGGGACCACGGAAAACACTGCTGTCGACAATTGTTGACATTTTATCCTGTTTGCCTGGAGTCTTTCTTTTCCGTGGAAGAGACAGAGCTCCCCATGTAAGGGGGCATCCTACTTTGGCTGGGACTCTTGGAGACCTGAGGGTTTGCCCAGTTCACGTGTCACCACGCCGTCCCTGGAGCTGGTCCAGGGACCAACAAGGGTCTCCACACTCCGGGCCCCAGGCTGCTGGGGGAGTGGCCACAGGTTCATCACGGTGGTCCCCGCTTCCACATCCATCACCAGCACGTGGCTGCCTGACGTGGCGTCGGGGCCCTGCTGCCCCTCCCGTCACTCTGCCCCTCCCTGTGTCCCAGACGGGCGGCCTTCGCATATTCTGTTCCCCCCGAGAACACCCGTCCTGATGGTCTCTACTCCACCCTTTAGGTCCTGCCCAAGCCGTCCCCACCTGGAAGCTTCCGCAGCACTGCCCACACCTCCCTTCAAACGGCCTGCTGCCCCTCTGCCCCCAGCACCGTGAACTCTGGCTCTGTCCACTAATTTAGGTGAACCCAGACTGAGGGCAGGGCCACATAGGCCACGCGGGTGCACAGAGACGTGGTCAGTGAACAAGCAGATGGATGGATGGATGCAGGGAGACCCTGCCCCACCTTGGACCCGATCCAGAGGCTGGGGCCACAAAGCTCATCCCAGGAACGCTGTGGGCCTCGCCTCCCAGCGCTGAGGGCACCCTGTGGACGGTAGGTCTGTCTCACACCATGTATGGGGTCCCCTGGGTTGGCGGCGGGGGTCACTCTGTCCCTGCAGATCCAGTGAGGGGGACAAGGCATGGAGAAGGGACCCCCGACTCTCTCAGAGGAAAGGCAGGTCCTGGCCATGCCATCATGGCCTCGTGTTTGTGGGGCACTGGCTGTGTGCCCTGCTCAGTCTTCAGTGCAAGGCCAGGAGGGTGACGTGACACGACCCATGACCACAGTCCCCACTATTTGGCCGGCGAGACACCTGAGGCTTCAGGTGCCCACCGCCCTCTCAGGGCCCAGGCCTGGTCCCACTGTCCCTTCACGGGCACAGCTCACATGGCCACTGCCCCAGAGGGCACGGGGATGGGGCCATTCCTCACCCTTGGGGCTGGGGGCACAGGGCAGGGAGAAGGCCGTGGCCTTGCCCACCTGGTCCAGGCCTGGAACACTGGTCCCACACCCACGTTAAGGCAGCAGCCCCGGAGCCGGCTTAGTGCCTCCCAGAAACCCGGCATCACATCAAGAGCTTTTGAATTGCCCTCAACTAATGCACAACTAAGGACATGCAGCCGATACACCAGTTATTCTAAAATCCACACCTGTGTCCCAGGGGAAACATGACGATTGGTGGGCCACGGGGGGCTGAGCCCCCAGAGCTGGTGTGTCCTGAGCCCCTTCCAGGATCCCAGCCTTCCGCCAGCTCCCCGGGGGCCAGACCCCGCGTGGATGGAGCAGCAGGTCCCAGGGGAGATCAACAGCTCGGGCTGCATGACTCCGGCTATGCACGCGCTCAGGGGAGAGCCCAGCACCTCGCCTGCTGAGGTTTTTATTCCTGAGTCCTGAGAACTGCAAGTGAAAATGCATCCAGCCCCTGATCAGAGACGGGGGTTGGGGGGACCCGAGATGCACAGGCTCCAGTTGCAGATGCGAGCTGACGATGCGCTCCCAGTCCACGAAAACAGTCCCCGTAGAACCTGCCCTGAAGGAAACTGTGAGCCAGATACCCCAGGGCTGGAGCACTTCCTGGGCGCCGGCCGTCTCTGGAAGCTTCCAGAATCTGCCATCCTCCTGCAGCCCACGAGGGCACTGGGTCCCACCCTGACCAGCCCTGGTCAGACAGATGCCCCCGAAAGAGCGAACAGGCAAGCGGGGGCACCTGCGTGGGGACTTGGTCTCCTAACAGGGGCCTCGGCTGTCACGTGGCGGGGGGGGGGCACGTCGAGGAGGTGATTGACCAGCCCCTCCCACCTGCAGGTCAGGGAGTTGAGGGTGGGGTGTGTGTGGAGGGGGCAGAGGAGAGAAGGAGATGCCATATGTCCGAAGGCAGGGACGGGCAGACCCAGGCCAAGGTGAAGCCAGGGTCACTTGGCCTCTGAGGCAGGAGCACCCTTTCCCTGCCACCCAGGTCCACCTCCAGCTGACCGTGACGGATGGCCTGGCCTCGCCCCAGAACCGGAGCTGAGAGACACGGCCCAGGTTCCGTGCAGTCCCAGAGGCTGGTTCCACCTGCTGGCCTCCGTCTCCGGCCGGTTCATTGGGTGGTAAGTTGATTTACGGCCACAGGCAGCTCTGAGGCCAAGGCTTCCTGGCAGCAGGGGCTGAGCCTGGCCCTGTCCCCGGCCGGCTGCAGGACCTGGGTGACCACAGCCTCTCGCTGGGCGGAGCTCCCAAGGGCTACCGCCTTGTTGTCATTCTTGGATTTGGTTGGCAGTGACTTGAGAGTGAATTCTTGGCCCCAAACTTTTGCCGTTTGCTGTTCTCCGAGGCCAATCAGCCATCAGGGAGTCCCCGCCTGCTGGCACTGCCAGGGTCTGTGACGACTACAGAAGAGCCTCCCACCGGCGGGTAATATGTGGGGGGCGTCCTCCATAATTTGGGGGGATGCTTTCGGCTCCCTCCTCTCAGATATCTGGCACAGGGGGATTGGGCTTTTGAGTCTGACCTTGAGACTTCCAGGACCCCAGATGGGCCCGGCTGCCCAGCCACTGCCCTTAAAAATTAGAAGGACTTCCCCTGCACTGGCGGGGCTGGTGGGGCAGGGAGCAAGGCCACACTTCCCCAGGCCCGTCCACCAAGGCTCTCCACCACTGCCAGCTGCTCCGCTCCCTTGAGCCCGAAACCTGTACCTGTGTGTCTCTGTTCTCCCCCCCGAAAAAGCGAGAAACATGCCCAAGACCCCCATCTCTGAGACCCCCGTCTCCGAAGTGTCTAGCAGGGTCTGGTGGGCCTGCTTGCCAGGAAAGGCTCCTAGTGGGTGGGAGCCTTCAGTGGGTCACGGGGCCTCTGCACCTCACAGGGCGGGTCTCCAGCCCCAGGGCCTTTGCACGTCTGGACGAGGTCCATGTAGTCAGTGGTTTTCCCCCAGCAGGAGGCAATACCACCCCCAGCCAGCCCCTCACCCAGCCTCGGAACCAAGGTGAGGCTGGAGATGAAAGCAGAGCAGCTGGAATTGGATGGGGAAGGCGAACATCTCTCCTCCCCCAAGGCACTGGGGGGCCTGGGGGCTGGGGTCCCGGACCAGGTCATCACTGACAGCCCTACAGCTTCCATATTCTAGGAAGATTAGACTCTCCTAGTGGCCCCAGTGAACTCTTGGGCTGGGCTGGGAGGTGGAAGGCCCACCTTGGAGGACCCTCTAGTGCCCATACCCTTTCCCCACCCTCTTCATCCTCCCTGGGAAGGTGAGCGCTGTGGAGGCTGTGGTTTCTGCTGAGGACCATGGATTTTTCTTTACGAAGGGACAGGCTTTCTCTGACCTGCCCCAGGTAGTTGGGGCCTTGGGGTCGCCCACCGGCCAGGGCTGCCCACCACAAGCTGTAAGTCTCCAGTGGGGCTCCCTCACCCTCAGAGCCCGCCCTGCACAGCCGGGTATCCTGTCCCCTGATACCCCATCTCACGGTTCTCTTTTAAATGCACGTGTTAATTATCTTGCCACTGCTGTAATTTCTCCCTGTAGTCCATTAATTAAGGGGTCACGATCTGAGAGCATGTTTACCCAATAAGCTTTCTTTTTTAATTATCCTAATTGCTTGGAGACTGACAAAGACTCTACTCTTCCCCTCTGCTGGTGGATTAGCGAGTGACAAACACACATGCACACACGCACCCCACCTGACGCTTGCCGAGGGGCTGGGCCTGCATCCACAGTGGGGTCAGGGGCTCTGGGTGGCCCTGTTCAAGCCCCAGGGCTGCTGGGAACATGGGACCGTGGGGCTGGCGGGCTCGCACCCAAGACCTGCTCACCACGTGCTCACACACGTGTATGAATGGGAGCCACGGCTGGTCGCTGTCAGAGGGCCTGGGATCCAGGCTAGCAGGGGTATGGGCGCCTGCTGGCCGTGTCCTAGGGTCAGGGCTGGTCAGCTTGTTCTCGTGGACGTTGTCTGTAAGCTGTAGGCAAACCCGGCCCTGATCTAAGCAGGACCTGAAAAGACAGCTTGGCCTCCTTGTAGGACTTGCTTAGAACCAGTGTCAACGTCCTTCATCCTATGCGTGGGGTTCCCTGTGGGCCAGGCCAGGCCAGGCCTCGCCTCACTGATGGAAGGGCTGGTACCCAGCTCTGCCCCCTCCTCACTGATGGAGGGGCTGGTACCTGCTCTACCCCATCTGCAGAAGGGGGAACAGGAGCTCTGGTCACCCAGGGGTCCGTGGGTCGGCCCTTCAGCCACTCTGCGGAGCCCATTCTCATTCTCAGAGCAGCTCTGGGTCAAAAAGGTGTGGACACTGGAATGTAAAGTGGGGCAGCCACTGGGGATACAGTCTTGCGGTTCCCCCCAGAGTTACCCAGAGTCACCACAGGATCCAGCAGGTCCAGTCCAGCTATTTACCCAAGAGAATGGAAATCAGGGGCTCAAACCCTGGACCCTGGAGCGAGCACATTCACTGCAGCCCTAGTCACACAGCGAAGTTGGGGCACCTCAGATGCCCGTCCACGGACGAACGGGTAAAGGTGTGGCGGTCCATCCACGCAGTGGAATCTTCTCAGCCACAAAAAGGAACGAAGCACCGACACAGGCTACGACGCGGGTGAACCTCGGAAACACGATGCTGCGTGAAAACCTGCAGACGCAAGGGCCACGTCTGGGACTCCATTTATACGAAGGGTCCGGAACAGGCAAACCACAGACGGAGACAGAGGTGGGCTGGTGCCGGGGGAGTGGGAGTCGGGGACGGGGTCCCCTCGAGGCTAAAGTGAGTGCCTGGAACTAGGTAGGGGTGGTGCCTACGCAGCCTCACAAATGTACTAAGTGCCACAAAATTGTTCACTTTAAAGAACGGATTTGTATGTTTTGTGAATTTCACTTCAATAGAAAAGAAGAAGAGAGAAGAGGAGATGGCAGCCCCCCGTCCGCCACTCTTTCACTTCTTTCACAGAGGGCTGTCCAGCTCCCGGGGCAATGATGGATCTGCGTCTGCCGAGGTGAGCGCGGGAACCCAGGGCAGAGGGGGTCCGTGCACTTGTTCTGCGGCGGATACGGTGGAGGGGTGTGCGATGCTGGCGTCCTCTCCGGGCATCCGGCTGTGCCGGGCAAGCCCGCCCATTCCTTGCAAGTTTACGTCTCTTTAATAAAGATTAAGATGTCAGAGGGCCAGCCTTGCACAAAATCCACTTTTATTAACTTCTCATTACCAGCTGAAGGGTGAAGCCCATTTCTGAGCCTCTGAAGCAGCAAGAAGAAAATAGTTATTAAATGTGCGTTTAGGACGACCGGCGCTTACGGCCATTCTTGCTGACTCAGCGCGTGCGCCCATGCCTCCCCGGCTGGGCTCCAGTTGACGAGGACCTGGTGAAAAAGTGACCTCACGGCCTGACCTGGGCTGGAGCCACTGGGCTCGGGATGCAGAGGGAGGAGGCCGGAGCTTGGCTGGCCAAGCTGGGTGGGCTCACATGAGGGGATCACAGAGATGAGGGGCCCGGGGCCCTGACTGGAAACGGGTCCTGGGGGGCTCAGTGGGCACTGAGTTCGTGGTGCGCTGCGCTGGCTGGACCTCGAGTCCCTCCAGCTGGGCCTGCTGTCATCTCCCCATTAACCACCCGCAGTTGCCATCCTTGCCTCTCGGGACGAACCCCACCGTCCACCTTCTTCAGGCGGCCCCTGGGCAAGGCTGTCACAGAGCCGCTGTCATGCCTGTCATTTCAGGGCCCCCAGACCAGGAAGCTGGTCCTGTTGACTTCACCCCCTCTCTCCAAGGCGACTCAGCACCCCTTTCCCAGGACCTCAGGTGGGTCCCCTGAACCACAGGTCCCTGGCATCCCAGCTCAGGGGACAATGCTCTTGTCCAGGCTGTTGGTCACACTGTCCCTAGACCAGAGTCAGTTTGGTTCCATCTTCCTGTCACCCTCAGCACCAGGGTTCTCCCCCACTCTCCTCCCCCTGCTCTCAGAGCTCCAGAGCCACCCAGCTCCCTCCCAGCCCATCCAGGTTCCCACTTCCTGGATGGCCGCCCAAGCCCCAGGCTCCCCTGTACTCAGATGTCCTCTGGGATGTTCCTGGTGCATCTCAGGCGAAAGGTGCACCAAGTACCAAGCTAACATCCCCACCTCCACCTGCCCCACCGCTTGCCCAGGCTCCCCCTGCAAACAGCACCCCCCAGCTACCCCTGCAGGTGCCTTGGCCTCCTTGTGTCCATATACTAATGCTTCTCCCTCAAAAATACCCCAAATACGTCACTTTTGTCACCTCCCTGGTCCCTCCCATGCCCAGCCATCCGCACCCTGGAATCCCTACAGCCCCCTCCCCTCGGAGCATGCCTTGACTCACCAGTGCCCGGGACGCCCAGCCTGGTCTGTGGTACTTTTGTTAAAACATCCCGAGCAGAACGAGACGGACGGGAGAGGGCTCCGCGGGCAGGGGCCTGACAGTCACAGCTGCGGGCTCAGAGCCCAGCTCTAGCCCCGTGCGCAGTATGTCCTCAAGAAACACGTGCAGCGGGAACCGCTGAGGGGCCATGTGCTAGATGGCCACTCGGGAGCTTTGGGCAAAGTCTCACCACCGTGTGCCCGGAACCCTGGTCTGCAGAGCGGGCTTACCCGTCCTGTGGGTGAAGCTGTGTGCCGGGGACAGTGCTGGGGACAGTGCCGGGGACAGTGCCGGCGCAGAGGAGGCTCTGCCAGATTGGTCCCCTGATCCAGTGAATGAACGGGCGGATGTTGACTTGAGGTCCCACCAGGCTCTGCCATCTGACCGTCGGTTGCTCTTTCAAAGGATGTTGAAGACTTCTCCGCGTTTCTTACTTAAACTATTTAAGGAGCTGTTTCCCTCAATATCAGTCTTGCCCAGGCAGGCTCTCTGCGGAGACGAAGCAAGAGGTTTGCCCAGGAAACGGCTGCTGCACCCAGAGGGACCTTGAGCCGTGTCTTCAGGGAGCCGTGGCGAGACACAAGGTGGGGACCCACTGTTGTTGGCGCTCTGGCTGGGTTTTGGGGGGGTTCCATTGGCGGGAGCCAGGTGAGGCGGTGCCGCCCTCAGGCCCAGGGGACAGAGGCCCAGTGGCCAGCAGCGGCCTTGCTCTAAGCCTGTAGCGGGGCGGCGGGAGCAGCTTTCCCACCACCTCACAGGTGGTCCCGTCTGGCCTGGACGCCCCGCAGGAGAGCAGCGTCCCCTACATATTTGGGATTGTCCCCGAATTCCGGCCTGGGCCTCATTTTCCCACACCTGCGGTAAGGCTGCAGCAAAGCCTGGTGAGAGGGGAGACCGGGCCTCGGGGCAATGGGAGTGTCACGCTGGTCACGGTCAACCAACCATGTTCTCAGAATGGCCTTCCATCCCTGGGCCTTCGACACAACAGAAACCCAGGCAGAAGCAGCTCCAGGGCCGGCAACACACCCGGGGGAGTGCGGGGGACACACCTGGGGGCCGAGCGCGGCCAGGCTCCGAGGGGACGGTTGAGCATGTGCTGACAGCACTGGAGCGGAGGCCGGGCCCGGAGGAGCTGCTGGGTGGGCAGGGCCCCTGGCCTGGCAGCGTTCCCACCACAGACAGACCCTCCCGCACGCGGGCACGCAGGCTCCACTGGGACAGCAGTCCATTTCAAGGAGGGCAGACAGCTTCAAGCCCTTTCCGCACCCGGCAGCAACTCGGAGGGTGTGGACAGACCCTGAGCTGCCGTGCACTGAGGACCGAGCGCAGCGTGCACTCCTGTTGTCTGTCGTTATTATTACTATTACTGCTGTCATCGTGATGGCTTCAGGGCTTCCCTGCAAAGAGCCCTCGTGAAGGCTGGGGGCTTGTCTCTGTGGGTTCTCTGCAGGCTCTCATCTTCCTCATGACCCCTTGTCAGGGAGGCCAGCCCTCCGACGTTATCATCCAGTTTTGGGGACAGGGAGGCCGGGGTCAGCCGTGAGGGAGTAGAGGCAGGTGGGGGCAATGGGGAGGCTCTGACGCAGACTTTCGGGTCTGCGTCACCTCTGTGGCCCCGTCAGGGCCTTGCAAGACAGGCTCCTTCTGGCTCTGCCTCCATGGGCTCCATCAATCCACAAACGGGTGCTGAACCCCTACCCCGGGCTCCCATGTGCTGACAGAGGGAGTCCTGGGTCTTCAGGGTCCAGGGACCGCCCCCCCCCCCCGCCCCCACCCCCGGTCAGCCATGCACACTGATGGTGCAAACAGACCCTTGTCTGTCGAGGAGGGGCACACCATATTGCTAAGAGCACAGAGCCAGATGACCTGCGCTCAGACCCCGGCTCTAACCTCACAGCTGTGTGACACTGCACAGGTTACTGACCCTCTCTGGGCCTCGTTTCCTCATCTGCAGAACAGGTTCTAGTTGATCTCGAGTGTTGGTCCCACAGCCAGCCTTTTGTAGCAGGTGTAAGTGCCCGAGCTCACTTAGTTCCCTTTTTCCCCGGAAAACAACCTGCACAGAGCCTTCGGTTCAGCTTTGGGCAGCAGGGTGGGTGGCTTGGAAAGGAAAGGCGACAGAGGGGTGGACAGCACCGTCCCTTGCCGTCCCGCCGCCTCGTGGCCCAGAACGGCAGCATGACATGCTCCCTTTGACCAAGAAGCCAAGCAGGCCGCGGCCCAGGCCCACCGTCAGCTGAGCAAACCCGCCCCACGGGGACACTTCTGAGTTGGGGCCAGGGTGGCTGTGAAGGAAACGCCAGCTCTCCCAGACTGCCTCGACCACCAGGCCAGCCAGACCGTCACAGCTCCAGCCGCAGTGTGTCTGTCACCGGCAGAGGCAGGCAGGTCACCTGGGAATCTGGCTCCAGGACAGCCCCGGGCAGGTCCCCCCCAACCCCGAGGACCCGGCTGGGTGCTGAGTGTGGGTGGGCGGGCACTGTCCTGTGCCCCGTCCCCGCCCAGCAGGCACTCAATACCCGGCGCTCCAGGCCCTGTTTACCAGAGGGGGTGAGAGGGCCTTTCGCTGCTGTGTAAATAGACTTTCCAAAGGCCTCTGCTTTCTCACCCGTCCAGCTTTCCAAAGGCACATTATGAATCGGTGGGCTTATCAGAAGGGCCGTCTGGCAGTTAAAAGATGTTTCCACGCATTGTGAGGCTGCATGGAAACCGAGTCATGTCAGCCCCAAGGACAAAGGAACTCAAGTGTTTGAGACGCAAAAATATTTTGACCCGACTACATCATTTTTCAAAGGAAGAAAGTAATTCGCAGCTCACAATTCACTTGCTATCTCACAGGAAGTCCTGTATTTCTTATTAACTCCCCAAGGCCTGCTTCTCTGGGTGAGAGGTCACCTCGGAGGGCCAGCGTGTGAGGGGCATTTACGAGTTTTCTTTCCGTCGCTTCCTGTTGTTTTTTTCTTCTAGGGCTGCCTCCTGTTTGCGAGGGACTAGCCACCACGCTGCTCCGAGCCTTATCTCCAGGGTTCTCCCAGACCAGGCACTGGAGCTGGGCACAGAATGTCTGCCCTGCGTTGCCAGGTCGGAAACCAAGGCCCCGAGAGGTTAAGTGACTTGTCTCAGGTCACGCCCATGATGGTGGAGCCAGTACAGGAGGTCCTGTGGTCTGGTTCCCTTTGTGGACATCTTCTCCTGGCTCTTTGGTTCCCTCGTGGAATGATGGTGTCTGGTGGGACCTCAAGGGTTCATCACCATCATTGGCATCATTATCAACATCACCATCATCACCACCATCATCATCATTACCAACATCTCCATCACCATGGTCACCATCCCCACCATCATTGTCATTATCAACATCACCATCACCATCATCGTCATTATCAACATCACCATCATCACCACCATCAACATCATGATCACCATCATCATCCTCACCATCCTCACCATCATCATCCTCACCATCTCCTTGGTCTCACTCTGAGCCCTAAGCTTGTGTCATGTGCTATTTTAAGTGTGCTTTGCACACAGTAACTCATGTAATCACTAAACACAACTTTGGGGCAGGAACTATTATCATCCCCATTTTACAGGAGAGGAAATTGAGGTCCTGAGAAGATAACGAAGTCCTCTGACAGTCTTTTGCCTTCCAAGAGGTCCTTGCCACCACCAAATCCCCCCAGCCCCCAGAAATTGCCGTGGACAGCCCTTCGTGTGGGCTGCAGGAGCAGCTCGGGGCAGGCTGAGCAAAGTCCCCACTGCCTCTGAAGCTGTGTTTGGGGGCCTGGCCCCCAGAAGCACAGGAATCGGGGCAGTTCAGGAATTGCTCCCCGTGGCAATGCAGGGCACTCGATTGGGCTCCCAAGGCAAAGGCTGTACCCTGGCCCCCGAGCGCGAGGAGGCAGAAAGGGGGCCAGGAGACACAAAGCTCCCCTCCCACCACGTCCTGGGGGCTCCCAAGGAGGCAAATGATGTGTCGTGTTGGGAAACCACGGGCCCAGAGAGGGGTGAGGGCTTTGAGGAGTATTACAGTGACACTTGGGGGTCAAAAGGTGATTATGAAAGGAGAATCACGGGTGTTTAATAAGGAAGCTGGGGTGAGGGACACACGCATAGCATCTGCTGTGCTAAGGGGAAGGAAGTCAGGACACGGCAGCACAACAAGTGAAACCAACCAGGAGAGGCGGCGGGAGCTAGCCCAGGCCGAGCACCTGCCCTGGGTGCCTGGTTCTGGGGACACACGCTTTCCATCAGACACGAGGGATGGCCCAGAGGGTGAGCGGTGGGCTGTCCTGCACGATGCCTCGCTGGGTCCCCCCGGGCTTTCAGTGGGAGCAAGTGTGCCGCCTACTGTCTGCATGGCCTTGGGGGGGATTTGCCTGTCTGAACCCCAGGAAGATGAGCAGCTGCCTCACAGGGTTGCCATGAGGGCCCCGCACTCTCCAGATGTGACCGAAGCTCGTCACCTCTCCCAGGTTCGGGGACGCTGCAGTAAGCGCGCAGATGTGGCCTCTGTCTCCCCGGGTCCTGGCCCCAACGTGGCCTGACTTTGCTCACAGGAGACACAGTTGCTGCGCCCCGGGCAGAGGCCTGTCCTCCTCGCCTGCTGAGAACCTGGCATTAAGCCCCGTCCTGGGACCTGCCGGTCAGCGCCCACCCACACCCTCCTCCTGGGTGAGCTTCGCAAGACACAGCCCTCCCCTGGAGCCGGTTCTACCTCTCAGGGGCCGCATGTGGGCGAAATGGGATGAAGATGCCCACCGGCCCCCAGTGTGCCCACTGGTCCAGACCTTTCTGAGGACTAATTTGATGTTTTTCTCTACCTTGCCAGTTCCCTTTTATTGTACCTCTGCATTTCTCGTCCAAAACAGAAATACAAAGGGAGGAAATCTATTCAAAATTCCTCCTCCTCATTTTATTTTTGTAGCTCTCCAGGGTGCCCATGCTTCAGATTCCCTTCCGATAATTATCTGCCCTTTCGGGGCCTTGGTAACCCAGAGCCTCGGGTTTGAGTGGCAAGAAGCAAGCGCTGGCCTGGCCGCGGCACACAGGACATCCTCGGTGACACTGAGACCTGCAAGCTTGGCCCGTCCCCTTGGCACCCAGCGCGAGTCTGGAGAAGCAGATTTTTATTATTCATTTTTGTCTTTGAATACCTCTCTTTACTCTCAACTGATCTATGATGAACAGCACGTCAGACTCTTTTTACGCGATAATTTTCCATCCCCGGCAACACACACATTTCTGTGGCTAATACTCTGAATCTTGGCCATTGCTCAGAAATAACAGAGGCAAGGTTCCAACAGAAAATAATAAGTCTTGCCTTTTATGACTTAATTTATCAACACTATACTGGAGAAACATCTTGTTAACTGGGTAAGAAGAAACCGTTCGCCAATACGGCCCCGGCTGATGGGAGTGGCGTCAGATGGAAATGATGCATCCTGTCAGCAAACGGAGAGCCAGTGCTGAAGGAGGGATCATTCAAAGAAGGAAGTGTTAAGTGAGAACATGATACCCTCACACCAAATCTGTTAGATTAAGAATCCCGCTCCTTCTGGCGCAAATCAATTTGCTATCCTCACAGTTTTCCCCTTTCTATGATAGAGAACACACAGGAGAATTGCCCAGAAATAGGACTCCTTAGAATCACCAACCTACAGGGATGGGGCCAAGGCCATGTGACAAGATGGGGGCATTTCTACACAAAATGCACAGAGCAAACAGCACAAGAAGCTCTTGGAAGCTTGCCCACCACTAGGAGGAGTGTCTGACCTGGGACATTGCAGCTGGGCATCACCAGGGGACCAGGGGCACCAAGAACAAAGGCTGTGGCAAACCATCTGCGCAGGTGACGGGTCTCAGAACATGAGCCGTGAGGGCAGAGACCTGGTGGAACTCAGCCTGGTGTCTCCAGCACCTGGGACAGCGTCCTGCACACAGTAGGCACTTGGTAAGTATTTGTTGAAGGGGTGAGTGAGTGAGTAAATGAATGAAGGGTGTTTTGAGATGATGCAGAACCAGACAAAGCACCAGGAATTCCCTAAACGAATCAGTCAGGGTGAGTGAGGTTATGCCCCAATAACAAAGAGTCTCCAAGATGCAGAGGCCTGACAAAAGCTGCATTTCTGCTGCATGCCTGGCGAATTCACAGGGTGGCTGTGATTAATCACCTCAGAATCTATCTTTCTGGCTACAGTTTCCGAGGGCACAGAGCGCTGGAGGGTATCATGCTAGCCACTGGCCACTGAGCTAGAAGTGACCTGCATCTCTCACAGCCATTGGCCTGACAGCTCATCCAACTGCAGGGCAGGCAGAAGGTCCATCCTACCTCGGTCCCAGAAGGCACAGTCAGACATGTGAGCGAACAGCACTGAGGGAGCCCACACGAAGGCCCGGGGGGGGGAACCCTGGACCACAAGGAGTTTATAATCTAACGAACGGGAATGCTCCCTGTGGACTGACCATGGTCACCTCAGCGTTAAGTCCTTTGCCACTTGGAGTGTTGCTATAGGACAGGAACTGTATAAGCACTTTATGCGACTTAACATATTTAGTAACTAAAATACCCCATATAGATATTAATTTTAAAAAATCACACATTATATCACCGCAAAGAATGACAGTACTTTTGTATACTTCCTTCCAGCCTTTTCATATTACGTATGTCCTTAAATGTGAGTATATATTTTATGTAAGATGTGGGTGTGTGTATAATATGCCACTTTCTGAAAATCCTTTTTTTTAAAGAAGTAATAGCCCTCATTTTTTTAGAGCAGTTTTGGGTTTATAGGAAAATGAGTGGAAAGTATAGAGAGTTCCCATGTACCCCCCCCCACCCCGTCTCCCCCGCCAACAGCTTCCCCTGTTATTATCATCTTGTATTAGTGTGGCCACTTGTGACAGTTGATGAGTCAATACTGATACATCATCATTAAAGCCCCTGATTGACACTAGGGTTCACTCTTGGTGTTGTGTATTCACAGGTCTGGATAAATATATGATAACATGTATCCACCAGTACAGTATCTTACAGGGTAGTTTCTCTGCCCTAAAAATCCCCTGTGCTCCCACATTCACCACCACCCCCCCAACCCCTGGCAACCACGACCTTTTTACTGTCTCCATAGTTTTGCCTTTTCCAGAATTTCATAGAGTTGGAATCATAGAAAGTGTAGCCTTTTCAGACTGGCTTCTTTCACTTAATAATAGGTATTTAAAGTTCCTCCATGTCTTTCTGTGGCCTAAGGGCAATGATGATTATGTGTGTCACCTCCCCCTCCTCTCCTGCCGTCACCACCAGAACAACACTCCCCATGTACCGCGCTGGATAAGGAAGAAACTGGACCCAACTATCAGCTTGGAACCAAGCCCAGCCCAGTCCAGCCTAGATCAGCCAACTTGCACACAGGTGAAGATCAATGAGTGTTGTTTTAAGTGTTAAGTGTTTGGGGTGGTTTGTTACACAGCGTCATTGTGTAATAGCTGACTGATACACCAACTTCAATTACTCCAGCCCAACCCCCTCTTGCTTTTCTCTGAGTTCAATCGTATTTATTGTTCAATCGTATTTACCCCAATTCTTGAAGGGTCTGGAGGGCAATACACGGTACAACATGAAACTTAGGAACACTTGCTTTGGAGTCTTGTGGCTGGCCCTGGAAAATTCCTGGCCTCCCCACTGAATCGTGTGGCCTTAGGCAACTGACAAACTGTCTGTTCCTTAATTTTCTATGCAGTAAAGTGGGAATAATAGTGCCTGGGGGTGATCGGGGGTAAATGAGCCGATGTGTATAAAGAGCCTGGCAGGCTTCCTGTAATGACAACAGTGACCATGACAGCGGTAAGAACAGCAGCAGCGCCCGGCTCCCAGGGCTTGTGTTCAGGAGGGGACAGCCTCGTTGGGGGCAAGAGAGGCCCAGTTCCACTTCCCCACAAGCCCACCCACCCGTCTGCTGTCCTTCCTCCCCAACACCCACTCCGCCTGCCTCCCACGCATCAGCACGAGGCACGGTCAGCCTGCAGCAACATGAGCCCAGAAGCTGCCTTGGGAGCTGGGGCAGAGGCTGGGGTGGGGGCTCAGGGCCAGGCGCTGACAGGCCCCACGGGACCCTATCGCCACGCACCCACCTGTGCCTCACACACCTGTGCCTCACACACCTGTTGTACACACATGCAGGGAAACACCCCGCATCTCAGGGCAGTCGTGAGCAGAGGTGAGCTGAGAGGCGGGTGGACCTTCTGCGTCCCCGAGCCCCGGGCAGGTGCCTGTCGGGACAGCAGCCAGCTTCTCAGGCGGGCTGGGGAGGACACAGCCTTCCCCAAGAGTTTCCACCTGCCAGCCAGGCCTCGGAGACCCCCAGACGCTGGGAGGATGAGGCCCTCCCCGCTCTAGCTCAGGCCTGGGCCGAGAGAAGCAGTGGAAGGTTCTGTTCCCCACTCTCGGGACTGGGGGCCGCCCAGGGCCCTGCCTGGATACCACGTGCCCATGGCCCCCCGAGACCTTCATGGGTGACCATCAGAGGCACAAGGGGACCTCAGGAAGCCGGCTCTCTCTGGAGGCCTGGATGTCCCGCCTGCACCCTGAGAGAGAAGTGACACACAGCTCGAGGTGACCGGCCGTGGGAGGGGCCCAGAGGGTCCACAGCACCCGCCCGCTGCCGCCCTTTACCCCGGAGAGAGACGGGCCACCTTGACACCGTGTGTGTGTAAAACCAGAAGTCAGCCTTACACTCAGAACGATAATAATCGCACTGATTACCCGACGGCAGGTTTTGTAGAGCAAAGATGAGCCCTGTGGTTTTCCCTGTGCCACAGGCAGAGGACGCGCCCACAAGCCAGCAATGCCTGCCGAGGACGCCTGTGTCTACTTTCAAAGCACAAGACGCTGAGCAGGCCTCAAGCTGATATATTTTTCTCTCCTAATAGTGCGGCACAATTTAATTAACTCACCATTGCGCCCACCTGAAGGTGACAGAGTTTATTGACACCACCATCTGGCTCCTATAAAGCCGGTAATGTAGACAGTAAATCCTCTTCATTACCCGCTGCCGGCGGAGGCCACCTCTCCACGCCACCTTCCCCAGCGCCGTCCTGCGAGGGCCGCCTGGACACCCCAAGGTGCTGGTGCGGTTTCCAGGAGAGCGAGGCAGGCACCACGCCTGCCTGTAACCTCTGACCCGCTGCAGGTGGTGTAGGGCCTGGCCCCCTGGTGCCCTGGCCAGGGCCACCCAGGGCCACGTGGGCCCCCTTGTCCCACACCAGTAACAATAACAGTAACAGTGGCCACAGGCCCCAAGGTCCATTCAGCTGGCCTGGCGACCAGAGCTGTGCCCAATTTATCGCTATCCTCCTGATGCCTAGGCCACGCAGGGCGCTGGCTTATCATTTCCCCATTCGCAGGGGAGGAAACAGAAATGCAGAAGTTCAAGTTCAGCGCCTAGAGCCACACCATCCAGGGCAGAGCCAGGTTCAGAGGGCCAGGGGTGGGCTGGGCGGAGGCGATGGACCCAGCGTGGCCTCCCGACCCGGGTCTCCAGTGAGAAGGAGAAGGTCCTTTGTCTACTTTTCGGGTAATGTGCATTTTCAAGTTCTGAATCTGTCCCTTGAAATCAGTGATGTTTTGTCTGCCCTCGCTTGAGGTTTGGGCAGAAAGTGTCAGCAGGGTGGGGGAAGGGCCTGACCACAGAGATGTCACCTGCTCCCCATGCGCCCTGCCAGGAGCTGCTGCTGGACCCCAAGGAGGGGGGTCCCGCTGGCCGGGCTCTGGCCCCCTCACACCCACCTCCCTCCTGCAGGACCTCCACCCCAAGCTGCAGCTCAGAAGCCTTTCAGAAGGTTTCACAAGGGATGATGCTTCAGTATGAGAAAGAAAACCCAGTTCATTGCTTTCTCAGCAGCAAAAACAGAGGGAATATTCACCTCTCATTCCTCCCACCCCCCAGGCGAGGTTCTCAGGGTTGGGTGGGTCCGTCTGAACAACGTGCCCCCCTCTGCCCGCTCTGAGTCCCTGCCCCACCCCGTCCAGCTAAGACGAGGCCTTCCTCAGACACGCAGGTCTGCAGCAGGTAACAAATTACTGCGGAGGAAATTAATTACCTGCATCTCTCCCCAGCTTAATCTGATGGTTTAGGCTGACTTCAGGGGCCCTTAGGTTGGGCTGGGGGAGGTAAACTCAGCTCAGTTGCTGGGGGAACAAAATGCAAATCCAGCCTGGAGCTGCCTGCGACTCGCCCTCGCCACCCTACTGCTGTTGGCCCATTAATCACCCTTATCTGCCTGGGAGGGGGCCACAGCGCCACGGCCCCCCAGAGGGCAAGTTCAGGTGCTGCGAGGTGGCGAGAGGGCAGAGTCCACCCGGGGCGGCTGAGGTGGAGGCGGTCAGGGCTTCCAGGCTGCGGCCCCTCCCTCAGGCTGGATTTTCTGCCGGCACCCGAGCCACCAGGGTCACGCCTAAGGGCCTCTTCAGATAAGCGTCTACAGTTGTGAAAAAATGAGGCCTCTGGGAGGGGCAGGGGGAGGGGCAAGAGCTAGACGCGGGGCTGGTCCCCAGCGGCTGAGGGTCCCCAAGGCCACCAGCCCAGAGCTGCTGCGGGAAGGGGACCGGCGGAGGTGGGGCTTTCCGACTTTCTGCATCTTGGCCCCATTACACTTCTCCACTCGGCAGCCTTTGATTCAGCAAAATCAAGGATGCAAACTTCTTAGGAGTACTTAGTTTCCATGGCAACCGAAGCTGACCTCAACATTATTGTTCTCAAGAGGGGACTGACTTTACTATATGTTCATTCACTGAATTAATGGACTCCTGGTTCTTTTATCAGCAACCCCGAACAAAGGAAAGGGAAGCATGTCTCCGAAGGGCTTTCAGCCACTGTCCAGCCTTTGTCCGGGGCTTACCGGAACGAAGCAAGTCTATCCAGCCCGAGATTATCAAAATCAACTTGGAGCTGTCTCCGTGGCAGCTAAGCACACTTTGATTTCATAAAGACATAACCGATCCCACATGCAAATTATTAATTGTGAGCCCAGGCCTCTTAGGGCTTGGGACTCTGCTGTGATTTTTTTCAGGAATCAAGCGCATTGTAGGTAAACTGCAATTGAATTATAGCACCTGGGTGGCTCCTGAGCGCTGCTGGCTGGGGGGTAAAGAGGAAAAGAAAAGGCTTTCTAAGACTAACCTCGCTGGCACAGGCAAAGCATAACATGGACAATCAAGCTTGTTCTGGTCCCAGTGAGACCGGCTGACCGCGACGCGTGCTCACCGGCCCTAGTCCTGGGGCCTTGGGGCTGGAACATCTCCCCGTCTCTTGTTCCAGCCACAATCCTTCCTTCCCCACCGGCCTTCCTCACCCTCCAGCCACCTGGAAAATACCTCTGCTTCCTCCAGGGGAAAAACAATGCAAGGGAAATAAACCACATGAAGCGACACTGATCGCAAATGCCTGGGTCCCTGGTGTGCTGGACTTGGCCCGAAACCCCCAAGGCACAGCCTGGTCGCAGCCTCTCCGAGACTTGGGGTGTGTGACCTTCTCAACTAATTGCTGCACAAAAGACACTTAGCAGCTGCCTGTGCATCTCCACTCCCACCTTCCCGGGTTTCCTGGCTCCCGGTCATCCTTTATTAGCCTTCAGGTCCCTGGGGAAGGAGCCGGGAGTCCCGGGGCGCCCATTACCAGAGGCGTTTCGCCCGGGCCAGGCTATAGAAAACATGCACGTATAACAGCCCAGTGGGACAGGCCGAGGTCCTCACATCCAAATAATCATTTCACGAATTATCATAATTATCAATCAATCACCCTATTTGGACAGTGCCAGGTTGGGCTATCGGATGACTTTTATGACCTGTAGCATTTTGTACGGAATAACAGAGAGAGATTTATGGACCTATCATGGTCCCTCTCCAGCAGTAGGGCTTTATTAGCTCTGTTTATTTTTGACTCTCCTTCAAAGCCTCGGGCTCCCCACCCCTGGCCCGGAGTGCTGGCTGGGGTGGCCACAATCTGGGATGCTTCTGAAGACACACCTTTCCCAGTCTGGTCCCAGCCCCACTGATGTGAATTCCTGATTCATTCATTTATTTTGGAGGGGCGGAGGCAGCGTGGGCAGAGAAGTGGGGGGGGGGGGGGGGAGAGAAGAAAAAAGAAAAAGAAAAAAAGAAAAAGGTCACTTCCCTCTTCATTTTCTCCCAGTTGTACTGTATTAACACGTCCTTCCTTTTCAAGACGGTCAAAGAAAACAAGATAAAGCGAGACAATGGGACGGCTGTTGGGGGCCTGGTGTTTCCCCCTTTCATATCACCAGAGAGATTGAATCAAAATTCTTCTAGCTGATACCATCTCCCCGGGTGGACCACACTCTTGTTAACGGATAAATTCAAGCCCTCCAGAAAGTCAAAGAATAAATTTAAGCCTTTTGCCAAATGTCTATCCTATTGGATTTTGATAAGACGGCCATTGAGTCTTAATAATGTCTTCCATCCATTTTCAGCGGGCCCTTAACACGGCTCTTTATTCGTCCCCAAAGCCTCTTCGCCCGGCCTTTTTATTACGGGCTCTGGCGGGCTCTCCAGGGAGCCAGGCGACCCGAGTGATGGATGGACAACTCGCTAGATTATCTCCCGCAGATGTTTGCTCTCCAGGAGCCCCGGGCTTTCCCTCTAAGTAAACAGAGACTAAAGAGAGTCGGAGGCAGCGAGCAGTCCCAGAGGTCCTGGCCAGAGGCTAGAAAAGGCGAGCAGCCCGACCTGCAGCCAAAGTGACTTTTAGGGGGAAGTGCTTGCGCAGCCCAAGCGCACACCTGGGCAAGCGACGGGCAGCCAGGGCACCAGCACGGAGCAGGAAAGCTCCGGGCCGCGCTGCGCACGTGGAGATGGAGCGCCGGCAGCAGGATGCAGGAATGCAGAGACGTGGGTCATGGTGGGGGGGGGTGAGGTGGGGAGGGTGGAGGGGGGGGTGGGAGGGATGAAGACGGATGCATGGCACTGCAGGGGGACCCAGGGAAGACTGGGGGACAGAGGGACGTAGGAGGCCAGGACCACTGGGGGTGGGGATGGAGGGGACCGGAAGGAGGGGCGCAGGAGAGTTGGGGGGAGGGGGATGGAGGGTTCTCAGGGGCGGGGCCAAGCCCAGTGCAGGCTCACAGGCTGTGGTCGCTGTCACTCCAACGCGAGCCCCGCCCTGTGCCGTAGACCCTGGGTTCGAATCCCGCCTCCACCGCAGAAGTAGGGGCCGCTAGCCTCGCTGGGCCTGGATTCTGTCCCCTGTAAACTCTTGACAGGTGGATTCCACAGACCCTTCAGCAACGTGGCTCTTTAATACTGAGAATTCATAACCACCGCTTCCTACAAAACATCACTGTTTCTGCATCTCTTGTGTCAAGCCACTGATTGAATTAATTAGCCTTAGTTACATTTCACCCATGCACGCCAATGAAGAGCAGGAAGCGGGATTCGGTTAATCCTGAAGATGGAAGAAGTGGCGCTCAGAGGTGTCAGCTGACCAACCCACGGCTGCACAGCCTCCAGCGCGGCCCCAGTGTCTCTTAAGGCCCCCAGACGTGCGTGTCTTTGGAGTGGGAGAGCCCTGTTCAGCCAGACTTGAAAATCCTAAACCACAGGACTGATAAATGGCTCTACATCCCATTACCAAGGAATTCGCTAAATTAGTCCTTACAAAGCACACTGAGGCATGTGTGGTCCTCTTATGTAATAAGCATATATGTATCTCCACAGCTGTAAGGGACACACCTGTTGGTAACCTGCACCTTCTATTTGGGAAGAAGGTCAAGGGAACGCTGCGCTGACAGTCCTCCGGCCCCGCAGTGGGACCCCGGCTGCCTTTGCACCTGAGTCTCTCTCAGCCCCTCCGTCCCTCCCTGGGAAGTGACCAGATGGCTCCGGACACCAGGCTTAGTTTTCGATCATCCACCAATGTGACCTGGGTCCCTGGCCAGACGGCACCTGCATCCACCCCGTGAGTAGCTCTTGGAAGGACGTCTGGACAACGGTAGCCAAGGCCCGACAGCCCCGCCGTTTGTAAAAGGAAAGGCCAATCAGGAGACGGCTCTGACCCAGGGAACAGAGGATGGGCCAGTTCAAAGGCATCCTTTGCCTCCCCACGAGCTTAACATAGACCCGACCTTTCGACCTTCTGCCTTGCACCTTGTCCCCAGGCCGGACAACTGACTGCCCGTCCCACCTCTAACCTCCGGCCTGGTGGGTGTCAGCCCGTCAGCCGCTTCTTTGTGGAAAAGATGGCTGTTTCACGCTCTCTCTGGAAGTTAAGAGACGAGCTGACTGCAGTCCCTGCTCGTGGGAAGTGGAAAAACCACAATTCTCTGAAATGTGGGAAAGCTGCTTCAGCTGCCCTCGCCACCTTATCCTTTGAGAAAATATGAGTTCATTCCCGGAGGCACGAAGGGGGAAGGGTTGCTGTTGGGATTTACTTCGGAGCCATCAGATGCGCTTCAAGGAAGAGAGGCCTCAGGCCCCCGGGCAGCGGGACAGGGAGAGGACACCTTGTCCCAGCTCTGCTCAGACAAAAGGGTCCCCCCGGGGCCAGACACAGACCACGGTTATGGAGACAAACGAGGCCAGAAGGTCACCGCTGCCAGAGGTCACCCCTTCACGAGGTCACCGCAGGGTCAGACAACGTCCCCCATTGCACAGTTTTCTGCAAAATCAATGTCTCCGGGGTTGACCCTGGCGAGAAGGGCAGGCCCCCATCCCTTACAGATCGGCCCCCCCAGACGGCGGGTCCCCCCAGACGGTGGGTCCTCCCAGAGGCCTCGGCTCTAACCAGCCAGCCAGACACAGGGAGAAAGTTACAAAGTTTGGCAGAACCAGCAAATTGCTTTCTTTTCACTTGCAGACCCAAAAAGGAATTTTCATGATGACGGGAATGCACGCTCAAGTGGTGGCGTTGGGCCCTCCCAGAAGAGGTGACAGCACCCCGTGGGCACAGCTCCGTGATTCTGACATTAAGAAAACAGCCCTTGACAGGAGCTGGGTAGCCCCTGGCTGACTCATCGCCCCAGCCGCCCATGCTGCGCTTCCTGACGCGGTCGGGGTACCAGGAGAAGATGGACTCTCTCTGCTTCGTCTGGGTGGCGCTTTGAAGCCAAGATGCCAGGAGAGGGAAGGCTATAGTAATTCTACTGGAAACCCCAAATACCGCATCAGCTACCGTGTGTGTGTGTGTGTGTTGGTGTGTGTGTGTGCGCGCGCACGTGTGTGTATTTGTGTGTATGTGTGTGCACGTGTGTCTCTGTGTGTGCACATGTGTGTCTGTGTGTGTATATGTATGTGCATGTGTATGGATGGCCCGAATTCTATGGACGTTGAACTCCATCTGATGAACGGCTTCTGGGTTTTGGAGGTGATTTCTGCCTCCCATCCCTCTGCTGTCTGTCTAACGTGCAGCGTGCACACGCAGGAACGTGCCTGCCTGTGGGTGCCTGCTTTCCTCTGGGGGCGTGTGTATTTTTCTGGGCCTAGTTCACTCTCTGAACCTTTTGGAACTAACGTTTGTCAACCGGCTGTTACCCATCACCAGGGGACGATGCCCACGTTGACACTTGCTTTCGCTTGATGGTTTGCTTATTCAATGCCGCGCCTGAGCCCTCTTTGGAGGCTGAGTACTGCAAAAGGCTTTGTTGAATCTGCAGCCAACTGTGTGTTTTTTCTCTCTATATTCTTTTCACGTGAGTATCCAGTGGAGATAGCTAAATAAACACAACCTGCATTTATTTAATTTCCACACGTCAGCCTGGCCTGAAGCATTCCCACAGGTACGGGGCTTGCCTCGGTTCTCCGGAACTAGGATGGTTCCTAGTTGCTACACAGTGAAAACAAGCATCCGTCCTAATCACTTGGGAATCAGCGTTCTGCGCACACACTTGACCACAGATAACCTCGTACTCGGTGTACACTGGACGGGAGGGGAGAAGGCGCAGACCAGCTCTCCTACCTTTTGGATGCAGCCCTCCTGGGACGACACCTCTGCGTCCGTCAGCATTTGCTGCAAAACAATTTGGAAAGGGGTTGTTAGTTTCCAACAAAATGCAGTCCTCAAGCTACAGCGGGTTATACATCGTGCGAGCAGAGCAAGCGTGCTCTGAAACAATACGGGTAAGGCGGGTGGCTTCTTCAAGGTGAGAAGGAGAACCGGGATCCTCTGTTCTGACAGTGCCTCCCCGTTTGTTGCACAGGGATTTGTTGGGATGGAGCTGCCCTGTGGAGCTCAGCCTGGTCCTGTAGTGACTGGGTACAGACCCACACGGAGGGTCCTTACTGCCCGCCGCACGCATGAGTAGGAACAGTCCAATGGGGGCACCGAGAGGCTTGAAATGTGTAACAGGTTCCCTCCTTGTTTCCTGGGGTGAGGTCCTGCCCCAGCAGCGGGCGGTGGCAGCACCAGGAAGTCCTCCCCCCGCCCATGGGACACAGGCTTGGGACAGCGAGGAGAGAAAGTGCCAGCCGTTCTGGGTCTTTCTTCCACTCGACAGCTTTGGCTTGGAGCTTTCCTTGGCTCGGCTCTGAAGAGCTGTAGCATTTTGCCTGGCTGGCATCTCCTCTTAACCACCAAGTTCCACTCCAGCGGGGTGGCATTTCAGCGACGGGTCCCAGAGCGCTTTCTAAGCTAAGCAAACCGACAAATTAGCTGTATCCATGGGATTTTCCCTTCTGGATCGCAAGTACCCTGCACAGACACGTACATAAATTTGTAATGTCATTTCCATAAGAATAGAAACCAAGATGGAAACTAATATTTGGAAAATAATAAGAGAAATGGGGTCAAATCCAGGGGTTTTATTTCCCCTCCCCTTAAAATGACACTATTGCCTTTTCAAATGACAAGCGTGGAAGAGAGTGCCCGCTGGTGCCCACGCAGGCCAGGTCAGAGGACCAAGATGCTGCGTTCCAAAATGCTGGCGGATTTGCCCAGGCTCAGCTGTAATAACAATAAGTCATATTTTTAAATGTTGAGAATTCTAACCAATTGGGGATTTTATGTTTCTTTTAATAGATTCTGAAATTGTGGTTTGGAATGCAACTAGGAGTGAAAACAGAGAATGAGACAGAAGAGGAGGACACGGAGACACCGGGGAGGTCTCCTCAGGAGAGCCAGCTAGAGATCAGGTCACTAGCTGCTCTGTCCCCGCTGGCCCGGGCTGGACAGGCCCCGGGGGAGACCTGGGGGCTGAGCTTTGCCAGCAGACGGGCTTGTGTAGTTTCCCTCTTGTCTGTCTGCTTTTCACTCCCGAAGCCAGAGCCTAGAGGGCTGGCTGGAGGCTCGGTCAACGCCGGGACAGGAGGAGAGAGAGGCTGACTGCTTGGGTCCCAGGAAAGCCTTGGTGTCCAGGAAGGGACCGTGCTCCCCTGGGAGGGAGATGGCCCACTCTCCGGCCGCAGGCTGCTCGGGCCTGCACCTGGACTGGAGACCTTTGTCAGCATCACGCAGAACTGGGGGTCCGAGCGCTGGCCCCGAGTCCTGCGATTCACCAACATGCCCCTTACGAAGGGGCGGCTTGAACCAGAGGGAGAAAAAAATGTGTATTAATTTTTCCAAGCCGCACAGCCTCCAGGGCCCGGGACAAAACCACGGAAGGGGCGCACCCGTCCGAACGGCTCCCCTCCCTGGGTCCTGTCCCCTCATGAAGGACAAAGGAGGCCCGAACCCAACGCCCGCCACCGAGGATCTGGAGCCCCACGACCCAGCGGTGCCACTTCTCGTCACCCTGCTGCCGTGACTCTTCCCAGAGGAGGGGCCTCAGGGACCCTCCGTGAGCATGCTGGCTACCAGGCGACTGTCCTGAGGAAGGTGACAAGCTGGCCTTCTCCGCCGGGCCCAGCTCATCACACGCCCGTGCGGGCCGTGCACCTGGTTACGGGCCAGGCTCACCATTGCTGTGGGGGCACCTGGAGAAGTCACCCTTGGACGACCAGAGAGCCTTCAGGGCTGTACCTGCCCACGGCCTGCAGGCCTGTGCTGGCGGCAAAGCTGTGGTTGTGGGTAGAGAGGCAGACGTTCAAACCGCACCTTCCTTGAAGGTCAGGACGCCAGCACAACACACCAAGCACAGCACAGAAGCGGGCGGGGCCGGGTAGGACCAGGCAGAGGAAGGTCTCTCCAATGCTCCTCGGAGCCTGCCCCTTGGCTCCCCTTGGACAGGCCTGGGGTGTGGGCAGTTGAGCTGTAGGACCACAGGTGAGCAGAAGGGAGCCCCACCCAACCCAGTGATGCAGAGAGAGCTGGGGTCATTAAGCCCAACCTGGCCGACAGCCCCGCCCAGAGGAAGCCTAACCCTCTGCCAACGACTCTGAAGAAAGAAGCCTCCTCCTGACGGGGAGTGGGTTCCAGGACCGCCCCGTTCCAGCAGCTTCTCCATGCCCACCCCGATGTAACGGCCCCTCCTTGGTAGGTGTGCCCGCCATAACCTCTGCTTTCACCCACTGCTGACTTCGGGTGCAAACCCACCCCACGCACCCCTCCTGGGGCCTCTGCTCCGGCCTTCTCCCCGCCAAGGCCGCCGCTTTGCTGAAAAACCTCTTTATTTTGCTCGTTGAGCCCTCGGCACACGCGCCGCTGGCTGGCCGGCTGCTGGCAGCGGCGGGCTCTGCTCTCAAGCCCGTCTCCGCACCGGCAGAAGTATTAGGTGTGTTTTGATTCAGCAGTTTAGCCAAAAAAGTGAGGTTTGACCTGGAGCATTTGCTTCTCTCGTGGGTCTCGGTGCCAGGATTGAGCTAAGTGGGGTTGCTCAAAGCATCTTTTTTGACTCTTAAAATAAATAGCCTCTGTTCTCCAAAACGTCAGCCCAGAGGAGACACACACACAGACATCCATATGCTCACAGCTCCGGAGCTCTGGCGTGTCCCCCGAGGGGGCTAGGCTTTCTGCTTGGTGTCACAAACGGATCCCAGAAGGCTTCTCTCCCTTCAAAATAGTCTGTTATTAAAGGATCTGAAAACATACCTACAGGAGGAAACCCAGACAGAGCCCCGACCTCGTGGCTTCCAAACCCAGAGAGAAGTGAATGAATTCCCCACTCACTGCCCAAGTCTGGCCTGTGGTCCAAGAGGTCACCAAACGCTCTCGTTTACCGACCTCTTCCTCTTGGCCTTGGAGCCCAGGCCTCTCTCTAACCTGTTTCTCTCTGTCCACTACTGAAGTCGCCTTTTCCACCCCAAGAGGTAGGTGTGTCTGCGTCTAGAAGTGGCTACAAGCTGATTCCAAGGCCCCTCCCCTTGAATAAGCCTCCGCGGGCCGGGCCAGGGCCGTCTGCGCAGGTCACTGCTCAGGACTGACCCAGGAGACAGGGCTGGGGTTAGGGTTTGACAGAGGACCCCCTCGCATGCCATCCTGGCTCTGTCTCACTCTACTGCCCTCCGGGAAACTGGGGGACACAGTCTGAGCAGGCAGGTCAAGACGGAGGCTGGTGTCGCCTCCCCAGCCCCGCGGTCAGCTGCTTTGGACCCTGCATCACCTGCCCTCTGAGGAGGGTTTCAGACCCAACGAAGCAATGCCCTCAAATGCACCCAACGCGCTGCCGCTCAGAGCTCATCAAATCCCCCTGTTGCGAGCTCATCTTAATTCCTGCAAAGAACGCCCAAGGCCTCACGTGTGCGTCCTCCCTTCCTGGGGAGACAGGCTTTTTAAAGAACAATTCTCATGCTGACTTTTCTGTCCAAATCAAAGTCCTACCACGACCGCCACCTTCCCTGGTAGAAATGCCGCAGTGACCGGTGATGGGCACAGCAGCAGCGTGGTGGCAGGAGGACAGCGGGGGTGGCGGATCCCCCGTCCTTCTCACGGCTGCCCCATCTGGGTGAGAGCTACCGTCATACCGGCTTTACAGGTAGGAGCTGGAGGCTCAGGAGTTGCAGCGACAGGGCAAAGGTCAAAGAGCTGCTGGGTGCTGGAGGCTGCGTCCAAGCCCCGGCCTCCTGATTCTGGAGGGACGGGGGGCCGCTGGGTGGTGTGTCCGGTGGAAAGGAGCCACAAGCCGCCGACCCTTCCAACTGGGACTCGCACCTGAACCCCGGCCAGACCATCCCCCCGCCAGGCTGGCCGTGTGGCCTGGGTGGGGTCCCACTGGCAGCGCCTCCAGGAGCCGTCAGGGTGGTTAGTCCCTGGCCAGCCCGCTCTGGCTCCCGAGCAAAGGCTCCAACGGTGTTGACACAAACTCTTGAGCTCTCAACTGGGAGTGGGTCACATTTATTTATTTTTTGCATTAAAAAAAAAAAAAAAAACTCAGCTTAGCCGTGTTTGAGCTACAGAAATGATTTTTTTGAAAGGCGCCTTGGACACTGTTTTTCACTTTTATGCCTAAACAGATACTTCTCAGTTCTTTCAAGTGAGATCTTACCCAATGAATGGAGACTCTCTCTTTACTCCTAAGAAAAATATTTACACAGTCAAGTATGGCAGGAAAAAGGACCCAGGCTCCTTCAGAGGGCCCGGCCCGAAACGCATCTAGGTCTCCGCATGCAGTTTACATTCCCAGCCCGGTATCTCCGCCCTCCCCTCCCCTCCCCTCCCCAAAGGCATTTCCCAAGCCTCCCGCTTGGGACCCTGAAGTCGGGGTGCTGGGAGCGGCCCCTCCCGGGGGTGGGACAGGAGAAACCAGCCCTCCTTGAGTGACAGCCAAGTCCCACGTTCCCTACTTTTTCTGTTGGCCAACAAAAAACCTGGGCCCCCTGCAAGGGCTTCATCTAGACTCACCCCAATTCTCCCAGATCTCCCCCCAGACCTCCACTCCGGAGTGGGGGCCTCTATGTCTCTTGACCTCTGTGGAGTGTTTCGGGGCCTCATTAGCACGAGCTAACGAGGGGCGGACGGCTTTTCCTGGCCCACACTTCCCTGCATGGCCCCAGCGCTCTGGCCACGGTTTGCCCGCTGTCAGATGTGCTGAGGACACTCTGTTTGCTGGCAGCTCCCGGCCGTGGGCACGCGCCCCTCTGCTGGACACCCTGCCCGGCCCGGGGCTGTCGGGTGCCCATACCTCCCCTCCTGCGGGACAGACGACTGAGTGAGTGAACGAATCACGCCCTCTGAGTCCCCCAGGTTTATGGTCTAGTCTGTCCTAGGTCCCCTTCACAGCCTCCTTCCAGAAGCACCCATTGGGCACCTTCGGTCTGCCCTGCCCCACGGAAGGTGCCTTGGAGACGTTTCAAGAAATCCTGAAACCGCGTTGATTCCAGGGTCAGCTACTTTGGGGAAGAGGCAACGGCTGAAGCCCACCCGCCTCTCCAACAATACCGACGTGCGCAGGGAGCCCCTCAGAAGGGAGGGGAGAGGTGGGCAGATGAGCTGGCCCAGAGGACGGCAAGGGGCCGCCAGGTTCAGAGAGGCCCAGAGGGCCCCGCTGCCTTGGGCGTCCTCAAGTGCCAGGCGGGGTTTCAATTTGCCTCTGAGGGTGCATATGGATGCCGGCGCTGGCCAGGAGGATGGTTGGGGGCCGGGGGCGGGGGGAGCAGGGGAGGAAGGAGGGTCTGCAGGAAGGGGGCAGGGAAGGGCGGCCTCGTGTAAGCCCTGGATGCTAAGTGGCGGCAGTCCTTGGGTCTTCCCTGCTCACCCGCCTGTTGCCACGCCACGGTGGGCTCCGGGCAGGGGGGGTGCCCAGAGCTCAGGCCGCAGGGCCCCGGTCCCCCACCATCAGCTGGGGGACCTGTCAGAGGCCACCCGAAGGGACACCAGCAAGATAGCAGGGAACAGAGGGCCGGTGGGCCAGGCGCCACGGTGGGCTCACGTTAGGCATTAGAACTGAGAACAAGCCTCTGAGGGAGAGCTGCCGTTACCCTCTTTACAGATGAGAAAGGAGCTCAGAGAGGTAGAGTAACCTTCCCACACGTGCACAGTTGGCGAGGGTGGACACAGACGTCCACCCTCAGGGATCGAGAGTATGGGGCCCGTGGGGCAGGGGCACCGACAGAGGGCCGGGCTGTGCAGCCCCTTTGCCAAGGAAAGACTGAAGGCAGCCCAGGTGTGGACCTGCCTGGTCCCTGACCCCTGGTCACCAGGCGTCTGGTAGAGCAGGGTTCCCGCTGCAGCCGTCTTGCCGATGAAGAGCCCAAAGGAATAAGGGCAGTGCCACCAGCCCCAGGCTCCTCAGCTTCCTTCCAACCCCCAGGCCACCTTGTTAACAGCTCAGCACCTGAGCCGACCTCACCACGAACACTCCCCCGGCAGACGGCAAGTCCCTGGCCTTCCACTCGGAATCACAGGCCCCTCAGAGCCATCTGGATGGGGGTCCCGCCTGTCTCTCCCGCCAGCTCCTGGCCTGGGCAGCAGCCCACCCAGGCCCCCAGGGCTGTGACACATGGCCCCCTTGACCTGCCACCACTGTGACCTTGCCTTGTCCCCTGTGCCTGATGCCATGGGGACATGGGCGCACTTGGGGCAGGGCTTGGGCTGACCACCTTCCCTGGGGGCGGCAGTTGTTCTGGGGGGGAGTGGGTGTTTGCAAGGACTCCTGCTCCCCCAGGACTGCCCCCCAAAGCTATCCCTTTCAAGAGAGAAGAGAGTGCAGGTCCCCCCCAGCTCAGGACACCCAACCTCTGGCCAAGCCCTTCCAACAAGGCTCTGACTTCTCCCCCAGACCAAATATAGGCGCCTCACACGCTGGGCAGCTCGGGTCTCAGAGCCCCACCCCACAGACACTGCTCAGCCCTCTCTGTCACCACTTTCTGAATGGGGTGGCTGGGGTCCAACCCTGACCCGGCCTAGGAGCCCCGCCCTCTTGTCTTGGCCCCAGCAGGAGCTCGTTCCCAGAGCTCCTACCTGGGGGCTCGTGTCCAGCTGCGCTCTGGACACAGAGAACAGGCTGGTGGGCCGGGCCATGAGGGAGCTCGGGTTGGGGCGCTGACTAGGCAGGCGGCGGCAGGAGGAGGCCGCTGGGTCCACGCTTGTGTCAGCAGCCGTGGCACGGGCTCCAGAATCCCCCTCTGCCAGGCAGTGAGCCGAGGCCTGAGCCCAGGGCGGCTCCGCGGGCCCTTGTCCTGAGGAGGTGCGCATTCTGGGTCCCACCTGGCCTCAGGGGACAGCTTCTTCCTGCTGCTTCCGGAAGATGGATGTCCCCAGAGGAAGCGCACGTAAATCCTAAGAGCTGGGTGACGTGTGCCACGTCCAATCAATGGCTCGTGACAGCCATAACTTTCAGCCTTCGGGAACCACTGGTGCGTCCAGGGGCCTCGCGACAGCCAGCTCCGGGAGCTGGACACGCACCCCCGGAAGCTAGGAGAAGCAAATAGCTGTTTGTTCCTGGAGCTGGTGCCAGAGCTTCCTCCTGAGGGTCTGGGTTCAAGAGGAGAAAGCCAAGAGCTGGAAGGAGCGTGTGGACTCGGGAGGCCTCAGACGCTGCAGGAGAGTCCCAGCTTTTCTAGAACGTTCTTTCACATTCCAAAAGCCCAGTGTCCCTGTGCGGCCGACCCTTCTGTGGCCCCAGAACATTGCTCATCCATCGCGAGTGTCAGGCGCGTGCAGGACTGGCTTCCCATGGCTTCCCTGCTGTGCTCAATCCCATTTGCTTAAACCAACACCGGGCTCTGCCCATCGCAAACCAGAGGTGGCTCTGCCCGCTCGCGTCTGAAAATACGTCCTTCTGGGACCACTGCGGGCCATGCATGACTGGCTTCCGGACCTTCCGATAGCGCTGTACTCCAGCCTCGCCCGGACACCTGGATGACAGCCCATCTGGAGAAGCCGCCTTGGGGACCCTGCAGCCCGGGTGACTTTGCACCTTGGCGTCTCCCAAGGGGGAAAATAAATCACAGGTCAATTATCAGTTCTACATGCACATTTGTCTTTTATTCTCAACCCTTTTTAGTTATAGAAATAACCTGCATATTGACAGAATCATATTAATGCACTTCCACTTGACCCTGCTTATCGATAACTTGTTTGTTAGATGATCCTTAATAATCATAAGTGAAGAAAAAGGGGTCATGGATCTCCAGCAATGGCTGCTTGACAGACGCAAGTTTGAAAGTCCCGAGACCCAAGGCTGGGATGCGGATGGGGCCGGGCTGATGCTGAAATGTGATGACCCTCTCCCCCCGCGCCCCGCCCACCGTGAATCCCCCGGGATTTGGGCTCTTCTTGGGCTGTGAATTCCCACTCCTCCTACTGGGGCATGGGGTCACCTTTAATAACGTGAAGGTGGGCGGGTCAGAGGTGATCACTCCACATTTCAGCACAGAGTTGAATTTCAACTCCCGTAACAATGTCAGGCAGTGCTTTCCAGGGACACAGAAGTGACACAATGTGAAAAGGCAGCCACCAGTGGTCCCTGTGTGCCCATGGGGGCAGCGACCTGGGGGACAGAAGGCCTTTCCCCATCAGATTCTGGCTTGTCCAATCCTCACCCTTTAATTATTCCACGTATTCACTCTGCAAATGCTTGAGGACCCTCTCACTTTGGGGATTGCAAACTTCCAAGCCGGAAGTACATTGTTTCGAATCCCGATTATAATACTGTAGCAATGACAGTAATAACAGCCCAACTGTCAGCCCTGCGGAAGGCACAATAATCTCTAATAATCCCCATTTGCCCGCTGAGCTCAGAGAGGTTGAGTTCCTCACCCAGCGTCACACAGCTGGGAAGAGGCCGAGCTGGGATTCCAACCAGGCCGCACTCGAGCCATTAGGTTGTGCGGCCTCCACAGATCTGGCTCCATCTGGGGAGTGGGTCGGGGGTGGGCAGTGAGGAGGAGGGAGGGAAGGATGAGAAAGGGAGCTGGGCTTTCTCTCTCACAAAGGATGTTTCCCATCTGGGGGGAGGAGCCAGCTCTGCAGAGCCCGAGTGCCTGGGCTTTGGTCACAGCTGCTGTGCTAACTCGAGACCACCGTGCGTGGGGTCGGTAGGAGGTGGGGAGCCGCCCAGCAAGAGCGCACACTTTCCTAATGGGGCCCAATTACAGCAACAGCTGTGTGGAGGAATTCCGCACTGATCCGCTGTGAAAAATGGGCAGCCTTTGGAATCTTAGAGCATCCATGCAACTGCCCTGCAGCCAGGAGCCCCCGGGGCCCGGGTCTGCTCTCTGGGGGGCGGGTTGAACCAGCAGAGCTGGGCCAGCCCA
This sequence comes from Balaenoptera acutorostrata, assembly GCF_949987535.1. Lineage (NCBI taxonomy): Eukaryota > Metazoa > Chordata > Mammalia > Artiodactyla > Balaenopteridae > Balaenoptera > Balaenoptera acutorostrata. The sequence goes on along the minus strand of NC_080064.1, from coordinate 2,029,605 downwards.
CCCACTCCCACTCCGCCTCGAATTTCCAAGCACACCCCATGCCGCCCCCACCCCGCTTCTGCATTTCCAGCTCAGGGTCAGGCACGTTGAAGATCAGGGAACTCGGGAGGACTTCCCAGACTTGGGCGAGTCTGTGGCTCAGGCCGCCCGCCCTGGGGACGCCTGTCGGGGCTTCCTGGCTGACATGGGGTGTCCGCTGGACCCTCCTTCCTCAGGTGCCTTGGCAGGGCGGGAGGGGGCACAGGGCAGCACAGAGAACCCCGGCCCAGAGCCGGCTCTTCTGCCCTCCGTACCCGTGTGCCCCTGCTAACCAGCCTTGAATTGCTCGTCTGAGGAAAGGGGGGCACATGCGTCGGAGGCTGGCACTGTCCACGGCACCCCTTCCTGGGGCGGGGAAAGGGGAGTAGCCTACAGTAAGGGTGCTCAGAAACCACAGTAGGGAGGAAGAGGGCTACCTTGGCCTCTGGCAGGGTCAGCGGGGCAAATCTAGCCTGTGGCCTGTGTCCATGTGGCCTGTGAGCTACGAGGGCCGTTACATGTTTAAAGAGTTGTGAAAATAAAGAATATGCAACAGGGATCGCTTGTGGCACAGAAAGCCTGCCATGCTTACTGTCTGGTTCTCTGCAGAAGCAGCACGTGCCCCCCCCCTCCCTGGCCCAGGGCAGACACCGTCACCAGAGGACGGAGGTGGGAGGTCCCGTGTCCTTGGAAATGCGGGCACGATGCTTCCTGAATGCTCTGTGAGCACGGAGGATGGGGTGGGCAGAGACGGCCCCCCTGTCCCAGGGCAGCTTCGCTCAGCGGCCAAGAGACGGGGCAGCCAGCAAGCCGGGTTCCCAGAACACCTGATCCCGCAAACAGCTGCCGCGCCCGCCGGCCCCCGCCCAGAGCGCATTCTCAGCTGCAGCCTCCTGCCGGGAAGAGATGGTGTGAAATTGGAAGCAGTTTGAAACCACTCCGTTCCTTGTCTTTCCTTCCTTTCCTGTTTGTTTTCCAACAAGAAGTGCTCAAAGTTGTCATGAAGGAAATCTCCAAACACCCATTGGGATGTCCACCTCGAGCCCCTCAACATCCCGGTGAGACCCCTCAGATGGGGAGACCCTTCCCAGGGGGCAGGTCTGGTGGCCGAGAGGCCCTGGGGGACTCGGAGCGTGAGGGTGGGGGACACATCCTCATGACACTGGGGGACCTGGGCGCCCTCGCCAACGCCTTCTGGAGAGCCCCTTGGCTCATCAGGAATGGGCCGCAGGTTGTCATGGAGGCCGTCTGGCTCTCGAGACCTCAGCTAGGGAGCTTGGTGCCCGAAACTGTCCTCTGCCGAGTCCACTTTAGCACGACGCTGGAGGGACCCAAGGATGTGCCTGTGTCACCTCGGGCCACAGTGACACCCCCAGAAGTGCAGAGAATGACACACAGACACCAAAAGCACCTGCTGACCGTCCTGACTTCTGCACAGAGCGTGATTTTACACGGCATCCCTTCTTTCTAACGAGTCGCCAGTGTGCGAGAGGTCACGTCAGTGCAAAGAGCACAAGTCACTGCCCTCCGGCCCCCGCCCGAGGTCTGAGATCTGAGGTCTGGATCCCACGGCTCTCCTGAGAGCCAGCGTCCAGCAGCCAAAAACCTCGGGACACGTGCCCAGCCCTGCTGCCTGCCTTCCTCTTTGTAGTCCTGAAAGCAAAGCAAGAGCTTCTTCAGTCCTTCTCTGGTTTTCCTGCAACGGCCAGAGGTACGAATGGGCAGCTGGAACCCCGTCCACAGACCCCGGAGGGGCGGCATGGGAACAGGCTCCCATCAGACCTGTAGCAGGAGTGGCTGCAGGCTCGGGCCACGGGGGGGGGACGTGGGGTGACACTCTGGCGCTGGCTGCCATGCCTGTCACTTTAACATGACAAGGTCACCCTCTGCCTGCGGGATGGACTCAGAAAACCGACCCCCATTAGTGCCGGAGGTAGAGTGGGCACAGGGGCGTGTGTGTCCCCAGGGCCGTCTGGAGGGGGGTCGGGAGGGCGCCTGGGGACCCCGCGGGCTGTGAGCCTCTCCGGTCCTGCCCCACAGCTCTGAGCTGGTCTGCGGGCCGTCGGCGCTGCCACGGAAGACTGTCCATGCAGCCCGTGCCTGGGGCAACATGGCCTCAGGGAAACATTGACCGCGTTCGCAGAAATATTCTTGGGGCCAGACGGATTTTTAAAACTCTATTCTTGGAGCTGGGAGATTTTGTTCGGCAGCATAATTGATTTGTTTTTTCCAAAGACTGAGAAGAGAGCTGAGGTCTGCCGGGCTGCGAACCACACAACGTCTGTGCAAGTACTGCCCATGGGGGGGCGGGGGGCGGAGGCAGTGTGTCCCACACCTGGAGAGAGACAGGCAGAGATGGGGGAGATAAAGAGTCAGAGACAGAGAGAGACAGAAGGAGAGAGAGAGGTGGAGGGGACAGAGACAGAGAAAGATGGGGGAGAGACACAGTGCAAGCAGCCCCCGGAGACCCCGCCTGGCAGGGGCCCAGGAGAACCAGGGTAAGCTGAGGGGGCAGGGCACGGGGACGGAGACTGGGGTCCCACCAGCAGAGCTCAGCAGGCCTGCACCGTGGGGGTGGGTGGCTCCCGGACAAAGACAACCTGAGCTCATCAGAGACAAGCATCACACCCGCACGTGTGCACAGCCTCAGCGGGGCCTGTGGTTTGACCGCTGGGCCAGCCTCCACCTCTCAGCACTTGGGGAGAAGAGCGAGAAGGGCCCCCGTGTTGGGTGCCTCATTGCCCCTCCTGGATGGCCCCGCCCCGGCGCCCGGTCCCTGTCCGGCTGGGCAAGCCCTGCATCCTCACACCCTCCACTTTTGGTTGTTTGGTTTGGTCTAACGGTCTCGACTACGGCACAATCGTGAACTGGAAAGACGGATTCCTCTGAGTGGAGGCTGTCGGGCTCTGCAGAGTCACCCAGCAGATGGAAGCAGACTTCTGGGCCGTTTTCCTCCCCCAGTTCCACACCCGAAGCAAACATATCTGCGTGCCCTGGTCGGTTCGCTTTCCCTCCCTAGACACCCTGTGCTTCTCCAGGTTTCTGCACCTGGGAGAGGCCCTCGGACTTGGACAGATCCCCCCTCAGGACTCTTTAGAAGAGGGACATCCCTGCGGATGGAATCGGTGATGCCAGCTGACGGGGGCAGCCTCGTGGCAGGTGATTTGTTCTTGTCTGGTTTTCCTCTATCAGAAAAAAGGTTTACTTGTATGAAACGATAAAACTTGGGATACAGCAAGGGGGCCCCATCTCAAAACAGAGGACCGGAGAAGTAATAAACTTGACCCCTGGGTGCCTGTGTGTGTGTGGGCCAGGACGGCGTGCCAGCCCCAAAGCCGACCGCAGACCAGCACCTGCCCCCAGAGCCCCGGGGCGGGCAGCCCGCTGGAGGAAACTCTCCACAGCCAGCAAGGGAATCTGGCCTCTGCGTCTCACCCAGTCAGGTCCCAGAGCTGGGCCCTGAGTCCCCGATCCTGGGGTCCGATTTTGGGCCCACGGGTCCTGATTTCCTTCTGGCGCTGGCCATGAGCGGGCACGGCAGAGCTGGCCACGGCCACGTCCCTGCTCTCTGGGCTGTCTGCGCTCTGAGCCCCTCCACTCAGCAGCTCATGCCTGAGAGACACCACAATCTTTTTACCCAATTTTCCAGCTGAGTTGACTGAGGCCTGTGAAGGTCAAGGAGCTTGCCCGGGGTCACTGAGTAACACGGCTAAGCCTCTGGCCTCAGGACAAGGATGCAGGACTCTGGTTCCTGTTCCTGATCGCTTCACCGAAGACTCTTTCATAAATAATAGAAATAACAGGGCTTCGTTTTTCGCTGGAGGATGAACTCCCCAAACCACCACCAGGGCTGTGGTCAGCACGCGCTGCCAAGCCCTCGCGGGGTTCGAGGGGGCGCGAACAGCAGGCATTAGTCGGTCCCAGCCGTCCAAAGGCCTGGAAAGAGAGTCTGACGCGCGCTACACGCAACAGGGGCTGATGAGTCATCACTGACAGTTATTAGCCTATTATTAGACGTATGAATTGCCTCTTTCATACCACATGCCTATCCTTCAAGTGCTTTATTAACTAACATTAACCAACCCAATTAGCAAAAGACACTGTATTTGTGTAATTAGTAACTTGAGGCTTTATCCTGTCTTGCTCTTAAAGAGAAAAGGCATTGGATGCTGATTAGCTTACACTGTACAATTAGAGAAGAGGTCGGGGCTCAGCCGGAACGTTCTGATCCCTGGGGTCCCGTTAAGGTACCCAGCCCTCCAAAGACCCGCGGGGGTTTATGCTTGTGGTGTTTAAGCGTCTCCAATTGCTTCCTCTCGCATCCAAGCTCCTCCCTGCTGTTGGCATGGCCTTCAACATGAGGAAGGGGAAATATTTATTTTTATTATAAACGTAGAGGCCCAAGCAGTGAGGAACCTTGTTATTAAACCCTCCAAGCCCAGTTCTGCAGAAAAGCTCAAAATCCAACTTTGAGTATTGATTGCAAGGTTTTTTTTCTAATCGGATGCCAAGAGGAGCTCAGTGGGGAAAGATGTGTCGGGGCCGGCCCTGGAGGGCAGCTCCTATGTTTGCGTCTCTGAGCGAACAGTCCGGTTTCAGAGGGGCCAGATGTTCTAGCTAAGAGCTGCAGGCTGCAGGCTGCATGTGTGCACGCCACACAGGACTTGAGAACCGAGTTCTCATCCCGTCTGAGTGATCGGGCTGCAGGGGGTTCACCAAGAGGGCCCCGTGTTGGAAGTGACCATGGTGCACGGGCCAGGGGCCCTTCTGCACTCCCCATGGGAGCCCCAGACTCCATTTTTTTCATTTATTTTCTTTTAAGATATATTTTTTTGATGGAAACCATTTTTATAGTCTTTATTGAATTTGTTAACAATATTGCTTCTGTTTTATGTTTTGGTTCTTTGGCCGCGAGGCATGTGGGGTCTCAGCTCCCCGACCAGGGATCGAACCCACACCCCCTGTGTTGGAAGGCGAAGTCTTAACCACTGGACCGCCAGGGAAGTCCCCTCAAACTTTAGTAGTTTGTGAACCTGCAGAGCAAGCTCTGTGGCTCTGAGTAACTGCCCCACTAGCTCTTCTTTTATTTGTATTTATTTACTAGGCGCGCCGGAAAACTCATAACCGGGGGTTGCTCGGACCATCTTCCCGCTGACCACGCTCGAGTTCTGGACGGGAAGGAAGATGGCCTCTGCCTTCCTTCCCGGCACCTGAGCCACCTGAACGAGGGAGCTGGTGTTTCACCAAAGCATCCTTGAACCTGCCCAGCTGCCCGGCACCGCCCACACCCCCAGGCCGAGCCATCCTGAACATAGCCGCATGAGTGATCCAGGCTGGCCGTCCCCTCACCCCTGGAGCACAGAGAAAGGCAAACCTCCCGCACCGAATTCCATTTGTTCGACAGAGGCGACAGTCACCTTGCAGGGCCTGGCGGTGCCTGCGGCCCGGTGGCCGCCCACACGTCTGGCTGCCCCAGGAGCTCTGTCCCGGGATCCCCCACTTCTGGGGGCGGAGCTGGATTTCCTGCTTGCAACCCAGATGCTCGGGCAGGGGCAGCGAGCAGACCTCCCTGACTTCATTCCAGGGCCCGTTTTAGAGGGACGGAGCCTTTTTTCAACTCCGTCAAGTAGGATTCTCAGGCTTTTTTTTTTTTCCATTACTTCTCAAATGAAGTTCAAACGCTTTAAGTCTGAAAGGCTCATCTCTTTTCTGGTCATCCTTGCTTTTATTCTCTGCTGCCTGTTCTCATGCACTTGCACACACATGCACACACGCACACAGACACACACGGACTATCTGCCCATCACAGGCAGGTGGGCACGAGTCCGCCGGGCGCTCACGGAAGGCAGGACAGACGAGGAGACCTGGGTGCAAACACTGCAGAAACCTCTTCAAAATATTTGGGTTTGTCAAAATCCCAAACCGCTGTTGCCAGGCAGTTTTCCCGCTAGTGTTTGAGCCCTCGGGTATTTTAAAGGAAATGAAATCCGTGTGTTTCTGATTTATTTATACTTAACTCATCAAAATGCTGTTTTAAAGGACTATTTTGTGTCCAAAATGCCCTTATGCCTTTTTTCCCTTCCAAACGAAAAGCCATGTTTTGCCAAGTGTATATGACCTTAAACGCTAACATATTCAAGGCTCTTTCGAAAATCAAGCTCGTGAAGTCCAAACAGACCTGAACCGGCACCGACGCCCACTGCCGCCAGAAACCCAGCACTGGATGGGCAGGCGACGCCCTTTGCCCCCCCTGCTTTTAGGTCTGTGGCTCTGCCCCAAGCAGGGGGTCCACCTGCCCCCACCATTGGAGCCCCCTGGTGCTGTGTCCGGTGGGAAATGAGCACATTTCCCAGAGACGAGAATCCCCAGTTCTGGGGTTTTACAGGTCCTCCCAGAGCTCTAGCTGGCCCAGCTCAAGGTCACCTTGAGTGTGGCCCCTGCTTGCCCCGAGGACAAGGGGGCAAATGCTCCTCCCGGGAGAGGCGGGGGCTCCCTGGTCCTGTGGACCCCCAAGTGCCTTTTACCCCACTGGTCAGGGTTACTCCTCTGCCTCATCGCCCCCCTTGGACCTGCTGAAGGCAGGCAGCCAGGTGAGCACACAATTCTGATGCCGGTTTAAACCACTTCAGACCAGGACAATATTTTCTCTCCACTAAGAGAAGAAAAAGGTGGCGGTGTCAGCCCTGAGCGAGTGCAGGAGGGGAGGGGACAGAGTCCCACTTGCCGGCTGGGTCACTTGGAGGGGGACAAGCTCAGGCCTCCAGAGGGATAAACAAACGCAGCGCTAGCAACACTGTCCCCTGACCTATAACACAGGGCTCAAGTGCTGTGCTTCGGGGTGTGATATTTATTTCTGGCCGATTTCATGCGATGGAGTTCAGTTATGAATTTGATTGCTTTTTTTGTGCACGATATAAAATCCTTTATCCTCACGGCATTTAATTGTGTTCCCTGGCAGATTTGGTATTCGTCACGGCCCTACTGTCCCCAGCCCCAAAGATAAACCATCCAAGGGGCAATAAACGTCCACTCTGATTATTGATGCTTTCAGGGAAATTGATTATCTATTTGAGGGGCGGAGCAGGCTGATGTATTACTGCCTCTTTCCCTCACACGAGAGCTTCCCTGAAAGACAAATCTCTTGATTGGTGCAATGGATTTTCTATTATATCTAACATTTTCCAAAGTGATGCCGTTTTATCTTAATATTTGGAAAAGGAGGTACAGCTTCTGATGGAGCCGGGAATTCTCCGTCATGTGCTTGCGGCATTTAAAGTTGAGAAAAGCAATGAGATAACAACTCAGAGCCTGGTGGGGGTGAGGGGGGGGCTGCTTCCTTATTCTGGTTGCACATCCTCTGTCCCACGGCCGCGGCTAAGCGCCGGGGCCCACGTGACATTCGCATCACATCTGTGATTTACTGAGAAATGTGTTCCCGGGGTTGTGATATTAGTGTGTGGTCCGAATCTTCAGAATTCGTGGAGTCTTTTCCTGCACCCCACGGGAAGAAAAGCAGGCTTTGGAAGAGTTTAATTGGATCCAAAGGAAAAAAAAATCCAAGCAATTTTATTCTAGATTCAACAGCACGTACTTTGATGGCCAGAATGGCTTTCTCCCTCTTGTCATAATTTTTAAAACTGCGCAGGGGAGGAGAGTGTGGCGCTCACACACCTGTGTGGGGAGGTGCCGCCCTCCGGGCTGGGAAGGAGCCGAGTCCAGAGATGAACTTCGGCTCATCAGCGTCGCTTCTATTAGTCAAAAGATAACAGGTGTTATAAACGCGAGAAACGTTTGCCTCCGCGAAAATCAATAGCGACTCCATAATCAACATTGTGATTAGCTGTACCCTGGTCACGATTAGCCCAGGCTGTGTTCATGCGATAATTCCCTAACGGCAGAAAGAGGCCTTTATTTTGGCAGCGGCAGAGGCGGGGAATGGGGGTCATTTTGGCCTCATCCTGGCCCTCAGCAGATGCAGCGCACCTGTGGGCAGGTGGGCCCACGGCGGACGCCCGGCTCACGCTCACTTCTGGGAGTCCTGGAGCTGCACCTTCCATGGCTGATCTGAACGCCCCGCAGGCCTCCCTGGGCCTCTCTGAGAGCAGCCAGCCCCGGGCTTTGCTGGCAGGGTGGGCAAGCTGCACACTCTCTCCAGTCCCCTTTGGATGCATAATGCCCGATCTTCGGGGTTTGGAAACCACCAGCTGAGGAATCACGGGTGGGTGCACCTGCAGGCACAGAACTGGCAGTGGCCACGGCGCTGAGGGCTGAGCTCTGGTTCTCACTCCCAACCCCAGGCCCCACCCTGGAAACATCCAAAGACTTTGCAAAACGCCGGTGCCTGGGCCCACCCCCGTCTCATGAATGTCATGGGTGTGGGCCAGGAGGGCCCGGGCGTCGCAGTTTGTGAAAGCTCCCGGGCGATTCTGGAGTGCGGCCAGGGTGAGAGCAGCCCCAGCCCCGCACGGGGTCTGGGAGCAAGGCGGCTTGGTGGGGGTCTAGAACGTCCCAGCGGGCTCCGCCACCCGAAGCCCACCAAGAAAGGAGGGACGGTGGACGGCGGGCTGAGAGCTCCCACCCCTCGTGGCGGAGGGAAGGAGGGAGAGCTTCCCAGAAGAAAGAGGAACCCAAGCACTGGGCCTGCGTGGAGCCTCGGGAAATGCATCCCAGGCCAGGACCGCCCGAGCAGCGGCCGGCAGGCTTGGGGGCAGCTCGCCCCTGCGGGCAACGAGGTCTGTTGTCCTTGGCTCTCCCACCGGGCTACTTGCTTTGTGGAGGGTGGGTCCCATGGGACCTGAGTGCAAGGTCACGGCGCCTGACGCTGAGGCCAGCCCTGTGGGTGTATCTTCCCTCCGCACCTGGGGCACAAGCACCAGGCCCGCAGGCCCCTGTCGGGGAGCAGTGAGTTCCCCGCCATCCAGAGCAGACCCCGGGGTCCAGGGAACAGAAGAGTGAGAAGCCATCATCATGAAGTTTCCTGTGGTGTCCTGTCCCCTGACAGGCTTTCCGGCACAGATTTCTCCACACCACGAAAACTCAGAGTGGGGCTCCTGGGTCCTGAGCCTCAGAATGAGGGGAGAGTGATTCTCCGTGAGGGACTCACGTGTGCATGCATGCGCATGCGTGTGTGTGCGTGTGGGTGCATGCCTGTGCTTTGTGCGCATGCACACACACGTGTGTCCCTGCTGCACCTGTGAGCACGCGTGTGTGTCCCGAGAGCTCAGGCTCCGGCTCGCTCAGGGCCTAGTGCGAAGGGGCCGGATGCAAAACGCCCATCCTGCCTCCGCTCCTTGGGAACAGTGCTGTGTGCATTGTGCATCTGAGGCCAGACTTTTTCATGATTGATGGCCTGGGCAGTAACTCTTTATTTTTAGTGAAGAAAATACAGTGCTTATAGACCGGGTCCACTCGGTACAAAGGGGTCCCACAATGCAGGCTCGGGCATTCTTCCCTTATTTGCACAAAGACCATGCATCCAGGCAGCTCTTCGCATCTTGCAAAAAAAGGTCCCACATACATTATCCAGTTTGATTGTCCCTCTTACGCTGTGAGGCAGCTCAGCGAGGTTAAGTGACTTGTCTGAGGTCACACAGCAGTAGAATGCACCAGTGCCTGGGGGAACCAAGTCCAGGCCTCTGCTTCCGTCAGCTAGAGGCTGTTTCCCTAAGGTCAGAGTGAGACAGAGGCAGTGGGGCCCTGCTGGGACTTTCTCCAGTGTCTCCTTCTATACTAGTGTTGCACACGGTGGTCTGAAGCAGCGGCCATTCCAGGGCCGGCCCCTGCCTGAGCCATCACCACTGTCCACCTAATGGACCCCCTGGCCTGTAAGATGCTGCTCCCCAGACACTGTCTTGACTGCAGGGGTCCAGCGTCCTGGTGCAGCGTGGGTGCTCAAACTGCAGAGTGTGGAGTGGCTGCCGGATGCTGGCTTTGCTGGGATCGTGGTGGTTTTCCCAGGGCTGGGCCGGCCGGGCTAGCTGTCCTTTCTCGCCCAGGCAGCCTGTCTCTGAGACGTCTCAGCAAGGATCTCCTCTGTGCAGGGCGGAGCATCGGCCTCCGAGGAGGCGAGCAGGCGGCCTCCAGGCCTCCAGACCGCTTGCATCTCTGTGCTCCTGTTTGCCCGGCTGTAGCATAACTCTGTCCACTGGAACTGCTTCGAGGCTGGGCCCTTCTAGACCATTCCAAAGCTCACCATCCACCTGGCCTTTCAGGTGGAGGAGCACCACGGGCGGCCAAGGTGGGCAGCAAGACCTGCAGACGACAGTGCGGCTTGCTCAGCCAGAGGCAGCTGGTGCTGCTCCAGAGCTGTCCCAGGCCCTGGTGACCTGGTCCAATGCCCACCGAGCGGACCAGGGGCGGAGGACACAGGGGAGGCCTGCTGGCACCTCCTGGACTGGCCCCGCAGGTGTGTCTGAGCCGGATCAGGCCCGTGAGCTGCCCCAGCTGATGGCTAAGGTGCCGAGACCTGGCTCCACATGTGTGAACCGGCGGGGGTGATGGGCTGGATCTAGGGCCTGGACGCACGGTGGAAGGTCCTCGGATGGAGAGCCGGCGCAGGCTGGGCTCCGAACAAAGTGCTTGCACCTCCCCCCCTGCTCCCGTGGGTACTAGTGATCGTCTGCGCAAGGTGAGGCTCAGGTCTGAGATGCGGGCAAGCTCGTCCTGCAGAGTTCCGCCGCAGGCTCTTACTGTCCGAGGTTACGTGGTCAATGGTTTTCAGGAGACGTTCATTATTACCTCGGTGCCGAACATCTGTGGCCAGCGCGGCCGCCTCGCCGGTTCCCCAGGGAGCCCCCATCAGTCTGGATCCTTATTCTACACCGACTTCGTGGATGCCGAGGTCCTCGAGCCCAGAGGAGGTTGGCTGTTCCGGGTCCTAAGGCTCACCCATGTCGGGGGGATGGTCCCCGAGATTCCAGGGGGAATCCCCCACCTCCCCACGTCCCACATCAGTGGCTGAGGGCAAAGCCGGGTAAGAGTCGAGGGTGGCGGGTTACGGTGCTCTGCCCGGCAGTGTCGAGCTGGCCCCTCTCCTGGGCCCGTTCAGTTATTAACCCTCGTAGGACATTATCTTGCACCGAATCTCCCGGGTGCAGAGCTGTGGCCGGGCTCTGGGAGAATTTTATCGTCCTGTTCCCGAGCACCGCAGACAGGCCTGGGTGATCATTAACCCGGCTCCTGATTCCCTCTGTTCTGAAGATGAGCTTCCCGCTCCCGGCCAGCCCCTGCCCTCTCCTCCCACGCTTGGACCCCTTCCCCCGCCCCAGCTCCGAGGGGAAAGAATGGGAAAGCAGGTCCTCCGGGAGCTGGCACGGCAGACAATGGGTGTCTTGTGTGAGTAATTTAGCGCTGTGGCCAGTCAATCTGGTTTCTGGGCCCGCTGCCCTGACCCTCTTTAGAGAGGCTCGCTCTCCCCGGCACAGTGTGAAACGTTTCCTTTCACTGCACGACACTCTGCAGATTGAGACGTCAGCCTGGTCCAACTGCAGCAAATTAGCAATTTTTCTTTTGCTAATTGGAAATAAAAATGTTTGCTGAGGGAGCCGTTCGTCGGCATGCGGCTTTCGGTTTCTGTGCACCAGAAGGGCAGCGTTGAAAATGCGTCCCGAGAGGCTGCCCACCCCGGGGTGCCCCTCACCGCAAATCCTAAGGGGCCTCAGGGCTGCGGGGTGTGGACACGCCCCTCCCTGGCAGCTCACCTGGGACCGGGGCGGCCCTCGCATCCCGGACCCGTGCCCTGGAGGAGCCGGGCCCCGTGGCCGCTGCCCCCACTTCAGAAAACCATTAGAACTGGGCAGGTTGCAAAGCTGTAGGGTGAGAAAGCCCTTTGACGGGAGGAGGAAAGCAGAGAATCAGGGGTGAAGAGCCAGGCAGCCCGCACCGTTCCTAAGCACCGAGCGCTCCCCGAGAAAGCCAGCTGGGTTATCTGATTTCTGAATAAGTGTGCGGAGGACGGCACGCCCTTGCCCCGGCACGCACCCAGGAAGCACCGTCCTCCGGCCTCCAGGGGACTTGTAGCTTCAGCCCCCCTCAGTTCCAAGGGTGGAAAAGAGCTGGGCGCTTAGGTAGAAGGGGACGGAGGCTCCTGCCGGGGTGGAGAGAAAAGGAGGCCTCTTCTGCAGATTGGAACAAAGAAAGAAGAGCCTCAGGGAAGGCCCAGAGCATCTCTTCCCAAGGAAGGTGGCCCAGGACCTTCAGATCGAGTGAGGCGATTTGGAAATCTGCGTATAAACGGACCCCCACCTGGGCACCCACATGCCTTGTTCCCGTGCACGCATGTGAGCCTCAGGGCAGGCGCGTGCACGAGCGCGTGCTGTGGACCGGTGTCCAGCCTCTGGGATCCACGGCGACCCCGGCTCCCCCGCGGTCCCCAGGGTCTCTCAGGAATCAGGCTGTCGGGCCAGCGCCTAAAGGGTTACCGTGTTCCCCCTCCCTGTTTTTCTGATAAAGCATTTGACAGCCATGCCTAATAATTCTTTCTGCTGGGTTTTTTTTCTTGATGTCTTTATGTGAATATGAAGCCAGAATGAAAGGCTTTGGGGGACCCCCACGAGAGAGGAAAAGCATGAAACAGGGGGGAAGAAAGACGGTGCGGGGGGCTCCCCGCCGTGAGCCAGGCATCTCCTTTGGCAACCTGCGACTTGGCTTCAGAGGTCCTTTGTAAGTGGAAACGAGTCTTCTTCACTGGGCCACGACAATAGGTGTTTTGTCAGAGGGGGCCGGGTAAGGGAATCGCGGCTGCAAGGGGCTAGCCCCCGGGGCCTGCAGATGTTGGACGAGGGATGATTTATTGCTCCAGTGTCCTCAGTGGCATTTGGCTACCTTCCCAGACCCCAACGTCGGTGACGGAGGAGGGAGGAAGGCGAGGGGGGAGGGGGGGCAGGGCGGCATGGCTGAGGGGCCCCCTGACACCTTGTTTGGGGGGGACGGCAGCATGCCGGTACTTCAGGGCAGAGGAGAGGGCAACCCAACAAGTTCCGAACGGGCTTGCGGAGAACTTAAGGAAGCCAGGCTGAGGATCTCAAGAACATTCCCACGTTTTTAAAAAAAAAAAAGCTGCACGGGACGCGGCAACAGAGGAGCAATGACTTGGGTGAAAGCGGTTTGCGCTCAGAAGCCACCGGCCTGGCCACGGTGGCTGGCGCCCCGTCCACTCCCTGGACTGATGTGGTACCAGCCGCGTCCTGGCCCGGTTCCCCAGTGCCGCCTGTGTTCCGGCAGCCAACAGCTGGAGTCAGTTTCACCCGAGCAGGGAGCAGAGAGCAGCGGTTTTCCTTGGGTTCTGACCTGGCCCAAACCCGAGAGGCCGTAAACCCAAGTCCAGCCGGGAGGGCGGTGACCGTGGGGTCCCCGCTCCCAGCCCAGAACAAGTAAGTCTGGAGGAGGCGGGCAGGGGCCGCCCGGCAGCCTCGGCACGGTTTCCCGAACCAGGAGCCTCTGAGCCGCCTCTGTGTCCCCTTCGCCACACCCGCCCAACCCCCATGCCAGACCCCGCTGAGCTGGCGAGCTGGCACGCCGGACACCGAGCCAAGGAGATTCTGGGCTGTTGCCAGGGAAAATACATTGCTGCCGGACAGCTCGCTCACAACCGAAAACCGCAGCTTCCCCGTGGAATCCCGCGTGGGGGAGAATTCCACTTTGGGCCTCATCCCGTTTTGGAAGGAGTTTTGAAAATACCAAAACTTGGATCGAGGAGCCCTGGGGGGGGGACGTTACATAAAAACATGATCGTCCCTGGTCCAGGGCTGGGTGTTCTGTCTCCCTCTGACCTCACAGCATTCCAGCCGGGAACAGCGTTGGACACCGAGTTGCATTATGTGGAGGAGACAGCACGATCCCAGGCGGTGGGTTCGGGCCGTCAGGGGCAGCGGTGGCCCCCGGAAGGGACGGGGAGGGGCCAGGAGGCAGGGTGGGTGGCGGGTGCGGGCGGATGGTGGGCGCTCGTCCCCGGACCGGCCGTCAGCAATCTGTCAGCTCCAGCGTGCTGTTGACAGCCCGGCGGCCACAGTCCCACCCTCTGCGACATCAAGAACGATTTAAACGTCTTTAGCCTCAGGTTTGGGCCCGGGCCTTCGTTCCACAAAGCCAGACATGGCCTAACGACAGTGTGGACCATGGCTCCTCTTCCAGGTCCCGGGAGACGCAAAGACGCCCACCTACACGGTCTGCAACAGGCATGCGGTCTGCCCACCTAGGCCGGGTCCAGCAGGGAGAGCCACCCTGGAGCCCCGCCGGGCCACACGGCACTCTGAAACCCACGGGTCCCTGCATGGGGCACGCCGTGCACGGCTCCTCCAGGCAGGCTGTCGCTTGGAGAGGCTTCGGCGCTCCTTCCGAGGAGGGGGCCCGGGCTGCAGGGACCCACACGCACGCTGAGTGGCCATCGCCGTCCGGCCCTCAGCCCGTGGCACTGATGTGTCACCGCGCTGGCACGGACGTGAGAACCACTCTGGGCTTTTTTGTTCACCGGACAGTATTTGGACACAGCCCGTCCAGCGTCTTGAGGGCCTGGCAACTGCCACATCAGCACAAATATCCCCCCCGACTTTTCCTGGGATATGCAGACACATTTTTCCCATGGAAAGAGAGTGTGGCCTTTGTGAGGGGGGCACGGCCAGCCCGGATTACAGTAAAGATTAATCCCAAACAAGAGACAAGCAAAATAGACAAAGAGCATCATACACTTCACTTTTCAATGGATGTTTTCATAAATGTATGAATAATTTAAATTATCATTGCCGAGTATTTATTCGAGTGTTTCAGGGGGAAAAATGCCTCCTCTTTTTTCTCCCTCGATTCTTTTCATTTTTGTCTCATCTCTTTTATGTGCTGCATAGGCTGTTTTCTTGCCATCTGAATCGGTCCGGGACAATGGGATGTATGAGGCTGAAGGGCTGCGGAAGAATGCCGCCCTTGTTGGCGATGCCGTGCTTGACATTGATTAATGAGGGTGCGGACACGGGCAGAATCTCTGAGAGCCAAGGGGAAATCAGAGGGCCCGAGGGCACCCCGAGGCGGAGGGCAGGGCTGGCAGGAGAAGGCCACGGCCATCCCTCCACGCCCAGTGGGAAAAGGCAGCGGGGGGCACCCAGCACCAGAGCCTCCAGCACCGGAGGGTCCTCCGAGGATAGGGCACCGGGAGGGAGCCCAGGTCCTCCATCTGCTTGGGGAGGGAGAGCGAGCCAAGATCGATGTGCTGGGGACACCGGGCAGTGCAGCCCACCTGCCCTCGCCGGCCGGCTCCCACCCTGCCAGACATGCTGTCCCCCATCTAAGGGGGGCTGGCCCGGGGAGCGCGCCTCCGAAGGGGTCACAGTGGACCGTGGCCACGGCTAGGCCTTGATGAGCTTCCACGAGATGGGCACTTTCTCCCTGATATGGTCCACGCATACCTGCCGACCCCAAAACGGGTCTGGCCTGTTCTGTTCTGTTCTGTTCTGTTCCGCTTCATCCCGGTCCATCCCCTCCTGCCCTGTTTAGCTGCTTATTTTTGTGATAGGAAGCAACACCTGCACCTGACCCCTCGACCGTGAGCTCAGGACGGACCATCAGGACCAATGGAGGTGACGGTCAGCAGACGGGATGGTGTCATGGAGTGGCCTCGTGATGACAGCCCAGTCGGCTGAAATGAATACCTTCAACAACCAACTGTGTAATCCATCTACACAGGCCCCGGGGCTTAGTTCTGCCGCCGCTGACCTCCCAGATTGAGGGTCCGAAGAGAAGGTCCGGGAGGCGGACACCCAGGGCGCCACGCCAGGATCTCCGCCGGTGAAAGGGCAGGTCTGCAGCAGAGCTTGGGCTGGGGTCCCCTTGGCCAAGGTCAAGATTGTGGCAACCCTCTCCCCGGCTGCGGCGTTTCTCTTGCCAGGGCCTGACACGCTAGGCGGATGAAGAAAGAGTCTGGAGACAGCGCCCACCTCTGAAGATGCTCCCACTTTGGGGGCCACCGCTCTGGCTTCCGCAGGATGGTGTCATGGTGACGCCTGCCACGGCCTCGGGGCCCAGAGGGCCCGACTGGGGCTCCCACTTTGGGAATCAGCTCCCAAAAGCCGCCGTTGCTCTAGGCTCGCTGCGCTGTTCGGGCTGACAAAGGCGTTGTTGCTTAGACAGAGAGAGGTGGGGCTGGGAGTTGCCAGGTGTGGGCCCCCCTCAGGCCTAGAAGCTTCTGGTTTCTGTCTGACAGGAGAATGAAGACGACGCCTGTCTAGTAGGGAAACCACTTCCCCACTCATGCTCTCCCTTGGGAAGAAACATTATACAGGGAAACGTTTTCACTGCGTGATGCTGACCCCCCCCAAGCCGGCCCCAGGGCCGGTTGTGCATCGCGCAGAAAAGGGGGCTGCGAGGGCATGACCGTGGGCTCCAGACCAATGTGACCAAGTGACCACGAGACTCAGACACGTGTGCCGGCACAGCTCCCCCGGCCGTTCCGTTTGGTTCTCCGGCCACTCCCTCTGCTCTGCATGCTTCTGAATTAATGGACCCGGCGAGTGGCCTTGATAACGATCTGGAATCGCAGGATTAATGGGGGGCGGCGAGGTCGTGTGGGAGGGTGCCCGCCTGGCCTTGTGAGTCCTCGGTCTACAGCCTGGCTGTGACCTTGTTCGTGGGTGACCTCGGGGGGACATGGCGTCCCGGAAACCCCGCTTCCCCACCTGGACAGAGTGGATCCGATTGGGAGCTGCTCCGCCTCCTGGCGTCCTGGGGAAACACTAGGTTAGAACATGAGGTGCTTAGAGCACGCCACGGACCAAGCTCGCATGTAGCGACCCACACTTCGGCCCAGGCCGCTCCTCCGACGTTCAGACGCCCGGTCCCCGAGGGAGGTGAGCCCAGACTCCCTACAGGGGACCGCACACCATCGCCCTCCGAGGTGAACTGCAGGGCACCGCCGGCCCACTTGTGGCTTCCCAGCCGGTGACAGTCCTGAGTGGCAAATTACAGCCATCACAATTTTATAATTACAGCGGCTGACGACCGGGGCCCTGCCCCACGCCCCCCAGCAAAGTATGGGGGGTTGTGTCAGCAAATTAAGCAAACATGGTTATATCTACAGCTTGATGGATTTGCCATGTTTAATTCATAAAGATTTGGGTGTTTTTCTTTTTTTTCCCTCCCTATTACCGGCTAATTTGGGGATCCAAAAATCTGTGTTTCTTGGTGCCATTGGCGGTGGTGGCCCCTTTCCGGCAGAGCAGGCGCTGCCAGCGTGGAGGACGGGGTTGGCGGCGGCTTCCGCGAGGCCTCCCGGGGAAGCACGTGGCAAGTGGACGGGGGGAGGGGGGCACCCCTTCCTTCCTCAGGTGACATCGTCCTACTGCAGGAAGTCCCTCCACGTCCCCCGCCAGCAGCTCTGTTCGTTAGAGCTTTTAAAACAGTGCTGCCGGGGGTAGGCGAGGGGGGGCGGCGAGAAATCCAGTGAAGCAAATGCCCGCGAACCGCGTCCCAGGAACGAGGGAGAGGATCCCTTACAGGGCCAGGTACCTAAAAACGGCCCCTTTGACGCTAAGCTTCAGGGGGAGGACAGAGAGCCGGGGGTGGTGACAGAGCCAGGCGTAAGGGCCACGGAACAGCACAGGTTGGGTGGGAGCCAAAGGGACACTGCCTGCTTAATTTTAATTTGCGTGGAGCCCATATATTGGGGTAAGTAAGGCAGCAGCGACTCGGGGCCAGAGGACAAGCTGCCCTTCGCTCCAACTTTCAAGACTCCGGAAGTGCAGGGATTTGCAGCCAGGACCTCGGGGTGGGGGGGGGCCACCCCACAAGGATGGAGGGACGGATAGGCTTCTGCCCGCCTAGGGTGTCTGCATCAGGGGCCAGCCCCGCCCTGTCCCAGCCTGGACTCCCAGATTCCTGTGGTGTCCCCACCTCAGGCCACCCTGCCCCCACCTTCCACTTGGGCTGGGGCTGGGGCTGGGGGGGGGCATCGAGATCACCTGAAAAGGCAGCCCGAGGGTGACCCAAGCCCTGAGCCCCGGCAGGGACAAATGAGAAGCTTAACTAGTGCAAGACGGCATAAAAGGGAGAGGGAAAAGGAAGAACAAAGCTTCCGCCAATTTGCTCTTTTGGGCTTTGTGAAAACTGGCCCCTTTCCCAGCGATCGCCCCCATTGAATGAGGTCGAGCGCGCAGCTCTTCCGCAGCTCTGATGGGTTTTCACGGGGTGGTGAATGGGGTGCAAATTAGCGGAGCCCTCGGGAGGCTTGTTACTGTCACTCCCAAACTGACGTCCAGAGGCAACGTGAGCACTAATCAATCCACAGAGCTCGCCCATTATCGGGGCAAGGTAGGAAGCTATTTGCTGTCTTCTCTTTCACGTGTCGGCCATTTTGCCCACTGCGGCGAGGTGTTCCGAGGGGACAGAGCAGCAGACATACACCTTCGCTGCCTGCACGCTCACACTCAGGCCCTGGCTGCCAGTCATGGCACGCAAACATGCACACATTCAAGTATGCACATATGCACAAGCACACATACGTGCATGCACATGCACACACACCCAAGCACACCCATGCAGGCACACGCAGAAGTTTGCATGCACATGCATGCACACACACATGTACACACAAGCACATATGCAAGCATACACACATACACACATTCAAGTACACACACATGCATAAGCACACATGCATGCACGCACATGCATGTATGCACAAGCACACATACAAGAGCACACATGCACACACGAGCACACATACAAGTATGCACGCACACACAAACACATATACAAGCACACATATATGCACACACAAGCGCACACATGCCCACATTCAAGTACGCACGCATGCACAAGCACACACGTGTGAGCACGTGCATGCACACACATGCACACAAACATGGACACACATACATGCACACACAAGCACATGTACAAGCATATACACAGGTTTACATGCATGCACACATTCAAGTACACACATGCATAAGGACACATGCATGACACACATACATGCATGCACAAGCACACATACAAGAGCACACAGCACACACAAGCACACATACAAGTGTGCATGCACATGCATGCACACACAAACGCATACACAAGCACACATATATGCACACATGCCCACATTCAAGTATGCACGCATGCACAAGCACATGCATGTGAGCATGTGCATGCACACACAAGCACACACAAAAACATGGAAGCACATACAAGCACACACAAGTATGCCCACACATACGCAAGCATACATACAAGTATGCACACACGCACACACGCACACACATGCACACACACAAACATGGACACACATAATGCACACACAAGCACATATACAAGCCTATACACAGGTTCACATGCATGCACACACAAGCACGTATACAAGCACACACAAGTATGCACACACATACACCAGCATACGTACAAGTATGCACACATGCACACGCACACGCACACACAAGCACACACACCACGGAGGCACCCTGTGCCATTTCCTGCAGGTTTATTCTCTGCAAGAACCAAGGCTGGCTGGTGGCTGAAACGCTGAGGTAAGCAGCCCCGCGGGTGGAGTGGGGCACAGAGGGTGGCCAGCCCTGTCTTCCCACTGCGGTGGCGAATGGCCTCAAGCAGTCCCCGGAAGAGCAAGGACGAGGTTGGCCCTGGGGGACAAAGTCCCGCCATCTCAGAGCAGAAAGACCAGCGGAGCCAAACCCAACTTGTTTTCAATATTGAAGCCACTGAAGGCCCCAACTCAACCAAGAGGTTTCGCTTTAAGCTAAACCCGTCCTTTCTTAGGGGCCCGCCTACCGCTCATTTAAAAATAGATCAAGTCCACGGCTTTTGAAACTGGTAAACTAGGCCTTTAGAAGAGACACACAATCAAGCCGACCCTTTATTCATCTCGGGGTTGAGGTGGACGTTTCCAGGGAGCGACTCACACTTATTTCTGATTGTTCTACTTAGAAAGAAATCAGTGCTGGCAATGCGACCCAGGGGCTCACAGTGACCAGCCCGGTACCTGGCAGGCGGCAGCCTCTAAATGATACACACACCTAAGGAGTGACTGAACAGGCGAACAAACGTCTAATGAACCAATAAAATAAGTAAATGCTTGATGAGTAAGTAAACCAATAGACACTAATAAGTTAATAAACAAGTATCCAAGTGAATAAAGGAGTATATACATCTAGTGAGTGAATAAATAAGTATCTAATGAATGACTAGATAAACACATATGTATCTAGACATCAAGAATAGCCCTTTCCAGAAGATGTGGTGTGTGTATACACACACACACACACACACACATACACACACAATGGAATACTACTTAGCCATAAAGAAGAGTGAAATAATGTCATTTTTAGCAACATGGATGGACCTAGAGATGATCATACTAAGTGAAGTAAGTCAGAAAGAAATAGACAAATACCATATGATATCACTTATATGTGGAATCTAAAATATAACATAAATGAACTCATCTACGAAACAGAAACAGACCCACAGACATGGAGAACAGACTTGTGGTTGCCAAGGCGGGGGGTGGGGGAGGGATGAACTGGGAGTTGGGATTCGCAGATGCAAACTATTATATAGAGAATGGATAAACAACAAGGTCCTACTGTATAGCACAGGGAGCTATATTCAATATCCTGTGATAAACCATAGTGGAAAAGAATATGAAAAAGAATGTATATATAACTGAATCATTTTGCTGTACAGCAGAAATTAATACAACATTGGAAATCAACCATACTTCAATGAAGTAAATTAAAAAAAAAAAAAAAAGAATATCCCTTTCCAGCCCCTTGAATCCAGGGCACACATTCAATGGCAAATTCTCTTGGATTTTGATCCCTTAAACTTAGCATATGGTATTGTTCTTTAGACCATGTCTAGGAAATATTTTATCAGCCTTGTCATGTGGCTTAAGCTACTGAAATTGGACCTGAATGTCAAACACACACGCATGCACACACACACACACACACACACACACACACCTCTGAGAGTCTCCTGTGATGCCCTGGACCAGGCTGCCTGCAGGTCTGGGCTCTGACCTAGATTCTGAGTCTGCCCAGCCTCTTCCTGAGTCTGCAGGATGGGCCACCTTCCTGGGCCTCAGTTTCCCCATCTGTCACAGGAAGAATATTCCTCATGGCAATAGCTCAGAGCTGAACGGGTCACAGAGACAATGTCACCTGGAAGCCAGTCCTACTGCCCACGCAGTCAGCCAACTGCAAGCCCACAAAAACAAAGTTTAACTGCAGAAGTATATGCAGCATACAAAGCACTATTTTCTGATAGAATAAATCAATATATTCATCATCTAGACAGTCACACCTGGGTTACTTTTTAAAATAAGATGATACTAATAATCGCCGATTTTCTGTGGCTGAGAAAGAAAAGTAGCCTTAAAGTGTCAGAGGTCCTTCTTGCAAAAGTCTCTAGAAAGTGCTACACTATTTCCTGTGTGAAATAAGGACTTTGCTCATGGGCCGGCAGGAGAATAAATGATAGAGAATGTTTTGGGACTCCTCACTAGCCAGGGAGGGTAGAAAGCAGCTAGTTGCAGCTACTTTTCTAGAACACCAGCCTTAGCCAGATCCTCTTTTTCTGCCAGTTTGGAAAATGCTGGAGACAGTCCTGGGCCGCGAGACACATCCGTGGCCCAGAACTCAGGGAGGGTACTGCCTGGGGGAGGTGGGGCTCAGTCTCCTGGGGTCAGTTGCCAGGGCAAACTCCAAAGCAAAAGGTGCACTTGCAGTAAACTGGTGTTGCCAAAGGCTCCTGAGCTGGGGTCCCAGGAAGCTCACCTGGGTGCCCGGCTTCCCCGCACCTGGGGTGCCTCCAGCTGAAATGTGTGGAGGGAATACGGCCCCTACAGCCACTCCAAGCTCAGCGCTGCTGCTCTGGCCCCCGAGGGAGCCCTTTATGGAAGTCACCTCTCCAAACCTCCCCAGGAAAAGGGAGCCTGGGTTGGCTCCAGTCTGTCCAAGGTCATGACGGGGCAGGTGTGGAGGTCGGGACGACCCGTCAGCACCCGGGGACGGGCCACAGTGGAGCTGTATTCTCTGCTGTTGAACGCAGGGTGTCGCCTGGACTCCTGTGGTTTGAAGTGTGACCATGCTTGGTGAATCCCAATCTGAGGTTTATTTCATGTCCTTAACTTCCTGACCCTTTCCTACTCCGGCATGAGCCTTTCCCAGATCTATGACTCATTTTTCTTGTCACTGGAGCCAAAACGCTCCCATACTTTTGACTGAGACCTTCAAGGCCACCAGATGCCACCCAATATCAGTCCTTCCCTAGCGAGTGTAGCCCCGATCATTCCCTTCTGAGTCGCTTGGAATTCCCAAGATGCCCTCGTGTGTGTGGATTCCCAAGAGTTAGGCCCAAGGCCGCTCCCCAGCCCCCAAGCACAAGGAAGGCTGGAATAAGTCACCCCGACTGTGGAGACGCCACCCCGACCCGCATAAGAGCGTGAATGCCCGCTGATGCGAGAGCAAAACGGTTCTGCGAAGAGCGCGCCAGTTCCTTCCATCACCAAGAGCCTCTGCCTCTGCGTGGGGGTCCTGGCGGGGAAGCCACAGTGGCACGTGTCCAGGCGACCCAGGCCGGCCACATCCCTTCATGCCATCGGAGCCCCCAGCCCTGCCTCCTGGCCCTGGCACAGCCCCGTGTCTGGATGGGCTGGAGAAGCCTCTCCAGGGCCTGCGGGCTGCTCAGCCGTCCAGTGGCTGGATCACAAGCTCACCCCCGTTCAGGGCCGGACAGAAGGCTGTAGAAGGGGCAGGAAGGGGCCCCTCCCCCACTCTCTCCCTGTCTCAGCTGGGGTCTCCTGGATGCCTGCCTGCACTGCAGCCTCAGGACAAACCTGGGGGCCCCCAAACCGGCCAGACCCTTTGAGTAGAGAACAGGTGATGCGCAGGCCAGAGGCCATGTGGATGAGACCCCCAGCCTGGCCCTGAACCCACCAGCTATGTCACCCCCAGATCCTGCCTCAAAGGGGCCGATCACACACGTTCCTCTCCTGATGCTGGCCGCTGGGCAGGAACACGCATGCGGTAGGAGATCCAAGGAGGGCCAGGGCAGGACGGGGCTTGAGGCGCGGGTCAGGGCAGAGCAGGACGCAGCCGGCGCCTGGGCCCCCTGGGAGCCTGTAAGCCTCGCGGGTTTCCTGTGGGCACCTGGTCCTGGCAGAGAGCAAAGGTCTCTGAGGGCACCACAGGAAACTATTCCAAAGGAAGAAGCCGGAATAGGGGGCTCACGGGCTCCTACTTAAGTCCTGTGGTTCTCAACTGGGGGGGTCCCGCTGCCCAGGAGACACCGGCAATGTCTGGAGACACCTGGTCGTCACAATCGGGCTGGGGGTGCTCCTGGCGTCCAGCCAACTAAACATCCCGCGTCACCCACTGCAGGGAGTCCCAGGCCCCACGAATCAACGGAGCCAGAAATGCCTTTGTGGGGGTCACTCCACTTGCCCCTGCCCGCCCTTGGGCTGGTACCCTTAGGACGCCCCACGGGCTGCAGAGGGACCGGCCCTCTGAACGCGGGACGCGCAGGGCAGACCACCCCCTCCACAGTCCCGATCACTGCAACAGCCCGAGGGGCTGGGATCCCTGTACAGACAGGCACGCTGAGGATGGGGGCGGTGGTGGAGTGACATTTTCAAGGCAGAGCCAGGATTTGAATCCAGGGCTGTGGAAACGGGTCTTGAGGCCACGCAGCCTTAAGGCCACTGAATCGGGCAAAGGGCCTTCCGGTTGCTGCTGCCCACAAGCAGGGATCATGAGTGAGTCTGAAGGCAACTGCCTTAGAGCAGCGTCCGCCCCTACTTTAGCTCTGCCCAGCGACCCTGAACTTCAAATGCACTTGCTTCTCCCTTGAAACTCTCAATGGAAGCACACTGGCCTCCACGGGAGCAAACATTCAGTATCTGCACCAAGAGCGGAGGCCAAAGGCACTGAGATCGTAAAACCAGCTGCTCAAAAGGAAACTGGTCTTACATTTAGGTCTTTAGTCCATTTTGAGTTTATTTTTGTGTATGGCATTAGGGAGTGTTCTAATTTCATTCTTTTACATGTAGCTGTCCAGTTTTACCAGCACCACTTTTCGAAGAGGCTGTCTTTTCTCCATTGTATATTCTTGCCTCTTTTATCAAAGATAAGGTGACCGTATGTGCATGGGTTTATCTCTGGAAAACATAGGCAGAAGACTCTATGACATAAATCACAGCAAGATCCTTTTTGACCCACCTCCTAGAGAAAGGGAAATAAAAACAAAAATAAACAAATGGGACCTAATGAAACTTAAAAGCTTTTGCACAGCAAAGGAAACCATAAACAAGACGAAAAGACAACCCTCAGAATGGGAGAAAATATTTGCAAATGAAGCAACTGATAAAGGATTAATCTCTAAAATATACAAGCAGTTCATGCAGCTCAATATCAAAAAAACAAACAACCCAGTCCAAAAATGGGCAGAAGACCTAAATAGACATTTCTCCAAAGAAGACATACAGATTGCCAACAAACACATGAAAGAATGCTCAAGATCACTAATCATTAGAGAAATGCAAATCAAAACTACAATGAGGTATCACCTCACACCAGTCAGAATGGCCATCATCAAAAAATCTACAAACAATAAATGCTGGAGAGGGTGTAGAGAAAAGGGAACCCTCTTGCACTGTTGGTAGGAATGTAAATTGGTACAACCACTATGGAGAATAGTATGGAGGTTTCTTAAAAAACTAAAAATAGAACTACCATATGACCCAGCAATCCCACTACCAGGCATATACCCTGAGAAAACCATAATTCAAAAGGAGTCATGTACCACAATGTTCATTGCAGCTCTATTTACAATAGCCAGGACATGGAAGCAACCTAAGTGTCCATCATCAGATGAATGGATAAAGATGATGTGGTACATATATACAATGGAATATTTCTCAGCCATAAAAAGAAACGAAATTGATGTATTTGTAGTGAGGTGGATGGACCTAGAGTCTGTCATACAGAGTGAAGTAAGTCAGAAAGAGAAAAACAAATACATATATATGGAATCTAAAAAAAAAAAAAGGGTTCTGAAGAATGTAGGGGCAGGGCAGGAATAAAGAGGCAGACGTAGAGAATGGACTTGAGGACACGGGGAGGAGGAAGGGTAAGATGGGACGAAGTGAGAACATGGCATGGACTTATATACACTACCAAATGTAAAATAGCTCGCTAGTGGGAAGCAGCCACATAGCACAGGGAGATCAGCTCAGGTGCTTTGTGACCACCTAGAGGGGTGGGGAGGGAGGGAGGGAGGGAGATGCAAGAGGGAGGAGATATGGGGATATATGTATACGTATAGTTGATTCACTTTGTTATACAGCAGCAACTACCACAACATTGTGAAGCAATTATACTCAAATAAAGATGTTTAAAAAAAAAAAAAAAAGGAAACTGGTTGGGCTCCTCCGTCCAGGGCACTCACACAGTAGGGGCACTTGGAGGGGTAGAATTAATTAAATGACCTTGCATTTTGTAATTGTGAATTTCTTTCCAAGTCATGAAAAGGGGATAAATGCGCTGGGCTAGAACTCTCTCTGGGAAGTTCTTTTGGAGACTCAAGCTGGCGGGGCTGGTACCCTGGCCCCTGTGTGGACGCGTCCACCTGCCTGAAAGCCTCCTCCACCGAGACCATCCTTCAGGCTCTGGGTCCCGACTTGGCCGGTGGCTCCTTTGCCTTCTGTGGGCCGTGCCTGCCTTCCTGGGAGCTGGCGTGCAGGGGGACACACAGGTGGCGTGGTCTCCTCTGTGCACCCCCGTGTGGGCTGCTCAGCCTCTCAGACAGGTCCTCGCTTCCTGGACCAGACACCAGGCTCGAGGAGCCCCTGCAGGGGGTTGGAGTCTCCGACTCCAGTCACCTCGCCTCCCCTGGGGTTGTTTCCTTACTGCTGCTCAGGAAACAGACTGATGGTCCACAGGAAAGTAAACGGTGCACCTGCCATTTCCCTCAGCGGCCAGGTGTCCAGGGATCGGGAGCCTCTCGTCTGCTCTGAGATGGGCAGTGTGGGCTGCCCTGCCGGGGGTCCCTCCCACTCCCCACGCCAGACACGCAGGGGCCCCCGGGTGCCTCGTTGCCAATAAACGTGTGCTCACTCATCCCCAAGGGCACAGGTCCAAGCCCACCCAGCAGCCTCTCCTGGAAACAGCCTCGCTCAGCCTGGGGCTCGGGCATGGCTGTGCTCTCTCCCCAGCTTCCAGCTAAAGCTACACAGTAAAATCAGAGACCGTCGAAAACGCTCGCGCTCTGCCACAATTCTGTGCTGAGGAGCTCGTGAAGGTTCTGGAACAGGGGGTGTGAGGCTAGGCCCTGAGACACCTTGAAAGGGCCAGGACTTGCCGTCTACACGGGCATGGGTCTTGCAGGGGCACCTGGCAGGCCTCCCCCACTCCACGGACAGGAGGGACACACGGGCCCCAGTGAGCAGTGGCGCAGCCCCGAAACGAAGCCAGGGCGCCAACAGCCCGATTCCATTCCTAAACACCCACTCTTGGGCACTGACGCTCGGGGACCCCCTCACGTTCACCATACAGCCCTCCGGGGTCAACACAGGAGAGGGTGTGACCGGGCTCAGGTCTGTGGGGGTCAGTGGGCTCTCGAAGGCCACCATCAGCAGCTCTGTGACCCCCGACAAGGCGCCTTGCTGGGAAACGTGGGACAGTGGTGCTGCTTGTTGCCAGCAGGGACACGAACGTGGTGGGGTGCTGTGAACCGGTCCACGACGCCAGGAACCCCTGGGGAAAGCGAGCATCATCGTGGGCTGGTCAGGGCCCAGCTGGACCAGGCAGGGGGGGCGGCTGTGCACCTCGCTCTCTGCAAAGCCCTGGAGTCTGGAGTCGGGGCCCTTTGTGTCCTCCGGGCTTTCAGTTCCCCTACGAGAGGGTTAACTGCGCGGGACCCCGAGGTTCCGGCCGCTAATCCGGCACATGCGGCCTGCACTCCGAGGGCAGGGTGGGCAAGGGGTAGCCGGCTCCCCTGGCCGCGGGGGACCGTGAATAGCAGATCAGCTTCTCCAAGCGGGCAATTACCAGGGGCCGAGGCAGCCTGCCCTCGGCTCCCCCCGGAGGCACCCCAGCCCCCAAAACCTCACACATACCACGTTCCTTTCATCTCCTCCAGGCCGGCCTGATAATCAGATCCTGCCTCGTTCCTAATCCTTATTCTTTTTAAAAAATGGATTAGGAAAATCTCATCTGGAAAATTAATTAATGTGTGAATTCAACAAATATTTACTGAGCGTAGCACTTTGTTAAGTATTTATTTTTTACATAACTTGTATGTTCCCCCCTCCCACTTTTGGTTGGCTGGTCAAGTTTCTGGCTGGTCCATTTCTGTATTTCACGCGTTTAATTGCTACTTCCAATAATATTATTCTCTAATTCAACCATTAAGATATATTCTTGCATACTCAGTCGGCCACCAAAGCACATATTAAACCTCGAAATTTTAAGTGGAGACAGAAATCAAATGGCCTTGCCGGACGACTGGGGTCAGGCGTCCTTGGCGGCCACGGCCCCGCTAACCTGGCTGACACAGCCCACGGTCCCAGGAAATTGCAGGAGATGGGGACTCTTTGGAGGCCCTTGATGAGTGCCCAGCGATTGTGTCCGCTGTCATCCCACCGCTGGCACTGGGGATTATTTTCAATGCCCCATTTTCCCGTCCCCCTAACCCTCCTGTCACTGGCTGTAGGTAAGTACACCCTCCTAGAGCAGCCCCCGCCCCCAGCCAAACAAAAGTGAACTGGCCTCCTCTTTCCCCAAGAAAGGAAGCCGAGCCTTTTCATGGGCTGTGAATGGGGCCCCTCATTTAGGCCGCATTATACCCGGGCCTTCATTTCCCCTTTCCTTCTTTCCCGCATTCAGGGGGGTTCTGACTTCAACTAATTCAATAACAATCCCGCCAGGCCTTCCCAGCTCCCGACTCGGGAGCACATTGTCTGGGGTGCAGCCTTCCCCTCGGCCGGGTCCGCTCTCCAATTAGCCAACTGCTGGGCCTTCTGTCCCTCCCCGCTCCTCCCTGCCAGCCGCTCATTTTTAACCATTTCCTTTTGAACCGGACTGCGGAGGGCCTTTGGGGGAGAGCCTGGTGCTGGGTCGGCCGACCCGGGCTCAGGTCACACTCATCCTGCAGAAGCGGCACTGGCCTCGCAGAAGACATGAAGACCAGGCATAAGCGGGCAGCCAGGCTCTACTGTCCCGACCCCACCCCACGCTGTCCTCCTGGGACGGCGAGGTGGCCGAGGCCTGCAGATGCTCCTGCAGCGTCAGTGCTGCCTCGGGGCCGTAGGGGCTGGTTTGGGATCTTGTACAGCTTTGGTCCCGATGGCCACTTTCTTCTGAAGTGCCGACACTGCGTCTTTGACCCCCAAGCCAATTTCTCCTGCTTGAAGAAAAAGCGTTCCAAGGCCTGCAGGGAGCCACGTTCCCTCCGGTTTTTTCCGTTGCAGGTTCACGGAGCTTGTACGCACACCCACACGCACACGCGCACACACACCACGGGGCTCAGACAAGGCGGGTGTCGGAGAGCGGTCAACCCAATCCCCATGTTTATTTCACTGCTGTTACCTTCGAACGAAAGACGTTGGAATTGGCTAAAAATGTCAACCCTGGGCTCTGACTTGGATTAGCAAGGCTGTCATCAACTAAATCCCTCCTGGGTCCCCACCCCTCATGCTCCCAATGCAGGCACGGTTCCTCTTGGTGTCAGGAGGAGACCTGGCCGGGAGGGTTTGGGCACCAGCATCCATGCAGGGACAGGGCACCAGGTGTGTGACATCACTGGTTCCTCTCTCCTACCATACCTGGGAATGACTCAGCCCAGGAATTTGCTCTCTGAGGGTCTGTTACGAGCTGAATTGTGTCATCCTCCCCCCAGTTCACAGTTGAAGTCCTAACCCCAGCACCTCCTAATGTGACCCGATGTGGAAATAGAACCCTTACAGATGTAATTAGTTAAGATGAGGTCGTGCCGGGGTGCGTGGGCCCCTGGGACAGATCCTCCCTGAGAGGCTGCAGAGGGACCATGGCCCTGCCGACATCCTGATCTGGGACCGCCAGCCTCCAGACTCTGAGAGTGGGCGTCTGGATGAAGCCGCCCATCGCTGGCACTTTGCTGCCACAGCCCTAGGGCCCAGTGCAGGCAACTCTGGTGCAGCAGCTACCTCCTTACTGTCACGTCCCCTGTGTTCAGAAATATTCAGTATCCAATCGACCAATTGGCCGATTTGAAAACTGCCGTAGAGGGAGAACTCACCAAGGTCACTTTGGCCATCACATCGTTATTTTCCAAGTCCTCATCGTTTGCTAAATCCAGTGTCTGAGGAGTTGGGTGGAGGCGTCTGAGGTATACCTACTAAAGACCCCGCCCGGGGCTTCCCTGGTGGCGCAGTGGTTGAGAATCTGCCTGCCAATGCAGGGGACACGGGTTTGAGCCCTGGTCTGGGAAGATCCCACATGCCGCAGAGCAACTAGGCCCGTGAGCCACAATTACTGAGCCTGCGCTCTAGAGCCTGTGCTCCGCAACAAGAGAGGCCGCGTCAGTGAGAGGCCTGCGCACCGCGATGAAGAGTGGCCCCCACTTGCCGCAACTATAGAAAGCCCTCGCGCAGAAACGAAGACCCAACACAGCCATAAATAAATAAATAAATAAATAAATAATTTAAAGACCCCGCCTGGCCCCCCCGCTTCTGTGTAACTTCCCGGAGAAACTTGGTGAGCAAACCAGGATGCAGCTTTCTGCACCACTCAGGAGGAGGCCAGCGGGGAGCCGGTACGCATTTGCCTGCATGCATCTCTGTGGCTTCAAGGCTGGGTAACTCATCAGAGATGAGAAGGCCGTCTAGGGGGGCAGAGCTTCTGTGTGGAGAGACAGTGGCCAGGTGCTGGGGCTGGAGCTGCCGAGGGTCCCATGCTGACCCTTCGGTCCAGAGGGTGTACCAGCCTTGCCCATCCCAGGGAGCAGACTTTACAGGAATATGTAAACGCAAAGGTTGCCAGGTGGGGCCCACGCAGCTCGGCCTGTGTTTTGAATGTATTGAAAATAGGCATTTCTTATTTCCAAGGGGTCCCCTGAAAGGGGCACATTCGGGTCCTCCAGCGAGGCAGTTCACAAGGCTGAGAAGACTCGTGTGCATTTCAGCTCACGGTGGAAAGAGAGAGAAAGAGTTCTACGGAAATTCTAACCACCACGTTGTGGTGGAGGGACGTCTGGTGAAAAACTACCCACTTTTTTTTTTTCCCCCAGATGCAGCAAAGTAATCTCTCCCCCGCTCTCCACTTCCCCACCTCATAAAGATCGGAGTATTCAAATGACACGTGCCTTCAGGACAATTCACTTCAATCCTTGCTTAACAAGTGGAGAAACCAAGGCCCAGGGCTGGGGGTGGCTGCTTGGGTCTCTGTCCATGGCATGTGACACAGACATCTCAGTATCCTGTATGTTGCCTCTTAGAAAACCTCGTGAATTTATCTGATGTTTAAAAGGAACAACAACAACAAAAGCCTGGACGTGGCCATTCTAACCCTCGTCTACTCAGCGTTAATGGGGGTGATGCCATCCTGATAACAGCATGGTAGGTGCTGGCTGTCCTGGGGTTTTGAAGGCACTTTATGATAAAGGATCCAAGAACTGTCCCAACACGCGGGGCCAGGCAGCCAGCAGCCTTGCCAGGTCTCCCTGCATCTCCCCGAGTCTGCCGATTCTCCCAGCGTGAGGGACGCATCTGTTTACTGGAAACAGGTGACAAGAACAAACCCCAGTCTGGGAGCAGGAGTCTGACATCCTAGGGGGCAGCTGGAAACCCTCCCGACCTCCCACCTCCACCCTGGAGGCACAAGGCACTGGTGGAGGTCGGTGGGGCGGTGGGGGGGGCTTAGGACAGCGGAGCCCCAGAGGGCAGTGGGCCCCTCACTGCAGGGAGCCCTGCCTGGTGGACGTGTGACTTCCGTGGACCTGGACAGGCACAGCTAAAGCAAGGAAGTCAGAGGCGCTGGGTCGGTGCTCTGGGCCCAACCCCAGGGTGCAGAGGTGGGGAATCCTCTGGACCCAGCGCACCAGCTCGGATGGACTGGGAAGCCACACTCAGTCTAGGCAGAGGCACAAGCGGGTAGGAGGTGCTGACCCAGAGCAGGACCTGCCCCATCCTAGTGGGTCCAGCTGGAGAATCAGCCTCCCCTGTCCCAGCGCGGAGGACCCACCCGAGGGAGCAGCCGCGAGAAGCGTGCAGCCCCGGACGGGCAGCAGGAGCCCGGTGTCCCCAGGCCTCCCTGGGCCTGACCGGCCAGCTGTTTGGGTGAGCCCATCTCCAGTGTATTTTAGATTCCAAGAAGGATTAAATAAGGAGGTCAATCCAAGACAGACCTTCAAAAGTTGGGCAATTCTGGTGTTGTCTTCGGGCTGTCAACGGGCCCTGGGTTCCCGCAGGAGCCTCTCCGGTTGGGGCCTGGTGTGGACTGTTCGTCTGTCTGGGTGAAGCAAGCGTGGGCGATGGCAGGGAGTCCGGGCCCGCCAGGGTGTCACCGAGAAACTAGTGACTCTACCAACCTCAGTCCTGCGAGGCCCTCTGAGGGCCTGCTGCTCCAAGGGGCCGTCCCACGTCCTCAGGGCTGACTCAGAAGCCCCAGTGAGGACCAGAGGCCAGACCTCACCAGGGACTGGTCCCTGAGGGCTGCAGGACTGACGGGGCAGCAGCAGAGGCGCCGGGAGCTTAGCTGGCCCAGCGGACTTTGGACAGGCCAGGCCCAGGCTGGGCTGCCCTCCTGAATGCCAAGGCCCGTTCCTCGTGGGCTGGCGATTCCACCTCTCGGCCCTGGCGCTGCGTGCCCTCCATCCCCAGACGAGCTTTCAAGTCAGCGCCACCTAAGTCATCCCCACGGCGATGCAGGCTTTCTAGACAAGGCAAATACATCCCCTTCAGCATGGCAGCCCCTATGATAACATCAGTGGAGTCTGAAGGCTTTTATCAAAATGCAAAACAGACCCCTTTTCCGTCTCCCTCCTCAAAGGAAGGCAACGAGGCTCACGCTCCCTGAGCTGCCTCCCCAGAGCCCTCGTGGTCCATCCCTGTCGTCGTCGTCGTCCTCCCCCTCCTCCTCTTCCTCCTCTATCCCCCCCCCCCCACCCCGGCCTCTCATCCATCACTCGCTCTCTTCCCGTCCACCTGTGAGCTGCCGCCCCAGAGCTCAGCGGCCTCCCCCGGGGGCTCCGGGGCTGCAGGCCATTTCATCATCATTATCTTTACTTAAGTCCAGCGTGGCTCATACTTTGTCCACAAGGTTTTACTTCGGCCCCGAAGGAGGCCAGGGCAGGGGGCTTGGCCGCCTTGCCCAGGCCCCGCCACCTGCAGGCCTCACCCTCTCTGGCGAGCCCCATCCTTCCCCACGGCAACGCACAGCTCCCATCCCCGCGGACCCTGAGGTGCACCACTGAGAACGAACCAGCCGGGCGTCCTAATCCCCGGCCACCCCCACTTGGCAGTGCTCTCCCGGGCCTCCCCTGAGCACCGGCGGAAAGGAAGGCTGATAAATTAGTCTAGAGGGAAACAAGGCGGCTTCTACTTGTAAAAGGTCATTGCGACTTTGTTCTGGGTGAGGGTTTATCTCAGCTGCCGCAGGGACAGACAATGCCTTGGGCCTAAATGGCAGAAATCTTAGCTCCGCTCCTGAAATGACTGCGCTGATAAGCCAGAATGGACTTTAGAAAGATCTAAATGGGAAAGGAGTGGATGCAGGTATTTTTGAACATGATTGAACAGGGATGACACAATGGGATGTGCAATTAAACTGGGCATTAGCCCAGAAGGCAGGAACGCAGACTGAAAGCCAGACAAAGGTGCTCCCCGTGGCCCCGCTCGGGGCTGGGGATCCTGGCCCTGCCCTGGCCGGCCGGGCAGGGGGCACAGCTGGGACAGAAGGACAGCAGGACGGGAGCCCCGCATGCCCTGGGCGCTGCTGTGGAGGCTGGTGCCTCTCTTCAGGCCAACTCCCTGGAAACACGGTGGCACGTGGCACGGGTGGACCGGCACACAGGTGAGCAGGGACCGGCACGCTGACCCCTGTGGCGATGACAGGGCATCCTGTCTTAGCATCTTCCCATGCGGAGGAGCAGACGCGACCACCTACGCCGACGCGCATCCTGTCGGCTGACTTACAACGTCACCTTTAGGACATTTTCTTCACTGTGCTCTCAACAATATGAGGGCAGGGCGGGACGCTGCCCCAGGACACTGGCTCCGGTGGGTCCCGCGGAGCCTGCTGCCGTGCGCCCAGACTGACCTCTCACCCGGAGAGGCCGTCCTGGCCTGACCTGGCCTTGATCAGAGCAAACCCAGCCGCATCTCAGTGCCCAGCAGGGCCCCAGAGAGTGGAGGGAGCCCTGAGCCAGCCCCGCGCAGAGCAGGAGAAGGTGGCCTGCAGGGGGACCCTACGGCAGCTGCTGCCCCTGGACGGGTGGTGAGCGGCTGCATCCCCCTGGTTTCTGGCTGAGGCCGAGGTGGCCTGTGACACGCTGAGAGCATTCCTAACCTGGGGATGACCAGCCCGCAAAAATTCCCAACTCGAGAGAACCTTTGATAAGCAGGTCTGGCTGGGAGGGCCACGCCCTTGTCCCGTGACCCAGGGAGACCTTTTATGGCCTGCGAGGCCTGGGATGCTCATCTGACCCAGCAGGGAGGGAGGGCCAGGGAGGGGGTGGACGATGGGCCAGCCAAGGCCGTGCTGGGGGTCCCCGGGGAGCCTCCCGGCCAGTAGCTGCCGGCTCTCAGGAGGGGCCACCCTCCCGGCCCGTCCTGCTCTCTGCGAGGCCGCTGCTGGGAAAGTACTTGAAATAATCTTTCCGTGTATATGAGTGACACTGCAGATGCCTCAGTCTTAGCAGGTGGGTCCCACCGCTTGCTTCCTGCCTGGGGAAGGCGGGCTCAGCCCAGAGAGGGCCGGCCAGAGGCAGCCCAGGCCAAACCTGAGAGTCACCCCCGCTCGGCCGGCGGTATGGGTGCAGACAGAGGAGGCTGAGGGGTACGTCTGAGCCACTCCACGCTTTACTGGTCCCCGTTCCCCTGGAGGAGCTGGGGCCCGGGCCATCACCCACTGGACAGAGTGGTGGGGGTGTAACGCCCGTGTGGGCTTGGGGCTGCTCTAACCGCTGGCGGCTGGCACAGGGGGCCAGTGCGGCTGGCCCAGTCTCCGTGCTCAGTGTGTGTTGGCTGCATGAACTACAGGGGCGAGCGGCAAGGCAGAAGGATGCCACCTGGGGGTCCCCTGTCTGGTCCCTCGCCCCTGTGCCAACTTACCATGTGACCCTGTGGGACCCCCTTCCCTTTCTAGGAAGGTTCCCACCTGCACAGTGAGGGGGAGAAATGGTGATGCCCCAAGTAATCTCCAGGCATGACACAGACGATCGGTGCCCGGGAAGCCCGCCCTCAACCTTGACCATCAGGCCATGCCCTTGGGAGGGGCGTCAGGTCACTGGTCAGTCTCCAGCGGGCTCCCCTCCGGAGGACAGCAGTGCCAGTGGCCAGCTGTCGGGGTGCGGGTGGGATCGCTCTGGGGCCCCTTCCTGGCCTCACCTGCTGCCCAGAGCTCCACCAGGAGGACAGTGGGGCTGCCGGGCTGTGCCTGGCTCTGGGGTTGGGGGCTGTGGCAGAGGGGCGTGGGGGCGGGAGCAGGGAAATCCACGGTAAGCCCCTTTCTTGGGGCTTCCACCTGAGAATGGAGACCTCCCAGTGGCCCCTCTTCCACTGCTAAATAGAATGCAGATTCCTGGGGACCCCCATCAGGAATTCTAATCCACTAGGTAAGGGTGGGCCCCTGAATCTGCATTTTGAAGGTGACTGGGGGATTCTCAGCATGATCGTTTGAGAACCGCAGCTCCATGGGACCCAAGCCTGAGGTGAGCAGGTGGAAAAGATTTCCTTTTAGATTCCTGGACCTTGCGCCTCGCAGGCTGATGGCCTGGGGTGGGGACCCCATGGTTCCTGCCTGAACATGTCTCCCCGGCCACCCCCAGCCAGGCCACAGGTGCCCTGGGACCAGCTCAGGATCCTGGCTCCAGAGAGGCTGACGGCTGTCTCTGGGGTCCGGAGAATTCCACGCCGGGGCACCCGAGGGGCGGACACTCACGCCTGCCAGGCCCTGCTGCGGTCCATCGGGCTGGGATTTGGGATCTACTTACAGACGGAATGAGGGCCACGGAGTAGAAAGCGCCTCGCGTGGCCAGCATGTGCACACAGCAGGTGCCTAATGAATGCCAGACCGTCCCCTCTCGCCCACGCTTTTGAGCCACAGAGCAGCTGCCGGGTCAGCCCGCCCCAGCCTTGCCAGTCCTGCCCAGTACAGGGACCCAGGTGCCTTTGTCACAGTCCCTGAACGTGAGATCCCCATTTCCCTTAAAGAAAAAGGGGGGGGGGAGGGCGGGAAGAGGTGACAGAGCACCCCATTCTTGCCGGCTTTCTGGGAGCCAGTGGGATAGGCTGAGCCCAGGTCCCCTGGGGAGGCTGAGCCGCAACCCGGAGGAGGAGCCATCCTGCCCTCCTTCCGCCTTCCCACTCGCCTCCTTCTGACAACCCCAAGGCTATTTCCACGTCTCTGGTTCACAAGCAGCCTGTTCCAGGGTAAGGGCGGGCTTGTTGTCACTGGCGTGCGTGTGTGTGTGTGTGTGTGTGTTCCTGTGTGTATGTGTGTGTGTGTGTGTGTGTGTGATGCAGATGGTAAAATACCATTTAAGAAGCTGGTATTCATGGACGTCTCTCGAATATGAAAAGAAAATATTTATTTCCTTTTTCGCTTGTGAATCAGAATGCTCTATTTAAAGAAAGTACCCTCTGCTGGACTGTGTCTGAGTTATTACCCCTTAAGGAAATAAAGAAGAACTACCAGGGAGGTATTCTTAGTCATTCTCTCTCCTTTTCCCGAAAATTCCTTATATACCCGTGCCTCGGAGCTGGGCCTAAGATAGTGCAGGATTTCACGGCATTCTTGGGCTAAAAACGTCTGGACCTGATGTCATGGTGCTTGGGAGAGATGGCAGAGGGTCTGCGCTGGGAGCGGTTCCCGAGGAAACGAGATGGCGCGGGTTTCTGTGTCCCCAGCCCCGCTGCACAGGCGCACCCAGGCCGCCTCCCACTTGGCCCTGT
This sequence comes from Balaenoptera acutorostrata, assembly GCF_949987535.1. Classification (NCBI taxonomy): domain Eukaryota; kingdom Metazoa; phylum Chordata; class Mammalia; order Artiodactyla; family Balaenopteridae; genus Balaenoptera; species Balaenoptera acutorostrata. The sequence goes on along the minus strand of NC_080064.1, from coordinate 1,993,448 downwards.
TCCCACAGGACAGCCCCTCTCGTGGAATCCGGGTTCCTGTTTGACAGCCTGGGAAGAGGTCTCCAAACCTGTTGTCATCCAGGTGTTTCCACGGGCTGTGAACATTCACTGGGCGGCAGCTTACGGCTTTGGTCGCTTTCTGAATACACGTTACGCCTCCTAAACGCATTCAGAAGATCATTCCAGGGGGGCAAAAAGGCCCTGCCATGTTTCTACGTCTAAAATAAAATTCCAGACCACGCAGAAGGAGAGTCAGTGTCAAGGGTGAATTAGCCGGCTGGGCAGAGGAGGGCAAAGTAAAGGGAGACTCAGGGCTCCCGTGTCCCTGGGGGGCGGAATGCTGCCGGGATGGTTCTAGTGTGTATCTTGGTGCCACGGAGAGAAAGGACAGAAAAGATTTGGGACTGAGAATACCAAGCCGTGTGAGTAAGGCCATCAGACCAGCAAGAGGCCCAGCCTTTACAGCTGAGACCGGTCCTGGCCCCCTTCCCCAGCAGGCTTTCCCGCACGGCTGGAATTCCAAGAGTAAACACAGCAAGATGGTCTAAGAGCCAAATACAAAGAAGCAAAGAAGCAAAGAAGCATGCCTCCCGGCATGGCCGCAAGAGCACTTGCCGCGCCGGCTTTAGGGTGAAGAATGCACGGAAGAGGCTGAAGTGTGATCCTTGCACCAGGATGAACGTGGAAGAGAGAGGGTAGGAAGTGTGCTCGTGTGTGTGTGCAGCACAGAGCACGGCCACCTGTACTCGGGCCGCAGGGGTGGCTCTGGGACAAGCCGTTCCCTGCAGTAGCATCTGCATGCCCCCAGCGACCCAACCCAAATCATCCCCCTTGCCTCCCGGGGCCCCTGGCGCAGATGCTGGAGGTCTGGAAGGATTCCCCCCTTCTCTTTCTTTCCAGCCTGGCTACTCTCACTCCCACAGCACATTCTAATTTCCTAGAAGTTTTCACAAACCCAGTGATCAGGGAGGTTTGTTGGGACTTTTGGTTCAAAACCAGGACAGTCCTGGGCAAAACAGACATGGCTAGTCCCTCATCTGGCCAAAGCCAGGCGTCTCTTGGGTGAGGTCTGGGCACCTGTTTTTCTGATGCTGCAGGTGATTCCGTGTGAGGCCCTCGGATGGAGACCTCTGCTCTCAGGTCTCAGACACCCGGGAAACGTCTGAAGGACAGTCCTGACCTTCGAGTACCAGCTGTCACGTTTTGCTCTGCAAACTTGGCAGACGCTGTCTAGAGCCAGGGCTTGCCCCTCCTCCCAGGCTGCGTGACCCTCCTCTCGGGGTCACCTGGAGCAGTGGGGGGCTGCTGAGCCCAGCTTTCCTCTCTCACCGTCCTGGGGCCACAGGTCCCTCCACGGGGTGGGCTGGGGCTGAAAGAGCCGGGGATTCTGTGGCTGTTGGCAGTTCAGGGCCACAGAGGAGGTGCCCGCCGGCTGGACACCAGCTCTGCTTCCACAGGGCTGCTGCCGAATGACATGCCTGCGGGTGCAGACCAGCCGCGGCTGTTGCTGTTTCTCCCAGAGGATGAGCACTTCCTTCCTGAGCCTCGGGGAACGGCCAGGCCTGGCCATGGGGGCGCTGGCTGCCTCAGCCCTTCTGAGGCCGGACAGGCGCCCACAGCGCCGGGAGGTCAGCGCAGGGGGCAGGGCGCTGGGAAGCTCAGGCTTCGCGGGCTACCAGGTGCATCCAGGATCTTTCAGGTGACAAGTCCAGCACATGTGTCTGTCTCCAGGTGGACGGGATTTCTCGTTTGGTCCTTATGTCCCGGAGGGAGGTGGGTGCTTGGTTATAACAGGAGTCACTGTTGCCTGAGCCCAGGCCTTGATGGCCTTGGGGGCAGGGAGCCCCGGGGTGTTGGTGAATCGTGCCTACATTCAGGCGTGTGGTAAGTTCAGCAGGAAAGAGGACAGGGTGCTTGAGGCCAGAGCGTGAGGGTATAAATGCAGGAGAAGAAAGAAGTGGAGGCCCGTTCCCCACGGAGACCTGGGGCTCAGATTGCAGCCAGCGCGGAGGTGCCCACGTGACTCCCGGCCAGGCTGGGGCAGGTGCCAGGGCGCAGAGGCCAGCCCCACCCAGGAACTCCTGACCCTCCCGGTGTCACACTGAATTTGGTCTCAGCCAATCTTACATTAACGACAATGTCTCAGAATCTCAGCGTGCAGGGCTGGGTAGCAGCTTTTGCCTGGAACATCCCCTACCCTAGCATCTCTGGATGTGCTGGCAGCCCGTGGTCCTCGGGGGTGGCCGGTGGGTCCTGGCCCTCGCCAAAGCCATCCAGGGGGAGCCCTGGACCCCAGAGGAGCTGGCTTGGGGGCCGTGTGATGGTAGCACCCGAGAGACAGGGCAGCCTGAGGCCTTGGGGCTATTTCCCCTGTGACCCTGGAGCTTCCCACAGGCCCTGGCCCAGACACGGCCATTTGTTGATTGAGCAAATGAACATGTATATTAATATTCAGGAACCACAGCCAAGGGGATGAGGTAATCCACTCAAGTAAATTCTTTAGATAATTGAAACCCCATCAATTCACGTTAACGTTTTCCACCAGCTCCTTAAACAGAGGCAGACGCATTTTTTTTTTCGACAGATGATGCTTGAGTGCCAGCTAGAGGCTGGGCAAAGCTCTGGGCACCAGAGAGCCTGCCTTTCTGGGGGAGACAAGTGCTCCACCAAGAAACAAGCAGAACCGGGTGCTTTCGGTGCGAAAATCACTCCCGCCATCTCCCCGTGGAGACCTGCACGGCCTGCCCCAGCCCGGCTGCACAGCTGCAGGGTCCTGCCTCGGGGGCAGGTGGCATCTCTGAGGAGAGGACTGCACGGCCCGTCTCCCTCTGGGCTGTCACTCGCAGCTACCTCTTAATTAGCAAAATAAACAGCACGATGATAAATGTCATGATTTACTCAACAAATGATCAAAATCATTGTTTTTCAGACCCCAGGGCAATAAAATGCAATCACTGGGTGATTTATTCTGGGCAGGCTGCGTCTGGGGGGAGGGGTCCGGGAGCTCGAGCGTCCTCCCGGGCACGAGGACAGACGACCTCCCTTCGAGATGCAGCCCGTGGGGGCCGTTTCCACGCACCCCACGCTCCCATCTGTGTCCAGGGATGCGGCTGCCAGGTCCGGGGAGCAGGCGGAGCCCATCTGTGTTTCTTCCAAAATGACAGGGAGTCACTTCCTGGTGTCCCCCAAAGCACCCGGTGGGAGCGGGGGAAGGCTTAGAGTCATTGAATGTTCCTGACGCCCACATGGGGAGGAAGGCAGATGAAGAGTGGGAGGAAGGTGCCCAGCCACGGGGCCCACACGCACCGTCCCATTTTGCTCAAGTAAAATTCCTACGTGAAACAAGGCGGCTCCTGCCACCTTGACCCTGAAGGTGCCAGGTCACTCATGCTGCCCCAGCAGGGACAGAAGCATCGTGTCACCGGAAACCGTGTGCACCACGAAAAGAGAAAAGGAGATGGGACCCGTGGATTTTAGTTCAATGGAATGGTCCACGATAGGAATTCTGTTCTCTGAGCAGAAAGAAACTTGTTTCCATGGTGTCCCAAAAGGAGGGTAGGAATAATCGGTTTGACCTTGATTTTGAGCCCGTCCTCCGAGGGACACCCACCCTGTGTCTGCGAGGGGCTGTCTCTGGTCCCCCCTCTCCTGCTGGACCCCAACACCAGACCTCACGGGAGCAACCACACTCCGAGCCCGGCCAGGCCACAAAACGCTTCCACCACCCTCCACCCCTCGGGGATCCAGACCCATCCAGGCTCATCCTCAGAGTTCCTTTGCCATCTTCGCTAGAATGTCATTACCTGTTCTTTCTTCTTCAGGAACTAAATGCCATGTAAATTGTAGTAAAAGCAAATCAACCTGATTTATGGAGCTTAATTACCAGCATGAGATTGAACATCAACACACGCAAAATTCGGGGCCGGACTGTAGGCCTTTGGGTGTTGTCCCTGGGACCTGCCTCTGACGGTCCTGCATCTGCCCTGGCCTCCTTGGCAGTGACACTTAGGCCCTGACATTTCCCTAGCGATTGTCTTGGTCCCCAGGCCTGCTTTGGGCTGAGCTGACCGCAGGCCCGGGGACAGCGTCCCAGCAGGAGCACGAGGAGGTGGTCAGCTGCCTCACTTCGGGACTCCGGGGTTCGCTGGAGGCCCTTCTGCGGTCCGGAGCCGCAGAAAGATCCAGGCTCTGGAGGCTGGGCTTTCCGCTCCGAATCTCGAGCCCTGTTTGCAGCAGAGCAAAGGCGAGGACCACGCCTGCCCTTGAAGGGGCCACAGCCGGCCGCTCCTCTGGCCCAGGCGCTGTCACACTCGAGCAGGGCACAGAAACAAAGTGAAACATCGGTCGCCTGTTTCGGGATGCGAGTGAGGCTCTTTGGTTTCCACCCCAGAGACCCATGGAGCTAGAAGAAACCACCTCGACCTTATGACTTATTTCAAGCAAAAGCGGGTTCGCCCTGATTTTCGGGGCACCTGCTTCCTCCTCCCTCTCCTTCCGGCCCGATTCTGCCCTTGGGGCTCGACCGCGATGACGGTGATACAAACAGCTGCTCACGACCGCATCGGACGGGACGGGACAGGAGGCCGCGAAGCCCAGAGCAGGTGGTCGGGGCCCGAACTCGCCGAGGAAACAAAGTCAGATCCCGCCGGTGCGTCTGGAGCACCACGTGGGGACGTGGACTTGGAGAAATACCTGCTGGTGCGGGCAGGGAGAGGCGGCGGTCAGGTCACGGCCCAGAATCAAGGCGCTGTCGGGGGAGGTGCCGGGGGGGGGAGCGCTCCCGCACGTACACGGAGGACAAATGATACCGCAAAGTCAACAGGCACCGGGCAGATAACAGCCACGGCCCGTACCAGGCCCGGCACCCAGGGCGGCGGCGATACGGGCTGTTTCTTTAAAAATAGAGCAAACAGAGGCCTGCATCAGAGCAGACAAGAACCAGGTTGCCTCAAGGTCATCCATCGCACTACCCGTAGGGTCCGTTTACCCTGCAGCATCTGAAGGCGCCTCTTAATTCAATAGTCCAGGCCTTTCCGAGCACGCGACACAAACACCCCTAAATTCCTTCCGAACAGCCAGGCGGGAAGGGCAGGACAGGTCGTCTGCAAAAAGCCACTGAACAGCCCAAACCACTTACCTGTTACGTTGTCTGAAGATGTTCTCCTCGGCCCAATGAGGGCCACCCTGTGGGTCTCCGAAGAGCACACGACCTGCCCCCAGGAGGGCTGCGTCTCCCAACTCCTCACCTCCCACCTCACCTTGCTCCCACCTGGCTGGCCGCTTCTGCAGGTGACCCGACCTTGAGAGGCACACACGGCATCGGGCGCCTGGGGACAGCAGGGGACGGGCCGGCCTGCACAGTCCAGCTGGCCAAGCTGCGGCCTCCCCAACTCTGGGTTGTTGTGAATCCTGGCTGGCCTGCTCTTCCGCCCATCTGGTCAACCCACTACCCCTCTAAACCTTCTAAGTCTACAGAGCTCAGGCTGTCAGCTGGCAGCCGGTAGGGGGCTTCTGTGTCCCCTGATGTCCACACTCCATGTGCTACCACAAACCACGCTCCCCCAGCTTGCTGGAGAGTGGGGGCGTCCTGCGTTCGGGGCACCGTCGTGTCCTTGTGAAGGGCATGGAGGTCTCAGGTCTGCGGCCACTGCCACCAGCACATGCACCGACTCAGGCAGCCTCTTTGACCTTTATGGAGGGTTTCCAAAGCTGACGGGCCCGGGGGAGATGCTCAAGGGCTGCTGGGGGTCCAGGAGCCTCCCAGGGGTTAGGAAGAGGCCGTGCCCATCTCTAGGGAGCAGCGGAGGCTCCAAGGCAGCCTTCCAAGCCGTAAAGACTCACGAGAGGGGAAAGACAGATGCAGATTCGCCCCTTGCTGTACACAGAAGGCCGAGACACACAGTTTGGGAACTTCTCCAAAGCCACGGAGCAGCTGGGGGGAGTCGTCTCCCCTGACCCCCGCTGCCCTGGTCTGCTGTAGGGGACACGGCTGCCGGCCACACAAGGCCCTCTTCCCTGCTTGGACAGCGCGCCCCTTCCTAGAACTGACCTCCATCCAAGCACTTTTGGAAGTTGTGAAACACCCAGAAGGAATCTGGGTTGGCATTTGCATTTTCCGTCCAGGCAGGGTCCCTGCCAAAAATACCACCGAGCATTGGCCGTGTGGAGCCAGCAGAAAGGCTACGACCAGAGGGGAGAGTGCTTCTGTGGGGCCCAGGGTCCTTACGAGACCACCTTGAAAGCGCCCCCACTGGGGCCCAGTGACGCTCGTGGCCCGAGCAGGATACCTCCGGGGGGAGGGCTGCCTTTGGGGGTGTCAGCAGCCGTGTCCCCACCTAACCGGCCTCCCTCTCCTGACTGCACACGGGCTCCAGGACCATCGAGCCAGGCCCAGATCGTCAGGGAAATGTAAACCACAAGGTGCCCCTCTCTGTCCCCGCTCATCTGAGAAGCGCGGGCTGCTCTTAGGGAGCCAGCTGACCCGGGCAGCCCGGCAGGAGGCCCTTGGCATGGGTGTGCCTGGGGCATCTGTGGCAGCGTGGCCACCAGCCACGTTTTACGAGCTGCCTCTGGCTGCTCCTGCCAGGAGGTGGGCCCCCGTCTGAGGGGCTTTCCCGGGAGCAGAGACTCCTGTTCTGGGAGAGTCCACCCATCTCTGAGGTTCTGCCGAGATTGCAGCCTTAGCACCTAAGATCCAGACGGGAAGCTCGGGGGGTTTAAGACATGAGCTCATTAAAGACACATTTCCGGGAAGAGAGCGGGCACAGCGGACGGGGGCTGCCAGGCAGCTACGAGGCCCTCTGGTGTTTTCGGAGTCGCGTCATGCAAGCCGCAGGATAAAATAAGCCTGGGAAATGTGACATTCGAATGCTCTCTCCTACCCAGCCTCCTGCCCCCGGCGGCTCAGCTCACCCGGCTTTATAAATAGATGGAACACGAGATAAATGGCCGCGATCAATCACCCTGCACGACAGAGCTCACCTCCCAGCCGAAGTCCACCTCCTTCAGTGCGGCCCGGGGCGCTACCATGTACGGGCCAAACCGCTCCCCGACCTCCATCTTCTTCTTGGCCCAGATCCCCAGGCCGGCCCCGGGGATGGAGGACTCGCGGAGCTCGAAGTCTGGTGGGATGGGGATGTCCTCAGGAATGTAGACGGGGGCCTCGTAGGGCGAGCCTTCCTTGGGGGTGAAGTCCTCGCTGGTGGGGAAAGGGGACGGCGGCCCCATGGGGATGGGGGACATGATGCTGTCCTCGGTCTCGTCCTCGGCACTCTCGCCAGCCAGCAGGTCGGGGTCCGGCCCGTACATGTTATTTACAATGTCGCCGTCACCTGGAGGAGACAAGGCAGCGTCAGGCTCTGCAGCTCGGCTTCCCAGGGCTCAAGGCTCGGGACCACCTGGGACATGGGACAGAACAGAACCAAGGGCGCCAGAGGCCCAGGGGTCGCCCGGCCGCCACCCCTGCCTGGGAGGCACGGCCTCTGCTAGGGGCTCCCAGGGGACTGTTCCAGCAGCGTCTTGGGGAGCAACGCAGACCCCTGGGGGGGCTCCCCGAGGCCCCGGGGGCAGCCCGAGGACACGCTGGCCCGTTCTGCGTTAGGACAGGAGGGAAGGAGGTGCCCACACTCCACAGGTCGGGGGCGGCGGGGGAAGCCGACACACCAGACACCCGACCCGGGGCTGATGGTGAGGCATTCCTTCTGGAACCGCTTTGTGTCTGCAGCCTTGGAAATTAGGGAACGGGGGCAAGTCCCAAGTTCTTGGGAAGACTCAGAATTTGGGTTACTGTGAAATTTGCCATAATACCTGGGCTGCTCTGGGCAGCTCAGTGGGGCCGGCTGGGCCCTGGGGAGAGTTCCTGGAAGTTCCCGATGAACTCATGGCAGGTTAGGACAGAGGCCTGTTGAGGTCATGAGTATGGGACCCATGGGGTGGCAGGTCATGGGACTGAGCAAAAGGGTCCCCAGCTTGTCTGTCTGCTGTGGGCCTTTCTTCGGGGTCCAGCCCAAGAGGCAGTTGGTGCCAAAACAGTGCCACCTAGAAGTTTACCCGAGGGTGGCCCGAGGCACAGAAAAGATAATAAAGAGTGGGCGGGGGAGAGACAGGGCAAGCAAGCAGGTCCAACAGCCAGGAAATCAGCTTCACTCCTCGGTATCGACCCGAGAGTGGAAAACAGGGAGGCCGATGGGTAAGGATGCCCAGCGGCGTTAACCCACAGCCCCCCGAGGGAGGGGCAACCCAAGTGTCCATCAACAGATGAGGGGATCAATGCGTGTGGTCCATCCACACAACAGAATATTTATATTAACACAGAAAAGAGAAAAGGATCACTGACGCAGGCTGCAACACGGGTGAGCCTTGCAAACATCCCTCAGAGTGAAGGAGGCCGAACACAAAAGGCCACACGTCCTACGACTTCATTTATGTGAAACGTCCGGAAAAAGCAAATCCACAGACACAGAATCCATGTTCGGGGGGAAACCGAGAGTGACCGACTGATTGGCACATGGTCTCCTTTGGGGGAAGAAAATGTTCTGGAACCAGATGGAGGGGGCGACTGCACACCCTGGTGCCTGTGCCCCGCGCCCCTGAATTGTGCACTTTAAAAATGGTTCATTTTTATGTGCTGTGAATTTCACTCAATAAAATTAAAGAAGTCAGAGGAGAGTGAGAGGAGGAGAGGGGAGGCCCGGGGGTGGGAGGCGCACGGGCGGATTGCTCATGGCTCGGAGCCCGCTGACCTCTGATCTAGATGCTTCCGCCCAAGTCCCTCCTTCTGGGACTTGAAAACCTTAGAAAGTGACCCAAACGCTGTGGTCACTTTGGCCCTCGTCTCGCGGCCCCCTCCCTGCTCCTGAAAGGGTCGTCTCCAGGGAGACGGGAACTTTTCAGTACGAGTAAAACGACCTCAGATCCGATGGAGAAGTAACAAAATGTTTTCTTTCAAAAGAAACCAAAGTCTAAAAAAAAAAAAAAAAAAAAAGAGAAAGAAAAAATGGGGATAACACTTATTTAATTTAGCAGTATTCACAGAAGTAATTATTATGTTTTATGTGGCCAACGGTTCCTTTTTAATTGACTCGTAGGATCCTTTCAAAGATGCAACAACAGAACGGCAGCTGCTACTCCCCCAATCCTGGGGACCCGAGGCTGTTTAGGTTTGAAAGAACCCCCCGACCCTTCCTGGGGCTGCGCGCGCACGAAGGTGTATTGCAGGGATAATTAACATGCCACCTTATCATGTGACCTGGTGACTGCACAGAGCTCCCAGCAGACTCAGGTAGGAGCCCCCCCCGCCCCCAGCATGCTCCCTGACCCCTCCAGGGTCTGATGCCTTTGCTTCCGGGCCGGTAGGAGTCCGGCTCTGTTGGTGTGAGGGCGCTGGGCAAAGAGCGGGGACGTGTCCCCATCCCGTGCATATCCATCTCAGGGCTCTTTTTGTTTTTCTGGGTTGTTTTTTGTTTTGTTGTGTTTTGTTTTCTTTCTGTTTGAATTCGACTTCCCGAAACTCCTCACCTACCGGAGGAAAATCAACGCTTGAAGGGCACGTTTGATTTACTGGCCGAGCAAACAGCTTAGGAGAGAAAGGTGGTGTTTCCTGCTGATTAAAGGAAGGCTGTGTATCGCCCACCTCCCACCCGCCGCAGTCACCGGGTTAAGTGATTGCCCGGAGCCGCCAGGAGAGCCCAGGTCTCGTTCGGCTGCCCCACTGCTGGCGGGGAGGGGGCCCTCTGTTTTCAGACGTGGCTGAGAGGAGGCCTAAGGGTGCGCAGAAAACATCTGGAGAAAAGGAGGCGCGCTGAGCAGCCCCCCCAGGCTCTGCAAGAAGCAGGAAGCGGCTCGGATGCTGCTGGAGCCCGTGCGGGACCAGCACAAACTGTCCCTCCCCCGAAACCCGGGTCCCCGAGCAGCTGGGGGGCTGGATGGAAGGAGCATTCTCCCTCGGCCCAGTGCCCCAGCCAGACTGCCCTCGGGACGGCTGGCCCAGCAGGAGCCCCTCAGCCCCGGGCTGCCGGGCATTTCCAGGGAGGGGGCATCACCGGGCATTTCCAGGGAGGGGGCATCGTTACCCCCGGCCCCCTTCCCCTGCCACCCAGGCCTGTGACCACCGTCACATTCCCAGCCAGTGCTCTCTGGAAGGGCGGAATGCAGTGCCAGGAACATGAGCTTTTTATGACCTTGGGAATCTAGGCTATGCCACGGCATGTTATTTACTCATGAGGAGACCGAGGTCCTTCACTGGGGTTTTGTGGTAGTTTCAGGCTCAGGGCTCATGACTGAGTCCGTCATCCCCAAAATTTCTCCTGGGAGATCCACCCAAATAATAAAAACAGGGAGGAGAGGGGAGGGGAGGGTGCAGGCAGCGACAGGAGGAAGAGGAGAGGCACGGAGCGATCCTGAGCCACGGCCACGGCCGTCAGGCCACAGGGCACCTGCCACCGGGGCCGGGTCCCAGCCAGGGCGGCAGGCTCTCGGCGAACTTCATGCCGAAACCCCGTTGGAGGCTTGTCTGCCCTCTCCCACCCAGATCCCTAAAGCCACCCCTCCACCCCCCAGAGAGCCCCATCCAAACATCAAACCCACGGCCAGGATTTCAGGGTCTGGAGTGAGAGAAAGCCCCCAATGAGCACCGCTGTGCCCGACTGGCCGGGGGCAGAGGGTCCCTCCGGTACCATCCGTGGGGCTGGCAGCCCTGCCGTGGCTAAACGAGCAGTATCCCGGGCGGGGGACATAAAGACCCCCGGCCCTTCCCTGAAGCTCCAGCTCCTGGTTGCTCGTAACCCTGGAATCAGGCCGATTTAAGCCTTGATCTGCGGCCGGGGGAGTGTGAGGCGGGCTTCTCTGAGCCACAGTGTGTTTTGCTCTGGTTCCTCCTTTATTGTGTGGCGGGATTTGTAGCAGAAGCCCTTAAACCATGCAGGGCACGGGGAAGGCCGTGGGCCGCCCGAGGCCACCTCAGCCAGCCCCCGGCCTCCACGCGGCCCTGTAGGTGGCGGGACACGGCTGCCTCTGCCCGGAGACCCCCAAGAAGAAGGGAGGAAAACGCCCGTGTGGGGGCCGCCCTTCCACCCCCAGCGCTGCCTCCACCAGGGGGGCGGCCGGGAGGGTCTCTGAGGGGCGTCGTACTGCAGTCTGCAGAGAGGTCAGGTGTCAGGGTGGACGGAACATCACATGCTTCTCAGAAGACTGGCCGTTATGGGAAGAAGATGCTTCAACATTCCTTCCTAAAACACCTGCACCCAGCCTCCTGGGCCAGCCCTGTCCTGGGGCGCAGACCCCAACCTCTGGCCTGGCAGGCTGCCCCTCGACACCCCCCTGGTCCAGGTGGAGCATCTCATTTGGGGCGGGGGTGCTACACATCTCCCCACAGACACCAGGGCACAGGCACCAGGAACAGGGGACGGCGTGCTTGGAAGAAGCCGTCCGGGCCCAGAGGTGAGCTCAGCCTGATGCCAGCTGGGCCTCACCCCGCAAATGCCACAGAGCTTCCTCCCCTGCACCCCCAGCACGTGCTGTGAGACCTTCCTTTCCTCCCCCGAAAGAGAAACACCCTCCACGCAAACAAAACACACGGGCCGCGCCTTGGGGTAAAACTGAAAATGCATCCAGGTCTGGGTGTCCTTGCCGGTTCAACTGTGCCTCACCCTCATCACCGGGTTTAGAAACGTAAGTGGGTGTGTGAATGTCACAAGAAGGCAAAGTGGCTGCAGAGGCTCCGGCAGGGTGACACGTGGCCTGGGGGCCCAGACTGCAGGATGAGGCAGCTTGACCTGTGGGCCCGAGCACCCCCTCCCCCCAGCAATAGCCTATGCGGCAATCATCTTGGGGTCAGTAGGTCAAAAGCAAATTGCCCTCAGCCAACTTGATGCTGACTCTGGATGGGGGGGCAGGGACTACCACCCCCCAACAGGGCAGAAGAGATCCTTACACGAGAGGGAAAAGAGGGACCCCTGGACCCCCATGAGCCGAGCTGCCCAGGAAGGGGACTTGGGGCACCGCTGTCGTACCCATGCTGGTGGCTGTGCTGGACCTGGAACTCGGTTTGCTGACGGAGCTCTGACGGGGAGGACAGTCGACGGCGGAGTCCACCCAGCTGCCGAGAGGTCACCTCGCTGTCTGCCCTCGGCCTTGGCCTGCTCCCTGTGGACCTGGGATGCTCGGCCCTGCCCAGTGAGGACTTGTGGGCCAGATGGCCGCCTGCTTCTGGGCTGCCACCTGAGGTCCTCCCTGCCCTCTGCAGCCGGCCCAGTCACTCCACAGACCCCAGCCCCGGAGGCTCTGTCCCCTTCTCAGGCCTCAGAGCCAGTGGAACCGCTTCCTGTGTTCATCCCCAGAGGAGGACCAGGCAGCCTGGCCTGGGCCGGCCGCGCCACTATCAGCTGGCCACCCTGGAAGTGGCTGGGCTCCCGGAGCTGACCCCTTCTCCATGTAAATTAGAATAAACGCACCCGCCCTGGGCAGCGACGGTGACACTTGTGGGAGTGGCATGACGGTCAGGCCCAGGCTCAGGTCTCGGTTGGCTCCCCCGAAGCTCCTGGCCGCCCACATCTCTTTCCAAGATCACATTTGGGGCTGAAGTTTGTTTACAGACCTCCTCCTCAGTCAAGGACATGCCCAGGTCGGGTCAGGCCCCCTCGTACATCCTGTGAGCCGCCCCCTTCCTGGAGCCCCAGGAGGCCCAGCGCAGGCCCTGGGCCGGGAGCTCCCTTGGCCGTGCTGCACCCCGTGACCTCTGAGCCACAGAATCCACAGCCACACCCCTCGGAGGAGTGGGGTTCTCGTGGGAGACCTGCCTGCCCGGCAAAGACGTAACCCGGGTCCCACAGCGCTGACTCAAGGACACACGGGGACTGGGCACCAAGGGACACTTCTTGAGTCAGGCAGAGTGAGGTCGACGCTACGCTGAACTGAGCTGGAAGCTGATCTCAGGCGTGGCCCCTTGTCTGAAGGAGCCCAGGTGCGTTTAGGAGATAATGACAGATCCCAAATGCCCCTGGAGACAGGACCATACGGCGTGGCGTCCAGCTGGGGGTCAGGCCAAGGTCCAGCAAGCTCCACGTCCAGAGCTGCCCACGGGACACAGACCAGCTGGGGCGGCCCCCAGAGCATCGCCCAGAGGGACAAGTCCAGTCTGAAAGGCAAGTCACCGGCAGAGGGGGCGGGTCCTCTGAGCGTCCACACTGCCCGCTGGCAGCCAGAGCAGGGAGCAGGACAGCCACGGTGCAGACCTGCAGGTTCCCGACAGGAGCCAGCTGAGCGGGCTGGGCCTGGGGGTTTGAGAAGCAAGACGGACTCAGCCTGGATGTGGGGGGCGTTCTGCCCCTCTGGCTCAGGGGTTCTCAGAGCAGGGTCCCCAGACCAGCGGCACCGGCATCCCCGTGGCACTTCTAGAGATGCAACTCCTGGGCTCCACCCAGACCTGCTCGACCTGAACCCGACGGGGGCTGGACCAGCCAAGTGTGAGGACCACTGTGGGAGCTCAGCAAGGGGGAGGGGCAGCTGTGTCTGCGGTGCCCCGACGATCAGAGTGCATCGGGGGGATGGGACTCAGCGCAAGGGGAGCAAGTCGCCTTAAACCTTCCAGGAGCTCTCCCTGGCAATCTGGACCAGCACCCAACTACACGGCCCCGTTTCACGCATCCCTGACCTGCTGCAAGTAACCGAAAATGTGCCACTTGGCAGGAGAAAAGCGACCGTCACCGCATCTCCCGCAACCCTGCCTAGTCTGCACCCCAGACTGTTTTCCGTCAGAAGCGCTTGGAGGAAGAAGTCTTTGTTAAAGGAACCACACCCCGGCAGAGCTCGGTCCCGGCCTGGTTCATTCCACCCGCCGCACACCCCGCCCCGGCTGGACAGGAAGGTGGGGTTTGCCAAGGGCTTCCCAAGGGCAGAGTGAGAGCCTGCCCTCGCCCGGCTTGCAGGGCAGCCTCCAAAGGGCCAGCCGCAGACACGAGCTGCTTGCTTTTATTAACCAGTCTTTGGGGGTGAAAGGGGACGAGAGCTGCAACAGCATGTCCAAGTGTTCCCCCTTTCCTGGCGTCGCCGGCAGGGACAGGACCCACAGTTCCGTGCAGGACACACTCCGTTGTATCTCAGTGAGACGGGCTGGGCCAGGCCTCTCCGGCCTTTTCAGCGGAAGCCTCCTACACAGAGGGCACCAGACACGGGGCCACCTTCAGGAAGTGCCCTCTCCAGGATCTGTGGGGGCCCAGGTCTGAAGTCCCTGTCGTATCAATCAACAGCAAGGACCCCAGACCATGGCCTCTCCCAGGGAGAGGCAGGCTGGGGCACGGGCACCCCCGATCCCATGGCCAACTCCAGGTTTGAATGTCCGGGTAGTGATCAGTTTCACCAGGCCTGTCAATGCAGTATTTAAAACTTACGGTTCAAAAAAAATTGTTTTTAAGAATTAAAGTTACTGTTCAGTCCAACTTATGAAAGGAATACGGTGGTCGAGGCGAAGCCGAGTGGAGAACGGACAACCCACCCGGTCACAGCCCTGAGACCTTGGGCAGCACATCCCTGGTTGGCCACACGCCCATGCAATTCAAGGACCGTCCCGGAGAGACTGCGAAAGCAACCTGGGGACCACAGGTGGGCCTGGTCAGAACACTGTCTGCCTTGGCTCTGCCCGCCTGTGTGTGACAGGTGCTGACAGGCCTCAGGGAGCACGCAGCCAGCACTGCGGTGACTCTCTCCTCCAGAGAGGAGGCAGAGATGTGACTTCACCCGTCTTGTACATCATGGAAGGGACGCTCGGGGAGTGAGGACTTGCTCAAGGCCACACAGCTAGTCAGGGCCAAGCCGGGAGTGTTTAGACAGTCTTGATCGAAAGCCCTCAGACCCCGTATCACACAGCTCCAGTGTTCCCACCCCTGTGAGAAAGCACCTTAAAGAGTACCCAGCCTTCAGTGATGGCCTTCCTCGTGTCCACAGAAGACACACAGGAAATGAATGGGTAGATTTATGGGTGGACGGTTGGGTCAGTGGATGGGTAGATGAGGGGATAAGTGGATGGACAGATGGACAGATGGATGAATTCAGGAATAAATACATGGATGAATGGAGGGGAGGGGAGATGGAAAGATGAGTCAGAAGATGGATAAATGGGTAGATGGATGGTGGATGGATAAATGGTGGATGGATTGATGGATTGTGGAATTGTGGTCAATGGATGGTGGGCGGATGGATAGTGGCATAATGGTGGATGGTGGTTGGTGGATGGATGGATGGTGATAGAATAATAGTGGATGGATTGCGGATAAATGGATAGATGGTGGATGGATGGGTGGATTGATGGATGGACGGTGGATGAACAAGTGGTGGATGGCTGGATGGTGGATGGAGGTTGGGATGAATGGTGGATCAATGGATAGGTGGTTGGTGGGTAGATTGATTAATGGGTAGATAGTGGATGGATGGGTGTATAGTGGGTGAATGGATGCATAAATGGATGGGGGCGAGGACAATCTTGAGGGCAATTTTTAATGACATAGGTGGAAAGCAGGAATCCTCACCACCACCCACTGACTCTTCTTCCCCGAGATGAAGCCCCACTAACAGGAGGCTCGAGTCTGATTGGTTAATCTGAAGACAATACCTGGGCTTGCTGGGCCCAGACCCCACCTCTTGGAAGAGCGCCGGGTGTCTCTGCTGCTCGTTCAGGGCTTCCCTCCCTCCACCCGCGCAGGGTGGCATGCCTGGTCCAGCATTGTAGGGGTCGGGGGCAAATCTGTGATGCCGGGGTTCAGCCGCAGGCCTGCCCGGCCCTCTCACCTTCCACCGGAACCTTTCTGGAGAAACAAGATGGGACTTTGGTTCCCATCCTCTGACTTTTACTTCTTGAATCAAGCAGAGAGGAGTGCTGTGTACTGCGCCCCTCAGAGACCCCCCCAAACTTCTTCCCCAGAGCCTGTAAGTCCCCATGATCTGTGACCATCACAAGGACCATCTCAGCTGCTGCTGGGCTGGGAGGGGACGGACAGAGGGACGAGCGCACTCAGATGAGCCGGGTCTGGGGGAACCACCGGCTAAGGTGGTGAAATAAGATGCCCTGATTTCTAATCGGGATTTCGGTGCAGACACCTTCCCGTCCAGCACAACAGGCGAGCGGAAGCCCCCTCCTCGATGGGAGGGTCCTTGGGCCACAGCCCCACTTCCGGAAACGGTTTGCTAGAAGGAGAAACCTGGGAATTGACAGGGTCAGTCTTGCTATTGTTCTCGAGCTTTTAATCAACCGCAGCCACCACGGCGACCCCTCCCCCAGCCCTGGACCTTGGCTTTAAGACAGGAACTAAGAGTCCCCATTCCAGGAATGCCCCTGCCCAGGGCTGCGGCCACCAGGGGTCTCACCGCCTGCCCGAGCTGCCCAGGGCTGTGGCCGCCGCGGGCACCTTGGCTCCTGGCCTCCCCCTCGCCCGTCACCGCTGAGCTAAGCCCAGAGCAGCGTGCGGCTCTTATTAACGCGGCAGATTAATAGCACCGGGAAAAGACGTTCCTGCAAACATGCTAAATATTAATAACAGTCGGTGGCCGTTTATATTCCCAAACCCACTCCTGGGACCGTGCCTGCAGGGACCGGAGGCTACGAGCCCCAGCTGCCGGGCTAATGGAGCTGCATTATCATCAGGGCCTGGAGAGCCCGGGAAGGCGCAGGGCCTGGGGTCTCGCTCACCGCCCTGTCCCAGCCACTCCTGCGAGGGCCCGAGGTACGGACACCTCCCCCCAAAAGATGCAAGCTTCCCCCTCCTCTCCCCGTCCTGACAAGATGGCAACCGCTTTCCTGGCTACTGCCACACACGTGCACTTCTTTTGTCTCAAACCCTGAGCTGGCGGTGGCGGGTCCAGGCCTCTGACTTGGCTGACCGCTCCACCGGCCCCCACTGCCTCTGGTCACCTGATGACAATCGGGAGCTGGTGCAACTCCCAAGACGTCACGGCTTGAATTGTGCCCCCAAAAGAGACGTACTGGTGTTCGAACCCCCGGAACCTGTGAATGTGACCTGATTTGGAAATAAGGTCTCTGCCGGCGTGACCAAGTTAAGATGAGGTCATTAGGGTGGCCCTGACCCAACGGCTGGTGTCCTGATAAGAAGAGGGGATAGAGTCACACAGAGAGACACCCGGGGAAGACGGCCACGTGGTGACCAAGGCCTCCAAAAGGGAGACGGTAAACGTCTGCCGTTTGAAGCCCCCAGTTGAGGGTACTTTGTTACAGACACGAAGGCGCAGGCACAAAGAGCAAGGCTGGAGGGCCCTGACCAGCCACAGTACGTGGCCCCGGGGCTGCCGTCGCCTCTCACAGGGTCCCCCAACAGAAGGCCCCCGCCTGCCCCTCTGTTCTTAGTCTACCCGTAGCACCGAGTAGCAGGTCACCGTCTACCCATTTTGCAGACGAAGAAACTGATGCCCAGAGGGTAAAGGAGCAGGTGAGGCCCTTGCCCTGTTCCCTGCACGAGTCTCCAGCTGCTGGCTGGCCACTGACAAGCTCAGCCGACCTCAAGGTCAGATTCACCTCCCGGGGTCAGCCCCGCACGTCTGGGAGAACCAGAGGTGGTACAGAGGTGAATCCAGAAGGGGACTCAGAGGAACTGCTCCTGCCGCCCTCCCCTCCCACACGTGAGGTCGGCGGGTGGGCCCTGGGCGAGCGTCACACCCACCCCACACCCCTGGGGCCCCTGCGCCCTCCTCAGCATCCTGCCGGCAGCCTGGCCCCCATGCCATGGGACTGCCTCTGAGACAGCTCCGGGAGCCCGCTGCCCTCGGAGGCCCCACCCCAGACCCCCACGGCCCAGCCGAGTGGCCACAGAGCTGTGAGGGGCTCTGCCGGCAGCCCAGACCACCTGGCCTTCCTTAAAGCCGGCGCATGATTCTAAGACGATTATTTCTCCGCGCGAAGCTCGGGGGACTCCGGCTCCGGAGTGCCTATTTCAGGCCCCGCATCCACTATTTCCTCCCTGCCTCCGTTGCCCCGGGCAGGCTCTGAATGACTCGCGATGCCACTGTAATTTTGATCAAGGCTTGTTCCCGGTCAAAAGCCTCTTTGTTTCAGAGAGATGTGATTTGGCCTTTTTTCTTCCTCTCCTTTATTCCTTGGTTAATATACCACTTCCCTGAGCCTCGGGGGCAGCGAGGTAGCCCACGGATTGCTCAAATCTCATGTTTTTCTTCTAAATCACCGCCGACTCTCCCTGGCCCCTGTGCTAAGCACCGTGTGAGCTGGAGGCTCAAGCAGGGGGTGTCCCCTAACCTGTCACCTCCGTACTGTTAATGCACCAGAGGGGCCCCGGGCCCCAAGACGCCCCCAAATATCAAGGGAGGGAGGCTCTACACACCAAATCTGTAACCTCACATCTGGCAACACCACAGTGTGCTCTTGTAAAGATTGAAATAAAAGACACCTAGCATAACATTTACCGCCTTAATTATTTATAAGTGCAAAGCTTAGTGGCATTAAGCACATGTACGCTGTGGTACAAACATTACCACCATCATCTCCAGAACTTTCTCATCTTCCCAGACTGACACTCTGCCCGCCTGAGACACTCACTGCCCACCCCCTCCCCCAGCCCCGGCCCCCAGCCTCCTACTTTCTGTCTCTGTGAGTGTGACTCCTCCAGGGACGTCACAGAAGCGGGATCACACAGAATGTGTCCTTTTGTGTCTGGCTTATTTCACTCGGCATCGTGTTCTCGGGGTCCATCCACGTTGGAGCAGGTGTCAGAATCTCCTCCCTTTCTAAGGCTGAATAATATTCTGTCGCATGGATGGACCACATTTTGTCTCTCCGTCGTCTGACGATGGGCACGTGGGCTGCTCCCACCTTTCTGGTGATGGTGAGTGATGCTGCCGCGAACATGGTTGCACAAGGGTCTGTGTGAGTCCACAGGGCTTTGACCATCACCGTAGACCACAGGAGAGAGGTTCGTACAAGCCGTTCGCCCAAAGTGAAACTAGCTTCTGTCCGGCAGCCCCTCATCCAGATCCTGGTCTCTCCCTCCCTCGCCGTCCCGGCTGATTCTCGGGTGCCGTAACCACAGGCAGGCTCTCCTTCCACTATGCCTACAGATGCTCTCTGGACCTCAGCACCCACCCCCATAAAAGACGGGTACATCCAACCTGCCCAGAGGTTCAAGGTACCAGCGCAGCCCGACGTGGGGACTCTGTCATCGCACGATCGCCAGGGGCCCCACGCTGGAGAGCGCGCGTCAGCTGCCAGCAGGGCCCACGGCACCGCTGGGCTCCTTCTTCCTCCAGCAGCCCTCTGTGCCCCGCGGTGC
Organism: Balaenoptera acutorostrata; assembly: GCF_949987535.1. Classification (NCBI taxonomy): domain Eukaryota; kingdom Metazoa; phylum Chordata; class Mammalia; order Artiodactyla; family Balaenopteridae; genus Balaenoptera; species Balaenoptera acutorostrata. The sequence goes on along the minus strand of NC_080064.1, from coordinate 1,974,168 downwards.
CCACACCCACCCCGCAGGAAAAGGGGACCCCATTCTGCTGGGCAGCACGGCCTTGGAGGCTCCCCAGTGAATGGGGCTTTGCCCTCTGGGTCTGGGGGGCTGCTCTGGGATTTGGGGTTTGGGGAGGCCCTCATCCAAGCTGGGCTTCAGAGGCACCTCCTCCGCCGGAGGGTCCTCGGGCCCCTCCCCTGCTCAGCCAGGTTTTCTGGGGCCTCGAGGCCCAAGGGCTGTGGAGTCCTGGACCCTCCAGACGGAGGAAGGGAGGAGGGACCCAGAAGGGATGTGGCTCAGGTGCCGAGGGCAGCACGTGGCCGGGACGGGCGTGGAGAAGGGATCCCAACAGCCACAGGCGCCCTGAGGGGTGGGCCAGGGTGGGGACAGTCCCCTGGCCCTAGTCAGCCACCTCTGCTGGGGGTTTGGGGGGATGAGGCCGAGGTCCCGGCACGGAGGGAAGAGCACGCACCCGGCGGTGACCATCCTGCGCTGCATTTCCCCCCGTCTGCGCGGCCCCGCCGAGGAGCAACGGGCTGACGCCGAGCCAGCACCCCGGCCACGCCACCACACTATTTATAGACACGTTTATCTCCTTCGTTCCCACCGACCCCGCCTCTGCGGCTCCACTCACAGGCCACGCAAGCGGACAAGTGTTGCCCGAAACAGGAACAGCTGAGGAGAGCGGTCCAGGGGTGCCTCCCTCTGCCCCCCTGGGGTCCCCGTGGGCCGGGGTGCCCGTGGGAGTGCAGGCGGGAGGGGCCAGGCTCTGGGCAGGGTGGGTGGGGAGGACACTGCCCTGCTTGGAGACGCCATCAGCCGGATGCTTGGGAGGCAGAGCCCTTTCCTCCTGGGCTTCTGCTCCGCGGCCTCAGCTGCCATCGGAGCAGGCTTGGCGCTCCCAGCAGCTCGGGGTGCTCAGAATGAGAGCTGGGCCGGAGGAGGGGGCCGCCGTGTCCCTTCGCCTGCAGCCCTGGAGATGGGGTGGCCGGTGGTGGGCGAGGGTTCCCTCCCTTGAGGCCAGCTGGCTCCCTGCCCTACGCTCCCTGCCCTCACCAACCAGGGGTGTGGGGGGGTCCTTAGGCTGAGCCCCTCGGAGGTCAGGACTGGGGGCTCAGGGCTTCTCAGCTCCCCCATGGGCAAGTGGTGCCTTCTTGGGCCTCAGCTCTCAGGGGGCCGTGAAGACCCTCCCTTTGTCTCTGCCCTGCCCAGGCACCTGCTCCCAATCCCCTCTGCTCTCCTCTCTCAGCTGCCCGGACAGTAAGGGGCTGCAGACGGGAGGGATGAGGGGTCAGCTGGGGGTGCCCCGTCCTCCGGGCCACAGAGCCAGCGACAGCCACAGCGCCCCTCTGGAAGCCTCACCCCTTGCAGACCCCGGGGGGGCTGCCCACTTCCACACACACACACACACACACACACACACACACACACACACACACACTCCCACCCCAGACCAGTCTCTAGCTTCGGCCGCTGCCGACACCCACCCTGGCCCTCCGGCCACTTTCTGCCCTAATCAAGACGTTTATAGTTTTAACCATCAAATAAAGTGCTTGACTCCGCCAAGCCCAGCCCCCAGCTCAGCGGCTCTGCAGCTTCATTTAGCAGGCCAGTGGCGAGAAAAAAAAGAAAGAGAGAAAAAAATTCATTAATTTTTATTAACAGGGAGAGCCATTTGTTCCCTGTGACAATATTTGACTTGTCGAAATGATTTTCACCTCTGCCATGAGGTGGGCGCTCCCACATACATCACCCGATTACTCGGAGCATGCTGGCCGCAGTCATTAGGCAGTGAATTAACGACAATCCCACCACTATTAATCACCCTGACAAAGGCGTGAGCTCGCTGCTGACCCGAGCGCGGCTGGCCCGGGACGTACAGCCCGAGCAGAGGCCCGTGCAGCTCCGGGCGGCCCCAGGGGCTGCAGCAGGCACCGGCCCTTCCGTGCCCGCCCCCCGGCATCCTGACACCAGCTTGGGGGGGCCAAGAACCGGGGTTTTCTTCCTTGGGGACAGTGTTGTTTTACTGTCACCCTCCTCGTCCAGGTGCTGACCGACATCCACGTGCCTGCCGGGAAGTTCACCCCAATAACCTGACTTGATCCCCGAGACACAGCCCAGCATTGAGGTCCATCATTACCCCCATTTTATGGATCAGGAAACTGAGGCACTGAGAAGCCAGGACCTGCCCACGGGGCGGCACCGGGACTGAAATCCGGGTCTGAGGAGTTGCGGCTTCTGCTCTGGCTCTGACCCCCGTGACAAGGTCTCTGATGCCCCCAAGACAGCCGTTGCTGGAGGTGGCATCAGGGAAGCTAGTGGGGGTTTTCTTTGGTTCCTAATAAGCTTTACAAGAATATTTTCGGATTGCACATACTCAGAATGGCGGGGCTAACTGGGCGAACCTTAGAAACCTGATGTTCGTGAAGTTTATTGGCTCCTAAGGTCCCAAACTATGGGTTTTTTGGAAAAGGATGAGCAGAAAAGTCTCAGGTAGTACAGGAGATGCCCCACTTAGATGAGGGGAAATGAGGCTGGGAGGGACCTGAACAGGGGGTGCTGGGAGACCCCAAGGCAGGGACATCGCAGACTGGCTCTGGGGATTTCCGTCTCAGGTCTGGGCTGTAGACCCACCGGCAGCAGCCTTGAGTTCCCCTGAAATGGTCCCATCCCAGGTCCTTGAACGTGAGGGATCGGCCCCCAGGGAGGCGGATGGGCAGAGGGTCTGGGCAGCACTCCGGGCTCTGCGTTAGCTAGACGACATGCCTGCCTTCATAGCTTCTCTGCAGAGGGGAGCGACAGGCCCACCTGTCAGAGTCCTGGAGGGACCAGTGACGTGACATCTGCAGAGCACTTGACAAGGGCCGGGCAGGTGGCAGGTGGCCCAGGAAACACTGCCCCTCCCTTCACTCCCTGACACCACTTTAACCATTTTCTCACATTAATCCAATTAATCATCTCTACATCTTAAACCAATGTCTTCCCATTAGCCCAGCCGTCAGATCTGTATTTCAGTCTGGTCTAAACCAGAGTTTGAAAGCCCGGGGGTGGGGGGCGGTGGGGGGGAGGAGGGACTAACTCCCGACACATTTGTCTTCTTTCTCTGGACTTCTCATTTTTTATGCTTCAGCAAATTTCCTAATTTTCCTCATTAGCGACTAATTCACAAGTCTCAACAATCTTTCCACCTGTTCCTTTCATCGTGGCGCTTGCGGGATGGGAAATAGCCGCTTGCTCACTTGTGTGATGCTGGGGCCGCTTCCCAGCAGACGTGGGGGTGGGGCCGGGGCGGTTCCACGGAGGCGCGAGGGGACACCTTCTGTGCCTGCGTCGGATCCCCAGGCGGGCCCCCGGCCCCCACGGGACCGCGTGGTGACAAGCACCCGACCCAGCTCCTTCTGCCTCGGCGCCTCTCCCTAAACCCGCTTGCCCCGCGGCCCGAGCTCCTGGGGCGCCGGGAGCAGCCCGCGGGCGGCTGGCTCTGGCTGGGGTGGCTCTCAGGCATCCCGTGCGCGTAAGGGTGAGTGGAGGCCGCTCATGCAGGACGGAGGCCCGGGGCTCTGGGTGAGTAGCCTCCTTATTTTTCTCTTGACAGTATTCTTGGAACATTGCCTTCTCAAGCTCGCTGCTGGTAGTAGTAGTCACGTAGTGTAGACCAGCACCGACTGGGCCCTCTCACGTGCCCTCAGCTCCTTCCGAGGCGGCAGGCAGGAGAGGCAGATGGAGCGGTGGTGAGACGGTGTCCGACCCTACTTATTGCATCCGGCTGTGTGTTCTCGGACAGGTGCCTGCCGGTCTCTGGGCCTCGTGGCAGCATCTAGACAGCACGGTAACACCGGTGCCTGCTTCTCAGGGCCGCCCTGAGAGTGAAATGAGCTGACACAGGCAGGCGGGCTTCTGAGCACGCTGGACACCAGAACAGCTGGCCTGGTGAGCGTCCCACTTCACAGATGAGACCTGAGGTCACTCAGACAGGCCAAGAACCTGGCCCGGGGTGACCTCACGCTTCTACCCGCCTCCGGCCGACCCTCGGGGAGGCTCTGCCCAGTGCCCGCCACCAGCAGGGCCCCTGGTCCCCGGCAATGCACAGGGGTTTCCATGGCATCAGCACTTTCTGTTTTAAGGAGAAGCCACAGGTCACTAGTGACACACTCTCGCGGAGCTGTATCCCCCCGCGAAGGCCCCCCTTAATAGGACCCTGAGCCCAGTGGCAGCTGGTACATTTGAACTGGGCCCACCGCGGGCCTGGGGACTCACTGTCCTTCTAAGAATTACCCAAAGACACTCTTAGAAAGTCGCATAATGGCCCATCGCACCTGGAGTGGACCCCAGGGCGCCTGCAAAGTAACCCCCGTAATGTCTGCCACCAGCCACCCCGGGAGGGCAGACTGTCTGGCTTCTCAGCAGAGTTCTCGGGGAGCTGTTTCTCGTTACTTGCTTGCATCAGTTTGATTTTCTCTGCTAAGTGGAAGGCTGTGGAAAAAGCTGGGTTTGGAAATCCATGATTTCCTGGCAGTTAATGAATTTCAGCCAAACGGAAAGCAAGGTGAGGCTCTACTGTAGCCTCAGATCCAGACACAGGAAGGACCAGGGGCTAAGAGGAGGCCCCATCCTGCCGTTCTGCCCCCCTCAGAAGCCCACAGAAGCCCCTCTCCGAGGCACTTCTCAACTTCCATTTTGCTGAGTGTTCAACATACCTGTGGCGCAGCCACAGGGAAAGGAAGCTGGGTCCACATTCCCGAGTCCAGGTGAGCCCATCCCTGAGTCCAGGCGAGCCCATCCCTGAGTCCAGGTGAGCCCCATCCCCGAGTCCAGGTGAGCCCCATCCCCGAGTCCAGGGTAGCCCTGACCCCAAGCCCAAGTGAGCCCCCACCCCTGAGTCCAGGTGAGCCCCACCCCTGAGTCCAGGTGAGCCCCATCCCCGAGTCCAGGTGAGCCCTGACCCCAAGCCCAAGTGAGCCCCCGCCCCTGAGTCCAGGTGAGCCCTGACGCCAAGCCCAAGTGAGCCCCCACCCCTGAGTCCAGGTGAGCCCACCCCTGAGTCCAGGTGAGCCCCATCCCTGAGTCCAGGTGAGCCCCATCCCTGAGTCCAGGTGAGCCCCATCCCTGAGTCCAGGTGAGCCCATCCCCGAGTCCAGGTGAGCCCCATCCCTGAGTCCAGGTGAGCCCATCCCCGAGTCCAGGTGAGCCCCATCCCCGAGTCCAGGTGAGCCCAACCCTGAGTCCAGGTGAGCCCTGACCCCAAGCCCAAGTGAGCCCCCACCCCTGAGTCCAGGTGAGCCCATCCCTGAGTCCAGGTGAGCCCCATCCCCGAGTCCAGGTGAGCCCTGACCCCAAGCCCAAGTGAGCCCCCACCCCTGAGTCCAGGTGAGCCCTGACGCCAAGCCCAAGTGAGCCCCCACCCCTGAGTCCAGGTGAGCCCTGACGCCAAGCCCAAGTGAGCCCCCACCCCTGAGTCCAGGTGAGCCCATCCCCGAGTCCAGGTGAGCCCATCCCCGAGTCCAGGTGAGCCCATCCCTGAGTCCAAGTGAGCCCATCCCTGAGTCCAGGTGAGCCCATCCCCGAGTCCAGGTGAGCCCCCATCCCTGAGTCCAGGTGAGCCCATCCCTGAGTCCAGGTGAGCCCATTCCCGAGTCCCGGTGAGCCCCATCCCCGAGTCCAGGTGAGCCCCATCCCCGAGTCCAGGTGAGCCCAACCCTGAGTCCAGGTGAGCCCCCATCCCTGAGTCTAGGTGAGCACCCACCCCTGAGTCAAGGGAAGCCCAGGTGAACCCCAAAGCCCAAATGAGCCCAGTCTCTGAGCCCAGGGGGGTGGTCACCCCAGGAGATTACCTGCCTGTGATCAAGTCCTCTTGGGGAAGGGCTGAGCAGAGGAGGAGCCTGGAGCTTCTGCCACCAACCCCAGCAGGCCTGAGCCATGTCTGAGTGTGTCCTCGTGTGCTGGGCCACCTCGCAGAGGCACGACCTTTCCCCGCGGTGTCACAGATACGGGGGCTGGCGGGAGGCGTCTGGAGGGCAGAGGTCCCCCCCTCCTTGCACGGCTGGGGAGAAGGCCTGTGGTCCAAAATACCAGGGGGGGAGAGCAGGTCCATCAGGGTCCCCTGTGCCCCAGCCCACCCGACTGACCCCCGTGGGATCTGGGCAGCCCATCGGAGGCTCAAGGCAGTCCCACAGCCCATGTCCCAGTAGCCCCCAACACGGCCCCTCCCCTGGAATTGCTTCCCTGCTTCTTCTCCTGTCAACACGGCCAGGCCTGCATAGGGCGCCACCGACACAGGGCCATGACCTCATTTCTCTTGCAGGTCACCTCACTCACCCCCGCCCCGTCCAGGCCACCCGCTGCCACCAGCACTTAGCTAGCAATTCCTCACACTTCAAATCCATCCTTTCCAGACACACTTAGCCGACTACACGGCGGAAAAGTTTTCTGTCCGATCAGCAGATTGCTTGCGGGATTACGTCGTGGCCAGAGGGAGGCCGAGGGCGGGTTTCCAATTTGAAGAGCGAAAGCCTTTCGCTCACACAGCACAGCAGCTGCGGCTCCGATGCCCTAACCCGCGAGGCCCCGACGGCCTGCGTGCGTGAAAACCATTCTGGGAAGCTGCCGGCCTCCTCCCCAGCTGACATTGATCGTGTTTCTAAAAATTAAAACAAGGCAGCAAAATCCTTCCATTTAAAGAACTCCGTCTTCTTGAATTGCCGATCACACTGTCTGCCAACCCCAGGACAACCTAAAATTACTCTAAATCACTTTTCAAACCTTAGAAAACCACGAAGCAGAATGATCTCCTGTGTTTATCACACATTATACTTAAGCTATTGGCCGGCCGTCTGAGCGGCATAGAAGTCACAGAGTGGCAGCCTCTGGAGTTTGTAGAAGACATGGGTTGGGGGGTTAGGCAGGCGAGGGCCAGAACCACAGACGAACGGCACCCCACAATCGTGTCAGAGGGGTCGGCGAGCTGGCTGGACAGAGGGTGGGGGTACCCAGGTGCCCGCAGCGCCTCCAGGTGGCAGAAGCCATAGCCTGGCCAGGCAGACCTCTCCCCAGAGGCGCCCTGGGGAACACGGTTCCATGAAGGATGAATTGGGCAGCCATTCATTGTTGTGAGTTGGACAGTGTCCCCCAGATTCACGTGTTGGAGCCCTAACTCCCAGCATCTCAGAGTGCGACCTTGTTTGGAAATAGGATCATTGCAGATGTAATTAGGGAAGTTAAGATGAGGGCTTAGGGGGGCCCCAGTCCCATGAGACTGGTGTCCTTATAAAGGGGGAGGTTTGGACACAGACACGCACAGAGAGAGGCCGTGTGAAGGCGAAGCAGAGCTGGGGTGATGTGTCCACAAGCCAAGGAGCCCCAAGGATCACCAGCAAACCACCAGAGTCCAGGGGAAGGGCTGGGAGGAGGAACCAGCCCTGCGACACCTGGATCTCGGACTTCCGGCCTCAAGAACGGGAGAGGCAGATCCCTGCCGTCTGAGCCCCTGGTCTGGGGTACGTGTAGAAACCAACACACCCACCAATCGCACTGATGGATTTCACGTCACATCTTTTCACTGAGCACCCACTGTGCACGATGGTCCAGGGGCTCATTCAGGCGTCGGGATGGACACGTAGTTTGGACGACCAGGGTTTGCCAAGTGGGCAGCCAGTGTTTCTTAAAAACACCCTCTGAGGCTCGGTGCTGGGGGTTTCCACGAGCGCCCCCTTCCTAAGGCGTTCTGGAAGCTGTGTTTGCGGGTCCCCAGGCCCGGCCTCTTGGAATGGTGCCGCTCTGACCCTCGACTCCTGCCGCTGTGTGTCTGAGACTATAAAACTCGCCCCTGCCTCATCACCGACTCTGAAGGTTAAGGGGCAGCAGAGCTCAGACCCACGCCGCACGTGTCTACACTTTCCAAGTCGCTCGTCTTATTTCCCGACCCACAGCAGGGTCTCCCCAGACTGCCATCGGGGTTATGCCCTCCTCGGCAGGTGTGTGTCTTCCTATTCGGCCGGTTCACTGCCATCAACCCTGAATTACTCCCTTCCGGGGGGCAGGGTCATTTCTGTCCGAACAGGCTGCCCACAAAACCAGGGTAAAAGGACGATGAGTAAATGCACAGAGACTGGGACCCAGGCAAGGGCACTGCACTCCCGACGGCTCTGCGGCGCTGCACGTTTGGAGTTCAGATGATCTTCGCTCCCCCGGGATACGCTGTTCCATCTTAAAAACATAAGCCAGCACATCCACAAAGACGGAAAGTAGAAGAGAGAGTGCCACGGGCTGGGGGAGGGGGTGGCGTGACCGCTTAATGGGACGGAGTTTTTGTTGGAGACGATGAAAAAGTTCTGGGACAGAGAGCAGAGAGGTGGCGACCATGCGCATGGGGACGTACTTAATGTGGCGAGTCACACACTCACTGATGGTCAAGATGACAACTCTGATCTGTTGTCTATTTCACCGAAATGGGAAAGTTCCGGGGAGAAGCTGCTCCCAGCACCCCACCTCCTCCTCCCCATCTCCACCTCCTGCTCCTTCAGAAGAAACCCCGCGTCTTCCCCAGGTCACACACTCGCTCCCCCTCTTCCATACCCAGTGACACGCGTGTGGGGACGAATCGAGGACGCGGTGACTGCACGGGACGGGGAGGGCTTGTAGACCCAGGGCGGCCCCTCCGAGCCCCTCGGGGAGGAGAGAGACCCCTCCACCTGCCTCTGGAGAAGCCTGCTGGCCCTGGAGCCTGGTGACAAAGTGCCTTCCGAGCAAGGGGACAAAGGGCACAGCCCAGGAAGTGATTTTACACCTAATGGTTCCCGTGTCTTTTGTTCAGCATCTTCGGGGCGCCTGGCAGGCCTGTTCACACTGCATCCAGTGAAAATCGCAGGAAGGCCGAGGTCTGGGATCTCGTAACAGGGGCAGCGCCTGGTCGCGGGATGGGGCGCGCTCATGTTTTCTAAGACGCCGAGAAAAATCCCCACGCAGATGTCTGATCGCTCCAGAAAGCAGGCATGCTGACAGCCCCTCTGGACCGCCCTGGCTGGGCTTGGGAGCCATCTCTGGCAGCCGGGCGGGCAGGGGACACTTAATTGTGGGCCGTTCGCTGGCAGGGAGCCCTGCCTCTTCCAGGGGCAGCCAGCATGGTAATGAGACAGTTTCTATGGAAATGAGCTTATAACTATTCATTTTCTCCCCATTCCCGACCCATCCACAAAGAGGTTTTCCAAAGTGACCCCCATTTTCCTACCCCCGACATGTCCTCACGCCATCGCCGAGCAGCTAATCAGCCGGAGGAGAAAGGAGAGAGGAAATGCAGGCCTTTGACAAGATGTGGGAAACCCCTCGGTCTGCACTCGCTGTGTCTGTGACCAGCAAACAAAAAGCCCTCGCCGGCCCTGCGGCCAAGTTTCCAGTAAACTCTTCCCTGAGTACTCTGAGCGCATTTTGTGTGTGTTTTCTGGTGGGATCTGAAGCACGCCTTTGCCATCTTTTGAGAAACTCTGCAAACCGTCCTGTTCTGCTGGAACGTTCGTGGCTGGCCTCCCTCACCTGTCGCCCGGTCCCCGCGAACGCCTGTCTTTCTTGGGACAGAAAAGGGCCCCAAGGGGGAGGGGGGTCAGGGTACCGTCAAGTCCGGTCGCTCACCCCCTTCAGGCTGTCAGGGATGGGGAAGGAGGGCTACCAATTTCATCGCATTTTCTCTCCCTTTTTAGGGTCTCAGAAACTAGAGGGACAACATCGTCATGGGGAGAGGAAAAGTAAAAGAAGGGAAGCCACCAACCCACAGGGGAGTCTGCCTGAGACGCGGCGCAGGGGCTCAGACCTGGCCTCTTCCTGGCTGTGGGGTCTCAGGCCGACACTTGATCTCTCTGAGCCCTGCCCCCCATCTGGAAGTGGAGGCGGGCGGGCCTCCTTGGTCATCGCTGACTATTGAGGTCTTGTCACCCGCTGTCCAGGGTACGGCCTGAGGACACTGACCGAGAGGGGCGTCCTGACCCAGGCTCTGTCTGTGCCTCACCTATGCCTTGGGCACGAGGAAGGTGGACCCTATTTGCTCCTTGGGCCCCGGGGGGGCTCCCTGCCTCCTTCCCTTGAGGCCTCCTTACTCCAGGTGGGGATGGGGGGGGGCGTTCCTTGAAGGCCTCTGTACCTTCACGCCTCCGAGATGCCCGAGGGGTGCCTGTGCACACAGTAGGCGCTGCACGGATGCTTGCTGAGCTCATCCCTCCCTCAGGGAGGGAGGGGCGTGACACGGCGTCCCAGGCTGACCGATCAGCAGGTGATTTTGACACGGGCTGAGCACAGGAGACCCAGGACTCCGGGCAGGCAGTCCGGCGTCCCACACCGGCCACTCGCTGCCTCCCCAGCTCCCCCAGATGCCACTCTCACCCAGGGCCTGACGCCCACGGGCCCCCCAGCTCCATGTGCAGGGGTGAGACCCCTGGCCACGAGAGGAGGATACCCGGCTGCCCCGGGCAGGCCCTCGGTGAGTACGCGAGGAAGTGTGAAGGTTCCACCCTGGGGAGGGCGTGTGGGTCTCAGCAGATAAAAGTACAGGACACTCAGTCCTGAACTGCAGATAAACAACAGGCAAATTTTTAGTCTAAGTGTGTCGCATGCCGGATGGAGGACTGTCTCCCAGCCGCTCACCCTGGGCTGTGTCTGGGGCCGCCCCCAGGTACACGTGGGGCTGCAGCCTGGCACCCAGCTCCTGCAGACCAGGGGGCTAAATTATTAAAGAAAAGTATTTAACAAACCCTGACACCCAGACTCTTTCCCCCACCCAGAAGCTGGTCACATCCATTGGATCAACTTCTCCAGGCCTGGGTGTGGGGAGGGCGCCTTCTCAGCTGTTAAAGAAAATATCAGTTTTAAAATTTAACTGACTCAGCAAAAAACCTAAACTACCAGTGGCTTAGGTATAGGATTAAAACACACACACACACACAATTTTAAATGCCTCTCATTTAAATAATCATAATACATTTTAAACAGAAAAAAGTTTTAAGATCCAAATTGGGTCGGTTCCCTCTTTTGGAAAGTAGCCCCCTTGAGGACAAGACCCAAGTTTTACTTTGTCTTGTGTTTCATCTTTGCTGCAGTCAGGGTGCCTCTCAGGGTGCGGCCGAGTCTTTTGAAGGAGAACGTGGACCATTAAACAGAGAGGAGACACCCTCCCCGTCCTGAGACCCTGGCCGCTGGTGGTCCTCGCTAACACAGACCAGGAAGGGTTAGATGCCAAAGGTGTGGGGGAGTTATGATCTCAGGTCATGTGTCGTGTACATGAAATACTTTATATGTATGACCAAGGGGTTTCCCACATCTTGTCATAATTAATTTAATTTATATACAACATACAGACACATAACTTATGTAATTTATATATATTATATACATATATCTATATATAAAAGATAAACACACAAGACTGAAAACGTAAGCAAATATTATCTCTATGTGATGGGATGTGAGACTTTCATTTAAAATACATGCTTCAGTATTTTCTACAGCGAGGATTCATCATATTTATAATTTCATAACTTTTATAGCAGGTGACAGTCTATGGTAAGTGTTTAGGTGGGAGAGCAGACTTCTCCGTGCAGAAGCTGCTGGGCCTGCGGCGGCAGCGGGCAGACAGGAGTGGGTGCTGGGCCCCCAGTGGCCCTGGGGTTGTCCTGCAGCGTCACCAGCCTGGAAACTGCCCGCCTGGGTGTCTCCCGGGACCCTCTCCGCTTGCAGACGAGTCTGAGCCACCCACGCAGACCCTCCCAGTACAGCAGGTGACAGGGCGCCCCGTCAAATCGGGGACTTTTCAGGAGGCACCTGTTTGGGCCATGCGACCCTGCCCACAGAAGAGGCCCAAGCCTCCCCAAGCTTTCTGTAACACATGAGCCAGCATTTCTCTGCACTCTCCATCTCTGTCTCTGATCCAGCATCTCTTTTCTGCGCAGGTGGACCTGGTCCCTCCAAACTGGACCTAGCTGAGTCTCGTGTCAGTGGGAATCTGTGCCCCCTCCCCACGCCGTTCTATCTCGAGTGGGGTCAGTGCAGGGCATGGAGCCTGGGGGAAGGGCTGCCAGCTAAAACACAGTAAATACGATCTAAAATGCAATAAATACAATAAAAAGCATGCCGTACTTGGGGCATACTTCTATTAAAGATTATATGCTGTTTATCTGGAATTCAAGCGTAACTGGGCATCCCGGGCTTTCCATCTGCTGATTCCGGCCCCCTTCCCTGGGGATCTGATGTTGGTTTGGGCTCAGCCATTGCAGAGGGACCTCCCTTTCGTACTTCCTGCTTCGTGAGCCCCACAGGCTGACCGGGCAGGTGCTGAACCCCCTGTCCTGGAACCTCAGCCTGGGAGACCGGGTGGCCATGCCAGCCCCGGGTGAGCATTTGCCCCTCAGACGCCTAGGCTGTCCCTCCTGCCCAGCCCAGCCCCAGTCACCGCCTGGAGACCCAGTGCCCTATGGCACGGTGCCACGTGCAGACCTCACAGCATCGGGCTCCCCGGTAGCATTGGTCCCCCTCTGGACACTGCGGGAACCACTGGTCCCCATTGAGGCAGCTGCAGTCTGTCCCCCCCGGGCTCCCGGAGGCCACGTGGACGGTGCAGAGACCCCTGCAGATGCCTGACTCCCAGAAGCAGGTCTGGGAGGAGCCGGGGTGGTGGCCCACCGACCACAGAAGCACTGAGGCTCTGCCCGGGTCCGACACTGTCTGCCGCAGAGAAAAATCTCCCCAAACAGGTATCTTTCCCTCTTTCCCACTCCCATCAGTTAAAACCCATCCAAGTGCGGAGCTCAGGCCCTCAGCGGGAGGAGAGAGACACCGGCAAGCAAAACCCTCCAAACCAGAAACACGTTCTTGCCTCTTTTGGAGGGGGGTATTGATTTGAGTGGGGGCCAATTCTTCTTGTTAATAATGGTCATCGACCTAAAGGGACCCAGCCACAAAAGCAGAAGCAACAGCTACTTTTTTTCTCTGCAGAGAGAGAGAGATGGGTGAGGATTCTCTGCAGGAATCATCTTTATCGTTTCTCCTCCAAGAATAATTTCCCCCAAAGTCACCCCCAATCAAATTGATCACAATTAACATTCAAACCGGCCCCAACCAAACGCGTCGCAACTGTTCTGCCACCCCGGGCCCGGCCCCATCTGTTGCTGGCCAGCAGAGCCCCTCATTCTATCATGGTCCAAGTAGGTTATGTGAATAAATGGGAGAGGAAGTCAACGAGATATATTAGCTCTGCGGGATATTCGTCATCCCTCTGTCTCTCCTTCTCCAGGAATATCAGTGATGAATTTGCAAATGGTTCTGGATTATGACAGAGCGTTTTCTCTCTTCTTTATTTATCCCTCCTCTGAGCACCTTGATCAGAGGCCACAGTGACAAATGCATGAATAAAAGGCAGAGACAGTATTTTAGCAATGTGCTGTAAATCTCCTTCTACGCGTTATTAATTTAAGGAAGTCCATTACACCAAACAGCTCTGCGGAGGAAGACAAGGGTAAGGCAGGAACGGCCCTGGCACTTGAGGGTCAGAGAAAGGAAAGGAGAAACCCAGCTCTGTCCCCGAGCCGAGGTCGGGCTGGTCTCTCACCAAATCCCCAAAGCCTTCAACCACCGAGGTTTTATTTAATTGAAAGACGAAACATTTGCTTCCCACAAACGCAAGCACATTTTGCAAAGTGGGAAGTGGCACAGTTTGCAATGATCTCATTCTTCAGGAGCTGGGACGGCGAGGCCCGTGGGCTGCAGACGGCCGGGTGGGTCAGGAAATGCTGGTCCTTTCTGGAGGGAGGAAGGAGGAGAGCAAATAGGGGAGCTCGGGGTGGGAACAGTGCGCTGGCAACAAGGCAGCACCACCGTGAAATCCGGGCACAACCCGAGAGCCGGGCAGGGATGCCGAGAGCCCGAAGCCAGAGCCCCTCTGAGGGGACGCTAATCGGGGCGGCAGCCGCAGGGGTCACGTCCCCACCCAGCAGCCTGGGTTTTCTTCCCCCATTTTACTTTCTTTTAAAACCCTCCAAGAAAGGAGCCGCGGGCCCCGGCCCATAACCGAACTGTCGCCCAGAGACACGGGAGCAGCCTCTCCCAGGGACCTTCCTGGGAAATTTGCAGGGAGACCACCAGCCCTGCAGCCTGGGGGTCCCTGAAGAAAAGCCAGGACATCCTGGAGGTCAGGGAGGCCACTGCCTGGCTCAGGCCAGGATTCCCATCCCAGAGCTCTGGACCCCACGTCGCAGACCTGCGTGGAGCCGACTGGAGCTCTGGGGTCGGGGAAGAAACAGCATTTATTTCTAGAAGGGATGAAGGAGGTGGTTCATGAAGACCCTTCATCCACCCACACAAACAATTAGTTTTGGTGTCTGTGTGGTTTTTTAACGACAGAATTTGGGTTTCTTTTTCTTTTGCTAACACTGATTTTCCAGCAGTTTTCATAAGTGTTCCTCCCCGGCCCTACCCGACTGCCCTCACCCACACTCGTCCCCTGGCGTTCCTGTTGTAAGGGAGTGAGGGTGCCTGGGGTGATGGCCGGGGTGCGGGTGCGGGTCTGCACTTGTTCTGCGTGCCCTCCTCTGCCAAGACTGGCACCAAGGTCCCCCCACGGAGGCGTGAACTGGGATGCTCCAGCAATGAACACGTGCTGAAGGACTTGAGAACACCGGGGGCCCAGCTGGGACCTTGGGGGACATGGAAGCGGGAAGGGGGGAGAAGCCCCTGGAAGCCCTCTCAACCTGGAGCCCGGGGTCACAGGAGGGCCGGGTCCTGGAGCTGGACGGGCCACGCCGCTGATGGCTGTCCTTCAGCCCCTTCTGACAGCGCCCCACGTGGCATCTGTCTCCCTGAAGCGTCAAGCCACTTCTGGAGAATGCACAGACCACTCTGTCCCCTCCTGTAAATGCCCACCCAGTCGGGACAAGAGCACCCACCAGGAAATGTCCGCCCCTGCTCCCGAGGGAGAGTGCACCAGCCTGCGGTGACAGCCCCCATCGGCCCGTTTAGGGACACGGTGGTGGATGCCGTGTGCAGACCCTAATGACTCATCCCAGGCAAAGCCCCGGTGGGTCTGTGTGACAGCGCAGCCGCTCGCGGGAAAGCAGTGGCTCTAACGTCAGAAACATACAGACAAGAGGGTTCACGGATCGGGAGAGACAGGATTGGAAGGGGGCAAGAAATCCCAGGTGGATTCGACTTTATTTTTTGTTCATCAGCCTAATTGCGTTGGAAGCTGTGACCTTCTTTAAAGTGGAGCCCGGGGAAGGAAGACTCGCCGGCAACACGTTAAGTCAAAGCGCCCGAGTGTGGATCTCTGCGCAGACATGCATGTATTAATCTGAATTTTGCAAGACAAGTGTTGCATGTTATTAATATAATTGCCAGTTATAGAAACGGCATATTTACGGAGTTTTCTCTATAACCGTGCACGACGCACCGCCCAACAGTGACAGTTTAATATTCAGCTGGTGTTTACTTAGCATATGACTGTTAATCAGCGTAAATTAAATGTGTACTTGAAACCTCCACTTAAAGCTCTGCTAATTATTTTTTGATCCAAACAGGACGGCCTCTTCCGGAGGGGGAATCGGGCTCTCCAGGACCAAACATCAGTGAGAGAAACTGTTGCCAGCGCTGAGGATCGGCCTCCAAGAGACCCAAGGCAGGTTCTCGTGGGCGTTTTCCCGCAGCGAAGGATGGGTGGTTTCCTCGTGAGCCCCGCTCTGGTCCAGCCCCGTGGCCACCCCCGTGCCAGGGAGCACAGCCTTCCACCCAGGAGGGCTAACTGCTCGTTGGGTGGGTGAAGGCTGTGCGTTCCATTCCGCTGGACTGCTGAACTGGGACCGCGTTCCGGGCACAGGCAGTGTAGCCTGGACACACGCACGCGCACACGTGGATACACGCGTGCACACGTGCACGCACAGCCCGGGAGCCCATGCTGTTTCTGGCTCCACTCCCAGCCCGTGCTCCTCACCCCGGCCCCCCCGCAGCCTCCACCCCACTCAGCACTCACCTCTCCTGTGAACACGAGGATGTGCGGGCCAGGAGGAAAGAGAGGGCAGGCCCGGCAGGAAAGGCCGGGGATGGGGTCTACTCCCTTCTCCCACTCAGAAGAGAAGAGGCAGACACGAGCCCCGCCTGGGAGCAGCTCTGGTCTGGCCGTCGGCCTCAGGCTATCTGGTCAGCCCCTCTGGGCTGGTATTTCCTGCACATCTCCTGACTAAAGGCCCTTTAGAAACAGCCTCTGTTGGGGCTCTCCTGGGGCTCTTGAGTCCTCCAGCCCTGGGCTCGGCGGGGAAAGAGGGGCCCCAGTAGGAAAGGTGACATAGCGGAGGACCAGCCTGAGCCTCTGGGCAGAGCTCATCCTGCCTGAGAACGAGAGCCTCCTGGGACACTGTCCTTCCTCAGGACGGTGGCCTTGGTGTCCTGGCTGAGTCCTGGCCACCTGGGTGGTGTCTTCGCAGTCCTCTGCAGGGGGCCCGGCCTGGGGGTTAGGACGCACGTGGATAGCAAACAGCACAATCCTGGAGACCACTGGCCTCTGCTCTCAGGGACCCCAGGGTGAAACATGGCTCCGTAAATGAGTGCGCTCAGTGCCGTAGAAGGCGCCACAGTGGACAAGGGCCCACTGCAGAAGGAGGGGTCACGGCAGGACCCCCACATGCTCCATACCTCCCCTGAGCCTGCTTCTCTGTCAGAGATGGGGATCGAATAGTGCCTGTTTAGAGGCCCAACAGGCTGGAGCAGAGACGGTGCGTGGCAGATGAAGGCACTCAGTACATCTCAGTGGATGGATGGACGGAGAGAGAAATGGGTGGACACATGGGTGGATGGATGGATAGAAGGATGGAAAGATGGATGGATGGTGGATGGATGGATGGAGAGAAGGATGGATGGATGGTGGATGGACAGATTGATGGATGGATGGTGGATGGATGGATGGATGGAATGAGAGAAAGATGGATGGATGATGGATGGTGGATGGATGAATGGATGGAGAGAAGGATGGATGGATGGTGGATGGATGGATGGATGGATGGACAATGGATGGAATGAGAGAAAGATGGATGGATGGTGGATGGTGGATGGATGAATGGAGAGAAGGATGGATGGACGGATGGATGGTGGATGGATGGATGGATGGACGATGGATGGAATGAGAGAAAGATGGATGGATGATGGATGGTGGATGGATGGATGGCCAGACAAGTGAATGGTTGGATGAGTGAGACAGAATCACCCTGAAAACCTCCTCCTCTGGTCCCTTCTTCCCGGACTCTGGGGAGCTTTAGACCATGGTCACCTCTTCTCCAGACCAGACAGGGGGACAGGGGTGCCCAGGGCCCGGAGCCCACCGCCTGGTGAGGGGACACGCACTGTGTCCCCATCTGCTGTGTCCAGAGACAAAGGCAGTGGGACCGCTGGGTGACAACACAGGGGCCCGAGGTTCTGGTGACGATGCCATGACCAGGGGTCAAGGGTGACTCCCACATAGTCACAGCCCCTCCCCTGAGGGCTGCCCCTCCCACCTCCCCACACGCCCCGGGGGATAAAGAGCAGGGCTCTGCTTCGGCCGCAACGTTGTCACTGTGAACCGGCTTCCCCCAAAGTCTTTCTTTCTCCCATGTGTTTGGAGTTCAAGTCCAGAGGGGATATCCAGACTCCCTGGGGGCGGAGGGCAAGTGTGCACACATGTGCTCGCAGTGGGCGTCTGCAGGGGCCGGAGAGTAAACGCCTCCTTCTCGGACAGCCTGGGGCCGCGTGTCCACATCAGACGAGGAAACAAGTTCTGGGAGGTGGCCTGGCTCCCCCAAAGCCCCTCCACTGACCAGTGGCAGCCGGGGGTGCAGACTATGCCCGTGTGGTTGGGTGCTGGGCTCTGCAGACGTGGGGAGGGGTGTCTGTACCCGTCCTGGCCGTCCGGGGTGTGTTGTCTCCTTTTAGGAGCTGCCCATCCCCTGGGGACACGACGCCAGCGGATCCCCAGCACTCGGCGCCTCGCGTGGACGCACCCGGCCACACAGGCCCCTCGCCAGCATCTCCTGTCCACCAGCGGCGGGTCTTAGGAAACATGTGGGCCCCTGGCCCCACGAGCACTCAGTGTCAACCCCAAGGACCAACGTCGGCCAGACCCCAGCAGGAATCTGTCCCAGGCCCAGCGGGAACTGGAATCGGCTTCCAAGGTGACAGCGGCCCGAGGGCGTCTCAGACACCGTGTCTCCCCACACTGGAGTTGGACGGTCAGCCTCACTGCCCCGGGCTGGACTCTCCGTCCTGAGCAATTCAGTTGCTCGAGAAGTTAATATGAACTGTCGGTTTCTCTCTTCTTGGTGAAATAAAATCCGGCAAAGTCTTGGCATAAAAATGGTGTTCCATGCCTGTGGGCCGGTGGCCACTTGAGGCCCCGCAGATGCCAGACTGGCCTTTGAGGCCATTGGCACAAACCCTGGACGGCACGGGACCCTGCCGGCTGGGAGCGTCCGCCCTCCCTGCAGAGGGGCTGCGACGTTGTCTCGGGACAAGTCCTGTGTCCCTGACTCCCCAAGGACCCCGCACCGCGGGATCCAGAGACACAGACCACCGGCCATGAGTGACACCACAACCGCAGAACCGTGGGCCAGACCACAGAACCTCCGGATGGATGTGACCGCGGAGGTTGCTGTGGCCGATGCCCCAGCAGCCTGAAGGGGACGCAGGCATGGAGGGCTTCAGGGACTTCCCAAACTCCTACCGGCCCCTAAGCTGACATTTTTTGCAGAAGGGAGAGCCAGTGTGTGGGGGGATATGGTGACTCCCCACTGATTAAAAAATAGTCGCTGATGCCCTGGCTTTCTAGAGGACTTTGGACACATGCTACCTAAAGAGGACGGACTTGAAGATGTTGTGGGCACTGGTGTCTCAGGGGAGCAGGGCAGCGAGTGAGGGGCCAGGGTTCCCGTGAGCCGCTGGTACTCAAGCCAAGACCCCTCTGGGTACCAGGGCAGGATGAGTCCGGCGGGACGGCGGTGTCGGATGCCAGGAAGGGAGGAGCTGGGGCTGAGCGGGCCTGGAGGTGGGTCCTAGCGCTGCCTTGGGGCCACCCCCAGACCCCGTGCTTTGCCCACCTGGTGTCCAGGTACATCCTGCTCTCAGGCGACTCCCATCTGGATACGCTGATACCCAGGGCAGGCCAAGGGGTACAGACTATGGGACTGGGGGGAACTGGGACGGCCGAGATCCCAGGCCCAGCCCCAGAGAACAGCACACGCCGCTGGCTGCTCGGCTCACAGCGCTGAGGACGCGCCGGCGTCGCCCAGGTGGTCAGCCTCGGCGTGGACCCACCTCTCTCAGGGGTCCAGCCCCAGCGGCGTCCGCTTCTTCTCTTGGTGGCTCTAAACCCAGAGGAATGCGGTGGAGCACCTTCCACAGGGGGGTCACTTCTTCTTGCTACGAAACCCAGAATCGCTCACAGATTCGCTCCCGCGTGCCACCGCCCCGCTCGGCCACAGCAGGGACAGAAAGTTTCGGCAGGCAGGCTCCCTTTTCCCTTTCACAGACCAAAATGAAACCGAGGAGTCCTAAAAACCACTCAGTGCCCCAGTTCCACTGGGAACAGGACCCGGGGAGGCCGCTGCTTGGTGCTTCCAGAGGAAGGGCTCTAGAGATGCGGGCAGCCGAGGTCAGGAAGCCGTGTGGAGCTGCCTCTCAGCTCTGCCCGGCAGGGAGCCCTCTAGACCCTCGCGGCTCCTTTTCAGCAGCCTGCTCTGCTGCCCGGGGAAGACGCCCTCAGGATTCTCCTGGAAAATTCCATCTCACAAGAGAGGTCTTTGACCCAGACGGAGTGACCTTCCCACTGCAGCCTGGCGCTCTCAAGGTCATTCAAAGTCATTGCACTCAACAGCCCTGACCACAAACAAACCTTCCTGCTCCAGTCGGAAAGAGGGTTTCTGCCCTCAAAGCTGCTTCTGGGAGCCCGAAGGGCTGCTTTGGACGCTCACAGGTGAACTGAATGTTCCGGCTCATCCGGGGTCATCACAGTGACCCCCCTGCCATGGGTCCTGATTGTCCCACCGCCTATCACACACTGAACTCACAAGAACGATTTGTCAGAAGACAAAGCAGACAAAGAACATTCCATGAATTCAAATCAGTAGAACGCACCTCCTCAAACTGTCCTGAAAGACCTGGCACTTATGATGACCCCAGAGACACTTCTTAAGCTTTCAGAGAATTTTAAGCCTACAAGGTTCTTTCATCAAATGGCTTAAATCTGAGCAAACCGAGGCTCAGAAGGAGGGGGGAGGGACTGCCCAGTGCGGGCTGCGGGCGGTAGAGCCAGGGCTGGCCGGGGCATCCCCCATCAGGTGCGCGAGCGTGGGGCACACCTGTGCCGTGGTCCCGATGCTGGTGGAGGCCCCCTGGGTGTGGCCCGGCCACACCTGGAGGAAGAACAAAAGAGCAGACGGCGGTGCACTGGGTCCAGGGAGCGCATCACAGACGGCAAACCCGCCCCAGGCCTCCTCCCCAAGCGCTGGGGTCCCAGAGACGCGGGCCTCCGCTTAGACACAGTCGCCTTCCTGTCTGGCTCCTGGGTGGGGACGACTCAGGATAAGGGCGTGTCGGGGAGGCTGCAGGCTCCTTGGCGTCGCTGGCAAGGGCGGGGTGGGGGACCCAGCAAACACTGAGCCCTTTGCAGAGGACGCTCTGGCCAGAGAGAGACTTCTAGAACTCCGGGGAGAGCTCAGCCAGGACACTGCACAGCTCACCTGAGGCTTGAAGACCTGGCATCCGTGGGTGCCTCAGAGGCCCCGGGAAGGAGCCGACACACAAGAGGGCAGGCGGGCACCTCCTGGATTCCAAAATCCAGAGCAATACTCCCAGGGCAAGGGCTGCCTGCAAAGGGGAAGCCCTGCCCCTCAGAAAGGGGAGGGAAGTTCAAGGAGGGGTTGCCAGCTGCTCTGGGGGAGGGGTGACTGACAGCTCCCAATGCGTCAGCCTGACGGTGCCCGTCTGGAGGGCCGGCTCCCCTGAAACCCCGGGCCCCTGGCTTTGCAGGGCTGCCTGGTGACGGTCAAGCCCAGAGTGAAAGACCCCGAGGGGCCTCCGCCTGGGGTGCTGCTCTGTCCTGGCGCCTGGCCTGCTCCCAGTGGCACGGCGTCACCCCCAGTGACACGGCGTCACCCCCAGTGGCACGGCGTCATCCTCAGTGACACGGCATCACCCCCAGTGACACGGCATCACCCCCAGTACTCCTCCATTTCCCTGGGACTCCCGCTTGCCCCTCAGCCTGGGGCCCCCAGCGTGAAGCCATGCTGATGCCCCAACCGGCCCCAGCCCCCCACAAGTGCACGAGCCGCAGGCGCCATGCCAGGGCCTGCATGAGGGCATTCAGAGCAGGGAGGGGCGGGCATGAGGGCCTGGAGAGGAGACCGCCCCCTCGAAGGCCGGAAGCAAATGCTGCCCATCTGGGTCTCTCCGACGGCGGCTCAGAAGGTGAGCAGAAGAAAAAGTTTCACAGAGCGGAGCCAACCCAGAATCAGAGCTCCTCAGGGCAGCAGGTGGCCCAGGAAGTCAGCATCTGGATGGAGGGATCTTATGAAACGAAACAGGAAGCAGACCCTGATGCGTACACGGTGAACCCTGCGCTGGGTCTGGCTGGAGCAAGTCGGCCCCCCACCACCGGGGGAACCTGCAACCTCAGGCTTCTGCTCCTGGCCTGAGACCCAGGCTCACGGATGGAAGCCAAGGACCCGCCAGTGACCTGGGACCCAGCCCCCATGCCCGGCACCTCACAGGCGAGCAATGCTGGCATGGGGACCAGATGCACCTGGGCCTCCCCGAAGAGCCAAAGCTCAGACCGGGGTCCTGTCCTTCACTAGGACACTGCAGGGCCATGGTGACGGATGCCAGCACCTGACGCCCACTGCTCGAGGAGGAGAAGACAGGAAAAGAGCGATAACCGGAGAGGGAGGGACACACGGGCAGCCCCCGGCCTGTATGGCCTCAGCTCACCCACAGCCTCACCTGGGCCGGCACCGCGGTGCAAAGCGGGGTCACAAAGGCATCGGCATTTCCAAGTCTGCCTGAGTCCGATTGCTGGACAGCAATCGGGGGGACAGCAGAGACATGAGTGGGACCGGGGGACCACGTCGCACACCAAGGCACACGGGTTTCCCTTCCTTCTCCGGGTCCAAGATTATCCAGCCTGAGGAAGCGTGCTCACATCACTGCTTAGAAGTGAACACACCACACATACACGCGCGCGTGCGTGCACACACACACACAAGTGCACAAGCACATGTATACACCTACACACACGTGCCATCCTTGACAGCAGACTTCACACTAGTTTTAAAGCACATCATTTTTATGAACCGTCTCCAGTAGGATTCTTGAATGCTTTACATCGTCCCTCAGAAACTGAAGGGGGTTGGTTCCAGGACCCCCGCAGATACCAAAATCCTTGGATGCTCAAGTTCCTTATCTAAAACGGCATAGTATTTACACATAACCTAGGCACATCCTCTCATATGCTTTAAATCACTGCTAGGTTACTTCTAATCTTAATAGCAATATGATGTAAATGCTATGGCAACAGTTGCCAGAGCCACGCAGAGTCAAGTTTTGCCCTTTGGAACTTTCTAGGATCTTGTTTTCAAGTATTTTCAGTCCTTGGTTGGTTGAATCAGTGGATGTAGAAGCTGAGGATATGGTGGGCTGACCGTCTGATTGCCCCCGGATAGTTTGCCTCACTCCCTGGTTAGTGGAGCCCCAATCTCTGCCAGAGCAGGTGAGGGGGTGTGGTTGCCCCCAGGTGTGCAGGAACCGAGACTTTGCTGCGACACAGAATCCTGACGCCCCAGTGCATATGTCGGGTGCGGGGGGGTCTGAATATTTTCCCCACCAACAAACCCTGTCCTGCAGAAGCCTGCATCCCATGGACCTAGAGACCTAGAGATTATCATACTGAGGGAAGTAAGTCGGACAGAGAAAGAGAAGTATCGTATGATATCGCTTATATGCGGAATCTTAAAAAAATGATACAAAGGAACTTATTTACAAAGCAGAAACAGACTCACAGGCTTAGAGAACGAACGTATGGTTACCAGGGGGGATGGGTGGGGGGGAGGGACAGTCAGGAAGTTTGGGATTGACATGTACACGCTGCTATATTTAAAATAGATAACCAACAAGGACCTACTATATAGCATGGGGAACTCTGCTCAATATTCTGTAATAACCTAATTGGGAAAAGAATTTTAAAAAGAAAAGAAAAGAAAAAAAAAAAGCCTGCATCCCATCCCACCCCGACCCTCAGAGGCCCCAGGAGGTCCAGTCCCAGCCGGGAGGCTATGGGATCCCCCGAGGTGGTGGTCACATCCTTCCTGACCCAGGGGGCTGCCTGACCTCTGGGTGACAGGGTTGCCCACGTGCTAGGCGATAGGGGGCCACGGCTTGCTCGGACAAAGTAGACCATTAACTGGACCCTGGCTAGACCCATCGCACTTTCTTAACACAGTGATCGGGAGCCCTGGTGGGTTGGAAGGACCTCGCCCCGTGGCCGAGACCTGGTCTGATGAGCTGGAGGCCCCGGCCCCCTGCTTGCAGGTAAGATCTCTTTCCTGGAGGGTGGGGGTGGGAGATGAGGAGAGGCAGGACGTGCCGGGGCGCAGGGGTGCAGCCCCCCCCAGCCTCGGCCCTGACCACGCAGACACTACCAGTGACGCCTGGGGAGGGGTTGGCGAGTATTGTGCTTTGTGCAGGAATTTTGATTACTTGACTCTGCTGCCCAGAGGAAGGGAGCCCTGGACGTGGCTGGATTGCGGTGACCTCCGGGAGGGGGGGAGGAGACCTGGGGAGAAGCTCCCTGGACGGCGGGCCAGGTGGCATGGGGGTCCCAGGGGTCAGCTCCACAGATGTCTCTGAGGCAGAGGCCTCTGGGTCCCCCCAGGACAAGCGGAAGGGCTTCTCCTTTCTCAAGGTGGCAGCCAGGTGAGAGGACTCTCAGGGTTACCTGCCGGCCGTCCCTACCCCGGACGGGGGTTCACCTGCCTTCACCTGGTGGATGGAGAGAACAGACACCTGACCCAGGTGACTCAGACACGTCCTGCCTTGACCTTCTGGCCCCGGGGCGTCCTGGAACTCACAAAATTTTGGGAAAAGGAAGTGCCCTTCGCTGGGAGCTGCCCCAGGCAGGTTGCCAAGCCCCGCTGCGGAAGGGGGCTCGGCTTCCCCGTTTGTCAGCGGGGAGGTCACTGCAGCCGCCTGGTTGGGGTAGGACACCAACGGAATATTATTCAACTATGAAAACTAAGGCCTTAATCCTCACAATCACAGTCAGCGCTCAGGAAAGAATCTGCAGTTCATATTAAGAGTAGCTTTATCCTTTCATTCATTTGCTTATTCACCCATTCTTATCACTCTATAATACATTTGTATTTTACTAAGATTCAAACTATAGGGCAGGACCTCAGGCCTCCTCTAACCATCCTGCCTGGGGCCTCCGTCCCCTGGGCCGTCTGCCCGGCTTCCCCGCAGGCCTCCCCTGGAGGCCTCGGTCTGGCCCGGCCGCCACCGTGTCCGGCCTGACAGGGTGGAAGTGGATGAGTATCTCCAGTGAACGAGAATCACAGCGCAGGGCTGGCGTCCCTTCTCAGCAACGAGGACACCGAGACAGGAGAAGCTGGTCCCAGAGCTGCACCCACCAGTGAGGACTCGTCAGCCCAGGCGGACCCCACAGGTGGCCAGTGCCCGTCGGAAGGCCGGGTCTCACACTGCCTCTCACGGACTCAGCTGCCCAGGTCCTGGGGCGCCAGCGCCTTCCTCTGTGGGCAGTGGCGGCTGGGCCTCGCCTGCTGGTCCCATGGAGGTAGAACCAGCGTCCGGGGCTCAGGGGCATGCCTCCCTCAGTGACGGGGCACAGGCGGTAGGAAGGGCCCGTCGCCCAGGACTGGGGTGGGCAGAGGCCCGCAGCGCCGAGGGAGCGGCCCTGGCACGCCGGGAGGGGAAGCGGCTGTCTTCAACCGCAGCAGGCCTCCCTAAAACAGGCTGCCTGAGTGTCTGCTGTGAGGACCCTGGGCTGACGCCCCAGGGACACGGACCACTCGGTCCCCTCCCACGCTCCGAGCTGCAGACACTGCCCCTCACGCTGCTTTCAGATTCAGGAGGCTCAGCCCTTGCCCTGAACCTCACTGTTCAAAAACGAGAATCCCAAATGCTTTCAAACACTGTTGTCCTTTTCTTCTATGAGGAAGAGAGACAGGTGGAGAGCCGGGCTCCCACGGGCAGTGGGGAAGCCGGCACTGTTGCCCGTCCTGACGCCCCGACGGCGGGCAGACCCACGTCCCCTCTGCCCCGCAGACTGGCGCTCCCTGTGCGCCTCACCTGAACAGCCAGTGAGACCAGGGCACTCGGGCCACGGGGTTCCCCCTCTGCGCCGTCCTGGAAGGGCCTCGAACCAGCCACGTGGCCTGGCAAGGCCCCGATACAGCGACACACGCTCTCTTTTTGCTTTTATTTAAAAAGACAGGCGGCCGAAAAGACAGAGCGCAGGCTTCTGCGTGTGGGCGTGTGTGCCCGTGTTCACCAGCCCCCGTGTGATCTAATGAGAAACATAGCCGGAGCCTGCATCTGAGCAAATGTTTAGGATTCCCTAACGGAAAAGCTGCTACCGATGGATCGGGGTCCTGCCGAGAAAGCCCGGGAGCTGGCCGGGGGCACGTGATGCCAGGTTACCCCTCGCCCGTGGAGACTACCCGGGGCCCAGCCGATGAAGCACTTTGCCCGCAACACTTAGCCGTGGCTCTGCTGGCAGATAATTATGTGAACGTCCCGGTCCCCCGTGTTGATGCCGCGTACATTGAAGTAAACGCCCACTCTCGGGGGAGTGTGCGGCTCGGGGGCACCGGCTCCAGGAATCCGCCCCCCACCCCCGACGCACGGGCTGTCTGTCCCGACGCCCAGGCCACCTGAGGACCACACAAGTTTTAGCTACGGCCTTCGAACGTCTGCTGCTGCTGCTGAGAACGCGCCCTCCGCCTGTGCATCCCCGAGACCCAGATGCAATTTTGAAAGTGAGATAAAGGACGTGGGCAGAACTGTGGCCGGAGCTGACCCGGCCAGCCCTCACCCCAGCGCCCGGGGCAGGGCTCCCACGCTCAGCCGGGCAGCAAGTCCCGAGCTTGTTCACAGATGTTTTCACTCGATTTTGTAAATGTGCTCCAGGTCTAAGACATCGCTGTTTGTTCTAGAAATCAAAAGGTCTTGCCTGGCTGTGAAAGACGCCTGGCCACCACCAGCCCAAGCCCCTCCCCACCCCTTCCTGGAGGACCAGACCCGTGAATGCGCTGGGGCAGGGGGACGCCAAGACTTTCGGTTTCTCCCGAGCTTAGTCTTACAATGTGCTCCCCGCTCCTGCAGGCTGAAGGTTTGCGTTTGGCTCAAGCCATGATGTCTGTCCCCACAGCGGCAAATGCACAGTGTGACCCCGAATTTAAGGAAGCGCTTGCCCCAGTTGGACCCAAGGGCCACCGGCTCCTGGGGGCCAGGAAAAAAGTCCCCTTCCATAGCGACACAAACCTCCGTCACAGGACGCCTGGGCCAGGCCAGGTCTTTGCTCGGCCACAACGTGACCAATTTCAAGTGCTGTCGCCACCAGGAAGCTAAGAGGGTGGGAATGGATCCGAGTCTCGGGAAAGTTCTGATGCGTCCCACCGTCTCTGTCTTTCTTCTTCTCTATTTCTCTGTTTCCCTCCGGCTCTCAAAAATCAGGACTGGCAAAGCACAACAGAATAAGGCTATTTATTTCCACAAAATTTATCATCCCCTGAAAAGGCCGCAGCGGCCAGTGTATTATTTACGCCTTGTCGGGATGCACCCTCCACTCCCTCACTCACATCCTCGGCAGCCGGGGGCGGGGGAGGGAGGGTGGGCAGGAGGGTCTGGGGAGAGGCCAGGCCCGGCTTTGATATCTCACTGATAACGTATTGTACAATTAGATCAATTTGACAATTTCCATTATGGCTGATAAAATATTTATCGAGCCTTGGAGATGATGTCTGGCCTCTGCACCATTTGTTCTGCTAATGGGGGGGCAGGGACGAGGCTGCAGACAGAGCTGGGAGCCGCTTCCTCATCCCCTCCTCCCCATTAGGTTTGCAAATTGCCAGCACCAGTCGTAAATTACCACCCAGCCCAGCGAGATTGATGCCAGGCTGACAGGGTAGGTAGGTGACTTGTGATGACATTGTTTCATGGAAGCATTAATCATGGCAGAAAGAGGAAATACCCTCAAATTGGCCCGTAAGTCTAAATATTAAGGAATGAGAAGCAGGCAGCTGGAGGATGGTTTTAGCAAGAGCTGGAAATTGGGAAATGAAAAACATTTTCTATTATTTAACAAATCATCTTAATAATTCCCAGTGTTTTTGCTCGGAGTTCCAGGGAGCCCAGCCTGCAGGGACCAATCGTGCCGTGCTCTCTCGCCATCCCCGATGGTTAATAAAACGTGCCGGCCTCCGAGGCCGCCTTTGTCGCCGGATTTCCATGTCGGGGGAAAGGGGTGAAAATCGGGAGTAAAAGCACGTGTGGTGTCGCAGGCTGGGGTCGCCTGGCTGGCCAGTGCCTCCACAGCAGCAAGGCTTTCTCTGAGGTGATGGATGGATGTCGGACGCAGCCTCGCTCAGGCCAAGCCCATCCCAGAGCCGCCCGCGTGCTCCGGAAACTGAGGCGGGGGGACCGGATGGGCTGCGGGGCTCGGGATGCAGGGAGGGGGTGCTCGGCTGTGGTCCCCACCTACAACCCACCATGCGGGGCAGCAAGCGTGCCCCACGTGCTGCTTCGAGGCCACGAGTGTCCACGCTGGCTCGTTTTTACAGCGCTGAGCTGGGCTGCGCTGGTGAAATACCGCTGCAAAAGATAAATGGCCCTTAATGAATTGCCCCTAAGTTAGAGAGCCGACGTGGTTTTAATGGCAAATGAAAAATAAACACACCAATAAGTGAGTGAAAACGGTGGTCCGGGGCCGGTCCTCAGCAGAGACGGGTGGGGGTCGGAGAGGCTGGGGTCCGAGCCCAGACCCTTGGCCTGTGCCCTCCCGAGGCTGCTGGGCTCATCCTGAACTGGGGGCCCAGTGGGAGCCCCCGGTAGCCACGTTTCTACTCGGAAGGCCACAGTGCAGAGTAATTAAATTAAATTGATGCTGTCCCTGCTTTGAGGCCACCCTTGATTTAAGGCCAGAAAAGGAAGCAATTAAATTTAATAAAAACCAGGTTCCTAAACAAAGATACAAGGCCGGAGCGCCATCCGGAGACTGGTCCGCCCGAGGGGGACACTTTGGGTGCTGCCGATGTCGGCTTTAAAATAAAAGACATAATCTCCTCCCGAGCCTCTTGCTAACATGCTGCTCTGAAAACGCCGGTCCCGCTAATGACTTTGTCAAAAACCAGAACCTACAGTCCTTCTCGGGGGGAGACTCATCAGCAGGCCGACTGCGGGGACCCGAAGCCCGCGTGTGCCTGGCAGGCGTCATTAAAGGTGGACCGTGGGGGCTCAAGGTCAGGGCGCATGGCCCCCTGGGGGACGTGTGAGGGGACAGCCGAGACGGGGGATGAGGAGTGGGAGGTGCAGGCGTCCTGGCAGGCTTCCTACCGAGCCCCCGGCGGCGTCCGCGTTCCCGGGCCCCCCACCCCACCTCGACCGCACTCAGCCCAGGAGCTCTCCCTGTGATGAACCAGCTCCCGCTCCTGCAACAGTACCAGAGGTGGGGTGGGGGGACCGGAGCGGCAGTTTCTAAAAAAGTTCTCCCCTCGTGAGAACGCGAGAAATCACAGCCCAGCAGAGAGGGGCTGAGCCGCAGCAGGACAGCCGACCGCGCCGCCCACTGTCCGTGGTGGATTAACGGTGACTGCGAGCTGGCCCTGCCCTGCGCGCCCCCCGGCACGTGGCACTGCGGGACTGTGCCCCGGAGGGGTTCAGCTCAGGCGGGTCTGGGGCCCAGCTGGAGCCCTCCCCCCACAACCAGCTAACTGCTCTGTCACCTCGCTCTCCTGGCTGGGTGACCGGCATTTGCAACGTGAGTCGTCTGCTATCAATCTGCTGCCTGCTTTGGGCAAAGGGGCAGGTGATTCATTATTTAAACATCAGTCCCCGCACCCCAGGGTCACCAAGGGCGGCCGCAGCCCTGTGCTTCCAGGGTCCTCACGGAAATGGATGGGCTCTGGGGGGGTGGGGCGTGGTGAGGAGGGAGGCCAGCGGGGCTCCAGCCAGAGGGCGGGGGAGTGCCTTGTGCCGAGTTTCCCTGGGGAGGTCAGGACCCAGGACGGGCAGCAACGGTGCAGGACATCCCTCTCCCCCGGCCAGTCGGCGGGCCAGCCCCTCCGAAATGAGAAATGCAGAGAAGTGCAAACGCGCTGTTTAGATTTACCAGCCAGGATAAGTCACGGGAGACACACTGCATCTCTGGGCACCAGCTCCGAAGCCGCCCCAAGAACAGAAGCTCCATTATCTCATCCTAAAGGTCAAAGTTGAACGCCCACAGCACCGGGAAAACTAGTCGAGGGGGAGGTGAGAGGGCAGCGCAGGGGATGGCCCTCGTCCCTCCTCCTCCCTACAAAAGGACGATGAAACAGCAGCAACAGGAGAAAAGTCCCAAATCCACCAGCCAGCCCCAATCTGGGGTGCCAGTTCATCCCCCGAGGCTTTCCAACTGAGTAACCAGATGGCCATGTGCCCCACCCCACCCCATGTGTAGCTGGAAGGCCTGTGCCCTGGCACCTGCTGGGCCAGAGCAGAAAAGCCTTCTGGGACTTTCCAGAACTTTCCAGAGCTTTCTGTGCCGAGTCTCTCCCACCTCCCGGGGGCTGATGCTGTTTTCTGAAAGGAAGGATCTGTGACAAGAGGTCAGGTTCTCTTGGTTGCCCCCAACTCCCACACAGGTCTAAGTGCCAGGGTGACGCACAGCCAGGGGAGCTCGGCTGGCTGAGTGTCGGCTTGTTGGCTGGATGGACCCAGGCACCCTAAGGAGACGCTGAAGATGCCGCCTGCACCTTGAAGAGGACTCAGGACAGAGGCTCCAGAACACGCGTGGCTCTCAGGGTGCAGCCATGACCCGGGGCAGACGCGGGGTCCGAGCCGGCCTTCCTGGGGGACAGGACAAGCACAGACCCAGACACGACCTCAACCGGGCGGCCCGACTGTCGCCCCAGCACCTAGCATCTCAAGGCTGGCTCAGCGAATCATTCTTGTAGCTAACTGATGGGCTTGGCTTTCAATTCTCTAAGAGATGGACGCAAAAAAGCTTAGGGCTTCCCTGGTGGCGCAGTGGTTGAGAATCTGCCTGCTAATGCAGGGGACACGGGTTCGAGCCCTGGTCTGGGAAGATCCCACATGCCACGGAGCAGCTGGGCCCGTGAGCCACAACTACTGAGCCTGTGCGTCTGGAGCCTGTGCCCCGCAACGGGAGGGGCCGTGATAGTGAAAGGCCCGCGCACCGCGATGAAGAGCGGTCCCCGCACCGCGATGAAGAGTGGCCCCCACTTGCCGTAACCAGAGAAAGCCCTCGCACGAACCGAAGATCCAACACAGCCAAAAATAAATATAAATAAATAAATAAAGTAGCTATAAAAAAAAAAAAAAAAAAAAAAAAAAGCTTAAATGTCAGATGATGTCGAACTTGCGGCAGGTCCTTTGGATTTTACACAAAGCTCAGGATGGATGCGGCCTCACCCTTTTCCTCCCCGGACTCCCAGATTACAGTTCTCTGACGGGGAAGATGGAGTAGGGGGTGGGGGGGGACACACACAATTACTTGAAAGGAGGTTTAGGGTTTCCCCCCTTTTCCCACCAGGCTCCACCCTCCCTGCTGCCCACCTGGCCAGTGGCCCTCGCCCCCCAAGGGGTCCTGAGACATCTCAGCCCAGAAACCACCAGACCCTGCCCACACCGGACAAGCAGGGGGGCTGCTGGTGGCTCTGCTCCCAGTGGGAAAATTGCAGGGGCTTCTGTGAAGCAGCGTTTTCTTCTGTATCAGGGATATTTCCATGAACCCACTTTGTAGGAAACCTGATTCCCAGCTGCTGTGTGGAGGTGAGAGGGGAACTCAGGGTTCATGTACTCGAGAAGGAAGCCTTCTCGAGTCTTTCTTTGTTCATCACAGGAAGTCTCCACCCTCCTCCACCCACACGAAGCCACCTCCTCCAGGGAGCCCTCCAGGGCTCCACATCCACCCCCGACTCGTAGCACCTCCCTGGCTAGCAGGCCAGGCACCCTGGGAGGGGGCTTCACTGCCAGAACATTCTGGGACCTTTGAGAGAAACATCCTAAGGACTCAGCCTGGGTGGCTGGGGACAGCACCGGTAGCGTCCTCCAGGCAGTCACCACTGTCCCCAAAACTTATCTCACACATGATGAGGCTTTGCAGGAGGGAGGGGTCAGCTTTGCATTCCTCGCTCCCTTCACGACAGGCTCACGTCTAAATCTGCACCGTGTGACCCATCTCACATGCTGGCTCTCGGGCCAGGTGGCTGCGAGGTCAGAGAGAGGGGAGAGGGGCCCGGGGGCCGCCCGAGGGTGCTGCTGCAGATATGGGCCTGCCCTCGGCCCCTGGATGCCTGGGCTGGGAGCAGCCGGCAGCAGGGGCCGTCCCAGGTCTGATCTGCACATCCCAGGCTGGGGCTGGACTCCACCTGCCTGCACGGCCTGGTGGCCTCTCTCTGACTCAGTTTCCTCATCTGTAAAGTGGGATAAGACTCCTGCCGCTGGCCCTCCCATCCACCCCATTTGCCTGATGACCTAACCCTGTGAAGAACCCCCCCAGGGCTGAGACCTCCCTCTGCACCAGCCCCAATCCGAGCTCCCCTCGGTGACCTGGGCCAATGTGAAGGCTGTAAACGAGTCTCCAGCATCCCAAGCACTGGGGCTGCCCCACCACCCATCACAGGACAGGAAGGGGTACGGACTGCAGTCTGCCCAAAGGAGGGGGCTCTCGTGTTGGGTGGCGAGGAGCCTGCAATCGTCTGCACAGCAGTGTG
This sequence comes from Balaenoptera acutorostrata, assembly GCF_949987535.1. NCBI lineage: Eukaryota > Metazoa > Chordata > Mammalia > Artiodactyla > Balaenopteridae > Balaenoptera > Balaenoptera acutorostrata. Next base: position 1,942,189 of record NC_080064.1, on the reverse strand, counting down.
TTTGCCAGGAGTGGGAGGTGGGGACGAGGGGGCGCAGGCAATGCCTGATAGGCCTATTCCTCTGTCCACACCCAGTACCGGGAGCCACTGCTCAAAGAAACCAGCATCTATGGCCTGCGACAGCTCGGGGCCCCTCAGAGATGGCCCATCAGAGCTTGTGGACACAGGGACGCGGCAATCATCGTGCCCAAAACTAGGAACCAGCTTCTGCCCACTCTGCAACCCAGAGAAACAGTGACAATAAGGCAGTGGGGGGCAGCGGTCCCGGACATAGCCAGGCCTCGGTTCAAATCCCAGCAGCGAGCGCTTTGGAGACTGTGGTCCTTGGAGAAACGCCCCGTCTCCCCAGGCCTCCGCCTCCTGTCTGTAAGATGGGCGACACCAGGGCTGAGCTCCTCGCACGCTGTGAGGACACTGGATGGTGTGTGATCCCCGGGGGGTGTCGCTCAGTGCCTCCACCTTCCCTGCCATCAGCCGGCCTGGGTGGGGGGCAGCCCCTCTGTGCCCAGCCCCGCCCCAGCCGGCGTCCTGTGGCTGTGGGGACAATACCAGCAAAACAAGCTTGTTGCACCTGGACGTTTAATTTCAACTGCTGTTAAATGAGAGGAGACGCCCCGGTGCTCACTCTCCAGGCTCACCCCCCAGCACCCCAGGGGGGCCCCTGCCCCCTCCCCAGACCCCACCTTCCCTGGGCCGCTGGAGGACACTGAGGAGAGTCCCGGGGGACGGCACCCAGGGGACCCAGCCGGAGAGCCAGGGGAAGGGAAGGGAAGGGGCAGCGGGGGTCTGTCTCAGGGCTGAACAATGCCAATACCTGTTTCTCGGGGTAACCCAAGCCTATAATTACGCTGAGCCCGGGGGTGTGCTGGGGCCACAATGCCGGTGCTCGGAAGGAGGCTGGGGAAGAGACCCTTCAATTGTCACTGCCACGCCGGGCACATTGCGTCAGGTGTGCTCCGGTTACCGGACTCACAGCTGGCGTGTTACCTGCCCGCATGGAGGGGGAGGGCGCGGCTGGAGCACAGAGCTCGCCGGGCTGGGCCCCGCTGGCCTTGGCCGTGACTGCTCGGGCTCCTGGCGCGCTGGACGTGCTGGGACAGCCCCTTCCCGGCGGCGCGATCTCATTGTTTGCCCTCAGATAAGAAATGGGGGCTCGTGTTTTCTTTGCTTGAGAAAATGTCGGGCCCAAGGATGGTGTCTGCAAGACAGGAAGAGCTGGGCGCAGGGGAAGGGCCGCACTGGCCCACCCTTCCCCCTAGGTGCCCCTCCCCAGGGTCCCCACCTGCTCTCGGCCCGGCCTGGGGGGACGCAGGCTGGGGGTTTGGCGCCCGACCCCCAGGGTCCTCCAGGTCAACGTGGGGACCACGGGTTCACCCTCCTTCCCGGGCAGAGCGGGGCCCGAGCCCTGGGGGCTCTTCCTTGGTTTCTGGGGTGCTCCGCAGCCCCCCCAAACAGATGGGCAGCCCAGCTCTGCCAGGAAGATGCCCGTCCTCCCTTCCACCCTGGCCTGGCAGGAGGCCGGTGTGAGGACGTGGGGCCCCAGGCCCCAGCCTGTGGGTGGCCGGCAGCTTGGCCGTCTAATCCCCTGCTAATGCGACCCGATTCCCTCCACCAGGGAAGGTGGGTCCCGGGCGCCCTGCGCGGGCTGCGCCGTCGGGCCCCTCCACCGAACAAAAGGCCGCCTGTTCGCTGCCTCTGCCCCATCGCGGCTTAAGGACATTTTTGTCATTTTTGACCAGCTAATGTCTTGAAAAAGAAAATAAGTTCTAATCGCTTTAAGTTTAATCTTCACTGTTTTGAACACTCTAGGTGCCGATGCTGACTTTCCTGGACCAATTAGGTGCAGGCGCTGCTACTCACGGCTCTTTTCCTGCCCCCCGACCCCCGACCCCCGCGGTGTGGGCAGAGATGCCCTAGTAGTCGGCCTCAGCCGTGGATGAGACCCCCGCCCCCACGTCCTGTCCAGGGGACCCGTAAAGCGCTGCCCTCTCAGGCCCGACTGTCCGTGCGTGGTCCCCGCCTCCCGGCCACTGCTCGGGCTGTGCCCTCTGCCTGGCGTTCCTTCCCTCTGCCAAGAGCTCCTCTGCCAGCCAAGCCCTCGTCTTTAAGAATCAAGATGCGTGCCATGTTCCAGGGAACCTTCTGGGCTGCCAATCTCCTCCCCCGCTGCTGGCCTCCTGGCCCTTCCCACACAATTCCCATTATTTGGGCAGAGGCTGTGTATGGGCCTCCCTTCCCATCGGCCGTCAGCTCCAAAGGGCCAGGCCTGGGACACTTGCATCTCCCGCCCCTGCACCAACCCGGGGCCCATCATGAGCCTGGGTTCTGGATGTCAGATCACTGGCTGAATGATTTCCTCGGAGCCGTTACCCTTTCTGCAAAATGGAGCCAACGACTCCGTGTGTTGTGGGTTCTGCAGAAGTCACATGAGATCAAACGCAATGGCCGGGTGTCCCCCGGGGGCTCTTGGTAAGGCGAGGGGAGGGCCCAGAGTGGCGGGTGCTGGGGTAGCAGCTCGGGACCACAGGCTCTCAGTGGAAGGACCCCCACCCCCCAGGTCAGCTCCAGCAAAGCCTTCCTCTGGGGGCCCACCCGAGGGCCCTGTACCAGGAGCCAAGGAAAGCCAGCCCCGCGAAGCATTCCAGTGGGTTTCATCTCCTCCAACACCCAGTCAGGACGTCCCTCTGCTCCGTGTGGGGAGGGGACAAGCGTGGCCACCACGCCAGAGCCTCATACCCACCCGCCCACCCACCAGTCAGATGCACCAGGGCCTCGGATCACCGACGCGGCCACGCCTGCCGCAGGTCTGAGGGCCCAGCCTCTCTGAAGCGTGCTGCTGCGGTGTCTTCTGTAAACATTCACCCTCCCGGGGCAGTTAAACACTGCTCGGTGCTAATTACAGGCCTGTTTTTCCATAAACTGGGGGCAGGAGCACAGAATTTGTGTTTGCAAGACGCAGGGGCCCCAGGCAGCCTTGCCAAAGCCACCCCGTGTCCCTTCAGGGAGCAGGGAATTCCTAAGCGGGTGCTCTCGCCTGTCCCACCAGGCTCTCCTCAGAGAATGCGGGACCAAAGGGTCACTTTGCTTCAAAGATAAGTCCTGTTTCAAATGAACCATCCTCTCTCTCTTAGGAAGTGGCAAGAGTACGGACAGGATTGCTCAGAACATTCTGGCCTCCTGTTGGCTCCAGGGAAGCCAGATCCGTCAGAAAGACAGGGGGTCGTGATGGGAGTAGGTGGAGAAGCCCCCTCCCACCCTTTCCCAGCATCTGGGGTCTGAGGTGGTGAACTATGGAGGATGCAGCCCATCTGCTTCTTGGAGCATGTGCTCTCCTCGTCTGGAAGGTTTTGGAAAGTTCCAGAAAGGCCTATGTGGGCTGGACCCTTAGGGCCCAAGGCACTGCTCTGACCAGGCCCAGGCTTCCTGACCACCCCCCAACCAGCAGCCTCCTCTCCTTTGTCTGCTGGCCAGAGGAATCTGGGCAGGGACCAGGGCCTGTGTCCAGGTTCTGACGTTTCGTAAGCATCGTCGAAATAATAAGACGATATAATGACCGCACAGTTCTCCCCGCTGTGTGGCCACATTGCCCTTCGTCCCAGTTCCGAAATTTGCCCTCGCCCTCCTCGGCGCCCCGCCTTCCAAGCTGCTCAGGCTGCGGAGACCCAGCCCCAAACTCTGATAAATAAGTTCAAACCTTTAAAAAGTGCCCTTAATGCCCCATTGTGCCCTTGATTGCTCATTCCCCAACTATATAATTAGCACATAAAGAACTCTCTCCTCCAAATTAAATGGCAGTAATTGGGTTTTTTAAAAAAACTAATTTAAACCCTAAACCCTTTGAAAAAAAAATTGTCATTGTTTACATATTTAACGGACTAGCATTTTAAGTATTACGGGGCTAATTTAACAGGCTTATCTAGGACGTGGGCCACAGGGCGAGGCCCAGGAGGAGGGGGCCCAGCAGCAGGAAAAGGGCCTCCCCTCTCATGAGGAAGTTGGGGGGGGCGCCCAGAACCCCAGGGTAGCCCTGTCACCCGGACAGACCTCAGGGTCAAGGTCATCTTTCGGCCCTTGCTGAGCTGGGAGCTGCCCCAGCCTGCAGCCACCTCCCCAGGGCGCTCAGATGGGGAGTGGGCACCGCGGAGCCGGCACAGACCAAGGGGCAGGGGGCCGGCACTTTCCCAATGGCACAAAAACATTTGCTTATTGTTTCTAGAATTGCCTCATTACATTTACTTTCTGCATTGGAGTCAGTGGAGGGGGTGTGAGAATTTGAATTAATTTCACTTCGAAATATTTAATTTTCACGCTAAAAAATCCTTTGAAGTAAACGGAATGAGAAATGGGCTGGGACGGCTACGAGCGAAAAGACAAAATTTTTGTGAAAACCTTTTTTTGAAAAAAAACACAAAAACTTGACTAAATGGAGACACATATCATGTTCTCAAATGGGAAGGATTAAAAATCATAAAGTTTTCTATCCCCTGAATGTTAACCTAAAAATGGAACAGATGACAAAATAAATCTCTGTTGTTTAACTTGAAAAAAATGACTCCAAAGTTTATCTCATGGTTGGGGTCAGGAATATAAACCTGAACGATGACAACAGATGTTTAAAAGAGAAGGGGAGCCTTGCTCCTTCACGAATTTGAATATTCGATATACGGTGCAAAGATAATACAAATAAAAATAAGATAGTTGAGAATTTCGAGGTGGGGTGTAGACAGGAGGAAACGCAGAGCGGGGTCAACCACACACCGAACAGGGCAGCCTGGAGGGTCCCAGCATCTTCGCTGCCTCCCAGCAGCCCCCTCCCCCCCTCCGTCCCTCCGTCCCTCGAGCCACGCATCAGAACAGTGACCCACAGGTGCAAGTTCCCAACACACCCTTGGAACCCACGAAACGGCCGGAAAGAAGCAAACAACAAGATCTACATCATCTCACGCAAGGTAGACGGTGCGAAAGGGACCGAGGGGTCCAACTGCACGAGAGTCACAAGTTGACATAAAATACAAACATTCTGCACCACAAGTGAAGAGGCACCCAGCTCCCGACAGAAGGAAGGTGAAATCTGTCTGTCATGAGCTCTTGAAAATTCAGAAGCTGAAGCTGAGGGTCCCCAAGGGAAAGGCTGGCATGGGGTTGGGCAGAGGAGGGGACGTTGAGTGTCAAGTCCCAGACATGCCCGCTAAATCTGTGGGGGCGTTGGGGTACCGTCCACAGCTGGGGTGGCTGTGAGGAGGGAGGCGCCTCGGTTTCCAAGCCCGAGGAAGTGTCCAGCCTCTGACCACACAAGGACTCAGCCCCGCTCCTCCTGGAGCCCGGACGCTTGCTGCTGCACTGGGGGTTTGTTCGTGGTTTGCCAAGGACATACGGGGATGGGGGCACAGGTGGGCGTGGACTGACCCTCGTGGCCGCCAGGGAGAGCCCAGCTGCCCACAGGCCCCAGGGACCCTGGGGTCAGACACACGGCCTGGGACTCAGGGGACCACTTAGCTGTGGGTGTGTGTCTGGGGTCTCAGCACCTTCAATCTTTCTTCAAATCATTCTGGAAACACTTCTGCCAGAGCAGGTCCTCTGTACGTGAGCGCAGCTGGCCCTTGGTGGGTGCAGATGGCTGTGACCCTCCCTCCCGGGGCCCTAAGGCCAGGGGCACTGGGGGCTCCCCGAGCCCAGGCTGGGCTCTGTCCTTCCACAGGCCTGCTTTTTGTTCTCTTCCTTTATCGTTTTCATAGAACGAGGATCCTTATCTCATCAGGAGAAAACTGCCAATAACTATGATGTAATGTATTATATTAAATAAATTATATGTAATAGAATAGAATAAACTATATTTACATATGTATACTGTACATGCGTATATACATACATGTATACACACAACACAGAGAGAGAGGAACAGAGAAAGAGAATCTGTCAGTTTGGCGCAGCGCAAGTCTAAACCAAATCCTTTTTCTCTTCCAGGAGTTTCTGCTCTGCAGGGTTTGGGACCCAGTGCCTACGGAGCGCCCCACCCCCGCCTGCGGCACAGACACCCTCAGGCTCTGTCCTCAGGCTCTCCCATAGCCACGGGGAGAATGGGAATCTGCTGCAAAGGCCCCTGGGCTCCCATCCGGTCCTGGCTCTGCCCGTGAGCATCAGGATGGGTCCGTGTGGGTTTCAAATGCACGGGTGCTCTGAACCTGCTGCCCTCTGCACTGGTCGCAGTACACAAGGGTGCACACGCGTGTGCGTGCACACACCCCGGGTTCCCCCCGGCCGCTCCATCAGGGCGTGCAGACGGCCCCCACGCCAGGAAGGAAGTGGGCAGCGGTGACAACGCCCCCACCAGCCCCCCTTGGTCACCCTCCCCTCATTTCACACGGCCCTCCCACTTTCCAGACAGGACATCAGGCTGGTGGCAATGGTGCCAGGCAGGGGCCAAGCAGACCCCAAATCCCAGCAAGGTACTGGCGGGACTGCAGACAAACATGACATGTGTCTGTCCAGCTCGTTCCCATGGCGCCCAGCTCGGGAACCTGGGCAGCCCAGTGCCATCACTGCCCAGAAAACACCAACTGACCGCCAGTGTGGTCACTGCCAGCATCAAGGAATGAAGAAGCAACCCCATGATAGTCTCAAGCCCGTTTTACCTAGGACAGAACAGGACCCAAAGTGGGCTTCATGGCCCCAGAGTTCTCCGGCACAAGGCGCCCAGGGTCGAGAGCAGTAAACAGATCGCTGCCTGTCACATTGGGTGCTCTCTGCTTCCCTTTTTCTAAAGATAATTTTTCTACCAAATGCCAAGTACACGTGGCAGACAGACCAATCTTTCTTTCTATGTTAAAGCACTCAGGAGGGCTCTTTCTCAGAGCTGATCCCTCAGCGGAGGGGCTGACCAGGGGGACAGGAGGCTTTGATTCAAGCACCGTCTGAAGTGGATGGAAACATACCGGCCCGTTTCGCAGGAATTAGCAATCTAGGCAGGAAGCCGGGGGAAGCGTCCCAGATGCCGGGAGCTTCCCGACAAGGGCCAAGTCCAGAGCCTGACTCTCGGCACAGAATCCCCGTGACCGCCCCATCCAGCTTTCTGGGCTCCTAAGTGAGCAGCCGGGGCTGACAGGCCTCCCCGGACCGGGGTCTGGTGGCCACTTCCCCGCTGCTTCCACTCACAGAGGCAAACCTGCCTCTGCCCAGGGGAGCCGGCCAGCCCTGACCCAGGTCCCACCGTCCCCTGCCCTGCGGAGAAAGGGCCGGGTCTCGCACACAGAGGGAGTGCAGTGGCCTGGAGCATCTATATTTGCTTAGCAGCAAGTCTTCCAAAATGAAACCAGAAACCAGGTCTAATCGTTTGAGCTCGATAAAGATTCCCCAAGTGCCCAGGAATCCGGGCTGCGCCACGCTGGTAACCAGCATCCTTTCTCCCCAGACCCACGGCTCCTGCAAGCAGCAAAACGAAGTACATTGGCTGCACCCACGGAGTTGAGGGTGGGGGTGGATATCTATCTCACGAGGGCATCGTCTGGGTAAGATGATATCTGATGTAGCAAACAAGAAAAGCAAAGTTCAAGAAAGCAGCACAGATCAGCTTTTGGCCAAGTCTGTGCACGGCTGTTATGCATTTTAAACCACCCGATGCCAGATCGTAGCAGGCTCCCGTTGCCAGAAACCAGGAGGGTCAGGCAAGGATCGCAGAGGAGCTCAGAGATTTGTCTTTAAAAAGCACGGTGCTGAAATCTATTTTGAGTTTTGCAAAACAAGAGGCCGTGGGCCCTATCTCCCTCCCTCCATCTTTTCTCTCTGACCTTTCCCTTTTCCTTTAAAGCTAGCATCCCAGCCGTATTCCCACTGCCGGCCTCCAGCTCCAGGCCTGGCTGGGCTGACCGAGGTGTCAGGACAGGATCCCAGCAGCTGTGTCCAGGACCACTCGCTGCCCTGCCCACTCCCGGCTCCAGGGCTTCACAGGGCTTGCCAGCCGGGTCTGGGTGAAGCAAGCTCCCGGCCCTCCTAAGTCTGCCAGAACACACGGGGAGGGCATCTGGGGACCGCGAGCAAGTGCTGGGCCTGACATCCGAGAACCTGTGCCCCACCCCTACCCCACGCACCAGCCACACAGAATCAGGAGCCTTTCTGGAATGTTCCTTGAACCTCCCTGCCTCTGCACCTTTGCTCGTGCTATTCCCAACACCAGTCTGGGCTGGGAGCCTCCCCTCCTCCCCTCCCTCCGGAAGCATCTTCCCTACAGTATAGGTTCCACACGAGGCCCCAGGGGCTGGGGCCACTGGTCTGCCTGTGCCCCCGACCCCCCAGCCCTTCATCTCCCACAGAGCATCAGCCAGCGCCCCTGGCCTCCCAAAGCCCACCTGGGGACCTCAAAGCCACACCAGGTGCCAGAACTACTTGTTTCTGAAGGCCCCTCCACAAGGGCAAGAGAATCTGGATGCTGCCCGCAGGTCACCGGGTCTGTCACTCACTGTGCAACTGCCATCCGACCCTCAGGCCTCACCATATCCATCTGTACAATGGGTCCACTAGGGCAGTCCCCGCAGCACAGGGAGGAACTGAGCCGCTGGGAGCCAGGAGGGACTGGCGGAGGAGGACGCACCCTGGCAGCTGGGCTAGGCTTGCCTGGGGCCCGGCTGGGCCGACACTGTTCCCAGGCACAGCTGGGCTGGCCGGATGAGGCCCGGGGACCTACCACCACCTCTGCCGGCCGGAGGAGCTGGGCCGGAGAGGGAGGCCACAATGGGCCCCTTTCTCCCCTAGTTGATTGAGACAGTTCAGTTGAGAATATTTAAACAGTTGTACATTCACAGATTGCAGCGAGGGGCGAGGAGACCTAAGGAGGGAGCCGGGGATCAATGCATAATCAGATAACTGCCCGCTCCACGGGCTTTAAGCGAAGATCAGCCACTCAGACCTCTAATTCCTCCTGCTAATTAAGCAGCCTGTTAATTGCTCTTGGGGCTTGTAATGCCCGTCATTATGCCTGTAACAGCCCGCTGACAGCAATGGGCCTGAGGCTCGGGGCCCACAAAGGAGCCCGGCCTTTAATGAGTCCCCAGAGCTGGGACCCCGCGCCATGGGCCGCGCCTCCCCTGGGTGCCTTGCTCCCTCGAGGGGCCCGGCACGGAGGGGTCAGTGCCCCTCACGCCGACCAGACGGAGCACAGATGCTGGGACTCGCCAGGATGGAGAGCAAAGGAGAGGCACCCGGAGCCCTGGCTCTTTCTTCCCTTGAGAACCCTGCCTGGTCCAGGGACCCGCATGACGGCTCCCCCAAAATTCACAGCTCCCTGAAATCTGCTCGAGCTCCAGCCGGGTCAGCGTGGGGCCCGCATTTTCCGAGTGCACATCCTGCGGTGCCGGCCACGCTGCCCTTTGGAGCCTCCGGGCAGCAGCTGAGTGGCCTGGAGCAAGTGGCCTCACCTCTGGGGCCTCAGTTTCCCCTGTGTGACCTGGTGCTGATGGTGCTGACCTCAGGGGGTCCCAGGAGACCTGGGGGGCTGAACAGATCCCAGCCAGAGATAACACAGAGGTGGCCCACCCCCTCCTTCCGCCCTCGTCAGTGGGCACCGGGCCCGGCCTCCGGGTCAGCTCTGGGGGGCTTTCAGGCCCAGAGCCCCAGGCCTGGGCTATTCAGTAAGAGCCCAGACCTGGCCCGAGAGATTCCAGGCCCCCGAAGCCTGCTGGCAAAGGGAGGATGGGCCTTCCCAAGGAGGTACATTGCCGGGAGGCTCCCATCACAAGCCCTGTTGCCTTTGGCCACTGAGGCACCTGAGCAAGGCGGAAATGTCAGAGCCATTAGGCACAGAGAAACTCGGCGGGGCTGTGTTTGGTTTGGGTCTGCTGAGCGGGGTTTTTCTAGAGACCCACAAATAGCCACAGAGAACACCAAGGGCCCAAGGGACTGGGGGAGGTGAAACTGGCAGACTCTGAGCACAGGGGTGGGGAGGCTGGGGTGGGGATGCAGGGGTGGGGATGCAGGGGTCAGGATGCAGGGGTGGGGATGCAGGGGTCAGGGTGCAGGGGCGGGGATGCAGGGGTCGGGGTGCCGGGGTCGGGGATGCAAGGGTCGGGGTGCCGGGGTTGGGGATGCAGGGGTCAGGGTGCAGGGGCGGGGATGCAGGGGTCAGGGTGCCGGGGTCGGGGATGCAAGGGTCGGGGTGCAGGGGCAGGGATGCAGGGGTCAGGGTGCAGGTGTTGGGGATGCAGGGGTCGGGGTGCAGGGCTGGAGATGCAGGGGTCGGGGTACAGGGGTGGGGATGCAGCGGTTGGGGTGCAGGGGTGGGGATGCAGGGGTCGGGGTGCAGGGGTCGGGATGCAGGGGTCGGGGTGCCAGAGTGGGGATGCAGGGGTCGGGGTGCAGGGCTGGGGATGCAGGGGTCGGGGTGTAGGGCTGGGGAGGCAGGGGTGGGGCTGCAGGGGCGGGGATGCAGGGGTCGGGGTGTAGGGCTGGGGAGGCAGGGGTGGGGATGCAGGGGTGGGGGATGCAGGGGTCAGGGTGCAGGGGTTGGGGTACAGGTGTCAGGGGTCGGGATGCAGGGGTGGGGCTGCAGGGGTCGGGGTGCAGGGGTAGGATGCAGGGGTCGGGGCGCAGAGGTGGGGAGGCAGGGGTGGGGATGCTGGCCTGTGTGTGTGTGTGGCACTGCCTCCTTCCAGGGCTCCTTCCTTCCTTGCAGGTCTGCCCGGGGGAGGGGCCGCAGACCCCTGGGCTGGGCACAACAGCCAGCGTGGGTTAGAGATCGCCATCTTGCTAATGTCCTCCCGATGTCTAGAGGGTCACTGCGGTGCCAGGAAGCCAAGCAGGGACCCAAGCCCTCACTCCTTCCCCGCCCGGGGGCCAGGCAGTATGGCCCAGTGGCATAGCAGCCGGGCGGGGCCTGGAAGGCGGCGGGCGGCTGCTGGTACAGCAAGGGGGTCGGGCTTGGCCCAAGGGCCCGGCTGTGGCCTCTGCCTCTGTCCTGCCTGGTCCACTGTCTGCTACCGGACAGTGGTCACTTTAGCGGCCACTCGTGAAGATGGCCCCTGGCGAAGGTCACCACCGGCCCAGCCAGGCCAACAGCAATGCAGAGAAGCTGCAAGGGCTCAGAAGAAACCGGGCTTCCTGCCAGGGCCCCTGCACCAGCTCCACGGGGCTGGGGTCTCACACCCGATGCTGGGAGACCACTCCCAGCCTGGGCACCAATGGCAGAGACAAAGTCCTGTCGGAAGCCTGAGGAGGCAGAGCCGTGCCCGCCGGTGGGGTGGGGGCTCCTCGGCCATGACCGTGGCTGGGACTCTGGCCGTGAGCATTTCACAGACGCTGCCTCGTTCAGCCTGATGAGGACATGAGCTCTTTTCTCTCCCCCAAATGAGGAGGGGCGGAGTGACTAAATCCACATCTAACCACCCCCTTCTCCCAGATCCCAACTGAACTGACTGGACCCGTGGCCTCCAGGGAGTGCACGGCAGGGCCTGGGCTGGCTGCCCCCCGGCTCTAGCCGCGTCCACGTCACCTAGGAGCCGGACGCTGCTCTCTGAAGGGAAAGGCAGTAAAGAGGAGGGTGGGACTTCAAGTCACAGCGTGGTGCCTCCTCCGGGAAGACCCCGTGGGCTCCAGGCACTCTCCCCCCGCACCTGGGGAAAGCATTTTACCTCGGCCTCCTACCTCGCTTGGGGGTTTACAGACTTGACAGGGGCCTCGAGACACACTGCGCTTAGCTCCCCCATTAACGATGGTCTCCTACAACCGTCTCGCCAGCTCCCCCGGGCTCCCCTGTAGGTGTAGGCAGACAGGCTCCCAGACATGGCCAGGTGACATTGCGCAGCCCCTGGCCTCGTGTGGGAGGGGAGGTGCCCGGCGCCTGGGACAGGGCTCCGAGCTGCTTCACGGTAAGCGATTCAGGGCTGGGAATCGCAGGGGGGGGGGGGGCAGCAAAGGTGGGGAGCCCCTGACTGTGCCCGGCTGTGGTCACAGCCGACACACAAAACCTGAGTGGCCCCTCCTCCACGTCTCGGTCGTGGCATCAAAGAAGGCAAGTGGCCCAGAGGGACGGATGGCTCCTTCGTGCGGCTCACTGCCAGAGCTCCCGGCCCACCCTGCACCCTCCTGGGCCTCGGACTCCCCTCGCCCCTCCTTCCAGAGGGCCCTCCCTGGCTCAGCGTCTGGGCCACTGGGAGGCTGGGAGCCTGGTTTGAATTTGCGTGGCCGGGGCTGGTTCTCATTGCCGGCAGCCGCCTTCCCAGAGCCCCTACAGGAAGATTCAACCTGTTCAAAGTAGAAATAAAATAAAATACAGCGGCATCTCTCCACCCCTTATTAAATTAAAAATTCTGGCCAGTAAGGGAAACCCCTAAATTTGATTTCCTTTCCTGGACTGTTTTTGGTGGCGGGGGTCAGAGTCTGGAAGAAGGCAGGACTGTGGTATTTGTTGGGTTGAGACGGTTCATTTTTTTCACTCATATAATGATCCTTTCTTTCCCCGGCCTGCACGTGAGTTATGTTCATTCTGCCCAAACCCATCACTCCTCCACGAGGTGCTCGGCACTGCCAAGGGGTCCTGGGCTGGGCCGGCCCCTCCGAGGGGCAGTCGAGGCATCTAGAAGGCGTAGGAGAGCCGACTCCTCCGACCAGACACCTGACCCTCCCGAAGAAACCTGCAGACACTGGATGTTCCCGGATCAGTGCCTTTGGGGGTTCACTCACCGCAGCAGCCGCATTTGACCGCCTGGGGGAGGAACGGACGTGAGGCTGTGCAATCAGACAAAGAGGATGATTTGCAAAGAGAGTTTCGGGGCCAAGGTATCAGGAGTCGATTAGAAATAGTCAGATGGCCTGTTTTACTTTTCCCCACACTGGATGGAGAGGTGGGTGGGCAAGGTGGGCAGGGGGTAGTCCTGACTGCGCTGCCACCCTCCTGGCCGCCGTGGGGCCCCTGACCTCCTCGGCATGTGCAGGGAAGGGGCCCGCGGTGAGCAGGGCTCCCCTAATAGAATCCATATTCTGCCGGGTGCGCGTTTAATATAAAAGATCTGGCGATACCCACCGTCCGCCCTGCTCTGGTCCCACTGAAAGGCCTTTGTTCGGGGAGATTAGAGAGGGATTTGCTTTCATTTTTCACGATGTTTCACTCACTACATCACCGAGGTTACTGACGTGGCTGCAGCCCCTCCTCCCCTCACGGCCCGCCCGGTCCTCGCATTCCAGGGGTCTCCAGAGCCTTGGGGACAGGGTCCTGGCTGAAGGGACGCCTTCCCTGGGCCGGCTGCGTCCGGCCAGGCTGCAGGCGGCGGTCTAGGCCACGGCACCGTCCCCCCGAGGCTGCGTGGCTGCCCTCGGTCCTGCGCCGGGTCCCTAACCAGGCCCGTCCTCCCCTCCTGTCCAGACTCACATCTGTTTCTCCGCATGCCCTGGTCATTCTTCACTGCCACCCTTTGTCCCCGACTCCCGGGTCCCGGCCGGGGCCTGGGACACACTTGGGCCGAGCATCAGGGCCTGAAGGCGGGCGGCCGCACGATTCCCGCAGGTCTCGACAGAAACGGTTTTGTTCCGGCTGGGGGCCTCTGCGAAACGGCTTGATCTTACTGTGTTTTGTTTTAATTAAGAGCTGATCTTTTTCTGAGCCCATTCCTGAAAATAGCTCCATGTTGCTTTCCTCCAGGACATAAGGCTTTTAAAATAAAAGTCTTTTTTAAAAAACAAATAATGCTGTCCCCCCACCGCTCCCAGGGTCATTTGCACGGGCAGATGCGGGTGCCGGAGCTACTGTAGCCCCCTGGGCCCTGCTGGGAGGGTGGGCTCCTGGGGCCCAGGCCAGCTGAATCCAGCACGCGGAGGCCCAAGGGCGCCCTATGGCCGGCGGGCTTCACGGGGAGGCCGGGCCCCGGGTCCTCCACTGCCCCTCTGCTCGCAGCCTCCACCCCCTCCCCCAGCCCGGCCTCCAGAGCCCGGGCACTAATTGCAGCATTTTCCTGCACAACAGAAAGAAAGAGGAGAAAACACCCACTTATGTTGTCCCAACATGAGATTCTGACATGTTAACAAGTTTATTATATCCTGTTTCTAATCTAAACACAGAACGAGTTCTCTCTGCAGAAGTGGGAAGTCGGCCCTAACGGTCTCTGGGGCCGCAGCCTCCCTTTGCTCCTGGCCCGGGCTCGGCCCGCTGCCCAGGGTCCCCTACTCTGCCCGCCGGGGTCACTCCCACGGGGCCCTCCGCTCCTGGACAGCCCCCAGCACCTACCCAGGCTCCTCCCACTGAAGGCTTCAGAGGCCCCAGCCCATCGTCCTCCCTGGGGTCTGCAGGGCTCGAGGAGAAGGGGCTGGCGGTCAGAGGTCTGAGCTTCACTCTGGCCACCCGGGTGGTGACGACCCTTTGAGGTCACTCACTAGAAGTAAAGGACAAGCATGCACCAGGGGTGATCTCGGTGAGGAACAAAGCCCCCAGCTGCCCTTCAGCTCCCGGCTGTCCCATCCTCCGGCCACACCCTGGGCAGGGTGGGTGCCCTTTACACCTGCGGCATTTCACACCGCTCCTCAGCTTTCTTTATGTTTTGTCCATCTCCTGGCAGTTGAGGTGGACAAGGAAAACAGCTCCCTGAATGCAGCCCAAGCGCAACAGACGCACCCCCGAAACTTCCAGCGCCCGGGGAGGGGTGGCCGCCAGACTGTGAGTGGCGGCGGGGGGGGACACTTGACGTTTGTGGGACCAGTGAGGAGACATCCTACAGATTCAATCCATCCCCTTAGTTACTTGGATTTCAAGCTGCGAACTGATAAGAGCCCGGCGGCAGGGGCTGGCCCATCATCGTCTTCCCACAGAGGCTCAGGGAAGCACCTGTGGACCCAAGCCAAGGATGGGCATTGGACGGCTTCAGCCACCGCCCCCCCCAAGCATGGGGCCCCACATGCGAGAGGGGCCGTGCCCCAGGTCCCCCAGCCCTCGGGGAGAGACTACCAGCACCCGCTGTCTGGCGGGGCTCAGATTCCAGGGCAAACAGGCAGAGCTGCCAGCCAGGAAGGTGGGCTCCCCGCTCCGCTCCCCAGAGACTGGACAGCAGCCGAGACCACCAGGCAGGGCAGGGGTCCTTCCTTCCTGCAGCTCTGGGGGCTGCAGAGAGCGGGGTGCACCCCTCCCCCAGCCGTCGCCCTCCCCCACGGCCTGCAGATGGGCCTGTCAGCTGCTAAGTAAGAGACAATCCAGCGTGACCAGAGGGCAGGCCTTTCTCAGCTTCTGGAACAATTTTCAAACACTTAACTCCATGGCTTACATTAAGGAAAAGGATCAGTCATCAAAATCTCATTGTGCAGGCACGAAAACCTGGCACCCCCTCCGTCCCCCATGTTCCCCAGTCCCGGTCCTCGGGTTCCTGCCAGCCCGGTTGCGCTGTCCCAGAACCCCGGCCCCAGCACGTTGCCCAGCCCAGCCCCCCCGGGGGCTGCAGAAAGGACACGGAGCAGGGGGGCCCCCAGGGAACGTGCTGCCGCAGTCATAGCCCCCGTGCCGAGGCCTGGGGCCCACTGAGGCCGCACCTCGTCCCGCTTCCTCCAGCCCTGCCCAGACCGGCGGGGAGGCGGGGGCCGGACCCAGAGCCCCCCTCACCATGTGCTTTCAGAGAAATGACTTTCCAAGCCGGGGTCTGGAGGAAGGTAATTAACCAGACCCCAGAGGGCTGAGCCTGCAGTCGGGTCACCTGCCTGGTCACACAAAGAGCCACCACGGGGCCATGCCGGGCTGGCCACGGCACTCCATGCGCACCAAGAGGCGGGGGCGACTTGCTCTCCTCCACCCACACCTCAAAAGGAAGCCCTGATGGGGTGAGAGGGGCGGCCGGCTGCTGAGGAAGGGCGAGCAGGGCTCAGCCGGGCAGGGCCAGCCACGCGAGCCCCCCGGACCATGGGCGCCCAGGTGGAGTCACGGGGCCAGCATGTTTGGCCACAGAGCCTCTCGGCTGAGAGAGGCACTGAAAGCAGGGTGGAGGCGGCCCAGGGCGGCCCAGGGGTGTCCCGGCCATGCCGCTCCCACCCCTCTAGGCCAGCCGAGCCTGTGGTCGAGGCCCCGCCTCGCCTGCCTTGTAATCAAGCAATCCTGAGAGCTGAGATCGCGCAGACGCAGTGCCTCCGTCCAGACACCCGGGCAGGGGCTCTTCAGTGCTTTCTGCGATGGGAGTCCCCAGTGCCACCCGGCCACAGAGGCACTGCCCGTGGCCGCCTGTCCACAGGCCTGCACACGCACGCCAAAGCACGTGCGTGCACAGATGCTCACGTGTGTGCACCCACACATGTGCATGCACATGTGCTCTCACGTGCGCACACGTATGTGTGTGCCCCCAGCGGAGCCCCTGCGTGTGGGCCTGGTGCTCACGTCCCTTGGTGGCCCCCTCCCCACTCGAAGCCTCTTGCCCAGTGGCTGAGATCACGTCCGCCCTGCGGTCCCCAGCATAGTCTGCTACCCATCCATGAACGCCATCCTGACACAGGCCGGAAAGCCACGCGGGAAGGCTCCCGTCTCCGAGCACGGCCGGACATCTCCTTCCCCAGGAGCGTGGAAGAGTCGGAGGCCCAGGTGCCACAACCCAGGCCCTCCTGTAGGTCAAAGGGAAGCACGGGAGCCTGCATACAGCTCCGGGAAGAGCAGCGAGTGCTGGGTTTGTGGCCCCATTGAGGAGTCAGGGCGACGGGAGCTCAGACGCCTGCAAGGACCACCGGTCTGCTGTTCCGGCTCCCGCCGCCAGCGCGAGGCCAGCCGCGCCCAGGCCCACACACGCGCGTGGCCCGCTCCTCCGGGCCAAGCCGCTCCCCGGCCCTGCTCCCCACGCTGGATATGGCCGAGCAGAGGCCAGAGAAAGACCCAGGCCTTTCCGTGAGTCACTGGCTGGAAGACAGAAGACAGTAGAACGGGCCTGCGTGGCAGCCGGCGGCAAGGTGGCTCTGAGCTCCCCATGCCCGCCTGGGCCCCACGCCTCCCCCTGACCGGCAGCTCTCCCTCCCTGCCCGGGGGCCGGCGATGCTGCGGCAGGATGGGAGCTGGATCCACGGCGGACCCCAGTCAGCTCCCAGCGGCCCTGCCCGGGCTCTTGAACCGCTGGTTCCAATCGGCCCCAGCCCTACACGGTCTAATGCAACTTCCTCCTCCTAAAGAAGGCCACGGCCATGACCGCAGGAACACGGGGCTGACCCCCCGGGCCCCTGGTGCATTTGTATTTAAAATGGCCTTAAACCTGGCCCGCCCGGGGCAGCCCTCACAGAGCTGGGTGTGGAGAAGGAAAGCCCAGGAATGAATCATTCCAAGAGGATGTGAGCTGGCAAAGTCGTGGCTAAAAAAGCTAAAAGCAGAAAACCTTGGGCGCGGGGGGTGGGTCTACCCCACAGAGGACTGTGCTCACCCGATAGGAGACCCCAGCCAGCGCGCAGCTCTGGGGGAGCCTGTCACCCCACCCCCGCAAGCGACTGCGGGAAGGGCCTCCGCGTCCATCTGGCGCTGCAAACGCTCATCCCACGCTCGGGACGGGTGCGGGCCCAGCATTCCCGGTGGACCCCAGGTGTGAGTGGTGTCGAGACCTTGGCTGCTGCCTGGGCTGTGGCCAAGCGAACGGCACTTCGCTGGGCTCCGTCACACACACGTCCACGTCCACGTGTTTGTTCTGAAGGGCCTGGTGCTGAGTTGTGAGAGAGCCAGTAGAAGCCACGGTGACCTTTCCCTCCTGATAGGGGTGGCCCTCAGGGTCCAA
The DNA here is from genome assembly GCF_949987535.1 of Balaenoptera acutorostrata. Classification (NCBI taxonomy): domain Eukaryota; kingdom Metazoa; phylum Chordata; class Mammalia; order Artiodactyla; family Balaenopteridae; genus Balaenoptera; species Balaenoptera acutorostrata. The sequence goes on along the minus strand of NC_080064.1, from coordinate 1,924,499 downwards.
GCCCTAAGCCGAGTCACCTGCCGGGGCGTGATCCGTGGGCAGAGCCAGCCTGGGACCCGGCTGTGCCAGACAACCAGACCGGTGGGAAGCTGCTGTGACCTGCCTCTTGCCCCAGGTCAGTCCCCTGGCGGCGAGACCCGCATCATACCTGGCCTCGGCTTGGGACGCCCTGGGGTCGATGGGCCCACGTGGTGTCTGTAATCAGAGCCAGGGCTGGGGGCCTCATGGGGCAGCCTCTACCCCAGGGGAGAAAGAGAGGCCTGACAGGGCCTGGCCAGGGAAAGACAAGGGTCCACATCCTGGAGTGACCAAGCCCAGACCAGGGATGCTGCCTGGGAGTGAGGTCAGTGGCACCCAGGCCAAGCTGCCATCTTGGGGGTGAAGAGACCAGGGAAACGGACTGATGGGCATCCTTCCCCGGTCCCCCTGGCACCTCCCCCCCCTGCACTGCTCACACGCACTTCTGTCCTTGGCTTTGATTTTGGTATTCTATATGGTAAGTACTCAACACAGGTGGAGTGAACACCCCAGGGAATGGACACAGTGAGTGAGCCTCTCTTGGGTGACCTTCTAGCAGGCAAGGGCACCTAGGGGCCTGGGACCATCCCTTCTACGGCTCCCGAGGAGGACCTGGCCTGGCGTCCTCCGGGTGGGGGCCCTGGCCACACACCTGCCTGAACTTTGCACCTGATGTTGAACCCAGCCTCCTGGGGAGCCACTGGGCAGGGAGGGGCTGCCACAGAGCCCCCCAGGAAGGCAGCCTGGACAGCGGCTCCCAGTACTGGATGCAAGGTAGAAAGGCGACACTCCCCAGTCCCCGGGGAGACCAGAGAAGAGACAGGTGGAGCTTTAGGAGGCCCCAATATGGGAGTGGGCATCAGCGGCCTGGGTGCCCCTCCAGTGCGCTCCCCCGCGGCTGGGAAGGCGGGCAGGGCTGGACCCTCCACCCCGACATGGGCTTGCAGCGAAGGTGGCGCTGTGGGTGGCGAGTGCGGACCGCCGCCATGGCCCCTTTGTCCTCGGGAGCGCGGCTCACGTGGCCTGCCTGATGGAATATTGATCCTCGGAGAGCAGAGTCCGGCATGCCATTAGTCCAATCTGCTCTCAAGCTGACACAATCCCATCATTTGTCATCTGCCCTGTCCTGCTGGGTTTGTTTAGGAGCTGGGGATATTTGCTTTATCTGCCACTTTCCAAGCCTCCCCCCACTCCTTCCCTGACGGGCGTTTACGGGGCCACCACATTCTCACAGCCCCCCCCCCCCGCGGGGACAGTTGTCTGGGGCTCCCCCCCACCGCCCCTCACGTGAGGGTCCCGTTAGCACGGACCCATTTGGCCTCATCATTCCACAGCAAGCGTCTCCCAGTGACTCAACGAAACGAGTCCCCCCATCCTTTGCAACCACCATGGCAAAGGCGAGCACAGAGAGGTGCTGCTCCTGACTCAGGGTCACACAGCAAGGAAGGGCTCGGTTGGAGTTGAGAGCCGAAGTCCTCAGGCTCCAAAGGCTGCATGCGAGGCACCGGGGTGCCGTCACCCACCAAGCACGGGCTGGTGGATGGGTGGGCAGGGGTGTGACCAGAGGAGAGAGAGGCCAGGACCAGCTGTGCAGAAGGCACTCCTCCTCTAACCGAGGGTCCGAGCCGTCCGTCCGGCATCTCGGCGTCTGCAGGAGCCTTCTCTCTCCTCCCCCACCACCGACTTCTGGGCTCTTTCTCTTGTCCCCCAAGGCCGTCCAGGTGGCTGGTTTGGAGGCGGGAGTGATGCCTGGTTGGCGGGGCCCAGGGGACAGATGCTGAATGGGGACAACAGTGCGGGCGACCTCGTGGCCCTGGAGCCCAGCAGCAGGGGCAGCTAGCTTTCCCTGAGTGTGACTGTGTGACTGTGTGTGTGCAAGTGTGTGGGTGTAAGGGGTGTGCGAATGTGTGCACGTGTGTACATGTATGTGAGTGTGCCCGTGAGTGTGTGAACGTGTGCGTGTGTGTGCACACGAGTGGGGGTAAACGCTGCTGTCTTCAAATGACACTGACACTCTGACATTTCAAAGGAACATCTAAAAGCCAATCTACATTTTAAAAACCTGGCAAATTTGTTGCTCAAATTCCTCCACACATTACTTGGTATTTAAAAACAAAATCAAACAAAACATTGGCAGGCGGAGGAAACTACTCCAGTGTTTGTCCCCGCGCATCCCGAGTGTTTAAAATAAAGGAAGGAGAAATAGGAAATATTCTCAAGTCAAACTCTAGCTCTTTACATCCGGGGCCCCTGAGCTCAGAGACTGCTGAGGGTGCTGCACTGACCCCTCCCCCGCCAGACCCCGGGCACATGCAGTGCAGGGAGGTGCTGGGGGGTGTCGGCACCTTGGGGGCATCCAGTGGGTAGGGGCCGGGGATACCCCTCAACCACCACGATGCCCCGACAAGGGATCTTCCCGAACAAAGCACCCAGGGGGTGAGAAGCCCTGCTGCAAAGCTGCCCCGCCCGCCCCCGCTGCTCCCCCTTCACACCCCGCCTCCCTGCCTTGCTCCTAAAGCCTCTCTGCTCCAACCCACCTCCCTCCTTCTGTCCCTCCTTCCCACACCTTTATTGAGCACCTGCTGTGTGTGGGCGCTGAGTCTCTCTGGGGCGTTGAGCCCCCATCACAGCATCTCTTTTCCTCCCACCCTTCCTCCCCACCGTCCCCTGGGCCCCCCTGGCCTCCCTCCTCCGGCCACGGCAAGACCACGGAAGGCAGAGCTCGGGGTGGGAGTGTGCGGGTGGAATGTTCTCACCCCTCTGCAGAATGCAGACACCCAGACCCTCTCCAGGGGGCCTCGTGTGGGAATGGGTACAGCTGCCCAGACAGACCCCAGGGAGCGGCTCTGAGTCAGGTCTCGGGCGGGCTCGGGGGCCGGGCGACCGGGGCTGGTGCTGGCCGGGCTGCGGAGGGCCCGCCTGGAAGTGGGGGGCAGTCCTGATCCTCTTAACGGTTTGCTGAGCCTGGAGTGAGTGGCAGGCCCTGGGCTGTGCCCTCTGCACGCCTGACCTCACGGTCCCCAGGGTCCCTTCCCGCCAGGACGCCCCGCTGGCCGCCCCGCCCACCCAGAGGAAGCTGCCCTGCCCTTCACCTCCCTGAATGGCTCCAATCAGGGGCATTGCAGACTCAGATAGATTCGTCAATAAGGTGACTTTCCCCTTAGTCACTGGTGCCTGGGCCCAGAGCAGCTGCCCGGCCGCCGGGCAGAGGACCATGGGGGGCGCAGCGTGGACAGTCATCGCCGGGGCCCTGGGCGTGGGGTTCGAGCCGCCGGGCGCTGAAGTCATCAGTAGCAAAAATAAACACCCGGGCGCGAGGGGCCGGGCCCACAAAAGCAGGCGGTGCGGCTCCCGAGCGCGGAGTGTTTACGAGCCCGCTGCCTCCCCGCCCCGTCCGCATGCGGGGCTCCGGTTTCATTTTATTTGGGGAAAACTTCTACTGCAGCAAAACAGTGTTCATGACTAAAGAAAAGCAGAACTCGGAGGCCGGGCACCGCGGCCGGTCTGACGCTCAGCGCTGCGTTTCCTCCGAGCGGGAATTCAGAGACAAAGGCGGCTCTTCTCTCCGTTCCCAGTGCCCTTTGTCGCCAGAGGAGAAACGCTGGCTTCCTCAAGGTCTGTTTAATCCTTTCAAGCGATGCCCCGGATCCTACTTTGCCTTTACCTAAGACCTTTTTGGTATTTCCTTCCGATCCCCCCAAAAATAAAGGAAAAAAAAAAAAAGAAATGACAAGGAAATCAAGGAACTTCCCGAGCTGGTAAGCGCGGATGGGGCCGGAGTTTTATGAAAGTCTTTTCTATTTACTTCCCACCTAGATAAGATCTTAATCACAGCCCCCAAATTATCGGCGCTGACATTTGTCGAGGCCGGGCCGCTCCCGCCCGCGCTGGCCATCAGCCTTTCTTCCTGCCCCCCTTTCAATGCGAGTTAATTTCGAGAACATGATTTATCTTGCTGGGCGAGCAGCGCCGAGGCGGCCCACCTCGACAAAGGGCGGGCTGGGGAGTGAATTGCAGCCGAGCTGTCCGGTGATTGGGTTCCGTGGGGAAGGAGAATAGGCAGCAGTATGTTGCCTGATGTGATGCTGGGCCTTTTCAGCCCGCAAAGAAAAAAAGATTAGGCTTCTGACGGCGGGGCTGACAGGCGAGCTCGGGGCAGCAGACAAAAGGCCGGTACCTGAAAGCCGGACCAAGCCGTCCCCCAAGGGGGGGCATGCGCCCCAACCCGCCTCCTCTGCATGTGCTCAGGCGGCCTCAGCGCCCTCCACTGACCACTCCCCACCTCGCTCTTGCCCTCTCTCCCTTCTCCCTCCACCCCCTCCTCCCCTTCTCCCTCCCCCTCCTCTCCCACCCTCCCCCTTCTCCCTCCCCCTCCTCCCCTTCTCTCCTCCTCCCCTTCCCCCCTCCTCCTCTTCCCCTTCCACTCCCCCTCCTCCCTTTCTCCCTCCCCCTCCTCCTCTTCCTCTCTACCTCTTCTTTCCTCTCCCTCCTCCCCCTCCTCCTCCCCTTCCTCCCCTCCCTCCTCCTCCCCTCCCCCTCCCTCCTTTCCTCTCTCCCTCTTTCTCCCTCCTCCCTGCCACCCTCCCCACCCTCCCCTACAGCCCCAGGTCCTGCAGTCGGGTCACTGCCTGGCTCTCAGCCCTCCGGACAAGAATCCTGCCTCTGTGTGCAGATTCCTCCCCGTCAGCACCCCCTCAAGAGGGAGAATCTTGTCCTTCGTGTCCTCACCCCACCCCCCAGCTCAGGGAACACACAGAGGCCTGTGCAGACCGGCCCCCATGGTCCGCCTGTCCCCCGGGGATCTGGCAGGGCAGGCTTCGAGCGCGGGCGCAGGGTGCAGGGTTCCAGCTGGGCCCAGGGTTGGGGTTTGACACTGGCTCAGGTGGCTGCCCTCGGGATGCCCAGGACCCTCCAGGGCACAGCCAGCATGGGGTCCCCCCGCCCCCCGCCCAAGGCCTCCCTGGCCCGCACACTTGAAGCAGACCCGCTGGCCTGGGGCCATGTCCTGGCCAGCGCCCCGCCACCATCCTGCCCAGACACCATCAATCTCTGGCCTCTCCTGATTTTGACGTATCTCCCCCTGGGAGCCTCAGGAGGGCAAGGACTGGACCACCGTTCTTGTGCACTGACCAGGCCGTGTACTGACTCCCAGCCTGTGTCCACTCTCATGACCCGCACCACCACCCCTGCCCCGCCACCGGCTCCTTCTCTGGAGGTGACGGTGCTTGAACCTGCTTCCTTGGAGCTCTCGCTCCCAGTTAAAGGTGCTAAGCCTGCCATGTCCTGAACCTTCCCTCCAGGACCACAGGAATCCCACGACTCAGACACAACATGCTAGGGGAAGGAAAATTCACACCAAGCCAACCGTGACTTCCTGACAAAAATAAACCATCTCTTTGGATGTCAATTTGCAGGACTGTGAGAAAAGGCCTACTTTAGATCCACCGTGTTCACTGAAATATGCTAATCTGAATACTAGGGAGACAGAAGAGCCTTGGGTGGGACAAGCAGAGGAACTCTGGGCAGGGGGCTCCCAGGCCCACCAGTTTCCGTCAGCACAGCCCTGGGCTGCCCGGAAGAGGTGTTGAGGTGGGTGGAGCCCGGGACCTCGAGGAGGCCCCAGGACCCAGCACAAAACCATCCTCTAAGAGGACACTGGTGTCCCTTCCCCATCCCAAGGGACCAGCCCAGGTGTTCACAGGGAAGCCGGACCCAGGAAGGCAGGCTCCTTATGCCCAGCAGAAACCTGGGGGTGGGGGGATGCCTCGCCTGCTGGCTCCAGGCCAGACAGAGGGTGGGTCCCAGCGTCATGAACTCTTTGCCTCATGTCGGACAGACCAAGTTCACGGCCGGACCGGGCACAGGCCACGTGCCCGAGAGCCGGTCAGCCACGCCCTCCCCCAGCTGCTTCTTCACCTTCCTGGGCGGGGGTGGGGGTGACGAGGAGTGAAGGAAACACTGCCTGAAGCCCCCCGCGGGACCCAGCGCTTGCCTGCACGGGTGCTGTGCAGACGATGTTGTGTTCTACCTTACGTCAAGAGCGGGGGTGAAGGCCGCAGTCTCAGGCGGTCACCTGGAAACGGTGAGCCCGGGGCTGCGCTGCATCTGGGGGGATGATGCCACCGCCCGGGAACTGAAGCCAGCTTCCGGGGTGATGAGCTTCCCCCCAAAGCTCTCATCACAGACGCCATGCGGATGGTGTTTGGGGACATTTGGCTTTGGAGATCCTGACTGCAGGACCTCAGATGGGGCTAGAGATCCTCCCTCGCCACCCCCTCCCCCGGGGTGAATGCCACGCTGGTCATTGATGACCATGGTTTCCTGCCCTGATGCGAAGCCGTTCCCTAATCGCTGCTCAATTAATCCTTGGCCGAGGCCCCTGGTCTAATGGCTTGTGATGCGTCACTTGGCCCCCGGGAGCGTTAAGTATGAGACAGTTATTAAAAGACAGTTGACTTCTGGGAGCTCTGAGGAGCGGACTCATTTTAGCATCTGTTTAGAGAGCCACGCTGGGTGTTGGCACCAAGGCGGCATGAAATCACGGCCCCGAATCCCTGGGGGTTACAGGATGAGGCCGCTCCCAGCAGTGCCATCCGTGGCTAACAGTAAAACAACAACAACAGTAATGATGATAATGCATACAAGTTCGCGTCCACAGTGTTCAGTCTCATCCAAGAAGCTGGCCGCTCACCCACCTGCAAACACTGATGAACTCAGTAAGTGCCCATGGTCCCACAACAAGGAAGACCTGCGACATCCAGAGAGAGGGCCAAAGCCCTGGCCTTTCTAGGGCAGCACACACCTGTCTTTTCAATATATGTGACTTTATTTTGCCCCATTTAAAAATGTTCTGACACCTTTTGGAACAATCCACGGTGATCCTAGAGTGACGAGGGGTTGCTGCCCCTGATTTCCTGTTCCAGTGTCCCCTCTCCTTAGGTTCAAGAAGAGAACCATCATCTTGGGCCCGGCCCCCAGCCTCCTGGCAGCTCAGTCTGGCCTGGAGCGGCTGCCCTGGAGACCCCGTGGCTTCTAGATCTGTGAGTGCAGAGTGAGGCTGTGCAGACCACTCTGGGCCTCACAACCTCTCTGTGACTTGCTGCCCTCTAGCTGCCTTCTCAGGGTGGACCTCGGTGCCTGGCGCTGTGTCCACTCCCATCCGCGTGCCTGTGACTAGTTTACCATGGTTACTGTGGCAGTTCCATCAGGCCCTGAGCATTGGCCGCCACAGGCGCCAGCTGACCCATGGGAAGGGAGAGGAGATCCAGAAACCGACCCTCGGTTTGGTCTGTGACCCTGCAGGTGACCTGGTGACATCTCAGATCACAGTCTAACACTGCCACCCTACAAACCAGCTCAGACAGTGGCTACCCACGTGGAGCATAAAATAAAGTTAGGTCCTGACCTCACACCATATACGCAACCCCCAGTAGAAGGATTGAGGGATTTAAATACAGAAAGCAAAACTTCAAAACTTCAAGAAGGAAGTGGGGGAGGATCTGACCTGGGGAGAGGGAAGGAATTGTTAACTAAGACACAAATGCACCGAGGACAAAAGAGAACACTGATCGCTCAGGGTTCTGCATGCTCCCTCCCTTCATCCAGCAAACCCTGCATCCCTGCATGAGGTGGGCATGTTCCCAAGCAGTACAATCAGTTTGTCCGAGCAGGAAAGAGCTTGGCAGGGCCAAGACCGCCTTACAAAGGCGACCTCGGTGGTGCAGGTGGCTCTGCGGCTCCTGCTGCCGGATCCCGCCCCACCGCTACCCCTGAGCGCGGGAGCCAGACGCACGCGCTTACGACCTCGCGGGAAAGCCCAGCCCCAGGCTGGCCACACGGCTGCGTGGCCATGGGGGCTGGCGCTCGGCCAAGCCCAGGGGCAGAGGGTGAGCAGAGACCTTCTGGGGGCTGTCCTTGGGGAAGCGCGTGGGGTTTGGCCAGCAGAGCTCCTAGGGATCATGTGTATCTCTAACAAGGGAAGGTGGTTCTAAGGTGTTAGTCCAGCGGGGAGGACAATAGGGCCTGAAAATCCGCCCGGGGCCGCTTCCCATAATTATCGTGATACCCTGCTAGGGTTGGCCACAAGCACAGCCCGGCGGGGAAATGGGCTGAGACCAGAGGAGTGAGCCCAGCAGGTACCTTGAACCTGCTGGTGTTAAGGAGATCTGCAGGCTCCCTGTTGAGCATTAAATGATATATACTTAAAGGATTGCTCTATTTACATTAGAATTAGTCCAGCAGACTGACACCAAGGAATTGCTGGCTTCCAAATCCCAAGGCCGGTAATCCCCACGTAAGCCTCCCCGTCTAAACCACCTGGGCCCAGAATCATGAGTCACAGCTCCCCAGGGCCGGCTAGCGGCGGCTCCCAGTCCTTTGCCTCCACCCCTGGGGTAAAAGCCAGTCTGCAATCCACCACACTGTCCCCCCCAAGACCAGCGGAGCGGGGACCCTCCCAGCGGTGGGTTTCAGGAGCCCCACAGGGTGACCCTCTTCCTCGACGCCAAGCAGCTTTGCTCTTGAGCACGTGGCACCCATTCGGCTATGCTCCCCACAGCCCTGCTTCCTGGGCCCCAGGCCCCTGAAGCCAGAGCAGCAGGGTCCCTCGACGCCCATAGGGCTCCTACTGTCTCCGGCCCGATGAGGTCTGGGCTGCCCACTCCAGGCCACAGTGCCAGGCTTGACCCCAGGCCACCTGACCCAGGGCCTGCCCCCCCCACCCCCCGACCACTGAGCAATCCTGCCCCTCTGACCAGGGCAGGGACGGGAACCTGCTCCCACTCTGCTTCCCATCAGCTGGGCTGGCAGGGCTCTGCTGGCCCCCAGAACAAGCCGTCAGGGGGCTGCGCCTGCCCAGCCAGCCACATCAGACCAGCAGACCCAGCTCGTGTGGCCCACTGGTGCCGGGTGAGCGATGGTTCTGCCTCCCATGCTGACCCGAAGGCAGGGGCCGGACCTGCCCCTCGGTGTGGCCCCGCAGGCCCGGCAGGTCCGGACAGAAACCTGGGGGTGCCCTCCCTGCCCACAGCCCACACGCAGTCCTTCAGCAGCTCCTGTAGTCTCAGCACCTCCCAGCCCCGACCTCGCCCGCCCCCGCCCCTCCCCCTGGCCTGACGGGCAACCCCTCACCTGCACCCACTCAGGCACCTTTATTCCCTGTGCTGGAGCCCAGGGGTCTTTGACACACGGGACCGGGCTCGGGTTGCCACCCGCGGGAAGCTCCTCTGGCGCAAGCTTCTGTTACACCTCGAGCAAAGCCAAGCCGTGCACCTCCTGCAGGCCGCCCACCAGCCCTCCTCAAGGGCCCCCGCCCTCCAGCCCCTCCTGCAGCTCCTCCAGCGTGTCAAGCTCCCCCAGCCCCCGGGGGCGGCTTCCTCTCTCGGGCAGCCTGAGTGTCTCCTCCAGGCTCCATTTCAGACCGCCCGCCTTCACCCGGAGAGCCCAGGCCTGGTCATCCTCTGGCATGAACACATTTGCAGCCCGCTGGTGGTGCCCCCCCTGAGGGCTGTCACCCTGTATTCCCCACACCCCGCACTCGTGCCACGAGGGGAGCCGGCTGGGCTCTCCTCCGGGATGGGTCCTGTCCCAACCCTGCCAGCCGGAAACTGGGGACAGCAACCCCGGGGGTGGAGGCTAGGCCGAACTTGCAGGCTGTCCCCCCGTGGGAGCCAAGGTGGAGCCCCAGGGGACACACGGAGGACGGTCCAGACAGGGAGGGGGAGAGGCTTGTGGCGGGGGCGGGGGGGGTCCCTCTCCTGGTCTGGCTCCCCTCCTGGACGTTCCGTGGCCAGCTTGGCCGCCCGCCCTGAGGATCTCACCCATGTCCGCCCCTTCTGGGGAAGGGGAGGGGCAGGGGCTGGGCCGGAGGTAGGGGAGGCTCCGGCCCCTGTCTCCGGGAGGGACCTGCAGCCCCTGGAGGGGCTGATCCGAATGCTGCTTGCGGGCCGAGCTAGGAATGTAATTACCGAGGGGGCCGCACTCGCCCAGGAATGCATTTGGAAGGTTACCATAGGAATCGCTGGCCTATTCATCCCGTGCGGCCTAATCACGGTCATGAGGAAGGGATTGGGGACAGGCCGCGGGTTACACCCAGGAGACGCGGAACAAAGCCCCCCGCACTCGCGCCTTAACCCTTTGGGGTCCAGACCAGTGACCGTGGGCGGCCCACGCCCTCCCGAGTCAGGTCCAAGCACGCTGCCCCCCACTGTGCTTCCAGAAGAGTCCACTGGCCAGGACAGCACCCAGAGCCGTCCAGGATGTGTTGCCCACACAAGCGCCTGTCTGCCTTTGAATGGACAGCAGGAATGAGGGGTGTTTAGGCCAGAGGTGAGCAGCCAGGGCCCTGCTCTGGACTGGGCCGTGGAGGAGGCCAGACGGCCATGGTGGCCCAGAGCGGGGGACAGGATAAAAAGGACACGGGCCCTCAGTGCCCAGGAACACAGGGACGTGGGTTTACCCCGGGGGCAGGGCAGGCCTGGAAGGCTGGGCTGGGGGAGGCCAGCGGGCAGCGGGAAAGAGCCGGGGCGCCGCGGCGTCCAGGACACCGGCCCCCGCTGCCGGGTGGAGAGCGTGTGGCCCCCATGCCGGCTCCCGCCACTCAGTGCCGGCGGGCGGTGGGGTGGGCCTGGCTGTCTGGGGAGGCGAGCCGGCCTGCCCTCCTGCCCGGGCACCCCCGAGCCAACGCCTGTGGTGCCAGCCGTTCCAGAACAATCTGTCGGGTCCCGCCCCCACCCCTGCACCGCCAGTGCCTTCCTTCTGACAGACTCACCCTGACACCCGCCCCCATCTCTCATCATGCCTTCCACGAGCATTTATTGAGTGCCTACTGAATACCAGAAGCTGCTAGGTGCCAGAAGGGACAGGAAAACCATCTGGGGGGGAGGGGAGGCCACAACCCAGAAATGCAGGGTCAGGGTACCATGGGGGGGAGGGGAGTGTGGGCTCTGGAGAAGGCTTTAGGAGAGGGGTCTGCATCGAAGAAGGAGCAGAGGTGAGATGGGGGTCTGGGACAGGCCATGAGCTCCTGCCCGAATGTGTGGGAGGGGTCGACGGGGCCAGCCCTGCGGAACCTGAGGGCGGTCCCGGCTCTTCTCACCTGCCCAGCATCGGCTTCCTTGTTCCTGCATCCCTCTCCCCGAGGGGGCTGAGGGTCTCTGGGGGTCAGCTTGGGCATCCCACCCTCCTGGACCCCTGACTGGTGCACACAGCCCTGGGCAGGTGGGCCAACCAAGGAGAGAAGGCAGTTCTCCCCCGGGCTGTCCTCGGGACTGGGTCTCGGGCCCCTGCTTGCGGGCTCCCTCCTTCTGGAGGCGACTACACTGTCCCGGCCCCTCCAGAGCTGTCCATCGGACACCCCCCATCCTGGGATGAGCTTCACTCGCTTGCAGCAAACACGAGCTTCTAGAAGGGCAGCCCCGGTGCATGGAGACTCCCGCCCTCCGCCACCTCCCAGCAAGGACTGCCGTCCCTGGGTTGCCTCTGTAAGGCCCGGATTGCCTTCTGGAGGCCGCCTCCCAGGTCCCCACAAAGCCGCTTGTTAGCGGGTCTTCTGAAAAGACCGGAGGGGAGAGCGTGCGCTCGGCCCCCGAGCCACGCTGTTCTCAACAGACCTCGGGGGACCTGTCTCCGTGGGATCCGCCGTTCAGCGGTGACCCAAGGAGCTGTGTGTTGTCAACACGCCTTCACCGGGCCAAGGAGCAGCCTTGGGAAGAGGAAGGCAATTTGTTTGTGAATTTTGCCCTTTGTTATGGAAAGCTGTTGGATTTTTAAAAATTGTAAAGGTTTGAACCGTTAACTCCCAGGGCAGTCTCGCCCTGCGGATGGGGAGGTTTGAGGATGTGTTTATTTCTTTAAAAAAACAAAACAAAACCAAACCAAAAAAACATACAGAATTGTTGTTAAGTAGCCGTATGCAAATTTCCTGGGGCCTGTTGATTTTATTCTCTTGAAATCTTATTGAAAAGGCTCAACCCCACAAAAATGAGAAAAATTGTGCTCTCCAGTCAAGCCCTGATTTTCCATGGACGTTTCTCAGGTTCAAGGCCTCTCTTTTAAGCTCTTTTGGCCTTTCAAAAAGGAGCGTTTGTGCTAATTGCAGATTTCTCGCCCCCTCTCGGCACGTCTGCTCACGGGCCACGCAGAGGCCCCGATCACATTTGGGCTCTGCGGTCAGGACACCCCCATGTGAAGCGTTCCTGCCTCATCCCCACTCAAGGGCCTAGGCAATCCTGGGGGTCCATTTGCAATCTGGTTTCTGGGGGTGTGTTGGAATATCATCACAGACAATGGTGCTTGGAGAGGCAAACCAAGTGCAGTCTCAGATCAACACAGATTGTGGGGAAGGGCATTGTTTCAGGTCGAATTATGACCCCAAAACTTGTATGTTGGCATCCTGACCCCAAGACCTCAGAGCGTGACAGTATTTGGAAATGGGGCCTTCACAGGGGTGACTAAGGTAACATGGGGTCGTAGGGTGGGCCCTAATCTCATGTGACTGATGTCCTTATAAGAAGAGGACATAGGGGCTTCCCTGGTGGTGCAGCGGTTAAGAATCTGCCTGCCAGGGCAGGGGACACGGGTTCAAGCCCTGGTCCGGGAAGATCCCACATGCTGCAGAGCAACTAAGCCCTGCACCACAACTACTGAGCCTGCGCTCTAGAGCCCGTGTGCCACAACTACTGAAGTCGCATGCCACAAGTACCGAAGCCCACGTGCCTAGAGCCCGTGCTCCACAGCAAGATAAGCCACCGCGAGAAATTCGCGCACTGCGACGAAGAGTAGCCCCTGCTCGCTGCAACTAGAGAAAGCCCACACACAGCAACGAAGACCCAACGCAGCCAAAAATAAATAAATAAAATAAATAAATAAAAATTTATAAAAAAAAGAAAAGAAGCAGAGGAGATAAGGACACAGACAAACACAGGGGGACAACCAGGTGAGGACACAGGGAGGAGACGGCCGTCTACACACTGAGGAGAGAAGCCTTGGGAGGAACCAGCCCTGCCCACACCTGGATCTCGGGCGTCCAGCCTCCAGGACTGGGGGAGGATAAATGGCTGTGGGTTAAGCCGCCCTGTGTGTGGTGCTTCGCCGGGGCCGCCCCAGGAACCCAGGACAGGCTCAGCGAGGGGCCAGAGCTGCCCAGCCATCCTCTGCTGCCCGACCGCAGGGTGAGGGAGGATGTGTTGGATGCACTCGGGCCCCAGACCGGGATGAGCCAGCGTGGGTGTCACCACCGCACAGACACGACCCGGCGGCTTCTGGTCTGAAGGAAGCGGGGTATTCGGCGCCCACGGGTGCTCTCACTCCACTGTGACGCTCTCACTCATGTCCAAAACTACTGGCCAGCGGGGCACGATCTCATCCAAAGTAAGAAGAAGGGGAGGAGCCGGCTGGGAAGCCGAATGTTCTAGAACAGTCTATGTCGGACGCAGCTGTGCTTCGCAGGCCGTCCTGCTGCACGAGCTCCTGCTCTGCTCTCAGCGCATGAAATTCTGCAATAGGAACCAGCCTGCTCGTTCAGGTGATGGCTGGGGTCCTCCCTCTAAGGAGCAGGGGTGGGGGGTGTTCCAGAAACATCTACAACAGAGCATCAAAGCCCGTGAACCTGGGAAACTTCACACCCAGCACAGAAAACCCCGATTAGCACTTCCCCAAACACCCAGAGACCAAGACGTGGGACACTTTGAATCCAGAAGTGCCTTCCAGGAGAACAGCCAGAGGTCCCCCGCCTGCTGGTCAGAGCTGGGGACGGGGCCTTAAGGGCTGATCGCAGACACTCTCAACCAAGACCCCCCACGTGACCTGAACCCCCAAGCCCAGAGGTGTCTGCCGGTGACAGCCTTCGCTCCCGGCACTAGGTCATTCCACGACTACATCTCGGGCGACTGCTCTGTGTGCAGCCAGCCCAGCCGAGCCTCCAGCACCAGGGAGAGGGACAGCCCCGGGGGGGGGACACCTGCAAGCCCTCCCTCCTTGAAATACCTCCCCAGCCCTGCAGAAAGACGGCCGTGGGCACCTCGCTCCGCCACGGATCGCCTGGGTGGCCTGGACACACAGCCTCGCGACAAGTTCTGCATCTGTATAATGGGCATTACCCGGGGATGCTGACAGCAATTGAACAAGGCATCACTGCGGCCCGGGGGTCCCCAGGGGCTCTGGGGTCCCCAGGAGGGGCTCCTACTCCTCCCCCAAACCCATCTGGTTAATTAGGCGCCCCCCCCCCCCGTGCGGTTCAGATTTAAAAGGAGCCCTGTTGCTAAAAGTGTCGGGACACTGCCCCTGGATCCTGCCCTCCTGCCTTAGATGCAGAGGACAGATGGGGCAGCCGGGGCCGGCTGTGCTTTGAGGACAGCCCCCAGCCAGGGGGTCTCTGCCCCCACCCATGGCTCCACTGCTGGGTCCACCTGGGCTGTGCGGGCTTGGAAGGCACAGGGATGGGGTGGCTTCTCTAGAAAGTTCCAGGTGGCTGAGGTCAGTGCCTTCTCAGCCCAATCTGCCCTGAAGACCCCTGCTGCTCCTCTCCCGCCGCTGGCTCTCCCTCTGACCCCACCAAGCTCGCACCCTCTCTGGGCCCCTCCCCTGGACGGCTCTGCCGGGGACCCCAGGGCTCCGGGCCTCCTCTCCCCAGTGGGTGAGGTGCGTGTCCCAAGGTGCAGCGGGGGCCTCAGATGGAGCCCACCCTCCCTGCAAGGAGGTGCCACCCCACACAGCCCCCTCCCGTTGGCACCGACTCCGAAGGTGCCCGGACAGTCACCCCCAAACACGTCCGCTCACGCTGCGGAGTGGCCGCCATTCACACAGATAAGCCCCTTTAGAAACGAGGGGGGATTTAATTCAGCGTCTGAGTGACAGCGCGAAGATTTATCCCCTGCCCAGACAATACAGCGCTGGGGCTTTAATCTCCCCCAGACAATGCACTGCGGCTCGGCCCTCATCGCGGGCTTTTCCCACGATGCTGGTGATTAGCCGAGGTGCCCTGGATGAAGCACTATCTCTCGGGAAGCGTGTCTGCGTCTCCGTCATTCAGGCCGGCGGGGAGCGGGGGGAAGGTTGAGCTCCTCTGGGCACCATCTCTGTTCCCCCAGCCAGAGGGGCGCAGCCAGGGTCTTCCCTCCCTGGCCTTCCCGGTGCCCGGCAGGCCCAGGTGAGCCCAGGTAAGCGCACACCTGAGCAACAGGCTGCTTCCACTCTGATCACACCCCCCGCCCCCCGCAGATGGTGCAGCTTGCCCAGCTCAGGGTGGCCTCTCCCCAGCTGGACACCTGCCCAGGTCCTGGCCCTTTTTAGGGGCCCCGTGGCCGATGCGTGCCTCCTCCTCCTCCTGGAAGCTCCAGGCCAGAATGTCAGCCAGTGACAAAGTGACAGGGGTCACCTTGAAGTGAGCTCCTCCTTTTCCAACGGCCCAGTCTCATTTGCTACCTCTTGGAGGGGCTCCAGCCCAATCACCAGGACCACCTGTGGTGTCTCCCCTTCCCTTGGAGGGTGAGGACCACGTTTATCCATCATCTTCCACCCCCACAAGCCCAAGCCCAGGCAGGTCCACAGACACAGAGCCCGCCAGGACCCCCCCTCCCCCCACTCCCTTGCCCTCTGAAACGACCGAGGAGGCCTCCCACTGACCTAGGCGGGCCTCGCTCCTCCTCAAGGGAAAGTTACACGGGGGCTTGTTCCCGAGCCGACGGGGTGAGCGGGGGCTCTCAGAGCGTCCGCCCCAGAAGAGCTGGCCCCGTGCCCTTCTCCAGGCCTGGGGAATGCCACACGAGAGGCACCTGTGAAGGGCCCCGTCCACCGAACGAGGGTGGATGTCTGCGGGGCGTCCGTGGATCCGCGTGAGGGTGCTGTCCCCCATCACCGCTCTGCTCAGCAACGCCGCCCGCGGTGGAGCCGGTGGACAAGAGCTGACGCTTTATCTCCTTCAGTCTTCCTCACGTGCCCACTGCGCGCCAGGGCCCATCACCTGACCCCGTCCCCTGCTCAGCCATTGGACCCAGGGCCCCCAGGGGCCAGCCCAGCCCGCAGGACCTAGCCCTGGGGTCTTTCAGAACCGGGCTGCAGAAGGCCCCCCCATCCCCGCCAGCGCCTTCTCCCTCCCCCCATCCCCTTTACCTCCCACGGCCCCCTTCCCAGGGGAGAAGCCCCAGGGAGGGGCTTGTTTACACGGGCCTGTCACACCCTGGAGAGCCTGGCTCTGCAGAGATGGCGCCCGCCCCATGGCTCACAGTCACCATGTGCCCCAGCCGCCACTTGTCCCTCGGCTCACTCGACACACGTGCGGGGCCCCCGTGGTCCAACAGCCCACCTCCTGGACGGTCCCGCTCAGCCCTCGCCCATCTCCCGGACGCACGTCCCTCCACGCAGGGCCAGGGAGGCGGGGAGGCCCAGCCTGGGGCCCTGCGGGGTCGGGGCACTGGGCAGAGAACTTAAAACAGTAACAGGAGAAGCTGGTCGTCGTCTGCCTTCTATCACCACCATGTGCAGCCACTCCAAACACAGGGGTCCGGTGCCCCTCCCCGGGGACTGTTAATCCGGGCGTCCCCACCAACATGGCGGTGACACAGTTAGACGAAAGCACCGAAAGCTTCACCCGCACGGCGCCCTCCTCCTTGCCAGCCTGGTGCTGTGTGTGGAGAGAGCCCTGCCCCCGCCGAACACCCCTCCTGAGGTTGGGACTTGGGGTGGGCTGTCGTGGATCTGCCATTCCACAGACAGCGGCACGCCAGCCAAGGTGGAAGTCGGCACCGACCTCAGCTGTGCAGCGGGAGGGGCCGCAGCAGTCCCCCCGACGCCCCCACCTGCATTTACCAAACCACCTGGGGATGCCCTCTGAGTCTAAAATCCAAAACCGTGAAACTGTCCAACGCAGAGGCCAGCAGTGCTAAGTGTAAAGGTTATGAAGACGGGGTTTCTTCCCTTTTAGGAGTAGTTGTTTTAAAGGTAAAGAAATGAATTAAGAAAACCATGATCGTGGGGACTTTCCTGGCGGTCCAGTGGTTAAGACTCCAAGCTTCCACTGCAGGGGCACAGGTTCGATCCCATAACATCTTGCAGGCCGCGCGGCTCGGCCAAAAACAAAACAAAAAAACGTGATCGTGATAATTACCGGGTTGTGACTAAAAACGTTTTTGTCGCATAAAGGAGAGCAGAGTTAAAAATGACCGTCGTGGGTGTCAAACTCCAGGGCGTGATGCTGCCCCGCGGCCACCTGCCCAAGGCCCGCCACCTGCAGGACTGGCTTGGCCTCATTCTCCCCAGATCCTCCTGACCCTCCAAGCTGGCATTCTGGGGCCCCCCAGCCCTGTCGCCCCCTCTAGTGGGACAGCTGGGCCCTGTCTCTCTTTCCCACCAGGCTGGTCACTCCTGCGGCCCAGGGCACCCTGACATGTGCCCAGCACACAGTGAGTGCCCACAAAGGTCAGCCAAGTGGCTCATCCAGACGAAGGGGGGAAATCGGGCGTCTGGCAGAGGGGGTGACCTTGGCCTATCCCTGGGCACAGCCCCCAGGAGGCCAGCCACACCTGCAGAGCTGCTCCTGCCCAACCCTGCGTCCTGCACCCGGGCCCCCCTACCTTGCTTTGGGAGGCGAGGACCACCCCCAAAAAGCCACCGGAGGCAGGAAGAGATGCCCTACAACCACCCCCCAGAGGGGTCTTCCTATCAGCAGCCTAGCCTGAGCCAGTTCCTGGAATTTCCCTGCAAAGATGCTCAAACTGAAAAACCAGCTGGGGGTGTCCACCTGCCCTTCCCCTCGCCCAGGCTGGCAGGCGAGGGGCTCTGACCGGGTGCTCGGCAGGCACAGGTGGGTCCCCTTGCCCTCCCTCCTCAGTGAGGCTCTGGCCACTCACCAGCACGTGCCAAGTGCCCTTTGCCAGGTCCCGGAGTTCACACGGGTGGGACGTGGCCCCTGCCCTCCAGGGCCGCACGGCTGGGAGTCCAGGAAAGCGGCTCCTGTCTGGGCTGGGGCAGAAGAGGCTTCAGAGCGCAGCCCCTCTCCACCCAAATGAAGACAGGACTCCTTGAAGAGCTCGTGAGTGACCTTGGCCCACAGGGAAGCTCTCTGCTCCCCGAGGCCCGGCTCCCCTCCTGTCCTGGCGAATCCCTCATTCCCGGCCAGAAGGGGGTTTGGTGGGAGGCACCTGGGCAGAAGTGGCCATGGGGACCCAGAGGCCCCTGCATAGGCATTCAGGGCAGGTGGCCAGCAGGGAGCCCCTCCCACCCGGCCTGGGGGTGAAGCCTCACCCATCCTGCCCCAGCTTGTGGCAGCACCAGCGCAGAAGAACCCGCTGGGCTGTGGCTGAGGGGAGCCTGGGGAGAGATCTTCCCACCTCCGGGCATCCGACCTGGTTTGGGGAACCCAGTGCAGCGCAGGGAAACTGCAGCCAGTCTGCAGGGCCCTCGGCCGGGGTCAGGGACATCAGCGTGACTCAGGGCAAAACTACACCCCCAGACCACTCACATCCCGGCCTGGGTGTGCCCCTCTACAAACTGGGAAGGACCCTTGGCTTCACTGAAGCCCCCTTGCCCACGAGGTGAGCAGAGACAGCAAAGGAGGCTTGGAGGAGTTTCTAAGCCTTCAGGGCGCAGGGCCGGGTAGGGGTGGGGGGCCGTTATCAAGAACTGGCCCCCGGAGGGGCAGCTCAGACTCCCTTCCCGGAGAGCTGGGGTCCTGGCTGGGGGCTGCCTGGACAGAGTGGGGGTGAGCCCTGCTGCGGATGGGGACCCTGCCCACATGTCGCAGTGACGGGCACCGAGAGGAGGGGACCCCGGGGCAGGCGCTGCAGAACCCCCCACCCCAGGTCTCCTCGCAGCCCCGCGTTGCCACGGCGGCTGCAACAGACCCGGAGTCCAAGCATCTTCAGCTTCCCCACCGGCCTCCTGCCCTGTGAGCCATGTGCCTGGACCACCCCGGGCATCTCTGCCAGTGACCAGGCACGTGACCCGTGCTCCCCACCAGCGCCCTGGCTGCTCAGAGGAACCTTCTGAGACCCTTTCCGCTGGGCCTGTGGCAGCCACTGCCCCAGTTCCCCAGCATGGCGCAGTGGCCATGTCTCCAGGACCCCCAGAAATTCCCCCTGGCGAGACGGGGTAGCAGCACCGGGACAGAGGCCCGCTGGGAGCTGGGAGTTTTGGGGGTGATGCGTTTTTAAGATCTTTTCAACTGTGGTTCGGGCGACAGTGTTTCTGTGAGATGAGAGGACGCTGGCCAGCTCCTGCCTGATTCGTAACCTCCAGGGGAGACCGAGACGCAGAGATGGCAGCCTTGCTGCTACCTTAGTGTTCCTACTGTGGAGGACGGTGCACTAGAGCCCAGTGGAGTCTAGTTGCTGCCAGCTGCCCCGCCCAGGGACCATCCTCACCCCCGGCCTGTAGATGCGGAAATAGACCCAGGTCAGGAAAGTTGCCCAAGGTCTCTCGGCCAATGAAGGACCCATCAAAATCCTGAGCTTTTCCAGGCAAGCCACACCCTGTCCTTCGGCTCATCCAGCGACCCTGATGCCCTGCCCTTGACCTTTCTCGTGACCTTGGCAATGCAGGCGGCTTCTCTGAATTGCTCTCTCCTCACGGGGGGGATATGGGCAGCGGCATCGTTGACCCCAGCCCTGGCCTTACGGTCCCCATGGACGCACACCTCGAATGCCCTCAGACAGACGCATCTCTCCCAGGGAAAGCCTGAAGGACGGAGTGAAGAGGCGGCCGGCGGGAGGAGGACGCAGGCGGGGACTGGCATGGCGCCCTTTTAAAACGCGGCACCAAGTAACCAGCAAATGGCCCCGCTGGTCCATCTCAGTGGGCTGCAGGGCAGGGGGCCCACGACGGGGGCAACTGGGCTCGCCCTCCTGGCCACTCCAAGGGAAACCGAGGAAGACCAGCGCCCTGCAGGGTACCCACCTCTCTGCCTACTCACCATCCGCCCCAGCTCCAAGGCCCAGCTGCCTGCTCCGGAAGCTTCCGAGGCTGGCCAGCCCCAGGCCCGGGCCCCCTTCCCCTTCCGGGCCCCAGGACGACGCTGACCTTGTGAAGGCAGGGATGGGACTGAGGGAGGCTGGGAAGGTGCGCGGGGCCGGGAAAGAGGAAGAGGCCGGACCAGAGGGGAAGTGCGGGCCGGTGAGGGGCTCTCGCCCCCGCCGAGGTGTGGGTTCTAAAAACAGACCCTCCCCTTTCTAAGCACACGTCCCCGGCACCCCCCCCCTCCTCCAGTGACCTCATTCCTTCCCAACTGATGGTCCGACTTGGCCGAGGCAGCCAGGGGAGGAGCAGAAGCGAGGGGCCCCGCGCAGGGGCCCGAGCGGCAGGGCCCGTGAGGGGTGGAGGAGAGAGGGGGCCCTTCCCCTCCGGTGGGCGACTCGGGGCGCCTGGTCCAGGGCGTGGTAGGGCCGGGTCCACCGCACACCCAAAGTGGGTAGGTCGCAGGACACAGCGGCTGAGAGGCCGCAGGCCACCCTTGCCCAGGCGGGATGGGAGGGCAGGCCTGTGGCGCTTCACAGGGGGGTGGCCCAGGGACAGAGGTCACTGGGCATTTGTAAAGCAAAAGCGGGGAGGGAGGGTGGCTTCCCCACCTGCCCGCCGCCCACCCTGACCCGGGTTCCATCCTGACAGCTCGTGCCTGCCATCAAGTTCTCTCTGCCGAGACCAAGGGATCTTCTATTTAAACCATGGACCATGGAGTGGGGGACAGTGTGAGGAGCCCCCAGCCAGGCACCCCAGGGCACCCCCAGAGCAGATGGTGCGCCCCCTGGACACCCCCAGCGGCGAGTCCACTCCTGCAAGTCCCCTCCCCACCCAGGCCCTGCTGCCCACGGCACCTGCAGGGCCAGCCCCGCCTGGGATGGGCACAGGGTCCCCGAGGGCTGTCTGGATAAGAAGGCCCGGCCCGGGCTTCGTCCCAGATGCAGCTGCTGAGCTGGAACCTGGACGTTAGCGGCAGCCGGGGCCACAGTGGCCATCCGGGCAAGCCCCGTCCTCTCACCGAGGTGGAAGCTGTGCCCAGGGGGGCCCCGGGCGGGACCAGAAGCCAGCCTCCCTTCCGTGGCTCACTGCCCGGCCTCATGGCCTCTGTTCGCTTTCCTGAACTAACTGCAACGTTCCCCAGACTCTGGGGTGCTCCTCCTCTCCCAGTCGCACTTCCCCGGGGCGGCGGGGCTGCTCTCGCGGGCACACGTGCTGCTTAGCTCAGGAAGGCCCTGGCAGGCATGAGGCCTCTGGGCCAGCCCGGCTGAGGCCTGGTCACACGCTTCGCCCCAAACCGCTGAGAATACACCCGGTTCTCAACCACTCTGCTTCCTCTGTGAACCCCAGAGGGTGAGCCCAGGCCCCTTCTGGGTGGACAGCCACGGTGCGTTCAGACCACGCTGACCCACCACAGGGCTCCTGGGCCCAGGATGAGAGGGTTGCTGCCTTCTCACCACAAGCGGGCGGACGGGGCAGCGGGAGAGCCCTGACCGCCCGCCAGCACGGCTCCCAGCACCCCGGCCGGCGCCCAGCAAGGATGACCGTGGGGACCCCTGGGGTCAGCACTTCCCCGGGCCGGAGGGGCAGCAGAGCGGGGCCTGGCCATCTGTGCACGGCAACGTGGGGACGTGGGAGGGGCCTGGAAAGGCAGAGGGGTCCCAGAGACCCCAGCCCCCAGTCTTGCTCGGGTCCCGGCTTTGTCTCACCCAGCTCGGAAAATTCCCCAGGCTGACGCAAGACACCGGGGGTTCCGCAGCTCGGTGGTGCCCCCAGCCCAGGGAAGAGCAGGACGGAAGCCCCTGGCCCTGCAGGTGCTGCCCCCGCCCCCTTCCCGGCCCACGGGACTCTCGCAGCGGGGGTGGGGAGGCGCGTGGCCTGGAGCCCCCAGAGGGACAGCACCGGCCGGGAGGTTTCCACGGGGTCCCCGCCCACTTGGGCGGGAACGAAGGGGCAGGCGGGATGAGCCGGGTGTGTCCGGAAGGCGCCGCATCCCCCGTCAGCCGAGCCCGGGGATGCCAGCGCTCGCCACCCGACCAGCCGATTCACACCCATGAGCGAGCCGCTGCAGCATATGGGAACCACCTCCCCAGCACGGCTCGCCGGGGCCCAGTGCGGGCGACGGCTGCCCTCTGCAGGGTCCAGGCCGGGCACTGAACCTGTCAGGGGCTGAGAAGCACCGCCGCCTGGACCACAGCCGCCCTCAGATCCCCACACCTCCCTCGGATCCACGGATTCGGATCCTGAGACGGGAGGTTGGAGAACCCACTGTTTACTTAACATGGATTTATTTTTAAGTCAGTCCATTCTGAAAATTCCACAGCTGCCCTAGATGCTTAGAAGCCAAGGGGAAGCAGCAAGGCAGGCTGGGAACCTCAGGTGTGCGTGGGTCCGGAGCCCCCGCTGTTCCAGGTGCCCTCAGTGCCCCAGCGCCCACCCCGCCCACGAGCCCCGGGCCCTGGCACTGTGAGTTCCTCCTGCCCTGAGCACTCAGATGTTGGTTTCCAGGTCACCAGCAACCACAGACCACACTGGCTGTGGCCACTGCTTTTGCCCAGACCACGGCCACTGGCCAGAGCCACAACTTCTGTTTGGCGCTTCCTGGAACACAGCAGCCTGACCACCGAATCACACAAGTCCACATTCTGCGGTGACTTTCAAAAATTCTCAGCGCGCAAGGAAATTTACCAAGAACTCCCTCCCTGACCCACCCGCTTAGCCAGGCTGGGCGTGCCCGGGCCTGCCACCCCACCCCAGCCCGCAGCACCCCCACCCTGCCCTGTACTCTGGAGCCCGTCTGCACTGCCCGTTGCTCTGCTATGGTCCAGGCAGGGGCTGACATTTGCCCCGAGATTCAACGGGCATCTAACGCTGTCTGCCTCTGACCCCAGGCTCGCCTGGGCCCTGGACAGGACTGTGGGTGGGTGAGAACCCCCCCGCCCCAGCCAAGTCAGGAGGAGCAGTGACCAGGGGAGTCACGGGCAAGCCTGTCAGCCAGGGCTCCCTGCTGGTTCTGGGCCGTCACAGAGCCGAGCTGTCATCTCCAGAGGCAGGAAAATTCCTCCATAGAACCCAGAAAGCCCACTTGGCCCGAACTTCCAGCCGCCCGCTGTGTCATTCTGATCACCCACTTCAAAGGTGCTGAGATGGCTACAGCGGCAAGCCTTCACCATCTTCCCTGACTTTTAAAGGTTTTGCCCTGAGACATCACGGCCCCCCTGAGATAAGTGGAGACTGGCCCCACCCCGCCCACATTCCCAGCCTGGTGGCAGCCTGGGGACCCCAAAATATATCAGCCCCCCACCTCACAGCACAGTGCCCAGGCAGGGGCTGCCCGGCCAGAGGGAGGAGGGCTCCACGCCAGGCGGCATCCAACTCGGGACTCATCTAGAACCTTCTGCAGAAGCCCCGGTGGGAGGCCCAGCCGTCCCGACTGGGTTTCCATTTCCCACTCGCGGACCATAGGCGGTGAGCACGCATCAGGATTTCTAAAACTAAACAGCACATTTTACCCTGGAAATGAAAAGGGAACTCCGAACAAAGCTCGCAGACTGCCCCTTGGCCAGGCCCGCAAAGCCCTCTCCCCGGACGCGTCGTACCCTGGGTGCTGGCGGCCAGTTTGGGGGCCCGCAGGGTGCGGCAGGAAGGCTTAGGACGTGCGGTGGGAAAGTTGGTTGAAAGCACACAGCACCCTCCGCCTCGGGGTCCGCTCTGGGACCTCACGCCACACCGTCTCCACTGGGCCACCTCTCCCGTCCCCTGAAGGGCCTGGGCCCAGCTCCAGAGCCACAGGATGGCGGTTTGGACTGTCAGTGTGGCCTCTGGGCCGGGGGGAGCGCCTGCACGTGCACCCCGCAGGGGGACCCGTATGTCAGCGCTTGTCGGCCGCTGGCTCAGTCTTGCCCATGATGTCGGGGCCCACGTCCCCTCCCCAGGAGGCCTTCCCAGACCCCCTGCCGAAAGCAACTCTCCCTGCCCGGCTCCTCCACCTCACCCTGAGTTTCTCGGCAGTTCTCACATCTGGCCGCCTGTCGGTGTGCTCGCCCTGGGAGATGGGTCCCCGAGGACCGGCCCTCACTCTCCTGCCCTGTTCTCAGCCCTGACTCCATGGTGCACACAGCAGCGGCAGGTGGCGGCCACTCGCTAAACCTGCGACCACTGAAAGCAGGTGGCCCTGCCCAGAGTGCCTGCCGTGTGTGTCTACAGCAGGGATGACACCTTCCCGTGTGTCTGCAGGAGGGACCACACAGCCCGTGTGTCCATGGCGGGGACGGGGGACAACAGGGCAGGAGCCTGAAGGTCCCCAGGATGGTAGCAGCTCAGGGAGGGTCAGTAGCTGTCTCAGCCCAGGTGCCTTCCTGGGCCACCTGTCCGGGGGCGGCCATGTCCTGCAGCCCCTTGCCAGTCTCCTGGAGACAGGGGAGCGTCGGCAGGCTCTCGCAGGAAAGCGTGGGAGGAGGTGTGGCTGTGGCCCCAGCCTTTCTTATCGACTCCCACGTGGATCTGAGCATTTCTGAAACTGGAGGAAACAGGAGGAGGAGCTCTGGGGGAAGGGGGAGCTGGCCTCGTGGAGCCATCCCCTGTGGGAAGCCAGCACAGCCGCGTCCAGGCCATCTCCACCACCCCCCTGCCCGCCCCTGTCCACCGCAGCGAGTGTCATGTGGCCAGCAGGTCTGGGCCTTTAGGGCTAAGAGCCCCTTCCTGACCGGAGCCCCGACTTCTCAAGAGGCCATGACCAGGCCTCCTTCTCACTCTGCTGGGCGTCTGTGGACAGGAGGAGACTGCCGCAGCCGTCGTGGTCTTGGCCTGTCCCGAGAGCCCCGTGTCTGGGAGTCTCAGAGCCGGGGTTTCGGGGAGGAACCCGGGGAAGCTGCCCTGTCCGCCTCCAGGCTCCCCGCAGACCCCACACAGGGGTCGGGAGCGGAGATGGGCGCCCCCAGCCCTGGGAGCCTGGGGAGCTGGGCACGAAGGCGCTGCTTTCAGCCCAAGGGTCTCGCTCACATCGCGTGCCCCCGCCCCCAAGCAGGGATGGCTCTGCTGCTTCGGGAAACTGGGATCAGGTGCCCTGCTTAGTCTCCGGGGAACGCAGCTACAAGGAGAGACACTTTCAATTTGAGATCGGGGTGCCTCAGCCAGAGGCCAAAGGTGGGGAGGATTTGGGGTTCCAGTGAGAGGTTGCCGTTTGCGTCAGAGGGAGCGGGGAGCCCCCAGGCCATGCCCGGGGTCCCCCCAAGCCGCAGGTCCCAAAGGCCACCCTGTGGCACAGCCCAGGATGAGTGTCATGGGCGTGACCAGCCCAGCCCCCTCAGGGTGCGCCCCCGGCCCACCTCTCAAGCGGACACGTGCCCAGCGGGGGCACAAGGGGCCGGCCCGGCTTCTTTGGGCAAAACGGCCACTTGATTCCTGAGGGTTTTCCACCGTTACAGGGGCCGCCCCATGTCCCCTCCAGGACAGTGATGTCTCTGGGCTGCTTCCGAGATGCCAGCGACTCATCCACCCCCTCCTGGCGGCAGGGGGACGGGCCATGCCTGGAGGATCACCGAGGGGTGGAGGAGGCGGATTTGAACCCAGGCCCGTCTGGTACAAAGCCTGGGTCCCTGTCTGCCACACCAGGGGCAGCCCTTACCTTCCTGACCCCCGGGCTGTACTTGGTGGGTACCTTTATCCCACTTGCCCAGTTAGGCTGTGAGCACGTGGACAGCCAGGAGAGAGCTTCCTAGACATCTGGAGAAGCAGAGGGACCCCCGTCGCCATCCCTGAGGAAATGAGTGGATGGACACGCGGACGAATGAAGGGACTTTGAGTCCCTCGGGTGCCCTCCAGGTGACCGGCAGGCACGGGAAAGCAACACGAGCGTGTTCCCATTTCCACTAAATCAAAGAAACGCCCACAGGGAGTGGACTGGGGCCACGGGATGAACACCGGGATTAGGCTGGGCCTGGAGAAGATGCGATAAAAGAGGGGAATTTGCCCAAATGCACAGGAGAGGGGCGTCTGGCCTGCGCCTGGCGGGCACTTCTGCCTCGATAAGGAAACTGTTGTATAAAAAGGCTGATTGACCAGCATGCGTTTTCTGGCCTGGGGACATTTCGTCTCTCCTGTACAGGAACATAGGCAGCTGCTGTGCTCAGAGGGCCTCCCAGCGCCTCCCGCCCCATCAGTGAAGTTGGCAGACCCCTGTAGCTCCAGGTGGGTGGGCAGGCCCCTCTGCAGCCCACTCTGTGGAGGACGCAGGTCCAGGCGGAGGCGGCTTTGGGGCACAGGGACACAAGGCTGGATAGGAGAGGCCCAGGGCCCACACATTTCAGAGGGTGATGATTGGCTAGGATCTCAGCCAGGTACCACGGTGCAGGCAGCAGGGATACAAAGAGGGTCCATGCACATCTTCTGGCAGGGGCGGCACCGGCACAGGTCACCTCTGTCCGTCCACGGCAGGGCCACGCCTGTGAAATTCCCTAAGGCCACAGTCCCCCTGCCAGCGGGAGGGCGGGTGAGGTGACAAGTGACCAAGCGTTGCGCAGCTCTAGAAACACCTGCATCTTCCAGGCGCACATGGGGAGAGGGTCTCTTAGTCCTTCTGGAGAGGGACTGGGGTTCTGAACTAGAAAACCATCCCAGAGCGATGGGAAAAGGCAGGGGCCGCTGAGTGGGCAGCACAGAAAGCTGCCCAGGGCTTGAGAGCTGGCATTCAGGCACCACTGGCCTCATTTCTTCCAGGAAAAACTCCCCTGTCCATTCTCACCCAGAGGAAGGGTCATCCACCAGGAGTGGGCAGGGGAGAGGGTGGGCATGGGGGGCGTGGGGAGCATGGGGGGGGGATCCTCCGTAAAAGCTTTTCATGCCTCCACTCACTCCCACCTCAACCAAGAAGCAGCTGTAAGTTTATTCAAACACATGAGAACCCACATGGGAAAAAGGCCGTCTAGGGGGTGTTGCCGTTGGTTTCTGGATCGTCCTCAGCGACTCCGGCCCCCAGCTCCCTGATTTAATGCAACAGAGACCCCAGAGCCCGGCCTCCCATCTCTTCCAAGAGGGGTTTTCTCAACCAAACAGAACCGGCATGTACACACTGCACAGAGAGCAGCAGCCGAGGTCACGGCTCGAGTGGCAGAGAGAACGTATTAAATAGACGGTCCTGTTAGAAGTTTCGACCTCATAAATCCCCGCCACGCTGCCGGCTGGCTTTAGAAGGTGAGAGAAACAACATTACAAAGCGAAATGAGGGGAGAAAAAGGAATGTAGCATGAAGGCCAAAGAGCAGGGAAGTCACGGGGGACGGAGGAAACACAGCTCGCGGAGAAATTCAGTCTAATCTTTGCTCAACCGCAAGCGGGAGGCCGGACCCCAGTGCCACCGACAGAAACGTGCCTCCCTCCCTGGAAAATTGATTTGTCAACAACCAGCGACTCGTCCAAAGGCATCTCAAGGTTGTTTAAAAAAAAAAAAAAAAAGTAACGATGAAAACCACAGGCAACGGCTTGCACGACCAAGAAACGTTTTTTGAGAAAAGGGGATTCCAGCAATAGTGAGGCTGCTGGATGGATGGTCTGGAAAGGTCGGATTTGTAACATCCGAGGGCACATGGGGCATCCCTAGCTAAGAACTCGTTTGCAAAAAAAAAAAAAAAAATCAAAGTTGGTTAAAATCTCCTCCTGTGATCTAAAAACTCCCTCCCACAAACCCAAGAAATGTGAATTTCCTCATTTGGGGTTGAGTTGCCTGCCAAGTGCCAGGAAGGACCCTTGACCTGACCCCGATGTGGACGGCGGTTCCCCACTGGGACCCCCGGGCCATGTGAGTGGCACAGTGACCCAGAGGGTGGAGCCCGGGGGGCATTCCCAGCACCGTGGCTTCTCGGGCCCTGACATGGGGTCTCTTTCTGCTGCAGACTGGCTGCCCAGGTGGGAAGCCCCCTCCCCAACCAGCTTCTGTCACCAGAAGACGGCGGCCCTCCAGCCCCCCACTCGTATGGGTGGGTCGGCTGACGCAGGTGACCCCCCTTAAGAAGCAAACTTCACCTTACCCTTCACCTCCAAAGGAGCAGGCGCTTCCAAGGAGGGGGCGGGCTGTGTGCAGGTCCCCCCCAACCCCGGCCACTGACCGGAGTCCAGTCCCAACTGCAAACACGTGGTGCTGGTCTGCAAGTTGCCACTGCTCGGACCTCGGCTTCCTCTTTCCTTCTTTCTCCCCAACCCCCCCCCACCAAGACTTTTGTTAGAGGAGAATATCATGTTTAGATTGCGGAATTCCATCACTTAATTGCTTCACTACTGGAAATTTCAGGAGGGTTCTCATTTTTCGCAGAAATCTCCAGGCGCGAGCACATTTCTGTAGATCTTTTGCCTAATTAACAGCAAACTCATAAAAATAAATAAATAAATAAGGCAAGCACTGACAGATTACGCAAAGAACCCTTCATTTGCTCCAAGAGGAAGCCTCGACAGTGGGAGAATTCGATAAAACCTCCACCCGAAAGGTCTCGGGAGAGGACGGAGGTGGCTGGGCCTGGGGTCCGGCCCCGGATGGGAGGGTCTGCTCTGCC
Source organism: Balaenoptera acutorostrata (assembly GCF_949987535.1). Lineage (NCBI taxonomy): Eukaryota > Metazoa > Chordata > Mammalia > Artiodactyla > Balaenopteridae > Balaenoptera > Balaenoptera acutorostrata. Next base: position 1,895,995 of record NC_080064.1, on the reverse strand, counting down.
CAGGCTCTGGGGCCCAGCGCTCATGGGTTCCCATCCGCGGTGCAGCCGGATCAGCCCCCGCGGCTCTCTCTCGGGCCTCCTGCTTCCAAACAGACCAGCACGTCCAGATGAAAGTGCAGCCTGGGGAGGAGGTCAGGGAGCGGGATGGTGGGTGGGAGCCAGGCCAACGAGCAGGGCTCAAGGTGTCTCTGTTCTGAGAGTGTGCAGGGCCGGGGGTGTGGGGAGATGTCTCGTGGGGCAGCCTGGGCTCTGGGGGAGCCTTCCTGACCCAGAGGGCCAGGCCCTGCAGCACTGGAGGCGGGCACGGGGTGAACTTTAGCTGCAGCACTAACTCCAGCCTAAAGGGACGCTGAGACTGGGGGGGGTCAGAAGCAGTGACCCCGGAGTCCAGGCCGGCCGTTCTGGCGGTGAGACCCTGACGTGGATTTCGCCGGGCAAGAGCCCTAATAGTTTATAAAGACCCCCGTATGCACAAGTGTTCCCTGAGCAGGCCTCAGTTTCCCCGTCTGCCTTCTCCCTGAAAACAGGGGAGCTGTGGTGCGTGAACAACAAGGCGCTCGGGGTAGACGGCTGCCCAGCCACTCCAGGCCACCATGACCTTCAACGGTGCCTGTGGACACTTCTAAGGCCACCCTGAATCAGGCTAGAGGAAGGTGCCGGCTCCGTGCCCAAACCAGCGGGCTTGCGGTCAGGTGCAGAAAGCCTCAGAGCCCCAAGGACGCAAGAGCCCACACGTCAGTCAAGCCACGTGTCCGGAGCGCCAACTCTCAGGGCCTGTGCCCACCTGGGGCCCCACAGGCCTGGGGGGGATCCCGGCCGAGGCCTCCTACAGGCACCCTGAGAAGACCTGCCGTGGACGCTGCTGGGGCCCGTCGGGGCCCCAGGAGGCAAGTGAGCCCAGGCGCAGGACGCTGCTCTCCCGGAGGGACAGGCAAGCCGCTTCTTGATTCAGCCACAGGCCCGGAAGTGACGGGTCGCCTGTGTCCCGGACGGAGCACCGAGCTCAGAGAGGCTGCGTGCCTCGGGTCTCAGCTTGCGGGAAGCGGGTGCGGGATCCGGGAGGGGTGTGGGTGAGCCTCAAGCCTACGCCACCCGCCCCCTAACAGCCAGATGGTGAGCCCTGACGCCCCACCCAGATGGAAAGTCAGGAAGGAAGCCGTCCAGCTCCTGCCCCGGTCGGTCCCTCCTTCCTGCACCCATCCCGGAGCGGTTTGGAGTCACATTCAGCGAGTTGAACCTCCCACATCTCTGGTCCTCCCAGGCCCTGCCCTGTAGCAGACTAAGTTCATCCCTGGGCTGTGGGATGATTCCCACCCAGTGAGGCAGAGATCCCCACCGCTGCGACTTTAAACACCCCAGGGTCCTAAACCCAGCATCCGCCGAGATGCCAGTGTGTCTTCCAGGCGGAAGTGCCACCTGCACGGGTGTGGGTTGTGCCCGGGGTCCACCTGGACTTGCGTTCTAGAGTCAGGAGTGGGTCCTGGGCACCAGCCCGGAGCAGCCGGATGTGCCCATGTCCCTGACAAAGACGGGGACGATTTGGGGAGAGACGGGGCAGGAAAGGGGGCCTGGAGGTTTGGTGGAAATAAATCCCAAGCATCCCAAAGCCCAGCCAGCCCTCGCAGCAGGTGTGCGGGTCCACCTGGTGCCTCCACCCAGGATCCCGCAGGCTTCCTGACTGCAGCGCACAACGGGCACCCAAGAGCTCCCGGCCCGAGCGGCGCCCCGTCTGCCCTCCCCACAACAGCTGCATCCACTGGGCCCCGCACGGTGACTCCCCCCGAGGGAGGCCCGCGAACAGCCCTGTCTGGAAAGTAAGATGCTGCCCAGTCTCTCCAGACTTTGTTTTTTGAAGAGGGCAGGAGCCCCGGGTACAGGACCCGACAGACGTGGTCTGGACTCAAATTCTCCAGGACGAGGGTAGAGCGGACGGAGCCTCCTTGGCTCAAATGTCCTGGGCCAGCGGCCTCCACTCTGGGGCCGCACCTCAAATTTCGGCGACAGAACGGCCACAGAAAGCAGTCCGCTTTATCGGCGGCCTGCGCGAGCTCTATATTGCCGTGGCCCCTTGCCCCCAGCATTCCACGCCTCCCAGGGGGGGGCAGATAATCCCACAAAGGGCCTCATGCCAGAGCCCGACGTTGCAAAGTGCTTTCTCCAGCCGCTGAGTGCTTTTGACTCCATCAGCGGAGGGGTTCGCAGGAATCTCCTTACTGGGCCCCAGGGTTCAGATCGAATGTCCCTTTGAAAGGACCAGAGGGGACCCTGTGCCCCTGCTTCTGGGTCTGTGTGACACCAGATCCAGCCCGTCCTGGCTGAGCTCTTGGAGGCCACTGCTTGTCCCAACCCAGCGGGTAGGGCCCCCAACACCCAGGGTCTGTGGGGAGGAGGGAAAGGCCGTCCCCTGGCCCTGCAGATGCTGAGACCCTCTCCCCTGCAGGGAGCCCACGATCAGTGCTCAGACGCACTGTCCCAGCCTCCCTCTCCTCTCGCTCCGTCTACGGCCTGTGGGACCACGGAGGCCCAGTGACAGCCCCCTGAATGAGGGTCCCCTGCACCTGCCCGAAGCATCCTCCTCTCCGATGTCGATGTATCAGACTCCTACGTCGTCCAAGACTTGAAAGCAGAGCCTGGCTCGTGCAGTCATGTCTGTGTGCACGGAGCACTCTGTGTATGTGTGCACAAGTGTATGTGTGTGTACATGTGTGTATGTGCATGCACTTGCTGCATGTACACACCGCATTGTGTGACTTGTGCGTGTGTGCCTGTATGTGTATGTGCATGCACAGGTTGCATGTACCTGTGGGCATGTGTAAATATGTGTGCACATGTGTGCATACACATGCACTTGTGTTGCATGTGTGTGCTATGTGCATGCACAATGCAAGCGTGTGTGCCTTATACGAGTGTGCCAGTGCATGTATGTGCATGTGTGCCTGTACACACGCGTGCAGGCGCGTGTGTACCAGCGCATGCATCAGACTGATGACAGCAAAGCCCCAGTATCCCATGGTTCTCTGAGTGAGTCCTTGGCGTGTCGCCCTGGACAACATGAGAGCCAGTTTTAGGGGTCAGAGCGTCGGCTGGATAACTAACGGCCCAGAGAAACTCTTCCCCCCTTTCAGCTTTCGGACCTGCCACTCAGCACCACAAATCCCCTGGAACTAAACCAAACAGGAGACCCCAAAAGACAGGGTCTGCTCTAATGCTTGGAGGGGATGCACCGCCCCTCCCCAGGGCAGGAAGCTTGCCACGGTCCCCAGCTCTACTCCTCCCAGGAACTAGGTGATGGAGCCCCCAGCCCGACAAAGACACCCACCCGGGGCACACGGAGAGCACAGCCGCCCCAGACGATCCCCAGCCCTCCGCGTGACACTGACTGAACGTCTCCGCCGGGGCCCAGGGACCGGCACGGAGACCTGCCCAGTGTTTCACATTCGTCTGCTCTGCACTCATCACAATATTGTCTGGACGAGCTTTTTAATCTGTAGGTCACATCCAGGGGTCCCCGGGGAGACTGCTCAGCCCTACACAGTCACACACAAATCTGCCTTCTGCCAGGTGCAAGAAAATTCCAGAAACCCAAAGTAGCTGCTAACAATGACAGCCTGGATCCTGCAGAGAATAACAGCAAGAATAATACCATGCTCAAGCGCCCTGCAGACGTTATCCCAGCCTTCACTCCCCCTCCAGCAAGTCGGGGCCTGGTTCCCCCAGGTCCCTTGCTCATGGGCAACCCTCTTCTCTGTCTCCGCCATGGCCAAGGGTGGTTCCAGATGAGGACAGGCCATTGTCCCTGTGATACAGGTCCAGCTGGCCTGGAGGTGCTCCTGGAGACTGCAGGGCCCCACAGCCTTTCATCATGCCCCCCACCCAAGACACCCCTGCCTACCTTCCCTTCTCCCCGGTAGCCTAGGGCCCCAAGGCCAGACTTCCACCCCAGTGGCCAATGCTCAGCCCGCAGGTGGGCCCACCAAGTTCCTCTGGTTCGGTCCAAGGTCAGCTAAGGTGATGGAGCTGCACATCCCGTTGGAATTTGGGAGGTGAAGACCAAGAGCCAGCCCTCTTCAGGCCCAGGGCTGGGAGCTGGTGAGATGGGGCCCTGGTGATGTGTGCTGGGGTTTTCCCCACATCCCCGGGGCGCCCCGGCTTCATGGCCCAGTTCCGCCTGCCGGCCAAGGGCCCTGAAGGCCTCTATCTCCGGGCCAGGCAGGGCGGGGAAGATTCGGCTTGGTTTTGCTGTCACAAATTCGGTGAGTGTCGGGGGCTTCTTTAAGGAGGAAAGTCATCCTGGCCCCGGCCCTTCCCACGCACCCTGCGGCCAAGCCGTGCCCACTGCTGGCGACCACCACCCCGGGACGGGAACCAACATCGTGGTCACAGTTTCCCAGGAGGCCCACGTCCTGCCAAGCCCAGCACAGGCCTCACTGAATTGAGGCATCTCCGCACCCCCAGGCCCTGCAGGTGAGGCCAGGCATTATGCTCTGTCTGGTGGATAAAGAATCAGGGGTTCTTTGTCAGAAAACTCAAGGCTGCGTTCCTCCACGCCTGGCCCTTCCCTCACTCTGCCACGCCGAGTCTGTGGGTCAAAGGGGGGTGTCTCCCGGGGGAGGAGAAAGGCCCTGGGCTGCGGTAATGGGCTTCTCACCCTCGCCGTGGCCATCAGCCCCCTCCCCGTTGAATGAGGGTAGTCTGTCACGATCGGGAGGCAACCTAAAACCCCGGGTAAACGGAGACCTGGGTTCCTGATCCAGGCTGCCGGCCGCAGGGACCAGCGGCTCGGCCGAGACGGGCCTGCTCCGAGCCGCCGCCGTCATTAGCAGATGAGATTCGATAACCAACAGCAGCCTTGAGCAGCTTTATCTAACCTTCGGAAGGTAAGATTAACACCTTCGATGGAGAGAAAGTTAAGACTTGGGGGCCCCTTCGCTTTGCAAGTCTGACTCCCAGCCGTGAAACGAGAGCCCCCCTTGGGCCGGCGATCTGCCCGGAGATTTCTGAGCAATCTTAATTTCCACTGGTTTTTTTTTAAGCCCTTTTGTTCATAAGGACACTCAGCCAAACGTGAGGCCACCGAAACTCCACCCACCCCTCCCCACCGCCACCACAGGGACACTCTCCAGCACACGCACGTGCTCAGTAAAGACGCGTGGGGGAGCCGAGCATCGGGGACCCAAGCCCCGAGTGTCACCCGGCTTATTGTCAGAGACGCCACATCTCCACAGGCTCCGGGGAAACATGAAAACCTCCCATTGGCCCAGGGTTACTTGTTGCTGCTCTGATTTCATTTGCACGGAAGAATACAGGGACCCCCGTTCCTCTGGCCGGAAACCTGTGAGAAGCCCCCTGGTCAGAAAGGGCACTGGGCTGGCTCAAGGCTGCCTTGGCTCAGCTGGAGGAGCGGCCGGTGCATGCTTTAACAACCGACATCAGTGCGGCGGACGGCATGGACTTTGGGAGGGCGGAGGACAGCGCCCGGCATCCTGTCGTGGGGCTTATTTTTAAAGTCACGTCAAATCACTTCCAGGGAAAAATTGATCTGTCTCTGATAGCTTTTCCTCCTGCTAACGTGATAAATAAATAATTAGCCACATCGTCGGGCTGTTTCATTAAAGAAAAGGATGGCTGGATGGGCCGAGATAGAGAAGCCGATCAGAAAGACGGAGCCCGGCTGTAAACCCCCCCCCCAATGTTTTATGACACCATTTGTATTCTGTCAGTCACAAGCTTTATGTTCAGCCCAAGCTGGGAACTGAATACCCTATTCAGAGAGGTACTCACGGGCGTGTTATTGCAATTTAATATTTTCGCACACAGACACATCATTATCTCGGAACCTGACACTGGCAGCATAATTCTGTAATTTTTCAAGAGGGCCTAATTTTTCTAAATGTGAGCGTGAGGGCCCGGGATTATCTAAACAGCCTCCGCTCCTCTTTGTTTCTTCTTGGGGGTTATAAACTGCAGGAAAGTGCTCACACATCGGCCTCTCTGCACCTTTGAACTTCTCCCGTCTCTGCTCACACAACAACCAGCTGCAAATGGCTCTGGGCCGGGAGGCCCGGCTGCCGCAGCCCCCCGTTCCAGACGCCGCGGGGAGCTAAGTGGCGTCGGAGGACAGCGAAAGTGAGGGGGTCTTTGCAGAGCACAAGTGGGCAGGGAGGTGCAGCGCAGCTGACAAAAAAGAACGGCCCGAGGGTGCGTCTCATTCAGACAGCAGACCCAGGCTTGCCCAGAAGTGCCCGCATACGTGTGCACACACAGCACACACGTGGGTGTGTCCGCACGCTCCCCAGAGACCACCTCGGCACGTTGTCCAGATGAAGGGTGTATGTCAGGGGCCGCGTCTCCCTCGAGCTGCCTCAGTTCTGGCCAACAAAATGCTCCCCGGCTTTCAGGCAGTTCAAGAATGCACTGGCTTTTGCAAGAACGAGCTGAGAGTGATTTGCGAAGAAGGCCGGCTCCCCAGGAAGGCATCTCGGGACGAGCAGGTGGCAGCGAAGAGGAAGGTGGCACGGCCCGTGCCCCACGCTGGTTGCTGCAGCCCCAAGCAGCTCGACGCTTACCGAGCAATCGACGTTCTCTGTGTCACAAGCTCCCTCCCGAAAGGGACCCCGGGGGCCTTCAGGCAGCCTGGCGTTCTTCTCCTCACTGACACCCCAGAAATAGTACCCAGGACCCCACCTTGATCGAACCCTGATGCCAGCAGGGCGGCGCGTGGGGAGAGGGGTGACCCATAGCCACGTCTGAACTTGGGGGCTGGGAATGGCTGTCAGGTCAGCACAGGCCGGTGACGCTCATTCCAACACAGTGAGGACCTAATCCTCTCGCTTTCCTGGAACCGAGGGCGGAAGCGGCCTCTGCGGCAAAAATATGAATTCTAGGGACGTGGCCTCACTCTGAACCTTCACAAGGAAGCGTCACCTAAGGGCAAAACAGTGCCAGGGAGCAACAGGGGCCCCGGCGCATCTGCGCCAGGGAGGGAGGAGGGACCCCAGGGCTCTCCTGTGGTCAGCACTCGGGCTCCCCCGGTGACCATGATTTTCAGTCTTTGTTTCAATGTTTTAAGGACCGAGGTGACCAGGCATCTCTGAAGAGGCTATTACAGCCCATCGAGCAGATACAAATGTCTGAGCATTTTTAAGTGCCCGCCCCTTCCCCTCCGAGAAGCAGCTAGACAGAGCAGCTTAGATGGGAGACTCTTATATGAATCCATATCTCAGCATAACATTGACTGCCAGCACCTGAACACAGATACGGGACTAAACTGTGTCCCAGGAAAGGTTCCCGGTCCTATTCAGTTCCCATCCGTCATTGCTTGACCCAGGCATTTCCCTCCTGTGCTGAAACGCTGGAGGTGCCCTGCCTGCCACTGGTACCGGAGAAGCACTGCACAAATTTCATCTGAGCCACTGAATTTAAGGGCCAGGGGGCTCACGGAAGCAACGACAGCTACGGAAACCTCCTCTCTGGCATCCCTCCCTCCCTCCCTCCCTCCCTCCCTCTCCTTCTGGCCTTTCTAACTTGAACTAGAGAAGTTGGTTGGGGGTTCTGCCACCCCTCCATCAGCACAGAGCCAAGGCTCGGGAGGCCCGAGAGAGCTTGGGGCCTCCAAATGTGCTGAGCTGGGGGCGGCCTGCTGGCTCGCTCCCCTTCCAAACAGTTTGAACACAGAAGCCCAGCCCCCAGGCAAGGACCTGCTGGCCGGTCAGGACCAAGAGTCAGGTGGGCACCTGTGACTGCCCAGACTCATCACACTGCCCAGGGCGCGGTGACATCACCACATCGTCCTCCAGGTGGGCCGCCCCGGGCAAGCATCCCGCAGCTGCCCGGGACCCTCAGGCACGGCTCAGAGCCCGGCACACAGTAGGCCCACGGACAACGTTCAGGGATGAATGGACGGATGGAACAGAGCAGCCAAAACAAACAGAAGACCTGAGCCTGCAGGACGTGGGAGGCCTCTGATGAGGAAAGAGCCGGCAGATGCCACCAGCTGTTGAAACCCCGAAGGCAGCTGTGAGGATGGAAAAGACTTAGTATGGCTGAGGGGCGGGGAAGGCGGCTGGAGGGAGGGGCCCGGCTGGACATCAGGGGCCAAACAGACCCCAGCACCTGTGCTCCCCGGTTTGAAGATAAAATCACGAGCTAAGGACCCTGTGTGCTTTATATCCTGGCTGAACTGGATAGTCGGAATCGAAGTATCAAAGTGGATGCTTTGCTGTGGCCCCGAACGGCCCCCACAGAGGCGGGTGGCCGTGGACCAACAAAGCATCTTCCCAACCAGGCCCAGGAGGTAAAAGCGACACTCGGTTCTGACTGTCTGTCTGCCTGGAGGGGGGTGTCCCGACTCAGCCCCACCCGGCCCGAGGACCCTCGCCTCCCAGGCAGAATCACCTCCCCGAACGCCATGGTCCCTTCCAGAACCTTCTGTGTGGTCATGCCTGCCTGCAGCCAGGGAAGAAGCACACAAGGCGCAAAATACCCACGCGTCCACACCCTGCAGCCCCTTGACCGAGTCACAACTCACTTTCACTCTCCCGGACGGCCCCCCCTTCCCCGGCTTCAAAGGCGAGGGCTGGTGGTCATGAGCAGAGGCAGGCGTGGCGGTCGGCAGGGGGACACAGCCCAGCCCAGAGTCGGAGCGGACGGAGTGCGGACTCTGGGGACTGAGAACCACATCCCGCCAAGCCCGTCCCTCGGGCCGACTCTGGGGTGAGGTCCCCCTGCGGCCTCAGGAGCAACATCCAGGGGGCCTAAGGGCACAGCCTTGATATTTGCACCAAGCATCCAGCTCTGTTATTCTTTCTAAAGTAGGCAAGTGGACAAAGCCACTCATTTCTCAACTCGGCAGACCCTGAAAAGAAAGCAGACCTCACGCCTGACCACCACCCTGGGCTCATGGAGTCACGGTGACACGGCCTGGTCCCCAGAGCCAGGGGTCTCAGGAGATCCAGCCTGGGCCCTCCCGGCCCTGCCCCTCCAGCCACGGCCATGAGAAACAGGAGGGGGCTTCAGACCCAAAGAGGAGGTGCCAGGGTCTCCCTCATGCCTCACCATCACCCCACATCAAAATTCATTATGGAATATAAATTTTACATCAAAAATCGAATCTACCTAAATCCATCCAGGGGAGTCAGAGGGCCAAAGGGCAGGGTGATAGTTCTTAATGTGGCCAGAAGTGCCCAAGTATGTTTCTGGAACCTTCCTAGGAAACCCCTGCGTGCGTCCCGGGAACCCCTCTCCCCCCACATCAGCAGGACAGCAGCCCCGGTGCCTGGCTTCAAACCGAGCCACCTGGGGTCTTTTCTTCCTGTTACTTCCCCTTGGCATTGCCTGGGGCTGGGAGGGAGACAGACCCCCAGAGGAAGCCCATGGCGCCAGCACAGGGAAAATGACAGTGGGCACGGCGGCCGAGCCGGTGTGTCCTGCCCCTCCCCACCCCCACGCTGGAGAAGCAGAGGCTTTGGCGCAGATGCATCTCCATCCACGTACCCGCGGGAGTGAGGAGAAAGTATCCTCCATCACCGGCCTCATAACTGCAGAGCAGCTCAGGCCGGGCCAGGACTTGCGTGGGTAACTCGGCTCCCAACACACACACACTGGGGCTCACCCCCCTGACGCACCCCATGCTGGATGGGGTGCAGACCAAAGGCACACACCTCCCTGGGTATCTGTGACCTGCTGAGAAGCGGCACAAGTCTGCTGAATTTCCTAACCGAGTTCATTTTGCAGAATCCTCACGTCAGGCTCAGAAAGTGGGTGTTCGGGGCGACGGGTTGTCTCTTCGGAGATGAGCAGAGCAAGGGTTGACCTCACTTCCCCAAGTTTGAGCCCGGGAACACCGTCCACGGAGTGGTTTTGCTTCCATGCCTGTAAAGCCTGTCTGTGGGCCTCTCCTCCCACCTGGGGGGCCCGGAGGGGAAGGCTGGGTACGCTAAGGGCTCTGCAGCATCTTGGGGTCCCCTCTGCCCCGAGGCGAATTTTAGATGAGCCCTTTGCCGCGTCAACCATCCCACCTCAAGGGCAGGGTCAGGCCAGAGTGAAAAAGGGACCCAGCACTCATCAGATTCGTTTAAATATAGGCTCCACTGTCTCCACCCTGAAAGATGCGTGTTTGGGGTTGAGAATGGCACACGCGTCAGATGGAAAATGTGCACGGGGTAATGTGGAGCCTTATTTGGAGGAGATAAAATATTCACCAGGACCCAGCCATGTTTTAAAATGATTATAAATTATTTTAACAGTGCATTTGCAAAGGGTTATAAAAACAGCCATAATATATTTTTTTCCTTAGATTCTAGAATTACCAGTGTGACAGCTAATGCAATAATGATTTGTTTCAAATGCCAGTGTTTAAGCTGTATAAAGCTGATTTTATACATTTTTCCAGTAGGCCGCATTGTAGTTAATGAAATTAAACACACCAATCGCATTTGTCCCCAGGGGACGAGGAACTGAACACACCACTGGTTTATTTTTTTATTAAAATAAATTGCAGCCGGCAAGATGGACTAATTGCATACAGAATTGAAAAAGAAACATTCCATTGATATAATTAAGCCAATTTTCATGGACAGAAATAGTTATGGTGGATATAAAATAAGCAAAGCCTTCACCAGAATCTGACTTTCTTCCTTTTTTTTTCCCGCAGAATGTTAACTATTAAACAAATATGTATCTCGGGCCAGCACACTCCTATCTGCGGCCCCAAGGCATTGTTCCTCGGAGGCCAGGGAGAGGCCGCCGGCCTGGCCAGAGCGCCTTCAGACCGAGGAGGACTGGATCGTGAAAGCCGGAGAGAGGAGAGTGGTCAGAGCAGAAGAGGCCACCCCCGTTGCCCTGGGAGCTTGGCAGCCCTGTCCGGCCTGGAATGGCCACCGTGGCCCTGGCTGGAGCTTGTGAGGTGCCCAGACTTGAGGAACAGCGGCCGATTCCGGGCTGGACCTGAAACTGCAGCCAGCGGCTCCTCCGCCCTGTGGGTCAGGTCCACGGCCACAGTTCCTCCTCTCCCCGATTGCCTGGGGGGAGGGGGGAGGATTACTTCCCTCCAGATTTGCGGTGGGGGTGGCGGTAGGGGTGCGAGGGGGGAGCCAGCAGGTCCTATACCTCCTGCGCTGGCTCGAGTGAAAGGCAGTAAGTGGGGTGCAGACGAGGCCAACCCCTGGTCAACACTCCAGCTCTCCTGCACCTGTCCTCGGGAGAGGACACCCAGAGCCAGGGGCTGGAGACCCTGGCAAGGCCTCTGCCCAGCCTGCGTGGGGAGAGCAGAGTGGAAGAGTCCAGTCCCGGGCGGAGAAAGAATCCAGTCTGAAGGAGGCGAGCGCACAAGGCAGCCAGTTGCATTCACAAGCTGTAAGCACATGGATGTCTTACTTGCTTTTTAAGAACAGACCTGTTACAAGCTGACCGTTGGCCCTGGGAAAATGCTTAAAACCTGACACATTAAAAAAATAAAATAAAATAAAATCCTCGGAATTAACGGCAGGCTGCAGTGCCCTGGTGCGGGGCGGGGTGCTAAATAAGAAACCCTGGAGGGCTTTAAGGAACATTCAGTTTCACCATTAACTTGCTGTGTGATCTTGTCGGGTTATTTGACCTCTCTGTGCCCTGGGTTTCTTACCCAGAAAAGTGGCGCCGGCTAGCCACACTTTATCCTCCTCAGGGGTCAGTGAACGGAGTGGGTCATGCCTCCCAAGCGGACCATGAGCACCTTTACGGGACCGTCGCCCCGAGGCTGCAGCGAGCGGCACGGAAACATGGGCAGCGGCTCAGGCTGCAGCCCGCTCGGGCCTCCCCGCAGGTGCGTGCCAGAGTGCACGGACCCCAGCGGCAAGTTCGGCGATAGGCAGGGCTCGTTCCTGGAAAGCCGAACCCCCAACCCCGCCTCGGTTTTCCCGCACCGGCCCGACTTAGACCCAGCCTTCCGGGCCCACTGCCGCGTCTCTCCGGGCCCAGGTCCGCGAAGCGACTTGGAACCGCACACGGCCTGCAGCCCACGGAGTCTGGGCGAGGGTCAGCAGTCGGGAGGGGTGAGGAGCCCGCCCTCCTCATTCCAGGAAGCCCAGGGAGGCGGGGACCCCTGGGGCCAGACTGCGGTCCCGGAGGAGGAGGTCTGGGCTGAGACCAGCGGCTCGGCGCAGCCACCGCTACCGACCCGCTGCGCGGTGTAGACGCGGGCGCTCCTTGCGCCGCGCCGTAGTTGCTGCGACTTTGTGTGCAGAGAACCCCGGGCCGCGGGGACCATCCGCTCAGCCTGGGGACCCCCGGCCCGGCCCGGCGCGTCTGGAGCCCCGGGCAGCCCGAGCCCGCGCCCGCAGCTAGGCCGGGCCGGCTCCCTCCACCTCGATAAGTTTCTAGCCCGCACGCGCGCGGGGACGGCGCCCAGGCTGTTCCTAGTCCTCCTGCGCCGGCTACGTGAGCTGCAGCGTCCAAGACTTGTTACACGGGTTTGATTCAAAACCTGATAAATTGTATTTAACGCTATTTGAAATTTTTAAACGAAATTATTCACAAGATTTTTAATCCTGGACAATTTTTGTTGAAACTCTAATTATAGGTCACCTTAATTACCAGCCCAGCCCCCAAGGATCCCTAATTGCCTCCTAATTGAATAAAACAGGGGGCTAATCGCGCCCACGGCGGCCCAGCGAGCTGGCGCGCCTCCCCTAGGGGCTGGTTGATGGGACCCCCGGGCCGACCTCTCCGCCCGCACCAGGCCTCTCAACAGAAACGAGGGACCGGGTCCCATGCCCTGAGCTCTGCCCAGAAGGGAGACGCCCGGTGCCTAGGGGGCCGCGGGCGGGGAGTGGGGAGGAGGACCGGCCCGCACCTGCACCACGCCAGCAGCCAACGAGAGCAGCGGGGCGGCCCTGAGCGGCGCAGGGTGACTTGGGGACCCCAGGGCAGAGTGGGTGCCCTTCCCCCAGGGAGCCCGTCGGGAGGTCACTCCATGAACAGGGATCCCCCCTCCAGCGGGGCCTCGGCACCCTGGCACGCCCGCGGGGCCCCTGGCAAGCCAGAGCCTTCGGGCCATCCGCGCACCGCCGCGGGGCACCTGGCCTTGGCCGCCAGCCCTGCACCCCGCCCCTCCACCGCAGCCTCCGCGTTTTCGCCCGAAGCGGGGTAAGCCGCCAGACTCCCGCTGGACACTTCCTGGCGCTGCTGCCCTACCAGGCGTCCAGATGGGAGGCTGCTGTCCGGCTCCTGGGAGAGGACGAGTGGAAGGGGCAGGCCTCCGCCCTCCCCCACCCCCGAGGGTGGGAGAAGGCTGGGCCCAGCAGAGCTGCAGCCTGGCCTGTTTCTGCTGGGGAGAAGGAACAGGCTGGCAGCTCAGCCTACAGCCAGGCTGCCCCCACCCTGTCACACACATCAGTCTCCAAGGAGGCGCACAGAGCCTTCCTCTAGCAAGAGGCAGTGCCCCCACCCACACCCCAGGGGCTAGGTGGCAGTCAGTAGCTGTCTGGAGGAGACTCTTCCCAGGCCTGAAATACGCAGTGTCTCGGACTCTGGGGTCTGTCACCTCCACGGGGACCGGGCCTCACGGGCACTTCCATGAGGGCCCTGGCTGGATGCTGTTTCGGGGCCACATTCTTCCTCCCCCAGGCTCCCTACCTGCCCACCGGGCTCCCAACAGCGGCAGAAACACAAAGCTTTTGTGTGGCATTTCATTTTTAAGTGTCGGGCAGGGACGGCCCCATCTCCCCACCGGCCAGCAAAGCCTAGCCGTGCGTGAGGGGACCCTGGCCCCGACCCGTCCTCACCCCGCTCAGGCCTCCCAGGCTCAGCTTGAGACGGAGGGTTTCCCAGCAGCTGATCTGTAGCCCTGGCCTGAGTGCCCCAGTGTCCTCTGACCTTACAAGCTCAACTCGGAGCCCCCAGTGTGGGCCCCAAAGTTGCTACCAACTCAGCCAGCACGCAGACCCAGCGGGAGAGACCCCCTGGAGTGGGGTCCTGGGGAAACACAAACAAAATTAGAGCCCCAGATGCACCCTCTAGGGCAGCCCCCCAAGCTCTGAATGGGGGGGGTCACACCCCACCCCCGACCCGGCTGTCCCTCCACGCCTGGCACATGGCCGCGGGCACAGGCCAGTCCTGCACGCTGGCCTTGTCACCACGACCTCTTTCCCCTCTCCCAGCCCCCTGACCCTGGCCGGGTTGTGGCTTGGAGGGAGAGGCTCTGTTGGTGGCACTGGGTCTGCCCCACTGCCTCGGATTCAGGTAATGGAGTCAGGTTCCTCGGGACGCCCACATCTGCTTAAAACACTGTCCAAAGAAATGGAATTTCTCAGTGGATCCAGTGATCTGTGTCGGGCAGGCAGCGAGGTCCCGTGCCTGCCTGGGCCACCTTCTTGGGGAGGGCTAGGGGCAGCCGTCCCGGCTGTGGAGCGCAGGCAGGAGGGGTCCCCACAGCTCGCTCCAGTGTCGCTCCAGCTGGGTCTGGGCCTGAAAGCCCTGCTCCACGCTGGCTTTTTCTCAATAAGGACTCCCAGGAAAAGAAACCCTGTGCTCTGCCCTACCCTTGGGTCCAGCTCTCCCGCCTCTGAGCCGGGCTGCACGTCACTGCCAGGCACCCATTCTAAGGCCCTAGGCAGAGCCGGGCCGGGAACCTTCCCCACCTGGCTGGCGTGGAGTACACAGAGAGCTGAGGGCCAGACGGGCAGCCGGCGGGCGTGGGACGCTCGCAAGTTTCGGCGGCCGCGCCGAGCGCCCTGAGCCGGCCTCTCGCTTGCAGCGAAGGCCCGGCGAGAATTCGGCCGCTTTCCACCTTCTCGCTCCAGCTTCGGGCCCTTCCTCGGGGAGAGCCTGACCCGGGCAGCCTGCCGCCGGGAAGCCGAGTCACGGAGGAGATCCGCGGTGCACAAACAGACCCCGACACGCACACGAACACGCATACTCCGCGCGCCCGCCGGCGGGCAGATAGCACGCGCACAAGCCACCGAACGCGGGGCCTTGTTCGCACCAAGAGGGGCCAGAGGTCACGGGAGGCCGGGGAGGCCGAAGCCACGAGCCCTGGGCAGAGGAGACTGGCTGGAAATGGGCGCTTCAACGAGGGGCCCCGAGCGGCTGCGGGCGGAGTCCAGGGTCGTCCTGCGGAAGCTGGGAGCTGCTTTTCCCCCGCGGGCCCGACGCGAGGCCTACGACTCGGGGGGAGGGGGGCGGTGCGGCTGAGCCGGCCGAACACCGAACCGAGAGGGTAGGACTTCTTCGGAAAAGTGCCGCGAGTTTCGCGCCCCCCGGGCTCACGCTTGGGGGCTCGGCCCTGCGTGCTGCGAGGCCCGGACGGGCAGGGTCGGGCCCAGGAGGACCGGACCGATCGGCCTGGCGGTCCGGCAGGGATTCCCCAGGGGAGCAGGCCGGGCGCCCCTTCTGCGGGTGGGCGGGCGGCCGCGGAGGAGGGGGCGGCGAGAGCTGGAGGAGCCGAGAACGCTCGGGACGGCGCTCGCCGCTTCGCTGCAGCCGGGCCGCGGCCGGGCTTCGGGAGCCGCGCTCGCCGGGCCGCGGCGCCGCCGCCCCCACCTGCCCGCCTCTCGGGCCGCAGCCCCGGGCCCGCGGGCCTGGCACCGGATGGCGCCGGCGGCCGGGGCGCGGAGGGCGCGCGGGTGGCCCCAGGCGCGGCGGCGGGCTGTGGGGAGGGCGGCGAGCGCACCCGGCCGGCGGCGAGGACCGGGCTGGCGGCGGGCTGGGCGCGCGGAGCCCGGGGCTCGGCCCGAGACGGAGCGAAAGAGAAAGTAAGACCGGGGACCGGGCAGTCTCGCCGGGGGCAGCTCTGTCCCGGCCGGGCCTCGGGGCGGTGCCAGGCGAGCGGGCGCGGGAGGGTCCGAGCGGGGCCGAGGTCGGCGGCGGCGGCGGCGGCGGCGGGGAGGAAGGCGGCCCGGTGGGGACTCTCCTGCCGGGAGCACCGGCGCCGGGGCGGCCGCGCGGGCTGCCGGAGTCGCGCAGGAGCGCCCGCCGCCGCGCGGGGCACCAGTTGGGAATAAACTTCACGACCATAGTTCCAAGCCCAGGAAAACGCCTCCATTTTGCTCCCCCAGTGGCTGTGGCTGTCCTGCCGTCGCCACCCCTGCCCTTGCGCCCGAGGAACCGGGTGGGCGCCGGCTCGCGCCCCCTCCTCCGCCCCCTCCCCGGCTCGGGGTCTCCCTCCTCTGCGCCCGGCTGGCGGACGCCAAAGGCGGTGCTCTAGCGCCCACTATTTCAAAAGCCCGGAATATGATTTGACCAGGACTGAGAGCCACTCGGAGAGAGAGGGAGAGAGCGAGCGAGGAGGAAAAAGTTGCTCTCCCCTTTCGTCAACTTTTCGCTAACTTTCGCTTTTCGCTCCCCTCCACCCCCAGCCCTCCCCCTCCGCCCCCCTCCCCGGCCCCCACCGCGCGCCTCGGGTTCCCGGGCCCGAGCGCTTGACACTGGGGGGGGGGGGAGGGGGTTCGGCGAGGAGGGGGCCGGCGCCTTCGGGGAGCGCGCGGCCCGGGCGCCCCGAGCCTCCGCGCCGAGCCCGGCCGCCCCGGAGCGCGGGAGGCGGAGCAGCCCCCGGGCCGCGCGGCCGATCCGGGGGCCGAGAGCCTGAGGCGCGCCGGCCGCGCCCCGACGCGCACCCCTGGCCCGGGCGCCCCGGCCCCGCGGCCCGGGCCCGGCGGCGCGGCGCGGCCGAGCGCGGGAGACTTACTTTTGGCTAGCTTCCTCGCCCTCGCCTTGGATCGCATGGTGTCGGCTCGCGGAATCTCTCTCCTCCTCCTTGAGTCCAGAAGCAGCTACACACTATCTTCATCTCCCCAGCATTGTCAGTTTGGACACCTTCGCACATGCGCACAGAGCACTCAATCTGACACCCCTCGCCGGGGCCAAAAAAACTTTGCAATGTATTCATCATCCTCATCGTCGCGCCGCCGCCGCCGCCGCCTCCTCGGCGCGGGATTGGGGGGCTCTCCTCGGCCTTCCTGGTCTTCACCTCACTTATCTCTCTCCCCCCCCCCGCCCCTCCCTCCCCCTTCCTCCCCCCTCCCTCCCCCCCTCCCCTTTCAGCGCAGCTCGGAACTGGCCCTTTAAGAAAACATTCCGTGCTCGGCGCTCCCGCCCGGGGCCCGCACCCCGGACACTTTAAAAGGACCCAGGTGGCCCCGGAGGCGAGGTGACTATTCGCCCCCCCCCTTCCCCTGAGTCGCGTCGCGCTGCTGCTCCCGCCCCAGCTGGGGCCGAAGATGGAGTGGCGGCGGGGTTTGTCCTCGAGACTTCCTTGGATCTGGGGGCAAACGCGCCGACAGTTCGGACGCGGGTCTGGCTGGTTTTGCTTCGTCTTATTGCATTTTATGACTAATTAAAAAGCTTTGCGTTCACCGTCGCCCCAGCCCGCTTTCCTCCTGGCTTTTCCCTCCGCCCCTGCCCCTGGCCCGCGATCGCCCTAACCCGGCTCCTTCGAAGCCCCCTTCGGGCCCCGCCGCCCCCCTCGGGCCTCCCCGGCCCCCGCCTCCGCCCCCACCCCGCCCCCACCCCTTCGCCCCCACCCAACCGCTCTAGCTTCGGGCTCCGCGGCTCAAAAACAACAGCGGCAGCGCCGCCAGCTCCGCGTTCCGCCACTGCCCGGGCCGGCGGGCGGGACTCGGACCCGCCGCCCTCGGTCCCGCACGGAGCCGCAGGGAGCAGCGCGCCGGGCACTGGGGAGGCGGCGCCGGGGCAGTCGTCCCAGCGCCGGGCGCCCTGCACCTCGCCGCCTCGGGCGGGCCCGCTCTCTCCTGCCTCCGCGGCCCCAGGTGAGTACCCAACGGCGCGAGCGCCCGAGCTGGGCCACCTCGAGCGACCGGAGCCTCTGGGGACACGTCCCCCTCGCCTCGCGCGGCCCAGGTGCGTCTCGGGCGGGAGAGCCGGCGGAGGAGCAGGTGCCGGAGCGCTGGCGGGAGCCGACTGGGCGTTGCTTCTGCCCCACAGCCCTCAAATTCGGCGGTGCGGCGGCGGAGGGGCAGGCTGGGCGCAGGCAGTGTGTTCCGGGCCCAGGGGCCTGGAGGGGACGGTGAGAACTGCTCATTCGAGTATGTCTGGGATTCGAGAAGGAATTGGAAGCAAACGGAGGCTCTGACCCCCGCGCTCTTTCAAGTACCAGGGTTCTGCCAGGCTGCGGGACTTGGAGCTGCCAGAGAGTCTCCCTGAGCCGGGGAGGGGTCGTGTGCGCGGTGCGGGGTCTCTGCCGCCCTGGGTGGGCTTCGGGCCGTGCCCCTCCCCTTTGTTGTGCAGTGAGACCAGTGGCGCCTCCGCTGGGACCTACATTCGGAACCCCGCGCCCTCGCCATAAAAGAGGTGAACTGGCAATGTCCAAGGAGCTGCCCCCGAGACCCCGGGGTCCTAGCAGAGGCGCCCCGATGCCAAGGGGCGCATGGCCCATGCTACCCAGAGGAAAGCCCGACGGAGCCGGGCTTGTCAAAAGCCAGCGGCGGCAGCGCGCTAGGCCTTCCACCCTGGCCTCTCCGCCGTCCTCAGCCGCTTCCCTGCCGGGATTCGAACCCCGACGGAGCCCCCACTGCTGGGGGGTGGGGTGTCCAGGCTTGCGCCCGCCCGCTTACTGCCCTGAACGGAGAAGGCGCTCTCTGCCTGGCCGGGATGCCCACTGACCGCCGCCTCTGTTGTTTCCGGCCCTCGGTGAGTGTTGCCTGCGGTGGCGGCCCCGAATTCACCGTCAGCTCAGTCCCCTGGCCCGCCGCCCTCCGACGGCCTGTGGCTCGCCGCCTCCCCCTCGCCGCCTCCCGAACCCTGACCATCTTTCCTCGGAGACTGGGCAGAGAACTGCCAGGCTCAGAGGGTCCCTGGGCCTTGTTGCCAGGCCCTCCGGGGCTTGGAGGAGAGTCCCCACGGGGGGCTAGGGCGTGGCTGCCGTGGGTCCTCGTGGGCTCAGAGCCCTCTCAAGCCCAGGGTGTGTGTGTGTGGAGGGGTCGCTGGGAGAGGCAGGAAGGGAGCTGGAGCCCCCCGCTCTGGAGCTGTCTCCCTCACCCAGCCACGGCAGGCTCCAGCAGGGAGCAGAATTGCGCTGGGGCGCTGGCCAGGAGAACACAAACACAGGGTCGCCCTCCCGCCTCGGCACCCCAGATTCTCCCAGCCAGGTTAGGTGTGAGGCCTGGGGGGAATACAGTGGCTCCTGTGAAGCCCTCCCACCTGCAGAGAGAGGGAGTACCCTCCCCACCCCGACCCCCAGCTTAGCACTGTTTCTCCCACCCAGGTGGCCGCCAGCAGGACCCGAGGTCAGGAAGGCCCAGCCTCTTCTGGGGGTGCCCCAGCTCACTCAGGCCCTCTCTGTGCTCCCTCCCTCAGCTCATGCGGTGATGAAAATTGTGGAGCAGCCTCCAGACTCTGGGACTGCACCCTTGCTGGGGCCCAGGGGAGGAGGGCGGGCGTCCGGGGAGAGGGCCTGTCTGTGCTGTCTCTGGCCGGTGTCCCCTAGGGCCCTGGAGGGTGGGGAGGACTACAGCTCCGAGCCTGCCTGGGGAGGGGTAAGCTAGCGATCAAGGGTGACCAGGAAGACAGCCGAGGTGCCGACACCCCGAGGGTGCTCTCTCGAATCAGCCCCATTAGCTTGAGAAGCCCGGGCGAGCCGTCCCCAAGGCCATGGCCCTGGCCGAGGTTGGGTCCCGGCCTGGCCAGGCCCTGCCCCCGCGTGGTGAGACTTAGACCTGACGGAGAGCAGGTCAGGCCTCAGGGAGAGTCCTGAGGAGCAAAAGGGTGGAGCAGGGGAAATCAGATGCAGGTCCTCCGGGGCGCCCAGCTCTGTGTCCTGCCCCACCGCAGACATTAAGACACTTGGGGAAACAGGTTGGGCCGGGGGGCGCTCAGCCAGAATAGGGCAGTTTTCATTTCAATGGTACTAAAAGGTTTAAAGGCTGTTTTCAAACTGAGCTAAGCTTTGGGGATTCTTGTGGCCGGGGCCGAAGCTGGGACCTGGGGACCCCGCACTGGGGTGGGAGTACGCAAGTGCCGCCCACCCCGTCCCTGGTGCCCTCCTTAGGGGCTTCTGTCCCTGCCAGACTGTCCAAGGCTGGTGACGTGTGGGTCAGCCACAGTGATGTGCTCTACACCCTATGGCGTTTGGGAACAGACTTCAATGCTGCGGTCTAGGGGACGGGAGGGGGGACTTCTACCACCAACTTCTGCCGCAACCTAGAATCCTGCTTCAGGCCAGAGCTCAGCACACTCCCGGCCTCCCCAGCAAGCAGGGAGGCGCATCTGGAGACCCAGGACCAGATGAACTCCTTTGGGAGAAGGCTGGGCTCGGGAGAGAGCACGTGAAGTTGCTCCTGCAGGGCTATCGTAAGCCTCACTGCGGGCCCCAGGGCTCCCAAGAAGCCCATTTGTAATAAACCACACTGGGGTACCGTGCACTCCCAGCGTCCAAACTGCGGGGCTGGAGGGTCCCTTTGCTCGGCCAGGAAGGGGCCCCATGCCAACCGGAAGAGGCCGTGCCTCTGGAGAGGAGGTCCACATCGTGAGGTCTGTGGGCCTGGAGGTGCAGGGTCAGAGCCGTCCAGCGGCCCAGCGCAGGACCTCAGGCCCAGGGAGCCCCTCTGCAGACGGTGGCTGCGGGGTGGGAACAGGCAGCCGACGGGCCAGATGCACTGACTCCGCTAGGTTCCCGCTGCTTTCCTCCACGTTCCCCTCGGTGTTCGCTGAATTTGGCCACTGGCTCCAGGCACTCAGTCTCCGGGCTCCATCGGATGACAGGTCAAGTTCTGTTCACCCTCCAGTTTCTGCTCAGAAAAGAGTAGCTGAGAGAATAAAAGCAGGCTCCGTTCGTTGACGTGGGGTCTCCTCTCAGGAGACCCGGAATTGCCCCAGGAGGCGTCCAGACCACCAGTCCTCGCCCCACCCCCGACTTGGGGCCACCGAGTCAGGCCGAGATGGGGGTCTCCCTCCCTGGGCACATTCTGCCCCACACTAGGTGGAAATGGCCCCCATTTGAGCAGCAGCAGGAGACCACGCGGGATGCTTGGGGACAAGCAGTATGGTTCCCACTGCACACAGAAGAGAGCGGAGATGGTCTCTGTGGCCAGCAGGGGACCCAGTCGGGGGCTGAATGCAGAGGGCTTCCAGCCTGGGGTGAACAGTGTTTGGTCCAGCATGGGATGGAGGGCACAGGCAACCCACAGAGCCCTTTCCTCCCCGGCCGGAACTCCACACTGGCCCCACGGTGGGTGCTGCCCCGGCACCGCACCTCAGCCCCAGACTGGGACCCCAGGAGCCTCCCTGGACCCTGGGGTTAGTATTTCAGACCTCCTTTTGCCCCTCTTCCTACCCCAGGCCCAGAGACACTCGCTGTGACCCAGGTAAGTTTAGAGGCCAGAAGCACACAGGACCCGACTTCTGGCCAGCGAGTTCAGAAGCTAAGTGGCGACTCAGAGCGGAGGCCTCCCGGCACCCACACCCCGTCCCTGGTTCTGGAGTGGGTCGCAGAGAGGGTTGGGACGCTCCCAACCAAGACTTCCCAGGAATGTGAGCCATGTAGCTGATTTCGAACAAACCCCAGATGTTCAGAAGCCTACTTCCTTCTCAGGCAGGAGGACGCTCTCTCTTGTAGAGCGGCAGCCTCTTGGGAGGGCTCCGGTGGTTTCTCTGCCGGGATCTTGGAGTCCTGGCTAAGGCCACCATCTTGCAGGAGCGCAGATGCTCGTAAGGGGCACCTGGGGTCTGCCGCGTGCTTTGGGGGGATGTGATGAGTTTTGTTTTCTTTTTTTTAATTTAAGACATTGAGGCTGTGGGCTTGAACTCCCTCGTTTGAGCCAGGTGGGAGTTGACTCCAGTATCTCGGCCCAAACCGGCACCCCAAGAAGCACAGGAAGTCCCTGGCGACTCGTTCCGCCGCAGCGCGCAAAGCGGGCGGGACTCAGCGGCTAAGTCCCGGGGCTCCAGCAACCGCGCGCGGGCTCCGGCTCCGGCCTCGGCCGCCGAGAGCAGTAAACGGAATCGGTTTCCCACGCTTTCCCTCTCCATGCCAGAACTTTTCAAAACCCGCTTAAGAATTCCGTCTTCCAATTTGCGCGGATCCTGAGCCTCGCGTTCACCCCGCCCCGCCTGAAGAGAGGACCCTCGCGCCGCCCGCACCCCCGGGCCGCCCGCCCGCGCACGTGGGGAGCAACTTCGTTCCCCTCAGCGCCCTGGCCCTGCGGAGCGGGCAGAGCTCCGCCCCGCAGAGGTGGCACTGCGGTCGCTCCGGAACGCTGCCCGCGTAGACGCGGCCGCCGCCTCCTGCTCCAGGTTCCGGCTGCGCGCAGGCAGGGCCGTGTGGCAACAACGAAAACGGAGAGCCGCGTCGCTTTCCGGGCGTCCGAGTCCCGGGAGCCTCTGGGTGGGAGCCCGCCCTCCGCGTCCCCAGACGCCTCAGAGCCGAGCAGACTCCGCCATCCACACCTGGGCTTGCCAAGCCCTCTCCTCTGCGTCCTCTGAACCTTGGTCCCTGCCCCTACACCCCGACCCCGTTAGTCTGTAAACCAAATTTCGCCTTTGGTCTTGCCGCCTCCTCCCGACGTAACCGTGGAGGAGGATTTCTTCACGCCTCAGTTTCCCCATCTGTGCAGTGGGGCAAAATACTCCTGCGCCCCTCCCAGGGTTGATGTGGGATTGGCAGGGAGAGCGGAGGATGGAAAACGCCCGGCGGGGCCCAGCGCTGCCCACCTTTTGGGGCTCAGAGGTCGTGCCCAGACTGCAAGGGGCCCAAGGTTGCTCTTGAGCGATCGCTGCCCTCCCCCTTTTCTCCCCCCGCCCCCACCCCAGAACTCCCCTCCCCCCCGGCGCGGTGGCGGAGGTGCGAGGGTCCCTCTCGGCGCCCAAGCGCCTCCAGTCTTCGCGCTGTCCCTGGACAGGGTTTCCCTCGCCCTGGGCGGTTCTCTCAGTTTCCTTTGGGGCCCAGGGAGGTTTAACACAACAGGCTCCAACTCTGGGGGTGGTACCACCGGGCACCCAAAATCTCACAGAGGGTGGGTGCTGGGGATGCCGGGGGAGGGGAGACAGGCGATAGAAGCCCTGATTCCAGGTGAGCTCGCAGAAGGGAATTTGCCCCCGTCCCTCCTCCTCCCCACGCTGCGGAGTGTCGGGCTTCTGGGCGGGACCCTGGGGCGTGACCTAGGGCTTAGAGATCAGCCTTAAACTAGCCCAGCTAGTGGTGAGGGAGGGAATAGGGAGCTAGGGGAGCTCGGGGAAGGGCACGGCCTATTCAAACCGTCCAGGCTGCCCACTGCTTCTGGGCAGGACCAGTGGAGGATGGGGGGGGGGTGGCGAGGGGGCACCAAGTGGACACATCCTCCCCAGGTCCCCTTGACCTGCCATTAAACCAGTAATCGCTGGCGGCTCTCTGAACCGGCAAGAAAACGGAAGAGACCAGGACCGCCCCAGGCAGGGTAAAAAATTACCTCTTGTGCTGAGTGACCCGAAGCTGATGGAATCAGTTGGGGATTCCTGTCCCCTGGGGCAGGGCTGGCTGCTTCTGCCCCTGGAGCCCAGGACCCTGGGGCTCTAAGAATCAGTTGGGGATTCCTGTCCCCTGGGGCAGGGCTGGCTGCTTCTGCCCCTGGAGCCCAAGCCCAGGACCCTGGGGCTCTAAGAAGGGAGAAGGGCACACGCAGCTCTTGGCTCCTCTGCCCCTGCCAGGGCTTCTCCACCTTCTCTCCCTTCTGCGAGGGCAGTGGGGCTCCCACCCCAGTCCTCCCTCTCGAATCTGCACGAGGTTCCCCGTGAACGAAGGAACGGTGGCCGGAATGGCAGGGACATGCTGACACAGGGCCCTGCGCCTGCGGCTCAAGCAGGTCAGGGGTCCTCACTGAGGACTGAGGGACGAGGGTAGCAGCCCCTCACTCACGGGGCACCCCCCCCCATGATATCAGTGGAACTATGATGAGTGTCTTGCCAGGTGGGGGGCAGCAGAGGGATTGCCTGGGCACTGCCCTCACCATGCACTAACACAGGACGCCTCCCCTGCTCCCCCGAAGGACAAGCAGACTGCTGGGGGGAGGGGGGGGCAGGAGGGGCTCAGCTTAGTCAGAGGCAGCTCCTTCCCCATTCCGCCTGGGACTCTGGCTCAGCCCCCCACTGGCCTCCTGGGCACCCCAATTTCCTGCTCTGCAATATGGGGTGCTGTGGGCACAGCTGCCTGCAGGGGCGGGGCCTGGCACCTCCTGGGAGCTCTTGGGCTCTTGGAGAGGGGCCTGCTAATGGCAGGAGTCCCTGCACCCTCTGACCCCTCCTCTCCCAGAACCAAGGCCTGCTCCCAGGGCTCTGAGTTGGATTCATGGAGGGCAAGTCCTCGCTCCCTTGCTGGACACAGAGGGCAAAGGACTGGGGACGGGGCTCCGGGAGCTGTGGGTTCCCCTCGCCCTGCAGCTCTTAACACACTCCCAGAGTCAGGCCTACCCTCCTGACCTTGGTCTGGTCAGAGTGGAGGCTGTCCGAGGGCCAGCTGGTCTCCTGGCACCTGCCTTCAGTGCTTCCCATAGGTCGCCACCTGCCCCCTGAGAGGCCAAGGCCCTCAGACTGTGTGCAGACCTAATATTCATTCATTCATTCATTGATGTATGGCCAGGGGCCCTGGTAAGGCTGGTGCGCCTGGAACTTACAGTCGCACGGCGGGGGCTGAACGTGAAGCCGGTTCCTCCAGCAGACCTGCAGCTTCCAGGGCATCTTACCCTCCCCTCCCCCCGCTCCCCCCAGGGTCCCAGTGCCTGGCCCACGCCTGGGAGTGTGCTTGGAGCTCAGTGAATGAATGAATGAATGAATGAACGAATGAAGAGGGCTGAGTGAGTGGAAAGTGACCTGGGGTACCTGAAGGCCGATTTCAGCCCCGGAGACGGAGGAGGCGTGGGCAACCTTCCAGGCCAGGGCAGTGGAGGCGCAGCCCCGTGCTGCGTGCCCTGTCCTTCAGCTGTCCGGATTCAAAAAGGGCCGCCCTGCATTCAGCAGCCTGTGCCAAGGGACAGGGACGACACAGCAGTGAGCAAGCCACCCAGGTCCCCTGCTGCAAGGTGCAGGGTTTGCAAAAGGGAAGCCCACTTGCTCTGGGGTGGGTGGCGTCAGTGGGATGATGGAGGCAGGGGACAGTGGCAGAAAGAGCATCCTCGGGGGACATGCGGTCTCTCCGTGGGCGTCCCTGGCCTGGAGTGATGGAGCCCGGGGGGTGCCGGGGCTCCTGTACCAGGCAGCGTGCTGGTGGCCGCCCAGCTCACTCCCATCCCTGGGCTGCGTCACAGTGCGTGTGACCCTCATGACAACCCCACACTGTAGAACCGCAGTCAGGAGACACTGGTGCTCAGAGGTGCGAGGACGTCCCACAGAGGCAGGACAGTGGGAGTCATCTGCTGGACACAGATCCCTGTTCCAGGTGCCACGCGGCAGGATGTCTGCAGGGTTTGCGGAGGACAGACGGACACACCACCGTGGAGGGAGGGGTCTTCATCCGGGACCTGTCCTGGGTTTCATGTGGTGCCAGGATCGTGAGCTCCAGCGGAGGCTCTGGCCTTTGGGTCACCATGTGCTCCTGACAATGACCGTGTCCAGAAAGACTCAGCCACTCGGGGCTGGTATTTTCTCAGAGCCCAGCTGTTGCTGGGGAGTCAGACCAGTGGCTGACTGCCACCCAGTGGCATCCCAGGACCATTCTAGGGCCGTCCCCGGGGCACAGACCAGTGGCTTCGGGTGCCCAGTTTGGAGCTAACATTTCAAGCAAGTCAGGCGCAGAATCTGGGCTTCTAGGAAGAAATTTCCAATCATGAAATGTGTCATTTGAGAAAATATATGTGTCAGTTAAGTGTGCGCTGAGCCTGGACCACATGGGACATAGTTGTTCTAATAAACATGAATAAGCCAGTTTTCACATTAGAGAAATAACAGTTTCGAGTAGAAATGTGGCACTTTAAAAAGAGGTTAATTAATAAACAGCAGGTAATTGTTCATGGCACATGGTGGCAGAGGGTAATTTTCATTTTAGAGCAGAGAAGGGCCAAACGCCCCCCCCCCACCAAACTCAGATTTTTTGTGTAATAATCACCCTGGCTTCACCTCCGCCTTTAATTTTTACAGCTGGAGCTGTTTATCATCGCTCCAACTTTCGCTAAAAAGGAAAAACTATCACTTAAACAAAGCCATTGAAAACTCAGCATCATATGTGGATTTCTTAACATAAATAAATCATACAAACCAAGATTTATGTTCTCCAAATGATGTCATTCGCTGAAGGCTGCCTTCCCAATCAAATCAACAGTTAGTGACTCTCCTTTTGTGTGTGTGCTTTTTTGCAAAATAAGAAAAGCCGCTCTGGAATCCTCTTTGCTCTTTTTCTCCACTCTGCCCGGGACATCAGAAAGGTTTCTCCCTTTCCGATCAGCAGAACTGGGTCTAAAAGGCGACCACAGACTCAATGCCACAGACCGCATTTCAAGCCTTTGTTTTTGAAACCTAAGTTCTGAGTTGAAAGACTATTAAAGCTTCCTGAAGGGTTTGTTCAGACCCCAGCAGAAGCTGAGGACCCTGTGGGTCTCCCAGAACCTAGGATGAGAGTCATCACATTGAAGTGAATGAGGAAGGTGAAAATCACCACCAGTGATGCATCCGTACTACGGAGGAGTGTTTGGCCACAGTAAGGAGCAAAGCCCTGACACAGACCACGATGGGCATGGACTCAGTGAATGAAGCTAGTCAGACCAGGCCACATACCGTACAATGCCACCTATGTGACACATCCAGGATGGGCAAATCCATAGAGACAGAAAAGAGACCACTGTTTGCCAGGGCTGGAGGAGAGGTATGTGGAGGTGACTGCTTCCTTAGCACGGGGTTTCCCTCTGGGAAGATGAAAATGTTCTGGAACTAGATAGCGCACTTTAAAACAGGGAATGTCATGCTATGTGAATTGTATCTCAATAAATCGGTTATTTAAAAATCACTACTGAGTATGTACGTTTCAAAAGCTTTATGCTCATCTTACAGCTTTTTCAGTTTTGAAATGAGCGTGCAGACGGATGAGGGTGAAAGAGGCACGTGCATACCTGCAGGGTATAACGTGAGCGCTGGCCCCAGCTCCTGGGTGAAGCACAAGCACGTGACCATTTTCTTCAAAGCTCTCCGTGCAGCCCCCTTTCTCTAATTGTGTCCCCTTCCCACCAGCCCAGAGGTAACCACCCCCAGGTTTTGGTGTTAACCATCTCCTTGACTTGATTTCCAGCTTTATCATGTAATATAGATCCTGAAAATGTGAGTCCAGCCACAGAAGCTTACTCAAATTGAAGTGAGTGAGGAACATTAAAATCATCAGTAGCGGGTACGTGAAACGTGGTGAATCCAAACTGTGACATGTTTCTCAGCCAGCGAAGGGAATGAAGTCCTCACACCTGTTACAGCATGGAGGGCCCTTGAGAACATGATGCTCAGTGAGAGAAGACAATCACAAAAGGCCACATATTGTACGATGCTGTTGATATAAAGTGTCCAAAATAGGCAAATCCAGAGGGACAGAACACAGATCAGTGGTTGTCTACCTGTGGAAGGAAAAGCAGTGGCATCTCAGCAGGCAAAGCTTTCAAGAGATGAGCCAGACCACAGTCCGGCTCCAGCCCCCCGGGCGTTGACAGGAAACCCTCAGTTGGAAGCCAGCAGGAAAATAAGGCTGACCAAGGTCAGGTGCCCCGTGATCGGAGTGTGGGTGATATATCCATTCAGGAGCACACGTCCATTGCACACCTACTATGTGCCAGGGCAGCCGTAGCCCCAAGGATATAGCAGTGACTGAAACAGACAAAAGGCTCTCCCTCCCCCACCAGCTCCCTTTCTCATGGCGAGGGAGCGATAAGCCAGATACACCGGGTGGAAGGCTGCACTACTGTGAGAATAAGGAAAAAGGAGAGGTGAGGGGTTGGGGGTGAGGAGTGTGCAATTCTCAAAAGGGAGGCCTGGGGACGCTTCCCTGAGGTGGTGGCATTTGAGCAGGGATGTGAGGGAGTGAGAAGGGTGCCACGTGCACATCGAGAGGAACAGCATTTGGGCAACGGGAACAGCCAGTGCGGAGCCCAGAGGCGAAAGCACCCAGTGCTGGAGCAGAAGGAAGGAGGGAGAGGAGCAGGAAATCCATCAGGGGGTAGTGGGCTGGGGGAGGCCGCAGACTGAGGCTGTGGCTGGAATTAAGATGGTTAATCAGCTGACCTCGAAGTAGGGAGAGCATCTCCTGGGTTACATGGCTGGGCCCAGTGTCATCACAAGGCTCCTTAAATGTGGTAGACAGAAGCAGAAAGATTCAGATGGCCCTTTGCATATGGAAGGGGCCAAGAGCCAAGGAGAGCAGGCAGCCTCTAGAAGACAGAAGAGGCAAGAAGATCTATTCTAGACCCTCCAGAAAAGAAAGCAGCCTGACCAATGATACCTTGATTTTCACCCAGTGAGACTCACTTCAGACTTCTGACCCACAGACTAGTAAAATGGTAAATCTGTGCTGTTTTAGGCTACGTTACAGCAACCACAGGAAACTCATATGGAGGGGGGGGGATGGGAACCTCATCCATCTGTGGTGAAGACAAGCTGGGTCAAGATAAAGGTCTGAGCCAGGCTCTCCCAAGTTAATTCAGGGGACAGTGGCTGTGGGGACGTTGGTCATGGCCGTCCTCACATCCGGCTCCTACTCACTCTGCCCCAGTATGGACCAGTTGCCCTTGACATCCCACCCACAGCCACAAGCCTAGAAGCTCTGGTCGTTATCCCCTAGGGAATGCCTTTGGATCTCCTGCTCCCTAGTGCTTGTATTTTCTTGGCTCACTTTCTCACTTTTGTGGAGCACGTGCTGCAGTAACTTCTGGTAAACTGGAAGATACATTTCATTTCTAGGACCTCACATGTCTGAAAGTGCCTTTATTCTTCAACCACCCAGAATGCTAGCCTGGCTGGGTATAAAATTCTAGATTGGAGATGATTGTCACCCAGAATTTTAAGAGTTTTGCCCCACTGTCTTCTTGCTTCGAGGGTAGCTGTTGAGAAGTCCAAGGAGATTCTGTTTCCTTACACTTTGTATGTGACTTGCTTCTTTGTCTTTGGAATCCACAGACTCTCCTCATTGCCCCACGTGTTCCTCTGTTTCACAGTGATGCACCTCAAGCGTCTGATTTCATCCACGGTGGGTTCTTTCAAACTGGAAGCTTACGTCCTTCAGCTCTAGGAACATTTCTTGAAACGCTTTGTTGCTGATTTTCCACTGTTTCCTCTGTTCTTTGCTTTTGGAAACTGATAGTTAGCATGAAGTCTTCTTCTGCCCATGTGGTCCGGGTGTCCTCCTAATGGCTTTGTACTACTTGTTTCAGTCTCTGCCTTTCCTCCAATATCTGCTGATCCTTGACTGTCTGCCCGTGATCCAGAGGGGGTAGTACAGAGCTGGTTGGAAGATCTGAGAGGGCGGGGGGCTGTTGCCTTTGAGATTCCCAGAAGGGTGGTCCTGGGAACCCTTGGTGACATCATCCTTAGGGACCAATCTAATTCCCAGTGTTTGAGGCAGGGGTCTGGCTGCCAGTCTTCTGGGGGCCACGTTGGGGTGAAGACAGGGGTAAGGCTGCCTGCATTCCAGGGAATAGAACTTGGGGCTTTCCTGACATGGGGGAGGGGCGGCTGGAGGGGGAGGGGATCTAGGACTCGAACTTCCTCACAACCCCCTTTCACGTCCGCTTTCCTGACCGTAGCCACTTGTGCACCCCTCATTTAGGGGTGCTTTTATGGCCAATCCTGAGATTGGGGGTACTCTCTGTCCTAAATCTGGTAAAATCTCGCATTTCCACTCTCCATTTAGGGCTGTGTCTCTTGTGGGTGACCCAGTTACCGCGGCCCCATGCAATTCGGCTTTTAGACATTTGTGGTTTCTCTGTCCTCTGCACCTCTTGGATAAATGTCTTTTAACATCGCTCTGTTGTGGTTGAAGTGGGTTTGCCGTGAGAGGACTGTTACATGTGTTTAATCTGCTATCTTAACCGCAGGCTTTTGTAGAGAAGCTGTGTCCATTCTTAGGTCTGGGCCTGGTACTATGCAGGGTCCAGCCTCTCCAAGCCAGCTTTCCTGGGTTCTGATGGCTTAATTCCCCAGAGCCTCCCCCATGGCACATTCCAGCAAAAAAGACTTGACCCATGAAGTCTGTTAGTTCCACTGATATGTCCTGGGGTGGGGGGACCTTCAGGGACATCAATTGAAATAGTAACAGCAGTTTTCTCTGAGTGATGGGATTTCAGGATATTATAACTTTTTTCTGTTATGCTTATGTGCATTTTAATTTTTCTCCAGGCAGTATATATTAGTTGTGTAATTGTTTCGGTGTTTAAAATTAAGAACAAAATCCTCTGTGTCTTTGGAGAGCAGCGCAGACACGCTGGGGCTTCTCCTGGTCCCGCTGTCGGCACTGCTCCCTCATTGCGTGTGTGAGAGGGGCACTAAATACAGCTTTATTTTCGAAAGATTAACTTGATTTCTAAATCAGAGCCTCATTTCTATGAGGCTGTGGAAGACTGGGACACGCCCTGAGCTTGTGACTCAGTTTCCCGGTTGTTTCAGATGTGGGGAGGGGCATCTGGGCTTCAAACCCAGGGTGGGGGCAGAGGAGGGGGGAGAAGGGGGGGCAGGAGTGAAGGCTCTGGGGAGAGATGCCCCTCCCCACCCTGTGACCTGTTCGGGTCTCAGTTTCCTCACCTGCAAATGTGAGAACAGCACCCACCTGTGGACTGTTTTGGGGTGAAGGTTGCTGATGTGTGTGAGGGGCTGAGAATCCTACACAGAAAATTTACCATCTCAACCTTTTTTTTTTTTTTAAACTGCAGTCAATGCAGTGTTCCCTTTTTTTTTTTAATTTTTATTTATTTATTTATTTATGGCTGTGTTGGGTCTTCGTTTCTGTGCGAGGGCTTTCTCTAGTTGCGGCAAGCGGGGGCCACTCTTCATCGCGGTGCGCGGGCCTCTCACTATCGCGGCCTCTCCTGCTGCGGAGCACAGGCTCCAGACGCGCAGGCTCAACAGCCGTAGCTCACGGGCCCAGTTGCTCCGCAGCATGTGGGATCCTCCCAGACCAGGGCTCGAACCCGTGTCCCCTGCATTGGCAGGCGGACTCCCAACCACTGCGCCACCAGGGAAGCCCCATCTCAACCATTGTTAAGTGCACAGCGCAGTGGCATTAAGCACATTCACACTGTGGTGCAACCATCACCACCATCCGGTCTCCGGAACTTTCTCATCGTCCCAAACGGACACACTGCGACCACTAGACCCTCACTCCCCACCCCTCCCCCGCCCGTGACACCCATCCTTCTCCTTCCTGTCTGCGTGTGGCTCCCCTAGGGACCTCCCCCGAGTGGCACCAGACAATATTCGTCCTTCAGTGTCTGGCTTATTCGCCGAGCACCGTGTCCTCGAGGTTCACCCGTGTTGTAACAGGCGTCAGCACCTCCTGCCTTGTCGGGGTGCCTGTTACCGCAGAGCGAACTGGACCGCCCTGGGTCACCCACGCATCCGTGGGGGGACACTCAGCTGCTTCCACCTTGCCGGGCTGCTTTCACCAATGTTCTTCTTCTGCATCTCGCTTGTAGCGTGGGATTGCTTTTGCTCCTCTGCACAGGGTGGGGGGGTTGCAGCCCTCTTCGGGGGGCGTCTTTGCGGGTGCGGGCACTCCATCACATACCTCTGTCTTCTCCCTCCTGACTCTGAGCTCCCGGAGGCCGCACGGGCTCTGATCTGATTTGCCCCGGTCCCCAGTGGGTGTGAGGTGGACACCTCCTCCGAAGCCCCCACTCATCAGTGGACAACTTTACCTCAGAGTCGAGATTCTATTCACTTTCCAGCTGGGGCTGGACCCCAAGGGGTGCTGAAGACTCCGGCGGCTCCCAGGTCAGGTCCTCCCCTCGTCCTGGACCCCAGGAGGACGCGGGGGATGGGACAGAGCCCTGCTGGGGAGGGGGAATCGGGGGCTCTTTGCTGAGGGCTTGAGGGCAGAGACTGACCTCCATGCACACACTTAAAATTGGGTCTGTCACCCCAAAGGAGGCTATGCCGGCCAGAGCCAGGGGCGCGGTCCCAGGGCTCCTGGCATCTCCCCACCCCCCGCACCCTCTCCTACTCTCTCCACCCCAGGCCAGGTCCTCGGCCTCAGCAGCCTCCAGGGAAGGAAGGCTGCACCCCAGACCCCAGCCTCCCCTGAAAAAAGTGACTCTTGGAAAACCTCCTAAAACGAGGCTCCTTCCGGGTACCAGGCATCGGGACGTTTACAAGTGACAGGATGAGATTCGCCTGAGATGCGAGATGCGGGCATCACAAACAGAGCCACGGGCAGCATGCCTGCAGGATGGAGGACTTTGTAAACACAGACAGGAGGCGCCGGGGAAGGGTCCTTGCGGTGGAAGCAGCCCAGCCTTCCAGGGCACCTTGGAGCCACTGGGGGCCCACACCAGGGTGGGCTCTGCACAAACCCACCCAGAGAGCTCCAGACTTTCCGTTCCACCAGGGGAGCCCTCCCTGCACATGGACACGGAGGATGCAGCCCCTTGGGCACTGCAGGAGGGGAGTTTACCAGAACTGCAAGGCCGTCTCCCACAGGAAGCCCTCCTGACCCTCTCCAGCCCAGTGGAACTTAGCTCTCATTCTTGGTGCCTCCAGGACATACATGGGCTGCAGTCTCGAGCACAGGAGCAGCTGGGGTCCGGTGGGAGGGGATCACAGGCTGACACCCACCCTGCTGGCTCAGAGAATGGGCTCCAGCAGAGGCCCCAGGGGGGCTGTGTGGTCAAAAGAGACCCGTACAGAGAAGCACACGGAGGCAGGCTGCCTCGCGCTGAGCCCTGGAAGGATGGGGTGGGTGGACTTCCCCTCCCTGTAGCAGGATGGGTCACCTGCCCCTCCCTGCTGGCCTCCTGGCGCTCCTTCACCACACCCTGCCCTCCACACCCGGTCCTCCCACGCCTCCTCCAGGACAGGGGACCGGGGACTCCGCAGGGGCTTGAACACACCCTGGTTCCCTCCGGGCCTGCGGCAGCCAGAACAGCCATCCTCTCCTCCTCCTGCACCACCCTGAGTGCAGCTGGCTCCCCCCACGCCCCTGCTTGTGGACACATGAGGACCCCGAGGGTCCACTCCTCAGGGCTGCCAGCCAGGAGGATGCCATGGCCAAGATGGCAGATGGTGGTCTGGTGGGACCCCTGCGCCTGTCCCAGGACACAGGCCTTATTCCCCACCAACAAGGGCAGCTATTTTCCATTCACAGTAACCAGCTGCAATCTGTACCCTCTGCTGCCGCCTCTTCCAGGCTGCCCCCATCTCTCACCTGCACTCTTACTGCAAACGCCTCCTGCCTGGTCCTCAAACTATTATCTCTCCCCATACAGCTCTCAGGGTGTCACTCAGAGAGGGGGTGGGCTTCTTACCTGTTTTATTTCCCTTTATTCTCCAATGCCTGGCAGAGAGTGTGACACATGCGAGATGATTGATAGTTTTGGATGAGTGGATGGATGGATGGATGGATATGGATGAATGGATAAATGGATGGATGGATAGATGTATGGGTGGAATGGATTGGTAGATGATGTATGGATATATACATGGAGGATGGATGTACAGATGGGTGGATGAATGGGTATATGGAGAATGGGTGGATGGATGGATGGATGGATGGATGGACCACTTGCCCAATGAATGAAGGAAATTGAGTTTCATGATGAAACTGGGAATGAACTGGGGAAACAGGCCTAGCAGGGGGTGGGGTGGAGCTTGCTCAAGGTCAGTCACAGGGCACAAAGGCAACAGAGCTGGCCCAGGACCCCAGACCTCTGTTCTCCCTGCCCAGCTGCCTGCAGTGATACATTTCACCTTGACAAACAGGCAGGACCCGTGTCTCTTGTCTGCCATTGGCCCCGGGGGAGCCCAGGACCTGCCCCTCCTCCCCTCTGTCCATATGCACCTGCAGGAAGCACAGCTCTCCCATCTGCCCTTCCTGGCCATGGCACGCTGGGTGGAGGACCCAGAAAAGGAAAGATGGTGCCCACTTGGGGTTGCTGATGAGAACAAATAAGATGATGGGCTTGAAGGGACCAGGCGAATGGTGGTCACGTGGCACCTGTGCCCAGTCCCTTCCGGACACTCTTCCCTTTGCCCCTATTCTGCTTAAACTTCTCTCAGGGGTCTCCAGAGACCTCCGAGTGGTCTATGCTCCATCCTCATCCTCTTTGTGCCCCTGCAGCATTGCACACGCGTGTCCAGCTCACTCCTAAAACCGGACACCCCCCCATGCCCACAGCCTTGCTGAGACCCCTCCCTGTGACGGGCTCCTGAGTCGGCAAAGCCTCAAGTCCAGGATGCCCCATGGTGTGCAGGAAGTCCCAGGGGAGGTGCCCTGGGATGTAGGATTCTCCCATCTGTCCACCTTTCCTGCACTCCCTGCCCCCGTGCAACACGCAGCCACGTGTTTCATATGCCCACGGGCACAGCCCAGGCCCAGCCCAGGCCCAGCTCTTCCCAACCCCACGCCGATACATTCTCCCTCGTGTGTCCCTGGGCCTCTGACCTTGCCCGTCACAGGGGCTAATGGTGAACCTGGCTGGGCCTCTCAGGACCCTCCCAGGGTCAGGGTCTTGGGACCATCCCCGAGGCTCACAGGCTGTCATCTTGGGCTGGGGTTGTCCACAGCTCTGGGGGGCATAGCACAGCCTCCTCCGGGGTCTTTGGCCCAAGAGGGGACTCCCTGACCCATCAGGGTCCCCTGGAGGGCGGGCCCAGGCTCTCTGTAAACGAGGCGCTGCAGAGAACAGCCGCCCTGGGCTCCAGGGTTTTTATGGGTTTGCCTTAAAGATTTTATTTCCAGAAAAAACCGAAAGCAATTAAGCCAAATTACAGAGTAGTCATTTGCAATAATATTTGCTTTAAATACATGTATTTTTTTAAACCCCTAAGCTGTGAGCCTCCAGTGAGTTCGAGGTGAAGGACACCTTGAAATAATTACATTTTTTGCTCATTTTATGTTGTGAAAATGGCTTAGTCGGTTTGGGGAAGAATTGTAAAATGGTCAGCTGACTCACTTATAAAGGCAACGTTATTTTTTCTCCAGATTCTGCCAGAATAACCACACTGCCTCGAAGGTGGATTTCTTCCAAAGACACCTCAAGCGCTGGTCCAGCTGCCTCTTACCCCAGCCCCGAGCGGCCAGGGGAGCAACCCCCCTCCCGGAGGCACTCCTGCTGGGTGGCATCAGGAGACCAGGAAGACAGGGGTCCAGCATGGCGGGGTCCATATGCTGGCAGACACGCCGACCACCTTACTCAGGTGGGTGGGAGGGAAGGGCCCCAGGTTCACCTGCTTGCTTTGTCTCAGTGATGATTGGGGAACTTGCCCACTGGGATAAGTGCAGCCCAGAGAGAGGGCAGCCCAGCCCAGCTAGGACCCTCTGGCCAATGACCATGAACGATGAGAGGCTTAGACACTTGGAAGATGAGAATTCACTAAAAGATTAGATTGTGCTCAGTACAACATCAGTACCTGTAATCGTGCTGGGTCAGAACACCTGGCTTTGGTGCCAGTGCAGCCCCTGAGCACCCAGGGACCTTGGGCAGGAGCTTTCCCATCTGTTTCCCCAGATATTTTATCATCCAGTGCCTCCTCCCCAGACTTATGACTTGTAGATATGTTCCCCCAGGATATGGCGTGCCTTTTCATTTTCTCAACAGTGTCTTTTGAAGAACAAACTTCTTAATTTTAGTAAATTAAAATTTTAAAATGAAAGAATATGAAAAAGATTATATATGTGTATAACTGAGTCACTTCGCTGTACAGCAGAAATTAACATGACATTGTACATCAACAAAAATTGACTTCAATAAAAAATTTTTTTACCTTTTTTTAATTTTATTTTTAAGGATTTGTTTATTTTTTTATTTTTTATTTTTGGCTGTGTTGGGTCTTCGTTTCTGTGCGAGGGCTTTCTATAGTTGCGGCAAGCGGGGGCCACTCTTCATCGCAATGCGTGGGCCTCTCACTATCGCAGCCTCTCTTGTTGGGAGCACAGGCTCCAGACGCACAGGCTCAGTAGTTGTGGCTCACGGGCCTAGTTGCTCCGCGGCATGTGGGATCTTCCCAGAACAGGGCTCGAACCCATGTCCCCTGCATTGGCAGGCAGATTCTCAACCGCTGCACCACCAGGGAAGCCCTAAACATTTTTTTTAATTTATAGTTTGTACTTTTGTTTCTGTCCTGTTTAAAAAAATCTTT
Organism: Balaenoptera acutorostrata; assembly: GCF_949987535.1. Lineage (NCBI taxonomy): Eukaryota > Metazoa > Chordata > Mammalia > Artiodactyla > Balaenopteridae > Balaenoptera > Balaenoptera acutorostrata. The sequence goes on along the minus strand of NC_080064.1, from coordinate 1,859,788 downwards.
GCCCAACCCAAAGCTGCTAAGATTTTCTACTGTGTCTTCTCTGAAAGTTTTATAGTTTTAGTTCTGTTTAGATCTGGGATCTATTTTGATTTCGTTTTTGTGTGCGGTGTGTGGTAAGGGTTGAAGTTCATTTCTTTGAGTATGGGTGTCCAGTTGTTCCAGCATCATTTGTTGAAAAGTCTATGATTTCCCCACTGAATTGCCTTGGCAACCTCATCAAAAATTAATTGACCAAATATGCGTGGGTCTCTTTGTGGACTCTGCTCCATTGATCTATGTATTCATCCTTCCATCAATGCCACACTGTCATGATTCCTCTAGCTTTATAATAAGCCTTGAGATACCACACAAGTCTTCCAACTTTTTTCTTCTTTTACAAAATTGATTAGGTTACTTTAGGTGGATTGTGTTTCCACATAAACATTAAAACTAGCTTGTTAATTTCTCTAAGAAAGCTTTCTGGGATTTTTTTTTTTTTTTTTTTTTTAGTGTTATTGCTTTGAATCTACAGATCAATTTCAGGAAAACTGTCATTCTAACAATACTGAACTTTCCAATCCATGAGCATGGTATATCTCTCCATTTATTTAGATCTTTAATTTATTTCAGTGATACTTGGTAGTTTTCAGTGTATGAGCCTTCACATTCTTTTTCTTTTGGTTAAATTGATTGCTAAATACATAATTTTTATTCTATTGTAATTTTTAAATTTTCCATTTCCAATTGTTCATTGCTAGTATGTAGAAGTCCAATTAATTTTTGTACATTGAACTTTTGTACATTGTGATCTTGCTAAACTCACTTATTAGTTCTTGTATATTTTTTGTAGTTTCCTTTAGATTTTCTACATAGATAAATATGTTATCTGCACCTATTTCTTCTTAAGTGAACACTAGTAGTTTGTGTTTTTCAAGAAATTTATACTTTTCATCTTAGTTTTCAAATGTGTTAGCATAAAGTTGTTCATAGCATCCTTTATTATTCTTTTATTGTCTGTAGGCTTGGTAGTGATGTCCCCTCTTTTATTTCAGGCATTGGTAATTTGTGTCTTTTCTCTTTTCTTCTTGATAATTTTGGTTAGAGATTTATCCATAAGCCTTTTCAAGAACAGGTTTTGGTTTTATTGATTCTTCCTGTTGTTTTCTATTTCACTTATTTTCTCTCTTAGCTTTATCATTTCCTTCTGCTTACCTTGAATTTAATTTTTCTTCATTTTATAGTTCTTACAGAGGGAGCACAGATTATTAATTTGAATTTTTTATTCTTTTCTAATATAAGAATTTAATGTTACAAGTTTTCCTCCAAGCACTGCTTAACTGTATCCTACAAATTTAAAAATATTGTGTTTTCATTGTTATTCAGTTTTAAATGTTTTCTAATTTCTTTTGTGATTTATTTTTGGACTCATGAGTTATTTAGAAGTGTGTTGGTTAGTTTCCAAGTATTTGGGGATTTCCAGATATTGTCTGTTACTGACTTCTAGTTTAATTCTCCTGTAGTCAGAAAACATACGTTACATGATTTTAGTCCTTTCAAATGTATTGGGACTTGTTTTATGGCTCAGAATATGGTCTCCCTTAATGACTCTTTTATGTGCATATGGAAAGAATGTGAATCTGAATAAACCTTTATTGAAGTTAATATAGCAGCTCCTGCTTTCTTTTGGTTGGTGTTTACATGGTGTATCTTTTTCCATCCTTTTACTTTTAACTTATCTATTTTGTTTTGTATTTAATGTGAGTTCCTTGTAGACAGCATATAGCTGGGTTTTGATTTTCTTTTAATCCAATCTTACAATTTCTTCCTTTTAATTGGAAGGTTTAGGCCATTTACATTTAATGTGGTTATATATATGGTTGGGTTTAAATATACTATCTTACAATTTGTTTTCACGTCTCATTTCTTTGTTGTTCTTGTTTTCCTGCCCTCTTGAATTAAATGAATATTTTCAAATATCCATTTTGCCTACAATATGGGCTTATTAGCTATACCTTTTCTCTTTGGTGATTCCTGTAGAGTTTCTGTCTTTACATCGTTAAATTACCAAAGTGCTTTCAAAGAATGTTATACCACTTCACTTATGGTGTAAAAACCTTACAATAGATTTCCCCTTTTGTTTCCATTTCTTCTCTTCTGTCCTTTGTGCTATTGTCTTAAATTTCATTTACTTACAAAACTTTTAATATCTTGTCATTATTTTCCTCTGAGAAGTTAATTATGTTTTAAATTTTAAAAATTCAAATTAAGCACTCTTTTATCTACACACATATTTATCATTTCTAATATTCTTTCTCTGTGTAGGTTCATATTTCCATCTGGCATAATTTTCCTTTTGTGTAAAGAATGTTATTTAACATTTATTGCAGTGCTGGTCTACTGACCATAAAGTCTCTCGACTTTAATTTTGACTGAAATATTATTTTGCTGTCACTTGAAAGATATTTTTCTTGGGTACAGAATTCTGAGTTTCTTCCTTCAGTACTTTGAAGAAGTCTCTCCATTGTCTTCTGGCTTGTGTAGTTTCTGATGAGAAATATACACTTATCTTTGTTCATTTATACACAATATATCTCTTATTCTCTGGTTGCTTGTAAGATTGTCCCTTTATCTCCTTAGCAATTTGGTTATGATATACTTGGGTATGGTTGTCTTCTTATTTTTTTCTGCTTAGAGTTAATTGAGATCCTTGGATCTGTGAGTTTACAATGTTGTTGTTGTTTAATGAAATTTTTAATATTCTCAGCAATGATTTCTTCAGATACTTTCCTGTCCTTCATCTCCCTCATCCCCACCAGAGAAGCTGATGACATGTATGTTAGACCACTTCTTATTATCCCACTCATCACTGTTGCTCTGTTCATTTTTTCAGTCTTTTTTTCTTTATATATATATATATATAACTTTGGATAATTTCTACTGCTCTCTTAGAGGACCCCATTGACCTTTTTTCTTTTTTTAAAAAAATTCTGTAGCATCTAATCTGCTTTTAATCACATTCAGTGTATTTTTCCATTTCAGACAATGTATTTTTTCATCTCTAGAAGTTCATTTTGGGTCTTTTTAATCTCTTCTATTTTTCTCTCCATCATATGTATGTTTTCCTCTGCCCTTTTGATGACATAGACTATACTTACAATAGCTGATTTAACATTCATTTATTGTATTTCTGTCATCTGTGTCATGTCTGGGTCTATTCTTAGTCAATTGGTTTTTCTCGTGGTGATGAGGCATATATTCCTGCTTCTTTTCAGGCCTGGTAACCAAAAATCAGACTATTATTTTACTCTTCAAGAAGTTGCAAAGGAGCACACAGAGTTTCAATATACACTTTGCTCATCCTGTCCTAGTGTTAACACTGTACATCACCCTGGCACGGCTGTGCGTGCCGGGAGGTTCATCTTGGCACAATGCTTTTGACTTATCTCTGCACTTCATTTGAATTTCACCAATTGTGAAAATGCGGGAGACTCTGGACCCATCTCTCAACTCACCAGGAGCTCTGGGCTCTGTTTAGATTCCCCTCCCTGCACTGCAGCCTGGAAACTCTCTGCAGACAGTGAGCTGGGGCAGGAGGAGTTACACACTTATTACAAACTCAAACAGACACAGTGCCTCACACCTGTCTGGGACAGATGATACATTTTGAGGAGTGCCATGAAGCTCCAGGGACCTCCCACTCAAGGCCACATAGTGTCAAATCCTGTTACCAAAGACTTGTTCCTTTCTACTTTAAAAAGAGGAATGAAAACCTTCAGAACCTCACTACTGCTGTATTTCCTGTGGGAGGAAGGCAGGAAAAAAAATGTTGGTGGAATACGCACCTGCTGTGAGGTATGTTTTTCACCTACCTCTCACTGAATCTACCTTGTCCCCAGAATACACCTGAGGCAGGTGCTACAATCTACCCTGTCCCCTGCACACACCAGAGGCAAGCACCACACTCTACCTTGACCTGTGTACACACCTGAGGCAAGTACCACAATTCACACCTTGTTCCCTTCACACACCTGAGCCAGGTATTGCTGTACCCATTCCCCGGGTGAGGCCCCTGAGGAGCCTTTCAGGAGTTCACCCAGACCTCAGAGCCACTGAGTGCAGGCGTCTTTCTGGCCTTCCCTCCAGGGAAAACTGCTCGCTCCTTCAGCTCCTCCAACGTTGGGGAGAAGGCAGAGCATTGGGAGGGCGGCAGGGTCCCAGAGCTCAGAGCCCACCCCAGACTCGCCTCCTTCCAGGAGGCTTCCTGCCCACTGCTGAGCCACGCTGGCCTCAGGGAGCAGGTCCCCCTGATCTTCTGGCCCCTGGTGAGTTCCCAGGTCTTTCTTTATGCCCAGCTGAGATATTAAACAAGGAACTTAAGGAAGACTTTGAGATAAAATGGGCATCTTTCTGAGAAAATACAAAATGTCAAACCTGGCCCAAGAAGAAATAGAAAACTTAAATAGATCAAAATTGGGAAACAAAGTCCTTACCCTTCTCAAAAAAGAGCCGTATGCCAAGATAGTTTACAGGTGAGTTCTTTCAAGGGACAGATAAGTCATATATATATATATATATATATATATATATATATATATATATATTTCTAGAAAATAATAAAAGGGGTAAAACAACCTCTCATTTTAAGAGACAGGTGTCAGTTTGGTGCTAAATTTGGATCAGGGCAACAAAAGGAAAGGAAGTAAAGGCGTATATAAACACAGGCAGGAAAATCTTGAGTAAAACATTGGCTACCTGGATCCAGCCATGTGTTTTAAAATACACACTCACCAGAAGAGCTAAAGTTAAAAAGACCAAACCCCACAGGTTGGCGAGAATATGCAGCAGCCAGAACTCCCATATAGTGTTATGGGGTATTTTGGGGAAAGATATGGTGGTTTCTTATAAATCTAAACATACGACTACCCCGTGACCCAGAAATCCCACTTCGAGATGTTTACTCAAGAGAAATGAAAACATGTCCACAAAATGACTTGTAAAAGAATGTTCATAGCAAATTTATTCATAATGTGAAAAAACTGGAAACATCCTATGTGTCCATCAGTGGGAGGATGATCAAACCGTCCTTGTAGCAATGAAATCAGTTGGACCCCGATCCACCCAAAGACACAGCGAACCCCAAAACCTTCATGTCGACTGAAAGAAGTCAGACACAAAAGGGTACCTACCACGTAACTCAGTTTACCTGAAATTCTGGAGCAAGCAAAACTAATTAGGATGAAAAACTCAGAGCTCTGTTTACCTCTGGGGAGGCGAGCAGGGCAGGAACGTGAGGGAGATTTTTGGGATGACTGTTTTGCATCTCCTGGATTTGGGTCACGTCCAGGTGAGTGCATTTGGCAAAGTCATTGTATGTAAATTTTACTACAAAAGAAATAAAAGGGACCTTGCAGGAATATTAAACTCTAGTTAAGGATATACCTGCTGCAGTATTTAGGGGAAAGTGAGCTGAGGTTTGCAACTTACCTTGAAATGCATCAAAAAATAAATAAAATGAATTATTGGATAGATAGAGGGAGAGACGAATGGATAGCTATGTGATAAGGGATATTTTGCAAAATATTAATATAAATGGTATAAAACATTAGTACATTTTATTAGTTGTATATTAATCTCAATGGCAGGTGTATAGGTGTTCATTGTAAAATTCAACTTTTCTATATGTTTGTTTGAAAATTTTTGTAATAAAATGTTGGGAAAGATACATCATGATCAAATATTGTTTTATCTTAGGAATGCAAAGATGGTTTAAATTCAGAAAATTGATCAATTCATATTAAGGGACTAAGGAAAAATTAACAGGTGCGGAAGAGTGTTTGATAGAGGTTTAGCTCTTCCTGTCTTTCTACGGGTGCCCAGAGAACTGGGACAAGAAGAAGCTTTCTGGGACTTCCTTGGTGGCACAATGGTTAAGAATCCACCTGTCAAGGCAGGGGACACGGGTTCGAGCCCTGGTCCGGGAAGATCCAGCATGCCATGGGAGCAAGTAAGCCCGTGCGCCACAACTACTGAGACCGCGTGCCACAACTACTGAAGGCCACACGCCTAGAGCCCATGCTCCACAACAAGAGAAGCCATGGCAATGAGAAGCCCGCGCACCACAACGAAGAGTAGCCCCCGCTCGCCACAACTAGAGAAAGCCCGCGTGCAGCAACGAAGACCCAACGCAGCCAAAAATAAATTAATTAATTTAATTAAATTACAAACAAAAAGAAGAAAAAGAAGCTGTCTTAACTTAGTGAAGGTGGTCTTCAAATAACCTAGAGCAGGTTTCTCATGTCATGGAGTTTGGAAGCATCCTCTCTGCCATCAGGTACAACACAAGGATACCTTCCCCTCCACCACCACGACTGCTCCGTGGAGCTTAAGGGTCCTGACACCTCAGTCAGACACAAACAAGAAATAAGCATCTAAGAATTGAAAGGAAGGAGTTGACCTATTGTTATTTGTAAGAATAAAGATAGAATAACCACAGAAAAAGGAAAACAAGAAAGATCATCTATATAATGGTCATTCATATAACAGTCATCAGTAACTAAGACAAACAACAGCAGCAACAACAAAATAGTAAGTTAAGCGAGTTCAGTAAGATTCCAGATGAGAGATCATCATACAGAAATCCTAGCATGCCTCTGCACGGACCACAATCAATTAGAAAAAGTAATAAAAAATAAGATGCCATTCACGTTAGAAGCAACGTCTCCCAGGTACCTAGGAATTAGTCTAACAAAGAATCACAAGGGGCTTCCCTGGTGGCACAGTGGTTGAGAATCTGCCTGCCAATGCAGGGGACACGGGTTCGAGCCTTGTTCTGGGAAGATCCCACATGCCACGGAGCAACTGGGCCCGTGAGCCACAATTACTGAGCCTGTGCATCTGGAGCCTGTGCTCCGCAACAAGAGAGGCCGCGATAGTGAGAGGCCCGCGCAACGCGATGAAGAGTGGCCCCCACTTGCTGCAACTAGAGAAAGCCCTCGCACAGAAACGAAGACCCAACACAGCCATAAATAAATAAATAAACCCAAAGTTTACCAAAAAAAAAGAGGGCTTTGTGAATTAAAAAAAAAAAAAAGAATTCACAAGGCTTTTCGGGGAAATGCTTGATCTCTCTTAAAAAGCATGAAACACGACGGCTAGAAGTGAGATGGACAGAACGACTCAACATTGCACAGATGGCCGTTCTCTGTTTCATCTCTAGAGTCCATTCCAGTCCAATCAAAATCTCATCATTGTGTTCGGAGGATCTCATTAATTTATTCCAACATGGACGTGGCCGAAAATAGTTAAGAAATTTTTGAAAAGAAGAGCAAGGCTACTAAACACTAGACCTCTACAGAACTACAGGAATACAGCAAATGAAACAGAGCACGGTGTGAGCGGGGCGTGGAGAACAGAGCTTGGAAAGAGGCCTAGGTGACCACGGGTGTCACCTCTGGAGAAGGGACGACAGTGGCGTGAGTGCATTTGGAAAACAGACTCACTGTGTGGGAAAAAAACAACCCCTTGCACACGTGCTCTTCAGCCAGATCAAGTCCTGGGTGTGAATGATAAAACCACATCAGTTTTATTAATGGAAGGAAAAGTGGGGGTGATATCTTTGTCATCTTGGGGCAGTAACGAATTCTTCCTTTAGACCTACATCTTTCCCTGTAGCTGGAAATTAAGGGATTTGACTCCATTGGAATTAAAGATTTAAACAGATATAAAAATACAAAACAGATAAAGATATCTGTCCAGTGAAGAACACAGTGGGGAAAGTTCACAGTATGAAGAAGTTACAGCTAAAACAACTGAGTGATTAATTCAGAATATAATCTGAATTAGGACAAGCTACTGCTGAAAAAATTCAGAAAAGGGGAAACTTTAGTGGCCAACACATGCGTGGAGATTTTTCAGACTCAATAGTAATCAGACGAATGCAAATTTTAAAAAAGATTTTCCACATCACACCCAACCAATTTGCAGAAATTTGAAAGTCAAATAATTCCCGGTGTGGGTGAGAATGTCGGGGGGACCCCTGTCCTGTAAGGGGAGGGGTGGACGGGTTGGGTGTCCAGAGCGGAATCAGGCAGAGCTTAGTGAAACTACTCCATCATCCGTCGCCCACTCCAGGGACCTGCTCCCGGGTCTGCTCAGGGTGCCATGGGGCGCCTGTCTCAGGGGGACAGTGGGTGTCCGCCGGGGCGGGTGGGAGGAAAAGCCATGGAACAGCCAGAGACAACGGTCTGGGGGTTGATGCTGGCAGGTGGATAAATCTTTAAAAACATGCTGGCGACTGAAAAGTACATGAAGCCACGTGAAACCAACAGCACAGGAGCAAGTTAAACACACAACACATACACACCACGTGCAGCACAGAGCCCTGGAGGCAGCCCTCTCCTGCCCCCATACCAGGGGCTGGAAACTGGGGGCTGTCGAGACAGAGATGCCCCCTCTGGGCTCACGGCGTTAGCAGCAGGTGAGGTGCCAAAGGGACCAGCCGGCCCCAGTGCATCTCAGCAGGTGCCAGCTAGGTCACGGACCATGAGAAGACCTTCCCTCGGCCTCCCAGCCACGTGCCCCGGCTCCAGGCCTGACTCCCCTGGGGCACAGGGCCCTGGGTCCTGGCTCCTGACCTGTCCAGGCTTTGAGCTGTGGGAGAGGCGAGGGGCAGGGGACTTGGACCGTGAGACCCACCCCCACTCCCGAACGCTGCTAACTGGGGCTCCAGCTGGCCCTGAGGGGGGCAGTTCCAGCAGGTGCGGAGGGATCTGAGACCTTCCCTGTTACCGGATGTTCACCGTCACCTGCCTCACCCCTCGGGCTATCTCTCAGCCAGTTTCCTACACTTTCTAGCTTTTCCACATTTTATAGATGAGGAAGCAGAGTCACAGAGCAACCAGATAGATGACCTTCCTGCGGTGACAGAGCTGGTGACAGCAGCCTCGGGGCCAGAGCTGTTGGACCCGAGGCTGTTGACCAACCCCATACCTGGTGCTTAGCTGTTCTCAGCCACCTGGACAGGTAAGGAAAGTGGGATCAACGCGGACAGGGAGGAGACCCCGGGGTCTGGAAGCAGCGGGTGGCACGGGGGCCAAGGCCGCAGGTGGAAGTCGCCACCAAGAACTTGGTTAGGCGTCAGGGGTGGGGGGGCCCTCACTAACGCTGGGCTCGGCAGGCCGTGGCCGAGGCTCAGAGGAGTCCCGTCGAGGAGGGGGTCCTGGGCGGGACGGGGTCTCCCTGCTCCGCTGTGGGCCTGGGTACCTCCACGCCCGTCCTCCCCACCCCCAGGAAGAGGTCCTTGGACTTGGTCTTGCTGAGAGCCAGAGCCGCCAGGGCCTGGTCACTGAGTCCTCCCACAGGCTCAGGCACCCCATACAGGAGCGTCAGGTCCCCCCAGGAGCCCGAAGCATTACCTCGGCCCCTGATGGCTGCCGGCGCCCAACCAGGCTGCCCGGGCTAGAGCCCAAGGCCTCTGGGACGAAGCATCACTGAGGCCCCAGGCACAGCCGGCGGCCACCCCTACAGGTGTCCAGCAGTAACCCCACCCCAGGCCATTAATGGTGTCACTTCCAATCTCTCCCTGTGCTCTCCCCTCCTGTGCATCACTGAAGTGCTCAAAGCACACTTTGGCCCTTGAAATGTGTTCTTTGTCGGGGGACACGCCCAACACTTGCAGCTCAGAGCGGGCAGAGAATCCGCTCCCTTACCACGACACAACTGTGCTTCCAGAGATGGACCAGCTCCCCTGCCACCCCCCTGCCAGCACCCCAGGCAGGGATCTGCATGGGCGCCAGCCTCTGCCCGGAGGTGAGGGGCCTCATCTGGGGACCAGCACTGGAAGGGACCAGGTCTTCATCCAACCCCCTGGCTCTGTCCCATGAAATAGCCTCTGTCCTCCAGCTAAAGGTTTGGGGCCGAAGGTTTCCTTACGCCCGAGACGGAGAGAAAAGCATTTAGAATAAAAGTGGTTGTGTAATCCTTGTGGAAAGAATGATTTTGGTCTCAAGTAACCCCCAGCAGAAACGCCGGAGTCATTTCAGACTCTGGCCGTACACGCGCTTCAGCTGGGGAGGGGGCCAACTGGACGGGGTTAGGAGGAGAGGGGCCGCAGGACCGCAGAACAAAGTAAGTCCTGGAGTCATCTCACCGAGTCTGCCTTGGGTTTCCTTCTCTGTCTTCGTATATGGCTTCTAGGAAGGAGGGCCTTGACTCCTCCTGGATGGTCCGGGCAGTGAGATGTGAAGTCCAGCCTCATCGCACCACGTGGCTCTGGGCCTGGGGACCCCTGCTCGCCCACGCCTCGGCCCCCCGGCTGATTGCTGCGAGCGGGCCCCGCTGCAGAAGATGCTCTGTGCAAGGGACGGGGGGATACGGGCAGGGACACTGCTCTTCAGATCCTTGGGCAAGAAGCCGGAGCAGGTGTCCCAGGCTCGTGGGGTCAGGAGCAATAGTCACCCTCGGGCGCGCCTCCAACACCCGTCATGAGAAGAGACCCCTTTCTCTAAGCAGCTCTCTCCTGGAAACTTTAGATTCAAGAAGAACAAAGCGGGGACCACGCTTACCGGTCCTGATAACTTTCTTCCGGGCTTGGCCCACCAGGGACTGCCTCCCGAGGGGTGAGCCTGAGCTCCTGACCGGGGAAGCCCTCACCCCACATTCTCCCCACAGCCCCTTCGCCCCTTCGCCCTCAAAGCAGGTCTGCAGACCAAGCGCCTGGACATCACTTCTGAGCATCTCCTGCCCCCGCACCCCCTCCCCATGCCCGCTCCTCCCAGGGCCGCCAGGCCTGGGGCAGAATCTGGGTGGGAACACGCGGTCGGGTCTAAATACCAGTTCCTGTCATTCCCCCATGGGCGCCCAGGCTGGGGCGGTCCTGCCACCCTGGGCATCCCTGACCTGCTGGTGCCCCAGACACCCACGGTGCACTCAGGGCCAGATGGGAGGGGCCCGCGTGTGTGTGTGCTTGGTCGCCCCACGTGCTGCCCTGATGCAGTGGGACCCTCAGCCCCCGCCCTGCTCTGGGCTTGTCGGGGAAACCCTGCCTCTGCAGGATGGTTCAGGCCAAGGAGTCCGCGTTTTTACTATCACTGGCTGGGCATGTGCATCTGGCCTGCAAATCTCGGGCACTTCATTTGCATGGCAAGGAATGGCCATCCCGGGGCCCAGGTGCCGTCTGGGCCGACTTGGACATGGAGCTGATTGCTGTTGTGGGCCTCACTCCGTGTGTGCGCACCTGTGTGCGAGTGTTCGTGTGTCTCTGCGTGTCTGCGGGTGCATGCGTGTCTCTGTGTGCATGTGCACACACGCGTGTACATGTGAGTTGCATGCCTGTACACACATGTGCACGTGTGTATCTCTCTGCATGCAGGTGTGTGCGTAAATGTGCATCTGCGTGTGTGTGTCCCACCGCAGCCTGCAGCACACATCCACACAAGTTGGGAGGCCCCCCCAAGACGCAGGAGGTGACAGGTGAGAGGACCAGGGCTCAGGGTCAGGGCCACTGGGTCCTCACAGGCATTGAGGCCAGAGTCATAACCTAGCAACTGAGTCACCGAAGATCCACCAGCCAAAGGGGTCACTCAGCTCAACTGCTCCCCAGGCCCACAGCAAGTTATATTCGTGGATTGCCTTCAACAATAGCAGTGATTTTCCCCTAGATCTGGGCTTTGCTGTGGTTTTGTGGCAGGAATTAAATTTGTATTTGTGTTCTGAAAGCTTGACACGTGCTTCTTATCCACCAGCTTTCAGAAAAGCGAGTTGGTTTCCTATGTCCTGCAAAGGGGCTGAGCCACGCGGTGTGAGGTTTGTATCAGCGTCATGGGGAACTCAGGGCCTAGAGGGCTGGAGTCCAGCCCCTCCCCGGACTCCTCGGCAGCCGGACATCACTTCCTGTGTGTGTCACCCTCGGGCACAGGCACCCTCTGGAGACTCAGAGATCTGAGTGCAAACGGGAGGAATATGGCCAGTGCAGGCACAAGGGCCACATGTCCACAATGCCCACAGCAGAGACACGACCCAAAGCGCCAAGCAAAGCAGGCTTGGCGGCCCGTGGTGAGTGGGTTTGCACTCAGCAAACGGACCCCACCTCTGAACCCAGGGTCCAGCAGTCCTGCAAGCTCTGCCCAGCTCAGGCCCCAGGGCTCTCCCAGGGTCCTCCTGGCACCCCTGCATGGTGGGACACACTCAACAGCAGGGGTATTTTGAGCAGAAAGTGTGTTGCACTAAATGTCATAAACAGTTTCCATTGTGTTCTGTATTAGTAAGGGTCCTCCAGAGAAACAGAAGCAATAGGGTGTGTGTGTGTGTGTGGAGAGAGAGACCGGGGAACTGGGCAGCTCGAGCCCGAAGGCCGTCTGCAGGCAGAACTCCTTCCTGCTGGGGAAGGTCGGTCTTGGTTCTAGCCAGGCCTTTGATTGATTGGGTGAGGCCCTCCACAGTCTGCAGGGCAATCTGCTTCACTCAGAATCCGCTTAGATGTTGATCTCATTACAAACATCCTCCCAGCAACATCTGGACCCATGTGGGACCTGATGTCTGGGCACCGTGGCCTAGTCGAGAGGACACAGAAGATTGGCCATCACAACTCCTTGCAGACGTGCCGACACGTGAAGAGTAGAAAACATGCTCTGAGCCCCACATTCAGCACGGAGTTTCCCAAGAAAACAAAAGCAGGAGTTGACAAGCATGCTGACCAGCCCCGGGAGGCCTGACCACCTGGCCTGGGGCCCTCGGGCTTCAGGGGCAGGAAGGGCCTTCGAGGCTGAGCCCAGGAGGGTGGCCCCAGAGGGGAGAGGATGGGGGTGCTTGTGTCTTTTCCTTGGAGGACCTGGTGCTTTCCTCCCGTGGGCTTCCAGAACCCTCCCCCCGCCAAGACAACCACCCCTGGAATGACCAGAGGAAGAGTTTGAGCCGCAGGGAAGCTTGGGCCCCAGACACTGGGGCTGGGACGGCTCGCACTCCAGGCCCTGGGAACGGCTCACAAAGGCAGAGATGCTGGGTAAATGCATCACAGATGCGTCTTTCTATCAAGGGCGAAAATCTTTGGTTTCCGGTGGCACGCACCACCGTCTGCCTGCACATCCGTGAAGGAAAAGCAGAGAACTCTGGGTTGGACGGAGAGACACGGACGGAGGGGCCAGGGAGCGACCCTGGAGAGGTGAGGCCACCAGTCGTCGATAGACAGGGAGGAGGGGAATCAGGACACCAGGCCCTGGACAGGTAAGCCCACCTACCGTAGGTGGACACATAGGGAGGGGTCTGGGAGCCACCCTGGGGAGGTACATTCCCCTGCTCCAGGCCCATGAGCCCCCTCTGCGAGGGTTCAGAGGGGGTCCACAGAGCCTGCCAGCATTGTTGCATCACCAGGGATGTCCAAGCTGCTGACCAGAGCAACGTGGGCAGAGTGGGTCGGGCCCCGGACCGAGAGTCTAGGAGTGGCACCTCTGTGATGATGGCTGGACCTGGGGCCAGGGCTCTCCGTCAAGGGACATGCCCCAGACCCAAGGAAGACCACTGGCCTCCCAGTGCCTTTGCCAGGGCTTCCCCATGTCTACGGTCACCTCGGATGATCTGCCCATCCCTCGCAGCCGGGAGCCACACCTCTTGCAGCAGGACATGTCAGGGCTGGCTTGGGTGTACAGCCGGGGGGTGTGGGTGCATTTCTGCCCCTGCACACAGCTGCTGGTCTGGGAGGGTCCTGGTTCCAGGCTCCCCTCTTTCTGCTAAAAGAGGACAAAGGTTGCTTGGGCCAGTTGCCTCCCCACTCTGAGAGAGGACCACCCAGGGCTCTGAGCACGGAGGCTGAGGAGACTGGGGGAAAGTCATCAGCTGTGGTCCTTCCGTTGCCTGGTGACCCTGCTTGGAGCTGAGACGCCGGGGCCCCCACCAGGACAGTGGTGTGCGGGTACCAGCGGGGCGGGGCTCTGATGGGGAGTTGTGGCCGCTCCCCGCCAGGGCTCCCCGCCGAGCTTCCAGCATCCAGGTGGGGAGTAACACAGGGAAGGAGCCTCATTGGCCAAAGTCTCTGCAGCCCCAGCGGGTCCCCGTGGGACCCAGAGCAGTCTCTGGCGAGGGTCCGAGGGCGCGCTGCTCCCCGCTTCCCCGGGGCCTTAGAAACGAGCTTCTCATGGGCTCACAGGTTTTTCTGGTTAAGCTCCTTACCGCCCACATGCACAAGCCACAGCCAATATTTTCAGGTCTTTATAGAGTCTCACTTCCACTTTCTGACTGATGCCCCTGGGGATGTTTTATGTGAAACACTCTCCAGCCCCTGAGAGATAAAAGGCCTGCCCTCCAGCGGGGTGGAGCGTCTCCTTCCTTCCCTCATCTGTCTTTATAAAGCTCTGCTTCCTGGCCCCGCCGGCCTCCCGTGCGGGTGGAGGGCGGTGGCTATGCTCATTGCGGGGACCACCTCGGCCTGCTCTGCCAGGACTCCAGCCAGGGTGGGGGGGGGGCGGGGGGGGCGGTGCACGAGGAGCGCCGAGTTCCTCGTCCTCCGGCTGACCCTGCAGCGTGCTGTTCCCTGCCCCCCGGGGCGGGCCATACCTCCACCCACCCCCGAGCCGCTCATGTTGCCTCAGAGAAGCATTGGCCAGAGAGCGGGGAGCGCCCTCTACACAGAGAGGGCCCTGAACGAGGGTACGAGCTCCCTCTTGTCTGCGCCTGCCTCCTGGGCCTTCCCTATCACCCTCTCACTCGAAGCCTGGACCTGGGCCCCTCCGTGGCGGCTGGGCATGCCCCCTACTTAGCCCTCCGTAGGGCCCATTTGGGGGCGTCCCCCGTGCTCCAGGTCCTTACCAAGCTTAGGGCACCCTGCTGAAAGGGATGGCGGGGTCCCCGTCTTCCCCAAATCGCAGGTGGCACCTGACCCTCCGTTGTGAATTTCCAGGCCGTGAGCCTGGGGTCGGGGCTGCCCTGGCTCCTATCGGAACCTCCGGGGCCCACTTGGCCCGGCCCGGAGTCGCTGCTGGGTGAGCAAGTGTTAAGTGAACAGACTGGACCTGAAGCGTCCCTCGGGCGCAGAGAAAGGAAGGCAAAAGCCTCTCCATCCGTGCCCCCCGACACGGGGTTTGTGGGTGAAATGTCCGCGTCTGGCGGGGGGAGGGGAGAAGACGCTGGAAGTGCCACCCCCGTCTCCCCCAGGGTGTTGGGGTGACCCTGGGGCCAGGCTGGCCTCAAGCAGCCTGTCGCAGCACAGACCTCACAGCACAGGCCTGTCGCGGGGAGGCTGAGATCCGCGTCCGGCCCCTGCCCCGCCTCCCCGGCCTCCCTCTAATTGGGCCCAACGATTTCACACTCTGGAGCCGGACGGTGCTTGTTTTGGCTACCCGAGCGGCCCATCCTCGCCGACCCCGGGTTGCATAACTGGGAGGTATCCACTTACTCGGGCTGACGCCTCTCGCCGAGGCCTGAACCGGGGCCGCGGTGGGCGGACCAGCCTCCACTGCTCCCTCCCTGCCAGGTGTGGGGTGGGGTCCCCCGTGGTGACCCCCGACCCCGTGGGCAGGCTGGCAGAGGCAGGCGGGGCCCCCAGCTCTGGGGGCCGGGGACGGTCACCTCTGAGCAGAGTTGGCCGACCTGGGTGGTGGCAGGCCGCGGGGTTGCCCCCACCCTCTGACTGCATCTCTGCCCAGCGTCATCCCCGGCCCTGCCAGCACTGAGGGCCTCGGTCAAGAGACAACTGTGGGGCGGGGAGCCGATCCTAGAAACGCCCGGCCTGGTGTCTTGGTCCCTGGCCAGGCCCCTCGTAAGTAGCACCTGGCGCCCCGGCCGCAACCCCTGTGGCCCTGGATGTAGCCCAGCTGCCCACGCGCGAAGCCATGCCGGGGTCCTGGGCCCTTACAGCCCACCCACCCTCTTCCCTCGGCTCCCGCCGCCGGAGGTGGAGTGAGGGAAACAGGAGATTTGAATAATGGGAGAAAATTATTATGTCTTCGTGCGAGCTGGAGCCCAGCCCTGTTCCCTGTGAGGGTGATAACCTGGGACGCCGCGTCTAACGTTTCCCAGCTCCGAGCCAGGGCCGGCTGTGACAATAAGAGCATTGTTCCCAGTGTCGGGCATTGTCACCGGCGCAGAGCCCCAAACACACGGGATCGGCACACACGGGGAAAGCAGGACGATGAGGCAGGCGCGGGGCATCCCAGAAAGACGAGAGCCGCGGCGGGGCTGAGAGCAGAGGAGGGGGGACCCGGCCTGCTGCGGACGGCGCTGCCTGGGGCCGCGACAGGGACCGGTGGGAGGGTCCGGGGCACCCTTGGTGGGGGGCAGAGGTTTTCATTTGTAGCAAAACTGTGAGGCTGGAACTGGCTCTGGCTCCCCTGCCTGAGAGCAGGCGAGGGGCCCAGGAGTTCGGGACCTGCCTTAGGAGGTCAGCTCTTGGGACGAGAGTTGGCACCATGCCAGGTCCCAGGGAACCAAGAGCCCCCACCTTCTGGGGAGCCGGGTCCTTGCTGCAGAGCCCCTGCCCCGCCACGAGCACGCTGCAGGGGTGTGTGACCAGAGCCCCCCTGGACCTGGCAGGGACAGGGGCACCACCCCCGGGGGCCCACCGGCCAGCTCAACACCGTCGAATCCCAACCAGCCCAAGCGCATGCCTGTCATTCCCGCTCAGACGACCCACTCCCCCGCGAACATTCTAGGAACGATGGGAAGAGCGAGACTCAGCCCCCGTCAGCCAGCGCTGGCCCTGCCTCCCTCTGTCCTGCTTCAGGCCAGGTGGGCAGGAGGTTGGGGGCAGGGGACCCCGGCTGTCAGTGCCCTCTGGGGCCGCCCCGAGGCCTGGCCACTGTGCCCCTTCCCCTTGTTTACACCTGCTCGTCCCGGGACAGGTGTCCACTCTGGCCGTGCCCAGGACAAGGCTGCGGCCGGCAGCAGACGCCGCTGCTCAGAGCACGGCCTCTCTGTGCTGGCACTTGGCCTGCGAGGGAGGAGACTGAGGCCGGACCCAGGCCTCGGCGGGACGGCCCGGCGCCGGGCTCCTGCCTGGACCCCTGGGCTCTCCTGGCACCTGCTGGAAGCACCAGGCTTCGCGCAGCCACGCAGCATCTCCCACAGGCCCGTGTGACCCCTAGCTGGCCCTCAACGCCCCCCACTGCCACCCCTTTGAGCCGGGGCCCTGGGGCCACACGCGTGGGCCCGCACCGCCAGGGCTACCACCACCCAGAACCCGGGGCACCAGGTGGCTACACTGGTCCTTCTTTGGGCCCCTGGCAGCCTGAGTCCAGCACGTCCCTTCTGAGGGTCGAGACGGTCAAGCTCCTCCGCCCCCAGGCGCCTAGTGTTCCCAGGGCGGCTGGGCTCCCCTCGGAGAA